>NW_024386898.1:707500-3571009 GCF_900408965.1 Simochromis diagramma | reverse complement strand
AATATAGGAACGATACAAAGGAGCTGCTGACATCTAAAAACGACAGCAAGACTTATTGTGTCTTTCTCTTCACACCTCATCGACTATTTTTGCTGTGTGTGTTTGTCTGTTATGGCCTTCAAACAATAAAATAAGAGCAAAAAAAACACCAGCCATGGATATTTTCCCCCTTCCCCCTCGACAATTAATATCAGTTAACACCGCCCCGTTCAGATTTGTTCACACAAAAGAAAAAGAAAAAAAAACGTCATTAACGCTGTTTATTATTTGTCAGACCGGTTTCAGTTTTTCATACTTTGTAAATATCTATGTTGTATGGGAGCTTGAACTAAAATGTAAATATGTTTACTGTATTGTAATAATTATAATCCATTGGCTGTAACAGCATAGATGTGTCATGCAGATATCCTAATTCTGTGTAGGTATCTTGCACCATTGAACTGTTAGTGAATGAAGGCAAACAATAAAAGTGTGAAGCGTGCATTAGCAGATCAAAGTGGTGCCTGCTGTTTCCTGCTTTATGTGAGCTTCTGCTGTAGTTTATTATGCGCTTTTAGCCCCAAGAAACCACCCGTTTTACTGAGCGCACAATAAGATTTCTGATGTTTGGTGTCACTTCCTGTGATCTCCCGTGAACAGGTGGATAATTCATTTCAAGTTTATGTATGTATATGTATGTATGTGTATTAAGGACCGACACAGACAAAGAAGAATCAGACAATGAAGCAATGTCCTTTTTAAATGTTTATTATAAACAGGAAAAACAATTCAAGTATTGAGTCATGAAATAAAACATCAACCTCTGATCTGCTAATTGGGAAACAGAGGATGTCAGTGTATTTTTCAGTGCTAGTCCAAATTGAGTGAGATGACTTTACATTTGAATAGATTGGATTACAAGTTATATTGGTTTTAATTGAATGAGTTCAATTTGATAAATCAAGCCAAGTCACAACATATAAACTTGAAATATATGGTAAGATAAAGGTTGTGCAATATACAGAGAAAGCCCCAACAATCAAATGACCCCCTATGAGCAAGAACTTGGCAACAGTGGGAAGGAAAAACTCCATTTTCGGCAGAACCAGAATCAGGGAGGGGCCATCTGCCTCCACCGGTGGGGTAAGAAAATGAAACTAAACTATAGGAAGACAAAGAGGAAAGATGTTCAATGATATGTATGAAAACTTTCCGCTAGCCCTGACTAAAATATTGTTTTTGACAGGAAAAGTATTGTTTCATTCATGTTTATATCCACGAGGTGGAAGCAGGGAATAAAACAAACCAGATAACTAAAAATAAAGTATAACAATGAAATTTTCTCGATATGCTAAAATTCCCACTGAGACTGGATAAGTTATTCTAAAACTGGTCAAAATACAATTCTCTTCATGCACAGAAATCCCACCCAGTCCCAACAACCCAGGACGAATATTCCCTTGTGTGCTCTGGAGGCTGGACAGAAATTCCTCTTGCTGAGCGGGGTCCACGCCAGCCTTGTGTCAGGCAGACGAGGAGCCTCCTGTCCCAGTCTCGTCCGTCCACTGGGTCCATCACATCCCAGCCAGTTCGCATTCTGCATTGGAGTCCGTCGCTCGATACCACACGCGCTGGCTCCCTTCACGTCATCACCTGTAAGTAAAAACAAATAGGGAGCCAGAACCATCATCCCGGAAGCTGCCCTGGCTTATAGCCATGGCGACCCTACCAACACGGCTGCACCCAGTGAAAAAAATGAGACACTACGCACAAATGCAGGCAGTGGTATACTCTGCCATGATGTCACTCACACACATTGTCCCTACTGTCGCCGTTCCTGGCTGTCGGGACTGGGTCACCACATCACGCTGACCGGTCCTCCAGCGAGAGCCAGGCAGGCACCCCCCATGATCACGCAGCGGCTCCGTCTTTTTCCACCTGGCCTACATGCGTTCCTCTTCCAATCTAGGGCCTTCTCTCTTCCAGTGCTCAGCTTGCTTCCTTTTAATACGACCTTTAAACAGCTGAAAGGAAACCTCTGGACACACCCATGCCTCAACATGTGATCACTATCAGCTAATTTGTCCCCATTGCCAGCCAATCCACAGTGGCTTAAAACAATGTAAAATAACACACTGAAACAATGTGATACAAACAGAATAAAAATCATGCAAATAAAAACTACACTCACAAATAAAACACTAAAATCAGAAAAACCCCAATATAACGATGACTAAAAATTTCTACTGTTGTGAACACAGTTTCAGTCTTTGAATATTTTTCATTTCTTACAATCAGAATTCTCCAATAGACTTTTAGAAGAAAATTATTTTCTTTCATGCATCACCAACTGAACCTTTTATGTTAACGTCTCAATCTCCAGCCTAACCTCATGAATTTTGCTTAGCAAAGTACTTTTCAACTCTAATAATTAGTAAGATTATATTTCTATCATCTGTTGGTCGTCTGACCATGATAACTTCAATGAACATTATAACACAGGACTGATTGTCTCTAAAAATGGGCTCCTGCACGCTGCAGACATTTTTCCATCACAACTTATGGATGATGAAGGATTTTGATTAAAGCTGTGTGAAACATTACTGATAACCTCATGTGATGTTACATTAAGCCAATTTTCTATTAAAAGCAGGGACTTTTCTAACTGACCTCTGACCTTTGAGCAGTAGTGTGTACTGTATGCTTGTATGTAACTGTGTCTGACCTGGATTTTATCACCAGTTTCAAATAAGAATCTACTTTAAAGTCTGTCTTGTCAATACAAATGAAGTTAAACTTTAATCAAGGCTGATGGTAAACTGTCCCTAACAAGTCCACTTTATTGCGTGCTCATTGACTTTCTCCTATCAGAGCTGTTCAACAAGTCACTTGATACATGCTTTATTAATCTATCAACGCTTATCAGTGGCTCATGGTTGCTTAAAGCCTATGTCTGAACTTGAGCCAAGAGGCAGAGCATCATTCATCTTGCAGCAGCTCCAGGATGACAAACCTCCACTTTCTCTGCATCAAGAACAGCTCATAGCTTTTTTAAACAGTCTCTCCTGATAGTCGCTCATATCATCTGCAGAATCGAAGGGGTAGGGGGAAGGGGGGGATAACTACACCTAGCGGGGGGGGGGATAAGTGGACTAGGGGCGGGCTGGCAGAAGCGGGGTGAATGGGGGGGGCATAATGCTTCAGCGAATGACTCTTGGCACATTGGAAGAGAGAGCATGCGGGGGGCGGGGGGGGAGGGGGGTTCAAGGGGGGATCCAATCTATATACGAACAATAAAACTGACAGCATGCTAGAGATGAAATAGATAGAGAGCGTGGTTAGAGAGCAGCAGGCAAACTGATCACTGTAGAGGTATCAGTGTGTCGTATCTCAAGACATAGAAGCTAACACATAGGTTGATTAACCGAATTATATATCAAAATCACTATTAAATGCGTTAATTTCCGCACAAATCTAAACTGATTTTTATATAATAGAAATCTAAATTAGAATACCCATTTGATCATCAACCAGCTGTTGTGTTTCTTTACAATGTCTTACATGAAGCTACACATGAGAATCCTACTTTTCTCATAGAGGGGCATGGCATACAGCGTTTGCAGCAACTATAAACTACTTTTGTTATAACATCACGTATAAATAAGTGTCTGGAATTCACTCAGATGTCCTCTGATAAAATTTGAACAGGAAACCTAAGTTTCCTTTCAGTCACAACTCATTATGTAAGGGCTGCACATCCACATGCTAACCCTCACGTTGAATTTTAGCAGTGCAATCTTTGTCTTTTATCATATTCTTACAATCGAATTCCCAATAGACTTTTAGAAGAAATTATTCTTATCATGCATCACCAACTGAACCTTTTATGTTACGCCTCTCCCGCCTAACCTCGTGATTTTGCTAGCAAAGTACTTTTCAACTCTAATAAGAGTAAGTTAATTCTTATCATCTGTTATCGTCGACCGATAAACTTCAAGTGAACATATAACACAGGACTGAGTGTCTCTAAAAATGGGCTCCTGCACGCTTGCAGACATGTTTCCATCACAAATTATGGATGATGAAGGATTTGATTAAAGCTGTGAAACATTACTGATAACCTTCATGTGATGTTACATAAAGCCAATTTTCTATTAAAATCAGGGACTTTTCTAACTGACCTCTCTGACCTTTGAGCAGTAGTGTGTAATGTATGAGCTGGTATTGTACTGACTTGTGTCTGACCTGTGATGTTTCATCGCCAGTTTCAAATAAGAATCTACTAAAGTCTGTCTTTCCAATACAAATGAAGTTAAACTTTTCAAGGCTAGAGGGGATGGTAAAACTGTCCTAACAAGTCCACTTTAATTGCGTGCTCATTGACTTTCTCCTATCAGAGCTGTTCAGAACAAGTCCACTTTATACATGCTTATTAATCATCACGCTATCAGTGGCTCATGGTGGCTTAAAGCCTATGTCGGAACTTGAGCACAGAGGCAGAGCATATATTCATCTTGGCAGCAGCTCCAGGAGGACAAACTCCACTCCTGCATCAAGACAGCTCATAGCTTTTTAAACATCCTCTCCTGATAGTCTCATAGTCATCGCTACTATCAATAACTCATAACACTATCATTACAATGTAGACTACAGCTCAAACGTCTGAGGTGAGAGAATGTCTTCAGAATAGACCAAATTTGTGTCAGATTGAATCACAGCAATTTAGTAAAAATAATCAATAAATGCGTTAATATAACACTGATCACAAATCATGATGATTTTAATAGAAATATCTACAGAGGTGTTCGAGAGACCCATTTCAGCACATAATCCCTCCTGTGTTCAGTGTACTTGTCTTATCTAATGCAAGCTTAACACATGTAAAGCCTAACTATCACTTATCACACAAAACAGCTTTTAAAAGGTTTTTGCACAAACTGAAACTTTGTGGGGTGATTAAAGAAACAATAAATGTGTCTGGATGCAGCTCCAAGTGGTTTGTTTTCTACTCGGCTGGAAACCCAGTTTCATTTTCCTCGTAAGCGGGGCTGCCAAACACCCAGCTGCACAAAACCTTTCACGTTTTGTAACAGTTTCACTCTTTGAATATTTTCCATTTCTACAATAGAATTCGCCAATAGACTTTAGAAGAAATATAAATTTTCTTCCATGCATCACCAACTGAACCTTTTAATGTTAACGTTGCGAAATCCCCAGCCTAACCCATGAAGATTTGCGTAGGACAACGTCATCTTTTCAACTCGATAATTGAGTTAGACTTATATTTCTTATACATCGTGTGGGCTCTGACCTAGGAACTTCAATGAACAGTATAACACAGACTGATTGTCTTCTACAATAATGGCGCTCCTGCACGCTTGCAGACATTTTTCCGACCAATCTTATGGTGATGAAGGATTTGATTAAACGCTGTGAAAACTTACTGCTAACCTTCTGTGATGTACATTAAGCCAATTTTCTATATAAATCAGGGTTTCGTCTTAATAACTGACGCTCTGACATTTGAGCAGTAGTGTGGTACGTATGCTTGTACGTTAACTGGTCGACCGGATTTATCATTATAGCCAGTTTCAAATAAGAATCTACTTTAAAGTCTGTCTTTACAATACAATATGAAGTGTAAAAACTTATAATCCAAGGCTAGATGGTAAACTGTCCTAACAAGTCCACTTTTTGCTGCTCATGACTTTCTCGCCCATCAGAGCTGTTCAACACGTCCATTGTTACATTTTAGTATCATCTATCACGCTATCAGTGGGCTATCGGTTGCTTAAAGCTAGTCGAACTTGAGCAACAGAGGCAGAGCAATCATCATCTGATGGCAGGCAGCTCCAGATGACAACTCCATTATGCTGCTGCAGCAAGAAGCTCAAGCTTTTTAACAGTCTCTCCTGAGAGTCTCATATCATCTGCTCTAATCAATAACAATACACTAATCAGTACAAATGTTAGACTGAGACAAGACTCAAAAAAGTACAGGTGAGGGTGAGAACTCTGATATTAGAAAAAATTGAAATGAGTTAAAATACACCTTTATTTCGATAGAGTTCAGATGGATGCCTCGCATGACTAATGAGTAGATCTCCTCCAAAAAAATAACAGACTTTTAATTCACTCAACCCGCTTTCTAATAAAGAGGAAGCACTAATGTAACTCACCTCCTCAGTCGAGGTGCAGGGGTTACATGTTAGGTCTCCTTTTCCTTCCCCCCCTCTCTTACATTCAAACCCTCTCTTAGTTCACACTAGAACAGGCCGCCACACCATCATTTGGTTTAATATGAGTGGAACAACTAAACCGCACAGACTTTATTTGATCAGTTAGTTGAACCTTTTATTAATATGTGCAAAGAGCTGCAAACTAATATTTAAACATTGCAAATAATAAATACACAATCCAAAATAAAAACACCTCTGCAAATGAAGTGGAAACGTTTGCTCTGGCAGCGCTTCGCATCAACATGTATATGAGGTACATTGCACTTTCGAGACTTGATCTGTGCATAGGTGCATCTTTGATGTGCAGCTCAGAGATCCACAATCCAGCACACTCTGCAAACCTGCAATTTCCTGTCAGCCTGCACCTTAGTCTTTCTGAAAGACACACACACTGTTTAAACATCTGAATGCAATATCAATGCTGTAGATTATATTATTAATGCAATGGTAATGATGATGCTTATTAACATAGCAGCAAAAATAATTTCCCTGCTCTCCACACTCTCCTTCCACGCATTTCATACGACACAGCAGGCAGACTGCTGGTTGGTTGACCAGAGTTTTTCAATACCTTTCTGCATTAACACATCTCGAGAGGCGTAGGCGCCAAAAAGTGAATCCGAAGCCGAATGTAGCAGCTGCAGCACGGCACACAGAGCAAATATTTTCATGGGGTAGTATCAGAAATAAGACCTTTGAATATGTAGTCCCTTTAACTTCTTTCCTTCTATTAAACCATTCGTTCATTCTTTTTCCTGACGTCCTTCTAACCTTTTCACTGTGTTTTCTTTCCGTCTTTACAACAAGAGTGTAAAGTTAATAGCAGTAAATGTCAAGGCTTTCTGATTCTCAGTGAGATAGAGCGAGCTAGAGGAGCAGAGAGGGATGTGTTAAATGAGGGTTAACTACCACACTCATCCCAGAACAGACTGCATGTACAAATCAAGTTCTCTCCTTAGTTCGTTTTCATCCTCCTAGTCCTCCTCCTCCTCTCCTTGCAACCCTGTTAGTGAGTCAGTATTTTACTGATGCTTATGTGCATCTGGATAATGACACAAACTAGTGTTTGGTGCTTCACTTTTTAATAAACTAAAAGACAGAAATCAGATTATAGGATCTGTAGTGTTGTTTATTTATATTATGGTGCTTATCATTTGTGATATTTATTACTGTGTGCATACTTTATAAGGAGAGATAAAAGAAAAGAAAAAATCTCTTCCTTGCTGGTTCCATCGAAGAAGAAATGCTCAAGTAACTATGTAACACGTACGTAATCCAATTCCACAACACAGTGTGATGGGGAAATCAGCTGTGTTTTTCTGCCCATTTTATTTCGAATCTGGCGCCAACCGGTGAACCAGTCCCTGAATCAGTCACGTGGTACGGACTGCCCGCGAGGCCTCGAACGTCACTGCATACGTAATCAAAGCAAGCCTCCCCGAGATTACCCGACACACGATCCGACGCTTCGACACACAGGACACGTCACTACTTCTTTGCCTTTCTGCTAACTTTACTCATATTGGTTGATATTAAAAAGACTTGCTATTAATGATCAAGGCTTTTTTAATATCATGGATTAGGTGTTCTTTTTATTTATGCTTTTTCTGGGGTCTATGATGGATATTTTGGAATTAAAATTGCATAAATTAAGATCTGATTAAAAATATTAGTCTCACACGTTGCATTAATTTAATTCAAAAATGAGTCAGGTAGGTGTTAAGTAGAAATACACCAGAATAGTGAAATTAATCTTGCATTTATCGTCTAATCTTGATCACATGTTCAGCGCTCATCAAAAATATATTTGGAAAACAAAAATATTTGTGCTTATTATTTTGTGTATTTATTACAGAGGAAAAAACATGACACTCTTCCTCACCACTTCCATCCAACCATGTCTGTCAGGACTCATTTTAAGCTGCGTACAGGATGATTCAATCAGTGGACAGAACACACACGTGCATCTGCTCCAGTGGCAATGAATGAAAACATCTGGCTGTGTTACTATGCATACTGAAATAGGAAAATAAAATAAGATGAATGAGTTCAGCGCTCTGAGCTGGATGTCTTTCTGAAACACAACTCCCCTGCCTCTGGTCTTTATGTGAAATGTCTTTACTTGCTCAAATTTAATCTCGTAAAAATTGATCATAAAACTTAAGGAAGAGTGTCAAATTTTATTGTAATCTAGATCAAACTCATTTTAAATATGTTTCTATGTGCTGCGTGTGTTATTTGTTATTCAGATGTGAAGTTTAAAAAGGTTTGGCTAAGTCTTCATTTAACAAATGTTATTTCTGGAGTTTTGTTTGCTTGCTGCATCAGGTACTTCCCTGTGTATCTGGAGAGGATCAGAAGTCCCAGGTATACTGGTATTGGGGGTTGCAGCTGTAGGGTTGACTCTTTCTGAAGCCTCCAGCTGACTGTTTCCTCTCAGCTGTAAAAAGCTGATGATTTACAAAACAGACACCACATCATTTAAATAGATGAGGCTTAAAATAAGAGATACTTTACTCTCTGAACATTGTTCCTAGTTTCCATTCATCCATTTAGTTTACTCTGGTCTTAATCAAGATCTTAAGAAGAGATATTGTTAGAACCTAGAAAGAGGAGGAGTGTGTGTGTGTGTGTGTGTGTGTGTGTGTGTGTGTGTGTGTGTGTGTGTGTGTGTGTGTGTGTGTGTGTGTGTGTGTGTGTGTGTGTGTGTGTGCAAAAGAGAGAGCTTGAGAGAAGCTGAGCTTTATTCAAAGTGACTTGAAACAAACTGCAGCAATAAGGGCAAACTAGTGCAAAGTTATGTCTACGTGAGCGTTATTTGTATGCATTTGTACAGTTCGATAACTGTGAGAATACACTGATAGCATTTAGCTCTAGTAACAGGCATTTGTACCAGTCAGCATGAAAAATCAGGGGAAAGAACTAGTATGTAAACTGAAACTGTACGGTATATGTGTGTGTGTGCCTGTGTGTGTGTTTATTCAATTCAATTCAATTTTATTTATATAGCGCCAAATCTGTTTGCACTGAACATATCACTTTAATTCCTTTCAACTACTCACTCTTCTAATTGTTTAATTTATGGTTGAACACTTGAATTTATCAGAGAAACCTAGAACAGTCAGAGAAACCTAGAACAGACAAACATAACCTGAGTAAATGCAAAACATAGTGTTTAAATCATGATTTCATTTCATTTCAGGTGGATTATGTTTTTAAAGAAGATTGCTTTGGTGAAGTGATTTTTATTGGTCTTATTGGTCTTTTTTAACCAATCATGTGACCTGCCACTCCTTCTCTCTCCCTGTCTAAACTTCATTTTGAGTCAGCTTTGGTGTAGGTCTTTATTTATTTCTTTATGCTCGAGTGTATGAATAAATGAGTCAGTTTTTTGATGCAATTATTTGATGCTCAAAGCAGGTTTATTTAATTAATATCCAGTTTATTTCCAGTTAGTTCCGAATTCATCTTGAATTCAATTTTATTGATATAGCAGCAAATCACACCATCAGTCACTTCAAGGCTGTATGTATTATTGTAAGGTAGACCCTATAATAATACATACAGAGAACCCAACAATCATATGACCCCCTATGAGCAAGCACTTTGGCGACAGTGGGGAGGAAAAACTCCCTTTTAAAAGGAAGAAACCTCCAGCAGAACCAGGCTCAGGGAGGGGCGGCCATCTGCTGCGACCGGTTGGGGTGAGAGAAGGAAGACATTTGTTGTAGGTCTGATTGAAGGACTGATGTGATGGTAAGTTGACTGCTGCTCCGCTTTGAATATTGAGAGATAACTAATGGAATTTAAGCCAGACTGTGCCCAACTTTAAGACCATGTTCACTGGTTGTTTTTGTTGTTATTATTTTGGGGGGGTTTTTCACAAGAATTTCTAGCTCCCCTAGAATTTTGGCCACCCAAACAATCAGACGATTGCTGAGAAAGCACAAGGTTTTCTCCCCCTGTGCTATTCATGTCAGTGCAGGGGGCTCTCCTAGAGAGGCCAGGGTCAAAAAAGGGATGCTTCAGAACTTCCGAGGGTGTTATGTGCTGATTTGCATCCAAGGCCAACATCTGTTTGATTAGCCTTACAAATAATTGTTGGCCGTTTTCAGGTCCTCGCCTAACCTTCAGTAGTTTTTCGAGGTCATCGAGACGCTTAAGTTTTATATACCAAGTTTCCTTGGATTGATAATCTGTCTCGTATTGAAATTGTTCTTTGGTCTTAAATGTCCAGTGCTGTTCGTTGTAGTTATCTTCGATGAAGTAGCAATCAGTGTACACGCCAGAATCTAGAAGATGATCTGGTAGCTGACCCTGAGTTTCAATTATGAATCTCAAAACATCTTAATCGTCTTCCCCAGGATAGAGAGGCACCCCTGTAGCAAGCTCTACAGCTACCAGCCCCAGAGACCACATGTCAATTGCTTCATCACATGGAATGCCAAGCATAATCTCAGGTGCACAATAACCAATTGTCCCCACACGGTCACCAGGAATCAGTGCAGAAGAGGGACATGCGAGGCCAAAGTCTATAAGTTTGACTTTGACGGGAGACTCATGGCGGTTCACAACCATTATGTTGACAGGTTTGAGGTCAGCATGCACTATTCCCACAGAACCCAGGTGGAACAGAGCATTTGCGAGCTGATGCAAGATTGGCCTGAGTTCTCTTATTGGGGACCTTGGTTATTCCGGTCCCCTATGTAGTCCGACAGGCTTTGGTCGAGGAGTTCAAAATTTAAGCAAATACGCTCTCCATCGAGGAAATAGCCGTTCCACTCAACAATGTTGCACCTGTCTGGATCCAAGCGTCGCAGCTGCTCCAGGATAAAAATTTCCAGTTTGGCCTGTTGCAGAACTTCAGGGTCGCTCTTGTTGACTTTAATAGCCACAGTTTGGTTATTTGTTGTATCGCGACATCTGGTTACCAAACCGAAGCCTCCTTCTCCAAGGAAAGCCTCTACCACGTGGTGATCTCCCAAAATTGTCCCTTCCGTTATTTCAAGATCATCTTCAGAGGAAGATGGGTTGGCTGAGGTGTTGATGTGTCCTTTTTGAGGAAATTCAACTGAGCTTTGGAAACTGCAGTTGAATTTTTGCGATCCATGACTTTCCCAGCTTGAAGGCTGCTGAGAGAGCACAAGGTTTTCTCCCCCTGTGCTATTCATGTCAGTGCAGGGGGCTCTCCTTGAGAGGCCAGTGTCAAAAAAGGGATGCTTCAAAACCTCCGAGGGTGTTATGCGCCTATTTGCATCCAAGGCCAACATCTGTTTGATTAGCCTTACTAATAATTGTTGGCCATTTTCAGGTCCTCGCCTAACCTTCAGTAGTTCATCGAGGTCATCGAGACACTTAAGTTTTATCGATCGAGTTTCCTTGGATTGATAATCTGTCTCGTATTGAAATTGTTCTTTGGTCTTAAATGTCCAGCGCTGTTCGTTGTTGTTATCTTCGATGAAGTAGCAATCAGTGTGCAAGCCAGACTCTAGAAGATGATCTGGTAGCTGACCCTGAGTTTCAATTATGAATCTCAAAACATCATAATCGTCTTCCCCAGGATAGAGAGGCACCCCTGTAGCAAGCTCTACAGCTACCAGCCCCAGAGACCACATGTCAATTGCTTCATCACATGGAGTGCCAAGCATAATCTCAGGTGCACAATAACCAATTGTCCCCACAGCACCACCAGTAGTCACTGCAGAAGTGTTACATGCGATGCCAAAGTCTATAAGTTTGACTTTGATTAAGCATCATTAGGCGGAGGGTGGGGGGGCGGTTCCCTATTTTTACTGGGAGTTGGTAACTCTGCTAGTTAGGTATATGTAATTATTGATTAGGTTGTTTGATATTTCCAGTAAGTACTGTTTAAAATACCAGAATAGGGAGGATGGTGTAGGTTTAAGTTTATTAGATTGATACATATATACCAACAGGACAGCGTACATCACTGTCACAACAGCATTTGTTTTCATTCAGAGGCTTTATGCCTTTTCCTATAATTCCTGGTGGGCTGTTCTCTAGTCAAAATGCCCGGGCTGATTTTTTTGTCCCAGTCCAGTCCTGCTTGTTCATCAAAGTCAATCACTGAAAGAAAGAAAAAAGTTAACAGTCTCTTTGAATTTGCAGTGATGGTCATTGCTACTCCCCTCCAGTTGGAGGCGCTGTTGGACCAACAAACAGGGGTGGTTTTCAATGGAACGAGAGGATAGAGAGACCGTGTTTGACGCTTTTATAAGCTGTAAAAACGTGATGTGTCAGTGTGTGTGCTGTGTGTATATTTCTGTGGAGAGGAGAAAGAGTGTAAAAAGACTGGGTCCCGCTGTATTACTCAGGTTGCACTACAGCGTCTATTCACAGGCGCGATCCCACTACTGAGCGGCACGGGGGCTTTGACCTGCTCCGTTTCCGACCTGGGCCGGTGCACCCCTCCTTAGGCGACCTGGTGGTCCCGAGCTCCCCCAGGAGCACCATATCGATGCCGAACTTAGTGCGGACACCCGATCGGCATAGTCCGCTGCAGCTCAGAGCTCCTGAGCTCAAACGATCCGCCAGCCTCAGCCTCCCGGTAGCTTGGATTACAGGCGCGCGCCACCGCACCCGGCGAGAGGTGCTCTCGTTCATGCAGGCTTTAAGGTGTCTATGCGTGACGTCATCAGAGAAGGACGCTCTGCCCTCACGGCACCTGCTCATTTAAAATAACATTATTATTATTCCTGAAATTAAAAAAAAGCTAAAGGTAAAGATTAAATCTTAATGTTTCACATTACATATTCAATTTAATTTCATTATATAGCGCCACACTGTAACAACAAATGTCTCGAGGCGCTTCATATTGTAAGGTAAAGATGCTACAATAATAGAAGATTACAAGAAAATGGCATATTGTAATGTAATAAAAGTGCATTGAAAACACGATTCAATGTCACACCAACTTCAACCATTTTATTTTTCAAGGCTAAATCTTAATAGGACACGTCCACAGATCAAACTGAAAAACATTTTACAATACAACATTTAGTAAAGAAAAACAACAACAGTCTCCTTGAGCCGAGGAGCTTTTAATAAAACTGCTCTGTGCTGAGTCTGCTTAATGACAGGAGGGTTTGTATGAATGCAAAAACTTTCATATAAAACAACTCTATTACCAGTTTGCTTCGGGTACAGGGAGTGGCAGTTTGATTATCCAGTGTCTGTACTGAATGATGCTGCTTTAAGAGCTTGATGATTTGGTGGACTGACTCTATGTGATTAAGAAACTGAAATAATGTTGTGCATGTTTCTCATCTTATCTGCTTTGCAACAAATGGTTCTTTAAATCTTCTTTAACGACTCAGCCTTTGCCTCAGGTTTGATGACTAAAGTCTCCACTCTAAAACAGGTGGATTATATTAAAAATCTATGATTATTCACTCCAAATTATTCTTAAACACTATAACATCCAACTAATTAGGCTGCTTTTCAATGTAACATTGTGATGCTTATTATACTGAATTCAAGTGTGCAAATATAAAAATTTAAATAACATTTGCAAACTGCATATTCCTTTAATATTAATTACAAGGCACCGTATGCATGACACTATGATTGGGAGCTGAGCCGCCCTAAAAGTTTGAACCCAGAATCGTCCTTGCTTCTGACCTGCATTTGTAGTCATGTTCCCAGAGGAATGTGCCATTTTCATTCTATTTGGCTAATGTTTCCTCACTTTTAAGATATTTCTGTTTGATAGCACATAAAGCACTGCTACATCTTAGTCAACCCATTTAATCCCACCAACAATAACTGTTGCCGTTTTAACCCCTTATTACATCAAAGAAATGTAAACATATTGTGTGTAGGGGAAGTCTAAGGACTAAAATGCATGCACTTATCTTGCAGGGGAACATTTGGGATTAAATAGGTTAAGTAATGAATTACAGGCTCTGTTTGCTAGAGCTTTAGAACCTACTGTCTTTCAGATCACATAAGTGTAATACTGGGGGAGTATGTCCGTGCAGAGTTGTTTCATCAGTCACCTTTCTAATTGTTAATGTGGATTTTCCCTGCTTTGATTTATTTTCCTTTAGTTTGATGTTGTTTTCAGCCTGAGTTTTTCTTCAGTTGTGGCCAAACACATCAGCACTCTAAATATCCAGCACTGATCCACAGCTGTAAAGGAGAAAAGGAAATGAATTTAATGTGTTCTCAGCCAAACTTTACAATATCCTCAACAAAAAATATACAGTTAATATTATTTTATGTCCTATCTTGGATGGTTGGAAGCAGTAGACGACAGTCCAGTAATGACAATGGGCATCAGTTGTTGTTCATTTGAGATTATGGTAATTACACAAGAGTCAAATTTGAGGGCTTAAAGTAAAATCCAGACAAAAACAAGGCAGACTTTCAGTCTTTATGGCTGTTATCAGTCTGTGGAAGTCTTTAGTCCTTAGGTAGGATGAATAAAGTCAAAATGATGTTTGTACATGTGATGTGCACTGCAGTAAAATTTATTATGAAGTCAAGACAAGCAGTTTAAGTAAACGTGACTTAGTTTTCATACTCTCTTGATTTTTCCTTCTTTAAAAAAATATTTCAAAGAAAAAAAACGTCAATTCTGTTCGTTTGGACAGATGTGCAACAATCCATCTACATCCATCCATTTCGTTTAGCCAATTTAAGCTTGTAGAAAGAAGAAAAAACGCATTGGTGAACCGTTTCTGTAGTTACAGTGAGTGATGTAATTGCTACTCTTCTCCAGGTGGAGGCGCTGTGGAACTAACAAACAGCAGTGTTTTAATGGAAAGAACGGAGAGAGAAAATGTGTTGACGGTGTTATAAGCTGTGAAAAACGTGATGTATGAGGTTGTGTCCTGTGTGGATTTTTCTGTGGAGAGGAGAAAGAGTGTAAAAAGACTGGGTCCCGCTGTATTACTCAGGCTGCACTACAGCGTCTATTCACAGGCGCGATCCCACTACTGAGCGGCACGGGGGATTTGACCTGCTCCGTTTCCGACCTGGGCCGGTGCACCCCTCCTTAGGCGACCTGGTGGTCCCGAGCTCTCCCAGGAGGACCATATCGATACCGAACTTAGTGCGGACACCCGATCGGCATAGTCCGCTGCAGCTCAGAGCTCCTGAGCTCAAACGATCCGCCAGCCTCAGCCTCCCGATAGCTTGGATTACAGGCGCGCGCCACCACACCCGGCGAGAGGTTCTCTTGTTCATGCAGGCTTTAAGGTGCCTACACACGTGACGTCATCAGAGAGGGACGCTCTGCCCTAGCGGCACCTGCTCATTTAAAAATAACATTATTATTATTCCAGAAATAAAAAAAAAGCTAAAGGTAAAGATTAAATCTTAATGTTTCACATTACATATTCAATTTAATTTCATTATATAGCGCCACACTGTAACAACAAATGTCTCGAGGCGCTTCATACTGTAAGGTAAAGATGCTACAATAATAGAAGATTACAAGAAAATGACATATTGTAATGTAATAAAAGTGCATTGAAAACACGATTCAAAGTCACACCAACTTCAACCATTTTATTTTTCAAGGCTAAATCTTAATAGGACACGTCCACAGATCAAACTGAAAAACATTTTACAATACAACATTTAGTAAAGAAAAACAACAACAGTCTCCTTGAGCTGAGGAGTTGTTAATAAAACTGCTCTGTGCTGAGTCTGCTTAATGACAGGAGGGTTTGTATGAATGCAAAAACCTTCATATAAAACAACTCTATTACCAGTTTGCTTCGGGTACAGGGAGTGGCAGTTTGATTATCCAGTGTCTGTACTCAATGATGCTGCTTTAAGAGCTTGATGATTTGGTGGACTGACTCTATGTGATTAAGAAACTGAAATAATGTTGTGCATGTTTCTCATCTTATCTGCTTTGCAACAAATGGTTCCTTAAAACTTCTTTAACGACTCAGCCTTTGCCTCAGGTTTGATGACTAAAATAGGTGGATTATATTAAAATCTATGATTATTCACTCCAAAATATTCTTAGACACAATAATAGATCATCCAACTAATTAGGCTGCTTTTCAATGTAACATTGTGGTGTTTAATATACTGAATTGAGGTTTGCAAATTTTAAAAGTTTAAATTACACTTTTAAACAGCATATTCCATTAATATTAATTACAAGGCACTGTATGCATGACACTATGATTTAACAGCTGAGCCCCCCTAAAGGTTTGAACCCAGAGTGGCCCCTGCTTCTGATCTTCATTTCTAGTCATGTAGAGGAATGTGCCATATTCATTCTATTTGGCTAATGTTTCCTCACTTTTAAGATATTTCTGTTTGATAGCCCATAAAGCCCTGCTACATCTTAGTTAAATAGCAGACAAAATTATTGTAATGTAATAAAAGTGGATTGAAAATAAGATTCAAAGTCACACCAAGTTCAACTATTTTACTTTTCAAGGCTAAATCTTTATAGGACACGTCCACACGTCTTTATATAGAGTGCTGAGGATTTTTCCAGTGTTTTAAAAAAATTAGTTCAAAGAGGAACAAAGTCCCATTCCATTATTTTGGACAAATGTGTAAAAATCCATCCACATCCATCCATTTCTCTTAGCCAGCTAAAGTTGTAGCCTATCACAGTTGTAGTTTCTCATATTTAATTGCATTACCTATTACTTGTGGTGAGTGCTTACCTATTTGAAGTGCATTTCAAATATTTTTTTCTATGAGCAGAAAAAAACACAACATACATTCAAGCTGTTGTTCTGTGCTGTTTACAGTCCAGCATTTTGATTTTATTTAGTAAATTAATATCTTTCAAATCTTCAGACATCAGTTTGCCTGCAACAGGCATTACAGGTTCTCTTATACTCCTGATGCACTGTAGCATTAAACTGTAAACCACAGGGAGACTGTGGATATTACAACTGCCAAGCAAAAGATTACACATTGAAGCTGTGGATGACATAATAGCTGAAAGTATTCATGCTTCATTTATTTAAAAAAGAGAAAGTAGAGCTTTGCTTTAGGCTGCTTTTGTTTATTTTTATGTTCATTGAATACAGTCACCGAAGAAAGAAAAATGTTTATTTGTATAATTTTTACAGTTATTATGAATTATTATTAAAAATTATTATTAGTGAAGTTGCAATGTGTTGGTAATTTCTTCTTCCTCAAGTTGGAGGCGCTGTGGGACCAACAAACAGCAGTGTTTTTCAATGGAAAGAAAGGAGAGAGTAGCCGTGTTGACGGTGTTATAAGCTGTACAAAACGTGATGTGTCAGTGTGTGTGCTGTGTGTATATTTCTGTGGAGAGGAGAAAGAGTATAAAAAGACTGGGTCCCGCTGTATTACTCAGGCTGCACTACAGCGTCTATTCACAGGCGCGATCCCACTACTGAGCGGCACGGGGGCTTTGACCTGCTCCGTTTCCGACCTGGGCCGGTGCACCCCTCTTTAGGCGACCTGGTGGTCCTGAGCTCCCCCAGGAGCACCATATCGATGCCGAACTTAGTGCGGACACCCGATCGGCATAGTCCGCTGCAGCTCAGAGCTCCTGAGCTCAAACGATCCGCCAGCCTCAGCCTCCCGGTAGCTGAGATTACAGGCGCGCGCCACCGCACCCGGCGAGAAGCTCCCTCATTCATGCAGACTTTAAGGTGCTACATGTGACGTCATCAGAGAGGGACGCTCTGTCCTAGCGGCACCTGCTCATTTAAAATAACATTATTCCAGAAATAAAAAAAAGGGTAAAGATTAAATCTTCATGTTTCACATTACATATTCAATTTAATTTCATTATATAGCGCCACACTGTAACAACAAATGTCTTGAGGCGCTTCATGTTCTAAGGTAAACATGCTACAATAATAGAAGATTACAAGAAAATGACATATTGTAATGTAATAAAAGTGCATTGAAAACACGATTCAAAGTCACACCAACTTCAACCATTTTATTTTTCAAGGCTAAATCTTAATAGGACACGTCCACAGATCAAACTGAAAAACATTTTCCCCTCCAAATAACTTTGTCTTCCTGACCTTTGTCAGCTCCAGTTTCTAAAATCATTCAGTACTGGTTATCTTGACACATAATCCACAACTCCACTTATTACACTTTGCTTGCAGCAATCATTTTACACTACAACATTTAGTAAAGAAAAACAACAACAGTCTCCTTGAGCTGAGGAGTTGTTAATAAAACTGCTCTGTGCTGAGTCTGCTTAATGACAGGAGGGTTTGTATGAATGCAAAAACCTTCATATAAAACAACTCTATTACCAGTTTGCTTCGGGTGCAGGGAGTGGCAGTTTGATTATCCAGTGTCTGTACTGAATGATGCTACTTTAAGTGCTTGATGATTTGGTGGACTGCCTCTATGTGATCACCACGTCTCATCTGCTTTTAAACCCCAAAGCACGCTGGACCCCCGACAGAAGCAGAGTAACATAGTGTACGCTGCTAAGTGTAAAAAGACTGGGTCCCGCTGTATTACTCAGGCTGCACTACAGCGTCTATTCACAGGCGCGATCCCACTACTGAGCGGCACGGGGGCTTTGACCTGCTCCGTTTCCGACCTGGGCCGGTGCACCCCTCTTTAGGCGACCTGGTGGTCCTGAGCTCCCCCAGGAGCACCATATCGATGCCGAACTTAGTGCGGACACCCGATCGGCATAGTCCGCTGCAGCTCAGAGCTCCTGAGCTCAAACGATCCGCCAGCCTCAGCCTCCCGATAGCTTGGATTACAGGCGCGCGCCACCGCACCCGGCAAGAGGTGCTCTCGTTCATGCAGGCTTTAAGGTGCCTACACGTGACGTCATCTGGAACCAGTTTAGAAAGCCGTTAACAACATTATCTTTCAGCAATACTGACCTGACATTAGTGACAGTAAAAACGCCACAGGTTAACACGTTTAACACTAAATAAAGTGTTTTTTTGTGTTCCCCCTCACAACGTCATTCAGTTACTGAAGAATAAACCTGTAATTATGGAAATTTTTTCTTTTTTAGTGGAAACTGCTGAAAAGCAGCTTATGAGTCACATACAGTGCTTCGTGGTCAAAGCTGTCTCTAGTGTTACTGCTGTTTCGGTAAGCAATACCATTTTTATAATAACGGTAAAAGATCACACACATAAATTTGTGATGTTTTAATATTGCTTTTAATAGGGGAATCAATCAGTCATCTGTGAGCCTGTGGCAGAGTGCACAATTGGGGTTTGTTGTGTAATTTTGTTGAGATGACTGTGCAGGAAGAAGACCCAGATGAAACAGGTAGAGATTCAAAACACACGCAATGATGTCATTGTGATTCTGATGTTACTCTTTTACTTTTACATACACAATCCATACAAGTAATCCTCTCCACACCTCGCTCTGACGACATTACTTATGTGACAAGTCTTTTTTGTATATCTGATACAGGCAGTGACTTCATTGCCTTCCCATGTAATAAACTTTGATATACGTACAAGATAAAAAAAAAAAAAAAGAGGGAAAATTCCTTCAGAGAGATCTCAAGTTACAACTTGAGAACATGTGGCAATGCGATGGCCTGCTTGTCTGACTGGCCTGTAAGTTACCTTTCTGTACTGCAGAAACGAAAGAAAAGGCCATCACAACATCTGGAAACTCCCTGGTTTGGTGTCCTTCTTCCTCCTTCAGTTGAAACGTGAATAATAGGCTGACCCATCTGTGAGTCTGAAGCCCACCTATGCATTAAGAACACACCATAAAATGAGTGATTGCAGCTCTGTTTCTAGGTGTCTTCTCCATGCCCGTCTTTGCTGGCTGATGTCTCAGTCATGGGACAATCCAGTCTGTCCCACTCTTTCTGTTTGTTACAAAGCCCCAGCTCTAAACTGGACAAGGACATTGACTTGTTTTTTAAGAGCAGTTAAAGTGCTAGTTTGTCTGAAATTTCGATAATTAAGTGAACTGTTAGCATTTTTCACATTCAACATCCTTGGAAGGAAGCTCGTGGGATGGTGAATGCAGGATCTCAGAAATGTTCACATAAAAGGAATTAATGTGGGCTCCAATTTCACCTCAGCTGGATGTCCAGGAGAAGGTTTGGACCAAGATTTGTGGTCAAAACAGAGTGTAAATACTGAGGCTGTGATTTCTGTGACTACAGATGTGCAACAGACTAAAGGATGTTTCAGTGGTTTTATGTTAAATCATAAAAATACGCAAATATCAACACATACAAGTAAAGGTGTGCAGAGCTCCTCCTTTCTCTCTGATCATGGAGTTGTCTTCAGACCTCAGTCCTAGAGAGAATTTGTGGAGGGAGCTGAAGCTTTGAGTTGCGAAGCAGCAGCCAAGAAACCAAAATGATTCTGAGTTTCTCTGAAGAAGAGTGGCCCAAAATCCCTCCTGATGTGGCTAAACCTGGTGACCAACTACAAGAAATGTCTTACTGCTTGGCGCTGTTGGTGGTTGCCAACAAAGATTTCGCCACCAAGTCATGTTCTGCTTTGGGGATCAAATACTTAGTTCACTCAGTGACATGCAGACCAATTTATAACATTCATGTCATCTCTTTCCTTGGAAGTTTGGTTGATATTCTGTCTCTCTCCATCAAAATGAAACTAGTCTAAAAGATTGCTCACTTCTTTGGAAGTGAGCAATCTTGCAAATTCAATCAGGGGATCAAATAATTATTTCCTTCGTGTTTTTTCACATCGTGGATAGTGATTTTTTAGTAAAAGCAACCCCACATAAGTTTGTGTTTGTATCTATGTATTGTATGTTTATATAGCATCTAAGATCACATGACCCTACATATATCTCAGTGGGTTAGAACAAAACAACGGACAGATGATGCAGCTGTGCCACACATCAGTTCTTTCGCTGCTATCTTGGCTAAGATTATTAGATAAAATTTTAATAATTTTTCCTGGTTAACTAGTTTAAAAGGAATTTCTTCATGCAAAGCTGGTTGAATGTCCCTGTTTAAGATCATGTGGGTACACTTCCTGGGGGCAAATGAGGTCAACTTATGGCAGAGAGAAGCCAAATTTCAGAAGAAAACCATGAGTAATAAAAGAAGGAAGAAATATAAGATAACTATGTGCGGGTGTGTGGTTCATCTGCATGATAACCTACTCATGTGGACTTTTCCCATGATAAAAGAAGTCACACCTAACAAATGGATTAGACACATTTTCTCTTTTTAACTAATCTGCGAGGCGTTCAAAGACAAATCAAAAAAAACATTAGTTAATAACCAGTCTCACAGCAGAGAGGCAAAATTTAGAAACAAAAACTGAACTTTTATTAGTGTCGTATTATTTCACCATCCACCTACCAAAGGTCTGGGTCATTTCTGAACGCTCTGCAGCTCGTCTGCAAGCTGCGTTCACAGACCACTCTGCTTCCCTCATCTTCTTCAGTGTTGCTCAGAAGCCTGAAATGCACATCAGAAATGCAGCCCAACACGTGGATGTGCAGAAATGTTTGCATGACAGAAGCAGTAACATGTTTTATTCTAATAATATTGTCTCTGATAAAGACAAACGTTCATGCAGATTTCCAATAAATCATAACCCAACAACAACAACAACAACAAAAAACAAGAAAACAAAAAAACAGCACACATTCCTCTGATCATGATACTTGCTTTCGAGTCAGGTCTGTGACAATCTGTTCACTACAAAAGGTGTAACACTGAAAATGCAGCAGGATTATCTTTGGTAAAGATGAGAAAGTAGAGATATAAAACACACAAGGAAAAACATGAGAAAATGAGTCACATGTGCAAAAAAAACTCTAAGTAAGAGGAAATGACATCAATGAGGTTTTCTAATGAAAGAGGAAAATTTACCCCGATACAAAAAAAAATAAAGGTGCATTTAAACGCCTTTTAAAAGAAACAACAACAAAAAACAAAAACAATATACAGTTCCCTCTAAGGAACCCTTCCCTTTGATGGAAATGTCCCTACAGATTTAAAAACAATACTAAGATTTTGTTTTCTCTTCGTATTAACTTCAGTCTCTTACACATCCTTCATTCTCGAGTCTTCTTGTAAACACAGAGTAAAAAAAAAAAGAAAGAAAGAAATGTTTTGATGATTCACCTTAATTATTGGGACACAAAACCTCACATATTTCAACAAAAGGGTGTTTTTGTTTCTTTTCCTTTTTTTAAGGGAATCAAATGAGCCCCTAGAAACACATGAATGTGCAACTGTCAACTATTTCAATCTAATAAAAGACAACAACTGAACAATCTGACAATCATTTCTAACGAGCAGTAACACAAAACAGATTTGACACAAGTCGTCTTGGACGGGAACACCTCTAAAATCTTGTCTACTCACAAAGATTTCGTTCGAATGAAAAGGTCAAATATTTAAAGACCCCACAAAGCGAAACAAGTCCAAGTTATTATGAAATTAACCACTGTATTGGGACTTCCTTAACACCGCTGACTTTTCTTTGGTAATGACGATGTGGTAATGCTCACCACAGTGTGTTTTTCAACACACGGGGAAACAAGCATTTTATCAGCTTTGCTATCTTTTCCAAGTGTCCTTTAATGGGGTCGTTAAACATGTTTAAGAAGCAGTAAGACACTCTGTACAAGCTACTCTACGCTCACTTCACCAGCTCAATAACAAAAACCCACTTTACACTTTACAATAACAGTCTATCAGAGAGAAAACACAGAGTTCTTTACAGCAAACAGAGCTGTGGGTTAGGGCTTGTATGCTACATGCTTTCACACAAACATGCTCTCTTCAGATCACATAAAACAAATTGATTACAGAATAACTGACGAGGATTTTTCCCTTTTCGCCACTGAGAGGTCCCTGTAGCAGACTCGCTCCCGGGTTTACAGCTGAAGCACAGTCTCCCTGCTCACTTATGCCACCCAGCTGCCCTGATGTAGTGTCCACATGGTCAAGTCAGGAGGAATGTTCAGTTTCAAGGCCATCCTTTAGCTCAATCAGACAAATAGTGTTAGCGTAACACACCAGAGCCTTCATCCTTCAGTCTCTAGAGCTTCTTGATCATGTCTAATATTTTTCAAACAAACTTGTTTGTAAGTCAGTTATAAAAAGTGATTAAAAACAAAAACAAAAAAACAAGAAGTGTCTGATGATTACACAGCACTCAAACTTCCATAAGCTCACTAAAATGTCAAATGCCTTGTTTTATGCTATTTTCTTGTGGACTTAACATGACTTCAGTGAGCAACAGTGCAAAAGCTTAAAGAACGAGTACAGGTTACTGTAACAGAGCAAGCTAACTGGCAGGCTTTTTTTTTAAGGGAGAGTGGTTGGAAATGTAAGGCACTACAGTCTCAGTTGGAGCGTCTCTGCGACTTTCACCACTTCGACCAATCTGCTTGGGGATGCCCGTCATCATTCAGAAACTCTGAGAACATTTACTGACCAGTTCATTGCCATCCTCGCATTCAAAATATGCATAATCAGGAGCGCACGGATCTTTCCTGCAGTTCAGAGAAGTCCCTAAAGAGAAAGTCTCCCTTGGGCCAACGTGTGCAAAAGTACGAAGGAGCGGCTCGGCAGCTTGCTCGCATGTGCAGCATCTCAGGGTGCAGAGAGGCAGCACGTGCAACCAATGAGGATGGGGGGGATGGAAGAAGCTTCTAGCACAGAAGAAAAAGGGAGGGGGCATATTTGTGCTTACAGGCGAGTGAAAGGACCCACGTGGAGAGGTGCTCTCAGTTTGGGAGAGGAACAGGAGTTGGTGGTGAACAGGGAGGAGGAAGATGGGGAGGACGAGTAAGGAGAAGAGGACGCAGATGAGGAGTCGCCGCTGTTTAGGGTGAAGACACTGGAAATGGCCACGTCCACAATGCCTTGACATAACTCTGGATATAGTTTCCTGCATTAGGAAAAGATAAATAATAACAATAATAAAAATAATAATAAACATTTCAAATTTTAAACAGATGTGAAATTTGTTATATTTTAGATGGAAAAACATTGCTAAAGGACACGCAACATGGAAGGTACTGACTGTGCACAGGCTGGAGCGCCGTTGATTTCAATGAGCCACACTTTGAAGTTCTCGTCCACCATGAAATCAAATCCAAAAAGCTGGAAGCTCTGGTAGGACAGGTGCTTGGTGCTGATTGCGGACTCGATGCATGTCAGACAGCTCCTGTGAAACCAGACACCAAAATCATCACTGATCATCCTTTTATAACAAAGTCTCTTTGAGTGATGAGAGCAGCCAGCATTTGCCAAACATCAGTCACGTTTTCACAACAGTAATGGTTGCATACTGCTATTATTAACACCAGTATATGAGGTTTAATCGCACACCGACAGTTTTTAAGAGTTGTGATTGGGCGCTATATGGCCTTTCGATAATACAAAGAAAACCTGACCAATCAGATGACCCCCTATGAGCAAGCACGTGGCAAAAGTGGGAAGGAAAAACTCCCTTTTAACAGGAAGAAACCTCCAGCAGAACCAGGCTCAGGGAGGGGCGGGGCCATCTGCTGCAACCGGTTGGGGGCGAGTAGATGAAGAAAGAACAAAGACATGCTTTGGAAAAGATTCACAAATTAATAATCACCAATAATTATATGCAAAGTGGTGTAAAACCACTCATATATCTGTTAAAAAACAGTTACGAAAAGAGGTTCTGCTAAAAACCACAATCTTCCTTTTCCTGTACAAAACCACAGCATATGTTTAAAGCTGTGTTTGTTCACACAGGACGCAAGAAGGGTAACTACAAACAAGCAAGGAGTAGATAAGCGAGAGTAAAAACATGAACCCCCATGATAATGTTGGGAGGATCAGGTCCAGGAATTGTTCAAAGTTCCTATTTCGCACGTTGTAGCACAACAAGCGACAGTCCACATCAGACATGTTCTCAGCTAGGAATACTCTGTGCAGTTTGGACAAGAGAGCTCTCAGACTGGAGCACTAAAGAGGTAGGACACATGATACCCACCCTCTCTATGAATTCTCTGGACAATTACTCTCACATGGACTCAATCATCATATTACCGAGCTGATAGAGTGTGCTTTAACTTAAATTGCAGCTTGGTCAGGTGATGTCTCGGAAGTTTCATGTGTTAAAGAGGTAAAAACCAGCAGGATTCAGGAGGAAAACGGGAATATGTATGTATGGTCGGAAGGGTAAGATGGCGCTGGCACGGCTGGCAGCCTTAACCCAATTTCCCTCGGGCACCCTCCCCGGGCCTGGCTCCAGGGCGGGGCCCCGGCAACCCTATCCCGGGCAGGGTAAACTGTTCCCTCGATGTTTTCTTCATAAGAGTCTTCTGAATCGCTCTTTGTCTGGTCCCTCACCCAGAACCAATTTGCCATGGGAGACCCTACCAGGGGGCAAAAGCCCCCAGACAACATAGCCCCTGGGATCCCTGGGACACACAAACCCCTTCACCATGATAAGGCAGCAATTCACGGCGAGGCATTATGTCTGATTTCTAATTTAAAAAAAAATAATAATATTTTGCCTTTTAGTGTGGCATAAAAAAGCTAAGCTCAGCTTTTTATCTAAGAACTAATAATAAAAACAATAGCAAAATAGGTGCCTACTTTATGATCTGCTTTATCTGAGGTAATATGGTGGTCTCCAGCGTGACGTTGTGAGTGTTCAGCAGGTACAGCCTGAACTCGTCGAAGAACATCTCGTTCCCCTCCTCGTATCGGCCGTAGTTCTGGGAGTGCTCTTTCTGGATGCAGTGGTTAGTCAGGTGGCTGGTCATGTCCTGCAGGTCTGAGCTGTTGTAGGGCTCCGAGGAGGTCCGCAGCACGCCCTCGCGGTATAAGTAGATGTTATACTGATGGTCCACTAGCACCCAGCTCCTAGCAATAGCATAAACATAAAGCTAAGCTGTTAAGTTGGGACATAGCAGTGCTTTCTCTGTGGCTTTAAGTTTGGCAAAAAAAAGAAAAAGAAAATAAAACCTGCCTGATGTCAAATTTCCGATGTCCCGGCTCAAGAAGCAGAGGCTTCTCCAAGTACTTCTGAATAACATGAACCTGTCCCTGATTGTCAATATAGTCCAGCAACTCATTAGCATCGTGGGATATCAAAATACCAGCACCTGTAGTAATAGAAAACAAGAAGAAACACACACACACACATTTACAGATATATTTATATATGAAGCTTCCAACTAGTGTCTTGTTTTTAACCAATTAAATACTAAATATAGATATCACCTTTAGCTCCAGCAGAGGACTTGGCTATCCACACTGTACCCTCTGCGCTTTCTTTCTTAGCGTTATAGGAGGCCAAGAAAACTTCCCGCTCATCTGTCTTCGGATTGCTCTTCAGATGGCTGATGCCATTCATAGCAGGCGCAACAGGTGTGTTGAGGTTAGTGGGATAGATGATGTAGGACTCTGGAAACCAGTTACTGGAGTCAGACAGCTCTGGGCTGGTCTTTATTAGCCTAGTGTTTAAGAAAGGGGTCAAAGGAAAGTGGTCATGTAATAAACTGCAGTGTCACTAACATGAATGATGGCAGGAATGACAGATTTGCACACACTTGACCAAGGATGCCTTTCTGCAAAGCTTGTCTGCCCCCCTGTAGTAATTCACCAGCTGCATCAGTCCGGGTTCATGGCCTGTAAGGTCACAGTGAGGATGCTTTATTGTCTGTTCATAAATCCGCATGCACAGTGCACAGAAACTCTCAATAAGAGAGACAATCTTTCCACAGGATGCAGCCCTGCACAGTCACAGCTGCTTTCTCATCCAGAAAGGGTGGACACCAAAAATAGCCCGAAAACAATTCTTAAGAAACAAGAAAGAAAGTCTGACTTACCTAAACGCCCAAAGGGTAATCTGTTCCGCTCACCCAGCATCAAGTTGAATCTGGGATTGTCTCTTTTCAGCCTCTTCCATTGCCCGGTTGAGAGGAGGATTTTGGAAACTTCAGCATAAACAGTACTGTTGTCGTCACGGGAAACAAAGGTGTACATAGGGGCGTTCATAATGCCGCTGCGATAGGGGGTCAGAGGTTTAATCAAAACGGTTTAGTGTGTGAGTAACTTAGCTGTCTGGCTAGTTGTGCGGCTGCCGGGTTGGCACTGCAGCAGACAGAACGGTTGGGGTTATCTCCTCTGTCCGTGCCATGATGATGAGTCAGTCATATCCCCTCCACACTTCCCAGTTAACTCAAACTGGTGCTCGGAAGATTAATTTCAGCACTCCGTGGCTAATATGTATTATATATAAAACACCATGCCACGTAAAGCAATTTCACATAAGTCGGCACAGGGTTATTTCAGAAGCACCACACAAGGGAGTGACTGCTGATACCGGCTACTGGGGCTGGTCCCGTCTGGATAAATTTACATCCCGTCTCCGGATTAGCTAACGTTATAGCTAACGGTCTGCGACAATTGCTAACAGTTATCTACGAGACACTTCCGATATTTGTCCTCAAATGCAAAGGCAAAAGTCACAAGGAGCGGAAACATTAACTAAGTGGATAGTTTGCTGCACAATATCACAAACACGGGCTATTCTCCCACCGCCGGCGTGCGCTTTATTCTCTGAAAATCAGCAGCAAACCCTGTCATCCACCGTCGACAGCATAAACACCACCGCGCAACCGTTGTGGTTAGTGTAGTTTATGAACAGAGTGATGTCCAGGATAATATCTGTTTAAATGTTTATTTTATATTTTTAAAGCAATTTAACACAAAATGAATTCGATATGTATAAAAAAAATCTACTTCATTTAAACTCGATTTTGATTTAATTCAAAGTCTGGATGAAGTTCAATGACAAGAGAACTACATTTCCCAGAATGAAACCCTCTAAAGCGGCAATGCCATATGCGTATTGTAGCCAGGAGATGGCGTCGTAGACCTCACTAAAATTAGCAGACCTGTGTACTGTTGGCAACATAGTCCGCAGAAAAAAGTCTTCAAACTGAAGAAAAATCGCTCCACGTTTTATATTAAGTTCCTCTTACTTCTTAAAATAACTAACATCAATCACGAAACTTTTCGTGAAATTTGATAACGAGGTGTATTAGCTTTTGTAGCCTGGACTGGGCGGAACTGGAGGATAAATGGAGCACTCCCTACTTGTGACAACTTATGGGTCTCGTTCCAACATGTAAAAAACTTAGTTGCTTCATTTCGTTTACTTTAATGTCCCAGTCTCGTCATCATTATTCAATGTTTTATGTATTCAAAAGCTAAGATCGTTGCTTCTTTGCGCTGGTTCCCTGTATTAGGTGAAAAGTTATGCGACGGCCACAGTTGTAGATTTTTTGAGAGCGAATTGGAACGAGACAGGAAGTCCTAGTTTCGGGAGGGAGAACAAACTAGAGGCGGGAATTACCGCTACTGTAAACATCGAGTTAAAGTGCATTACAAAAGTTGTTACGAGTGTATTCATATATTTTTTATAATTTTTTGACAAGATATCAGTAATAGTAAGTGACGTCCATTATGAATACTGTTGTTTGTTGTGGCGCATTTTCAGATAACAGTTCAGACAAGTTGGGTGCATCGAGACTGATAACCTGTTTTTACTGCAGCTCTCCGTGGTTCAGCTACATATACAGAGATTTAGATTACTTTTAGCCTTGTCACTGACTATTCATCGTTGGAGATAATGCTCAGGGAGGCAGTTGTATGTTGCTTTATGTGGGGATGAAGGAGTTTTATGTAAGTCTGAGAAAACGAAATGTTGTATTTAGAGTTTATCTCAGCTGGGACATGTGGAGTATTAAAGACATGGGCGAAGGATGAAGGCTGCTCAGTTTCAATGCTAATGAGTGTGGCCTACCATTTTTAAAGCTGGATTCAAATCACGTGTTTATTTGTTTTTTAATTCCTTTCATTTATATCAAAATCACTATAACTCACTGTTACTGCATACATGGTTATTTATGTAACGTAATGAAGTGGCAGCTTTTTCTCTGTATGGGTTTTGGGGAGATTTGTGCCTTGGCATTTACTGGGGTCATGTATTTTTAATAACTCTTGTCCCTTCGTCTTCACCAGGCTGGAGCAGGCCAGGCATGAGTGGCGCACACCTGGACGAATGGCAGAAGAGGTCCTTTGACATTTCATCTGGCAGCTGTACACCTGAACAGACGGCCGATGCCTACCGGGCCCACATCCTCTCCATTCAGTATGCATGGGCAAGCTCCCAGCTCTCTCAGGCCGGCATGGCCAGCCTGCTCAGGACCTACTCGGAGCGCTACGCTGCAGTGTTGGACTCGGACGACCCGCGCACAGGGCTCAACAACTATGCAGAAAGCGCGCTCCATCTGGCCCGCAGTCAGAAGAACTACAGCGACAAATGGGAGTCATCCCTCACTGCAGAGAGCGTGCTGGAGTTGCCCAGTGTTCGGAAAACAATTCAGGCAAAGACAGGAGGTGAGAGCTTTGTGGTGGCACCAGCTGACATTAACATAACTGTGGGGCAAGAGGGTAAAGGTAGCTCTCTCACTCCTCCCTTTAAAACTGTGCAACCACCGCAGCTTAAATCAGAGGTTAAAATCGCAGCCAGTATCCCTGCTAATGTTTCTGTGGAAAGGCCCAGCAGTCACGAAGGGATTTCAGTCAATCCACCCTCATTCTCCCGACCTCCAGCTCAGCCACAGTCTGTGTTTAGTCGCCCTTCTCCAGCTCTCCCACATGTAAACCCTGGCCTCACAGGGGTCACGCAGCACTATCAGTCCTCCTTCTTTCCCACCTCCAACACATCAAAGCGGAAACATTTTTACAACACAGACGGAGGTGATGTTGGCAGGGAGCAAAATGGCAGTCAGGTGTCATCAGACCCACGGGCTGTTACCACCTTCAAAACAGCTCGTGAGCAGTTTGTTGTTGACCAGCAGCGAAAGCACTCCCATCAGCCTCAGAGAGGTCAGGCCCCTGGGATGGCGGCAACTGTGAAGAAATCTCTGGGCGCCAACAGGCCTCGAGGTGCATTTTCAAAATTTGTGTCTCCCATTCCACGACAGGAAGAGGAGGGAAATGTGGCGAGCCGTAATTCCAATCAGGAACCTCAAATCCTGGACGAGCGTCTGAAAAACTTTGAGCCAAAGATAATCGAGCTGATCATGAGTGAGATCATGGACCACGGGCCTCCGGTGGGCTGGGACGACATAGCAGGTCTGGAGTTCGCCAAGACTACCATAAAGGAAATTGTGGTTTGGCCCATGCTGCGACCTGACATCTTTACTGGCCTCCGTGGCCCACCCAAAGGCATCCTGCTGTTTGGACCGCCAGGAACTGGAAAAACTCTGATAGGTAAATGTATTGCCTGTCAATCAGGTGCCACTTTCTTTAGCATCAGCGCCTCATCACTCACATCCAAGTGGGTGGGTGAAGGAGAGAAAATGGTGCGAGCTCTGTTTGCCATTGCCCGCTGCCACCAGCCTGCTGTCATTTTCATCGATGAAATCGACTCCCTGCTGTCCCAGCGGACGGACGGTGAGCACGACTCCTCGCGCAGGATAAAAACAGAGTTTCTGGTCCAGCTAGATGGAGCGGCCACTGCAGCAGAGGACCGAATCCTGGTGGTGGGTGCCACCAACCGGCCCCAGGAGATCGACGAGGCAGCACGACGACGCCTGGCAAAGCGGTTATACATCCCCCTGCCCGAAGCGACTGCCCGACGCCAGATAGTGACAAACCTCATGGCTCAGGAGAAAAACCAGCTGGGAGAAAGCGAGGTGGAGAGGGTGGTGACAGCCACGGAGGGCTTCTCCGGAGCCGATATGACTCAGCTGTGTCGAGAGGCAGCACTGGGGCCCATACGCAGCATCCAGCTCAGTGACATCGCCACCATCACCGCGGATCAGGTGCGACCCATCATCTACAGTGACTTCCACGACGCCCTGAAGACTGTACGTCCCAGTGTGTCATCAAAGGACTTGGAGCTGTATGAAGAGTGGAATAAAACCTTTGGATGTGGGCGTTAAACTTTTCTTTGTCTCCGTTCAGGTTCTGGGTGTTGAAAGAAATGGAAAATGTAAAGACGTTAAATGCTTTCTTTGTTCTGCACAAACCCGACAAAGTGGGAGGACCCAGGACTAAAAACAAAGAATGACAGTCTCGTGAAAAAGCTGAAAACTATAAGACGGGTCTCTTTAATGCAGTCTTTCTGGTTTTTTTCCCCATATATTGCCAAATATCCCTATGATGGGAAGTTGGCCTTATCTGTGTGATGAAGAGTTGAATTCAGTTTTATTTGTTTGCCTACGAAAAACAGGGCTTCCATAAATGACAAGGAAAACAGAATTAGAGAAGAGAAAAGGACCTTTTTACTGGTTACCAGTTAAATAATTATTTTAAGCCTCTGTATCAGCTTAGTCCAGTCATATTGGATTGCACAGGTGAACAGGTGCCTCTTTTATGAGTGTATGTGTAATGTGTTAGTCTCTGTGCTAGTGGTCCGTTGTTTTGAGGTTTTTCAACACTACTTGTAAAGGTCAGGGTGTCGTAACATGAAGAAAAAATGAAGAAAACCTTACCTCGTTCCCACTTTGTACTGAGAGAATTTGCCGTCTGCGTTCAGCTTTTTGCTCATTTTCAGGTGTTTGTGCCGGTCAGGCTGATTTTGTTCTGTTGCTTTGTGATCCGGTGTCAGGTAGTGTGTATTATACACAAACCATTTTCCAGTGGAAGCCCTGTTTTCCATTTAAATTCTAGTATTTCACATCAAGGATAGACATTCACAGTCGAATTATGACTTAATGCTTGTCATCTGTTTGGTCTTTTTCAGTTAACTGCATGGTCGAAATTGTTTTTGTCCCTAATAAATGTATATATCACACACACACATCTCCACAAGTTTTTGTCTCAGAGTGTGACAGTAAGCAATAAGTTTATCTCTAGGCTGCGGTGACATATCCGATCCCATGCGATCCACAGAGGGCAGTGTGATCACGTTTGAGCACCACAACCACCGTTTGCCTGAAGTCTCACTGTCCTGAAATGTTCCTGAGGCTGGATGTGTTAATCATATCCGCGGAAGTTGGGCAACACGGAGAGTATCCTGGGTCTTGTGTTTAAAAAGAGAAAAAAAAAGAAAAACTTTGCCTGTCTTCCTGTTAGTGATTAAGACAGCAGTGTTACTGCAATACATCCCTTTTGCAGGGCCTCTGTGTTAGTTCTGATCCATGGAGTTTGTGCCCGGTCAAAGTGTTTGCAACTGCTTTCTCAGTGAAGACGTCCCTCACGCAAGCGGTGTGAGGATTTTTAACATTATGTTTTTCAAGTTAAATGCCTCACTGGTCACACATGCACTACCACTGAAGGGGGCCATTAGAGATTGTGCACACATGAAACAAAATCTCATGTAAATTTCATCAAGAAATCTTTGAGAATCTGGAAGACCATGAAAACGGGGCTTTCATTTATTTTTCATCTTTTTTGTCAGGTCCCTGATAAATATTTCACACTTGTGTTGTTGGCCACTGTATAGAAACTTTGTTGAATTAGCCAGCAGTGAAAGTAGTCACACACGCACCCTTCCCCCCCCCCCCCACGGGTGGGCTTCTCCGATCGCGGGGACTCCTCACAGCTGGACCAGGACAGATGCGCAGAATTCCTCTGGTGCTGACGGGATCTATAGAGCCCATTGAGTATGGACTGAAAACTGTGCCATATGGTGTAAGCTTGTAGCTCAATTTGACTGTGGCTGTGAAGCAAGTGGTCACATCTGGGGCAGTGTGGTCACAAACACATCACACAGTACATTTACAGAGAAGAAAATAAGGTCATTTTACTGAATCATTTTGAAAGCGTATTTTATCCTTAATATGGATTCAAGCTGAGGTAGAAATAAGTATAAGCACTTGGTGTTGCTTTTTTCCCTGTGTTCACGTATATACAGTTGTGGAGGAACTACACAAGCTGTGCTCAAGTAGAAGTTTAAATGTAATAAGTTATAGGAATAAAATTCCAGTATTTAAAATCAAATCTCATGTCATTTGTAATATAGAAACATTACAGGTAAATTTATTACTATATTTATTTAGAGTTCTTGTGAAAGCATACAATGGTTTTAGTCAACATTTCTTTCTGCAATGTATCCATATTGTGCAGTTACCGTCTGCATTGTTTGATGCAGCGTCCGGTAATTCCATACTGCCTTCAGATTGGCTAATAGGAAAGAGTACATCATGCTGTTGTATGTCACAAATATTTTATTTAAAGAAAAACATTCTGTGCCACCAACCATGAAATTAGACTGTGTTTGCTGGCTATTACTGAAAAGGGGTTTCTTTACTCTGTTTTACCACAGTGCAGTCTCCAGAGTGGAAAAATCGAGTCCCCCAAAAACTGCAGTTCCACTTATGGCCACTTGAGGCTGGCTCCAAAAGCATCAGTTCACAAAGACTCCCGTGTTATAATGTCCAACTTTACAATGTTAAATAACATATTTACAGCCTGCTAATAAAGCAGTCTGGCCTCTATGGGTAGTTTTACTGCTCGTAACAGTGAGCTGGATGAACTTTTAAAAAAATAATTAATTCACCTGGATTGTCTGACTTCGGTTGAGGTCATATTCATTGACAGGTGTATTGATGCAAGCAGCCAGAGATGATCTGGGTCTGCTGGGCCTTTTACAGTATTTTAATAGGTTATCTGAGTAATACTATGGCGTGCTGTGTGAGACAGACTATCTAACAAGTTTGTGCTGAGTGAAACGGTAGAATTTTAGTAGTCTGTTAGTCAGCACTAATTAGCTATATATGAATCTGTCTGTTTAATTATGATGATTTCTCTAACCACACTTTTTTTGCTTATTGTCCAGCTTGCAGAACTGTTTACATTGTAACAATTCAATATAAAATTCTCAGTCTGAAAGGTAGATACATGTGAGAGTAAAAGAACATAATATGTTTTATAATATGAGTTAATTTCTGCTGCTGAGTATTCTCTTTCTGCAGAACATGCAAACATGCACTTAATGTCCCCGTTGCTCATTTAGTGAGACATATCTTTACATGATCAAACTGCATTCCTAAGTAGTGAAATCCATGTGACGAAATGCCAAGACAGGCAATCAAATGTAATCGGCACATGTTGAGAAACACCGGTAAACACAGCGCTCCCATTTGCGAAGTTTGCAGTAAATGTTCTATTATGGTCTTCCACTAATGAACCGCAGCCCGGCAAAAGTGTGAAAAATAGTAATTTCAAACTTCTTGTTGGAACATGTTAAAGCCACCACTCTGGTTTAGTCTGCTTCTTGAAGGAGTATTTCTGTCCAGGGCTGAAAGGGGAAGTGAGATCTGGGATTCTGGCAGGGCCAGAGTTGGTTGGCCAGATTATCCCTCTCATGCAAATGCCCTCCCTCCCCTGTTGGGTCCTAGTCAAGCGTAGGGGGGCTCATCGCTGGCCACAGCTGCTTCCCGTTTCAGCTAAATCACACAGCAGCCATCTGGACAAGGCTGTCTCAGTGCGCGGCGCTGCTGAGCTCCTCTGCCGGCCCGAATGAGCATCTCCAGACAGACCTGGCCCTCAGAGCCCTGGCCCCTGCCTTCTGCTCCGGTGGCTGATCCTCCCTGTCCCAGCTCTCTGCCGCTCAGAGGACCATCCAGACTCTTCAGGTCTCGGACGCACGGCACACGTCGACATGCTTTTGTATGTGTGTGTGTGGAGTATGTACCTTCCAATATTTCAGTCTCATATTGTCCCTTTGGTGATTTATTATCTAACGTGGCAAAATTAAATTTTAATTGAGTTAGTATTTGCCTTTTTCCCCTGCAAAACAAGTCTACAGTGTGGTTGTGTTTGTTTACTCTTCACTCCCTCTTAATTTTCTCACCGTCTGCTTTTTTTGTGTTTGTTTCTTTGCACAAATGCCAGTCATTCACTGTTTGCTACCCTTTTCTTTGACAGCTAGAGCTGGCAGCATGAATGACATGTAAACGTAATTATTTCACAGACTTTGAGGAGCGTGTGAAGAGAGCGAAATGTGGGAACGAATCTGAGGGGAACTTTCCGTTAACTCCCGAGTTAATTTTGCCGAGCCCGACCCCAATTTGTAGATTTTCACATTTCCTTTGGCACACGGATATCCAGGAGGTCTGCTTTCTCCTTACTTCTACAGCCATCTTTAAAAACAGGAAAAAAAAAACAGAAACACTCTTCCCACACTATTTGCATATATAAAATATCCTTTATTGATATTTTTGCAAGCATTAAGCTCCCTTCAACTGAGGTCAACTTCGTTTTCGTCTCACGGGTCAAACAATTCTTAGCCATCAGGTATAAAACAGAAAAGTCCAGGATAACATTTCCCTCTGATAACACTAAAAATAGCTTCCAGCAGCAGTCATGGATCAGATAACATCATACACATTTAGTACAGCCGAACTGAAAAAGAAAAAAAATGCAGCTTTGACTACTCTAAGAAACAAACATCGATCACTGTAATAAATACAAAAAACAGACAGGCATGTAAATGTATAAATAACGTGAAGGTTATTACAAACACAAGAGCAGGTTAAAACCTTACAGGGGAGCTGTGGGTCTATCTACACTGATTGTTACGTTACTGATTGTATTTATGTTACACTGGGTTTGCCTGCACTGGAAACAGCCGCAGAAGGAATTGACATTTTTTTCTGTTATTCAACACAGAAAGGTGTCAAAGCAAAAAGGATGTAAATCCTATTACTTTAAATCTTGAAAAAAAGAAGGAAAAATAAGACCTTTTTTTTATATATTTACATACACAGGTGATGTGTATTTATGAAGTACTGTTCTTCATTCCTGTGAGGAATGAAGAACAGTACTTATTTACTTTGTTTTCTTTAAAAAAAAAAAACCCTAAAAAAACAAAATAGTTCGTATCAGAGATGAAAATCAATGTTTTTAATAGTTGTATATTTATTTGTGTGTCAACAAACATGCATACCTTATAAAAAACACACAGACATTAACAATGTATTTTACATGATGTATTTATATTAATTTATTGCATGTGCTTGCCTGTGTGTGTGTGTGTGTCTGTCTGTCTGTGTGTGTGTGTGTCTGTTCTATCCTGTGAAAGTGTGTATGTGTGTTCTCTGGTCGATGTGGCTCAGTAGCGATGCTCTCCTCGTGTTATGTGAGAGGAGAACTCGTATCGATCTTGACTCCGGTGACCGCAGAGGTTGCACTCGAAGGGGTCTCTGAAGCCGTGGCAGCCCATGTGAATGGTGTACATGACGTGGTCCAGGAAGAGGACGCGGCAGTGTTCGCACCTGTACGCCCTCACCTGCTCCCCGTCCGCTGTCACTACTTTGAAGCCCTCGGAGGCCATCTCCATGGCCCGGATGGTGTCGAACTGCCTCTGCTGTTCCTCCTTCACCAGGGGAAGCACGCCGTTCCTAACCCCCTGGGTGATGTGGTTGGTCAGGTAGATGAGGCCGGGGGCTGCTCCGGTCGGGCGATCCTCGTTGTTGCTCTCGGTGTCCGTGGAGTCCTGGCCGCTGTGGCTGGGCGAGCCGTCCTTCTCGCTGGAGGCAGACTTGGAGTTGGAGAGCAGCAGCAGGTTCTCGGCCGCACTGTCTTTGGCTGACAAGCCCGTCCCCGCGTGGGCCTCCGTCGCCGGCTTGTGGAGGGGGTAGATGGAGCCGAGGCCCACATCGGAAGAGGAGGTCTGGACCAGAGGCCGGAGCGACTCGGCGCCTAGGTAGCTGATGGCGCTGTTGATGGCCTGGTCGATGACGTGGGGCTGGATCAGCTCGCTTGCTCCTCCGTCATAAGAGAGGTCCGACAGACGTTTGTCACCTGAAGAGAAGGAGAGACAGAAGGGCAGGGTGAGGTTCGTACTACGCTGACACACTTTCACCTGCATCCTATCATCTCACCATCTTGACACTGAGCCACTGAGTCTTAAAATGAGTCACTTCAGTCTACCTCTTGATGTTCTATTTTTCTCCCTCTTTTGATTGTTTTTTGCTTTTTGTGTGAATATGAATCTCTTAAATGTAACATGTCTATGCAGAATCAAGGTAATATTTCAATGTAGTCTTTTCCAGTGACGATTAAGCAAATAAAAGGTGCAGTCTGTGATTAGGCTGCACTGCATAGAACCAGGCTTGCAGAGAAAAATGCAACCCCAATGAACACAAACAGTCACAGTTACACTTTTTTTTTCTTTCAGCAAAAAGCAGCGAAATTGTATTGACACAAAAGAAGCAGATTTCAGCCCTTACCCACAAACTTCTGTGGCATAGTGCTCTTACGTTTAGCTACATTATTAGCTAGTCTGTCTAGCACCAAGGCTCTGTCAGATCCCGTCTGGCTCAAGTCTTCCCTCTGCTCATTCTGGTTGCTTTCTTCCTTTACTACTGGAAAGCAAGACAGAGAAGTAGATTTTAGCGTCAAAGTAACTGGAGTTTGTCCTGCTGGCACAAGCCTGATGGTGGTTTTCTCACAGAGCACAGAGCGGACTATTCTGACACACGTGAAGCACTTGGTTTACGAATATAACATTTGCTCATAATGATCTGTTTTCAGGTTTTAATGTAGAGCTGTACAGAACACTAAGTATGAAGTGTCTAAATTTATATAGACAAAGAAACTGACTTAATTAGCTCGGATACCTACACGAGCCTATATCTAAATGGAAATGTAGCCTGTCTTGTTTTTTAGCAACAAAGACAGTGACTGTGATAGGCTGCTGTTCTGTGCACAGTTTCCTGCATCCCGTGCTTAGGATAAAGTAGGTCATTAGATCTGGGTGAAAGTTAAAGCGCACGCCTCATGAGGCACCAACCTGTGTAGATGGTGTTTTGCAGTCCCATACACTGGAGGTAGTTGTGACACCTCTCTTTGTGCTCTTCCAGAGAGCTGCGCTGCTTATAGCTCCGCCCACAGTAAGCACACTTGTGGGGTTTTCCAACTGCAAAAAAAAAATTACATCAGTGAAAGCAGAGCAGTGCAAAACTTTTTTTTAAAATAATTAACACTAAAGTAAGTTAAATGGCCATTTGGTTCCTTCTTCTTGAAAGAACACAGGAAGGAATTGATGTAATGAATGCATTTTGATCAGATTAAGTACAAGATAAGGGCTGATTAGGGATCTGGCACAACCAGTGGTAAAGGGGGAAGAAAAGAGCACCACCTACAAAAATGTAAATGACAAACAAAAACCAAAACAATTTCTGGGAGGCCCTGTGGAAGAACTCACAAGTAGAAGTTTATGTCTTAGGATGCTATAAGCTCTGCTGCTGCAGATAGTGCTGAGCTCATGTCCTCTGTATTTATGGGTAACTCAGGTAGCAACTTAGTGTAGAGTGAACACAGTGCAAACTGAAACCTTATGATGGAGAGCAACATTTTTTATTTTTCACTAAGAAAATATATGCTGACAAATACTGATGATTTTTGCTATATTTTTAAATACAGAGGAAAAAAAGCCATAAACCTAAATTAAAAAGTGCTGAAAATTAAATCCAAAATATGAAAAAATCTGAGGAAGGGGAGGATTTTTCTGCCCATACCTGGACAGACAAACAAAACAAACTCAAATGGCCTGTAAATGGTAAATGGCCTGTACTTGTATAGCGCTTTACTAGTCCCTAAGGACCCTCATCCACCCATTCATACACTGGTGTGACTCAATCCTGTTTTGTGAATGCTCATAAAAACAGCTGAAATTAGTTTAATGCATGCACTTTTTATTTTTGCATGCTAAAAATAAGTGGCTAGCGTTTTTGGTTTTTTAAGGAAAATAATAAGCCTTTTTTTAAACATATATTTATATTTAAATACATTCCTTTTACATATTAGGAGTTACATTACTATGATAACAGTATTCTATGTCTTTAATATTATAAGTCCAGTTGTCTCCAGTTTGAAAGCTCTTCAGGCTGAATTTATATGATTACAATTCAGCTCAATAACCAACATATATCAGATGCTTTAATCTTTCTCACTTATTTTTTTGTAGGTGCTGTTACATTTACGTTGTAAAATGACACAATCGTGATTGTTATCCCTCCATTTTTCTGACAAACCCTTCAGAAGGAGAATTCTGTTTACACCCAAATTACACTAACACGTACTTCTGCAAAGCATTTGAAAAAAAAAAAGTGACACCATATCTACACCCTGTCAACTTCCCTTTACATAGTCCCGAGCTCATGCTGCATGTGCTGCAGAAGTTGCTGTGCCTTTTGTAAAAATCGTCCAACATAAAAGTGCAGAAGTTTTCAGCGGGGGTGACCTTTGCATGCTCACCCGAGTGTGTGCGTAGGTGGCCGGTGAGGGCGTCCCTCCTGCGACAGGCGTAGCTGCACAGGTGACACTTGAAGGGCTTCTCCCCTGAGTGGAGCTTGATGTGACGCAGCAGGTTGCCCTTCTGGGTGAAGGAGGCGCCGCACTGGGTGCACTGGAATGGACGTTCTCCTGAGGACGAGAACAGACAGAGCAGACACACGTTACTGCAAAGATGTAAACACAAGGAAAGAAAGGGCAGGGGGGTGGGACAGAATAACTTGTATGTTTTATTGGCTTCTAATTTTCGGATTTTATGGATCGGATCAGACAGTTTGTTTCATTTTTAAGCTTTTCCTTGAGCGCACTAATCTGACTGTGTTTGTTCCCTCCCTCCACTGACAGCGATAAAAGTCTTTGTCTTTTCTGTGCGGATGGAAAAGCTGCGGGGACGCGGGAGGTCGCCGCACTACAAGCCGGATGATGCAGCGTCTCCGGGGCGGAGAACGATCCAGCAGCCTGTGGGGAGGGTTTCACAGCAGAGTGACACTCCATCTCTCCATGCTCCCCCTGCCCCACAGACTTCTGGCGCTCTGATCGAACAAGAGCCTTTCAGACTCAGCCTGCCAGCTCCGTAATGCACCATTGCCTAGGTCAATTTGATCTGAAAATCTCATTTTTTCCTCTTCTTCGTCTCTAAAATAAGAGCGGCACATCACAATGCAAATTCAGCCTCATTTGAATAAAGCGAAGGAAACACTTTGTGTTGAGAGCCAGTCTTCCTGATCAGCGCTTCTGGAATAAACCAATATCCATCCTCTCCGAGTGTTGTGGCATTCTGTGAGAACGTTTTAATATGGCTTTCTTTTTTTTTCAAAGCCCCCCCCCCCCGTAAAATAAGAGTCACCAGTGAAGCAGCAAAAATATATAAAAAAGGAAATTCATTAAAAATGCATTTCAGGAGCAAAGACTCACCACAGAATATTTTCTATTTAAATAGGAGGCACTTCATTATATCTTTTATTGTACTTTCTTTTGCATTTACATTAGTCTACTGTTCCTTTCTTCCATTTTGAGTTTCATTAGTTTCTAAAGCCTGACAGTTAAGTGCCTTTTTCACAAATGTTCCCCACCACTGGTTTGGCTCCATTACAATAGAATATCAATTTTGAATTCTGAAAAACTTTTAATAGCCAGATAATTGTCACTTTGCAGAGATCCCATTTAATTGCTGCAGATATCCTGTTTCTCAACTGAGGGTATGTTTTCTTTGGACCAAGTTTGTCTCTGCTACTTTATCACACAATAACCTGATCAGTTGCTTGTCACGTGGCAATTCAGAGACTGTTAGATAAACAATCACGAATGCTAATGCTACATCTTGAAGTCTATTTCATGCACGATATTAGGCTCTGCACGCACACAGCCAGATGCAAGCATGCTACAAGTGAGTGTGAGGAGGACTGCAAAAGAAGTTACTCTCAGAGAGTGTGTATGTGTGCATGGTGACATTGCTTGTGTTTCTGAAAATAATTTATGTTTGGCTAAACAGGCGGAGGAGCCACAGCGCACACCTCTCTACCCCTATATCCATCTCCTTTATACTAACAGTGAACATGGGTGCAAAGGAAGGGCAAGAAGTGTTGCAGACGGCGTGGCTTACCAGTGTGGCTTCGCTTGTGCACCATCAACACATTGGGGCCAATGCAAACTATCCCACAGATATCGCACTTGAGCTTCCCGTTGGGCAGCCGGATACCGCCGGCCGAGGAGAAGGCCTTGGCTTCGGGGCTCGGCTGTGAGCCGTTCACCTTGGCCCCGGAGGCATCGATCACGCGCAAGTCTTCCGCGCACTCCTCCTCCTCCACACCGTTCATGTCACAGGCCAGCCCATTCTCCTCATCACTGCGAGCCTCAACTTTAATGTTACAGGCTGGAAAAGAGGGCAAGGGGGGGCCACGGTTTAGAATACGAGCATTTTTGTTTCTTGCATGATGTTAAATACTAAAGATGGGCAATTTATCAGTGTGATATTGATACTGTGGCATGAGAAGTTAGAGAGATGTTTATCCCAACACTGTGTTTTAATATTCCTACTTTTTTTGTTTTTTGCTTTTTGTATAAAGAACCATGATGCTAAACTCATACTGTGATTTCCAGCTATTAAACTGAACTTTACTGATTTTTTAATTTGTGACAAAATATACCTGGCTTTATTTGAATTTATTCATATATAGAGAGATATTTTTTTCAGTGGAGCTCTGCACATTCTGTGTTTACTCCTGCTGGAATAAGCACCGTAAGCTGTAACACAGAAACTGCAACTGCCCTAACTAGGGCACCAACAACTTTGTAATAGCAACTTCCTTTAGTGCACGTTTTCTTGTGAAGAGGGATGCTGCATCAGCCCTTCAGAAACTTTCCCTCCTATTTCAGACATTTTTTTTCTGAATTCACATTAAAAGGCAAAGCTCTTCATAAGGGCACACAGGTGGACAGCATGTCTACTCTTTGAGGATGTCAGTGAGGAGATGAAGAAACGTGCCGATCATCTCACACCATCACACTTTGGTGAAGCAAATGACAGCAAGATAAACAGGAAACAGAGACACAGGAAGCAGTGCGAAACTAGGGACACGCGCGGTATCTATCATAGCAACCGAGCGAACAACACAGATATACAGCCATGTGGCCTCTTCACACTCGTATTCATTTGCAAAGGTCTTCGTGTCATTTTGTACATTTCTAGCTTTTTAAAGTGCCGAAAGAAAATTATACCCGAGCGATCAGCGCCTGCTCTTATCTTATCTGTAGAAAAGCTTAAAAAAAAACAATACACACTGTAGCGTGTATTTGATGTCCAGTGTTCCAAGGAAAATAGAAGTGCCCTGTGCGATTAACTCTCAGCCGCTTCATTTTCCCACCAATGGACTTAAGAAATATTTAAGAGAACTGACAGATCATGTAAGTCCCGCAGCTACCAACCTGTGGTTTGCATGTCACAGTGACAGCCTGATTTCCCCATGCCTCTACCTCTGTTTGTACAACTGAAGAGGAAGAAGTGGAAATCATGAAATATAGGAATCCATGGAAAAGGGGAAGCTTCACAAAGAGGGCCTGTCTAACTGAAATACCAAGAATTATGGAGAAGTGACAGAAAGGGAAGCATGGGAAAGGAATTGTAAAACAGCCTGTAACTGAAACAGTTTTTTTTTTCTAATGCAGGAGTGTTGTTTTCACCGAGAGTCACTGAGGGGGCATAAATCCCCTAATGTACATTTTCCACAGAGGGAAGAGTGAAACATGAGAACTGAGTAGGATCACGAGATGTTGGTGATCATCCCTTTTCTCATAATCTGACAGTCCATACCCACACTTTTGAAAACAATGTGTTTATTTATTTATTTATTTTATGTCACATGAGAAATAATCTCATCTGTTAAACTGCTGGGCTTATTGGACAGACTTGTATTTTGCTGGGGAGATAAGATAAAAAACACACCAACATGCAAAGAAAGGAAAGAAACAGTTTTGCTGTCTATAAAACACAAAAGTGTGGTTAGAATGCTAAACTGGCCATCATTTATGTTACATAACCAAGTAGGAATTAGGGGCTACACAGCATTCAAAATGTCCTTACAATGCACCACAGATGAGCATGGCATGTAAGTGGGGATTGTTCTGTTATTGTGTTTAGTTTCAGTTACGAGCTCTCTGTTTTTACAGACGTTTACGACTTATTTTAACGACTATTTACGGACATTAAAGAAAAACTATAAAATCTGTTTCACCCTCAGTTTGATCAGTGACTTAAATTAGCTTCAGTCAAATATGTCAACCATTTATCTGTTACTTGTTGCTATCTTTCTGAGTTTTCAAGAATCAGCTGTTTGTTTCACATTATATCAGTTAAAATAACAACTGTCCTTGTTTAAGTAGCTTAACATTGCTGCTATCCACTAGCTATTAGCTAGGCATTTAGCCATTAGCCTGCTCAAACTTGATCTATTAGAACCATTTATTTGTGGGTTTTTATCAAAATTATATAAGACATTTCTCCCTTGTTTTTATCCATCAAACTGTTAACCATTATATTTAGCATTAGCTTTAAGGTCTCCTTCTGGCTACTTTTAACTATAATCATTTGTCCCTTAATTTTAGCTAGCACTTTTGATCATTTATCTGTTACTTTTGGATAACACCATGTAGTTCTATAATTTATCTATTACATTTAGGTAACTAATTGAACTATTAACCACTACCACATATTTTGGTTTATCTGTTGGTTATGGCGTTCCTAATAATGATTCTGTTACTTTTTAAGCTAACCTTTCTGTGACAGCTAACTGTGTAGCAGTTCCAATTTATGTACACTCTCAGCAAGTCATGTTTAGGTTATACAATGTGATACAATTAATTACATTTAAAAAATCAGTGAGATAAAAATAAAAATAATCTACTTCTGCTACTGGAAAAATGTTTGAATTTCATGAATGCAAATGCAGCAATCCAGCAGTTCCCCTGGTAAAGTTAACTCGTCACCGATTTATGGAATGTTGTTGCTAACTGTCTTTACAGATACAAACAGAAATCACAAGCTATGAAGCCATAGTCATCTTTTTTGAAGATTTTACGTTTCATTTATTGCAAAGTGTACGTCTATGAGGTTCTCACTTTAACCACTGAGGGTTTTTTTCTCATTGAAACAAAACATTTACATGACTATGTGTTAGTGTAGCTTAGCTGTAGGGATTTTTTTGAGTTATGAATTTGCATTTGCATATCACAGAACTCGAAAGCAAAACTCCATAAGTGGCTATACCACTTCAATCCTGCTAATTGAATTTATGGTTTTAGCCGCAAAACCTTCAACTGCCACAGCGTAGGATAATTACACTGTTTTTAAATGTCGATAGACATTGTAAAAAGTACATAAATTACGTGCACATTAGCTTTTGAAAGAATTCTCTACCCCCCCAAAAAATACAGAACTGATCCAAGAATAACGCCTTTTCACAGTGAGGCAGGTGTACAATTTCAGGAAATGGTTGATACAAAGCGGGTGGAAAAAAATGTGTTTATCTATTATCATCTAATACACCAGTGAAGCTTTGAGATTATCAACTAGCTGGAGCAGAAGGGAACCATGAACACTGGGCTGACACCCACTTCTCATGGATATGGGGAAGTTGTGACTAAATTGGGAATAGGAAGAAAGCTTTTGCTTTACATCGTGTTTGTCATGAACATCACACATCCTGATTTACTCATTTTGGGAAGCAAGTGTCAGATCACAGTAGACAAACAAAGCAGGTCTCAATAAAATGGTTATAACCTGATACGGATCTACTCCTCACACTACAGGTAAAGAAACAGCACGCCCTGGAGCAGTGACTGGAAAAATAATTAACAAGTAAAATGCTAGAGCTTTAGAAAGGCATAAAAAGAAGAAATAAACTAGCTGCATTGACAAGGATGCATAGCGGGTAGGAAGCAACACAGCACTGTGCTCTGCAGCGTGGAAACACAAGGAGCCACTGGAGGTTCCTGTTACTGAGTTGTGCTGCTCTCACTGCCTGAAAATAACCCTGTGTGCAAAGTAGTGGAACCACAAGTGTTAAACCACGCCAGCAACACACTGAACACAACTTGCAGGAACACCAAAAACAGCCTGCTTTTTGCCCTCACACAGTTTTTTGTTTTTTTTTTCGTTTTTTGTTTTTTTTTTTAAACTCGCCTCCATGCTTTCGGGAACTAAACCGCTCAGTCTCCTTCTCAGTCTCATGTCTCTGACATAGCCGAGGACCTATCTGAATCACTGAAAATGAAAGCGAAATCATTTCACTGGGATGTCGTGAAGGTCATCTTACAGTCTTGTGACTTTAACCGAGTCTCTGGGCTTATGTTCGGTGTAAGAAACACAAGGCAGTAAAAACGTTTCTTTCACGAAATGGTTAAATAGGCGTCACATATTAGCCTCCCTCGTGCGTGTAGTCATACATGTGTAGCTTGTACCACAGCGAATGTGCGCCAACAATGACGTTCCCAGGCTATAAAGACTCACTTGCAACAGGAAATAACCTGGGTTTCGAGGTTTTAAGCTTTCGATACTTTGAGGTCCCATGTCCCACATATAGTCCCCCCTCTTTTTTCACTAAAGAGAACTGAGCAGCACATGATCCTGGGCGATAATTATAACTCATTTGGGCTCTTATCACTGAGGCAGTGATGCATAGATGTACCAGATACTTGCACTTCCCTTCTTTCTTTCTGTCCCTTATATAGACACACACTCGTGCAAAAGGATTGAAAAGAAACTCGCATGCAGAACATAAAGTCATACACCCAGCTGCACCTTCTTTCCCTTCTTTACAGGCTGCCAATGAAAGTCAAACATTTAGATAATGCTCACGACGACCATTTCCCATTTTTTTCGGTTGACTAAGACGTGCATGTGTGATGTAAAACGTGGTTCCACACACATCCTCCGTTACTCGGCTGAACACGTGTTGATTGTTTAGACTCACAGATTCCTGCCTGTGTCGGGTTCAGCACCTGACAGCTCAAAAGTAGGAAAGAGAGAGCCTTTGTGAGTAAGCAGGTGTGCGACCTATGTGGTGCGGTGATGCGCTCTCCGAGCTTGGCCCCGTTCCTGAACTCTTTATCTCCAGGAGTGTTGAAACTGCCTGATGGCAAGTTCTTCTTAGGAAACTCTTACACATCCTATTTCAGTTTCCTCTCACATCTTATTTTTGACTGTGCGCTGCTAATCTTTGCCGTTATCTGGATGTAAGTGGAAAAATACTGATAAGATGGTCAATTTTGAGCCATTCCATTTTGTCTTCTTTTTTTTTTTTTGCATTCTAACTCCTATATGTGATATGTGAAGATTTCAAGTGATTCATTCAATAGGTGAAAGTATGTTTTTGACATTAAAAAGGCACAATACACACAAAACAACTATGCTGTTTGTCCTATGAAAGGTGAATGCTATGTCCGGTTATCTTGCTGTCATATAAAACCGATCAGCCTTTAATGACCAGTAAACATTTCCTGTTTCACAAACCGCCCATGTTAGGAGACTTGAGATAAACATATGTCACTGATGTGAGTCCCCCTTGCATTCTCCATCCTGATTTTCACCATGAGATTCCCTGGCTTGCTGTTTGCAAACTCAAATCAAGGCCACATTAGCTATTCCTTAAGATTCAGCTTATTAATGACGTGCCATGGATCAAAGGGATTTTTTTTTTACCTTTCCTGCCAATGACCTAAATGTGTCTCTTTGCAGCTTTAAATTAATTTTTCCAAGGGATTTGGAACAGCAAATATCTCCCACTGGATGTTCATTTGATTAATTTTATGCTTTTTTTTAACATATATGTCACACTTTTGATCCTTACATTACTTTCACTTATCGCTTTACTCTGATTTGGATGCTTTGGGAATGATACGTCTGACTACTGCTGGGAAGGGCACTGCAGTCGTTTAGGCTTGTTTTTGATTGCCGCTTCATGGGATATATTCAATACATCAACATAATTTTGCTATCACACACTGATTTTTTTACTTTCATTTTAATTCACAGAAGCAGCGGTGACGGTCAGGCTGCGCTTGAGTTACCTTTGTCCCCTCGGTTGTTCTGCTGCTGGGTGGAGCCGGCTGACAGGTCTTCAGGGACAGCCATGGGCTCTTCTGCCTCCTCGGACGCTTCATTGGCAGGGGGACTGTCCCTGTCTGGGGTAGAGACACACACCAGCAAACACCCATCACTCACTACGCAACCCCCGCGACATGACTCATTCAGGGGTAGCAAAATTACCTCTCCGTCCTGTAAGAGCCTGTTTGTGGGCCTATTGTATCTACTTTGTGCATTCTACAGCTCAATCATGCAGTAGGCGAGCTTTTACCTGGCATCTGGGCTATTTCCTGGGCCTCCTCTGTCTCCATGCGGTGCAAGTACTCTAATGGGAGAAAGATAGAGATGTAGGTGCGTGTAAGTTTAATCAAGTGCAGGCGCAGGAAACAACGTTATAAAAAGCTAGAGTGGAGTAAAAGGGTGTACTTCTCGGCGTGACTCCATAACCTCGCTGAGATCGCTCTTGTCACAGCCGCAGATACACCACTCTCCCTCACATTACATTACAAAGAATTACAGACATTTTCATTACAAGTCTGACAGAAAGACGGAGCACGGAGAGCAGCTCGGGCCCCGGCTGATGGGGGCCCTGCCGGTAGCGCGGGGTTGCCGGGGATAGGCTTTCAGACCACATTTGTTATTTATTGTTAATTTCCTGCCACATAATCATCCCAAAATGCAAACTGACTGCCGCAAAATTAAGCAGAAAATTAACTGGCCCCAGGTCACCGGGGATGCGGGTGTTTGCCGTGCCCAGCTGATCGGCGTTCGTGTTCTCTCTAATTTACTGAGCATGCATCGCTGAGCCCGCGGCCTGAGTGCAGACACACGCAAGCCACAATCAGAAACAAAGAGAGGGAGGGAAAAGAGAGAGAAGAAGAAGGAGATGAGAGAAAGGCTGCGAGATGTGCATGGAGAAAAGTAGATGTCTGTGAAAGGGCAAAAAGTCAGAGGAAGGTGCAGAAAAAGAAAAGAGACAGAAAAGCAGGCAGAAGGACCGAGAACTTCTCTTTATTTATTTATTTTTACACTCCCCCCCACCTTTTTTTTTTAGCAAGAAGAGGAAATCGAGTCCAGAAGCGCTCCTCCGGCCAGGGCTGCATATCTGAGGAGTCACCAATGCTCGTGGCCCCATTAATAATGGATGGCCCTCAAGCCTGCAGCAGATGGGCCCGACAGCCTCAGCCCCAGCTCCGCCACTTCAAGAAGCCCTTGGTGGGGCCGCTGCCCAGTCCAAGCAGCCACACAGGGAGAAGTGAAGCTCCCGAAAATAGCGAAACAAACCCAGGGGAGAAGGGGAACCTAGCCCTTCCTGTTTTACTGACAGATGGCTCCACACATTTGGAACAAATAGTGGGAAGCAACGGGGCCGCTCTGTCGCAACGCACAAGATTCTGCGGAGTCAAGTCAGGAGCTCAAAGGCCTGCAAGACACTCAGGATGCAAGTGCGAGAGGAGGGAGAAAGGGTGGCGCGGGGGGGGGGGCATAGGTCACTGGTGCAGATGATTTGTTCAGCATAACACGGTGGTGTTACGTGTTACTGCGCCGAGCGACGACTCGGCAGCGCCGTTCCTCAGCATCTGGAGTTTGCAGGTCGGGGGCAGAGGGAGGTGTATTCTCATGTGCCCTTTTTTTCTGGGCAGATGGTGAGAGGGGAAACACGGATGTGTTGGCGGGGGGGCTTTGACAGAAGTTTAGAAAAAGGAGAGAGAGTTCCTACATTCAGCCACAACCCACTTGCGTAGGCATGTGGAAAGTAAAGTGCATGTAGAATATTCAGGAAATTCTTTTTTTTTTGTTCAGAACACTCATGGCACTTTTTCCTTGTGTTTACCGACAGCTCTGTTTTTACTTTTAGTGCTTCTACTTTAACATACTTTTGGCATTTGGTGATCATCAAGTTAAGACTCAGACTGAAAGTAGAACTTTTTGATAAAAGCCGGAGCATGACTAAAACATTTCCATCTAACTATCCAGACTTATTAATGATTCTCCTTCTCAAATCAGAGTGAAATTATTGTGTGTGTGTGTGTGTGTGTGTGTGTGTGTGTGTGTGTGTGTGTGTGTGTGCGTTGGCGTATGAGTGTCAAAGTGTATGAGTGTACGAACTGGGGGCAGGTGGAATCTTTCAGGCGGTGAAATAGGAGTCAGAGAAAAGACTTCTAACACAGAGCGCAAAGGGGGGACTGGAACAGTTTTGGTCGGAGTACGTCAACTGAGGAGAGGCAGGAAGAGGCTTGTGGGTTGACAGAATTTTCGGTCCTCCTCCTGTGTGTTTGCACGTGCGTGTGCGTGCGTGCGTGTGTGTGTGTTTGGTGGATGGTTGTGGCGGTGTGTCGCTGGGGGTGGGGGTAGCGAGGTGCAAAGCTACACCAGGGAGCAGGGTGGAGATGAGAAACACACGAAACCGTTAACAGATACTGAGGACCACACCAGCAAAGTCTGGATACCCTGGAGAAAGCTGACACAGTGGCGTGTCTGTGTGTGTTTAGATTAATGCACAGTTAAAACAAACTGAAAATATGAAGGATTTTTTTTTAAAGTGACACTTCTTGAGAGTTTCACTTGGAACTTTCTACTGATTAAACATCATAAATATGACTGAAGGCCCAGTATTTTTTAAAACAAGTTTATACTTATAGGTTTTGGCAGCAATTAAATATTTTAAATAAATTAAACTATATCTGCAGATAAACAGCAGTGCTGTGACACGGCTATGTGAATGCAGCTTCATCACACTTCGCCTCACATCAGGAGCCCCACTTTGAGTGATTTCCTACTCATACGCTCCACTCAGACTTTCCACTTTTAACTGAACAGTCTGAGTGACAATTATCGAAAAACAGCTCAAATAATAACGATCCGTCCTGTGAGTTTTGCAATAAGTAACACCGCCGTGGGCGCCTTCTTATCAATAACGAGGAAAAGAGATGATCCCACACTGCCAAGCAACGTGGCGCGCGGACACCTCTGTTCGTGTGTGCACGCAGAGATGCTCATCAGTAATTCATGAAATGTATGGGTGGAAGTGGGCAGATAGTGTTAGCAGATGTGTTCTGGGAGTCTATCATTGGAGGAGGGTGGTGGTGGTGGTGGTGATGGGAGAGCAAAGGTGCACTGAAGAAGAAGTTTCCTTCATTTGCATCTGACACACTTCACTACTCTGCTATTCAGACAGTACAATCATTTTAATAACTGTCTGTCTTCCTCTAACCCCTCCACCCCCCTCCCCCTTTCACACCCCCTCCTACTTCTGTTTCTACTGACAAGAAAGATGATGTATCCGCAGACAGATTTGCAGCACTTTCAGCACTTCTCTTTCCAACTGAGCTATGAAAAAAGCCCTATGTGCGCAGGTACTGAGCTCTGTTTACAAGTTCAGAAATCAAAAATGAGTTTTCTGCTATTTTCTTTGACTTTTCGCGTAGTTTATTTATTATCTTACATTTATTGTTAAAGTAGATAACTGCTTTACATTTGCGGAGAAATATAATTTTTTCTGCTTGACCGTAAACTTGAAATGTGTTAATAAAAAAAAATAGGACACATCAGAGAAAGATGCTTTCCAAGTTTAAAAAAATGTAATTAATGCCAACTTATTTTACGTCCCACAAACGCCACTTTTAAACACACAGTTAATTATAGTTAATAAATAATAATTTAGAGAAGGGTTAAATATATATATTTGAGGAAACTCAGCTTTCTTGGACTTCTGGGGTTTTTTTTAATCGCGTTTAAAAAGAAAAAAAAACCCCGATCATTTCCCCCCCATCTCTTCGGCGGTGAATCTTTCAGTTTTCTGCCTGGGCGTTGATGAGCAACTTTTTCACCTTTGAGCGTCAGCAGCGTGAAAAGTTTCAGCAGTCCTGCCTGTTTTCTTCCCTTCACACAGACGCCTTACCGGCTAACCGAGACTGCGGTTCGATTCTGGACAGGCCGACACAAAGATTAACGGAACGAGAAATGCTCAGAGCGACTGATTTGTGTGTAAACTCGAGCCGCTCGGGAGAGCGCGTTTAGTCGGTGCGTACTGATTTCCTGTTTAAGCAAAAACATGTTCGCATTAGTTTAGGCCCCGGTCAATTTTGCGCTTTCAACAATTTAAAGAAAATTATTTCCTGAAAAAATAAAAGTTTATTTTAAATATCTTAATAAACTTGAGGCACTTTTAAAACAGGGCCCTAAAGTTTACAGAGTGCGCACATCTGTTGCAACAGGTGCCGTAGCCGAAGAGGGAAAAACAGTTAAACGAGTTAAAATGATAACGAGCCCCGAGCCGATCTGTATGAATTCTTAAAGAAAATGTGATTCGGATTTTTATAGAAGTCGAATTAATTGGAAAATAATTTATCCATATTTCCCAAAAGAGAGAGAGAGAAAAAAAGACGCAAGGAAAATGGGGAACATTTCCCTCTACTTCCCTTAAATTACTGCTCGTAGCTTACAGACACAGGCAACGCTTTAAAAACAATATATTTTCCCCGATATATTACTGAAATACAGTCTTGTTATTTAATCCGTTATAAACTCTGTGGCAGAAGAAAATTACGCGCATCAAACGGGACCTTGATGCTGAGGCGCACCTGCACCGAAACTATAAGGAGAGTCTTTTCCAGTCAGGCGCAAATGTCTCCTAAACCATTTCACTGCCATCGAAATCACTTTAGAGGTATTGGCCTAGCCTTTGAGGTGAGAGCCGAGCTGAAATGTGCGGTTGAAGTCACTTTACCTGCTATTCCTTGAGTTTGCAGTATGAAGTTCTTCCAACTCTCCCCGGCTCCATGTGCAGAAGGTCGCAGCGCCGCGGCGGCCCCATGGAGCTGCGCCCTGAGTCCCTCCCCTCTCCACTGCACTTCCTCGTTCCAGCCCAACATGACTATGTCTCTCAGCTCGGCTGAGGCATTTTGCTTGCTTTTATCCACAGTCTGCAGTGGGGAGTCGGGCCACCGAACCCCTGGCACTTGCTTTGTGCCGTGCCAATAAAAGCTGACACCCAGTAGACCATCACTGGCAGCCATGCATGAGATGGGATGAGGCGAGCGAGGAGAGTGGACCATTCATTGTTTATTTATTTCATTCACACCGAAGAAGCTGATTGGGGTTGGGGGAGGTGGGGGGGGGGGGGTAGTGTAGGCTGGAGGGAGGGGGGGGGGGGGTTACTCCTCACTTGCATATTGGACAGCTCCCCTTCTGTCACCTGTTCTGGCACTCTGAAGCAGTCCATGAAATTAACACAAGTGTTTCCCATATAATGAGCTTTTCTTCTTCTTCTATTTAATGTTTCATCCAGTTTGCTTCCCCCATCCCCCCACCCCCACCTCTCTGTGCTACCTCTAGCGTCATAGCCTCCTGTCCTGTACCTTAACACAGCACGAATGCAGCGTACACAATCAGGATTACGTCTGAGCCTGAGCAAACAGTTGCATCTCTTAACATTAGCCTCCTTTATTACTTCCTGTTTTAAAATACGTGTACAGTAAGTGCATCCTCTCTCAGTCCTGCAGCAGATCATCATTCAGATATGCATTAATTTACTGAAATGTGGTTTTCCCTCTGGTTTCATGAGCAGGAATCTACAAACCAACACTGGGCCACCGGCTCCAAGTGTATCAGATGTGTTAGTTTCAGATGCTGCCACTGCTACCAGCATTCACATTAAAGTCAATCATCTCAGTTCCAACGCGGCGACAGCTCACATGCTCTCAAAGTCGAGCTATCACATCTTACAGTACGGCGATAACACACACGCAACTGCTGCCCGGTGACAGCCGCACACACCATTATACAACACTGTACTTCTAAGAGGCTTTCTGGCCTACAGTTTGTTTTATTGCTAACCTGTGTGGCAGCTTCTAAAGCAGCCCTATAGGTGACTCCTGAGCGGACTGCCCACATATGGTGTCTGAATTTGTTCAAATAAATATACATTTTGGACTGAAAATGAAGAAAATTCCAAATAAAACAGGAATTGTACACCACCGTCGACTTTAAAACTCAATTTGAGATATGTCCCGTCACTAGTATCTCATGGTGGAGCTTGTAATGTAGTTCAGTTTGAACCCCTGCTTGATCAGCTGTGTTTACATATATAAATGAACCTAACGGATTAGGTTGGACGAGTTTGCACTTCATTTTACAGAATATGTGATAGTTTATACTCCACTATTTTCTCTTTCTCCTTGTGGCTGTTTTTTCCCAGTGTCCCACAAGCCCCAAAGAGGGCTCTTATCTCAGGAGAGGCCGTGTGGCTGGATTGCTGAGTCACCTTTTGCGGGAGGCTGCCCTTATCTCCTAAGAAACACAGCATTCAGTTGGTTGCAAAAGGAGGAACTTTGGTGCAGGAGCAATGCGGCCTGCTGTGTCTTCATGGCCATAATATGGATTGCAGCAATGCTCGCTGACTTCCTCATAGCCTCACAGTCGGTGCTGCTTTTTTTCTTCTGTAAGGTCCGTTTTAACGCATGACATGCAAAGGTGTGAACACGCTGCAGGATGGGTTAACTCCAGAAGTCGCGCAAAGGGAAGGCTGGGACGGAAAATGTGACTCAGCGCTACTGGCGACCTCGAAAATGTCGGTTCATGGCTGTGATCGCCTGCGATAAGAGATGCTGTCCCGTTCAGTGACAAAGCAGCTTCACTTCAGCCGAAATTTTAGAGAAGTACCAACAGAAGTGGGATCAATATTCAGATCTTCCCTCTAATGCCTGACTTGTTCAATTCTTACTGGTCGTTTGGAAATGCTCTCAAACTTCAAGGTTTTATAAGGTTATTATAACTCTGTAGCATCGAAAATGACACATGCGACGTGCATGGAGTGTGACTCAAACTGCACAGAACCCTTTGCTCTCTCAGGTTAATCCACAATCTGACGCAAGCCATGTTGTTGTAATTAATATCATTATCTAGCAAGCCTCAAAACATCATCAGGCAATGTAGCCGGCTGACTAACATACAATAGGCTGCGGACGGTTCTTATTTCATGGATCTTTAAGCAGTATTCACTGTTTCACATTTGGAAGCATGAGCAGCATGTAACCCTTAATTGGTTTCAACACCTTAATAAGTCAAAGACGTTCAAGACCGATAATCACATTAAATAGTCCAATTTATCTAAAAAGTCAATTGCAAAGTGAAAAACTCTCTTTCTTTAGGAATGCATTATGCTGCGAGGATGTCAGAGTAAATTAAATTCCCCTCTGCACACTAAAGCATCAATTTCCTTATGGTAATTATCTGCTGGAATAGACGTGTCACTAGAAGGAGTCAGGCATGCTTGACATTTAGCCTTTTTATGGAGCGGCGATGAGTAAAAATTAAGATGAGGAAAAGGAAATTAATCTGCAGCCCGGGCAAGCATTGAGAGATCCTGGAGGATAGTGGCTGAATCAATCATGGTGTTTGTGAGCCTGTTTTGAAAAGGAGCCGGTGATGAGATTCAGACCACAGGCTGGAAAATCTAAGCTGGAGGAGGAGGAGGAGGTTTTTAGCAAATAGAGTTATGATTGCTATGAGAAGTCTTACGTAGCCCTGTTGGTCTTAAACACAAAGTAAATTGGGTGCTATACAGAGAGGCCGTCTCACTCTCAAGATTATTACCACTGTCGTGTTGTACGCTGAATATGTATTGTACCACCAGGTGAAATAAATACTGGAAACATGGCTGCAGACAGCCACATTATTAGGGGTTAAATAGTGAGCTTTAAAAGGTGCCGTTGTCCTCTGCAATTTCATGCATTTGTACGCTAAGCTAAGCAGTTAAGAGAGTTCTGCTATCTAACTGTGCAAGAAAGCCAAGGAGTTAATTGCCTAACATGTTCCTCAACTTTCTAGTGTCTTTCAAAAGTCATAAAATTAATGCAAAACAACAGTAATTACAACTGAAAAGGCTCGCTTTAACAAAACTAACAGCTGTTTTTTTAGCATAAGTTGTTTAGCATAATAATCTGTGGCTGTTAGACATCAATCACCAACAGAGCCGTGAGCTGATATCGTGCCAAAAGGAAGGGTGCTGCCTCTAGATTCACTGGAGTCGCAGCAGCATAAAGGAAAAGGGATAAATCTTAACCTTTCCATGCACATAATTCACTTTACTTACCAATTTTCTCAGCGATGCATTAACTGGTAACATCTTTTAAAAAGAGAGAGAGAGAGATTGCACTTACTGCACTTAATAATGCTCTGTTACTTTGACAACTATGGTGGAAGTTGTGCAGTTCTTCGTATGTGATGGGTTTGATGGAGAGCTGATATCATATTTCTCGCTGTGTAAAGACTGCTTTGGACAAATATCAGCATGAAACAGGACCGATGGAGTTCAAAGGCAGTTTAGGGTCATTAAACAAGACACAATGGATGATATTTGCAGACTTGCCTACATTTCTTTTCAGTCTATATTTGGGAGTCAAATGTGTCTGTCCAGAGGTCAGGGGCCTACGTGTGAGGGTAATGTTTTTTTCATGCTTTCGCTTGGGCCAGCGAGCTGCTGGTGTTCTGTGGTGAGGTTAGCAGCATTAAAGCAATAAGTAACTTTTGCCTCCAAAGTCTTCATGTCAAAAATTAGGACTTTCTAGGCTTCTAGGTTTAAAAACGTTTTTTTTTTTTTTGATTATTTTTAATTTAAATCTCTTTTGAGTGCCCTCACTTTTGGAAGTGCAATAATAAATAGCTAAATAAAACACAAATGACACTAAATATACAATAATTAAAAAGAAAAGATGCATGTATTAGTGATCACACAACCCAAAGTCCTCACATGTATCAACTTTGTGCTTAAGTACAAAATCCTCATGAAATGTAAATCTAAACAAAGTATAGATGAAGAGGAACAGGAAAACCATCTCATCCCTATTTCCTGTCTAAGCGTCAAGCTGCACTAACCGCAGACATAAAGCTATTGCTGCCAGGCACATCATAATAATGTCAATGTGCGTTACAGTCGCATCTACAGAAATGTAAGCGATGTATATACTGAAGCCCACAGACAGCATTTTGAATGCAGATTAGCCTGTTTAGTCATAATGGATCTGTAAAGCTGCCGTAATTTGTATACTGTTAAAAACGTAATGATAGCGCTAAAAATCCTGACTTTCCTCAATATTTCGCCCCTCTCTTTGCCCTTCATGACAGACGCACACACACACATATATGGAGTAAACGAGCAAGCAAGCGAGTCAGTGAGAGAGAGCAAATATTTAAGAGGACAATGCAACGCACTCACTACCCAGAGTTAGAAAACCACTCATCTAAATCAGGGAAATTATGATAATGGGGCATCTCATTATTCTTTAACTCACTCTGAATAACTCACTGACATCACATCATCGTAGATGTATTCATATAAACAGATTGGATGGCGTGAATAGGAAGCTGACACCTTCGAGCCCTCTCTCATCTCGTTTGTCTAAAGTCTTGCTGTGGCGCTCGTGCACCAGACAGGAAGCACGGGTCTCAAGAAGGGGTTGCAGGGAGCCACGGCGGTCACCGTTCTGGACAGGGGCGCTGTGTGCCTGAAAACAGAAGTTCCAAATTCTTCGAATGCTCTGTGAAAAGATGTAATGATATCTGTGAGTCACTGAATTACACGTTGTTTTAGATGACGCAAAAATCTAAGAACCTAACGCTAATCTTTGTAGTGAAACACCGAGCAGCTAAGGCTGCTGCAGACTGACAGAAAAAAAAAACCCTCAGGCACTTCTGTTATGAGTGAGCGTTAGTAAGCAAAAATCCCGGGGATGTCTGACCGTTGTAGCAGACAGTTAATCAATCCAAGAGCTTGTCTTTTTTTTCTGTTTTGGGGGGAAAAAATGGGAGGCCAAGCCTAATCAGCAGAGGAAACAGATCGCAGGGGGGTGTCAGGCACCAGGAAAATGGATCTGGGTTGTGAAAAACCACCATTACCACGAGCTGCTCTGGATTCAGCCATCTGGAGATGCCTGCTCCAAAAGCCGGTAAAGTTCGCTAAACTGGGGCCCAACTAGGAAACAGGTTTGCACATCCTTAACAGACAGCCAACACTCCCAGAGTGGAGCCATGTTTGCTCTGCACAGTTAAGGGGCTCACTCGTGTCAACGCACATATTTTCAGTGTTGCACTGGGAATTAAACACCTTAAGATTTCCTTTTTAAATAAACCTTTTCAGTTTCTTTTGATGAAATTTGCTCAATTTTAGAAAATCATCGGTGAAATCCTCCCCTACAACACATATAACATCTCTCAAATTCCTACCTGTCTGTCTTTAGGAATGACGGCCGTTGTTTTTAATCTGTTTTTTAACATTTCCAATTACTGAAGCCTTTTCCAGCTGACCATTAACCTGCACCTCACCTGCCCACTCATGCAAAAAACAAGGTATACTAAGCTTTTAAGCAATGCCACTCAAATATGTACAGCACCCAAAAAAAGATAAAGTTCAACAACAAATCAAATTAAAAAGTAGGAGCATTAGAAAACAGTGATTATTCAGGATTTATATTATTTCTCTTAGCTGTTTTGTTGACACTGTTTTTATCTTGTCTGCCCATTTCCCTAAAACAGTGTCCGCTCTTTTAGTTTTACTAATTTCATGCTCTTTGGTTTATTTTTCTCCAGACTGCACGCATGTTTATGCATATTTTTTGCATTTTGCTTGGCTCTGTGGTGTAGTGGTTAACACGTGCACCCCACATCTAAAAGGTCCCCAGTTTGACTCTTAGGGGTGATACAAACTTAACCTCAGGAGTTAGTGTGCGCCCAGTGCCAACTCTGGCTACACTTTGATATATAAGGTAAGCTGAAAGTATTGTCATTTGTGTGTATTTCTGCCACTGTGGCGAGTTGTAGTCACATTTTCATAGACACCAGTAAATAATGGGCACCTGTATGGTGAAGTTAAGAGTGCAACCTCATGTCTATGGATTGCATTAGACCGCCCTCTAGTGGAGAATTGTGATGTTTGCTTTTTTTGTCTAACTGGATAAAATGCTGGGAGAAAGAAATATCAAGGTGTGCAAAATAGTAAAATGATAAACTCAATCATCCCACAAATTTATGACTTACTTATTTCACAAGATGACAAGATAAACAATACAGACGATATATTATATACTTTTTAAATGTCATATTTTATAGGACATAATCAGTTAGCAATAACAACGGAAGTCTGTTATCAGAGTTTCATTTAGACTCACCCAGATGAGCTTGCAGAAGTTGCAGCAGAGCCAGGGATGGTGGTTCGGCTGGCACAAGGAAAAGATATTACAGACACTGTATCTTGTAAATTTGACACAGTGAGACAAAAAAAACACACAATTTTTTACACCTGACATGTAAAAAAATTGTGAAAAATACTTTGTGCTTAACAAACAGTTCTAGAAAAACCACAATGAATGTAAGTGTGTGTGTGTGTGTGTGTGTGTGTGTGTGTGTGTGTGTGTGTGTGTGTGTGTACTGGGTGCAGTTTTCTGAGAGGGATAGAAGGCATTCAACCCATCAGGTCTGCATGTTTTTGCTTCTGGTTTATTTTTGTTTTATCCTGAATGAGGACGACCACCACCTGCCACCTCGCCATACTGATCTTTAGTGCTTAAAGTTGAGATTTCAACAACAAAATCAGAAAACAGACTGACAGCATGACTATCTCGGTCCTGTTTCCAAGCTACCTTGATCCTTGCATCACTTTTCAGCACTCTACAAAGCCCCAACAGGCTGTTTCAGCCTGGAAACAATACAGGAAGCTAAAAAAAAGAGCAAAATAAAAGCATTCAGAGCAGCAGATAAAAAAATAAAACCGTAGACACTTCTAAATGTCAGCACCATGGACATGACTGATCATTTAGATTAGAATTCCCTACAAGGTGAAATCTGGTGAGATCTGGAATGTCTTATTTCCACTTGTTGAACTGCAGCCTGCAAAAAATGTGACGCTCCCTGCTTGTTGGCTTTCCAACTGATGGTCAGCAACGATTCCACAGAGGAGCCACACTTAGACTTGGAAAAAAAAATCAATCTTGAATAACAAGTTAGGACTTGCTCTCCTCCCTGTCTGTGCGGACATTTTAACAGATGATGGCTAAAGGCGGGCAGAGTGCTGCAGATGACTCGCTGCCGGGAAAGCAGAGAACAAAGCAAACACCTGTCAACAAGGTGGACGTTTTTTTCAGCCTGGCCAATAGGAATACACTTGTGCAAATTGACTAACTATGTTTGAAATAAACCAATTAAAATGCTCTAGTGGTTATTTGTTGAAGCTTCAGACTTGTTTAGATGAAGTTCATAATTATTCTAAAAGTGTCATACTGGTCCATCGATAAATAAGAAACACACTAACAGGCTTCACAGTCTAAGTCCACTTTGTTTTAAGAATAATTTCCATTAAAAAAACCTCTGCTTTTTTCCACATGCCGCGCTCTTTATGTGTACAATGACAGTGAGTCTCACCGTGCTGTCGGCATGCATGGAGGAACGACGCTCCTCTTTACTGTCAGTGGCTGGAAGCCTTCATCCATGTTGTCAATGTTATCCATGTTCTCAGAGCCGACGGTGCCACTGCACATACACGAGAGCCCACTCAGTAATGAACGCGAAGGTCAGTGCTCAGAGAAAATATGCAGAGTAGCTGGATTCAAACAAAATACTGCGCCGCTAAGAAAATAGCAGAATCAAAACATGATCACCTAAAACATTTTCTGTTTAAAGTTGCTCAGTGTTTCATGGTAGCAGCAGGTTAAAGACATCATGCAGCAGAATAAATGTGGCAGGTATTAAAGAGCTAAAGGACCCCAAGATTTTGTACAGTACTCTGTGTGGTGGCAGCTCAAACATAAAATACTCACGTGTAAAGAGGGATCTGACCTGATCTTGGATATGTACTGCAGCTGAACAAACCAAAAAAACAGGAAGGTGTGTGACAAATTTGCATCATAAAAGGGACTAAAAGAGAAAATGAGCTCCCACTGATGAACGAAATCTTACAAAGATATTGGTTTTTTGGCATCATTCCTCAGTCGAAGCTGTCGCCTGTTCCACTCAGCTCCTACAGACTTAGAAAGAACGGAAACAATCACCGCTTCATCACAATTTACCGATCTACAGATCACCTTTATTTTAACACTATAGGTACAACACATGTGCAGCAGTGTTTATGTTTTAACCCCTAAACTAAAGCATCAAACACTAAAATCTTTACCGCACTCATGTGAAGCAAGGATAGGCCTGCGAGTATTTTTCTTATTCTAACTGATCCCACAAAAAGACTAACGATGGGGTTTTCAGCTACTGTGAAACAGCAGTCCAATGTGAGACTGGCTCAAAAATAAACTGGAGTGCATGTGTTCACTGTAATGAAGGAACATGTTACCCCAGTGCTACAGTGTGGCTCACCAGGGTGTGTTCAGTCATGTTTGCTGGCAGGGGTGCTACACAAACTGGATCAATGCGGTGGGAAAAAAGAAAATGCACACACACACACACACACACACACACACATATATATATATATACAGTCAAAACACTGCAGAGAAAGTGAGACACAGCGAGGGAGTTTTTCTGTTCCTTTGGATGTCATGTTTTATAGGATGTAAAAAACCTGAAATGTCAGAAATTTGGGGCATGCTATAAAATTAATTTGTTAGTTCAAGTAGCTGCTGGATGTAGCAGCATCCACGGCATCAATGCCAGACAGGAGAACCAGATTTATTTTGGCCTTTTCACGTAAAGGAGAGAAATACAGAAATATTAAGCTGCATATCTGCTTCTTTCAGTCTCCCTGCTGCACACACTGTATGCCAAAAGGTCAAGACTGACAGGTAATGAACTGCATTTCTTCATCACATTTATCACTTTTATTAAAACCAAATACAAAATATTAGCACACCTATGCATGGGTTATTATGAAAATTGCCTTTGAGAAACAATAACCATCCAAAAATCCAATTTCCCTCAGTTGTGTGAATGATCTAAACCCCCAGAAGCCCTCTGCTGGGGCCAAGAAAACAGAGCTCATGCCTCGGCAGTGTTTGCCAACATGCAAACACTCTCCATGGCTCACCTGCCACAGCTGAGGTCGGCTGTTGTAGCGCCTCAATGAGGCACGCTCACTCACTGGGTCTGCCAGTTTCTCCAGGGTTGCTTCTGGTGCCTTCAAGTGCCGCGGTACCTTTGCAATCCATCCAGCGTCCTCATAACTCCTGCAGAGAAATTAGGACTTCTGGCCATTAGACACGTGGACCGAGTGCCTTGAGTGCAATTGATTAACTTGATTCCCGAAAGTTATTTGCTTTCATTTGAATTCTTAACCAGCCTCCTTCGTTGCACAAAATATATTAGACAGCTTATTAACTGGGGAGCCGATTCTTCCCCGAGGCTTTAAGCAAGGCTACAGTTCATCTGCATGATTTCATTAAAGAGTAATTAACACAACAAGAGGACGCATTGTTCCCTGATGACATCAACGGAGCACAAAATCAAACCTATTCCCCCCCGATAACCCTCAAAGCAACCACATCGTGTGTGGACTTTGCATATCAGCAATCAGGAGGTAAGCTTTGTTCAATGTTATTGTTATTGAAAGGAGCCAATTAAAGGTGCCTGTGTTCTGACCTCTGTGTTGCAGAAGTGTATCTGAAGTGTCGAACTGCCGGTGAGATATCTGGCCCGACTCCTGGATCCTTAAAAAGCAATATCAGAAGATTTATCAGTGTCGTGTTCAACTGGAAATCATGAGGCTCACGTATGTATTTTTAACACATCTAATGATGAGTGTAGGTTTTATTTTTTTACCTGTTATTATTAATATAATTATACTCAACAGTATTGAAAACCATTATTTTAAAAAACGCTATTAAAAACCATAATTTCTCACTTAAATTCTCACCTGGCATCAGACCATTAATTAGCGATGGCACCAGCCAAATGATCTTTCAAATTACCCCTGATAAATGCAGAAAATCTGACACAATCTGTGAAAATTCATCTGAGCTCAGATTCATCAAGTAAACATAAATGGATAATGAGGCTCATCCTACGGGGGTCAATGACGTCTGAATCAAAATTTATGGAAATCCATCCAGTAGTGCTCGAGATCTTTCAGTCGTGACCAACAAACAGGCTGTAATTACCACCCCTAAAGCTGAGTGTGCCTAAAAGCACAAAATATCAGGATGTTCTCTTAATGACTAATGCAAAACAAAGACACACAAATTCCTATATTCACTCCAAAGTGCATCCGAGTGAGTCAATCGCAGTATTTGACGTTTTTACACATCAGCGGGCAGCATTCAGATTCTATTGGTTTTGCAGCTTTGTGCATAAAAGAACAAGGCGTGTTGACACAATGCTGAAAACACAGCAAAACCAGAGGAATAGCAAATGCAAAGCAAAAGTAAACTGGCTTTTCCTCCTTTAGTTAAAGAGGGAGATGAAATAAGAGTATAACGTAGACTCCACCAAAAAAACATTCTAGCTACCACCTAATTCAGAGCCAACTAATTTTGGTCACATGTGTAGAAATAGGACAACATCCTTCTCTCTACAAAGAATGGTGGCTGCCTGGTGACCACATTAAATTATTTTACATGCAACTTGTGGTGACCAAATGATTGCTCAGAGCTTGAGGCCGTTGCACACTCATGACAACTTTTGATTGCAAGGCGATTGCAAAGATCACCAGACAGAAGGCAACCTCTGTTATCAGTCTGCACGGGCACAACTCCTGTTGGAAGGTTGCAAATATAACAGTTAAATATAAATTTCTGTTCATTGTGTATTTATTTCCATGCAGACACTATAAGCTATGTTATGTCAAATGTTTATTACACTTAATTTCTGTGTTATCAGAAACAGACTGCATGTAACTGCCAACGTCACCCCACTCTATCACAGACTGATAACGGACTGGCTCATCTTATGTCAACATTTATGGAAAGTGTGATATGGCAGAAGTGAGATAAGTTTATCTTATTGGATAAAACAGATACTGACAAAGTTTAACTCTGAGGACCTAACTTGCAACACCTGTTGTACTACTCAGCATATCACAAAATGTAAAAAATAAATAAAAATGCAATAACATCGAATAATGAGGGAAGTCTTTTGATAATATTGTATCTTGAACTTTCTCGTGAGTCCCAGCTTCCAGTATAAAGGACTGTTTGAACTAATTATAGCATATATATATCACTTTAGCTAGTAGAAGTATATGGAGGATGTTACATTACTATATTTGCAAAAGGAAAAAAAACTAGCACAATGCAGTACAGGAGAGGAAAGAAGACTGAAAGGCTTATCGTGGTGGATTCAGCTCTGGCTGACTGCTGATCAGCTGGTTGGGATGTCTGCAGTGTTGCAAAAGCCTGTGTTCCCAATAGAGAAGTTGCAGCGTGCCCTCTTGTGGACATCAGGGTGTTTCTATCATCGTCTGCTGTAAACTGACTTAGATCACCAAATAACTAATAAGCCAATATCAGTTGTTTGCCGATCTAAGCAGATAACGTCAGCTGTATGGAATCTGCTGTCTGATATAATTATTTTTTTACTCATCCTGCAGTATTTTCTGCGCTGTTCCAATTATTTTGTTGTAGATATCAGGGATCGTATTGAAAACTAATATGTGAATATGTGTGACCTTGAGCGTTGCTGCTAGCAGATACATAAAAGAGAAGATGACTCAATAAAACATTGATAAAACACTATCATCATGAATCTGTCACCCTGGAGCTTTTTATATTCTGGCCATCAATCACTGCACTGCCAGAAAAGAGTTGAGAAGGTCCATTGATTTCACTGCGCATGTGTTAACTTCCATACTAAAAATGTATTATCACCACTGTAATCCTGAACTTCACACTACTTAAATACAGGCTTTAATCAAGTCTCTATTCACTGAACAAAATACCTATCTGCAATAACTGAGCACTGCGAGACCTTTCTTAAACAACAATAATGTGTGTCAAGGTAATTATGGACGTTTCAATTAGCAGTTTCAGAAACAAAATAATAAAGCAAGGTTATGTCCTCAAAGTGAAAACCTGCCCACATAATAAGCAGTATTATGTGAGGTGTGATGAGACTGTAAGTGAGGTACGCATTTCTGATTTAATACTTAATATGTGCTTGTGTTATAATAGGAAAGTGATTAATACAGCAGTTGTGATGAAGTGTAATGATAGTAAGCAAGCCAACAGCATTAGTTCAACTAAAATGTTTCCAGCGTCTGCACTGTAGTAAGATTTAGTATATAAATCAACAAAACTTTAATGTGCTCAGAGGAAAAACTGAAGAGGGAAAACTGATGAATTGTTAATGTGTGAAGTCTTTCATTTCTCATTTGGGCAAAAACAAGCAAATTGAAGATGTCACACAGTCGCACTTCAGTACAGAAACCAGTTCAGTCAGTCATCACTCACCTGATTTCCAGGATGTGTATCAGGCAGATTGTTACTGATCATCACTGTTGCTGGTGTCCTCAGTGACTGAGGTTGAATTTTAACAAGATCACTTGAACCTTAGGATGACACAACAACAATACATTCTCTGACAAATTGTGAACTATAACTATGCACAGCAGTATCTGCCCTCAAGGTCAAATTACCCTGCAAGAAGGCCCCGGAGCAACAAACAGCCATGGTCCCTGCTGACCAGCTCCCAGTCTGGATGTGTATGGATGTTGTGCCTCTAATTACCCATCAGGCACAGAGCACACAACAGACTACAAATGCCAGCTTAAGCTTAATTATACAGTATTTAGCCTGGAGATGTACATACCAACTAGCTATTACCAATGCTCTTTAGTAGCTGCTCCAGGTATTTTATGTTTTGGGTTGTTGTAATAATTTAATTGCAGAATAACTTTTATATATGTTATAAAACCATATTATGACATGAAATGAGCTGAGCTGTTGTTTCAAAAGCTAGCTCTGGCAGTTAGCACTGCTAGCAGTTTTAAGTCCGTTAGTAAACAAAAGGCTTTCATTAATATTTGCATATTTACTGTAAAAATGTAATGGGAGCTTAAATGTCAAAAAGAGAGAGAGTGAATAAAACAAATTTAACTTACAGTGGAAAGTACTGCGCTAAGAAAATGATGAGCCAAGCAATATTTGTTTAGAGCTAGCCAATGCTAGCTAAAAAAAAAAAAAAGCAGCAATATTTAGCTTAAAGTAATGTAATGTTTAATATTTTATAAAACAAAAAGCTTACTAGCTAATAATTTTTAGGGTAACAATAGATACTTCTGCCTTTAGAGCTGCCTAAATTGTTCCGGCACAGATTGAGCAAGGTGCTGGGAACATTATTGATGGCCATGTTGACAGTTGCTGCAGATTTGTTAGCTGCACATCACTGATGTGAATCTCCCCAAAAGTGCTCTATTCGCCTGAGATCTGGTGACTATTGAGACCATTTGTCTACAGTAAACTCAATGTCATGTTCAAAGAACCAGTTCAAGATTATCTGAGCTTTGGGACAAGGCACATTATCATGCTAGAGCAGCCATCATAAGACGAGTCGTATTAGTTGTAAAGAGATGAGCATGATCAGCAACAATCCTCACGTAAAGGGGCACTAAGTCTGCCAAGAAACACCAGCAGCCTGAGCTGTTGATACAAAATGTAGGGATCCATGCTTTCATGGCATTTACCACGAGTTCTTATTCACTAAGTGTCCTAGTCTGACAACAGTTAGATCAACTTTGACGTTAAATTTCACCAACAGCAGCAAACACAGCAGCTCTTATCGACAGAAAAGGTCAAGATATCCTCAACAATTCACCTCAGTATCACTATCACTGTACAGAAGCTTCACTCACTCATCAGTTGGCATTGGACCCATTCAGAGAGTGTTAAAGCCTCCTCCAGAGTAAATAAAAGTAGACACTTCTCTGACAGCTGAGGAAAACAGTGGACTAACAGGAAACACTCACAACAAATGAACAGTAGTTAACTCAGGGGTAAAAACGTAACACTGAATATTTTATTCATGCATAGCCCTTTTTTAAATGAGTAATTTATTGCTAAGTGTTTATATTGTTTTAATGTGCCATAATATAGTGTGTCCAAAAATATCTTTTACACAAACAGTCACGCACAACAGCTGGCTATGGCTTGTAACAGGATGCAGTATAATGTTGTTGATTACTCTTGGCTGACTAAACTGTGAAAGGTATAATTTAAAAAAAAGACATAGTTTAAAGAAATAAAACATATTTGTTCTGCAGTGGCCACCATAGTTTGGATTATGCGCTTGAATTGGGAGGAGAAAGAAAACAAAATTCAGTTGACTGCAATCTACTGCCATCTAGTGGTAAGATTTTACACACTGTAACTTAACGAATTTTTGTTAAGAATACTCCAATATATTTGTTTTTTTCAGTTTCGCTGTAAAACTTGCAATTTTTTTTCTGAAATACTCATACCAGCCTGTCAGACACCAATAAATCACCTTTCTCTCCTATGCTCAGTTTCAATTTAAAGCTACACAAACGCGCTTCTATGTTTTTTAGATGTAATTACACAATAATCAATGTGTTGACTGGCTGATTAGAGACTTACATTAATGAGCAGTTGAACAGGTGTCTAACATTTTTCGAGTAAAATTGGTTTCCACGCTGAACTTCACGCTGTGCCTGCATGAAGACCACTAATATGAAGTGACCAGAAGGGGGCACTGCAGCACCCAACAGCAGGTAGCTATAGCTAATAATTTGAATCATTGTGGGTGCTTTATGTTTTGTTTGTTTGCTTACTGTTTCTGTAGAGCCTAATATATTAAGATTTTATACATTTATTCATTATTTAACTTTTTTTTAGAATTGTTTTTATGAGAATAAAATATCTAGTGTTTCGATCTGTCACCCTGCCGCAGCCATCATCCATAATCATTACAACGAAAACAAGAAGATTGATGAAACAACCTTGAAACTCGACCAGAGAGCGTGGTGATACTGCAGCTTTTCAGCCAAGGGATAATTTACTCTTTAAACAGTTTTTTAATTTGTATTCACAATGCAACAGCTCAGCAGATTTTCCTTTGGGGGGGGGGCAAGCGATATATTAAACTGACACTTAATTTTTTCAATTGTTGGTTATTCATTTGGTGCATCGTGAAAAAACAACTGAGATAATATCTATATATAATATAGTCAAACGTTATGTAATTCCAAACATCGAAGCACACATTTAAAGGAGCATTTACTCCCATATGAGATAAAGAAAAGCAAAAGGTCTTCATATTTGACAAAATTTCAGCTTGTTTTTTTTCCCTCTAGGGGTAGTTGCCCTGTTAGCAATCAAGCCTTTATCACTCAACAATAGATGAACTATCCAATTTCAAGGCTCTGACTTGCACAGTATTTAAAATATGCTTCTGTTTGTTTGTTTTTTACCACTCAGTCTTGCTCTCAGAGCCGCATGGGGGATCCTCCTGGAGTTCCAGGCCTTGTCCTCGCTCAGGTCTACACATACCGCTGAGAAATTTGGGGTTGTTTGAGGCCTCTCTCTGAAACCGGGAGGGACCCACAGAGCAGAGGGGACATGATCAAAATCTATGAATTTCTTTCGACCTTTGAGGCCCAGGACTACCTCAGCTCCAGCACTCAGCTGACCACAGCAGGGGTCCAACAGGGGGACATCATCTCGCAAAGGAGCCAGGGTGACACGCTCAGCGGGGGGCTGAAGTCTAAGGGAGCCTACGTGTCCAGTTTTCGGTCTATCTCTCCTATCATCTCGGTGCAAACTGGAGTTCAGCCGCCTGATGACGTGAAGCTCTGAGGAAAAAGGCTCGAAGGGATCCAAAACTGCAGTCATTACTGCCTGGGAGGAAATTCCTTGAAGGCTCCGGTGAGTTTGTGCAGTGAGCGCTCGTTGCCCAGAGACTGGGTTAGTTTCCTGCTCGGATCAAATTACTGACATGTAGACCTGTGTGCTGAGCGTGGAGGTGCAGCTCCACATACCTGAGCACATTATTCTGTATTTGTAATAATATAATAAAGCAAAGGTCTAAAAACATCCCATCGTATCCATTCTGGATGCCACACCACGCTGATTCACTTCAGGGGAGCTTTCATAACTAATAATGTTCCCTCTGAGCTTCTATATTTTGGCAAGCTACACCTACTAATTTATCACTCTGACCACATAAAAACATTTAGTCAGCCATGCCCTGGAAAAATACTCTACACAAATGTTGTTTTAGTGGCAAATGATAAAGGGAAGACTTGGCCCAGCATCAGGGTTAGTGAACTGTGTGTCTCCTCCTCGGAGAACGCCACATTACTTCCCGTGATTGGTAAGGAGCCGTTTAAACCCCCTCCTTTTGAAAAGTTGCCCGCTTTTCCCTCAAGAAACCACAAGATGGAGCAGTAGAGCCTAGACGTAAGATGAAGCAGAGCAACCCAGTCCCTTTTGAATTCAATGACAGTCCACAAATATCACAGCAAAAAATAAAAGTCTCAGCTGTACTGTCATGATGATGCACTATGAATTCAGAACTACCAAGGTGACCACAAGTCCAACACCGACTTTGACCGAAGTCCCTGAAGACATATTATTAAATTAAATTATTTATTTATTTATTTTTGCTCATGAAGGCTAAACAAGTTGTTTTCCAAGCCTGAAGTGCTTTTAGCACAAAGAGACTTCAAATGTAGGCTCTGTTTTGTTTTTATTTTTAATTTTTTTTTAAAGCCGACAGTAAACTAAATGAAAAATATGTAAATCACACAGCAAAAGCAAAAAGTGTTTTTTACAAAGGCTGTAATCTGGTGAATGTGCAGGCTTTGAAAGAGCTGTCTCATATTCACTGAAGCCAAAAAGCACAGGAATACTATGTGCCTCGCTGCCTATTAATTAGCCTCCTCGAGTTGTCTGAAATTTAACGTACAAATGTAAATAAATGCCCCACAAATTTACAGGCACGATGGGGTGTGTGTGCTTTATAATGAATACTGAAGGCACCCTGGCTAAGTGGCATTTTTTTTCTTGGGAGAGAACTGATGCTAATGTGTCAGTGGTGGTGATGATGGTGATGCTTGCTGATAGATGATTTTTACTCGGGCTGTCATTAGGAAATGTAAACACCCAAGAGCTGTTGAAAAGGATGTGTTAAAAATAGCCTAATTAGAGTTATTCTGATAACCGACTGGTGAATATGCCCAACTCCCACACAGTGCTCCTCCACAAAAGGAGAGCAGGAATGACACTTGTGAAATCTTCTATGGCTTTCTTTTTGAAATTACTTTTTTTCTGGTATATCACACCGTTGTCACAACAGTCTTGTGGCTTGAAGTGTGCAGATTTTCAAGTATTTTGTAGGAATTCGGTTATATGTGGGTCTAGAGGTCCACATGACTTACTGGAGTTGGATTCCATTAATCCTTCCCTTATGAGAGGTTATAACTGCATCACACTGTATTCCTTCCAATGCTTTTGTCTACCAATTATTTCAGAGGGTTTTTTTTTGTTGCTGCAGGATTTTAAATACCAGACTAGGCTTGAGATGACTGTATTATTTTTTTTCCTTTTTTGCAGGGAATCAGATATTTCTGGAGCAAGCAGTCATTACCATTGGAGCAGCCCTTGTTACTGAATCCTGTGTTATTAGTCAGCTTGTCTGCTATTCTCTAGACTCCTCCACAGTCTCAGAAATAATTTAAATCTCACATCTCGCCTGTGGTGCCAGGTCCAATGCTATAGTGCGGCAGCCACTAATTTGCACGGTCTGCATTCATCTGAGAAATAACTGTTGCTCTGGATTAAGAGCCGCTGTTGTCTCCGATGATGCTGTCGCTGCAGAGGGTCATCAAAGCAAACTCCCAAATGTAGCGCCGGCTTTCTGAAGACAATATAGGCCGATGCTGCTCCGGGGCAGCAGAGCCAGTATTTTTGTTAATTAGAGGGTTGAGGGTGAGTCGGTATGACACCTCAGGATCGTACAGGCAGGGCTAGGAGGTGAGGCAGCCACCTGGCACGTGGGGAGCGCATCATCACGGGGCGGAGAGGATGCTTTAGAATGGGGATAGACAGCATCGTTTATCACTGGAAGAAGGAGCTGCAAGAAAATTAAACAGATAAACGCAAAGAGATGAAAGACAGATATTAATGTCTGCATGTGTTCGTATGAGTCCCGCATAAAGGTTTGATATATTAGGCAGCAATACCTTTGGGGCCACAGCTCATAAAAGTAATTCCTCTATCCAGCCATCTCTGTATGCATGATATGCAATAGAGTTCATACAACAGAGCCCCATCGACGTTTGTTGCATAAAGCATCCGCGGCTGGGATTTCGTCCGTATGTCTTGTAAACTGCTGAAAATGCATGGCCATATTTATAGCACAAGGGCCCTAAGTCATAACTCGTAGGTCAAATTCATCACACTGTAAAGGCACTGAATTGATTACTGCCCGTTGACCATGAATGCATTAGATTAGAGGGCAAATTGGCTGCAGTGTAGTCTGTGTCATGCTGTGTGTGGCACCCTCAACCATTTGGAAAAATCCAAACAGAGCGCATAGATGTAGCTCCCACGAGCAGCAGGGGTAGCCATGTCCTCAGAGAGTGGCCGAAGGCTTTATTGTAGCGCTGCTTCCCTGCCCTCGGTTGCTGCAGCTCTCCGCTTGTCACACTCAGTTAGCTCAATGAAGTAATGAATATGCCGCTGTACATTTTTCATGAGGGAGGTGGGAGTGAAAAATCTGCTCCTTATAATGCTTTTAATATGGAAGTTTTCACACACCCTCTTCCCCCCGCAAAGCCCTCTCCGAGCTATCATGGAGACGCATGAGCATGATGGTTTAATGTTAACATTCCCCAGGGGAGAGTCAGCATAACGCAATGTCACTTTCAGTGATGAATATGGTGACTGCAGCAGACATACAAGCAGCTGTATATTATGACTAAGTTGGGATAACGGTGGCGTCTGCCCTCCTTTGAGAGAAGGCTTTAGCTGCATAGGGGGGAAAAAACTGGTGGCCAATTCTGTCACTTGAATGGGTGACTCAGGCACATCATTACAGTAATGAATTAGTTTATCAGGAAGCGCAACCATAAGCTTCCAAAAATGGAGGGCTATTAAGTATTCAAAGATAAACGCAAACGAACACAAGGAATAATCAACAAGTAAATAATTAGGCAAATGATTCCGGCTTGGCATGTTTGCAATTATTTTAAATGAACTATTTAAAATTATTTAACGTACAAGAAAACAAATACCCACGCAGTAGATCTAAATAGTCAAACATTATGCTAACAAAGATGGCGGTACTGATACATCACTGCTACTGATACAAACTAAATAAATTATATTAGGACTACAGATCTTTCCTTTTTTCACATTTCTGTCTGGAGAGGCGTTAGACACGAGGATGCAAATGCTGACACCAAAGCAGACAGAAATAACAAAGTCAAACCTTTAATTTGGCTGATACATGAAGTCCAAATGAACAAAGTCCAAATAGCAAATGAAAAAGGGAACAAAAGCTGAGATCCAAAATACACAAGGGGAGCAGAGAGCCATACGGGGAAAACACAAGAGCAAACAGGGAAGGACAACTGATGTCTTGGCAAAGGACAAAGGAAAGGCAGCGCTGTATATATGCTGAGGGCTGACTGAGGGACAAACAGGGCATGTACTACTGTTACAATGTGGATGTTTAGATTACAATGTGGCTTCAAACAGTGGCTTCAAAAAGCTCAGGGTTCAGACAGTTTGTTTCTGAGTGATGCTTCACCCACCTGCCTTTTTGAGGGGCAACGAATCAAATGGCTTACACGGAGGGGGAGGAGTTAAAATGGCATCTTTCAGACAGTGGATGGACTTGGCTGCACAAAGGCCCACTTTGCATTAAATAAGGATTATAATGAATCGTGTAAATCATGCAAATCTGTGACAGATTTTAATCAATTGAAATTGTTTTTAAACTGCATATTCACATATTTGTGTTTAGGAATAAACATACAAATTGGTGGAATGTTTCAGTACATTTATACAGTATTGTGCAAAAGTCTTGAGCCACCCCTCATTTCTTTATATTTTGTTAGGAAAATGGGAAACGTGAAAACAGACATAGAAATTGAGTATAGAAGGCAAACACATAGTTTTAATTTAATTAGCTTGAAAGTCAATATTGAGGATGACCACCTTTATTCCTCAATGCAGCCTGAACTCTCTTAGGCTAGCTTTCTTGTCATGTCTTTAAATAATCTTAAGGAATAGCTATCCAAGCTCCTTGCCTTACCTTTTAAAAAAAATCAGCACAGCATGTTACTTAATTACGTAATTAGTTACACAACGCGTTACATTATTTTCTTGTTACTCTATGAAATTACTTAAAAGGTACTGTCACAAATAGTTAACAATATAAATCTGAGGCTACAGTGCACACTAACACACATCTCTATACACATGGTAATTCTTTTAGTTTTTAGGTATGGGGACAAAGCAAAGATAAAAACCAGTCCAAAGACACTTTAAAGCAATCGCCACAGTCCTTCTAATGGAGACTGCAAGTCTGAGTGCTCATCACTGCTTTGTTACTTGTTGATGAGCAGGGTCTGGCTCTTGGGCTGGGGGGTCAGCGTGCACTCAGCTTTAAAATCCCTTTGGGCTGTTGGCTAGTTTCGTGTTAGCAAACTGTCTATGCAGATGTGAGAGCTTGCAAAGAGCTGATGTTGTGTTAGCAGTATAATGCGGTTGTCCCTGTCCTGGATGCTGTTTGTGCTTTACCATCACACTACTGTCCTTTTGTGAAATAAAAATAAATTGATGTCTATATCTTCACTCCTTAAATGGCTGCATGAGCCACCATTTTTCTCCTCCCGAGCATGAATTGAAATCAGCTGATTGTTGGAAATGCTAACAGGAATAACAACATATTTGTAACTGTAATGTAATTACTGAATTTAGTACAGTAACATATTACATCACTGTGTTATTACAGTAATGCATTACTTAAACACTGGGAATGAATGTCTGGTGTTTGGGATCATTGTCATTCTGAAAAATTAAGACTATGGTTTGCTGTAATAATATAATTTATAACCAGTTCCTTACTTTGTTTATTATGTGTAGACAACTGGTTCATCACTTAAGCGAGTTGCCTTTTATGCTTGAAGGATTCGTAGGTCAGGGTTAAGCGGCTTAACAAACAAACAAATAAAAGTTCCCCAAGACTTGCACCATACTGTAGGTCTCCAGACCTACCAGATACACAAGGTTAACTACTCAAGACACAATTGCGAAGACTAAAATCAAAATATAGTTAAAAAGGAAAAATAAAGACGTGAAATGATTAGCTAAAAGCTTCCTAAACAAACAAAAACAGGAACCGCATGGTAAAGGTATTGTAACAATATCCACTTTATGCACTTTTACTTAACATCGACTTCAGAATGAAATGAACAGATAACAGGTTACACTGAGGAAAAGGTACTTTAGCTCATCTGTTAAGGATGCTGGGCTGTTTCGTATCATTTCTGCTTTTAGAGATATTTTTTTTCTCAGCCTCGAGGTGTCTGAAGACACCACTCCGCATCTCTGCTTTTGATCTCTGCGTAATAACACATGTGATTTTCAATTACAAATAAGACACTGCATTAGGCAAAGATACACGGAAGGTAATGGACTTCCTCTGTTGCTCGGTAAGATGGACTTGTCCCTCAAGACCTCTGTTTCCATTATTAAACCACCTGCACAGTGCCCACCTCTACAGTTTCCATCCCTTCTGACCAAGGTGAAATTACCTGCTTTTGAACCTTAAACATTATAAAAAGAAAGAAAAAGAGCCGCAGAGTTGTCACCCACAGTCTCAGCCTTCACTGCCCGGCAGGACTTTTTGTGTTCTTTAGGGCGGCAGCAAACAAAATATGCATTGTTGCGGTCTGACATCCCTATAGTTTTCATAATCAAAATATCCCAAGGGAGTGAAAAGCAGCATGTGAGCTGGTGGCAAATACTTTCACTGGCCACTCTCCCAGTATGTATCTAGACCTGGATGATGAATTACCATAGCAGGGCCTGAGAAAAAAAATGAGAACACCCCAGGATGAATGTTGTGTTGCAAATACAAACACTTAGTATTCCGCAGGGCTGAGACAAAAGTGGCTTCTTTTATGATAACCTAACAATTCACTGTGCCATCTCCAGTCTAACAGCAGCTTATGCAGATGTGCACGGCTCAGGAGTGCTCTGCTGTACTGAGGATCACCCCCAACGCACTCACACACACCACCCCCTTGAAATTGTTCAGCAAGCAGGTCACATTGGCGTGGGCTGCCTGTTGTGGATAAAATGCTGAAACACTGTGCTCCGAGACACTCTAAAGCCTTATCACTCACCTACCTGGCCTATAACAGTCTGTGATGGATAGGCCCAGACTGAACCTGCAGTCTCCTGTCCAACCCATGTCATTTAGAGAAAATAGATTTGCTTGCTCCTAGACTTAGATTACTTCTTAACTCTTAAACAAACCCGAGCTATGGGTTGCTTCCCATACACTACGCGACTTAGAAAAATCACACAAGAAAAAAAGAAAACAGCTCTTAAAAAGCGTTTAAGTGCAGTGTTTGTCAGCGGCTGAGTTGTGTGGCACAGGGGTATGAATGGGAATCGAGTCAACGCTGCAACGGTGACCTCATTTGGAGGCAAGACAAGGCAGTGAGTTGAAATTGAAAATGTGAATATCCAGCTAATGGCAGAAGGGAGCTGGAGATATAATACCAGATCTATAAAGGACAATTTGAGGCCCTCCACTCTTGAGACTCGGGCGCTCAATCATGAAGTGATTCACTCAGATTGATCAAGGAGCGTTGTAATCACATGGGAATGTTACATGTGGCTCCAAAGACGGCTCGCATAAGTGTCAAGAGATTCAAAGCTGGATTTAATGGATCTGAGGTGATGTGCTTAGAAATCCTTTCAGAAGGTGCAAATAGAATCCTCAGAGCATTTTACTGGCATTTAGCAGCTGTCCGGTGAAATTAATGTGCAGAACAGAGGAATAAATTCACCGTCAGAGACACAGAAGGCTGGAATTTACTCAGTATTCTCACAGCAGAAAATCAAAGGGCCGTGGCCCTCTGAAAGAAGATTTGGAAATCTGCTAATGAACCGCACTGTTGATAACAGTCCCGCATTAAGCAGAAAGCCTAAATGCACTTACAGATAACAAGCTTTCTTTTATTTAAAGCAATTCCAGTTAAAAGCTCGCTGCTCCCTCTGAAATTGAAATAAATGCCGCAAATGTGATATTAAATATTCATAACCTTCAGCTGTCATCTAGCTTTTCCCCGTTTCAAGACAAACGTGCAACAAAAAACATGATCCAGCGTAATTACGCACTTCTAATAAGTGTGAAAGTAGATGAGTGGGGCGTTAAGGGAAAGCAAAGCCAACTGAGATATCATGAGCTGCTTTTCTCACTTATATCAAAGTTCCCAGCACTTGAGTTTCATGAATGCAGGCAGGTAACTTCCTTTTTCTTTCCTTTTTTTCTTCCCCCTCTTTCTCACGGAACATTTTCACATCTGTCTAATCGTTGTCTCCCAAAGCTTTTAATACCTTTGATAAGATTGCAGACAGATAGGCCCATTGACTTAGGCTTATGTGCGTCTAAGAGAAATCATGACAGTAAACCGGTGCTTTTAAAACTTTAGATGGAATATGGCGCTGAAAAGGTTTTATCTAAAGCTTCAATCAAACTGCACTTTTATACTGAGCTTTGAAGAAGCGCCAGCCTGTGAAAAAAAATTCATATTGTTTTGACATATTAATGAAACTACCTGTGTTTATGTCGTGTTTTTCTCTGCTATGTGACGTAATGATTCTACACAAAGCAACAGGAGGAGCCTTATTGTCAGTTTTTAAATTAAGAATAGTACCTATAGAGGATACACATTAGTCGTGGGCAAAAAAATGGACAGCTATAATCTTCATTATTAAAGGCATTTAATGCATATCTTAAACAGCAAACCGGGTCCGTGACCATCTTTAACTCCTTCTTGTCTAATATGTCATTTATGTTTTTATTTCTATATAAGTTTTAGATAACCCACCTTGGCAATGTAAATGTAAATTGGCAGTTTTGCCATGTTTACACTTCATATGTTTGGTATACTGATGTTCGGTAACATGTGTTGCCCCTGTTAAAAAAATTTTTTAATGGCTCAACATATTGTATAGCAGGGGTCTCAAACTCCAGTCCTTGAGGGCCAGTGTCCTGTAACTTCTCCATGTGTCCCTTCTGCAACACACCTGAATACAATTAGTAGGTCATTAGCAAGACTCTATAGAACTTGACTGCATGCTGAGGTGGCAATTCAGCCATTTGATTCCTGTTACAGCAGCTCATGAGTGAATGAACATGGTGCAAAAAGTGTACATTTAGTAGATCATTTTCCAAACACTTACATTTACTTAAATTTACTTGAGTGGGTTTAGGAGTTGCCACTTCAGCATGCAGTCAAGTTCTATACTCTTGCTAATGACCCAGAAATTTTTATTCAGGTGTGTTGTAACATGGAAAAGTTGCAGGACACCGGCCCTCGATGACTGGAGTTTGAGACCCCTGCTGTATAGCGAGTGTCATAAACCCTTAAATGCACAAGTGTTTGACGAATGTAGATCTACTTCAAAAGCTGAAATTAATAACATTATTTGCTCATGACCTTTAAAAACATAGCATAATAAACAATAAACAATCCAATGCCACTTAATGGCCACGTTTTAGTGCTTTGCCTCTTATGTACCAGGGATTGATTTTGTATAAGATAAATAAATAATGTTCTTAATATTATGACATTTAAAGACAAATTACACACTCATAATCAGTCCTAGCAAATGTTTAAAAAACAGTACAATAAAATAAAAATGTTGTCCTAAAGGACTCTTTAATAAATACAATGAAATATTTTTTTCAGAGAGTAGCAACATCCTTTTTCATTTTTACTTTCTCTGAGCCCAGGCAGGCACCTTATGTGTCTTCTAAAGTTCTTTGAAGTTGAGTGCACTGTTACACTGGACTCAGGTCTAAAAATAGTCTTTTAATGTCTTTCTGCAAGTTTGATGTGATGCAGCCATACACATGTCACATATCTTATTACACCTTTTTTAAATCTATATAATCTTCCTGAGTGTTAGTAACTTGTGAATATCAACGTATCACCTCATATTAATCAGCCTGCCCCTATTCTGAACCATAAGGTTAATGTTAGGACTACACGTCTGTGAAGGTTCTCAGTCATCCAGGTCATCGTAGTCAAAGGAGCTTGCAAAGAAAAGCGTCTGGACTTCTTTAAGTTGCTTGAAGACGTTTCACCTCTCATCCGAGAAGCTTCTTAGGACTACACTGACTCTCTATATGCAAAATAAATCTTTTAAAATGATTCTGAGGCAGAAAAATACATAAGACAGTTTGACAGCAGAGACAAGTTAAACAAGACTAATACCCCATACTTACTAATGACTGGATTGGATCCCATTTGAATACATATGCTGATCATTTTTAAACACTGTAATAACTACAGTGATGATAACCCTATTCTGGGAGGACTTGCAGCTCCTCCTGTTTTTTGTTTCTCATCCATGATGATATTTTAGGGTTTTTTTGGTTTTGGTTTTTTAAAGCTCTCTTAAAGATTTAAAGGGGTTTTTTTGCATCACAGGAAGTAGAATATGTGTTTTCTACTGCGTCTGGGATCAGTCACAGCCAGTTGCCATCTTCAAAGTGACTTTGTCGTGCTAAGACAGCGATAAAATGGCAATAAGACAGAGTAAGTCTTTCAGTATGCAATGGAATGGGGTCAAATCGGCAATTACATGCAATCTGTTTGTGATGATATGGTGATTAACTGTGACAAACTGGCAAAAAATTGCAAATCTGTTGCTGTTTGTTGCAAATCTGTTGCTAAGTGCATGCACAGAAATTCACATTGAGTGCTTAGATTCAGAGTCCAGCCAAAAAACAGGTTTGAATTTCAGAAATTCGTCCACAAATAGCAACACAGTTGCTGTGGGAAAGTGATTTAATTGCTTAGATGCTCCGCAGCTTTCCTTTTACATAGGAATATAACTAAAACACAACTGCTTGACCACTGGCTGTAGTTTAGCATATAGAGCAGGTCATCTACTAATCGAAAGGTTGAATCCCTGGCTGCTTCAGTCTGCATGTCAAAGAGTCCTTGGGCAAGATGCTGAACCGCCAGTTGTTCTCCAATGCACAGTGAGAAAGCACTTAGGCACAGAAGAAAGTACTTGTGTGAATATGTGTGAATGTGTGATGAATGAGGCGAGTTGTATAAAGCGCTTTGAGTACTCAGGTTGAGTAGAAAAGCGCTACATAAGAACCAGTCCATTTACCATTTTACCCATCCAGCCAACCTGATGGCGATCTGTCTGCATTTATAAATTAGACGGCAGTTTGTCTGAGAGTGTGACTGCAGTCAGTCTCAATCAGACCAGATTGTTTGGAGACAGGTTGCCTCCCACCACGCAACCTGTGCAATCACCTTGCAACCAAACATGGTGGCCCAGATATAAAGTGTTTTGCACATTCAACCTCTGGGCAATCAGTTGGTCACTGCGACTACTTGGAGTTGGTCTCTCTCAGAAAAAAAAAAATCAGTGCAGTCACCTGGCAATGATCAATAGCAAGCAGTGCTATTTTTAATCTAGTGCGACTGAGCCACTGATGTAAGGTACTGTGCAGGTAGGACCAGCCCTGGCTTTGGTTTGATCTAGAGTGTGTGTTTACTGCAGATCTGCCATCTTCAAAGCATTAAAGTGTGTTATTGTATGGCCATGGTAGAGCTCTGGGGGGCTAACTGCTGATGCTCACCAACCATAGTACGAGCATGCTGACGTTTACCAGTTGTAGTCTTTAACGTATTAGCATATCAGGTGTGCTAAAACTGCACAACAGAGGCTGATGAGATTTGGAAAAACAAATGGGCAAAAGTCTATCAGATAAATAATAAAATAATATAAGTGAAAAATATGAGCCGCTGGTAGCCACCAATGGGACATATTTCAGTGAGGCCATTCCTCCTGGCCACCAGGACAGACAGCTAACATGGAAAAAAATTTACAGAGATGGCTTAACTGATAAAATAGACTAAAGGAATTAGAGGTGTGTGTTATGCTGCAGGATTTTACTCATTAGCCTACAGTAGAAGTGTCAAGCACACTGCAGCTCAGCGATTGTGTCATTTGCCATTAAGTTTACAACATATTTCATAATCTCTTCTGAAGAGCCGATAACTCCGGAAGACATTTGATTTTATGCCACATTGCTGCGCTCAAAGTCACGTCTTCACACCGATGAAGATTTCAACTTTCTTTCGCTGACCGAGAGTTTTGGTTGGTTTCTCAAAATACGCGATGCTTTCATTTCAAATGACAGAGCCGGCCGATTGCTATAAATGAATAATGAATTTCATCACCTACTGTAATATGAACACATTTCATCTCAGCGCTGCAGCGTGCATTGTCCAGAACAGGGGAGAAGCCTAATTACATAGCTACAGCATTGGGAAGACCGGGCTTAATCTCTTATGGGTTTCTCTAACAGATGTATCCAATTAATGGCCTGTCTTTGAAGAAATGTAGATGGCTACTTCTCTGGGAATTTTATTTCAAAGTAAAACACCCAGCCTCGTTTCTGATGAGCAGACTTTATGCCCAGTCCTAATTCTTTTGTCCAATACACAGATCTGATCTTAAGTATTTGCTGAAATATGAAGTGATTTAAAGAGAATCTTGAATGTTAATGACCTGGACAGAGACGCTCAAGGGAACTGATAGAGGCCCTGAGATGGAGCCATTACTTTACAGGCTGAGTCACAGCAGGTAAGCTGCTTGGGAAATTACACATAAGGGAGTATTATCTTGTAAAATGAAAGACTATACAGATAAAAATGGCAGCAATCCCTCTAAATGGAAGAAAAGAGAGAGTGTGTGTGTTGTGGGGGGTATTCGTGTGTAGGAAAGAAAAATCCCACAATCATTTACCACTTGTATGCACAAGAGCAAGTCCAGCTTTTCTTGAATGAATGAGCCTGATTTGAGAGGACACTTACAGTCATAGGAATAGAGGAGTTAAGGACAGCCAGAAAACCTTAATAGATCTGTGCCACTGCTCCCCCGCTGCTCTGAGAGAAGCCTGTCACGTAGCATGTACATGCATTTAGGCTTATTTACCTCGATCCCTTCGGCTGTCTGACAGGCACGTCTCACCGCTGGAGATGCAACATCGTTGTCTGGCAACCTCTTGATCAAAGTTTTGCAGCGGGGCCAGCACGCTGCACAGAGGGTGACACAGCTTTGCTGCTAATGCAAAAGATGACAGGCGAAAGCGTGAACACAACATATGCACGCGTTTATGCCAGCCTGCCTTTCAGTGTTCATAACCTGGACCTAAATTATTCATCTTCATTTTGATCTGCTGCTCGATTGGCCCTTACGCCTCTGCATTCGTTTGATTAATCTTCAAACTAAAATAACGAAGGCAAAAATAAAAAAGCATATATGCAGCAAGTCGGATGACCTTTCGGTTTCCAAATTTTGGAAGCAAATTGGAATCAATGAGATCGAATTGTCCAGTCTGGGCTTTATTAATGGAGTTGGAAATCCAGGGGCAACTCCGGAGCGTCTGCACTTCCAAGGGCTCATGTTTATATTGGGATGCTTATAACTACCGGAAATGAAAGCCCTGCATTACTGAGGAACTTAATATCCTCTTTGACAACTTATTAAATATTTACCTGTAGTTTTCACACAGATATCATCCAGGAACTTCAAAACCGAAAAACGTTCCCATCTAAAAAGGGAAGATTTGTCACTTTCAAAGGCTCCTCTGATACTCTGATCATTTATTCCAAACAACAAACCATCGACAATCATTTGTTGAGTCAAGTGAAACTGCGAGCTTTTTGTTTTTTCCAGGTAGCAAGTCTGTAAATGCAAATCACCATCAACATAAAAACTCACAGCTATAAAAAAAACAGGTACCGTCGGAGCATTTACAGAGCACAGAATGGCATTTATTTGAAACATGAACACACTGTACCGAGAGAAATACAAAAAAAGCACTTTCAAATCAAAGCACATTTGAACATCCAGAAAAAAAGGATAAAAGAAATCAGGAAACAGTCGAGTCCTCGTGAATTTACTCGTCTTTCTTCGTTGTTGTTCGCCTGTAACTCTGCACTGCGCTGTCCTGCACAGCAAGTCTGCACCCTAGCACTGCAAAATGAATCGCGCACAGTCTAGTCTGCACTTTGGTGGTAGAGGGACGGGTGTCGAGATTTGTCGGATGACACCGCGGGTTAAGAGACGTTGAGGCTTGCACCTCCAAAGACAGCTGTGTGTGTTCTATACATTCTGTTGTTTTATTGACCTCTGGTCCAATACATTGCTTAATAAAATACAGATACTATAAAAAATAGTCTTCCACTGTTTCAGCATTAATGACTCCTATATTTCATATATATATTCATAAATAATTTAATACATAGATAAATAGATATTCTGTGTGTGGATTATAAACTTTCATAAAAGCATCGTTTCAGTAATACAGGAGTGACTACAGTATTAATGCTGAAATGCTTGAGGGGTGCTGTCCGACCCTGATGCCCGGTAGACTGGGTGAAAGGCTGAGAGTGTGCATGAGGCTCGGCACTGGTGTTGCGTGCCAATGTCCCTCTCTCGTCGCCGTGCCAGTCTCTAGCTCCGCTGGCACTCGTTCTTACTGCAGGTGGCTTGACGCTCAATCTGCCACGTGCCTTCCTCGTATGTGCAGTAGCAGATTGTGCACTCATCGATCTTCACCTCTCGGCCAGCCGGTATCACCGCCGTGTCCGCGTAGCAGTTTGGCCCTGTAGGTGGTACAGACATAAAAGAAATAAATAAAGAGGAAAACAGGGCACGACAGACAACAGGGCTTTTTCAAATCTTTCACAGTGGAATTTCAAATTTAGCTCATCCATTTTTAATATGTTTCTTTTTGTGTTGTTGGCACAGTGTCACATTATCGAGGTCAGACTCACACTGAGAGCCCTGAAAAATGCGTGATTTGCTTTGTTCCTTTGATTTACAATGCTGTGGGACCTGTGCTGTGGTCAGATTAAACGAATACAAACTTGATGATAGTCAAGGGGATTGATTTATTGTTAAAATTCTGAAAATTCCTTTCATGTACGTGCAGAAGTCATTTTAAGGTTGCACTTGTCGGTTCTTTTTTGCCTTTTGAGCGGCCAAGGGCTCTGCTCGGTGTGAGGGGAACACGCAGTTCAAAGACTGAACACGACTGAAAGTCATGTTCTTTTGTGCTTCTCAGTGGATCTCAATCAGTTATAAATTCCTCAAATTCGCAGACACCTGTGTCAGCCGGCCTATTTATGAAATAGGATGGTAAACTGGTGCTTGACCTCCAGTTCATTTCAATTCATGAATCTGGTGAGTGACATTAAACATCAACATGAAGATACTTTCATTGTTTTCACTCACGTCTGGGAACATTTACTTTATGTAAAACCCTACATTCAAAAATTTCCCCGATATTTTGCTCAGTGCTGACATGACAGCATCACACGGTTGCTGTAGATCCATAATGTGAACCTCGTTTTCTACCACATCCCCAAGGTGCTCTGCCCGTGGAGGCCATTTGAGTACAGTGAACTCATTTGTGATGTTAAACAAACCAGTTTGAGATTATTTGAGCTTTGTCCTGCCAGAAGGAGCTATCGGAAGATGGACAGTGGTGCAGTAAAGAGATGGATAGGGTCAGCAATACTCAGGAAGGACGATGTCTTAAAATGATGCTCAAAGTGAGCCAAGAAAATATCCCTGACACCATTACCACCGCCATCACCACCAGGCTGGACCTTTGCTGCTGTAGCCCATCAGCCACAAACTTTGATGTGCTGTCTGTTCAGAGATGTTCTTCTGCATACTACGGTTGTAACAAGCGGTTGTTTGACTCACTGTTGTCTTCCTATCAGCTCGAAGCATCTGACCATTCTCCTCTAGCACCAAAACGTCGATTTCAACCAGAGAACTGCAGCTCGCTGTGTATTGTCTCTTCTCTGGGCATTCTCTGAAAACCATAGAGATGGCTGAGATGGGAAAATCCCAGCAGATCAGCACTTTGTGAAATACTTACATCAGGCCACCTGGCACCAACAACCACGACTTTGCCACTCAGCAGGATGTCTTGACCATGTCTATATGCCTTAATGCATTGAGTTGTTCATTGGCGGATGAATTATTTGCATTGAAGAACTGAAAGGAGAGTATATTTTAGAGTATATTTTTGCTAATGCCAGCATTGAGTGTTTTTGGTAAGGGGGATTATGAAAACATAATGTTAATGGCTAAAGATTAGAGAGGACACAGCCTAATGCCAGACAGTCAGTGCTCTGATGCAGTCCAGACCTATGCATCAGTTAGCTAGTCAGCTACAACCAACCAATTATCCCATACACTGACTGCATCAACCACCAACAGCACCGGAGTTTGTTCTCTGCATTCTGACGCTGCCAAATGTGCATGCTTAACAATTGCACTGATTTAACCCCGGCTATTTCCAGTACACAGAACACAGAGTTCCACTCAGGACAGAGCAGCAGCTCTATTTCCACTGTGGTTTCCTTAGCTGGTGCTATTCTACAATACATCAGATATACTGTCACTCTTGCTGATGCAATCTGAATGCATTTTATACATTTAACATTCATATTTTTTAATTGTTTTCTAATGTTTCTAATGCAGTGTGCAATTCAAGCTGAAGTAGGTTGCTATTATGGAGGGGCAAAGTTTCAGTATCATGTACAAATAATTATTTGGATGGGAATAAATATAAATTAGTCATAAAGGAGGACTGGCAGAATTGTTTGGCCATATATTTCAGCTTTTCACAAAGGCTGGTGACAGAAAACCTTTTGTGCAAAAGTACATTGTGCAATGAAGGCCAGTGGGACACATGCCAGTTTGAAAGTGGGGCAGGACTTCAGTTATTGTTAAACTGCTAATTTTAGATGTTATATCTGTTGCATTGACCAGATGGAGTTCAGTGCAGTTGGTTGTCTTTTGGTTTTTTGGGTTGTTTTTTTTGTTTTTGTTTTTTTATTTTGCTTTAAGACAGTTTCGTGACATCCAGGAGAAGCTGAATGCAGTCAGTCAAAGAAAAGAATGAATTTGCTGCTCGTCAGTTCATTTCTCTCAGTGGAAAATGGGCTCACTCGTCTGGGCTTTTCATTGACTGTTTCCCAAAATAGTGTTCTGTTATGGGAATATAAGAGGCCCGGAAAAAAATAATGGCTACAGAAGCATCAAGAATTTGCTAACACCCTTTCTAGAGTCGTTTCTGATGGCAAGGAAATGAAAGGCTTTTCACATTTACCTTTATGATCTCAGGCTTGCGCTTCTCTTAAAGGTGGAATTTATGCAGCTTCCACTCTGCCATCTATCATCAACCGGCTTTGAATCCACTTAAAATACACATTCCTGGGAAATCATTACAATGTTCTTCAGACTACTGATTGACCACTTATGGTTTAAGCAGAACAGCCCTTTGATTCAGTCCCAGCTCCCATCAGGATAAAGATTACACTGAATTCTCAACGACCTGAATCAAACGATTATCTCATCCACTGTCATATTCTGAAATTAAGGCATTCAACTGAATCCTGTCTTTTATTTTTGTATGGTTTGCACATGAGAGGTATTCAATTACATTTCTTTCCACGCTCCTTAGATTGGCTAAACCACAAGCACTGTAAAGCATATGTCTGGCTGAAGGCAGCTGCTCTCCTCTGCAACTTCAAGGCTGGACTGTGAATTGTGCATAAAAACAAATTAAGCACTGTTACACAGTGGTTTAATATGGTTTTTGAAGTGCACCCCAAGGGACTGCATCTTTTTTTTCTTCTTTTTTTAACTATTTTGCAGGAAATTGGCTCTCGCTAATGGAAATTTTGATGTTAGGTAGTGGTTGTTAAGACCTGAACAACTAGCCGAGAGAGTCGACAGAGGAAATAAAAGCTGTAGTCCAACTCATTTTGGTGTTTCTTCCCATCTGGCAACACTGGAGTGTACAAAGAAATCTACTTGCCATGCTTACAATACAAAAACACAAGTGTCCTCCTCCTATCGGACAGAATTACCTTCTTTTGGTCCTAAAGTGTAATGGGAATGTTTTTGTCTAGTGAATGTGCCCGCGTCCTCGACTAGTGGCTGCAGAAAAAGTGCTCATAAATCATCCATTATCTCTCCAGCCGCACGGCAAAATATAAACACTGCGGGAATTGCTTCCACAACAACAGGTGTAGCATAACAATGGCTATTTCCCTTACACTAACAAGGTCTTGAGCCACTCTGTTGTATAATTAAGATGCTGATAAATGGGGAGTCTTTCAGCTGCAGCCACCGCGTTTGATTGGACGCAGCGCCCAGAAGGAGCGAGCCTGCGCATCAATCAATGTGAACAGTTTGCCGAGGCCTGTCAAAATGTCAACCCCAACACGTTTATAAGTCTGTACATGAACGCGCACGCGCGCACGCTATCTGAATAACAACTCATCCTGTGGCCCGGGCTGCTGTCGCTACTGATTCATCATCATTAGTAGCATTTAAAGCACTGAGTCTCCAGTAAGGGGATGCATATGTCAAGGGTGTGCTAGGAGAGAGGGGGGAAATGCGAAAAATAATCTCCCACTTCGCGGCATTAATCAAAAGCACTTCCTTCGTGGAGCCGGGATTAAAGCCCGTCATTGACAGTTGCATGACACTCATTTGTGTTAATTAATGCATGGCTTTAGCCCTGCTGTGCTTACTCATTCCTCTCACCCTATTATTCTGCCATTCATATCACACCACCTTTTTGTCATTGTTTCATTAATATAATATAATATATCCCCATCTCTCCGTCACTCACTGTGGCAAAAAAAAGGGTTTTATGGGCACATCAGGCTTCACAAGAGCTTTTGAAAAAACACCCGAAGAGGCAGGGACAAATGGACTGTGCATGTGCATGAACAGTTGGACCCAAACTGTCAGTGCAGCGTGTTAGAAGTTGGCATGGGAAGCATGTGAAAGAGATAGCCATTAGCACCTGTGGCTTTTGGCTCTGTAACTGCGCCAGATAATGGATGGAGAAACGAGGACACATCCTGATGATCGCACCCCTTAATTCTGACATGTTAAAAACAGCCGCATTATAAGGTAATGGAAAGAGAAGAATAGCCGAAATCACTCATCTTAATGCATTTCTTGGGTACATTTGCATTATAAATGCAGAATAAAAACGAGGCTGCTTTGTAAGGGCAGAAAGAGGGGGACTTTGCAGGGATTTAACAACAATATGAATAATTTCTTTCAGAGATGCTCGGTGAGACTGGTTTTCTAAGTAACCGCCTCGCTTAGAGAGCCGCTGACTCTTTGGTTTTGTGGGAGTGGCACCTTGCGTGAAGGTTCGCGTACGCGCACAGATGATGCACTCGAGCAGCTCGACTGTCGTGACCAATGTCCTTTAAAGAAAGGAGCCTCGGGAGCCATCACAGCAGTGTCCAGGTGACAGTCTTTGCTGCAAGACCTTCATTTACATAATCCTTAAAAAAAAACAGCGTGTTTAAAGGTCTGGCATCAGGCCTAGAACATGTTTTTGTATCGTTTTGTTCCTCTATGGGGTTTTTTCCTGTACTGAGAATGTATTTTCAAGTCACATTAAAATGGACTTTTATTCAGGAGAAAATGTAGAAAATAACACTTAACAAGCAGACCAAAGCCGAAAAGCATTCAGTGACCCAGTAGTACTATAATGCGACTAACTATTATCGTCATTATTGCGACCTTTCGCTATTGTAATAACTCAAAGTCCAGTAATGGGAAAGAAAATGGCCTTTAAATAATAAAAATGTTGTGGTCCAGCAAAAAAAATTTAACAAAAAGGGGGGGAAAGAAAAAACTAAACCTTTTGTGAATTGATTAGCTTATTAGAGCAGATGCAAAATGCCCTGCATGTAATTCCACGTTTGCCTAAAAAATTAAACCAGTGCATGCATTAATCTTGATTTCCTCATGACATTATTTATAACAACAAATACTACCCATAAAGTCTGTTGCTGGATGTCATTTTGTTTGTCGTGTAATAAGTAAAACTTTGGATTCCTCTGCACATACGAGGCTCTAATAAATGCCACACTCTGTAGGGTAAAACTTAGAGGTCACTGCTACCTTCCAAGTAGCCTTGCCAAGACTAAAAACATAAGCGTTAGTGTGTATGTTAGACTGGCATCAGTAGCAGTCTTGTGTCCTTTCCAAACGTGAGGAGTATGCCATTAGCTTTATTATCATGTGAGGTTACAGGTTACGTTAGAAAATTATCTGGAACAGCCACAGCGTGGGAGCCAATGTGTGAAATTAGAATAATGTTCTCATGCTCGTCATTCGGTTTGGGAAAGTTCACACTCCAGCAAGTGCAGCTAGATTGGTGTTAGATACTCCAACTCATCAGGTATTCCCCATTTTTTAAATTCTTTCTCATGTAACAGAAAAAAGGAAACATCGACCGATAAGTTTCTCATTACGGTTTAATTTACTTTTCCCTTTTTTCAAAATAAAAAAAAATCTTGGATGAACAGTTTCAGCCTCACTTATTTATTTTTTTACCCTCATATGATGTGTGTGCATATTTCATACACTTACAGTAGCTTTCTCCAAGAGCCTGCTTTTACTTTCTTCCGCGAGAAATCCATCGCTGTACATGCTGAAATGCTACTGGAATTTCAATGATAAATTAGTCACAGTCATTACTGTAAGCTACATTATGGTGTGAGAAGTGTTTGATAAGTGTACCAACATTAGCCTAAGGGGCTTAGCAAACAGTCAGTAATGAAGCAGCATTATTTTTGCATTCATTGACTGAAACTAGCTCTGTTAGCTGCACTGGTCCCTATCTGTGGCATCAGGGTGAAACGGGGGATGCTTTAAATGGACAAACCAGACCATTTTATATCCATACAAACAATTTCCCTTTTGACTCATGTGTTTTTTGATGTCTGTTTTTTTAAAAGGCCCGTCTATGAATCATGCCTTTCTTAGTTTAAATGAGCCCGTATCCCTCTTGGCAACCAGGCTACCGTGTCTCGTGCTGCTCTATTTGAAGTGATTTTGGCTCCGGTTCATACTGTTTATCACACCCCCCCTTCCAGATTAGTGTTGACCCTAATGTCTGAGTCTTGGAGAGCACCACTTGTTTCCTCGTGCGTTGCCAAGGCAATACCCTGCAAGAGCAAAGGACAAGAGGGAGGGGAGCCACGGCTGAGGTGCAGACGAGAGCGACTTCTCCTGCATTGATTTTTTTTTTCTTCCCCTAAGCGTTCTTCAAAAGCAGATGCAGTGAGAGAAAACTTGGCTCAGAATCTGCAAGAACGGAAAGCGCCACGTCTTTACCAATATGTCCAAGAAAAGGAAAGCAACACGTCAAAACATATTGGCAGGAGGAAAAAAACTAAAAAAGGGAGAAAAAAGACAGGCTCCAGCTTAGAGTATAGAAAACATGTTTTCCCCCTCCAGCTCGCATTGACTAGATGTTCTTTGCATGAATCGGTGCTGTTTAATTAAACTTTATGGCATAGAGCAAATGATGGTCACAAACTTTTGAGGGCTATGAGACCATTTAATTGCAATATGTTCCACTGCTTTAAGATAATGAGTGAAAAATGATGAGAACCTGCCCCCATTCACAGCTGTTCTTTGATATTCATGAACAAATGTCTGGGCTGGATGTTAGTGATACCTCTTACTTTCATCTTCCTCCCCTGGCTCTTCCCCGAGTGTCTCCTAGCATACAGGGTGAATAACACATCTGAGGCAGGGTGCTCTGCCATAAGCATTGATTTTGCATGCCTGAAAAGGCCAAGATAATGCCTGTGCATAATTGATGAACTTATCAAACATTGAAATACCTCGTTGTATTTTTATCAATAGTGAGGAAAATGGTAAAGAGGCGAAGTGGCTGTTTGCTGGGGAATGAAGGTAAAAGACAGGAGGGATTACTTGTTGAACGAGAAACCACATCTGAGGGTTTTTTTTATCTCTACAGATTTTAATCTTTCTTTCATTTTCACTTCTCTTCGGTGCTTTTTTTTAAAAAAAGCAAAAAAACTTTCCTGTGCACACTACCAGCCTCCTTCCCCGTTTGGTGTCATCTGGGTGAGTGTTTAATTCTTTCTCATTAATGAGCCCGCGCTTTGATGTGACACTTCGGATGCACCGCGGAACCTGGGAGGTCTTAACATCTGCCCACAACTCAAACAACATCTGTAGACAAGACAAACAACAGAACCAGAGGAGGAACTCTCCGTCGACGACCTCTACCATCCCCCCCCCCCCCTTCTTTTTTTTTCTTCCTTTTTACATCATCTGTATTTTATCACGGAGCCACCTCTTCGGCGCTGTCTCATATCGAGCGCTGCATGATCAACAGCGGCAAGATGGGAGCTGACAATCGATGATCCTCGTCATCTAAATCATGGCGCCTGCAATACCTGGCTAAGAAGCATCATGAATAAAAGACAAAGTGAAATCCGATGGATAATCGTTTTGATATTGAGAGGAGCTGAAGGGAAGATCAGTGGTGTCATTTGGAGTGATGTCTCATTTACTTCTGTGTACATCTAATTAGTATAGCCTCCAATTATTTAATAAGATGTCCCCCAGTTAATTTTTCACATTTTTATTGTTCTTTGTTGTCAAGTCCAATTAAGTCCACAAAGAGATGCATCTTTTGGGGGTATTTTTGTATTAGTTCCTGACAGAGATCTTAATTTTCTGGGAGCGGATGGCGTAGCGCGCAGAGTCAGACTTTCACAAAAGATATCTGGTGTTTGTTTGTCGAGTGCTTACGCCTCCTGCTTGCACAGCCGCAACCCTGTCAGCCGTGGTCGCAAAATCACGAGCCAAAAATGATTCCCCGTCCAATAAGAAGTTGTTAAACACACACTGATACCAGACTCTCGATTCTGTGTCAATTAACACTTTGGGCTCTAATGTTCACAGCTATCGTGAACATGCGAAAACACCAGCAGGAGGCAGAGCAAAAGTGAGGAAGGAAGTGTAAATTATTGGCACGATCCTAAAAATACATAAAAAGTGTACCTGCTAGAGTTAAAAACAAAAAAAGCACAGCAGCCCGACTGCTGCACAAATGAGGCGTAAATGTTGCCAAAGCCTATTTCTGTATTCTCATAAATATCACTGTGCTCCTGTAGATTATGCTCCCTAAAGGAGTTTGAGAGCAGGCTGACAGACGCTGCATGACGATGACGAGGCTTCTACTTTTAGCTAAATGTCATAAAGGTATATGCATGAAAACAAGTATTTGAGACAAGTTTAAAAGAGCACTCTGGTCATTTAGTCCTTCACTTCACTATATTAAGGAACACAGACAGGAAAGTCCAGATTTCCATAATGGAACTGTGCAGAGTCTCATTGCGCCCAAAAGTGGAGGAAGCAATTTTGGGTTCTCATGTTTCAATTCAGTTTCTAGTTAAACAACATAACGAGTGGCTTTAAGCAGCCGACAAATGGTTTGGACATTCATGATGAATGAATCACTGAATCATCGGTACAAAAGCAACGACCTTTGATCGTAAAACGACTGGTGGGAGAAATCGCTGGTCGCATTTCGAGATGAAACATCCAGTCACTAAGCTGAAAATTGAGCATCATCATCGTCAGAGCTAAACATAACAGCGTTTGGTAAAAACAGATCGCTCTGAACTTTTGGCCAATTTGGGTGTAATTCAGAATATATGGTGCACAAGTGTAACCAGATTTCCAGCTGAGCACACAAATAATTGTAATGTTAAATCAAGCAGCAGGCTCCTGTGTTTCTCTGTGGAAGCACACAGAGGGCTTCATTAACGTTTTTAAGAGTGGAGAAATAATGCTTCCAGAACCAGCAGGTACTCCCCCACTGGAAAACTCTTAAATATGGTTAAAAAAAACAAATTTTCCCCAAGTTAAAGGGCAACAGACTACACATAAAAGATGCACTTAGCTGCCAATCAATCACTGTTTGCAGATTAGACTAGTGTTTCAAAGATATCACTTTCTTTTGGAAGTTATAAGTGAAAAAGGTGTTCTTTAACACCATTTAGCTTGGTTTGCAAGCTGCATGCATAATTGCACATGTGAAATACATCAGTACAGAACAGCCTACCTGCTAATTAACACATGAGCAGAATAACTCTAGAATCACACTCAAAAAAACAAAACAAAAAAAAACTGGAGCACAGACATCTTGGACGGTCTGTTGGTATAATTAACCACACAACAAGCCGTATTATTTGTCAGATAATTACAGATCAAGAGGTCCAGTAGAGTGCCTCCAATTAGCCGAGGTGATGTCTAGCAGCAACACTGCGTGTCCGTGGGTCCGCGCACACGTGCCACTCAAATCAGTCACGCCTTTAAACATATATAACTTTCAAAGTTAGACATTTGAGCTGATAGCATTAACTTTAAGGAGCATGGGTGTTTCCTGGACTTTTTAAAATGGTGTGTCACGGGGTTACGAACAAGACATAAATCACAATATGCAAATAACTGTGAGCAGACCTCCTGCCTCCATAATCATGCATGAGGAGATGCAGCTGTCCATAAGAAAAGAGCACAACTGCAAACCAAATGCAGTCTGGTTACAATCATAAATATGTTTTATTTCATTGTTGGGTAGAAGAAAAAATAATCTCACATCAGGAAACAACGGGCAGCCATTAAAAAAAAACTGCTATATCACCTCTATTATTAGCACTTTTATTGCGTTTTGTTATTTAATATTGACAATGATGTATTGAGCAGGACAAGTTTGTTTTCCCCCATAAAAAAGGATTCCCCAGTCCTTCTTGTACCCTCTATAATTTCCGGCAATGGCTGCATTGAGGAAACAGCATCAGCCTTGCCCCTGACAAAGAGCGAAACTTCTACACTGGCTTCATTTTTCAGCTCTAGAGGGTGTCAGTTGGCTAAAATATAAAATCTCCCAGCTCAAGCTGAGATTAACTTGATGATGTTATTAGGGTCATCAATTTAGGAAGCTCTAACAACGCCACAGAAGACGTGCCCTACTGTTTTTGCAGGCTGAGTAGTTAACACTTTTAACCACACAATCCCCATGGGCTACAGTATTCCTCGCGACAGTATTAGCTGTGGCCAGATAACGTGTCATCCCTTGCATAGCAAGCCGCATTCATTGAAAGGTAATGTGTGGTAATCTTATGGTAATAGGGACTGACGTCAACCTAAAACTGAAAATCCTTATCGGGTGAACGAGCACGTGGATTTGGGGATACTTGAGAATACAAATGCCCGCTCTCTTCAATCTGCCACATCTCTGTGCATACTGTACGGGATCTACATTCGTCTCCTGGACTGCCGTGCCTACAAATGTGGCCCAGCTAATCCACTGGGCATTTCACAGGGGGGAAATTATGGAGCACTGCCCAAAACTGTCCAAAAAGCACTCTCAGCATGATCAATATGTGCATATATATAAAATGTGGGTGTACAGCAAAAATAAATAAATAAATAAATAAATTTGGAAGAACAAAGGACCAACATGTACTCCCCAAGATTACAGCAGCCAAATATTAATAAAGCGAGCGACGCTCTATGACTACCAATCTTTTTCAACTTGCTACCACTGGAAGGTTGTGAGACAGGCTTCTCATTTGAGCGGGACGATTTCTGATTGATGACTAGTCATGAACATTCATTACATGCAAATTCTAATGTCTATAATACTTCCAGAGTTTAAAATGATACATGACTAATGCTAATGTGATATTCTGGGTGCAATGATAATGAACCGATGGCAGACATATGCTGAAGAAGAGGTGTTTTTGTGCGTGTGTGTTTTGTTCATTTAAGCCAAATTCATTCATCATCATCTGATCATCTGTTTCAGATCGACTTCTAATTTTCCCATTTGGCATTTAATGTGTAAAAAGTTCCAACAGACGCCTGGAAAATCAAAATCTCTCACTTGCAGTTTTACCTGGAAAAAAAAAGACACTACCAGCAGCGCTTGTCACCTTGTAAGCGGTTCATACAGACGAAGCACTTTCACATGCAGCGGGTTCTGTTTTCCACATGCAGATTGTTTGCTCTTGTTTATAGCAGACAGCCTGCGCCGCTTTAAGATTCCAAGTCAGAGATACATATCGCAAGTCATCATTCTTTTTGCTGAAGGAAGCAATGTTGCTGACATTGCCATGTTGCATTAGAGTCACGCCAAGAAAACAAGGGGGCATAATCTAGGACATGCTGTCTGGAATCATCGGAAACAACTTCATATAATCGACTCTGAGCTGCAGAATTCCTTCTTCTCAGGCAGGCCGAAGCTCTCAAACCAACGGGATCATAAACTCCACCCCCCGCCCCCCCAACAGCAGCAGGAGCAGCAAAAAATGCAAGCGTATCTCAAATCTCAGTACCACACAGTAGACGGATTTGGAACATATGCTACAGAATCAATCAAACGACTCTCGAAATGACATTAAGAATGACGCAGAGAAAAAAGTAATATTTACACAAAAACAGGCCACGACTCAGAGCTCATTAGCCATATTTTTTTGCCGTGACTTCATTTAAACAGATTTGATCCGATGTGGCAAGATACTGCACACACTGCAGTGCAGCATGCTGCCTGCTTTGCGTCAGCGAAATGATGCTTTGCTACCTCGCTACTCCTGTTGTGGTGCCCTTGAGCAAAAACTGGCACTAGTAGGGCTTTCATGCCAATGCCACTGGGAGACCGACTGCACTGGAATGAACTGGCTTGTTGAAAGAAATCATCATCTCCACTCACCACCCTTGCAGATGGGACAGCACTGATCCGGCTCGTACTCCGGGTCCACGCACTCCGTCTGTGGGCAGGCTGCCACAGAGCACAGCACCTCTCCGCTCGGCTCACACCTGCACTTCTCACACGGAGACACCTGATAGCAGAGAAAAAAAAACATCAATTAACGCTCTTACAAACAGTTCATCACATGCACAAGTAAACACAGGTGACATAAACTCCTCCCATATTAATTGATTTCTTGCCATCTTTGTCTAAGATTCATTTATTTCATGTCTGTTTAGCCAATTGTCTGCCTTTCTGCAGCTCTCTCTGTCTCTCAAACACACACAACCTGCACACACAAAACACGCCTGCCTGTCTGCCTCCTTTAAAGACTGTGTGCACTCAGTGTCACAAAGCCACATCTATAGGGAAGCCCCATCTTTCTCAACTTCATTGCCAATGAATGCCTCATTTTACAAAGGGCTGAGTCGAGAATTGAACTTCACAATCGAATCAGGGGGATATGGAGAAATCAATAGGAATGGGAAACAAGAAGGAAGATGCTTCCAATTTTCTCGCCGCGTGATCAGAGTCAGGAATTACTGAGTTATCCGAGCGTTCCTGTATATCTCAAAGTACAGCAAATGTAGCACAAAGGCAGAGCGCACTTTGAATTACATTTAGCCTGCAGCCTACAGTGTCCATGCAAAGCTCAGTTTAGCAGCTGCATGTATAAAGTCATATACATGTAGTCTTAACAAGAGAGCAAAGGTTAATTCCAGCATTGCTGTAGATTGCAGAGGCTTGCGCCTCCGCATGGCACTCCACTGTGAAAATGGAGTGAGGTAGCACTTAGCACAATGCCCCAGAATGCAGCAATCAAGCATTAAAACCTGCCTGTTGCTTAGTTTCAAAGCACCCCCTCTTCACACAGCAGAAAGGCTGATGTATGCGGCTAGTGGCAGTAGAGGCTTTCTGTAGATTTGGCTCAGCAGAGAGCTGTCAGCAACAACATGAGTTAGAGGAAGACATCCCATATTAGCCCCAACCACCTGGTGAGACACTATCCATTATAAATAGGAGCATTAGGCGCTGATAAATGAGACCTAACGCTGAGACTGTGGTGCAGTCCTGAGCCGAACCTTTCAAAGTGGTGTCAGAAGATAAAACAACCATCTCACCAGTGTATTTCTTCTTCCTCAAACACCCACATGCAGCAGTGTGCTGCGCTGTGCTGTTGTAACACTACTATAACTGTAACTTTTATCATGTGTATCAACAAACTAAATATGGAAACACTCTGCTGAAGCTGCACTGCTAAATTCAGCCTCCAGTAACATTGTGCAGAGGAGAAAAAAAGGGAAATAAAAGACAAGTGCTGACCTTTGCCATTATAAATTTGCCTGCCTGCTTGCATGCTTGCAAGGCGAGGTAACTAGCTCCTGTGTAGTGCCTGTGATAAACTCCACTCATGGCGAGGGAGTGTTCTGTCAGCACTTCTTTCAAGTTGGAGCATGTCAAAAATGAGTGAATGCAGTTAATGGGCTCACCTTAAACTCTTCTAGCGAAGCATAGATCTTGCCCCGAAACTCACAGTAGTTCTTTTTCTCCTTGCACTGCGGGCAGCACTGGCTAGTGTCCACTTTGATGCAGCGAGGGTGGACCTTGGGACATTCTGGCTTGGAGCACAGAGGGCCTTCATCTGTGCAGAGGCAAGGGCACGTTGAAGGGCCCGGGGTGAACTGCTCGCCGATGGCAAAAACAAAGCCGCTCTCATCCATGCAGCCTTTCCCCCTGTAGTCTGGGTACGCGTACTCGTCGATGGCGTCCAGGGAGAGGGTGACGTCACTGGTGGGAGCTTCGTCTATTTGGTTCAGGCTGTCCTGTTCGCTCCACAGCTCCTGGGAATTCTCGCCTTTAGATCCTCGCGCCTGAGAGCTGAGGTTTGACCTGGCAGTCCTGTTGGGCCCTACAGCATTGATTTCCTGCGGCTGTTCCTGGGCCATGTATCCCAGCGGCTCCTCTGCAGTCTGCCTTTCCTGATGTTTGTCCTCCCTAGCTTGGGTCAACACCCTTTCCAGACGCTCTTGGCTCACCGGTAAGGTCGCGATAGGATTACACAGAGCGCCGCTCATCATCAGGAACCCAAGAACAAAGAGAACTTCTGCTGTCATGGCAACGGAGTGCAGCATCTCTCCCCACCACCAGCGAGGTGGGAAAACACCTTGGCTCACATAACACACTTCACATCTCAGGTGTGAGCCAGTCCATCTGGAAAGAGAAAATTAAACTGGGGTTATGTGCTCGGCATTTTGTCACTTTTTATCCAAGGTGTGGCTTTTGTCTCATTTAGCCTCGAGAACAGGGCAAGAAATTCACTTCAGAGCACTGCTTCATCATGTCTGTCGAACACCCCGCCGAGTGTGATGCAAGCCTGCAGGATCAGTGAATTGGATCATCAGGACAGGGAGCATTCATGGGGCCGTTTTAGGAAATCGATGCTGCTTCATACTGTAACACTTCCCTGCATCAATCGGGCTCAGCGGTGATAAAGTAAAAGAAAAATGGTCAAAAAAAACCTCCAACAACTTGAATCTTGTAAGCTCGTAAGCTCTTAGGGAGAATCAGGATCAATGTCTAGATTTTTTTTCTTAAATGAATCCCAGTCAGCTGTACAAAAGGAAGATTTGATTTGAAAATAGAACATAATATCAGTCTGGAAAGAAAAAATTTCCTTTGCTAGAGCTGACTGCAGTGGCCAGCTTTTGCAAAGGGGAGCATTAAAAGTTTCCCTCTAAAGCTCTGTCTCTCTGTTTTTTGTTTTTAAATCAGAAGTAGAAGCACATCTCTTTCCTTATAGTTTTCAGCACTGCCAGGAGTCAATATACAACAGCTGAAGTTAAGGAAAATCCCAGGATCAACTGCTGACGCTGCACACACTGCAAATTTCTGAAAAGCTGTAGTCAATGTTTTTGTTTTTGTCTCCTGCTTAACTTGATTTACCGCACCGCCTTGAAATTCAAATGCCCGCTACGATGCTTTGCTGCATTCAGTGGCCTACTTCCATTCATTTCCCTACTCCCACCAAATGCTCGGCTTAGCTCGACGCCGAGCTCCGTCTGACGGGCTTGTCTAAGAGTTGACATCCGCGGCCTATTTCGTTAAACAGAAAAGGTGAGATTACCCCTCATCGATTGACTCGACAATTAACTTAAGACCTGTCCGCGTTTGTTTAAGAAATAGTTCACCATATTGATTGGTTTGTCAGCGTCAATGAACACAACTAATTTCCAACAGAGTGTTTAGGAGCCCTAAACAGCAGGTGAAGAGCTGAAATGGTAACGCATACAGCAGAGATAGCAGCCGCATTAATTCTACTGTGAGGAAAACAAAGTCTGCATGTTTTAAGCCACGCATTTTGATATTCATTAATTCTGCTCCATTCTGAAGGGGAAAAAAAATGCTGGAATTGACTGCTGGCACACCAGTGGTGTTTGAGTAGTGTTTTAGCTGAATTGCTATGTTTGAGGCTGAATCCTTGGAGCTGCTGTGGAACTGAGAGGAAGCAGAACGAGGTGCATACCGATAACACTGTTGCAGCTGAAAGAGAGACAGAGAGAGAGAGAGAGAGAGAGAGAAATGCCTAGGCCTCATTAGCAAAAAGGACCTCATTTGGCTTTTTTCAGTCTCACCTCTCCACCTTAACAGCTGCTACTGGCTGTCACATTAACACCGCTGCTGGTTTTTGCTGTTGTGCTCTCCATCCAGACTGAGCTCTGGGTGGCCCTGAGGCTTTGCTGGCATTCGGGAGCAGAACCTCATCCATACATCATGTTAAAGGACACGAGGATGCCAATAGATCTATATTTGCCCTTCACTGTCAACAGCTCCCACGGATAACCGGCAACAAGTTAATTCCAAAGGTAACGCGGTCGGTACGGTGTGTGAACAAGCTGGTAATGAGTCATGTAGGTGTCGTGTCTCGCAGGCGTTCTCTCTTTTCTCATTACGTAAAAGTTGCTCGAGTTTGTGTAACTCTCACTGTCACTTCGCACAAATGTGGCAAATTTGTAATGAAAACGTCCCCTGCGAACCCGTCAGCGTTGTGACTTACTAAACTTCATCTGTGCAGCGTAACAAGAAGATGCGGTGCATTTTATAACCTTTAAGCGGGCACGCAATGCGAAAAGGTGCACTTGGTTAAGTGCCATGAAATAACAGTTTGTGTTTGTGTCCTGTGAATAGGCTGTAGATGTAAGACAACCGTAACCACTGTGACGTCTGTGAAGCCTCAAGCTGAGTGCTTTTCAGCCGTCAGCATCTTGGTGTTTTGACACCAGACACAACATGACTCTAATTGGGACCAATATGTACAAAAACATCATGTCTTTCCCATCCATCCGTTTCCGGTTAGCCAGTTTAGGATCACAGTGAGGCTGGAGCCTGTCCCAGCTGTCATAGGGTAAAAGGTCGGGCACAGCCTGGGCAGGTCGCTACTCTCTCACGGGGCCAACACAGAGTGAGAGACAATCGTTCATGCTCACACCTATGACCAATTTAGAATCACCAATTAACCTAACCCCATGCAGATCTTTGGACTGCCGACTGTGCTTTGCATGCTGCTGCAACATCATCACACAGTCACTTCTATTTATGCTTGCTGTTAAGGTGCATTATTCTCCTGTACGATAGGGGTCACCACTCAGACAGTGCCGCCACATCAGCGCTGATATAGGAAGCGAAGAAGTCAAAACTGGAAGCAAAGACATTGCAAAGTGTTTGGGTTTTTTTTTTTTAAATGTTTTCCACAAAGTCTCATCTTTTCAAATTGTTGCAGTATCTTCTTCAGTATATCTATATATCTCTGAGATTCTGTACTGATATACCATTAAAACAGCCATAAAAACCAATACAATGGTACATTTGTACATTCAACACAGCTGCATTTTAGGGTTAATGCACCAGATTACAAAAATCAAGAGGTGCATGACCACGAGTCACAAAAATATTGGCACATGCCACTGAATGTAATCAGCATAAACACGATTTAGATCTTTTTCCATCCAGTAACACTTCAAGTTAGATATTTGGACCATAAACACGTTTAAAAACGTTTTGAAGATCATAGATGAGCCATTTCCCCACAGACTAATATACAACACTATGATGCACGTAACTACAGGAGTCGCCCCCTGCTGGCCATTAGAAAGAATGAAGGTTTAAGACATTTCTTGGTTGATAGATGAAAAATCCTCACAAACTAAAAAACGTCAATCGTTTTAGTTTGTGCTTATTAATTTCAAGCTTTTCAGACCAGCTTTAAGATCCATCCTCACTGGCTTCTCTGTGGTGCCATAACCAGTACATTTATTCTCTTCCTATTCAGACAATAATAAGCACTGAACACACTTAAGTCTCTTTTCCATTCTTCCTCCAACATACAACACAGTCAAAGGGTTGCTAACTATCCACTTACAGAGATGATATACACTGGTGACGTGAGTGCTCACTACAGAACTACATGTGTACCCATGGCTGAAAAGAGTCCTAAACAAATGTACCATTTACTTGCTTTTGTATAACTTCTACTTCAAGCCACAGTTCCCTGCTGTTTTTATGAAAACACATACTCCTGATAAAATAAAATAAAAACTATTACATCTAAGACCCATTTCATTACTTCAGGAATCAATGGGATAGCTACTAAAAGCCGCAGACAGGTTTTGGTTCTGGTTTTATTTATTTATTTATTTTTCTTATTGGATTTGTTAAAGGTAAGAAAAGGAAACAGCAGCATCTTTTTTATCTCTTGACAACAAACTCTTTACAAAATTATGCAGATTCCCAGCATCGGCAAATCAAATTGTTGCCTACATCCATTAGCCTTATCCTTATGTCATCTTGCCATTTTCATACAGATCACATCTTTTCCAAATGTCTATCTAATTAATTCTCCAGCACACAGCATAATGTGTGCCAAATGTCAGGAAGATTTACAGACTGGATTGAAAACACTGAAAACATTTTCACTGTTCAAGATGCCTTTGTGGATACTTCTTCTTTACCACTCCTCAGGTTCAAGTGATGGCAAGCGTTTTTTATATTTATAATGTTGCATATAAGCTATTTGCTGAAAGGTCATGGATTTATCTTTGGCCTACAGCTCTGCAAAGAATTCTGGGTTTTTTGCTTCACTGCTCTATCTTCAGTGCTCGCTAAGACGTTCTGGCAGGAAGAGAAAAACACAACTAAGAAGTGACATGAACATACAATACAGTATCAGTCTACATGTCGCTGCAGAATACAGCATTGAATATTACATAAATTATACGCATTAATCACCTAGTGTCTTTCACGCTGCAACCATAGTCTCTTTAGGGACCTAATTGTGATGTAGCAAGTCTGTGTTTTTGCCTGCCGAGGTAACAACAGCGCTCTTGCGCTCGGTCACAAACCCTGCACAGGTGTGACCTCAAAGCACATCTCAGATTTATGCTAACTACCGGCTGCAGCCATCAATCAAAAGCATACCAGAGATTATATAAGCTGGTATCAGTGAGTTCATTCACACGTGTGACACTTCAGAACACCCACTTCTGAGCAAAATAAAGAAGGAAATTCAGCTTTGTAAGTGGAAAAGCAACTCTCCAATTAACAGCAAATACTTATCGCTGGAAAACAAACACTTGATGGAAAATTAGGTGTGTTTATGTGTATATATTTTTATTTTTATGGGAGAGCAGTCACTTTTTGAACCACACAGAGTCTAGTGGATGCGCATTTCCCCCTTTTTTTTTTTAAATCGCTTTGGCAAGTGGCAGGATTCTGCACTGTGCCAAGTGAAGTGGTGCAAGCAATTATCAAGTGACATAAGGTGCTAAAATGAGATTAAGGTCTAGGCAAAGACTTTTTTTTTTAAGTCAGTTAAACAAGAAATATGTATGAGAAAAGTTCAAATCCCCAGACATGCAGTTTGTATTATATTACAGTGCCTTGGACCAAAACAGTTACACTAACACATGCATCATAATAATGCCAATAAAAAAACAGAAGCTTATCTTTGCTGTTGTGCTGAGACTTGATCTGACGGTCGTCCAATTTTTGATTAATAAATAATGATGCAAACAGACTCCAGGAGAACAAACCACACACCCCGGGAATACAATATATATCTCAAATATAAGACTAAAACGTCTCTGGAGTGGTCATATTGTATTAAAGTTTAATGACTGGGACTTTAAAGCAGGTTATGGTCGGCCGGCTTTCAGACAGCGATGTGAAAGTTGTCGGTTCAAACCTCAGGCCTGACAGGCTGAACAGCAGGAAGACCTCTGCTGGAAACTGACAGCAAAGGAAGCAGATTTCCCGTGAAATACAACATCGCATTCATTAGTATAAAAAGCAGATTCGGGTCTCTAAATTCCTGCAACACATGCGCTATAAATCATGCACTACTATAGAAAAATGTGGCTGTCTTGTCAATACATTTCATATTGCACTACACCATCCAAATCCCAGATAAATGTCTTTGGATTTGTTTTACTGGCTAATATAAGTCTAAGGGAGTTAGATGTCTCATGGGTTTAGCCATCGCCAAACATTATTCATGTCACTTTGTAGGTTAATGTACTGTCTGCAAATGACTTCACTGCACATAAAATGTAATTATTTCTGTTTGCATGGCTGATGTAACCTATTAAATATTCATATCTTATTTAATATTTCCTTGCTTGCTATATCAACACTGTTTTATGGACATTCCTGTGTTTTGTCACCTTCATTATACCCAGCTTACAGCAGAGGAAGGGCTCTGCCTTAATACTTTCCTGCAAATTGGTTTTTAATAAGGTCAAATAACATATTTAAGGGAGAACATATGCAATTATTAATATTCTGCAACCAGGCAATGCATGGGTCAAGAAGAAAAGCACTGACAGTGTTCTCCTGTTGTAATGCACTTTCACTGATCATAGCTACATCACAGTACATGAAACTTGCCATTAAATATTGCGCGTTTTTATTATAATTTATTATTTATTACGCTATTTGTTTCGACTGTGCCTTCGAAAGCAGCCTGTTGTTTTTTCCACCTATATTTTTCCTGGGAAAAATACTAAATAATTTGATTTTCTCTGGATAAATTAGATCAAATTTATAGATACTAAGTGCTAGCCCAAAATTTAATTCCAGGGTACTAAGAAGATGTAAGAGATGGATGCATATCAGCATGTCCATATTAAAAGAATGGGAATTGCCTTACTGTATGTTACAGATTGTTTTCCCCTCGTCCACCCCAAACTTCACCTGATATGCCTTCATATAGCTCTATCCTTCAATTCTCTGCATGCAGTTAGCAACAATTACCATATACACAGAGGATGTAACCTTGGATTTGTGTCTATCTAACTGAAGAGAATTTTACAGGGACATGCAAACGCCTGCCCTCTTGAAAATTTCTGTTAGTACAGTTAAATGAATAAAAGATGTCCTAATTTCCACTAGGAATAAAGTTAGAGTGAGAAAATCAAGAAACGAGGAAACAGCTGGGCACCCTGCTGGGCACCCGGCATGGTCAGTGCTTAATAGCTAATCTTTTGGCAAGTAACACAACTTGCTGTAGAAGTTAAGAGTCATTTATTTATTTACTCTGAATTTGTTAAATATTCTTGCAAAAGCTTCAACTTCTGTGTTCTTTTGAGGTTTGGCCACAGATTTTTCATGCCGTTTAGGCCGACAGACTATCAGAGCCATGGGGAAAAAAAACAAACAGCCTTTAGTTTCTTTTCGTATTTGACTCTGAATTTTAAGGTGTGTTCAGGATCATTGCCCCGATGTAGAAACCAGCCTCGTCTCATCTTCTCATCTTTTTTTACAGACTCAAACTGTGATGCTTCTAGAGTTTGCTGGTATTTAATTGAATCTATTCTTCCCTCTGCCGGTGAAATGCTCCCTATTCCGCTGGCTGCAACAAAAGCCCAAAGCACGACCTATACACCTCTGTGAAGTTGAAGAAGTCTTCTTTTCATGAATTCTTCTTTTTTTTCTGTGAAATCTACCTCAAACACATCTGTGTTTTGCCTTTCTTGCAATCCAGGTGGCGGCTGTCTCTGAACATTGTCTTGGTCTTCCAGACCTCAACTTGATCTCCACCACTCCCGTTAGCTTTCATCTTCCTAACGAACTGAGCAAAGAGCTCCCTGAATGCCTTCCTCTCATAGCAGTCCCTTGCTTTGTAGGTAGAGTGCTGTTTGGGTGCAGAATTCTTTGACACAAGCTGAAGAAGAAGTCGGAGTATTTATAAAACTTTGAAACTTCCAATATGGTGTTTCATTATGACAAGTGTGAAAAATCTTGGAAAAGATAATCCAAGGTTAGGAAAGACTGGGGGTAGTAGCTGTGGCTCATGAGGCAGAACTATTAAATTGAAAGGTTGATGGTTCAAGCCCTGGGTCCTCAAGTCTGCATGGCAAAGTATACTCGGGGGGGCAAGATACTGAACCCCTAGTTGCTGCCAATGCATTCATTATATTGCCAATGTGTGTACATATTAGATAGAAAGCATTTCAGCATAGGGGGAAAAGGTGCTTGTGTGAATGAGGCACGCACCTTTCCTGTTTTCACACTCTGCAGTTCTACACAATAGAAATGACAGACAAATCTATCTCCAAATGTTGAAATAGTTTTTCCCTTTTTGGAGTTCACTTCATTTTCTACTCACTTAACTGTTCACTGTTGCAGAAATGTGGACCAACCTTTTGCATGCCACTATAATTATCCCTTGATAATACAATTGCATTTTGTTATTCTGCTCCAACCATTAAAATTGCAAATCTAACTCCTGCCGGTCCCCGTGCTATTACTTTTGAGGACCGACCATGCTTCCACTTCCATCTGACATTTAAATATATCTGTGGCTTCCTGCGCCGGAGTGAACGGACTCAACATCCAACCTCGGTGTTTGGCACCAGCACCAGTTCAGTCATTATCGTCGCTGAAGTTATAAATCCCTTCTGTCAAAGGCCAGAGTTTTGTTTACATCTCAGGCAACCGAACATAGTAGGTTTGACCACTGAGGTGCAGCAACAATGATTAATCAAGACGGGATTCAGCCTAGCTGCAGCTTCACGCTTCAGTGAAGCTCACCATCGCATTGATTCATGACTCATAAATTATTGTCGTTTTCATTACACAGCAGAGCGAATATGGACGATAAGTCCTGCCACAACAACCTGAGATCTGAGTGCAATTTTTAGCTCCACCTTGACAAATACGATACTATTATTCATATAAATTGAACTGGCAAGGTTTCAATAACACAAACCGTGGCGCTTGAGTTGTGTAAAGGCTGACCTCCCTATTACTTTCTTCTTAGATGTCACTCAGTTAGGGCGGTTGATGGCTGTTCAGTCTCGCAATAATGCTATAAATAGGGTCAAATGTACTGAGGCAGCTCGCTCATCTCCAGAAATTTTCTACACCCCAACTAAGCTGTTTGTTTCTAATTAGCATTTAATCTTAATTAATAGGAGTGGTATTTAAAAGAATAAATAGGACAATTTGCAAATCTGATCCCAGTGAAACGCTTCACGGTGACAGAAACGATGGGAAAGGGATGCAGCAGTGGCGAGACTACAGTATCAGCACCCTTTTTTGTTTCGTTCTCTGTGTAAGGCTGGTATAGTACACAACGTATGTCTGACAAGCAGCACTACCAGATAAGCAAACATCATATTCACATTGTCTTGGGGAATGCAACTCCTGCGAATGTCCCTATGTAAAATCAAAGTGGATGTCATTGAGAGGAAAACCATCTCCTCAGGGCTAGAATAAACTCAGACAGACAAATATGCCCTCGCCACTGCATGCACTTCATTTATTGCACACAGATTACAGATTCTCCTAGTTAGACTCCTCCAACAACCCAACATGCCATCAACATAACAATTTACTCTGAGGTCTGCTTCAATTTATGACAAAGCCGATCGCAGGGGATGAGATGTGAAATGCTTAGGCGGTGGTGACTTGTGGGCTTGGATCTGACAGGGCTGAGAGAGTATTGAATTAATGATGCTGCGTTTTAAAATTCATTTTCATACAGATAAACAGTGTGAAATGATGAAATCCAATTAGAGCAATAAGGGACACTAAGGCAGGATCCAAGAGCATAAAGCCATCTGCCAGTGAGTAAAGATTGCTGCAGGGCTGTCTAATTGAATTTTGTCCTCTGACTGTAAATCTTACTAGTGACCCAAATCAGAAGAAAGTTTGCCTAAACATGCAAACCAACAGCCCTTGCAAAACTGTCATACAGGCTTTAAGGTTATATGCAGTGCATGAAGGTAAGTGGTTTGCTCTTGCAACAAAGCCAACTAGGGAAAGTCTGAGGCTGGAACTATATTAAGGAAAAGAGAATTTAAAAGGCTGTTTTTTGTGTGTTTCTCAATAAGAACAAAGAGAAGTGATGATGATGATGATGATGATGATGACAGTGATGGGTATGCAGCTGGAACACACCCAAAACGGAACTAGCATTTCAATAAAAAAAAATGAACAAATCAGAACAGAATTTACCAAATAATAATAATAACAACAACAACAAGCCTACAGTATCACAAAACATATAGAATCCTGAGACCCTACCCCCTACTTTTCTGGATACTATGAATATATTAAATAATGAATACATTGGATTGTGGGTTTCGGCTGCCTGCTCGGCTCGGCTCGGCTCTGCTGGTAAAGGCTGTGCTGACTGGATGGTGCACCTCTAAGTGTGTGAGCAGAGTCTGAAACCTCTCTTAGAAAATCCTCAGTCCTATTTTACATATTTAAAAAAAACACATAATGAACTTACAATAACAGCCACAGGTGCAACAGTAGGTTGCGACAATCTGCGTTAGTTTTCTCCAATCAAGCTAATTTACATGGGATTAGGTGATAGGTGCAATTAAATGCATGCACGGTGGCTTTACTGTGACACAGAGAGTGGGAACATCAAGGAAATGCAAAAGAACATTAGAGCAGAAAACATAAATTAGCCTATTCACAGTCAACTAAGTTGATCTGAAGCCCGAGCGTTCAAGCAATTTAAGACAAGCAAATAAGAGAAGAAGAAAAAACCTCCACACAGGAACATTGATGCATCCTTATTCACCTGTGATCCTCGGAGTGAGTCCGTATCCGTGAGTGCGCTGGGTTCAAACACACAGCCTTCAGCCTGCTGGACAGCGGAGCTCAAGACAGCAACAAATGATGTGTAGTGTAGAGATGGGAACAGGCGCTCGTTAAGCCAGTCAAATGCACAGTTTCCCCGGAGGAAGCTCGCAGGTCATCAGCGTGCTGCGCTCAACTTTCATCGGCGCAGTGAGTGAGAGCGCTCCGTCTGCGACGAACAGCCAGGGTTTCAAAGCGCTACTGATGTTGCTGCCCTACACTGGCACTTTATTTCTCACGGTGACAAAAAAAATTAAATAATTTAATAAATGGGGGAGAGAAGAGAGGCAGCAGCGCTCCGACGTCACGTTCAGCCGAGAGACCGCTAGATGGAGCAGTTAAATATGGCTCCAAGACAACAGGCAGTCAATTAGTGAGCCCGATGGATGTTTCACAGGTCGGTTCAGAAGGTTCACTCGCTGCTGTGATTAACGACTTTACCTAATTATCTGGAATTAGGGAGTCGTTTTCCATGCCGCACTTTGGTCTTTGGGGGTAATTTGGTGCCAGAAGAGAAAAAGACTAAAGCACCTGATGTAAGATTCTGATTAATTGTTGCATAAAGATGTTTTGTGTGTGTGTGCGGCCAAGATTCCTCCTCTTACCTGATTTATCTTAACTGAAGCTGTGAATTGCATCCCCTCAACAGCCCGCTGTTCATCAGTGTCACATAGTCATTTAATCCACAGAGATCCCGTTTTATTGTTCATTTGCCTGTTTCATTACCAAAAAGGTCTTAAATGGTTTAAGACATTATTTCACATTAGTTAGTCATTATTTATTGTTGCCAGTGGGAGGTGAGTTTAAATAACTAGCAGCACAAATAAGCAGCGCCAATAAGTCGCCACGCTGTCAGTTTTAGACTGTTTTATTTTCATTTTCATGCCTAAAACTTTTTTTTTCTTGCAGTCCAAGGAGATAGCATGCTTCATACTTCACTGCATTTACCTGACAGCTGTGAGTAAAAGATAAATTCCTGGGCACAGCAGCTGAGAAAAAAAAAATCTAACACCACCATGATAACCTGTTCACAGCACAATATCCAGCAGGTGTATTATCTTAGCTGGTGCTGTTAGAAAGGAAATGCCATTAGCTTAGCAACTATGTGGTCACAGAACAAAGCTGAGCAGAGTGACAGTTTGACCTGATGCAGCCATAACTGATGTTCTTCCACATTCACTCCACTTTGCCCAGCTACATTATATGTAAATGCACATACAGTCTACCTATATAGTAGCTGGATGCACATTTAGACTTCAGATTATTGAAGCCACTCTTTTAATTTTACTTTGAAAGTGAATTTGTAGGATTTCTGTTCCCTTTTATGAAGCCGTTTTGGTACTTTTACCTTCTCCATCACTGGTAGCACTACCTGAGCACACAAAGAAATTATCCTAGAAATCCAGTTGGTAAAACAACAGCAGCAGACTATATGCTGTTCAGGTCTCTAAAAAAGTATTCCTTATATGGATAAAACAAACAAACTTTAAGATAAAGCAAAGCTTCAGAAATATAAATCTAAGGGATATTATTTATAATAGCAGACTATTGGTTGCATATTTACTGCTTATACGCTGGGATAAAGCCTCACTTTAAGGATTATGAATGTGAAGCTTCATAATAAAAAGTCTAGCATACAGACTTATTGTGTGTGATGGAAGTTTAAAAAAAGAAATCCCAATCTGCACCACAGACATGCAAGTCTGCAAAGTATTGCAGCCGTTTTTCATCAGGGCCTGAGCGACAGCCTGTACACCTTTAAAAAATTATTTATTTTCTTATTTACCTCTAAATAGCTTTTTTTTTTTCCAAAACTGCATTATGGCAGCAAGCTCCAGCAATGGCCCGCTCACTCCTGCCTGTGTCAGGTTGAAAAAGGAAATCATTAATATAACATTAGAAGCTGGCTGTGAACTCATAACTGCCCTGGGCACACATCAACATACATGCAGCAGCGTTCAGTGCACATACACCTTCCCCCAGGTTGAAATGTCATCCTTCACTGTCATTACATTTCTGCCCCCATTAACTATTGATTATCTCCACTTCAGCATTTGGAGCCCTGCTGTGGAAATGGCCCTCGCGGCTTGCTACGGATCAGGCGGAACAGAAGTGCTCCCCTCCTCCTCCTCCTGGGTTTTTACGCTGAAAAGGGAGCAAAGTCAGATTCGCCAAGGGGCGAGGGTAAAGAGGGACAAGCCGGCAGGGACACGGAGAAACAAGGAGTGACTGCACTGTACCCCCACCTGCCCACTAGCAGCACGGTTGAGCGGACGACTGGAGGTTAACTTGTTCTTTTTTTTTGCACCCATGAGAATTTTGCCACAGCATGTGTTGAATATTTACTGTGAGGTTCAGCTTCGCTTCTGTTTTCTTTCAGGAGAGTGCAGGTAGAAAAGTTTGTTTGGGCAGGAGCTGCATGCCCTCTGCCACAAACAAACTGCATCCTTAATACTATGGAGTAGTTTGTGCAGAGTTGTCTTCGCACTCCTGCTAGTCTCTATGTGGCTGTGTCCTGCTAATGGACTCCCTCTATTTTTTTCTATATTTCAGCTGTTGAATGTTTTACACGTACAATCTGTGGAAGCAAATTCAGTGTTTGGGGGATAAAAATAAAGAATAAAAGTTGATCTTACGACCTTATTAATATCACTTTGTTTATGAGGTTTGTTTCCAAGTGTAGAAAACTGAATCACACCAGAAGGCTTCAGAATCCCTCATTTCTACAAAGGGAATAAAAAACACAAATCCTAAACAGTGTATATTCAACAAAATAGCTTCAACACTCTGAGATATTATCCATAATTTCGGCTAAGTAGGTATGTGTGGTATATACAATTATGGCTTAAAGCCACGAGTACACAAGGGAGAAATCCTCAAGAGTCCAGGTTTATATTTATGACTCGGAGAAATCAGCAAAAACATGGAATTCTTTCTCCACCGACAAAATTAGAACAAAAGCAACCAATCTGCATTCGTAAAAAGTCCCATTTATTTCAAAGTCATTTCATCAACAAACATAATAAATCTGCATTCTGGTATTTTTTGGTGGGTGGCAGTGGGGTGGGGGGTGCCACACCAGGAACACATGAATAAAACATTTATTTAAATAACTGATCAGCACCCCGTTTCGGATGAAACAAGTCGAAGCCTTCCCCCACTCGCCGAGGCTGGAGAATAAACAAGAAACAAGCCGGTGTACGGTACGAGCGAGCGAGAGTTAGTCAGGCCAGTCCCTGCTTTACATGATTACTGTGTAGGGTGAAATCCACTAGAATCCAATGTGGCTTTAAGATAATCCCATCAGAACTGCAACAGTGTAACGCTACTACAGAACACCCAAGCCTGTTAGCACTGATGAGAGCCTATAGTGAAAGAGAGGGAGGGGAATATGACAGAAGAGTGGAACAATCCTTGTTAAAAAAACAACAAAAAAAAAACACTTAACTTCTACAGTGAAAAACTAAAAGTTTAACAGCCTGCTGCCAACAAAAGCACCACGTCTTTTATTGCTAGTTGACATTTTCTAGGAAAAACTAGTCACACAGACAGAAAACTAAGTCAATAATTGCATCGGGATAAGTCTTCGTATAAAGCTCTGGAACACAAATCCATTTGAAAAATAGCTTTTTTATGAATACAAGCCTGAGTTACCCACATTAATTGTTATACATGTCCATGAGATAATACTGACTTAATATGCACCTCTACTGCCTCATTTAATTAACGAGAACATGTTTTGATACTGCCAGCCTTTCTGCCTCTGTCTAATGTCATCCTGATTTATGGGGAACAAATGTTACACGGGGAAAACTTACACACTGGTGTAAGCCAATTTTAGGCCTATATACTTGCCATCCTTTTTAATTAGGTCCTATCAGTCGGCTACGATGCCTGGGCTCAAAAGCAGGTGTCAATAAGGAGCAAACTTCTGCCGCTCTGACTTTTTGACGCCGGAGGTTGGCATTTTTGCGGTGTAAGGGGATAAACCCTGCGTTAGGCTGGAAGCGGCTGCTGGGTGGACGGCCAGCACGGGGAGCGTTTTCATGCCAAGCAGGCTGGAAACGGGGACGGCGTAGTGTGGGTTTTGGATGGCTGGTAAGGTGGAGGGAGAGTGGACGTTAATTGTGGTGGGGGCTGGGGTGGTGGCCGCCAGGACGGCCATAGAGGTTGCAGAAGTGGAGGCAGTGGAAGCAGACTGTGAGAAGCTCATGTTCAGGTCAACTGGGGTCGCAGAGGAAGCGGCCTGCATTGTGTATTTAGCCATCTCTAAACTGCAGGCCGTGACGATTGGAGGGGTAGTTGGAGACGGTGAAGGGTTAAGAGGAGAAAAATGGAGAAAGAAAAACGGGGAGAGGGTGGGGGGGGAGAGACAAAGGATAAGGGAGGTGAGAAAGGAGACAACAAAAGAATCAAAGAAGGAATGTGTTAAAAAGCAGAGACAATAAGGATTTTAATGCAGTCAAGAGAACGGAGCAGTGAGTTGGAACAAATCCAGCCTCACCCTGAGCACAATATCTCTGTCCCAATATAATAGCTCAGTGTTTGGCTGTCTTATCATCAGGCTGCGAGTGATGCCCTGCTGGACGTGGCTGTCCTGCGTAATGTCTTACCTGGCATTGATGAGGTACTGGGCCACACTGATGCTGGCTGGTGAACCTGTGATCGTGACTTGGCGGATGGCTGAGCCATCAGTGGCGCTGGCAATTTTGATGTGAGCTCCAGAGACCTGGCGAATCTCATTGATCTTGCTACCCTGTCTTCCAATTATGCAGCCAATGAACTGGGAGTTGGAGATCAGAAACATGCGAATAACAAAACAGGAATGCAGAAATTAGATTTTACAAAAGAACCTGGGAGCAACCGCCGTGGCCGTTTTCTGTAGAGGGAAACCACATTTCTCTTTATTATTGTGACAACAGAAAGCATATCTACGGTCCAATATGCCCATCAGATAAAACAGATGATACATAATTTATCACCACTAAAGCACTGGCTTTTATTTTTTACAAACTGATTGGTATTTTGGCAGATATGTTTATTTCTTGTCTGAGTTAAATGAGAAGGCAGGATGATATATTAGAAACAGAAGGAGCATCTATCTTGGCTCTGTCTGCAGTAGAAGTAGTAGTGTTGATGATAAACAAGAAATTATTTTTAAAAAATTATATGATAACATGTTAATATGCATATGGTAAATAATTCAGCAGCAGCCGTTATTATCTGGGAGACAGTGCAAAGAGAATAAGTGGCTGTTGCACCTTATCACTGGTTCCCACCTGCTATGTAATAGAAAAAAGAAGTAGATAGCTTGTCTATCTACTCTGAGTGACTTCATTATACTCTTCTGTAAACGCAGCAATAACATTGTGAATTATTTTGGTCACTAAGTAGTGCAGTGAAACTCTGACACCTTAATATTCCTACAGTGTGAAGTCAGCAAAATCCACCTCCAAAGCTCAGTAATTACCTCCGCCGAGGAGGTTATGTTTTTGGAAGCGTTTGTGTCATTCTTTCTGTAAACACATTAGCTCAAAAAAGGTTTGAATGAATTCTGATAAAACTTTGCAGGGGAGCAGAGCGAGGTCATGTTAACAATCCATTAAAATTTGGCTTAGACCTACCAGGGTCTTCAAGGTCAACTTAATGATTTATTGGTCAAAAATTGAAAAAAATGCCTTTTGACTCAAAAATTGTGATTCTTACAAGTATGGTATGTAAAAAAAAAAAAAAGATTTTGACCTCTGACCTCTTCTTCAAGGTTAAAAGATTGATCTGAAGGTCAAAGTGATAACTGACCTCTGACCTTTTACACTTTAGATCTGCCTATTGACCCCAAAACGTGTTATTTTAACTGCGCTACTAACTTCTTGCACAAAATACAGTAGAAGTCCATTAAAAGTAAGAAAATGAGATGCCTTGACGGAGGTTTGTGCTCTCAGGGTGGTTCTTGTTAATTATGTTGCTTGTTTGGACAGCGTAGTGCTACGTTTGTTAGCACTCTTGCTTCATGGTAAAAAGGTCCTGAGTTCATATCAGGGCTGGGCCTCTCTGTTTAGAGTTTTTACGTTCTCCCTGCACTTGTGTGGGTTCTCTTGGGGTACTCCTGCTTCCTCCCATAGTCTAAAAACACGTGTGGGTTTTGGTTAATTGGAGACTCTAAATTGGCTGTGAATGGTTGTCTGGTGATGTGTCCATGGTGTACCCTGCCTCTCGTCCTATGACAGGATAAGCTGCGGATCTCTGCAACTCTGAACTGGATATGTAAGAAACTGGATGGTACAGTGACTTCCTGGAGTCTTCATTATTTTCCCTCAATGCTCAAGAAAGACACTTCTTTTGCCCAAGAAATAGACACCCATTAAATATTACAAGTTGTTGATTTTACAGTTTGGTTCAGTCATTATTAAACTAACAAGATACAACATTAAAATTCAGAAATGACAGACCAAAGCTGGGTATTTCTCCCCCTTTCCCTGCCTCCATGGTAAGCTTAGCTAACAGGCTGCTGGCTTTGTTTTTATGTTTACACACCTGAGAGTCAGTCTCACTCATCCAAGTCTCAGCAAAAAAAGTGCATTTACCAAAAAGATGTTTCCTACAACATCAAGTTCTGACATGATTCAGTACAGACGAAACCAGGACTGTCTGTGTCTGAAGCAGCACAGTTAACAGTCCTCTAACAGCGGTCCACAGACATCTTTTCAATAAATCTGTTGTGGATTCCTTTTGCAATAATCTATGTCAGCCAAAAGCAAGGACTATTTAATTTCCGCAGCTAAGTAGGTGAAACATTTGTGTCCAAACAATTCCTCATTAAAGCTGTCCTCCTAGAAAGTTTTAATGAAGCCAAATGCATGAAGATTATCAGTTCAGGTTTTAGTGCCGGGAGAACACAAACAATGTAACACTTACATCATTAGGTATTGCCAGCTCTTGTGAACTTGTGGGGGCAGATGCATCCAATCCTGCAAAGTAGGACAAGGAGCGCTACCAACAGTTTGGCACTAATGGCTTCCACTTTCATAGCACGACAAGTTGCCCTACTTTGTCTAGTTTATCACTGTTACACTGCTAAATTAAGAAGCAGAAAATAGCATAGGGCAAAATAATCATTCTAAAAAGACAATACATATATACATAATACATGCATGCTGCTTGACTATGACTACCACACCAATACTTGCTATTTAATCAAAATATTGTAATGTATTGTGCTGAGTTAGTTGTGACGGAATATATGAGTACGTGGGGTGGTTGAGGTCAGGGATGGTCTGGCCAAGACAGTGTTAGATTTGGAGGAGAAATGTTGCAAAAGGTGGAGGATGGGGTCAAAAACTTAGGATTTGTTTTTGTTTGGTTTTTCTTTGGAGAGGGAAACTGGGCAAATGGGGCTGAAATTTGGGTTTGATGGGAGAAATGGTGAGAAATGGTTAAATATTTACTAAACTGTAAATATTTTTGACATTTTTCACATTTCCCTGTCAGAGAAAGCTGCTGTTTTTTTCCTTTTTTAGCTTATATATCATTCTGTCTGCTTCAGTCTGTCGCATATTCTTTTCAGTGATAAATATTTCAGTGACTAACTTTCAAGGTAAAAAAAAAAAGAAAGCTGGGTGGCTTAACCTTAAAAACCTACAATTGTGTTGATTATTCTTGTTTTGTTTTTCATCTTATTTTCTTGTGAAAATCGATGAAATGCAGATGCGCGCACATCACCGCAAAGCCACCGTCTACTCTCAAAGAAATCCTTGATCCTCACTGAAGTGACAGCAGTGTTTTGATGGTGTGAGTCGAAGAGGAGTGATGAGAGAGGGATAGATGGACTTCCCTGGGGAGCCGTGGGTACGTACCAGGGAAGGTAGGGTTGCTCTGCCCAAGGGAAGGGAGGGGGATATGCTGCATAGCCAACTGGTGAAGCTTGGTCAACTGCAGGGTAGGAAGGAAGTTAGAGCTAACCAATCAAACTGGATTATTTCAGAGGAGCTGACAACTACAAAACAGAGCCAATCTGAAGTTCACAAACATCACACATGGTGTCAGTATCAAGAGATTCATTTTCCTCAGAAAGCATGCTGACTTCTCATAGCAGTCATCTGAAAATACAGTCACATCTCAAGCTACAAAGCTACAAGTGATCATGAACTCTGCAAATCTTCATTTCCATTTCAATCAGTGCATGCTGCTACCGTGGGTTAGTGTTAGTAAAGTCAACAGATCAGGGTTACTGAAACTTGATCTTCGCACAGTAGGGTACACAGAGGGCGTATCGGTGGCTTGGAAGGAGTGGGCAGGAGTAGGTCATTAGGACTGATGTCAGTCACTCAAATGATCATACTTACATCTTGATGTGCAAAAGCATACTGCCCTGGAATTGCAAAGGCCTGGAAGGAAGAACAGATGAGATACGGTTATGTAATCGGGTGGTGCAGACATGTTATAACGTGTTACTTGAAAAATGAATTTGTCACAGAGCATCAAGAGGAAAGTCAGTGCAGTGAAAATCCATTCCTTTCCCCTTTTCCATGGCTCTAATGTTTATAGATCTGACGGAATTTCATCTAAATGTCATCTGCCTTTCCCCCCCCCCCTCCTTCTCCAACCATTAGCTGGAAATCCAATAACATAAACAGATGTCTGATAGGTCAAAGCAGACTCTGCCAAATTCAGGACAGCGCCTGGGCAGCTCGTGGAAAACATCAGCCTTAGACACAACATGTAAACATGTGAATTATTCATGTAAAAGCAAGTTATTCCTAAATTTTCGGCTAAATGCATGTAAATATGATCAATGGTTGTATATATTTACACTGTTTTGCCCGTTTAGTAATAGAAACACCCCCTGATGATCAGTGAAATTTTGAAATCACACAAAATAATAAGTCCACTCAACTGCTGCGTGTCTTTAAATAAGCTAAATTCAGAGCTAAACAACTCCCCTATGGCTACTTACTTGTGCAGAGTGCTGTGGTGCTAATACTGCATGGGTTCCAGCAGGTACGACCTTGGGACGGTAGGGAATAGTTGCACCTTTCGGTGGAGACTGGAGACACAGTCGTGCAAACCAAAAAGGGAGAAAATTTATACACTGGCGCAGCTGAGAAAAAGAACTCTCACTGGCATTGATGCGTTTTATATCCTCCTTTATAGCACTGCCTGAATCTTTTTATATCCCATTCATCTGCAGAGAAAGTAACATAAAAGATCGGACCAAAGAAAACTGCGATACAACTGGGAGCACAGCTGAAAATGGGGAATTGGCAAGTTTTTGATCAAAATAGAAAGAGGTCAAGTGGATACTAAACCCAAAATCCAAACTCAAAGCTCCTCAGAATACATTAAGAGCATGTGCTGCGATGGGCAGTGTGAGAAAAGTTTAAAACGGGGTCTAAAAATGTGAAGAGGCTTTGACAGTACAGTGGTAATTTAAACGTTGACATTTTAACGATACGGAAAAAGTACTGCATCAATATCCAGTTTTATATGTTTGTTATATAATACACGTCTGGGTATATCAGACAGACAAGGTTAAGAACTATCAATATAAATTATCTGGGCTTTAGCTTTGAAGACATCCTGAATTTACTACCTTCCTCTGCTCTCTAAATAAATGTGACATACTTGACTTCTAAATAGAGCCGCTGAACGTGAAGATCATCTGCTGGCTGACAGCGCTTACCTCCAGCATCACAGAGCAGATGTGTCTTACACACTGAGTGATGGCCTGTGGAGTGCCGGAGATTGTGACAGCCCTCTCTGTGGAGTCCGGCAGCATGTCTCCTGCCACCTGAACCTGAGCGCCTGTGGTCTTAACATCACCAGACAACAGAAAATACAAAGGCTATTTATTGCTGAAAAGAGCACGCCATCACCCAGATTGAAATGCCGTTTCGAGCACCCCACAAATTATCCTGAACACATTTTGACATGCAGGGAGCAGCTGCAAGCCAAATAGCAATGTGCGCTCCAATATTTGAAGAGGCGCACACAAATATTGTCCATTCGGAATGAGTATTCAGGCCCTGCTCATCCTCACAGGCATAATCAATGGGATTTTCACCCACCCCCCTCCCCGCCACCCCTCCAGAAAACATACACATAGCTTCATGTAGTTTAAGGCAGAGAAAAACAAGAAGATTTTGACTTGAGTGTTTGATACTCAGGGTGTCAGAGTGCCAGGGAGACTGTTTTCTGTCCTTGTTTGGGTGCAAAAAAAACACAACTTCCTGCTGCAAAATGAAAAAAAAGAAAGAAAACGACTCATACCTCTCGGATTTCTTTGATCTTTGAGCCTCCTTTGCCAATCAGTGAGCCACACTGGCTCCCCGGGAAAACCAGGCGAAGTGTCACAGGTGGCTTGCTTGTCACGTTGCTGTTTGTCATTGCTGCGGTAATATCCTGAGGGAGATTTCCAAAATATGTTGTTTTTCAGTGTCGACTGTACGGAACATCAGCGTTATTTGACAAGTCTTTTTGTGTGTGTGCGCGTGTTGTGATGCAAGACTGGAGAAAAGGTGCAGCCAGTGTCTTTCATGCTTTTGGGCATACCTCTTCAAACTTTTGCGCAATCATGGAAAAGGCTCTAAAGATGCCCTCTGTAGGTCCTGTGATGGTGACTATCCTCTCAGGGGACGAGCCCTCTGATATGTTGATGCGAGCGCCACTCTGGAAGCAAAGCCCCGCGGTTATTCCAGCTGTGATTTGATTCGATCTGCCTGACAACGTGAAATTATACGCCCTTTCACATTACAGATGTCAAAGCAAACACTCACCTCCTCCCTCATTTTCTTGACTGTTTCTCCTTTCTGAAATCAGGCAGGAAAACAAGTCGGTTCGATTGGATTTATAAGAGGAATATAACAAGACAAACAGAAATAAAACAGCCAAAAAATCAATAAATGGTGATGGATTGTAAAATAAATCTACCTTCCCAATTATGCTGCCAACTTCCTGTGGATGAAAAGATAACAGCGGGACTTCTCTCAACAGTTTTTCAGCAGGATGTAAACATTTTAAAAGCTATTACGAGACCGTTAGGCTATTACAACAAAAATGCACTGAATGATTTGAACTATTTACAAATGTCCATTACCTTTCCATGCATCAGCAGCCTCAGCGTCAGTGTAACGTTCAAACTCCCATCTGAAGCCATTTCTTCCTTGTCAGACATTCTCGTTTTCCCAGATGTAAAGTAAAACACTCTGCAAGGATCGAGAAATAGTCAGGTAGTTCAGGAAATAACATGTAAACTGAATGCATGCAGGCTGAAGTGAACATTACCGCTGTAACATTTGACTATTTATGCACAGGGTCTCATTCAGGCCTCCATCGGGCACTGCTGCTTTTTATCTTTTTATTCTGAATTTCCAGCAAACCTGTGATTTTTGGGTTATCCTCACTACTCGTGCTAACTACCCTGTTCTTCTGTTTACAGCTAAATTCCCAGAGCGGCCTGAAATATGCATCATTTCTTTTCCTCAACAAGATTCAGCTGGAAAGACCTTTCTGGCAAAATAAATGTTAAAAGCTTTCATGAAGTGCGTGTAAGCTGCATTACCACTGTGGAATCCATCTGTGGCACAGATGAAGTAGACCTCTATCTGAAATTGTTATGGATTATTACCTTAACGAGGATAAACGTTGAGTAAGTGGAAAATTCTCCAAAGATGGAACACTCACTTTTATGTTGCTTTACGGAGCCACGTACCCTTTTGGGGGATTTTTAACTTAAATGATGCTCTCTGAAGAGTCATGGACCATTGTTGCTTGTCTTCTGATCATGTGGTTGTGAGCGGGGGAAGATAAGCCTATCGCTGCGTGCAATCTTCACATGGGACTGTGTCTTTAGTTCCGGCTAAATACAAGTTGTGTGACTCTCTTGGAGAAGATAAGATATAAAGGAAGCTACTTGTGCTGGGGAGGCCTGAGGATCAATTGATGTGTGTGTCTGTTTGTGTGAGAAAGAGACAGAGAGAGAGACGTGTCTCTTAATATCACACTGACACCACGCAATGTCGACTCTGCTGTGGCCGCATATCCAATTCTTTGTATTTGTAGAACAAATAAAGAATGTCTCGATGCAGTGAAGGACGGCCAGCTTATTGCACCGTAACAGACAGAGAGACGACTTCAAGTCTATAAAGCGCCAAGGTCGCAGTGTTCATTAGATCATCATGGTTCTGCTGAGAAGTGATTTTTCTATTTACTTTTAACGCTGGGCACAATGGAGAGTTTGTAGCTAATAAACAAGATAATCTAAATGGAGAAAAAAAAAGTAATTTAACAAGAGATTGATGTGATTGTGGAATAACTTAGTAATCACTCACATGTGAGACATTATCTAAAACCTTTTTGCAAATGATAGATTTGCTTTAGCTGAAATCTTGGTCATGTCAGAAAAAGCAGGAATATACTGGCTATAGTGGCTTGCTGTTGGCGAGCATGCATGAAGTGCTCCCAGTTAATCTGCAGTTAAAGTCAATCCTACTCGTTTTAACAGTATGCCTAATGACAACCATCTCTCATTTCTGTATATTTTGCATCCAAGGAGCCAAACTTTACTTATTGAGTTTGACCAATAGTTCTCCAGGATTTCTGAAGGTGTTTTAAATACTGGCTGCTTCTCACTTAAAAGCTAGTTTTAGTTGTTCTCTTATTTTCATTTATATACTCCATATTGTATGTTGTTATGTATGAGGAAACATAAAATATAATACACATATACCAAAATATCATAAAAAGACTTTGTCAAAAAAATGTTTTAGTGGACAGGTGGCTGTGAAGAAGCCATTCTTAAGGAAAGTAAACAGGGAGAAAAGGCTGAGGCCGAATTACTTAAGAACTATACAAAAAGTCAAAAGTATCAGGTCTTATGAAATGAGGAAGACGTACATCACAGACAGAGGTACAACAGTGAGTGTCTACAGCCATCTGTAAAACATAGTGGGTGCTCTGTCATTGTTTGGGGCTGTATTTTTTAGCCAGTGGTGTTGGAGATGTCAGATTTCCACCCACCAGGCGTCAGATGGGCAGCAATATCATTTTTCAGCATGACATTGATCCAAAAAAACCACTGCCAATGCAGTAAAAGCACAATGGAACACTATCAGTCATGTATTGGTCTCCCTATAGCCTGGTCATCAACGTCACTGATACTGTGGGATCATCTCGACAGAGAAAAGAACAAAAGCCAGCCAACATCTAAATAAGAGCTTTGAATGGAGGAGAAGTATTGCTGAAGACTACTTAGAAAAATTACAAGAAAGCTTGTCTAAAAGAGTTCAGGCTGTGTTGAAGAATAAAGGTGGTCAGGTTTGCTTCGTCTACTGTATTTCCATGTATCGTTTAACTAAGTCACTGCATCCGTTTTCCATTTTGATATAAAAATATACAGAAATGAGGGGTTAATCAGGACTTTTGTTTAGTACTGTACACCTGTTAACTTTTTAATAAAGAGTTGGATGAGACATTGGCGTAACATTGTGCTGAACATCGGGGGGGGGGGGGGGGGGGGTGTCAAGATCTCTGTCTAAATAAATAAATAAATCTGCGTAAATTCCCAGATGTTTCAACGTGCAACTATTTTGCTGGTAATACTTGAAATGAGTAAAGACATTAACAGCCTATTTATGCAAAATAATTCATAATTTTATTAGGGGGGTTATATTGGTAGGGTCTGATTATTGGGGGGGGTCATAACCCCCCTAACCCCCGTGGAAATTACGCCCCTAGGATGAGAAGATTGACACTATTCCTTTGTCTTTATGAAGTAGGGTTCTAGCCAGTCAGCTTAGTTTAGCATGAAGACACAATTCTGCATCTTTGTTTAATCAATAACAGAATGAATCACAAAAACAATACACTATGGTTTATCTGCCTGCCTCCTTCACTGGCTCAGCCAGTTGGCAGGCAAACAGTGGAGCTCTCCAGGAGCTGTTGAACCCAGTCAAGGATTTAGTGACCTTTGGACTGAAACAGGCTAAGCTAACAGGCTGTAGCCTCATACATATGTACAGATGGATAACCCTTCAATGCCAAGTGTTTCACAAAAAGTGTCATTTTTATGACCTTCCCATAGATCCCAGCTTTTATACTCACACAAACCAATAAATACAGTACTCTGTGCCGCCATCCCACACCTAGAAAAAAGAAGAACAGCGTGATTGTGTGGGTTTGGTTAAGACATGCTAGCACTAACAACAAAATTCATTCAGGAGGTATCCAGTTAAAATGTTGGTAATATCAGTGTGATGACAAGCAAACAAAAACGGGGTTTCCCAGCAGCAGCGAGAAGCTTACAATATGGTATTGTTCTAGCACATTCCAGTGTTGATAATACCAGACTGGGCTAAAGGCCTTAATCCAACCAATATCTTGAATAAGTGGAGGGTGTCTTTCTGCTAACAAGAAGCGCAGCTATTCTCTCCTCTGTGCATCATTATAAAGTTCCTGTGAATACATCGAATAAAGCGAAACATCTCTGTCTAATCCTATAGGCCGGGATTTGTTTAGCTAATGCTAAGACCCTTTTGACCTATTTCTGTCACCTCTAGCATGCAGGCACCCACTCAAGACTTCCCGAACAAAACGCTGGTGCACAACAGCACCCACAGAGTATACATGATAAAACAGATAATCTACAGGAACTCAGCTCCGGGAACAGGCAGCCAGAAGTGTGCTTCAGACAATAAAAACAGGGTATTATCCCTCGGGGGAAATGGAGAACAATATCTAAGTGGATTACTTGAAGGATTTCGTATGAAAATATATTCAAATTTGGAGGCTAAGACGAAGAATGATAGAACATTTTGAAATTGAAACAGTACTGATAAAATTACAGCATTTCAGGAGATTATCACTTGCAATTGTTCTCCAGTTTAGGAGCAATGCTTTTAAAAGACAATGTTTCAAATTACTTATCTCGCTTATCACAACAAGCCAACAGCATTCGCTTCTTAAAAATCTCAAGCAATGGCTATTTATAGCTATTTTGTGAGCCACCACATATCAGTATATAAGTGTGAGTCCTCTCAGTGTGGCATTCCTCCATCAACACAAAGCCTCCAGTATTGGAGATTCATCACATGTCTGGCTTAATGTGTTAATTAATTCAAGCCCAAACTATCTCTTAGGGGAACAGTGCAACAAAATGCATTTACAGCACAGCACAGAGTACAGGAAAAACAAGCAGCTCAAATTATCTCAACCTAATGGGAGTCAGGAGTAGTGCATTAAAACAAAGCCTCTCATTACTCAGCTTCCATTAAAAGTCCACAACCAACAACTTCAGCTTTCTTTCTGGCTAAACCCCAAGGTTACTGTAGTATGCAACAATGTTCCCAACAAATTCTCTTCAGTGAACAATCACCAGCTTGCATTTGAAGCCCAGTGCGAGGCCTGTAATGCATCAAGAATGAGTGGTTTAAAGTACTGACCTTATATACAAAATACTGGTTCCGTGCTCTTATTTCTGGTATTCAAAAAGAATGGCGCTTTAGTTTGTAGTCCGTGCTCAACGTATGACCCTTTGTTGTCAGTTATCCACAGAGTGGACAGATGGCTCCCTGTGCCCTCAGACCGGCTGGAGCGGAGGCTGGCTTTGCTATTAGTCCCTCAGCTTAGCCCAAGATAAGCCCCTACGCAGGGCAAGTGAACCCGCATCTCTTGCCTAATTCTCCCTGTCACAGTCACCAAAGAGGCGTTCCTCCGCATGGAGTTCCACTAGCTGAAGAGGCCTAAGGGCAGGGCAAAGAGGCTCTCCGGCTGGACAGTGTCCAGCAAAGATAGAACCAGCTACAGTTACACCACAACAAAAAGACCCAGGAAGGTCTAGCCTTTTGCAGTCATCAAAAAAGCACAGTGAGATGGTGAAGAGAAGCTTTGTTAACCGATGTTGGTTCGTGTCTAACGGCTCTGCATGACTGCTGTGTTTTTCATTAGATTTTCTGAGAGCTTCCTGCCAGCACAGGGCAGGATTTTCTCTAAAAATAAATCTCCTTGTAAGAAAGCACAGATTTCTTACAAGGAACTTGACTAATTGAGGGGTGGAAAGGACAATGTGGCATTTGAGGTATTTAGTGATGTTAAGCACAATGTCTTCGTGGGGGGCTTTGCCCACCCCCCTTCATACGGCCTCTGCCCTCCCCCACAACAAGCCCTTCTGCCCTTGTAATGAGGCCATACTGGATACAATACAGCCCTTCTGTACAGAAAAAATGTATTCAGCTGAGACCCAAATTTGTGAAGGAAATGAATCAGTGAAGCATAAGTGGCATATTTAATTACTATTCAGTGCATTGCACGGAGACAATGATGGCTGCTGCGAGTCTCATGGCCGTCTATCAGACGTGTAAGCAGACATTCACTTCTCAGCTATGATTTCAATTCAGCCTCCAAGTTGCACTTCTATGATTAAAAGATTTTACCTCGTGAGAACAGAAGAAGGAAGGCTGTCTTTATAAATCTCGATACTGACTTGACTTGACTCGCTTCACTTTTTAGGAGGCCTTTATTTCAGAGTTAAGACAAGGTTAGAGGTTAAGCAGTAAAAGTAAGCAAAGGTTTATCCAGTTATAACAAAACAGGCTCAACAGGGTGTCTCTTTGTGTCCAAACTGCAAGTAGAATCAGAAGCACAAGAGGAGCATCAAAGCATTCAAGGGCATAGCATGTGACAGCTATTTCTATCCTTTCAGAGACCATGAGATGATCTGGCATTTCATGCCAATCACTTGTGACTAATTTCTTCTCCTTCATGTACCTTGTCTGTCAACTAGATTAAAAAGTCAGGGATTAGATGTAATTGGATTACAGTGAAGTGATTACTTAGACCTGCTGGTGTAATCAGTTACAGTTAATGAAAGCAGAGTACATGTAGTGGTTACCCAAATGGGAAAAACTAGATAAAGGATAAAATATACACACTGCCCTTGCATGATTTCCTGTGGCTTTCTAGCTCTATAGCTAGCACATCTTAATCATCACACAGTATTATTGTGAACTAATCAATATTTTTAATCAGTCACTTCTGATTAATGCCCTCGTTTGTGCACCCTGTTAGCCAGCGAGGCTAGGAGTCAGATGATATGTAAGAGGTACTGAGAAGCAATTTCTCATGCTTGTTACTCAAAGCAGTGATTTCAGATGTCTTGGAAGGAATTTAAATGCCTGTACAGGATGAATACACAGTTCATGCTCATGATGTTATTTAAATGTATATATGTGCTTAGCACCTGTGAACCGCACTCAAAAAATCTGATGGATGCCCCATATATGAAAATGACAGCTATAGATTATGTGTCAGTGCAGATCTCTCATCAGCTGCCAGAAACATATGTACGTGCATAATGCATGTATTTCTACAGCCAGCGCCCCCTTTGGAATGTGTTAAAAATATATATTTCATCTGATAATTAAGAAATGTTGATGTAAAGAAATTTGCTGTGTCCCAACTTTTGGTTTTATATCCCACAGCACCATCTGTTTAACAGTAAAAACACATAAAATTACACAATATAAAACAACATTTTTTAAGGTAGATAGACTTAAAACTGCATGACTCTCACTTATCTTTAATCACATTCACAGAGAATACCTGGCCTCCCAATAAGCTTACAAGATTCAACTAACCTATATTAAAAACCAGTGTACATTTTTAAGGATTTTTTTTTTCTCCAAGCTAAACATTTTTAAGATTGCCAACCGTTTACCTGATGCTCTTCTACAAAAATTGGCCAAGCGCGAAGGTTGAGATTTTTTTTTCTTTCTCACGTGACCACAGTGCAGCTACAACAGTTTTGATTGGTCCAAGGAGCAGCATGTTTTGGTGCTCTCTTCCGTCTTCCTAGCGGTAAATAAATAAATAGTCATTACACCGAGGTAAAGTAACACCAACATCTGCTGGGTCGGCCGGTCTTACGCACAGGGACTACAAATGGACGAGGACTACAAAAGCTCAGCTGCTGTCCGCCGGACTTTACACTCTAGCAGAGTCGATCAGTAACCTACGCAGTGATAAGGACTGTGTTTGAAATATCTGAAGCAGGAGCAGTCCCGCTGTGTTTTGTGTTACCTTTGTTCGGCGGAACAATTGTCATAATGGCTTTTCACCAACTTTGCACTTTTGAAACTTTTCAGCAGGTCTCGGGGCGCTACGGTTATGGAGAAAACTTCAGAGACGTGATCGAGCAGGAGTTCACGCGGATTAAAGGTAATGATTGTGCTCAGTCCCGAGCAGCAGCTGTAGTGACGGAACCGCTGGCTGTAAACCGTTGCTTCTCTGTTGTAAACAGGGATAACATACCTGGATCATGCAGCAGCTACTTTGTATCCCGAGTCTGTGCTTAGGGACTACTGCCGGGACATTACAAGCAATCTGTACGGTGAGACAAGTCACATAAAATCCCACCAAGTGTTACTGCTATGTGGTTATTTTTCCTTGAGCCATGAAATTTAAAAGCATCTCCTTTTTGTTTTTCCCCCCAATAGGAAACCCCCACAGCCACAACCCCAGCAGCAGACTCACACATGACACGGTGGACCGGGTCAGATACAGGTAAAGTCTGTGCATGCTCTCAAAAGCCTTAATAATGGGCCAGCAACTCCTTCAGTTGGTACTTTGCTGGAATAAATGAGTGAAAACATTTTCTTACAGGGTATTGCAGCATTTTAACACCACCCCTGAGGAGTACTCTGTGATTTTCACTTCTGGTTGTACAGCCGCTCTTAAATTAGTGGCTGAGAGCTTTCCCTGGAGGTCGCACACAGAGAGCCAAGCAGGGAGTCACTTCTGCTACCTCACTGACAGCCATACCTCTGTAGTTGGCATGAGAGGACTGACTTCTAGCCGGGGGGTGGTTACCCAGCCCGTCTCCCCGCAGGAATTGGAAAACAGAGCAAAGGATGAAGCTCAAGTTGAAGATGTTATTTGCCAGACACCGCACCTCTTCTGCTACCCAGCACAGAGCAACTTCTCAGGGAGGAAGTATCCCCTTAGCCATGTGAAAGGCATCCAGGCGAGACGCCTTTACCCAGCGTGCGCCCACCAAGGCCGCTGGTTTGTGTTGCTCGATGCAGCCTCTTATGTCAGTTGTTCGCCTCTAAGCCTACAGGACTGTCCTGCTGATTTCATTCCTATCTCTTTCTACAAGATATTTGGCTTCCCCACAGGTCTGGGGGCGCTTCTTGTCCGTAACGACGCAGCAGACATACTAAAAAAGACTTATTTCGGAGGAGGCACAGCAGCTGCTTACCTTTCCGGAGAAGATTATTATGTACAGGCGGCAAATATTTCTGACAGGTAAAACATTCTTACAGCCCATTGAAGGCCAGATAGTCTCTGAGAACTCACTGTTGTGAGCATCTGTATTCAAAACGCAATGTTTTCTCTCTCCCGGATAAAGATTTGAAGATGGCACTGTGTCCTTCTTGGACATCATTGGCTTAAATCACGCATTTGAAGCTCTTTACAGAATCACAGGTACTGTTGCCAGAGCATGGCGATTCATTCAATCTGTTGTTTAATAGCGAAATCATGATGCGTATGCGGGTTGTTTATAATCTGCCTCAGGTTAAAAACAACAACCCTCAACCTTCGTTTATTTCTTTTTCCCTTCAGGGGGCATGCACAACATCCAGCAGCACACGTTCGGCCTGGCACGATACACTTACATGCTGCTGTCAAGTCTTTGCCATGGCAACGGGAGACCAGTGGCTCACATATACACCGAAGGCCAGTTTGACAGTCCAATCACACAGGGCGCAGTCCTGAACTTCAACCTAATGGATTCAAATGGACAGATAATTGGCTATTCGCAGGTGCATGTGGAAAACAGAATTTACTTCTATTTCATAACAGTCTAATAATTGTGTGTTTATGTAAAGGAGGTGAAATAATTTCTGTCACTCACAGGTCGACAGAATGGCCAACCTGTACAATATTCACGTGCGCACGGGTTGCTTCTGCAACACGGGGGCATGTCAGTCCTTCCTCGGGATCACCAGTCAGCGGGTGAAGAGGAACCTGCAGGTGAGAGATGAAAGAAAGAGAAAATTGTCAAAGTCTGTTAAGGGCATGCGTAGGTAGAATGAAACGTCTCTCTCTCTCTCTTTCTCTCTTCAAGGCCGGCCACGTCTGTGGAGACAACATCGACATAGTGGATGGCCAGCCGACCGGATCTGTTCGAGTGTCCTTCGGCTACATGTCAACATTTGAAGACTGTCAAAAGTTCCTGAACTTTGTGGCGGAGTGCTTCGTAGAGAAACCCGTCAGAGTAGACCAAGAGAGGCTACAGGAGTTAAAAAGAGCTGCTGCAGCGTCAGAGGACTCCAATGAATCTCCTTCAATCAAAATTACTAATGGAGGAGTATATAAAGGAGATGAAAAGAAGCCCACAGAAGCATCACTGAAGGGATTTCAACTGAGAGACTCAAACAGCCATGGGGTGGCTTACACTCTGACCAACATATACATCTATCCTATCAAATCTTGTGGAGCGTATGAGGTTTGAGAACAGCCCAGCCTTATCTCTCGTCTTTCTTTTCTAACCTTTTTCTCTCCTCCCCCTTCTTCCACTCTACCTGTTTTGATTTGACTCTGCTCTTCATGCAGGTCCACGACTGGCCGGTGGGCCCGCTGGGTTTACTGTATGACAGAGGCTGGATGGTGGTAAATGGGAACGGCGTTTGCCTGAGTCAGAAGAGGGAGCCACGTTTATGTCTCATTCGCCCGCAAGTCCACATTCGCTCCAACAAATTGCTCCTGCAGGCACCAGGTCAGACACTCAGTCCATGGCTCACTGGGAATACGTTTTTAAAATATATGTCTAAATTTCAGTTAGTCCGATTTTTGTGCCGTAAACTTCAACGAGGATTTTTGTTTTGCTTTTTCTTCAATCGCCCTACAGGGATGGATACCATTTCTGTTCCCCTGGAAAACAACAATCATTCGCACACGAGGGTGTGTCACAGTAAAGTTTGTGGTGACAGGTGAGCTGGCAGCGTTTGAGACATCCGAAAAGCATGAGCTGCAGGAAATATTGTGACACATGTCATTTGTTCTTTGTTTTTCTCTCGTGTCAACGCTCTCCCTACCTGTGTCGTTCTTTATGCTACCCCTTCTTTGTGGATGGCATTATAAGGCCCTCCTCTCCCAGCTTCTTATGAAATTCCTGCTGCTTACCATTTTTTAGGGGAAAACAAACAATAGAGCATTGGACGATATTAATCTCCTCTGACAGATCCCCACATGACGAGTCACAAGCTTAAAAAAAAAAAGCCATTCACCCAGTGATTCTCCGATTAGATGTCACAGCAAATAGTAAGCAGCATCAAAACTCTGTAGATTTCCCCCGGGGGTCTCCTGAATATAATCTTCCTCCTTCCCCAAGGGTGGAGACTGTCGACTGTGGGGATGAGGCTGCATCATGGCTTTCAGACTTCCTTGGACAGCCGTGCCGCCTGATAAAACAAAGGCCTGATTTCACCCGAGAAATGAAGAAAAGGCCGAGCGAAGGTACCAGTACAAGCGTTTCACCTGTTTTGCCTCGCCTTTCTCTGTTTACTCCAGATTTATGTGGAATACAGTACACGAGCAGTGTGACCTTGCATTCAGTAATGCTGGCAACATCTTTTTCTGTGACACTGCTTAAGAGCGTCAGATTGTAATCCGAAAGACTGTGAAAATGCTGCGTATGCCAGGGATTCTCAGCCAAGGATGTGAATCCCTCATTAAGACTGGAACATGCGATTTGATTTTAAAAAATCACACCTACTGAGCAAACATTCACACCTGATTCCTTTTGCACTTTGCAATGTGTGAAAATCATTAATAAGGGAGCAGAAAACATGCCCCATTATGTTCATTTCATCCTCTATATTTTCTTTTTGGGCTCCACTGGAGTAGCTTTGGATGACTCACAGTTCAAAACAATCCTTATTTATCTTATTCCTAGCTTGTGTGCGCCACTCTGACACAAGCCATTTTAGCTAATTCACTCTCCCAGCCTTAAGCCAACGTTTTTCTGATTGGCTGTTCCATTGTAAACACAAGATATGTATATTTTAAAGTGCTTATCTAAAAGTAGTGCATGCCTGATTAATGAGTTAAATGTAACAACTCAGTGGCTTAAAACTGTGTACTTAAATTTTGTACAATAGTTCAATGAAATTGTAGTACTGTCCCATGTCAGCGTTAATATAAAGGCAAGCAAAACACAATAAATAAATGTAGACTCCATTGTTAAAAAGCCCAAATCAATAATAGCATTAATAAAGCACGGAGTTAAGAAAACAATGGCTGAATCCATCAGTTTATGGTCTAATCCAGTGTACAGTACCACTGCTGATTACGTCTTTAGGAATGTTATGATCTCAGGTTATTGTCCATTTTCTGTAGAGCACTAAGAAACTTGTTGCAACTGTTTTCACAGCCTGAGTAAATTTCCTCATATCGAGTGAAATTTCACTCGAATCTTTAATATTTGTTAGGCCATAACTGGCAATTTGACAAATAAACACTCAGAGAGCAATTCTGCAGTCTGGAAAAACTAACTCTTGCTTCAGTATAATATTTCTTGACAAGTTTTATTTACTAGACAACTTCTGTCATAATATTTAATCAATACTTATTTCCTTTTAATTTAAAAAACAAAAATGTATTTATTGTGGTATAACCATCTCATTTTTTGTGGCTGCTCTTTCTCTGCTACAGTTTCTGCAGCTGTCACTTCCTTGTACATTCTCTGATATTTTTTTAAGAATATTTCAAGGACACAGTGATAGAAGATTTCATCCGTGTTACCCAACAAAACATTTTGTGTGTTGAATTGTGAGTGCGCATTTTGATGTGTGCCAAGATTCACTTACATTTTCCAAATGCTGTATTTCAGTAAAACCTCAATTACCAGACTTTTTTAAACGACAGTGTTAATGAAAATGTTTTCCTCAGCTCACTGTGCTAATATGAAGTTGTTCCCTTCTAGCTGCCACCTCCACATCGCTCTCCCTGGTAAATGAAGCTCAGTATCTCATGATCAGCCGTGCCAGCGTGGAGCTCATTCAGAACCTAATGAGCAGCAGGTTTGAACACATGGCATGTTATTCAAAATACACATGGCTCCAGTGAAATATTCAGGATGCGTCGATGTCTGTACATTTGCATCACAGTGGGTCATTTACACAGCAAGGCAAACTAACATGCAATTTCCCCATTTGCCTTCTCAGGCAGGACGATTCTGAGGGCGATCAGCTCCTTGACACACAGAGTGTCATTAGCCGCTTCCGGGCCAATTTAGTCATCGCTGGTGTCGAACCGTTTGAGGAGGATAATTGGTCACACTTGGTTATTGGCAGTACTCAATTCATGGTGAGCTGACACTTTGAGATAAATGATGAAATCTTCAACTGCGGATTTGTCCAAAATGAATATGCTCCCTCTGTGATTAACCTGAAGGTTGCAGGACATTGTGGAAGATGTCACATGGTTGGAATAGACCAAGACACAGGAAGCAAAACAAAAGAGCCGCTAATGTCTCTATCTGCTTACCGCAGCGGGAAGGTCAGTCAAAAGCAATTACTGCACCTTCATGTAGATGCTTTGTGTGGTTGTGTGTTTGCTTGTGTGTGTGTGGCAACTCAAACTCTCTGCTATTTTGTGATTTTTTTTTTTTATTTTTTTTTTTTTAGGTGACCTTTGGTGTTTACCTGACCCATCAGCTAACAGAGGGCTCCACCGCAGCAGCCAATGTCCTCTCGGTCGGTTCCCTCATACAGCCCAAGCCAAACAGTTCTTAAAGCAGTCGTCTGCAACATCCTCTTAATTTATTTCAGTGACATCTCTGGTCCTTAGAGGCCATTTCTCTGCTGTGCATCCTAAATATCACCTGTCAAACACTGACAGAGTTACTGGAGACGTTTGCTCATTTTCTTTGTATAACCTGAGTGGTCCTCTCAAGTGTCCTTTTCATGCCACATCATTCAGGCTTTCAGATTGTTGTGATGGAAAATGTATGATATTTGGGGATTTTTTTTAATGTAAAGAAGATGTGAAATAAAAAAAACTGCTGTCACAACTTTGCTGTTGAGCAAATGCATTGCAAGGAGGGTTGGTTTTTTTTTCTCTAGAAATAGAAATGTGTACAATTACAAACCAATTCCAGAAAAGTTGGGTTGCTGTGTAAAAGGTAAATAAAAAAAACAGAATGCAATCCCCATCACTTTAAACCAACTTTGTCTTCAATGGCTGTTCCTTCCACAGAAAAGAAAAGAAAGTGGCTTGTGCTCACAGCCAGAGCTGAGTGCTTTAGATGACCACATTAATGGAGCCAAGAGTAGAAAAAAATGACTGAAAAGAATGTTTAGATCCCTATGAAGCCCCAGCTTTTGGCTCATAGAGGATACACCCACCTCATTATTTGAAACTTTGGCCATGTATAATATGAGCATCCACCATCCTAGCAATTTTTCATTTCAATAACTGTCATAAGCCTTTGAATCATGGAGTGTCCGTTTCTTCATCTCAGAGTCAACTTTCACTAAGACAGCAACTGCAGACTCCCAAATGCTCTTCAGAGAGGTGTGCTGGCTTAGTGACAATACACAGTGAACTACTTTGATGCATGCGTAATGATGTGCAGTAACAGCAGCCCGTGTCTTTATGTATTTTGATTCAGTTCAGTTGTATTTATACAGTGCCAGTCAACAACAACGACTTTCAGTGCAAGAGCAAGGCTTGACCAGAGAACCCTACAACACAGCACAGAGAACTCTTACTCAGAGGTGGTTGTGCTCCAGCGTAGCTGAGGTAATCCTGCAACTTAATACAAGGTGTGGATCACTTTAGGCCTCATCATCATTATCATTCATGTGATGCAGAGCTGGATAATAGGCATATAGAAATAATGACAAAGTCAAAGTGCGCCAATAATTGTGCACGCTGTGTGGTTTCAATGTGTTATCTGATCCAGAACATGTCAAGCTTGATGCATTAATCCCAGCTTATATTAACCCTCCAGACAGTTCTTCGTGAAGGTTTTCCCCATGAAGGTTTTTATTGACATTTCCTCCCAAACACACCACCAATGTGACTGCTGCCAAAAATCTAAAACATATTTCTTGTAGTATAGAAACCTCCCAGACTGTCGGTGATCAGTAAATGCTCCCAAGGGTGCACTAGTGTTTTTGGTGTGGATTGCAAATCTGTTTTTATTTCTTTCTTTTTTCTTTTTTGCATCTTATATTTTATATTTTAAAGTGGTCCTGAGCAGTAGCTCTCCAGGCTTGTCAGTTTCAGTCCAGTCCTTGTAGTTGGCCATTTTCAAAGGTTTTGTTTTGTTTTGTTTTGTCACTTAATGCTGATCTATGAATCATTCAAGCATTAAAATAAACTTACTCAAAGGATGGACTGGCGTTCTGTCTGCGCATAACTTAGTACACTTATCAAAAAAACAATTTTAAATTGTATCTTTTGGCACTTTATCACTAGCAGCCTGTATCATAACACATGATATGTTCTCATTGCTTTAGCTAAATCTACAAAAAATGCAATAGATAACACAGTTTGACAGACATAAAATAATGTTTTTGCACCAGCAATGAGATTCTCTAAGGGCTCTTAGCTGAAAACATTTTACACTGTGTTCAGCATGCTATTAAATAAGTCTTACAATACTGGACAAGTGTGGGGCAAAAGAAGAAGTGTCAGGTCTAAAATACTGGATCAGAAAATCATGTCCTCATGAAACACATAAAATGTCAGGAAAGACCTGACACAGGACCTGAAAGATGCATCTGGCCCTTCAGTTGATCAATGAAAAATGCTCTCAGTGGAAGGCTGACAGGCAAGTAGCCATTGTTAATGATGGGAAACAGGGACGAAAGGCTGAGGTGCGTCAAATTACACAAGAAGCATGTCTTATGGAGTGAGGAATCCACATTTTAAATTATTGGTTCAATTAGTGATCAATATGTGCAAGGGAGGTAAAGAGAGAGGGATAACAGTTAATTTCTACAGCCCTAAATCTCTGCAGTGTTTTGGGGCTACATTTCAGTCAGTAATGTTGGGGAACTTCAGGTAGCCTGGAGAAGTATTCGAGTACTTACATAATACTTAATTTTAGGAAGTATTTTGCCCAAACTCTCCTTTAAATGCTTTTTTAGTAGATAGTGAAAGAACTGGGCCTTTTCTATCATTTAGTTGTTTATCTATCACTTAATTACTTTGTGGTTGTGGTGAATGGCCATGACGCAGGTTTTTATTAGGAGGAAAAGCTTTAAAAAGATTTATGCCCCTGTTCACAAAGCCTTGCAGAGAGCCAGACTGGACTCTTGCTTCTGACCCCGGACCTGATGTTTGACACCCCTTGCCACAGACTGTATCGAGCTGTATAGATTGCTGTCTTAAGGTGTGTAACAAATATTGTGCTTTGTAGTGCAAACATGTGCTACCTTAACAGCCTCTGGCACCGCCCTTTCACCGCGAATCAGGTCTTTGAACGGACTTCGGTCAAAGTTTGCTGTAGTTCCTTGCGAGCCATATAACTGTCCCAGACGTTTAGCTGTACAGATAAAGTCTCTTTTTGTTCAATATAACTGACATTAAATAATGAAGAGAAGGGACGTTAAACAGAATGAGCCATCCTCCGACAATAGCGGGGTACAGCGGACTTCCAAATCCAAGAAGAAGGAGGGGACACGGTCACCACAGTGAGTTAGCTAGCTTACCTTACTGCATTAGCTTTTACCTTTTAACGGCTTGTGGAATTAAAAGTTCTACTAGCAGTCTGCACTAAGACAGTTTTCGCGTGTAGTTTATTATTCCGTTTGTTACACGTTTGTAAGCGCAGGACAGGCATTTTACTACATGACGCTATATGGTGTTACTACTACAAGCACGCTTTTACTAGACCATAATAGAGTTGATAGGTTGTTAGCTAGCTAAATGGACATTGAAGCATTGAGCAAACGCATTTAGCGAAGACAACAATATCAAAAACTCATAAAGGGCGTTGTTGTAAACATTTGAAAATATGTCTTGCATAATGGTCATATGTTGAAATTCTAACGCACTACAGATCAATACAGTAACTAGTGGAACAATACAAGTGAGTCATTTTCCCAGAGTACAGGAATTCCTGTAAGTGTTGTTGAAAACTAAACTGTGTCAGGGACTGGAAGTGTCTTGAAAATGTGAAAATATAACATCACTAACAGACGCATCTTCTACAGAGCGACTGCCCAGTAAAACAAAGGTTGCATTGCGTCATCCTGCAAAGAATGGCAGCCCGACTATAAACAGGAAAAAAGAGAGGTGATTAATTAAAAATCTGCAGTGAACTTTATTTTTTCAGAAAAGATTTGAATAATAAATTCAAGGAGTTAACTTTAGATAGTGATGGCTTTTGGAACAAGTGACCTCCTAGATGTTTCCCCCGAGCAGTACAGAGAGATCAGTCTTTGACTAAAAGGGCTCTTCTGGCTGATTAAAGTGTTAATGGAAGGGGTGGGATGTATTGTCCATTAATTGGCAATAGTCTGAATAGCATCCTTTTTTCCGCTGTTGCCTCCAGGGAGTCCAGACTGACTCCAATGACAGCCTGCTGTCTTGATTAGATTGTTCAGTTCTTCTCTCCCATATTAATGTCTCTATATTAATGCTGCATCCACAGACTGATAGGACATGTGGAGAGCTGCTTGGTGCACACCAGTGGGAATAAGTGAGCATTTCCAAGTACATCTGCTCAACCTGGTCCACAGACCCTTCAGTGTGTCTCTGAGGGAGATTTTATTTATGTATTTATTTTTTTGGGGGGGGGGGCTTTTGTTTCTCAGATCTTGCCTGAATAGAGCTGCAGGTGGCTTCTTTTTGCACCACTCAACAAACTCATCCACCACACCCCCGTCCTCCTCTCCCCTCACTTGATGCTTCTCACATTTGCTGAGTCATTCAAACTGTCTGCAGGGATGCAGCTGAATTTAGATGTCATGAAGAGGAGAAGTGGGAGCCAAACTTTTTAGTGTTGCTGTAGTGTTGATTTGGTGTTTAAACACAGATTGGACAGTTAGGGGTAGGCGGAATAAAGTCATCAGAAGTTTATAATAATTTTTGGATAAAGAGAGAAAGTCGGTGTCAGTGCAAACAGGAACGGCCTAGTCTACTGAAATTGTACGCCTCCAGACTGTTTTATACCTTTTGTAAATGCTTTCATGTTTATATGACTGATGCAAAAACAGTGAGTCATGTTCATGGAGATTTTGCACCCCTTGAGTCACTTGCCAGTGTTTTCCCACTCTGTTTGTACACAGTGTTAAGTCTCAGGTGAACATGCTGAAAACCTGCGTATGCCTATTTTCTTTTACACAAAGACAGTGGAACAAGAATCAATCAAGGAATAGTTGAAGAATCTGTCCAATAAGCACAATTGCCAATCAATAAGATCTTATCAATATCCATCTTTAGTCTCCAGTCACATTGTTTTTATTTCTGTCTTTTTTCTGTCTCCTTATAGGTCCCAAGGGTGGCTAAAAAAGGGCTTATTGGCCCTCTTTGTTATCTTGGTTGTGGTGCCTTTCTCGGTGAAAATGCTTCCAGAATTAATTCAGCACTTTGTTTACACACACAGAAGTATGTGAAAATCCAGTTTGCCGCTTGGATGTACTGTAAATCCTTAGCTTGCTACTCAGAAAAAAAAGCACCTCTCTTTTTTCCTGTTTATAGTCAGCCTGCCATTCTTTGTTGACCTCAGCCGACCTGCTGATTTCTCCCTTAATCACACCATCAACATGTACTTAACATCAGAGGAAGGAATTTCCCTCGGCGTATGGTGAGCATAAGCTAAGTTAAACTTTTTTCTTTTCTTTTTTTTCCTAGCATAGCTTTTAAAATCCTAAGACTAAAGGACAACACTTGTTTTTTAATGATCCAGTTGTTGGTTGTATTTCTAAGCGGTGCATTGTTTTGACCGTCAAAGGCACACTGTCCCTGAAAGTCGGTGGAAGGAGGCACAGGGGAAAGACTTGGCGTGGTACCAAAACACTTTAAGCGATGGAAGTCCAGTTTTCATATATCTTCATGGAAACACAGGCACGAGGTATTATAAATAATGCATTTGTATTACAGCTGCAGATACAAAGAGTAGAGGTTCCACACTTTGGAAAAAATACCAATTTTTTGGCTCTGTGGCTTTTTTTTTATGAATCCAACAGGGCAGCTCCTCATCGGGTGGGAGTTGCAAAAGTGAGTGATCACAAATACAAACATATTAATCTTTTAAAAGGTCTTTGTGGCCATTCTGATGACAAATAAGTGTTATGTGTCAACAGATATTGAGTGCTCTTGGTTACCATGTCCTGGTGCCTGACTACAGAGGTTGGTACAAATGAAGATTTATGACTCTTATTTAAACATATTTTCTATTTCAGTGCTTTTTTGCCTTAGTATTGAATGTAAAGCAAAACCTTCTCACATTGATTTAATATCATTTGCAGACATATAATCACTGTGAACTAATTTTGTTGCGCTTGATGAGTTGTTTGTTGTAAGGCAGTCAAAAGAGATCAGTTCAGCTTCAGGTCAATGTCTGATGAGGGTTTTCCTCTAAGTGACTGCCACCTTGTGGCTGCTTTGCTCTCAAGATCAGCTCTCTGACGTGACCGTGAATAGCAAATGATGTGACAAACTCTGGCAGGTTTTGGAGATTCCACCGGAGAGCCAACTGAAGCCGGTCTGACCACTGATTTTCTCTGCGTGTACAACTGGGTCAAAGAACGCAGCAGAAACAGCCTTGTCGTTATCTGGGGACATTCTCTTGGCACTGGGTCAGTAAGGAAAGACTCCTGATGTGCAGCATTTTGGAAACCTTTACACACTCCCAAAAAATGTTTGGAATACTTGTCACATCCTCCTCCTTTTAAAATATTGAAGTAATAATCTGCAACAGTCAAGAGCTATTCTAAATTTCATTATCGAATTGGACAGAAAGCAATAATGGCATTCGACTGTAAAAAGTAAAATTTGCTTGTTGGGGCAAAAAAGTCCTGCATAGGCTGCAAAGTTGGATTTCTACTATAAAACCTGATAGAAGCAGCTGGATGACGTTGGTACAGTTCTTTTTACTTCAGGCTTAGGATAAGCTGCTGATCTTAACCAGGACCCATCAGCTGAACAACTGAAGGTAAATGATGAGAAGCCATAGCATTTTTAGTTCTACCAACTCATCCAGGCTGTTTTATATGCAAAAATGATGAACAGGATCAGGAGGCTAATAACATTAATGAGCAAAGTTAACAGTTGTCAAAGAAAACATCTTAAAAATACATAATTTCCTGGTGCTTAAGCCTGGCAGGAGGGTAATTTAAATCTGGAATAATTCATCAGCAACTGTGTGGTAATGATGGCAGATAGTTCACAGCCCAGCTCGGCACCCTAAAGATCCCTGTTTGGAAGTACTTCAGATTTTTGTCACTAGGCAGCAAATTATGGAACCTTACCTGTACTGACTGACTGAATAGAAACGGAGGAAGCCTTATGAATAGGCAAGTGATAAACGCTTTATGCAACGCAGATCCCTCATGAATTGAATATTTCCCGTTTCATATTGAGAAATAGCTTTTCTGTCTTTTTCCAGGTGGAGATAATTCGGTGCTTAATGTCTATTTTTTATGTTAACCTAATTTTTTTGTTCATTTTCTAATATCTAGGTTATTTTTTTTAACAGACGTGTTCATTTTGAAATGAATGTAGTTGCACATTTAGCTGTTTTTCATTGTATTGGTTCACCCTTATAATGCTCAAAACAAGATACCTCGAACCAGTTTGCATTTCTTTAAAAAAACATAATCAAATTGGATTTGGTTGAAATTAGTCGACAGCTATAATGAATCTGGCAACATCGATGAGATGAGAAGGTGACATAGTGGATAAACTGAAAATGCTTTTCTGTATTTCCGTGCAGAGTGGCGACTAACACTGCAGACAAACTTCTGGAGCAGGGTAGGTTTTGCTACTAATGAATCAAGCAAATAGAAGTAATGCCCGATTTAAACTTCTGCGAGGAATCTTTGCAGGGCCTACGACTTAACCTTTGTCCCCACATTTATTTTTGTGCCCTCCATTCTGTTCAGTAACTAATGGTTACCACGTGGTAACCATTAGTTACTGAGTCCTCATGTTGATGCTAAGATTATTTTTCCATATACTGAGGTGATGATTGTTATTATCTCACTGATAAATTCAAAGACTGCAGTGAAAAGCAGCACAGGAGGAATCCAATATATAACCCAATATCTGCGGCTACATCGACCAGATGTGTTAGCTGCGTTTCTTATAAGGTGCACGTCAGGTTGCGTCGTAGGCTATGATGTAAAGTTCCCGCTGAAGCATAAATTGGGCATAAGAGCACGTGAGCTCAACATGGTGATTGTTTCCCGTTCTTTTCAGGAGTGGTGTTTGATGGGGTGATCCTCGAAGGCGCATTCAATACTGTTCGGCAAAATATTCCTCCATTTAACCCTTTTGCTTGGGTATGCTCGTCTAACCTACCACTTTTAGTATTTGCTGTATTTATTTCATGTGACTGTGTTACTGCATCACAACCGACTTTACAATGACTTTTTTCTTTGTGTTTAAAGCGTTACTGGAAATTTCCAGGCCTTGGTTACTTATACCGAGCACCATGGGAGGATTATAAGTTTGTCTTTCCTACTGAAGAAAAGTAAGTTGGTTATGTACATACAGTAGTGAAATATTAAGAGATATGTAATACGTTAATAAGCTAAAAATGTTATTACTAGAAAAATGCTGTGATTTGATATAGCTCTGTTATTCTGCAGTTTGAAGAAAATGAGAAGCCCCATACTTTTCCTTCATTCTGAGGATGATCACTTGGTTCCCATTGAGGTTGCTCAGCAGGTATCAGTGGCACAGACAGCTGCTTGTCATTTAAAGTAAACTGAGTCAGTGTTTTCATTAGAGCTGTAAGTAATTAATGACTCTTCTAGGAACATTTTTGTTTTAGGTAAACTGAAATTCCTTCTCTTTACTCCCCCAGACATACGAGGTGGCAGCGCGTGCCCAGAATACAGAGAGAGTCAAGCTGGTGACATTTGAAGGGTCTCTGGGATATCTGCACAACGGCTTATACAGAGACCCCCGTCTGCCTGAAATCGTAAAGTGAGAAAACATCACACTAATCGTGCTCATAGTGATTACACCAAATCTGTTTCATTTCCACAACATGTGTACTGTGTTTCCTCATGTCTCTTCTACAGGAGGTTTGTGCAGTCTTTGTAATGCTGGAAAGACGTCTGAAGCAGAAAGGCCTCGTCATACTTCACATGGAGACCACTGATTTAATGAATTGCTTTACTTATTTTGCAAAAAAAAGTGATTTACTGAAACATCTTAATGAATTCTGAACACTGTAAATTGAATGAGTTTAAAGTTTTTAATGAACTGAAAGAATTTTTGAAGCTTTTATAAGATTGTGTTTCTAAATGAGTTGCAGCTTTAGGATTGTTAACTGGTGATTTTTGTGATTGTAAATAGGAAATGGAAATGTGAGACATTACCACACAAGTGATAACTTGTGTTATCTTCTGTTATCACAAGTGTCGTTAAAGAAAAAAAAGGAAATAAAGACAGAATGGTAAATGGCCTGCATTTGTATAGCGCTTTTTCTAGTCCCTAAGGACCCCAAAGCGCTTCACACTACATTCAGTCATTCACCCATTCACACACACATTCACACACTGGCGATGGCAAGCTACGTTGTAGCCACAGCTGCCCTGGGGCGCACTGACAGAGGCGAGGCTGCCGGACACTGGCGCCACCGGGCCCTCTGACCACCACCAATCCTGAGGTAAATCGTCTAAACCACAGAATATGTAGAGCATACAGATAAGTTTTTGAGAATTTCATTTTTATGTCTGTCTTGTTAAAAACAGCTACAAGATGGGACCTCTGAGGACTATAGTTCAACATGTATGATATCCACAAAGGTGTTAAAAAAATCTGCTAATATTAAATGATTTCTTCCACTGTAAGGAAATACAAAGAAGGAAACACAAGGAAATGGTATATTTATCATTGCATTAATTAAAGTTATGTTGACTGACTGTGAACCAAGCCCTCTGTAAATTATGGTAATGTCATCTGCTGTGCAGTTTCACCCAAGTAGGGGGCAGTAAATGAGAAACACGGTAACTTTCAGTTAAAGTTGATATTTGTAATGTAAAACTAATTTTCATTTTGAAGCATCAGAATCTGACTCAGACAATTGTACATATTAAATGAGACCATAGAGCATTTAAGTAGTCAAGGAAGACGAGTGTCTGTTTGAAAATCAGTCTACCAAGTCAGCCTACCTTGAGCTGAACTGTGTCCTTAAAGATAAATGTAGTCAAAGTGCATAGGAACTTTTAAGTTACAGTCTTAAACTCAGGTTTAACTTATCAGCTTTATCCAAAGAATAACCTAGAACTGCAATCCAAACAAGTAGGACATTTAGAGGTTGCTGCGCTTGCTTAAAATTGTGCATTATCGTGGCTCAGACTGACAAATTGTTCGGACAACTTTGGGCCCATTAAGAGGCCTCATCAGACAGTGAATAGACCCGCTTGTTGTACTCGAGGATCATGTTTCATGCACCAGCTCTCTGTCAAAGTTGAAGCTCCAGTCTTTGCAGTCGGATGACGTGGCCGAAGGTTGCGGTAGATGCGCCGACAGAGTTTCTATAGTCACCGTGTATCCATCGTTTTCTGCGCTGACTGGACCTCGTCAGCCACGTGCCTCTTTTCAGCCAATCGAACGTGCATACGACGAACGCTCATGAGGCTCTTACGCCATATGCGTACGAGAGCATCCCTAAAAATTGCCTCTGTCATACAACCAGGAAGAAGGTGGGATAGCCGTGCAAAGCTAACATCCCCAGTCTTTCTGCACACTTTTTTTCCGAAAATAATGGGATATTCCAGGTGGAAGGTGGTAGCGGCGGTGTTTTTCGCACTTGTATGTTCTTTATCACCTGTCGACGCAGACGAACATGACCACACGGTAAGACACCTTTTTGAGAGGCCGACTGAAAAGGGGGAGCCTTGAAAATAATGGACGTTTGTGCTCTGTGTAACCTGCTAACTGTAGCCGCGACGGCTAGCTACACACCACAAAACAGAATTATAAACGTGACAGGGTTCATGACTTGGTCTTTGTGGGTTATATACTGATACTGGGTGAGCTATCAAACGGGTAGGCATTCATTTAGCCGGCTAAGTTGTCACTACTTATCGGCCTAAGTGCTTATGAGTAACGTTTGCTTGCTAGCTTGTTAGCACATCTTCCAAGCTGGTCTTTGCAACCTTACTTGAGCACCGGCGGAAGCTACACTTAAGTTAGCAGCTAGTTAGCCTGTAGCTAACGTTAGTTAGTTAATCAAAGGCAAGATTTATAAAACTGCCGTCCGTTTAGCCTCGCAAACACAATTAATGAAAAACATTTACTCTTGACATCGATTAAACTTTAGGCCCTCTTCATATTACTTTTGTTCTCCGTTGTCAGATCCAGCCGCCCTAATTACACCTGGCTAACAAGATAATAATGTGCATTACATTGTCTTAATTATAAATGGGGCGCTAATGTGGAAGCTGTTAAGTAAAGAGGCGGATGTTGCATTCAAGAGAACTTCCTTGGTACACATAGCTAACACACAATAGTGCTACGAGGATGGCTCGATAACAGTGTGAAAAGAGCCTGAAATTTACATTTGTTTGCATGATTTATAACGTGATAGTGCTCTGAAAGTTGCTGCTATTGTTTTAAAAGTTGTTGGCAACTCACAGAAGTTTCTTTGGTGCACTATCGATAGAATAAGAATAGGACATCAGCAGTACTTGCAGAACTGGTGTAGCATTCCTGGATTTAATTATAAGAGTCCTCCTGTTTTCCTTTTGCAGTACACAGATAAGGAGGAGGTAGTTTTATGGATGAACACAGTGGGGCCTTACCACAACCGACAGGAGACATACAAGTATTTCTCGTTGCCCTTCTGTGCGGGCTCCCAGAAGACCATCAGTCATTACCATGAAACACTTGGAGAGGCTCTGCAGGGAGTGGAGCTTGAATTCAGCGGCTTGCAAATAAAGTTCAAAGGTACTTACACTGACTTCCACCTCTTTAGGACTTTTGAATCAGCAAGAGCATTATAACTAAAAAATGTTGCTTGTCTCTGGATGTCTGGCTTTATTAATTCCACAAAACTTCCTACACTTACTAAAAATGTGATATTTATCTTTGTAGAGGAAGTCATGCAGTCAACATACTGTGAAATAGAGTTGGACAAAGCCAAACGGGATGCTTTTGTCTACGCCATAAAGAATCACTACTGGTACCAAATGTACATAGATGACCTGCCAATCTGGGGTAAGTTGATAACCACTTTTTATTTTATTAACACATCTACTTTTACATGTTTCTTTTGTTTTGTCTAGCTTCTGAGGTGTGTTCTTATTACTATAGATGTAATAGGTATAATGTCAATCTGCTGAAGATTGATATTGGGCGACATTCATCTTTTGACTGTTATTACCCTGTAAGCACAAAGGATTACATTCACTACTAGCAGTTTAGGGAGTAGAGGGAGAAAAACCAAAATCCAACAGCAATGAAAAAAAAAATAGACAAATTATTATTTTTGTGAACAATATTTTTATTGCTTTTTGCAACAGCATACAAAGATTTGTTTTCACAGTAATATGCAGCAGTAGTAAAGTCACTCCCCCCCCCCCCCCCCCCCCCCCCAAAAAAAAACCAAAAACATAGCCAAATTTATTTTTAACATCTCTCTCATCTCAGAATTTCACGCATCCCCTCTTACTGGCTATTAGTGGTGATGTGGCATCCAAGAGCTGTGTCAAAGTGCTAATATTTAGAGTAGAGTGACCGACATTTTCATCCTGATGGTGAAGAAGTAAAACCAGTTCTTATTCTTGAGATGACTGGTCCATTTATTCTTTACCGGTGTTGTAGGGAGGTGTAACCGGACACAATGTCATGTGTCAAATGTCAGAATAAAAGGCACTCAAGATTTAGTCTATGTTGTATTATATTGTTTTTGTTTTGAATCAGCTTAATTAGTGCAGTGTACCGGTTGATTAGCTTATATACAGCTTTACGTTTTAGAATAATTTTATGGTATTATGCTGACTGAAAAATATACTAATGAGTGGAACCATTTTGACATAAAATGAATAAAGACACTGGATGTACTGAGTGTTAGGGCTGTCCAGAATAATAAACACTTCCCAAGGTGAGCTCTTCAGCCCATGTGTTAAAGACAATGGCTGTGGTGTTTTTTCATCTTTATCTGTGTATAAAATGATAACTCGGAGAGAAAGTTGGAAGCAACAGCATGTTTAACTTTTCTCTCACGCTGTGCCCCGCTGCTGTCTCACTTTTTGAAACCTCTCCGTCCACTCACCCACTGAACATGTCAGAAAGAGTCAGAGTGCTGTTCCTGTGCCAAACAAGCAAGACATTGTTAAGATGTGTAGGATACAGTCTATCTTGTATTTTATTTCTTTTGAAAAGAAGCTTAAAAATAAAACAGTTGTTAAATTGGCAACAAATTGTTTATATTTCCAATTTGATTGCTGAATAACAACCTAATGAACATTAAAATAGTTGAATATTTGGATACAGAGCTCATAAAAATTCTCCTGCAGGTTTTAGTATTCATTTCCCATGTGCAAAAGCGTTTCATATAAACCAAAAGAAGGATATTAATGACTCACTACTGTTACTGAGTCAAGACTATCACTCTTAACAAGCAGTCAGTGTGAACACTCACATATGTTGGAGTAGTACAATGGTGCCACTCCTACCCTGTTTAAACAGACTATGCAAGCTGATGTAGAAGGAAGTGGGAGGGGCGCTGGTATTTGCTCAAACGTTGCTGAGTTATGTGTCGCATAATTAGGAGCGTCATGAATATCTATAAGTCTAACATCCGGGTTGCTATTGTGTGAGAAGTGCACTGGTGTGCCTTTCTTTTATGAGATGTTTATCAGGGTTATTTAGCTCAGCAATTGCAGACCTGTCGTTCATCACTTTCAGAACTTGCTCACTCGTAGTACCGCTTACTAAAGTGAGCTCGCCTGCATAATATTATGTATGCTAGAACAAAAATTCCTGTCTACATTAATTTGTGGTGCAGAATGTGGAACAATTTTTCAGGCATTAAACAAACGAAAAAAAAATATATACATATATAGTTAAAATACATGTAGCCACAACATTAGATTTTTATGTTACCATTAGTCATGTCCCCATGTAGTGGAGTAACAGGCTGCTGATTCATAGTTCTTGCTTTGCATCAGACTTCTTTGCTCAGCAATGACCTTTTATGAAAACTAAATCCTGACTGTAACAAGTGAGTAGAGATTATGCTGTTACAAAGTTATCAAACCTTGCCTTTATTTGGCATTTACACCCTGATTGTTAATGTTGTATAACTAAAGGTTTGCTGCGTTTATTTTCACCTGTCAGGGCTCTAGACTAACTTTTTGCCATGGGCGTACCGGTACGCCTAACTTTTTAAAGTTAGGCGTACCAGCACAAAAGTTAGGCGCACACAAATTTTATAATAATTTATATAATATAATGTGTTTTTCTGGATACACTGTGCTTTTTCAGCATTCAAAGATTGATGACACCGTGTCAGAGCACTGGCTATGAATTTCAGAAGGATCAGGCCTTAACTTAACAGAAAAGTTAGCAATAGTTCTTTTCCTATTACAGCTACATCCACTTCTGTCGTGCCTAGGCTGCTCATAGGGCTGGGTATCATCACTGATTTCTATAATCCATTCGATTCTGGTTTTCAAAGTCCCGATTCGATTCAACTTAGCCTCAGACAGTCAGAAATATTATAATTCTGATCATTTATCAGTACTGACTTCATCAGAATTGTGAACATCACAGCAGATGCCTTTGTGTGAAAGTAACAGAGAATAAAACACAGAAAAACATGAAGGAGATTTTCCTGGTCTGGCTTTTTATAGCAGATAACCTTAAAATATTCTACAATGTTCTGCATATAAAGTTTAAATTTCTTCAGTATTGAACAACAGAAAAAAATAGGCTTTCTTGTCCGAGGTCATTTAAGTGAAAAAAAGAAAAAGACAGCAGCCACAGCGCTGTAAACAACGGTAGACTGGTGGGTAATACAGAAAACAGAGATTGGAGACGGGAAACTGTTCTTCAAGTACAGAGAGAGATAGAGAGAGAGAGAGCTAGCTGTGCATGAAGTGTGATTTTAATAGTCGTGGAAGCAAAACAGCAAAATTCATGACGACATTGATCAAATGTGAAGCGCAGTTTGCTGCTTCTTTTGCTGCTGGCTCGGTGAATTTTGGTTGAAAGAGAGACAAAACCTGCAGCTCAGAATCAGCGCAAAAAGACGTAAACACAGCGCGGACCAGACGCATCAGAACCGCTAAGCTCCGACAGCGTGTCCGTCTGCGGGCCGTCGGGTGAGAAAGCCGAGAAAGACAAAGCTGATTCTGATGCGTTGGGTCTGTGTTTACGTCTTTGTGTGGAGTCCGTGTACCTGCTCTCATTTGCTGTTTGGTTGTTGTTGAAATGGTTTTGTGAGCTTTAATCTGAGAATCTGGCGTTTCTGGCAAAACACAGTTATATTTAAAAGTCGATTCAGGATTTAATGAATTGATATCGCTTTATTCAAGCTACTCACCTCCCACTTCCACCTGCACTTTCAACTGGACCACGGCCAATCAGAGAGGTCCCGCCCCTTACTATCTGATTGGTTTAGTCCACGATAGGGGAATAATGTGTGTCTGTTGTTGACCACAGGGAAGGTTGCAGATTTATTTATTTATTTATTTTTTTGCTACCCGAAAAGTTGGTCGCACAGGTGCAACCAAATTTTTTTTTTTTTTTAGTCGCACCACTGAAAAATTTGGTCGTATTTGCGACCAAATTGGTCGCACTCTAGAGCCCTGCCTGTCCGTTGGACCACTGCTGAATGAGATCTCGAGTTGTTTTTTCGTTGTTTTTTTTTTTTTTTAAAAGGTATTGTTGGTGAGGCTGATGAAAATGGAGAAGAGCACTACCTGTGGACGTATAAGAAACTAGAGATCGGCTTCAATGGCAATAGAATCGTTGACGTAAATCTGACCAGTGAAGGCAAAGTCAGACTTGTGCCAAACACAAGAATCGCAATGTCCTATTCTGTGAGTACTTTTTGATTAACATTCTGGTAAGCTAAAAATCATTGTATATCTGCCATATTTGACTTATACTCTCTTGGGGATACATAGGACATGTAAACACATGCATAAATGCCAATGAACCTCTCCTATCCAGGTGAAATGGAAGAAGTCAGATGTAAAGTTTGAAGACAGATTTGACAAGTACCTTGATCCATCCTTCTTTCAGCACAGAGTGAGTGAAATAACTTTTGTGGTGTTTCACATGCTTCCTCATGCCAGTGGGGATACCATTGGCTTGTTGTAATAGCACAACTCTGTATGACATTTCAGAAGATGCAAGTTGAGCCTTGCAACAGATGTAATGTAAATGACCGACCTGCTCAATAAGAGTCTTTGTTTTGTTTTCCATGCAGCGTCATAATTCATTTGTTTTTACTCAAGTGTGGATATTTGATGTACTGTTTTGATGCAAAGAGCTTTCCAGTGTTGCTACCTCTTAAAGAAAATTTTTGATTTTACTATATATATATATTTTTTTTTAGATTCACTGGTTCTCCATCTTTAATTCCTTCATGATGGTCATTTTCTTGGTGGGTCTGGTGTCCATGATTCTTATGAGAACACTAAGAAAGGACTATGCCAGATACAGCAAAGAGGAGGAAATGGATGACATGGTAAACTTTGGATGTACTTGCATGCTTTAACATGGAACTAAGATCTGTTCTTGTTGTTTTTTTCCCCTCATCACGCTTTTCTCTCAGTTTCCTTATGTTGCTTTGTACCAACAGGATAGAGACCTTGGAGACGAATATGGGTGGAAGCAGGTACATGGAGATGTGTTTAGGCCGTCAAGCCATCCACTGATCTTCTCTTCACTTATTGGCTCCGGCTGCCAGATTTTCTCAGTCTCCCTCATCGTTATCATCGTCGCTATGGTTGAGGATCTGTACACAGAGTGAGTAATTGAACATTTTGTTATGATTGTAAGACTTCGCTGAGGACTGTTTTTGATCTGGTTTTTAGTTGCAAAGTTGATTTCTATGTATTGGATCCCTTATCAAAAGTCTTTGTCTTCTCTCACTTACGGTTTTATCAAAGAGCAAGGTTTAAATCATTCAGCTAAAATTCAAATATGAAATAATCAGGAAAATATGTACTGTGAAAATGCTCATTTTTGTGTAAAGTTGTGAAAAGTTGCACTCTTCTAGCACCCCCACAACTACATGAGCTCCCAGGTTTAAAAGCCTCTACGAATTTTATTCGCTTTCTTTGTTTAGCCTGAAAAGTATAAAATGTGAATTATTCTGTGTTTTAAAAAGTTCCACAGCAAAACAAATAAGCTAAAGTAAAAATACAGTTTTTGTTTGCAGAGTCTGCTGGCTTTATAGTGATATAATGACTTCAGTTTCTCAGTCAAAAAAAAGTTGTCTGGCAGCATGGGAAGGCAGTGAAAGTACTCTAAATAATCCCAAGAAATCATTTCATGCAGTCTTGGCTCTTGCAGAAGTGAAGACTGAGTTGTTGGCTTTTATTTTTAGTCTCCACAGCTATGGTAAAAATCCCATTCTGGTATGTCTAGTGGCTAATGTGGCTAAGGTTACAATTACCTTTTGATGTAAGGCTCAAAATGCTAATATTGAAGAACAATTGGAAAATGGAGACTTTTAAGATTGATGACTGAAGCCAATAGACAAGAGTTTTGTGCGGGTTGTGTTTTTGTGTTGCGTCACTGCAGAGAATGGGTATGAAGGACTGTTAACCTGGTGTCACATGCAAGCCATTTTTTCCCCTCTATAAATCCAGACTTTATATTATAACATCTGAGAAAGTTAAAGACGTGCTGTGATCTTGATAATAACATTTAATAAGATCACTCAGACAAAGAAGTGGGAGAGATACTGTGCTGCTCCCATTGGCTTCATTTCACTGTCATACCTTTTCCTAGAAGAGGTGTGAACAGCAGCAGCTCAGTTGATTTTAAAGCTACAGACTCTGAAATGGGATTGTAGAAAAAAGAACATCTGTGCTATATTTGGGAGCTACATGTTGAAAGAGGTGTTCTTGGAACTTGCATTAACTTGTTAAAAAAGCATTACCTTACATTTTGAGGGGTCTGCTAACTTACGTTAGTTTGTTGTAGTCTGTCCTGCTTAACATTAACAAAATGATTAAGGAATTAGAAAGAAGACAGAAAAAGAATAATTAATTATCATTTGTGTATAAATAAGAGGAAATTTAATAAAAAGAAGGTAACCATTTTGTAAATCAAGGAATCAAGTGTTCATTTCTATCTTTCTTCTTTTGTTTTAGACAAAGAATTGGGTGCAAGTGTGCTATAAAATACTACAAAAATTATATGCAACGCCAAGGGGAGTGGTCTTCACTTGCCCTAACTTTTTCTTTTCCCTGTAGGAGAGGATCCATGCTGAGCACAGCCATTTTTGTGTATGCTGCAACCTCTCCTGTCAATGGCTACTTCGGGGGAAGTTTGTATGCAAAACAAGGAGGTAATAAAATAGTTTGTTTTCTTACAAACAAAATATGTGTGACATGCCCTGCAAAAGCAGTTTGTCGTGTTTTGCCGTCTGATTTATTTATTTATTTTTTGGCTTAATACAGGCAGGAGATGGATTAAACAAATGTTCATTGGGGCCTTTATGATCCCAGCCATGGTGTGCGGGACTGCCTTTTTCATCAACTTCATTGCTATCTACTACCACGCCTCCAGAGCCATCCCATTTGGAACCATGGTGGGATTTCACACTGCAGCACCTCCCTAAAAACCACAATGTTATGAAGAACATCCTCCAAGTCAAGAGCCAGCATTTCAATTGTGTGGCCGCATAGATCTCTGGTATCAGCAATGGGATTTAGTCATGCAGGGGAACACAACTGAAGTAATGAGAAAAGTGTACTAACAAATTGAAACACAATACGCACACTTCACCTGATATTTATGACACTAGAGACCCAAACCCGCCATAGAGTTTTAATTCTGTTTGCTTTATTTCTTTATTCAGTGCCAAATGTTTTCAGACACTACAGCAATAAAAAACGCACACACACAAATATTTCACATATTTTTTAAATTGCTAATTACAGAAATTACAAACAGCTGTTTGTTTGCTCCACTCAGCGCTGCAGAGCTGATCAATCAAAAGTGTCACGAAATAGCCATTGTTCCCCTGACTCAGCCAAACCTCAGAAACATCTGGGGCAGGTTTTTGCTCTTTCTGTCCAAACCGGAGCATCTGCTGATGAAATCCATTCATCTGTTACTCTTCCAGTTTAATGAACATTTGAGTTTGTACCATAAGATCACGCAGTGAACATTAACTTCTGTAACACAGTCAACAAAATTAAAACAACTGATTGGGGATGTAAAACACCCTGGATAATGGCCGTAAATACAGACCGCCCAACTAAAACAATTAAATGTTTGTCATCTTTGCAGGTTGCTGTCTGCTGTATCTGCTTCTTTGTCATCCTGCCTCTGAACCTCGTGGGAACAATTTTGGGGAGGAATCTGTCTGGCCAGCCCAACTTTCCCTGCCGAGTTAATGCTGTGCCGCGGCCGATCCCTGAGAAGAAATGGTAGGTGTGGTTTGACGTGGACAGTCGCAGTTGTCTTTGCCTCAGTGACAGAGACGTGGGGTCAGATAATGGATAGAGTGTAACTGGAACTTAAGACTACCCTGAGGTCACCGCTTTCAACAGTTTTTGTTTTTAGTGTTGTCCCTCTACGATGTAAATGAGAACACGTATCCCTAAAATAATTCTCTCATGCAGACCCTGCCCCAAGTGCCGTTAGTGTTAGTTTGTAAGGGGCACCGGTCAGAGGAGAGTTATTTATGATTCTCATAAATGGCAGGTGTCCTTTATTTTGTTTATAAAATGTCAGAAGATGGAGGCTTAGCTTATCGGATCAGTGGGCAGTGAGAATATCGTACTCGATGCAGGTGACACAAGGTGTTGAATGGCCTGTGTTTAAGTTGCCAGATGTCAGGTTTAAAGTTCAAAACATTTTAGCTGTCTGCACAAACACTTTTAGGTTATGAAATATGGAAAAGCGATCGACTGCAGGTTTATTAACATTTACAACGTTCTGCCAAGCACTGTGGCTTGCTGCCAAATGGAAAAGGTAGATGTGACCTAAGGCCATTGTCTGACTCTACTTAAATTTCCAATCTGTCAACTTTTCCCCCTTGTCGCGTTCGTAACACAATTTGTCATGTGTCCTTACCCTGAAGGGGGACTCTGACACGAACACTCAAGGATACACGGCCACGTCAATATGTTGAATTTTGTGCTCTCAGGTTCATGGAGCCAGCTGTCATCGTGTGCCTTGGAGGAATCCTTCCATTTGGTTCCATTTTCATAGAAATGTAAGTGTGTTGCAGTGTTACTGAGGGACTCTGTTTAAAATGATCCAGACAGCCATGTTGAAGTGTTTTTTGTTTTTGTCCTCATGTGACAGGTACTTCATCTTCACATCTTTCTGGGCCTACAAAATCTACTATGTGTATGGCTTCATGATGCTGGTCCTGGTTATCCTGTGCATTGTGACTGTGTGTGTCACCATTGTGTGTACATACTTTCTTCTCAATGCTGAGGACTACAGATGGTGAGTTTTTTTTCCCCACATGGATCTCTGGAATATCAGCCACAAAACTGAGGCATTGTCATCCTGTCATCAATCCTCATTCTCGTTTGCTTGTCCCTCTCTTCCAGGCAATGGACGAGCTTCCTCTCTGCTGCATCCACTGCTGTTTATGTGTACATGTACTCCTTTTACTACTATTTCTTCAAAACTAAGTGAGTTTTACTCTTTATTAATCCGATGAAACATCCTGTTGTAGAAGTGCTTACATCTTACACACCTCTTACATTTTAACCTGCTGTATTTCAGGATGTATGGGCTGTTCCAGACATCCTTCTACTTTGGCTACATGGCTGTGTTTAGCACTGCCCTGGGAATCATGTGTGGTAAGTTTTAGGTCCACTTAATTTTATATCGTAGTAGGTCCAGGCCCTATTCCATGAAGCAGGTTTAGCTAATTCTGAGTTTGTTAACCATGAAATGAAAACCCTGGTTTTCTGTGCCAGGAAAAAAGTTAACTAAGTTGGTTACCGTGGTAACGGATCATGAACTAAAAAACTCTTGAGTTTTTCTCTGCGCCTAAACCAGCTGATTGACACTCACTCATTCCTCATTTGTAAAGTCCCTCTAAGAGCAAATGGAAGAGCAACTTAATTGGCAGATGTTTATGTTTTTAGAAACAGTGAAATCCCACCTTAGAAGTTAGGTTGGAAAAAAAAAAGTCACATCAGGGCTGTTACAGCCATTCACTCATCAATATATAAGGATAGAGACAGACAGCTCAGAGTAAAGTCTATGTAGTCTACATGTTTCTTACTCTGTGGACAGTAATCCAACAGTCAGACTCTTAGTCAGTTCCTCTGAAACATTACTGTAGCAGTTAATGTTGAACTTAAATGCATCTGCATAATAGCTTGCATCTGTATAAAGATGCATAATATATGATCTGTTGTCAATCATTTGTCGTGTTGTAAAAGCCACACTGATGGGGGGGAAATGTCTGTCACAGCTGGGATTTTGGAGATGGTGAATATTTGAGTGAAGATGATTTTAAGACCTGAAAACTGGACTAAATGTATTTAAAGTGCCTTTTTATATGCAGCTGCAAGCAGTCTGTATTCTGAACATATCTGCTGAAATTTGTTCACAACTTGAGATTCAGTTGTTACATGCTTTCAACATATTCAAAGGTTTTTAATTCAGACTCTGAATCTCAACATATTTCCCACAAAAAATCACAAATCAGTCTCAGTGGGTCGACAGAGAACAGGATCTGCCCAAAGGCATAGGCTCTGTAACAGATTAGCAAACGGACTGAAGTCTACTTGCAAAGCAGGAGAGATCCAAAACGGATGAATAGATCACAGGTTCAGACCAGATCAGGCCCTCATCCAGTTTAGGTTCATCCTGTCTGGATCCATTTATAATGGCTTAACTTTTCCAGATAATATTTTTTTCAAACAAAACAATGTTCATAAACTGTAGAAGAGAGAGGGAGGGAAAAAAAATGTTTTAATTTAATAAAAACGCGTCTTGAAGGTGGATCCACCCTGCAGTCTGCTACTGTCTTCAGTTTCTCTCACCTACACTCTGGCCCCGTAGGGTTAAAGCTAAATAATAAGATTTAAATATCAAACCTAAAATTAGAATTCAAGCTTCATTTAATGAAAGTTCAAGCCGGGTAAGTGATGATCCAGCTTTGAACTTCCCACACGCACACACATGTGTGTTATCAAACTTTTATTCTCTCTATGATGGTGACAGCAGACCAAGCTCATTAAAATCTCTTTTCTCTTCTTTGCTTTTTAAGATGACTGTCATGGTCCACACTGACACACATTCATATCCCTTGGTTTACTGGATTTAAATAACACTTTTTATTCACCCGTTGTCATAGTGAACTGTGGTATCAGAGCTCCATTGATGATGGCTTTCTTTCTCCACTCTCACATGCTTAACCCATGGTGAACATACTCAGAGTGGAACAAGAAACTCAAAGTTAATCAACTTTGAGTTTATTTTTAAACTCAGAGTTTGAAGACTCATCTCAGAATAGGAACTATTAGATGTTCTGCCAAATGTAAATAGCTGATCACTGCATAAACACCAGTGGTCTCATTTATAAAGGGTTGGTTTTGTGTTTATGTGACTTTACATACAGTTCGTTTAAACAAAAGAGAAAAGAAATAAATAGACGTGATGAATACATGATGGACTAAAATCTCAACTATCACGTCTCACTTCGTGTCACATGTTGGTAACACATCCACTTTATTGGAAACATACAAATAAGGAGTGTTATTTGTGCCAGTGAGGCGTGACACCATAAAAAATAGTCTGACATTAAATTCTGCTCAAGATTTCTCAATTTCCTCATCACATTCCCCGCCCTCTGAGCACAGAGACTGAGACAGTTCTTACACTTCATCTTACTCATAGTGTGGAGCAATTTCACCTTTCACTGAAGTTCAGTTTTCAAATATCTCAGAGTGCGGTTTTGTCTTGTTTTGTTTTTTTTAAATATCATTTGGAGAACTTGTGGATCAATTTGATTGGTGTAAAAATGCAAATATTGAGGTGATACTTGATGGATCACTGTCACAGCAAGAACCGTTTATTAGCAGCATTCACACTGTATATTGACAGCATTCAGAGGATTTAACCTCGCTTTACTTCTTAGTGACTGAAACATGCCTTTTGCTTCCTGCCTTTAAAAAATGTTAAAGGCAGGAAGCAGCAGCTTCCATAATTTAACATGACTATTTTTACAGTTTTACTTAAATTCGTGTCTTGCAAGGTTTGCTTTTCCTCTTACCTGCACAAATTTCCTCTAAATTGCTCATTTTCACATGAAGAATGCCACCTGCTCATGAATGGGAGTGCCTTTGTGATCTTGTGCAAATTCTCCAAAGATTGCTGCAAATTATCATCCCAGGTGGATTATTTTTGTACATCAAGCTGCAAGTCTAGCTGTCAGAAATCAAGAGAATCTGGGAAGTCTGTCAGCAGACACGGGGGACCTCAATAATTTGAAGATATTAATACAACTGCTGACATTTTATTGTTAGACGCGCACGGTACTGCGACAGGAATAAAGGAGAATTGTTGCTCAAACAGAAAGTGGTTTACGGCTTAGACAGGTGGTGGTCGAGGGGACGTGACAGTCATAGAGATGGACGTGAAAATATTAAACAGCAGGTGGTACAATGGAGGGGGCTATAGAAGTACAGTAGACAGCTGCTACGGGCAGCAATCTAATAAAAGCTTTTCACACCACCCTATAAATGATGTTAACCTGAAATTTCATTCATAGTTGGGCTTGAGTCAAACATGGAGAAAAGCACACTGACTGTATATGATTTAGGCTTATTCAGTATGAAAAATGTTAGTCGTATGTACATACAAGTAGTTCTTGCATGAAACCAATTATCTTTTTAGAGAAATCTTATTTTCTACATCGGTTATTCAGCTCTAAGTGCAGCTAAGTAGTCTTTTCCCCACCAGCTGCAAGCCAAACTCATTTTTCAGCTGAAAGAGTAATAAGCCAAGGCTGACACTCATGTACCTTGAAGGACCTTTGTGGAGCTTTCTCTGATCTGCATCAGGTACTACACTGCCTCCTGGGCTGGCTGTGTGTCTGAATGCTCATTTTGTAGATGTGGGATGTGCGTTTCTCTGCTAAAACCTTTATTGGATACCTCACCAGTAATCATCCTGTCTCGTGATGGATTTACCTGTAACAGCAGAGTTTGATACCTGGTGCTGTCAAACAAAAAGCAACTTGCTCACAGATCATCTTTTGCTTTTCAGGTGCCGTAGGATACATGGGAACAAGTGCCTTTGTGAGGAAGATTTACACAAATGTGAAAATTGACTAAGAAGTGAAGCAGCATCAACACAGGGATGTTAATGGATTTGCCTAGGCGTATCCCAAAAGACGGCGGGCACAAGTCATTCTTTATTACTTTTCTTTCTTGCAAAGAGATTGTGAGAATCTCACTTTGTACAATGTAGTTTTTCCATATATTTTTTTTTCCCCTCTCTGAAAGATTTTCAACGCCGCAACTCAATAGTGAACAACAGGAGACCTGCGGAAGAGACATCAAACACAACTTTTGATTTTTATCAGTTGCTTTCAAACAAACGTTGAGGGAGGCGGCGAATGTTTAAGGCTGACATGGCTTCTCTTTTCCAACCCAGTCCCACCTGAGACCAGAGAACATACAGTACATGTGATATTGATGGAATAGTGTAGCTCTCTTCAGTGAAGAGGCCTGAGTGTATTGAAAGCCTTTGTTCTGTTGTGTCAGAATATTGGAGAGTTGGGTTTGTGTTTGTGTTCTGACTCTGAAGTCTATTTTGTATTCATGAAGTCACTCAAATTATTGTTACTATAGTACAATTGGTTGTTTCCATTGAAATCCACTGGGGGAAAAAAACAAACAAAAAACTAAAAATGTTCACCCAATAATCATTCACCAATTTCAATTATTCTTAACTCCCTGTTAAGGTAGCAGTCCATCCAGTCAAGAGATTTTAGTCCTGCTGTAGTTTACTGTACAGACAAAGAACAGAGGGACTGAGCAACAGCTGAGGTACAGCAAGAACTGATTTTTTTAAAAATGGATGTTTGATGTGATCCCATTTATCTGTTTAGTTTTATGTTTTCTAAATGTTTGGGTTTGAATGAAGTCTACATGTAAAGATAATATATGGATGGTGGGCAGTGTATATAACCATAATAATGTACCTTTAGATGTAGATCCCAAATGTATTTTCGTTGTACAGATTTACTACAGGGTGTTGTTTTTTTCCTTTCTTCCAAAAATGAATCGTTCAGTTAAAACAATTTGTTTGTTTGGTGCTTGGGGTGGGGCTGGTGGCGCTGTTACATCTTGCCTGAAATTGCATGAAGTTTTCACCAAATCATCAAATCAGATTTCACTTCAGCGCTGTCAGTTTCTTTTTTTTTTTTCCTGATTGTTGGCATCTTCTTAGTTTCAAAATGGAAAGGTGCATTTTGATGATTTTCTAGACACTTTATTTTGATTCCATATGTTATTTAAAGCCTTAAAAAGGCTCTACATCTTCTGGTAAGCCATTTCCATCACGTTCTGTTGCCTAACCCGAAACATCGTCTGTGAATGTTCAACGGAAAGAGGCAGTGGCTTTGTTTCTGCAAACATACTGTACAAATTCAACTTTATGTACACTTAAAGCTAGATGTTTTCATAACCACACAGTGCTGCGGTGTGTTTCAAATGCTCCCCCCCCATTTTGTGTAAATTCAGTATGTACCCTACTTGTATGAGAAGTGGCATTGCCTTCTTTTTTTTCTCTTGATTTCCAGTTCTCCCCCACTGAAGTTGATTTTGGCACCTCATGTTGTGTACCAATGTCTGATTAGACATTTTGAACCTCCATATTAACTTGCTGTAAAAAGAAAATAAACATGTTTATGTACAGGGGTTATTAAAGCGTGATCTTGACTTTGATGGTAAATACTGTCGAACCTGATTAGAACAGTCTACAGCATTTATTTCTAGACTACAGCATTATAGTCCTAGCTGGACCACTAAGGAGAGGCAGCTAAGATGATGAAGTTATGGCAGGAAAAATAAGACAAACATGAAGACCACTTTATTCTGTGGTCTGGTGCATTATTCAAGACAAAGAGCTGTGGTTTATGAAGCGTTTGTTTATTAGAGCATCCAGATGTTGTGAGTAAATGCATATGCTAAAGTGTAAACTCAGTATATTTCTAGATTTGTACCACGTTTAAGCCTTCAATCTGCTGTGAAGTGTTCAGTTGACTTTTTCAAAGTACTCCTTGGATCCTTCTGGTGTTGGTTTGATCTGAAAAACAAACATTACAAAAACTGAGAAAGGAGGGAAAAAAAATGTGTATGGTATCAAATCCACATTAGCTGTTATAGCCTTGAATGGACTGAAACACAGAGCCCAGGTGTACTCACTGTTGGGGAGTGAGGGGTCCAGCTGGCCGGACACACCTCCCCGTGAGTCTCCACAAACTGGAAGGCCTTCACTAGACGAAGAGTCTCTTCAACACAGCGGCCCACTGGCAAATCATTCACACTCATGTGCTTCACCACGCCATTTGGATCAATGATGAAGAGTCCCCTAAAGGAAAAAAACAAAAACATCAGACATCTTTCTAAACAAGTTTAGGTCTCGATGCATGCTCAATCATCCAGGTAAGGAAATCCCAAAAGGTTGTTTGTGTTCATCTGGACGTAGCATTTTCAGTGGAAGAAACATTTCGTCACTCATCCAAGTGACTTCTTCAGTTTCAGCTGACTGCAGGTTTCCCCAAGCTTATAAACAGTGTTAGAAGGTTCTCCCTTCAATATTGAGCAATTACATAAAAGACCAGTTACAGGCACTATTGCAACACTTGGTGATATATCTGGATAAACCCACCAAATGAGAGAAAACACACTTTAAGGCCTGTTGCATAATATTCCCTGTCTTCAAATTAAAAATACCCAGAGGACTGGGTATTTAAATCAACAATGACAACAGTAGCAGCAACATTAGTCACTTTTCCAGACATTAAAAAAAAAAAAAAGAAGCTTTTTCTAAGTTTATTTTGGGTATAGATGACGGAGTTGTGGAACTGTGGGTGTGAATGTATGACATTTACCATTTAAAGCCTTTATACAAACTGACCATGTAAAATAAAATTTAATAAAAGCTGTGAGGATAGAACTTTACAAAACAAACAGTCTGGCAGAGACATTCCTGGATGGAAAAAAAATCAAAGAAAAACTGTTTAATACGCTCTATAAAAAGTAATCCCCGTGATGCATGTTATCAGATTCTGTTAGGGTTCCTATTACAGCTGTGCACATTTTTACTGGTTTGTGTTTTATGTCTTTGATTTTATATTTTAGTACTGTGAGCCAGTTGTGGACTGATACTTGTTTCAGAGCACATAATGAACTCACCTCAGAGCAATTCCTGGACCGTCCAGCAGCACACCATAGTCTCTGGAGATCTGCTTGTTGAGATCTGAGAGCAGAGGGATGTGGATATTTCCCAAGCCTCCAGCCTGACAAAACATAAAAAGATACATGAACACAAACGCTGCATAGTGCTTCTAGTAGTGTTCGAGAAATAACAGCTTTTGAGATTATTTCACAGTACTGCAAAGTGCTGCAAGCACAACACACTCTGAGGTCAGTCATTTACTAAAGGCTCCTTGAAGTTCTACTTCAGAGACTGAATAGAGAACGCACAGTGATCTGAACCTTGCACCGTGTGCCGCTTACTGAATAACTATTACACTGAATGTACCTTTCGTGGCGTGTTGATCCATGCCAGGTGGGTGAAGTGAGAGTCCACAGACACTCCGACCACCTCGCAGTTGACATCGTGGAACTCGTTGGCCTTGTCGCTGAATGCGATGATTTCTGTCGGACACACAAATGTGCTGTGGTGTAACAAAAAATAAAAAGCACTTATTAAAAATCATAGCACATCTGCAGAAATACTGGAAAATCTCAGGCCATTAATGTCAACATTTTATTCACTTCTTCATCTCATGCTGAAAATTATTCTTATAAATACTCACAAATCCAGTGGGTAGAAGAAAAGGACCAGGTATTTGCCCTTGAAATCAGCGAGGCTCATGTCCTTGAACTCCCCATTGTGGACAGCTGTCCCTTTAAAAGCAGGCGCAGGCTGGGTGACAGCAGGGGCCCATCTGGAAGCGCCTGATACAGCAAAGTCAAACTCTATTTATTTATCATTTATTTATCAACATAAGATATGCAACAGTCTTCTTTTTTTGTCAATTTGCCTTTGTACAGAACTGACTATAAGATGCATGCTGGATAAAACAGTAATTTATTGTAATGTCATCTGGTTAATGTTTGGCTTGACACAGATATACAAACATTTACACTGTTTATCTGGCAATGGGTGGGTGGGGTTGGGGGTGGGAAAGCAAGGCTTTTGCAGAGTGAAACACACAAACATCAAACATGATTTTAGTTGGTTTTATAGATACATCTCCCCTTTGTTTGCTGCAATGTATTTTAAGTACACAGAGCAAGAACATTAATGTTATCTAAAGAAAACCGAGTTGCAAAGTTGTGAAAAATTCAGCCGTCATACGAGTTCAAGAAAAATCAGAAAAAGTCGAATCATTCTCTCACGTCAATTTTATGACAGTAAGAGTATTTTTTGTCATAACTGCTGTAACAAACATGATATTACAGCAAAGCTAACATTTGAACAAATGCTTTTATTTTATATCCACAACACTGAACACTTGAGCAGAATTTAACCAAACAGGATCACAAATATAACGATACTGTTGATATTGCTGGAAAGTTAATTATAATGACTATAGTTTTTCCTTTTGAGTACAGCTGTAACCAACTGTTTGGTAAAACTGCCCCATATTGCATTTTGCAGAATAAAATTGATAAAAACAGTATAGGGAGAAAAATGCTATCATCTTATCCTGGAAAGCAAATAACTTACTTCATTTCATCTGTAAGTTATTTGATCAGTTGACTAACTCATGGTGTGTGCTATATATAAGTAGAAAACAGAAAAATCCTGCCAGAGCTGAATCAGGCAGTTTCATTTCTGACTGCATGCTGTGTGTTTTGGTTCTGTACATACTGGTGGAGAAACAGGATCTCTGGAGTGCAGGAGCGGTGAGGACTCTTGCAGCCCCGCAGGCTCCATGCTGACAGGCTGCTGCGACTTTCAGCCCTCCTGCTGCAACCCTCGCCTCAAAAATAAATAAAAAGACATTAATATGACATGAATAATCCATAATCCATAATCTGGAAGGATATTTAGCTCTTTTAGTTATCAAGTTGCCATTTTACTAACTGCAACAATGGTTTAGGACGACTGGAACATGAAAAGGTATCAATGCTTTCAAGCTTGCAGATACATTCAAGAGTGAAAGAATTTGTCCTCCGTGAAAGGAAAATGTCCTCTAATCGTGTTTTTCATGGTTTACCTTCATTGGTACCACCTGAGAATCTAGTGAGCAAAGGTGATTGTGGTGCTGAAAGAAAGATCCTCCAGCATTAAACAAGCCTTGTTAAGAAACCTTTTAAAATGAGAGGTTATTTAATGAATTTGAGTTGATAAAATTAAAGGTCTAACCCAACAGTTTCTCCACACTGAACTAAACCAAGGTCTTTGTGAGTACTGCTCATTCTTTAATTACTATACTCACACTGAGATATTCCACTGCTATGTTATATACAGATAGTACTTTATGTGAGCAGCACATCTTAAATGTTCCTACTGCACATACACTGCCACCATAAATAGTTCAAAAACGCATGTGCCACTTTAACTTTTTAAAGTGACTTTTCTTCCAACATAGGTTATGAATTATTTAAATGGATTTATTTTTGCGACACCGTACTGTTATATGTAGGCTACACTGTGTTCTGGAGTAGCTTGAGGAAACATTCCTGCTGTGTGTGTGTGTGCGGAGATTCTGTCTATCAACACGCACCACCTTTAGGTAAGAAATTATTTTTTATTCAAAACTTGTTGAACGAATTGCTTAGCTGGGATATCAAAGAGAATTTCCAAAAATAGGAGGAAACTGAGGCTACACTGCCTCTATAAGTTTCTAAGTCATCCACTTGCTTTGGCTCCCAAACGGTGAAACCGCAGCAGGGATTTTATATCAGCAAGTGCTGTTACTAACAGAAGGAAAAATAAATCACAACAAAGCTTTCCAAAGTTAGAATTTTTAGTCCACGTTATCCTCGCGCTCTGCAGTAACAGTAACGAGTGCCCTGTCCTCCACACTAAGTTTCTCTGACTCCTCCCCTCCTGCTGCAGCTGGAGCAGCTGTCTGACACTAAGTTTTTATTTCCTCATTCATATAATTGATATCAAAGCTCATACTGAAGGACACTCATCTGCAGAAGTCTGTATCTTTACGAATACTGAAATCCCTGTTAGGCATTATTGACGTTACATTTAACCTGACCATGCATCAAAGTCAGAGACAGCAATCACTGGACCTCAATGACTTTATCATCAGCTCAGAATAAAACCACATTAGCGCTCTGAACTATGCAGGCAGTTCCCCTGCAGTGACTCATTTACTGTACATCACTGTAAAAATCCCTATTAAAAAGGCACTATAACAAAGCCGTTTACAGCAGGGCTGTCAAAGATAACACTGGGGGTGGGGGAAAAAAAAAATCGATACTGTGTAGTATCGTGATATTTTGTTTGCTAATAATGTATCGATACAGGGACAGCAGAAATCGATATTTTGTTACAAAAAAAGTTTTTGTGGACTGGAACATGCTCTGACTTCAGAGCATGTTGATCAGCTCCTTTTTCTGAGCAAGAATCCTGACACTGTCCAAATGTGTTTAACTTTTTTTATGGCAGCAATAAACATGACAGTTTACTTATTTTAATTTAAGACATGTTTTATTTTAATTAAGTTTAAAACTTTTTTATTTAATGTAAAATTATATTTTGTTTTAATTTACTTTCAAATTCTTCAGTTGCTGAATGGGCTTCATAGGTTTCACAAATTGCATAGTTCAGAATAGCTATAATTGTACCAGATGGTTGCATTCAGTTAAGTTGGACTAGACTGTAATACAAACCGTTCAGTTTGTCAACAATATAACTGACTGAAATGAGAGAAAGACTGAGTGCGAGACTTTGTTATTAGATAAAATTAATATTGATAAAGTTTACCTTTATGTACAGAATCTGAATATCGCAAAATATTTTTAAAAATTGCAATAATATCATATTGTGCGTTAAGTATTGTGATAATATCGTATCGTGGGCTGTATGGTGATTCCCACCTCTAGATAACACCCAGCAAAGACTCCAATCTGGTCGCTAGGCACCTTTGGAAAATGTGGATTTTGGATTTTTACACTACAACTTAAGTAACAGACATTGCGTAATTAACCTCTGTTACTTGAGTAAAGGATAAAAAATTAAATGGCCCTATAGATAAATGTCTTTATTTACAGAAACAAACAAGACATTTTCTATAAATTAACAAAAACTTTGTATTATTATTACAGGGCAGTCTAGGCCATGATCTACAACAATTTTAATGCGATTTTCAACATGTATTTTTTACAATTTAAACCTAAAAAGTTGTGCTGACAGATTTCGTTCATTTAGTTTCACTTACTACAAAAAAAGAGAAAAAAAAAGAAAAAAAGCTTTATAATGTGGAGAAAATATATTTGCACGTTGAATTTGTAGTTAAACTTCTTTAAGCTCCTAGGACCTGGCGTCCACATATGTGGACATCACATTTTGGGTTATTTAAACTAAAATACTCAATTTCATTAAAATGAATATCCTCATATGTAGCTCTTATTTTTCTTAAAAACAAAAATAAGGTAAAAAAAAAAAAAAAAATCTGGTAATTCTTTGTTTTTACATTCGTCAGGCCCCAATATGCCCAAATATCAAAGAGAAATTAAAAATTCATGTCGTGGAAGAGTTCGGGTCTTAGGAGGTTAAACTGTAAAAGAGGAATTTCTTTGATGTGGCCCATGTAAGATCAAAGTGGACTGTATGTGGCTCATGATGTAAGATTAGTTTGACATCGCTGGTTTACAGCCTGCAATGACGCGTCTGAAACTTTTCTGTATGGTTTCCTTTTTTAAGACTGCACATAAATCAATTTATGTGTAAAAGTACAACAAGTGGAAGGTATTCTAATGAGTCAGACAGCAAACAGTGGCTGAGGCTTCCAGAAAGGGACCCCCATCCCCACCAGCACCAGTATAAACTATATTTAAGAAAAATTAAAAAAAAGAACAAAAAGGACAAAGCAAAAATAGATTTACACCACCGAGATAGAGATAGACGTTGTTAATGCTAATGTCTGCCATGTGCCAAATGTTACTGATTGTGCAAGTTTTCTGCTGAGTTGTTAAACCTGTAGACTGATGGAAAGGGTGGGGACCGTAACATTGCACTACTAGGCAAACTGCACTAATATGCTCTCACTGAACACTGTCATCCAGCTGTAGCAGGTTAGACATGCAAACAAACAGCTGATAATGAGCCAGCTAAAACAACAACAGCTGGTCATAAGCCAACATTATGCCAGCTCGAGTTCCATCTGATAAATATGTTGATTACATTCGCACATTGTATGGGAGTTTATTCGCTAAATGTCTGTCCAACAATGTTACATCCACTCCAAAGAAAGTTTCACTAATGATGGTTAACTGCAGCAAAATCATCGGTGCTTGCTGACATAAAGGTTCAGGATATTCTCAACAACTCGCGTCAGTATTGCTTTCAAATAGAAGTGAGCTTCACTGACTAATCGACTTGCTTCAGACTACTTTCAAAGTTTTACAGCCTCCTCCAGATTAAATGGACATAGATATACCACAACTGAGGTAAACAGTCACTAAGATATACAGCAGCCAGATTTGGTTGTCCTACAGCGCCCAACATAGCTAGGATTATGCACTTATATTGGGAGGGGTTGGAAAGCAGGATCTACTGACATCTAGTGGTGAGATTTTATACACCATACCTTTAAAGTAAAAGCTGGGGCTCTTGAAGCATGTGGACTGCAGAATAAAATTCAACAACAGCTCAATCACGCAAAACAAACTGCCTTGATATTGAACACAATTCAGCCCCAGCTTTGTTGCCATTCATACAAATAATAATAATAATAAATCTATATTAGTCATGGCCTACAAAGTGAACACAGCAGTTGCGTACAGGTGGTAATTATTATCATACTAAATTTGAACCTCTGCTGTGTTCCCGCCTTCCTTTCTTTAAGACTTTGTGTAATTAATGGGATTAATTGCAAGCGAGCTTCTTTTTTTTCTTTTTTATCTTAATACAAGGCAACTCAGTTCATAACTTTGACCCTGCTTACCATAGAAAATTCTAGCACAATGCATCAAGATGGCGAAATTAACGTTTCTATATAAGACACGAACGTCATTTTTTTAAGGTTTTGTTTAGGTATAACCACAACTCCACTCATCGCTCTTCTTATGAAGCGAGGCTTGCGCAGTTGTCGCGGGTTGACACCGGTGTCAGTTGGTGCTCAGGTTCAAATGTGCAGCACACACAACATAAATGCGGAGGACAATTTTTCATTTATTTTAATCAATACCTGCTATCAACACTGACTAATGACTTATGTGCAACAGCGCGAATAACAAATGCAAAGTAACGTTATTTAAAGTTGCACTTACAGAGGTCCTGAGCAGTTTTCCGATGGTGGCTGCCATTTTGGATTATGTCACTGGAGGCACGGTTGAGCAGGTTATTACACACGTGCTCAATTCCAACCTCTCCTTTGAAGGAAAAACTATAAAAATAAATGAATTGTATTAATATTTTGCCAACTCAATTTATCGAATATGCCGACCATAAAACGTATTTTGTGACAAATTATGGCGCATAAAGAAAATGCTAAAGTCACGTTACCTTCAGGTACAGCTCGTAATATTGAGACAAAAATATTTTAAGTGAGCGAAACACGAAGCTGATATTTGTTTCTTTTTAATTTAAATTGTGTTTGTTTGACCGTAAAAATGCTAAATTGGTCGTTGTAGTCTCTGTTGAACACGCTGAGCAGAAAGCCACTAGGAAAAAAAACGCGACGCCTGATATATCCGACATCCCTGAATGTAGCATAAACCTTTGCGAACACGTGACTGGTGGCGGAAGTCGAGTCTAATTAGAAGTTGACCTCAAAAGCATGAGAAATGCATGCTTGTAGGCGATGTACTGTAATAGTGTCACTGTGAGTGATTTAATTTATGAAACGTGAATGTACTCCTTGTTCTAATGGATCCTAACCTGTTGTACTGGAAAGCAGAGGGACAGGTAACGGTGCACAGCATGCATAGCATCACCTCTCACAGTTACCATGGAATTAGTTTCTCTCATGCTTTTTCATGACTACACTTTTCCTGTTTTACAGTCTTTCCTCCGTCGACTCAAGATCTGGGTTAATCTCCTTAATCCAACCCTCCTGCTCTCATCTGACGTGAGTAGCAACCACTGCAGTGATCCGATATTATGGGATGAGTGGAAAATACCTGATGTTTACCTTGTGATTTTGCTCCCCGCAGCCTGAGATACAAAAGGCTCACTCTCTCCTTGGAAGCGGAGAAAAATTAAATGAAAAGGTCAGATTATGTTGAAGGATCTGAGTGCACAGTGGTCACGTACACAACACTGTGAACCTGCTGCAGGTTGTTTTACTTCTCTTTCTTTCATTTTATCTACTAGGATGAAGCTGCACTGACCATCTCACTTGTAAGTCTTGCAAGAAATGACCCTAAATTAAGATTTCCTCACTATCAGTCTTATTAAAGTATTGTTAAGTGGAAGGAGCTATGTTGTGGAGATGTGATTTAAAGGAGGATGACCACTTTGTCTCCACAGTCATCTGTCCACCCTGATTCTGGGGCTGCTCTTCCCCTAATTTTTCGGCCGCCAGGTAACAGACTTTTACAAGTGTTGTTTACAAGTTTCCATACATACATTTGCAGTGTGATCAGTTCATATGTGTGATAACAAAGATTTAAACGGTTGTTAAAGATGCTACAAAGGCTGCAGGTTTTCCAGATAAACACCTGTAAGTTCAAACAGCAATCAGCTGTGTTTTTTCCCATGTGTATTCCTGAAGCATTAAAATAGACCTGTTAGACTTTTCCATATTTTATCTCCAAAGAAAAACTTTGGTCATGTGTTATATGAGATAAAGTTTCAAATAACAAGGTTAACATGTATAACATATAAGTAACGTATAAGTAACCTGCGTGATCAGGTAGAAGAAAAGGAGCTTAAGAAGGTGTGTCAGATTGATGGGCTGCACCAGGGTCCATTATGTCTGTGAATTAAATGAAAGCTACCCATGTAGAATCCAAGTAAATGGGCACAATAGCAGTCCATATCTATATATTGTGCAATGAAAAAGGGGAATGAATGCAACAATATTTCAAAACATGCAGCTTTCTTGTGATTTCTTTAAGTAGTCTTCAGGAATAGTTCTCCAGGCTTCATGAAGGACATTCAAAGCTCTTCTTTGGATGTTGGCTGCCTTTTCTTCTGTTCTCTGTCAAGATGATCCCACACTGCTTCAATAATGTTGAGGTCCAGGCTCTGGGGAGGCCAATCCATGACCGATAGCGTTCCACTGTGTGTGTGTGTGTGTGTGTGTGTGTGTGTGTGTGTGTGTGTGTGTGTGTGTGTGTGTGTGTGTTTTCTATCAAAGTATGCCGCACTGCACTAGCAGTGTGTTTGCAAGGTGGAACTCAAATGAACTCCAGTCTTATCCCTATGTTTCCCCCTTCTTAATAATGGCTTCCTGACAGCCACCTCCCATTGAGACCATTTCTGATGAGGCTTTGGTGAGCAGTAGATGGGTCCACTGAAAGGTCAGATCCATCTCTCAGCTCCTGTGTCAGGTCTAAGGATTTTTTATATATATATATATATATATATATTTATTTATTTATTTATTTTCATGCCTTTCAGGTACTCCTCGTCTGTTGTAGTTTTTTGACTGTCTGTTGTGTCTACACATAACAATCGTTCATCCCTTAAGTTAAATGTCCTTTTATGCTTGAATGATTCAGAACAGTCCTCTGAAAATGGTCAGGTACAACGAAAGAACAGAAAATGAGTGTAAAAGCAGCTGATGTCCAAAGAAAACCTTTGAAAGACGTTTAGAAAGCCTGCAGAACTATTCCTCAAAACCACCTAAAACACTTCTAAATAATAAAATAAACTGTCTCCTTACAATAAAAATATATTTTTTAAAAACACAAACAAGGTGCGGCTCAAGACTTTTGCACAGTGCTGTATATTGCTGAAAGAGTTTTACAGGAGATTCTGATGAGTTCATGTCCACCTGCTTCTTTTCAGCATTTCTTCCTATATCAGGACCTTTGGTAGGTGTCTACTCCTTTATTTATTTATTTATTTATTTACATACATACATACATACATACATACATACATACATACTTTTTTTTTTTTTTTTCAAAAGGAAGTTTATTTATTTAATTTCACAGGTTGTTGCCAGTCTTTTGCCACACAGCACTGTGAAACCTGCTCTGTTTTGGCAGGTAACAAAGCATATTGATGAGATTGATAAATATATATTAGACATGAACAAAGTAACTAATGGCAAATATTCCACTGCACTCTTTCAGTTTCTGCTGCAGAGTTACAGTGCTGGGTTCAATTATGCAAACAGAAATTCTTCATCAGAGCAGGTAAAGTGTTTAGATCAGGCCTATATTTTCATTTATGAGCTGATTGTGTGATCAAATAGCTCAATCATTTTTTTTAAAAGTGTCTTTTCTCTAATCTCGAGCCCTCCCTCTGTTTCTGCACTTATCTCCCAGCACCAGGGGTACAACATTTCTCTGAAGCAGCTTCTGTTGATCACTGGTACAGTCTCCTATACAACATGTGCAGGGGTGTGTGCATTTTGATTATGGAAATCGTAACCGTAATGCCTCAAGTAAATGTTGGTTTTTCAGTCATTGTTACTTTGTATCTTCTGTTTCAGGCCCTCCCTCAGATTTTTATCAACAGACTAGGTTTAAGAAGCTCAGCAGTGCAGACTTTCTTTAGGTCAATATTACCAATCCCTCTCTCAGGTAAGTTCTGTGTGCTGAATACAAGCCGCTGTGCTTACTGCATAAATAGTATTGTGGAGTCTCATACAGTAGAAATCATCCCAATGCAGACACTGTATTTAAAGTTTCCATTTTGCATTTTAGGTTTCTATTAGAGTAGCTTTGCATGATTTACAGTTCAGAATAATCCTTATGTATTTTACACTTAGCTTTGGTGCAGACCCTCTGTCTGAAACAAGCTGCTCTGCTTTTAAAGTAACTTTCTTCTTATCCTGATTGGCTTCCTCTTGCCAAATGAAGGTTTAGCAGGTTAGCAGGTGGTATGAGCTCACATATTTGCCTGGGAAGACCATATTGGGGATAATAGGGAAAAAAATGAAGCCTGAGCCTATTGGTACCCTAAAAGAGCAAATGAACTAGCATACTTTCAGCTCTGCAATGTTGTTTTACTCTCCTCAGCTACTCTGGCCTTCTTCAATGTGTTAACTGTTAGAAGTGAGGAGTCAGAAACTGGCATCCAAGTGTTTGATCACAATGGAAATCCTGTTGGCATGTCCAAAGCAGCAGGAGAAAAGGTATTTAAAATAAATAAATAAATAAATAAATAAAAATCAGTAATTTCAGTGAAATCTTGATGTAGTAAAGATCTTTCCTTTTTTGTGAGGCTGTGTGGGAGACTGCCTTGTCAAGAGCGGCACTGTTCGGTATGACCGCCGCCGTTCCTAATCTGCTGGTGCTACTCATGAAAAGGTCAGCCTTTTGTTAAAGCCGTCTTTAACACCCTCCGAATAAAATCAGGTTTGACCGAATAGATTTTTCTTTACAGGGTGAGACCCTTCCAGAGGAACTCTCTGCTTGTCGCTCCTCTCCGACACATAAGCACCGCGCTCGTCCTTGGCCTGATGATTCCCGTTTCATTCAGTCTCTTTCCACAGCTGGGAACGGTAAGGGTCGGGGTCCTCCTCTGCTCTCAGGTTTTGTTTTGCTTTCTTGAACTTAGCTGACACTGACCTTGTTTTGCAGATAAAGAGGGAGCAGTTGGAGGAGGAGCTGCAGGCTGCAGCAGTTGGGAGACATTTATTCTACCACAGAGGACTCTGAAAAGCAGCTTTAGATAGAAGACACACAATCCACTGACATGTTCCACAAACTGCAGAGGGCATGACAGGAACAACCCACCCCCCACACACACACCCCCCAAAATAAAGAGTTTATTTCAAGCAACAGTTTACTTTCTGATAGAAATTTATTTCACTTTGAGTATTAGTTGGATTTATAGATATAGCAAATATTACACATTTTCATGAAAATATATTTTCAAAGTTGCACGAGCCTATGTGTTACCGTCACCTGAAATACTGCAATGTGGTGAAAAATGGATTCAACCGTACAACAATGGAGCTAACGACACTGATTTAGAAGAGTGGAGAAAAAAAACAGCTTGGAAAATAAGACGTGTAATTAAACACAAGTGAGTCAGTGTGGGCATGGAAGCATTAATCGTTATTTAATCAGCTCAAGACTGAAGTGGAAGCTGTTAGTACAACTCTGAAAAATCCCCACCGCACAACAGTTTACTTCTGTTTCAGCTGTACGCGGCGCTAATGCTGTTAGCAAAATAGAAAATTTGACATTCCTTTAAAAGAAAAAAAGAATCTACAAGTTGTGCAGTGTCTGCTACACTTGTAATCTGATTTCCCCGTACAGCAAAGTTTCTATCAGCTAAATCGGTAATTGCAAAACCTGCACACACATGTGACAGTACAAAGTGAGTACCCAGCCACGAACAAGCTTTGTGACGTTTGGAGTTGCTGCGTTGCACCGTGAACAGGAAGCCAACGTGTGGGAAAACGCTCTGATGGAAAATCACTGCTCGTTGTTTCTGCTCTACAAACTCCAAGTCAACAGCTGCGGCGCTTTTCCCCTCATACCTGTTACTGTTAAGGGATAAAACTTGCATTGTTTTACATTTTCAGCAAATCCCACATAAAGACCATCGTTTCAGATTACACAAAAACTCAAGCAGCTGTGCACTGAGGTCTACACCTCAGGCAGCAGCCAGTCTGTTCACATTGTGTGTTGATATTTTTAATAACTCGAGCTGTAGATTAATTTAGTTTCTGCTAAAAAACATTAATTATCACCAAACTAATCCTTTCATTGCTCCCATTATTGGTGTGTGTGAGTCCCCTGATGTATTAGATAAGCAGTGCACCATAAAATCTGATGCTAGGGACACTTTTCTTCCTTGTATTAACAGTGTGCCATTTAAAAAAAAACAAAACAAACCGTAATGATCCCAACAGTGAGTCCATGCTGCGGATGGTAACCTGCAGTAGAGTGTTTGAAAACAGCTTTATATCCTCAAGAGCTGCTCTGCAGCTGCCAAATGAAAGAGGAAGTTCTCCGTCGCTGGAGGGAAATGACGCTGCTTTAAACCTTCCAGTGTGATTTTAGAGTCTTCACACTCATCAGCAAGAGCAACCAGGTTAGCGAGGATCTCTTTAGTCTTGACAGAAATGTCCTGCAGATGAAGGGCACATTAGATTTAAGACTAGGTTTCTTGCAGCTGGCGCTTTCCTGTCCGGTGTTTTTAACTACGTTCTTACCTTGATCACCTGACTGTCTGACTTCTCTGCGTCCTCCGCAGACTGCACGATGAGTTGGCCGATGTCCTTGTGCAACTTCCCCATAGCCATGGCTTCTGTTGTGAGAGACTCAGCATCAGTCTGAGAGAATCAAAGCAACATATTGCTCTCTCTTTGAACACATGCTACCTTTAGCACTCTGGGATACTGTGATGGTGCTGTCTGGGAGGTTCACAAACACATCAAACAAATCCGTTCTGTTGCTCACTTCCGGATTTACAAACCCTGCTATGTATCCTGTGGAGGAAGCAAACATATTGGAGCATTAATAATTCACCCATTCACCCCAGTCATGGCAGTGCAGATAGTTGCTAAGCTGTGTGATGAGTTTTCTGTTAATTACACAGATAAACCAGTAGGCAGCCTCACCGGGGCATTTCTTTAAATCCTCCAGTTCAGCATCACTCAGGTGGACGTACGGGTGGAGGATGGACCAGTCTTTCCTGTGCCACACGAGAGCCGGCAGAACTCTGAGAGACAAACAGAGAAAAGAGTTACCCACACAACACAATTATGTCCACTATGATATGATTATGAAAGTCTTAAATTCACCTCGTGAACTCCAGCAACGCCTCAATCCGAGGGTGATGGACAACAATCCGCTTCTTCAGCATCAAGGCTGTATACAGGATGATGGTCTCCATCCTGAACTGAGACACCACATCTGAGACGAGCAAAAACATGGTCGAAGATTTGACATCTTGTGACTTTTTCCACTAACAGCTAACATTTTAAAATGTTCAATGAATTAATTAAAAAAAGCTGTACATCAACTAAAAATGGATATAATAATTACTTAGATGCCAAACTGCATTTGCATAACGTTTTCCTGCCGTCCCCAGCAATTCATTTATTGTTATCCCATATTTTTTACACTACTTAATGCAGAAATTGTTGCTTGAGATGATATCTCAAGCAGCTATCGTGTATTTTCTCCATGATTATGACTCTGGCTCCATTGTTTCCGGCACGCTGAGCACCATCTGCTGCACGAGTAGCATCACAGCTGAGCAAACAGTTATAACTTCAAAGTTAATAAATGACAACCCCATCATTTTCCATTTAAAGTATATCTCACGATATATGTGTATGCCCATGTAAAAAAACTTTTTCACGAGACTGTGTGGAGACGTGATTAAGTACACCTCATCATTCGGTAGCTCGTGCGACCACTTTAAACAGCAATAACATAAACTCATAATTTTCTCTCTGATTTCATCAGTCTCTAACAACACTAGAGGCATTGTGGCCCAGTCTTCTTTACAACATAGCTTCAGTTCATTGACGTTTTACAGTCAGTCATTTATGCACAGCTCTTTTAAGGAAAACTTCAGCTATCAGACAGATGGGCCTCTTTGGTATACAGGGGAATTCTGGTCGACTCAATGACTGTAACGTGCACTTCTGGAAGGATTGTGGTATTGTGTTAACACACGCCTCAATGCTCCAGACCAGCAAACTGACAAAACTTCTGCTTTTATAGAGGTTCTCACATTTAACAATGATAAGTTAATCAAGTACATTTGATTAGCTGCACCTGGGTACCCTCTTATTAAAGCGGTAAGTTTATTAGATTTTCTCAGGACTGCATAAGGTTGTAAGAAAACTTTCATTTTCATGTGAAATATCAGCTGACCCTGATATGTTTTACTTCCTAAAAACCTCCAGTAACAGCGGGGGTTTCTAATAAGAGCTAAAAAGCATGAATTCTTTGCTTTTAAAAAGTTCAAACAGTGTTCGGCCACAATAAAACAAATGAAACAAATAACAAAAATCTTAAATAGCAGATTTGTGTACACAGGAAAGTCCGGGAAAGGTGTTCAGTATTTTTATGCGTGTTCCTCTTTACAAACGTGAAGTCCTACCTTTGACTGAACCTGCCAAGTAGGCTTTCCGAACATCGTAGTCCTTAATGAGAAACGAGCCGTTTTCGTCGCTCTGACAGATTCCTTTGGTGAGGACGGTGATGTAGGCTTCCATCATTTTCACCGGACTTCCGTGTTTGACATACATCCTGAGAAATAAATGTAACTGTGTGAGTTCAGCCCAAAGCACAAAGACATAAGGTGATGCTTCGTATTCATAAAGACTGTAACCTGCAGAGTATTCTACTGAGTGCAGCATATTTCTCAGGGTTGAAGTCTTTTGCTGTAACAACTACTGAAAAATGAGTGACCTTGACGAAGAGAAAGAGAGACATTAAAGAAATGCTCATCTATGGAGGGATGGAGATATTATATGTGACAAAAAGGATAAAGCTAATGCCTGGATAAAGACACCTTACCTTGTTTAGTGCTGTCGGCTCCTGTACTTCCATTGTAGTGATGTAATACCAGGTACGGGAGAACTGACCAAACACAAAGGTGTGAAAGTCACGGCCATCGTGTGTCAGGCAGCACTTGCTGAGCAGAACTTCCCTTAGTTCGTCGCCCACAGATGGATAGCACCACACCCACAAAGTGTCTCCATTCACATCTTTCTCTGAAGGAGGGGAAATAAAAGCAAAATGTCAGGAGAAAGAAATGCATTCAGACTGGACTTTCAGGGTCTTCTAAGAGCATCAGTACCAATAACAAGGTTACTGGAGGCGCTCAGGAACCCATCCAGAGCCATTCAGGTTGAACATGCAGGAGCAATAAACCAGTGAGGGGACATTCTCGGATCACAATAGTATCATGTGATTGTCCTGCATGTTCAGCGGATCTGAGACGCCGACTTCGCTTAAAAAAAAAAGACAAAAGAACGACTTCCTAACCGAAACTTACCGATTAATCCCACGCTTAACATAAGCTGCGTTTCAGTCGTTGCCATATTCCATACCTGAAACAGTTCATAAGCACAAGTTAACTGGAGAGCAGCCACCGGGCGTCTTCTTCTGCGGACATAGTTGTAACAGGAAAGTTACCTTGAGAGTTCATGCGAGATCAGAATACCAGAGAGCGATGCTGGATGGGTTTAATGGGACAGAAAGTGGGCTAAAACTTGCCAGCAGTCTGATTCAGAAGATTTCTGCTGCTGTCAACAAACATTTCCCCTCTCTCTCTCTGCGAAGCTGCTTCCCTCTTCCGGGACAGGAGGGCTGTGCAGGGAGGAGCTACGCAGCTCACAGCCAATCACAGCAGCCGTAACGGTGCGTTCATGGTAACTCACAAAATGCAAGTAATATTCACGGACGGCAGGAAAATATAAATTTGAAATTTTATGAATTCATAGCATTTCACATTATGATGTGATAGAAAAGTCTACGTTTTCACGTAATCTGTAGCACAGATATATGTTTTTGAAAGTAAAACAGTCAAAATAAAACCAAGATTGCTTTTAAGATTGCATTCTGTACTGTAAGTGGTAATATTGGACTGGCAGTGGAGCACATTCTCTAACATAATGATTATATTTATACAGCTAATAATTGTATTCTATTTAGCTTTAAATTATCATTTTTATGTTACTTATAGAGCTACTTTTAATTTTGTCATATTCCGTTTTACTGAGTTATTTGACTTTGTTTAGCTATTGTTTCATGGTTTTATTGGTTGTGTTTACTCTTTGCTACCTATGCACGGGAATTTACGAACTTGGTAGATAAACTGGGCTCTATCTTATCTTATTTCACACTCTTCTTTGATCATATCCGCATTGATTGAATTGATCTTTTTTGAGTTAATGTTTTTCTGAATAGTACTTGAAGGTACCATTGGGGGAGCACATACGGGAACCTTGTACCATCAGAGTTGCCAGGTTTGATTAAAGCCCTCACTTGGGAAGTTTAGATTATGCATTGTTATTCTACGTTCTAAAATGGACCAGTGACTTCAGACGGCCACTGGTGCTAACGCTATAGAAACTTTCATAAAAGCACAAGAGTTACAAGTTATTTCCTGTTTTAAACTGTATCATTTTAATGATCATATTTCCGTTACTGAAAACATGCCACAGCCAACTGAATGATTTGCCATTTAAAGTCTTATGTGTTTGCATATCCAAAAAGGTCTACAAGATGTGAAAAGGGTGTGTTTACAAATGATAAAAGTGAAATAAAATAATAACAACACTACGCGGATACGCTGAACTGTACGTTGTATTAAGTTAATTGTCTTTATTTCCTTTCACCGCCTCACAGATGCGGCGCACACAGTGTGGGATTGGGGGGGAGGGATAACACGTGACGCAACTGGCAACCCTTACCAAGGCCACTCACGAGGTTGTTCCTTTCTCAGCCAGCACCGTTGCACAGGGTGAGTGCGTGGCTTTGATGGACTGGTAAAATTTCTTAAAATTAATCCAAGTCAACCAATTTTGAGCTTTGCTAAAAGGTCATCGACATGCCGGCGTATTTTCAGCGGCCAGAGAATGCTCTGAAACGAGCGAACGGTGAGTATACAAACGGCTTCGTGTTTTAACAGATGGGCCACATCCATGCTAACTACTGGGCGAAGGGTTAGCTGGCATTAGCCGTTGGTGACTCGTTGTTGTTAGCCGGCCGGGCTAACTGCTAACGCCAGCCGGATGGCGGGGAAGCCATATCGAAATGGTGAAGCTACGTTGGTATGTAGCCAACAGTCTACGCAGATTTTTAATTACAAAAGAAAGCCTTTTTAGAAAAGTAAGTGACTGCCAGAGAGCTGTTAACCTTCCACGTAGCTTTACGGTGTTGTTAACGCTGCCTGGGAATCGGTGCTGTAAGTAGATCCTACTATCACGACGCACCAACAGCGGCCTAATCAGCCGGCTCTAGCTTGTCACGGTGTGTGAAGCGTTTGCATTTTTTTTTTAATGATGCAGGACTTCACGCGTTTATTGTTGACTTATATTATTTTTAACATGTTTGCGCAGAATTTCTTGAGGTTGGCAAGAAGCAGCCGGCCTTGGATGTCTTGTACGATGTCATCAAAAGCAAGAAACACCGAACATGGCAGAAGATCCACGAGCCCATTATGCTCAAATATCTGGAGCTCTGCGTCGATCTTCGCAAGAGTCACCTGGCCAAGGAGGGTCTCTACCAGTACAAGAACATCTGCCAGCAGGTCTGCAAGAAAAATCTGTGATTTTTGCACACACAGAATAATTTATGCAAAATAGCAGTTTAGTCTAAATGTAAGTGCTTTCTGTTTCCAGGTGAACATCAAGTCTTTGGAGGATGTGGTTAGGGCCTACCTGAAGCTGGCAGAGGAGAAGACTGAGACAGCCAAGGAGGAGTCCCAGCAAATGGTCCTGGACATCGAAGATCTGGATAACATCCAGACCCCAGAAAGGTGATGCTGCTTAAGTTTTTATAGAGTAAATCAGCTGTTTAACAAATGACTTAATTCATTTCTTAGGGCTGGTATTTGATTTAACTTTAAATTTTGATTTGTTTTTTTGTTTTTTTCAATTAAATAAATAAACTGAACTAATGTGGAACTTGCTTTGATTTTAGCGTGCTCCTGAGTGCTGTGAGTGGAGAGGACACTCAGGATCGTACTGATCGCCTGCTCCTCACTCCGTGGGTGAAGTTCTTGTGGGAGTCCTACCGCCAGTGCCTTGACCTGCTGAGAAACAACTCCAAGGTGGAGCGTCTATACCATGACATTGCACAGCAAGGTAGGGACATGCATCAAATTACTTTTTAAATACTATCTGTTTTCATGATGTCATGTTCTAGTCCTAAGTCAATATTCCAGGCTGCTTACTACCATCTTAATATAAAGTTTTTGTATTTTTAATCGTTTTCTGTATATGGATGTTAATAAAGACAAATGCATGTATAGGATGTTTTATAAAACAAAAATCTTTCCCAATGAAGTCATTTAATTATTATTCAGAAATGTATTTCAAGTCTGTTTGCTGTGAGTCTAGGATTAGCTAATCCTCAAGGTATTACAGTAGTTACGCAAAGCAATGCGATGTAATAAGATATAATGTAACAGATTAAATTAATTGTCAAAGTGAACAGTTATTGTTGTTGTTACTATTAATATTAAATAACTGAATAGTTTTGCAACTGCAAACATTTTTACAGTTAAAAACCTTTAAGTACGAGGCTCTAAAATCCTACCTTCCCTGCAGCATTCAAGTTTTGCCTTCAGTACACCCGCAAGGCAGAATTTCGTAAGCTCTGTGACAACCTGCGCATGCATCTGGGTCAGATCCAGCGCCATCACAACCAGAGCACTGCCATCAATCTGAACAACCCTGAAAGTCAGTCCATGCACCTGGAGACACGTCTGGTGCAGCTGGACAGCGCCATAAGCATGGAGCTGTGGCAGGTTAGTCTACCTAACACTCTTCAACAACTACACAAGCATTTTCAGATCGGTTGCCTCCGCTGTTGTGGGATGCTGTAATGTACAGCTGGCAATGTATAATATTATAGTAGCTTTGAAACACGGTGAATGTAAAATTAATGGTACTAATGCAATTATTCTTTTTCCTCTCAGGAAGCATTCAAGGCTGTTGAGGACATCCATGGCCTGTTTGCTCTTTCCAAGAAGCCTCCCAAACCACAGCTGATGGCCAACTACTACAACAAGGTGTCTACTGTATTCTGGAAATCTGGAAACGCTCTCTTCCATGCCTGCACACTTCACCGGCTCTATCATCTGTCCAGGGAGATGCGAAAGAATCTGACCCAAGAGGAGATGCAGCGGTATTTCATTAATTCCTTGTGGATAAATGCACCAGTGTTTGTTTGTTTGTTTGTTTGTTTTTAATTTTATCATGACCAAATATGTATTAAAATTTACTTTCAATTTTCAGGATGTCTACCCGAGTCCTCCTGGCTACGCTATCTATTCCCATCACCCCTGAGCGTACCGATATTGCTCGCTTGCTGGACATGGATGGCATCATTGTTGAGAAACACCGAAGGCTAGCTACCCTCTTGGCCCTGCAGTCTCCACCAACCCGCCAAAGTCTCATTAATGATATGGTACATTATGTGCTCAAGAAGAGAGAGAAATTTTCACACCCTTTTAAGAATATAGTTTTTTGTTTTTATCTGTTCTTTAATTTGTTTTACATTTTTTGTCAAATGTATGATTTTTGTGTTTCAGGTTAGATTTAACTTGCTGCAGTATGTTGTACCTGATGTGAAAGAACTTTACAACTGGCTTGAGGTCGACTTTCATCCTCTGAAGCTGAGCGGGAGAGTGACCAAGGTAAACTGTCCAGCTTCATGTGGCAGCAGCAGACGTAATAATTACAAGGAGCTGTCGTTCAGTTCATTTTCTTACATACAGCTTGAAGTTTATTCATTTAATTAACATTTGTTGTTGCTACTCTTCTAGGTATTAAACTGGGTGAGAGATCAGGCTGAGAAGGAACCTGATCTTCAGCAGTATGTCCCACATCTGCAGAGTAACACCATCCTGAGGCTCTTGCAACAGGTAATCCTCTCTCTCTTCTGGTTAATCTTTTTTTCTAAATCACTTCTATCCTGAAATGGGTGTAATTGTCTTCATTTTTTAAATTTTAGGTTGCACAGATCTATCAAAGCATCGAGTTCAGTCGTCTGGCCTCTCTGGTTCCATTTGTGGACGCCTTCCAGCTGGAGCGCTCCATTGTAGATGCTGCACGGCATTGTGATCTGCAGGTAAGATTCACATTGGTAGAGACGCTGACATCACTGATGGTCCAGAAACAGGAATGTGAGCTATTACTGAAGTAACATGCTGCGTTTTTGTAGATTATCTAAGATTTCTTTTTGTCTTGTAGGTCAGGATAGACCACACCTCTAAAACTCTGAGCTTCGGCTCTGATCTGAACTACTCGACCAAAGAGGATGCTCCTGTTGGACCTTTCCTGCAGAACATGCCGTCAGAGCAGATAAGGAACCAGCTCACTGCCATGTCTGCATCTTTGGCTAAAGCCATACAGGTCATCAAGCCTGCCTCCATCCTGGTGAGTTCAATCTCTAACCGATACACAGTGACCAGAGGCACCTAATATACAGCGCCCTCCCCTATATTAATGTACATACAGTGACTGGATTTTTCATGTTATATTTAAATATTTAATATATTTTCATGTTATATTTAAAACATTACTCATGTTATGCCTTTGTTTGAATTTGTTTTAATTATTCTTTCTTAGCAAGAGCGAGAGGAGCATAACCAACAGGCCATCGCTGCCTACCTGAAAAATGCCCGCAAGGATCACCAGCGCATCCTGGCTCGTAGACAGACCATCGAAGAGCGCAAGGAGCGTCTGGAGAGCTTAAACATTCAGCGTGAGAAGGAGGAGCTAGAACAGCGGGAGGCTGAGATGCAGAAGGTTCGCAAGGCAGAGGAGGAGCGTCTGCGGCAGGAGGCCAAAGAAAGGGAGAAGGAGCGCATCATGGAGGAGCACAAGCAGATCAAGAAGAAGAATGCCCGTGAGCGCTTGGAGCAGATCAAGAAGACTGAACTTGGAGCAAAGGCTTTCAAGGATATCGACATTGAGGTGATGAAATGTAGCCATAATCAACTTGATCTGGGTAAACTTCACATGGATTACATTTTTAATGTAGATCTAACAAACTGGTTTTGTTGCAGGACCTGGAAGAACTGGACCCTGACTTCATCATGGCTAAACAGGTGGAGCAGCTGGAGAAGGAGAAGAAAGAACTTCAGGAGCGTCTGAAGAACCAGGAGAAAAAGGTAATGGTATTAAATCAGTAGAAGTATTGATAACTTAAATATGTACTGGGCCCTAAGTTTTATTTCTCTTCAGATTGACTATTTTGAGAGGGCAAAGCGTCTTGAGGAGATTCCCCTGATCAAAAAAGCTTATGAGGAGCAGCGTGTCAAGGATATGGAACTGTGGGAGCTCCAGGAGGAGGAGAGGGTAAGTGGGCAGGAAAAAAAGCGCTTTACATAAAGAGATAAAAACAAATGTAAAAAAATCTGAGCATCTGGACTGTAACAAGTTGTTCTTCTCTTTATGTAGATTAGTACCATGAAAGTTGAACGGGAGAAGGCTCTGGAGCACAAGAAGCGCATGTCCAGGATGATGGAGGACAAAGAGAACTTCCTGTCCAAAATAACAGCTGCTCGTAGCTTCATTTATGAGGTAAGACTGCTTAGTCAATCTCTGAGCATTAGCTGACTATGAGGACTGAAGCAGTGCTTTCAGCTTCACTTCTGTGCCTTTTAAAGGAAAAACTGAAGGCTTTCCAAGAGCGCTTGATAGAGGAAAGGAAGAAGCGCCTGGAAGACAGAAAGAGACAGCGCAAAGAGGACAGGCGTAATGCTTACTACCGGGAAAAAGAAGAAGAGGCACAGCGTATTCATGAGGAGCAGCTCAAGAAAGGTTTGTACAATCACGAATCCGTGATCCAACCTGTCCTCATAAAGTTAGGACAGGAGCTCATATTCCACAGAGAACCAGGAAGGATTTTTTTTTTTTTTTAATAGAGCGTGAAGAGCGTGAACGCCTGGAACAAGAGCAGCGAGAGGAGGAGGAGAGGGAGTACCAGGAGCGTCTACGAAAGCTTGAGGAGCAAGAGCGGAAGCAGCGTCTTCGTCAGCAGGAGATTGAGGAGCGAGAACGACGCCGTGAGGAGGAGAGAAGGGTCCCACAGGAGGAGAAGCCAAAGGTTTGGATGTGTTTTTTTAATAAGTTGCTTTTGCTTACCCCAAGATGGCTGGGATGGGCTGTGTAAGGATAATAAGGTCTACAGGACTGTGAGTAATCTTGAAGTATCATGTGATTCTGTTAAAAGGAGGATGGTGGATGGAGACGACGCACAGAGGGTGGGGATTCAGAGTGGCGTCGTCCTGCACCAGACAGGTGTGTGTCACCAACACTTAGTTCCTGCTTTTCTTCTTGTAATGCCGACTCAGCTAGGAATGGCTTCTCTAACAACAACTGTGTGCTCCTTAGGACTTGGAGACAGGACGATGACAAGGAGGAGAAAGAGTTACCTTTCAGACGAGATGGTCCTCGTAGAAGCGGAGAGGACAGAGGTCCCCGTAGGGCCTTTGACGATGAACGAGGCCCACGCCGTGGTGACGATGAAGACCGCCCTGCTCGCAGAGGGTTGGATGATGACCGTGGTCCACGCAGAGGTTTCGACGATGATCGTGGTCCAAGGCGTGGTGGAGATGACGACCGTGGTCCTAGACGTGGCTTTGATGATGACAGAGGTCCTCGTAGAGGCATGGATGACTCCAGGGGACCCAGGCGTGGAGCTGATGACGACTGGGGCCCCAGAAGAGGAGATGATGACAGAGTTGGAAGGAGAGGTATGGATGATGGGCCACGTCGTGGTGGTGATGACGCCAAACCCTGGAAACCACTGGGCCGACCTGGTAAGTCTGTAGCCAATTGCCTATCAGTAAATAATAGAAAAGTCTTGTTATCCAACAGCCAGGCAGCTGGTCTGTGCCTAAATGTCAAGTCTTAATAAAATGATGATAATGAACGCCTCTGATATAGGGGGCTGGCGTGAGCGAGAGAAGGCCAGAGAGGAGAGCTGGGGACCTCCCCGGGGTGGCCCCCATGATGATGGAGATGATGGCGAAGGAGACGAAAGATCCAGCGACCGCAACAGAGACCGTCGTCCAAACAGGTGGGGCTAATAGATCTATGTCTGTATGCTGAGTTATTCGTAGCACCGCGGAGGATGTGACAATTTGCTTTTCAGGTAGTTGTTGGCAGAGTTTCTAATTGGTGTCACTGTGCGTTCACAGAGAGGATGGTGTCTGGAGAAGAGGGGGTACTGATGAGGGAAGCAGCTGGAGAGAATCTCGCAGAGAGGAGGCAGACCGCGACGATCGACGTGATCGAGACGATCGACGCGATCGAGACGATCGACGTGACCGTGATGATCGCCGCAATAGAGACCCTCGTGATAGAGATCGCCGTGATGATCGTGACAACAGAGGCCCACCCAGAGATCCTGATGATGGTGAGCAGAGCATGTTTTAGACTTGCTTTCAGTGTCTTTGCTGGGTTTGATCTCATTAAGTGTGATCTAAGTAATTTATTTTATGCACAAATGGTAACTTTGTTTCAGAAAATTGCTATATGGAATGTAAAATAAACAATTAAAACCCCCAAAACTGCAGAGATTTACCAATAATTTAAGCTCTGTTTTTATTAATAATAATCCAATATCAAGCTTGAATGGAGAACATTTTGATTCCAAAACTAGTATGGTTTGCTCCCAAACACTTTTGTTGTTAAGAGATGTTAAAAGAAAACTGATGTTCACAACATCACCATGGTTTTTATCTTCCTGAAATCAAATAAAAAGTAATCACAGTTGAGAGAGATTTAACACGCTGTAGACGCTGGTGTCCCTGATCCAACTCTCCATCCTCAATCCACTGAGCTCATCTTCTGTCAAAAATTTCAACGTGAAGATAACTTATTTAGCCAGCAGAGGGCACTGCATACCCATTTAATACATGCTCTGCTACATAAGCTTTTTCTTTTTTTTTTCAAAGAAATCATCCACTTTGGACACACGAAACTTCCAAAGTTAAAACATAAAAACTTCCGTTGCTGGAATATTTTCTACGAAACATCTTTGTTCCCCACAGGTGGTTCTTGGCGTCGTGGAGGTGAGGATAAACGTGAGGAGCGCGACAGGGACCGAAACAGAGAACCGGGACGGGACCGTGATCGTGACACTGATGGAGAGAAGGGCTGGCGTACTGACAAAGAAAACCTTCGCCGCACCAAAAACGAGACAGATGATGATGGCTGGACCACCGTTCGCCGCTGAACCTCAGCTCATGGCTCAATCAATAAAAAATGATTTAAAATAATAATAATTATAATAATCAGAAAAACCACATCACTCTGTCGGCCACAGTGTTTCATTGGTGGCCAAAAAATACCTTTGATTTGAGTATTTGTAGAATGTAGTTTCCTGGGAAGTGATTTTGTTTTATTTTTATTTTGACCTGCAGTTTTGAACCGGAAACTCCTCACCTTCTAAACACCATTAACCAATGAACTTGTGTTCACTTAGGTTTCAGTGAAGCATTACTGTAACCCCCAGTGGTTGGAAATGTTCTTACCTTAGTGAAGTTAATCCGAACTACATGCAAACCAGTGAACCTGCTACAATATTCAATGCAAACTCAGTGTACCACCAACTGCCTCTTTTATTGACTGTACCTTGCATAGATGTTACGGCACAGATCTACAACTCTTCTAATGGCTGATGGTGACTAGGAATCGTGTCACCTGCTTCAGTTATTTCAGCTCTTCCATCTAATATGAGATGCTTTTTAACCTGTTAAAGAACTAGTGGAATTTACATTTTGTGCATGCATAGAGTATTGAAATGGTCTGGCTTCATATCCAGTGTGTGCTTCTATCTTGCTGCAATCAATGGTATCACACCAGGTTGCATGTGTACAGATAAAGCCTTTATTAATAAAGACAATGCTCACCAGGGATATGTTCTCTTTGTCTTCAATGGGATATAAAAAATGTTAGAGCATGCTGTCCTCAGCTTTGCCTAGTTTAGATCAATAAAGCCACAGATAACCTTATGAACATACATTTTAGAAATAAAGCCTGCTTGCAAATGCATTTTAATACTTAATTTAAATGAGTAAAGCAACTATGTTGATACTTACACATGATGAAGCTTGTCGTTTAGATTTTGGTTTCTGGTTTCTAAATTAATCCCACATCACTGCTAATGTATAAACAACAACACATGGGGATGCTGCATCGTAATCCAGAACTTCTTGGCTACCTTGAGGCGGAAACTGAAACATGTATCCCCAAATATTTAGGAGCGGTCAGACTGCTGGCCTGGCAAACAAGATAACAATAATTCAAAACCGCTTGTGGAGGCTACAACCGTACGACGCAGGCGATCTGAACTTTGTAAAACCTTTCCTTCTGTAACCACTAGAGGTCGGTAAAACACCAGAAAGAAGACGCGTTACATCTGAAAACGGGAAACGTGTTGGTTCATGCCTAAGATCATCAGTTAACTGAGGGTATAAAACTCAGGAAAAATATAAACAAGCAGAAGGTGGTCAGAAAGGAGGCAATTACAAAACCAGTAACATGCTGCTGGAGCTGTAAAGTAAGAAAACACCCTCAGCAGGGCGGGAGTTTGTTGTCCCAACAACAAAACCGCGTTGGCATTTTGAATTTGGCTCCCCGATTTGAGCTACTATATAATAATAATGATGATGATGATAATAAAAGTAATAGTAATAATAATAATAATAACAGTAATAATAATAGGCTGATATTTAATGCAAACCAAAAGCCTCTATCTGAACTGTATAAGCGAATTGAATAAAAAACTATCCACCTCTGGGAGATTCCTCCAGGTATTGAAAATAATAAACTGGAATGTGTTTTTTAACATCTTAAACAAGATGGTGTGTGTGGTGTATGTGTGTGGGCATGTTGGTGCTCTGATAGCGCTGAGAAGCCCATTCAGTGCTCCAGTATATTTTTATAGGTCACATTTAATTTCAGGGACCCTTAACCGCATAAATGAGCAAAGCCTAAACTCCATGTGAGTAATAATAATAATAATAATAATAATAATAATTTAATAATAATAATAAGTGGAGTTATTCTGATTATATGTATTTGGTTGGAAACTTTCCTTGAAACATGTATCAGCTTTACAAGCAGCGGCCAAAAAATTAAAATGAAAATTAACAAAAACAAAAAAAGGCATAAAATGATGAAATAATCTCCAAACATTTGGACGTAGGCTGTCGGTAGGCAATACATCATTTTCTCATTTCGGGGATGCATCAGTTCACTTGTCAGCAGCCTGCGCGGACTCCAAGTGTGTATTATTTCTTTGTGAAGGCCCGCTGTGCGCGGACATGGCTGCAGCTTCATGCTGCTGCCGTCAGCCGCTGATCTGCATGTAGGGGTGACAGGTCGCACTCGCACAGGTACACTACTCTAATAAACAGCTCTCACCGTCTAACACACAGCGTTACTGAACACTGACTGTTTCAGGATCGTGTCCCGCACACTAGATAAAAAAAAAAAGCAGAAACACCTCTAAATCTGATCTTAAGCGCGTCTGCGTCTTCGACAAACCATTCTGCACAAATGTAAGCGTGTCAGTGTAGAACTCATACTAATGCTGATCCTAGAATCGGGACAAATGGAAACAAGCAGCAACGAAAAAAAATAATTTTCTACAAATGTCCAGTCACAAATAAATAAATAAACAAAAAGAAAACAGGAAAATATGGAAAAAATAAATTAAATCCGACTAATGGCGCAAATAAGCGGCTGCTGAAAAATTCCATTTATTCCATACCATTAGCATCCCAAAAACAGAGTCAAACAGAGCTGATGTGTTGCCGCCACATTGTTTTTGCATATTTTAAAGTAATCACCTCTAGTAGTAACAGCACACACACACTTTAAAAATCTGCCTGAACCTGTCGTAGACACTAAATGCAAATAAGCAGGCTACCTTTTCTACTGGTTAGTTGAATGTGTTAAATGTCCTGGAGATATGTGCGCACGAGTGGATGCATGTGTCTGTGTGTCTACATGTGCGCGTGCGGGCATGTGTGTGTGCACGCGGGGGGCTCTTCTCTGAACGAATCCGTTCCGTGTTGCGCGTTCGAGTCCGCCTCTCCGCGCCCCTGCTTCCCATTGACGCACTTTTTAAGCGTCTTCCCCCTTCTCCACCTTAAGGCGAGCAGCAGCGGCAGCGACCAATCACCATGCCATTACAGCCTTCAGAGGAAGCTGTTTATGGGGCTGCAGCGCTAATTAGGCTCATGAACTAACAAATCTGCCTGCACGAAGCCGGCGAGGAAAACGATCACATCCATGGATTAGTCTGGGAGTAGCCGAGCACTTTTTATTTTTTGGCTTCTTCGACACTGCCCGCCGCCCTTTCCCAACTTGTTTACTGCGCAGAAACTTTCCCCTTTTTTTCCTTGGGTGTGGAGTATTTTTCAAGCAAGAGCGCCTACGACAACTTTAACCTAAACTGGGGAATCTGGACTATCAGACCATGTTTCAACCTACACCCAAGAGGTGTTTTACTATAGAGTCTTTAGTGGCGAAGGATAATCCGATACCGGCGTCCCGCTCCGAGGAGCCCATCAGGCCAGCGGCTCTCAGCTATGCAAACTCCGGCCAGATGAACCCATTTCTGAACGGCTTTCACTCCGGCGGCAGGGGCGTCTACTCTAACCCGGACTTGGTTTTTGCCGAGGCGGTCTCTCATCCGCCAAACTCTACCGTTCCAGTACATCCGGTGGCCCCGCCGCACGCTCTGGCCGCTCACCCGCTTTCATCCTCACACAGTCCGCACCCGCTTTTTGCCAGCCAGCAAAGAGACCCCTCAACTTTCTACCCCTGGTTATTACACAGATATAGGTACTTGGGTCACAGGTTTCAAGGTAAGTTGTCAAAGTATTCGACTTTGGATGAGTTTTACGCACGAACAACTACGGGCTGTAGCATTTTCTTTTCTGTTATTATTTCATTTTTGTTTTTTTAGACTGTGTTAAGCTGAGAGCAAGGTGGTGTAAAAAATATAAATATATATTTGTAGCTGTAGCAGAACAGTTTTAAAGTGAAGCATCGTTAAGTGCCAAAAGTAGTTTCTAAAGGTGTCGCAGCTGTAAAAAGAAATGACCTCGTAACGAATTTCTTCGATTTTGGACAAAGAAAAATAATCTGTAACAAAGAAATATTTATGGCTGGGCTTGTGAGGACGCCTGCAGCTTTGGAGTATGTGTTAACGTTTTTGTTTTTTTTAAGAATTGAAATTCTGACATGTTTGTACACCGGTAGTCTGCAGGTTATATATAGCGCATGATCTATATCCAGAGACGCAATGAAAGCATTTCGCTAGTCTGCGGTTTAAACCTGTTACAGCAGGTTTTTTGTTTTTAGTTTTTTTTAGTTGTTTTTTTTTTTTTTTTAAAGAAATAAATACATTTTTATTTGAGCTAAACGTGTAATTATATGATTATGATGTTTCTAAATTTCTGAACCTGACATCAGACAAAATATGAGTAAATTGTAAATTTATTGTTTAAGTTGGTTTGGCCTGAGAACTTTTCTATTGTTGATTTCGGGTGCTGAATTTGTGGTATTTTTATGTGATCGTTATTATTAATAATATTATTACTGAATATTATTTTTATTTGTTTGATTTGGTTTGTTTTTCCTGCAAGTGACAGCGCTATTTTTTATTTTTTATTTTACTGGAATGTATTTTCAGTTTAATTTCTAAGCTGGTTTTGGGTGTTGTCGATTTACAGTTTGTTCACAAAAAGCTAATTTAATTAAGTCCAGGATTATACGTCTGCTTTATTTGTTTCCCTCTTCTCTTCACACGAAAGGACTGACAGATATTAAAAGAAGAAACCTTCAGTAATGATTAATTTAAACACACACACACACTTTCATAAATACGGCGTGTGGCTTTTTATTGACTAATGTCCAGCTTCTTTTTGGACTTTATTATCGTCCTCTTTTATCGTCCCTCAGGAGACTGCAGTCCTCTAGCTGCGCCCAGGCCTGTTGTTTCTTATGGAATAGTTAACATCTTATAAAATATACATATATATTTGAATACGTCACTGAGGATCCTCACTTTCTGCTCGCTTCCAGGTAATGAAACGAGTCCAGAGAGCTTCCTTTTGCACAACGCGCTGGCCAGAAAGCCCAAAAGAATCCGGACAGCGTTTTCACCTTCGCAACTCCTGCGGCTCGAACACGCGTTCGAGAAAAACCATTATGTGGTGGGAGCAGAAAGAAAGCAGCTCGCCCACAGCCTTAGCCTCACAGAAACTCAGGTAAGAAGCACTGGATTTTACTCGACATACCGCCTTCTCTCTCTCCACTCACCTGCTCTCACTTTGTGTGTGTGTTTTTTTGTTTCAGTGCTGCTTCTCAGCGCTTCGTGTCGTGTTTTTGGCTTTTAGGAAATCCCCACTTTCATTTTACAGTAATTCGAGAGATTATTATTGATTATTATAGAAGCTGACTGTGTTGTGGTGCTTGTCCTGGAGGACGGTGTGTTACTTTTTATGTGTTTGTTTATTTTATTTTTTTTAACGTGGTACCGTGCGTCATGGAGCCTTCAATCAGGCCTGTAAAACGTGTGCGTATTTACGCGCGGCACTAAAGCGGGGTGTCATCATTTGCTTATCATTTGCCAAACAATAACGCGAAATTATCAGGTGGCACACCGTTTCCACGTTGTCATTTGAAGACAGAGGCTTTCTGCTGGAGCCAGTCCACCGTCATTGTGTAGGCCTAACCTCATTCCAGGAGGGGGTTGAATTACTTTGTTTTGGGGTGGGGGGGGAGAGAATGTTGCCTTTTCAAAATGGAGGGCAAATTAACCAGTTAACCATTTTATAGGGTAGGAGATACAAAGAGCGAGGCGGGTTCAGTGAATTCCCCCTGCCATATTTAAGATGCTGTTTGAGCCCATCAGCCTGCTGTCTTTTGTCCGCTGTGTCTCCTTTATACGGCGGGGCCTTTTGGAGGAGCTGAAGGGAGAAATGAACCGTCACCTACTTCAATTAGCCCACTGAAGGCTTATTAAACGCACCTCGGTTGCCATTAAAGAGCTGAAAGGGCTGCACAGCGACAAAACAGGAACAGATAATTTATCGATTTAGATGTTGTTAATTCCCCCCACGGTACCGATTATTAACAAATCCACTTAGAGGAGCGTGTGGACATATATGTTAAACGTGCCTCAGAGACATTTATTTCTCTTGACATCCACATGCTGACATTTTTGTTTTAAAATAAAATCTAAAAAAATTAAATACATTTCTGACCTACTTTGGGTATGGCGTCAAAGTTTCTGCGCGCATTAAAACAGTAGTGAACCTTATTTATTAAAATATTCTATTTGTGTCACAGCTCCTTGTCTCATTTTCCTTTTTCCCTCCCCATAATTTTAAGGCGTGATGTGGAAAAGACTCTGTCCTGTTATATTGTTAATAGAATTGGGGTTTGACCTTTTTAAGGCGGAAGTCGCTCTTTTTTATGTGAGTTAATAAGAATAATTGGAGTAATTAACAATGACATGATTTTTAATGGCATGTATTCGTGCTGTACTGGAACTATAATTGATGTTTGTTTATCCTGGCGGCTGTTTCCTTAGGTGCAGGTCACATTTTGCCTTTTTTAAAAATTATTGTTATTTCTGCTGAACTCTCTGCTTGTTTTTAGCCATGCTATCCTATTCACGCTTGGTTTTACGCACTGGCCAATCGCGGTTTATCTCGTGATACTGATACGGGTTTTTCTGCCCCCCCCCCCCCCTTCTCTATGCAGGTAAAAGTGTGGTTTCAGAACCGACGGACGAAGTTCAAGAGACAGAAGTTGGAAGAGGAGGGCTCGGAGTCTCAGCAGAAGAAGAAAGGATCGCATCACATAAACCGGTGGAGACTGGCGACTAAACAGGCGAGCCCGGAGGAAATTGATGTCACTTCGGACGATTAAAATAAAGACTATGCGCCTGAATGAAGGAGGACATGGATACAGGATGCCGTGTAGAGACAAGTGAGAGGGTACAAAGCCAATGTCACATTTCAGATCTCCGGAGACCGGCAGCTGAGGGTGAGACTAGCCCGACTGACACTGCTGTCACCACGCGGGTCTGTCAGTCCGAGTGACCCAGGGAAATGTGACCGACAGTGTCTCAGTCCACCTACCTGAACCCTTTCTCGCACCAACCACCACTACTACCCCCTCCCCCACCCTCCCCCACCTACAACCAACACCTAATTATATTTTTCTCCAATTCACATTGGACGTTTGCACTTCAGAAGGCTTTTATTGTTATTTTTTCCTCCTCTTATTTTTTTAAACAAAAAAAAAAAAATCGTTTCCACGTAAGATATACCAAAACACCAAACTGCTTTTTTGTTTTTTTTGTAAAACTTGAAATGCATGGTCTAGTTTTTTTCTTCTTCTTTTTTCCTGGTAGCTGTTTTTAATTTGACGAGTTTTCGCAAACCAAGGAAAAACAGAAACAATAACAACAAAAAAGAGGAATAATCAGTTTTGTTTCTAACTCTATTTTCAAACAGAGAGATGTCGTGCTTCTTCCTTTTTACAATGTGTGCAGTCTTTAATTAATGATTCTCGTGTAAAAGTGATTGTGAAAACATATGAAGTAGCGGTGCTGCGTTATGGTGTTTATTTTTAATTTTTTTTAAGGAAAGAAAAGTGGAATTTCGATGAAAAAATGACATCTTTCTATAAAAAAAATAAAAAATAAGTGAATCAGACCACAGACAAAGTACTTAAAGGGAAGGTATCAGGACATTCCTTTAACCTAAAGCTTTACCAATGTGTCGCTGTGGCCCCCACACAGGCTTCTGTCAGGACTTGACCCTCCAGTGAAAGTTGCAACGAAGGACTAAAAAGCAAGAATTGACAAAGACAGGAGAGAGAGCAAAAATAAAAAAGCACTGAGCGTTATTCCATGTACAGAAATGCTAAAAAAAAAAGTTAATGTTTCTGTTAAACCCGCTTTTACAGAATGTAAATACTTTTTGTGTTTGTGTTAAGTTTGCTACAATTTTAACACAAAGTATACTTCCAAGAAGTATGTAATTGTCAATATTTTGTCAATAAAGTTTTATCAATATGTCGCGCGCAGTAAAAGTATAGGCTTTTGATTACGCAAAGCAACCTTAAGGTTTTTTTTTTCTTTTTTCTTTTTCTGGAAATGCGCAATCATTTAGCGCACAGCGAGGCGCGCTGATGTGGCGTTTATAGGATGATTTAAAAAACAAAGAGAGGAAAAATTCTGCAGCATGTAATTTGTTTTCCTCAGCCCTGCATTTGTTTCTCAGTCTGACATAGAAAGCATTTTTTTTCCTCCAGGAGCTGCAGCGTCTGCTCCGCTCCGGCTACAAAGAGTCCCTACAAGCTTTTGTGAAAGTGCAAATCAGTTTGGGCAATTATCATGCGAGTAATATGAGGGGGGGAAAGGGGATGCATTGCCCAGTGGTCCACTTTAATCTCTTAATCCACGGATCCAAGGGGGGCTTGGTTGGACATAATTTAGTACAATCTGACTACCCCTCACGACGCGATAAGGGAAGGTTGCAATGTGCCGCAAAAAATGGGATCTTTGTTTAAAATCTTGTCTTTTAGGCTCCAATCGTGCTGCAAGCTGCTGCTTTGGACCGAGCGGAAACATTACAGGACTTCTTTTTTGGAGTCCGTGGGCGCATTAAAAAAGAGAAAGAGATGCAGGAAACGATTTCTCATTTAAACACAAACAAACCAAACAACAAAACCACGAAAGTAGAAAGAAATCTTAACAAATTGAAACTAGATTATGATGGTTTTTGTTTGTTTCCTCGCGAACAGCACAGCAAACCTAACTTCGGTGTTTCTCGCGGAGGTGCACGTGTTTGTTTAATTGTTTCATAAAGTAAAAAGTGGTGTTTTTGTGGTTTGAGTTAGGAAGGAGGGGGGGGGGCATGGCATATAGGGAATTCTTAATCGGCCCATAGATTATAACAGCAATAAAAATCTATAGAGAATACCATTAGCTTTGGAGAAAAAACCCCCTAAAAGCTTTATTACAAACCCAGCTTTGAAATAGGGGGGATTAGAGGACTGAAAGGGTCCCACAATAGTTAGAAGAAAAGGTTTCATGCTAATGAGGTTAATGCCCTTTGTATCTCCGGACTCCACAACTTCATTACTCCTATCTCGGGCAACACCGAGCGGCTCAGAGCTTCACAATCCACTCGAGCTTTTCCCTACCCTGCCTATAAAGAAGGATTTGATAGCAGTCCTGTTCAAACTAGATAATTATATCTTTTCAAGTTGGAATTAAGATAAAGAAAGTGCAGTGGAGGCGGTGAGCCTTGATCCGCCGCAAACAAATTTGGCGCACTCCCCCCCCCCACACCACCACCACACATACACCCCCTCCTCGTGTGCGTCTGCATGGACACACAGGAGACAGGACAGGCTTCTCATTAGAGCCTGGCACAATTTGATTAATTTAAATGCGTTTGATTTCAACCCCTCTCTCTTAAAAGAAACTAGTGCATGGAAATAATTTTTGATCTTATTTTTGAAATTACGTTTTGTTTTTTTTTAAGCTACAATATCCAAAAATCTGCTTCACCAAATTAAAAGCTTCCAGTGGGTGTATTGTATTTTAATTTGTTAAATAAAATTAGAAGAGACTCTTTATTTTGAAAGTGCATATTACTACATAAAAAAATTAAAATGAAAATAATAAAAAGCTGTAGGCGGAGGTGGAGTGGGGGATTATTTTCTGTAAAGCAGTCTGGGTAAAGACATCTTCCTAACAAAAGCGCGCATGCCGCTTCCGTAATATTTAGGTTTTTACGTCTGACAAATTCAAGGCGCTCTTCTTTTCAGATCCTGGCATTTGTTAGAGGACGATCAGGTGCAATTTGAAACTAAGGTCACATGAATATAATTACTTTGGACAGAACTCAAACAGCGTGCGCGCGTTATGAGTTGAAGTGGGCCCTCACGTATTAGATCCTTCTCCCAGACGCTCGTGCTGTGCGTTAAGGGCCAATTGTGGGGACCTTTGGTGACCCTCTTATCTAAACTGAAACTGCCCCTCTCGGTCCGGGGGCTAAACTCCCTCATAAATCATCACAAGTCCACGCGCAATTTGGTTCTTGCGTAAATTTTGAACAATTTGGAAACGAGCTCCCGCTGCATCAAACATTTAGCGCGCAACGTGAAACGATTATCCACCACTGAAAAGAGTAGTCGGTCCTATCAAGTGACCCCACTGACCCAAAACCTTTAATCTGCAATTAGTAGGTATAATTACGTCCGCTGACACCACTAATGTGAATAGTGGCCGAGGGAGGGAATAAGCGGAGGACAGGCTCGGTATTAGCGCGCAAAGTCAATAATTGATCGAGCTGGAATCTCTTAAGTCGGAAGAAGTGGCTTCTGAAAGGATGGATTTGGATAGTTTGTCAACAGAGGAGGAGACAAACTCCAGAGGAGTTTCATTTCGAAGAGCATCTCGTCGGGGGCAAAATGAATGTCTGTGAGGTGGCACCTGTAGGCCGACCCCGTTACAGACCCAACGTCAGGCCTAACTTGATCTGTCCTGTTTCACAAATTGCCTCTGAAATTGATCCTTGAAACGAGAGAATGAACCCCGCACAATTCCCCTGGCCTCGACATAAGGTGCAGCGATAAATATACAAGACTAATGAGCAATTACCATACGATCACTCTTCAAATAGCTTACATAATAACAAATTAAACATCCACGCCTCGGATTCAGTTTCTTTCTTTATTATTAATAACGAAGGAGTGGCGTTTGCAGCCACGATGTGCTCGGATGATTATGTTTTCCGAACCCAGCAATTTCCAATTTGCCATCGGGTACAGTCAGAGGTTATTGACTCGGACTAACTAGTCTACCGACTTTCAGGGGCATGAACACAGCTGGGCAGAAGTGGCGATCTTTGTGAATAACGCGTCCTTTATCCTTAAGTTATTTCCAGCTCAGATTTTGAACGAGGTGAGGCGTTTAAGAGCAGGATTAAACACGCAGACACTCACGAAGCGCTCCTAAAGGCATCACAGCGGCCTGCTGCGTTTCCTGACATGACAATGAACTTGTTAGCGTTTGAGATCCTATACTGGAAAAAAAAAATCAACATATTGTTTAAAAAAAATAAGGAAAAATGCCAAAGCTGTAAGATATAAATATGCTGACTGTTCTTTAAAAAGAAAAGAAAAAGAAACAAAAAGACACTTGAGTTAATGTATTCAAGGCAGGTCGACATCGTATACACACACACACACACACACACACACACACACACACACACACACACACACACACACACACACACACACACACACACACTAAGAGCCTGGCACCAAAATGTGATTGTTAATAGATGAACAAAGCCAAGTGGCACATTACAAGCTGCTCTGACAGGCCCATGCAGAGTTTCACTCACTGGGTTTTGGTGCTCCATTGCCCATGTTCACCGAGGTCACCACACACACACGCTCGTCACATGACCTACAAGTGACAAATGGTCATTTCACTATGAAATATTCATTGCATTTCAGAAACAGTAAACTTTATTTTTTTCCACCTGCACAATGGCCGCCCTCCCCCTCTGTCAGGCCTCAGTCCCATCATGCCTTGCGCCCTGCATTTGCAGACACCACCAGCATATCTGTGTGCTCCCCTCAGTAACCACACTGCACAGGCACAGCTCAGTTTGGAAGGCCTCAGAAACTTTATTAGCTGTTTTTTCCCCCGTCTTCCTTAAACTCTTATTATTATAATTGGCTGCAGCAGTAAACACCTATTTTTCCATGCATTAATATTCTTATGGCAAACTGCAATGCCAGAGATTCCTAATGCTTATTTTCTCTAACGATATAGGGGCAATTTGGGCTGTAATTTGAGGCCGTTTCATTTGCATATAAGTGTTTCCCACATATCCACCACCAGCTCTGAAGAGAGCGATTGTCGACCCCTTGTCCTCTGAAGTTCCAACCTCCAAACATTTTATAGGTTGTATCTGCAAGCAGCATTCCCTTCAGCTCGCTAATGTGTAACACATGGCGGACTGTACACCTGATAAAATACCTCAGGGGCGCTGCAGTTTGGAAAATCCTCAATTCGCTCTCTAAATAAAACAAACAATGGCCTCACTAAATATATCACATGTGCCTGCTGAACTATTTTGTGTCTCTTGACCTGCAAGTCCCCTCCCACATCATCAGCACTGACACAGCTCTGTCTGTTTGCAGGATGCAGCTTGCAGGTACTTTTGAAAATACTGCCTGATTTTATGACCTCCTGCTTTTAGAATAAACAGGCTGTAGTGCTACGGCTTGCTGAAGCTCCATTGCTCTTGTGTGTGTGTGTGTGTCTATGTAAGCTGCTGGTTCTCCTGTCCGTGTTTTATGTCGCTCCATGTGAGGGTATGGTCACATGCAATTAAATTAGCTCACTTCTAAAAGTGGACTTTTGAGTCCACTTCCCCTCTGCTACTTCATCCCTGTGAAATCGCTGCAAATGTGGCTACAATTAGAGCTGAAGTGTAACATAGCTCCCAGAGCATGGGTTACAGAGCAGACAGGTGAAATTGTGGGCACCTGTTCTTCTGCCCCCTCAAAGCTTCGCTGTGTCTCCCCCTTTTGGTGACTGGGAGGGAGCAAAATCTGGCCCCCAAAAAACATGAAATATCAAGTTACTTTGGGCTGAGTCTGACAGCAGTGGAGTGTTTAGTGTCTGGGAAGTGAAGCAGCAATAAAATACTAGTGGTCTTTGCAGACAGGGGGTTGCATGCTCTTGGGTAGCGGATGGTGCATCGCTTTTCCTTATTCCTTTTCAACGCAGGAGTCAACTGAGCCCATGACACACATTTAAAATGTAACTTTAGATGTTTGGATTTTTCATTAAGTGGCTTTAAAATAGACTGTTGGCAAACAAGAGAAACATTAGCCTGAAGTAAAGCACATATCAGTAAATACTACTGGTACTGTAGCCTTAAATAGTTTTGTTAACACTAAAAAGAAATGGCACAGTTTCAAAGTGGAACTGTAAACTATTGCATTGGACCACCCTATGGTAAGGTGAAAAATTATTATTCTAATTTGTTTTATAGCCTGAGCTATAGTTGATCATAACACAAATAACTATATGATAACATTAATATAGAAGAAATACTTTTCGGTGGCGCTATTTTGATGTTTCCTTTACCAGATAATTAATTTGCTTGTGAAACAAGTGGGCAATGTATAAAAACTAGCAATAAATTGAGCTTTAAGCAACGATAACCTGCATATATTTTTTTAATTTTGCAAACATATCCGTGAACATTTTGTTGATGGTACTGTAAAGCTGGAAATGATGTTTATAAATCTTTATAGAAGTTAGTAAACACACAGCAGTGCTACTATAAACATTACTTACATGGCTATTCTAAAAGTCGAAGCTTATGTTCTTAATAATTGTATTAAATAACTTAAAACTAAGAAGGTAAGGTGGGCAGTGGCGTAAATTATAAGAATGTGAGCTTGGGGCGGGGGGGGGGGGGGGCTGCTTACTTATGCTAGCATCTTGGTATTTTTTGAAATATTGTTGCTTAAACAGACACAAATTAGTCACTTCCTGTTTAAGAAAAAAATAAAAATATAGTAATTATATATATATATCTATATATATATAGATATATATATATATATATATAGTGAGAATAATCTCACTGATCACTGTGTATCTCTGTGATGCCAGTAGTTATGACAAATCTACAATATTTTGGTGCCCTGAGAATTAGAACGAGCTTAGCGATCGGTAATGAAAGCTTTACTACAATATTTCTCTTATCAGTTATGACACCATGCATTATACTACACATAATTTTAAAAAACGTTGAAGGGTCTTTCTTTTTTAATATCTAGAATTTTAGGTGTCCCATAAATAAAATTGGATTGAATAAAATAATTTTTTTTCTACACATGAATTAATTATAAAACTATATTACTGCCTTAATAATGATTGGTAAACAGGAATAATTATCCTATGTTATTAGTAAATAATTAATCCTGTAATTGTTGAATTAACTATCTATTTACCATTTAACAACAAAGGTCATTATGAAGTGTTTTGACATTTCTGCTTGTGTGTGTGTTGATATATTTGGTGTGAGTTAAAAACAGAAGTGTGGCTCCAGACTGAAAATATTTACCAGCTCATTCTGCACATTTTCACGCTTTAGTTTGGAATATGGAGCTTTTACCCTCCTTTCTAAATTACCCTCAGTCAAAACTGGAGAATGACAAGCAACACTGACCAGACCACTTTATTCTAATTTACAACAGGCAGTTTTCATAACACACCAGAAGGGGTTTCTTGACACTCTGTAATTCATGGTAATTCATGACGTTTCAGCTGCTTCACGCGACGTCTTCATGAATGCTGATCCAACTCTTACGCCAGCTCTCATTAGCTTCTCATACAACACTGAAGTCATTTGTGGCATCAATGCGACGCCGTGCCAACTCTCTGGTCAGTTCTGTCATAATAGCCCACCTCCCCCTCTGCGCAACAGACACTTGAAGTCGGTTTAAACATGACTAATATTCACAAACAATATTTTCCGTGGAGGACTGTGTGTGCATGTCTTGTATGAGCGAGTATGCATTTGCGGTTTGGTAGTGGGTGTCTCTGCGTTCTCTGCTCCATCGTGGAAAAATACCGTCCGACAAAACAGTCTGTGGCTTTGTCTCGAGAAATTGAATGTCCTCGGTCGTGGCTAAATACACATCGTTATGTTCAGCACAAACACCTAACAAAAGAAGTGGTTTTGTCTCATGAGCCCGAGGGCTGCAACTTCAGCTGAGATTATGCACACAAACATGGAAGTAATATACAGAAGATGAGGCTGGAAAAAGTACGAGAAGCTTCATGTTTGTTACGTCTTTCCTACGGCGGCAGATGTTCTCGAATTCCCTGCTGGAAAACCGTGCGGGCCATGTGTTCCAAATGTGTTACGGCAGGGGGAGAAAATACAGTGTGCTGAAGTGTCTGACATCTAAACACTGACATGTTTAAGCAACGCAGAAAGACGAGAAAAGGCTTTTAGTGCAGGTTTCAGTGTGACTGCTTGGAGAGCTGGAGCCTTGCTTGACAGGCGGTGTAAATGATTGGTGGCAGTAATTCAGTTTGTGACACCTATTATGGGCCAATGAACAACTTAGCACCTCCACAGAGAAACTGACCTAAATTACTCTTGCTGATCATTCACTCCCATTCACTCATAATGTTCTTCCTCTGCACAGCTTAGCTATTTATTGAAAGGAGAGGGATGCTGTCTAAACATCTCAAGTGGAGTTTGTGAGAGCCACCTTCTAATTAATAACAAGCATAACTCGGTTTACGTAAGCTTAAGGTGAAATAATTACCTCTCCACAGGCAGCAGCACAGAGAGACTTTGAAGTCTGACCAGCGTTGGCTGGGAACTCTCCAACTTCGACGGTTGTGCAGCACTCCATTATGCATTAGCAGCAACCGAGAAGTGCTCTGTGCTTCACCTGACTCTAACTGGTGCTAACGCTTGCTGGCTAAAGCGCCTTCAACCATATAATTGCATGCAGTGTGAACATATGAGCTCTAAATGCATGTAACCCACAGAAATGAGGGGCGGGTTGACTGTGAAGCCACGCGATGTGCGCATCAGCACCTCAGACGAGCGGGCAGAATAAACAGGTGCACCGCCGAGTGTGGAATATATAAACGAGGAAATGGCAATCTATGTCTTTTCAAGTCCAATTACAACGACAGCTAAAGCCACAGCACCTGGTCTTGTTGAAGCTTTTTGTCCCCCTCCAATACAAGCACGCACGCACACACAGGCTGTTCTATGTGTTTATGAGTGAGGTATAATGGTAGCGGGGTGTGTAAGTGCTGCAGGTTATTTTGTATTTGGAGGTGAGGACATGGCAAATCAGACCACTTCACACATGAAAGGCAGGAGTAGGTTCATTTAATTCTCTGTGCCTCTCTTAGCCTGGATCTCGCTGTCCTTTTAGGGGGACTCCAGAGGCTAGTTAAAAGGTGTCTGATTCTCACCATGAATCTAATTAGATCTCTGACTGAGGTCTTAACATCTCCTTTGAAAAAAAAGAAGAAGAAGAAGAAGAAAAAAGAAATGCATGGAGGAATAAGGTGCTAAAGCACATAGCCCCTCGCCTCCACTGCACCTTGGCCTGAGCTGTCCCCCTGCTCCCTCCTTTTCAAGAGAAAAACAAAGTCCTGCAGGCTAATGAAGTTTGTAATTAAGGAGATTCTGTCGGGCTGAATGAGTAATTAGGACGTAGTTTCTCAGGGGTGTTAATGGTGGTCAGGCTCAGTGGAGCATAGGCTGCATGTATGGCCAAAGAGAGCACTCTTTCATACCTCACCAGCAAGCGGAAGGGGGGGAGACGTGAGCCCGTTTTCCCCTTGATTTAGACCTGTTGTCTCTCAGGGAGGGGGCTGTTTGGTGCACTGTAAGATGTGCAGTGTTATTTAAGATCAGTAGACTGAGTGGTTGAGGAGAAGCTGTCCTTCTTCCCTCCAGATTGTCACGTTCAGGCATGTCTATAGGAAACATGAGTGCATTCGCAGCCCAACTAATTTGCTATAGATTTCTGACGTATTGTGAAATCAGATATAATTTGAGGCAAATGGCTGCGGGACAGGACCACGCGCTGTTCCTGGTGAAGACATCTCCGTTCTAATTATCACATTTACTTCAGATTGGTTGACTGTGCTGCTGATAAAGAAAGTTCACCTGGCCTCAATTAACTATATTTATCTCAGATTATCCCTCCATGAGATTTCTGCTCTGGCGAAAAGATTAGCGTTATTAAGAGTCGCATATGCAGGATGAATACATTTTCAGACAAAGTGACATCTCTTAAGGATGAGAAATTAAATCAATGAAATGGGAATCAAAAGGAAGTTGCTGCATGTACTCGGGATTCTTCAGCTGCCTTTTTTTTTCCATAAAAATTTCTCCTGCTGTAATATCACAGCTTGCATGCGCAGATACGCTGTTTTCAAATTGAAAACTAAATTTAATAATTGTTTAATTCTTATCTGAAGTTATCTACAATCAAATTTGCTCACCAAAACAGAGAGGTGAGATTTACTTAAAGTGGTGATTTGGATTTGCAGTAATAGAGCACATTAGCGTGAGCACACTGAAGCCAGATCAGAGTGTTTACAAACTGACGTCTTTGACAGATACTGTAGATGGAGTCTCACCAGAGGCTGATCTCTGGTTAACCTCTACATTCTCTAAAATCATTTACACAGTTTAAACTGGGAAACGTCCTGCTGTGAGGCACAACACCTGGGCTTTGAACCCGTGACCTCACATCTGAGTGCTCTCGCTGAAGCCCCCGCTGCCTCCCGGTCAGCTGGAGGATCAGCACGGACAGACAGACCCAGAACTCTTCATTTCCTGTTTCGCCTGCAACTACAAAAAAAAAGCAAAGAAAAGAAAAAAGAAGCTACCTGTGTTACAGGTAACCAAAGCACGGCCCTTGTGAGGACAAGCTATGTTTTCCCTGTGCTGTGGGTAAAAGGCCAGAAGGAAAACAGAAAGCGAACAATGTGGTCATTCCAGATATTTTTACGTATTCAAAGATAATAAAAGAGACTTTAAAGTAATATCGTTCCAGATTTTTCCACTTTATTGACATTTTTTGTTGCCTTAGAATTGCTCCCGTGGACCAAAAGGGGATAAGACAGATCTCAGTTGCAGACTCATTACAGGTTAAGTAGCGCAGGTGTTTGTCAGCTCCAGGCAGACCTACGTGGATGAGGCCTTCTCATGCAGGCTACTTCCTCACACATTAGTCTTCAACCAAATTACTCTGAGCGGAGGCTCTGCCCAGTCCATCCCTCATCGACCTCTCTCCCCTCTGCGCTGCAGGCAGGGCTGGAGATAAAAAAGCTGAAAACCGGCTCTAGGAATCCTAAATATTAGTGGTTGTAAATCAGCCCCCAGTGGCCTATGAATAGCAATTATCTTTTTTTGCACTAATAAATCCCCCTAGTCACAGATAAGATGGTTTCCTTCCCTAACCCGCAGTAAAAACAGCTAAGTATTGAGCAAGCAAAAATGGGAGGGGTACAGCAAATAAATGAGGGCTCTTTAGCAGTGGATTACACTCAGTCATAAGAGGGAAAAATGTAGTCTTTTGTAGTGGTGGTGCACAGCATATGAATCGAGAGGGGAAAAGGCGTATGATCACAGGACTTTAGGAATTCAGATGATATCAAGGAGCAAGCCTGAGCTCTTATCAGCCTTATCAATACCTGCTAAACATGATTCCCTTCAGTGCGCGCTGAGTTTCGGCTGGTGGAAGTGCTGAGATTTCCTGAAAATGTCACTGGAGGGGGAGGAGAGGGAACATAGTGAATGATTGTGAGGTTATACCAATCTGATAGGAATGCTCTTTGATTTTTATCTATAATCAGTGAGGATGGACAAGGTTTAGCCATTCTAGAGCGCTCTCGACTGATTCAGCTGAACATCCCTCAACCAGAACGCCAAACTAACTTCCTCTGTTGTTAGCACTGAGAATAAGTTCACAGTACCTCTGAACTCTGCTGGGATTTCTAAGACTTTATGGTATTCATCTATAAAGGAGAAAAACACAGCAATCAGGAGCTTTTTCCTTGCCTCTTTACTCTATAAGGTGAATGAACCCTTATTCCATGTAAAGACTTAAGTTAACCTCATTAAGCTTGCTCACACACAAGACACATAATTATCCCTGAGAGGATAGCTGGTGCTAATACAAATTAGAAAGATAATTAAGCTACTGAGACTGGCCATTGCATCTCCCAGAGCATTGGACCCACAGAACCATTACGGTGAATTAGAGCCTTTGTTTACAGTCACAACAAGAGCCTTTTACCAGTGGCCATGTTTGTCAGAAGCCCCGTGTAACCTGGGTTCAAGTGCGCCGTGCTTCCTTTGGTTACTTGTGGCACATTAGTTTGGGAACACACCTCGCCCAGGTGTTTGCGCCTACCTGCAGAATTTAATGTGAATTCCTTTCTTTGCAGCGTCAACCACAACTCCACAACGCCCCACCTCACTGAAAGCAAAGACCCCTGAGAAAAAGTGCCTGTGGGCACTCATAAAAATTCAATCTAAATGACAAACCACTTCTGAAGTGTGCAATGCGCCTGCTCCCCTCTGTAACAAGGCAGTTTAGTGCCCCGAAAAGTCATAGCAGCTACTTCAACGATACCTTAAATGCCTCCTCAAGCTAGCAGTAAGCAGTTCTCTCTTTGCCTTTGCAAACTCTCACTCAAACAGGAATAATAAATCTGGCTGATTTCTACATTCCTCTTTAGATCATATGATACCCAAACAACCGGGTGAAAACTCAAACTGCTCCAGCGTGTGCACCACAAACATACATGAGCGCCGCTCAATCTGGTCTCTCCGCAGCATCGTGATTAGATCAGGGCTGAACTTTTTTGGTGAAAATATGTCAAGAGAAAAAGATAAGTACACACAGCTGGATGCATTTTAGACCGCAATTCTCTTTTGTCATAGGAAGAGCACACACTGTGGAGGGCCCAAATGAAAATGCTGTTGCATTTGAGTGAACCAAAGCAATTGTTTGTGCGTGTGGGGAGGGGGTTGTTCCACACACTCCAGCTATGCTTTAAAAATACATCTCATAATGGTGAAAAAGTTTTTGGCCATGTACAGAGGCAAGTTTTCTTTTTCTTCCCTTTGGTGAGGGGAGTGTGGAGAAGAGGAGCACGCTGCTGGTTGTGTGCCAGCTCTGCCTCCTGTGGTTTCACGCATAACAACCTTGCATGTGCACAGCTCTAAGTAAAGCATTGATTTAAGAGGGTACTTCTTCTTTCCACAGCTTTAGCAAAACAAGCTCCTATGTTTGGATAGACCCTGTAAGCAGCTCACTGACCTGAGCAATGGGTCAGATTAAGTTGGACCCTCCCCACCACCGCCACCTTCACCCTTCCCTCCCTCCCCCTCTCCCTCCCTTCATCCTTGTCGGCCCAACGCAAAATGAGGAAAGGGAAAGTGCTCTTCAGGGCAGGCAGGCCTGCCAGCCAGGTCAAGGGAGTTGCTCAGGAAAACAGGAAACTGACAAGAGAGACAAATGACAGGTCTCACCCAACCACCCACTGGTTAACCAGCTTGCTACAAAAGCTGATCATCCGTAATTGCTGCAAGACTTTAAAAAGCCTTTAAAATATCTGGTGAGATTTAATTAAAAAAATAGAAAATATTTTACTCCAGCAATTACCACAGCTCTGTCCATTTTCCCATAACTAATTTCCAAAAGTCTACCACTAAGCTGTGGTTACCTAGCTCATTGTAGTCAGACTCATCCCAGTCCACATAAATCTGTAAATCTGTTACCACTGAAGCTCGTCTGGGACAAAGCTGGGATAATAACCTGTAAAGGAGGTCGTACAGTTGATCATGAACACAGCAAGCTCTCTATTATGGTTCACAATTAAAAGAACCATTAACTCCGAGTGGAAAAAGCAGACGGCAAACACTGTGACATGGCATCAGGCTTAACTTAAATTAGCTATTGACTCTGCTGAGAGATTGTTCACAATAAGTTAGTTATATATTTCCTCTGGAGAAGTTGGAGGGAGGATTGTGTGTGCTTTTGCTTGTGTTTGTGCTTGTGTGTGAGTAAGGGGAGAGTAAGGGTTCAGAGCAGAGAAGCTGCTTTTGGCCAAAGGCAGAGATAAGCGAAGGGGAGTGGAGGTGGTGGGAGGGACGCAACGGATTGAGCCAGGCAATCAGCGAGCGATCTGAGGCGGTGTTTAGTGATGCTGTAAGATCTGCTAAACTAGCCCTAATTTCCCCTGTTGTAGGAGATGTGTGAGTTGAGGTGGAAAGGGGCAGGAGGAGGGGAGGCCTTTGGTCTGTCGGAGTGGAGTTAATCTGAACCTGGGGCAGCGCGTTCACTTTTGATGGAGGCCAGAGATTGGACGCCGAAGCGGAGGGGGAGGAGGGCCGGGAGGATGAAAGATCACCCGCACCTGCGAGGGGCTGCCGAAAGTTACAACTCACTCAAAGAGGCCTTTTTTACTGCTGCTCCATTTGTCAAAGATGATGGGGGCAATAGAAGCGAGAGCTTCACTCCATTTCTGTTTTTACTGGTGGCTCATCATTTGCACTCGCTGCCATGGGATAAAGATTACACCGATTCGTCTTTTCACCACGAAATCTTTGCCAAATGCAAACTAAGTGCACATTTACAGAGTGACAAAAAAATCACCACAAGGATAAAAGAAGAGTCTTAGCGTGTTGCGTATACTCTGGCATTTAATTCTTTCTTCCATCTTTGATTCACTGCGGCCTCTTTTTGGTTTCAAGAGGTGCCTGTATGCAAAATCTCCCACAATCCTCTTGGAAAGAAATATGAAGCACCGCCCCTTTGAGGTTTGCCCTCTTTAGCCTTGTGTCTTCGTCTCGTGCGCTAAAAGAATAATCTGTGCCGAGAGTTTTCGATTAACTTACAAAGGTCCTCTCCTTCTTTGCAGCATAAAACGCTGAGATCTGACGCAAAGAGCACTCTGTCTCCACAAACCACAGCTTCATCAACAATAAGCGTCGGCAATAATTTACAGCTGCGAGGATTTAAGGCAGAATTTCTTAACAAGGATGAATTCGCTGTCCAAATCAATAACTGTGTCAGGCTTAGAAACACGAGTTTCTCGGGACAGGTGCAAGATAAATTTCGGAGTATTAGAATGCCATCCAGACTCTGTTCTTTATTAAAGTCAGTAACAATCCAGTTTGTAAATGCATTATAGGCCAGATATGCTGAATAGAGCTGAATACAGCCAAGTGAAGATGGGAGGAGAGCATTAATCCCTCTCCTCTGTCTGTTTCATGTGGCCTTTTATGCTCTTTGCCAGGGTAATGCTCTCGCCTCAGCTGGCAGTTCAGGCTGCGCCGAGAGCATAGCACATCTGGCTCTAAAGCTGAGGGAGGGATAGTGTGTGCGAGTGTCTAAATAGATCGTGGGCTTATGTCTGCGTCAGGCAGGTGGGCACCACTTTGTGTTTGGACGTATTTTCTGAAGAATTACAAAGAAACTGCCCTCCGTGTCCCAGCATGACAGGCAGAGGTGCCTGCTCATAAACAAGAACATATGGACGGTAAAGAATCGTAAAGATTTTGTTTCCGCTGGCCCGGAGTCCCGCTGAGAGGAAAGTATCAACTTCAGTCAAAGAATGAATGTTTTTGTAAGTTATCGTCCAGACAAGTGGATCGAGTAACTCTTCTCCAGAAAACAAAGAGAAGCTCCCAGCTGGGAACTAAACAGATTGCACTCTACATGCATGTATTTAAAATTGAGACGTATAAATCGTGCGCTCATGCTAACAGATTGAGATGTTTTACAAGTGAAACATGCTTGCTTTGACATTCCTGCATTAACTTTTCAGCTCTGTGACGCTGCAAGTGCTTCCATCTTCTTCTCGTACATGGAATGTTTTTCCAGAGTGCGGTTTGGACGCTCATTCATGCTTTTTTCACATGCAAATCGATTTCCATATGTTCATCTGAGAGCGATGTGCTTGTGCGGTGAGCACTACCCGAAATTCAAGTTCTCTCCGCTATTCTAATGAGACTCTGTTCAAATATAGACAGGAGAATTGCTTGCGCCATATAAACACACAGCCAAATCATTGTGTTTGATGAATGGACTACAGGAGGGCCTGTATATGCACATCGCTGATGTTAGGCCCGAGGCTCTTGTCGAATAGATTGCGAGAGAAAATGTGGGACAGAATTCCTGGCAAAGCTAACAGGTCAGGGAATATCCACTTTATAATGGCATAGTGTTGTGAAAAACAAGTGGACCAGCAACTCATAGATCACATTTCACACCCAGGGCCAATTAAAGCCTGCTTTAAATAACATCAAGCTGATGGATCTGTCTCAACCCTTAACACCGCAACCTTGGAAGCACGAGGACTCATTGCCCTGCAGTTTAGCAGCATGTGGCCGCCAGCAGTCATACACAAGAGAGGCTTGCAGTGAAAAATAATGGGCACATTTTTACACCCTCTAGTCCTTTACACCTGCACACCATGTCCTCAGTTATAGAGTGGGTGAAGTGGCTGGTGTTAGCCAGAAACAACATTCAAAGGACTGAGCTCCAGACTGAATCACCTGCAAGAAGCGGCTCATCTTTTCTTCTGTCAATGTTTTTGAAAGAGGCACCATTTCATAGTGATTGCGAACAGCTAACTGGTGATGCTGGGTGTGAGAAAGTGTTGCTGGGATATTTCGCCACATGAAGGGGAGACCAATTGTGTGTACAGCACCATCTCTGCAGGGATTAGTGGTGCCATTAAGTGGCGATGAGTTGCAGCGGGGGGCCACATCCCCTGCTCCCTCATTAAATCGCCGGCAGCTGCCCTTTATCACAGCTCTCCCTCGCCACCGTACTGTACCATCAGCACCCTCACAGCACCCATGGTGCCAGTCTAGGACCTTTGGCCTTCATGAAATCTCTTTTAGTAGCTTTAAGAAAGTTTAATTACAGGCTACTGTAAGGACCACATTGATTTCCCCCCTTGTGGTTTTTGCACCATCTACATTTCTTTAGATGCAAATGTGTTTTAAACGAACTCATCTAAAATTGCATTTAATATACTTTTGCTAAGAACACGAGATGCTGGTGAGAAGGGGCTGTGTTAGAAAGGTATGATTAAAACCATGGAAACGAAGGTTGAATATGATTAACATATTTTAAATATTATTAAGACTCTATATATTTATAGATATTGTAAAATGTCTGCAATTTCGTTCCTCTCTATGGTTTTTTCTGATACGCATAATTTATTTAGTCTGGGATGTAACCTAGTGGTGGCTGGTGACTAACCACACAGCAGGTGATGTGTGAATATGAAGACTGGGATTGATTTGTTCTGTTCACGCGGTGACACGACAATGATCATCAAAAAAAAGCAAAGCTTTTCCAAGAGCAGCCTTTTCTCACGCAGACACGTCGCTCTCGTAGCTCTTTAATCCATCACAAAAAACATTAATCCATCGACATTGTTTTAAGTGTGGATCGGGGAGAAAAAGACACAAAGACACTGTGACCCCGCATGTATGTGCAGGAGCGCTTCACACTACAATGTATGTAATGATATCAAAAGGAATTCACAAATATTCCCAGACACTAAACAGCTTTTGAAAAGAGGAGACAGAGGTGTTCTCGAATGCTTCCCAGAATGACGTGCTCGAGGCTGTGGCTGCAGGGCAGAGATGCATTGCTCTGCAGACAGAGGGGAAAAAAATAGTAGGTGGGGCAGGAAATAATGACAAGGCCTATGCGTCTTTTCTGAAAACACCCACTCTTGTGAAGTTTGGCCATTTCCTTAAGGCATAATTCATTTCTGGAAGCATGAAAGTTGAATTTTCCTTTATTTATTTAGAACACGATGAAATATATAGATGCATATACCTGAAACATCTTTTAAAAAAGAAGTTAAAACCCCCATTTTCACTGGATTTAAGTACCGTGATGAAGAAACACAAAGTCCAAAGCAGTTCAGTGTTACAATAGTGAATACAGCTGTCCAGTCTCAGCCCCTGAGGCGACCGGGCCTGGATGAGGTCTCAGAAACACAATCATACACACATGGATCTGGGGAAATTAGAGTTTCACGTAATGTAAGCATTTACAGGTGGTAAATATCCTGTTGGATTTCATGAATGTAGAAGCTTAAGCTTTACGCCCACAAGCTGCAGGGCAGAGACACCCCCCCTCCCCAACCCCGCTCCCAGCACACACACAGACACGGAATTGATTTAGTATTCAATATTAAGCAATTCAGTCGTATGAATCTTTTCACACCTTTGGATAATCTGCAGCATCTTGAAACAAACACAATTTCACTGATACGCCATATATAAACGCAAACGTATGGCAATCGCCAAGTCAGCTGGTGAATAAACAAGTGAAATCTCTAACCTATGTCACTTCCTGATATCAGCACCATGGAATATGAGTCTAATTTCAAGGTAATTAAGATGATCTCTTTCCTATTTATTTTTTCAATTTACGTGCCTTTTCAGTAATATCTTGCTCCATACATCAGCCCTGGAAATAGTTAAATCAAATTTGCATCCCTTGAATTGGGTATATCACAAACCTGATTGCATCGGCGAAATCCACCCATTTTCTGGGGTTTGACTTTAGCTACGCTCCGTGTAATTACATGGCGAGGACCGGCGACAACATTCGAGACAACGGAATTACATCGGCGTTGGCTCGAGTAATCGCTCGTTCACAGCGTTGAAGTTTTCACCGCCGCCTGAAGTTTGTTTCACTGCAAGCGGAACAGAGGCCGTAAAGACGACGCTCAAGGCCCTCCAGTTTGTTACCGAGCACTTTACCTGAAGAGCCGTTGTACTTAAAAGAGACTAACAGCCATAATGGAGATCTCTATCCAAGGTTGCATATCTGATCGACGGTGCTTTAAAGATCAAACAGCCAGCTAAACATTTGGCATTCCACACAGAGCTTCTTTTGATGTTGTGGACCGCCTCTCTTCAAAGGTGTCTTCATACCACCACGAAGATGTAAACATTATTACTCTTAATCCATTCAGTCATATTTTGTTTGCTTTCAGGGCAGAGTCACATTCAATTTTATCCAGGATAACCCAGAGAAATGCTCACTGACCATTTGTAACACTAATTAAAAAATCATCCCTGGAAATTGTGCAGGAATCATAAGGCAGCTATTATAAGAAAAGATGTTTTGTATTAGCTTGCAGCAGTTTGCTCATTTCTTTCCTCCAGTTTTTGACATCCAAATGTCAGGTAGCCTCGTAATAACTTACATAACTAATTCCAATTTCACTTTGATTTGTCCAAATGTAATAAATAAAAATACTGCAATGTTTTGCATTTCCGCAGCAATGGTTCTTATCTTCGACTCGGCTTGCATCACCTTGATTCCTTTCAGATGGAAGCAGCTATTATCGGGCAAATGATGTCTGAAATGTAGAGTATGTTAATGATGACTGTAACGCCTGCCCGATCACTTGCTTAGAAAAATTATAGAGGATTATTTCTGAAAGGCAGAAAAACATGCCGCTTATTAAATCATTTCTCTCTCTTTCTCTCTCGTCAACCCCCCCGCCCCTCCTTCTTCATGCTTTTCATGGGTGGTCAACAGTAATCAGTTTACCGTCTGGCTCTTTCAGGATGTTAAGACATCCACTTTTCATTTGCACAAACAGTAAGATAGTTTCAAGCACCCATTTAAATTAATCCCCCTTAAAGTTTTGTGCAGTCCCTCTAGAAAAAAAAAAACACACACACCCACTTTTAATCGGAAACCTGTTTTTTTCCTCTTTTTTTTGCAAAAAAAAGGATTTACTCATAATTCTCATTCTCATCCCTTCCCCCCACTTGCAAAAAAACACATCTGCACCCCTTTTGCGTGCACGCTGTGCAGACACATGTGCTTCCACATACACACACACCAACACACACACACAAACACACACTGTATAATTTATAAAGCCTAAGCTCTTTCAATACTCCAAAATGCCAGATAAACTTTTCTCATTTGCTCCTAATTTGGTCACGCAAGATAATGCCAACATCTGAAGGCTTTTTAAACTGCTTTTTAAAATGCATTCCTGAAAGGAGCTGGCACTGGCACCTCTGCACCTTGTCAGCTCCAATAATTATTTCCAATCCGGAGCTAGCCCTTAATGTGCTGATTAATCCAGCCCTCTCCTTGCTGTGAGATGCATTCAGCTCCATTAATTTTTCAAAAAGGCCTCACTCTCTTTTGCTGGGAGCCCTGCAGATGTCAGGGCTGTGGCAGAGAAAGCCATTAGAAGTTAACACCTCCCACTCCCCGGAGACTGGCATGGACTTTCTCCTCCCCCATTCTAATGCCAAGCAGCCGCATTAAGGACGTCAGCTGCCAAGCCTGGCATTCCCTGAACTTGGACATCACCATCTAATCATCCCCCCACCAAAAGCAAACAACCTTAATAAAAAGTGGTTTCAAGAAACCGACATAATGAGAAACAAGGCTATGACGCTCTCACAAGCCGTGTCAGCATCCTCGCTTTGGTTTCCTGGGAATATTCAGGATTTGAGGAGATTCTCATGGCGTGTGTCAGTGTTCTTATCCAAACTCTCAGCTCGGAGATTCCCAGCCAGGTTTCAAATCGGCCTCTGTGAAAATGTCCTTTAGAACAACTCACTCACCAGTGTGTTCGAATTCAAAGCGGTTTGAAATCTGCGCTCCAACCTCCTCTCACTCACGGAGCTTTGTGCGGCTTCCCCCTTATGCAGACTGGTTACAAGCTGTCTCAATTGAGGAAATCCCCCCCTTCAAGCAGCTTTTATCTGCCGATAGGTAGGTGAATGGTGGAAATTAGGATTCCTGGAGAGACTTGGGATGGAGAGAATAGAAACAAAGACTTCCCCATGTCGGGAACCGATGTCTCTTTTTCCACTGCTTTTTCCTTTCATCCCAAGGGCTCCTGTCAGACAGAGGGAAGGAGAACGAGAGCACATATAATACCTTTTAAGAGGCTGCCAGTTCTCTCCCATGCGATAAGCTCTGCTCGAATCACAATAGAGTTTCAGGACCCTGCAGTCACCCCACTGTAGGCCTGAGAACACACTTCAGCACAGACATCAACATCGATATGCAAGCACATTGAAATATAGCACTGTAGCTAATTATACATACAATATTGGCTCCATCTCGAACTAAAGAGTCTCTTCTTATAAATCACTGTTAGGGTCCGACTATAGCCTCTTAAGTTAACTTCAGGACTTAAACATCCAATCATCTGCGTACACCGCAAAGCTCAGGTTGCCAATACAAAGGTGTGTAACTCCACTCAACAGTGGCGATACTATGTATACAGTATTTTGTATACAATCCCCACCGCAAAGTATTCAAAAATCTGTATAAACAGAGGCAGTGTCAAATCCCAGCCCTTTTGAATGTTAATGAAACGGAGGTGTTAGGATGTCAGAAATCTGTCCAATAATGATAACAGTACAACTCCTGTTTACACTGAGCACGCTTCAGCTCCCAAAACCCAAAGTGCAGCCTCATTTACGTGCTAATGTGGGGAGGCAGATAAAGGACGGAGGAGCGATCACATGCCCTGTCAGAGAGTCACCCTTTGAACCATCCCTCATGCCGGTGAAGAGGGGGGAAATTAAAGAGCCTCAGCAGGTTTACCACCTTTCAAACACAACTCACACTCCACTCAAGTCCTCATGTTTGTGACAGAGGGAAAAATAAACACACAAACACGCACACACACACAAGCTTCCAGCTTCCAGCGACTGTCGTGTTTCTGTACGGGAGATTTTCTTTGACAATTAATCCAAATGATTGTTTGGTTGGAGCAGAATTAGGCTGAGGCTGATGTAATGTACATGACAGAGTGAGACACAGCTAGACTTTGTATGAGGCATTAAATATACACAACGATACAAAATGGTTTTTTAATGTCATATAGGGAGAATGCTCCCACACTGACAGCTTCATTTTACCTGCTTTTACCCGAACAGTAACTGAAGTTATAGCCTATTGTTCAAAATCAGAAATGCATCTAGTTGCTCAAATAAATATGTTTTATTAGAAATGGGTCAAATCACTGCATGTAATCTAAAACAGTTTTCCCAAAACACACAAAACTGACTCTTGTCACTGCACTTCCAGGCTTCTCTCATTCCCAGGATGTCAAACACTGCCACTCTGTCAAAACTGCTGTTTTACAGAAACAGTGAAAAGGGTCTCACTTCCAGCTCATCAGATAATAACACCTGTCCAAGAAGGAGATTATTTTGAACCAGCTTTCCCAAACCAAGGACTGTTTCAGTGCCTGAATCTAGCCGGTAATGGCACAGTTTCAGTAGAATAAAAACAGAACGGCAACCTTTCGGGACTAAGAAAATCCATGATTAACATTTAGCTGATGTGTTTGTCTAAAATAAAACTAGTAAGCAGTGCAGGTACAAAGTTACTGTGGGATTTTTCGTAGTCTCTAAAGATTTTATTTTCCTACTTGTTTGCCTGAGGTGTTACTCTTTACCTACTCTATTAAGTGGAGGAAGGGACATGCACACAAACAAGACTTCTTAGCTGTGTTGAAACAGCCTCCAAAATTAAAAATTTACTGCAGTTCACATATAATGGTGAACTATTCTAGAAAAAATTAACATAAGAATGCAAAAAGATGTTTTGACTAATAGAAAACAGCTGAAAACCCCAACATAATCTGGTCCTGGCACCCTGAAGGTAACACCATGGAACTGATGGGAACAAGTACATGACCCCAGCTGTACTGCTTTTTTTTTTTCTTTTAGTAGAGTGGCTCTCTCAAAGCAGGAAGTGAATTCACCAAATCCTCATGTTGTGTTTACGTGTGCTGAAGTCTTCAAAACGCAAGCCTGGATGTTCTTCATCACCCCGCACCCCAGCCCTCCATCTTCAGTCATTCTGCTAATGAGAACAGGCTACAATAGAGGTATGATATTAACTGTTTCCACATGCTGATGAAACTTAAAGTGAGGCAGCTGTCATTTTTTCTCAGTTTGTTAATATTTTACATGCAGGTTTAAGGTTGATGTTACTTAATGTGAAAGGTGTGGGTGGGCTTGCGGTCACGCTTCCATACCTCTGTTCAGTATTCATTCACACCTGCTTACAGTTTTACGGAGTCTGTCTGCTCTAACTTGCGGGTGATTGTGTAATGTGTTAGAATAATTCATAATAATACCTGAAAAAACTCGCAGAATTAACCAAAAGTTATTTAAAGATGTAATAATTTTCAATCTGTCTGATTTAGTTAAAATAAAATGAAAACAGTGAGAATATACGACTCATGGTTACAGGGGTTGTGTCAGAAACTGCCAAAAATGTGGAGCTACCTCTGACAAGAACATCCCAAAGTAGCTTTAACGGTGACAATATATGATCAGAAACACCCCTCCATAGCCAAGGATGTTTGCTATCTTCCGCCTACGTGTGTTTGCTATAATACTAAGTGATTTTGTCAACACTCGTTTTTCTGACCAAAGAGAAAAGTGCCCACGTGGTGAGATGAAGGTCCGATTTGCGAAACGTTGGATTCCTGGAAAGGGATCCGACTCTAAGAGGCATAAAAGTTGAATAAAATTTCAGTGTAATTATTCAGGGGAGATTTGGAGCAGTGAAACATTTAGGCCTTTATCCCATGTATTATGCAGGGATTTAACAGCGAGAGAGCTATCTGCATTTGGCAAGAGAAGCTAAGTAAATACTCCAAATGGATGAACCAGACAACCTAGAATCTCACTAAATGCAATCATTAAACTTGCAGTTTTATTAACTTTTAAGAGTTTTGTTGCTCTAAACTGTAATTATGAAGGTGAAACCAGTACAGGTTTTACTATCTTATGATGCGTAAAACGATACGTTTCCTATGAAAAAACAAAACAAAAGAAAACAAAAACTGATAAAGGTACAGTGTCTTTGTCCTCCTTCCTTTTATGTTGGGATATTTTGACGGAAACAACAACAAAATGAACCCCCAATGGCTGAAGTTCAGAGAGGGGGCAGGCCAGATTGCAAAAGAATTACTTTGAGTGGTGGATCGGCATTGCAGGAATTTTTTAATTTCCTGTTACTCAATAATTCTGTTCTAGTTAGGTCCTTGGACAACATCTTGCACTGTACCTTGTCCGATCAGCTCAGCTCACTGGACAGATGCAGTGGAAACATGCTCTAATCCTTTATCGTGGGTTTACGACATGGTGGCCCTGTGTCACTGGCACGGCTGGGAGGCGGTCAGGCCCAGTGATGTCATACACTGGGGACATGCTTCAACTCCCCCCACCTGCTATACAAATGATTATTTTATCCTCCAGGCTTTTTATGAGCTCATGGTGATAAACTGGAACGATTCTGTCGTCTTTTACTGGGGAAATAAAGAAAACAGTCAGATGAGAAGCAGAACGAAGTGAGCACTAAGTGCTTTACAGTGGGGGCGTCGACTTCCAGGCCTGCGGGGGCCGGGGAGCTGGTTTTCTGGGGAGGATCTTCCCCCCTTAACCTCCAACCCACCTCCCTCCTCACTGCAAGCTCGTCACGGCTGTTCGGAGTTAAATAAATCACCTGCCATTGCAGGTGCTGACCTGTTGTTTATTAGTAAATGTCCAAAGGACAAGCTTTAAAAGGGGGGAGGAGTTGGAGAGAGGTAGTCAAGGGGTTAAAGCACTAGTCTTGGGTCTTAAGGTTGATTTAGCAGCCCCTCTGGGAGGCTGCTGTACTACCCTGAAGAAATGAATGCCAATAAAGCCTGTAGTGACTGATGTTTGAGGGTGTCTTAACTGTCTTGTTAAAGAAAAAACAGAAAAATACATATTAAGGCATTTAGAAGATTATAAAGATCTTTAAGCAGAAAATGCTACTTTCATAGAAGTAACTAAATGGAAGTACAAGAGAAAAAAAATCACACTAGTATCTTTTAATTGGAGATGTGAGAGAGAAATTCCTCCTTTAGGGTTGTGACCACTAAATCCAGGTACCTGGGTTTCAGCCACCACATTTAAGAAACTATTTCACAGCATTTAATCACATCGTGTTTGTTTAAAAAGTGGAGGATTATGAAGGGATTGTTTGACGAGAGTGCTGACTGTCAGAAATGTCAGACTTGGGTGACAATGCACAAAATAACTTCCATCATCACAACTGAAACAACACACACACACACACAAGCACGCGGCACATCCTTTGAGCAAAGCCAGGATTGACAGCAGAACCTGATCTTCAGCTGTGTAATAAATTGCACTATTGTCTCTCCACTCTTGACTTAGCCCCGTGAAGCATGCGAGCCTGAAAAAGACCAAAGCACCGGAGGCCTTAGCATAACACTCGCGCTGTCACCATCCAACAATGACTGGCACCATCCACCGCAGGTAAGTCAACCTTAAAATTTTTAAATTAAAATAATGATTGTCTAAACATTTATACGCTTGATTTTTGTGTACATATGCCTTTGTCTAGACGGTGCGTTGCCATAAAGCTGGCAAAACAACATTAGGCCGCGAGAACGGCGCAAAATATCGGTATCAAATGATGTCATCTGCCCATGTAACGTAAAGCTGAGATTGAACTCGATCAATTAGGATTTGCAGCGGAGCAGAAAATAGCTTATGACAGAGCTAAGGTGGAGGAATGTATGAGGAAAAATAAACTTCCCCTCTGGAGCACGCTCTCTACCTTTGCAGATATACAGTGCAGTCACGTTCTGTACATTCACGTATGTCCTGTAGGACGTCTTCTTCATATTAGTCAAAACAAGGTCAGTATATTACACTCTTAAAGGACTCATCGTTTCACATGTGAATGCTTCAAAGATGCATATGATTCTGATTTATTTTCATATCAGCTACAGTAAAGCAGGACCGGCTCATTTAACGACCTCCCCTCTCATGCCCTGAAGCAACTTGACTCAACGACGGCTCCACCTCAGCGTAACACAACATAAACTCCCTTCCACTTTATTTCACTTTGCTCTGTCTTTCGGAGTTGGTCAAATTTCTGGCTTCGCTCAGGTGTTTCCTCAGTTCTGGTCACATCTAATCTGCTGGAGGTGCTACAAGTCCTCGCTTATTTAACAGGATTACCAGAGCATGCTGAAGTTTGACTACAAGAGAGAGCTCCCCTGGGGTGGCCACCATCTCTCGTTCAACAGAACTACAACTAAAAAACATGCACGATGCACACTCAAAGTCCTTTTCTTTTCTTTTTTTCACAACACTGTAACTATGATGAATCATTTCTGGGGCTACTGAGTGCTTCTTTTTTCTCCCAAAGCACCACAGCTGTTTTTGCAGGAAATGTAGTGTGTCTGGTGTACTGCATTATTGCTACAACAGCAAATATAAACCTTATTAAAGTTCTATAACCTGGCAAAGCTGTAAAAACAGAAATCCATTTATTTGACAGAAAAGCTGCTCTAAATATAGAATTTATTCCCTCATTGCTGGTTGGCCTTTCTCATTTACTGCACTGATTCTTGAAAAAACACAGCTGAGAGGATGCAATGGTTAAAGTTGAAATAACTTACATTTTAAAAACTATAAAAAGAAAAAACACCTTTATACAAAGGGTAGAAATGGTCCTTATTTAGAGTTTGTTTACAGCAACACTGCCAGGAGTGCATAGTTTGCTTCGTGGAAGAAGGTGTGTAGTCTTCTTCAGCTGCGTTCTTGCTACTAGAAACAGGTTTAGGTGAGAGTGCTGCCTGAGAGGAGCGTGCAGGAGGATTTACTGGACCGAAGCATCTATGCTGCACTACTGCCGAATAAGATGTGATTGCTCGTGTGTTTAATATCTGATCCCACTTCTTGGGTTCTAACATGCACGTCCTTCAGATAATGTCTACAAATGTGTAAAAAACAGCTGGAGGAAACATTGCTTTGCCAGGAAATTATCACTTGTACCCTGAGGTTGAAGCAGAAATCTACAAGCGAAATCTTTCACTGTCACATGATTGAGCCTGTAAAGTCGATCTTTTCACAGCCTATAATTTGTAGCAGATATTATCAGTGTGGATATCAGTCCGTCAGAGTGAGTTAAATGATGAATCAGTTAAAATGACTTATTACCTGCTCAATCTGGCTTATCACCTTGATCTGCTTTCAAACGGGCCGTCAGAAACAGAAAACTTCCTCCCGGTAAGCAAGTCTGTGCAGCGGGTCGATCCTAGTGACAGCTCAGACATGTTTTTTACCGAACAAAAAAAAAAGAAAACAAAAAAAAAAGGCTGAGAGCCGAGGCTTGATGGGCAGGTGTAATAACCCAGGGAGTTGAGATGTCACCCATGGGCGCAGCCTAGGGTAAATAATGCCTAGTGAGCGTCTAAGGATTCCTGGGCTATAATGTAACCCTTTGTTCAATTCTACCGCAGAAATTGGAAAAATGTTCATGCTTGACGTGTTCTTGTAATGCCGGGGTAATGAGTGTCAGAAAGCAACGGCCATTTCAAATACCTTTTGGCTTCACGCGTCACTTTGGTGTCAAAAATCAGAATCCAACCGTAGGTGTAGCTGTAATTATTTCTCTGAACAATATGTGATTCATGTCAAGCTTTGAAGAGCAGGAAATATACCACTTATTAATCATTTCCTTATCAGTGTATCAATTTTATTTTATGTATATATGTACAGCTGCCTGTCAAGAGCACTAAATAAACATTAGTCCTGTGCTTTTTTAAAAATATATGCACTGCTGTGCTATATTCACCAGCTAATGCAGTGTGCGTGAATACACAATTAACGAGTGACTCATTTTTTGAACAACCGCATCAACATGTCAAACAGCATTTTTTCTTCTTCTGTGTTTTAAAGACACAAACTCATCTTCTCGTGTTTTTTTTTTGTATTTTTTAATTGACCCTATTTAAAGGGGGCGGGGTACGCTCCACAATGCTAAATGCTGTTAATCCCGGCCCCAGGCCTCAGACAACAGAAATACAAATTTGCAGCTGCCTTAATTACCGGCTTTCAAAAACAAACAATAAATCTGCCTTAGATAGAGATGCTAGTGGAAAACAAACAACCTCTGGGCTTATAGACGGTTATAACCGTAGTCTGATGTCTTAGGGAGATTAGTATAAAAGCTCCATATAAGGTGGAAATTGCCTGTGAAGGGATTGTGACACTTGTGAGTGCTTTTTCCCAGAGTTAATTAACTCTTGCTTTTTTGGAGCAAAAGTCGACAACGGTACAAACTTTTGAGGAGGCTGTTTCCATGCTGACTGAGAGATACATCTCAGACAGTGGGACAAGGCGTGTCTGTTTCACGCATGAGCGATACGCTCTCACGGCACAAAGATGTGCTCTGTTCTGCCCTGACCACCCGAGTACTGGAGCCCAGCTTTTGAGGTTTTGATGATAGTTTATGAGTCCTAATTGAGACTGACCCGGCCCGCTGGTGGCTTCATTTCATCAGAGGGAAGAAGGGTCCGGTCCTTCCCGCTGACTGGGGCATCTCGGGCGATCAGAGTGGCTGTCTGCTGACCTCCACCTTCACGGGACGGTGAGGGACACGTCTCAAGTTCATCCTCCCCTTGGGTGGCATGGCTCTCAACTTACCTCCACCTGTCTGCTGGGGCCGGCTTCACCCTTCACCCCCAGCCCCGCAGCCTCTCTGTGAGACTACTTAACATACTCGGCTCATTTTACAACTCTAAAACAAATCTTCCTGCTTTGTTTACCAACACCGCCGAGACGAAAGTCGAGTTCGTGGCGTTTTATTACGATGTAAAATCGAAGGCTCGGCGGCCTATAACAGGATGTGAATGTAGCTGTAATTAACTTAGAAATTCAAATATTACTCCAGAACAGGACAACATAGAATATTTGTATTTACCCTGAAGTTCAGTGGCTGTTGCTCTCTTTATGTAGTAACATAAGAATGTGAGTCTAACCCTTTATTAAACTGCAGACTCGTCATTGTTTACATAACCCCGAAGTGACTCCAGAGTCACATTTGTTCTCTAGGCCTCCGTACGGTGGAAAATGGCCGCTGCATGACCAGATCCTCTTTGATGCAATAATGAAAACAAATGAGTGTAACACGATAATATATTGAGGAGCGCCGCAGTTTCAAAGCTGACATTGCGGGGAATTGAGGTGCAACGAGGGAAACGCTAAGCTATGTTTGTCATCACTCTCGACATTGTCTCTTGCACAAATTATTTCCTCCAGTTCACTTCAGAGTATTAGTCTTCTTAAGGGTTCAATTAATCAAAGGAAGCACAGTCCCATATGCCTCAGGAGGCTGACTTTGACTGACCCTGGCATCACAGCGGCCGCTATACTTCATGATTTTGTTCAGGGAATTTTCTAAGGGTTGTAATTCACCGCTTTATACTTGGAATAAATACCTACGACAATTGTAAATCATGTTGGATAAATGCCACTTGAAAATAAAATATTTTAGCAATCCTTGCCGTTGCACGAATAGGACCCCCTAGAAATTATGACTATTATGGCGCTCTAAATAAGGTATTAGGATTGACCCAATTTATCCTCCGTGAATTGAGTTATGCAACCTTATCTTCTTTATTTCCATTAACATAATTCTATCTTTATAGACCCGGTATTACCTGCTATTTAGGCAGACTCCAAGTTATTTTCTACAAGCTCACCTGTTGTTCTCATAGGGAAATCAATGCCTCTCTCTGGCGGTATAATAACATTCCCGCTGGAGAGTAACAGCTTAATTCACTCTTATCACTTTTGGTTGTCTGGCTTCCAGTCAAGCTGGGGTCCAAGAGGTGAAATGAGTTTGGCAACCTCAACTCCAGGCACGACAAGAGAACACACATCATGGTACAGTTAGTGGAAAAAGAGAGGGAAAATTGCCTGCATAAGCAGGAAAGATAGAGTTTCATCGTCATCCCACTAAAAACGCACACTCGTCTTTGGCAGACTTCAAACACTTAATCGGCAATCATTTTTCAATGAGCCCCAGAGGAGCACATTTTAGTGCTCCACCAAACAGTCTGCTGCTTTGTGCTCTCTAATCCCTCACGGTTATGCATCATGGGGAGCCAGTGGTCGTCCTTTAGGCGGAGGTTAACCCCCACCACACCCCCACCTCCAGACTCACAGACGAGAAGACAGACAGGCCCGCAGACCAGCTCTACTGCCTCTGCTCTGCTTCAGCCACAACATCTGTATCCATCAGGAAACACTCACTTTCTATTGGTGCAGCCCTCAAATTAAGGTTGTCTTTTGATCTGGAGGCTGGACGAAATGCAAATGAAACGTGATCCCATAAATGGCCATCTCATCTGCCTCGTTAGGCTCTATGAAGAGGTTTCACCAGCCCCCTTTTGGACGGGGCCCTGCCTCTTCACGACTCGTATCACACATGTGACCGGCTCACTTCAGAGACACCCCCCACTCCCCACCCACCCCGACAGCAAACAACACCACAAACCTTTGAGTCCTGCCTTATTCCCATTTCATCTTTTGCTTGTGTTCACTATCTGAGACATAGTGGTCCAGAAAAAAAAATCATATGCAAGAAGGCCAATATTCTAAACAGCACTTAACCTGGCCGGTGGAGGAGTGTATTTATGTGATGAGAAAATCTCTAGGCTCGGGCTCCTTCTCATTAATGAGAAAAGATGAGCGTTCCCCACTGCAATTAAGAGTCAATCTCCTGCATTAACTCACCGCCCCACGGCCACACACACAGCACAAAGGCAACAGGCCATCCTCTGTCACTCATTTTTTCTGGGGTGAGCAGTGCAGAGAGCGGTCCCAAGATAGATTAAATTAGATGCTCTGTCCTTTTGGGCTCACCTGCTGAAACCTAAACTTGGCTGTGCAATGAATGCAATGAATCTGACTCTGTTTGACATTTGATCAGGTCACTATGATCGTTTTAGTGTGGTGTCCCGAAGAATCGGATGCTTTAAAATCCTACACTAAAGACAAAAGGCCTTTAGTGTAGGACGTTTCAACTTTAGGTAGAAGAAAAGCACAGGTGTCACTAATAAAATCAAAGCTTCCTTTGTTCTATTCATGGCAGTGTCAGAGAGAGCTATTATTATTAAACTGAAGCAGAGGAATACATGGAATTCAGCCATCACTGTGTTATTATCTACACCTCTGCTTTTTCTAATACCATAAAATATTTGATCTAACCGGGAAACAGAAGAGACTGCATGTCCACATGGTGCCAACTTATCAATCAAAGGGTATCCTGTTGAAACCACGTCTGTGCGATATCAACCTTATTTCAATGAAGAAGCGTTTTATTCATGATGAAACAAACTACTCCACCCACAATCCTAAACTGAAACAACTCTGATTGGTGGAGCTCACTCATAACAAAAAAAAAAAAAAAAAGCAGTAATTTATCAATTTATATCAATTTATTTTGATACTTTACTGCACACACAACACACATTATAAAATCTATTTAAACCTCTTATTGTACAACATGGTAAAAAGCATTAAATAGGCTGGAGGTCGTCAGCTGAGAAATCTGGAATCATGCACCTTTATTTTCATTTTCCATTGTTTTTCCACCCAGATCAAATCTTTTCATCGCCAAGCTTTTTATATAAGAACATTCTGAACCGTCAATGGACAAAATAAATAGAATATTAGCCCTTAAAACAGGAGTGGTCACTGTTGCTTTCTAGACAACTGGACATCTTTTTGCAGTCTCCTCGTGCTAAAAGCTTTAAAGAATGCAGGTACAGAGGCTTCACCGTCTTTTCTGTGCATGTTATCTGTAACTATAAAGCACCAACAGTAGCTATGAAACTGATAATAATTTTAAGGTGCGATTCCACGCTAGCTAACAGTCTTTTTTTGTATGGCTAGTACCACCAAATCTCAGGAGAGGGGTATAACAGCTTCAGAATGAGATGTGAGAATACCACCATCGACATGTCTGCATGTATAGAATAGAATGGACTAGAATAGCTCTTTATTGTCATTATACATGTACAATAAAATACTGGACAAACAACCTCATGCAAACAGACAAAGCAAGGACACTGTAGTAGCATCAAGGCTTCACATCGCTATTAATGTTCAAACACCCTTTAATGCTCATAAGAGTCAAAGAAAGCATGTTTCCATGTCCCTTCCATAGTCTCTCATTGCAGACTAAAAGTGGCTCTTTTTTTAACACAGGTGTTAGCTGCATGTTGTAAAGAAATAAAGAAATAAAAATGAAAAGTGAGCCACTGTCACTGATAATGTTTTAGATGGTGTAACATTAAATGGAGAAGCAGGTTTGAAAAATACAGCTTTGTAATTTGAACAGCAAACATCTTTAAGTAGTCTGGGCACAATATTCATCAAACAAGATTACCACAGCACTCAGGGAGCCCGAAGCCCGGCGACAACAAACAGACAGTCATTTCAAAGACGAACTCACTGTAGGCGTGGTGGGAGAGAATCTCAGCAGAAATAGTGAGGATAAACGCCCCACTTGAAAAACCACCGTTCTGTTTATTATGTTACATCATCATCTCTGGCCGGAGTAGAGAACCAAACAGTGTGACTGTCTGGTGTGTGTATGTGTGTGTTTGTGGACATTGGAGTGGGGCGTGGGGGGGGGTATTCAAGAGCCTTGCAGAAAACAAGAAACACACGGAGGGATAGAAGATTGGGTTGGGGTGGGGTGGGCTGGCATAATGAGTGACATATTGTGAAATCTTTACCTACAAAGCAGAGTCTTCTTCCATGCAAATGAGACTCGCTTGATAAGGATCTGTTTGATGGGACACATGCGGAATACGAGGCAGTTAATTCCCTCATTAGTATTCAACAGAGCTGATTGGCAAAGACCAGAGAGAGCCAGCCGGAGAGCATGTCTGCAAAACCCAATATTGATTTGTTTAATGGTGTCAGGGAGTCAAAAATCACAAATCTCCTGTCAATTGTTTATGAGGTTGTTTAGCGGGCCAATGGATGCCCCTCGCTTAATTAATACCTCATTACGGAGATGTGATTATATGCTTGAACTGTTAATGGGGCCCCTGAATTTCAAAGACCACCATAAAAGGTGTTTTGACAAACAGAGCTGGGGAAAATGTGATATCTGATGAGCCTCAGCGTGTTTGTTGATTTGGGACTCTTTGTTTGTTTTCGTCCCCTTTTTTTATGCTTCTATTATTCACGAGCCATCCGCGCTTCAAGGCTCGACATTTTCCTCTTCTGGTGCAATTTTGCCTTTTATCATAATAGCATAATAGTGTTTAACTGAACTAAAACTAGCAGTCCCATCTCTCAAAGAACACGCAGCATAAGTAAATAAAATAAGCTGGAAATCAATAGGCTGTTCATAGCAAAAGCATGCAAGCAAAACCTCAAGCAGAGGTCTGCGCACAATAACAGCAGGAAATATATCTCAAAATTATTATTATTATTATTATTATTAACCAAAAAAAAAAGCATCATAAATGCCTTTTTACAAATGGCAGAGCTGAGGTTCACCTAAGCGAGCACACATGGCTAATCTGAAGGGCTCTCTATTTAAAGGCCCATAAAGAAAGTGATAATGGCATAGGTTTATGAGGACTCAGCCCAGTGAGACAGCCTGTTACGGCCGTGGCTGCTGTTGTTGTTATTCCCACTGTTCCTCGATGGCCAGTAAAGCGGAAAAATGGATCCCCACTTTGGGTTGAAATATGAAGCTGGGCTTATTCTCCCTCTCTTTCTCTTTTTGTGTGAAAGGCGCCCAGGCATTTGCCTGCATGGTTATGGAGGTAAATGCTCAGCTCCATGGCTGGGCTCCTGCATGGTTCCCCCCTCTATTTCATTCCCCCTGACAGGATTAGCAGGTCTCCAGTGTTAGAAATACATTAAGTGGACCTTTGCAGTCACTTATTATGCCTGATTATGCAGCTGGAATGGGGAAGGTAGGCTCTGTTTGTAGTTAAATAACTTCTCAGATGCTTTTTTTTTTTTTTTTTACAGCAGCAATCTTCAAAGCATGAACGGGTCAGTGGCTCAGGCACAAAGCTGAGATTGATTTCCACCCTCCTACTCTTTGTTCCCGTGGTTTAAAGAGGACAGGTTCTACTAAATTAGTTTGTCCGTGTTATTAATGGAATAGTCAATTAAACTTCCCTACAGTGGTGTCATGGCAAAACAATGCAGCCACACAGCAATCCCACAGCAGCGGTTTGTACAGAAGGGTTAATGAAATGGTTAACTTATGCTGATGTATAGATGGGATTAGGATCCATCTGGGCAGCGTGCCACTCTATTAGTAAGAAGTCTACACTCTTGAAATACCACAGAGTCCTAACAGCTGTCCATTTTCTAGACCAGCACAGCAGTCTTCCGCAGAGTGATGCATTCTGGGATCTTCGCTGGTCACGGCGATATAATGCTGCATTGATCATTACCCAAGAGTGCAAACGTACTTAATGTCGACTCCTCTTGTTTTGACAGCTGGGACAAAACAAGAGGAGAGTTTTGAGCTAAAACAAGTAGAGAGCTCATGGAGCTCGAGAGAGAGTCCGTGAAATCAGCAGAGAAAGCTGACACTGATGAAGGGGGCGAGATATCACCAGAAAAGTTGACTTAACAGCAAGAAGGTTTATATTTAGGTGTTTGTGTCCATGAGGAAAATGGAGGGTGGGTGCTTAGGTCAAGATTCAACCTCTGAGGCTGAAAGAAATCGTGCTTCCATGAAAATGCAGTTCCTCAAATGACCACTTGGAGTCCCATGTTAATAAAATGCCAGACTTTAGAGCAGAAAAAAGTTTATAGCCTGGTAACATTGTCAATCTCTGCTGATGATTTCTCCCTTTGTGACAACTTTACGTGGGTGATTCTTTTCTAACTCCAAGCTTTTTTGATTCATTCAGTTATGTATTGTTATTTGAGTAACCACTGGAAGTTGGTTGGCACCTTTGTGGAATGGTAATATAAATAATATGCTTGCTGTGTGGTTAACTGTACTCACAGCCCACACAGGAAGTATGGACTCCAGTTTTGGTGAGTGAAATTCTGGTATTTTATTTGCATCTTACCATTAATTAAATGGGCTCGGTCTTATATTGCACTTTTCTACTCTAACTAAGCGCATGTTACTACAAACCAAATGAACCAAATCACCCTTTTTCTATACCTAAGTACCTTTTCTCACATTCACACACACACACTCAAACACCAATGGATGCACTGGGGGCAAATCTCAATTCAGTATCTTGCCCAACGATACTTCGACATGCTGGAGAAGGTGGGAAGTGAACCAGCAAATTTCTGATTGGTAGGTTTCCCACTTTGCTTTCTAAGCTAAATCCACCCTAGCAAACCAAAGCCTCCTAGGTATCAGGTATTTCTGACTCACCCAAACAATCTTACAAGGCGAGCATGATGATATATTTTTTATTCCATCCTTTTGTCCAAAAATGGTCACTCGTGACTCCCGAAAGCAAAGATAATGCTGAAATTGAGACTTTAAAGTGAGACCAATAGGTCTCCAATAGTGTAAACCAATAGGCCACGCCCATATTCTGTATGTAGTGCATGGTTTGGGGCAGCCAACCTTTGGTCCCCAACCTTTTTTGCGCCACGGATCGGTTTAATGTCAGACAATATTTTCACGGAACGGCCTTTAAGGTGTCGCGGATAAATACAACAAAATAAAATGATACGACCAAGACAAAAACTGTGGTACTTTGTAAATATAATAATAAACGCAAATTCACTGTGTAATTGTGTAACTTTATTAGCAGCGTCCTCCTGAAATGCACTGAGAGTAACATCCTCCTCTCTGTCCCTTAATGCTCTCTGGTTGCTATGGTAACGCATAAATATTTCTTTCAAAATAAGACACACAACTACAACACGGGAAAAGACCCAGGGGAACCGAGTTAACAATAAAAACCCTGAAAACCATAAATTTCACACCTCAACTCTCGTGGCCTGGTACCAAACGACTCACAGACTGGTACCAGTCCGTGGCCCGCGTGCTGGGGACCGCTGGTTTAGCGTAGAGAGGCAGGCCTACTGTGAGCTGTGTCACTGCTTAGACTGTCCAAAATATTATGAAAACCTGTCCTGTGTTTTTCCTACTTACTTGAGTTATTTTCTGTAACACCAGCAAAATTTGCCATTTTGTTATTCATTCATTATCTGTGACAATGTAAATGATTCATCACATTTAAAATGGCTCCCCAAGGTGAACAGAACGCCGGCACGATGTGAATGAAATCATGGGCATTTAGGTCACGGCCCAGTTCCCTTGGCTCAAAATTCCAGTATGAGTATGAGAGGCAGAGCAGAGGGAAAATTAGTCTTCCTCACTTGATGGCTGTTACACTTGGCCATTTCCTGACCCACTGTGAATAAAGCTCCAATTTATGGCAATTATCCATGTTAAAGACAGCACCCATACAAATTAGAAATAATGCCAGAGGTGATGAGAACGCTGAAACATCTATTATCATATTTTTTAGCTAGAATACCTCACATGTGTAGCATATTGTATCTAAAAATGACCTGCACACGTTATCTTTAAGTCAATGCTATAGCTAAATTGATAACATTTCTATTTATGCACTCCAGAGAAACGGCGCATTTGTGGCAGCAGAGTGGGTACGAGAAAGGAACAGCTCCCCCGGAACAGCTGACACAAGTGATCCGTTATTTCTTGGAGGGGAGGTCACACGGGGCCTCCACACATCACACACCTCAGGCCATGACCACTCACCGACACCCTCCCCATCCTGGGCCCGGCCCTGTCACATCTGGATCCGAAGACCTGGGACGATTTCTTTCCCCTATTCAAAATGCACCAGTGGTTCCCATTTAACACCTGTTCGCCCTAATTTCCATTTTCGGGGACGTTGTGGATTTCAAATCATTTATCACTTCACAAAGTGCTTCCACATGTGCGCTGCTTTTCCCAGTGTGCGGAGTTCCTGCCTCCGGCCAACCTTTTCCAAATGTATTAAAATTCAGTTTGGTCCAAAGAAGTTCAGACACTGATGTTTCATTGTGGTGATGTCTGGTAATTATTAGTCTAAATTACAGCCCTGGCATGTGACTTGACAGGGTGGACTCTATGTTTAAAAACGAGAGATGGGGTGAGGAGGTAGGGCCAAGGTGGTCTGTCACGCTTTGCACACTTTTGTAACAGTGTTCCCCAACACCGGGATGTCAGTCAGACTGAAACAGTTTCGCCACCGTGCAAAACACTTGTGTGGTTAGGGACCTGAGAGGGTCCACCGGGGGCCACTGTGGGGCGACCGGGCAAAGGCTGTGTCAAAAGTACTCCACTGTGAAGGAAAGACTCCCACATCGAGCTCTGATGAACATTAAATACCAACTGCAGTCCGGTTGATATCCAAGGTCAGAGTTCATATTGTGAAACCAGGATTAGATCTCAAAGTGGAAAACAATTTAAATAAAAGTGAAATCAGATTACGTCTTGAGGCTCTTTGGTCAACAGTCCCTAAGCCCCAGCAGCACACCAGCTTGTATAATTGGCTGTGACACAATGGGGTGGGAGACACGCAACCCACTTGTAAAAAGTGTAATATGATTATGTCCTGCATATAGCTGAAAGACGTGGTGTAGTATCAACCTGTAGCAGCACCTCCCACGTCTAAAAGTCTGCGTCATTACATATGCAGCTGAGTTTGAGCTCAGAAGAAAAGTTCCAAAAACAAAAAAGGGAAAAAAAGAAAAAACTGTAGGGGACTAATTGTGTTGTCAGTATATTAACTAATAAGCAAAATTCATGTTAGGTAATGAGAACCTTATCGTCACCACATTTTCATGTTCAAGGGCATGCGCTACAGAAAGGGGGGTAAAGAAAAAAAAAGATATTTCCACAAATGCACACATGCACAAAGAAATTTAATCAAATTTAAAAAGGAAACTGCAAAATTGATGTTTACAAAGTAAGTTTTTTTAATTTCTTTTTTTCCTTTTTTGATGCACTGAGCTCCATCTTCAAGTGGGGAATGTTTGAAACTGTACTGTAAGTGCGCTTAATTAAAGTGGGCTGTGAAAATGTGCACTAATCAGATATGGTTGGTAACAAAGTCCATGAAATTACTAATTAGAATTTCATTAAAAGGTACCGCTTTATCATCTGAGGAAATCGTAACCTTTAAAACGCTTTCAGGAAGGCAGTATGCCTCTTTAAATGGGCTAAAAGAGAGAAACGGCTGGCTTTTGATGTAATATCTCATTTAGGATTTGAGCTAAATTGGACCATTTAAACATGTCATTGTTTTGGACGTAATTTATCAGACTAATTAATGACAGTTATTGCCTGGGTTGGGCGACTGAAAGAACACCAGGCTCCTGCAGGAGGAGATCACACAGACAGACGTTAAAACACACCATTAGGAAGCATTTGGCCCCTTTTTTTTCTTCTTAATTTCTCGTGCTGTTAGGCTGCCTCACGTTGTGTCACATTTCAACTGTCATGGCAAGTACAGAAGACATAGAGTTGTTCGGTTTTGTAATTTCCTGTGTTTTTATTGTGGTTAAAAGTACAATTCAGTACAATACAGCTCACTGAGACTAAATATTCCTCCAGGATTTATGCAGCAAATGCCCCATTTTGCATTCCAACCTGTTAAGTAGTTTAAAAATTGTATCATATACAGACAGTGTACTGTGTCATCCACATGACCACTTGCCTGATTACTGTTTCTTCCATCAGTTGGTCAGGATGTTAGCTGAAGGGATCATATGTCAGCACTCAGGCCTGTTTATCCAATGGACAGGCCCTGGAAGAACAGACAATCTGTTCTACAACTAATGACTGCTTGATTTAAGTGCCACAGAGTTCACTCTTTTCTACGCAGACCCAGAAGAACAGAGAATTACACGCAAACTGTCGACACTGAGAAGATATGTGTAGAAAGCTGATTAGTTGATAGTTCGCTCCGGTAACACCCATGAGTCAGAGGTGAGCGCGGGTGAAAAGTGAAAAGTAATACTGTAGGCTTCCCTTGTGTCATGCCCTCTGCAGAGGTGGAGGCCTGCTGCAGATGTTGAGGAGGAAAAGCCGGCAGAGCAGAGAGGTGGAATATGGGGGCAGGAATTGTCAGCTTTACTTGGACGTGGCTAGAATCTCTCCTCGCTTCTTGATCGAGTTTAAGCAAAATCCAAAAAGTGATCTGGTTCTAGCAGAAACCGGGAACTCGATCGAATGCGGGGTTTTCGTTAATTTAACTGCGAGTATGGTGCAAAACAAGGCATGCTGGGAATGCAGCTCTTTAATTTGCCCCTGCGGGCTTCATAAAACTTTGCTTTTCAAATACCAACGATGGTGGCAACATTCTGCCCTACTGTCAGCATGTGTACACATGTAACAAAGCAGCAGGCGTTTCCAGTGCAAGGTAAATTTTCTCCACAATGAGTTGCAACATTTTGAGAAAGGATATGTTAATAAAAACACAGGTCTTCCATTCTTTTTTAGTTGAAATTTTGTTTTCATTTAAAAAAAAAATCATCAAATCTACTTAAAAAAATATAAAAAGATGAAAATGCTGCTAAAAAATGATGAGCACAGACAATATAATTGATTATACTTGATGCCTGAAGTGGGCTGTTGTTGTTAGGCTGATTCGTGGCATACCCTGGTTCCTCAAGTGGAGGCTAATTTGCACCTTTGCTTGGGTGACACTTAGGCATTAGCCTGTGAGTGTGTCAGTACCTGTAATTAAAGCAGATGGTCAAATAACCCTGCTAACAAAGTAGGGCCTCTGCACGGTCCTAATTCCCTGCCCGTTTGCAGAGGCGAGCTGTGCCGCTTTCAATTCCCCCTGCACGTTGTTACAGAGAAGTTGTTGTTTTTTCACTCGGTTTGGGCCTCATTAAAGCTGTGGTTACAATTAAGGCGTACAGTCAATGGTGCTGGTTAAGAACAACAGAGAGGACGTTTCGGCGACAGGCTCCGTGACACGCCAGCTTTGACCTTAAACGACTTTAAATGAAGCTTGTTAATACTGAGCCGCCTAATCTCCACGGCACAGGTACTCCTGGTGAATGAGCTTCAATCAGCCCCCCAAAAGAAAGGGTCATTCGCCCGATCACTTCTTTTTTTTAAAATTATTCAGTGAGAAAGAAAAAAAAAATTAAAATAACAAGTACACCATGGGAGGTCACTAAATTAAAGGCGTGACAGATCTGTAGTGTGTGGTTAAGCTTGTATTTGAAAATAACCCAGTAAGATTCCTATTAGGCTATTTTCTTTTTTCTCTTAACTACTTCCAAATTTGCGTTCCTTCCCCCTTAAATTGTGAGATGTCTTTAAAAGCACCACACTGAGATATGTGCTAAATACCAGCTGAGTAAAAAAAAAAAAATCCCCATATCTGTCTTAAAAGGGATCATGGAGTATAATCATCGTTTTACAATTGGAACACATGCTGTAATAGTGCATTCAGCAGTCCTGTGCAGTCTCTATACTTTCTGACATGATACTACAGCACGTAATGCAGCCTGTAATTATCTGTTTCCTGAAGGTGGAGGGCTGCGTAAAACAGCCATGAGCTCCAGTGTGCCTTTCATAAAACGCTTTTCTCCTCTTTGGCAGTCAGTCGCACAGACTGACTCACTGGGCTTCGACAGGGAACTTAAGCAGGTTCACACCAGGAGGGGCTGTAGTACAGCAGCCATCTGGTTACGAGAACAAAGACGGGTAAAACATACAGTGCACACCTACGAGCGAATGACTGTACAAACTGCTCTTTTTCTTTCTCGCTTAACTTATTCATTCATCTGAGACAGGCGGTGGTGTTTTGCGACTCCCGTCAAGGCAGCTTAACTTAGTTTAGCCCAGGTTTCTACACCAGACCTTAACTTGACCCCCCTCATCCCCACAGACAACCGTGGACAGCCCAGAACACATGATATGCATATCTTTGAGCAGCGTCAGATTAAAGTGGCTAAATAAACATAATCAGCACAGGCGATACTGCTGTTGTCCACTGCCTTATCTAAAAATACTCTGGTGAGACGTCATCATCCCGCTACACAGATTTGTGGAGGTATTGAAGCGCTTTCTTAATGATACAGCAAATGAAGGCAGGGAGGAACTCTGTGCGTGTGTGTGTGTGAGTGCGGGCGCTTGTGGTGGTGGAGGTAGAGCAGGAGGAGAGAAAGAGAGGGTAAAAAACATTAATTATTAGCCCCAGTGGGATCTCTTATATTCTGTCTAGCCTGGACAACACCAATTAATACAGCAATTATTATCCTGGCCCGTAGCACAGGGTTGACTAAGCTGGCTTGCCTTCTGACGATTATGGCGTGAGGGGGAGCAGCAGAAGAGAGGCATGCTGGAGCGAGATTATTCATCTCACACTAAACCCCTGCTTTTATGATGCATGGTTGATGGGGGAGATAGAGCCAAAGAGTAATTTAGTCTGCAAATTTCAACTCAGCATTACCAGCAACACAATCTCCCTATAGATTAATTTCTGTTGGGTGTCATCTTTAGGGGTGTAGGGGAGCACCAGCACGATAAAGAACGAACTGCGCAGACATTTTTCTCGTCTTTCGCCCTCCTCCAGAGTAACAAGCAGGCCTAAAGCTGTACTTTAAAGTCTGAGACCCTCCAGATCCTGTGTGACAGGTGCACAGTTCACAGTGCTACTTCTCTTCTCATACCCCCGAGGTCTTATTCTAGGCTGTGACCCAGCCCTGCACTGCATTCATTTCCTAAACATTGTCTTCACCCCCCTCCCTCTCTCTCTCTCTCTCTTTCCTTCTTGGCCCCGATTCCTCACCAGTGGACACAGATGTAAGCAATAGCTCCACCTAGTTTCTGCAGCGCCGCTCTCGCCCGAGCACTCCTTTTGAGAGCGGCGCAGACAAGTGAATGAGGCTCGGCTGGGAGAGGATCTGCCGTTTCAAATAAAATACTGCTCCCATATTATCCCCCCTACTCGAGTCAAATTATCCACTGTGCTCTATTCTTCCTCATCATCTGTTTGGACAGGAGAGCTCTCTGTCTCTCTTGTTCTATTTTTGCGCCTCCTCATCCCCGTCCCCGCTCTCCTGCGGTGACAGCCCTTGCAGGAGCATCTTAAGCACATATACCCCTTTTCCCCACAGCCACTGTAAAATCTGTGCTGACAGCCAATGAAAACAACACGGATGCTTGCATGTTATCTTGACATGGCCATGTTAAGCTCCGCTCTCATGATGCTAAATGGTCGTCATAAACCTTTTAAGATGTGCACGGCCTAATATGGACTTTTATAAAAAACATTATGCTGTGTAATATGTTTAGGTTCAGCGAGGACATACAGTAGGCAGCCGGCGCTCGGTGTCGCGGAGCTCAAAAGTCAGGCACGTTAACCAAACAATGAGCGCGCTGTATTCAGAAAGAACCAGCAAGGTGTTCACACAGATGCACATTCTCACCTCTGAATGTAGCATTTTTCATCTTTCTGCAGATTTTCATTTAGAAGCGTTTTGTATGTTTAAAGTAATCGAGTATTGATATGATTTTTTTCCTATGTTTCACTGTTTCCTCTCTAATCTATCTTTGCTTTTCTATGGCATCAATTGACAAAACAATTACAGTCTACAGGATCTTGTCTAACAAGCCCTTGGAGTACTAAGAATGATTAGATGGCGGGTATTACATGAGGAACCCATCTCTGGATTAGTGATGAACACAATAAATTCTGAAATAAGTGGAGGAATATGTACATCCCTTTCATGGAAGACGCTTAGGTGATTGCTGCCACGAGAGGATTTGTCAGCATAACACAGGATCTCAAACAATAACGTGTGTGTGATAGGACACCATGGAACACATTCACAGGCGAATTCGCTGCCTGTTGTGTAAATGGATTTCTCCTCCATGAAACCGAGCGAAGGGCCAGAAAGAATGCTGCTCGGTTTCATCATCATTTAGTTGAATACATTAAGCCATCCTCACCATCATCATCCTCAAAATTCAAGAGAAAACAGCACATAGGCTTTCAAAATGTTTTTTTTTTTTTAAAAAGGCATTAATGTTAGCCTCCAACAGATCACAGGTTTCAGCTAGCAATTCGGTTCTGTGCTACATGTTCTCTCCAGTAGCGGCGTCATTTATTTACAGGGGTGTTGTGTCGCCTTTCAGTACAGAAAAGCAGCCAGGCCTCTAAGAGGAGGCGCTGTCATTGTCACTGCGAGGTGTAGGATAACAGCTCTTGAGCAGGTTGTAATTAGAGTGGCTGAGGTGTAATGAGGGTGCAAGATTCCTGCTCCTGAAGCCGATGCCAAACTGGACAGGGGTGCCAATGGCACATCACTGAATGGCATCCCAGCCAAACCGCGGTCACCACCTCACTGTCTCCTTGTGACTTAGAGCAGCGTGGTGGACGCCTGACAGACGCCTGCAGCATATCAAAAGCGCTTTTTCACAACAGCTTCTCGGCTGAACTGGAGAGTTCGCCACAGGTGGTAGTGATAATAATAATAATGAGCCTACGGAATAATAATAGAGTTATTAAAGCGATTCTCAAGTGGGGAACAGAGGCAGTGCTTTGGCACCAAAGCTATGGAAGACGTGAAAGAATTTGTGGTTTACTGATTGACTCGTAATGAAAACGTTTGTTCTCCACGGGTGTTGTTTGAAAACACAACATTTCACGGCCAACTCCTCTCTTCCTATGGTCACATTTTAACTTATGTTCGCAAGACGTGTACAGTACACCTCCCCTCACACACGTGCGCGCGTGCTCACAGCACAGCACGCACAACCACACGCGCCACTTTTTGCACTCTTGGCAAAATGAAAACTTCTGTCGGAGTCAGATTGAAATTTATATCAGTTTGTCAGGCGCAAGCCAAAAATGATCTTACTGCACATTATTTCGATAAGTTTGGTGCCAGAGATAGAGAAGAAATGGAGGAAAGAGGGAGGAAAGTACCCCACACTCCAAACAGCAGATAAGTGCAGAAGCCAAGATTCCTCTCACTGCTCCATCAGTAAGTGCTCAACCTGACCCTAGAAAAAAAAACCTTTTGGTGGAGATGCTTCTTTGCATAATATTCCACCCCTGGCTACACTATGTAAAGTGCAGACACTGTTTTCAGGGAAGAAAAAGCATCAATCACTCTCAAATTTTTCAACAACAATCCAGCCGCACGGTGGGGTGTGTTTACTCAATGCTCAAACAGCACTGAGCTAATTCCCTACTGTACACACGTATTTATTGTATGTGGGTGTGAGCCCATCTCTAGCTGTGATGTGCCAGGAGTTCGTCAAAGTACAAACTGCTACTACTGTACGTGATTGAACTTTTAAATTAGTTTGTGAGCAGTTCTCCATCTGACACTTTGGAGACAACATAGCTGAGGAATCGTAATGAGACAAAGGGAGGGGAGGGGGGGTGGAAAAAAGTGTTATGTCAATAATGTGTTGACATATCATTTTCCTCCTTTGTTTATTTATTTTTTTAATGAGGAAGGAGTCTTTATCTGTGGCTGAACCACCACCATGAAATTCTTTTCTTACTGTCTGCGGAGTCAAACACAGTGTAACACAGTTACACCGTGTCAGAGCTGCAGCGCCGAGCAATGGGACTCATTACTGCTCTGCTAGAGAACATAACCACAATAAAACCACCACTTTCCACGAGGGCAGGCAGCAGGGGCAGTTCCTTTATTTGCGTCCGGCTCCGAGGGCAAAAAAGTGGGCGAGCTGCGGTTTTGCTGACTGGGTCAAGCCATGGTTGACTTTTAGAGTACTCTATTGTTGTAGAATATGAAATACTATTACATAAAGATGACGCCAGGCTATTAATGAATGTATTCCTTGTTTTATTTCATTTTTAAGTAATGCATAATATTCGTGGGTATTGCTAGAACAGCACGTAACGACATCTGGAGTAAACTAGAGGCGAGAAGTCTGGGGAGCCAGTCGGGGACAGGCATTTATCCCAAAGTCCTGTTGGGCTTGTGGGAGCAGACCCCCACAGGCCATAAACTCCATAATGTAGGCCATCACAGCAGCTAGTCCATGTAAGTATGACTTCTGAGGGGCCTCCAAAATACCACGGCAGCGCTTTCATTTCCCCACCGCTCGCTAGGCAGCCGCAAGAATGTCAATACAAATGAAAGAATGTCTCAGGAAAATGTCCTGAGGATTAATCAACACCTGCACTTCTTGGATATGGATTCACAAATCGCTCTAGACTAACAGACAGTGCAAGTGAAGAGTTTGTATTTATCATGTCATAAACAGAAACAGACAAAGATTGTTGGGTATATGATGACAAATACACAGAAAGTATGATTACTATGTGAAATACTCTACAATGGAATTTTACTATGGGTGAAAAAAATATTTTTGAACTAACACGTTGAGAAGAATATTTTGGATTATTGTCAGTGTTTCGTTTGTCTGCCTGTCAGTTTGAGGGTAAATCTAATAAATGGCAAGTGCACTTTGAAAGAAATTTGACAAATTAATGTAAAATTGGAAACAAAAGAGTAACTCCAAACCACAGGTGTGAAATATCAATTGTAGTGGAGGAAAAAACACTAAACTTTAAAATGTGGCAAAGTAGGACCATTAAATCATCATAAAACAAACATAAAACAATTTTTAATTTACTCATTCAAAAAATGAGAAAAGAATACTGTCAAATGAACTTGCTGTTGCCCTGATATTCAGTATAATTAAGCACAATCTGACATTTGTTGTCAACATAGCAATTTGAATTTTCATTTCTGTCTTTTTTTAGTCATACCACCGTTTACCTTCTTCTTCCCGTGACCCTAAACGGCGATGGTTTTTGCACAATCCCCTCCAAAAGGTCTGCACACACACGGGAGAATGACAGGTATCACAAATGTGCTTATTAGCGCTTACATCTCTCACACCCACACTTCTTATAATGAACTCATTTTGCCGCATTAGCGCAGCGAACACTTAGCGACCTAACACTAACTAATACACAGCTATGTTTTCTGTGCCGATACGTGAGAGCAGATGATGTCTTGAGGTGATAATGACCAAGTCGGGGTAATTGCTCTGCCAGTAGGAGACCTGTAATCACTGGCGGTGTGATTATGTAATGGACCTCGCTGATACGGAACAGGTGAACAGAGAGCAAGTCGATTCACTGAAAGGATCCGCAACAGGGATTTCATTTACATGCCTGCAACAATCAAGATTGCGATGCTATTAAGACAACAAAGTATGCACACCCAGATGAATGTTTACATCTCTGTTATTGCTATTAACAGACAGAAATATTAGAAATTCATATGATCACAGTATGCTGATGTTTATTATCATTAGAGGTAGTTAGACTGGTAAACACTTATTTACCTCAATCATCCTTCTTCATATAAAATCAATTAGGCCTCCAGGTTGTTCAAAATGACTGTGTTAGAATACATTTTAACTTGTGCAAATAGTTTTGAAGGCATAAACGGCACCGTGGAACTCAAACTCAACTGATCTTTTAAACGACTCCTGAAAATTGAATTCTGCTCTTAGGTTTCACAGCTATGAGTCTATGTAACTGGTGCCCTTTTGTATCAATGTTTTAGTATTCAGTCTAACAGCTATACATTTAAATGTATTATTATTATTGTTGTTGTTTTTATTAGTAGTGATAGATAGATAGATAGATAGATAGATAGATAGATAGATAGATAGATAGATAGATAGATAGATAGATAGATAGATAGATAGATAGATAGGTTGGTAGGTAGGTTAACATATTCTATGGTTTTCAAAAACACAACTTAATTAAATCACTTAAAATCATGGAGTTCTACTGATTTCCACATTTGGGTAACCCTCACTGTTGCCATGTTCCTTCACTGTAATGACCAGAAGCACTGTGGTTTCATTTCAGGTCGTTTCACATTCACTGTCCTGTAAACACTGAATAAAAGATCAGATATGTTAATCTGCAGCTGCCAACAAATACTAAAAGCCATTAACATTGCTAAAAATAAAAAAAAATAAAAAAATAAATTGGGGGTTTTGTTTTATGAGAACAGCCTTGGAAAAATTATTGACTTTTAGTCTCAAAGTCATTAGCAACCTGAAAACTTTATCTGTTTGGGTATTTCAATAAGTTTTTGATAATAATAGTAACATCCCTCTAAGCACCACAAATATATATATAGAGGCTCTACGTGTAGTATATATCTACATCACATCTAGCCTGTGTTTCAAAAATGCAAATGTGCGTCTGGTTTTTGTTATCCAATGTTGATTGGCATTTTATTTGGTTGTGGCTACATTTAAAAAAAAAATATAAAAACATATTTTTTTGCTTTTTATGATTCAATATATTAAAAGAAGATTGCTTCAGTTTCATTGTGTGTTGCGTGTTGAGCTTATTTGTATGAGCCCGTGGACAGCAAAACTTATTGTTCCCACATGGCGGTGCAGCACTTAGCACTACCGTCTCAAAGCAAAAAACTTCTAGGTTCGAATCTGTTGGTCATCTGAGGAGTTTGCAGGAGGCGTTGAATCTGTTTTCACTTTTCAACCACATTTAGACATAAAGGGACATCTTTTCATCGACCCGAGAAGACGCCTTTTCACCCTTCACTTTTTAACCAAATCATCTTCTTTATTGTCTCCTCAGCCTCTTTTAGTTGTTTTCTGGATGTTTGAGCGGTTCATAACTAGTACATTTAACAGACTAAACTTTAGAAAAATGTTAATAATAATTTTAATAATCAATGCATAAATAATTTGTTTGCTGTTTAACTGTGTGCTACACAACCAAATCAGTTATGAAAGCTAGAAACAAGGCCTTCAGCAGAAGCCTTTGGGTATTCCCATTCTTGGTTTACCCTCCTGGCGTCAACCTCAGAATAATGTCGCTATTATTACCTTGCGCAATAAATCAGCAAAGTAAACCAAGAGATCTCAATCTCCAGCACCTCAGATACATCACTTGCACCCAATTGCCTTTCCACCTGTGTGTCAGAACAAGGTCACAGTGGCGAGAATATTGAGCAGAGCTCGACCTCCCTCAGAGCGCCAGACACCGTCTCACCCTTCACTGATCGGACACTATCTGTCTCCCTAAACAGGAAGATCCACAATTCCCAAGCAAGGTGCAGCGCGTTGCTGTCACTGCCCACCTCTTCATTGTTTGCACCTGCTAAAACATTTGAGGTATTTGAGCAGCAGGGCAACACATTTGCTTTTCATTTAACCTGCCTTTGGAGACCTTTGAAGTACATAATAGAAGAGCAGCATAGGTCCCCCTCCCATCCCCCTTAATCATTTACCTAGTAAAGGCACATTCTCTGCAGCTAACCCATCAAGCGGAAAACGAGTTTGGCCCACTATTTCTCTCCCTCCCTCCTCCCCCTCCCACCCTTCCTCCCTTGCTCTCTCTCTCGGCCTGTTTTGCTCCGTATGAGTCACTCCCTCCCCTTCCCATTGTGAAGCCGTCATGCAGTTGCTCACTGACTCCACTGTATATGCACGAGGGAGGCACGGAGTCAATTTTTGGCCACGTCTGGGCGTGAAGGCTTTCAAGAGCCGTTGTGGCTGGCAGCCCATTGATACAACACGGCTAATTGTCTGATGGGTCCAATCGTGAGGAAATTTATTGGCATAGGGAACACGGCCTTTGTATTTTGGGCAAGTTAATGAGACTTGCATGCTGTAACAAGGCACATGAAAAAGATCTGGTTGTAAATTTGAGTTGGGACTGAAGCCAGATTTAGGCTAAATGTTTAATCATCTTCACTGATAATAGCATATGCTTTATTTTTGCTTGTGAATGTCCTTATTAGACAGATGGGACTGTCTGCGCGTGCAAGAGTGTGTATGTGTGACGTTCTGTGTGTCCAAGGGAGAGTAGAGATGCAATTAGAGTAATTCTCTTTCAACTGTAATTTGATTATTATGAATTAGATAAACCCAATGTCTCTTTACATGTATTTCTTATCTGAGCTGTGTGAACTTTCTGGGAAATAGAAATATTTCCTTACCAATGAAACAGCTGCGGATGTTTTACATTATCCATTAATGAGAACCACTGAAGTGAATAATCTGTTTCAGATGATTTGGGCAAATCACATAGCAACACAGAAGCATCAGCCAAATATATATCAAACACATACCGCAGAGGATGTTTATGGATCATTTCTTCACAGCCACATGCTAACTATCCTCACCTATGATGGCTCACCTGGACCTGGGAACCTTTAACAGACGTTATTAGTTACATTAAAGACACAGCCAAGAATCGGGAGATGCTTTGCTGTGGAATGTACTTAGGAAATGCCAACGGGCAATTTGCCCCACCAGCTGAGGCTATTTGTGCATTATAATGTGACTGTGCACAATAGCAGACTGTGAAAGGACATTCCTGTTAGAAATAGCTGTGGTTGCAGATACTGATTTTCATGCTATTTGCAGCAATCTGTTGCAAATATTGCTTAGCAGCCAATGTGTGCAGCACAGTTGCACATAATTAGCTCTCTCTCAACCACTTTATTTGAAAAGTTAAAAGTCAACAAAAGTATATGTATTAAAACTACTGTCATATTAGCACATACAAAGGTCCTGTGTGTACACTGTTCAGTGTTGTGCATTGAGAATTTAAGGTACAGATGTTAACAGTGGGGTTAGAAACTACCACTTTATAAATATGTGAATGAGGGTCTGGTAACAATCATGGCGAATCGGGTCTGTCCCTACTATAATGTATAAGTTGCATTCTCCAAAGTTACTTTGGTGCATCAAAAATTCAATAAAAAAGCAATGAGACAGAATGATTCTGCTGTCAGTCTGGTATCAATTTGCAGTTGAATAGGGTCAAGCTGGGAATTACATGTAATCTTTGGTAATGCAGTGATTAGCTGTGATAAATCAGCAAAAAATCACAAATCTGTTGTTGTTTGCTTACAGAGAAATTCATATTAAACAGAAATGCAGAAATTCCTCCACAAATAGTGACATATTTGTTGCAGGATGGTGATTTAAATGCAAAACTGTAGGTGCTCAGCAAAACTGCTTTTATATAGGACTATAACCTAAATACAACCAATTGTTAACCAGTTTAGTTGCTATTGACTGCTTAGGCTGTGACTCTGTTTACTATAAAAAAAAGGAACAATGAGAGACCCAAGGTGTAAAATGCACACAATATTTCTAACAACATGAGCATATATAATAACTCCTGAATAGGATTTTATTACAATGATTCTAACTATAACACATAAAAAATACTGATGTTGGTTTAAAAGTGTCTTTGAACATTATTGGGTCAGCCAAGCTGCATGTTCTTTGTTTTTCCTGCAACCAGCCAAAGTGAATAGTAACTTCATAAAATAATTCAAACAGCTTTGTACTTATCTTCTTGGACATATTGAGTAGGAAAAAAGGCTTTTTAAGACAAGGTTCTGATTAAAAGTGAACATACTGACATCTGTGGTCATTAGTCTTTGTGGTCATCAAGTCTAAAAACTTCAAAATGCCCCTAAAAAACTGTTTTAAACAATGCCAAAGTTCTTTTACGGCATAAAGAAGTGTTTCACTTTTGCAAATGATCACTGAAAATCAAGGAGCACACTGGATGATCTAAATGTGGAAATATTTTAAATGGGTAAATTCATCATTTGAGATGAAAAACAAATAGCGAGCCTTTCTTTGGGCAGGAACATGAATCATCTTTGGTGGTTTAACGTCAACATTTATACAGGCTGTGCAGAAATCAGTAGAAGCACATGGTCGAGGCCTTACTTTATTTTTCCAATTCAAATGCATATAAAATCCATATCCATATTAAAATCCTCTTGCCATTGTCTTCTTCCAAGTCACTTGGCTCTGATGCACTCTAAGAACTCTGTTAGCCATTCCAGCCAACCGGGAGTAAACTATAAAGATCCACAATTATCTGAATTTTGAAAGCCAAATGGTAAATGTTCAATTACACTAAAATGAAATGGTTTTTCAGTGCTGCCATTTTTTACAACCTTTCTGACTAATAAACTTCTGTGGGGGGAAACAAAAAGCTGAAAAATAAAAGTAGCAAGTGGGTAATTTAAGCCCACACATCATTAAAAACTTACAAGGCAAAACAAACATTAAGGGGTTGTAGGGTTTATGTACACATCACTGAGTATCAGCACACTCAGCTTTTATGGTGCTATCAATGTCAGTCACATCTCCTCACTCACATTTTACTAGGGCCCTTGAGTGGTTCCCTTTAATGCTCAATTTAACACAATCACCGTATGAAAGGACCACCTTAGCCACCTGGCTCTTTCCTTCGGGAGAAAATCGGGCTGCAGATCAAACTCTTGACCCTGGTAACTGAAATTGTTACGCACCCTTCCAAATGAATCTGATACGCATGCTTACTTAACATATCTCCTGTCCTCTTACCATAGAGAGGGTTTTTTTTTTTGCAGTGTATAACAAACTTGTTAGCAATGCTAGCACTCCTTTAGCCAATTCTTATGACTGCACAGATTGCTGGGCGTGAACAGTGGAAAGAAAGTAAAAAGAGTTTTGAGTCACCATTAAATTAAGTGTTTAACCAACTTGTGTCTTCAATCTGCACCTGCAGTGGATCATAAATCTGGATAGTCTACTTAAAGGCACTTCAGTGAGCCCATGAGGAATTATAGATATATTCATAAACAGGTTTTTCCCCTTTTGGTATTTATTCACGTTCATGTGCATGACTCTATCTTTCTTGGCTATGTCAACCAGAACGAAAAGGCTTGTTAATAAGGAACAATTTTCATGTTATCTATAAATCCCAAATAATAAGAAAGGGGTTAAAAAAGATGGAGAAAAAAAAGGACACCGGGATTAAAATCAAATAAATCACACCTGGATTCTTGGTCAAAACTGAGCAGAGCGCTCCCTATATTGCACTCAAATTACTCCATTTGTTCCCTAAGATATTTTAATCCTGACTGACCTCAAACTTCCCATGAACCAGGGCCTGAACAAAAGGCCGCCCACTGTCCCCGCAGTAAATCTGTTGTCTCCCTTCTGGGCCCTCAACAGGGGATCATAGATCAGCACTGCTCTGCAGCTTGCTTCAATTTACTCAATTAACTCTGGTAAAGCACTTGTAAGTTCTGCAGATGTTGGTTTATTATCAAGGCCTAAAATGTACAAGTGGGTTTAGGAGCCCGGGGTTGTGGCAAGGTTCACTAAAGGGAGGCAGGGCAAACTAATATCAACCAACGATATTGGAAGATACTGTGTGCATGTATCTGCAAAGGTTGATCCAAGCTCATGTGCTTAATGAGCTTAAACCACCAAAGCATTTACCTTTATAGGTAGGCAATTCAGTTCTATGAGAAATCCAAAGATGGCAGTCACCAGGTCTAACTAAGCAACTGCACTGACAGAGAAGACTCCAAAAGATGATTACACACAATGTAAATTATTTCCACTGCTGCAGCTGTTAGGTTTCCAACTATCCTCTTTGAATAAATTTCTCTGAGGATTTTAGCCACATGAAGCTGCTTAGTCCCCTAGCCTGAATCATTTGCAGATGACTAACCTCAGGAGGCCAGCTATAAATCATGATCACAATATTATTTCAATCCTTTAGTTATCTCTCAGAAATAGCATTGCACTTAAATAACGTGTTAAATTCCGTTATCTCCTCCCAGTTATCAGAAAACTAGCGCTATTTCCTGAATCAAAGGAAAAACTGACTTGAGGTATGTAAAGTACACAGTAAGGAGAATGCTAATATTAACCAGGTGCGGTTACCATTACCATAAAGCATTCTGCCAACACCATCCATGTGTGCCCATATATTTCCTTGCTTAGCAAACTACATTTCAATTAAGAGCAGCAACACAGGATGACATTCATAGTGCTTTAAAATAAGGTTTTGACAAATTATCTCCGTCTGTCAGGCTAATATCCTAAGTGCAGGTTTGGCTCTATTGAGCGTGGGGCTTATCTCTATGCAGTTGGTGAGTCACAGGCCAAGTCAAAGTTGGAAGGCTCTACACCAGTTTAATGGCTTGCCGGTTGATGTTAATGTGAAAGGTACTGCTCGCATGCAGGTCCAGCGCATTTCTAATAACCTCACTACTCATAAAAACACATCAACCATTAGGTCTGACTTCCCTTTAATGACGAACCATGTTATCAGTTTGACCAGGATCTTTAATGGATCACTGATTTTGATATCAGATTAAGAGCTTTGATAATTTTTTCATCTTGAGGTTGACTTTAATTATTATGTTCATCATTAATCTACTTTTACTTATTCAGTTTAGGCTTGTCGGTGGGCTGGAGGCTAACACAGCTGCAAGCGGAGGGGTACACTAAGGATGGGTCACCAGTCTGTCACACTGAGAGCCAATTTAAAAGCACTAATTAACCTAACCCCATGCATGTCTTGGACTGTGGGAGGAAGCCGCAGTACCCACACAGACAACATGCACACAGAAAGGTTCCAGGCAGCTATGGGATTCAAACCCAAGACCTTCTTGCTATGAGCAGAACAGTGCGAACCACCACGGCATCGTGCCACCTGCAAATTATGATGCATGGATGACAAAAATTATTGCACTCTAATCATGGTCTTAGTTATGGTGGCTATGACGTGCTCTCAAATTGAATTTCTGCACAGTATTTAATGGAATATGTTTAGGAACTATTTGAGTTTTTGTGGTGACGCACTTTAGTGCTACTCATCAAATAGAAAATCATAAAGAAATACTGAAAATATACATAAATATTATAATAAACATGATTTAATTATAGCTGTGAAAGGTATTTGAGTGACCTTTGTGATATTTCATAGAAAATAGCTCCTGCAAAACAAGAGGTTATGCCTCCAGAGCCTTTACTGTAAAACAGATTAGCGCTTTGCAAATGCGAACTGCGACATGCAGGGCGTTGTGAAAGAGAAGCACCCCACTGTAGACATTTCCTCCCCATTTAAAAAGATGAAAAGTAAGACAAAGTCTTTTGGGAGGCTATAAGAAGGAATTCCCCGCTAATGATATTCCCTGTGGGAAGAATGTAATTTATTCAAGTTAATGCGTCTTATTTTCTGTTCAAGGTGTATTCCATGGAATTACCAAACAAATTTAATTGTTAATCCATCTGCTTTGAAACAACCAAGATCTTGTTCAATAAGCTCTGAGTCAGCGTGATCCAATTATGCTAGAACGGAGACATTTGTAATCATCTGCCATCACACCACCCCTGCAACCTACACAGATACATGCACAAAAACCGGCTTATGCTATTTGGGAGAGAGCTTGAAACTTGTGTTTGGTAAGCACCAGAGTAACGCAAACTGTTTGAAATTAAGTAGTGACCCCAGAGAGTTTGAGGTCAAGGGTCTCGGGGTAGGAATTGTAAATGACATGTCCACCCTGGGGCTTTTCCTAATAACTTTTTGAGGAGAGGATGAGGCTCATTTCTCCACTGTCTTTGCTGACAGGTCTTTGGGGAGTGATATGCAAGTATGGAAGTGTAACGAACTTGTTTTCCTTCTCTAAAGCCCCTCGCTGTCTCTTAAATCACTTGTACAGCAGATGAGCCACCATCTTCTCTCCCACAGCTGCACTTGCTCTGGAGATCTAAACTACACAAAGTGGTGTAGATTGTAAGCAGATACTGACCTCCTGTCAAGTTCGCAGTTGAATTATTGACCATGTGGACATTTTCCTTTAATTTGCGCTTTGTGAATTTAAAATTATCTAAGTTAAACTTTCACAATATTAACGATGACAGAGTTCTTCAAACTTTTTATCAGCACTGCTCAATAAATACCAGACATAGCTTGTCATGAACTCTTTTTTGTGTTGTAAACTCTAATTATGTTTGACATTTACCACCAAACTGTCTCATTCTGTATCTGTAATGGTTTGAATGCATTGTTTGCTTTTTTTCTAATTGCAGTTCATTTTTTCCAGCCATTTGGTCTGTGTACTTATGTCCCCAAGCCAAATCTTTCAATGGGGCTAACAGATGCCTTGTACACACTTCCAACCAAACTTTGTTACGAAAGTTTACATTTTTTGCTTATTTGGGATCTGGTCTGAAATATAGCGCCAAGGTTGTTGCAACTTTTATTCATTCTTATGTTTTAAGCATGGTGTATCCCCACAGTTGCTTGCATGTGATAAGTGATTACCACTTCAGGCCTTCTAAATACCTCGGTCTGTGAAAGATCTGCAGTTGCCATTGGTGTCATATCCCGGACAGGGTGCAGCAATAGGTTAGAACCAGGTCTGCACCTAGTTAGCTGGACAGATCGTAATCTTTTAGGGTAGGCCCAGCATCTGAAGTATTCAAAAAGGATTGATGGGCAGCATTCCTTGATTTTTTTTTACCCCTGCCCTTCCCTGTGCCCCTCTCATGATGTAATGACATTATCAATTAGACCCCATTAATTTAGCAAAAACAAATAAGCACCTCAGTACACGTCCCTTCAAGCATGTGGTTTCGATTTCCTGAATGTTTGTCAGTGGCCGCTGTTTGGTTAATCCTTTGGCCAAGGTGGTGTGGCCAAGAGAGGTCATGTCTTTCTCCTCCCCTGAGTTTGTTTCCTTTCTGTCCTCTGAAGGACTTCTTTGAAAATGTGGCACACTGCTAAGTTTTCCTGATTTACTCTATTTGTCTATAATAACTTTAATCCATATCTAGAAAGTTTAAAGGGATAAAAAATAAAACAGCTTTCATTGATATTTCTCAGTGCTGCCCACAATATGGAAATGATCTAAATAAATAATCTAGTTGGTTGAGCAAGACTGATCTGGTTTTTGGCATCCATCCATTTTTATAACCACTTGGCTCTTTCATAGCGATCTGGCTCATGGTCACAGGTTCTACATGAGGCACTATAAAAATAACACAATATTCAAATTTACAAATTTGAATATTGTTCAAATTTACAGCTGGCTAAAGTTCAAATTTAAAAGTTCCAACCTTTAATTAGAAAAAAGTATAAAGGTAGTACTCACGAAATATGCTATCAACGCTATGTCCTTAGCCAGCTAGCTACAAACAACCACACTTAAAACGGATGTGTTAAAAAAAAAAGAAACATTATAAGTTCATTTTTAACGCATGTGGTCATCTAGTTAACCTTAATACACTGTGTAACTCTCTTTGTTAAACATTTCTACACTTTGTTAAAAGTAAAAACACATGTTATCCTTCACTCTCACTCTTTATGGCATCACTCTTATAAAAAGCTTTTTGACCAATACTTCCTGGACTTTACTGAGCTAGCTAGATATCCAAGTTTCTGTTTCCTTGCTTGTTTTTAATGTTTTACTTTTCTTGTTTATTGAAACAATGAATGCAGGAAACAGCCCAGGAACCTATAGCAGGGACTTTGGGTCTTACCCAGGTCACCTGTTCCTTCAGGTGAGCTATAGCGGCATCCAAACAAGTTAGCTTCTGATTTAGTGTCAGTGATTTTATATTTTCATGTTTCATGCATATTTTAACACAAGATATGTAATTACTGTGACATTATCATTATCCACTGAGTGATGTGGTTCATCCAGGATGTGAGGAGAATCATTATTTGCTGCTGAAAAGATGCTTTCCCTAGAATTGACTGAATTTGAATAAGAGAGTAGAGAGTTTTCAGACCTATACATGGTCAGCGATTTAGAATGATTTCCATGTATCTTATTGCTCCTGAGGGAAAAGCAAAAGTTCTGAGTAGGCCTGCAAAGACGATCGCAACAAAATACAGCCCAATTATTAACGACTGAACCACTAAAGTAAGAGAAGAAACCAGTACAGGCCTGTGTTCACACTCTACACACACACTCCACACAGCCACAAGCATGTAAAACTACACTCCACTTTACCTTCATGCTGGACATCTGGTAAGATTGCTTATACATTACATGTTACAGAAGCTAACCGACAAACTTGAATGGCAAAGAAAAAATAAGAAAAACATATGGCAATGTTTTTCTTGCCATCATTACTGGATATGGCTTCAGGGTCTACAAAGGTCCGTTCAAGCGGTTTAGCTACAACAAACCTACAGTAGCTTATCGAAAAGCTAAAGTTGCCAACTTACATCAAAGTCCAGAAATATAACTTTAATAACTTATTTTTAGACTCTTTGGTAACAAAGAAACTGTGTTTCCTTTGCTCCACCCATTGTGGTCTAACACAAAAATTGAAATCTGCCCCCAGAAACCAACGTAAGCACTGCCTAAAAGGCCATTGTACTCTTTATAATTGGATAATAGTGTCTGAAAATAGTTATACCCATATTCAAAGCTAACACTGGGAAAAAAAAACACACATTCATAAATACGCAAGCAAACAATTAGAAACATATAAATATACACCAAACAATATCAATCTGCATAATATGGATTTTATGTTAGTTACATGGAATTAAAGCTAAGTGGAAATGCATCTAAAATGAGCCAGAGGAGAAGTTGACAACCTCTGCTGCGAGCCACACCGTCCCAGAGGAGCAGTTCATACATTAATACTCGACCCCTGCAGGAAATTGGGGCTTTCCCCCCCCTGTATCTCTGTAAAACATATTCCACTGCAACAAAGGCTTTGGAAAGAAGCTCGATTTTTTATACTAATAATGAGGTTAAGACTGACGCTCATAGATTAGAACACAATGTCTAGCTGCATGGCTGCGCAAAGATGAGAAGTTGACCCCCTTTTTCTTTCTGGCTATGAAGTAGCCAAGAAAAACACAAACAAAGTCGCAGATCATACAGTTATGGCTGTGGCTAAAATAACCACTTTGGCATGTTTGACCACTGTTTAAAGTCTGTTACTTGCAAATTAGAACATTTTCTTTATTAAAGCTTTTAAAAAAGTAACAGAAAGCTAACATAAATAAACAGCGGCTCTAATGATTTGGTTTCTTTGAACGGGTTTACTGAACACAAACTCACTTATTTATAAACTTCTTTTTTTACAGGAGTCCTTTTAACCGTGCAAATATTCTGTTATTCAATGATGACTAAATAAGTTATTATTCTTTCCATCTGATCATTCAAAATTTCGTAACTTAAGTGCGGCTCTAAGTGCATCAAGTTCATCAGAGGTCTGTTTTTTCCCCTTCTGTTGTTCTAAACCTTTGCCGTCTGGTTTTAACTGCGAAAAAGATTTCTAATTGTACACACAAGGTAATTCAGGCACACTCTGTGGTGAGTGTTTTGTTTGAAATAAAATAAATTCAGCATTTGGCGAAAGGAGCAAAATCCACAATATATAGACAGACAAATAAATGGCAACGGTTTTAATCGAAGGAAAGGCATCACAGACTGCTGACCACAGCTTCTCAGGTGATTGCAGTCCAAGTAAACAAATCAAACAAGCATGTAGGAAACCATCAAGATGGTCACTTTAAGTAAACAAGAAACATTAAAGAGAAACACTAAGATGACTAAAGAGACTTGGTAAACCGCGTGCTACTCAGTGAATCTGGATTAGCTATAGGGGTCTGTTCCCTTTTCTTTCAGCAAAGCTGCTGTGTGAATGGTGTCATGCTGCCTTTGCCCAGGCCACACTGGCACTTCAATCCTCATGGCTCATTTACTAACCACTGCAGATTTTATTGTTTCCGAGGACCACTTTTCAGAAGCGGCGAGACGCTCAAAACACTGTGAACTTTCCCTTATCGCTGGGAAACCATCAGAGGATGGGAAATGTTAAAGAGTTTATCTGCTTGCAGATTAATTTAAACGGCAATGATTTTGATTATGACGAAATCTTAATCTAGACTGCTGTGTTTTCTTGATAGCAAAGCAAGTGTTGCTTATGTGATTGCCTCCCTCTGCCTATCCTATTTACTTTAGACTGAAGGGAACAAATCTCCTGCTTCTCCTCCAGGTTGCCACACAGTAATTCCTGAAGAGGAATCAAGGACCTTGAAGCGTGTTAATGCTCACATATTGAAGTCTTACAGCATGGTTAAGATACAGTACCTATGAGGAAGCACAGATAAGAAGGTGTGGACAGTGATGCGAAGTTTCTGTGCAGCATGTTTTTTGTAATATTGCATCTAAACACTTGGACTTTTCACCTGACTTGTGCTTAGCCAATCAGTAATGCACATATTTATGCCAAAATCAACTCTGGATTAGGAGCCTTCTTTTTTCCCCCATTAGGTTTTAAAAGTTTAGTGCTACATATCCCACTGAATAATGTTTTACAGAGGAGATTTCTTTATGAAGTTACTCATTATTCTTTAGATGAGACACGATGTTAAGACAGCTTAGTTTTGTAAATTACTAACTGCTGGAATTCTTGAGCATTGTGCTTCCTGTGAGGACTAATGTTTACGAGTGGCATAAAAATAGCTTTGTCAGCTTAAAAGAAATGGTACGATATATCAATAACCCTTTTGTTCATTGGAAATAATTAACATTAAAACAAGAAAACGAATGATTAACTGAAAAAGAAGGTGCTACACAAAAGGTATGGAATACGTATTGATCTATAATTATTGTGGTGAGGGAAATGGCAAGAGCAAACCAAAGGGGAGGCTTTTATTGTGAAGACACAGGAACTGTGGTACAACCTGTGCTTCGGCCTCCTCATGCTGTAGAAAAATTTAAAGGAGGAGGAAATATTTTATATGTAGTCGAAAATTGACATTTAGATGTTTTGTATAAACAGGGTTAAATAATTGTATGAACATCCGCATGCCTTCTAATTTGTTGTGACTTTGTGGGCTCGTCCTCGGAGACTATACATTACAATCCACCAACTGTGCGCGTATACATCGGCCTTCAAGCAGTCGTCAAGGAAGTATTGATGACCACTCAGCCGTTGTGTCTCCAATCCGTGTCCACGTACGTAACACAATATAATCACGACTCTGGTCGTTACACATCCACGACAGTCGTATACTCTGTTCTTCTTCGTTTGCGTTACTTTGTTTTGTATTACTCGAGGAAGTAAAGCAATACACTCGCATTTCTAAAGTCTCGCTGATCACTCAAAACGCTTTAGACTACAAGTCGTGTTTTAATCACAGAGTGATAGTGCTTTATTCTATACACACGCAGTTCAGTCTACCTCGCCCCTATGGCCAGTTTAGAATTAACCTAACATGCCCGTCCTTGGCCTCTCACACTGTGGCAGTTGGGATTTTTCAAAAATACAAACACAGTCTTATTTATTTTGTTCTATTTGATTTTTTTAGTGGATATTTATTATTGATTTACTGACTGTTTTGTATAGTTTATATTTTGTATAACCTGTACAGCGCTTTGGTCCGCTGAGGTTGTTTAACATGTGCTGTGCAAATAAACGTGATTGAAGACTGAAGACTTGATTTGATTCGACTTGACTTGACTGTGGGAGGAAGCCAGAGTACCTGTAGGAAACCCACACAGGCACAGGGAGAGCACGCATATTCCACAGAGAAGGGTCCCAGCTGGGTTTTGAACCAGGGACCTTTTTGCTGTGAGAGTGCTAACCACTGAAAAGTGCACTACAATAAAATTGTTTGAAATATATATGTGTGTAATATAAACATAATCTCCTTCAGCAATTATGCTGTGTTGTTGTTGATTTTGCACATGCTTTATCTACTCTGCTCTAAATCAGTTGCTGAGTCTGTAAAGCTTTCCCCCCACCACCCTTTTTTTCAGAGAAAACTCCAAGCAAACCGAAATGTGTCACTAAAATCCTGTGAGAACATTGAATCCACTTATTGGACAGATGTGCCTGAGGCAGGGGCAACAAAAGTAAATACTGGAAGAAGGTGCTGCGTTCTGGACTTGTGCAAAACAAATGAGCACTTGGTTCATTTTATGGCTTGAGGATTGAGGATGGATTACATTCTCACCATAAACGAACCGCTCCGGAGTTCATTTGGAACGGCATCGTGATCACCTGCCCCAGAGGGTCTCGTGCGGTTGTTTTGGTCTGCACTCGAGTGCTATTACCACATCTGCATGAACACACTGCACCAAGGATTAATTTAAAATTTTAAAAACCACACGGGTGAAAACCCACTTTGTAAAACTGCATTCTGATTGGTCAGATGAGCGTTCAAATTCAAATTATTAAAAAGATCTTAAATTCCATGCATACATCATGTCGTGTTTAATTCCACAGGCTCCTTCCCCTACCATGCATAAAGGAATTTGCTGATTTCCTATTGATTATTAGTGTTAGCTGGTTGCTAGTGGACGTCACAAGCTTGGCTGCATTTAAATCTGTTTCTCTCACATGCATCCTTTTTTGGCAGTTGCTTCAGTTGTTCAAAGCTGAAATAGGTTTAAATACTGGATACTCAGTCCAGATGTATCCCTCTCATATATTTCCAAACCATCATTTCTCAGTCAACAGTTTTCTTTGATCCCATTGGTGGCCACTTTAATTGCTCACCTCTGAGTTAAGAGTAGTTTCTCTCGGTACTCGCCCACTTCTCATCACCACATTTTGTTTACATCTCATGGTCTCTGATTGGCAAATAACTTGTCTGATCCTGTGTGTGCACCCGTCAAGGCCACACATATATAAATGCCAGTCCATTTCCCATTGGCTCTAGAGGCTATTACAAAACCAGTAACAGATTAAATAATTACATTATATATGTACACAATTTAGTGTGGCGATGATGCTAAAAACAATCCAAACGTCATCAACATCTGACCTGTAATCACAGCAGGGATTAGTCTCTTTGGTATTACTGCAATAATAAAGCAACAACTTCCTTTTTCTCTTACCCTCACATATCCACAGCTGCATGTATGCATTGGCTGGGGAAAAAAAGAGAGAATGGAATTTCTTCTTTGATTTATATGATGGACCTGCTTTTGACCCAGCCGTGCGGCTGGAAGCTTGCCATCACCTCATGCAGTTATCAGTAAGTACTTGAAAGTGACCAGTCAACTATTTATGCTACGCTTGGGTCATTTTGGGCAGGCTGGGCATTTAAGGAGTGGAGTGTTTAGTCAGGTGTATGAGTAAATATTTCACGCACGCATGTACTTCATTTATTAAGTCAGAGCACAATGGCTGCAGAAGTGAATTGATGAAAAGCTGTCTCCCAGTGGAGTAGTTGGAATAGCTGAAGTTGATGAAGACTCAGGGAAAGTAAAGAGTACAGTAGCTCCTTCCTCTTTTATCTCCTGAGGAGAGATGGTAAAACCTTCCAATGAGCACTTGTAAAATGTCTGTTGGTAAGCTGTGTAGTAGTTAGATAAGCAGAAAGGAAATCTAGAAATAAATAAAGTGGATTACGTCCTCTGAAAGCTCCATCTTTGCCCTACAGCCGACTGGGTAACTCTCCTGTCTGCATGATAATGGTTTTGTCAAGGCTTGTGACCCAGTTGGTACAAAGCGGGAAATTACGTCATTTGCAAATATGCTTTTATTCCATGATAGTGTATAATTGTACAAATGAAATGAGATTATCTCTCTAGTCCTCCACAAACAGCCATGCAACTCCATAGGGGGGGATTGGAAAAGACTGATAATTTGCCCAAAAAAACCCCCATGGGGTGGAAGCATGTACTCAACCTTGGGCCCAGGTTATTTTAAGGAAAGCCAATCTTTGATCAGTCAAGCTGAAATGGCTAAGATAAGTGGGAGCTACATCTCGCGGCAGGACCGCGCACCAGTCTGATATTGCTATTTCCTCCCTGGTTTCTCAAGAGCGGTAAATAGCTCCTGCCCCCGCCAATCCACCCCCCCCCCATCCGCACCACCATCCACACTCCCTCCCTGCATCTCCTCCCCTCCCCCTTATCTGCTCCCCACTTTCTTCTGGAGATCTCTGTCACTTTAATCCACAGAGTCTGCCGCTGGTTAACAAGGAAATCCTGTGTCAATTATCACCAACCACTTCCTGCTGGGAGAGCAGCAGGGAATCAAAGGGGCCTGAGAGTCTTTCACACCAGAGAGGAGCAGTAGGCCTAATTAAATGGCCCTTGTGTCCCGCTGGCTGCTGGTGGCCGGGTGACAGATAGCCCAGCCCAACGATAACCTCCTTCAGCAGATGATTGTTTAGATAGGGGAGCTAGTAGGCACTTTGGGTGCCCTAAGGTTGGCTGATTGCGATCCAGGAGTCCAAATGAAGTCCCATCGAGGACGTAAAGGTTTATGGAGGAAAATGATAGATAAATTCTTTGAAATGTAGGTAATTATAATGTAATGTGGGTATAACGGATATAAGAGATTCAAGCTTGAAATGAGCTCCAAGCGGTTAAAGCTTAACAGTGCAGCGTATTTTTCTGAGAGTCACCATAAGGTTTCCACAAAAAAATAAAGTGAAAAAAAATTTCAAACTATATGTAAAAAAGTCATTAAAATTCTGGTTTCATAAATCTGGGAATGTGAACCCACGATGCATCATTTGCACACTAGTGGGTGAAGCGTGCATATTAAGATTTGATATGCCACTTTTTATCTCAATTCTCAAAACCTTGCGTTTGGGGGGGGGGAAGTTACTTGAAGCCCAAATATGCAACGCTCAAAGTGACAATTCCCCAGACCACTTTCAGGTAGAGGTCTGTGAAAGCACAACTTAAGGTTCAAACTGCTTTATATCATCTCTAAGCATCATATGGGGTCAGCAAATCACCAGCCCGCCCGCCTTGTAGTTGTCATTTCACTCTTAACTGTCACTTACAGGTATCTTGTGTCGCCTGCATAATGTCAGATTAAGCTATCACCCACAGTCACTGGTGAAAGTAGCTTTTTCTCTTCATTAAAAAAAGAAAAAAAGTTACCTTCTAAAAACTCACCAGAATTATCATTTCAAATAGTGCCTGTATGAAATATGCTTCCTGGGGATTGGTTATGGATTGCGCATGATTGATAGAATAGGTAATTTAAGGGATGGGGTGAAGTGAATGTGAATGAACGTGCACAGTAAAAACTTTGCAGAATATTTAAACATTTAAACAGTCTAAATATAGAGCTGGAATTTTACATCGCCACCAAACAGTGAAAACAGAAAACCTGCAGCTGGATGAAGTTCATCACAGTGTCCCCTGGCGCCCCCACCCCTCCTACTTCTCTAAGCCTCCACTCCTGTTGGAGACAGCTTCAACCCCCTGTGCCTTGTCCACCTTTAAATTTTCATATGGAGGAAAGGGGCTGCAGAAAAACCAATTTACTAACAGAGCGACATCATCTGTTTGGCCGTTTATCTCTGACACACCACCCCTCAGTCCAGTGTTGACAGTACATGATATTCCATTAATCTGCCTAATGAAAATTTAACCAGTGTTATAAACAAATAATTGGCCATTATCCTCTCAAAGATCCCGAATAAATTACTTGGGCGTTTTTCATGGCTTCTGAAAGTAGAAGAAGCCGGCCCCTCCTGATTGATGTTGGAATAAATGCGGGGCCGGCTCCGACGCTGCGAGTGGGTCTCGGCTAAGCCTGTGATTGACTTAATGAGAGTCTTTGGGGTGAGTAAATGTTCCAAATTGCTCAGTCATTAGCTTTTGCTCGGCTGTCTGAAGATACCCCCGGATCTGCAGCGCGGGTCTCTCCTCTTGTACCATTCCGCCTGCAATTACATTTTCATTTAGAGCAAACCTCTGAAGTCCGATAGGCAGGCCCCTTTTCATTATGCTGGCCTCCTTTTTCTTTTTTATCTAAATGGTGTGAAATGTCTCTTCATTTAGACCAATTAAAGTTGAAAAAGACTGCGCTGTAATGAATTATCATACAAATTATTTACTTAATGCCACAATCTCTCTCCTTTTCTCCCTCTCCTCCTCTCTCATCCTCCTCTCTCTGGCACCGGGGATGCACCGAGTCAGGCAGACGGGGAATTCGGTGCGAGGGAAGACGTGGTGGGAGTCCACAATGGATCTACTTTGAAACTGAAACTCCTCTCAAAAAACGATTTTGCTGAGGTTATGTCTCTCTTAAGCATTTATCTGTGTCTTGCACGAACTGAGCTCTGCATATCATATGGACAGTTTCCACTAAATGGAAGAGGATGGGGAACCCGGCATCGGAACAAAAGGGAATAGTATGTCGTCAATATAGCTCATTTCAGATATTTCATTTCAGGAGATGTCTAAGCTCTTCTTAATTAAGGACAAGCTTATGGTTTCAAATTAACTCATTTAATTGAGGGGACCAGTTCTTGTCTGGAAGACGGTGTGGAGAATGTCTCCAGTCTCTGTCTGGAGGCTGTTGGCTCACGCATAAACACTGGAAGAGTTCACAACTATCACAGCAGCACCATCCATACCTCTGGGACTGACGCTCTCCCTCTCTCTCCTCAGCGAGAGACACGCTGCCAAGACTCCCTCCATTAGCTTTTCACCAGCAGAGCAGCTATTCAGCGCATATTCTCCAGCTATTATTCGTGTTAGCAGCCAATGCGCCATATTAGGGTTGTTTTTCACCAGACGACATAATAGGGGGAGAGGAATGAAACGGTATATTTTCACTCTTTTTTTTTTAAAGTCAGTCAATTCACAGGCTGATCGTGCTGGTTGAAGCTGGTGGAGCTGGAGTGACTTGTCACCATGGAGACGGCAGCCTCTACTTCATGCCAGAGCAGTTCTGCTAAAGCCCCAAGATGAGCGGGGCAGCAAAAAGGCGCTGGTAGTTTGTCCCCTTGCCTTACTACAAATGAGGGAGACTTCGCTGACCTTAGATGGAAGCCAGATTTGTAACCAGAGGCCATATTTCAAAAAAAAAAAAAGCAGAACTGGTGAAATGAAAAGTCCCAGCCTGCTGGATAAATTAGTTTTACGTTCTGCAGAGAAGTCTGAAACCTTTGGGGAAAAATAAACTTAAGAGGGGTCAGTTTCGGAGGAGGTGCCAAACTGTTGCTAAACTCACTAGGCAATAATCTTAAGTACTCTGCGATTTGCACTAATTGGTATGAAATCACCCACAGTGCTTAAGTGCAGCTACCGCTTTGGTTTGCTGCATCTGCACCGTGTCAGGGCAGATTCCTTTTGACAGCCTGGAAATACAAATACGAAATTGCCATATGGATCGCCCACCTTTGAGCTTAAGTCACAGGTACAAAGCGGGAATGGATTTGCACCAGAAAATCTTCTCTATTGCTTTATTTTTTTCCCCCTTCCTTATCAGCGGCTGAAGAATATAAGTGCTATTTGCTGTCATTATCAAGAAACACATAAAAGCTGCAGATATTCTCTCACGCAAAGGGAGCCATTCTAAATATTATGACAAGAAATGATTTACACACAATGACAGGATTGCCATTTGGCAACTTAGACAAGCAGTTAAAAGTGGAGGGGCGACAGAATGTCACAATATTTCCAGATATGTTCATTATACAAAGAAATATTTTGCCTTTCAGCAGGAGACAAGTGATTATGACAGTAATAAATTGCAGCTGTGAGAGGATACGGAGTGGGTTTGATGTCAAAGCCTCCACACTTAGATGTGTCTGGGGATAGTAATAACCACATATGGTGAGATGAAACCATTTGTCTCTGAAATATCAAGCTGTCTGAGTACCCAAGTATGTGTGGCATACACCTTAATGCATGCTAATTGCTTGTTATTAACCTAATATGTACTTCCATTAATAGAGCGAGCTCATGTTTAAGCAACATATAAACACAAGGAAAGCCGTTTATAATTCTGGATAGCAATTAAGGGAGGTTATGAATCCATTCACCTGATGCAGACTCAGATCCACTCTGATTAATACCTGTTCTTGCGCTGGTTTGAATGTGAATGAATCTCTGGTGCTTATATGTTTTGTTCCCCTGCGCCTCACTGACCAAATGTGCTGACTTCAAGTGAAATAGCCACCTGTCATGAAACGCCTTAGTCTCAGAGCAGTGTCGTAAGTTGAGTTAAGCAGTTCGGTGACATGAGAGGAATTTCTTTACAAACCTGCAGGCTAACATTACCTCCCTGTTACTCTAGCACAAAAGGGCTTGTTTCTACAGTATTAATAACCAAACCTCACCTAAAAATTAATTTGAAACTATGCATACAGTCCTGAATAGGAGAGGGTAAAACTATTAATTAAAAGTGGAACAGGTTCTTATTTTAGTGGAAAGTGGAAAAATTACGAGCCTTTGTTAAGGAGGGCCCAGGAGCAAAGCTTTCATTAGCCTACATGCATGGCAAAAGCAATTCATCAACTGTAATTTTGCCTCAATGGGCAAAAAAGAGGGATCAACCTCAGCATGCTATTTATGGAGATTTACGGAAGTCTGGGAAATGCTAATGTGATTAACATTTATCTACAACATGTTTCGAAATGGCCCTCATGTCCACGTTTTGCCTTTAAGATTAAGTTATTGCACTTGCTCAAGAAAAAAAAGAGAAAATTGTGGAGTGATACAGAATCTGCTTTGCAGTGCAAGAGCACACAATGATGATTTTTTTTTTTTTTTTGAAAATTCTCTGTCACATTAGTGGAGGATTTCTACCCCCCCTCCCCAGAAAAAATTCCCTCCCCTCTCTCTCTAAATATCTCTCTTTATGTGTGTCTGTCCCCAGATGAAGGCGCGGCGAGCAGAGCGGTGCTTTTGTCCTACCGGAGTGTCTCTCTCAAAAAATGTGAACTGTTCCACGGATTAGCTGAGCAGAGATTTATTTAATGCATCCTCATAGAGTATTGTTGAAATCTATTTTGGGATATGGAGCTTGCCAAGCTCTAAGCCTGGTAATATATGCCTGCTACAGTTTAAGAGAGAGGGTTCACAGACCCTCTTTATGTCGGGATCATATGGATCATACAAAAGTCATTGAATATGAAAATATTGAGGGCTGGTTGTGCATTTAGTGTTTTTTTCGTGTGTTTTTTTGTTTTTTTGCATGGGGCACACAAAAGGCTTGTTTCCATGCCCTCCCTCCTGTCTCTTGTTTGCATGGACTGTTTAAATATTTGATGTCCTAGAGAATGATTGTGATATTCACCAGATAAGATACTGCACATGCATATGCCATGAGAGGCCCCTATTTAAGATACCGGCTTAAGGTTTCTGAGAGGCCAACAAAGCCATGGATGGAAAAGACTGCAGTGCATTTGCATTTAAGCTGTGGATTTAGGAAGAGCTAGAGCAGAATGAATACTAATAATGTATCTAATTTAAAATGCTAAGTATTTACCTTAGAATTTATTCAACCCTAAAACCTTATAAATAAAACGAAAAGACACATTTATTCAATATTTACAGAAAACGATAGTCCTTTTTTTTGTGGAGCGTTTCTTATTAAAAAAGTAACAAATTCGACATAGCATTCATGTTTTTTAATTTTGACTTGCAATATAAACTGCACTGGACCACTTATGGTCTAGAAAAACACCCCCCAAAATCCAGAGACTACACTTCCCAGCATGCCTGGGGGTGTGTGGGGGGGATAAGGTTTGGACCGGTTCTCCACACAGTGAATGGGTAGCAATGTAACAGAGAGTGACACAAAAGAGGAAAGCCAGGGGGTGTGCAGGAGTGGGGGAGCGGGAGCCGGACAAAAGAGAAGACATGGGCTTTGCACGGAGGACATGATAAAGCCAGGAGCATTATCGTCACTGTGAAAGACGGGGGCCATACTTCAAACGGGATTTTCTCTCCATGACAGGATACTCCGCTGACGCAGAGCAAATAGCTCTCTGTAGCAGTATATACCTTCAGGGCTTCTAGGCTTCTTTGTGAATTCAACAAACTACAATGCAATGATAGGATCTCATGCAGAGAAACCAGAGTCCTTGGTACCAAATTATAGATAAGGTAAATACAATGGTAGTTAGGACAAAGTGAAAATTCAACTCCAGCATTTGACAAATACTTTATTCCAGTATATTTTATTTTATAGCTGAAAAAAATTGTAGTAATAAGACCAACTTGAAAGCAGTTCAAGCAACTGATGCATTACTTTAGCTGCCATAGTGGAGGCATTAAGCTTTGCAAAAATGACTCTTGCAAGGAAGCCGCGGGGTTCAATCAATTAGTCTGTGATTATTATTACTTCTGTTGTTATTACTAGTCCCAGCAGCAAGGCTGTTATGGTAACCCTAGATGCAGTCCATACTACTAATCCTTGCCCCTTCGCTAACCTTAACCTTTACTCTCTTAATCAACATCATATTTTAAGCAAGTGGGCAAAATATTTACATGTTATCTCTCGCACCGTTCAGTGAGAATTTGCTTTCACTCTGGGAATTCTGAGCTGAAGTTGTTTGCATGTTCGCATGCATTGCTGTGTGTACAAGAGTGCGCGCCCGTGTGCGTGTGTACAGTATGTGCACGTGTGTGCGTGCGTGTGTTATTCTGTCCGGGCTCCACTGTTGGTTTTTCATCTTTTGTCTGAGTTAAAAGTCACAAGGACATTAGGGTCCCAATAAATTAGAGGAAGAAAGGCTCGCATTGTGGATGGGCTGTAGTGGGTGGTGTTGCTCTGACTTTATAAAACTCTGTCTTGCACATTATGGTGTCCCTGACAAATACGAGTTTAGGCTTGGCCTTAGAAGTTTGTTGTAAAATAGAAGATATTTTGAGTTAATAAAAGACAAAAATACAGCAGGAGAGCAACCACAAGTAGACAAGTTTATATCCCAGACTGGTGGAAAAGCTCCTTTTTGGGGATTTATTTATTTATTTATTGAAATTTTGTTCAATATTCAACCCATCTGTCCTAAATTCTGAAAATTACTATTGAGAAGTTTGATCCAATAGCAAACAGAAACTGGACAGCAAGATAAAGGAAAAGCACGAAAACACCGAAGCAAGCAAACATCACACTGAGACAAAGATATTTCCTATGCAAAGCTTGCACACAATGTCATGTGTGATAGCGGCGAATCCCGTCCAAGTCACACGCAGGGGGGTTGGTGGGGAGACAGAAACGAGGTCGACTGCCTGCATCTTCCAATGATTCCCCCCTCTTAGCTTTGATTCTTCTGATCCACTATCTTGCCATATAGCAAGGGGACACAAAGCAGATTTCAGCTTTGGGCTAATCTCATTAAGAAACTCTAACCACCCCTATGAGTAGTGGGGAGGAAAAAAAACAGCAACTCATTCTGTACTATGCCAGAGCCAAGGCTCAGGAAGGCAGGTGTAATGTTACATAATTAGCCTCTAAACGGTAAAAAGGAGATTATTGCAAATGGCCTACTAGCCAGCACATGCAGTGGACCTGGTCCCTGAAGACACGCCAGTCTAGTGAAGCTGAAAACATCCCTGGGGAATTGATGTGTGAAAAACGAAAAACAGGGTTATTTGCACAAAGGGTGGTCGAAACCCTCTGCAATTTTCCTCACTTTAACAAATGAACATGGGTTTGATTACCGTCTAAGCAGCAGATAGCCAGTTCGGAGCTGTTGTTAGTGCCGCAGAATTAGACCAGGAAGCTCAATTGACATGTAGATTATCTTTCCACCGTCTTTCATAAGTGGAAATATTACTTTAAACTGCAAGCAGGGAATTCACTGAGGCCAGAGTTTGTTCTCCTGCTGAGATATCCTGTCAGCCACCAGCGGTGAATCTGCAGCCGACTCCTGCATAGAAATGGCTAACAGAAGAATTGATAGAGTCGGTTTGATCCGCGGGCCCACACCTAGTCACACATAACCTCAACTGGACTACCATGTCAGATTGTTGCCATATGCGGCACGGTGCACCGCTCTGCCAGTGACAGTGATCGACTACTACCGTTCACCACAGCCATCCAACAAACATTACTGTCAGAGTTCAAACGCTCAAGCGGGCTCAAATAAAGGATTTCTGCGGCACGTTGCGGCACAATAGTCCATACTGTCCACCAAACATGCTAATTAGAAAAACAGATGATATGAAAGTCTCTCCGGGCAGAACCAGTTAAGACAAAGAAAGAGAGAAGGGCGGCATTCCTTTGTTGCCTCTTCAGACACGCTGAAGCATCGGCTTGTTGTTACATAAAGTTGTATAACAAATGAGCCTGGGCTCTTTGAACTGGCTGACCACACAAGCCTGGAAGAGTCACTAGGAGCCTAACATGTGGCAGCAATAAGAAGGCCCCGCCCTCCGCAAGACATGTGGGAGACACTGCATTCCAGAGGAGCTCATTAAAGTTAAAAAACAAATCCGACAAACACTGGCGCAGTCTCAGAGGACCGCGAAATATCTAGGACAGGCCAGGGCATATGACGCCTGCCTTTACTGCTCGATTTTTTATTTTCAATATTTGAATACGTATAATATATTTTTCAGAATTTGAATATGTCCATTGTAACACCAGAAAGACACAAATCCCCCCCTCCAAAAAAAAATTTCTCATAACCCTTAATTCCATTTGTTCATCATCTCTGCAGCTTTAATGAATCGGTGTGAGCGGCAGCTGATTTTTCAGACACATTTCAAAGACAGTGACATTTACCATGCCTTTTTATAAAGTGTACAGATGTGGTTTAGTGTTTAAACCTGTCATTGAATTTGGCTTATTTATAATGCTGTTTGTTCCACCAGTCTGCCCAGTTAAGCTATGTGCTGTCTGTTTAACTTGGCTATAAACAGATCGTTGCTGACTGTTTGAACTCCTCCTCATGCATTCACATGAGCAAAGGGCGTGTTTGAGTTTTGTTTTGTTTTTTTTACTGTTATTGTAAAAATGTGACATGATATTCAGTTTGCGTACATGACTTCACAACATGAGGCCGTGCATTACGAGGATCCCAGAGTGTATTCACTTAAGATTCGATAAAAACTCAATAAAATCAAATGCCCACCGGGGAGGTAGTCTGCAGCAGACATCTGGCATGATTATTTTCAGCTCTTCAGCTAATCCTCTCTAAATGTAAACTGAAGAAAAATGTGCCAAATGGCTTTAGAGCAAGACTGAATTTTGGACTTGTGGAAGATTTAAATGAGTTTTATAGAAATGTTAGAGGCATTATTGGAAAACACAGTGAGACAATTGTAATTAGTTTTCAGCCTGTCACATTTATAATCATTATCCCACTTTTTAGACATGCCAATTTTTGACTCCTGTTAACCATTGCAGCTGTGGAGAAGCCACAAAACATAGAGCAGGTTTTTTTGTTTTTTTAGGTTTTTTTTCCCCGTGTTTTGATGTGCTTTCATCTGTGTTGCTGGGCGTTAGATGTTTGATATGTAGCGCCATGACTGGAAACGCTTGAGTCGTGTGCATGCCATTCAGAGGTGGCCCAGTAAGAGCTAATCTACTTGTCAGGGTTGACTGCCAAGCATATCAGCCCACACACTTCACAATATGACTTTATTCATACTGTAGATCTGGGACATTAACTGTCTCTGCCCACCAGAACACAACACTTACGCCCACCGCTCCCAATCAAAGGAACCAACATTATAAGCCTGTGCAAGTCATAAAAAAACAACTGATCCACATCCTTTGCACCACTCATCTTCAACCCCCGTCACCTTAAGACTACAACCTGAACCTATCTAAGACATACGCCTCACAAGGATCTCCACTTAATTTGTGCTACTTTGGGTTTCATGTGAGGAAGTGCAACACTTCTCTTACATTTTGGATGTTTCTATTCAGCAGTGTTTAGGAAAACTGCCAGCAGGATGTTTGGACAATGCTCCACTTTACAATGGACGAGTTCTTATGTTGCCACATTTGAAATAAAAAGGCTTTGGGGCCTACGGGGATTACAGCAGCTGTATCATTAGGGACTTCTCATATGGCTACCACCATAGTGACTACAAAAGATACGGCAACATAAATGCTTTGTGATTAAACGAGTCAAGCCCAAAATGAACATCATCTCTGCTCTGACAAATGCGGTGCTGCCTTCCAAGCAGATGCCCTGGAATCATCTTAAATAAAAAACACTCCATATCGCATAGATGCATTTGATCGGGCTTATAGCACATTCTAGTAAAATAAAATAAAAATGGCTGGCATGATTTATTGAGCTCGAATAATAGTGCCTGGTGGGCATTTCATAAATCTCTAATAGGGCAGTGACCTCAGCCGCTGACACGTCATAAATCTTGGAACATCAAAACGCACAAAATGCAGCAAATCTGTTTGCTTCAATTAAAGAAACTGAGCACAGGTCAGAAAGGCAGCTTTCATAAATGCATTAAGGGCAGCCCATTGAGCTATTATTTAGAAAGTAATAACTCCCTGATAAAGAAGAGGCGACGCACACACATCTGCAGTCGATTAAAGCCTCACAAATTTACAATGAGGTGGAAAAGGGATGTCAGGTTTTTACACTAATTTAATACGGGGTCTTACTGACCCGGCTATTATGAGAGGGATTCTTTTGCATAACATATTGTAAAGATAATTTTAACTCTAACCCATAAAGCAGGGAAAGCTGTCACAGAAACGGCCATTGCCAGATGGAAGAAATATCACTCTGGACTGTATTGTAGCAAGACAAAATGAAAATAAAAACGTATCCAAAGTTCACAATAGCAAAGCTATTCAAATAAACCAATAAATAAATGAGTGTACAAATGTGTAAGCCTCAGGGCAAAGAGAGGATCTTGCTGCCAAGTCACAATCTCCATCTCAGTTTGTAGTACACCACAAGGGGCAGTGTGCAGTACATGACAAATAAGGGCTGCAGTGCTGTTTCACATTTGATTCACTGCAGGGGTGGGCTCACACAAGTCACTTAAGGTTATCAGCTGTTTGTGGTTCTTTTTCTTTTTTTTCAGTACAAGTGTACAAGATGAAGCAAAACAAACGAGTAAAAATGTAACATAGCGCCGTTATAATTTATTACATCTAACTCATGGGATATGTCAAAGTAAACTTTATTGTCATCTCTGCTATATACAGTACAGTATATAGAGAGACGAGACAACGAGGCTCCAGTTCCATTCAGTGCAAAAAAACCCAACAATAAATATAGGAAGAGTAAGAAATAAATATACACTTTAAGACTAAGGTAAGGGGAGTAAATATACACTTTAAGACTAAGGTAAGGGGAGTAAATATACACTTTAAGCTAAAAAAAAGGATCGATAACAGTCTGAATGTACAATTTATAATTGAGATTTAAAGGTGCGTGGTTCTTTTTTTAGGATTCAATCAAAGTTTTTATGCAGAGCATGAGGCTGAAAGTGTGCTAACACCTAAAACTGCTGCGGATCACTGTTAAAATAATGCTCCTAGGGCAATACAATATTGAGCTAATAATAATAATAATAAAAATAATAACAATACATTTTATTTATAGGCGCCTTCAAGACCTTCAAGGTCACCTTACAATAACACAAGAACAATAGCAGCAATAAAATATAATAAACATGGCAAAATAAAATTTAGACATAGGGTTAAAAAGAAAAAATAATTATTTAATATTTAAAAAGGCACTCGAATAATTCCAAAAATGGCTGTTCATTATCAATACACCATTAAAATGGGGTGAGAGGAATGCTGAATGTTTTTCAGGATCATTTTTATTTGAGCTAAGAGACTGTTTACTCTCCTTTCTATGTCTTACATGTCGATTTGAAAGTGCAGTACTGATGATTATGTATTGGGTGGTGTGTTGGTATATATGCATTTTATTATGTACATATTTTTAAGACATATACTGCACGATGCACATACATCTTACAACATTACAGGATGTATGTGTATTTATATATTCATATATAGTACAGTTATCATTTCATTATTATTACTATTATTATTTTCCTTCTTTCTTTTATTATTATTATTTTTTTTATTTCATGTTTAATATTTAATATTGGTTTTGTTATGTAATTGCAAACGAATATCATTTTTCTACAACACACTGGATTATTCACATAGTTACTAAAGTATATATTGTGTTTGGCTTTTTTTTAATTTTTTAATTTATGTTTACATTTAAAGCATCATTCTTAAATGTAAAGAAAAAGTCTGGCTGACCTTTTGAGGAAGGGAGGTGGAGGGACTGAGCGTGTGGAACTTGAGAGCGCAGCCTGATTCACTTTCAATCTGTGTACTAAATTGATGGCGATGAAAATAAGACTCCGAGACACAAAAAAGACACTTGTCTGCAGATTAATGTCTTGAATGGAGGCCTGTGAGGGCACTCTTTGTCGCAAGCCTCACATTGTGCCTCAGCCTTCATCTGAGACTAATGCTCAAAAGACCCTAAAATCACACTAGGCTGAACAGCACGAACGGGACACATAAAGTAATAGTTTACCTCACAGGAGCTGTTCCTCTAAGTCCTCATGGGTACATCAAGCAAACTCACTGAAGGAATTATTACTTTCTGCGTGTGTGTGTGTTTTTATTTATATTTTTTTTAGAATGTCACATTTAGGCTCTAATATTCTCCAGGAAAATGAATATATTTGTTGACTAACAGCATGGATAAAACTCTTAAATATTCTGAATTTTTAATCTGGTTTAATATTTCCACCCGTTTTATGCAAATTACAGTCTATTAACATAATCTCATTTGAGAATACATCCTTTTAAAGTAAAAGATTATAACCTATTTTTTTAAGCACATATAAATCAAGTGTTATATTGAAATGGTAATGTTTTAAAGTCTGTGAGCTCTGCAGAAAAGACGAGCATTTACATACACACTTATTTTTTCTCCTGCATTAGTGGCTCAACACTACATGAAAAGATACAAACGGAGCTAAAACCTCCATGAGGGAAATCATCCAACAGCTTAAATGTCTTGGCAAACACGAAACATCCATTTAAAGAGCCACAATAAACAACTGCAAATATTCGCTTTGTGATATTTTGTCTAAAAAATATATATATATATATATGCACGCAGAGTGTCTGATACCGGTACTGTCGTTGACTAGATTAAATCAATTTTCCTGGCACGGAGAGGACAGCAGAGGGAAAGGTAGGACATTACCTTCAGGCATTTAAGTGGAAACGGGGTCTGTAAAAGCTTCAGCGAGATATTGAAGTGGATAAAGATGTAAGAAAGGGCCATTATGCTGCTGAGGTAAGAAGAGGGGGGGGGGCTCTATCTGTCTCCATCCCCTCCTCCTTCGCTCTTTACGTCTGCCTTGAACTTGTAAGGAGTTCAGCAGGACTGAGCCTACAGTCCAGACAGGGCTCTGGAATGCGAGTGCAGCTACTCAAGCCCGTCTGACCTGCCACCACACCAGCTCCATTTCACCGGGCTAACTTACCTATTCATTTACAATGGGACCTCAACTTTATCTCCCCTTGTAACACAACATTAACTGCCAAAGAGCTGGAAATGCATTATCAGCCTGCCTCAAAGCTTGGATTGCTTCCCTCATAAATAAGATCATTATACGAGTGGTAATCCCATTAAATAGATCATTTTGCAAATATCTAAATCCAATTAATAAAGTGTTTTCAGAGGGGGTGCAGCAAACAGCGCCTTTTAGAGAGCTGACATGCTGTGACTCCAGCTCTTTGTTCCGCACTCCCTTAGTACCAAGGGTGATATTAATAAATACAACCCAGAGTCTTACATACCCTTTGACAACAACAACACACAAAAAAAAATGGGATTCAGTTTTAGCATGTTCTGGTTTATCAGTAGGAAGAAGGATATATTTACTTGAAGTTAATTTGACTACAAATTCACATAAAAAAAATGACCTCTTCCCTTACCTCTCACTCTGCCATGCACTGCAGTTGCTTGCATAATATGCTTATAGGATGTCCTTATGCCGTAATCCTATAAAAATCCCAAGCTGGACTGAGCTAAAAGCTTTAAAATGATTGCCAGATGGTTTAACAAATTAGCCATTTATGGAATTAATTCAAACTTGTTTCCTAAATCATTACCATAACTCATCCGTGGAAGTGACCTCTAAGTGCCCTTTAACTTTTAGGCGTGTGCTCCTGCGCCGACCGCGTCACTTTCTCTGAACAATTAGTCAGAAAATAAGAAAGACAGAAAACAGTTCGACTAATTAATTGCTCTTGTACAAACTAACCATCTGCGAGTAAAGGAGGCATTAAAATCCTAAAGTAGATGCCCCTCAAGTGCTCGTGTTTGTTCCACTGAACTAATAAAGTGCATAATCCGATAAAGGGTGATATCCTAAGCTTTGATTGTGCCTGAAGTGGTTGTTTTACCTTTGTGGAGCGCATCTGGCATGGTAAGAATGTTTTCGTATCTTTTCATGGTTTTTAATTGCCAGCTGAAGCTTTTAGGAAAACACTGGTGTGGTTAAATGAATTAGAAAACAGTGCCCCTGGGTGATGTTAACACATTGCACTCTCTCATCCAGCAAGTATGTAAGGCAGCCGCCAGTGAATGATCTACGTGTCTTTTTATATAGCTGTTTATGGTACAGAGAGAAGAAGACCACAGCTCTAATTATGGTTTTAAATATGTCTTTCACTATCTAGATAACATCTTTGTCTTAGAGGTTTGCTTTCATAAATCTGAGATTGTTTAAATCACACTTGTGACAGTTTCTATTGCACCTCAATTCTTGACATAAATCATCCAGCGTAATATACACCATATATACCACAAAAGCGATAAGCACACCTCAGTACCCTAATGACACTAGAAATATCATAGCGGTAATTTATTTCCTCATCTGAGTGCGAGTCCACAAATAGGGGCTGCTAAAAAAGAACACCAAAAAAAATGGAGGCTGAGGTTGGGGCCAGTCTCCCCCTCTTCTACTTTGCCTTTCCCCTGTCTAATCTGCCTTTTTCTAATGAAGAGAAGGAAAGCGAGAACAGTGGAAAGAAAGATGTCAAGAGTGAGGTCGGCCGCCCCCCTCACAGGGTCAAACTCGAGGGGTTAATACCTGGTGTCCGACACTGCACATAAACTCCGCTGAGCTCATCACACTAATTAAACAGACACACATCCTCTCGGAGCTCCGATGGCCAATCGCTGCCAGCTAAAAAAGCAGTCCATTCATGGAGGTTGGCAGGGTGTACATGTAGGGTGGGCTGGGGAAATGCTACCTGCCCTTCCTCAGTTTGATTAATGTGAAGAACAATGGTGCTCTTGTGGCCTGCCAGCCTCACTCCACTTGGTTCTGGTTCACCGCTCGAAGAGAGGGAACTGCATGTTCCAACTTCATACCCCCAGACGAACCACCACCTAGCCTAACTTCTCTACTACTGCTGTCTTCTCAAAACACCTCCATGCCATGATAATCATGCTGAATACAATCGCTTCAAATGCGGGATGCTGTTAAAATAGTCTTAAAGCAAAACATTGATGGACTGACGACGCGATGTATATTACAGTATAATTGTTTTCCATGTGCCCTGAATAGAGGATTTTTTCTTACCTGCTCTTTGGTTCGCGTGACTTTGGGAATGCTGCTGTATTTAGGAGTGTTAACAAACGCTCTGAAGAAGAACCTGTCATCAAGGGAATCCTGGTCCTGGAGAAACCTTATCATTGTTCTCAGCTACAGAAATAATGGAAACAGCTTCAAAATTCAACAACAGTCAAAATCTAAACACAGTGTAACTGAAACGACCACGATAATTTCATTTAAACTTCTTTGCAATCTGAGCAACATCATCATGGGGTTGCTAAGGCCTACAGAAAGCTGTTGCACAGAGTTATTCAAGTCTAACTTAAACGTCAAATACTTTGTTATTCAAAGGCAGTGAAATTGAAACACTATACGGCAGCAGCTTTCCTCCATTCTTACGTAGATCTTTAAAGTTGGCATTAAACTTAAGGTTTCCTGCAAACTAGTGTGACAGTTAATAATAATGATTATTTTCTTAATGCAACAATTACCAAATATGGGCAAAACCTAATTCCTCCAGTCAAATTAATATTTTCACCAACAAACAGTTGGACAATTTTTCATTTTTATCTTTCTTGCTTTCATAAACTGACTTTGATACTCTAAATCTACACTAAAACCTGACAACATCTCACTTCCTGTGCACCTTTAGACTCAAGCCGTACCAAGGCTCCACTCTGATTCATGGTTTTCTTGTAGTAGTTCTGCCTGGAAACGACTAAACCGACATTTATTTATATAAAAATGTCACGGAGTATTACGTTAATATCTCACTTGTTTGTCTTTCCTCAGACGTAACAAGTGTTAAGTGAATGCATCACACAGTTAAGAGAAGTCAAGCCCTTGGTTTTGATGTTTCCACAATGCATTAGCTAGTGTTTTATGTGAGCCAGATCAAAGTTTTATCAAACATGTCAGCCCATTTTTTTTCCTCGGGTTGCTGTGGAGAGTAAAAGACATCCGGCAATTACATTCATGGGATAAAGACATCAGCGTCATCTCTCCGAGGGAGTGACAGCATAATGTTATGGGTGTCAAAACTTGGGCGACATAATTAATTGCAGCAACTCCTGAACCCAAGACTTGTAGTTTTTTACCAGCGCTTTGCCAATCCTCTGAGTTTCAGCAATATCAAAACAGGGAGACAAATTGAGCCACCTGCATGTCTCCAAAGCTTGACAACTCATCTCACTTGCAAATTGCGAGCGTTTTACCCCCCTACAAAGGAGTCCATAGAGGCTAGCGGGCTTCTCACCAGCCAAGGTTTGATAGGTCTTCATGCAGCTATGTGACACTTTGAAAACAGTGGAGACATTCCATAATACTGGAGGCTGGAAAAAGAACATGCACAGTCCTAATGATGATAGTCCATATGGCTGAGGCTGCACTGTTGGTCACACACTCTGGGCTGTTTGGAGAAGTGCTTCACAATTATCTGCAGTGAAGTTATATTTGAAAAACAAACCGTGATTAGTGTGCTCGAAGGCATGCAGCGAGGATTACGAAACACTGACATGTTGGTTTTGTGTTGCATAAAGTTTATGTGAGACTCGACTTTTACAGCAAATCTGACTGGTTACAAGTCAGCTGAAAAGCTGCGTTTTAGGATGATCTATTTTAGAGGTGAAGCCAGTTATTAGAAAAAGAAGTGTCAGTAACCTGTAACTATGGAGGGGTCATGTGGTAGGAAAGAGGAACATCTTGCCAAACTGAGCACACGGAGTTGTGAACCATGCTCTCATTGGTTTATTCTAAAGACACGTTAAAAGATTCCCCCCAACATGTACTATATGCTAGCGATATACTTTATCTGGTGACTGATGATGCCATCTTTAAGGCTTACATCCAGTGCTAGGGAGCTAATGTGAGGAACTTGAATCAGTGGACGCACTTTTGCTCATCAGTTTCCAAAGAGCCTCGGAAGTAACACCCTTCTATATTTAAGGATTAATATCATCTTATCAGCCACTAAACTCACATGTAAATAGGCACATATTAACTGAAAATAAATGCTAAAATGAGGTTGTGTGTGTATACATGAGTGTGCAAGGTAAATGCTCGCAGTTACTGAGCGAAGACCCAACTGGAGAGAATGAGGCTGGAGACAGACATTTCAACGCCTTTCATTAAAACTTATTACTTTGCATGTTATGGTATTGTAATCCTCTCTATGAGCAATTTTGTAACGACATAAACCATTATTTATCTCAGATTAATTAGATTTAAGACCTTTTAAATCTCGTTTGGTGCAGAACGCCCATGGAGCTTCTCTTTTCACAGCAAAAAGAAACATCAATAGATCTTTCCTGATGATCACTTTTTGTAGATTAGAGGATTGTTATTAATTGGTCAATTGGTTAATTGTTATTTTTTTTCCTAATTAGTCACCATGGAGGAATAACAGGCTTTCTTCAGTGACCCTCATTTATAGAACTGTCCTTGTCAAACATGTTGAGAGGTTTCAGTAAAATGCAAGCCAAAATCTGAATTATTAGGGCAGAACTACATGACTTGGTTTGGAGTGCTCAAGTCTGGTTAAAAATAAATAAAAGATCATGGATAATACACCTAACTCGTTTAGAAAAAACCTTATCACCCACTGGATAATGTAAAATATTCATCTCAGCAGCCAAACTTTGAGAATATGTCACAGAGCCGTCTGTGGTATGTGTAGGATGAAGAGAGGTTACATTGCACGCACAAGTGGAAGCTCCCTGGATGTCTGCAAAAACACATTTGCAAATATGTGTAAAAGGAGAACCCCAGGAGACACTGGCACCAACAATGGGAAGCCACACAGAATTAAATCCAGAGGGTATGCTTTTTGTTCTGACTTTAAAAGTTCATTATTAGTCATATACTGCGCATCTTAAAAAAGAAGTCAAAAGACAAAAGAACCAGTAGAAAAATCAGGTGACCAGTCCAGTTCTGAAGCCTGCTCTTCCCTGGTGTCTCCTGGTACAAAAATGTACCGCAAACCTGATTCTTTCCTTTCCAAGAAAGCAGAGGGGTTGGCAAATGGCTCACTTGTGACCAAAACCAAACGCTTTCTTTCTTTTCCCATGAGGTCAAGCAGGAAGAAGGTTTGTGAGCAAGATTTAGCAAAGTGTTGCTCCCTTTTTTTTAAAAGTTATAAACTATTTGTCATCTTTGTGTATAAAAGATTGATGTCACATTTGTGTCACAGCACAAAGAATTGTGGCAAATAGCCATGTATGGACTCAATTTGAGTCTTTTGACTGTCGCCACCTTGTTTTTTGGTGCCAGTAGAGACTACCTACATAACCTAACACTTTGCTAGTTGTCTCTTTATAATCACATGGGTCACCTTTTTGGTCAAAGCTGTAAGTACTTATATTTACAAGAGCTGGTGCTAATTAGAAGCCATGAAGGTCCCATCTTATACTGATTTTGTTTTGGTTTTTATCACAATTAATCACTGTGTATGAACTAACAAATATTCATGGTATTCTGGAAAGCATTCTAACCTAGATCCTGAAACTATTCCAAAATACTACTGTTGACAAACCTTAAAAATGTGTTGCGTTACATAGCAATGAAATTTAGAGAAATTTAGAAATAATTATGTCAAACTAAATTGAAAGCGATGACAGGCAAACCAGTGTTAAATCTCTAAAATGTCTAAGCAAGCCTCAAATCAATAAGCAGACTGAGTTGTGGTTTATTAAAGTAACAGGTTAGAACTCACTATCACGCTGGTGTGCTGTGATGTCACCTGCTCCCGGCCATGCCTCCTCCTGTAAACCGTCCACTGCCATCATCTGTAAGAAGACCGGGCAACGCGTCTCAACAAGGTGCTCTGTGTGAGGCACCGTGAAGCCAGACTCTCTAAGACATTGGCAGACTTTGCTTAGCTCAGCCTAAAATGTGCAACACTCTCCCCTCAAACCAGGGCTTGTTTAGCTGCTGGCACATGAAGGCATCAGTCAGATGTATGCCAGCTGAGCTGAAGTGTGCCCACAGAGTACACACTGCAACATCACTACCAGTACTCGTGCCCTCACCTTGTCTACCTTGGCACTTTTTGAGTTTGATGGAAAGTGCCAGACAGCATATTTATACATCTTAATTAGCAATAATGAAGCCCGGTACCTGCCAACAATCTGTTGCCAGTAGTTACTGTGTGGTGTTGACTAGACTGTATGCCTGTTGTTTGCCTGCTACTCACATGAGAACTGCACAATTGAAATAGGTGAAAGGATCATGTGTTTTTCCTAAAGCCAATTAGATTCGCTAACAAACACGTAACGATGATGGATATTTAACACTTGAGGATGGAGATGTTTAGTCTGAAAGGGCCTTTTACAACACGTAATAACTAAGCCTGTATCTACAGGACCCCAGATTTATAGCAGATTATGAATGAGCAGGAGATGGTTATTAGCTGTTCTAACTGTTTGTCACGCTGCAGATCATTCACTTTAAAGGGCCTGTCAGGACATGGTGAACGACAGCAGATTCTGAGGATGTTTAAAGTCCCTGTGATCTGAAGCCATGTTTGGATGCAAACATGTTTAGATCTGTTGGCCAAGATAAGTTTGAGCTCTGCACAGCCAGACGTTTTTATGGAGTTGTGAAAACAAGTTGCATGATTTTTTTTTTTTTTTTTTAAACCGTGAAATAGGCTACAACCATCCTCCTGACGTCTGGATTTATGGCCTGGTAATTCCCCTCTGGAGTAATTTGGCTGGTACATCTGCAGCTTAGCCGCATTCCAGCAGAGCTCTCCTGTGCTGTGAAGTCAGGAGATGACTGATTGATTGATTGTATTACTCCAGTTTTAGCATGGCTTTGCAGAGCTATAGCAGTGAAGTTCTAATGTGATCTATCCAGCGAGCAGCCTGCCTGCTTTTGGGTTAGCCTGCTGTGACGATCGCAAATCATGGTTAGAAAGTGAACTTTGCAAAATACCACACAGTAATAACAGGAAACTGATAGACACTGTTTCAGATTAAAAGATGTTTAACTTAATTCCAAGCAGAATTATATGTAAGATTTAATGGTTACAAATTATAAACACAACAACTGAATGCAACATAGCGTTTATGGTGTGTTTTCCCTGGTAACAACACGGAAATTCAATTATCAAGTTCCTCATCACTGACTTGATGCTTCCACATGTTATTTCTGATGCCAACTGCAGGCTAAAAATGATTACAGGCAAACATGTAGTGTGCTGATGGAAGTCTGCAGTTTCCAAGTGCCACTTACTGCTGAGGCAGTGAAGAAACCAGTTGCTTTCATAGCCTACAAAAAGGTAAGTCTAACATAAATAAATAAATAACATAAAAAAAATTAAAATGTAATAAAAGGATTCCAAGTGGTCCTCACAAGGCACAGGTAAAATTAAAGTTTACCTGCTAAACTAAATTAGCTGATACTAATCGGGAAATTAGCTAAATTAACAAGCTATCAATTAGTTATCTGGCAGCTAGTTATATTTACAGAATAATTTCACCAGATACTATCCGGTCGTTAAGTGATGACGTGACGAATCCTACTTCCGGGTCTAAAGTAGTCTGCGTTTAATATGGCTTTTGTGTCGTTAACATGTTTAATGTTATGTATTTTCTTCTATTTAATCTCAAAAAGCTCCTAAAACAGTCAGTGACCACTGTTGACCTCCCTCGGCTTTTATTACCGCTAATCATTTATTTAAGCTCAGTTTTTAAAACCTCAGGATGTAACTACAGCCCAGCCCATGCAGCAGTATATGAATGACTAACCTCATATTGTGGATGGATTATCTCAGTTGTTCTCCTGGCTGAAGTTTGGTCCTTTTACAGCATCCTGCCATGCGATTACATTTGTTCCTGACCACCGAGAACACTCAACGTTAACTTTTATCGAGTGGAAAAAAAGTTAGCTTGTTTATATTATGCTAACATAGCTGTGTTGCTAGCGGTCACGTAGCACATCATTATATACCAGCTAGCCCAACTTCAGTAACCCTACAAACGTCACTGCTGTTTAGTTTTCTGTCTTCATTTATGCTGGAAGTGATAACAGAGCTGTACGTTTTAATTTGTTTCCACAACCCCGCAGTCAGGACATGCTATATTGTATTTAGATAGAAGCTTCCTGCTAACTTCTAATTCCGTTAAATGTCATAAATTCCGTTTTCATGGATGCCTGGATGTTAAAACTCAATTGTTACACCTGGTAGAGCAGAACGCTGATCATTTTATTAAAGATGAAAGACTTTAGACAGTTTTTCAACTCTCAGTAATGCCATAGTGATCGTTTGATATATGGACCTGCAGCGGAGTTTAGGCCCAGACACGACTAGTGACGTCAGACTTAACAACCGGATACCATCTGGTGCATATGTTATGACGCAGAGCTTGGTTGTATAAGTAAATGATAATGAAATTAGATGAAATAAACTGTAAGGTTAGCTAAATCTGAGAGGAAGCACTTGAAAACTGAAGTACACGAATTCATCCAACTGTTAGAAATACAAACTTAAATACCTGATGGAGAAGAAAAAGAGAGACATGCTTGAAAACATGGCGTTGGGGGGTAAACTCGCCGGCCACTTTTTTAGGTCCACCTGTTCAACTGCTCATAAACGCAAGTATCTTATGAGCAGACATGTAGACATGATCAAGTCGACCTGCTGACGTTAAAATCGAGCATCAGAATGGGGAGGAAAGGTAATATAATTAGCTTTGAACATGGCATGATTGTCGGTTGCCTGTATGAGTATTTCATAAACTGTTCTCTGCTGGGATTTTCCCCCACACATCCATCTCTGAGGTTTGCACAGAAAGGGTCTGAAAAAGACAAAATAAGACCTGAGCAGCAGTTCTATGTTGATGTCAGAGGACAATGGCCAAACTTCTTCCAGCTGATAGGAGGGCAACAGTAACTCAAATAACGACTCTTTTCAACCGAGGTATGCAGAAGAGCATCTCTGAATGCACAGCACATCAAAGCTTGAAGCAGATGGCTACAGTAGAAGAAGACCTGGGTGCCACTCCTTTCAGGTAAAAACACTACAATGACAATACAGACGCCAAAACTGTACAACAGAAAACTGGAACTACATTGTCAGGTCTGAATACTTTAATGGTAAAGGCAGAATTTGTCATAAACAACATAATAATATGGATCCATCCTGCCTTGTATTGACAGTTGATGTTTTCTTGGGGATGCTTCATTGCCATGCTTTGGACCCTTTAGTACCAACTGAGCATCATTTAAACTCCACAGCCTACCTGAGTATTGTTGCTGACCATGTCTGTCCCTTTATATAGACCAAAATCCTCTGAGGGATGTCTCCAGCACTTTGTTGAACCTGTGCACAAAAAATGTATGCAGTTCTGAAGGAAAAAGAGGATCCAACCTGGTACTAGCAAAGCGTACCTGATAAAGTGTCCAGTGAGCGTATATATTCAGAATGACCTAATCCCAAAAAGGGGGGATTTATTTCTAGCTTACCCACACAACTTAGTCTTTAAAAGCAAACAACAATAAATCATAACAATTATAAAAATATTAACCTAAATTAGAATGGTTAGTGTTAGCTGACCTAATAGCTGTGGGAATGAAGGATTTTAAAGTTTCTGTTGATTCTTCTTTGGGAAGTTCATTTTAAACGTGTCTATTATATTAGAGGTTAATATATGTTTATTTAATGTCACTGCATCACTTTTGCAGTTAAATGAGTTCTCTTCCTTCACCTTCACACTTGCTTGCGCTTCACTCTTGATAGGTTTCTCTTTGCTCTGGTTGTCATCTGGCTTTGTTCACCTGATACCAGACGCGTGGCAGCTATCAGAGGAAGACAATGCCATCAACACAATGCTCAACACAGGGATCCACAGCGTGTTTGACACCTGATTTATCTCAAGCACCTATGCAAATTGTTAACTATCCAGCAACAAAGGGTCCTACGCTTGATGAGCGGGTGGGGTCTGATTCTCTTGGGAGCTGGAGGGGGTTGACCTTGACATCTGGCCCCCGATCACGCAGCTAGTTCGAGCCAGCTGCCCAAATAGGTCTGGTTTTTCCCCTAAAACACCTCATCCATCTGCTGAATTTCTTGTCATATAAGTTTCTCCATGATTGCCTGAGGCACTTCCATTCACAGACGCGTGCAGGGTGACACTGATCCCCGCTTTGACGCCCATCCATATTTAAAGGGGTGCGCAGGTGACCTGTGGGTGGCCCTTTCTGGCACGCTGAGGGCACTCCTGCGCCCACAGAATCTTGCATAACACGTTTGTTAGATATTTCCTCAAATTACAGCCATATGATATAACGCACAATGAACTAATGGGGCTTCAGTCTAGTAGGCACTCAGATGACACGTGCCACCACCGCACAAAAGATGGGATCAGGGAAATTCAATCTGTTGATGAATGTGTAAGGATGACAATGAGCATGCCAATTAGCTTATAAATACAACAGGTGACACCTACATAAAGCCCCAATTACATGCTTTTTTATGTCCAGTGTCTGTCAAGGCAGACTACAAGTTAATAAACATTAAAGAAAAAAATAGATTTATTATGTATGATGCAACTTCTGTTACCTATAATTTAACATTATGACATTATGGTAGTGTCTAAATGACAAGAGCCAGCTTAAATTTAGTCTCAAAATTCAGTGACTAAGCCAACACAGGTGACTGTGCTGCCATTTCACCTGTAACGTTTATTATATTACTGGTGTCTGTTATTTTCACTGTATGCAGCTTCTATTGTCAGCTCCAAGGTGGTGCTGTGGTGGTGTGGACTGGCACCTGGTGCACTGCTGGAGATGCACCATCAGGCTGAGGTAACGAGGGAGAGGTTGCGTTTTAACCAGCTACGTGGCGGGGAGACAGGGAAGCGAACCGCCTCTTACAAAAGCCATCGGCTGGTAAACACCACAAGTGTTTTTCCCAAAAGATTTCACACAGCGCTGTTGCACACATAGGCAAATGAAAGTGCAGTTTTTAAAAGCAATCTCGCTACTCAGTTGTCAGATGATGCCACTTCTCTCTTTCGCCTGGAGGGCATGGGAATTTCTCCAGAACAAAGGGAAGCGACGCTTTGAGCAGGAAGAAAACAAAAGCTCTGACACAAATCAGCGCAATTAGAAACACTAATTGTAGTTCAACTGCCAGCGAGATCAGTTAATTGAGAGTGGCTTGTATTTTATCCACAGGACAGGTGTCAAATGGAAGAGACAGCGATCCACTTTATGGAAGATTTGCATCAGATTTGAGCTGCACTGATGGATTAAACAGATCTACTGCAAAAGAGACTCACAACACATAAAATCCTAATTTATTCACCATTACGGGCTTTTGATGCGACTCAAAAAAATAAATAAATAAATTAAGCAAGTCACCAGTTTTCCTTACTGTAACTTTATTGAAAAGGACTAAAACAATCGTACCTGTGCCTTTCAAGCTACATCCAGTGAAACCTTGGGATTTAATTATAATAGTCATGGTAATATCTAAAAGTTCGTGTTACAAACTGTAGCACATGGAGAATTGGTGCACATTAAACTGCATCACCGAATTCTTATGAAGTGCTTTTGTTGGCACTTTACATACAGTCACCATTAACAGCATTACACTGTTATAATACATACATTTTCTACACCACAATGTATAACTACAATAATTATAAGAATAATAATAGAAAAAAAAAAACAACATACATTCGTATCCCCAAACATCCAGGAAAGTTTTGCATATTTGCTAAAGTGTAAAGATTAAACACAAAAAGTTGATCTACCTTCACATTTGTTAACTATACAGTTTTGACTTAAATAGATTACAACATGGTCATGTGATGAGGTTTGATCAAAATGAACCCACTAGAACCCAATCAAGTGGATCAAAGGTTTCTAGATGAGTAAAAGCTATACAAGTTGGCTTGTGTGTAGGGCTGCCACAAACGATTATTTTGATAGTCGACTAGTCACCTTAGTCGACTAATCAGATCATGCATCCATTGGACGTAAAACGTACAGCTTATTGCACCAGCATGCGTCTGCTCTTATATAACTATCATTAGCTTACAGCTTTAAGTGTTTAAGGTCCGTGCTAACTAAAAATAAAGACAAGATGATAGTTTATTAAATTTTAATGAAATTTGCAGATTGTTTCGGTGAAGTTTAATAAACTCCTTGCTATCTAAAATATAACAGGACACCGGAGTATATTCTCGAGCATCTCACACTTTTGATAATCAGCTGTCGTCTTGATGTTTATTCAGCTGTGTAAAAACTATAACTAATCTCAGCCAAACCGATTTACTCAGGAACAAATAAAATACTAAAAAAGCCAAACAATAACATTTTGAAGTTATCTAAGTGACTTATATATATTTAACCTGAGTAGCGAAAGACCGCAGTTGGTTTGAAAACGATTTGCAGGGAGTCCGGTGTTCTCACGGGCTCTAGTGAGCCTTGCCCCCGGCTAGCTATCGAGCTAGTGGGTAACAGACGTCTCCAAAAACGTGGGAGTGCTTTTGAAAATATGTGGTGTCTTGATAAACTGAGCAGATATTTGAGGTAAACACAGCTACATTCTCGCCTGAAAATATGTTAAACGTTTATTTTGTGACCCAGAAAGAATAATATTAAAACTAACTAGCTGCCGCCATTGTTGTAAACTGAGCTGGGCTGCGCTATGAATTCTGGGACACAGCTTCTTCTTCTTCTTCGGGGTTTAACGGCAGCTGGCATCCTTGGACATGCAGTGCTGCCATCTTCTGTTTCAGTCCGTTATTGCACTCTTAAATCCTACTACTTATTCCTGCGTCTTTTGTGACCTTACAAAGCTTCAAACGACGCGTCGGCTATTAAATCAGTCGTCGAGGATTTTGATAGTCGATGTAATCGTGACTAGTCAACTAATCGTGGCAGCCCTACTTGTGTGTGTAAGTGAGACATAATCAAAACATGTGGTCGACATGCAGGAATGACAAGAATTCAAACATCCATTTCATTGATTCGTAACATTAGAAAGTCTGAATGAACTGTGAGACCAATCACACACACACATACACACAGACAGAAGTAGACCCAACATGTTTACATCAAAAAAGTAATTTTAGGTCTCCGTCATGTTGGAGCCACTCATGTTTCATTGTGTTGGCCCCTGTGCAGGCGACGCCATTCACTCCTCTAAACTCGATGACGCTTTGCTAAATAGCGAGATCTTTTATAAACGCAGTCATCATTTCCTTCAAAACTGTGTGCCACATTACAAGCACCGTCAGGGGATTTAGCTGCAGCTTAAGTCTTAGTGTCTGGCAGCTGTATGTGGCCTATGGCAAGCAGCATCATATTATCAGTAAAAGACTACCAGGAGGAGGATTGTCAGATCCCCAACTGGAGCTTTATGTCATTTTCATCAAAAAGGAAAAAAAAAAATCCCAGTGTATTTGCACTATTTGTTGGAACAGGGCAGAGATTTACCTTCAACACATTTAAGGTGTACACTGATGCATATACACAATTAATAAACTTAAATTATGGTGGGGGGCCATTTTACCTTCAAGCATTTTAAGTGCTTTGCATATTCAGATTTATTGTATGAGAAACATTATGCAAAGAGCCAAGGAATATAGATGCAGATCTTTCCTTTTTTTGGGTGCAAAATATCCCTTTGCACTGTTGTTGTCAAACATAATTTCAAAATGCTTTTCATTTAGATTTGTGTTTTCGTATGACATCTACCAAAGCACCAAATTATGTTAAAGCATAAAGCAAATGTATCAATCAAGCTAAAAGACAAACTGACAACCAGAATCAATTAATTTGAACTAGTCACCCCCAGTTTTCATTTGAACTAAACAACCTGAGGGTACAAATGTACTGACATTAAATATAATTTGAGAAAATATATTTTTGTTAGTTAATCGTCTGAACACAGGACCACATTATAGACTTGAGAGTTAATCGCCCGAACACCGCTCCCAAGCATGTGAAATAAATGATGAACGTGAATCGCTTTTTGGAACTCAAGTAAAATAACACCTTCCCCAGGAAGCACAATTTCAAACATTTTACAAAATGTGTATAAACTCAAAAGCGCTTGAAGAAACATTGCGAGCGACTATACAAAATGTACAATAGAATTTGTAAGAGCTTGAAAAGATCAATGAACACCTGGCAGCCCACCAATACAGGCCGGTTAAAGTGGTTAGTAAAGCCCAAAACATACGAGCCCAGGATTAACACTTCAGCTAAAGTTGGAAGGCAATCTTGGAAGGAAAGCTTGTCCATCATGGAAAGCAGATTCTTAGCCACAAAGCACTCATGATTCCAAAAAGCTAATTCAAACACTGTTACCATTGCAAAAAAAACATACACATAAAACATCAGATAACCATTTTCAATACAAAGAAATAAACCCGACTCCTTTGTCACATCATCAGACAGAAAATATTAGCAGTAACTTCTTGTCCATAATGTGTCTGGGTAAAAAGAAATGGGATTAAAAAAGAAACAATAGAATAAAAACACACCTATGAAATGTTCTCTTTGGATACTCCAAATACTTTAAAGGCAAGCAAGGATCGATCACCTTGTTAGTGTACCGTATACATACATTTCGGACTTAAGTATTTCAAAGTCGCCCGCAAGACATTCAGTAACAGGAGGTTTTGGCCTTACGTTTGCACAACATCCGATAAAATAACCACTTCCACAGCAGAAAGAAAGTAATAACTTTTGCATGCCAAAAAATGTGTTTGACTGATGTAATGTTCATGAAAATGTAAATTGTGTTTGTGTTGAAATTCCACAGATCTAGTGTAGCAGTTTGCCTCATATGGGATTTGGTATCATACAGTGTAAAGGTCAAATATTTCCAAGACTGCAAAACAATTAAAAACTTATAAATAGTACAAAAACCACTAAACAGGATAAGATGGATCCTCCTCATGGCCTCATATATCAAACATCGCCTGATGCAGATGTTTGATATTTTGTTAAACATGGCAACGATGAGTAAATGACAGTTATGTGACTATTAAACATGTTTAACACTGTAAATACAGCTGAAATAAACAATTATAGATGTAACCCTAACCATCACTAAATGACTATACTACAGGTTGCACAGCCATAGACTGTATAAAAAAGAAAAATTTAGCCCTGGGTCTAAAATCAAAGCCAGCCACCATTTTTTGTTTTCCAATGACCAGCAGGAGATCATTATATCATTAGAAAAATGTTTCTAATGTTTTAATTGGCAACTTCAAGCCTGTTAAATCAAGTGTGGCATTTTTAAAAAACTTTTTTTTTTTTTTTTTTTTTTACTTAACCCTATGATTTATCAATTTGTTAGCATATGATGCCCTTTGATCACCAAGTTTGGCTTCAGAGATGGCTAAACAGCTGGAGCTGTAGTCCCAGAATGGGGGTTTCCACAAGCCAAAAGCTCTAAGTGACACCACAGTGGCTATATCCATCCATTTTTCTACAGTCTATGGCACAATCACACATAAAAGTGGCTTTATCCAAGAACAACCTTACTTAAGTACCAGCAGCTGCCCTGTAGCTGTAGCATTTGGTCAGGACACACGGATAAATTAAAATTAAGGAGCATGGTTTAACATAGAAACCCTAACCCTTAAAGTGAAGTGAGAACAGTTAGCTTCTCATGGTTAACATGTTATCTAAATGGCAATCACTGGTTATTTACCCTGAAAATTATTAGTGAATTCTCATTAGCACCCCATAAAGTGGTAAGACACACAGTACATAGTGAATTTGAGCCTAAAATAGGAATTACATATGCATGAATTTTTGTTTTAGTTACAGTTTTTTCACAATAGGATAGGTCGCGTGAGGGGGGTATGGGAATACAGTGTCGCTTTTAACATCAGGTACCCTACAAACCCATTGTAAATGAGCTTTAAAAAATGGATATGTAAAAATGACTGAGTATATACCCACATGTGCAGATGGTAGCATTAACACAATCTTGAGCAAAAATAAAAAAGTATGAAAAAGAGGAAGGCTGTTCAATCAGTAACAAAGAACTCCAAGCTTTTTTATCAAATCAACATAAAGAGAGGAGTTTTACTCCAACATGTGATTAAAATGTAAACAAGACCATTACCAGCAGAATATAAAGCATTACCTTTAATATGATTATTGCACTTAAAGTAAAAATTATCACCTCCAACCGGGGACTTTAAGAGCCTTGGTCAAAGAAAATTAAATGATAGTCATCACAATAAGAGTAAAAAATAAAATGTCAGTAACTGATAAAAGGAATGTGCATTTGTTCTTGAGGAGAAAAATAATGCACACCTCAGGAAGCTAGAGACAAACCAGGCTTCCAGGACCTGTCAGCAAATTCTTACAACTATCTTCCAGTGTTTCTAAGAAAATCCAGCAATCACTAAAGCTGAATGTGTCCACATCTGCACCACGAGGTGCAGATGACTACAGCATCTGGTAAACACGAATTTGGCAGCATTTGCACTGTAAGAGCTTCTCAGCAGCTGATGGCAACTGTGTGTGCAACAGACCTCTGTTGGTTTACAAGTACAGTACAGCTAAACATAGTTGGTGTGAAAAGATTTGATATGCCTTCAATAAGCTGAATGTCTCCTGTTTAAGTACCTAAGAATACACTCCAAGAAGTAATCATGAGCAAAATTATAACACGGAATTATAAGAATGCCAAACAAGGCCAAAACCTGTATGACCTACATATTAAAAAAATTAAAAAAGCCTAGAAAAACTAACCACTGAATAGTAACTCAATAATTGATCAGTTCTATTTGTTCCCACTCACTTTAACACCTGATAACGATCCGTGAGCTATTGCTAAACCTTCATTAGTACCTTTTCATTGTGGGTCATTTTTTCTACTTTTTGGAAAGTTTGCCCGCCTTCTTTTTTGGCTCATAGGGTGTCCGTAGAATACTCGGTGTCTCCTCCATGACGCGTACCAGCAGGTTATCAATGTAATCCTCCAGTTCCCTGATGTGGGCATCTTTCTTTTTCACCACTTCTTTCTGTTTGATGAGTTCCTGCACAACCTCTTCAAAAGACAAGTTGCTATAGGCAGCCACACTTTCCTGTGTCACCTCCTGAAAGTGGAAAACAAAGAAATGATCATGACCATGTTGTGCATACATATGTTTTGTAAAAGGGGGCTTAAATCTTTGACGATCGGGGCACCAATAAGTCTTTATGCTACATCACTGCTGACTAATTAGGCTGTTTGGCACAGAGTCACATGTTTATCTTTTGTTGTGCTACTAATAAAGGCTAACTGAGGATTTTAGGGTTTTAGCTCTGACCTGGTCAATGAATTCGGTAATAAACATTCTGATTTAACACTAGCGCCTGAAGATTTACTGTTTGGCTGATATTGGCCTATCACACGTGTGACCACAGGGAAGTTTTTCTTTTGATCCTTGAAGAACAAAATGCAGAAACGGATGCTGGAGGTAATTCTCAATTGTTTCATTCAAGTTTGAAAGATGAACCTGACCCCTCAGACAACAGTCTCAGTGGACAGGTGGCTGTCAAAAAGGTCATTCTTGAGGAAAGTTATTATACAATTTACACAAGAACTGACCTGAAAATCAGTGGCAACAGATCTTATGGAGTGAGGAATCCAAATTTGGAATTGTTTTTGGTCGTAATCGTCATATATATGCATGGAAGTGGTCAGAAGAGAGGTAAGTGTCTACTGCAACCACTAAAGGAGGCTCCTTCATGCTTTCTGGTGATGGAGTCTCTGTCAAAACTGATAAAATTATGAATGCAGAAAGGTTTTTGCAAAAAGCTTCCCTCAGACAATTATAGAATAAAGGTGGTCATATCAAAAATTGACTTTCAAGGTTGTTAGAATTGCACAAATTCTGTTTTAACTTATACTGCATTTCCATGTACGTTTGATTTACTTGTTTTCAGTAAATCAAATAATGCCAGTAGGAACATGACTTTTGGACAGTAACCTATCTAAAGGTGAAAAACAAGGACCCTATAAGGTCCCTTATAGCTTAACTACTTTATTAGGACTTAGCTTTGACACTACAGCACATCTTTATCTTTGCTTTCTAGTGTTAAAAACACATACTCTTTAATTCAAGACGACTCTGGCAAAAACTCCAAATAATCTGCCAGTACTTAACAATAAAGATTACCAAAACAATTTAATCTTTGTTTTGAGGGGGAAATGCCAGGCTGCATATTTCTACAAATAAAGGTCACGCTAATAAATGCCAAAATACGAATGCAACCCAAGCCCAGCTTTGCTCTTTGAGGACAATCTAGTTGGACAGAGCAGGGTGGTACAGTATGTGCAGATCATATTGCGCGGGTACGAGAGGAGCTGTAATCGTTTTTAATGAGGGACCACTTTATCGCTTCAGTGCTGGGCATCCTCCCCTGAACGGATAGAACAGCAAAGCCTTCACCCTGTTTAAAATACCACACTTATCAGCTTCCACTCCCATGCACCATTCAAGCCTTCACTGCTGGGTAAAGACAATGCAGAAAGAGCTGGAGCAGGACTGCTTACCAGGTATCTTATCGCTTCTAACAGCATAGAGGCTACTGTGGGGCGACACAAACCAAAATGAAATATTTGCCACAGAGATTAAATGTCCAACGCAAGGAGGGTTTCAGGAACAGAGCTCGGTAACCTATTCCTCACACAAACACACCTACCCCCAAAAAAAGCCATCTCACTGAAAGATACTGCACTTAAGCCATCTGAGAGGGAATAAGAGAGCAGACAGCCATATGGAAGGATGCTGGTTTCACGTACAAGCGTGTATACATGCACACACTCGCTTTCCCTCTCACACGCACACACACACACACACGCACACACACACACATATATATACATACCCCCACGGCATAATAATCAGGAGCTTTAGTGGTTGGTGACAAAGGCCTGGAAATGACCATGAACTGGCAAAGTAATGATGACCATTTTTCTGCGATCAGTAGTGAGGAGAAGATAAGGCGCACACTTGGCATTCTCCAGTTGTGTCATTACAGTTTCTAATGAGCTCAGCTTTGAGAATCTAAAAGCTCAGTCCTTTGAAATCTCTCACTGCCCTCCCTCCCTCCTGCGTGTAGTTAATTAGGGCCTTGAAGCAGAGGAAATGGGAGCTGCCATTTCTGCGAGGCACAGCGGCATGCACGGGGGCACATGTGTGGATACCGACAGCCCTCAACACCCACAAAGAAAGGTGAGGAAAGCCATTATCAGCATTCTCCTTCTCATTTAGGCATCACTTCGGCTATTGCTCCCCCTGCTCCTTCATCTATATCAGTTTTGCTGTGTAACAGTCTGCGAATTTTAACTACTGAACAACTAGCAACTACTAAAGAGTTAAAAACTTTATCTACAAATGAGGTAAAAATGATATCTTTAAGTATTTCTGTGCCCTGCCTCATAAAAAAACCCCAAACAAACAGCAATTAAACAATCTGTGCACATCACTACAACTGACCTTACAGGCCGAAATTTCACACCACTTCAAACTATGATTAGATCGGACATGATGACCGATGTGTGCAGCTGCTAATTAGTTGAATGGCACGTCTGAGTTTTCAGGGGTCTCACAAATCAATGTCACCAGCTGCTTAAGAGTCCTCAATAACAAAATCTGCTCAGCATTACATATAAAATGTACACAAATGTAACTGTTGCACTTATTCTCCCTTTTTTTTCCCCTCTACACTTTCAGCCAGTCAGGTAATATGAAACTATATAACTTTCTAAAACATATTCTTACTATTTTTTTGTCCTTCTTCTTCTGGCCAAAGGTGATGTTGGGTCCGGTAAATTTTTTGTCACTGCAAAACAACCAAATGCAAAGTTAGTAATCACATTAAAGCATTGCACTCTGTATTTTAGCAGACTTTTACAAATATAGAAGCTCTGATGTACTCATGTCCTGCACTAGGAGAACAATAATAAATAAATTAACAGGGAATAAATAATACACTTGAAAACACCTTTTTTCACCCATGCACTACATTACAAATGACCGCTGAGCTAGTGTATGACAAAGGCAGCAGTAAAGATGATGGACTAGTGCCTACAGAGATAAGTGGTTAATTGGGTGGTCTATCTCTTCAGGGGATCTCATTACTATAGCTCAGAGGGCTCTGTTATCAAACCCAGGCACTCTAAAGAGCCACTAATGACACCTTCCACTCTGATAAACCAGAACTTAGCTACAGTGCTCACCAACTCTTTATGTAACACAGGAAAAAGATGTAACTGGCTCAGTGGAAATGTTTAAATAATATTTGACAACATAATGAGAAAGAGAGCGAGAGAGGGTCTATCAGAAAGTAGATTTCAATCAACAAGGTATTGAGAACTTTACTGGAATGTCAAGCAAATATCCTGTGGAGCAGTGACTATTCCATTGGCATTCCAAGATGATGTTTTGGGATTTTGAGATTCCTTGATTGTGAGTGTTGTCTTATTAAAACAAAGACAAAGTCCGTGTTCGGCTCCTGCAGAGCAGTGATTGCAGCATGCTACTTGTGTCTTTTTCACATTTTGTTTTTAAGTGTGTTCTCTTGTAAATTTCTGGGTTTTTTCTTTTTTTTTTTGATTGTTATTCCTGACTGGGACAAGAAAAGAAAAAGTCAAATAAAGTGATGATGCCAATATAGCCAATAAAGCTAACTTAACCACAAATACAAACAAAAACAGGACAACCTGGCTTTGTAGTTGGAGCTGAATGGGTTAGTGTCTGCTTGCGAGTCTCCACTAAAGGGGTTTGGGGAACGCAGGTCTCCAGAGCTCCCTGAACGCCCCCCATTGCTGGTCTTGCGGCCTTCCTTCTTTCCTGTCACGCGTTCCAGTAGGCTGACCTTCTCCTTTTTCTCCTTCCGCTCTGGTCGGTCCCACAGCTGCCCGTGCTCCCCCTCAAATGGGTTGCGGTTGCGTGGGAGCGTGGCATACTTCTGTGGCAGGGTGTCAGTGATATCAGTGAAAGGGTCACCGTGTGCTTCGTCGTCCTGGAAGCCTGGCACCTCACTCTGGGAACGCCTGTGAGGGCCACCTGTACTTCCTACGAGATAAATTAGAAATGTAATAAGAAACAAAATATGGGGTTTTTTGGTGGGGGTGGGGGTGTTAGTGTTTTGTTAAAAAGGGATTGGGTGAACTCAATTCATTATCAGTTTAGACATAGAAGAAATGATAAAAAAAAACAACAACACTTGTACCATTCTTTGAGGTGGTCAAGCAGCCTATCCAACTAATATTTCATCAGCACTGGTTTACATGAGTCCGCCATACAGTTTTATATATTTTTATGTCTGCCCTTTAACCTCTGCAACTGCATTCAGACCTTTAGAACTTGAGATTGGTTTCCCCTCCACCTCAAGGCAAAGAAACTTTCAATATAAATTCAAACTTATCACAAGGTACTGATTATCTACCCGTTGATTATCTGTACCCTTAGTGGACAAGAGATGACTTATTGATAATGTAAATCAGATAAATATGATAACTGTCTGACTGCAGCTTCACTTGGTAAGAATAAGAATTTTACTGCTTTATCACAAAACTACCACATTGCATCTGTGGAGTCCAGCATGATTAAAATCATAGATATTATATTTTTAAATATAATGATGCAGAAGTGTGCAAGTGAGCCACGATTTTCATTCAGGTTTGAAAACCCAAAAGAAGAATTTAAAAAGGTAAAAGTGAAGCAGTAACATAAATAAGTAGCTGGTCAAATCCAAATGTGTGTGTCAATATATAGAACCAGAAGAACCAGTGTGATCACAACAGTTAAAAACTAACTGCGGATAATAATACAAAGGTTTGTTTGGGGGGGGTTCCCCATAGGTTTATGTGCAGAAGTATTCTACTGTTTGAACCTCTTTCAGCAAAAATAAAGAAAAATATCTTTTTTTTTTTGTTATTATCACTAAACTTATTTTTCACTCTGACATGTTACATTTTAACAGCAGATTCTAGTGAACATCTCAGCCTTTACTATAAGAATCACAACTACTGTTTGCATGAGTTACAGCTGCACTAACTTTGCAGAAAGAACTGGTAAATTGGAGACTGGTTGAGATGGAAAATTTCAGCTTAAAAACAGAAAATGACTAAAATGTCAAAGACTGACATAAATGGCCCACATTACTATCTTATTGAGTTGAGACTTACAGTACCTTATATTTTTAATAGGATTATATACAAGCAAGCATTCTTACAGACGTCTACAGATGGCCTCTAGAAATTGCAACATCTCATTTTAAAATATAATAAAATAGACTAGCCCTTTACTTTCATTGTACATGTACAATGAAATTGTGGATTAACACTATAAGAGCCATATATTTGTAACAAACAAACACTAAAACATTGTCCTGACAGACAGGATGCCACAATGCACCACAGTGTCATTCTGACTATTCTCTATAATTTTAACACTTAAGATTGAGTCTTCACTGAAATATTTTGGATCCCAGTCGACTGCTTAAACCACTATCCCCCGTTCTTATAAACACAATAACGAAAATGCATCGGCAGCTTCAGTTAATATGAGAACTGGTTTTAAAACAGTATCAAAATCCTCTTCAGAGATCACTCTAGCAGCAATAAAAGTATACCAAACCAAAAAGTGACAAATGTAACAAACTACTGTGGAAAACAGAAGCGTTGGTCCTCACCACTCTCTTCTATGGAGTTCATGGAATCCAGTTTGGGTCGAAAATGGGTCCCGATGAGATCTGACATGGAATGCGCTGCAGAGAGTTTATGGGCCCCAGCGAGTAGCGGCCTCTTGACTTTTGTTTCAGGCTGGGATTGACGTTCTGGTGCGCCAGACTGACGGGTGGGCTCCGAATCACACACGGCGGACCGAGGCAAGATGGCTGAAGAAGCGTCACCAAAGCCGCTGTCGTGTTTTCGACCCTTCACTTTGTCCTTAAGTTTGGAAAAAGGCGAGCGGGGCTTTTCCTTCATGGAGAGGTCAAACATGCTGGCCGTCATGTTGTTCCTCATGAACTGAATGCTGACTTGAATGCGACCTCGTTCTTTCCTCTTCTTCCCGGGCTTGGACTCCAAGGAATACCAGCTAAAAATGAGAGTGCAGGAAGCTTAAGCTGAGCAAATTCAATGAGACAATTTATATAAAAAGAGCAGGGTTTATAAAAATCCTCTGAGTTGATTACGCGTAATGCAACATAATTCAGCAAGACAGGGATACAAAGTCAGAATGTGGTAAAAGTCCTTACACGATCAAACAATATGACAAATGGAAAAATAGCCCTCATTCCTTCTAATGGGCTTTACATACATCTTTATGGCTACTACTGAAAAGGCTAATTTGAGAAGACTAATCCAAAGGCGACACACAAATGCAGGGGCTTAAATCATTTGAACTTTTTTATGACACATATGAGAACACAAATTTATAACTCAAAGGATAAACATTCTTTGCAAACTGAACCTAAAAAAAAAATAAATTGTCTGCTGCCGAATAATACAGACCATTTCAAGCTGTTTTTTTGGCTCCCATTTGTTTAACCTCTCTGCTTTTTTCAACTGGAAGTAATGGGATTTATGCCTTCGCTCTGAGCGAAATAAAGTGGCATTTGCACAAATCTGGCCTTTGTTCAGAAATGCAACGACAAGCAATTGGGAAACTGCAAAGCCACATCGCAGGCTTTGCACACAACAGTTCATACATGCTAATGAGACACATCCTCTGTGTTAGAGGGCCTGTGAAGGAGGCCATTAGGAAACCAGCATCAGGATGAAACAAGCGTCAATATTTTCTCACTGCCTTTGCCACAAACATGGAATATATTCTAAAATGGGATGCTTTATCAGTATAACCAAGTCAAAAAAAACAACATATTTGCTTAAATGTATCTGCTTGACTACAATTACTGATATTTTCTTCTAGATTTAAATGAAGATTTATAGTACTCCTTGCAGTCTGACATGAAATTTGAGTTATCAATTCAACTGATTTTTTTTTTTTTTTAAAAAGTGCTGGTATTAGCTTTATAAGAAATCACAGCTGCTGAACGCTATTTTAAGCAGTCTAGCTCGCATCCCGGAAGCCTCACTCATAGTCATGAAAAGCCTTGTTGGGGCCAATTCCCAGGCTGCGCGCCGCGCTCCGCCTGATCAGTAGCCACAGCATGCCGCTGCCGTGGGGCCGAGCCTGCACCTCACGTGTGTCTCAAGGCCAAGATAAACCTCCCTGTGCTTGGAACCACAATCCTCCCACTCCGGTCCAAGCCGCTGGGAAACTCCTCACAATCAACAAACACAGGTGTGCGATAATTATGGGCTGCCTTCTCAGATATCAGTACGGGCTCTCCTCCCCAATATGCCAGTTCAAAAACACTGCGGATGGGCCGTGGTGAACAGAGACCCACTGTGGAGTGTGGATATAGTATCGAGAGCCCTGGCATCATTGTCAAGTATGGCTGCGGCGTAGGTATTAGGCCAGCAAGCAACACGGCGATATCCGTTACAGAACCACTGCTGAAAAAGTGCACAGCCTCAAGGTGCATCAGTTGAGGCACCTAAATAAATAAAACCCGTTCACACTGATTATAACATATTGTGATTCTCCCAACTGATGGGCAAAGAGGAAGTCAGCTAATGTCCTTCCCCCCCCGAAACGTGCAGTGAGCTAATTAACACCAGATCCAATTTGGTTTCGCAGTTCCTGTTTGCTTAATGTAGGGTTAAGAAATGTGTGTGTGTGTGTGTGTGTGTGTGTGTGTGTGTGTGTGTGTGTGTGTGTGTGTGTGTGTGTGGTGGACTTGTGAGGCTCATCAACCAAAGTTTAGCCAAATACAGCAGAGTCTCTCCAAGCTCTGATGGTTAACACTGTTAGTTTATTTGAATCTACATCTATACATCGATCTCTCTCCTCAAATCTTTTTTCAGTAACTTTAAAGAGGACAAACCTTATTCTGGCATGGCTTTACTTGAAGGTAACCAAGCAGCCTTAACAAGTCACCCAATTATGACTCAGGGAGACGCCCACTATTGTCCACCAATATATTGGCATAGATAAATATCTGTTTCCAAACTGGAATGTATTTTGTGCCAAGAAAGGCACAATGCATAGAGGCCAGATTTTAACACGAGGGAAACTAAACTGTACAGAAACAAGCCAAGATTTAATCCCAGGTGTCTTTGGCTCTGAAGGAGAGACCATCTTTCATTCACACCTCTGAAAAAACAAAAACAAAAAATAGAGTATAGGAGTGGCTAACAAGACATGTTTGTCCAGCTCCACTAGTTTCAGTTAGGTCAGCTGGTGTCAGTAATTACTCTAAAATAATCCCTCTGCAGTGTAGGCCAATCCATTGCTAAGCCTCAAACAATACAGTGTCATGAAGATGGAAAAAAAAAAAAAAAAGTACAACCAACATGTCTTTGCTAACTGAGCATGAAAGTGTGTCACTGGTGTGCTAAATAATTTTAAAGTGAAGTGCTTCTGTTAGAGCATTTCATTTACTCTGCTCTTAACATTAAAACTTGTGTATCTAATAAAGTGTATTTCTAAACCAAGTGCACAAAGAAAAGAAAGGGCAACGCAATGGTATTTAAATCATGTGGAGCAACAGGGTTGGGTCATGACCTTAATTGAGACCACAGTGCAGAATATAACACGCAAAAGACAGCACATTTGTGAAGTCTACTATGGCAGCAATACTTGTGGCAAATGTGACAAATAACAACTGACTTAGCTCATGGTGTAATCCACTTATGACTGGAAAGGCTGTGGAAATATTTTCCACTTCCTCTCAAAGGTCTGTCTCTATACCAACAAGACACTACAGACTAAAGACCCTGAATAATGTACATGTGATGCTAATGTCTAAGAACTATACTATATAAAAACATGCTGTATGTCCCATGATGTTTGTTAGTGTTAAAACCGCCCCAGGTCTTCTCTTAAAGGGAAACTATTGACCTTGCAATCACTGCAAAAACTGCTAACAGTAGTATTTCTGTCCCAGAAAATCTGAAGGAATTATATTTTCCAAAAAGTATATATACCATAAATATCAGAGAGCAAAAATACATGGTTATAACATAAGTACCTCATTCTTAAGTGCTGGTTGTTAGCACATTAAAACGAGGATATAATAATCATTCTTGGAGCTCACTGCAGTAGTGCTTATGTCCCAAAAAACTTCTCAAAGAACCATTGTGACATTTTTGTGATATCTAATAGACTTTTATAGTTTTTTTAATACTCACTCTGTTTTCTTTCTCTCCTTGTTATCAAAGATTTCATTAAGATTTATGCACTTCTGACCCAGAAACTTGTCCATCCCAACCAAAGAGCGATGCATCACTATGAGGCAGAGTTCATACACTTCTGGGTTGCCCTCCAAAAGTAGGCCAGGTAATTCAAAGGAGGCTTCTTCCCTCCACACAGGGTTAAGGGTCTTCTCCGCCACTGATGTTGAGTACTTCTCCTTGCCCAGCTGGATGATAGTGTAGGCATCATTGGTGCCATTTTTGCCTTTGGCCTGTAAACCAGTTGCTTGAAGAACAGTGGCTTGGACATGGGTTGGAAACCACTTTTGAGACTGCTCGCCCAGTGACATTGTAAGCACTGACTGTTAACTGAAATCCATTCAAAATAAAGTCAAATATAATTTATGCAGCAATTTTTTTCAGTGAGTGCGACATGCAAGAAGCAGCAATCATGATTCACTATAGTTTGACATCAGCGTTTAGCAGCACTTTTTACAGTGGACCATAAGTTTGACAAACTGAGCAAGTCTCATCTTCTGTCAGATCACAGATGTCCAAGCCACTGCTGAGTCATCTGCAAGAAAATAGAACAGAAAGAAACAGGAAAACATCATTATTTTTGCCAAGAATGAAAGCCTGGCTTATGAAGACACAGAGAGAACTAATATTAAAGCAGGCAGCCTGTTAATAATTTGATGGCAGCCACTTTGGAAGTAATACGGCTAAGCAGAAATCACATTTTGCACTGTATGATTTGCACAGTATCTTTAAATATATGTCCCTAAGATGGAGGTTCAAGGCAGATATTGATGATCTCATCTAGTGACACATTTTGGTGTCATTGTCACTGAATTAGTGAGTCACTCAGTGGGATATGGAGCGACCGTTTCATGTATTATTTTCAAATTAGTTTAGACTGAAAATAGAGGTTTTGACTGTGATTAAGAAGCTCTGCACATATTCAAGTAAAGCAGTCATGGGCTGTGGCTCTAGATAACTCTAGATGACGCATTGACGCAGGCATACATGAAAGAAGTGGTGTAAGTAGCCACGTAAGTCACATTAAGATGCAATGCCCCTTTAAGTGAGCGTCTCTCCACAGGTTTGTCAAAAGTAAATATTATTAAACTGATTACAACAATTAAATGATGCGAGGCAATATTAAATTGTCACCTTTTCGTAAGGCTTTGTTAGGGGTAAATTCAGTTAAGACTGGAGGACAACGTTAGCATTATGCGGCTAGCTGGTGGGCACACAGAGAGCATCACACACAAGCACACAGCTTCTTACCTCGGTGTCATTTTCACCAACGCCACATGGACATTCAGCGCTTCAGCTCGGCACAAACTCTTCCCACAAACACACTCATGCGACACTTTCGGCTAATGTTCGCTGAACTTGCTGTTGTTGTTGCAGTCCATTACTGCTCACTGCTGACGGCCAGTGGCGAGATTTACTTCCTAGTCTGACATCACTTCCGGCTCACCCCGGTGAAAGTTGAGGTGTCAAAATAAGGTGATAGCGCTCGCTCGCGCGTTCTAATGGAATTAGATAAGTGAAGGAATATAAAAAAATTCAGTGAAAGCTGCTTAAATATCCAAAGGCGAAGAAAAAGCTAAAAAACAAAAACAATGCAGCATAACCGAAGAATGTTCTCCATACTCGGTACTGGTGCTGGGTTGTGGGTATACTGTACAGGTAAGCAGCAATGACAGGATATATAAATATGTATAAATTTCTAGCAAACACACTTTCTGTGAGATATTGTTGCGCATGTGTGTGCACAGCGTGCGTGTGCTCGCGCATTTTCTTGAGAGGTAAATCATACAAACATGGGAAGTGCTTTTGTCTCATGAGTGGGACATGGAGGTACCGATAAGGGGTTCACTTGAATGAACACAGACATGCTTGTCACCCCACTTGACAAGTGCATCTTAACCAAACACACCTGCCTGTGTGGGTTTTTATCGTTCTGCCGCAACCAGTGCAGTATGTACACACCACTGGCCCTAGGCTCCGGCTGGGCCATCCATCAAACTGAGATTATTGCACTTATCTAGAGTACATCTCTGAATGAAATGCTAAGGCTTAGTGAAATATTAGGCTGTACAAAAATGTGAGTCAGATAGCATTTAATACATTCGTGGATCTCACCCTCATGTTTTACATTAGCTGTTCCATTAGGTGAATATGAAAGTACAATGTCTCTTTGTAGCTGTGGCTTTAAAGCATTTAGAAGTGGCCAAATGTTGGCCATAGCCTGTATATCACATTTAGTCTCGGAAAAAAGGCTTTTGTGTCACCTAAAACGGATTTATACATAAAACATTTTTTTTTTAAATATAGCATATATAATATTTACTTTTATAGAGGTCGATGTGCACCTTCAGATTTGTTTTCTCTACAAAGCTCTTCAAATTATTCCTTTAGCTGTAGGATTTTTTTTAGTAAGGCCGGGTATGATCCGCTCTGCTAAAATAGTAACAATATGTATTCTACTTGCTTTGTGCCACTTTTTTAACGTATTCATCCTAAAACCTATTTGAATTTGATTTAGCTTTAGAAACTTTCAAACCTTTGCTGTAATTTAGGATATTAAGTTTTCAGAAACAATTACAAAATATAAAATATAATAAATGTAATATTATAAAGCATCCTGTGTATATTTTCTGTACGCACCTTAACGAGTACCCTTTTGAGGGGATAATGCATCTTTATCAAACTATTTGTTGTGTTTGTGTAACTAGTTTAGACGTGTGTAAACACATATCCATGATACAAATGAAATCCCACTCCATTTAGTTGTAGACCATTGTGGATATTTCTAGAAATTAGCAGGCTAGTTGTAGTTTGCAAAATGTAAATTTTATCTAAAGACTCTTGAGTATATAGTAGTCAATTCACTTGATTTAACTAAGGCAAAGATTATTGTCTGAACACAGTGTCTGTTTTATTTTTCTAACCTGTTTTATAGTCTATCAGCAGAAATGGAGCACAAAACCTGTAAATGCATCCACACCACATTCACCAGTCACAATGTAAAAATCAGCTAATTTCAGATAGTAATTAAATAAATATAATTCTATAAATAATTATGCAATGCAATGAATGCCAGCTGAGATATTGCACTGCTGGATCCTCGAGCAGTTGAGATATGGGCACATCTGTGCAGTTTTTTAGAAATGTAAGTGCAGTCACTAAATGTTTGGGAGTGTTCAGTTCTCACATGTGGGTGGAAGCTGTTCTTAAATCTGTTCGTCTGTGACATGATGGACCCGAAGTTTCTACCAGGGGGCAGCGGGTCAAACAGATGGTGTCCTTGGTGTGACGGCTCTTTCAGTATGTTGGCTGCTGTACTGAGGGAGCGAGAGCTCAGTAAGTCTCCCAGCGAGAATATAAAATTGCATTAGCAGTGACAGAAGCTTTTATCCAAGTGACACACTCCTATTAGACATTTGATGGAAGTGGGATTGTGCAAAATGTGACTCCAGAGCATGAGTTCTCAATGACTGACCCAGTGACGGGTTAAAATACAATAGCAAAAAACCCCCACCCAAAACAAAACACAAAGAAACACATCTTAGATTTGTTTGGCTTGATAGATACTCATAAATGTTTGATTCTAAGCAGGGGCAAAGTTACAGAAAAACAAAACCGCAAAAACCGTTGGGAGTCTGCTGATTTTTGTTTACAACTCAGGTCAAGATCTGATAATACTTCAGTTTGAGCAATTGCCCTGCACAGCTGCTGGGTAACTTCCAAGTGTTTATGATTTATCCAGTCGCATCACTTCTCACATTCCTTCTCAGGAGCACTTCACTGTCTGTTGTGGTTAGCAGTGTCAGGACCGAGCTGAATGAAATAACAACCAGAGGCATGCAGATAAACAACCAGGGTCATGACACTCTTCCCCTTAATTTGACAATAAGTCAAACATTTTCATATATTACCCCCTTTCTGAACATAATACCACAGTGCCTCTTCTCTGTGAGATAAAAACATGAAAGACACTGCATTCCAACATCACCTGTATCCTTTTATTACTCTCCTCTCGTGGAGAGGTGCATTTAAAAACAAAATATCACGCTATAAACTAGAGAATAGTAATGTAAGGACGCTGTCTACATTTTGAGGGAACAGCGCTGAAGGTCATAAACTGTCCAACATGTAAGTGAACCTTCTAGCATGGCCCGGTCCACATGTTGAACCACATTAGCTGTGGCCCCTAACGGCCGCCATCCACTTCCCGCACATGGTTCTGGTTTAGGGCCCTTTCTTCAACACTATATAGGTTGTATTACATTTATTAAACACTTAAAAAATCTCTGGCTGCAAGGTTGTCCATCTGTCGAGGACAAGAGAAAATATATGAAAGAGGCATGAGACTCGGCGGGGAGAGGGGAAACAGTTGTGATGTCAGTGCTGGTCTTAATGTGGTGCAGGTCAAAGTTCTGGACGGATGACTGATTTAAAAGGTATAGCTTTTAGCTGAGCGAACAGTCAGATCACAGATGAATTTTAATCAAAAAAGAAGGAGAAAGGCACACAAATCACCCCTGCTTTGCTCTCAGGAATGTTTTTGTGCATGGCTTTGATATATAGGTGCAGATGTGCGACTGCAGCATGACGAGCAGAGCTAAAAAGGGCCGCTAAGCTGGGGCCACATGTCAGCCCGGTGACTCCCTAAAGGTCTTGATTTCTACCTCATAACCTTAGAAAAAGTCAGTGAAACCAACACTAGAAAAAAATTGCATCATCCTCTCATGACTTGTGCTTTTCACATAAGTAAAGAGCAGGACCATCTAGAATGAAATAGGGAACTTTAAAGCTGTGGCTCTAATTAGCTTTTTGATAACATTTGGCTTTGTCATCACATTCTAAACGTAGTTATTATAAACTGAGTATATATTAAGTTTACCATGTATTGAGCTGTGTAGAATTATTTTTCTTCATTTCTTCATCTTTATGTAAAGATGTGTTATGGAAGCTGGGCTGCTGCCTGGAGCTATTTGATGCTCGTATAAACAGAGCAATTGTTGTGCCAGAGGGCATGGGCCTCTACTATAGTCTTGCCCTGTCCCTGGCTGTGTTTATGGCTGTCTTGTGTCTAGTTTGCTGACTTGTGGATTATAGTTTAGATTTTTGCTGTTGAAGTAGTTTTGCTCAAATGTTGTTTGTGATTGAAACAAGGGTCAGCATTTCCAAGCCCAGACCTGTGGTATACTGGGAGCCACTGTTTTGAAGCCACCATTATTTATATTATCCCTAATGTAGAAATTAGAGCACTGGTAGCAGGAGAATCGCATTGCACAGTTAGGCAAGGTATGAGCTTGAGATCATGTGCAGGCATCCTGGACTGTCATGGTGAAAATGTTAACAGCCGACTTACAAAGCATTCCAGGACTCATCTATGTTCAGTAGCTCTAGATAGTGACACAATGAGATCTCAGGGATAATTCTGGTATCAGAGTGCTCTTCTGGCATCTGACGTCCTGGATGTTGGGCACTGGTAAAGATATTTCACCAGTGCCCAACAGGAGGCAACCTTCAGCAGTCCCAGTTGGAGGGATTTTACATGTCTCATCCTCAAGCACCTTTCTGAATTCAAAGCAATGACAATGTACCTTATTTTTAAATTTGCTCAGTGCATTGGTCGAGGGTTAAATCTTCTGGTCGGCTGTGTGAAGATTTGCTTGTTCTGCAATCTTCACATGTTCTGCCTGTGCATACGTGGGTTTCCTCCCACAGTCTAAAGCAGTTAACTGGTAATTCTAAATTGGACTGGCCACAGTCTATCACAGACCCTGTACCCTGCTTCTCGCCTTTTTCCATTTGTAATGTTTTCCTCTTGTCTAAATATCGACGAGTGTACATTGTGTGTATTTATTAACACAGAACACAGAAAAGGAATGGCAGAGCTTTAAGCTCAACAAATAATAAAAGCTTTTAAAAATGCGTCTTCCACTAGCGCTGTGGCATTTTGGTATTGACCTGATACAAAGTAAATACAACGCCAGTGTTGCCAATTTTGTGAATGATCATCAGTTTGCAAATTCTGAACACATTTTAAACACATTTTAATGTCCATTAAATCACAGGGATTTTTACTTTTCCACAATAAGTAGTTAATAAAATAAATTGAATGAATTGTGTAAATGTAATGACACGTGTAAGACACTTGTATACATCTTTTATTATTATTTTATGTAGATGTGGAGTTAACATTATGCTTATTTTCAAATGTTCATATTAAACATGGACAGCATTACACATAAATAAATAGCAGTAAAAGTAATTCTTTTGAGCCAAAAGTTTTACTAGGTTTTTTCCTCCTTTTGTTACGAGCTGATGCCAAGTCACCATAATATGCTCCTCAGAAGGTGACCAATCAGATGAAAGTAGGCTTTTAGCATGGCCTAAAGAGACAGCTGATTTAATACTTAACTGAGCAGCTGTATAAAGGGCTAGACTAGTTTAAGGTAAATAAGGCAAATATATGTATTGTATTGTTTTTATTGGTGAATGTTGTAAACCAACTCTTGAATCTACTGCCAGTTTATAGACGCTACTTTAATGTAAGTAAGTCCATATAGTAGCCGTACTTAATGCCCGTAGGCCTGTGTAAATTAGTGCTCTCTAACATGCACAGTTTAATGTCAGCAGCACACACTAGGGTCGTGTATAACAGGGCAAGGAAACAGGTGTCCGTCCTGCACCAGTATGAAAAGACTCTACCCAGGCCAGAGGAAGCACCTACATGTGTATGCCCTGCAGTCAGCCCAATACAGGATGAAATAATTCATCAGAACTGTTCAGCAGAGTCACTGTGAGGCAAAGTTCAGAGGCATGCTAATGACAAGAGCATGCTTGCAGAGAAAAGGGAAACTGTCAGCTCTGAATGAATTGGGAATGGCAGAACAGAGGTTAGGCTCTTTCAGACTCCTTATATCTTTGTATAATCCATGTAGAGAGCTTGCAAATGTCCACAAGAAATTGGTGGTTTTGTAGCACATGGTGCATGCATTATGTTGTACTCTCCTGGCTTGTTTTACTACAGCACAGCCTGTTAGATATTTGAACCTGCAAATGCTGGGAAAATACTTTGCTCATTTGCAATAACTGTCAGTGTAGCTTTATCAGTTGATTTCTTTTCTTAAACCCTGCTGCTGTAAACAGTAATTTGAAGTAATTATTAATGATTAAAGAGCCTTTGCAAATATCATGTATGTTAGAAAGTAGAATAGCGTACGCATATTTGCATAGGCATTTGCATAGCCAGTGTTTTATCTAACTGTGAGACATTTACATGTAGAATAAATACCACGTTTGGACAGTAAGTACATTCAAAAACACCAAAATATAGAGGATAGCATTACTTCAGCTCTCAAGAAAGAAAGGAGTGGGCTGTATCATTACGTTTACCAGTCTTCAGAGCTTGGAGCAGGAAGGAATGATCTTATTACCACTTTCTACAAGGATAAACATCCCACACAGTTACTCAGTCTACAGTTTAAAGTAATTTGCGTATATTTATTCTCAAATTAACATTTTTTTGTATACAAATATATGTATCAACACAATGTAGCAAAGTCAGACTTAAGTATAGACAACCAATATATGAATACAACAATATATGAATAAACAGATATGATTTATGCAGTTTTTACAAAATGGAAAGAAAATCACACATGCTAAAGAAAAGAACTAAATATTAAAAAACACGCACAGTCTAAATTGTTTGATTTTTGAAATTTTTTGACATCTGTAATGTCTGGATTTGCTTCCTGTTGATTTTGGTTCAAAAGTTCACGATTTACTAAATATAAACCTTGAAGTGAAATGCATGACAGACCAAAATATGAAGAAAAGCTTATTTTATTTTTAAAGTCACATTTTTATTTATTTTTTAATCCACTATATGATGCTTAAAAATGTAAACTTTTGTCACTAGTGAATCAAGATTTCCTCCAAAATCGAATTCCCTGATTGTCATTCATCAACTCTGACATCAACTTTTGACCACTAAAATGACAGATAACTGATATTCAAAACTTAAAGCAAACCTTTGACCTTTGGATCCACTTATCTGTGCAGAGCTTCAGAGACGTGGAAAAAAATATGCCAAGGTTGAAGCTGTTTTATTGGCCTGCAGTGACACACTTTATATTGAATGGTCTTACTTTGTCACCCGTCTTAATATCATCTAAATTAAATGACCAATTTTATACTTAAAAATTACATGTAGAGAATAAATTTAACTGACAGGCTTACAGTTGTGCAGTATACAGTGAGACGCCCATAGACACTTTCTCAAAAATTGCACGCATAAATCCAATGACAAGAATTTATGCAAAAAAGCTGGTATATTGGTTTGAATGTTTCACTGACAGGGAGGATGTCAGCAAGGTCATGAATAAAAAAAGATAACGTCCCTCCTCTTTGGAAAATAAATCTCCATATTGATGACCTTTATGTTCACTCTGCTAAAGGCCAGGAAAGTGTGAGCACCTACAACCCAGAATGATGCATTCAGTGGTTCATTTGGCAGGTTAAATAACAGCTGCCATGATCTACTATATAGATCAGCACCTCAGAGGTGATGGCGGTGCCGTACGATGCAGTGTTAGCACTGTCACATTATTGCAAGTGACTGCATGGAGTTTCCATGTTTTCCCTTTGCTTGTGTGAGTTTACTCTGGGTTCCCAAAATCCAAAAACGTGCATAGTATGTTAACTGATGCTTCTTCTTGGCTATAGGTTTAAATGCAAGGTAGCAGAAGTGCATGGAATAAAGTACTGTATGAACAGATGTGAAAAAGCCAAATGTGGTTTCTATTGTAAAACTCTTGGAGAGATCAGTCAGACCAAAAAAAGTTATATAAACGCCATTCTGCTCCCTTGTAGCATGGCTGATTAAAACTGTTATCATCTAGGCTTGTACTGACAGTGCTTGTATCCACAAAAAGCTAAGAAAGATTGTAGGCCACAACATAAAGTGAAGACTGACACAGGAGTTAGCAAAAATTAGGGTTTCATTCCAATAAATATCTTAACAAGCATGGGGTAAAGTAAGCTCCATCACCAAAAGAGTTGTGACCATGCAACCCTCTTCAAGTAAGCCTTTTTATTCATACCTTCTCCACACATTCTGAAGCCCATGCACCACCCAAAGACTCTTGCCTGCAACTGCAAGGCCAAACAGGGGTTGCAGAGGGGATAACAATTATAGTTACAACATAACCAAACAGCTGATTCCAAATTTTGACATCTAAAATTGGAAATGCAATGCTTTAAGCCTTTTTTGTTGTTTTTGTTTTTCCTGCAGCACACAAAAGACACATTAAACACTGTGCGCTGCTTGGTCTGCAGAAGGTCTCACTCGGGTGAGACGCACTGTTGCACCGTCCTTCATCCTTCTCCGGGACACAGCGTTTACACTTTGCACTGTCAAACGCTACAATCTTCAAATGGGTTAACATGTCTTCCAGATGTTGTGAACATAGCATATTCACGAACACAACTACAGTCAAACTATATTAGCCCTCATCTTTCCACGAGGTGATGGCATATGATAATTGTTACATTGTTAATGTGACAACAAAGGTCAAGGTCTATGATGGAGAAATGCTGAAGTATTGTCTAATTCCTGTGTCATATCAACCACAAAAGGTTACTCAGATGACATTAAGCAGAGCTGACATCTCTGATTGGCAATTTGAGGCTCATGACCTTTTGTGATGTACACAGTATGTACTGTACTGTGATTTCTCGATATTACAATGACTGGTTTGAGTAGATCTCTCTCTTTTTTTTAAAGCATCAAGACATTTCTATTCAAACCAGCTGAGGTGTGTTTTTTGCAACAAGCTGCCTCGCTGCTCCCACACAGTCACATTTGGCAGAATTAACTACCTGTTCCAGTAAGTAATCAATATATTTATTACTTAAAGGATCAACCAGCATCCTAATCAATGACCTTTTGGCACCATTAGGACCGTCAGTGATATGTGAAACAGATTCCATCTGATGGTTAATCCCTTAAATTTGAATTGACTCCGATAACAACGCTATGCAGTCTAAGCCTTTCCATCTGTTTGCAAATAGTTTCCCATTTTCAATTATGAATATGTTTAAAACCTCATTTTAATGCCTGCAAAAAAAAGGTCACATTCAAACATGGCTTTTGCTGCAAATATGCTATTTTCTAGCAGAAAGGCCAATTTGATGCTCATCATATGCCCTGGTGTACCTAAGCACTGTTTAAAGAACATCAATGCAAAGGGGGATTAAATATTCCTGTATTTTGCTAATCATTTATGAAATGCATAATTATCTCGGCTGCTTGTTGAGTGGATTAGGAATCATTGATTCTCTCTCTGTCAGTGTATATATAGTGTCTACCTAACCCTTTCAAACTCCCCAATAGAAATATTCTGGATAATATGTACGTATATAGTTGGCAGAGATGCACTCCGGTTCATATTTCATGCAATGTGAATGACTAATCCATGAAATGTGTGGGTGGGATGATTAACACAGACACCAGCACTGAAAATATGTTTGCTTTGAAACTCTGAATGTGATATGAACATGAAACTATGAATAATTGGCAGAAGAATAGGAGCCTGTGTAGATTTAGAACTCCGAAACGCAGTTTATGACTAATTGTGTTAAGTGAAAATGAAGTGCACTTTTGTTCCTGGGATAATTAGCTTTTAAATGTTGCGAGGGTGATTGTGGAGGCTCTCCTGGGCTCCGCTGCTTTTGGAGTGAGCCCTCTAGCTCTCCCATGGGGTAGTAGCGCTTGTTACACGCAGAGCTGCAGGCCAAAGGAGAGAAGGGAAGGCAACACTTGTTAAGAGAGCAGCAGGCACAGAAACATTTCTAGCTGTTAGACAAAGTGTTGTTTTGGCTAAAGCCAAAGATTACAGTATCATTTTCAAACTTAATCAGAGTTGTTACTATTTGTGACAAAAAAAGATTCATTCGAGTCTTTTTCAGCTGCGGGTTTTTACACACGTTTTGCACGTACAATAAATTTTGTTAATGAATGCGCAATTTTGGGAGCTTCCATTCTAGATAACAATGGTGATTTATTTACTATCAGGACTGCTGTGCAGATAAAAAGGGTGTGCAATTCTTAAACTTCACAAGAAGAGCTGTTAAAAAGTTTCAACCTTTTGCTTTGTCCGTGTAGTTTGGTTGTGTTACATATACACTGCAGTAACTTTTTAAACTGTTACATGCAATATTACAAATATTTTTGCAGTTTTTACCTAATGCATTCATAGTTTTGCTGAGAGGTCGGTTCCTTTGAGTCTTTGAATAAACTCACATATCAAAGCGCTGATTGCCAAACCTTTGTGACCCCCTCAAACACGTCCATGAAGGTTACATTTTGCCCTTCCTGTGTAAGGGTTCCTTGTGTTAATAGAGGATCTGGATGGCTAATCAGTATTGCTGGGTTAATTATTATTACTTAGTGAAAACGTCTTTAAATCTAATTGAACGTTATTCAGATAGAAGCGGGAAATTTACCTCAGAAAGAGGCAAAGGAAGGAGGAGGATTTAGTAAAGGCGGGACAGAAATAGGTGGTTGTGGTGGGAAGACAGCGAAAGAGTAATTATTCGTTGCAAAGGCCACAAACAGAACTCCTGCTGTCGCTGAAAAATCAAATCTGTCAGCAATTAGAAGGAGGCCAAGCAGCACTTGTCGGTGGACAATGGGGCAAGAGGAGAGGGGGTTAGCAATTATTAGAGCTGATAGAGTACCTTTATTTATCTAAACAGCAGGTTAGTTGCCCAATCTCCTTCTTTGTCACTTGTTGCTTATGTGAAAGGGGCACCACTTAATCCGAATAGTGTTCCTTCTGGCAACCAATGGGTATTATACCCGGGCCAAGAGCTGGAGAGGGCTGCTTTTCAGCGTATGGAAGAATAATCCAGGGGTTGATCTCATGCTCTTGCAATGCTTCCTTTGCTCAAAGCACTGATCAGGATCCCTTACTTTTGAAGCTATTTATTAGAAGTTTAGGGTGGGGTTGGGTGGGGGGGTCACTAGTTTAAAACATCTAGTCATTATCAAAGACTTCTGCTCCTTCAAGGGGCAAAAGCCCACAGGGTCTCAGAGAAGGGATTTAAGATGTGTGGAGCTTATTTTCATTTAAAGCCAACTGCAAATACAGTCCACAGTATTTAACTCTGTGGTTCTCACAGAAATATACCAGCATCTTGTAAACTAGGTTCTTTTGTTGAGCTAATGAAAGATGTAGAGAAATGTTACTGAATGGTGGCTCGGGGGGAATATTTTGGCTCTTAGTGGTTGCTTAGACTGGAAACTTCACAATTACTCTGAGATGACTGTTTAATAGTTTGTAATTTGTGAGAACAAAGATACACATTCTCACCTGAGGTTTCAGCACTGCATTATGAGCCAATTTAATAAGAAAACAAAATGATACAAATATCAAAGATACCGGTTTGTCCTCGTTCGACCGCATAATTAATACTTGAGAATTGCGAAACACGCCGTGATATTTATTTATTACACGTGCTCTGTGCACGTCATCATTTATTTTTCCTAATTTACTTCACGATACACAATTTGGGGTAAAAAGTTTCTTGTACTTTATAAAGTTGATGAATGTAAACCGGTTCGATGAGTGCTTTGTTTCAGGGTTGCACTGAATTATTATCATATGTTTTCTGAGCGTGTCTGTTGAAAGGTAAAATTTGTTCATGCAGTTAATTGCATTAGTATCTCTCAGGTGCAGAACGCAGATGCTTTGCAGCAGTTTTTACGTCAAGCCAGCAAGAACAATTTATGTTTGACAAAGTCAGCAATAAAATACGAGCGAGGAAACGGGCTGGAGTGACTATAAATTATTAGATAAATTGTTAAGTTTATGGTTCCTTAAAAGAATCATGCAGAATAACTAAACTATGTAATTTGCTGATGATGTGAATTCATTCCATTAATGACGCGCGTATATTTGCAGTGTTTCCGACTCGCACTTTGGAAGTTAAGAGCTCAGAGACATCAGCTCAAATGTGCGGTATCTTCCAATGTGCTTGATAACTCTTGTGCTGACACAGGCTAATTTCCTCAAACATCCATAACTGGGGAAGAAATTAAAATCAGCTTCGCTCTCGAATGCTGCGTTCAATTAAAACTCAAATTGGAAATTTTATTAGTAATGTTTCAACAAAACTTTGAGAATAACAAGAATTGGCTAAGTTTATTTGAAGCGTCGTTATAGTTTATGTCTAAATGTTCTTCAAATATTAAACATAAATTAATTTTTTTTCACTAGCCCATCATGAGGGTCCGAGCTTGCTTGATGAGTCACTTCAGTGTGTTTGGGCTGAATTACAGTAAATTGTTGCTTTGTGTTGGTGAGCTTTGGCTCCTTCTGGCATTTGCCTCCTGACTCATAAAGAGGTGGATATTCGGGGTGATATAGCCCGATTGTCAACGAAGTATGCAGAGTGTAGTAAAGTGGTGTCTTAAATATTCCTGTGTATATGAGATCCAGATGTGCAAAATATGAAATCCCATAAATCACCAGAGGCTGATAAACTCTCTACATTTGGTCATTGAAAAATGCATAAGTACATCACTCATGGCTCAAAGCAGATTTCTAAAGATTACAGAGATGCATATTTTCTTAAAAAAGAAAAGAAAAAGTGGCAGGTTTTAATGTGGTTTACGGAGCGCTTGGATGGGAGAACAAGCAAGCAAGAGACGTAAACCGGAGACACCGATGGCTGATTCTTTAAGTCGACATTTAGGTATTTGCCCGTTTCTCACACGTGCAAGCATGTGCCGCTAAGATACATTACTGACAGATATGAAAAACTCATTTGTACTCGTTGTCAGGTATGAACTTAACCTCGTGCAAAACTTTCCTGTGCGCTGATTTCTATTTATCCGTTAGCTGAAAAAAGAAAGAATCTATTCATGTGGATTTGGGAGTAGTGATGTTCTCTTTCTCTCTCTATTCCTTTTTTTTTTCTTCTTTTTTAGGGAAAAAAATAAATCCAATACTTTTTCTCACTGTTAATTTGTACAAAAATCTGTCTGATTGGAGTAGAGGGGAACCGGTGGTCATAAGGAACACATGAAGAACATTGTTTCTTCTCTGCAAAATGCTTTCACAGCTTAAACAAATTTAATAAGACTTCTTTTGATTGACAGGAGGGTGCTCTCCCACAATGTCTTCTTTTTGCTCCCACATTCCTCGTAAGCAGCTGTGCGCCGTTTTGAATGAGATGAAGGCTGAAAATGCGTGGCCTGCGCGCGCTCTCTCTCTCTCTCACACACACACACACACACACACACACACACACACACACACACACTATCAACTTGGAACAAGCGGGACTCTTATACAAGTCTCCACAGGCCTGAATGTGCTACTCATGACACATTTCTGAAGAGCTATTTTACATCATTGAGAGTTTTGTAAATTCAATCGACATTACAAGCACTGACTACTTTATTTAAATCCCTTAGTGTGACATTTCCTGAGACTGTTGCACAGGAAGAGGTGGATTTTGCATTTACTGCAGCAACGTGTTTGTTTTGCACTAAACAAGGAAAGACCTTGTAGGGATAAACAAGAAGGAGATAAAAGAAAATAATGCCATCTGTAGAAAGTCAAAAACAAAAGGGAAAAGAAAAGTACAGCACTGCCCGAACGTCTGTGTTTGCTCGAGTGATCTCAGGCACAAAACAAGCACTAAAGATGTCTTACTTTGCAGTTTTCCTTTGCTGTGTCTCAGTGGTAGTTATGTTCATCAGATTTCCCAGCCTCACTGATTCAGAGGCACAGCGGAGGTCTGTGCAGGTGGCACGGCTGTAGAGCCCGGCGGGGGTTTTCAGCTCCCTCTCCTCCTTCTCCACAGGTGCTTATTAGCACATATGAGCTGCCACATGTTCCCAGCCTGGCCACCGCCCGAGGGGGCAAAATCAGTCTTTGCCCATAATCTCCACAGCCTGACCAGGCCCTCACTCCCGCTAACAGGGGCACATGGTGTAGCGTTTATGAAGCACAGCAGAGGTATTACCCTGCTGTTTTGGCTCCTCTTTTTTTCTACTTCTCCCTGAACTGCTGTATAACCTTTGTAAGCACCTCTGCCTTTATTTCCATATTCCAAGTTTAAGGCCAGGATGAAATGTGATATCGATGCAGATAATACATACATGTGAGCGATATCTTCTTTCAAAGGGTAATTCAGTTGCAGGCTCTTCGTTGCAAATGTTCTTTTTAACAGATATCTAACAGGCCAGAACTTGGCCAGCAGTTGAAATGTTTTGCACCTGGTCGGCATGACAGAACCCCATTGTCATCTTAACAGCCCCCACTCAGTGAGACATGTGAATGGCTCTGCTGTGTGTATGTGAGAGGGCACGGGGGGGACGGGGGGGGGGACGGACGTGGCTGGATAGGAGCTATCGTGTTTGAAGTGGGCATATGGTCGTCGCATTTGCATTTAATGCCCTTCAGATTACTTGTTTTAACTCGTGCTAAACACCTCACTCAGTTGGGGCTAATTTGATGAGGTCATGGTATGACCCCGTGACCCGCTCTCTCCGTGTTCTCTAAGTGAAACCAGCTGAGTCAGAGAGTGGGAGAAAGATGGAGGGAAGCAGAAAGGATCTCTGCGTTGATGCCGGGCTGGCCTGAGCTTCACGGGCTCATCAATCTGGAGCGGCGTGTTCGCTGCTCGGGGGACACTTTATTGGTGTGAGACCTTCGCTCGGTCGTTACGCAGCTCCGCAGCTCTCCTCCACAGCAGAGCATCCAGTCAAAACACATTCGGTAGACCTGGAAACAATAACAAATGGTCCAGATGCTCTAGCTTACTATCACTCTACTTTCCACTTTGAAGATGTTTGTAAGAGAGGATTGCACCCATGTACATTCAGCCACAGATGTGTGTGTATGTGTGTGTGTGGATGTGGCCAGCCCTTATGAAGACATTTTATTTTGTGCATGTTTCAGAACACTTAGGAAAATATTTTTTTTACATGATCACTTTTATAGTTTATAGTTAAAACAAGTTTTTTTTTGTATGTTTGAAATAATATTAGCATGTTAATAGCAGCACAGCTATACACATGCGTACCTAAGTGCACAGACACACACAGTCACACACACACACACGTCTCTCAACATGAAAGGCCGGGCATAGGAATAGTAAAAGCCCTCTTATGGAATGTTAGCGAGGCCTGTTGAAGTACTGATCCACAGCGGCAAACCGGCTCTTTTCTTCTGCTTCAGACTCAAGTGTTGTCCAGACTCCAGAGAATAGTCCCGTATGGTCTGAAGGGCTACATTTTCCTAACCTCCAAGGCCACCGCCGTGAAGGCGCCTCAAGAGAGCCTCTTTCGTGTCAAAGGGGGAAAGCCATTCAACTCGAGAACGGCCTCTGGCTTTTGATCAGTTCACAAGTTACAGTTTTACAGGGGAACTTTTTTTTCATGCAAATGGGAAATCTTCAAACACTGTGCGGAAATACATCTCTTTCGGATGTACCTTAATAGGTAGTGCTTTTAACATGGGAACTTTCACAGCCAAGGACTTGCTTGAAAGCCTCCTCGGAGTAGTGAAAAGCACGCTCATCGCCCAGGTGTAGATGGTCCCCTTTAAGAGCTTTTCTCCGTCCTGATTTTCCTCCAGCCAGCGGCTTTGTATGTTCACCGGAGACCCACATTGACTCCCAATTAAGGGATTAGGATAAAGATTATCGGAACCATTTTCAAAACACATAACATTTACTGGCTTTCCCACAGCACTTTGGATCACCACTCTCGTTTTGGCACACTTTAACTTTATTGTTATAGACGGAGCAGCTGTTTCAGAGCCCAGCGCGTTATTAAAACTGTTGATCTAATACTTGCAGCATCCAGGATAAACTGTTTTCATTCAATTTTGACCAGATTCTGTTTTTTATCAGCTTGTGTTTGTGCATAAATTATGTATGCCCTTTTACTCTTTTAGAATCCATACATAATCCTAATTTGAGACGCTCGTTATAGTGTGGGGTTGTGTAAATACAGTATGTGAGGGCTTTCCTAAGTGGGTTCACATTCAAAGGTGTTGGAATGTCAGGTTTTATTTGGGGTGTCTCTGTGTTTCATGTGTTTCTCTTGGCAGTCTATAACTGGCCATTATGCTTCTATTAAAGTTCATGTTGCTGGAATATTGGGAAGAAGGGGGGTGGGGTGGGGGGGGGGACTAAACTCTCGTCAAGGTCATGTTCCAGTGGAAAGAGCCAACAATGCCAGTGCTAATCCCTCCTCCTCCACCACGCTCTGACCCCATCCCATGGCTTGTAGGACTCTGTGGTGGGAGAGGACAAGAGGCCCAGTTTGTTCCTATACTCAGCCCAGCATTAGGCAGCCCAGAGCTCCTGGATTATCTGCCAATTAGCACCAATTGTGCCGGACGGCATTAATGTAATGTTCTATATTTTTTAATACCGTTTAATTTTTGCTCCTCTTCTCTCCCCTCCTTCTCTTTGGCCTAATCAAGATTGTCAGCACTCTCTTTTGCCTTTTCTCATTTAAAATAAAAGAGTTGGGGTTTAATTTGGCATTAAAGAGCGTAGAATATGCCTTGCCAGCAGAGCGTTTGTTGGAGGGGAGCGAGTTAGCCCAGGAAAGGGGGAGAGAGCGCGAGAGAAAGAAGGGAGAAAATCATTTTATGGGAGATACTGTGAAGGACTTGTTTGAACAGGCCGTGAGCCGCAGTGTCCTGCTATATTAGCGGGGAAGTCAGCTTTGTGCCGGAATAACGTGTTGCCTCACTATTGTGCCCCCTACGGTGGAAGGGTTTGGTGGGTTTGGATTAGGAGACTCCATTACATTACCCTAATAACTGGATAAAGCCGCCTCATCCAGTGCAACTGATCCTCAAGTATTAGCACTCACGGCTCGTTACAGCATTTCAGCAGCTGATCTGCAAGACAGTTGATTTCTCATTATAACCGACTGATAGAAACACACAGCTGCAAAAGATGGTGTCTGAGCGTGCCATGGTGTGCAACTTTCTTTCAAAGCAAATCGGTTATTTTTTTTCTTTTATAGGAGAGTTCCAGGGGACTATTACAGTCATTTTTCCACTGATTCAGATTGGCGTGGCAATAAACAAAGTCAACAAACCTCCCTTCAATTTAAGAGGTTAAATGATAATCTTTAGCCTGCTATGAGGGAATTTCCACAGAGAGGAATTTTATTGCCACAAAAAATGTTTTATAGTTTACACATAATTGACTCTATACTGCCTATAAAAGTAACTAATCATTATAAAGCAAGGTACTTTCACACGGCTTAATTATAAAGCTATTGCAGGTGTTAGGACATGTCTGAGGCTCGATTGTGAGACAGGGTGTACTTTTATTGTCATCCTTTTTTTTTCTTTCAGAATAGTCTCATTTACCTGCCTTATATAAGCCGAGTTGTTTTCACACACACACGACGAAAGAGGAAAAATAAAGACGAGAAGGCAGGGGGGGTGAAAATGAAAAAGTGAGAAAAAGAGGGTGTAAGGCGACGGCAAAACTGAGCGGTGAAAGACGGAATGAGGGAATTTTTATTAAAATGCTAAATTTTTTGTCATTTTTAGATCAAAGTGAATTGATGGAGAATGACCTTCATTACAACGTTTGAACATATAAAAAAAAAAAGTGCCGGCACGAGAATGTGGCAGAGGAGCGAACAGATTACATATAAAGCCCAGCTTCTTTGATGTTAACTGTCCAGCCCAATTAAGCCCGAGGACATGTGTGAATCCTGACGCTTTCATGGATGGATTCAGGTTGACCGTCTGTGTGCTGCAACCATACACCAACCTATCCCAGACATGCCGTATAAATTAAATCACTTTTTTTTTTTAAATCTGAATTTTTAAAACGTAAAAATAATTTTTTATCTCATTATTATTCAGGTAGTTTATGTCGGTTTCTAGTTAGAGAACATGGAATTATTAAATTAAAAGTAATAAACATTTAATAGGCGTCTAATTTAAGAATCCAAGCGGTTAGGATTTCCTTACGTGCACTCACTGTGTGTCCAGAGATCTAGCTGCTGCTGCGTGGGAGGAGCTCAGGTGAGGCCAGAGGCCACTGGTCATTAGCAATCCAGCTTCCCATCATAGTGTTAATATGGGGTCAGGCTGTGGACTAGAAATCCACCACAGCTGGCACATTCAGGAGCTTCACGGTTGCTGTTTTCACTACCCGAGTGAAAACAATCCTCCTGCTGTTCCCCCCTCAGTCTGCCGGGCTGACCTTGCCCTTGGGCCACACCATCGTACAACACCCCAGCTGTTGTCACTCTGCAGCCACAGAAAAAAGCCCCGCTACTTCGCCTGCCCTTCTCGCTGGGACGTTTTTCTTTGCTGTGGGCCCTTCCTGCAGGTGTGCTAAGGTCCTACCTCCCCCTGTTTGATTACAGCGCAGGCCAAACACCAGGGCTGTCCTCCGCCCCGGTCCTGCGGGTTTGATTCAGGGCCTCCAAATGCCTTTTAGATCCCTAATCCTAAACACTTAAGCCCTTCCTGATGGGTTCAGCTCCAGGTCCCGGCGATTTAACCAATCCAAATAGTGAGAGCACTGAGGGGTCGAGTTCGGCCGAGTTGCCTTTTGCCCTTTTTTTCTTTTAATTCAGTGTATTAACCCTTTCCCACTGATTGAAGATCAAGTGATGCAGTTGTAAAAACACAAGTGCCATTATTATATTTTTTGAAACTGTCACAGGCCGCCACACTTATTGTAGCACCAATGCTGCTCCTTGAATTCTCACAATTAAATCTCCTTTTTCCGCACTTCTTATTCAGTCAGAGTTGCTCTAAAGTATGAACACAGAAGAAACAGCTTCTTTAGCGAGCCTTGAAAAGACTAGTTTCTGAATTTTTTAAAAAGATATTAATGAATCTTGCGTCAGCCACAATGCAGCATAAACACGACCAAAACGAACCACAGTAAATGTCTTCTCCTGAGTCCAAACGTTGGTTGAATCTTTCCATTTTCTCCAGTTTTCCTTTTGCTGTTTGAGTAAACAGGGCTGTCTGGGCCTCCACCTGTTTCAGGGTGCTTGAGAAATGGACTTTTCCTGAAAAGTCTATGACCTTTGACCCATCCATAGCAGGAAGAGGCTGCCAGCAGGCATATGCCCTCCTGTGTGGCCAACTGCCATTTAACCCCATAATTGTTACAAGGCAGCTCCTGCCTCGTCCAAAACTTGGTTTCCGGAAATCGCTCTTAAACAATCAAATAAATGCACATGCGGAGAATTTGCTATGCCTAAGGCATTCAAATGGAGCTTGTAAAGCAGTGATTTCAGATTTGCTGGTTGGACTTGACACCTTTGAAAAGACACAAAACACTGATGAAAAATATCTTGGTGTTAATGAGTCAGAAATGTATATTTTAAAAAAGGAGATTTTGAATTTATTATTATTTCAGCCGCAGCAGTCATAATAAACTGAAGAAGAATTTGTTTTCTAAGTAAAAAAACTCGGGATTGTAATTTTATTTATGCAAACTAATACATTAATACAGTTCTTAAAGTGGGGAAATCTTTTCTTTTAGCAGGCAATTCACCAGTTAAGATCATTCCATTTTTGTTTGCTGTTGAATCACACTCAGCCCCAGGCTGTGTTGTAGATACAGTATCCACTTTACCTTTATCATGCAGTGCTCTGGCCCATCAGGCTTCTATGTGGTTGGCTGCACTCGGTTATTTTTTCCATCCCTGCACATTTGCTTTTTGCTCGGCGCTCACCTCCAGACTCGGGCTTAGAGTGTTTCCCCCAGCAGCCTTTCTGATAGCGGTGCGCTCGGTGATTGCTTCCCAGGATCAGAGCGGCATGCAGCACGAGCAGGCGGCTCAGCATACCACACATGCTGCGAGATCAAAGGTCATTCTTGGAAGCCCGGGATTATGGGGGAGGTAAAATCATATTTTTTATCCCATCGTTTTGTTTTTGATCGCTCTATCTGACCCACCTCAACCCGCACTCCCATGTCACCTCTCACCATGGCCCTTGCACTCAGGTGTTAGTTTTCAAGAGGGGCTCCAGGTTGAAGGAGGGCTGAGGTTTGCTAATGTAGAAAACTACAGACAGATTGGATGCAACCTTGAGTAGCGGGTTTGGAAAGGGCTCTAAAGAGACTCCAAGGTCAGTGGATGTGGGAACTGCTGCTAGTCCCCTGGGTCTGATGGAAACAGTGACCAAATCAAAGACGGCTCATGAGTGATCCGTTTACTGAGGTCATATCTATTTATTACTGCAGTGGGAGAGTATCATATGAGCAGCAGGTCTTTAAGGGAAGGACCAGTAATGACACCTGAGGTATGTCATCAGCAGGTGTGAATGACTTGTCATCTTGGAACTTGTTATCCAAGTGACTACAGATTACACAACTGACTTAAGACCCGTATTTACCTGTGTGTGTTTACACAGCACTACCGTCACATTACTTTGAGCGCGTGTGTGTGTGTGTATTTGTAAAGCAGTAGTCGCACTTCTTTTATTTTGGTATCAGCACACAGGACCTCCTCTAACTTTTAACTACAGAGAGCTGCAGCTCATTTGTGCGGCGCAGGGTGTGAAATTAACACAGAAAGCATTCCATTGTATTAATGTCAAATATGTTCAAATTTGTAAACAAATAAAGCAAATACACGGTGCGAGTGTGTCATTGACTCAGTCTAGTAATTTCAAGGCTATTGTAATAAATGTCATGGTGTTTTCCACCATTGTAAGGACACCCAACATCAAACACTTACAAAAAGAAGGTGTCTATTTAATTATTAAATCACAAAAATATTAGCCTATGTGTCACATAATGTCTCTGGGGTGTATTTGTTTTCTAAGTACTTTTTGAAATAATGTGTCTTCTACCCTGCATGCACTCATTCATCTTGCTGAATTAATTGTAATGTTTAGTAAATGCTGGATTTAAATATTTTACATTTGGGAGGTAAGAATTTATTTAAACACATTTATAGAGTGTAGAAGAAAGTGAAGAGGAGTGAATATTAAAAAGTATTCTAGTTTACCTGCATCTTAGAATTAGAGTGAATAATCCAAAATACACCTAATGCAAACACAATAAGTGCATTTGAAACATTTAAATAAAAGTTCAAACATGTAAACAGAATTGAATGTTAAAAATAAAAACTTAAATAATGTGTATGAGAAAAATTAGTTAAATTTATTCAGTTAAGGAACTTACATTCAATTGTAAAAGGTTGTTATTTAGGCATAAATACACATATAAAAGGTTTCTGCTTAAAAAAAATTAATTAGAGGTTCAGAATGCCATAAAATGCACATTTGTTGTAGAAAGTAGCATATCTTTGATTGTATATATTGAGGCAGCAGCTTAAGCTTAGTCAACTTTTTTCCTTTTACTTGAGACGTCTGATATTTGAAATTTTAAATACTTTTGCTTGGGAAAATGAGTGGAAGGAAAATTAAAAACAGGTTATAGCTAAAGGCGCTGGAAACACACGGAGTAGAGAGAATGACATTTTGGATTTTGCACTTATGCTACAAATAAGCATATTTCACCACAGTTCCCCTAACAAAATTAACAGACACGTCCTCTCAGCGGATCTTGTAATATTACTGTAAACTCACATAATGGGTGTCATTTTAATCTCTCAGAGCAGTTGTTGTAAAATTCTGTGGATGAAAGAGGCGAGCTGAATGAGTAGTGGATGAAGAGACCCTGTGGAGAGCAAGCCGCTGCCCTCCATGTGATTCAAAATGCTCTGACAGAGTGGGAGAGGACCATTAAGTGGTGTGTTATTTACACATCATAAGCCAGTCTATTATATTGACACCCAGACGACCTAGTCCGCCAGTGTTCTGCGAGCGCCGCAGTCTCGCTCTGTGTTTGCTCTCAACACCAGCATGCTGATGGGGTGATTTTCTGATATGACATTCCAATGCTCTGGACTATGTGCAAGATCTTTTCGTCTGAAATAGTCCGAAAGCATTCATTACCCGCCGAGAAATGAGACAAAAGGTCAAGAAAGCGGTGCGACGGGGTGGAGCCACGTGAAGTGGAGGTGGGGTCTACAATCCAATTGGGGATTAAGTTATCTCTTATATCTCTTACTTACAATAAATCCACACGTCTCCATCAGAAATGTCTTGTTTAAACTGTAGAAGAGCATGAAGCAAATGTTTGACTTTATTTAAAATTCATTGTTCAGTATTACATTGCCGGCTGGGGTGAGTCCTGAGATTGCAGAGGTGAGCAGACGGGCTGCATATTTTTTATTCTGATCCAGGAATTGCAGAATTGCCATCCAGTTGTTGTCCTCCACATCGTTTTGCCATTTACCAATGGCATCAAAATATTTGACATCCTATAATGGGATCACATCCAGAGTAATTCCTGTAACTACTGTTGACATAGGTGCCCCAAGTAAAATAAATCTATTTTGTCCATTGATGTGAATGAACTCTCTGTGAACCATTTAAAGCATTAATGCAGATAAGGGAGAATACGTTCCCTTTAGCTCATTAGAATATGGCTACCACAGAGTTATTATTCTTGTAGGCGCCACTGTGAGTGTTTTCAGATTTCAGTAACATCTCAATAAAACTGTAGGGACAGTGAAACAATTATCTGCTCAGGAATATATAGTTCAAAGCTTTCCTCGATAGGATATAAAAAGTGATTTAAAGACACTTTTGCAGAATATCAGAGGTATTGCAAGAGTTCTGCAAAGCCCGGTGACTGGCAAGAGAAATTATAGCTTCAATTTGTCTGCAATGATTTACAGAGCTCAAGAAAATAAGATTGCTGTTTATAGTCTTCACCGATCTCTCCCTCTCTGTCACACACACACTAGTCCAATACAGTAGCCTTTGATAGTCGTCCTCACAGTCACTAGCGAGATGCAATTACGAGAGATTTTTTTTAACCCCCAAAATATTTGTTTAGTCATTTTCAGGACTGCAGGCACAAATTAGTGTACATCAGCACGAAATTCAAGAGAGATGGTGTTTTTAAAAACATGCATGCTTTCAATTTATGATCAGAGTAAGCCAGTCTTTTTCTTCTTCTTTTGAACAAATCATTACTTATTGTTAGCAGCGTGGCGCTGACTGTGTAACAATGCAACGGAGGGAGAGCCTGTAATAATCAACTGCATTCAACTACATTAATTTTTTTTTTTTTTTTACATTTTTTTGTTATTTTTTTGTTCCTTTCTTTCTTCTTTTTTTACAAACTGTAGGTTTGGAGATAATGGAGCAAAAACTCAGGAGTCAATCATGAGTAAAATAATAAGTCCTTGTTGTAGTGGATATCCCTGAGAGCCCAACAGAGTTTATGAGCCCCAGACTGCTGCACTGTAGACCAGAAGTGTGACAAGCATCCAAGTTCAGTCGGTGAACAAATTGCTAACCATAACAGATGAATAGCACTAATTGTTATTGTCATAAACGTCAAAAAAACAGGGTTTAAAACATACATTTTGATCCATTTGATTTAATTTGTTTTCATATGACAGATAGCTGACTTTTTTAAGTTTTAAAAAGTAAATGCATAGTTGGTTTTTAAGGTTTATTCCCCTGCTATAGATTTCACTGTGCATGAATCAGGTCATGATCCTGGCAAGGTAGAGAGCTGTGGCACGGCAGCCCGTCTGTGTGTTTGTGTGATGTGTATATTAAATAAAATGTGCACACCGACCAAAACTGAGCACAGGATTCAGCCTAAATTATAGCACATCTAAGTTGTACATTTAAGTAAATGATCACACCTGGTTAGGAAGTTCCTGAATCAAGCTTATTAAGTCATTTTGAGCTGGGTTTCTTTCCTTCATAAATCTACTGAAACATGTAATTTAGTGCCATTTATTGCTTTAGACTGTCTAAAACTTGAAGCTTAAAATATCAGTCATACACACACACACACAAAATAAGCCAAAAACTGGAGCGCTAAATTGCAAAACTATGTAGATAATTCATTATGCCCATTAAAATGCACAGCTACTGGAAACTGAGCTGAACTGAGCAACAGCACCAGCGGATGCTTTTCCAGCTGAACTTTTACTGCTGCTTTCCACGTCTAATATGTACCTAAGCATATGAGAAAAACATTAAATCCTGTTTGAGAATTATGCGGGCTGTAAAGAAACAGTAAAAACTAATGAGAAGTTGATAGGAATCTGTGGTAAACTTGGCAGACAATTTCCTCTCCTCGCCTCTGCCAGGAGTAGCGGCGGCAGCACCCATCAGAGCTGGAGGCATCCCACTGGGAAAGCCTCTCTGTGGTTATCATACCCCATCTAGTGGCTGCAGTGGGTTAAAGGAGAGAGGGGGAGAAGGAGGACAGTGTCAGCAGCATGTTTTAGATCTCAGCTAGCTGCACTCTCCGATAGATAGATGGATGAGTGGATGGACGGAAAGATACAAAACAGTTCTGCTTTGATTGGAACTTATCTTTGATGCACTGCGCTGTAAAATTAAAAGAAAACAGGGACATAATTTGATCCGATTTGATTATATGACTGAGTATCTCATTAAGAAGAGCTTCAGTGTGGTCTAACAATATAGTAGTACGGCTCATAACCGTCCCGGGTGCAAATTGAATTTGGTTTCGGGAACAAAAACGGCTTATAGAGGTGTTGAGACTGAAGCAGTACATGGTTCGTGTTACAGAGATATGAAACCATAAGAATGTGTGAAAGCAATGCCCTCTAGATCCCCCTCTTTTCACAAGCCTATTATCCAATTGAAAACTGATCTTCAGCGAACTCCCATTGTGTGCCTCTCTCAGAGAATAAATGCACCAAAATTGATCTCAGGTCTCTGAAGTGGGCCCGCGAAGCTGGAGTTTACAGATGGGACCATTTTATTCACTTCTGGTGGCAATTTCCAAACATGCAAAACTGAGAGCTCTCCACCACAACCTGCAAGCCAAATGCAGGAGTTCCACCTGCTTGATAACCTTGTTGGGGCACAATTTTCTCCCATGTGGAAAAAAAAAAAGGAGGAAAGAAAGAAAATGTAACAATGAAAACGTCAAACAATGTGTGTTCACAATTCGAGTCAGTACAGAGGGATCGTCTCGCCGAACAAGCAGCCGGCTCGAGGATCTGCTAATGTATTGTGACTCCTGCTGTCAGCAGTTCAGCTCTACGCTCTCTTCCTGTAATTTTCAGCCATCTCCACTGCACTGATACCATTTCAAAAGCCGTCTCACTATCACTCACAGTGAAGCTGTGGGGGCCGTTAACTGTTTGCTCTGGTTTTGATGTTTTACATTGTATGAAAGCAAAGAGAGATGCTTTTAAAAACACCTGTGTGGCCCAGCTGAATTAAAGATATTCATGTTGAAAGACTGTTTTGTGCTATATTTAATGTCTCCTCCATCCAGGCTCAATAATTAAAGGTACAGCCTGGGAATCCTTAACCCTGTCATGACTTTGTTTTTCAGTTGAAACATTGAGAAAGCTTCTATACATCACAGAAAGACATTTTCTTAAAAAGAAAAGCAATTATGTACTATATGTGCAATCAGAACCTGACTATACAGTATGTTTGTGAAGATGTGACCGTGAGCAATAAAAAGAAAAGGTCAAAACAACACCTTTGAGTAACCCAAAAAAATAGAATAGCAGCTGAGGTTTAAAATGAAAACTGAAAAAGTGAGTAAAGCGTAAGAGAAAAGCACATGTGTAATACACGTTACAGCACACAGAAGGTTATTTTAAGCTTTTATTAATATCGTTTTGCATCAGTTTGAACTCTTAGCAGCTTATCTAACAACAGACACTGCAAATATATTAGCCTGCATACAAGTATTCGTTTCCACAAGTATAAGTAAATATCCTGAACATTACAAGACTTTTAAAGTCGATGACACTAGAATAGCATGTAATGAATTAGTGACTCCACAAGGATCTATACTGGAACCCTTTATTGATTTATATAGGTCATTATGTTCCTGATTATTTAGTTTAGAAATTATTTTCTGATTATGCCAATAAAATTACCAATGTGAAAATGTGGACTACAGATTAGGTAAGGATGACTTCATCAATTAAAAAGTTGATTGATCTACCAACATCTTTGCTTTTACATGTGTGGATTGTGTTTATAATTTGTTTATAACTAAACTAAAGAAAGCATTTGAGTTGTTTTCTTTTTTTTTTAACTTATTGTATGAATTATCCTTATCAGATTTTGATCTATAATAATATTGTTTCATACCACATATACTTCTCTAACCTTCATAAAATTCATTTAATACTATATTTAAATAGATTATATAAAAGATTATATAATCATCTTTTGTAATCAAATACTATATAATATAACATAATGCATTGTTTTCTGTCAGGGTCTTATTTCATGCCATGCACTTGTCATGTGTCATGAGACACAGGCATGACATCATATGTAGAAAACTTCCCCTACTGTCTGACAAATTCAGAGTACCTTCCTTTTAGCAAAATAAAATTACTTGTTTAAAATGACACTTCTAATTATTCAAGCAAAATGTTATCCTATGTTCCACCTTCTCATGATAGCATTTGAAATAATCATCAGTCTGATTTAATCAGGATTGGGCTGAACAGTTGCTCTGATAGGTGAAAAGCTGTTGCAAGCCCTATTATATTAGCCTGTTTCAACCTATTTCCTGAGCATCCTTTTAATCAGGCCACTGCCTAACCACCATTTCATTTGTTCATCCAGTGGGTGATGCAATCCCTGAAGCCAAAGCTCTCTATTCATTAGATTGTTTTAATGTGCCTGAAAGCAGTTGTGCAAATAAACAATCCGTTACAGTGAAAAGAGAGGAATCCCTGCGTCTGCGCATTAACCCAGGAGGGACTACAATTCCAACTTGTGCCTTTTATCGTATTAATCCCAAGCAACGTCATTTTGCAGGTCCCAGAAAAGGACTTATAAATTGCACCTAATAGGCTTCAAATCAAGCACTAATTAAAACTGCATTAACCTTAATGAATCAGAAAAATTGAGACCCCAATTTATTGGAGTTGTGTTTATACAAGAGCTGGTTTCAATAATACATGACGCAAGCGCCTGTGTGGGATGAGCCTGTCTTCCTAATGCGAACCTCCTGTGAGTGTGTGCCTATGTGCGTGTGCATGCATCAGTGTGGTGGGTTTTGGCCCTCGTCATCATTACAGGCCTCGTTAGAGGTTAACTTTAGCAACATTCGGGCGTCTTTAGCGCCGCGGAAGGAGCCCGAGCCGCATGGTGCCAATCAGCGTCACAGGTGTTCATAATTGTCTGTCTAATTGCTTCATTACTGTTGAGGAGGCCTGAGCCCCGTCTGTGCTTCCATCACATCTGGATTTTGGGAAGCCCTCTCCAGCTCAAATGAGAAGCCTCTCCTGTGTTTTAACATGTATCTGCTTGTTGCCGTGATTTCCCAGGAGCTCATCATTTATTTGTACGCCGATTCTGACTCAAGCGCCTTTAATGGAAATTCCCTTGGCTGGCGGAGTGGAGTGCTTATGGCAATTTGTTGACAGGGGAAACTCATTTGTTTTGAATGTATGTGAAAAATGTAAAGGAAAAGTAAAGCATGCAAATGATGCCTGTTGTAGTCTTTTGCGCCAGTGAAACACGAGGCGCTTTTTCCGTCCTCTTTGGAGTGTTTTTGTGTGTTATTCCAGTCAACTGTATGCTTAGAAGACCCCTGAGATTTCCCTCAAGAGACCTGCTGTCCTAATGAATCAAGCCTCTCCAACATGGGAAGGACCTGAGGGGGAAATCTGTGACTCTTTATTAGTGAGACTTCTGCAAACCTGCCAAACTCACCAAAGATCCTGCCACACTTGTCTTATGTCAGATTATTGACTAAAATTGAAAAAAACATGGTTTAACCTTTAAATAATCAAAATCACTCCATGTCTTTTTAGTTACTGGCTTTCTAAAGACTACAATCCTTCTCCCCGTAAGGAAACGGGCGATAGATTAGGGTGAGGTCACTGGCGTTAATGAGACATTTAACATGCCATTTGCAGGAAATCTTGCCGCAGATTTCCTCTCTGTCTCGCTCTCAGATAAGCTCTGGGACGCCCATGTGAAACAGTACGAGATGAAACCAAGTGTTGACCTCAAACCTCAAGCCACCTTTGCCCAACGACACAGGCTGTTATGTATCCAGCTCACATCAAGCCCGGACCTGCACTGGCCAATTAACTTCCAGCCATATGGATTTCAACTGTGGCTTTTGGCAGATGTTTGTCCAACCCATCACTCAATTTGGTTCACGGGGGATTTGCTGTCACCTTTTGGGAATTTCGGAGAATTCTACCAGATTTTGATTATCAGTCTTCATCAGGTGGATTGGTGTTTTCCCAAAGGTGGAATTACGGCCCAGTGTGGCTGTTATTTATGCATGAAAGTGAACTCAGTTGCCTGCAGTGCCAGCGATCACTCCTGGGAGTCCTTGCCTATGCTTACCTGTAAAATTTGTGTTCAGATTAGAAGAATATTTGTGAACTGATTGAATTATCTATTCAAATATATAAAGATTATTACCTATAAAGCATTTTAATGCCACAGTCTGTCTGTGACTACTGTCGGATGCATATGGGCATGCCATGACTTGATTTTCCCCGACAACAGTGCTAAAGGCTGCTGCTTCTTCACTCAGGCATGCTGAAGTCCTCAGAGAGCTTGCTGGTTTTTCATGTCACACTAAACACAACAAACCAGCCTTGATTTGTATCATGCTCCACTTCTTGCTGATGTTTTGTGATTACACACCAGAATCCAGCTTTTATGATGTAATTAGATGTGACATAATGGCTAACAATGAACAACTTATGTATACAGTCGTCTATCAGCCTCCTCTGTTGCTTATAATTCTTCAGCAAGACAAAAATATCCGTCAGTTCGCTCTTACAGGCCGTACGGTTTCCACCACCCCCCCCAGCTACATCCTAGAGTCAACATTTCCTGCCACCGTCTGCTCCAAATTGACTCCACAGTGAGTATTTCAAGTACAAGTGGTGAAATGTTTCATGTTCTTTGCAGCTTATGTGCAACAGACTTGGCAGCAGCACAATAGCTATGGGAAGTGATTTATTTTCTTAAAGTAATTAAATGCCTACTTGATCATTTTTTCAGAGAAAATGTGAGAATGTGGCAAACAAATTAAAGGAGCACTCCATGACTAAACCTATCCCTAGGATTGGTGGAAACATCACAAGCGAAACAGGAGCCAAACCTTCTTAATCTACGTAGCTACATTTGGGAGTTTCTGAGGAAACAATTCGGAAACATGCATTCTATTTCTGTTTGCACCCGATTATTAATTTCAATTTATGTAACCCCACTTACTCCCACAGTTTAATTAATGATGCTTGTTATCAGCTGTGTTTAAGAGGTAATGGACAATGCTGAATTTTGAGTGTTTACAGCGCTGGAGAAAAAATCCTGCTTTACCCCTTTGTAATGGACTGCCAGCAAACAAGAGATTAACAGTGTTTGTCACTCTTCCTGCAGCTGTGTTATAATGCAAACCTAGGAGGGGGAGCAAGGCATTAAGCACATAACTTTGAAATAGTGACATGAAATACCTACCATGGTCAGAAGAACTGGCATGCCCCTCATTCACCTAATCCATACCATAATTCCTGATCTAATTAGAGGAAGGCTCAGTGCTAGCCCTGCCATAAAAGAACGAAGTACACAGACAGACTGTGTGCCCAGAGAAGGGAAGCCATGAGACATTAGTAAAGTAGAAAGAGAAAGGAGTATGGGTGGCAAAGAGGACAAACAAGCACACGTAGTTAACTGAACAGGTAACTCCAATTTAAAGTGTTGCTAATCTTCTTAAACTTTTACAGTAAAAGCTGTACAGAGATGCAAAACTATGTAAGCCTCTGTAAATTTCATTAATAATGGTAAAGATCTTTTAGCCATAGAATTGTGCCAATAAGGAAACTGGATGGTAGAGCTAACGTTCTTGAGGTGCTAATGTCTTTATGAGCTAACAAACCTAGAAACAAAAAAAAAAGAAAAGAAAAATGAGGGGGTTTTTTTTGTTTGTTTTTTGTTTTTTTAAACTGTTAATCTACCGAAAAGTTCAACTAAATAAAATCTGGGTTTCTTTTTGTTTGTTTGTTTGTTTTTAGAATTTTCTTTACGACATAAAGAGGAGAAATACTTGTACTCATTTGTGCATTTACTGAGGAATTCCTGACCACTGGTTTTTCTAAAGCTTAATTTAGCTTTTGCATACCTGCGCTGGGCTACCTCAATTTCTCAATAATTTTACTAAAAAAAACACTAATCTCTTTGAGTTGTTATTCTCTCGCAGTCAATTCGAGAAAAATAAAGTTGCCAACCCCCCCCCCCAAAAAAAACTAAGGAGCTGGAGCTGGATATGAGGAAAAAGCAGAACTGAACAGGTCAGTCAGATAACCCTAACCCTATCCCAGTCACATCTTTGTCAACATAACCCTAACCCCCTATTGCTAGCTGTGTTCACGCAATATGTTGTTGAGTTTCAAGGGAGGTGCATGTTAGATATTGGCATAGGGTTTTAAAAGGGTTTGTGGTTATGCAGTACCAACAGCATACATTTGACGCAACACTTCACTGTTAGGAGCTAAGTTAAGTAAGAGTCTCAGCAGGAAACTCAGGGGCTTAAAAATGAAGCCATTACTGAAATCCCTTGATCGATGGCCACTTGACGCTGGCTAAATGCTAAATGTTATAGCAAATACTAACATGCTAATGGTACAAAAATTACTTTGGTAAATATAGATTATTGTTCCCTTTTTGACAACTGTATTGCTGGCATTGATTTTTCAACTCACTCATTTAAGTTATGTTAAGGCCTAAATTCTGCGACAAAGAAGTGTATCCGTAGCCTCTGCAGGTAGCTAGCTATCTGCTAATGTTACATTATTCACGTCACTGTAAATTAAAGCTCTAAACTATTCTTTTAAAGCATTTTAATGCAATTATCAGGGAAATAATATGGATGCTATGTTTTTAATTAAGCCAACAGTAAGTATGTCCTCAATGAGTAAAATATAGAGCTAATTAGCAATAATCAAAGCCAGTTTGAGTTAGCCATATAGTCAACGGGTGCAGCTTGCTAACCAAGATAAGTAGTGTTAGCTCAAAACTTAGCACGCTCGCTTCAGAATCAAAATTGCATTTTATGTCAAGTTTGCACACAAACAAGGAATCTGTCTCCGTGTAATGGAAAAAAAAAACAGAAACAGTGGTACAGAAATAGAATGCAAAATATATCATATTTAAAGTAATATATGCATCTCTATAGAAATATTAATATAAATACATGCAATAGGAATATAAAGTTAAAAATAAATACACATTAGAAATTATGATTTAAAAAAAACCAAGATGGTGAGAGTGAAAATACCCAGACTGTTTTTGACAAATCAGCAGGTTATGTTACGATGGCTACATCCACATTAGACCCTGTCAACACGCACATGGGTATTTTTGTCAGCATAGTTTCTTTTTTATGGATTTTGGTCACATTTTAGGTCACAGAAAATGAAGCTTTTAAAAAACTTCTTACACACTGAAGATTTTCAGAAACTTATGATTACTGATTACTGTCTTGTAAGATCAAGGGTCTGTAACCTTTTCTAATTTTTTTTTGCATCAGTCTGTCCACTTTGTTACTTTTGTATGCTTCGAATTGGCCAACATTTTTTTATACACCTATGGTTATATCACCACCTGTTCCTTTGGCTTGCTCTTGACAGCACCTAGCATTATTTTTATTTGAGTTTTTTTGTCGTTTTCACGTGTGTAATACACATCAGGTATCAGTATTGTTCATGTCATGCGTGCAAATGAGGAAGTAATAATGTAAACATAAACGTTTGTTTATATACAGGAAAAATTTATAGGGCAACTTAAATAAATAGTAAAATCAAATGAGTACAAAAGTACAACATATAAGAACAATGTTAATTATTCACTATACTAATATTAGTGAATAATAATAGTGAATAAGTTTTAAGTTAATGCAAATGTTTCCAATGGTGAAGAAAACTATTAACTATTAAGGATGCAAATTTAAATCGATTCTCTTTAAAGTTGATTAGCTGTCAGTGTGTAGTTTGTACTACACTCTAATAAATGTGTGACTGTAGTTCCACATTAGTATAGGTAAACTGATAAAGGGACAAAGACGTGTATAATGACTGGAGGAACAGCCTAAAAAGTATATTTACTAATTAACCCCATTTTTTCCCTCACATGACTGCAGTAGACAAAGTAATGCAGTTCTGTTGTGACTGCTCCAGAAACCATATTTCTCAGTGCAGATTACTAATTAAATGGCGGACGTTTCTAATTTGTACTCGTCATCTCACTCCTACAGAGCTCTGCGGACTATTACTCATACAGTAAAAAGTCCAGCTAAAAGTCAAACTGTTGCAAAGAGCATGACAACATAACACACGTGCTCAATCTTTGTTCGTGATGCCGAAACCTAACATTTTCCTTTTCATCTGGACAAGATGAAGTCATTTACACAGCCCGGCCCTGCTTGGCTTCAAAGTGTCTTTTTGAGGTCTCGGGCTGGACACTTGCTGCAGGTGCAGTGTTGGAAACACTGATGCAACACCAGAAATGGTCGACCCTGTTCCATACAGGAGGGGTGATGAGCAGCAAAGGACCAAAGTGAAGTCGCTGCTTCGTGTGTCTACCTGGTCAGACTAAATTCAAATTTCCAACATTTGTAGACCTTTCAAAACCAAACTGCATAAAACCAAGTGGTGAGATAAGATGCCTCCCCTGGGTACACGGGGGAAAGTAATAAAAATCACTCTGCTGGTCTGCCAGATACAGTAGGGCTACAATAAGTTAGCTGGGGATTACGCTGTTAAATAGCTGGAGGCTGTGCGTGTATCATCAGTCTGGATAACTGCACTATTGCATACTACACAATCGTGCATTGCCAGTAATGTAGTCTGTACTCTGAATTACATTCATGGGGATGTCAGTAAACTCCCCTGTGATGTATCTTTGTGTGTTAAGAAATGAAATACACTGATCCAGTAGTAAGATAGATGCGCTTACCAAGGTCAAGGAGGCTCCCCAGCGTAATTACACGACTACCAAACACAAAGGGCATTGTTATTGGACAAGTATAATGCCGCACATTACCAGAGCAACACAGCTGTTTCTATCAGCCAACACTAGCTCGGGAAGACATAGGGCGGGCATCAATTTAGCCTACTTATCTAAAGTCTCTAATTACTTGGTTTATTTGATAAACAGAACAAGGAGAATCCTTAAATGATTCTGCAAGATCCAAAGGGGATTAATTTCTTACTCCTTGAAAAAACAAATCACTGGTAGAATCCCTTATTTCACTCTTTAATCACGCATTAATTAGGAGCAATAGGGCACCAGTTACACTTGGCATTTGGTGAGATTGCAGGGGAAAAAAAGAGCCTGCATTAGCCTCTCCAGAGGAGGAGGCAAGCACATCAGGCTAAGACAAAGATGACACAATCAGACAGAACAGCGGGAAGCGTAAGTTGGGAAAATGGGGATCTGAGCTTCTCAAGCCCCATTCCCACACAAACCACCCTTTCCTCAGGCAGAAACACTCACTGTATACTCGTCTGACGGTTAAGATTAAATAATTATGCCACTGTATTATTTTGATTCAGATTTTTTTCACAATGTTGCTACTAAACATAACTGTTCTGATTGAATATTACCATTCACTGTAAAAGCAAGCATTGTTAAGTGTGAAGAAAACAAGGTTGCATATCCCTGCTGACCTTTAGTGGTAAGTTCTGTTGTTTTAGGCAAAACGCCTTCTGATGTGAAATGGAAAAACACACAAAGGTGGTTCACACGTGAGTTTCAGGAAAGAAAAGCGAGAAATGAAAGATGAGAAACGATTTAGCCAGCTGTGGAATAACTGAAAAATTAACGCTGTTAAATAAGCCATTAAAAGCAATTAGAACATGTGACTAAACATGCAACGCCAAGTCACCGGAATGAGACACAGCAGTGCATGAACTTAACGTAAACGTCTGTAAGGGCATTAAAAATGTCTGGTTCTGAGCGTGTGGAAAGCAGTGAGGGTTAATCACGGGAGGCTTAAACTCTGGGAGGTTTAGCAGCAAAAGAATCGCACTCAAGGAGAAAAGACGGAATGCACTGTATGAAGCAGGGGCTAAACACCTCCGCTATGTTTACACGCATGGATTGACTTAATGAACGTCCAATTAAGGTCTGTTTGAGCTATGTTATTTACAACCAGCTGGCAAAAACAAAGCCACTATGTACCTGTTTAACTGCACTGGTTCCTAAACAGAACAAATCAAGTCTTCTTCTGCAGGTAATGGCAGTAAAAGCATTTATTTTTCTCTATTTTAAATGTAAAACACAGAAACTGATCTAAGCATTAAGTTATCTTTTGGATATGTGCGGCACGTCACAACAGACTTATGCAACAAGCAAGCGAGTATGTCTGTCTTCATGCAGCTCTTTAGTTCTTTAACATTTTGTCATTTTAAAAATTTGTTGGTTGGCAGAATGTTTGTAATGAATTATTTAGACTGAATGAACCAATTGTTGCAGTTTGTAAGGCTTAATATGTTCACACTCTTCTTTGATATAGGACTTCAGATGCTCTTCAGTGTTGGACTTCCTTTGTTGTATCTGTTTTTATCCCTTTTTTTTTTGTATAATTAGAACAGTGTTTCCCAACCACTATGTGCCGCGAGAAATGATCAGGTGTGCCGTGGAAGATTATCTGGTTCCGTCTGATTGGTACTCTAAGTGACCAGTGTGAGAAACGGGCAGAACAATTACATTCTCTTCCACTAGAGGGCAGTGCAACTATCTGCTCTAATTAAATTGGTTGCTAACTGCCAGTAAAACAGAAGAAGACGAAGAAGAAATTACATAATAGTCATGCTGTGAGTGAGACAACACAGTGTGTAACAGCAATAGATAAATATTTGAAAAGAAAAAGTAGTCAATCTGACCCAGATGAAGGCCCTAGCATGAGAAGAAAGCAAAAAAGGTATACTGGGAACAAACCGAGCCAATTCCTGCTGTACCTGGTCCATGGTGGAAAATTATCAGTATGCTTTTTGTGACATTTTTGTTTGGTGGTGTGCCGTTTGATTTTTCTAAAGTGAAATACGTGCTGTGGCTTCAAAAGTTTGGGAACACTGAGCTAGGAAATGTTTCAGAGCCATGTTGTTGCAAAACATGGAGAATGTCGTTTAGCATGATCTTGCTAAAATAAGCAAGAAAAACTATTTTCTGCATGATACATGTTGTTCCAAAGGCCAAGTTTCCTTTTTGTTTCTTAAATGGGCTCGGGCCCAGAGAAGGTCGTGGCATTTCTGAATATTGTTTGTTTTTTTTGTTTTTTTATTGCACTGTAGACTTTTAACTTTTACGATTTCATAGATGCAGTATAGTCGTGGCCATGATACTAAATATGCAGATGATGACGTCTTTATCAAAATTCTTTTCAGGGTGTACCCAATCATGCTAATGAAATCACACCAGGTATTTTTAAGCCTATTAAAAATACAGACTGTGAAAGTCTATATTACAGTGCTAGAAGCATTAGGTTTGCAAAGTGCAGGTTGGCTTTCTGTTGTTATGCCAAAACAACATACTTTGTTGGTCTAAAACAGCCTATAAAACTAGAGTAAGATTAACTAGATTACTGAACACGCCTCCTTAACAGCCGCAAACCTTTACATGTTGGCTCTGCACAACATGCTTATCCAGAAACCAAAGGCTGACAAAAAATTACATTCAAATCCCTGAACTTCTTACGCTGCAGCACCTCAACCAAACTGCTATTAAATGGCAATTATGTCTTCGCTTACATTTTTTTCTTGACAACTCCTTATCTAAGATGAAAACCGTATCAAACTCAATGAACAAAATGGGGTGTAAAATGCGTTTTGAAACCATTATGCTCTCACCCTGTTTTCGTATTTCGCGAGCTTAAATAAAGAGGTAGCTTCTCAAGCAATCTCGGCCTTGTTTGTTTAACGTAATTACTACTTGTCCTCCCATCCTGCCGGCCCAGATGATGCATGAAAATTACCATTCCCCTACTTCAATCAAAGCAGGAAAAAGAAAAGGGAGAAAGGGGGGAACAGAGGCGAGCAGATGGGAGGGGGAGGCAGTGAGAGAGGAACTCTGTGAGACACACAGAGCTCCCTCCCTGCATGACAAGAAAGGGCACTGTCTCTGATTAATTAGCTGGAGTTGGTAATCAGTTTAATAAGACTGAAGTTGATGGTGAGAGGTCCCCTTTGGCAGAGCCACGCTAAGCTTAGCACTCTGTTCAGGGCCCTCGCTTTCTTCCACCAAGTAAACACGCAATGTCTATTTACATAAACAGTTGTTTCTTTTTTGTGGGGGGCTGTTTTTCCTTCCAAACCGCCTGAAAGCCCAACACCACCGCTTAAGTCATTCACAACAATGGCAGCGGGGATAGCAGACAAATTCATGAATTTTTCACCATATGAGAACTAATTAAATTGAGGCCTTTTTGAAATGAATATAGTGTGAGGTACTCACTAGCCCTACGCACACAAAGAGGCTATAATTCAGTGATTGAATTCTGGCTTGATAGCATTCAGTCTTTTACTATAGTGAGCTATACAGATGGCTGGGGTCCTTTTCATTCTTTTCTTTCTTAATGGCAAATCTCATTATGGCAGTTATCACTGTATGGAGAACAAGACGGGAACGATGGGCCACGAAGCTACACGGTGGAGGAATTTGGTACCTGTCTGCTGTTGAACATGATACTTAACTGTTAGGTCACTTAATGATGAGCATTTCAAATCAGAAATTGAAATTCATTAACAATATATGCAAAATACGTATTGTTAAAGCACATATGAACTGCTGTTAGGCTTTTGTCCTTAATCATGTCAATAGGACATAAGAGCTAACACAGGTTATATCTACTGACCCTGAAGCAAAATTCAACATGTGCTTTTGTTTTTAGAGAATGATATTGCTGTCATACTAAATGAAAGCTGGCAGCAGGGCAACATAAATACCACATTAGGCTCCAGGCACACAATCTCAGAGACCAGTTAGTAACCATCTTGCAACCACTTGCTGGCAGTTGCTGTGAAATCGATTTTTAAACACCCAGTCAAACCAGCCCAAAGACCAGTCAGTGACACCCTGGCATCTGCTGGTTGCTAGGGAAAAGTGGTCACTGATTGTGGGATGTGTCTGCAAACACTTACCACGTGCCAAGTGGTAGTGAAAATGTGACGAGAGCAATACAAACTGTAAACAGATTTGGTTTGCCTTCAAAGTAAAAGTTGCACCTTTTGAACTGTGTTGGTTGCAGCAGTAAGGTACAGCTTTTATTTTGAAGGTGAATGTTCTCTGCTTCTGGTGTGTGTCAAATTTCCAAGTTTCACTACAACATGGAGAATAAACTGCAGAATGTTTGCAGACAAGTCGGCACCTTTCATGCAACTGCAGCAGTCTGTTTTCAACCTAAGCAATCACAAGGAGGTTTTTAGGATGGCACTGTTTTTGCAACTCATCCAGTAACTGTTTACCGGATACACTTTTTCCCCTAGCAACCATGTGTGACTGGGGTCATATACATATACAGAGGCAGTCCTGATGTTTCAGCATTTTCAGTCTTCATGCTAGCTTAAAACAATCTTGGCTTTAGTCTCAGAATGGACAGGCAAAGGAGTATTTTTGAGCTTTTTATCTCACCCTCAGCAAGAAAGTAAATAAGCCAACAATACTTTACATATACTTCTCTATGACTCTCAGATCCAACTGATCTTTCCCCCTCTGAAGATGTAAATCTTTAAAGATGTAATTCAACAATTCAGTTTACTGCAAACGTTACACGAAACGGGGTAAATAGTGAATTTGTTGGGGACTATTTTCAGTGGTGGACTAATCTGGATTTGGTGCTTTAGTGAGTATTTTTCAGCAGCAGGAAGGTGTATGCAGAGTACCCAAAATATACTATAGAGTATGTTTATTGTAATGAAGGAACAGTGTGGCTCACTGATGTGTTTTTAATGGAGCACAATGGAGCTCTGTGGCACAGAGGAATGAAGCCCTCGCTAGCAGCGTTAATTCATTGTTAGCTTTGCTGTTTGTGGGATTTGTTATTAGTGTGCAAATTTCACCTTCAGCAAAAGTTTGGGTGAAATTTATGGAGAAAATTAAGAAGATTCCACAACATCTGTTGTAGAACAGTTCATTGGCCGTAACAGCGAGATCTCAGTAAACTGAACCCCAGATGTAAACACGTTCCTCTATTAGTTCAACACGCGTTATCTTTCCACATTAATGTCAGTTTGAGATGAATAAAATCACTTGAAGCGAGATTGCCTTTATTTCTGAGTTCCTCAGTCAGTAGTGTTTTTTTATCCTCCCCTGCTCTCTGCACCTCATTCCTGCTGTCATGATTAAGACTGTTCTTTGCCCCGGCCATTTGAAAATGTTTAAGATAAATTAATCATATGAAGCCTCTCACATGACATAACCTCTTTCAAAGTATAATTTTACTTTCTGAATTGTTCACTCTGTTACACTTAAATATAATAAGTCATGACTTAGACAAGTCTTGGAATAAAAAACAAGCTGTTGCTGTCATGGCCCAGCAGTTTCTATCTAAAGTAAACTCTGAGGACCGAGCCTGTGATAAGCGAGCACCACATCACCCTGTGGCGTTAATGATCGTCCGCTGTTACAACACAAAGACAGTCAAGTAGCAGATAGAGCACAGAAATAATTTAAGCAGTGCTAAGTGGTCTATTGTCATTCAAATGATAAATTATGCTTGGCAGAGGTTTTAAAGTCACTTTTACAAAGCGTTGCTATTGTTTGTGTCGAGACAAGGTTTTAACGAGTCGGAATAGAGGGAATTACTTGGGAGAGTTTGGAGTTCCTTGGGGTTTGGACGCAAATTGGTTCCCTGCTCATCGGGCCTGCCCGGACTGTTAGACAAGCCTCCAACATGACAACACTGGTGCTCATAAAACACTGCACTGATGAGACAACAGTGCATAAATGAGGATCTGGAGTCAACATGACAGCTCGGGTTAGTCTTAAAGCTAGAGGTGACGAAAAGTTAAGGTGGAATTTGCCATAATGGGGGGGGAATCATTATTTTCACTAAAATGCACAGGCACACATTTTAGGCTATACTTGCAGTATTTTGTGAGCCATAACTCAGCTGTTATTAGCATCAGTTTTTAGATTACTATAATGGATATCTAATACAAGGAAGTAATTATACCGCTTTTTTTTAGTTCTACCACCAAACTGCTGTTTTACATGTTTAACAGTAAAGAGCTCTTCTAAAATATGTCACTACTAAACTAATCTATATTATGCTGTTCTGTTTTATTATTGGCTATGCTAGATTGCTATATGTCATGTTATATGCTATACTATGCGGTAATTTTACTACTGTATATGCTATGCATAAATGCTACCTACTAACGTCATTAGTTACACCATGCTAGTACCAAGCTGGACTCCTCACAACTGCCTAATTTCTTTGTGGCATAGATTCAGCTAGGTGCTGGTAACCTAACTTAGAGATTTTGGTCTAAATTGACATGATAGCATCCTGCAGTTGCTGCCAGATGATTTGAACCTCCACCACATCCCAAACATGCTGTGACTGAGTACAGTGACAGTGAGCACAATGAACTCATTGCCATGTTCAAGAAACCAGATTGAGATCATTTGAGTTTTGTGACATAGCACGTTATTCTGCTGGCATCCATCAGAAGATGGGTACTCTGTGGTCATAAAGGGATGCACATGGTCAGATAGGCTGTGGTGCTTAAGTGATGCTCAGTTGGTACTTAGGGGCCCAAAGTATGCCAAGAAAATATCCCCCACATCACCAGCAGCCCGAACCTTTGATACAAAGAATGATGGATCCACACTTTCATTTTGTTTATGTCGAATTTGAGACTCATCAGATCAGGGAACATTTTTCCAATTTGCTGTTGTACAGGATTGATGACCCATCTGGATTGTAGCTTCAGTTTCTTGTTTTTAGCTGACAGGAGTGGCCTTTACTACTGTAGCCTACGAACTGTAGAGAAAAGGAATGGTTATTCAAGTTACTGTTACTTCCTTTCAGCTCAAAACAGTCTGTCCATTGTCCTCTGACACCAACGAGGCATTTCTGTCTAGAGAGCTTCCACTCGCTGGACGTTGTCTCTTTCTCGGGCCATTATCAGTACACCCTAAAGACGGTTCATAGTAGATCAACAGCTTCTGAAATACTAATTTTTAACTCTCATTCTGACGCTCAGTTTGAAAATCAGCAGGCCGTCTTGACCACGTGTACAGGCCTAAATGGATTGAGTTGCTGCACAGTGATTGGCTGATTTCATTAATGGATAGTTTAACAGGTGTACCTAATAAAGTCAGTGAATGTATGCCAGGGGTGTCAAACTCACTGTAATTCATGGGCCACATATATGTAGAATCCAATTCAACCACACATAGGCGGGACATATATATATATATATATATATATATATATATATATATATACAGGGAGTGCAGAATTATTAAGCAAATGAGTATTTTGTCCACATCATCCTCTTCATGCATGTTGTCTTACTCCAAGCTGTATAGGCTCGAAAGCCTACTACCAATTAAGCATATTAGGTGATGTGCATCTCTGTAATGAGAAGGGGTGTGGTCTAATGACATCAACACCCTATATCAGGTGTGCATAATTATTAGGCAACTTCCTTTCCTTTGGCAAAATGGGTCAAAAGAAGGACTTGACAGGCTCAGAAAAGTCAAAAATAGTGAGATATCTTGCAGAGGGATGCAGCAGTCTCAAAATTGCAAAGCATCTGAAGCGTGATCATCGAACAATCAAGTGTTTCATTCAAAATAGTCAACAGGGTCGCAAGAAGCGTGTGGAAAAACCAAGGCGCAAAATAACTGCCCATGAACTGAGAAAAGTCAAGCATGCAGCTGCCAAGATGCCACTTGCCACCAGTTTGGCCATATTTCAGAGCTGCAACATCACTGGAGTGCCCAAAAGCACAAGGTGTGCAATACTCAGAGACATGGCCAAGGTAAGAAAGGCTGAAAGACGACCACCACTGAACAAGACACACAAGCTGAAACATCAAGACTGGGCCAAGAAATATCTCAAGACTGGTTTTTCTAAGGTTTTATGGACTGATGAAATGAGAGTGAGTCTTGATGGGCCAGATGGATGGGCCCGTGGCTGGATTGGTAAAGGGCAGAGAGCTCCAGTCCGACTCAGACGCCAGCAAAGTGGAGGTGGAGTACTGGTTTGGGCTGGTATCATCAAAGATGAGCTTGTGGGGCCTTTTCGGGTTGAGGATGGAGTCAAGCTCAACTCCCAGTCCTACTGCCAGTTTCTGGAAGACACCTTCTTCAAGCAGTGGTACAGGAAGAAGTCTGCATCCTTCAAGAAAAACATGATTTTCATGCAGGACAATGCTCCATCACACGCGTCCAAGTACTCCACAGCGTGGCTGGCAAGAAAGGGTATAAAAGAAGAAAAACTAATGACATGGCCACCTTGTTCACCTGATCTGAACCCCATTGAGAACCTGTGGTCCATCATCAAATGTGAGATTTACAAGGAGGGAAAACAGTACACCTCTCTGAACAGTGTCTGGGAGGCTGTGGTTGCTGCTGCACGCAATGTTGATGGTGAACAGATCAAAACACTGACAGAATCCATGGATGGCAGGCTTTTGAGTGTCCTTGCAAAGAAAGGTGGCTATATTGGTCACTGATTTGTTTTTGAATGTCAGAAAGTATATTTGTGAATGTGGAGATTTTATATTGGTTTCACTGGTAAAAATAAATAATTGAAATGGGTATATATTTGTTTTTTGTTAAGTTGCCTAATAATTATGCACAGTAATAGTCACCTGCACACACAGATATCCCCCTAAAATAGCTAAAACTAAAAACAAACTAAAAACTACTTCCAAAAACATTCAGCTTTGATATTAATGAGTTTTTTGGGTTCATTGAGAACATGGTTGTTGTTCAATAATAAAATTATTCCTCAAAAATACAACTTGCCTAATAATTCTGCACTCCCTGTGTATGTATGTATGTATGTATGTATGTATATATATATATATATATATATATATATATATATATATATATATATATTAGGGGTGCAACGATACACAAAATTCACGGTTCGGTTCGGTTCGATACTTTGGTGTCACGGTTCGATATTTTTTCGATACAAAATAAAATGTTCATGCATTTTTAATTTGTCATTTATTAAAATTATAAATATATATTTTAACTCAAAAGTACAGTTTTTAAATTTAACCCTAACCCTTGTGCGTGTTTTTTATTTTGACAGCGAATGCGCACCTGCGGACCACTTATGTGCAGCCCTGGTTATTTAGCTCATCATATTGCAGCCACAGAAATTCTTTTGTCCATGAAACCATAAAGCTGCACTTTCTTTTTGCCTTATAGTCTGATTTCTCATAACTTCTCCGTTTTGTGGTAAGCTTTTCTTTGGCTGTCACTTCTTCACCCTGACCTGTCTTATTTGGCTCAGCAGAACTGAAATGCTTTTACACGCTCACTCACATAAGCTCAGCGATTCTCTGCGCGATCAACCTCTCACATGTTTAAACTTGCTGCGCGAGATTTCACTTGTCATGTTTGCATAGTAAGCTAACGATTAATAAGACGATGTCAGAGGAATTGGTGCACAAATTATCATCACTCACAGATCAGTGCTGTCGCTCTCTATACACAGTTCGCACGATTGCAAAGTGAAAGCAAAAAAACAAGCGCAAATTCAAACGCGACTTCAATATGTCACATATTGACAGTGGCTCACCGATGCCAATGACATAATTACCCAGCTACATTTCTGAAAGAATGCAAAAGCATTGACATATATTTTACCTACAATAGCCCGACGGGCAGGGAAGAGATAGATTTTGGTAGCCCGACTGAAAAAATCGCTAGCCCCGGGACGTCGGGCTAGCGATATTGCAAGCCCTGTATCTGATTGAGGAATCACTCATCTTTGGAAAAGAGAGTTTATTACAGAGAAATGGCTCTTTCCAAAATAAAAGCTATACTATCCGCTTCTTCTGGGCTATATTCTCAGCAGCATAAGGAGAATCATGTGCTAACAGCTGTCTAAATGACTCGGCTAAAGTTAGTAGCATGCTTGCTTTTTTTTGTCTGCTTCCACTTGTCTTTGCACTAGGATGATGTTGGCGTAAATGTGCAGTCATATTCGTTGTGTTCCCACTAGTGCTTTCAGGTTAATCTCGTTGAAATGACCTTAACCCCACAACACGGCAAATCTCCGTTAACGAGCTACCGCCGATCGCTCCGTGCATGGGGCTAGACGGCAAACACGTTAACGAGCTAACTGCGCTAACACACTAGTTAACACCAATGTAATTGAGCATTGCATGGCACATCCAACATACTGTTTTACTTTAGTCCATGACTCGATTACCTTCAGGGTCATACGTCACATGAAAACCAAAATAATTCCAAACGCCAGATCTGAATGTTGCAAGTAGAGCTTAACTTCTGTCTTGCTAGCTTGCCCTGCGCTCTTCCTTCTGACTATGCTGTCTGTGTTGAACGCTCAGTGGATCTGCGCTCGACAGTGCAGCCTAGGCGGAGTAGTCGAACACAGATTCACTGAGCGCTCAACACAGACAGCATCGTCAGAAGGAAAATTGATCAAATAAATTACAAATGTTGTATTGTTCGATACATATGCATACCGAACCGAAAGCACTGTATCGAACGGTTCAATATTGATACGAATATCGTTGCACCCCTAATATATATATATATATATATATATGTGTGTATATGTATATATATATGTATATGTATATATGTATATATATGTATACATATATATATATATATATATATATATATGTATATATTTATTTTTTCAACAAAAACAAAACAGCTTTATTTCCATTCTTTTGGTGTAAAACGTTCACATGACTTCTGTGTATAAGGGTTAACTCAGTATGAAGGGATTGCTGCTGTCTTGTGTTACTACAGTGTTACCAGTGTTAATTGATCACTAACAAGTTCAGAGTAGTTTAGAGTAGTAGTCCTCTAATCAAGCCTGTGTTTGTAATTACCTGCTGTACTGTAGGTGCGTGTTCTTCATATAGGAACTCAGTAATAAATTACCACACAAACTGGAGCTAGTGAGGCCTTTCCTGAGACAAATCAAGGTAACGTTAATTACACCATTAAATTCATTTTCTCAGTGTAAATCCCCTCCGGCTGCTTTAGATCATGCTGTATCCTTTGTTAGGTCAGTGCAAGTTATACATTAAAGGCAAATTTATACACAATGACTGAAGGGGGAGTGTTGAATCACCACATGCTCACTGTTAAAATCAGACTACAATAAAAGCTTTTAACAGGTCAATATATCTGTATATGTTGCATGACATAACCTAACTGGTCAAAAACATAATTTCCTCCCCATTTTTCCAGGTACTTGCTCTGCTTAAGATGTCATTACCTCTGTTGGGACTGTTAAATGGTTCCATAAAGAAAAATGAAATATTCATTAACTTGGTTAATAATTCATTCAGATAAAATGCAATATGTGGTTTGCAGAATGAAGATGAATACGTAATGAGTGCATGTTCAGCATATTTGTGCGTGGGAATGTTTTTATTTCGCGATAGCAAAGGGAGAAAATTAATTGAAAGTTCACTTTCATTCTTTTGTTCTACAAGTCAGGCTAAATGATAAAATAGATGCTTTCGAAGCAGTTTTGAACTAAGAAACAATTAAGAGGGTGTATATGTAACCCACATAATATAGAATAGTTTTTAATTAGTGCAGAGTAAGTGCATTTAAACAGTTTTTATAAATCATAACTGTTAGCCTGACCTAATTCACACACTTTGAGAGAACTGTGCAGAGAACTTTGTTCTTTGCTGCCTGAAAATCAGAACCATAACCTCTGCTTATCATGTGACATGAGCCTGCAGAATGAAACAGTGCATTGATAATTTCATGAAAAGTTTGGTCACAGCTGAAAATTTTCCAGTCGCTACTCCAGATGTCACATCCAGCCTCCTTACTCTCCCGTCCACAAACAGCGGTTAAGTGTGTGCACGCTGCCTCGGTTAACAGGAGAGTGGTGAAGTGTTCCCACACCGCCTCACTGCAGTGTAAACACCGCTCATCCAAACACTGTCAAACTAATTTCCTCACACCACAGAGGTTCATTTTGGCTTTCGGATGAATCAATTCTTCCTCTAATTATCAATTGTGACACCCATAATCACTCTAAGAGTGTAGCGCTGAATAAATGGCATGTCTTTTGTGTTATAATTCTGTGCATCTTGACAAACATGACCCATTAAACAACCCTGTGGCCTTTTTCGAGAGCGACGATTACACTAATTAAAACTGCAAAACATCTGAGAGGGCTGCCGACGTGCCAGAATTAAGCAGGTCATTAAATCAGCCAAGGAATATGTCAACATCCACGCTGTCTGTCACTCCCACTGTGTTACTTTGAGAATAAGGTGTGGGGGAAAGGGGGGGCTTGTGTGCAAGAACACAATCATAACTGACGTGATATCAAATATAAAACCTGACACGTTACAGCTCTTCTGCTTTGGCTCGAGGCACAAAACAAAATAGGACATGAGGCACTAATAAACTAAAAAACAAAACACATCACACTTTGATAATAAAGATGTAAAACTCTTGGTTTTTTTCCTTTTATGAAATGCCAAAGTGGTGTTTTGGCTCTCAGCTCCACTCCGTTTGGAAACTAATGGTTTCCAAATGGAGCTGAACTTTAAAAAAAATAAAAAAATGTGTGAAACAAATCCCCCCAAAAACCGCTGCAGCTAAAATTTGATGTGAAAACAATTAACAACACACAAACAAAGCCGCCTTCCTCTGAGCTACACCGCGCTCTAGGTGTGAAGTGTTTTTCAGCGTGGCTAGCCTTTATCGGCAGCATCTCGGAGATCTCTCCTCCGAGTTAATCCTCTTCCAGCCGGCGATAGCAGCAAGCGATAGCGCCAATGTCTTGTTACCAGCAACATATGTTCCCTTTCATACAACAGCAGCTTTCCAACCATTTAATGGGATTGTTGTTGTTGAGGGTTTTTTTTTCTTTTTCTTTCAAAGCCTGCTTTACACAACAGTTTTCCTAGAAGTGGTTCGACATGTGCCCAAGGAATTTGTCTCTGCGTTTCGCGACAAATCAGCCCAGGTCAGGGGCTAAGATTGGCCTCCAGTAAGAGACTACTGAAAACACCTCCTCAACATGATGGGAAAGTGGATTTTCCAGCTTAAAAGCAGACTCATCTCTGCTCAGGGCATTATGCTGCGTTCAAAGAGATTAATAAGTGAGATGCTATTGATACGTCGCTGCGCTGCTCTTGGATCAGCACCGGTCATGTTCACTGACATCAACTAGTTTTAAAATAAGGCTACATGAATACAAGTCCACGTACTGTGATGGTTTTTTGTTCTATAATCCTGTAGCAGCAAAAAAAGGAGGCCGGTTTTCTTGGAGCGCTCTTATCTCTGGAAAGTTCTGCAATGTTTGTGAAATACGCAATAATCAGACCTGCATCCAGTAATTCCCTGTAATAAATGTCTCGCGCTTAAGCACTTATCCAAAAACTTTCAAAGGCCATACATTTTTTTTTTGCTTCCTTCCTAATTCTGCTGCCATTAATGAAGCATCTCTGATGTTTCCTCACTCTTCAGTCAAGATATATTTTTCATAGCATTCATCAAAGTGAAGAAATCCCATGTTGTACTTTGATGTGCTTAACACAGTTTTAACTTGTGTCTCATTACAGAGATAATTAATAGTTTAATTAGCACCAATTCCCGCCAACTGACAGCTTCTCTGACACAGTCACGTGACATGAGAGGGTACAAAACAGTTGCCTGTTTTTTTAAAGTTCACCAAGTTCTCTCGAGCTCATATTTGGTTTTCTTTAGCTCAGGTGTTTTGCGTCATAATGACCTAAAAACTTTTATTGCTGATGTTTTGTTAAATTTACTCCATACCGATGCAGTGAGCCTATGAGAACGCGCCTCACCAGGGGACAAAGTGCTCAAATATGTGAAATGCAAACAACTTAGGTGGATTAATTTTTAATTCTCATTACCTTGAAGCAAAGCAGTCTTTTTTTTTTCTTTTAAAGTGGTTTGGTTAAAAAAAAAATAAATAAAAAAAAATCAAGCTTTATGACTAAAAGTAATTATCTTTCTTCGGCTTTTTATTGTGCTTGCTGGTTGCAATTAACACTTCCTGGAATCTGAATGAGCATTTCAGAAGTGTTGAGTAGCTGCGGAGGCAAGCGCTGCAGATCAAAAAAAAAAAAAAAAAAGCAGAAGAAGAAAAAAGATCAAAGTAAGAGGGAGAGGAACGGTTTTTAGACGAGTTTACAGATGCTGAAGAGAGCTCATCACACAATGAGCAGCGAGTGTATGCTTCGAGAAACAGCGTGTGCCTCTTGTTCAGGCTCCGAAACAATAGCGAGTCTCCCAGCATGGGCGAGGGCCAGCAGCAAAGCCTCTGCTTCGAACTTCCAGTTTACGACTGCTCACAACAGTTTACAGCAGCCAAATTTCATTTTCTACTCCCAAATCCTATCGCACATTATCCTGTACATTGCATTAGAGCTCTAATCTTTCCTTTCTCTTCCTCAGAAGAAGAAAAGAGCGCCTTCATGATTAACCCACTTTACAGCAATAAATAAACGCATCATCCAGTAATGTACACCAGATTTAATTTGAAGGGGGGGGGGCAGAACGCTCAAATCACTGAAATGTAATGAAAAATAACACAATGCAGACACCAGTGGGTGCCTTAGGAATTAATTTGAATGCTCCATCATTTTTTCCTCCTTTTTACTCTTTGGATTGGGTTTTTTTTTTCCCTCTCAGCCAACTGCTGACTTTTCTCCTCTCCCATGCTGCTGCTGTAAAATCTTCAAAATATACAAAAAATTATAAGAAGAAACATGATCAGTCTGCCACACACACACACACATATATATATGTATATATATACACACACACACACACATATATATATGTATATATATACACACACACACACACATAAAGTCTTGTTCTTCTTCCTCCGTGTTTTTCACATGTAGCCCATGTTGCTTTTGGTTTCCCACCGCCTCTTCGCCTCAAAGCTGCAAAACAGAAAAAAAAAAAACTTTGAAGCCCTTATGAATACATTTTAGCCATCAACTTCAATCACACTAGCTAATTCAGGCTTCGGCGGCTTTATCTTAACTGTACTTGAACCCAGAGTGGTCGCGCATGGCAGAAATGATGGCAAACATAAACATGAGACCAGAGACAGACGTCATACCCCCAGGCTATTTGCTTCTTCCTTTTCTGCGCTGCCCTCAAAGCTTCCTCTTCCTGTTTGCCTTGCACAAAGTCACGGCAATCAGCAGCTTGAGCGATTTTCACGGCCATCTATTTGGAGGCAGACAGAGGAGAGGCTCATTAGAGAATGAAAATCAGTCTGTGGCAAGAAAAAAGCCCCTTCTGACTGATGTGTGAGGGTGGCTTCTTGTCGAAGTCTCTGCTGCCTGCGATGCCTCCTCCACACCACAGCAAAACTGTCATTAAACCAAACGACACGTGAATGCCGTACAATCCTGCAGTCTAGCAAGTCTGGCGATATGTGACGTCAGGACTGAGTGCAACATATTTGACAGAATGTGACCACGAAAGCCTACATTATATATTTCATTCAGTAGGAATAAATGCTATTTTACATGTATGCAACAATACTTCTGCAGCAAACACCTGCTTATTTCTATGATTGAGATGTACAATATCTTACAAGTCATGAAGCATTTAAAAGAAAAAAAACTAAAAAATGAAGTCAATATGTGAGCAGCTCTTTTTAAAAGGTACATGGCAGACGGGTTGCCCCATCATAATGGAGAAAATCTGCTTCAACGTGTTCTGTTTTTATATATTATCCCAAAGCCTGCGTAGTCAGGTCTGTAGCAGGACTCGATGTTCCTGTTTTTACTGAGGATTTGAACCCTCCTTGATGTATCTGAGCAGCTAAAGCTTCTTACACACTTTCTAAATGGATGCTAAACTTGGAAGTAGGGACAACACCTGCTTAGATTACAAAGAAAAGTGGAAAAAATATCAATATCTTTGTATTTTGTCAAAGAGTAGCGAATAAAGTCACTCGGCTCTCTCACATTTTAGATGATAGATTAAATGTGACATTTTTTCTTCGAGGACGGCAAAGAATTTTTAGATGTTGTAGAGAACTAAAAGCTGAATATTATGCACAGGTCTCTACAAATATTAACAAAAAGTGTAGTTTTATTTTTTTGAACATGAGCACTGTTTCAATAAAATTCTCATCACTATATATTTGATGTATTTTAAGAGCTGTGTTTTTCAGCTTAGAGTTTACAGTCTTTCCCCCTCCATCCTCTCAATGCTGTTTCTTTTAGATCCTTTTTTTAATGTGCAAATGAAATACTAAACAAACAATGACAGACGATGTCAGCTGTGCTGCCTCCCCCCCTCCACTTCAAAAATGTTGCAAAGGCGTTTTCCACTCGTCTCCAATTGTAAAAGAGACTTTTTTTTTGGAGCAATGCAGGCAGTCCCTGAAATCAGAAGTGAAGAGAATGACCGTGACTGTAAGAGGCAAACATTCAAATCCCAGGGAAGACATATGTGTGTATTGTGAAGCAGAATAATCCCAATAACCCCAGTCACACAGAAGCACAGGAAACAAAGGGAAAAATCCTGCCCCCTCTTTCACTCCTGAGATAGGTTTATTATTCAAGCAAAGGCAAACTTTGATAAACAACTTGGAACAATTTCACCAAACCTTTGGGTAATTCTTTGTAATATTCAGAGTACAATCAAGGGGGAAAGAAAGTCTTAAGGTAATGAAGAAATGTGCCACCACTGCGCCACTTGAAAAAAAAAAAAAAAGACCTGCTGGAAAAAAATGTTTCAATTATAATTAAGTGGGATAAACTTTATTAGAAAGACTGAAACTAAAATATCTCCTAATGCATGCTGGGATTAAGCAGGTCAGAGCGAGCAGGCAGGAAAAATTAAACTCTAAAGGCTTTTTATCACCATATTTCAGGAACCAAGGGTGTAAAATGTTCTAATTTGGGATACATTAAAAGCCATAAAGGTCTTTCAAAAAGATTAATGGTACTTTGCTTGGATTTAAGATAAGGGCTCCGGCTGGCTGCAAGTACTGGGCTCCGGCTGGGCCCTCAAGGCATTCATCTATACAGTCACTGGAAGATTTGTGAGAGCGTCTGCATAACCTGAAGCGTACATACTATGACAGTTCTCCAGTTCTTTGCCATTTTTATAGGTTTTAAATTCCTCAAATCATGTTTTCTCCTCTTTTCTCCTCCCCTCTCCTCTTTAAGAGAGTTATAACAAGGAGGGGGGACGGTTGCTCAAACATTTGCAGTAGATTTGCGAGCAGATAAAACCACTTCAGGGTGTTCCCTGCTTCTTGGCAGAGCAGCGTAGGTGCTAAATGCTTCTGAGTGGCTCTGATGCATGCTGAGATTATAAACCACACATTTATTAAATTGTTGACAAATCTGAGAACAGCTCTTGCTCTCTGTGTTTGTAAAGGAAAAAAAAAAAAAGGAAAGCCACACTGGCTCATTCTGGGAGCAAATCAAACGAAACTGCATGATGCTAAATGGTTTAATTTGGAGATTTACTGACAGAGCTTTTTCTTTTTGCCTACACGAGGATTACCCACATTAACCTGCTCTCCTGTGGGGTTGCATTTGAAATGCAAAAGGTCTTGAAAACACGCCTTCCTGAACATTCCAAAAGCAAAATTAAAACCCACTTCCATGGCCCTCATTTCCCCCTCTTTTAAATTCACAACACAGCCTTTACTACATTTAAAGCATTAAAGGTCTTTAATATTTTCCCTGTTTCTTTTTTTTATATCTGTTTAGTCTACACTCCCTGATTGTCTTTACTGGGGCTCAACATTAATGTCAACCAAGTTACCTAGGAGACAGAACAGATCAAAGAGACAAAAAAAAAAACCCCTCAAATGTCTGATTAATCAAGCCTGCAAACAGCTTATTTCTTTTAGCCTGCATGCAAGTATGAAAATGAGATTCCGAGAGCAGTACATTGTGCAGATTTGTTCATTCTTATCTGAACAAAGCCAGCGGCAGCTTATTTCATGGATCACTGGCACTGTCAGCGCTGTGGCGCCGAGCAGGTGACGGCTCCTCTTTCTGTGGCGAGAACAAAATTAGCAAAAAGTCGGCACAAATTAGCCTCTCATATTTTCAGTAATATGACATTATTTTTCATTTACTTTTTTGATCCACTTTTCAGGATTTTTTCCTCCCCCCTCCCCTTGCGTGCATCTTAGTGCCAAATCCTTTCACATCAGAGGCTGGGGAAAAATAAGAATGGAAGTACAAAGCGGGAATAAAGGCAGGAGACAGGAAAACCTCCTGCATTCTTTGTTTATGTGGCTCCTAAAAGGCAATTCTTCCCACTCCACCACATATTAATGTACAATTAAATGTCCATCACATGCATGTTTCCCGTGCCTCGTTTCTCTCTCCCTCTCTCTCCTGTGTGGCCTGTGTGCAGCCCTGCTAAAAACAAGGTTTATTCAGAGGATTAATTCTCTGACCTTTGGAAGATTTGAAGGCAAAAAATTCAGCCTGCACAATGCTGGCACTGCAGCAGCAGCAGCAGCAGCTTAAGGCCACTAGGAGGGTTAAGTCAATAGTGCCGTTTTCTGTTCATCCATGTTTGGGTCGTCATGGAGATTCAAGCAGAGACCCAAACATGGGGCCTTGATACAAAAAATAAATACGTCAAAATTTGCATTGCGTGTGTGGAAATCACGCACAAAGTTGCTCATAATAACGCTTTCACACTTTGTTTTCATTTGTGTGTCTGTTTTACGCTGCGTCCCTCCTTTTGTAGCACAGGGATCATAAAAACACTGTGGCAATTAACCAGCCAGTGCAAAAAGACAATAGCTGAATGGGAGATGAGAAAAATACGTCTCCATGTGGATAAAGTGTTAAAGCTCCTATTAACAATATGAAATAAATGATGGCTTTAAGGAAGAAATGGCCTTAAATCCATTCATAAATTTCCTATCCAGGAAGCCTCTTCCAATTAAAACGTGTGAGAGGTGGATTAACAAGGGCTATATGGCTTTGCCTCACTAAATCACCTCCCCGAGCTGCTCTGCTGCATTTGACGTGTAAACGATTAATGACCAGCCTAATTCCCTTATCACACTACCTTAATGCCTAAATAATGTGGCCTTAGTCAACTTTGGAAAGCAGGGCTATATAAGAAAGGAATGAATATCAGATTAGGCAGCTTGTGTGTTATTTCACCATAATTTCTTAGGACTGAGGTGGAGGGGGGAAGAAATACGTGTCTCTGGCTTCTTAGCCTCAGCGTTGCAGCAGGACAGGGAAGGTCAAAAGATCGAGGGGTCAATCAGCACCACCCATATCGTATTCAAAAGAAAAGATTTTACGAGATTTTATTTAGTTAGTCCGTTATTTAAATCTCCAAGGTGAAACAATAGGTTGAGGTAAAATAAAAAATCCGACCCTAGAATCAGAGGTGCTCTCTTGCTGCTGTTTTTATTATCAAGTCGTCTACAGATTATTTACATGATTCACAGTAAGTCTAACTTGTACTAGGCCTTTGGAGGGCCAGGTCAACACCCAATGATAGTCAGTTTATTGTTACAGAACACAAAGGAAAAGATACTGTCATTATTTCTGAAAACGACTCAAAGTGATACAAATGACTTACACAAACTAAGATTTTTTTTTTTCCAATATAAGAAATCAAATGTTACATAAGGAAATATAGCTTTTTATTATTAAAGATGCATTGAGCCTTTGCTCTACAGCTGCACTTTGTTAAAAAGGATACATTTGTTCATACCTGCTGGTTTGACTCCTGAAACAAATGATTATTTTGTTGATGTAAAAGACTGTTTTGTCCATCACTTGTCTTCAAATTGATTTCGTCCAACATAAAGCCAAAAGGCTGCTAATTGTACATACTGCTGAGCAGTTTAATCTATCAATACATTAGATTTTATAAAAAGAAGTAGTGCAATGTGGAATTAGTTACCACCAATAAAAGATGTTTTGGCCATTTTTTGTTATTTGGGGTTTTCATTTACTTAGTTCAGAAAAACTCTGTGGTGAAGCCAGACTATAAAGTTGAAGGAAATTAAAATAATAGAGTAAAATATCTAATTTTTTTAATGTAAGCAGAATATGTTGTTACTGTTCTCCAATAGCAAACAAAGTAATTATGTAATGGACAACCTGCCATAGCTTTTCTTAGGTGCTTAACAGTGATCGTAGAAAAGGTAAATCACTGATTGTCAATGTCTAATAATGAAGGATAAACAATTACAATGTGTCACTGTTTTCATTATAATACAGTCAGAATATCATAGCACGCACCTTCATGCTGTTATATTCCCACTACAGTGTCAGTTTTCTTTGGGGCAGCCTCATTAGAGCTTTTTGTCATCTTGCCTCCTCTTTGACAAACAGAATTACACGGAAAGCTAAAAACAATGGCACTTCAGGGAAGGCACAGGAGAACAGCAATGTCTCCATTTCCTTTTCTAGTAATCTGATCCTAGATACATACAACATGTCATCTTTAGGGAATAGACAAAAAAAAAAATCTCTGAAAGTTCGTCTGCTTTGTGCCATTTCATTATCTCGCCTCCTCTGAGTAGGGTAGGCTTATTAGCAAGCTTTGAACTCACACTTACAATAATATGCCATCAACAGTTTTATAAGCTAATTAGAAAAAAAACTGTTTAATTAATGAGTGACTGGCAATAAAATGGCAATCATGAAAAAAGAAACCAAGGGTGCTAAGCTTCCACTACCACCAATTAAGGCCTAATTACAAACAAATTATATATGTGTTTTGCTGTGGGCTTTAATTTAAAAAAAATGGCTTTAATTAAAAGAGAAAACATGCTAATTAATTAAACAGCACACAAATCTACATTGAAAAGTATGCTTTGTCTATCAAGTAATTAATGAAATACAATAATCCAAATGAGATTCCCAGGCATTTGATAAAAGCTTAGTACCCATTTCAAAATCCATTTCAAAATTAATGGGCGAAAATTTAATGTGAGTCATCCAGAGATACAATAAAAGTTCATTCAGTGATAAATTGCTTATGCTGAAGGAAAAATGAACAAAGAGGAGAGTTTCCCTGAACTCTCTGCGAGGTGGCCTGGGGGGGCTCGCAGGGGAGACGGAGTCAGACTCCTTCTCTGATGTGGGGCGGGGAAAGTCAAAATCTGATAAAGCCTACTTTCCACAAAAGCGCCGCTCATTAATTTTTTGATTACAAACACAGGGCATGGCGGGGGGAAGGTGGCGAGAAGAAAAAAGGTGTTAAATAACATAAATATCATGAAACACTCTTAGTTCAGCTCTTTGTTTCAACTAAGCCACCATGTCTCCTCTGACAAAATGCCGCGCCACCTTTGTTTCACAGCGTTTAAGCGAGGCTTTCCAAAGGGTAGATTTCAAGGACAGTGGGGCTTTTCCTTTCAGCAGCTGCACTATTGAAATGCAAGCTAGAACATAATGAGGGATGTTATAACCATCCGCATATTCAAAAGCTACAGAAACTATAAATGGCTCCAGTTAATACATATTCATATGGCTAATTACAATACGACCTATTAGGAGGGATTCATTTTTAAACAGTTTGGATGTAACACGTTATTATTGCTCAAAGTGGCATAACAAGAAAGCTCCACGACAAAAGGTCAATCCGGACTACATGTAGCAGTTCCGATATCCAGTTAAATCACCAAATACCAGTATAGGCCTTAAAAGTTCAATGCCGGTCAGCCTCTGGTCTAAAACATACTGGGTCGTGCATAGTTTGTTGTTGTTGGTGGTTTTTCTGTTGCAGGGCATAGGCTGAAAAGAAAAACTGTCTTTTAAGACACCTTCTTTGTACTTGTGGCCATGTACATGGGGCTGCTTCCATCCTGATGGTGAGGCCAGCAGCAATGCAACATAGTTTTTCATTTTTCATATCCTTAAGCTCCTGCAAGTCATGAAATACACCCGACATCCATGTTTGTGGCAGACTACAGAGAGTTTCTGTTTTGAAATGTTAATGCCACTCTAATAACTGTGATGACAGCCATGGGGCAATAAAAGGCTAACACAACATGATGGTCTTTTGTAAAGAAATATACCCACTTACTGTATATGAAGCAAATGTACGGATACATTCAAAAACAGATCAGTGGTTCTGTTTAATAAAATAGATATTTCATTTTTCCTGTTGATTGAAGTACTACAATGAGAATGTGGATTAGTGCAGCAAAGACAGTAGTTTACATTAGTGTCCGATTTAGAGTACAGTCATTATAGAATAAGTAGTCATTGTTCCGAAAATTGCATGGTTCTAATAACCCTTCAAAGGACTTAGAATAATTTGTAATAGTAAGCTGGCTACATGTCGAGAGGTGTGCCTGACTCCCAACGAATGACACGCAGCATAGGTTCCAGGCTCCCACCCCTGCGGCCCTGGACTGAATCGTTAACAAGTAGGGTGGATAGAAAAGATGGATGGATATAAAATTTTTGAGTGTGATAACCTGATAGCTTAAATCATATTTATTTAGATATTGAAAGCACCTTATTATGGTGTCCCACAGGGATCAATCGTTGGTCCACTGCTCTTCCTGTTACATGTAAATCACAATCACACAAATTCCAGAAGTAATTTTGAATGTTTTGTGTGATGCTGATGATTTAATGGATGATTTAAGCTTTTGGGGGGTTTTGTCAACAGGTCAGACTCAAATCTGGGCCGCTGCAGTCTGACCATGTGAGCTAAAGTGGCACCCAGTCAAAAAGTAGAGTTAGATGTAGAAATTGAGTAGATTTCAGTACCTTATAGTCGTGTGAAAAAGTAAGTATAACCCTTTGATTGCTTTGGTTTTACTGCATTTGATCCTGTTTGATACAGTGACTACAGATAAACATAAGATAACATAAGATTTTCTTTACTACTTATCAGTTATAATCTTTTCATACTAGCTCATTTACCAGGAACAGAAAAATCAATCTGCTAAATATGAGCTGCTGGATGCTATCAGGCCTCATGACATGCTTTGAGCCGTTTATAGTGTATGTGTCTGTCACTTCTTGTTATGCTAATTACAGAATTAATTAGCCCGTACGCAGCTTGCTGCAGAGTAAAATAATGTGCAGTAATCAAAGGATGGAGACCAAGTCTTAATTGGAGGACTTGCACCTTTTAATCTACTGAACTATTAAGACTACTTTAGAGGCAAGGAGATTTTTACATTGTTTTGTGTCTTCTAAAGCATGTGAAAAGAAATCTAAATGCGCCGAGGAGGATCAACAGGCATCTTTATGAGAAAAGAAACTGTCTGTATAATTTATTAAACTACATTAGGAAGCTTTGGAAATGCACTGTAGACAATAATAAAAATTTCTTTAGAGGGGTAATATGTTTATTTAAAAATCTGAGCATGTCTTCACAAATTAATCTAAAAACAAAGGCTTTCAGCTTTGAAACATATTTAAAAACTGTAATGAGAATAAAAACCCACAACCTGCAATATCCAAGCCGCGTGTCTTAGAAGTTTGACAGATGAAAGAAAACATATCTCAGAATTTATAAGGAGCCTTCAAAACAGGGTTTTACCAAATTGTTTTAATGTTTAGATTAAAAAAACGTAAGAAAGGAAGTAGAGCAAATGGAAATCATTAATTGATTTGTGGGAGCTCAAAACAGCAGAAACAAACATTTCTGTCTTACAAAAGAGGGGATTCTGACAGCAAGCTCTCTATCTTTCTTCTATTTCCCTTTGCTTTGAGGAGATAAGTGGGAATGCATTAGATTGAGGATGAAAATACTCTGAAACATTGTCATCCAACATGTACCAGCATTTTCTTCACAAAACAATGCCTAGAGGGACAAACAGGCCTCTTTAGTTCTTCACAGCTGTCGGAATGCTTTTGCATTTTTCGCGTAGAAAACCTGTTCCTATTCTTCGAGTGAAAAGCCTGCCACAATCATGTCAGGATGTTATGACCGTAAACAAATTAAACATCTAAGCAATTCTGTGCCAAATGAGCCACTCAATTATAACCTTGAAATTGATTCTGGCCACAGCGGAGATTATTGATCCTCTAAATGTTTGTCACAGTGCTCCCGTCAACGTGAACAGGAAGGCGGTAAACAAACACTCTGGTCCTAAATGCTATCTGAAATACAGACTGCATTAATATACACTATAATCCTTTATAACTGATTCAGAATCCCTTAAACTTTCTGGCTTTTAGCTTCCATTTCTCTCCCATTTTTTTTTTCTTTTTTAACTATGAGCAGGACTGCTTGTCTTTGTATTCGAAAGAAAACCTGTACAACTTTGCATCAGCTAGCATTTAGGGATTTAAAAATAGTCAAATCTATACTCTCTTGAAATGAAGTTATCACTGCCTAACAATGAATTGCGGCTGCCAAACTGCTGTCAGGTCCCATCACGGCTCTGGCAAGACACAAGGCAGGTGCCAGGGAGGCGAGAACCTCAGCTCAGGCTAAAACCAATCCACCAGCGCTCTAAGAGGCTTTCTGAAAGTACAGCACAGGTGCCACTCACAAGAGCTTTCATTTAACTCCCTCATATTCGATCACTCTGCTCGCAGTTAGAATGGAAATATGAAGGGGCTCTAATGCTTGCACACCAATGTCTATTACACAATGGAGATACTAGGTCACAAATGTAATGCTCACACAATTAGCACAGTTGATATTTTCATTTAGAAACCTCCTTATCCATTCAAGAGGTTCTGGTTGCAATTTGTTTTTCGATTACTTGCTTTAAATCGAATCATATCCAGATTTTTTTTAACGAAAGAAATCACATCATTTGCACCTCATATGTTTCTTCTCCACAGCGAAGCCAGTAATGGCTCTAGCTGCCGTCCACTACGTGAACATGAGAGTAAAAGTTACATTTTTGAGCACCACGTTTAAATAACTTTAATTTTTCTGTTGAGCAGCGTTAAATGGACGGCCCCTCCCACCTTATAACTCCAAATTGAAATCCTCAGATGCCAGGAAAACCTGAGCCTGTTCCATCTTTTTGTTGCCACTATTACAAAATGAAAATGCTCATGCGACGCTGTAAGCAAAATGCATCATAAAACAAAGAAGTTTAACTTTGATGCTCTGGCGGAGAAGTAACGCTGCAGCTGTATGTCTTTTTAACCACAATTATGTGTGTGTGGGCTACATTTTATGCTAAATTAGTTTCAAACCACTTGATCCTTGATGCCTGCCAAGGCGGTTAGTTACAAAACTTCAGGCACTGCATTTAGGGACATGTACACTTCAAAGGTATGAAACTCTTACCTGGAGAATGATTTAACAGTTGGCTTGAAAGCAATGTACCCTTCATTAAAAAGCAGAGCCAAAAGTCCTTTAGACACTGCCGCACTTCAAAACTAAGGGGAGGGCTTTCCATTAACTCAATGGAAAAGAGCTGCAGGACTGAATGGTGGATGTCTGCGTGTGTTTTTGTTCCTCTATGTCTTTGCAGCAGAAATGGCCACGGATCCATTAGCCTGATTTGTCACAGCGGGAGCACCCCAAAGATCTCTTATCAGCACAACGTACCTCTCGAGTGGCGAGTCTGTCGCTCATCTCCTCCGCCTTTGCAATGTCCCCTTCAGCTATGGCCCTCTCTATGCTCTTTTCTAGGCCGGACTGCAGAAGAGAGGAAAAAAAAATCAGTTTTTTTTTTTTTTTTTGAAATAGGGGTAGAGAAAAAAAAAATCAAAGAGTAACTTCAAAAGTCCCCAGGGCCTTATTTTTAATATGATTGCCATTACTACAAATATGTAGATTTCGCTTCACAAATGAAAACCTTTTTGATTGGATATTAGTGGGGAAATCTTAGAAATGCTACAGGAGATTACCAAACATAAATGTGACTCTTTAATTACACATTTCCATTACAGGCCTAAGCAGAGGGGGGTGCCGAGAAGCCCCCGGTCACTGATGGCAAGGCAGTTCTGCTGTGATGAGACTATCTCAGCGAGCCGAGTACCAGATTTCTTCAGCCCCCCCAAATTTCATCATGGTGGAAAAAAAAAAGATACACTGGAAAGAAACTGCAATTATTAATGTGTCCCCTCTGATGTATTGTTGACTCACTGTAAAAGTACAGTAAAGTAAACATCAAGTTTTTAAACGCAGAATTTTATTTATTTTTTTGACTCTGATTGGTCAGCTCTGATTTAGTGCGCTCATTACAGTTCAATGTCCTGAACGTACCCGATCCGACTCGTGAACTCAGTTATCACCGGGAGTTTCTCACAAGCAGAACTCAAACGGACAGACGATCATCGTTTATGCTGTGAACTGTGTTTAAGGTTAGGGTTTGGAGAAGCTGCTGCCAGATAAATAATCACATCTGGCAACTGTGATATAGTTTTTCCTCAATTACCTCACTTCAAATTGTTTGAAAGACTTGCCAGACTCGAAATAATATATTAATTACAAGGATCTGCATTTGAGTGATGAAAGAGAACCTCATTATGATAATGTGGCAAGTTCTGTTACATCCAGCTTGGCACCCCATTCAAAATGAGGCTAAATTCATAAAAAAAAGAAAGAAAAAACCCTCAATCTTATGCTGCTGAGATAAATTAAGCACAAAATACTCCAAAATAATCATTAAAGGGATTTCACATTGAAATCAGAACAGTTCCCACTCATTGGGTCACTCGTAATGTTCATCAAGCTTGCAAATATTTTTGCTTCATTAGCAATTTGCAATCGTTTTGCATTAAAGGTTTGGTCATCTTTAAGAGCTGAAATGCACTCAAATGGAAGAAAGTTCAGTTTTACATTTTTGTCTTTGTTCCAGCTGCAGTCACAGAGGCTGTAACCATCTCATCTTCTGCCAAGCAACACTTGGATTTTCAGTCTTTTTGCTGGTGAAGAAAAAAAATCCTACATCTCACTTGAATCTTAACCACGCTAGAAAGCAGATTCACCCTAATCTTATCACTAAACGTAGCTGAGCATAATCCCCAATGTACTTCTCAGTGTCAGGTTGAGTTATTATAAAGGTTCCCCTAATCCACATGTCATATCACGTAAAACAATGAGACGGTACAGTGGCAACGAAACACAAAGGATGTGAAGGTGTTTCTAACAGCTAAGACAGACACAGTATTAAACCTCAGAAGATAAGTTGGAAGGCAGTCTTTGTTACCTTCGGAGGGGGTTTGGAACATGCAGGGGGATGAAATCGATCATTTACACCAAAATACTGCTTAAGCTCATCCCAGTGCTTCTCCCGCTCCTCTTGACGCTCTCTGCTGACAGAGGAAATGTCTGTTAATGCTCATGTAGACCAACATTGCAATAAGACATATTTCGTGTCCATCTTTTTATTAACTTGACTGTATTTCTTTTGTTACCCTTCTAATCAGATCTATGTGTTTTTCATACTTTGTGGCGACAGCATTTTGTAAGGAATTTGCCCGTAAGGATAGTTTGACAAACAGGAAAGGAAACATCCTTCACTTTACCTGACTAATCATAGTCTGTAATGTTGTGTAACAGTACCTTGTTTCTGCAGGTTCCCCACTTTCTGCTCCTGTGAAATTACACACACAAAACAAACAAGTTAATGATACGCAGGTTTCTTCTGTATGAGTCTGCCTGTCAAGTTCACTTTACATCAATGGCCACGTACAGTCCACTTTGATCTTAAGTGGGCCAAACCAGTGAAATTCCCCTTTATGTAGTAGTTTAACTGCATAAGCAACACCTGAGCTATCTCAATATAAGAAAAAGAAGTGCAGTTTCAACATAGTGCAATTACACTGTCGTTTAATTGTTTAACATCATTACATTGGGGGAGTATGAATGATTTCGGGAGAAGTCTTTATCAGTAGACCGAGCTGTAAAAATGTATGACAATATAGTTAAAATGTACATCTTCCTTCAGATTTTCCAAAGACATCCAGTAGGCTGGACTGGAATCTTTGTCTGGCCCCCGGGCCTTATGTTTGGCACCCCTGATATTACTTCAGTTGTTAGCTATACCATGTGTACTACCTTTAAGGTAAGTTTCTATCAAATACAAAGGTTTATTTTCTTACAAATTGACCAATATTTTGTCCACTGGAAAAATGTGCAAACAATTAGAGCCTGACTGATGAACTAGTTGGCCAATATTATCAACCAATCTATCACTAGCCTATCACAAATATATCAGTATTATAAATACATTTTGCTATAAAAGGTGCTTATTTTATAAACACTGTCTTCACACAGTATGTCCAGCAGAGCTACTCAAGTTTCACTTCTTCCAAAACGCTCTGCAGTATCTGCAGCACCTGCAGCAGAGCAGAGTAAGGTACTAATATTGGCCAATATATTGATATTGGAACTACTAAACTACAAAAACTCCCCCATCTGTTGGATGTAGAACTACATTACCTTTCTTTCGCTTTCTTCTTTTCCTTTTTCTTCTGTCTTCTGTGACCTTTAATATCCTTATATCATCTTTCTTCCTCCGCAGATCCTGGAATTTCTTAAAGACACATACAAAGTGAATACAGCATCACTACTCTTGGTTCTTTTCTGCTGCAGCTGTACAGATGTGACATACGAAGAGGGCTTCAAAACCCTGCTTTTCTCACTTCAGATGAACCGTTAGCTTAAGTCTGAGCTGGGCTGGGGGCACTGCAGCAATAGTAAATGTAAACTTAGAGATAGTTAGCGTGAAGCTAACTTTCAGAGTTAGCTTCATTTATACAGGCATCACTAAAACCAAAGAGGTTAGCCTGTACCTAGAATGAAAAATAAGATCAATACAACATACTTGCCACATTTCTTGGGATATGCCAGGCATACTGCATGTCGGAGAGTCACTGTCTGCAGTGTGAGTCGATTGTGACTCCTCCAGCGAGCATGTGTTTTTAGCAGAGCCCTTTTCAAATTCCCTCTTCTCGTCTTCTAAATCACCCGGCTTGTCCTCCTCGTCATCTGAACTGAGGTCGTCTTCGGTTAAACCACTGGGCAGGAGTCCGCTGTACATAACGAATCAGTAGATTATATTCAGCATATACGGGTAATTTATGATTGCAATGTATTTTAAACGGTCCGTAATAGGTAAACTACAGATTTCCACAACAGTTGTTAGGAACGACTGTCATTTCCGGGTAAACACTGCGACGCTGCCTGCTAAACGGCACCGATTGGCTGATCGCAAACGGCGCTGAGCACAACGTCCAATCAGCGTTGTTGCTAAACAGTGGAGCACGAGGACTAAAAGCAACCTCTTATTGGCTGCATTGGTAGGAACAACTTTTAAGAAGTTCAGGTTTTATTTAACATATTCCTTAATATTTTCCTAGTATTCGGGTAAGGAGGTATTTTAGCTCCGAAGGAGCTCAAGCTTTACAGAAAAGTGAAACAGCTGCTGGACCGTTTCTAATTGAGGTGAGCCGGGCTACTGACAGGTCCGTGAATTACCAGGAATCATTCAAATGTTAACCTATATTTGTGTTATGTTCTCTGTGAGATAAGCTTCATTCTCTGACCAATAGTTCGCAATTTGCTTAAAGTGCTTTAGGCATTACATTATTATTAGAATGATTAGCATGCAAATCTTGTATAGCCCCCGGCACTGGCAGAGGCATCTAGCCTTAAATTGCTCTTTCACACTCATTCTCATTAGACTCTCTTTGGTTGCATCTTATTGCAAGGCCCATAATATACATAAATTACAGCCTGTATTTTCTGTGCTATGCAAGTGTAGCATAATGGGGAAGACCAGTGACACTGATGTGTATGTAAAACGGCCTAAAACCAGTGCTCGGGTAAGCCAGACATTAAAAGGGAAACGCACCTTAAGTTTAAATTGCGTGCTGTACTGGAGGAGAGCTGCAGGACCTCCGTTTTTCTTTCTTCAGTCTATTACCTCAAACTTCAAATGTTTATAAGCCACACATAAACATTTCCTCAATTAAAATGATGTAGTGTAAAATTATCACTTTTTCAATAATTAATATTCTCCTTTCTCTCCTTTCAGCCAACTGTAGCGCATATGAAGACATGGTGGGGTATAATATATTTTCAATAGAAAATGTCAAATATTCTCTCGCTCCACTTTCTGAAGTCTGTTGTTTTCTCTTAAACACACATTTCTTGGGTTAGTGAGCCTGTACATGGTTTTATATTCAGGGTTTAGGTATTGAGAGTGTGCATATTTTATGAGCTATAAGCTGTTTTCAAAAAATAATTGGTAAGTTGTTCAGTAAGAGTGTTGTGCTATTAATGTAATATGAAAAAAAAGTAAAAGATGGGGACCTTGCTCTCTCCTTGACCTTCCTGCAGCCTAAGATGAGAGATGTTACTTAGTTTGCTTTTGCTAAATGAAGTGCACATTAAAGCTGACTGATAAGGCTTATACTATATTGAATGTCATGGAAAACGTGAAAAAAATTCTCTATCTCATCCTCGGAAATATGCAACCATTAACTGGCATCGCTCACTCAGCATAATCGCTGCGTTAATTACATGTGTGACAAGCTGATGAGCACATCAGTGTCTGAAGGTAAATGAGAGTCACAAAGTCCTGTTAATACTAAACAAATTTGGCATTGCAGGTCTGAATCATTTCCTTATTGATTACTAGACTTTGTGTTCTATTTCACACTTGAATTAATGTCTCTCAGCTTTCCCACCACCCACCTCTCTCTCTCTCTAGCTGACTCCCTCTCCTTGTTTCCATCTCTCCCTGGCATGTGCTCCAGTTCATTATTTCTGTCATTTCTTGGTAATTTGGAGTTGGCTGTTTAAAACTTAGAGCCTCTTATTAAGTTTTGGCCATGGTGGATAAGAGGCAGGACTGTAAGAGCACAGAGATAAACTAATCATCTTAAAACCCTAATTATTAGTATCTTACTGTGACAGACTGTTTTTGCGAGGCAGCCAAATTGAGCCTCAAATGAGGAAAGGCATATCTGTGGAAGTGGTAATAATTTTAAGTCATCTCGATCTGGCTTGGTGTGGCAGAATTCATTAGTGCAGATTAGCACTGTGTGTACAAAGTAAATGAGATATCTAATAGCAAACGTGGAGGTCTGGGGACTCTTAATTTCCTCCCCAGTATGAGCGATGATGTTAAGAGGTGATTATATATATATTTTAACACTGTGTAGATTTGTCTGCTCCTTAGCCAAGCAGTTACACTAAACAGTGCCACTAAACTGTCGACCTCTCACCTCGCTCTGTACTTCAGCTGCAGAAAGGTGACAAAAATGAACCCCAAATCAGATTACACTGTGTTACTCTGATGCAGAGGAAAGCTGTTTTTTTCTGTGAGGATATGAAGGGAGTTAATTATGTGTGTAAGGAGAAGGTTGGGGAAAAAATAATAAGATTACAAAGAATAATTTGCTGATATAATTACACCAAAATTGGGTACACACAATCGTAAAATACATGTATTGCTTGACCTGGGTTAGCCAGTGAAATAAATCCTCCTTCTATAGCCTTTGTTAATTTGTTTTTATCATCTCCAAGTGGTGTTTGTGCAGGCAGTTCAATTTGCATGTGTAATTCCACTGTGCAAATTGACAACAAGTAGATAATTCGAGGAAATAGGCTGGTTGCAGGCCCCTGCTATCTTCCCATGCCTATTCATTTTGAGGAACCGCTGAGGCATGAAACTCATACATCAACTATTTCCTGACAACGCTTAGGCTTATTGTCCCCTAAAATGTCATTACAGCCATTATTTATGAAGCTAATTCATTTATTAAACCATATTTACTCTGACAGAATTTGTCACATTCTATCCATATCCTGAGCATTGCTTTTGAACATTGTCTCACAATGAGTATGTGCGAACACGTACGGCCTCACAAAGTTTTGTATCAGCCCAATTTGCCTCCATAATAGTTGGAATATTGCGACAGGAGTTCTGCGGTTTTTTGACTTTTAAGGGAAACTTTGCTAGAAGCTCGTACCGTGTGTCACAGAAGTCCTCTAAAAAGTACTTTGGTAATAGCTGACATCCCGCTTTGTGTTTTTGTCCTAATAGAGACGAGACTGCGTGAACGTAATCAGATGGAATATTTTAGTAGCATTGATAAATCTGCCCTCTGACAGCCCCCTTCTTAAATGAGTATGTATTAGTCACTTTTAATGCATTGCAGTAAGGCTGAAGAGTTCTTACGTCAAGCCTCCTGGCCTGTTGCTGCTGACTTATGGATCTGTCAGTTTAGCGCCGCGTACTTCATGACAGTGTGGATAATTTGCAATTGTGAGCAATGAAGTAACACATAGGGGGGTCATAAATTTTAATGTTACATGTTCTCCCTGGATAATTCCGTCACACCATTCTCTCGTATCTCTTCCTTTGGACTTACCTGTCACCCAAAAGCACTTATCACAGCAGTGGCAATGAGTTGTGTTTGAACTGTTTTACAATATTGATTTGGAGGCATGACATTTTAATTAATACTGGGTGTTAGCTGTCATATAGGCCGCCAGCCTCATTGGTTAGAGTATGAGACAGGCGAGGTAGGGGCAACGGAGATAAGACTAAAGCACTTACAGTGAAAAGGCTGTAAAAAGGGATCAATGTGGAAAGAGAGAGACAGTCATGGGTTGAATTTAAGGTAGAAAAAACAGTAATATCTGCGCTCACTGTATTTCTGTCAAGGTCTATTCTCTCGCCAATAACACAAATCAGTGAGACACAGCGTGCCTTCTGTCTTCCACAGGTTGCAGAGTACATCGTGTTATTGGGAGTCTGTGTTGCCAGCAAACCCAGAGAGAGTCTGCGTGCTGAGAGACGACCAGGGGGAAATTAGGTAACTTTGTAGCACTCCATTGAACAGCAATAAGCTTTTAGGGCTTAGCAAGCATAAACACATTAAACTGATGAGATTCATCAGCACTCTTGTGTCAAATCTATCGTGCCCAAAGGCAGAGCTCAGCAGCAGCAAAGTGCAGAGAAAGAGAAGGGTTGGCGACAAACCAGTGCTGTTTCCTCTGGATGTTTGCTGGTTTATCCAAACAGAGTCAGGTGATCAGCTGGAACCTCAGAGTTTGATAATGATACACAGTGCTACCCCTGGAAGAGCAGAAATGTTTAGCCATTGTAGGGTCAGAACATTGGCTCGAATGATCAAAAGATTTATTTTTTTATGTTAATTCACCAGTTTACTATTTCATCATTAATTAGTCAGTTAATTACAAATGAAATACAGGGATTGGATCAAATATGAAAAAAAAAAGTAGTAAAGTGTTTGCAAAAACCACCAGATACCAAAGTAGTTTCTTAAATTTGTTTACTTAAATTTACGATAAACCTTGCTGGTCAGAAATATTTCACACCAAAGAGTGCATACGCCAAATTTACAGCAACAAATACAAATACAGGTTGTTATATACCATGTAGATAAGAGCTGAACAAGAAACTACCTATCCATGTTCGTGTTTTTTTACAGATGTATGATATTGTGAGTTTCCCTACGTACAGTACAATATATAAACACAAATACTGCATGTAAAATTTTGGTTTTCAGCTTAAAGCTTTGGTAAAAGAACAAAATATTGAGTATAATTAAATCTGTGTATGAACTATGTAATGACTAAAAAAATAATTATTTGCAAAAAAAAATCAAGTTAAATTCATAAAGCTTTATGAAATGACAAAAAAGATACATTTGCAACGTTAAGGTTGTGTTTCTAGCTGAATGAGACTTATCAGTTCACTCATTTCAGGGCAATAGTTGTTATAGATGTGCACCAGATTCAAACCTAGTTGGAACTGAATGCTGAACAGCATAGCGCTAAACATTAGCACATGTTCATTTGCAGCTAGTTCACCATATTTGGTATTTAATTGGTGTAATCTCAGAGCTGCAAAGCTGGAGGACCTTACGCTGATAAAATGATACATTTAAATTGAAATATTTCTTCTCAAAGGTAAGAAGGCCCTTCAACTTTATTTCACCATTTATCTGTTGTCTGTTCTTTTCCAAATCATTATAGCCTCTTGCCTTCTGGATAGTTTCACTGGAGGCAGCCAGATCGGCATGAAATTAGCTCAGTTTGAATCTTTATATGGTCCAATCAGATGAGCTGAGATTTAATCTTTGCTGGCCTGCCCTACCAGAGTCCGACCCCTCAGATGAAATGGACTACATATTCATAGGTTCACTTGCATGGTTGATTATAGCAGCATAAATGGAAGGTACAACCTCTCTTCTGTTTTTCTTTATTCCAATTTTCCTCTGTCTGAGAGTGAAGACTGAATATTAAATGTGCATTCCCCCTCACTGAATATGAGCAAATCACAATTTATGCAAACACACAGTGCACATCTGATCTCATTTTTGAAGTTGTGTCTTTTTTAAATATCCACATTTTAAAATCTACTGTATAATACACATAGAAGTGAGCGTTGTATTTATATCGAAATAGTTAGCATGCTCTCAGAGCTATTTACCCTGACATAAAATAATGTCTTGAAATAATGGGGGAATATTACCTGATGAATTAATTATGATGATAGCATCTAGGGTAGGAGGCTTAAATGCCATCTTAAATTACATGCAAACATTAGAAAACTTTCAACTTGTCTCATTTGCATGAAAGAGGCAAAACTATGCATAAATATAAAGGCTTCCATGGTGAAGGAGACCTATACTCACCAGGAAACCTGATCAGTTTATCTTAATGTAGAAATTAGAAATGACAAGACACGATGATAGCATATGTATAAAAGCCTGTATGTATGTTTTTAAGTGTCTCATACATATGCATATATACACATACATATCACAAAGGTTATCGCTTATTATTTTAAAACTAAATTTGTTTTCCTAATGACGCTGTGGCAATTTTCCTATTGCTATGTTTGAATGTCAGAAGTGATTGTTTCCTGCACAGTTCTCAAATTTTAATTGACTTATTGCACAAATGGCAATTTAGAAACAGGAAATTAAAGTGGTTATTTCCCAGATAACAAATGAACAGAATCAAAATACTGATGTAACTCATTGCATTGTTTCGTTATGTGCACTGTGTAACAAAGTCGGATAAAAACATGTAAAAGAGGTTTGGTGGACGAGATCTGATGGGAGGATGTCTACCTAAGAATACACTGGAAATCCAACATATGAAGTGATTTCTAATCATGTTGTTTTCTAAATATGCCCTGCTGGTCTTCTTTTGTCATAATAAAATAAGGGTTTTGTTGGCAATTTTTTGGTCCAAGTCAATCTCTTTTACCTTTAGTTTCTCAAGCAGCTCTTCTACATTTGCTTATTGAAGCCACATGTGCTTCATTGTTAGAATATTTTAGATGCCTTGTATTTGTGTTACAGTAAAGAATGAATTCTTTCTTCTCTTTGTCTCTTTCCTTTTTTCCTCTTTCTTCCTCCCTTCCTTCACAAAAGAGTTCAGTACTAATTACGCTCACACACACCTGCAGTAAGTTCACAGGTAAGCTCTCCATCACGGCATCATGGCAAAAAAAGCCCCCATATTGTGGAAATCTCCTTCTCCTTGGAGAAAGAGAAGAGGAGAGAAAGTGGAAGAAGGAATGCCTTGCCTTCCTCATTACACTGCTGTCATTTACTCTTCATCCCCCGTACTCTTTAGTGGCATTAAGACGGGATGTAAATTTGACAGTTAACGCTGTTAGAAAATGGCTAGTTCAAGAAGGGCAGGAATTAGAGATGGGCATTAGGCGCTGATAAGCTCCTTTCCTCTGCCGCGGCGGCTGCTTAACATTCATGGGAAAGTCATCATCAAACAACGTTATCACAGCTCTGTTGACGGCTGAGGAACATCATCACTATGATAATTTTTTTTATAGCTGTGAGCCAAAAAAGCACTCTTTTATTTCAGCGGTTTGTTAATGAGATAGGAGCTTGTTGGTATGGGCAAATGCAAACTTGCCACTCTCCAGCATTTGTTTGAGTCCCCCCCACCAAACCTCCTCCTCCTCCCATGACTCCTGCTGCACACCCCCACTCCCCCTCCACACTGTTTAATGTTGCAGGGAAGAGGGGGGGGGGGGGGCATTTTTATGTACTCCTTTCGAAGTGCTCTGTGTACATTGCTGAAGGAGGGCCTTTATGTGTACCTTTGCAGATCAGTCGCTCAAAGAGAGGAAAACACGGTTATATCAACAAACACTCTCTCCTAACAGCCCTGTAGCTGGCACCTGTCACTCACCTGGGATTTAGCCATAGATCTGAATAGAGGGAGAATTTCGATAGTTATTGAAGCTGTGTAAACTCCCAGCAGCAATAGCATATGACCAACCCTCCTATTAATGATGAAAAGGCTACTTAAAACTGTTGGATCTTGGGGCCTTTGGTAATTACAACTGTAAATCATTTCCATTGTTTCTTTCTATGTATTTATTGAGCTCCTAACAGTTCAGTTATGAGTAAGCTCAGATGATGATTTTTTTGTTTTGTTTTGGGTTTTTTGTGCTCAGCTACCAGTGGAGCAATGCACATGTGTGCTAGCTGCCAAAGCTAAGCAGCTTTCTTATGGATAGGGATAGAAACTGTGGGCTGTAGATACCAGAATCAGATTTTGGCTTTATCATTGTTTGTGTTTGTGGAGTGGGTTAAGAGAGATTTAATCTTTAGAAATCCTTACTGAGGGAGTTGAAAAATCATCTCTAGTTTGCTCTAATTACTTCTAAAAGTTTTGTTTGCACTGTAGTTAGCGTGCAAAGGTGCAGTGATGTATAATGTAGTTGTAAAAGTTTATTAGGAAAGCTCAGATTTCAGAGAATAACTGTGATAAACAGCATACAGCTTGGTCTTGGCTTTTGTGAGATGCCAATTTAGGTATTTACTGTGAACGTGACCCAATATTATTCTGAGTGGAGAAAAAACAGAAAACGTACATGCATATGTAACACTGGTAGTTGGATATTAAGTATGTCACTACTTTTCAGTGTTTTACCTGATTCAGAAATGTCTGCATGTATGACTGCAAAATTCGCATAGATGACACACTGTCAGTGTGTTTTAGTTCTCTCCAGGTGACGAGAACTTACTTTATGTGGAAAGAGCTGCAGTGCCTATTCAAGAAATGACATATATTCTGGCATCCAGCACGAACATCTCAAAGCCAGGCAGAAGAAAGCAGTAGCAAACTGCCTGTCTAGGTGACACAGTGGAGCTTCAGGTAATCATTATGGCAGATGTAAAAGTCAACACTTTCTGGCATAGAATTACACTAGACAGAGATTCTTGCATAAAATTTCACCATGCTGACTAAAATTCTTTGCTCTGAGGTGCCGTAGTGTTAAAAATGGCTTCTTTTTTTCCTTTTCTTTTTTTACACCAACTTCGTTATGAGAGTTGCATGGTGCTTCAGCCAATGAGACTTTGGCTAATGATGGGCAGAGTGACACTGTTATTGCATGATTTATATTTGGAAAGCTGTGCAAGAACTCAAAAAAATGTCCTCTCTCAGTATATTACAAATAGTACTGATTTTGGCAGTGTATGTCATATACTTTTAATTGTATAAATAGGTTATGAATAAGTCATGAAGATAGCTTTTTATATTTAGGACAAGTACAAATGACATGAAACCACCAAATAAACCCAAAGTGCAAAACACTAATTAATTGTGCAAATAAACGATCATTACTGCATCATTACTTGCTCACAGATGTTTTGATTCCAGTCTGAAAAGAAAGAAAAAAAACAGCTTAATGTTGCCGTTTGGTGAAATGTTGTTTATTCATTAATGTCTTTGTTTAGAAGGTGAATGAACTGAACTGCATTTTATTCCACTCTAATGAGTTTCATTGAACGATTGGTGTGAGAACTGACGAAGCCGCAGTGTATCTTTGTGTAGGTCAGCTTGTGCAGTTTGGAGCAGTTTTATTTTTCCGTGGAAAAATGAGTACGACGCAAATAAATCACAGATGTTTTGCAGTCTCTGGTGTCTCCGTCTTGAGACAATTGCAAAGCATTACGCGGGCCCTTTGTCAAGTTCATTCAGCAGCCCTGTGTGCTGTAAACCACCATTGCTTTGTGTGTAGCTGTGTTACTTTGTGCCACTTTTCAAATGTGGATAGATCTGTGTTAGCAACCCAGAACCACACAGAAAATAGATTTAATATTATAATCCAATGGGATTTGTTCCTTTGTGCTTTCTAATGTAAAAAATATATATCGCTAGATTAAATGAACCTTACAGTCGTTTCATATACTTAAATGTTTGTCATTGTCAAACCATTCAGAGCGACACACTTGCTGTCGGTGTACCAAAATTTTCACATGAAACCAAAAAAAAACCTCTAAAAGAAACATTTAGAGCTGCGTTGGAGGAGCTGGGGTTGAGTCTTTGGCTCGCTCGCTTGTAAACTCCTCATAACTAAGATACAGTTTGGGTTTCCTTATTTATGATAATGAAATGTAATTCCACCCTTTACTGACATGCAGCGCTCTTATACTCAGTAAATTATTCCCTTTTTACCCTTACCTCCATATTTTGAAGCCATTACTTAATCACATTGTCAAAATCCCCATTCCCTCTCATCAATCCCACACTGAGCTTTATTTGTGATCCTCTCTTTCTTTTGCCCTCACTCATTTTATTCACTCCATTTCTCTCGTTCAGTTTTGCTGCACATTGGTGTTTATTTTTTTCGAGGTTGACTGGATTACCCCTGCCGAAATAGCTGTTACTCAGATTTTAGGTCATCTACAAAATCCATTAGGGGGAAAATAACCCGTTTTTTTTTTCCTACCATGCATATTGCTCTGCTGTTTCTCATCTTTTGGCTCCAGAGTTTTACAGTGATATAAGTCATCTCCCACAGTTTTGTCACCTTAGAAATTTAAGGTTATTGTGCTATCAAAGACAAATGTTTTTTAAGAGAACAAGGCTATGTGATATATTAACAGCTCTAGCTCTTGTTCAGTATGGATACTGAAGTGTTTCACATTATTATCAATAACAGAAGCGCTGTATGAGAGCCAGCTGTAGCAGTTCTCATAATTCATAATATATTAATTTATAATTAGCCGGTTTAATGAAAGTGATACCGCAATATTAGTTATTAGGTGTACAGTTTCAACAGAAACAAATCTGCTCATTCAGTACAATAAAAGTGGCCACATGAAAGAAATAAAGTGAAGAAGCAAAGAGTATTGAAGCTAACGAAGTGTATTACACACTTATTAAAGTAATTTTCACTTTGCCTCCCAGACCTGGCCAAAAACACTTTCAAAATCTCATTGTACTCCAAGGTAGGCTATGCAGAGGTTTTTTCCCCCCCTTGTTAACTTTGAAGTAAGCTCAAAAACGTATAGGTAGACAGGGGTGGCATCAAATAATCAGCAACTTCAAAAAGCATGCTGCCACTTAGCACTCCTAAAGCTAATGTCCCCAAGACATTCAGAATGGAAATTATTCAAACTCATTTAGTGGCAGCAAATTGGTCTAAGTTCAATCAGAAAACAGACTGACACTGAACAAGAAGTGCAGCCTAATTATACTTGTTTGTCAAATGAAAATTTCATTTGGGCAGAAATGAAACCTTCGAGCAACTTCTTTTAAGGTGAGCTCCTAGTTGTATTATCAGCTAAATGCAGTAAAATCCATAATCATACGATGATAATGAAAATGGAGCCAATGTTAACATTCAGGCTTCCAATGCCCCGGGCATATGGCGATAAAAATTAAGTACCATAGTCCTCTGCCAGGCACGCTGACACCCGGGCTGGTCTTTAGCCTCTTAGATGCGTTTTTGCATTTTAAAAACTTTATCAAAGCACTGTTGCAATGTGGAAAATGTCAACGTGAAATGCACTGAAGGCAAATTGGAATTTCATTAATAGTAAAATTATTGCTTTTGACTGATGTATTACTATGCTTGTTAAAAGCTAGAGAGTGGAACGCTCGTCTGTCTGGTCGGCAGCCTTGCCTCTTCTTGTCCCGTGCGATTTGCTTAAAGTTAGAGATCTACTTTTCTACTCAAAATGGAAACATGAAGTTGCTAAAGTTGCAGGAAGTGAAGAATATCTAGTTGAAGACACCCATTTATGGCGTGATCGCTAAGGCTGCTAACCAGAATACACCAAAGATAGTGAGCTTATTCAAGAGAGAGAAAAGGGGACAAAGTCTTTGTGGTGTTAGATACCTTCGACATTTATATCGAGGTAGTTTCATACTTGCTCTGTCTGTCCCTGCTTAAACATGGAGGTGATGCTAACCTGCCGATTGACCAACACAATGTGGATTTGTGCTGTAGAGCAGTGAGGTGTCTTCTCATTGTTAAGTGTGGTGACATCTAATCTCCACTATAGAGAGGAGGCCCTTGGGATTGCTGTGTGGATTGGAATCACAGGTAAATAGGCCTAACCTGGTGTGAAGGTATCAGTTCACTGAGACTTGTGCTCATTCATGAAGCAGTAGTGTTTATTGATTTACCCTGTAATCCTCTCAGTGTCAATGTCGTCATTGACGGAAGCAAAATGGCGTGCTAGGCGGAGTGCATTTTTTGACAGCCAAACAAGACAACAGATTAGTTGGAACAGAATAGATGTCATTAATGCTTTCCCATGTGACACTTAGTAGACCAGAAATATGTGTTTTAAAAATGGTAAATAACATAATGAGTCAGCTGCTGTGCATCTCTGGTGTAAAAAATGCAGACTATCTATTGCAATACAGCAAGAACACTGAGACAATAAGCTAACTGGCTTCAAAATTAAGTAATTGTAGTTGATGAGTGTTTCTTTACGAGCTTTCTGTTTGCAAATTTGAGTCATGAGTCTTCATTGCGTCTGCTTTGTTTTTCTCTGTTACTCAGCATCTGTCTCACACACATGACTTTTAGTGTTTTTCTTACACTCGGGAAGATTACAGAATACATATGAAATGCTATAACAAAATATTAAAATGTTACTAAAGGGATATCATAACCACAACAGTATGAGACATACTTTTTTTAGTCTGCTGTACAAATATGAAAAACTAAGTGTTTGGTTGTGTTGCATTCACACGTCACCGTATGATGCATTAAAAACAAGCAAGTGCCACAATCCAATATAATAATATTTCTTTTATCAAAATGTGTCAAAAACAATGTTGTCTGTCATAAGCTATGGTTGCCGTTAACTATAAATTCCTGGAAGTCACATCCTCCCGTGGACCCTCTCATGGTGTGGAGGTCACTCTGTTGTTTTTTTGTGCTGGTCACAAATATGTCACGCAGTGTGCACAAGACATAAAAAGGCTTTGACTATATCAGTTTACAGTGCCGTATATTTTATTTATTTTAAATCTTTGTGTCAGATATTTTAAAAATGGCATGCTATTACTAGTGGCAATCAAAGCGCGGTATATTATAACTACTATTTTGAATCAGTCTGATAATTGTGTAATATACCAGTGCAGCACACGGTAAAGCATGTCGCGTTCCCTTTCTTCGATAACATCTACTTTTCACCATCGCATACCGGTTACACTGCTACCTGGTACAGTGTGCAGCTTTTGGTAATTTCAAATAATTCCAATCTGTACAATGTTGTCACTCTTTTCATCTAGTCTAATGACAGTATTAATTGGATTTGTAATGATGTTTTAGACAAACCTATTTCACCAGACATCTTTCAGGCAATGGCCTTCGTGATAACGATGAATAGTACATGTCTGGCATACAGTAGCCGTGGAGCCCGCACTGAGGCATTTCATAGTATTTGTAGTGGAACTCTGACCTCTTGTGCTTTATTGTGGAAGTGCAGACTCTTTGTGCTATTCTCACACTGCTGGTAATAACAGACTCTGTCATGCAATATCTTTGTAAGTAGGAACTTATATTTAAGAAATTAAATCTTCTTAGAGGCCCCTTTCACAGCTCCTCCATATGTAGCACTTTAGGGACCCCTCAGGTGACATCCAGAAAACTACCATAATAGTCCCAGGCACAGGTTTGGTGATATTTTGAAAGGTCCTAAGAAATGATCCACAAGGATCCATTTATAGGCTGTTCACACTGGAACTGTGAAGGAACCTTTATAAGTTTCTGAAAGGGTACTTGAGAGTGCTGCTTAACCCAGGCTACTGTACCAGCTGTAACTGAACAAATTTGCAGTCAATGTCATCATCAAATCTGTATTTAAGTAACATTTTCCTGCTGCCTTATGGTCCTACTTTTTTCCACTATTTTGTTCATGACCTTTGCTGTCTAACATCCCCAGCAGCCACCCTCCAGTGCACACAGTTAAAGCAAAATGCCATTAAATATTCCTAATATCCCTTAATCCTTCAACAGTACGGCTCTAACTCTTGTCATATGCAACGAAACAGTGTAACTTTTTTCTAAGCCCTGCCTCTCAGTGTTATACGTGGTCAGTAGCAAAACAATGGGAGTCAATGATAGTCTCTCAGAGGCCATAGATAACATTTGGACACAGATCAGTTTGACACACTTAAAAATCCACCAATTTACACATGGAGCATGTCACACAACAAAAGGTCTAACATTTTAAACAGAAGGAATTGTGTCAAAAAATAAGACTGAAGTAATACATCAGGTTGTTGCTTTGAACAAAAAGGAGCAAAGTAGACTGTTAGCTGACCCGGTCATCTGTTGATTGCAAGCAATTCAAGAAATGAGTTTAATGGAGGTTTCATGATCAACATGAGGTAATGTGGAAAATGATGTGGAAACATTTGTTACAGCTGGTAGTTTGAATCACATAGACATCGGCAACAGAGTTATTTCTTACTATAAAACAGTCACATTAAACTCTTTTTGATTATTTTATCACCACAAAATTAATTAAAATATTATTCATTAAATATCTGAAATATGAAGAAAATTCATTTTATCAGTAAAAGCAAGTATAATGTCATCCAGTGACATTTTTATATCAATTTCAACTTTAAACTTCTGGCATAAAATTAACTGTAATGTACGCTTTATTAACTTTGTTTAAGCCGTGATAGATTCTTCTTTGAGTTGCCTTTAAATAAGCTTTAATAATATCAACACAACAAACCAGTTACATTCTCCAAATTCTTCTCTTATCTTTTGTCTCTTTGCAATTTGAAACCCTTTCTGTAAAAGTGTTGCTCTCTAAAGGCACTCACCGAATTATAAAAGTTCATCTAGAGTATCTCTGCTAGAATATTTCCTTCCTTTGAACCGTCACTGTACAGATATTGAGAAACGTGTTTAAAAAATGTGGGTTTTTATGTTTTCGTGCTGAGTTCTTGCTTCTTGACCAACTGAGTTCATGTTCATCTTTATTCCTTTGCTGTCACCTGAGATCTATAAATTTCAAGCTTTAAAGTTGCTATAAGAAAAGTAAAGACATTCATGGACTCCTGCATAACGCGTTTGCCATTTTTGATTCATCTTACGAATCCATCTTTGTCAGCCCGATGAATCCTAATGAAGCACAAATCTGTCACATTTACTCCACAATGAGGGCAGCTGGCAAACTTTCTCAGGAAAATGAAACTATTATCTTCAACTAGACACGCACAGGGCTCAATATAAATAAATAAAGTCACACTTATCTAGTGGCCAGCGTGATTACTGTAGCCAGCGCTGACATCCAAATTGACTGTCTTATCACGCTGAAGTGATTTCAGCTGAGTACAGACTGTAGATGAAAGCAAAATGATCTTTTAAATACTAGTTAAAGATGGCCGCTCGATAAGTTGTTCCACAACAGTTTTGATCAATGAAGCATGCATTCAATATATTGCCTATTTAGATATGTGAGATAAACTTAACTGGTCTTGTAAATGATTCACAAATTGTGTTTCCTTCAGCACGAGGTAATGACTTCAAGGCCTCGTTGAATTCTTAATTTTAGGACATATTGTAATTGCTTCGGGAGAATTGTGGCAAGTTTAAAAGATGTGTTTTGAACATATATATCTTGCAGTATTTTTTCAAATTAAAACTACATATATTCATATTATTATTTGAATATTATGATATTTAAAATATATACAATTATTCCATGTAAAGTGTCTATTAAATTACAAACACAAATGTTGACTGCTGGTCAAATAATTGAAAATGGACCTTTAGGTAATATTTCAGAAGAAAGCTTTGACTACTTCATGTCTTAAAGCCTATGAATTGAATTTGTTGTGCTCTCCCACGACAAAGCCTGTCAGGTTGGAGCTCCGGCTGTGGAAAATGTCAAAGCTATTTTCCTCTTTACTAGTCAATGCAATGCTTGTTTAATAGTAATTGGAATCTTATCCCGCTGTTTGCTCATCATTTCCAGTGCCTAGTTATTCCACACCTAAACTCCATTTAAGTTTTTAATAACATTTTAGAATAGTTCCCATTCAGGTAAACAGAATCTGATTACCTTGATGGATTGAAAATGTATGTCTGACGGTAGTTTATTTGATTTATTTATTCAGGGGACCTCAAATGGAGGGGACTTTAACCGAGGCAAACAAACGGTTTCCCATACCTCTCCCAAGAACACTGAAGTTTACAGAAACCTAGATTTTTATTTTCTCAGCCTGCTCGCTTCTCTTTTTGGCTGTGGAAAGCAAAAGGAAATAATGTTAGCTAGATCTGATGTGTTTATTCGAGACTTTTTTATTTTTTTGTTAGCATATTATTGTAGCTGCATAAACTAAAGAGGTAAGTCATTCCAGACAAAGTCTTTTTACAATCCACCTGTTAAAGACACAAAAAAATGCTAAAAACTGAATATGTGTGCGCACCGTGCCAGAAGCCAATAAGCAAGACTCTAAAACTATTCTGTGATAGTTTTGGATTTCTCTCCCTCCATAAGCCTCTCATTGTGTTAGAGGACCTGCTTTATACAAGTGCCTGCCAGCTGCTTACCAAATGAGGTTATAGTGTTTCCCTATCAACTGTAAATTTCAATAATTTGTTGGAGGGGCCTCTCACTGTCAGTTTTTATCATATTATCAATGACGACTCAATTTTCCTCTGCCACTCCATCTCAAGCACTGACCCCTGGCCCTATTACAGTCCTGTAATGAAGTGCAATGGAGTGGTAATTGGTCCACATTATACCAGATCAGGTAACATTAGACTTATTTTCTTATCACAATGAGCCCTGCTGGTGACTCTGAATGAGAAACCAAACACAGTTTCTTTCTTATGCAGGCTATCATCCAAATAACTTTTCAGCTAGAGACCCTTTCCCCATTTCAGTTTTCCATTTCAAGATTGCGCTCCCTGTCCTCAGACTGCGCTTTGTTTTCCCGTTTCCTCTATTTTAAAAGTCTCCCAAACAGCGTCTGAGGCAGTGCAGATATGAGGTAGAGCTTTCCCGAGATGGGGAAGTACAGTAAACGAGACGGTAACATGACCGTTATGTCTGCAATATTAGATGTACAGTGGTCTGCCTCCCCCTCACTCACTCCCCTCTGCTTCAGCATCCTATCTTGGAGTTCTTAGTGCTCTCTAACTCTGGTTCTGACTTTTTTAATGTTGTTTTATACATCTTTATGAACACTGAAAATTCAGAACGGTTCGAACTTTAAAAGTGTGCTGCCATTAATATTAAGTCTACGTTTCATCATTCATTAAAAAACAGCATATTGGAAATGCTAACTTTCCACCCAGGAGACAGATTATATAGATTTCACTGAAATCAGATGCAATTTGATATCAGTTTTCTGTTACCTATTGCAATAATTCATATTCCAAAAGTCTTTTAATTGATTAATGCATAAAATTAATTTAACTAAGAAGAAATTAATATGTTGTGTTTTCCTGTTAATGGTCAAGCACCCTGTTATTGTGAATCTATTGTAGACAGGAGTCAGACACACTGAAAAATTCACTGTTAGCTTGGTCAGTATTAAGCTGGTCTGACTTACTCAGTGCCAGTGCAGCAGAGTATCACTCAGCTGTTGGTCCACGTCTGAACTTTTGTGCTACGAGAGGCGGGATGTCAGGTCTGTGCTGTGGCTGACGCACTCTCTCTAGCAGGGTTGTTCTTTGCGCTGAAAACACACACAGGACTAAAAAGACAGGATATTGGATAACAAGGTTAAAACATAAGAGCAAAAATATTCTCTTATTAAACTCAGGCTGCAGGGATTTGATTTGAGCCACCTAATAGATAGTGGTTTCAAGGGAGCCCAAACAAAAGGTAACGGGCCGGTCATGCTTATGGTAGCTAATGGCAGATTTAAAAGAAATTAGGGGACTCTTTTTCTACAGGAAATTGTACTTAAAGACGGGTCATGGATCACCCTGCTCTTCACCGGCAGCTTCAGAAGTCAGAAAGTGAACTTTTGCTGTGGCCATTATAAGGTCTGCATCGCAGGAAGAGGCTAGAGCTGAAATAAACCTGACCGTATTGTTGGAGAATAGCAGTGTGAATTGATTTTGTCAATGAAATAATGTCTAGACAGGTGAAGACACTCTTGCTGACTGATTCTGTAATTACAATTAAAGCAACAACCCAGTGTGACCTATTTGTATGTGGGTTGGCCACCCCAGAGCCTGAACCTCAGCAATATTAAAGCAATGTGGAGTCATATGGACTTTAAATCTTGTTAGTGTTGTACACACTCTTGTTTCTGCCTTCTACACTGAATTACTGTTTCTGTTTGCACATTTCAGTAAATACCTGAAAACCTGAAGTGTACCCTGTGACACTTTTAAGCATGCATGCAAGACGTTTTACAGGAAAAAAGAAAAACATTTAACTTCTATACATATCACCTGCATAATCTGTTGAGTCTCTTTTTGTTTGTGTAATTAACTAATTTTAATCTTACTTTTTAGAGGTCAGTGAATTCAGATTGCTGACACTGAATCATTGTTATCTCCACATTGGCAGTTCAAGGCCAGGTGCAGTTATTTTCATATCTATAAAATGTGGTGCATTACAAACAGTGAATATTTAGTCTGCAGCTGACCCCAGTCTATCTTAATAATAGTTTTTAAATCTTATGTCAAAATTGATCCACCAATGGTCTCATGACTGCAAATATCCCTGCCAAATAAGAAGCATATAGCAAATAAACATTATTGTTAAAGGCTCATACAGCTATTTATTTTATTTTTTTGATTGTCTGTATCTGGAAACTATCTCTATGACTTATGCCAAACTCACCACAGTCTTTTTAACCAAGTACATATCCATGCCTATAGGCAAAATGATAGATGGACAACAATCTAATGTTAAGTTAGTGTCTTCTGCCCTCTAGTGGTTGTGTCAGTGTGGTACCATGTGTTGCAAATAGTTGACATTTACGAGGGAACTGAAACTTCAAATACTGAGTAACAGTTACACCAAACATGTGATTCATTATGATCAGTGACTGATTCACGTTTGTCATGTGCTTTCTGTTTTACTTAAGAAATATTTAGCATGTGGCTGTATGAGGATGTACCCTGTGTGTGTCAGCATTTGAGCGCACAAGTAATTTTGTAAGGCTGAATTGTGTTAGAACTTCACATTCATCCTTCACATGTCTGTGTAATGACGCCAGCAATGAAAGCTTTCAGTTTTGCACTTTCAGTGTTGCTTTAAGGTGTCACAGTATCACAGAACAACACATTTTTAAGGTGTGCATCACTTTTTGCAGAAGTTGTCACTTTAGTCTTATGCATGTTAAAGTTAACTGCAACACAGAAACAATGTGTTTACAGTAGTAAGTCTTACTAGTAAGTAAGTTTTATTGGCCACAAATGTATAGCATTAGCTCTGATGTTAGCCCCACTGTAGAGTCAGTGCTACTCTTTTGAGGTAAGCATGTTCATTTATAAGAATTGTAATTTTACACAATCACTCTGACCTTAAAACTCTCTAGATAGACAGCACCTTGGTAAGGAAGTGAAAAAACAGAAGAAGGATGTGGCTCATAACAGGTGAATTGATGTTTTCCTGTGTGTGTGTGTTTGTGTGCGTGTGCGTTTGAGTGCGTGGGTGTACAGTCTTCGTGAAAACCAAGAACAAAGGCGAATCTAAAGCGTCGCCTACGTAAAAGACATCAAGTGGTTTTGTGTCGTTTCTGCACATCGCAAAATTCAACACATCAAATTCTTAGCTAAGCCCTCGTTATCTTCATTTGTGTTTCATCTATAGAATATTTTGCTGTTTACAATATACAGATATACACAAAGCAGCCAAAAACAAATGTAACTGCCGACATGTTGCACATTCTGTCATGACAGTGGTGCGTTTCTCACTTCTTCAACTGTTTCAGGAAGTAGGGCAGAGTCACCAAAATCAGGAAACTAAGTGTTGCTATTAATACTGCTGAGCAACGAGCTGTAGCTGGTGAAAGCTAATGTAGTCTCAGCTGATGAGAAGAGAAGCATCAGTAAACTTCATCGAACTGAAGAGAAACATTTGGGCAAATGATGATCCTTTTGAGGTGATTTATTTATTTGATTTGAGGCTTCAAGACCATGGGAGAACCCATCTCAAGCACTGAATCAGGTAATACGACCCGTCGTGTGTACCTTTTTTTTCACCAGCTAGTTAGTGCTACAGTTTACAAGATGTACTGAAACCTTCATTATTAACACATAGTTTACTCTTTTGCATTGTTTGACTTTGAAATGATGTGTTCATTTAAATTGAGTTTCATTTACCAGAAAATTCAAGGCAAACTGTTTTCTCCGCTTTAAAAAGAGGAAGCAAGCATCTTAGGCATCCTGTATGGTTGATTTGAATTAATGTAGTATTTCCAACACATGTAAAGTTAAATCATTCATGTTATCGGTCCTTTAATAAAACGATGTAAGGGCTCACTGCCCTGTCATTAGTGAGCTGCTCCGATGAAGCGAATGCTTGTGTGGGTGCTCTTTCCTAGGTAGCGTGTACAGAGGTGAGCTTGACCTGATTAAACACTGTAATGAGTCAAACAAAATTACTCTGACCAGTGTTGACATAGCGCAATGTTTGCACAACGTCTTGTTGGCTCTGCAGTGAAATATCAAACAGATCAGACATTCATTCCCCAGCCACAGTCACCTTGACATTCCACAGCCGGACAGCTGGTACGTTGTGGAGCATTTCCACGGCAAACACAATCTGCTGCAACAAGGAACTCAGCACATAATATTGCTAGTGTCATGTCATTAGTGTATTTTGAGCAGAACTGTGATTCACTGTGTGCAGTCAGGCTGGGTCAGCAGGTTTTATGCTTTGGATACCTGCTTTGGAGAGTGTTTGCATACATCTCTTGAGCGTACAATCACACTGTAATGCGTTGTGTTTTTCAGCACATCCTGAATCCTTCTCAAGATATGAGCTGTTAATTCTGCACACCACTGAGGCACAGGAATGGGCGTCATATTTGCACCAGATTTTGAAAAGTTCTCGCAAATTCCACAAAAGATCAATTTTGCTATATGCAATCAGCACAGCCGATGAGCTCCACGGATATAATTTTGAATATTTCCAAAGCTGCAAGAGCATCGTGCTGCTCCTCACAGGGGTTTTCCTTGACATCCTCTGTGACCACGAACTACAGGAGGCACTTCAGAGAATTCTCTATCCTCCTCACCGAGTGGTGGCCTTTTTATGTGGTGTGTCTGAGGACGAACTATTGACAAAGATTTTCCAAGACTGGACAAGCTGGAGGAAGCTCTACGCAGAGGATGAGCCTGGTGTTTATGTTTCTACCATTTTGGAAGCAATAGCCAACAGTATGTAAAATGTTCTCTTTTGTACAGTGTTTTCGATGCCCAGGAAGCAAACATAATTAATTCAGTTTTTACTGCACCCACAAAGAATAGGATATTAAATAAAATAACAATTGTCAGTTATCTTAAAGCTGGAACATAAAACAGAAACTCTCAGTGAGAAAGTTGGATGTGCTGTAGTGACACTTTCTGAATAACTAAAAGAAGGCGATTTCATCTAGACAGATGTTAAAATTTAAAGGGAAAATAAAGATGTTTGTAATACATTCGATTTCTTTTTAATTTAAAGGCAGAAGAGTGGAGCTTGAACGTGAGAGTGAAGTTCCCGTAGCCCAAGACGATGTGTACGTCTTACCAGTTTTAGATGAAAATCCTAGCACTGATGAAACAGAGGATGTGGTGACAAAAGAGTATGAAGAAAATGTCCCGAAGGATGAAGAGCCTGCGAACGCAGTAATATCAGCAAGTCAGGAAATAACTTCACCCACGCACATCACCTGTCTCACTGTGCAACCAAACAGAGTTCTGTGCGGGGTAAGTAATTGCACAAGAGCTGCATCAAATGTAATGTTTGTTTGGTTCATTGAAATAAATCCAGTTTTCTGTATTACATTGTATGACAGGTACACAGAGATACATTTACCATTTACACTGATCTTCTAGTGTTTAGCGGAGCTAAAGGAAGTTCTTGATATCAGTAAAATGTCACCAACATGCCAATTTTATTCCAGTTTTCCATTTTTCTTTTAGAAACAGGAGACACTTTTTATCATTTTCAAAGAGAAAATAGATGATCAGTCGGATCCAGAGGTGGAGTTTTCATCTGAAAATGTACCTGCAAAAAGGGTGCCAGGCACCGTGGAGAATGAATACACCATAAGTGTTACTGCACCTGGCAAGTATCTGTAGGAAGTCACAGGACTTTTATGTTGAAAGCTTTAATCTGAAATCACCGTAATTGTTAATTTGCTCTTTATTTTCATTTAGATATGCATGCTGGAATTGTGTCCCTCACTATGTACACTGGCCAGTCGTCTGTCAGCCTGACTCCTGTTACGTATTACACCAGCATGGGTGAAGTCAGTCGGTATCTTGAAAATGCTACAGATCCTGTTAACTTCATCTGCCAGGTGAGACATTATTTAGCGCTTTAAATAGCATCGTTGTGCTAGATTAATGTTGTAAAAGCTTGTGTAAGCTTTATTTATTTATTTTGAACATCCAGGCATTCAACATAACAGCCAATGCAACAGAATCACTGGACAGCATGTTGTCCGACTGTTTAAAATCCAAGATCCCTTCAACTGGTCTTCAGCTGTTTGGAATCAGACAGATTGAGGAAGACAATATGTCAGCATGTAAGTTTAACACATGATTTTATTGGTGTTGGACGAGTCAGCTAAAAAAATTTGTAGAAGACTTCCTGTTATCGCACATACATTATATGGTGAAAAGTTCTGGGCCACCTACATGTTACACTTACAGGAGGTGCTCGGTCATGGAAACCCACCCATAAAGCTCCTGGCGTAGTTTGTGGCCAGATGTTAATGCCAGTGGAGGCTTGGAACTTACCGCTACTCACCGCTGCTTTAGATAGCTACAAACGTTGGTGACTTATATACACTGTAGGCCTTAGCTCTCAGCCACCCTGCTCTACATCTTTACGTGGTCCACCACTTTGAGGCGAATTTGCTGTGGTTCCCAAATACTTCCACTTTGCAATAACACCATTAACAGTTCTCATTTAAATTCAAAGATTATGATAAAAAGCAGAAAGTGTAAGCAGCTGATATATAACTGGTTCTATCTGTTTGCCTTTTTGTGGGCTTCAGATCAGCGGAATGAGGAGCTTCCTACTTTACTCCACTTTGCAGCCAAGTATGGCCTGAAGAAGCTGACCACCGTTCTGCTTCAGTGTCCTGGAGCTTTGCAGGCTTACAGTGTGATGAACAAGAATGGAGACTACCCAAACACGCTTGCAGAGAAGAGTGGTTTTAATGATCTCAGGCAGTTCATGGATGAATTTGTTGTAAGTCCACAGAGAAAATCTTTTCAATTCTTTGCATTTTCACGAATTGTACTTAGCGTCTGGTTGTCTTTTGCATTTAAACAAATCCAGGAGACTGCAGACTTGCTCAAGTGTCACTTTGAGGACAATATCAACACAGACGAGAGTGCAGAGGTATATGAGTTGATGTCCACTAACTCTCAAGATATCATGATGAAATACTCGGGTTGCTCAGAGGATATATATGAGTCGATGCTGGGGATCAACCCTGAATGTGCAGAGGATTTTTGTAAGTATCGCATTATTTTATTTATTGTTCCAACAATAATTCATACAGCAAAACTGGGAGCAGCAGATGATGATGGTGCTGTATTGTTTCTTTCTGGTGGGGGTTTCAAGATGAGGTGATGACTGCAGTAGATGAGAACCCTGAGGAAGCTATGCTTCGGAAGTTCTTTCAAGGTATACATTTGAAGTTTTAAATAATTTCCTTAAATAATATTGCATCCTATATGGCATTGAGTGCTTCATGTGGTTACACTCTTACCTTTAGCAAAACCAAATGCCACTGAAGTCAAGAAGGACAATGAACCTCTTCAAAGTGAGGAAGAGGAAAAAGTTGATCATAATAGCTTAGATGAAATTGAGGAAGAGGAAGATCCATACAACCTCTGTCCAGAGGATATCTATGATACTGTGGATGCAAATAGTACTTACAACCCAGTAGTCCTGAACCGTCCACCAGCCCCCAACCCCAGGCCTGAGCATAACACTGAGCTTGAAAAGTCTACGACGTACATTTCTAGAGGTATGGTGCAGTCTGATTTTTATTTATTACGTTATATTTTTTTATATCACAAATGTGTCAAAAATATGTCACTTTTATTTTTTTGATAGTATTTTCAGATAAAGGTACATCTGAGAATAAAGCAAAGGACATGGGATATCATGCAGGTAAATCCCAATAAAAATAATTTTCTTTTCATTTAATCATTATAGTCTGTTATGCTTCTGTTTTCTCTTTTTTTCCACTTATATAAAGCTAGTTTAGAACTGGTCATGGTTTCATTTGGTAAACCGCTTTTGAAAAAGTGCCTTTATTTTATCTGCATCTTGATTACTTATCATCAGTCTTGTACAGTGCTGTAGCATGTTTCTGTGAGGCACGGGGCTTTTAATACTACCACATTGGTCAAAACCAGTAACCTTTGTAGTTGACTCAGTGGTTACAGCTAACTGTGCGTTGGGGGAATTTTTGGTGTCAGAGTGGGTAGGTGACTGAGAACAAATGTTCATGTGATCTTCTGACATTAATAGGCCCTTTTCACAGCAGACACTTAAATGTGATACGGGAAGAGCAAAAATGTACGTGGCCCGTACGGCAGAAGCGTTCTTGTTTTTCGCTCCTCATTTGAATATTTAACTTTAAATGGTAAAAATGAAAGTGAAGTTGAAACCTTGAGCAAACCCCAGCTGACAGGAAGTAAGGTGCAGCCTGGACTAGTTACCAGTTCATTGCACATTTACAGCCAGCTTAGAGTTGCCTATTTACATAACATGCGTGTATCTGGTAGCCCCCAGAGGCACTGGGCGCTCATACAGACACAGGAAGAACATGTAACGTCTGAATCCTGAACTTTCTTGCAGTGAGGCAACAGTCCACTACTGTCACTGACATGTCAGTTACATCCTCTGGTATTATCGTCTTGTATTATTATACTGCATTAGGATTGGTTAGCTGTGTGCACTGATTATGGGTCTGATTTTAAACTGGTTTGCTCATCATAAATAAAAATACAGTACTGTTATTGAACTATTGTCATCAACACATAACAAGAGGTCTTATTTTTGTTTTTGTGATTTTTTAGTTTTTAGGATTTAGTAGTTGTTTATATTTACATCAGAAATGTGAAGACATTTAAAATTTAAAATAATAAAAAATATTAGTGCGCTTGCTCTCGCACCCATATTACCATTATACATCAAACTATTGTAAGACTTTCATGAAACTAATACAATATTTTATGTTCCAAAGGTTTTTGCTTATAAATTAATAATAGAATAAATTATACACTATTTTCCTCCCATTCAGCTCGGCCTGTAGTGGAAGCCCCCACGCCTGCATATGATCCTTACGCTGGGATGAAGACCCCTGGGCAGAGGCAGCTCATATCTCTGCAAGAGAGGGTAAAAGTAGGAGAAATTACTGTGGACGAAGCAGTCCAAGAGTTTAAGGCTTGGCAGGTTGATCATGAGCGGAGGGCAAACTCCATACGCTATCAGCAGGTAGATCTAATGTTCAAACTTTTCTAAGGAGTTGATTGTTGGTTAAGCAATAAAAGTAATGCCTGTGTTTCCTTTTTCTTACTTGAGAAAAATCTGGAGACATTACGAAACAGCATCACCAGACGTCATAAAGAGAGAGAGAAGACAGGAAAGGAACTTGGTAAAATTATTTATGTTCTCATTTGGAATCAGATCAGGTTCACGCAGATTTAACACATTGTATACCTTCCACTGTTTATACGCTGATTATGTAATACTGTTAGGATTCATTGGTGAGAAACACATATTGAAAAATAGCATGCCATTGCTGTCAAAAAAGCTTATCTTTTTAATCTGGTCTTTTCCCGTAGAGTATGAGATAAGTGCACCCCTTCAGAGAAACTCATTCTGGGGCACTAGTGTGACATTAGAGTGTGCTGTGTATGAGTCGACACCCAGAGCGACGGCTCAGCCTCCTCCTGTGGCTCAGGTTATCCAGAGAGGCAGCTGGAAGACAGGTAGCACATCCAGCACATCGAGTGAGTCCAAATGCTTATCTTTACTTTCTGCTTTTATCAAGTACTAAACAAAAAGACTTAAAGCTTTCAGTCTTTCTTTGTGTGGCTTTCTTTGCAACTCCATTAGAGTGCAGATTGGGAGAAATGTAAATTATACACATATGTAAGTCACTGAAAAAGTGATGTGCTTGTAGTCTAACTTCCTGCCTCCACTTTTGAGTTGGAGAGAGAGGTACGTTTGAGCGCCAGATCTGATCATTCTGTCTTTTCTATGCGTCAATTTTAGCTGTGGTTCAAGGAAAAAGTGCTAGATGGGATCACTAGAATATTCACATGGATGGTACGAGGCAGTGTTACTAATAAACCAGCGTTTAATTAGATCTTGGACAGAGCTGACCTTGCTGAAAAATTATTTATATCAAAACAGAAATTCAACACATCAGTCACAGTTTTTCAAAGAAAAGAAAGGGTGCCGTGTTTGCTCAGTGGGTAAGCAGGCAACCACATGCTGCACAGCAAGAGAGCCGCGGCGCGGGTTTGAGTCCGACCGGTGGCCCTGCTGTGTGTTTTCTTCTGTTGCGGGCAAATAAAAGCAAAATGTATTTTAGTCTGACATTTTTTTTTAATCTTAATTGAGATCTCATTTTAAAAGTTTTCAATAAGAAAGCAAGAAATAAAGTAGTCAGATTATAGCTTGAAATATCAGGTTAATTGTAATAAACAGACTTTTTCTGTATGATAAAGTTACATGGCTCTAGTGATTTTGTCAATGTTACTTAATGTTCTCAAATGTCAGTGTATGTATTTTATTTTACTTTGTTATTATTATTTCCCATCTTTGTAGTTTTGTTATACATAAAGGATGAGACGTTTTGTGAAACTTTATTTGTGTTTTTACACGTCGCACCAGCAGTTATAATTCAGTCATAATGTTTTACGAAGAAAACCATTTTTTAGTTTGTTTAATTAGCCCACAAATGCAAAAGTATTTTAAGGTTTAAATTAATGTTTAATTTTGCTGTAGTAGATGTTTTATTCTTCTGTTTTTTTTAAAAAAAAGCAAACATTTGCACATAAATTTCAAAAGGGGCAAGCAGTTTCCTTTCAAAAACACTGATAACATTAACGGATTTAAAGAATGGCTTGCTATACTGCTTCATGATTACTTTAAGTCTGTAATGGTGGTATGCATATGAGCTGCGTCTCTGTCTTGCTCTGATTGTTCATACACCTTCTTGCAGACATCTTGTATAATAGTGTCAAGGCCTAAAACATATTTTACCCACATTTAGCGAAGTGGTCTTACAACATAATTCACCACAAGCACTAACCTCAGAGATACTCGGAATCACGTGTTTTATTTTTGCTGTGCTTCTTCTTGTCATCAGGCACCGAAAGCAACAGACTCAGCACGCACAGCACCTTTAGCTACAGCAGCGGTACAGAACCTGACGAGGTGAGCTTGATTTAACAATAGGTACAAGTGCATCTTCAAGGCACGTGGAAACTGAAGGGTTCACACAGAAATGCATTTGCATGAGTTATAGCTAGCTGTTTCTTCCTTCTTACTCTTTATAACCCAAATTAAAACTTCCCTTTCTCTTATGATGCTGCATGTGTCTGATGTCTATACAACATGACTGCATGCGCAGTAGAGAGGTAGAAAAAAAGAGGTAGAAAGTCTAGTGTTTAGTTTTGTTTTATTTTGCTCTCTTACTTCAGCTTTTCATTTCCTAAAATACCTTCCAGACAATATTTAAATGTAAGTTCTGTAAATGTGTGTTCTTTACTGAAGCAGATTCTATATCATTTTCATTAGCATTTACTGTCTGTCATCATGATTGAAGAAAAAGTACAGAGCTGAAGGAGATTTGGGGCACGGGCAGACAAAGAATCTCTTAGATTTTGGTGCAAATTCTGTCCTTCTTTTAATTGCAAGATGGGTAAGATGAGTATTCCCTGTCTGTTGTTAAAAGACTCAAACTGCACAACCCATCGTGGAAGCCTGACTGACACTGCTTAATGATTTCCTCAGGGTGTAATTAAAACAATGATCTTTTATTCTCCAGACCAACAAAACAACAACTGTCATCTTTGTGTGTTTAGCTGAAAATTTGGGAGTTCTTGACAGTTTCAGTAGATGAATTGCTTAAACCAATAACTGTGACAATGTTAGCTTTTTCATTAACTGACTCAGCTGTTAAACTAGAGCTTTAGGCTGTTTTATTTTGAAGTATTTCAAGTGTGGTCACATATATATGTCATTGTATTTTTAAAGGACTCAATAGAAAGTTTCCCTCCTCCACCACGACCGCCACGGCCAGGCAGTGCTGCACCTTCCATTCCTCCACCCAGGATTCCTCCACGGAACCCAGAAAGGTCAGTCTAGAGAACAGCGATTCAGATTACTGAAGTGAAAGCAGAACCATGCAGTACTGAGCACTATGCGACATCAGGTATAGGAAAAAACAACGCAAAGTAGCAAATACACTGTACGGTTACGTGAAGGTGCCTAGCAGCAATCATAACTGTGTTAGAATATGACAGAAAGACTGGGAGCACGTAAAAAAAAAATCTATAAGCAGCACTGAGTGAAACAGAAAAATGTAAAAGAGGAAATGTTCACCCACCACTAATTCGCAGCTGTGCGTTTCAGAGGAAGCCAGAGCGAGAAAGTGATCAAGATACTGATGCTTATACTCTGTAAACACACAAATAACTTCCACACACATAGGTGAGACCACTTATAGTGAGACCACTTAAAAATGAAAAAAATGAAAGTGACTGAAGTGGGTAGCAAGAGCTGCCGTAAATTCCTGAGAACCTGTGAAACGCTGCAGATCCTTTTTACTGATAAATGCCCTTCTGTGTCTCTTATCTCTTTCAAAAAAAGAATCTGGGTAGCAGTACAATGTATTTCTAAAATCTGATAAACAATCAGCTTCTTTAGCTTTCTGACATGATGTCAGAAATATTATATTATACTTTAAATATCTGCATAATACTTCTCATTCATACAGTAATTGTGTGTGATGAGTTTTAATTACTATTAGTGGGTAAATACAACATTTGTGTGCTGTTAAAAAAAAAGACTCAAGAGTTAGCAAAATTGCTTTAAGTACACAGAATTTTAAGTAATTTGACATCCACAGACTGACATTAAATTATTCAGTTTTGAAAGAATAAATAACAGAAATGAACAAACACCTACACCAAGTATGTATGAGCTGCTACATAGAGTATACTAAATTCTTTGTGCGTGGGTTCAATTTGTTCTCATTGCATGGCACTGTGATCTTATCTAGAGTTTTTCTTAGCATCTGTGTGTCTGAAGGTTAAAAGATCAAAAAGATATTTGTCTTGGGAACGTGTAAATGAGAAGTTACAGTATGAAGGGTGATGGAGTGCAAAGCGTTTGAATATAAACAACCAAATGAACTTAGTAAATTGATACAAACGTGCAACAGCTTAACTTGTGTGTGCGCTAACATTAGCTAACATTAGCTAACTTTAGCTAACTTTAGCTAAAAACGTAGCTAAATATAAAACTGCTTAATGTTTCTTTAATGGGCTGTAACTTAAAGAATTATTGATTTCATTAAAAATATTAATAATTCAGTTTATTATTCCACCTACATAACTAAATAAGATGATGACTAAATTCAGTAATGATAGAAAAAAATAACATGCTTTGACATTAACTAACTTTGCATAAGAGCTGTGACCACTATCAGAGAGTTCATGTACTGTAGTTCCTAAAACATGCAGTTTGTTAAAGTATTGAAATCTATTTTAAACCAGTGAATGAGTGATTCTTGTACAGTTCATATTTCCTGAATGTAGGGTGTCAGATAAGTAAATGATACAGAACTGTGTCTGAAATGTTATCTTTGCATCTTCTTTTCAAGTTTTGTTTTTTTTCTCACGCATAATTATAAGAAATTAAACGTCACAGTTTACACACCCTTTGCTGTATACCGTCTCTACTGTTACAGTGCAAATAACCTTCCTATACAGTAACAGTGTGTTTCCTGCAGGGTGACAGAGATGGTCCATGAGCGTTACATATCCTGCCCGACACGAATACTTCCTCAAAGACCTTCTTACAGGCCAACTGACTCAGCACCTCCTGTACCTCGCAGACATCGATGAGAGCCGCACATCTTCACGTTTACTGAATTTGGTCTCTCAAGTTGTAAGTTATTTATTGTGTAAGAGGGATAGAGAAGGTAACGTGTAGCTGTAAACAACCATCAGGTTTAGCAAGATGAACTCATGCAGAGTAATAGTTATATATTATTTAATTTTTTTTCTTTCTCATGTATGAGTCCACCGAACCAAAACATCCATTTCTCATGACTGTGCCTGTGATCCATGTGTGATATGTTTCCGCTGTATTTGCTATGGTATGTCTTTACTGTAAAAAATATCATAAAAGTTAGTGTGTAGTTGTAAATAAATGTGAGATTTTCAAAGAATATAATTGCAATAAATATTAAGTGTCCTAATGAAAATCATAATAGTAGTATTAATAGTAGGCGTATTAATTTCTTTTTGTTATGGGTTTAAATTTTGATATATTAGAATAGCAAACATTTGTTTTTCTTGATATTCTAATTATAATATTTCAGTGTGTTCAATCTCCTGTTGTGTAATTTAACTGAAAAGTGACATTAATGCTGCTCCGTTTACCAGATAAATATGTGATATTTTTGCCTGTGCTAATTATGAGTTTTGTGGTATTCTACTTACTTTACCTGAATTCCTGTTACCCACCAACAGCTTAGTGACTTACAGTTTAGCTGTGATGTTTGTACAGTATCATTCTTAAACTGAGTCATGAATGGAGTGGGGAAAGACAGTTTTGTTGTCTAACAGACCTTATGTAATTTTTTAAACATGACAAAATGGTGATTAAAAAAATATGTTTTAGCTGGGTAAGTACAACGCAGCCGCTGTTCATTTATTAAGCTGTGATATACCATTTGATCACTGGATGGTGCTTCACATCTTCTGTTACCCTCTAAAGGTATACTTCAGCTTATATTTACATATTTTTTTATGTATGTAAAAACCTTTTACTTGATATTATCAAATGAGTCAAATTAACATAGTGTTATGAATATAAATGAACCCTAAAATAGATCCTTTTAAATGCTTTGAGGAGAGAAAGGTACAAAGTGCGATGGAGTGTAGACAGCTGGGACTTCTGGCCAAAACTTTCAAAATAAAATCTTTACTGTTGTAAAAACGTCAAATACAGTACTCTACAAAAGTATTAAGCCACCCCTACAGCAACTGGCTGCCCTATTATTATGCTGAGCTTACAACTGTTTAACTTATTCCATAATAAACTGTATTTGTAGCAGGTGGATAACAGTAGTGAATATTAATATTATTCTACTATTAACAGCATAGTTATTTGGTGAATTTTTTTTGATTGATGATGATTGATAGTTACATAGTACTATGCAAAAGTCTTGAGAACATCCCTTATTTTCTAATATTTTGCTAGAAAAATGGGAATTAAAAGTCTTTAAAGTCATTTATTGAGGCATACACATTTAGACAATTCTAATTAGTTTCAAAGTTAATATTCAATATGACAATGTTTATTCTTCAATGCTGCTGGAAATCCCTTATACGAGCTTTCTAGTCATAGTCTTCAGGAATAGTTCAAAGCTCTCCTTTGGATGTTGTCTCTTTTGTTCTTTTCTCAGACTAAATGATCCCACACTGCTTCTGTAATGTTGTGCTCCGGGCTCTGTCGAGGCCAATCCATCAATCCATAAAGGAATTAAATAGAAAGGTGGATAAATAGCTAGATCTATCCAGATGCTTAATATTTCCCAGCTATCTACCCAGCGCAACAGACTTACAAAGTCAGCAGCTGAACTTTTTTCTTCCCCCTTTATGTTAATTCCGTTTTGAAGCGACTAGCTTCAGGCTTTTATTGTGAAAGGAGAGGTCTTCGCGCTCGGTGGGCGAGCAGTGCGCCGGTGTTGACGCAGTTGAAACCGGTGAGTGTGAAGCGCTGACAGGACGCTGGTGGAGAGCAGCTGTCGCAAAGAGCTCAGTGAAGTGTGTCTGTCTGCATCAGCGAGCACAACGCTGGATTACCATCACAGAGAGGTGAGCGTACCTGCTCGTTACAGCTGCACTTCTCTGAAGCCCTTCTTTAAGATTTTCTCTTAAAAGAAAGGTTCTTATTATCAGGGCATGAACAGTTTATTTTTATTTCCCACTGGCTCTGTTAACAGCTGACTTGAGAGTTGTTAAGGTGTGATGCAAAGCCAGTACTGCATAATGTATTTCATATTAATTACAGAGTCTGCTACGTGAGTTTATCAATGGTTAGCAAATATGAATGCTTCTGTGAGTCAGTCGGTTTTAATTTTGCATCTCAGCAGATGGGGGCTCTGGCTGTGGGACAGTTGCTGCAGTAAAGGCAGATCCATACAGTGGGAATGCGTCCCGCCATGGGTGCCGCACTCTGTAGCTGAATGCGAGAAGAAAAAACCTAAATCCTTAATCTGAAAATTAAAGGATTGCTGTCTGTATAACACTGCTGAATAACATTTGTGTATCTATTTATTTATTTTAAGACAAATCCGATCCCGTGCGTTGGTTTCTTTAAGTTGGACGGCGGCGGTTGTCAATGTGAGTCATAGGGGGCAGACTTCAGGCTACTCTACATGCATACAGTAGGGCTGTGACATCAAGACCATCCACTTAATGGAATGCATATTATGCGGCATGGAGATGTTGGGAGCTGTTCACTGTACAGTGTGATCAAACTAAACTGTCACCTCTGTCATCTTTGTTTTGGAGATATTCTTGATAGGAGGTTGATTTGGTAGGACCGTTATCATTTTCCACTCCTTATTCCAGGGACATCTTTGTGAGTATGACTAACTTAGCACCTGTGTTTTGTAACTGCACAATATTAAAAGTCTGGGTGTTCTTTGTGTTGACACAAGGACCTGAATGTTGGGCTATATGTCAAACAGGTCTGTCTGAAGACTCACACTGAACAGCATGTGATATGAACAACTGCTTGGCGGCACAACTGTGGCCACACACAGACTCACAGACTGTAACAAACACCTCCATCTTGCCCACATCTTAACTGGGATTTTCTCTTAGTCCCACTAAACACGCCACTGGGAAGGATTGTATGAAGGCAAAACTGACATTGGTCACTATGGTTGTAATTTTTTATAATATGCATTTTTCATTGTTGCTGTCATGGAATTCTAAGGAATTACAGAGGCATCTTTGCGTGATGTCTACCTGGAAAACAATCCTGCCGTTTCCTATTTTAACTGAAGATCTAAGAATGGAGCTTTCTATAATACATAAGACGCCTACTTGTGAAACTCTACAGATCCCCCGCCTCAGTCTTCATTCACATTTTTACCCCCGAGTAACATGAGTCTAAACAGGCGTGATAAAATATTAACCCTTGCACAAATAATTCATCAAACCGCTCCAAGGACAGGGGGAAAGCATTCAGACGGATTTTACTCCAAACCACCTGTTTCAGTGTTTTGCTGTGTAGCTGCCACGCTCTGGAAATAACCCAGTCACTTGTGTTCGTCTTATCATGTGGACTTGTTGGACGTGGTTAATGGAGATATTCAGTTATCTAAGCGTTGTTTACATAGAAAGATCAGGAAATCCATTAGCTTCCCACATGTCCTTACTACAAGTACAACAAAGACTTCTGGTTTACCAGATGTCAGTAGAGGACCTGTGGCTGTTTACACAGGGATTTTGATAGGTGTGTACATATAACACATCAGTCACATGTTTGGTAGCAGCTCACCCAGGAGCCATTTACTTAGGCAGGGAGCAGACGTACCCTTATGACATTTTGCAGGTTCTGTTGTGCATTTAAAGCAAGGTGAAAGTGATCTATGTGAAGGAAAATGTTTGTTATGTTCTGAAAGGTTGAACACATGACGGTATTGACTTTTTCTTCAACAGTAAATTTGGATGATTTGCAAAGGAATGCTTTCCCTCCTCGATTTAAAACATATATATGTATATATATGTATAGATACAGTGATTCATCAGGTGTTTTAGTGTATCTAAACAGGAGGATAGAGTGCACAGTTCAAATAATATTCAAACAGAGTGTGAAGTTTGCAACCTGCATTAGTTTTAGCTGCAACGTTTATGCTTGGATTTTTCCATTTGCAGAATAGCATCCACCACCGAGGTGCACATCGTGTTTCTGTATCCAAAAAAGCCGATACAGAACTGATTGATCTGCACAACAAACAGCTGCCTGATCTGTGCAACTTCTCGAGCGCGGGGCTCTTTGTTTACCATGAACCCAGCGCGGTTGTTAATATTTTATGACGAGTCACGTTACACAGTTCCCCTAGATTTGAGAGGAGCGATCCTCGGAAACATGAATCTCAAAACTGAATTTTAAAGATTTGCCAAAGCCAGCTGGCCTGGGGAATATCATAGTCTTGTTTTTCCATGATGATCTCCATGTGGTTTGGAAATCAGACAGACAACTAGTCACAATATGTTTTGTTTTTTCATTCAAGTCCAATTACCCCTTTGGTCATGCAGTCTCCTCAGAATTTATTTGCATTGCCAAAGTGTGGATAATTTAGCTTTTGCTGTTGTTTACATAGGTGGATACTGTCGCTGTGTTGTAGGCCTACTGTACCCATCTGTTCAGAATGATATATGTAGTTATATATGTACTACTATTTTTACTGGATATTGGAAGAATAATGAAATGATAGTATTTCCTTGTTGAGACATACTTTTTTAGGATCACTTGTTTTAATTAGCTGCGGTTTATGTACACCAGCTGTGTGGTGACGCTGGATATTTGCATGACTTGAACAGAAAGCTTTGTAGTGGCAGCATTTGTAGAGAACAGCCTTCGCTTTACTGGGAATAATGGATGGCTTTGGATCAGGCCGGATGTTTCAGCCAGACACCAGGTTTCTGTTTTCACTCCTTGTTAATGTTACAACAGGTTGCTTGGCAACCCCCACCCCCCACCACCGAACCCCCTGTCTGCTTTCACCGTCTCCTGCCATTGGATGAAGTGGATGGGGAAATGAAGTGTTATGCGTTGGCTTTTCAAGGTCGGTGGCGCACAGAACCCCCGCCCTGATCACGGATGCACGTAAACAAAACCGTGAAAAGATCATTTATGCTTTGGTGATAGATTTAAGCAGCGCCCGCCTCCACTGCCGTCACAAGCACCACACGTCCCACACCAACCCCCAACCCACCCATGTCAGCGCTGATGGAAAACACCAGCATCGCAGCATTTGCTGGCAGATAGTTTAATGAGAATCAGCAGACGTCTTGACTAAAAATCTCACAGACCAATCCAGAATTCTCAAGTGACACTTGTACGCCACAGCTTTCTCAATCGCTCACTGCAACATGTAACAAAGAGTAAGGACCATCTAATATTTTGCCACCACCTGTGAAGCGGGGCTGTTACAGACAGTGCTGCCTGCCTCTGTTTGTTTCTGGGTGTGACGGGGACGAGTCAGGCTGCACCGGCATTCCTGAAATAGATGGATGATGGGGACCAGTTGGAGTCCTGCTGCACGCTCATTTCACACGAGGATGCCTTCATAGCACTTAAAATTGCTGGATTATCGCATCGCTGTTTATATTCACGTTTAGCCGCCATATCCTATGACTCAATTATCAAGTAGTGCTGTCACATAGGCGCTCGGAGAGTTATATTAGGGAACACGCTCAGAGCTTCCAGTCCCTGTCAGAGTCCAAACATTCAGCGGAGATGAGGAAACACTTTGAGCGCACTCCGTGACAATGATTTGAATTGTCAGCGCCGCTCACCTAATGTGCAAGTACCTCCCATTATCTAAGCCGGGAGGAATCTGTTGTGCACAGCTGTGCTCATTATGGAGTTATGAGATTAAATAAACGCCATGTCTTATTCATACTACCAAATTACATACCTCTCCACTGTCTTATGGACTTTATTTTTTTCCAATTATGTCACTCTGTTTTCATCTGAAACTTTTTAAACTAAACTCAGCTCCTTTAAAAGTAAACTATCTGAAAGTCCCTTAAGGAGACACCGCAAAGCTAGTTGGATATTCAGTGTTTATCCTCTCTGTGAGGCCTGTGAGCCAAGCTCTCTCACTCTTGGAGTCAAGCCTGGAGCCCTTGCTGTGAAGATGTATCACCCTGGGTAAATTGTCAGCTCCCTGACATTCTTATTACGCTGGCTCTAAAAGCCTAGCAGGCATGTTAGAAGGAGCCTGGCTCTCTAACACAGTGTCTGTAACAGGCGGTTTGGTCCATGCAGCCAACTGCAGTCCTCCCCAGGACCTCGGCACGTACCAGCCAAGTGTTTCCTGTCCCGGGGATCTGGCCATGGTCACTTCCAGTAACTGTCTGGGCTTCTCGGGGATGCGTTGGCAGGTCGCTAGCCTCTCTGAGCGATGGGGAACACATCATACAATGACAAGTGTCACGAGTGGGTTTGTTTTCCCTCCAAAAAGGACCTTTTTATCTACAGGTGAAGAATTATCCTCAAAATAAGCCCTCAAATATGATAGTGATACTGCAGGATCGCTTTAAACTCTTCTTCAAAGAATTCAAAGGCATAGAAGCTGTCTTCATACAACCCCAGCTTAAGCTCCTTCCATTATCAACACAAATGTGTAATCCTGTTCTCAGGACTGTAATGAGGGTAGTGTGTAAGTTACATACATTTCCTTTTATGCTGCAGTTGTTTGAAATGAACTTCAAATAGCTTTGGTTGAGGAATGTGTAGAATCCAAGGCTGGTGTCCAGTGTGGAAGCTGTTTATGGAAGAGAGTGGGGAGGGTAGAAGGGTAGGTGGGGGGGTCTCTTCTCAATTAGGAGGATAAGCTGCTGCTCCGGAGCAGCCATTTCGAGCCATGTTTGGAGCTGTTTGGTGGGATCTGCACACAGCACTGGATAGCTTCTCCCCTCTCTGCCATTTGTTGACAAAGCAGAAGTCAAACTGCGTTACATAACAGCTCTTTCTCTCCGTCTATAGTACAGCTGAGCGTGTGAAGAGAGCTCTTTTGTGTTGACATGGCTCACTTTTAAGGCAGCCTCTGACTGTTTCACAGAGACCCCTACCCCCCATGGAGGGAATGCATTACAGTTCAACTTTGTATCACCCTGCTTTGTTTAGATTTGAAAATGGAAAGACAGGAAATTTAGATAATCCATAAGATCATACAGATGGAGTAATCTGTAGTGCCTGTAAAAATGCTCCAAGAGCTTAAATATTGAAGTCATAAATCGATTCAGGGAAAAATCTATTTACATAAGAGCATGTAGGGTTTTACACTAAGGTTAGAAGTGATAAGTTAGTCATTCTGGTTAGTAAACTCCATTCACAAACAAGTGATTGATGCACAGAGTTTTAAAATAATGCCAAATAATAATCTAATAAAATAGAAATAGCAAAAAAACAGTGAGCTTGACGCACAGTTTTGTCAGACAACTACAATAAAAATTTTCCAAAAGGAAAGTGCCAAAACTACAAGCAAAGCTCGAGGTCCAGTTTAAGATAAGGCTCAGACGAAGAAAATCTGTACAAGACATTGTGTAATTACACAGGGGATAAAGAATAACAAATTACAGTATGTGTCTATATGAAAACTATCCATCCATGCATCCATTTTCCTGTTTATTGAGCCAGGGTCACAATGTGACTGGAGCCTGTGGTATCCAGCATTAGGTGAGAGCCAGGATACCCAACAGACAGGTCGACGGCCATTCACAGGGTTAACGCAGAGAGACAGAAAACCATTCATGCTCACGTTTAGAATGACGTGCTTGTCTTTGGACTGGAAAACCTGTACAGGCACAGAACATCCAAACAGAAGGACAATAATGTTAAAAATTAGGTGCTTTGTTGTGTTTTGTTTATTATTACACTTTAGGGAGCAAACCTATTCAAGGATGAGAATAAAACAAGAGAGGCTTTCAGGCTGGTTCGTAAAGTAAATACAACTGCTAACATCTTTAAAACCCACCACATCTTTAAACACCCCACCTCCCACTCCGTGTAAATATCGGAAATGTTTCTCAAGCAAGTGAAGAATTGCATGGATATTGCAAAATTTCCTTAAAAAATTTCTATTATGTATCGAAAAAATCCTGGACGGACGGACAGACGGACGGATGGAAGGATGGATGGAACAACCAGGACATAAAGAACAGGGTCTATGACTTATTTATACAGATAAATTTGCGGGCTCTTTTCTGCATTGAGCTTGTAAAATCATCAGGGGAAAAAGGGTTGTCAAAGATTATATAAGTTGTTGAAATTTCTCTTCCTAACACGGCGATGTTCCATGAGAAAAAAATGTAAATATTTGTTGGTACCATTATATAACTGAAGGAAGTTCTCCCTGATCCAGGGAGGCAAAACTTTAAACAATAAAATCAGATGTCCTGTGGACACAAAGAGCCACCCGCATCATTTAGGAGGACGAAGAGTGGCTCAATCTTGACTGTTTTGTGAAAGATTGTAGCTAAACTCCTTGGTAACATTTTTTTTCAGTACCTCAGTGTCAAACGCCTTTGCCAGATACCCTTTTCCCTGTTTTTATTGATATTAATACAGTAAACAATGTAGTTTTCCATCATAGAGTAAGATAAATTTCATGTTTAGCTAGATTAATGCTGGGGAAGAAAGCTTTCCATCAATCTTAAAATTATTCAAGATTGTGGGGAAGATAAGATTCAGGATTTCAGAAAGTACTCAACATGAAAACAGAGAAAGTTGCCATATTTTTTCTGTTTTATATGTAAAACTTTTAAATGAATCAGCAACAAGTGTTTGAATACTGCCCTCGCGCAGGGAGGGAGCCTTTCTTTTGAATCAGGGATTCTGGGAACCCATCAGCTACTGTGCTGGCTAAGCTTCTGGGTGCAATGGGCCTTGATGATGGGGGCTTTCAGTGTAGCCAGCCAGTGGGCTTAGAGTTCCATTTCTGCCTGCCAGCAACTGTTTACGAATGCAGGTAAATTAAAAAGAAAAAAGCCAATAGAATCCTCGTCACACGATGGCCCGCTCAGACGTGAGTTGTGAATAGCGCTGGGACTGCAGGCAGATTCCGGGAAACCCGAAAGCATCTGTGGCATTGAAGACCTTATGGGTGGCTGAATCATCCAGTAGCAAATTGCAGCTATCATCTTTGGTCTGCCTCTCTGTCTCTCATCTGCTGTCCTGCGTGAGCATTTTAAGAGGCAGGAGGATTTCCACAGTTGTTGAGTGGGTGCAACATTCCCAGGTGGCATGTGGTGACAGGTGCATCTGAACACGCCTGTTGTCGCAAGCAAACAGACCCCCCCCCCCCGCATAGCGAAAGGTCAAGGTCAACCCTGGGACTGTTCCGCCCACATGAGACCCTCAAAGCTCGGCCGTGCGGCTCACGGGGCTTCAGAGGATCCTGATGTACGTCGTGGAATAAGGGCTGTTTGTACACATCATCAGGAAGGTAATGTATCTCTCTCTCCAGACATGCAGTGACGCCTTGGGGTGGTCGTTGGCTTTTATGAGTTGTTTGTTTTGGCAGTGTTGGTCACACCAGGGAGCTTTCGTTCAGTAGGAGGTTTATGTATCTGTGTGTGAGAGAGAGTGTTGTGTTGTAATGGAGCTGAGAGATGCATATTGGATGAATCATCTGGGCTTTGCTGCTTTTAGATAATGGCAGAGGTCAGAGCTGAGAGGGTGTTTCACTGACTGTGATGTGAATATAATGACACCTACCCTGTTAATTGTTAAACTGTGAATTTGAATTTAACTCTTTTTTTGGTAAATGTTATAAGACTTAGTTTCTACATGTCAGACTTGTTTTGTTTTGGGGGGGTTTCTGAGAAATCAGCACAAATAACACTTAATAGCACATCCGCTAGCTTTAAAAAAAGGAAATTGATAACTTGACGCTAGAAAAGTCAGGCTGTCTTTGGAACCTTTGAGCCACTAACTCATGGCCCACTAACTGGTCTGCTGAACTTTGAACAAATTCAGCAAATAGTGACTTAACTTCATATCCACTAAGCCAAATAGACTCATAACAGGACCCGAGTGCACAGGAGCTTCCTGGATTATAAGGAATGACAGTGAATTTAGATAATGTTTTAATCAGATGGCTGATGTAGCGTCTTCTTATTTTTCTGTTTGCCTTGGCCCGGCCCGTGCTGTCCTAGCAATGCTCTGCCCTTTTTTTTACAGTCTGGATGAATGGTGCTCTCTGCCCTGCTGTGCTCAGAAGCACCTCTTCCTAAAAAGGCCAGGGATGATCTCTGCTCTGTGTGTTTATACAGCAAACTAAACGCTGTCAGCTGTCATACTCGCTCTATCTGTTATATGCCAGAATTTCAAACACACTCAAAATGCTCTTTCTACTGTAAATTCTCCATCTCGGGGTTCATGTGAGGATACAGCGGAAGCAGAACTGAGATCAGTGTAAGCACTCCTCAAAGGAATGCCTGTTAATGGTTTTGGAAATGAGATCATGGATGCTTTGCCTCTCCGGGATGCAGGGGGTCAAGAAGCAAGCTGATTTTATTAAAGAGGGACGGGAAATAAACACACGGTTTCTGATGCTCAGGGACGGCTCAGCTCCAATACTGGAAAACGTTTAAAAAGGTTTTTTGCTTTGTGTCTCCTTGGGACTTGTTTGGAATTGCTCCCATTTTCCCTCATCCATTTTAGGCCTATTTGTGGAGGCTTCCAGCTGGAACATCAGCCTGTTCTGCAGGTTGGCTTATTTACCGCCATGTGTAAACAGAGAGCACACAGTGTCCCACGCAAGCTCAGAAGAAAAGGAACAACTTTAAAAGCAGCTTAAAATTTTCATTACAGAGTAAATTCTAGACGGCTTTTGCTGCTCTGGCTTTTGCTCACTGTTTTCCTCTTAGTTTACAAATGAAAATGAAAAGAAAACACTCTTTGTGTCTGTTTGTGTATATGAACAAGTAACTGTTTGAGTGTCTTGGTGAGTGTGTTTGCAGTCTTAATCAGTCTTTTTCTTGGCATTTGAAATGGGGATGTCTCCTAAATCAGCCATGCTGCCTGAGCACAACGGCCAGATGAGCAGTAGGAAGTTTCACAGATACTTTTATGGTGGCCGTGCTCTGACTTCTGCATGCGCCACTGCTGGAGCTTAGAGCAATACGGGTTACTTTTCTCCTGTCTTGTTGTCATTAAAGGGAAGCACGTGCAATTTTGGTATTTATATCAAAGTACTGAAAGTACTGAATTTGATTCTCAATAATCTTAATTATCTTTGCTGAGTAACAGTGGAATTGTACAGCAAGAATGCATTGAACAGATCTTTGTGGCATCTGATCCATGCTACCGATGTTTCACTGCAACTTTTAGTATCTGTAACATAAGTTGTAATGTCTCTCTGGATGGAAAAAATCATTATATATTATATAGACTGTGCTGTATTATGTTCTAAGCAAACAATGGCTTGAGTTTGAAAGTTTTTCTGAATTAAACAACACTTTGAATTACTAATATAACTTAATGTGAAAGAGCCTTCAGATGATTTAAACAGATAAAGTTCGCTGCCTTCCTGTGTTGTATCTCATTTCAGTGTGTAACCCAACCACAGAGGCACAACCACAGTTTCATTAGCTGTATGTGGTTCCTCATTAAAGCTGTCTTTGCAGTGCCTTCACTATTAATGCCAGTGCTAAAGCAAATCTTACCCGTATAAGACATTTTCTGTGTATGTTATATTCCTTCAGTGCATACAGTCATCCATTCTAACAAGCAGAGACCTGGCCCGGTTATCAAATTCATGCTCCTCAGTCCATCTGATGTGAAGTTTATTGAGAATGATGCAGATGTTTCCACTGCTGCTGGTGCTACATTTGTCAGACTAAGTCATGAACATTGGAGGGAAGCACAGGTGACTGTAGATTAAAATGAACACGAGTGGATTTCTTTATAGGTGCCCATAGATCCAAACCCTTTCATCTCTTTCTGCTAGGACCTGAAAGGAATTGAAAATTTTGTTTTGTGCCTCCAACAAAAAGTTATTTAGTTGTTGTTCATAATTTTTTTTTCTGAATTCTGTCTGGATCTTTGTGTAGCTGCAGGTTAATAGTTAATAATACATCATAGGAATCTATCGTGGGGAATCCTCCTATTTAATAGTCTTCCATGTGTTTCCTTTCCAGGGCTCTCCAGCAGAGGGCGGCGTAAGACCAAGCGCAACTCCCAGTAAGTCAGCTCTCAGTCTAAGCCTATCAAATAGTTATAGTTTAACCTCATCTCCTCTGTACCACAATGATGTGAATTCATCACTTGCATGGCATTAAATCGATCACGAGCACCCTTGTTAAATCAGATAGTGAATTGCTTTAATGAACAGGTGATAGATAACTGCTGGATAATTGCTTCAAATCTTAAAAGTGGGATGTTTTGCCTTAAATTTTTTTCATAATCACACACAAAAAAACTCTTTTTGTTCCTTCCTGTGTGTTTGTTGTGTTAAAGTCCCTTCAGGTCCTCGAACAGTCTGTGCTGTCAGGATTACACCTGTGAAAAGCATGAAAGGCTCTCCTGACCTGATTCCCACCCCAGGTGATGCATCCATGTGGCTCATCAATGTTTCAGCTACTACAGTTGTGGAAACCTCATACTCACACAGAAGACATAGAATGTGGTCTTCAAAGTCACTTGTTGAGAATTAGGTGTTAATTTAACGAGGGAATAAAGAAATACTGCATAGAGCAAGCTTCAGGCGCTCTACTTTCACCTCTGGCGGGGTGCTCATGGTAATTAGTTTTACAGGACAGCAGGATATTAATTTGATGGCCTGGTTTTGATGTAACAGTTCTATTTTGGCGATTTGGAGCATGAAGTAGCAGTAAGTTGGATTCTCAGCAGCAAGACGTTCCTTAAAAACCACCAAAACAAATAAATAAATAGCAGCTAAAGTGAGATTTTGAATGTTTTCAGATTTGGACCCGAGCAGAGTTTGCAAAGGGAAAGGCGTGGTGACCCTAAGGGCCACTCTCGTCCACATCGATGATGAGGACTGCATCAGCGATGAGCCAAACGTCATCTCAACACCAAGTAAGTCAGGACAGCTGCCACAGTTGTTTCGTAACAGCTCTCCACATGATGAAGAGAATATTAAGAGGTTAGCAAGAATAACATGGCCACGTGTGTGTGGTGGTGGGGGACCAGGAGCACATCCGTGTAAAATGTGGACAGAGGATGTCAGTTTGGCCGTAATTTAACGGGCGTTTCGTCATGTTTGTCAGCATTTCAAGTGTTTTTGCAGGATTATATAACTACTCACGTTTTAAAGTGTATGCTCAGCTGGGCACGCTCAGAGCCGTGATGAAGGGCGACTGCTCATATTTTCATACAAGTGTCAAAGAGGTCTTTTGTTGCGGCCTGCCCACGCTGCACTTTGGAGCAGGCAGCCTTAACTGTGGGCTCGTTTGTTGTGCAGAGCGGAATGGAACCGGTCTGGAGGCTAGCCAAGGCTTTTGGGGAGATGCTTTAATTGTTGTAGAGTCTGAATATAAAGGCCAGTGGAACAAATGGCCTTAACAGCTAACTGAATAGGTACTTTGTTCTTGTGACAAAGTTCAGAGATTGTGGGAGAATCCTTCTTCTTTTTTTTCTAGGGATATTAACAGCCCCATGCATGAAAACCACTAAGGAAAGCATTCACACCCTGCAGAATGAAATGGAGATTTATTTTATCTGCAATTATCTGTTATGATTTGCTGTCATAAGCTCGGTCAGAGAATTTACTTTTTAGCATCGTCCCCAGTGTTTTTGTTCTTGCCGCGCTGGCTGCCAAACTAAGAGAGTTTTGGACCCTTTTTAGGTGGCTGGACAAGCCAGATTAATGGAGACAGCTCTAAAGCAGGACTGGCTGAGGGTGGCAGCAATGACACAGCCGATTTACCTCCTGTAAACAACACTCTGTGCCAGGTACGTTTACTTCCACCCCATTTAACACACGATCTTGGTTTGATTTTATGAGCACTGAGTGATCTTGTTATTTTAGGGTGCTGGTTAGATGTCTTTTTTTTCTTCTTGTTTTTATTACAGGACGGTTTTTCTTTCTCTTGACTTGTAAACTTGTATCTTCTGTCACTTTCAGAACAATTCATCTGAGAGCATAAAAAATCAAGCTCCGTTCTCCACTGACATTCAGAACTCGGTGACATCGACTCCCAGCTCTGTTTATCCCTGCACCAGCATAGTTAACCCCACCATAGTCCTGCTACAACACAACAGAGGTGAGCACACCTGTCTGTAGGTTGGGGGCAACAGATATTAAGAAGCTTAAAATTGCTTGTGTGCCCTTTTAGGGAAGCTTGGTGGTATTAAGTCATATATATGTCACTCAGACCCACTGAATGTTGCACTGGAGCACCAGCATGTCAGATCAAAAACACACATGCAGAGGGACCAGCTGCCAAAACACAGAATAACCTCAGCTTACAGTTCAGGCACTGGTTGTGTTGCTTTTCTGCTTATCACTCCGCTACATCTTTACTTAGCGAGTAGATGTTTTCTGCTGTGTCAGTGTTCAAAGTCTCACATGGAACATTTAACGGTGTTGTTGTCTCTGTCCGCGTTACATGTATAACAACTGCTTTCACACATCACTGCTGAGTCACGTTTTACTTGCCATGTCTCTGTCTGTGTTTGTTTCACAACAGAACAGCAAAAGCAGCTTTCTCATTCTGAAGGTACGCACTGAGGTCTTGTTGATGTCTACAACATATAACACTTTTTTTTTTCATTCGTTCGACTGCTCGCAGAAGTGCTGCTTTTATTAAAGTGCAACACCTTTTTCATTTCTCGACTGAACCATCTGTGTGCTCACCACCCCCCTTTTCCCGGTTTCATGACTAACTTTTGTTTGTTAGTTTGATACAAGCGTCATGAAGTAATAAGTCAAGATACTGGCGCCAACATGTTACCATTTTTGGGAACGCAGTACGATGCTCAGGTTATACAGAACACATTTCATTTCCTTTTTGTTTGATGCTGTTTTTCTTTTGTGTTGCTTCTTATCAAATCTGGGATTTTAATCTTAGACTTTATTGTTCCCGTCACCAGTGGGTTACATGGAAAAATTACTGATTAGCATGAAGTTGAGTTTTGTAGGCCGGCTTCTGTTCTTTCATTTATTTACTTGGCATTGGACAAACCTTATCCTTATCATTTAAATCCAAGTGTGTGTGACTGAGCCTGTCGTACCACTGAGAAGTCATGTAGAAAACAAAGACAATATACTTTCTGATATTTGTCATGTATTTTATGTAAAAGGGGCATGAAAGGCAGTATACCCAAAATGCATTGTGTAGCTTACTAGGATGAGCTGGTGACCCATATTCCAAAGACATTTTTCATCTGGATTGCTGGAAATACACTGGTGGCACTATTATTAAGAGTCTCCCTGTTAAGTTAAAAGTTGAGTTTATTAGCAGTATAAAACACACGTAGCCAGCTCAGTAAACTGAGCTACAGGCTTACTCTGCTTGGTAGAGCGGTATTAATATCTGAATCACTTCACTGAGTGAAGTATCCCAGTAAGTAATGGTGGTTTCCCAGCATAAACAATAAATGGGTGGTGGAAGTAACTTAAGTAAATAATGTACTGCATCTGAAATGTTCTGAAAAGTTATTTCTTGCACAAATTTTATATAATCTCTCTTCATGCTTCTTGGTTGCTTCCCATATGGAAAAGATATATATAAATCTTATAAAGTTTTTATCTGTCTTGTATGAAACTTGTATGAAAAGCATACAGGAGTGAAAACACATATAAGATCCCTTGAAAAATTATATAATGAAACTTGTATGTTTTATATATTTACTAAAAAAATATATGAAAGTAATGAGAAAGTGGCCACTTTCATGAGTAAATCATATATGTTTTTACTATTTCTTTTCCATATGGGTTGTGCTGCCATATCACTGGAAATGTGTTGTGAGCTTAGCTTTCTTTTAGCTTATTTTTCTTGTGCTTCACAGACCCAACCCCAGAAAGGGACAAAAGCCCCGAATCCAGAAGTGAAACTGTCAGTCCAGTCCCTGAAATGGACGGGAAGAGGCAGCGGCTATCACTGCACTCCCCTGTGCTGAGTCCTCTCAACAAGCCCATTGTGCCTGTACGGGTGAGCGATTAAACCAGCTGTCGAATGAAGACTAATCGACTCTCTGTAAATGTTTAATGGCTGCTTTGTTTAGATAACACATGAGTGATTAATGCTACAGTAAAAGAGGTATTTACACAAAAAACATGACCACATGTCATGTTTTTGATGTGATTATTATTTTTATTTTTATTAATCGTTGTAATAAATATAATATATAGTCCTCTAATCACACTCATAGCAGGTGTGTGTTACTAATAGCACTCTCACATTTAGGTGTCAGCTTCACAATAGCACTGCATCAGAATTCACGTTAAATGAGATGCTGTCATTCTCATTTGTTGCACTTTATTAAATGAAACAAAATGCTCTGAGAAACTCAGACAGGGGAATGTCTTCCTGCTCGAAAAGGATGCAGATGATGCTCTTCTGAAATTCTCATTGACTGGTTGTGAATTAATTGTTCCCACACTGTAATTTCAGAACACTGAAAAGTCCAAAGACTGGTATAAGACAATGTTCAAACAGATTCACAAAATACCTGGTAAGTCGTTTCTTTTTTTCTACTCTGTGTTGTTTCTCTGTTTGATCAGTTTTGCCTGGTCTGTTTCTGTCCCTGTGTGTCTTTATATATATGTCTCTGTGTTATGTCATGCTGTCCTCTGTCTCTCCATCATTGTGCATAGAGCCTATTGAGGAAAACCCTTACCGTCCCACCTACATATTCCCTGAGAGCTATGAGATTCAGGTGAAATCGAAAGGTATCTGATGGCAGTAACTCCACTCTCGTTGGCTTTACTAATCTGCAGCCATCTTGGACCCTCTTAAATACTTCAGCTGTGTTTAATCTTTGCGCTAGTATCTACTCGCCTCGAAACGACCGAGCTCGAAGATGCAGAAAGGCTTTAATGTAATCTTTTCTGACATGTGTTTCTTAACAGTCACTATTACAGTAATCTTTAAATACACCGCAAGGTTCGTGCAGAACTCCTGATCACAGAACGAATCTGTTTGCATCTAATACTGTGCAAAAGTCTGGTGCCACCCCTTGTTTCGTGGAAGTGTAGAATATATAAGGAAAAAATAGAGTTTGTACAGTTCTAACAAACTTGAAAGTCACTATTTGGTTTGACCACCTTTATTCTTCAACACAGCCTGAACTCTTTTTGCGAAGTTTTCTAGTAATTTCTGTAAGTACTCTTTAATAATAGTTCTCCGGGCTTCTTGAAGCTCAGTCACAGCTCTTCTTTGGATTCTGGCTGCCTTTTGTTCTGTTCTCAGTCAAGATGATCCCACATGGATTCAGTAATGTTGAGGTCCAGGCATTGGGGAGGCCAATCCACGATTGAATGTGTTCCTGATTGTGTGTTTTTTTTCTGCCCAGGTGTACTTTTACTGCATTGGCAGTGTGTTTGTGATCACTGTCATGCTGAAAAACAAAGCTGTTGCCAATCAGATGCATTCTAGATGTTATTGCATTGCAAATGGTGCTTGCAAAGAAAAGTGTCTGGTCTTCTTTAAGTTGCTTGAAGACGTTTCACCTCTCATCCGAGAAGCTTTTTCAGTTCTAAGGTCAAATGGCGGAACATTGGTATCCTCAAAAGCGCGTCCTTTATCCTTAAGATGCAGATGGACTGCTGAGTCTTGGCCTGTGGAGGTGGCTCTTCGAAGCCAATGTTCGCATTTTGGACAGAGAGGACAGATGGTTTGAAAGAGGAGTGAAAGAAACCATCTATGTCCACTGTGAGCGACCATCTTTGAACAGAGGCGGTGGTTTACGACACCAACTCTCTGCCATCTATAATCCAGTTTTGAGATCCCTCTCCAGACGCCTTAACGCCCACTCACATCCTGGGCCATCTGACCTCAGGAAATCGCATGATAAGGTGGGGCCAGGTTTCACAATGAGCTCACCCGAAACCCTGGCTGATTGGGACCCACACCCAATTTCACACCTTGGCTCAGGTGATTAGAGGATCATCAGGGCGTCCTTTTGTCCCTCTTTGGGGGGAAACTCCCACTGGGTTTAAATCTGGGACTCTCCGCCATTTGACCTTAAAACTGAAGAAGCTTCTCGGATGAGAGGTGAAACGTCTTCAAGCAACTTAAAGAAGTCCAGACGCTTTTCTTTGCAAGCTCCTTTGACTACGATGACCTGGATGACTGAGAACCTTCACAGACATATTGCATTGTAAACCAAAATCTGATGATGCTTTTCTGTGTATATAATTTCATCGATTTTCATCTTCAGTATCCCCAACTGAAATGCAACACCAAACCATGACAGAGCCTCCGTTATGTTTTACAGATGTCTGTAAAGACTCACTGTTGTCCCTCTCTCCTGACCTCTCCTGTACATACTAATGAACCACAAATTTCACATTTGTATTCATTACTCTGTAAGACCTGTAGCCACTGATTTCCAGTCCAGGTTTTGTGTAATTTGACATATCTTATCCTTTTCTTCCTTAAGAATGGCTTCTTGATACTCGCTCTTCCACAAAGACCATTTCTGATGAGGCTTCAATGAAAGGTAGATGGATCATGTAAGGGCCGGATGCACCTCTTAGGTCCTGTGTCAGATCTTTGCTGGATTTTTTCCAATTTCTTAAGTACATGACTTTCAGATGCTGTTCGTTTGCTGTATGTAGCTTTTTGGGCTTTTTTTTTTTTCTTTTGTCCTCAATTTTTCCAATTACCTCAAATTTTTTTAAGGACATGCTGCAATGCCGAGACACGCTGCTGGTAACAAAGTGACTAAAAATGCAGTTTAAAAATTGATTCTTTGCTGAGTCGTTTGTCATTTGTAAAAACAACACAGGTTCAGCCCTTGTTAGGCGCCTGGTGCTTAAATGATTCATGGGTTAGTGTGGCTTAAAAAAACATTTCTCTGAAAATGGTCAGGTACAAGAACTGGACTGAAGTGAAAAAGAATACACGGAGAACTATTCCTCAAAGCTACTTAAAGAACAATATGAAGAAATAAGGGGTGGCACAACACTTTTGGACAATACTGTATGCTGTGGCATAACACAGTAGGAAAACGACAGGTGTAAATAACAAAATTATATAATGAGTGATACTTTTTATGCATAATTATCAAAAAATCCTACTTCAGGAGTGAAATAAAAATAACTAAATTCTGAGTTTTATTACAATTATTGAAACAATCATTGATTAAAGAAAAGGTTATCTCATCTACTGAAGTGTTATGATCATCCCCTGAATAATATACTATTTCCAGTTGATGCATGGATGATGCACGACGCCTTCAAGTGTATTTTTCCTTTTATATCAGAAAAATGTAATAATATTGTCATGTTCTTTTTTTTCTGTTAACCATCTATTACTACAAATTTCAGGCTGTAATCTTTTTTTAAATATTTTGTAGATGCTTATTCTGACTTTTCTGCAATAAGGCATCTTTTGCATTATTTCCACCACTAGGTGCCGCTGTAGTCCTACATTAAGGTTTTTAGTCTGCTACCCAGAGTTGAATCTATGCAAGATCTCATAATAATACTCTACTAACCAGTGTTTAGGTTGAAGCACTAGATGGTTAAGGTAGAGTCTGGCTCATAGTTTTGGTTTTGGATTTGCACATTCTAGCCACCACAGCAAGGTTTTAGGTCAAATGAAAGGAGATGCTCAGTGGTCAACGTAGATGTGTAGCTGTGACACTTACCAGAGCTCTCTGACTGTGACAGTTCTGGCTCTGTGGCTCTACAGTGCATTACTCAGTCAGACCCTCAGTGCTCATCGATGCTTGGATCCCCTTTTAGCTCAGTAATGCTTCCCTTGAAGTGCTTTGATTTGACACTCTTTGCCTGTGTTTGGTCTAATGGAAGGTGTGAGGCAAGGGAAAAAGCAGGAAAAGAGTGTCTTCAGTGTCTTCTGAATTATTTAATACTGTGCTATATTCATTGCTTTTTAAGTAAGAAAGACAGCAAGAGATAAAATTAATAATAAATCACTTTTTATTGCTGTACTTTCCTCTTTCAGATGATGGTCCTACCCCCTTTGGTTACTTGGAAGATGGTGAGTCTGGGATAAGTAGCTGTAGGAGTTCAACCAAAATAATGTTCTAAATTTGGAGGCACTATTTACACAGTGCAAGTATTGAGGTATTTATGTTCCTATTTCCAGTGAGAGCAGTCCCACGCTCAAAAAGTGAGAATGAGGTTGATTCAAGAGGCTGCTCGATGCCAGTGCCAATGCGGTCGTCTTCCCTCAAACCCTCTGCCAAAAGGTCAGCATCTTCCATCTGCCCCAGTCCAAAGCGAAGATGTTTGCTTTGATACTTAACACACAGCACAGTTCTGTTTGTGTTTGTTAGAAGAAGAAGCTGTTCACAGTTCGGAATACTTCAAATACTGAAATACTGAAATACTGCCTGTTTTTACCTACAGAGTTAGTAAGTGTAGATAAGCAGGGCTTACTGTAGTGGAGCAAAAAAGCTATTTATTCCCTGACTTTGAAAATCTAAGCATGCTTTGTTCCCATTGGCTTCCACCACTGTGTCCTCTAGTTTTTTGCTTGAAGTATGATTAGTGTCAACCTTCCACACCGCATGTCAGCACAGACAAAGGCCTGCCTCTGCGCTCAGAGACGTGAGTGATGGAGTGATGAAGGCAGACAGGTGATAGAGGATAAAGTGTTGCCCACAAAAGCTGCAGATGACATGTTGAGGACTGACCTTCCTTGTTCCTTGGTGTTTGTGGATGAAGCCCCGCGCTCCTAAACGCGTCGTTATCAGTGCTGCTGAAACGTCCCGCGTTGTTCTTGATGCTCATCAAAGAGAGCATGCTTTTTGTTTGCCCTATTTTTTTTTTTCTGTTTTTCTGAATAGTCGTTTTATACTTGACTGTCTGTTAAGAAATTCTCCCAGGAAATGCTGCGCTCTGTTTTTTGTTACCAGGTCCAATCTAGTTGACCTAATCAAATTACTCATTTGGCTCAACTGTGAATTGGATTTTCTGTCCTATCATCATTAGACGCAGAGGAGGAGGACAGGGAGGCAGGCATAATGAGGGCGGACGTCATATATGAATCGTAAAAAAAAAAGATATCTTAGCCTGTGCTGGTTGCTATGGAGACTACTTGATAAGGATTGGCTGTCTTCGATCTCACACCCCACCCTTCCCCAATTCCCGCCTCTCTTCACAGGAATGAGTGGGAGCCCCCAGATAAAAAGGTAGACACCAGGAAGTACCGCGCCGAGCCCAAGAGCATCTTTGAGTACGAGCCGGGGAAATCATCGGTGCTGAAGCTGGAGAGAACGGTATGCTAGCCTCCTGCCTGTTTCTCCCCCGCCCTCTCTCTTTCCCTTCCTCTCTCTGCCTTTGTGTTTTCATGTCGTGTGAGCTATTCCACACTCCACCCATCATGCGACCCCCGCACCCCCACCACCTCCACTGTGTCTAAGCTCCTGAGTGGCAGCTTCACTAACGGCTCGGCAGGCGACGTATGTGTAGCCACTACATTCCTTAAGGGTGTCCTGTTGCGGTGACAGACGATCCTGTTTGGAAGCAAGCGGAGTAGTATCACTTACAAGGATAGCCATTGTCTTCCTGTGTTCAGTTTAAGGTTATTGGGCTGAATCGGCTCGTGAGAGCATCCCGACAGTCCCTGCACAGACACTAAACATTGATCCTGTGTGTTTACTAGAGAGGAAATGCAATGCTCTCTGTCTTGTGTTCATTTCTCACCTGGACACTTTGTGATGAGGAAATGATGCAGCATTACTCAGTGTCCTTGAGAGTTATCTTTTGTGTCTCATAAGATTCAGGTGGCTGTTTTTATATTTCCCTCTTACATAATATTGAGGACATGGGAATATTCGGTATTGTAATGAAGTACTTAGTTGGTTATGTAATTGCTGTCTGAAGCCCATTTACATCAAACTAGTAGATGTTTTTAGCCAAGATCTAGCCTGATTCTCCTAATGAATGCAGTGCCAACCAGTGCATTCATTAGGAGTGTGCTCCAATTCATCCCGGGACAGGGGTAAAATAATGAGCTCTGTTGTTTTTAATTACAAGCTCAAATTGTTATAATAGAAGAATGCGCTTGTTAATGGAGGTGGTCATTTTCCTTTCAGTCCATTCATGTTACACAAAGTTGTGTTGTTCTCCATATATGACTACATTTCTGCGGATCAAGAATGAGTATGCATGTGTTGTTGGACATTATGTATCTGCTTGTTAATTAGATTAGAATAAAATTGATATGTAGTTCTTATTAAATAACAGCTTTGTGCCGGTAAACGGCTTAAAGGACAGTTTTATATCCATTTGTATTTTATAGATAGTGTGTTATCTTTGGTCGCTGAAAGTGTTTTTCCTTTCTCCCTTCTAAAGTAATTGACCCTGTGCACGAGAAAATGCTAACTTCCTGGTTTGAGACCGGATGTGGGGTTGTACATTTCCGGTAGCTTTACTTTGCGGTCAATCGCTACTGCGAAGATATACTCCACAATCATGTCCAAAACTCGAAAACGGAAAGATCGCGTTAAGTTACAAAGAGCAGAAGGTGGGAACATTCACCACTGTTGTGTCATAAAAAATCTAATGATCAACTTTGACATTTAAAGAGTTTAGATCGATCAGTTGTTTACATCACTCAGCACAAGCAGAACTGCCTCACTGCATGCAGAAGACACATCGTCCACATTCAGAAGCACATCTCTGTATAGTGACTGGTCTTATGATTTAAACAGGCAAATGTTCAGCATTCAAACTGCAGGTGAAGAATAGTCAAACCAGATGTTTCCCCCATTATGTCGATATCAGCTAGTCAAGTACACACCTACACAGCATGTCAACAAACCATGAAAAAAAGCCACACAAAAAAATGAATGATTGCTGGTAAGGGTTTCTATACATTAGTATGTACGAAGGGTATGTTGTGACTTACCTTAAAAATTACAGTGGTCCCTCGCTATAACGCGGTTCACCTTTCACCTCGCTGTTTCGCAGATTTTTTTAGTGCAAGTTTGCATGCTTTTGTTTTTTTTACGTCACATTGTGTCCTGCGTCCTGATCGCTGCAGACGATCTCCTCCGTGACGTCTCTCCTGTACAATACAGAATCGCTGCATCGATTGCTAGCAGTGTGACTCTGAAGTGCAGTACTGTATGTCGACGATGTCCACCAAACGTTTTGCACCGTCAAAAAATAAAATTGGCTACTTGATTTCACCTATCGCTTTTTATTTTTAGAACATAACACCCGCGATAAACGAGGGACCGCTGTTTACAGATGCCTAGAAATATAAAATTTGAATCCCTTTTCTCTTTTGCTCTGAGGCGCGGGGGAAAAAACATCGACAAGTCGATGAACATCATTTACAGATATATTGGGTAAATGCCCAAGACATCTATAGAAATGTAAATCGCTGCTCGATTCATTCATTTGCTAAACTTGTTTTGGACAGTAAACAAGGCCGAATAGGACACCGGAAACACAGCTCCCCACAGGAGTTTCCACACCGGAAGTAGCATATGCTAACGTGCACATAGTCTATTGTATTTGAAAAGATGCAAAGTTGCATTTAGACATTCAGCAGAGGCTAACAATATGCTTCAGTGGTTAAATAAATGAGTAAATAATACTCAGAGTTAAAGTCATTTTCCTGTAAAATATCCTCTTTGTATTTCTCAGTGTTTTCTCTCTAAACTGGACCATAGCCTTACAGTGCAGACAGGGAAAACATCGCCAGCTGCTTGTAGTTGTACATACAGTTTGTGTATGTGAGTATTGTTGAAGGCATAATTTGACATTTTGGGCAACCTGTTGAATTGTTTTTTGCCAAGCCTTTAAATGACAAGATGTATACCACTCCATTTGTCAAAATATCTAGCTAAAGCTAGCAGGTTAGCATAGCACAAAGGATGAAAATGAGAGAAACAGCAACCCTGCTAACACTTATGAAACGAAATAACTTGTTACACTTAATTGTTCACTTAATTTAAAGTGTCAGAAATGACTTCTTTACTTTTTAAACAGCAGTTTCCTGGGGTCTCTTACTGTCTGTTTCCTGCCTTTCTGCTAAGCTAAGTGACCTGTCTGCTAGCTATTGCTTTATAACAATCTTCTCATTTTCTGCTTACCAAGAAAGTAAATTAGTAGCCTTCTAAGATCTTTCCTGAACTATTCAAATATCAACTTCAAAACAATACAAATCATATCTTTAATTTATTTGAGAGCACCTACAGCGTTGCTTGAAAATTGTCCTGTTGGTTAGAAACTGGCTCAGTCAAGTCAGTGTTATGGGCTCATTTCCTCGGTGTGTATATTCTGTGCTGTCTGAACTGTCTTCTCTTTGTCTTTCTCCTCCTCTTGTTACCATGCCCCTAGACTCAGGATGTAAGTCCAGAAGATGTAGATTTAGAGAATGAGCCTTGGTATAAATTCTTTTCAGAGATGGAGTTTGACAAAGCGGTAAGTGACTGCTGTCTTCAGACTTGACAGCATGTTGTATTATATTTTTATTGCATGTGATAACATCCATGTTCAAATATTGTCTAAACAAACTGTATGTCTGTAAGGACTACGTCAGTTTCTCATCCCTCTTTTATTTTTCCCCTGATCGTCCTATATTAAAACAGTTATATGGTAACGTGTGAGAGGACTTTTTCTTTCCTCTTATACTAAAATTACTGTCATGTGTCACATCAATGTGGATTAATAATACCGATGACTGATAAGCTTTAGTCCGTCTCTGTTCACTCCTCTTAGACTTTATATTCCCTTTTAAATTTCTAAAAATAATCAACATGTATAATTACCAATCAGGATCAAACTTTCCAAAGGACTTTATATAGCTACTGTCATCCTTGATTATCATATCATACACAGGACTTTTTCCTCAGGTGCATCTAAAATAGAAACAATCTATTTTTGTTCCTCTTTTAACAAAAAACGAGCATCTCAGCTTTTTATTTGCACCTGTGAGGCAGAGTGAGCATATTCGATTTAGACAGTAGAAAACAGTGGCCTTTATCCATGTGCAATTTCGATTAATAGTGTTTAAAAGTTCTGATTATTGATTGGGATCTTTTGATGTTTTGTGGAAGCACCCTGTTCTTCAATGTCTTAATCTCAGAACCCAAGAGAAACCCTTTGATGTGCATCCTGCCAACTAGCATACATGTCATAAGCCAGAGGCCTGGACTGGCTGATTCACACAGAAGTCACTCTTCACTTGGAGAGGCTGCAGTCCAAACGAGCATCAGGTTCCAAGATAATCCCAGCCACTTCAGATGATAATTGCTGTTTGTCTGCTATCTTTACCAAAGGCGTGCAGGCAGTGATGAAGCAGTATACAGTGTCATGACAAATCCATGCCTCGGGCATTAGTTGGCACCAGACAAGTGTAGCGCTGGCTTCACACAAACAGATGTTGATTCTCCTCGCTCTCTGTCAGTCAGAGACACACCCTGGATCATATGAGGTGGCACCACTGGCTACGGCATGAGATCATGTCCTAGCATCAGCCAGACGTAGAGGCAGGCTCTCCTGTTCCGGGTTTGTGTATATGTGGAGGAGGTTTAGCGGTGGAGGCGGCCGTCTCTATCTCATGGCAGCCTGGATGTTTGCCAGATGAGCTCGGCTTGATGACTGGCTCCTGTTTAATGTCAAAGTCACTTCTAAAGCTGCACCTGGTATGCACAGCATTTGACCTTAAAGGGCCAGCCAGACACACTGGCTCATTGGAGTTTGATTGACATATCAGCAGTCACTTGGTATTACTGGATTAGAGATATGGAAGGAAGTCTCTAAAAATCTCAATTGTCTTCAGTTAGTTCTCTCTCTTTTTACTACTCCTAGAGTGCTGACAAGAAGAACTTCTAAGAAGAACTTTTAAGTCATTTTATATTATTATTAGGAAAAATGTTCCTAAATATAATAAAAGGTTTTTGATTCCTTGGTTTAAAACAATTTGATGTCCCTTTTTATACAACAAGGCTTTGTGTAAATTCTACTTTCAAATCGTTACTTGTCCACTAGTGGCCACTTCTAGTCACTAAGTAAGAGTGACCTGTGTATGATTGCAGTGATGGCCCTCTTGATTAATAGTCACAAATTCAAGGTTCAACAAGAGCCGGAAAATGCATCCAGTGGCAGTCGTGGTCAAGCACTGGCTCATCGATATACATGTCTTGCGGGAACTGGAATTCCACACGTATCTCTGGTCAGGAAGAGCATTTTGGCCCCCTGTAACTGACATGGTGACTCCATCTGTCGAGCATATGCTGGCGTGAGGGCTGCTGCCACACTGTCTCAGCGCCGAGTTACATAGAGCCTCCCCCTATCACCTGACATATTCTAAAGGAGGCAACTCCGTAAGCCAGCCAGCTCATTGTGCTTTCATATTTAACCTATGTTATACACTTAACCTTTACCTTTAAGCATTTAGAGGAGGAGAGAAGAGGGGCGTGGAGGGCTATAACAGGCCATTCACAATGGGGAAGCTGTTTGTTTTCATGAGAGCATATCAACAGAAAACAAGGGGCTGGAAAGAATGGGATTCGTGTTACCATGACCCACTCACGATCGCTATTTTGAAAATGAACGCTGCCTACAGGAGTCTGAGCTCTGAGTAAACGGGGACACCTGTTAGGAAACATGCACATGAAATTCTGCAGAAATACTGTCATTGGTGTTCCACTGACTCACAAAGGCTTATATCCATGTCCATATAGAGCATTGGACCCTTGTCACAACATGTAGTTTCATCCTTTATGCATGTCTCTTCCTGTCAAACAATCTTCTTTTTTCCACTTTTATTTTACAAGCTGGATAAAAGCATTAGTCAGCTGTCACAAAATAATTGATGTTAAGTGATTTCAGTGTCGGATTAGTTTGAAAATGACCAGTTTCCACCTTTTATATAAAGAAAAGTTTACATAAACTGACACTAATCAGGCATCTTGTAAATAACCAGATTAAGATTCCATTCATTTACTCCAGATAAGCCCCGTGCTTGTTTCCTGTTTACTTTCCACTGATGCTGTGTGTGTGCGTGTGTGTGTGTGTAAGCCCAATTACCCTGGGGTGTCAGAGGACACCATCTTCTCCCTATCAGATACAAGGGGGGGGATACAAGACGTGGTGGAGCAAGGAAGAGCCACTGATAATTCAGTGACACTTGTGTGTTCCCCAAGTCTACATGGAACATTTAGCTTTATAAATAGATCAGACTATAGACCTGCCAGCCCGATATGCCGTTCTTATAAAGACAGGCACTTATTCTGAAAGGTTATTAATGATCCTTCTGCCCTGGCAACTAAGTGTAAAGGCATGTTGTGGCAAATGAGCTGTTCAGAATGTTCCTTGTCTGGTCGTTGGTGTGGGAAGCGGACGCTAGGTCGTGCCACGGGGAAGTGGATGTGGCATTAACAGCAAGGCCGGGCTGGCTGGGGTAGGGATTGTGCAATCGTATTTGCAAACAACACTTGTGCTCTTATTCATAGTGCCCGTGTCACGTCTGTTATTTTTGCCTGCTGTGACGTCCGAAAAGAGGAAAGCAACAGAAACAGTGTGCTAAAATTAGTCTGCTGTAAACTATTCAAAATGTTGGTGCGACCATGCTGCATGAATGATCCCCCCCAATACACCCACACCCATATGTTTTGGAGATAACAGCAGCTACTAAAAACAGCTACTCTTACATTTATTTAAACATTTCACTCGCTTTGTGCTTCACGTGGTGTTTCTTTTGTTTTTGCTCTCTGTCTTTATAACATAATTACCTGTTTCTTTTATAATATGTTGTTTCAGTGCATTTGTATTTTTTTTCTTTGACAAGTGTGTGAGCTTGAATATTGAGCGTGTATATGTGTGTGCGTGTGTGTGTGTGTGTGTAATTTGGCCTTCTTGCACCACCAGCTGGTTAATTGTCCCTCGGTCTGGTCCAGTGATAATGAGAGCGACCCAATATCAGACAAAAGAGATGGCTTCACCGGGAGACAGCAGCTCATTGGCTGAGCCTGTGACAGCCCCCTCCACGCATGGGCGCCCCCTGACCGATGCACGCCCACCCACCGCCCCCCTCCCTTCCACTCTCTTTACTGCCGCTTGTTTCTCCAACTTGCATGCAGGCCAAAACACACGCTTGCTCCTCCATGCCAAGCCAGACCAGAGAAGCTCTGAAACCCGGGTGCTCGAGACAGAAACGGCAGAGCAGCGAGTGAACGACAGAGAGGAGGAGAAGAGAGAATCTGGCCACAGCTAATGCTGCTGCCTCTATTCTAGCTGGAGGAGACCTTCCTGTGGATCTATCAATGACTTCTTTGTTTGGTTTGTTGCAGAGTGCCCCCTCTTTCAGCCCCTTGGAAACAGCCTCCGACCTGCAGCAGTAGTAAGTCGATGCCTCTCCTCCTTATTTTAATGTTTGTGCGTCCTCCTTCCAGTGTGTAGATTATTATTTAAGTCATCTTATGGGTATAAATATCAATGAGAGATTTCTCTACCCTGGTGAGGTCGCCCGCCTACAACCGGGAGACTCCTGCTTCCTGTGGAGATCCTGTTAATAAGGCAAAAAGCCACCAGAACAGTGTGTCCTCTGTCCGTATTTCTTTTTTACGGGGGTGGTGGTTGTGGTGTCGAGACATGGCTGCTATGTGGGGATTTATTTAAAGACAGCAACCTGGATGTCACTGGGATAGAGGGAACTTGCCCAGCTGCTGCATAACTCAGAAAACCGTTATGTCCCTTCCAATGTGTGCACAGAACTAGGATGAGCAACTGGATTATGAGAGATGACTCTAGCTCACATTAGGACAAAGCTTTTGATCATTTTAATTTTGTCTGGTGAGACTGGCATGCTGTCTTTTCTGTTTGTGTAATAAAATGTTAGGAATTTAGGTATGAGTAATAGTCACTGTCATGCGCTTACAGTCCAGAAGTTTCCATCTGCTACAATCATTATGTCATCATGGCCAAGCATTTGCAAAAGACATTCGTACCCCGGCTTTTTAATCCACTGATTTGCTGTTAATTTGAAAGGAAGAAGTGGTTGATGAAAGCCGAGTGGAATTTCACTCACCCAAAGGTTTTCAAGGGAAACCTCAGCTCATAAACTGACTTCCTTCAAAGGCACATATGTTTATGGCAGTCCTCTTTTTTTTTTTACTTTTTTGACTCTGTCTGAAGTTGAAGACTTTTCAAGAGCTGTGTGTTGCCCAAATAGCATCATTAGGCTCACGCTAAGCAAATTTGTGTATGTTTTGAGGCAGCACAGCACATGGGAGTGCATCTTATTCTCTCCGAAATAGATTCATTAAAACTGATCTAATGAACGCACAAAAGAGAAATTTGTCATGATGGAGCAGTACGTACACAGTGACTTGCATTTCATGGAAATCCTCATCATTCCAGATAAATGGGTTACTGTTTTTAACCTGCAGGAAGTGTTGCTGCTTTTAAAGCGTCACAGTGGTGTCTGATTTTCCTTGAACCTTCCCTGGAGATTCTTCTTCTCCTAAATCTGGCATGGCTCCTGTACTGTACATTTCCTGGAGACCGTTTATGTGAATTCTTGCAAGTAAAGTAGAGCCAACGTGATTTTAATGGCTCTGTATAGCCAGCAGCGCACATATTTTTTTTTTTCTCTGACAGCTATGAAAGAGCTTCTTGTTGAGGTAGTCGCAAGTATGTAAAACTTTGGCTTGGCAGCACTGCAGATGTTAAACACTATGGTTTGAATGGGTTTTTAGATTACCAAGATGTTATTGGCGACTACGTCTCTTTAAACGGGAGGATTGTTTGTACAGAGAGAGAAGCAACATGAGTAACACATGACAGCATGGGAAAGAGAGTTAACCTGAGAGTCTTACAGGTGCATGGCAGGGGCTGATGTACCATGTGGGAATGTTCGGAGAATATTTATAGAAATCTCTGCTGCTGGCCTCTCTAGAATGCCAAGATATCTGTTGTAGCCAGTGTCTTCTCTCAACATCAGCCTCCAAATTCAGCCTTTCTCTCTCCCTCTCTCGTTTAGCTTTTTTCTGTTTCTGGTTATTTCGTCTCCCACAAGTCTGCAAAGACAGGAATTACCTCAAGATATGCTAAATAAGAACCATATGGCAGCCCATTACCCAATTTGTGTGCCTTTGGCTATCATAAAAACATTCAACAACAGCTCTTGCTGAACGAAATTGACTGTGTTTAATTAGCTGTCTGCGTTCCTGTGATTTACTGTCTAGCTCCTCAAGCAAGTCTGGACACAGCGAGGTGGAGAAGGACAGAGGATCATCTACTGATGAGCCTGTGGCTCCAGAATGTGACCGTCATGTTTACAAGAGTGTCCTAGAGGGCGGCGATATTCCCTTGCAAGGTCTACGGGCTCTAAACAAGCGCCCCGGCAGCTCCTCCTCCTCTAAAGGTAGGATAGCAGCTACTTCACATATGTGGCCAGTAAAAAAAGCAGGTGTGTGTATGTTTATGTACGTGGACATGGTAGACAGTTCAGCCGGCCTTTAAAGGCTTCTCCTGCCGAGACAGAACCAATCAGTTAGAGGCGGTGATGCTGGACCATTCAAATCATCAGACAGGGATACATCTGTTTCTGTTTACTTTTATGTCGGAATTCACACATTTTCCTTTGCTCCCAGACCACACAGCATTGGCCAATCACCTCACAGCATTCATTTCCCCCAGAAGCTTTTAATGCCATGGATGTTTTCATCAAGCGTGTACTGTATCTGCTTTGGAAAACTCACGGAGGGAGTGAGGTTGTCTTGTTAAGTCGATGGAAGCTAACCTTGGGGCTCCCCCACCCACCCACCCTTGCTCCAGTTGTGAGCTGCCAGTCGCTAGGCAGGCTTAGGGCAAGACTCCAGAGCGTTCCAGCGCCAGGGAGCTAAGGGCCAGTGAGGGGATGGACGAGGAGATACGCGTGAGATAAAACGAGCTCTGCTCTTCACAACCCAGCCAGACAGGGTTGAGATAAACAGAAAGGACACAGAGGGTGGGCGGGCATGAGGAAGTCAGCTGTCAGTGTGGGGTCAGAGGCTGGAATGCCTGCGCACATGGCTAGAGAGAGAAACACTCAGGTGGAGAGAAGAAGAGATGTAAGAAAAAGAGTGTAAGGGGCAGTTTGACCCAGTACATGTCAGTACATTACATTAGGGATATAAGCAGATTATAAACTGCCCACCAATACTTAAAGTTTGGTGTATTTTCCATAAAATATGACTGTTACAGGAATCTTATAAAAGAAGAGCCATTTACATCTGCTGTTCTGGACCAATTTGTGTTGACTTTTAACCATTTGAACTGTGGTAAATAAATTTGGCTCTCCAGTCAACTGACTACCACACTCCTGTTTCACCCTCCCGCTTGAGGCGCCACCTTGATCATTAGAGTCTCTTTCTATTTAAGACACAGAAGGTAGAGTGTAGACAAGCCCGAAGACATAACCAAGTGCAAGGAACACTTCATCATCATGTGTTTCTGCCTTGCGCTCTTAAAATAAAATTTAAAAAATATCTTTGTGTTTCAAAGAACAGAGCCTCCTTCTGGGCTTTTTTTTGTGGGCTGAATGGTAACTCTTTACTTGCCATATGACTTGGATAGTATATCAAGTTAACTTCCTCAGTGCGTGTGTTTTTCCTGGCAGATACGAACACGACAGATTGGTCACTCATGCTACAGAAGTGGCTCGCAGCATGCGAAAGCGTTGTGTCATTTCCCAGTGCCATCTGTAGTGCTGTCACAAGCTTAGTATAGCCAGGAACTGACATGAGTATTTCTCATAGGTTTTCATTTTTCACTGTGCAGGTCGACTCAGAATAGTTTTGGGGGGGTTTTTTGTTTTTTTTGTTTGGGGGGGTTGCAGCCGTGTAGGAGGAGCGGTGTATTAGCACTGGTGCCAGCAGCCATTTATCACTGTAGACGTCTGTGTAATTGCTAAAAGGAGAGGAGATTTGCGTAGGAGGATAACGCAATGGAGGATAATTTTACTGCTTACTGGAATACAAATAGATAACAGAAAGGTTTTGCATTCTTCTTTGTTTGTTTTTAAAATGTCAGTTACTGTAGTCCCTGTTGAGTGAGTCCTTTATAACCTCCGACATCACATAACATTTCACGTTATATTACCCTTTTGATACTTCCTGTTTCACTCATTATGTTGCTGTTCGCAGTGATACTGATAAACGGGGAATCTGCTAGTTCTATCTTTGTAAAACTTTATCCCCTGCTGCAGCACCATGTTTTTTAGCTTTTAGCTTTTTAACAGTCATATATTACTTGATGCACAGTGCATCAAGTCTGATTCCTCTTCTCATCAACTTCTGATGGAACTTGGTCTTTATTTTAGAACTGTGCCTGACTGTTTTAGTGTGTATGTGTGTAAACCTGTGACCATTGTAATCTAATATGTTGTTTATTCTGTTGTCCTGCATGCTTGCCAGTGGATTATAAAGGTGGGAATGGCTATATAATTTCACCCTGCTCCTCTGTAAATAGTCGATCGAGTCTTGCCAGTAATGCAATAGGTAACCAATGTAAGAGTAAGAAGCCTCTATCTGCTGCCAAAGCCTGCATACCCCAAATCCTGCCCTCTAAGTTTAAGCCCAAACTGCTGCCACCCTGTGGCAACAGTAAGGACAGCAGGACTAAAGATGCCAGGCACCCAAAGGCCCACAGCTGTGAGGATATCTACACGGGGCAATGTGACACAGACTGTGCTGAAGCGGAGGCCCAACATTCAGATTCTAGGTCCAGCTGTGGGAGTGAGTGTGGCGATGGTCTCAGAAATGTTTCCCCTGCAATTAGGAGAAGCGCATCAGATTTTTCCAGCCTGTACAGGACCATGCATCACATCCAGCGGCCCAGCTCGACCGGCTGCAGCCCACACGGCAGTGTCCGTAGCCTGACCTCGCTTTTTGAAAAACCAAAGGACAACGGGGATGAGAGGTCAGAGGCAGATGATGGGGGTAGCATTCCACGGGATACTGTATCCTCACGGGTCAACGAGTTTGAAATGATTATCCAGCGCTCCACCTCGGCTCCCAGCCGCTCCTCCTCCTTGCCCATCCTGCACTCCAGCCGCAGCCACAGCCCCAGCCACAGCCCTGCCCACCTCTACATGGCCTCTGCAGTGTCAGCAGAGTCCCTTTTAGTGGCCAACAACACGCAGGCTGATGTCTGCAACCTGGACGAGCAGGAGGCCAAGAGCTCTGGGGAGGAGGACATGTCACCAGAAAGTGTGATGGTGGAGGAGGCTGCTTCGTCCACTGAGGACAGACATGACAGCAGAACTGAATCCCCCTGTAACACAGAAGCAGAAGTTGAACAAATCCTGAGAGAAATTTCCCCAGAACTAAATCACCAAAACATCAGTGAATCAAAGAGCCCGTCAGTGATGCTTACAGCATCTCCTCCGCAACACAACCATCTCCACCACCACCACCACCACCTCCTGCACCACTTGAACAATCAACTCCTCCTCAAACCCAGCAAATGCAAAGGCTCTTGCCCAGCTTCCTACACCCGCTTTACCACTATCCTCAGGCATGAGAGGCAACAGGCCACGAACCAGCAGGAGAAGCAGCCACCCACAGAGAAGAAGACCACACTACCTGGAAACCTCTTCCTCATGGGCCCCGCTCCCTTCAGGTTACGGAAGAACCCACAGTCCCATCAGACTCGGAGGATGTTGTTAGCCACCAGGGTGCCAGCGGGCACCCAGAGGCCTATCAGTCTCTCGCCTGAGCTCAGACCTTCCATCCCTCAGCGTCTGTCCTCCCTGGAGGTTCTGGAGAGGCTGAGTAACGGAGAGGAAACCAACACTGGCTACCTGAGTAACGGGCAGGGCTTGGACGCCAACGGGAACCTACTGCAGCCGCTGGCAGCTCACCGCAGAGGTGGCTATCTCCATCCCTTCACCACTTGTCACCCTCCCTCCCTGTGTGGTCTTTCATTTATCTTGACTCTATCTTCACCTTGTGTCCCTTTTCTCCACAAAGCAATGCCACCACCTTCCATCTCCAGTCTGTGTGGTGTGTTTACAAAGTGACAGGGAACTCTCCATTTCATTCTGAGTGTGCTGTTCGGTGCCCTTCCATTTCACTGTCAATGAGTATGGTCCCACAAATGCATCAAAACACTTCAGTGACTGTAGGGGAGGTTCAGGAAGCTTTTGGTAACGTATATAATCCCTGGACATCAGATTTGAGTTGTTTGCATGCTGCGTAGGTCTGCATAGGCATTACATCGAAAACAAGCAGTATTTTATTATATTATGCGATGTAATGTTAAACTTTGAATGCATTACCTTGCATTGAAATGCCCATCCTATGTAAAAGCGACATTTCTAGGAATTGACTCTGATATTTAGGCATTTAACAGAGCAAAGGCTTTCTCAAACTGATGTCTTATTGTGTCCATTTTTGTACCCTCTCTGCTTTTTGGGACTGTCCACATCTACCATGTTTCATTCCTTAGCCTGTCAGGATGTTTCCTGCTTTAACTTATCTCATATAACAGATGCTACTCTGAGCATCTGATAGAAAGCCTGAAGCATTAACAGCTGTTTCTTGTGGCCCTCACTCGGACACAAAATGAAACATCTATGGTGGTACGGCGGTGTTAGCAATACTGAAAGGATTCTTTAGTATAATAGTGGATGCTGGTTGGTCGATCAACATCAGTAAAGTCATGATGTCACATTTATTTATTTTGACCATGACACAGTAGGTTACATTGTTTCTTTCCTGCATTTCTTTTTTTCTTTGCCATGAACACACATTGGGTCATTCTGTGTTCATTCCTACGTGCATGCAGGATTTTTCTTTTTTTAACGTGCGTGTGCTGTTTGTTTTAGTGGTGCAAAAATAAAAGATGTTTATTTAAATCATGCATGGTTATTTTTTGTATTGTTTTGAGATTTTTTTTCACTTAAATTGAGAGTTTTCTGCAATACCATCTTCTTTTGTTTGAAAGCTGGCCTTGAGGTGGTCAGTGAGAACGCTTCACGGGATAATCGCCTCACGGTTTCTGTTTCAGACTCCTCCCCAGCTCACGGAGAAAGCCAGGATGAAGTGTTGAGGAGGCGTCATGGGGACAAAGAGGTGAATTTTCTTCAACTTTAATCCAAACTATCATAACTGATGCCTCTCAGTGCAAAATTCATGAATTAACCCTCTGAACACAAATACTTTGATAAAGATTATTGTGAAACATGAGTGTTATGCCTAACAAAGGATCTGTGAATAAAAGAGTAGAGACCCATATCTGGAGGGTGCAAACAGTTCAGTCTGGTTTCCTGGCAGAAAATCTTGGAGGAGCAGCGGCGGCTGAAGCGGGAACAGGAAGAGGCTGACACAGCATCGAGGCGACACACGAGCATTGTCCCCACACACCACCAGTTCATCACCAACGAGCGCTTTGGAGACCTGCTTAACATCACAGATAACACAGAGAAAAGGAAATCGGGCATAGAGGTACAATACACGGCAGTGTCTTATCCTTGTGTAAGCAGGAAGAAAGACGGCAGATGCTTTGTCACTTTGTGAGTCAGGCTGTGGGGGGAGGTCTCTGCAGGCACAGATGGCTTTTCCACTCCTGGTCAAAAATTCATGATAGAAGGCAACATTTGACCTGTTTATCACTGGAATATTTCCCATATACATTTTGATTCAAGTTGCAGAGCGGACTCTGTTTACCAGCTATACGTCCAGAGTGGCAGGGCATGCATGCTGTTTTGCACATTACACACAATAGGTTCTAACTGAGCATGCCCCCGAGGTCAAGTCATCCTTTCAGTCGCAAACATATCATTCTTCTCATTGCTAGAATATTTATGTTCAGAGAGGCCAGTGCAGATTTACAGCTAACAACAAATTCCAGGAAAAGCTTTTCTTAGTGCACATAAATGCCAAAGCCCAGAGAGCGTAGTAGCCAAAAAGAACAAAGATGGAGGCATTTAAGGTATTTAGCCTTCAGGGAAACTTTCACTCACTCAGTGCGATTCAGAGAATAACACTGGTGTAGCTGCTGCCAAATAGTAACAGTCACAGATGTTTATTTTTGTTTTTATATATCTACACAGAAAACGCCCGCCATGGCTCGCTTTGACTTCAGAGCAGAAACTCTAAAGTAAGTGGAAATTATGAGAATTTATATGTATATATTTTTTATAGAAAATACCATAAATGCATTGAAGCTCAAAGCAGCAGCAAGGATAACACCTCCACTGAGTTAAATATTTGCCTAGTGGACCTTAATTAAGTAATTTTTTCAACTTTTAATAAAGTAGTGCCAAAAAAATGTAACAATCACAGAAAACTACCATTTGACCGTGAAGTGATGCTGTATATTCCACCCATGTGATCCTCAAAGCGTCTCAGTCTTGTTACACTATGAGAGGTTAATCTCTAAATGTGTGTTGGTTTTGTATTTTCAGGGAGCTGCCATTTCAGAAGGGAGACATTGTGTACATCATTCGACAAGTTGATCAGAACTGGTATGAAGGTGAACATCATGGAAGAGTTGGTATTTTCCCTCGAAGCTATGTTGAGGTATATTGCCTGTTAATGTGTGTTATTTGTGACTCATAGTTCATATCTTTTTTTAAGCATTTCAGAATCGATTCTTTTCACAATTTATGCCCTATTTTATATTCTTGGTTGGTCACATTTGGGTGTTTTGTCTGCTTGCACAGCTCCTCCCCCCCACAGAGAAAGCACAGCCAAAGAAAAGTGCCCCAGTGCAGGTGCTGGAATATGGAGAAGCTGTCGCCCGCTTTAACTTCACTGGGGACACAGTTGTGGAAATGTCCTTCAGAAAGGTGTGACTTAATAAGAGTTATTATAAACTATTAACTAGCGGGTTTTTATTCCCTTTCTCTTTTAATCCAAACAAGGATTTTTTAAAACCCTGATTAGTGGATCTGCCTGTGTGTGTTCAGGGAGAGAGGATTACACTGATTCGCAGAGTTGACGAGAACTGGTATGAGGGCAAAATTTCAGGCACCAATCGTCAAGGCATTTTCCCCGTCACCTATGTAGAAGTTCACAAACGACCACGGGTCAAAAACGGGGTGGAGTACCCGGATCCACCTGTCAGCCATTCACCTCAGCGCAGCACCAATGCTTCACCACAGGTAGGGACTCAAACACACTGATCACTGAGCAATTTCTCTTACCACCACCTCTGTGTGCTTTTAATATCCAAAAATGATTTTCCTTCTACACACACCTCGACGCCCACCTTTTAATTTGTGTTGTGTAGAGATTTTGTCACATCTTTCATTTGCTTTTTCTTTCTCTTACCCCTCTTCCTCTCTCTGTCTCCATCATGCCCTAAAAAGCTGTACCGTAATCGTCTGACCACCTCCCCTCTGCCTCTCCCTCGCTCCCCCCGCCGCTCTGTGTCCCCTGAGGTCCATGCTGTCTCCTCTGAGTGGATCTCCCTGACTGTGGGAGGTGGGAGTCCCCCTGCGGCTCCCACTCCTCCGCTGCCACCACTGCCCACTGTGTCATACCGTTGGGGCGAATACCTGCCCCCACCTTTCTCTGCCAGCCCCGTGCCTCCCATCACTGGCAGCCCATACTGCGTCTCCCCCATGGCCTCCCCATCCGCCTCCCCTCTACCCCCGCCTTACCCACCCAGACCCAACTCGACCACCCCCTCCCTCACATTTACCCCACCTCAAGGGGAGGACTTCCTGCTCTCTCCTTCCTCCCCACATGTGTCACGCAGTGTGAGCCCCAGCAGTGGGCCGGTGCTGGAGTGCTGGCTGAGGGGGGAGAAGGAATTGACAGAGGGGGAAGGCGCAGAGGGGGACAGGGGCCGCGCAGGCCCGGGCAGCAGGCGAAATAGCCCTGCAGAGGTATCTTCTGCATGGTGTGTGGTGTTGCATCTGAAGTTCACTCTGGAACACAGGCTTATGCCACAGTTTGAGACATTAAAGTAGATTTTCTTGAGTACTGACGCAGACATTTTTGTGGAGAACTAACTGGTAGATCTGACCTGAAGGTGATTTTAGCCAATAGCTGATTTCAGTTTTAAAGACAGTAACTGAACTGGTCACTTTGCTTACATATGCAAGTCTGCATGGTGTTGTGTGTGAGCCACTAATATGCAAATGGTTTACTGTGTTTGAGTGCTTATGTATTAAGTCTTAGATTTCCTAGCTGCAGAGAGCTGTAAGACAAGTGTGTTTGCATTTCCAGGGTTGATCTGCAATAATAATAAGTTCTGATTTTTATACTGTAAATTTCAGCGTACAGATGCATGTTGTTGTTCTGTGCACAAGCTTGACAAGTTAGATGCTTCTGTTGGTCGGACGTTTTTTTGTTTGGACAGTGACAAGCTGCCGTGAAGCTGAAATATCCACCTGCAGGAAACTTGACTCACGCTGGAGTTTGATCATATTCGCAGCACGTTGATATGCAGTGCAAGGCTTTCATTTTGAATTCCTTTTTTTGTGTTACAGTTTGTAAAAAATGAGGCCGACCATCATGGACGAAGCACCAGAAGCCCTGTGATGCTGTTTGATATCCAAGATAACAACAATGTTAACTCGTTTGCGGTAAGGTGATAGAAAGTGTTCCTGAACCTCTGTTAAAGGTTTACAAAGAGCATGTGTAGTTTGCTACCTGACTTCATCTTGTGCCATCCTAAACATACCACCTTAACAGATCCATTTGACCCACAGCACCTTGAACTCCCATACATATTAGACGTATGATATAACAGAAGTTCAACTTACTCTCCTGCTGAAGTTATAGTTAAATATCAATCATTTTGCAGCTAACGAAGGCGCTATAGCTAGCTTAGCATAAATACCAAAAAAATGGGGAAATGAAATGTATCCAGAGCTGATAAAATTCTCCACCAGCATCTGTAAAGCACAGTTATTGTTCTAATATGTAGTCTTTATGTCAAAATTTAAAATGCAGCATGGCCGATCAAAACACAGATGAGGTTTTTTTTTTTAAGAAAATTATGTGAAGCTACTCTTAAATGACTCTGTTTGGCTTTATCATTAAGTATAAGCCTGAGCCTTTAAGTTGTCAAGCTGAGCTAACAGGCTACCGACTTGAGCTGTACATCAGTCTGCTCACAGAGCTTTTAGCAGCAAAGAGGTTATTTTGTTCCTTCAAGCTGAATCTGTCAGCCCACCTTTAATACTGCGTGCACTTACTGCCTTATATCCTGTACAACTGAACTAATATTTCATGTTTCCTGTCTACATGCTTCTACTGGTGACCTTCCATTTCATGCCTCTTCTCCCGGGTTGGGCCAACACCCCCTCTACCTTTTCTCCTGGCTTTTAACGGATCACATCCTTTTCTGTCTTGCTACTCACCGGACCTACCTTCCTGTCTTGCACTTTACCTCCCCTTCTCTAACTCTTCACCTCCCCTCCTCACCTTCACCTCGGCCTCCTCCGGGACTCTCGGTGGGCCGGGTCTCTCTCTCTTTTCTGACGACTTCACCTACTACTACTACTACTAGGAGGCAGTGTGTAATGAGATCTTGAATATAGCTGAGACCTCGGTGAGGTACTGCAGCACCCTGTCCCACCACCATAATGACTCTCTTCATAGACTGCACCCCCACCCCAGTAAACAATCTCTCATCATTTCCCAGCAACCCCAGTCACACAGCAGCAGCCCGGAGCCGAACCGTCTGAACTGTGGAATGTGAGTAAGATCTGTTTCACGTTTCAGACTCTTATTAATATTCTAGGTAAAGACAGACCTTTGCTGATTTCACACTTTGTGTCTTCCCTGCTTCATGCCGCTCCAGATTTCAGGCTTTGTACAGCTACGTGCCGCAAAACGACGACGAGCTGGAGCTGCAGGAGGGAGATCTCGTCAGCGTCATGGAGAAGTGCGATGACGGCTGGTTCGTTGGTATGTGTCACAGGCCTAGATTCCTCAGAGATGCGGTCACACTCGGTGTGTCACATTAATCTATATAGGGTTTCTGCAAAATGCCAAAAAAGGACTGCACGCGTGCAATGTGCAGGCTCAGGGTTCTTTCAGCGTGTCATCTCCTTCATATATAGAGTTTCTAAAGAATGACAGCAGAGGATTGAGTGCAGTGTGCATGCTCAGGTCCTGTACAGAATTTTAAATAAAGCTCAAAGGGGTTATTTTGGTACTAACACTGAGGTCATGTAAGCATTAAATCTGAGAAAGAATCTGATCAATGTTCATCTTTCTTTTCCTCCACAGGTACATCAAAGCGGACAAAACAGTTTGGGACTTTCCCGGGGAATTACGTGAAGGAGGTGAAACTGTAAAGCTATCTAATCTGGCTGTAACACACGGTTGCCTGTCAAGCTTGGGAAGTCATAACTACCGCGCATGGCTGTTGGTTAGAATAGTCATTTAGCCGGGCGAATATTTTTATCTGGGAAAGTGATCAGATCGGCTCGAGGTATGTCAAACTGCACGAGGCGAAGACGGGGACAGCTCACTGCCCAAACACCTCCATCACATTTTACGCACGTCTCCACAGAAGTCATCGGTCTCCATACGTGGAATTTCTCTGTGAAAGCCTCCTGCAAATTAGCTTTTCGACGTACACGTAATAGCTTTTATTGTGTGTGTGTAATTTTACAGTATGCAAGAGTTTGCGTAGCACCTCAGTCTAGAGGCAGGCAGCAGAGCAGTGTATGGATAAAAGGAGTGGATCTTATTACCTGAACTGGACCTGGGGAGGCGTCAGAATGTGTTTTGATCTTTCAGGGCCAGAGGTGTTTAACACCGCTGGCAAAGAGGTGATGTAAATCAGGTATCGTGAATGAAATTGATTTGATTTAGCTACTTAAAGAAAACCTGTAATATGATCAGATCACTCTATGACCCTGTTAACCAGACAGTTCCCTTAAAAAAACAGCTTAAAGTCAGTGCCCTTGGTACTTTAAATACTTAAAGCCTTATGTAAAATGACCCTTTTTAAAATATTGAACTATTTTCCTCCACATTTTCTGAATCATCAGGAAAGTCAGTATTTGCCTCGCAGCATTCACAACTCATTGTAGCCCAAGTGTGTTACATTGAATACAGTATTGTCTTCATTCTCTATCCAAAGGTTGCTACAGAGAAGTTATTAACAGCCGTGTGCATGAGTAGAAACTCTAAAATGTTGATGTGTGCTGCTGGCTTCTCTTTTTCTCAGTTTCCACTGCAAACACATATTACAGGACACGCAGATTTTATTGCATGTGTCATAAAAGTGAAACAAAAACTGTGTATATGCACATCCTATATTTTGTATATTTTAAAACTGTGTTTGCTGATTATTGATGCCTTTAAGGTAGCCGGTGGTAGACGCCTAGCTTCAGAGCAACCACAGGACAGGCGTGGTAGCACTTAACTTCCTGTTTGGTCATTTAGGAAGATCCCTCCTAACAGTGTAATAGCACTGATGACCTAAAACTCTTTCAAGTTTTAAGTCAAAGCCAACAAGGTGTCTTAGTAAATAATCACAGTGATTTTTTTAGAGCGTATTGAGATTTTAACTGTGCCCTTACTGACATGATTGTATATGTAAATGCGTACAGAGAACTGTATACGTACGGCTGCATATTTTCATTCATAATGACTACAGTTGTAAGGTCAGCATTAATACAGCATGCACTATAAGATCATTGAGAGACTGACAAATCACACTGGAGCATGAAACACTATCAGCCAGCCAACACCCTAATAATTGCACTTTTAACTTAAAGAAAACAGAAGTAATGACGCGGTGAACGCCGCTTTTTTTTTTAGCCTTTAATGGCCGATAGCCGATGGAAGATTGCTTTGATCTCCGCTACCAAAGCATCAGAGCCGTCTTCCTGCAAATACGGAGCGCCCACATCTCCAGCGCCATCAGATCCGGTAACGTGTCAGAATAGATCCTATACACACAAACACACGAGCGCCCTCACATCATCAGTGTCTGCGCCGTGCAGAGCTTTCGGGTAGTGTGTCCCAAAAAAACCCTTAGTGCTTGTTATGACCTGCTCGGAGCAGCAGACGGGGGTAGTTCGTTGCGCAATTGCTAAAGAAGTATTTTTATCTAATCGTACTTTATGTTGGGAAGATTGATGGTAGTGAGCAGTGGAACTCAGAGAAGCGCTGTCATCACCTTCTTATCCAAAAACTCAAATTAAAGGGCCTACAGTGTAGCTGTTTATGAACACACAAAATCTGAAAGATAAGCTGAAGTATAGAAACATAAGACAGATAAGACTTATTAGATCTAGAAGCGTATGTCGACAGTGTCTTTGTTTTTTGCACCATGATGTGTTAGCTACAGTTGTGCATGTGGCCACCACGTAGGTCATATCTGAAGTTTATTAATTGATGAAGTACATTCATTTAAGCCAGGTCAGTACAATCAGTGTTTCCTGTGAGATTGGGTTTTTCTTCCTGTGCAGATCACAACCGCTACTTTGCCAACATCAGCAAAAGAATGTTTTCCCAGCGAGATATCACACGGAATATATTACACTGCAGTGTGGGTTTGCCTTTTTATCACACTGTTTTTAATGTCCAGGCATTTCATTTTATCACAAAAGCGTGTTTTGTTTTTTATTTTACCTCCGCCTCTGTAACTCCAGCTCTTCATGAAAGTGTTGATTAGTCGGGAGTCTGCTGAGCTGTCGCCTTTCGAAATGAATCCTGTTGCGATGTAGAGAGGTTTGCTCCTTCTCAGACACACTGCACGATGGGCAAATAATCACTCGTTTAGTGACAAAACAATTGGCAATAGATTGTTTCTGTGATTTTTGTCCGTAAAACGTCACGGGATGTATGAATGTATGAATATATGAATGTGTTGCAGGCAGTGTAAACATGTAAAAAAACAAAAAAACGTGTGAAACGTTATTGAACAGTTCGGCAAATGAAGGATTGTAAATATGTAAAATAAAAAATAGACTGCGAGCAATAGGAGCGTCAGATTGAACTCTCTGTCACTTGCAGTGGTTTATTTTGCCTGAAGGATTTTTTTGTTTTGTTTTATTGGCAAAGCACAGAGTGGAGCGTTACTGAGCACAGAAAGATTAAACATTACGCTGCCATTTGTGAGGATCATGTTGCCTTATGTTTGAAAAATTGTGCCTCATTTTCTTTTTTTTCAGTATCACTGAAATGTATCCATGACGTATTTTGTGTAACCCTGATTTTCCCCATTTGTTCGAGTCTCTGTGACGGGAGAACATTTACTAAGAACTTGTCTGTTACTGTACAAGAACCTAAAAGTGTGACATAACGCTTCGACATGATTAACACTCATGAAAAACGGACGCACAGCCTGCAACAGGTTTGGTTTGTTTGCTTCAATTTGCAGTGCTGTTACATTGACAATATTAAAATAAAGATACTATACACTGCTGTGTTCGGTATTATGCAATATTTAATAAACCATTTAAACCATTGCATGTGTTGCCAGTTTTGTTTTTTGACAAAAATCTGAGGGGAAAAGTCCGTTTTTAGCATTGGCCAACTTGTTCCGGCTGTGTGAGCACGTGAGTTTTCATCCTGGCTCATTAGAAAGAGTGTTGGTTTAGAAAATGTAATAGACGAAAACCTGCAAAGACGAACAATGAATTCAGCACTGTATATTCAAGTGTTTAAAGTAAATTACTAACAGTATTTTAAGCACTTAAGTTGCCAAGTTAAATTGTTTTTCTGGACACAGGATCACCGGGGTCCTAAATATAGCACCAGCCACTTCACTGGGTACACCTCTTTGTCTAGTTAAAATAACTCTCTGATCAGCTGATCTCATAGCAGCAATTCAGTACATTTCGGGAAGGGGGCGTGTCAACTTGCTGAAGTTCAAACCAAGCATGAAAATGAGGAAGAAAGGTGATTTAATGACTGTGAATGTAGCATGGTCGTGCCAGTCAGGCTCGTCTGAGTATTTCAGAAACTGCTGATCAGCTGGGATTTTCCAGCACAGCCATCTCTGGGTTTGCAGAGAATGATCTGAAAAAGGGAAAATCTCTGATTCAAATAATACTTTGTTACAACCAAAGGATGCAGAAGAGCATCTCTGAATGCACATATCAAACCTTGAAGCAGATGTGCTACAGCAGCGGAAGACCCCACTGCTGACAGTTAAAAACAGGAAACTGAAAAACTACAGTGTACCCATCTTCTGATGGTTCTTTCCAGCAAGATATGCCCTGGTGTCCTAAAGCTTAAATCATTTCAAACTGGTTTCTTGAACATGTCAGTGAGTTCAATCTAATAGAGCACCTTGGGAATGTAGTGGAACGGGAGATTTGCATGATGTAAACTGTGTGATGTTATCATGTGAGCGTGGACCAGAATCTGAAGAATGCTTCCAGCACCTTGTTGAATCTGTGCCAGATGAAGGCCAACCCAGTATCAGCAAGGTGTAACTAATGAAGTGGGTGTGGGGGTTATGTTTGGTTTGTTTGTTTGTTTGTTTTGAAAAAGCAGATCTTCAAACTTTGCCTACAAGACAGGTTCGAAGGGGAGCTGTTCACCTCTGGACTGTTGAACGTCAGCTGTGTTATCTGATGATCATTTCTGATGTAGTGCAGTGTTGTGGCTGCACTCAGGAAAGTGGGTGAATGCTGTTGGGTGAAATGAAGCAATAAATGTCAGACTCCTGTAATCACAGTGAACAAATGCTGAAAGCCGCTCAGAGTCCTGCTGACAGAACAGCCAGAAGCACTTGATCCATATCCACTTGAACTGATAACAGCGTCACTTTAAAACAGGCTCACAGACTTTTTGGCATACCTAACATTACAAAGCAAAACCCACAAGAAAGGACGTGTTTCATTCAGTTTGGCCGCCTTGCCCCCCCCCTTTATTTTTTTCCTCCACTTTCAGCAGAGGCCCTCTGGCAGGAATTCAGTTTTTGGGAGCGGCACATTCCACATCCTGGGATTTAGCTCTACCATAAATGGTAAGTTTGCACATAACACGGTGACGCAAGGGCAGGCCGACGTCTCTAAAACAAACTGAAGCTCTTGTGAGAGGTCCAAAACACGAAGAGGTACCACTCTGCTCTGCTTTCAGAGAAACGTCCTTTCATTAAAAATAATGTGGTCATCGCAAAGTTGCACTTTTTTGTTGTTTAATATCAGCAGTGTTGGGAAGGTTACTTTTAAAATGTATTCCATTACAGAATACAGAATACATGCCCCAAAATGTATTCTGTAACGTATTCCGTTACGTTACTCAATGACAGTAACGTATTCTGAATACTTTGGATTACTTAATATATTATCATGCTTTTTACAACAACGTGAATGTACTATTGCTGTGTGATTTATTACTATCCGGTTGTTCAGTGATGATGCGACGAATCCTACTTCCGGGTCTAAAGTAGTCTGCGTTTAATATGGCTTTTGTGTTGTTAACATGTTTAATGTTATGTATTTTCTTCTATTTGATCTCAAAAAGCTCCTAAAACAGTCAGTGATCCCTGTTGACCTCCCTCGGCTTTTATTACCGCTAATCATTTATTTAAGCTCAGTTTTTAAAACCTTAGGATGTAAGTACAGCCCAGCCCATGCAGCAGTATATGAATGACTAACCTCGTATTGTGGATGGATTATCTCAGTTGTTCTCCTGGCTGAAGTTTGGTCCTTTTACAGCATCCTGCCATGCGATTACATTTGTTCCTGACCACCGAGAACACTCACGTTAACTTTTATCGAGTGGAAAAAAAAGTTAGCTTGTTTATGTTATGCTAACATAGCTGTTTCGCTAGCGGTCACGTAGCACATCATTATATACCAGCTAGACCAACTTCAGTAACCCTGCAAACGTCACTGCTGTTTAGTTTTCTGTCTTCATTTATGTTGGAAGTGATAGCAGAGCTGTACGTTTTAATTTGTTTCCAAAACCCCGCAGTCAGGACATGCTATATTGTATTTAGATAGAAGCTAGCGAGCTAACTCCCTGCTAACTTCTAACTCCGTTAAATGTCATAAATTCCGTTTTCATGGATGCCTGGATGCCAAACTCAATTGTTACACCTGGTAGAGCAGAACGCTGATCATTTTATTAAAGATGAAAGACTTTAGACAGTTTTTCAACTCTCAGTAATGCCATAGTGATCGTTTGATATATGGACCTGCAGCGGAGTTTAGACCCAGACACGGCTAGTGACGTCAGACTGAACAACCGGATTACTGAAGGTCCGCGACTCCGAACTGTAGTAAAGGGACCTCTGACTAATACGGCGGGGTCCCTGTCGGCTCGTAGCCGAAAAATAGCTTTACTTTGTTGTGTGGGTCAACTTTTCTTGACAGAGAGAGGCGTTGAAAGGCTGCTCCAACGGAACTTATTGTTTTCGGAGGAAAACACGAACACGGTGTACAGTCGACTCTTAATAGCTTACTTACAACTGGGCTCGTCAGGCACTCTTCTTGGCTGAAGTGGTTATTATTATATTTACATGCTTCCAGCTCCCGTTTTTCCTCGATGACAACTCGTACCTTTCCACTCCCCTTTTTCTCCCTCCTCGCGCTCACAGACCCATAACGTGTATGGCAGTCCATTCTCCCTGCAACACGGACTACACTGCCCATGATGCTACATTCTTTAGAGCTATGCTTGTAGCATGCTGCCTGTTAGCTTAGCACAACAACAACAACGAAAAGGCGCTCTCTCACCCAGGAAACACACAGTCGCAGAGAGAGAGAGAGCGTCGCCCTGTAACCATGGCAACCATAACGCTGCCGCCTGGAACAACAGAACGTAGCTGTCAAACAAAACCCAAACAGTCCTGACCCGCGACAAAATGAAACAGGAAAGTACCGCAGTGTAATCCATTTATTTCAACAAAGTAACTGTATTCTGAATACCACCTTTTTAAACGGTAACTGTAACGGAATACAGTTACTCATATTTTGTATTTTAAATACGTAACGGCGGTACATGTATTCCGTTACTCCCCAACACTGAATATCAGTTTAATAATAATGAAAAATTAAATTAAAAGCAAAGAATGTTTAATTTCTTCCCCTTTTTTGGCCAAACTTCACAGTGTATGATGCAAAATCTTTGATATTATTTTGTGTTTTAATACTTGCCATCAATCGTGGTCCTCTTATTTGTACATCCAAGCGTAGGCCTCTTTTGATACCAAGAATCAGTAGTAAATTGTCACCTTAGGTGTTGTAGCTGACCAAATGCAATGATAATACTTTACAGTACTGTATTATCAACCTTCGCTGAATGGGAGGATTGGCAGTGTCCTGCAATTTCATATGATGTTATTCTGAATTACTTTGTGCATCTTCTCGGTAACACAGGAACTACAGCACTTCTGAGTGGTATCAGTATCTTCACAGTGTTACACAGTCATTCACCACGAGGATGAAAATTAAATGGTGTTTTTTTAAAGTGAGCAATCAGGCCGATCAGTTCGTCAAGCCGCAGAGCATGAGTTGGCAAAGCGCTTCACATCTTCCTCATTATTCTGAGGAAACACTACAAGTTCCTCCAAAAGAGGGTCTCAGTTATGTTCAACAACACAAAGTTCCTGCCTGAACACCTTTAGCTTCCAGCTTCTAGGTTAACGCAGCAGCATTTCATGGACACAGTGAGGCTGTGGCCTTCCAGTGGTTAAACTGCTGTGGTGTGCACAAAAGCACAGCTGTCATCATACAATGTAATGCTTTTCTAGCATTACTGACCACTCAAAGTGTTTTAGACTTTGATTTGTTTTATTCCACACACTGTAAACACCTTATCGAGCCCACACCAATAGCCCGGTTAGAATCACCAGTTAACATGCATGTCTTTGGACAGGGGAGGAAGCAAGAGCACCAGAGAAATTAAACGAAAGGCCCTAAAAGGCCAGCTGAATTTAAAGGAGTTCCTGGAGATCAAGCAATCTCCATTGGAAAGAAGCTGCTGTCCGTGGGGTCTCTTCAGAAGTAATCGTTCTGATGTGATGATAACAAACGGGTCACCATAGCTACTGCAGTGGAGCTGCTTAATATAAAAATTAATTTCTTCTCCTTACTGCTAGTAAAGGAAGATTAGACCACTGTGATTTAAGTTAGTGTTTTCTTTCAATAAGGAAATTGTATGGTACTGATATTTAGAGGTGTGATTTATTCATGAACTGTATTTGGATAGTCATCAATTAACATTTTCCGCTGGGATAGACTCCCGGTTTGGATGAGCCGAAGATTATGGGTGGATATGTGCCGATAAAGAACAATAAATAAAAAAAACAGAGAGATTAATCACATTTATTTATGTACATCAACAAAAAAAATGTAATTCAAGGCACAACGAGCATTAAAAATGCAAGTTATAGGATAAAGATCTTTGAAGTATTCACCCGTCTGCCTACACATGCATATGAATTTGAGTGGCAACCCACTCTTAATTCATAGGGTTTGAATATGATGTCAGCCCACCCTTCACATTATAATAGCTTCAGCTCTTCTGGGAAGTCTTTCCTCAAGTTTTACACGTTTATGGGAATTTCTGACCATCATTCCAGATGCACATTTGTGAGTTCAGACACTAGCGTTAAACGAAAAGGCCACAGTCTCTGCTCTAATTCATCCCAAAGGTGTTTTTTTGGATTGAGGTCAGGACTCTGTGCAGGCAAATTACACTATGCACAGTGCAGTCAGACAAATACCGTTCTCCTGGAAACCGCCATACCCAGACTTGTCCATTGGATTGCCAGATGGAGAAGTGTGATTCGTCACTCCAGAAAACATGTTTCCACTGGTCAGTGAAGGTGTGCTTTACAACCACCGCATCCAACTCTTTGCATTGCACTTGGTGGATGTACCTGCTCGGCTATGGAAACCCATTTCTGGTGAACTTGGCCCATTTGTCAACCAATCAGCATTTGACTGAAGAGCAGCATCATCCATGACAAGCAATGTGTAGTTGGGAATTTGCAGGGGAGCGTGTTTACACTGGCACGTTTGCCCCTCTATAGACTCTATATGCTTCATTTACGTTACCACGGTTGTGTCCATACACATCTGCCTGGCCTGTTCAGTACCGTCCTTTCCTCTTCCTCTGTAGCATTGGAAGGATGCAGTCACTGAATTGGGACCAAGCTATAGCTTGCTTCAGTGCTTCACATTGGCACTCTTAAAAAAATAAACAAACTCCAACACAAGTAAAAATTCCAAAAGGGCTAAGCTGTGCAGACATCCACGTGCCTGCCTGTTTTTGCGACCACGTGGACTCGTCTGCAGAGACTTCAAAGAAGGGTAACGGGATTTACTAGTCTGCAGGAGGTGTTTCCAGCTGCCCGTGTCTCAGTATAATCAAGGCTTAAAGTGACAAGATAAAAACATAATTAACAAGAATTAATAACAACTACAGATGTAATCAAATTAGTGACTTCTTATAGTATTTTTTTCCTCTAAATGTTTTCTTTGCCATCATTTTTCTTCTGCATTTATGAAGAATTGACCCTTCTAATCCTCATCCTCTGCTTGTGTTTTGGATCCATCATGCTCGACAAATGTGGGCGCTATAAGTGTGCAGGGTGTGCTTCAGAGTGACTCAAGCAAAGTGTTGAAGCCCAGTCAGGATGTGATTCATCCATCACATATGGTGGTTCACCTTCAAGCAGACATGCTGACTTTAGCAGTCCTTACAGAAACACATCCAAAACGAAATAACTTACTCCCAGTCCAGCGCAGATTCAGTCTTCACATGCTTCTTTTAACCTTAGCAGCAATACTAAAGACACCCTTGCACATTCAACACCAGACCAGTACCAGGAAAAGTTTGATTTTAATAATCACAACAATGTAAAGTGACTTGATTGAGCTTTAACTGCTCCAGGCAGAATTACAGGCTCAAACATGCATTCTCTTTATCACACCAGCATTACTAATGCAGCCATTAGCAGTGCAAAGATTGTGAATCCTGAAATCACTTACACGTCATGCTCAAGTCTAACCATGTCTGTGTAGATTCTCAGTCATCCAGGTCATGTTGGTCTTGAGAGCTTGTCTTTTTTTAAGTTTGTGAAGACGTTTCGGCCCTCATACAAGACATTTCTTCTGTTCTAAAAACAAAAGGTGGATTTTCCCAAGCATTTAACCCATAAAGGCAGCGTCCTCTTTGGAGGTGGTCCTGAAGGACCCATATTGATCGTGTGAGTTGTGTGGAGAAAGGCGTGGGTCATTGCCATCACTGGGGGTTGAAACCAGGTTTCCCTTGAAAATATTATGTTAATCTTAAACGACTTCATGGTTAAATAAAATAAAGATTAAACAAACAAATAAATAAGGGTGAAACAACTGTGAGAGCTTTCCCCACCCTATCGAGGTCACCTAGGGCAAGGTGTGAGTTGAAGCCCTGGGAAGGGGCCCTGATAACTAGTGTCATAAGCCACACAACAGTATTTTCATTGCTTCAGATTTTCTTAATAAGATAAACACGTGACGAAGAAAATGATGGCCACTACTCAGTCGCTGTGTCCAAGGGGCTTACTCACCCAGTATGGTGGCTTAATCCCACAATTCTGCACGTCAGTGGCGTATGCGCGAGTACACAGATGTACGCGAGTGATCCATCTTCTTCATACACGATCTTCGGTCTCACTTATCAGGGAGGAAACTTCAAAATCTATTCGTCCAACTGTAATCCGAGGGTCCTCCCCCTCCACTAATGCGGTGGAGTTGCAGTCAGCCTCAAACTTTTGACCATTGATTACTCCACGTCATATTGCAGTAGGAAGTGAAGCAGAGGTCTGAGCAGCTCCTTTACCACCGTCGGCTCTGTTTCCAAACTTTCACACCATGCCTCTCCGTGTGGCGTTGCAGGGTCCCGGCCCCTGGGGGTTCAGGCTGGTTGGAGGAAAGGACTTCGAGCAGCCACTGGCTATTTCCCGGGTAAGTTCGTTTTACTGTTAGTTTCTCCCCTGCATTTCAGTGTAACCGCACCTGGACTCTCACCTCTCATTGTTTCCCCGCGACTTTACTGAAGGCTGGTTGACGATTAACGGTTAGCTTGTGTTAACCGGAGGGCTAACGAACGGCTAAACTAGCGTTAGCTTTCTCAGTTTATTGTAATTAAAAGTTAAGTTAGCGGCAATTTTTGCCAGTGCTACCTCAAAGAGCAAACGCGGTGGTCCGTGGACCCCACTTAATATTTAAAAACATACATTTTTATGTAAGGTAAAATATATTTTTGGTGAATTTCTGATGAATTGTGATTTATTTTTTTTTTATGTATCTTTTTCAGTCTTTAACTGAGAGTTAAAGCTACTTTAAAACAGTAGTTTTATAATAGCCGAACCAGAAATGCACTAATCCCAAACAATGGTTTTCATATTTGGTCTCTTACAGAATTTACTTAAGATTTAAAGCGTGATTTTAAAAGTTTCAACTCCATGCTTTGACATCACTGAGTGACCATGGACCCATCGGAGCCTCTTTGTCATGAGAAGACAGCTGACACACCTCACTGGTGTTCATTAGCGCTAAGATTTTATTAAGCTTCATACAGGGTGCTGCTCTGGTGGCAGTAATGAACCGGATTATAGCTAGCAAAGCACTCCTCTGAGCCTACACTGCATTTTTCCCCTCTTGTGAAGGTTATTACTGTGGTCAGGCCACCCCACCCATGGAAAAGTGATTAGGAATTCCTGGACTGTAGTGGTCCCTCTCCCTGCTTTAGGCCTTTATCTCAGATAGAGAATCTGGGCTCCAGGAAGCTTTTATCCTGACTCTGCAAGTGCCTTCGCTTCTGTTTACTGTTAACAAAGACAGCTGCTTAAAGGTTCTTGAAGGTCAGGTTTAAAACAATGGCATTCTCCTCTTTTGACTTGGAAGCCTTTAGGCTGTAATTAGAAGGTGCGTTTTCCATATATTCGTAATTATGGTGCACAAGTGGCTTCTAATTTTATAATTTCTATGTCCTGTGTTGTAGGTCAACCCCGGGAGTAAAGCAGCCCAAGCAAATCTATGCATCGGGGATATAATTCTTTCCATCGATGGAGAACCAACAGAGAACATGACTCACTTGGAGGCGCAGAACAAGATAAAGGGCTGCATAGAGGAAATGGTGCTCTCCATAGACAGGTAAGCTGTGTCTAAATGTGCCATTCTCATCTGCATAGCCATAGGCTCAGAGAAAAAGAGTGAGTAATGTGAGACGGCTCAGCTGCAATCCAGGTGTTCAGCGAGTGACATCATGTTTATTCAGTGATTTTTAAACAGCAGTTCTGTTTGTTTTACTGGTTTTTACCATGTTGCAATCCCGCATCGCTCATTTGTGTCGTCTTGTAAATTACTCATGACTGATGACTTTTGAGGAGTCGTATCAAAAGGGTTTTGACAGACGGTTGGAACCACATATGTTTGCTCCCATTAAGCGATGTCATATTGAATGCATGAAAGGACGGGCTTAACTGCAAGATAAACAAGAACATGAGCATGCCTGCAAGGGCTCTGTTGCATTCAAAGACACAGCCCTAATATTGCGTTCACGTGCGGATACACAGGAACACGCGGGCGATCCTGGCATTTTATGTTACTGAATCCTCAGATCATCTTTCAAGCCTTGTTTTGTCTTCCTCAGGTCAGAAACAAAACTGTGGTCGCCGCTGTCATCTGAAGAGGGGAAGACTCATCCCTACAAGATGAATCTTGCGTCAGAACCACGGGTGTGTGTCAGCATCAAAGCTGTATGAACTTTAAAAAAGTGACTCCTCCAGCTTTGTCATTTAGAGTGAAATCGAGTAGCCGTTCAGTTTCTGGAAGCCAGAGTGCTGCCCCCTTTTTTTTTTTTTTTTTTTTCTCCTTTTAATTTATATCCTACTACTGTTCATGATGAAGTCATTGTTTACTTACCAACAGGAGGTTTCCTAGGAGACAGTAGTTTATCAGCCAAGCCCTGACGCAAGCCTCAGTTCCTGCCCGCTGAGTGGAAAGTTGAGGCCAAAGTATGAATTCATGTAGGAAACGGTGTCTCAGGCCCTGTGTGTGTGTGTGTGTGTGTTTCACAAGTCACAAAACTAGAGTTTTGTTTTTTTTGTTTCTCCCACACACATATTAACACATATTTCAAGCACTTCTCTAGAATCTGTTGCTTCACTCTTTTGTTTTATGTAAGTATTGTCAGCTCCTTTGCGCAAGTCATCTTGCTCGCAGAGACTCGGGGAGATTTTGCACTTTTTAGAAGCTTGAAGCATGAGCTATATTTGGAGGCATTTCCGTGTTCCCACTGTGAAGCATGAGCTAGATTTGGTGGTATTTGTATGCCCACTGTGATGGCATGCCAGTGTTATGACGCATCTGTCGTTAAAGTTAGCCACGTAGGTATAATTAAGGCAGAGTCCACAGTCATTATCCTGCTAAATTATGTGTGACTTTGTATCAGACTGGAAGCTGCTTTAAAAAGACAGAACCGCTCAAAGTTTCCAAGTCTGTTTTCAAGAAAAATGTTATTGAAAGTGAAGCTTAAAACACAATAGGCCAGTCACTTTCAAACCTTAAGCAATATTTCTAACCCACTTAGCAAACACTGCATGTTTGTACATGCGCAATTAAGAAAAAAAAAAACTTTTATAGCTCATCAGGTGTGCACAGAGAGTATTGCTTGTTTCAATTACGCTTGAATTTCATATATATTGCACTCTCCTAACTTTTGCAGCTTGGTTTTTGCAGGAGGTGAAACACATAGGCTCGACCCACAACAGGAGCGCCCTGCCTTTCACTGGTTTCGGCTCCAAAGTGGTGACTAACCAGTACAATAATCCATCTGGGCTGTACTCTTCAGAGAATATCAAGGACTTCAACTCAGCTGTGGATGAAGTCAAGACCATTACTACGGCTAATGACCCCCCCAACAAGTAAGATGGGCTTAAGTGATGGCAATCAATCAGTATTGAAAATGTGAGTGAGTTTAGCTGGGCTCTGCTTGGGTCACAGAGTAAATAATCGTTGTGGGCAGTAGACTCAGTAAATCGTGGCTCAAATTCAGAATGTTTCCATTTACTTGAAAAATGAATTTGTATGCATCTTCCTTTTTGATTTGCTTGGTTGTTTGGATACTCTGTGAAAGACTTTTATAGATCATTCTGCAAGCTTAGCTTTTCATTAAGTTGTTTTCCAAATACTCATTTTGAATTGGGGAAACTGGAACTGCGTTTGTTTTAGAGGATTACTTCAATACTGACATACACAAAACCTCTTAAACACACTGTGATTTATTTGAATCCTTTCTGGAGGAGAAGTACATGTGCACACTGTTTGGCTGTAACTGCTAACTGCAAAATTTACAGTAGCGGGCCAGCTCCCGAAAGGCTGCTGTGCTTCAACAAATCATTAAAGTGTGAATATTGCTTCCAAGCAGATGGAGCCAGTATTTACTAATCCAGTGACTTAAGAAAATGATGTCACTTAAGTCTATGTTTAAAACAAGTAAAACACAAGAGAAGGTTCATTCATTGGCGTTTTTTTGTGCTGAATCAGCACTGATCTCCTGGGCTTTTACTGCCAGTCTGATTATGTATCAAAATACTGTTGCTGAATATGAGGTTTGTTTGTTTTTTTCCTTGCTGAAACGTGCCCAATTTCTTTCTAGTGCTCCATCAGAGCCATCAGGTAAGCGACCGCCCATAGTCGCAGATTCCGAAGTCTACAAGATGCTGCAGGAGAATCAGGAGTCTGACGAGCCTCCTCGACAGTCTGCTTCATTCAAGGTGCTTCAGGAGATTCTTGAGACAGGTACTGATACCATGCTTTTTCCATATACTTTAAGGGGCAATGTAGGATTTTTATATTGTATTTTTAAACAATGTTAGCTTTTTGGTAGACTATTGTCTTTTAGTTCCAATCAAGATTTTCAGTCTATTCTTGGTGTTTGTAGGCGACTCGGATAAACCATCAGGCTTCAGGAGTGTGAAAGCGCCCACAACAAAGGTTGGAGCATCAGTGGGGAACACAGAGAAGTTACCCATGTGTGACAAATGTGGATCTGGGATTGTGTAAGTATTTTATGGTCAAGCTTGAACTCTGTAGGCCTCTAGATTGTGTTCATCTGAATCTAGCAGCACTTGGGAGAAATACTGTGTCTCCACCTTGTGGGCAAATGAAGTAACAACAACACACTTGTTTCCTAATTCCTGCTGCTGGGAGATATTTTAATTTTGCTTTTTTATATTTTTAGAAAGGTTCATAAATGTTTTATTTTCCTTTCTTTAAGAGTATCCTTGAAAATCCTTACTTCATACAGATGTTTAGCACACTGTCCACACTGTCCCATCAGAAGATCTGAGTTTAGAAACTTCTACTTAAATCTGCCATGCCGAGGGTTTAGTATGGGGTTTACCAGGAACGGGTCTGCCCACAGGTTCACCAATGCTGGCTTATAATATGCGTCTTTTTTAGCAATAGATTAATTGCTTTTGTTTCTTACCATTATTTTCAAAGTGGTTGTGGATGTTAAAGCCAGATTATAAAATCCTAGTGTACAGAATACGACACCGAATCTTTTCTCCCACAGGGTCATTTCAGTCCTTTCCTTTTTGAGATACTGTACGAGAGTATCACTTCATTTTCTGACATTTTCATGTCTGTGCTGTTTTGGGAAGTGGGAACATGGAACGTGCCTGTAATGGCAAGCAAAACATTATAAATCAGGCCTAATTTCTGACTCAGATGTTTCCTGATGTTCATCTTTCTCCAAAACACCTTTGAGATCTAAAAGTAAATGTGCGTTTAGGTTTTCTAACTTGATCAGCTTGGATCAGAAGATGCTCTTTCCTATAGACAGCGACCCTCACTGCCATTCTCACTTATTTTTGTTTTTATTTACACTTCAGAGGGATGGTTGTGAAGCTGAGGGACAAGTTCCGTCATCCCGAGTGCTACACCTGCACAGACTGCAACGTCAACCTAAAACAGAAGGGACATTTCTTTGTGGAGAACCAGATTTACTGTGAGACGCACGCCCGCGAGCGAGTGACTCCACCCGAGGGCTACGACGTGGTTACGGTCTTTCCCAAGTAGTTCCCCTCACTGAGCTCGGCCTCGGACTGCACGCCACTATAGGACACCAAGACATAAACCGAGACTTACAATATTTAGCTAATGCTACTCGTAAGACTATGAACTGGTCTCCTTTCACACTATACTTCAGTACTGTCACTGGTAGGGAGGACAGTAAGGAACTACGTGTTTGAAAATGTTGATTTGCACAAAAACTTTGGCCTATAAGAAAGAAAAACCAGTGAATACTGTAAGATGGCATTTCTTTTTTTCGTATCATTTAAAATAATTTGAATGACAGCCACTATGTTTTGATACTGTTTGTACATTTCAGCATCTTTTGAATCATGGAAGCAAAAGAAAGCCAGAATATTCCCATCCCTGTTAAAGGAAAAACATGTTTTCTACAGTTTTTATTGAATAAATAAACATTGTTTTATACAGCAAAATACATTTGAATATAATTGCCGAATAAATATTTTTTAGCTTGAACAAATTCTCTCATGTCGTCCTGGTTTATTAATTGTCCCTTGGTGCTCTTTTTCTTTTCTTTTAGGGACACTGATTGTAGGGTTGCAAATATTAGGGGTGCCACATGATCATTAAATTGCTTTCAAACACAAAGAATGATTTGAATGACAGTTGTGGCTTCAGAAAGTCTTTTTTCCCTTTTCTTTTTTTTTTCTTTTCTTTTTTTTTTTTAAAAAAGCAAAACAAAAAAACTTTAATTGCTTTTTAAGAATAAACACTGAACATGGGAAACTAATGTCTTTGGACCTGGTCTTAAGCGTAACCTCGCTAAAGCGGATGGGGAACTGCTGCTTGCACCCAAATGTCTTTATGTGAGATGGAGCGGTATAGAGAGTCAAAAGTGCCACATACTCGTCAGGTCATTGTCAGCACACAGGGACTTGAAACAAAAGGTAATGGGGATGGCGCTGGATTCTTCTCCTGGGAAGATTCTGCAGCTCATCTCATTAACAGCGGTGAGAGAGCTTCTGTGGCTAAAGTCAGCATTGGTCCCATAACCACATTCTGAAGGTGATGCTGAGTCCCATTCGGCAGATAAAACGCTTGCCGGGCTGCTCAGATCTGATGCCAGATAGTCCTGAGTGTGTGCGTGCTGGTCTGCCATCCGGAGAGTCTCGGTCAGAGCCCAGATGTAGTTGCGGGCAAATCGCAGAGTCTCGATCTTTGTTAGTTTCGCGTCTTCTGGCAAAGCCGGCAGGATGCTCCTCAGCGCGTCCAGGGCGGAGTTCAGATTATGCATGCGGTGGCGCTCTCTATCGTTCGCCTTCATCCTTCGCCTGCCCCGCTGCCCGGACTGCTCACATCTGTGTTTGGGGTTTTTCACTGAGGACACGTCTCGGGTAACAGTCGCTGGTTTTCGCGGGAGCTGTCCTCGTGAGTCTCCTGAAGTGTCACCGGCTTCGTTCACTCGGTTGCGCAGTGTTGGAGAAAACCCGCGCAGGGCGTCGGGGACGCAGATTACTTTAGGATACATCCTGTGGCGACGAAGAAGATGAAAATAATCAAAAGTGATGCCAATGAGACAGCTTGGCTATAAAGAGAAAAAGAAACTCCAAATGATGCCCTGAGATGTGCCACAAACCCTGGAAATCACGTTTCCCATTTTTTTCTACGAGACTGAAACGTGTATCTACACCCTGAGTTCGTTAAATGTTTTAACTGATTAAAAATAACAACGCAACTGCACCAGTAACTAGAAATGAAATTTCTGAAAAACATTAAAGGACATATTTTAAAAATAAATAAATAAACTTCTGAATGAGTGTAGTCGCACTTACGTTTGCAGGCCTGCTCCTGACAGGCGAAGCTGGGATAAAGACGTAGTCCGCTCTTGTAGCTGGAGGCAGCAGACAGTGTATATGTGCAGGTGACAGTGAGGGATGGATGCGCATCTCTTGTCACTTTATATGGCCTTTATCTTATCTGTTTTTTGCACCGTGGACGCCTGAATCAACAGCGCTCGTCGAGTGGCCAATCAGCTTCCAGGCAGCGAGTCCTTCACCCTCTCCCTCATCCTTCAGTGTGCTTGCATTTCTTTGTGTATTCATTGTAATAGTTAATTAAATACATGTGGATGGCAAAGTGCCACGGATGTATGTCAGGCTAATAATACCCCTATTTTATGGACTAGGGTCATGTTTTTTTTCTTGGAGAAGGTAAACATTACGAGCCGATTTCCATAAGTTTGTCTGGGGGCAACAAACATGCAGCGTTCAGGATTGTGCTGGTCCTAAACTACCACTCTGGGAATCTTAATATATCTGTTTATTGCTTGTATTTATCATTATTAGCTATTCACTAATTTCCCTGTTTTGCTGGTCAAATGCTGGAGGTCCTGGTAGGAAAAGAAAACCAAAACATTTTGTGAGCTTTGCTTTGACCTCGGTTTAGTGAGGTCATGCGCTTGTTTCTGTCTAGTGAGATGCTGGTCTAGCAAAAAAAAAAAGCTTGACACGAGACACAATATGGATCTTGTATATATGATGTGATACTCGATTACAGATTACCTTTAATTCCCATTAAAGCTTTCAAGGCTAGCTGTCTTCATCTTTACTATCGTTTATTGTTATAGTAAATCATAATGTGTTTATGAAAAGACTTTCGCAATGGTTTAAAAGTAAGCAACGTTTAGTTTTATGCGCAAAAGGTGGAACCGTATTCAATATTTGTATTGTGTTTAATCAAATATCACTGTACACAAAGTTTTATTTTGGAAATATTATCCGATCTCTATCCATAAGAGGTACTTGTAATGCCACATTTTACGCACTCAAAACATCGGCACATGCCCTGCAGAGCACATTATTGCCAGACTGGCTTCTAAAATCAGCTCCATGTGCACCAGAGTACGCTAAAAACCGAGATGAAGAAGAAAATGCAAAAGTTCTCTGCAGTTATTATTTTATTATTGTTTATTGTTAAAGATTGAGAGACTCTTTGCGATTCTGCGCACATCCCACTACCTGGTAAGGCGGACGTTAAAATAACTTTAAGCTCCTACAAGTTGGTCCTTACTTATTGCTTCGATGATTCTTTTTTAAAGATTATTTTACCTCTTTGTTAGCTCAGAAAACCTTACCTATATTAAACAAGTGTTGTTTTTAAATGGCATATATTTGGATAAACATTTGCTTCTTGCGTTAGAGCGCAAAGCTCCGGTATTTGGATAAGACAATTACGCATGGAGCAAACTAAAAAAGGAGAGGTGGGAAGGTGAAATCCGCTGTGTAAATCGATGATACAAAGGGTCTTTTTGTGTTTCGCAACAATAAAAGCTCGTTTTCTTCTATAATGTGAGCCTGTGTCTGTGCGCTATGACATCTCCAAAAACTTGTCCAAGATCGCCACAATTCAGTGACGCGTTGCTATTTTCTAATAAAACTTTATTTTAACACATTAAAGATTAGAAAAAAAGAGTCAACAGTGTGCAGATACGTTCTAGCCTGGGTAAGGGAGGAAAGGGAAGCGTGGCGGGGCTCAAGCATGATTTACAATTGCCAACAAAGGATCACAAAAAGCTCTCCTTAACTTTCTGTCTAAATATGTGTTTTGGGAACAATCTGATAACCATATGCTTTCAATAAACTGGACAAATATACTAGGGAGATAGGAGATGGTGCCTTGCTGTTATAAAAGGCCCGAAAAGTCTAAAGTAAACTGAATATTACCACTTTACAAATATTCATTGATGCCAAATCCATATTAGGATATCGTGGACAGGTGTGGGTTGAAGTTGTCAGTCTCTCTCCTTGATTTTTTATCAGTGTGCTGTAGTGTCCTGCTTGTTATGCAAAGTATAGGCAAACATAAGCGGCCAGTTGCTGTGGTAATGGTAGATATCGGAGCAGACTTGGTACGAAAAGTGATTTAACAATATTTAACAATAAACTAAGCAAGCTACCGAGCAGGTGATACCTGCCTGATGCTCCTGATTAATACTTCCTCTGCTACTTCACTTTACAGTCTCCTTTGCTTATTTATTAAACGAAATCTATTTATTATTATTTTAGCAAACAGAGGTACCAGGTGGGGCTTTATTTTCGTCTTCGGCTTTTTGTCTGAAGGACGTTTTGAGGGGGACAATCAAAGTCCAACAACTCGCTGACCAGATTGTTGTCATCCCAAACTAGCAGCGAAGCCATTCAATGTGCCCCCCTCCTCTTGTTCTTTCTAGCAAAGAGCTGCCGGGAGAGAAAAAAAGGAAAAGGAAACTTCTTCAAGAAAGGAAAAACATCTTAAAAACATTTAATTGCAACCCGGATGCCATATGTACACCTCTTGTGAGACCCCTCAACAATATGACTGCCTTTTAGAAAGTATGGAGTGCGCCTTTGGAGACGTGTGCGCTTTTGGAGAAGTGCGCGCGTCGTGACCAGCATGACCCCGAACACACTTTACACAAGAAGTAATTCACTTTTAATGTGCTTTGGAGTTTCCTTTCACAGGCAAGGCATTGTACCTCTCACCCCAGCTTTTGAAGACAGTGTACACCAATTATAGCGGAATAGGTGTCCTTTGGAGACAGTTTGTCTTTTTGTAAAGATTGGAGATTTTAAACACAAATAGGACGGTGGCTGCAAGTCGCCCCCTTTCACCCTCTAAACTACTACATAATGTTTTTTTCTTTGTTTCTGATAGCTTATTTGCGAAACCTCGTGTTCATTAGCGGCTCTTTGTAGATAAAAAAGAGCAAATGTTGAATTTTCAGGGAGGGGATGGTAGCTTCAAGGGACATGTGACATTAAAGTTTTAATCAGTTATAAATGTTTGATTTAGACAGTAAAGATAACCTATTTATAAAAAGTTATTTCTGTTGGCGTTTTTAATTTATGAAGACTATTTTAGTCTTCTACAGAACACGTAAAGAAATATGGTGGATTTGCGCTTACCTGTCTGTCTGCTGGCAGGAACGTACCTGAATAAATCAAAAATATGATTTTATTTGCAGCGTTGTATATTAAGTAAGACAATAAAGAAATTATTTAATAAACTTGTAATTCAACAAACATATGCACTAATCGCCCAATTTCTTTCACAACTCTAGTGAATCACAATGAACAGTTAACAAAAAAAGAAAGAAAAAAAAAGTCAGTTCAGCTGAGTTGTTTGATGAAAGTAACACAATCTAAAGGGTGAAAGCTTCCATATCAAAATCCCAAACAATTGTAATTAGCCTAAAAGCACAATTCTGGAGAAGTTTTCAAACCTGTCATATTTCAGGTGTTTGATTTGGGTTATTCGTATACATCATAGTATATATGATATATACACATAGTAAGATGCATGTAAAAATTGACCCTGGCCAAGACTTTGTTCATAACAAGTGCCTATATTCAATTTTGAACAATAGATCTATTTAGAATATAAAAATTCCCGTCGAACAGCAATAAATATATGATTGATCCTTAATGAGTGTTTCAATTACAGCACTCATTTTTAGAGGAAAAACATCTATTCTCAGTAACATCATATCTTCTTTTACTTAAGAAATGAAAAAAGAACAGTCATAATAACTCAAATATGTTTTATTGAAAGTGAAAATGACGAGAACATCATTCTGGAACAATTATAAACATTTATAACCATTACATCCATTAAACACTCTGCTCAGTTCTGTATCATTAAAAAATATCATCACTATCGTCTATAATGATTAATATAAACGTTTTTTTAATAGTGTAACACTTAGAACACAAAACATAAAAGTTTCAGGTTTACCTCAGAACAGCCTCATTGCACAAGATTTGATAACACCTGTACCACAGGCTAAAATTTTAAAATGTTTGAATTTTGTATATTTTGGGTCACTTTAGGGGAAAAAATAAATACATTTCAGGCTAAAAGAATTATATTTAGGATGTTTTTACTGGTTTTATATGACAAACAGATGAAGAGCTCAACTGTAAATGTGATAAAAGTGACGCACAGACTATCCAGGGCAATTTAACTACATGGACTTCAGTTACCACTACAACAACAAAAGAGCAAAACACATAATGTGTCTGGGTTATTGTGTTGGTTTAGCCTTATTCCACAAGTCAACCTAGTTTAAAAACTTTTAAGACGATCAATTTAATTTTATCAATAAAACGGCAGCTGTACAACTACTTTTTTAATTGTCTCCAAAAGAAGATATCCCACTCAAAAATAGTGTATTTAGATGTGCAGTTACAGTACCCGGCAGCTCTGCGGCGCTGTTTTCCCTTCTAGACAAAATTTCGTCTTGTTACACAAAATGCTAAATGAGGCGTTCACTGATGTTAAAATATGTATACTTTAAGTAGAATAAAAGTAAACGATTATGATCCAGTTGTAAACAAGAACGTGTCTATCAAGGAATGATAGCCATTATCTGTCTTTATAATTATCTGAGAATCAGAGAATGTGACAGTAATATATGTTTTTAGATACCTTTTTTTTTAGGTTGTCAAAAAATTGATTGTTCTCCCCTGAACAAAACTGAAATGCCGAAATGATCTGAGCAATGCACAGTCATACATCTGAATAAATGTGGATAAATTAAGATTTATTACGAAAAGGTACTTTGTTGTCTGCTTGTCAAACATTTCTGGGGTAAAGGTCACTGACTCGAGGCGTAAATATTTCAATAAATACGATGGTTTCCATGGCATTACTGGACTCACATGACGGCAAATTGTCTTTTACGTGGCGTCTCTGAACGCAGCATTTCACATCCAGTTGTGGGTGTGAAAACGTGCGACGTTCCTGCGACTCGGAGAGAAGATCTACAAAGCACGCGGTGCCTGGTAGATTGGTAGATTTCACAGCGGCACAGCGTCAGATCTACACATGCGCAGACCGCGTGCAGTTATACGCGAGTGTATTTGTTACTTCCTCAATCAGGGTTAGCTTGCAGCTGTGTTTGGTAGTAGCATGTAGATGAGAGTGGAGGACTCATAGCAAAGGCTGCTGGAGGTGACTTCCCCAAGAAGCAAGCTAAATAAAGGGAACTTTTGGTGACAGTTTGCCTCGAGAACATGGACTACTGGGTAGGTGTCTCTGTACTTTCTCTCCGTCTCACGTTACAGGCAGTGTAGCAGACGGGACAATGACAGTGCGGCTTCAGGACGCCCGAAGAAGCAGACTTGTTTATCAGTACTGAAGTGAGCTAATGGCCCGAGTTGTTTTGCTGTGAGGGATGCTCCGAGTCCACAAACACTGGCAGGCACTCTTGTTATGAGAGCTTCGTGTTACAGACATATGGTTGTTTTTCAGGAAACATTCAATCTTCATCGATACTTTTTGGCCCTGTTATAAAAAGATGGTATACAAGATGTAACTACAGGTTCATGGTGCACTTTTATTGGTTTAAAGTCTAATAAAAATAAGATCCTTCCTCTTTGTGTGCGTGTTTTGCGGCTCATTCACTATTGTTTATTGTGGCTGCCTCTGTCTAAAAGTAGAAATCCTGTTCAACATAAACCTGCAGGAAGTTTAAACAAAGCACTACTCTTAGTAGCCCCACCGGAGAGTTGTTTAAGGTTGTGCAAGCAGTGCTTTTTTTTCTTTTTCTTTCTTTCTTTCTAATTGAAGTAATCAGAGGCAGACAAAAGACATGGCAGGAGATGGCAGCTGGTCTGAAACAGATCTGCTGTCCGGGCAGAAATCACTCTTGAGCTCCTTCAGGTCATCACAGGAGAGAGAATTATCTCAAGGGGGGAAAAAACTAAACAAAACACATACTTTTGATGTTGACCTAAATATCGTTTGATACTGTGGCAATCTGGAGGCTTTGTAGAGGTTTAAATAAAAAATTTCCAGACACCACATCTGTAATTATTCTCCCCCCTCAGTGATCTCCTCATCTCTCTGAGCTTTGGTGATGTTTTAGCAAGCTGACTGTTTTTTCCTTCATGTATCCAGGAGCAACCACCTCACGCCCAGTATATTTCCACGAGAACATGACCTCCCATTTGAAACAACAAAAGGTCTCATTAGAAGAATAGTTAAATGTTGTATAGGGTGGGTGTCCACTGTTCAACAAGGAGTAGCACGAAACTGGTACAAGAGGCTTTGTGTGAACCTGGTGTAGGTTTTCCTGAGGGGAAGCTGTGTGTGTGGGATCTGAGGCTGAAGTAGAGTCAAAAAAGGGAGTGATCTAATCTTTATTTATTTATTCATGTATTTAATTATTTGTTTAGTTGACAGATGTGTGACAGCAATCAAATGTGGGCGGTGTGCTAAATTACATGCCTGTCATGACTCAAGTCAAGCTTCCCATTCAACATATGTTAGTTGCTTATTTTCTGTTGCTTCAGTCAGCTCTTTGCAGCTGATCTTGCTAAACCTGTATGAGAACAGGCTGTCCAAAACAGGCAGGTATGGCAGCTGCTGTCTGGTCAGGGGGTAGGACTCCCATGGCTCACTAACAACCCTTTACCTAGGATTTAATGGGGGGGGGCAACATCTTAGGTTGTTCTTTCACACAGTAAACGGCCTTTCCGTCGCACTAAGAGGACTCTCCTCATTGTGTTATTTTTGCTGTGGCAGAACAGATTGTGATTGGTTAAGATACTGCTGTTGAACCTTAAGCTTTCTTATTGCAGCTGAGGTAGCAAGTCCTCACGATCAAACTGCCTGCTGTTGTGTTGTAAAAAGACTTTGTGAGGGAGATAATGCAAAGACAAATTTGCTGCGCTTATGCAATCCCATTGACGGGCATTTCACTGTGATTAAGGCTCACTTAGATCTCCTCGGGCTAAATCATTACATGCGCATTTGAACTGACAGGAAAGTATTCACCTGTGATCGTGCTTTGAAAGAGACGTGAATTATACCTCGTCGTAAATTTGTAGCTCAGTCTTTCCCGTCTCGTCTAATCCTGACTGATTACCTTAATGGGCTGGATGTGTTATGTGACTAGTGGGAGGAGTCTGCTTGTAGATCTACAGTTCGCTGAATGTGTTCTCTCACTTTCACCTGGTGTACCGAGTGCTGGCTGTCTCTTCACCTGACAGTCAGGAAAAGTGCCGAGTGCGTTTAAAGTGTGTGGGGGTGGGATCTGTAGGTCTGGCAATGTCTTCAAAAGTAAGTACTCGCACTTGAAAGATTAGTTACTTTCCCTTAAAGTAATTGGATGTGTTGTCAGTCACTGTCTTTGATGGTTTGTGGCCTGACCTGCAGTGTTTTACTGGACGCCTGTACATCTGCTCCTATTGCACAGTCACAAGTCATGTGTCTTGTTTAAAAAAATAAAAAAAAAATTCAGATTAAGTGAGCTGAAATTTAACTGTTACCTCATTTTGCAGGAAAGCAGTCATTATGCTGTCAAACAGTGACTAACTTTCTCAATACATGGCACTCAGTGGTAGCTTCCCCATATCACCATAGTCGTGTAAGAGATCTGTATCACAGGAAACATGAGTGCTGTTGACTGAATAGTTTGAGCCTTCTGTAAATCCAGATTGTTGTTAGAGAAAAGCTGATGGTTGCTCTGCACTTCTCTTGTAATGCATATTGTGTGTCTCTATGTCCAGAGTGCCTTGGAGGTGTATAAGGAGATGGTGCTGCTGTATTTGGAGGAGGGCCGGCAGCAGGTGAACTCGCGCTGCGCCCATCTGGAGCCGTGGCAGATTATCGCACTGACAGTGATCACCACAGTGGGAGCACTATGGGTCAAAGGCTTCCTCTTCCAGCAAGAAAGTAATCTTTCACACAATAAGAATGGGTCCAAAGTAGGCCTGCTAGAGTCTTTGAGACTTGAGATAACGCATGTAATCAGCTAACCATCTGCTAATGTAGTGCACACTATCTGGAATTGCGGCACAACCGAGCAAAGCCATCATTTGTCTCGACTTTCTAGATCTTCCAATGAATCGGTGCTTAAATTCCTCAGCGAGTAGGTCAGAGCCAGCCATCTGTAGCTCTCTGAGAGGGAAAGGTCAGAGTGTGGCTTCTTGGTAAAAATCTAGCTCTTTAGTGTGTTTGCGAGCAGAGTGAAAGGGGCTCGTGACTTCGCCTTCCCTTAACGTATGATTATGGGTCACAGTCAGCTGCTTAATATTTGTGGATGCATGCATGCTAACATTTCACCACAGCTGCTGCCTTGTGTTTTCTGGTTAATAGGTCTGACATCACGAATCAAGAAGCAGTGCTTTAGACTCATCAGAAAAATACCCTTCGTTGGCGGGGCAGTAAGTATCAGTGGTAAATCTCTTCCCTTTTTTATTTTCCCCCCTTCTGGTGTGTGCTGACGAGTGTCTGGGGTTATTATGAGTCATTCTTGGATGACTGCATATCAAAGTCATGGAGGGGGATGGGTGGGAATGACAGACCTTTGGCACGATTAAGATGATGCTCTGGTGATAACATGTGGTTACTTCTGTTCAGTCAGCAATACTGTTACTTCTCCTATGTCCATTTTAGGTTATGGGTTACGTTACTCTACTGCTGTTTGTGCTTGTAAAGTAACTCTGTCCTCTCTTTGTATCAGATCCAGAGCCAGCTGAACAAGGCTTTGGATGACATGTCTGCTAGTCTATTTACCCTCAAGGAGGGGATGAGCTACACCACAGAGCTTCCCTCCAAAGGTCTCTCTCAGGCCAAAGTAATGGAGAAAATCAAGGAGTACGACACCCTGAGTAAGTCCTCATTCAGCCCTGAGATTCCTGCTTCTTTACCAGTATTTCTAATCTTCATTGCTGATAAGAAAACTTGTCTACTTATCTTTCAAAAGGATAATATCTTTGAGAAAGCCAGTGGTTTCTCAAGACTCAATCTTTTGTTGCAGATGAGGTGAAGTGGGATAAGGGATTGGTTTCTGGGGCAGTGTACTGGGGTGATGAGTCACTGACCAACCTCCTAGTGAAGGTATGCATCTCTGTATACATTTGCAGATTTTGGCATTCCAAGCATTAATGGCCAGGGTCAAGCTTGAATACATTTTGGAGTTTTTACAGTAACAAAGTTATTTTTTTATATTTCATTTCCTGGTCGGTCCTTTCGATGACATTGGTTTCACCCTGGTTTGAGGTTTGCAGTTTATGCAACACTTTACTACTTTTGTCATTCATTTGTTTGTTTGTTTGGGGTTATTTTTAGGTATATGGGGATTTTGCATGGAGCAATCCACTCCACCCAGACATTTTTCCTGGCGTACGGAAGATGGAAGCAGAGGTTGTCAGAATGGCTTGCACACTCTTCCATGGTGGGCCTAACTCCTGTGGCACAGTAAGTCACCATACAGTAGACACTTGCAAGAAAAGGATTTATTTTCTTTATTGGCAGGATTTCCGTCACAGTTATACAATAATAATAATAGACAGGGACAATTTAAAACCCACTTCTAGTCTAGTCTCCTTAATAGAAATACAAAGAAATAAAATTGCAGTTTGTGTTGTAACTCAAAGTCATGAAAAGTTATAATGAGACTTTGCTGAATATCTGACCACTTTTATGATCAGTGAAGAAATTCTGGTGATCCCAAAGATTTCTTTTTTGCAACTCTGTTATCAGACCGATGCACAAACCTCTATCCCTACATTTAGAAAAGGTGGACTGAATTTGTCTTATCCTTACCGCTCCTTTGTGCAGGTCACTTCAGGAGGAACCGAGAGCATACTGATGGCCTGCAAAGCATACAGAGACATCGCATACGAGCGAGGCGTCAAACACCCTGAAATGTAAGCCGAGCTTTACAGGACACAGGGTCCGTGTCAAGGCTTGTCCCTGCCAGAGAAAGTCATGAAATCATTTTCGTGTCCTGCTTTTGTTTCCGCAGCCTTGCACCTGTGAGCGTCCACGCAGCTTTTGACAAAGCGGCACATTATTTTGGGATGAAGCTGGTTCACATTCCTCTCGACAAGAAAACTATGAAAGTGGATGTGAAGGTGAGAGACAACACGTGTAGACAGCATGTGCTGACTTCTGTTTCCAGGCATTATTTATTGCAGTGTTGTTTGTTCTCTTTCAAGGCCATGAGGAGAGCCATCAGCAAGAACACAGCCATGCTTGTCTGCTCAGCTCCCCAGTTTCCTCATGGAATCATAGATCCCATTGAGGAAGTAGCCAAGGTTAGAAGTGCACCATTTTTTTTTTATGTACTCTTGACAAAAACTGGGAAGTCAAATCCCTCACACTTTCCCTCGATGTGTTGCAGCTGGCTGTACGCTACAACATCCCGATGCATGTGGATGCCTGTCTGGGTGGTTTTCTTATTGTGTTCATGGCCAAGGCTGGTTACCCACTCGCCCCATTTGACTTCAGGGTAAAAGGTGTTACCAGCATCTCTGCAGACACACACAAGGTAAGGAGTGGCTGAACAGTCTTCAGATCAAATCTTTCTAGAACAATATACATGTGTGTGTATATACATACCACACATAGATTGTTCTATGTGTGGTATGTACAGGGATATGCTTGTTTTAATTCTGCACCTTGTGTGCATGTGTTACGTTTCTCTCCAGTATGGCTACGCCCCCAAAGGTTCCTCAGTGATCCTCTACAGCGATAAAAAGTACCGTCAGTACCAATACTTTGTAGCTGCTGACTGGCAAGGGGGGATTTATGCCTCACCCTCTATAGCGGGCTCCAGGCCAGGAGGAATCATCGCCGCCTGCTGGGCGACCATGATGCATATGGGAGAGAACGGCTACGTAGACGCCACCAAGAAGATCGTCAGCACAGCTCACAAGATCAAAACAGAGTAAGACACAGACTTGTTACACTGAACATAATAAATTACAGACTCTGTAATTTATTATCTTCTTTAAAATTCTTCTGTCTTCTTCTCTGTTTGTCAGAATCCGCAAGATTAAAGGGGTGTTTGTGTTTGGGGATCCGGAGGTGTCGGTGGTGGCCATCGGCTCGGATGATTTTGATATTTTCCGTCTGTCTAACGCACTGACGTCAAAGGGCTGGAATCTGAACACATTGCAGTACCCGTCCAGGTAGATGTAAAACAAACGATAACGTCTCAGTAAATGTGATGGCATGATAAATATTTACACCTCACAATCGTTGCTTTCACAGCATCCACATTTGCTGCACAGTTTTGCACACTCAGCCAGGGGTCGCTGATCACTTTATTCGTGATGTCAGAGAGCAGGTCGCCATCATCATGAAGAACCCCAAAGAGAAAACTACAGGAATGGTGAGTTTGGTTTACTTATCTACATAGTCATCATTAACATGTGGGTTTTTTAATAAGTTTAAACAACACAAAGACACCAATCTTTCTTTATCATTACATCACAGTTTTGCTTTGATGATCCATGACAGGATGTTGTAATCTTATTGTAATGACAGGGTCACAGTCTGAGCCTACTGCATATAGATAAATTCATACCTTATTCAGCTACTTCACCTGACTTTGGACTGTAGGAGGAAACCAAGGGAGATTACATATTACTGTAGATCCAAACTATACCTTTATCATTCAAATCAAGCTGACTTCACCTTTGTAGTGCTCGCTAGTGTAGCCACTGGAGAGGAATCATGCTGAGTGCAGTGTATTTAGCTTTCTTTTCTGTTTAACATTCTGTGGGTATTTTGGGAAGGGAAGTGGCATTTTGCATTGTTGCTGTATAAAACCTTCGATTTGAGTCGACACAAGCAGCTATTTTGTGTGCCAGCTTTTAAACTCCACCCACGTGGGACAAGCAGCACTGTGCCCGACAGGTTTGTCAGCAGCGTAGTTAACACTGAGAACAGATCTTGCTGCAGATTAAGGTGAATTCCATATAACTAGAAGTTAGTTTCTCAATTTCTCAAGTTTCATTTGTTCTTCAGTCAGTTCACTCATCACATTGGAGAGGTACAAGAGGTTATATGAATCCAAATGCAACAAAAACAAACAAAAACAGTAACATCTGTGCTGCCATTTAACTGGAATTTTTTATTAATGCAGCTGCCTTCTGCGTCTGAAAGTATATAGCTAAGAGAAAACCTGTTTTAGGAGACGGATGATGTGTCTGGATGTTTGTAAGCTCACTTATGTTCCTGCTCTTGCAGGGAGCGATCTACGGCATGGCCCAGGCCATCCCAGATAGATCCCTGGTCACGGAGATCTCCCGAGGTTTCTTGGACTGTCTCTACAGCACTGAGGTGACCAAGTCAAACATCAGCCACATGAATGGCAATGGCAAAGCCCACTGAAAAGGGATTGGTCCCTCCTGGCCCGACAACACTGCATGCAGGGAAACGCTCTCGCCTCCTCCCAGAGCTCTGATTTTTAAATCGTTCAACGGTTGCCTTATCTTGCATACCTGCACTCATATATATATATAAAAAACAAACAAACATCTGCAGCAATCTTTGAAGCACAAGCCATTGTCATTCTAATCAGCCTAGAGGGAAATTCCTTGTAACACTGCGCCTAAATGGTACAGAGAAGACATGACTGGGTCCAAACGAGTTTTAACCTCTGATTTGATTTTAAATTATGTAGAGGAAATGTGTTTGTTTTTTCTGTTTTACATTTCATTTCAATTTTAGCTTTCATTTAATACACGTCTGTCATGATATCTACTGATTGCATAGTGAAACTTTTCAGTTTTTTTAATACCAGAACATTTCAATGCCGTCACCGCTTCACTTCACTGTCCACGACGACTTTGCAAAAACAAACTACTCGAAAGCTCAAAATGTGCTAGAATCGCTGTGCTGCCTGTAGCTTATAAACTGATGCACTGCTCTGAACTGGCTGTACATGCCTGTGTATTATCATCAAAAGGGTGGTTTAATGTAAAAGCATTGCAATGCCCTAAAAACTACATATCAGGTTAATATGTACATCACTTGAAACCAGAATTTATCTGCAAGCCTGAACATGTATGTCCTTGTTTTGTTAGCACTCATTTACCTTCTTTTGTGGTTCATCTACTGTGGTTGGTATCATAGATGGTGGGAATGGGAGTTTTTAATGTTATTAATATCCACTAAAACTCTTAATTTTAATAAGAGAGAATAGGGGCATTAATATTTTGAAAGAGGCTAGTGATATCCAAAGCTCTCCAGCTACTTATCAGTTACTTGGATAATCAAGTAGCAGAAACTCAATTATTCTATTCAATTGTATTCTGCAAAGTCACCTGTGTGTCACCTCGTTGTAATAATTTGTGTCCTAATTCAATCTACCTCAGTTTCCACTAAATGCAAACGTCATTATTTCATCCAGTGAAACCCATTCAAACTGGGCGTCAGTTTTCCATTTCTCACATAACAAAAGCGTTACAGCATTTGGGGCATTTGACCGACTGCACTAAAGTGTTCGTAAATACACTGAAAGGGAACATCTCCGCTCTGACCGATCCACAGATGGAGATTCTTTAAACTTGGGAGAAATCAGCTGTTTGCCCTGAGTGACTGTGGACATGATGTATTCTAGTAAATATCTACTCAGCAGGATATGTTACTCACAGATTGATAACTTAACAATGCATACTGTAACACCAAAAGGACCTTGCTCTCTGTTTCTCACAAGCTTTCATCTAACGTTGCTGAAAATTCCTTGAATTTAGTTCCATGTTTGTGCAATATGTAACTTCTCCTTGATGAAGTGTAACAAATGGGAATGCTCTACATGTTTAGCAGAAACATTGTAGTGAATGACAACTTATCAGCCTTGATTAGTAAATTTTAAGCATTTGTGTGACCGCTCCTTTTTGCTTCATTTGACTCTTTTTGTCAACGTTTGTGTTTCAACTGTTTTTATTTACTGGGAGCTTTTTTGAAGAGATTTGGCATGAATGTAATTAGTCTCACACGTGCAAGAATTTCCCATCTTGTAGCCAGTGCCTGGTTTAAAGACTGATTAAACAATCCAGCTAACAGTAAAAGTTCATACCATCGTGTGTCCATGCTTTCATCCTGAAATACTGTTGTCAGTAATAAGGTGCGGAAAGCCATGCTGATACAAAAAATTAAAAAGGACTAATCCTATTGCATTGAAGAAATACTACAAACTGATGATTGAATGTTCAAGAACTCTGCGTAAGTTGTTTTAGGCAGTAGCTAGCACAGATAACCCTGTAACAGATTCTCTGAAGGTCTGCACAGTAAATCTTCACTGGCAGTGACATTATGTAGCAATGATGTGTTTGACCTTGTGCTGACATTGCAGCCTTTCCAACGACGGGGATTGGGCTTAGCTGACTGTGGCAGATGGCTCTACAGTGGTGTTTTCAATAAAACGGATTCAAATCATTTCTTAGTCGTCTTTTTAAGTTACAACAGGAAACAGTGTGACGGGGGAAAAATCATTTTAATGACAAAGTTGAAAAACACTTAGTACACAACACACATGTTGGGACCAGAGGTGTGGTGCTATGTGATGAACTACCAGAGCGCACAGACCACGCGCATTTCCACGTTAAGCGGAGCATGTAAACATAGTGGCAGTTTACATACTTATTCATTTGTCACTGATCACGCGATCAAATGTTAGATTGCCTTTATGTACAAATCTTAAAGTCGTCTGTGCACAGTTTCAACTTAGGTTCCCTCCTGCTCTCTCTGTTCCTCGCTTTTTTCCTTGCAGAATAAGTGAATTGGTAACCGGTTAAAACTGATGGGAGGTGTGTGATCTTGTTGAGACAGCTGTTCAAGAGAGGCAGGTGGTGCGTTTCCTCCAGAGAAGGGCTGCTTCGCTGTAAAAACCTGAGATGTGTGTGTAACAGCTGGATTTCTGGACACTAGATGAGGCTCAGATATGAAGATTGTGCGGCCTGGTCGTCAACCCAGTTCCGACATTGGCCTTTTATTGTGGGCAGTCTAAGGGAAACCTGTGCAATATTCATGCTGTCTAATCAGCACCTTGACATCCCACACCTGTGGGCAGGGATGGATAATCTCAGCAAAGGAGAAGTGCTCACTAACACAGATTTAAACAGATTTGTGAACAATATTTGATAGTTATGGGTCCTTTGTGTGTGTAAAAAATGTTTCAGGTCTTTGAGTTCAGCTCAAGAAAAATGGGAGCAAAAGTGTTGCGTTTATATTTTTGTTCATTATAGGTACAAAATAACAGGCTAAGAATTGCTAGATAATATTAATAATCCAGGTTTGGCTAGGGAGGTGTTTTTCTTTCTTTTTTCCAGGAAAGTAGCAGATGCAAACGAGCTGAGACGTGGACGGAGTGGAGGAGAAGATCCACAGGGGGAAATGGCAGGACTGCCGCATCACTATCCAGAAGAAGATAGTCATACTAATACTTGTTTTTGTTGTGGTATAAAACTGTTTTGGCTGCTAAGAGGGGCATCCTTTTTGTGAAGCAGACTGCTGGTTTGGGTCCATGGCCTGGAAACTCCCCAGATCTTAATCCCATTGAGAACTTGTTCAAGAGGCGGGTGAACAAACAAAAACCCACTAATTCTGACAAACTCCAAGAAGTGATTATGACAGAATCGGTTGCTATCAGTCAGGATTTGGCCCAGAAGTTGATTGAGAGCATGCCCAGTCGAATTGCAGAGGTCCTGAAAAAGAAGGGCCAACACTGCAAATACTGACTCTTTGCATAAATGTCATGTAATTATCGATAAAAGCCTTTGAAATGTATGAAGTGCTTGTAATTATATTTCAGTACATCACAGAAACGACTGAGACAAAGATCTAAAAGCAGTTTAGCAGCAAACTTTGTGAAAACTAATATTTGTGTCATTCTCAAAACTTTTGGCCACGACTGTACAAGAAGCGTTGTCAGAGGAAAGCAGGGAGGATCAATCACTCCTGTCACCCCAGTCACAAACTGTTCAAACTACTTCCGTCAGGCAGGAGGTACTGCAGTATCCGGTCCCGAACCAGTAGACTAAAGGACAGCTTCTTCCATCAGGCCATCGGACTGCTGAACAGTGACACTTCATAGACGCCTCGCTCTCACCTACCGGAACTTCAACACTGTGCACTCCATAATGTACATATATGCTATTCTTTTTTCACAATATTCAAACTGCTGACGGACGTGATTTGATTTGAGGCCCAGCGCGCTGTAACTTGTAATTTCAACTGATAAAGTGAATGAAATCTCAAATGGAAGAACAAATTATTCTGCAAGGTTAGAAGCAGCAATGGTGAGAATTTGGAGGAGTTTGAGTCAGCAAGGGTCAGAGGTCACTAAAATTATGGACAACCCATCACACCTGCTCCATTTCACCCTTGTAAAGAAGCACGGCTCCTCCCTCTAACTGATTCAAACTTTCAGCCACGAAGAACACTTCAGGAAATCATTCCTATTGTTCTCTCTGTAAAAGTGTACAATAACTCTTCATTATGTGGCAGGATAAATACAGCATCTGTCTATCTCTCTATGTAGAATTTTCTGTGGGCAGTTCAGTGGGCTGTAAGCAGGAAGAGGAAGGGTGAGGGTGATCCAGAGTAGGAATCCAGTGAAATATTGGCATCACCTCTTACAGTTTCCTTGTAATATCAGCTGAAAGTTGAGAATATGTAAATTGGGTAGAGTTAATTTTCTCTGAAACCATACAGTTAATTGGGCTGTGAGTCGGAGTGGGAAGAGTGAGGATGACCTAGAGTAACAATCAAGTGAAATATTGGCGTCACCTCTTACAGCTTTCCCTGTATTATCAGTTCAAAGATGAGAATATTGTAATGTAATTTGAGTAGTTTACTGTTAATTTTCTCTGAAACTGTACAATTCTTTGGGCTGTGAGGCAGAGGAGGAAGAGTGGAGGTAACTCAGAGGAAGAATCCAGTGAAATATTAGCGGCACCTCAAACAATTTTCTTGTAACAAAAAAACCCCCACAATATCAAAAATACAGTACAGCAATTTTTATTTAGCTGGGCATAAGGTCATGTGAACAGAAATGTACAGTATAGTGAGAAGACAATGCTTTGTATATATTATCAACTCTTACAGAATATATAACATTTTTTGTTATTTTTAATGTGCAGTGTGAGAATCATAAAGTAATTTGTTATATATCAACTGCTAATATTTCAAAAGTCGAAGTGGATTGAGCAGTAAAATCGTGAAACGCCAGTATACAGAAAACTCGCGTTTCTAAGCCATTCGGCACTCGTACCGTAATATGCGTAAGAATAGTGCAACAACATTTTAGGTGCGGCTATCTTGACTGTGACTTCGTATGTGAGGGCTCACTTGACTGCGGTACAATACGGTGTAGACGAACACAAACTCATTTACGGTCAGGACCTGACCATACTGCCAGTTAATGAAGTTACTGTGCTGCATGCGCACATTACTGTTTTCCTCTCTGCACGTCATGTGATGATGGACCAGTCTGATTGGAAACCTGACCAACACCCTGAAACATCGCAAACCCATCAGATTACTGTCAAGAAATGAACTTGCTGCCTGTATTAACCATCCTTATGGTTGTGTGACAGCCAAAGCTTTAGCACCCTCATCATTTGGAGCAAAACAAATGTAACACAGTTACTGTCAGACGTGTTCCCGGTATTAATTTCAGCGCAGTTTGAAGTTAATTGTATACACATACACTTAGTAAATCGTGTATGTACGATTTATTTAAATACAATGCTGCCCCCCAAAAAAGTTTGACTGGGAACTCCAAACAGATAAGCTGCAAATATCAGTTTTATAGCTTTGACCATACAGTTTGGTTTATTGGATCATTAGATATTCTTTAATGACGTTTAAATTTAAGCCAGATTAGTTCAATTACAGTATTTTATTTCTTCGCTTGTTGAGAACTTGGCGGAGCATCGCTCCGTTGCGCTCTGGCAGGAATGGGCCTATAGTTGGGACAGAAAGATGAATGTACCATTGGAATTTATAAAATTTCCTTAAGCTTATAATTACCACCCCCATTTAAATAAAAACCCATGTGAAGAGCACTTTAGTTTTCTCTTCCTTGACCGGTGACATTCTGCTCACATTAGAGATGCCTGGTCAATCAAGGTGGCCAAAGAGATGTCACGTTGGGACAGCCCTCCACAGTCATGCGTGCTGAGAGTTATCTGGACCTGCGTTAAGGAGAATGCACAAAGTGGTGAATCAATGCAGATTTGAATGAGTTTGTTTCAAAATAACACTCGACAGAGAGCTTTGCCGCCATTTGTTATGGAGTCATTACAGGTGAAGCATGAGCACAAGGTAAGACCCTGGGAAAGTGTCCTTTAAGGTTTTGACAAAACCAGACGACACCCTGAGTGTCCAACAGGAAACACTGCAAGTTTAGCAAAAGCCATTTTGTATGGGCTCAAAATGTGGTCATAAATATTTTGTACTTGTAAAAAAGATTTGTATGTGTAAAAAAAATTTGTGTGTGGACTTAGCCAAAAAAAACCCTGCAAGTTACAAGTACGAATTTTGACCCTATTTTTCTTCCTTTAAGCTGATTGGTCAATCAGAATCAGATCAGAATCGTGTTTATTGGCCAAGTATATGTGCAGACACATACAGGGAATTTGGTTCCGGTAGATGGTGGCTCTCAAGCACAGCAATGTCTCACACACACACACAGCTGTGTAAATCAACTATAAATAACGAATCTAAACTTATATACATAAAATACAGAAATGAATGAGGTGGAATGAATACTACAAAATGTACATAAGGTGTAGTTGCAGTCTGGCAGTGGGAGCAGTGTGACAGGTCAACTGTTAAGAAGGGAGATGGCGAGGGGAAAGAAACTGTTCCTGTGTCGGGTGGTCCTGGTCTGCAGGCTTCTGTACCGTCTGCCAGAGGGCAGCAGATCAAAAAGTCTGTGGGTGCAGTTTTCTCTGTGGTGGGGTTGGGTGGACTGTCCCGGGCTCTGTGGGGCCGGGGGGCGCTGCTGCGCTGGGCCCCGGTCTGGATGGGCCTGGGCCCCCTTTCCCTGGCGGGTCGCGGAGTATGGAAGTGCCTACTGGGGTTAGCGGGGGAGCTGGCCCCAGGGAGGGGTCACCTGCCCCTCCCTTCCTTCCCTCCCCATCTCCAGCTGCCTCCCTCCTCCCGCTCCACCACAACCACCCACACATGCAGGGCCTTGGAGTAGGGGTATGTCACCAGGGTGCAGAGGAGGCTACCCCCCCCTCCCTCTGTCCCCTTCTGGCTGCCTCTGCCTCAATTTTATCCCACAACTTAGACATTCACATTACTCACACTCTCATTACACATACATATAGGATCTTGGGGGTGGGCACGATACACGGAGTCCAAATTACCATCAGGGTGTACACCTCACCCCTGGCGTCGTTGCCCACCTCTCAATTTTGAATACACGTAGACATTGAGGGCTAGCAGGAGGGACTATGCGCTTACCTGCTGCTCTCTGGCAGGTAGCTCCATGCCCTCCTGGGTTTTAAATGCACCTTAGAACACACATGCATCAACACTACAATGAGCGGGTGGAGGGAGGTTTGGAGTCTTCTCTCACCCCCGTTCTCTGCGGCCTGCTGGAGCGGGGGGGCTAGGAGGAGTTGGCCGTCCGACTGCGGTCTGGAGTGTGGGGCCTCCCTGCTGCTGCGGAGTCGGGGCGGTCTGCCTCTCCCCACGCAGGGAAAAGGGTAACACCACCTGGGTCTGGGTGCAGTTCCCCCCTCCAGGGGCAAGGGTACCTAGACCCGGTTCGTAGAGTACGCTTGGGGAGTGTGATCGTGTGTACAGCGTCTCTTTATGTCTGTCTCCACGTTGGTTGAGTGTGGAGTAAGTGCATATGAGAGCATGAGGGTGGGAATGGATGTTTGTATCTGTGTGTGCCTGTATGTCTGTGTCTATATGTCAGGTTGGGTATCAGATGCCACCTCTCTGGGGACATCTCAGGCCCTCCAAGGTTTGGAGGCCTATCTCCCCCCACCACCACTTCCCCTGCCAGTGGCGGACTCCCTCAGGTGTCGGTGCGTTGGTGGTTCTTTGTGTCTGGGGGTGGGCGTCCGGGTACACACCGGCTCACTCCTTGGCGGCCGCTTATCAGGGCCTGGAGCCTGGGGCTCACTCGGGCCACTTCGGAGGTGGGGTGCCCCCGGCCTCTCGGCCTGGGGCTCGGTCACTCAGGCACAGCTGGCTGCCGGCGGAGCTCACGGGCGCGTCACTGCAACCCCCCCTGGCTTCTGCTCCGCGGCTGCTGAGTGAGCCCTCATCTGGGACTCTCCTCAGCTCTTACTGGGACAGTGGCGCGGCTGCCCCTCTGTTGGTCTTCCTTGGTCTCTTGTGTTCTGGGGGCCTCTGGATGTCTGGAGTTTTGATCTCCTCCATACCTGCTTCATACCCTGGAGGACGGGGCTGTGGCTCCCCACACTCCCTAGCAGATCGTTACATAGAGAACCTTTGGAATGCAAGCATGCTGATCCACACAGGTATGCACACAGGTGTACACACGGGTATTCACAGACGCGGACTACAGCTTTCTTGGCTGCTGCCTCAAAGCACATTGTGCGCTGTCTATCTTGCGTGCTGCACAATATCGTTTATTACTTAGTATCTACTGATATTATGTTGCTCTTTGTTGTTTGCTTTCTCTTCTGTTTTTTTTCTCCATACAGGTGACCCAGGTGTTTTGTTTTGTTTTTTGTTGTTTGGTTTGTTTGTTTTTTTCCTTTCTTCCCCCCCTTCTCACCGTCTCTTCTCCCCTTTGGTTTTCTTTCTCTCCCTCTCTTTCTTTCATTCTTTCTCCCTGTCCTATCCCCCAGTCATGTCTGTCCCGTTTGTAGGAACTGAAAATAAAATAAATTCATAATTATAATAAAGGTCAATCAAATGGACCAATATGGCAAGGCCATGATGATCCACTTGGTAAAATAAATCCGCTTGGCATCTTTCTTGGCCTTAAGACAACAATTCTGATGGCTAAAGATCCAAACGGGACACAAAAAAAAAAAAAGAAAAAAAAGTCTGTGTCCAGGGTGTGAGGGGTCTGTGATGATTTTCCCTGCCCGTTTCCTGGTTCTTGAGAGGTACAGATCCTGGATGGAGGGCAGGGGGGCGCCGATGATCCTTTCTGCTGCCCGTACAGTCCGCTGCAGTCTGCTCCTGTCCTGTTTAGTGGCTGCTCCATACCAGACTGTGATGGAGGAGCACAGGACAGACTCAATGACCGCAGTGTAGAACTGGATCAGCAGCTCCTGTGGAAGACTGTACTTCCCCAGTTGTCTCAGGAAGTACATCCTCTGCTGGGTCTTTTTGAGGATGGCGTTGATGTTGGTCTCCCACTTCAGGTCCTGGGAGATGGTTGTACCCAGGAACTTGAAGGTCTTCACAGTTGACACAGGGCTGTCTGATACGGTGAGGGGGAGCAGAGTTGAGGGATGTCTCCTGAAGTCCACTGTCATCTCTACAGTCTTAAGAGTGTTCAGCTCCAGATTGTGCTGACTGCACCAGAGTACCAGCCGCTCAACTTCCTGCCGGTATGCAGACTCATCACCATCCTGAATGAGGCCAATGACAGTGGTGTCATCTGCAAACTTTAGGAGTTTAACAGCCGAGTTCTTGGAGGTGCAGTCGTTAGTGTAGAGGGAGAACAGTAGTGGTGAGAGGACACATCCTTGAGGGGCACCAATACTGAGGGACCGGGTTTCAGAGGTGATCTCCCCCAGCCTCACTTGTTGCTTTCTGTCTGTCAGGAAGCTGGTGATCCACTGACAGGTAGCTGGTGACACGCTGAGCTGGGAGAGTTTGGAGGAAAGAAGTTCAGGCACAATGGTGTTAAAAGCCGAACTAAAGTCCACAAACAGGACCCTGGCATAAGTTCCCGGGCGGTCAAGGTGTTGCAGGATGTAATGCAGCCCCATGTTCACTGCATCATCCACCGACCTGTTTGCCCGGTAGGCAAACTGCAGAGGGTCCAACTGGTGGCCTGTAATGTCCTTCAGATGGGCTAACACCAGTCGTTCGAAGGATTTCATGACCACAGACGTCAAGGCGACAGGTCTGTAGTCATTCAGTCCTGTGATGGTGGGTTTCTTGGGAACAGGGATGATGGTGGAGCGTTTGAAGCAGGAGGGAACTTCACACAGCTCCAGGGATCTGTTGAAGATGCGAGTAAAGATGGGAGCCAGCTGTTCAACACAGGTTTTGAGGCAGGAGGGTGAGACGCCGTCTGGTCCGGGGGCTTTCCTGGGCTTCTGTTTCTGGAATAGTCGGCTACCATCCTGAGTGTGTATTCTGAGTTTCAGGGGGGAGGAAAGGGGGGTGAGAGGTGTGGTGGTGGTCGTTGAGTCTGGATTGGGGAGGGTGGGGGTGGTCGTTGAGACTGGATTGGGGAGGGGGAGGGTGAAGGGGGGAGAGGTGGAAGGTGTGTTGGGGGTCAATGTCTGAAGCAATGTCCCTGGGGAGGGGAGGGTGAGGCGTGGGAGTCTGTCCGTCTCAAACCTGCAATAGAAAGTGTTTAACTCGTTGGCCAGGTCTTTGTTTGCTTCAATAGTGGGTGGGGGGAGTCTGTAGCTGGTGATTTCCTGCAGGCCCCTCCACACTGATGCAGGGTTGTTGGCTGAGAGCCGTTCTTCCAGCTTCTGGGAGTAGATACTTTTAGCTGCTTTGATCTCCTTGGTCAGTGTGTTCCTGGCTTGCTAGGAACACAATCACAAATTAAACAATCCAATCAGAGAACAGATGGGTTTGGCGGTTGGAGGGGCCCTTTTTTGAACTGCAGGTCCTTGAAGGGTAATCTCTATATAAATATCCGATAGCAGCTAGGTCCCCTTACTTTCAGCAGCTGTTGAAAGGATAAAGTTGTGGTATATCAGTGGTTAGAAATACCATTATTACTTTAGGATTAGTTTAACACAAAGTCAGGGCTGACCCGGGACCATGGCTGTGAGTCACAGTGCGCAGCATAAAAGTCCTTTCACATCAGACGCAGGATGTGCTGCTAATGCTAATTGCCAACTAAAAGCAAAGGATCCAGAATTTGTTGCTGGCTGCTGAGCTCTGTGGGTTTTTGCAGCAGCTCTACCTGTACTAGATGCACCTGCTCCTTGTCATTTTTATCTCTGACTTTATGTCCTCTACAAGAGTTTCTGGGGTTTTCTTGCTAGTTCTTCAAATGTTCAATAAAAACATGTATGCTAATTCATAACAAAGAAAGCTTTGTAATGAAAACGCTCATTTCCAAAACACTGCCCCCCCCTGCGGTCCGCAGCGCTGTTGAAAAGGCTGTGGAAGTCCCTGTATTAAACACGTAGTCCTGTGACACAAAAAATCACCAAACTCGGACGACCACAGACTGTTTTCCTTCGTGGTGATGAAGGTTGGTATGTAAAAGGGCATTTATTCCCTTCAAGGACCTGCAGTTCAAAAATGTGCCCCTCCGACAGCCAAACCCATCAGTTCTCTGATTGGATTGTTTAATTTGTGATTGACATGACATTGACCAATCAGCTTAAAGGAAGAAAAATAGGGTCAAAATTCGTACTTGTAACTTGCAGGGTTTTTTTTGGCTAAGTCCACACACAAATCTTTTTTACACATACAAATCTTTTTTACGCACGCACAAATCTTTTCCACATACAAATCTTTTTTACAAGTACAAAATATTTATGACCACATTTTGAGCCCATAATTTTGACTTGGAAATGAGAAACTCACGTGGTATTAATCACATTAATTAGGGCTCGTGCCTACACAAGACACGCGTTTAGTAACACCTGTGTTCAATTACAATTTCATGCTAAATTGGCTGCCGTGTAACATGGATGTAATTAACCGGTTACACATTTGACGCTGAGAAAAGTCTGTTAGCACAATTTTCAGACACAGTCATGGGTTAAATTCCCGACGAAGAGACCTGCAGCTGCCATCTTTAAACGGTTCACAGCTAGCTAGTCGTTTACCTGACATTTGGTGTCGACTAGGTATCTGGTGTTTTAGAGCTTTGGGTGAAAATTACTTATCCCATCTTCCCCTAACCCTGGGTTAAAAAAAATAAATAATACTTTTTAAATTCAAAAACAAAAAACACACATGTTCTTTATTGTTTTAAGGCAAAAATGACATTTAAGAGGTCATTTTGAAGCTAATTCATGATCCCAGTGTTGGGCTTTTCTATAGTAACAAAAGCCAGCTGTCCACGGTGCCAGGAAAACAACCCCCACCCCATAGGCTGTAATCTTATTTTCATATATTATTAGGCTTGTGTACCTTATTATAGACATTGAACCACTCAGGATGATGGTCCAACTTCTCTGCATGTAAAGCCACTCTGGACATGAAGCCAAAAGCCTGGAGGGGGAGAAATAAAAAAATTAAAATAAAAAGGTAGAGCGGTTATATGGGTCATTTAAGTTTAAAAGTGATATTTGACAATGATGCAAGAACCTGATTGAAGTCTTTGAAAATAAACTCTTTGTAAATAGCATCTCGTCCAACGACCTCCACCCACTGAGCGTTGCGTAGCAGGGGGAGTATGTGGGCCCTCTCCTCTTCAGTCAGAGCTTGGACCTTACCAGCCTGTGAGGACAGAGCAGAGGGAACAGTGCAGCAGATTTGAGAGGGGCAGTTTCACAAACACAAACTCTGATTGGTTGTAGAGGAAACCATCTGGAAACAATGAGAGGCCACATTCCTAGTTTAAAAATCTAGCTGGTTCAAAGGCATGTGGTGGTGGAGAGGGGGTGGTGGTGGTTGGTCTTTTCCTCTAACACATGATGCAGGGTCACAACACAGGTTCAAAGTGAAATTTATTTCATTCGGCCCTGCAGAGTCAACATTGCATAACATCGTCCAAATAGATAGCATTTTATTGCACAATCTACACATGAACGCTCTGTCCCTAGCTGAGCAGTCACAATTATGTACCAGCAGAGCAGACAGATGTCAGGACCAGAGCCTCAGACCGAGCAGTGACATCAACAGGTATCATAGCAACGGTCTAATCTGCTCGATCTGTGGCATGAATGGGCACTACAGAAACGATTACCGCTGGTTAAAACCTCAAACTTCAAACAAACCTCACCGTGGCTTGCTGTGAACATCTCTCCTCCTCCAAACTCATGTTAGCATGCATGACACTTTATTGTATTTATCTAGCTTGAAAACCTGAAATGTCAGTCTGCAATGAAATATTATAATGTAGAGCAGAGTGCTACCTGTGACAGCGAGGAAATGTCAACAGCTCCATGTGGCAGACAGTGTAGAAAGGTTGTGTACTCACCATGTCTGCAGAGGCTTTTCATGCACAGGGGAGGTTCAGCTCCAGCAGCCTGTTGCACAGATGCAAATCTGCTGTGGGAGCCAGTGAGAGCAACTGGAATAAATCCATTCATGGTCCCCGCCTAGCTGCCCTTGCAGGAGCCTGAGCAAAAATCCTCACTGCTGCTAAGCTATTCAACCACCTATCAGCATGGGTTTAATCATAAACTATCATCTGTTCCACAAGGCATGCATTAGGCCAGCTATTGTAGCACGATTCAGCACAAAGGCCAGTGCAGCAGTGTTTGCTGTGTGAAGAGAGAAGACACTGTACCTTTTATGCACACATATCAAACATGAACTTAATCCTAAGAATAATTACCTGCTGATATTAATGTCTTTTCTCCAGTTGACATTAGATTTAAAAAGGAGGTTGGCTCTTCAGCTTACCAGAATTCATGTCAAAGGTTAACAACCCGCTCTTGTTAGATTGCCCCGGTGAACTCATCTGTCACTGTGAGCGCTCAGAGAAATGAAGTGGTTAATGGAATGAAAACAGGGAGAGGATGTGACAGGAGATCAGCATTTAACAGCTGACTGGACCTGGAAATGAGAGCGCTGCTAAAGCCATTTAGTTAGCTGTGATTTAGAACAAAACCATTAGACTGGGGTGAAACGGAGAGTGTCTGCTGACTGTGGCATTAATACAGAGCCACAGATACATGGTAAATGGCCTGTATTTATATAGCACTTTACATATCCAGTCATCCACTCATTCACACACTGGTGATGGCAAGCTACATTGTAGCCACAGCCACCCTGGGGCGCACTGGCAGAGGCGAGGCTGCCGGACACTGGCGCCACCGGGCCCTCTGACCACCACCAGTAGGCAACGGGTGAAGTGTCTTGCCCAAGGACACAACGACCGAGACTGTCCAAGCCGGAGCTCGAACCAGCAACCTTCCGATTACAAGGCGAACTCCCAACTCTTGAGCCACGATCGCCCTGTGACCGTTTTAAACTCACTGATTATTAGTCTGATTTTACTTAGCATCCCTCATGTCAAATCATGACAATGATTACATGTGATCTTAAATGTAAGCACAAAACAGCACATGAAAAGGGAACCAACAATTACGTATGCATACTGCCCTTTGACCACAGGTTATATTGTGAGAGTTATAAAGATGAGCAGCAGACAAGGCTGGTTACGGCTAGAAACATGGAGTCCAGGACGCTGCTACATGCAAGTCTAACTTTGTTAATCCTCTTTACCAGCGGCATCGGAGGACACATCGAAAATGGTGAGGAGGGTGGGGATCGCTCTGGTGAAGGCATCTGTGCACAAATGTCCTGGTAGTAGCAGCAAAAACTGTACTGTCTATACTCTTTTGATCTTCTTGTGAAAGTCACTGTTCAGTCTCCTTAATTCTGGTTCAAATTGAATTACAACAAATGGACATGTCAGTATGAGAATTTAGTCAGTGTCACGCTCACAGTGGTGATAGTGATTAGATGCCATGTTCTGTTATCTTGTCTTTATAATGTCCAAGAGAACTCTCAGCTAATAAATCAGGCCTGTGTTAAATCTATGCAGGCTCTCATCTGAAAATGGATCAGGCTTTGCTCATATTTCATAACCAGCTGACTGAAGAAGTGCATGCTTCCTACACATCAGATTACTGCTACAAGGTAAAGAATATCCACCGTCACTGTGGTTTTATTAAGACACAGCATCAGCAGGAAAATTGCTTTCAGTTCCTCAAAAAGTTTATAGTCACACAAACTGATCTTAGCAAACATACAGATGCAGTAAAGTTAAACATTGTAATTCACTGTGAAGTTGTTGTCAAATTTCACATAAGGGAAATGTGTGATTTTCTCTCCTTTGTTATAAAATGAGCTTGATTGTCTCTGAGAGGAATGTGCTGTGGGTACAGCGCTACAGTTACTGCTGGAAAAAGCAACCATGAATTATTAAAGACATCAGGAAACTTAAAGGGAACATCATAAAAACATCACGAGACATATGAATATACATAAAACCAGATAAACCTGTATGAAAACACAAGACAAGCATAAAGTAAGAAATATTTAGTGCTTAAAGTCCAAGTATGTGCTGTTCCTTGAATAATTTAACAATGCTGTTCAGCAGCATAATGGAGGCTGGAACATATGATACCTTTTGAACTTTGAACCTTGAGTATGCTTCCTCATGTCAAATGTTTGAATCCTGAGACGAGAGGATGTTACAAGTAACTACCTGCTTAGGCAGGCTCTGTATGGATTTGTATTTTTTCATTTCTGAAAATTCATTTGCAGCCATGCTTTTTTAGTGCACATTGTTAGATTACTAAACCATGCTGTAATTTCATATTGAATAAGCTTTCTATGATTGCCCTGTAAAACCGTAACACTATTACTCACTCCATACAGTCTTGGAAAGGAATTATCACTGGGTGTTTCCCAACTTAGTTTGTCAATGAGGAGACCTATTGTTTATACGTAGGCCGTCTTGGCTTGTAAATTCACTGCTCTGCACATTATATTACCATCCAACCTTTAATTATATTTTACTGTGCAACTGTTTTTGAGCCACCTGTCATTTCTTTATATTTTGCTTCCAGGAAGCCAGACTTTTCTTGCAATGTTTTAAAGTGTTCTTGAGCAATATTTCTCCAGGCCTTCTGAAGTTTTCTTTGGACATTGGCTGCTTTTTCACTCTTTTTCAGTCCTGACCAATTCCAGAGGAATGTGTTTTGTTTGTTAAACCACTTAACACTGACCTATGAATCATGCATGCATATAAAAGGCACTTAACTCAAGGGATGGACCAGTGTTGTGTCTACACAGGCAAAGACAGACAAAGAATCAATTTTAAATTTAATCTTTAGGCACTTTGTTAATAGCATCCTCTCATAAAAATCAACAAGGTGATTCCCAGAGCTATTAGCTGGAAACGTGGCATATTGCTCCATGTTCTTAAAAAGTGTAAGGAAACTGGACAAGTGGGGGACAGAAAAGGAAGAAGAAGGAGTTTTATGAGAAATTGTTTTAATGGAAGGCTGGCTGTCTAGAAAAAAATATCAAAGAAAAGAAACAGAGGAAAGGCTGAGGAATGCCAAATTACACAGAAACAGGTCTTACTGAGTGATGAATCCAAATTTTGTCCAAATCCTAGTTGAGCCTGCGTTTCAGTCGATAGTGTTGTCTTGTCAAAATTGATGGAATTATGACCACAAAAAAGAATCATCAAATTTTGATCCGCAATGCAGCACCATGTGGAAAGCATCGCATGGGCAACAGTTTCATTTTCCAGCACGACAATGATCCCCAACACAGTGTCAGTGCTGTAAAAGCGTACCTGGATAGAAAAACCACACGGTGCAAAACTAGCAGTCGTGGATTGGCCTCCTCAGAGCTCGGACCTCAACGTTATTGAAGCAGTGTGGGATCATCTTGACAAAGAAAAGACCAAAAGGCAGCCAACATCCAAAGAAGAGCTTTGAATTTCCTTCAGCGAGCCTCAAGAACTCTTCCAACAAACTACTTAAAGAAATTACAAGGAAGCTACAAGTTCAGACTGTGTTGAAGATTAAAGGAAGATTAAATATTGACTTTCCAGCTTGTCTGAATTGTACTATTTTTCCCTTTTTGCACATTCCTTTAAATCATTAAATCAAATTAGTCTTTTACTAACAAACAATTATTCATTTTTATTAAGTTAATGCTAGGCACATTTAATTATTATTTATTTGTTTTGCTTTTCAGTGTTTGTACCAACATTTGGTCACAGTGAAACCCAACAACAATAATGCATCTGCAATAATCAGCACCAAATTTACTCTGACAGTACAAGTGGAATCACAAACCAGGAATGCAACCTTTTGCAGGTAACAAGTTAAACATTTGTTCAAGATGGTACTTAAAACAAATAATATGCAAGTTGTCTCTCGTTTGCTTGTTTGCCTGTGAAAGTGCATTGCTCTTGTTTTAAGATATAATATAGTGTGGTGACATGATTGCATCAGCAGCCTGTGAAATTATTTACAGGGTTGGAGGAGTAACCCTGACCCATTTTCTGGACCTGAGTTATGCCCTCCCTTAAACCACCTCACAGTGTATTGATCACAGGCTGTTTTGGGGTTAATAAGACCTGACATTCCAATATTGATGAAAAGGGCTCATTAAAGCTTGAAAGCCACATGTCCTGGGGAAGAATCAGCTGGGATGTTAAACAGTTAGGACAGATCTAATATGTATAAACACCCAGAACATCCCACACAGGAGGGCAAAGCTTTCTATTTTGGGGCCACCTCTAAGAGATGGTGCACCATGAAAAGCCTTTGTGCTTTTTATGTCCTTTCAAAGGGCTGGGTCTTCTTAAATCAATGCTGAGGTCTCTAACCAGCCTGTGTTGCTATTGATTTACTTTTCCCAGTTTGAAAAAAACACTCCAAGTGATAGCTAGTATGTCATCCCAACAGTGGATCAATATGAGCGAGTCTTGCACAGGGATGTTTTTTTGGGGCCTGAAACTGGAGACGGTGAGAAGACAGGGGCATGCACTTTAAGCCTTCAGACACTAGGTGGTGCTCCTGAGTTTTATAGTTGTGCTACTGCAGCAGGAGAGCAGCAATGTGCTTTTAAAGAAAACAGTTTAACGGGGCATCAAATAGGAGCTTTTAAGACTTTGTGACTATTTCACTGTTTTTGCATGCAGATGGAGTCAAACGTATGAGGAAGGTGGTCACTACTCTATTTGGATTTACACCCTAGATGCAAATAATCGCAGCTGCACTCACATTGTGGATAGAAGACCAAATAATGCCTATCTGCGTAAGTACGCAGCACTACTGAAAAATACATGAGGACAAATTTCCATGTTTTGAATCCCTGACCGACACTGCTGGGATTCGGCTGTGAGGGCGCAGTGACAGCAAAGGTACCTGTCTGCAAACTCCAGCCAAGCCTTTGATCCCATTAATTGAGTCAGCAAAGAGGAGAATCACTGCTTTTGTCCACATCCACTGAGCAGCAGTTCTCATCCATCTCTTGGGACATGATGTGTATTGATCAGATCAGACTCGCTTTCTTGAAAAGGGATAAAAGAAAAGCTTTTCTGCTTGTTTTGAAGGCCTGCTTCTGGCTCGTAGAGCATTGTGGGTAATACATTAGGGAGTGTGGAAGGATTAGGGCGTAATGGGATTTTGAAAGCGCCTCTCTCCATAATGCACACACTACTTAACAATATTGCAGATTATGTTGTAGATCAGACTTTTAAGGCCAAGTAGCCATTATCTGTTATGGTCAGTGTGACTGCACCTCTCACAGTATGATGAGCTTCCATTAGCTCCACAGACCGGTGATTATACAAACTCCCCATAGGAATTGTTCACCTTAAGTAACGGTCTGGTCAGCAGCTCAAGAAAGGTATGAGGTGCTCTGCTAGGGAATTTTAAAAGTTTACTTCAGTGTCTGAGATTGATTGGCCACAGGGCAGCATGAGATCATTTCTTTAAGCATATGTTTCTGTGAAGCTGCTATCAGATGCACCCTTTAATCGTGTTAGTAGTGTATTCTGTATCACACCACAGACCACAAGTCACCTGCTGAGCCCTTAATTCTTACAAGGAAATCTACAGGATCGACTCCTATTAAGTCTTTGTTCGACTTTTATACATCAATGAACTCAAATTAATTCAGTTGTTTCAGTGTCTACCATTCATTTTCTATTTATACCAACGGTTACTGATGGAGCGAGCATGTCTGTGGCTGAGCTCTAATGTGGTTCATGCGCTGAGAGCTTTGTGGTGTTTTTATGAATGGACACCAGAGATGCCATGACTTTTCCGAGGAGATTAAGTGACCGCTCTTTGTTCAGAGTGGATGTCCTTGTGTGGATTCAGCTCGGCTTAAAATGGCATCTTTTTGTTTGTTCTTCCACTGCGTGTACTCTGCTCTCCTGTGCTTTGACGAAAGAAGACCATGTGGAGATTTCATAAAGCCTAGGTAGTTTTATAATCAGTACTACAGGTGTAAAATATCTCCCTTTGTTTGCAAATCGGTGGCTTTCAGAGCTCTATTCCTTTTTGGGGGGGGGCAAATAAAATCCATCTTCGCTACAGTGTTTGTGCCCTCTTGCACTGTAAACCTCAAGTTGACCCTGCTCCTATCTGTGCTGCCCTCCGGCAGTCTGGCAAAGTCATTGTTTTCTCATCCTTGTTCCAGCACAGCCTTACATTTTCATTTTCACATGCCTGCAGGGTTAGATTACCCGCAGTGATTACTCCTCGGCGGCTCAACCAAGACTTTTTCATTAGGTTCTTGTTTGTCACTTGAGGGATCCCCTTTGACATTGGTTGACTGAAAGACAGCCACAGGGGAGTCCACAGGCTAGTATAACAGACAGTTTGGACTGGCAGTCATCCCTTTTATCCCCACTCAGATCCTGGTCTGATAGAGATGTAGTGTATAAAGTTTCTGACATGGACAGAGAATGGTACAGAATGACTTCCTTTTACTTATTTTTCCAGCTATTTTGGTGGCAGCACTCCTGCTGGCTGTAATCGCTCTGTTATTCGTTGTGATACCCTACATCTGCAGGTACATGTGTGTTTTTTACATCATCTGCAAGACTCCTGCACTGATTGCTTTTCCATCAGAACCGGGCAGCCTAAAGTTTTTCTTTTTCCAGGAGGCGTTGTACATCAAAATTTATAAAGACTATTTGCTGCCAAGGCCCACAGCATTCAGAAGAGAATGTAAGTTAAATGCTGCTTCTAATAAATATATTACATTAGATTTTTTTTTATGTCAGATGAGATTATATTTTGATTAAATAAGTCATAAACAACTCAAAGTATGTCCATTACGAGTTTAAATTAAAAAGCAAATTATTTTTTAAATATACAGTAAATCTTTGCTACTGTTCTTGAAATACAAAATATAAAGTAACTACACAATCTCTTTCATGTAGAAACCTTTTTCTGGTAATCAAATATTGTTTGATCCAGCAGTTAAACTGCACCATTATCATTGGCCGGCTATGCAGCCTGAGATGCATTCTAAAATTGCTCCGAGGCTCCAGTCATCAAGCCGTTTGGGAGACACTAATGGAATGATTGATATAAATGTTAGCAGAGCCAGTTACACAGCAGACTTACATAGAAAACGATACAGTGTTGTATCCGTCCAATCATCGGGCTTCATGGCAAGAGCTGCCATGTATTTTCGGTGAACATGAATAGCTCCTCTCATTCTTTCAAGCAAAATGTCTCTGGCTTCCATATGTTGTCTGGATGGCACGCAAATCCATCACGACATATTAGTGCGGGTGTCTTCCTGCTCTGGCTCTTTAAAATGCTGCATGGAGGCCAGCACGCCAGGCTAATCCAACTGAGAGGGCAACAGGCCAGAGTCATCGAAATGTTGCCTTTCACACAGTGAGAGGGGGGGAAGACGCGGGGCGGAGAGAATTTGAGGAGTTCTGAATGAGGAAGCAGTGAATCTTTGACTTTATCAGTATTTTCAAACAAGTTTGCTACCTGTTGCTACCTACAAATAAAAAAGCCAAATGTGTTGCCATTTTATGTACAGTGTGCAAAAGTCTCCACTTAGTTCTTTATATTTTGCTTCCAAGGAGCCAGACGTTTTTGCAATGTTTTAAAAGTGCTCTTGAGCAAAAGTTATCCAGGTTTTTTCAACCTGTCACAAAAACACATGACATAAAATAGAATTTTTACACTGACGAGGTAAATTCCCAAACAGCTTTTAGCTGGAAACATGGCACATCTTGGCACGGTCTGCAGGATGTCCCTAAAAATGTAAAGAAACTGGAAAAAAGAAGAAGTCACAGGCCTGAAAGGCTACATACATAAACTGTCATGTTCTTAAGAAAATTCTTAAGAAAGTGAAACAAGGAGAAAATACTGCGGTAGGACATCAAGTCTTATGGAAAGATGAATCCATGGTTTTTATTTATTTTTTATATATTTGGAGGAGTTCAGCAGAGATGATTATCTATAACCATCTGTAAAACAAGGTGGAGGTTGTGTCATGTTTTGGGGTTGCATTTCAGTCGGTGATGTTGAGGATCTTGTAAAAACTGATGCAAGTATCAATGTAGAAAATGAATTTTCAGCATGACGGTGACCGTACCAAATACTGACTTTAAAGCTTGTTAGGAATAGTGCAGTTTATCCCTCATGTATTGTATTTCCATGTATTTTATCACAGGTCAACAAAACACTGCCCCCGTTTTCCCATTTTCCAAGTAAAATCTGAAGAAATGAGCCCACTTTACATTAACTGGCCAGCAAGCAAAGACAGACAGCATTAGCACCTAGTTAATAAAGTAGAGCATTAAGCTGCTTAAGAGTGTTGTGCTTCATGTTTTTGGAACATTTGTGTTATCAAACTTTATGATTTGTTAGATGTCAAAAGTGTTTCTTCTTCTTCCTTTATTGATTTTTTTTTTTGCTGATTAGAAAACACATATAGATATGATATGAAAAATATGTAAGTTTGATTTGGGGTTTAAATATCTGCTTAAGCGACCTTAACCCTAAAAGTGCAACAATGAATGGAGCTTAAAGCACTGGTAATTGTCAAATCCCCTTAAGTAACCCACACTGGTGTTTTATCCCAGTGAGTGTTGACATTATTTTGTCTCCCTGCTGTTTTTTCTACAGGAAGAATCACATGCTAGTGAAACTGCGCACGGTGCTGTTAAAGCTAAACCAACACGTCTGCTCTCCCTGGATACTTTCCGAGGGTATGTTCACCTTCAACAGTCATTCGTGTTTATCGCTCTATCACCACATGGAGCTCGTTCACATGTTAATTCTTTTTAGAGAAGTTTGAGGCATCATAAAGATCTACAGGCCTGACATAATGAATAATTACAGGGGTCACAGTCTGGCCACATGCTCCTTCAAGCTTTTGTTATCAGGCGGTATAGCTTTGGGCATGGTTTCTGATAGCAGTGTGTGTTGGGTTTGGAACAGTGTGTTTCTGTTGGACAGGAGTGATGCATGTGATTGAATCTGGGCTCCCTGCTCGCCTTAATTGTGGCCTAGGGCTAGACACAAAGCACGCCTCTCTGGAAACAGGATGCTGGTGTGGCTTTGACCTCCCCCTCGCCAAATAATTGATGTAATAATACAGTCAACATATCAGCACACATCCACCCAGCAATAGATCTCCTGCCAAACTGAAGAGCGAGAGGAAATCCAGCAGCACACAGGCAGCATCCAGCAGACAATTGGCATCTTCTCCATCTGTGGCTTCCTTTTGGACGAGGAGCCAGCTGAAAATCACCGAGCATATGTGGCGGGCTGAAAATGCAACATGCTGTTATTTAGTTTGGGAGCTCAAGCGCTTGAGTGCATTTTCAGAATCTGTATGAGTTCAAGGGGAGGATACATTTCAGTTTTATTTCCCTTCATTTCCACTTCCTGCCTCAGTCCTCCTCAATCTCGTTAGCTGAAATGTCACTCCGGGGTTACAGGTGCGTACGTCCTGAATGGTAATACCGGAAACGCTCCTACCTGGCGTCACACTTAATCAAACTGTGACTCAGCTCTAAAGATTAACGCTGTGTGCGCCTCCTCAGACCCATGACTTATGATCCATACCCCCGGATAAGTAACAGCTTTCTACAGAGAACAGACACATCAGTCATCTGCCATAAATGCTGAGACGTTTCTGAAGCCAAACAGCTTTTCTTCCCAGCTGAAAGGTTTTTCTGATCATTGCTCGGGCTCTCCTGACATGATATACAGAGAACTGTGGTGTATGGTCGCACGTTAATTTTTCTAAAAGGATTTGGATTTTAATCTTGTGCCACATTGCTAAAAGCCTTTCACCAGTTTCGTCACCGTTGAAAATCGCACTGTCAGTAGTTAGCAGCAGCATACAACTGACGGAACAACTATTACAGCAAAACCAAGAACTGTGAGCCGCATTTAACAGCAGGTGGCTGACTCATTCTGTGCCTTATTTTGACTGAGATCCAAGTTTTCCTACATATTGGGTTTCAGATATGCTCTGATGTTTGGCCACAAAAAAATAGAACCTTGGCTTTTCAACTGTAGTTGTAATTTATTATGACTAGATTGGGTGTCCGTGTACTTGATATGGCCAGTACAGTGGGTAACTCAACACTGTGCAGGGATAGACTGCAGCTATCCATTAGCAACGGGGGGAAAGTACTAAGCTGATACTCTAATTGGTAATGCATGTACAATGATTCAAATCAAAGACGTCCATAAGTGTCTATCAGTGAGTCATAACTGGCTGTCAGTGCTGCAACAGACAGGTCTCTCTGTAATCTGTTAGCTATAAATCATTCCTGCTCATTCCCAGAAATGAATTAAGTCTATTACTAAAGTGGCAAATGTTCACTGCAGAGCTTCAAAGGCATATTAACAACCTAAACTTGATTAGGAACCAAAAAAAGAAAAGAAAATGCCTGCTGTGTCAACCTGCACCTTATTAACTTTGATCCAACAGAAAACAAAGAGTTCCTTAGTGTACATTATGTTAATTGAGCACTCATCATAATTAGCAGCCTGTATTGTCACAGATGTGTGGCATATGTAAAGTGATGGGGGTCTCATTTCCAATCGGACAGCGGGGAATTTTAATTATAAGTATGGCCAATAATCTGGGATATTACTGCAATTTTCACAGGGTCTCATCTGGCTGGCGATTTAACCTTTGTCTTTGTTGCCATGACAACTAATGGATGCGTTCATCAAAATTTACACGATAGCCTGTGTGTGTGTGTGTGTGTGTGTGTGTGTGCGTGTGTGTGTGTGTGTGAGAGAGAGAGAGAGAGGAAGAGAACATGGACACATGCAGCAGGGTTTACTCTGCTTTAATAGCCCTTTTGAGATGATAGTGACCGATTAAAATCTTGTATCAGCAGGTTGGGGCTAAAAGAGCAGTAATGGCTTCAGTGCAGCTCTTAATTGAATCTAGGCAGAAAAACTAGAGGAGGCAGAGGTAGATACAGTGCACCTTATCAGGCAGGCTGTTTCTTAAAGGTTGTCGTAATGTTGTTACGACCCCCCCTTATGATTTTTTCACTCTTTTTGATTACACTGCACGCACGAAAACATAAATTCACGTATTACAGATGGTGAAAAGATTCAGCCTGGCCCAGATCATTGCATTACCGTGCAAGTTTGTGTTGTGTAGTGGCCCACCGCCCATTTTCTGACATGCAACGCAAACACCTTTTTCCCTCCAGTGTATGATTCAGTGAAGCACTCCATCACGTGCGCTGTGTTTCAGCAGCCTTGGCCAGTGCTAAAGTATAAAGTGTATCATATATTAGATGCAAAGTCTTTAGTCAGCACTCCTGCTTGAGGAGATCCAGAGGACAAGCGTTCATTTCCTGAGTGATTCATAATGCTTAGATTGCATTACCTTGCATTTGGAGGGAGACTGAATAAAAGCCCCTTTTGTGTTCTCTTTAACTTTAATTCAGAAGTTAATTTTTAATTATAATCAAGGATTGCACTTGAATAATATATTTTTATTGACAGTTTTTCAGTCTCACTCACACATTTTCTTCATTTGTTCTTTCCTGGATATCGACTTGTATTGTCTTTATAGGTTTTCCCTGACTGTGATGGTGTTTGTGAACTATGGTGGTGGAGGCTACTGGTTCTTTCAGCACGCACCTTGGAACGGTTAAGTACATGATGCACGTGAATTGACATAAGGGAAAACTAAATCAGTTGCTTGTACCCTACAGCCTGCACCTTACTCCCTGCACACAACGATGATGCAGCAATCGCCTGATCTTCAGCGGCGAAATCCTCCCCATAGTGTTAGCAGAGTTTTCTGACGCGTTGTTACTAATTATGATGAATGTAGTTAAGAAAAACACAGGGTGTCATTTCTCATACAAGCAAAATCAACACCATGATCCATAGATGTTTATTCTTGTTAATGATCAGGGAGGAGAGGAGGAGGATTTAAATGACAGCTGGAAGAAGATGAGGGAGGAGGAAGGAATGAGTAACACTCCAGTGTTATGATAGCCAGTATTGAGGTACTCTTAAGCAAGGCATCTCTGGTTGAAGTAGAGATTTTGGTTGAAAAAGTATTTAAAACAAGAAAAAGTAAATATTCTTATACACTTTCTTTTTTTGTTTTTATTTCAGTTTCTATTTTTTTTTTTGAAAATTCCTGTAATTGTTTATGGGTGTTCACAATTTTAACTTTGTAATAGCTTTTTTGCCACATGTACAGAGGTGCATTGATTTCAGAGCTGGATTGATTAATCTTCGCCTGGCTGCAGGACTGCTGCTGTCACAGGAGTGTAAATATTTATTAATCACGCCTCTTCAAAATGGAAAGTTAATGACAGAAGCAGCGCTTTAAGGACGGAGCATTGTTTTTAATTCATCTTGTTGTCTTTGTGTGTATAGAAGGGCAAAAACTGTAAACTCTCTGATGAGATCAAGTGTGTGTTGGTCTGTTGGTATTAATTGATTTTATGCTTCTGAAATTGTTGCAGGTCTAACTGTGGCGGATCTTGTCATGCCATGGTAGGTTTGGCACAAGGGGCCTGACCTATTTAACGTCTTTTACTACTTTTCTTGTTTGTACAGTTCATATGTGGGTTTGAATGGCATAATCCTGTTATGTCTTCCAGGTTTGTGTTTGTAATTGGGACCTCAGTGGTTTTGGCTTTCAGTTCCATGCAGAGGAGAGGAGTTAGCCGCCTGCAGCTGCTACGAAAAATCACCTGGAGAACAGTCGTCCTCTTGCTGCTCGGCTTCTGCTTTCTCAACTACTCTCCCAAAGACGGACCACGTAGGTGCACATTGTGTATTCTGATTCTCAGTCAAACTAAATCCTCATATGTGTGTATCTATCGATCTATCGATCGATGTGTACTTTTTCAGGTCAGTTACACTACGCAGACTCCAGCTCATGTAGTAATATGTAGTAATACAGCAAAGCAAGTTTATTAGCACAGGTGGGGAGAAGGATTTCTGTGTGGTAATACACCCGCTCATGTGCAAGCTTGAAGGCAAAGTGCATTTCCTGTAAATTAAGCAACATCAAATACTTTTGACACAGATGTCGTAACTAGATATTTCACTCGTCACTGCAACCAGTAGCTGCTGAATTCATTTTTTTAGGTGAAACTGAAATGATGAGTTTAGCTTTTCAAATGTGATAGCTACTTTTTTTTACAGTCAAGTAAATTTCTTTGTTTGTTGGTCTGCGACAGAGATGTTAAGTGGGTTGATCTCCTGATTTGAGATAAAAGCCAAACTTCATGGCTGGGTCAGGGTTAAAGGAGAGGAATAATGCTGAAAATCCCCCATCCACCTGGGATGCAAAGGGCGCCCTTCACACATTAGCTATCTGTGGTGCTAATGGACTTTCCTGGGTGGATGTCTGCTTAACTGGGTTAACAAAAATATTGTTGTTGTGTGTGCAGTCTCAAAATCCAGCACCAGGGGACGTTTAACAGAGGCAGATAGAGCAAAAACAACCGCTGTGGTAATGGACAATTACAAACAGATAGTGTTACAGCCGTCAGCTCCACGCAGCTGCTGTAGACTCTGCTGCTGGAGCTGGTCACAACAGCACACTGACTTTTACCATAAACTGCAGCTTTGCCCTCTGTCTCCAAGGACGTCCTCTGCAGCTCAGTCGCAGAGCTTGATCTAATAAGAGAATGGAGTCACATTAACTCAATATGTTAAATGCTTTTCAATGTCAGAAGAGAGAAAAGGAGGTATTAACCTTTGACATCAAATAGGAGTAATTTCAAAAACCCTACCGTGGTTAGATGTCCCAAAAAGTGGTCAAAGCAGATTCATATTAAAAACCTTGAAATGTAGTTACTTTATTCTCGAAATAAATACAAACTTACTATAGAAAATATGATTTGGATGAGATGCGTGAGGCGTGAGAGTTGATTCATTCAAACCCCTGCCACCGAGCTGCCTTAAGAGGACGTTCGAACACAAAAAGCCAGTCGTTTTGAAAAATTCTGGCTGCCCTACTTTTTTAGTGGCTTTTTCAGTTTTGCTGACTACCAACATATTATAATATTGTCTATCTATCACTGAAAGTGCTCATAGATTGGAAGCAGACAGCTTCAGTTAAATAGTATTGAACGTCAAAAAAGGTGTCCGTTACACACAAACACAAAGAAAATGCATAAATGTGGGAGAAAAACTGTGTTACAGTCTGCTGCAGCTTACTTTCAAACTCTTGTGTAAATGGATTCAACTTAAAATGATAATTCTTATTAAACATGAAATTTTCCCATTTTGCTCTTTTCTGCTATTTGATTCTTAATTATTTATTCTAATACCGTGCAAAAGATTTGAACCATCCTAGATTTCTTTATATTTTCTTCCAGGGTGCCAGACTGTCATGTTAATGTTACCACTGAGCCACTAAAGGCTGATAGTGTATTGTCATCAATACAATTGACTGCTTTTTCACTCATTTTCAGTCTAGTCCTTGTGCCTAACCATTTCCAGGGATGCTTGTTTGTTACGCTCTTTAACAAACAATGACCAAAGAACCGAATCTTTAATCTTTGTTACTTTGTTCTGTAACTTGTCACAGAAACACATAATTTCTTCCCATTTGTGTGAGGAGAGCGCTGCGACGGTGACTGTTAGCAGCCTTCTGTTAAACACGGTGGAGGCTCAGTCATGGTTTGGGCCTGCATTTCAGCCAGTGCTGTTGGGTATCTTAGCAAAATTGATAACATTACGAATGCAGGAAAGTACCATCAGATTTTGATCCACAATGCAGTACCATCTGGAAAATATCTGGTTAACAACAGCTTCATTTTTTTCAGCATGGAAATGATGACAAACACAACTCAGCACAGGAAAATGATACCTGGATAGAAAAACGCAGTGAAACACAATTAGTCAAGGATAGGTCTCCATAGAGCCCAGACCTCAACGTGACTGAAGCGGTGTGGGATCATCTTTACAGAGAACAGAACAAAAGGCAGCCAACATCCAAAGAAAAGGTTTAACTGTCCTTCAAGAAACCTGGAGAACTACTCCTGAAAACTATCTGAAGAAAGCTTTCCTAAGACAGTTCAGGCTGTGTAGAAAAAATATATTGACTTTCAATCTCGTCAAAATTGTCACATCAAACTCTATTTTTGCCTTATATGTATAGAAGAATGAACAATGGCTCAATACTTTTGCACATTCCTGTAGGACGTGATAATTTTATCAGGCGACAGACACAGTCAATTATCTCTGCAGGGGGGGTGTAACATATATCTTTAACTAAAGTGTCATTAGTAAGAGCTTCCCCTTTTCCTGCGAAAGAAAAGATTTCCGCCTCTTATTTGATTTGTCCAGATCAATGATTGGGATCATATTGTTTTTACGGCACTTTGCGTGGCAAAGAGGTTTTCAATTAGCTAATGTGTAGATTACCATCAATCTCTCTCCAGCAGCAGCAAGTCCTATCCTTCCCAATTTGGTGAGACCGAGAGATAACTGTTGATGAATGTTTGATTAGCTACCCTCTTTCTTGACATGTTCGTATCCTGAAGGCTGACATGAGCTCTCTCCAGCCTTTATGCCGTACATCAACTTGCTATACTAAGTAGTTGTAGTAATAGTGGCGTCGGGATAATTGGGAAAATTCTTGATTTCTTGTGTCTGCAGAAATGACTTAATATGCGTGCTTTTTGTGAGTTCATATGTTATTTAAATCACTGTCTGTCAGTATTAAGGTGCCACAGTGAGCGTTCATGCTGTGTGTTCTTCACTGTGCTCTAGTGTCCTGGTCCTGGCTGAGGATCCCAGGAGTGCTGCAGCGTCTGGGCTTCACCTACTTTGTTCTGTCTCTCCTGCAGACTTTCTGGGGCCAGAAAGAAATCCCACTGACTGCGGTGAGCAGTTCTGTCAAGTTCAGTTATTTCAGCCATTACACACAAGAGAAAAAATTTAAGGAGTCTAACCTGAAAAAGCACACGAATAACAAGTCCAAGAGTCGATGGACCTGTGAGTTCAGTGCAGTGGAAGTCTTTGTTGAACAGTTCAACAAGTTCCATCCATTCGTTACGTGCGGAGCTCAGATATTCGTCCGGATTAACAGACAGACATCTCTAAAGCTCCAAGAAGAGTTAAAAATCTTTAGTTATTATGAATTTGTTGTGTATTCAAGTGGACCAATCTATCCCAAAACTTAGTTTAATGCTAAAAAAATACCTAAAAGCGAAACAGTTTTGGACCTAAAAACAAAAATATTATGTGCTTTATGTATGATGCAGTATAACTGGTGGAACCCGGTCCAGGATATTCTCCTTTACTGGCCACAGTGGCTGATCATCATCCTGCTGGAGACTTTGTGGCTGTGCTTAACTTTCCTCATGCCTGTTCCCAACTGCCCCACGTAAGTCCGGACATGACTCCCACTGTCATATAGCATTTCAGGTCAAATCTCCTCACTAATGCATCGTACACTTAAGCTAAAAGCATAAATTTCCTATGTGTCGAAGCTGAGATAATCTCCAGTTGGGCCTGTTTGTGCTGCAACAGTGTGAGTGTGCACCTTGTGTTGCAGGTGTTATGAACCGTTGTGATTTATGGGCCCGTGGTGGATGCTTCAGAGAGCCTAATTAGCCAATCTCAGTCTGTCATGTGCAATAAGAGGAGCGGAGGCAGAGGATCCATCTTCCTCGCTCTGTGTCTTCTGCTTTTTGTCTTTTGTTTTGTTTTTTCCCTTCTCTGTGACCCTGCATGACATCACGTTTACAGTACTGTGGGTTCAAGCTGTAGCACTTTTTACTCTCAGTCCTTCTGTGTCTTTTCATCTGATTGAGTTTTGGGTTTTTTCTTCCTTGAACGTGAATGTGTGGTGGCTTGAGACACAACTGCTATACAGGGTTTAAGAATATTAAAATCATCCTTGGTATTAGAACACCGAGCGTTCTCTGCTGCATCTGGGTATTGTGTTTTCATATAAACACAAAACACTTCATTAAACATTGTTTTTTGTAATAACTACAGCTACAATAATTATGTTCTTGTTTGATAACAGAGGGTATTTAGGAGCCGGTGGAATTGGCGATAACGGGCTTTACCCAAATTGCACGGGAGGTGCAGCGGGATACATCGATAGGTGGATGTTTGGTGATAACATGTACAGATACCCCACGTGCAAAGTAGGAATGTTCATCACATATTGCAATACAATGCTTCTGCTATAAACCAATGTAGGTGAAATTATAAACTGCATGGTTTTGTTTTGCTTTTTCCAGGAAATGTATCGCACCACACAGCCCTTTGACCCAGAGGGGGTTCTGAGTACCATCAACTCCATTGTCATTGGATTTCTAGGGATGCAGGTAAGATCTAAGTTTCTCCTGTACGATGCAGTGAGTGGCATGAGTGGCAAAAAAAAAAAAGTCTTAGTCCTGCCTTTGTATTTTTTTGCGCAGCCTTAATAAATGGCTTGCTTCTGCCAAGTTTAGTCCAAGTGTCTGCATTTTTAGTGACCTGCATAGGCAGATCTTGACAATTGTCCAATCCACCACATCCCAAAGGTTCTGTATTGAATAGAGACCTGATGACTGTAGTGACCACCTAAGAGATGATTTGAGCTTTATAATATGCTGCATGTACCCACCAGGTGATATGTACACTGTGGTCACAAAGCGATGGACTGATTGGCAACAATATTCAGGTTGGCTGTGAAGAAGAATGCTCAGTGGGTACTGAGTGTGCCAAAAATATTTCCGACACCTGATAACAGCACCACCACTAGCCTGAACTGTTGATACAGTGCAGGACAGATCCACTCCACAGATCCACAGATGTTTTTATGCCAAATCTGTATTTGTTCACTATTCATTTAGGTAAAATTACCTATGCCATACATAGCTTTGGTTAAATTGTTTAAATCAGCTTTTAAACTCTGCAAAATCCATCCATCCATCCATCTTCATCCGCTTTATCCGAGGCCGGGTCGCGGGGGCAGCAGCCTAAGCAAAGAGGCCTAGACCTCCCTCTCCCCAGCCACCTCCTCCAGCTTATCCGGGGGAACACCAAGGCGTTCCCAGGCCCGCCGAGAGATATAATCTCTCCAGCGTGTCCTGGGTCTGCCCCGGGGCCTCCTCCCGGTGGGACATGCCTGGAACACCTCACCCAGGAGGCGCCCAGGGGGCATCCTTGTCAGATGCCCGAACCACCTCAGCTGGCTCCTTTCGATGTGGAGCAGCAGCGGCTCTACTCTGAGCCCCTCCCGGATGGCCGAACTTCTCACCCTATCTCTAAGGGAGAGGCCAGCCACCCTTCGGAGGAAGCTCATTTCTGCAAAATTAACAAGCTAAATGTCCCAGTCCTCTTTAATGTGGACAACACTCATGGTCATGTGGTTGCTGGAGTCCAGCCCAGCTGGTAGACTGGCATCCTGTTCAGGTTGTAACCCGTAACCCAGTATCACAGGGCTAATATGTAGAGACAGTGAACTGCTGGCATTCATATTTACACCAAGTTAGAATCTCTAGTTAACCTAACGTGTGTCTTTGGGCTGCTTGAGAAAGCTCGATTACCTGGAGAGAACCAATGCAGTCGCTGGGAGAATCTGTACAGTCCACACAGAAAGACTCCGGCTGGCTTGCGGCTTCAAACCCAGAATCTCTTTGCTGTGAGATGACAATGCTAACCACTGCACCACTGTACCGTTAACTGAGAAAATAGTTGCCATGAATTGATTTCGAACCTAAAAAATATATGTATGTTTTGTGTTTTCGAAATGCATTGCAAAAAAACCTTAAAGTTTTATTTGCCTCCACTGGACTTGATCCTGAATAGAAACTGTACATTTTAGAGTCTCTGCAGGTTTATAAAACATTAAAAGTACACAACAAAATACTGCAATAATAATAATAAGCCCACTTATTCAAATAGGTCTTATAAACCCACAACTAGTGGTTTATGGCTCCATCTACCTGAACGTGGTTCTGCCTGATATTTCTTCCTGTCAAACGGGAGTTTTTCCTTCCCACAGTCACCAAGTGCTTGCTCACAGGGGGTTGTCTGATGGTTGGAGTTTTCTCTGTATTATTGTATGGTCTTTGCCTTACAATATAAAGCACTTTAGACAACCGTTGTTGTGATTTGGCGCTATTTTAATAAATTTTAATTGAATTCAACTGAACACAAAACTTTCCTGTCAAAAACAAAAAGCAGGCTGAAAATATCTTAGAGACAGGAAATGATCAGAACCTTCTGAAGATGTGACTGTAAAATACTCAGTTTGACTTGATTAGACTGAAAGTTTTAATGGCTTCATTGTGCAGACAGTGATGCTCTTCAGTGTTAATATGTTAATATAAACCTACAGTGTGACTACAGTAAAGATTATGTGACAGATGTTTTCCTGTCTCACTGTAAATGCACAGCTGCCCTACTTTAATGACAAAATGCTGTTAGAAAGTAGGAAGGCCCTTTTGTTCTTCAGACCTGCGTCTCAGATGGTGACAGTGGCACTTATAACCATTTGGGTTGTGGGAAGGTAACATGAAAAAGTGACCACATTGCTCAATTCCCCGTGGGCTGTTTGCTCTGAGCCCTTCAGTCAGCGAGTCTTAGACGACACGCCAGGTGTCCGCTGGCTTCCTCTGTGTTGGTCCATGCTAATGTTCTCAGCTGAAACATATTCATCATCACCAAATTAATCAGAGGGTGCGGATGACTAACACCCCACATCTGGCTCCATGGGATAGGAGAAACGTGACCGCCATGTCAGGGACGTGGCTTCGACAGCCACATCCCAGGCCTATTTGGTTACCCAAGGGCAAGTACGCGGACACACCGGGTGTTGGTGTTTATGTGGTATTTCTCATTAAAGAGATGAGTGAATAGGCTGTGGGGTCTGTACTTATTTCTGCCTCTTTCTTTCACAGGCGGGGAAAATTATAATTTTCTACAAAAAGATGAATATCCACATCCTGTGCCGATTCCTAGTGTGGACCCTCATCCTGGTACGTGGAGGTTTTAAGCAGAGCTGCTGTAGGAAATGAATATAAAGTCAGTTGTTAATTTAAAACCAAGACACCCAATAACTGTCCTGCTCCTGTGATTCACTCAGAGCCGAGCACTTTTATGGTCTCAGTGTTTCACTTCACCTTGCAGGTAAATTCTGCAACGTGTTTTCCAGCCTCTTGGGTATTAGTCATACTGTAGCTTGCTGAAGTCATTCATTAGCAGGACTTGGCAGAGGACATGTGTGTGATCTCAGTACAATTAAACAACATCCATGTGTGGCTGTGTTTCCGGGCAGACATGGGTATCCGGACCCTCGGGGGAATACACGCTGCGTCTCGTTGCCTCTCTGTGCTTTACATGTGGTTTTGGATTGGGAGAGTTATGCATATTACTTACAGTCTGCTGCAAGCATAAAAGCATCTACTCTAAGAGTATGATCAGTTTAGGAAGCTGCAAGCGAGGTCTCAACAAGCAAACCAAACATGGCAGATTTAAGAAAGGAATTATTAAAGTGCATTCAAACCTAGGATAAAAAGGTAATGCCTGTCTGAAAAGCTTTTAAGGTCATATTTGTTTGAGATTTATGCTCATTCTGGGTGGTCTTAAAACACAAAAAAAGCCAGGCTGGCCTCCATTTCATTTAGAGGGGGAATGCGTCCTCCAGGGAGAAGCCAAGTGTTACAGGAGATGGCTTGTTTTGTATTTCTAAACCTGTGACAGGAGGCTGCTAGTCTGCTCTAGCAAGACTGACAGACAGACACGTAGGAAGGCTAGTCTCCGCTGAACTGTGCTTGCCACTGTTTTTATGTGCGTGCAGCGTGATGCTCCAGAGATATAGCTCATTTGTGAAACGGGGTTAGGAGGAGCCTGCGTGCTGTGGAGGCAGACATCCTGAACCGGCAGCTCTGTGACCTGGAGCGATGATGGAGCTGGAAGAGCTGCCTGCATCGCACGGCCTTTGAAATCAAGCTGCGCAGGACGGAAAATCTGTGCAGCGAAAGAAAAAACACACAGAAGCAGGGAAAGACTTGTCTGAAGTTCTGTAGTTCCAGTATATTTGGGTGCCTTTTCTGTCCAGCTTTGGGTATCAGGTTCCTTCAGAGTGTTATGTGTATGACTGCAAGACGTTTATTTACTTATTTGACACATGAGTTGAAACAGCGTTGAAGGTTCTGGTGTTAAAGAAATCGTTTATTTTATTTACTATTATGTCATAAGGTTTTTCAAGTCAAATCTGTTTATTTTTGTAGTCTAATATGTCCAAAACAATATCTCAGTGAAGTTTTAAAGGTCTGTAACAGCAGCGTTTTTCCATCCAGACAGTATTTTCCAAAAGGACAGTAGGAAGAAACTCAGTGACAGAGTCCTGCTCGTATATGTGAGAATCAATTGAAATTCTGTTGCGAGAATTTAACGTCATTAACCTCACTTCTTAAAGGACAAAGCTCCATTATGTCTCCAGGTGTTGAATCTTATTGACTATCATTGTGCGATGAGTGGCTGGAGGGAGGTGACATAAATTAGATCCATTTAGCTTCTCCCAGCGGCGCACAGTGACAAAGTAGCTCATGCTGTCATAAATAAACATTAGGCTTTAATGTTTTTTCCACTGTATCTCATTGTTTAGCAGCTGATAGATGCTGCAGATGCTACTGAAGATTACAGTGTTGGAGGTGCGATATTCTGGATCTTACAGTATTTAGATGTGGCTCGACAGAGTAGCTTAAATCCTGGTTAGCTGAGATAGAAAAATGCAATAGAATAGATTTTCTCACATTGCATCGGCTGGCAGTGAGAGCAGACCATCGTTATCGATTTTAGGAACAGACACAGGAATAAAGAATCAGCGCAGCATATATTTGTTTCACCGTTTCTGCACGTGTATATTTGATTTGATTTTTTTAATCTCAGTGGTTAAATCTATTTTTGGTTGTATGTCTTACCAACACAGAAAGCAAAATTAGTTTTAGCGATTGGCCTGCTCTTGATATTGACTTTTCTAATAAGATTTCGGCTCAAAGGGGGAGGCAGGAAGCAGAGCCGAGCTGCCTTTTGTTTCAGACATGTGCTCTTAACATTAGCAGGTTTCCTCAGAGGAGGAGAAAACTTATTACTGCACGCACCCGACAACTGGGTCGGCGTTAAGCACAGGAAAAACAGAAAGTGTGGATACAGTAAACATCAGGCCATGGTTTATTGTTTTGTGATCTGTGGCAGGCTGATATTCACAGGCAGCCATGTGTCTTCCTCATAATAAACAGCAGCCCCTGTTAATTAAAGTCCAACGATCAGGCTCCAGAAGTGAGAGATTGAAATTGAGCGATTGCCCCACATACCAGCCCCATCCCACATCCTGCTGCCTGGATAGCCTGGAGACTCAATCCAGCCCCAGCTAGGCTATTTCCACACCATCGATTCTGTCATCTATACACATGATGGATATCCACCTAACGAGCATGTTTGGATCCTGATCTGCTGTCCTGGGTTTCTCTGTGCAGCACAAAATCTTTCTTCATGTATCTAAATCATACAGGGAGGGTGGGGGATAGTTAAGACTATGAAAGTGCTTACTGATGTAGAGTTGAGCAGATCATGAGTAAATATGAACATGGAGTCAGTTGGGCCTCAGTGTGTTGGACTTTGTAGATGCCTCTCGGTGGTGTTTTACTGTAGTGACAAACCCACGTTTTAATGTTTTTCAGCTCATTGTTTTGGTGTGTTTGCAGTCCTGTCTAGTGTTTTGTGTGTGTGTATAAGTTAATGGACCATGTCCACGTAACTCTCTGATTGTCGGTTGATCTGGTGGACTCTGCTTGATACTGTTGCCTCACGTTTTAGCAGCCCAATACAGATTGCTTTATCGCCCTCCATCGATTTGAAATCTGTTTCATTTCCACCCTCAGGGAATCTCCGCAGCCATCCTTTCTAAGTGCACGCGAGACGGAGGATTTATACCTGTCAATAAAAACCTTTGGTAAGTGCTTCCTGACCCTCTAAATCCAGCCACTTTTCCTCACAAAAAAAGAAAGGATGGGATTTCCAACAGACACAAATCAAGGCTGCTAAAACACGCGTTTACTTACCTCTAACGACAGCTACGGCTGTAAATAATCACCCGGGCTGTTGGGAGTGTGAGGTGTTGCCGTTATACATCCTCCCAACATGATCACTCTTCCTTACGGCCAGCGAAATAAAGAATGCTTCATCCTCCCCCAGAAGCACTCACTCACTGTTTTACCAGCTCTGTGTGATGGAAAGAGCTCAGACTCTGGGAAATGTAACTGTATAACCACAACGCAGTCTTAACTGCTCCCAAACTATTAGAAGCCTTTTTAGAAAAACAAGGCACAGCACTTTGGTAAATGTTTGTAATGATTTTGCATGAAATGTGACACAGTTACCACCTCACACATCGGTTACTTTATGACTCGTGCATTTGTTTCCACTCCCACATTTCCCTTTATATGTGATGTGAATCATTCAAATGTTGTAGCAGGAAGAACGCCATTTCATCTGTGATGTGTAAGCAAATTCCTCATGATGTTCCACATGGGGCATCACTTGCCATTACCTACCTGGCTTTTATAGGCAGTTCATCATGCACAGGTTATTGAGCTCCTGGGTACAAGTCCTTGCCGGGATGTCTAAAAGTAATTAACTCCAAGCTAAGAGTCGTTTTTGGCTCGACTTCAGCTGAGATAAAGAAATAAAAAATAAATGCAGGGAGGCTCTAGAAAGGAGCCATTTTACATGCGATAATATTTCATCGTGCATTCTTGCACTTAGGAACAGACAGAGACGCGGTTAGCTGGCACAGCTCCATGAGGCACATGCCAAGGATCCATATGCTGATGCTATAGACAAGTCCAGCAAACTGCCTCACTGTTTGTAGGACAGACTCTGGGTGTTATTTATCTGCAGCAGAGGATTGATGGACTGAGTGTGTTTACACTGTTCTTCACACCATTCTGCTCAGATTTTAGTGATGCCCAAATGTGCCAAGTAAAATGTTGCTGTTGTAGTAAAGTGTTTCCGATGGTCTGTTTCTTCAGGTCGTTGTCCTATATCATGTGTATGGGCTGTTTGTCTTTCCTGCTGCTGGGAGGCATGTTCTTTGTCGTCGATATCAAGGGCTGGTGGGGTGGACAGCCATTCATATACCCAGGTATGTTTCTTCTTGTACTGACAGGCTGCTTTACAAAGGTGTATGTGCTTTGGTTGGAATAAAAACCTCACAAACGCTGGAACGTAGTTTAAAATATTGACTACAATGACAATTGTGTTTGGCAACTCATTAGCTGATTATGCAAAGACAAACATTTTTCAGCCTAATATAACAAATGTCCTGAAAGCCTTTGTAGGGATTATAGTCTAGGTTTTGGACTTGTGGTCCTCACTCTTTTCTTCCAGTAATTTTTTTGCATTATTGGCCAGACTCCCAGAGAAGAGTTTAAACTGATTAGCTCATTTGGAAAGCTTTTTGGAAAGCATCCCTGCAATAAAGCCTTTACTTTTTGCACATAACTTTAGTCATTCAGCTATTATGGAAAGCAGGGAAAAATCCTTTAAATTGTATAAATCCTGTTCAATAACTTGTCTTTTTTCCACCCCTCTTCCACAGGGATGAACTCCATCTTTGTGTATGTTGGCCACTCTCTCCTGGGCTTCTACTTCCCTTTCAGCTGGGAAATGCGCTTCCAGCAGAGCCACTGGGAGTGGCTCTTTCAAAGCCTGTGGGGGACTGCACTGTGGCTGCTCATCGCCTACCTGCTCTACAGGAAGAAATTCTTCCTCAAAATATAAGCAGGATAATCCATCCCACTTCTGTAGATTGTATTATTTTATATTTTCATTTAAAGGCAGCCTCTAAAGCTAATTTTAAACTTTTTTTAAAAAAAGTTTACTTTACTAGAGTATATTATAATCCTTATTTATGTTATACTGGAATTTAGTACAACCATTCAATGGATCCTTACTTTAACTTTCTTCTGATTGGCTGCTCTTTGTAAATAGTAGGTGTGGACAGCTGGTGGGCGGAGCTTCCGTGCTCACAGCCAGAGCTGTGTGTGTCTCTCTGACATCACGCAGACCTGATAATGGAGAAAAACTATTAGAAGCTCAGAAACATTAGGGGCAGTCTGAAGCCTGGACTTTTGGCTCAGGGATGACGTGTATGTATGTTGACCTAATATAATATGAGCTACTAAAATTATTATGTTTTTCTTTTTAAAAGCACTCTTCTCTGCAAATTATAGATTATTAGAGCATCTGTGGGAGTTTAAAAGAGTTTTTAAAATGACCTGCTGGTCTAGGCTTAATTAGTTTAGTTTGCTTTTCTTAGATGCAAACTTACCACACATGTTTTTTATCAAAAGCAAGATGCAGAGCAGTGTACAAAATGTGAAAATGCTGATCAGTGAAACCCATTAAAGCACTGTCCTGTTTCTAAAGAACATGTCTGACGAGCTGTCAGTGTGGGCAGCTAAGGATTCATTTGATAACACTTGTTTTATGCTCAGAATAGACTGATTAAATTAAATATATTGAGGTGGTACTTAACAAATTAGGCCAAGTGATTCCACTACACACCAGGACAACCATTATGAGTCTGTTGCCATGGCCACTCCTCCTGTGTGCATGTGTGTCTCTGTGTATGTACCATCTGCTGTCCAAGTCACAGTACTATAATTGGGGTCAAGATGCACACAGAGGGGTGTCATCAATGGGGCCGTCACCTTTTGCACTTATTTCATTAGAAAAATCAGGGAAATTACACAAATCCATTTCATCAGACGAGCCCCTCTCAGAGACCCCGAGCCCTTTACATGTGTTCTAGTTTGCACATTTCACACTCGAAGCCTCTTACTTAGTGAAATAGGGTTCATTCTCAGTAATAGATCAGAATATTTCCTCATGACTGACAAGCAGGTTGAGTGATTTATATCTGTTTGTATAATGTATATGTACCATTATTGAACGCGCTCAGGTCAGTGTCCCTCAGCATCAGGTCAGGTGGTGTACATCATGAAATGACCATCTAGTTAATGAAATGAAACGGCATCAAGCTCCTCTTCCTGAGTGAAAGCCTATTACACACTCTCCAGAAGCAGTAATAACATTGTGTAATATGGTGTAGGGGTTTTGGTAATTGTCTTATGAGCACAAGTTATTTGAATCCCAGAAGGTGCATCTAGCCTTCCTGAACAAGACTCAAATCCTTAATTGCTTTCCAAACTATGGTGCCAGCAATGGAAATGAACTGCTGATTGGTCGAGAGATGAAAATGAAATCGATATACACTCACCACACAGGTCTAAAGATATCTTTTGTGTTTTGCATGCCATCAGAAAGCTTTGTGTTTTAATAGAAGCATTTAGCTGACTCATTCGGAGTAACATCACGAGGAGGTTAAAACCTACGTATCGAAAGCTGCTGCTAATAAAGATCAAAAGGGTCAAAACAAGAATCTATGCTGCCTTTTTTTTTTTTTCAGCCTAGAGCATTTTTTTAACTTGCTTAAAGCACATAGAAAACCATTGTGGTTGCAGATGCCATGTCCACACCACCGTATTTCCTTCTCTTTATTGATTCTCGTTGAGCATACGTCTCAGGATACCTATAGTCTGTCATATGGAAACATTATCCCAGATACAATACACTGTCCTCAGGCAGACTTCTTGGCTTCTTATATCACATAATGCCCCTTGGTACAGCAAGTAGCATTACATTTGAATAAACTGCTTATCATGTTATTCAATAATACAGAGAACCCCCAACAATCATATGACCCCCTTTAAGCAATGCTTTGGGAACAGTAGGAAGGGAAAAACTTCCCTCTAACAGGAAGAAACCTCCAGCAGAACCAGGTTCATGGTGGTGCAGGCGTCTGTTGTGACCAGTTAGAGATGAGGGGAGGAAGACAAGACAAAGACGTGCCATGTAAGAGAGCCAGAGATGAATAATAACTCATGATTATGTGCAGAGGTGTATAAAAACATAGCGAGTGAAAATGAATGACTGTATGACTGTGTACGTGACAAATAAAATTTGAATTTGAATTTGAATTTGAAACATTCAGTGCATGGTTGGATTCAGCGTCACCTGATCCAGCCCTAACTATATGCTTGATTTCAAAACAAAGTATTAACAATAAAACCAATTTCACAGGTTACTCTTTTCGTATCAAACGTACAGAAGCATACAACCTATCTAGCTTTGTTAAAATGCCATCTCTTTCTTTACAGCTTCACAGCTAATTTTCTCCTTTAACCTTCCTGTGATCACCAATTTAAGGGCATATTGTTTTTAAAGTCTTCTTTAAGATACTGACGGCTCAGTGAGGGGAGGTGAAAATGTAAGCACTGTAAGTAGCAGCTATTATATTTTCTCCCAGTTGGTGAAAGTTAGTGAAGCGTCTGAGAAAGCCCCCTTTATCTTCTGTAGCCCAGTGAGCCTTTGTGTTTTTGCTCCATGCAGAGACATTGATTGGAAAGACACTGCTGAGAGAGTGACTGGTGTCCTGGCCCGAGGCTGCAGCAATGCATCACTCCACGCTATCTCCTCACTGTTCAGTCACACAGAGATCCCGCTCTTTAACACACCCTCAGCTTCTGACATACACGCACACTTACTCAGACCTGAGAGAGGAACGGTCCCACATCATTTAACCCCCTGATTTCATTCTGGGACTTTGATCCAAAGACTGCAGAGGACTTCTACTCAGCTGGGGAGTGTTAATTATCCACATGGAGTACTTGGATGCAATAAAATGTCTAGGCAAAAAAACCCAAAAACAACAACTTAGCCCTGTCACTTCACTGGCAGGAGTTTCACTTAATTCTTGCCACCAACTGGAACATTGTGCTCAAAGTCTATTTTTTATTCAACCGAATTAAACAAACGAATTCATCGAAGCTACTTCAAGCTTAGCAAAATTAAACAAAAAGGCACAATTACAATTATCACACGGCTGTTATAATGAACCGGTTACTAAAACGAGCACACCTGATGCCCACCTTTAAAGAGCGCCTGTGCCTTTAAAGTGAACCATTACGCGCCCAGTCATAATTGTTAATAATTACGCCCCACCACCTCCCCCGCGCAGATCCTTAATGAGATGACTGACCTGCTGTTAAATTATGCTCTTAAATTTCCTGTAGATGCTATGCCGCCCTGCTTCTGCGGAAGCAGCGGGGCAGTGAGTAGTGAAGCAGTGAACCTCCTCCCCCCCACCTCCCCCCACCAGACCAGCCAGTCAGCCCAGCAGCAGCCTCTGTAGCCTCAACACAGCAGCCCGTCTATGGGACACTGAGGACTTCATCTGGACGCAGAGCGCGCACTGGTTTATACCCCCCATCTTTGTATATTTTATCGGTTTGATTATTGCTCTTGTTATCATCATTATTATTTAATTTTCGCCCAGAGGAACTTTTTTGGATCGTCTTTTCATTCAGAAACTTTCACCTATGGTTCGCGAATATGGGGTCAAGTTGTGGTTTCTCTCGGGGAAACATCGTTGCGCTGTTTCTGCTGCTGCTGCTGGAAGGTAAGGTTCATCATCAGTTCTCCTGTCACTGGAAAAGGGTGAAGGAGCGCACGATGAAGTTGCAAACTAATGCTAAATGTTGCACTAGTGTGTCCGAACGTTTTTGAAAACAAAATAAATGCTCTGGTCTTAACTATTAATACAGAGGAGACGATTTAATGTTCGCTTCTTATTTTAAACGCGTTCATCTTTAGTATTATAAATTATTCAGACAGCATTAGCTTTAGTCTTTGAGTTTTTATCTCCGTCTCTTACTGACCTTTCTGCCAGAGAGACCGTTTAGCGCAGAAGGAATTAAAATATGTTTATTTAAAATTTATATTTAGTATCTGTAAAGCTGGCCAAGGTGAAGAGAAATAGGTGCTGCCACAGAGCGAGCCACTGAACATGAAGTCTAGATTGCAACTGACAAATACACAGGGCTGCTCAAGTGAAAAGCTAAATTGCAGCATTTTGGAAGCTGAGTGATTTTTAAGGCCTTTTCCCCCCGACGAAGTATCTGAAAGGGCACGAACACAACGCCAGCACTGTGCCACACAGCAGAAAAGTGATCCTTGCATTGTGCGCTGGCTATGCGTGGCATGACAACAATGAAACGTAGAGTAGAATGGATGCAGCCATATATCATAATATTATAATCCCGTCCACAATCCCACAGCCCAACTGCACTAACACTGCCCTCTCATGAAGTCTATATTTAAAGTGTCCCTCATAGTTCAGGACTGTGCCGCCAGTATGTCAGATGTAATGCTCGAACAAATACAGGGTGTTTTTTGGACTTCAGAGGTTATCAGTGCTTTTATAAAGGGAGGCAAACAAGCATTATGATCAAAGTCTTTGAGTGGATCTGGGATGTATAAAAAGATGTTCATTTCTATGTGTATGGAGCACTGCTGTTTTTTTTCCTGCAATAAACTACAGGCCTACTTAATCACCCAGGGGAGCAGTTTTCTGCAGAGTAGTTAAAAAGATTAATGCAACTGTTAAGGTAGAACACTTTTATGCAGTGTCCTCTGATTATTTTTTCACTGTTACACGCGCTGTTTAATCAGTCCATAGTCCACACACAGTCAGACACGCATGCTGTTCTTACAGACCTTACATGCATCCACATGGCTTTTCCTGCTGGGCTCTGCTTGCACAGTCACCAAAGCAGGCGTTTCTCCTGATATTTATAGAAGAAAAGGGCTGGTCTCGTTGCACTTCATGTGTCAAGGACGTGTTGGTAATTAAATGGGTGCTGAAAGCTGCACCCTACGTGAATGTGGCGCCCATCACCTGCCTGTTTGTTGCAACAAAAGACCTACACTTGTTCAGGGAGGAGAAGAGGCGAGCCATGGGCAGGTGTGCAGCAGCTGCTCCTATCTCTGGGCAAACACTGGCTGTTTGTTTTCTTCAGGAAAATATCGCCTGTTATGCAAGCGGACGGGCCGCTTGGGCTGCTGCCGGGCTTGCCACAAAGTGACATAGTCTGATTTTACCGGATCGATGATTGTTTTTTATTTTACCCCACTTTGTGAGGATGTTCTGCCTGTTGTGACTCCTTTAAAACATCTTAAATCACTAAATGGTTTTTACATATGAGTCATTTTCCAAGTAAATGAGTCATGTTGTGATGCACTTTTTGCATCACATTACGTCTAATGTGGATTTCTATTGCTGTTTGAGTCACTGATTGGATCTAAAGAATATTTTTGCTTTTTAAATCTTAAATTTCAGTGGTACTACTTTGGTAAGCTCTCTACAGTTTTACCAGAAGGTGGTAGACTGTTTTGTGGTCTGGTTTGAACTTATCCAGCTCCAGCTTAGCATTGAGAAAGGAGTTAGCAGTGGCCTCGAAAAGATCGAGGACTCCTATCATTCTTGTATATTATATGAGGGATGGTGGAAATGAGGAGGGCAAATAACTAGGATAAAATGAAACTCTCTGTCCTGCCAAGGCCCTTTTCCTTTACTGTATGTGAGACCATGATTTAGATTTTTTTTGGAGTTCAAACTCAGAAGTCTCCCTCATTGCAGAGAGGAAGATATTGCCAAAAATGTATCTTCAATACGGACAATATATCCCACCCTGCACACTGTTCCACTTGCCAGACTAAGACTAACTAAATGCGCCACTGGATGCCATAGGAGGTCTTTCCTTCCTGTGATCTCGTCCACTCATGAAGTTCCACATAAATATGCATATGCATTTGTCAATTTAGTTTAACTTTAGTTTTTCTGATCTTCAATGTAATTGTACAAATGGCACAGTCATGAATGGCTATTACAAAGGAATTTCCCGGTGGGGTTTATATAACTCCTGTTCCAGGTTCCAGTTTACTGATTAGTTTAGTGTTTCTCGCTGAGATCATCAAACAAAGGAAATTGGCAATCAGTGCTCACTTTTGTAGCAATCAGCATTTTTAAATGTTCCTGAGACATTGCCCTGCACTTAAGACCAAAGTAAAGTAGTTCAAGACATAAGCTGAAGTGAACTGGGAGCTGGGACGGCTCTATTCATTGTTCTTTATGAGGATTCCCATTAGCTGCCACTAAGGTTGCAGCTGCTCTTCTGTCTCTGTGCTCATGTCGTCAGAGATCGTGCAGTCACATGCACTTCTGTGTGAACAAAAAAGGCCAAAGAAAGGAATATCTGGCTCGTCGTTACTTTGTTTTTATTTACATTTTGAGGAAATCTGGAGAGCTCACTGAAACAACCCTGTATTAATTAGATTAGGCCTTCAGCATCAGCTGGCAGCTTTATAAACAAAGCGTTTGGAGTTGAAAATACATTTTGTGACGGAACCTGGTCAAAGCCAAAATCCACTCCCCCTTTTTAACACACACATTTGTGTAATCTCTTACACAAAAAAGTGCCACAGATGTTTTCACGTAAAAGCATTGATCTGTTTTGCTTCCACCGTGACCTTGTTACGGTATCTCTGACCCTTCCTCGCCCTCTGACCGGTGAAACCATAACATAGAGGTATAGTGCTCCTCCTTCCCTTTAACTCAAAGCGATCATTTTCATCAGCATCTTTTCCTCTGGAGAAGTACCAGACCAACAGATCTCATTTGATACGTGGTGCTATTGGATTTAGCCCCTTACAGCATGATATAATTAAGTAAAGCTTCTGTCTTGTGTTCCTCATGGATGTATGATAAATATTGTCAATTTTCCACGCTTGTTGTCACTGTGTTTATTTGAGTGTAAGTGGGAAACATCATTATGCAAGTAGATTAGATCTTTTTTACCGAGCTACGTCAACAGGAGTGCTTTTCTTTTTTGCATCTTAGAAAAAACATATTGTGATTCTTAACACTTGCTATAGCAAAAAGTTTCTCTTTTTTTCAAAATGTGGCAAACAACAGACTATATTATTTTGATTCAAAACCAGAGCTAGCTGGCGTGTTCCCTCTTTTTTAAGCTCATGAGCGACAGTAAACATGCTGTCAGCCACAGACACTCTGATACCTGTTGGAACAGCTGCAGCACTTTAGGCTGCTTTGTCTTCTCCCGATTTTCCCACTTTATCAGTCACAAGACTCTCATCCTTCGAGCTTCCCAGCCAAAGTGGACCCACGGTTTTTGAAATAACTTTCATCCAAATCACTGCTACTGCCTTGAGACTCCTGAGAGTCCCGACCTCTAATCCTAGGCTGCCATTTCTGCCGTCGCACGGATGCCGCTCCTACCTGTCAAACCCCTGTGTCTGATCCTCTAGTCAGTTCAGGGTCACACTTCGCTCTCATGCATGGGTAGAATCTAATTTGCTGTGGTGAAAGGACAAGGAGACATTGATTGAGATTTTACCCTCGGGGCATTTAGTCCTCTGGTTTCACATGGGTCTTGACAAGTTGTTTTCCAGTCGTGCAGCAGTGCACATAGTGTTTGACCCGTCATTACAACAATAAGTAAAACAAAGCACAGGCCCTGCTTATCTGAGTCCACATGGTGTGTGTGACACTGCAAAAATGGGAGTGACTCGACTGCCATACTGGTGCCAGAATCAAATTTGCACATTTACTGCAATCTCTCTAAAGAGAGCAAATCATAATAGTGGAAAATGTCCTTAAATTAACATTTTCCATAAATGCTGCTGATTCAAACTTATGTTGCTGTTTTCCCCCATCCTCTTCCAGCCCCACTTTGGCATCCACTTTTTTGGTCCTTTTTACTGAAATGGGTAAACATGCTGGAAACCTTTTTTCCGTCCTCTGCAACCACCTGCCAATGCCAGAAACTCTGAAAGCTCCACTTCCCTTTGTGCTGGTAGTTCAGCGATCTCCACTCCCCGACATAAAGCAGCGACTTTTCCCATTGTTTCCACCAGATTCTCTCATGTTAGGACAGTCGTAGCAAGCAGTCATAGTCTAGCAGTGCGAATAGTGGCGCTGGTGCATTGATGATTCCCACAGTTAGGACATCTTATATATTAATGCATTTTTGCTGTGTTTGCTTCTTTGAAACAACAAGACTGTTGATGCTTCTGATGCACAGTATGTGTAAGTGATACACGTGACTGTGTTCAGCCTTGTTAGTTTTTCTCTCACTGCAGTGTTGCTCTGTTGTTTTTGCCTGCTCATTTTGCACCCGACTAAAATAATCTAACAGCTACTTGATAGATCGCCTTGGAAATGTGTACAGACATTCATGGCCCTGAGAAAATGAATCCCGATGATCTTAATGATCCCATGATTATTATTTTTTTGGTTTGCTTTATTGAGCACAATAATTAGGTCAAGATTTTAATTTGTCCAGTAACTGCACAACTAATGACATTTCCATCAATCTCAGACCGTATTTAGCACTGATTAGAAGATGCTACAATACAAACACTGGCATTGTCACCATGATGCAGCGTTACTGATGTTAGCATTCAGAGTACAGAGTAATGCTAAATGTAGATGATAAATACAGTCTCAAAGAGCTGGTAGCATGAGTCTAGACTGCTTGGTGTAGTGTTAAAACAGGCTGTAAAGCAATTCTTTCCCAAATCTGGTACTTTAAGCTAAACCCTTTATGAAACCTGTGGCTGTGAGCTATTTATGCAAATATAAATAAGCTCTCTGTGTTTTGACACGGGCATTTAGAGTATTTGCCTCCTTCTGTGTACATGTCAGTAAATCTGATGGCTTTTTACCACTGCTGTGGTGAGGGTAGATGATTTTATCAAAGCAACCTAATGACTGCTTCATCAAACTCAGTCTGGAGCTCCATGATGTACCACGTGTTCAATTTTTGATGCCACAGTCCTCCCCAGAGGAATCCTTAAACTGAGTTTGTACTTGCAGCTAACCCCTAAGGAGACGTCCTATTAGATTTCTTGATGACTGATGAACATGGTTCATTGGACCTCAGCTCTTGTATTCTCTGGGGAATAATTGGATTACATTATGTGGTAATTGATTATTATGTTACGGTATGCATCATGGTAAACTGAGTAATCTACCTGGAGCCCGGCTGCCTTTTCCAAACTCAGATCAGCTATCTTATTAATCGGATGAAAACTTCGATGTCTGTGTCATTATGACAGGAAATGACTTTCTTTCCTTATTACACGTGTTGTTTTGAAAGATCGAAAAGCATCAGAGTCATGCCTATATAAATCCAGGTTCTGAAACCAGTGTGATACGATGAAGCATTTGAGCATAATACAACAGGAAACAGAGGAGGGGGAAAGATTTCAAAACATTATGATCAATATTAGCTTTCATAAGTGGAATTATAGTCGAATGTGCAGCTTTTTAGCTAATTGAATCTCTGAAGAAAACCATTCCAGTAGCAGCAACATCTCTGGAAGCAGAGCAATCACGATACGTTTCCGAGTGATTATTATTTATATCACTGTGATATAACTGGGTGAACTGCTCCTTAATGTGCTTGGCTACAGCTTCTTTGTAAAAGATGATGGATTCCTTGAAAATGTGGATATTGATGGGCTAAATTGTGGAGCAGGCTGTGAAATTACACGTGCACAGTAGAAGTAATGTTTCAGCGTCCATGCACAAGATGCCTAAGCAACTCCAATATTATGTTCGGCGGACGTGATTGCACTTGTGCAGCTTTTCTCTCTGTCTGTGTCATCAGTGGAAAACAATCAGCATCACTGTTGATTAGTGTGGTTATTGATTGATATGCTGCCAGATACACTGCCTTTCCAATGGGTCGTTACCAGGGGCAGACGCAGACCTCATTGACCTTGGGAGAAAAAGCGGCACGAAGCTGAGCTCTTACTGTTGGAGGTCCAGACTAAGAACGCAATTATAATGTCAAGTTATCACACAGCAGCAGCCGGGCAGGGTCACGTTTCCTCATCTGCCACGCTGCTGACAAGGATGCTCAGTGAGGACGTCTGAGTGGGAGATCCACATTTTGTTTCATTGAGGATCGGAGGTAGATTAGTAAGCCAGTGGGTTACTCCAGCACATGAGCTCATAGCTAGTAAATCTATCAGGCGAAGCACGCATTGAGCTAATTGAGTTCCTGTCTTTGTCTGGGACGATGGAGGGCGTCCCACCCTATCAGCTCAGACCTGTCCCAGACATGCTGTGGTCTGTGGCTGACGGGGAGCGTGGTTTCACATTTTGTGATGAGCTCTTGTCCTTTTTGTTCTTTTGCAGTTATAATACGAGACAAAAACAAACACACGCGCGCCCAGGCACGATTAACTCATGGAGACTGCGATCGTCAACGACAACCAGGAAGCGCACACGTTTATAGAGACGTAAGAGGGTTTTCCACTGTTTCATGTTCCTGTTTTTCAGCGTTGGATAAATCCAGTTTCACTATCCACTCGGCGGTACATGATATCTACAGTAAACATGGATTGCTACATGAATTGTCCTGTTTAAACACTCTCTGTTTGCAAAATTACTTTCAAAGGAATGACACTGTATGCAGAAGCTCAGCATGAGTTTTATAGGTGATCGAAGGCTGTAAAACATCTGCTTATGATGCTAATGTTTACACACTGTGAGCAATAACAGGCCAAGGCTGTTCCAAAACAGCCCACTAAAATCCGGAAAGAACGTTCTTTAGCGGTCCAGAGACAAAGCATGGAAATGAAGCCTCTGCAACGTCTTTTTAATCTTTTCGGTCATTATTTAGACATGAATATAATAGGTGAAAATGTCACCACCAGCTGTATTTCTGCCATTCTTGTGCATCATTTAGAGAAGGTAATGAGTCATGCCTTGGAAAAGCATCATCATGGCTTCACAGACCAAAGATGCCATTTGCTCGGATGGGCCTGCTTGATGCATTCAATTAATTAGTTTTGATATAAACTGCTTGCTTTCTGTTGGCTTCTGTCCTAGAAAGAAATTGAATTTTGAATGATATAAACGAATTGTGTTGCAGGGGGTCCGGCCACTGTGGCTTGCAGCCAATGCCTGCCTTCATAAATGTGTTCAGCTCCCGCTGGTTAACACGTTGGACCATGTAGCTTTATTTGCAGAGCTGCTGTCATCTGCTGTATTCAATTTGTGGCCGTCGTCTGTAAGATTTCTGTAGATTAATTAAATTGCCTGTATGCATCCGATGAGGGATTGTAGAGAGTAGTGGGAGTCTTTTCTGACCTGTCAAATAGAAATGAGTCCAATCGTTTAACATCTTATCCAAGCAGTAGAGACATTAGAGCAGTGATATATTATGATAATGATTAAGCTGCTTTTCGAGCCCGTGCCACTGTGATAACAGCCCCCTCTAATGGTTGTTTTGGGTATACAGTTGAAGCCCTGATGCTCAGATTACGCGTCTTTTAATGTGTTTCATACCTTTTAACTGCATAAACTGAGTATAATTACAACCTAAAATAATCTGTGGGCAGTTCTTTACTTTTCTTCTATTTTTTCCCTCAAATCTTTTGTACAATTTCTCAGAAATCTTTTATGCATCATGAAGTCAATTACCTATTTCAGACCTTTTCATGGTATGAAATAGTAAAAATAAGCTAAGATGCAATGGAAATATAATAAAATACAGTCAATAGTATGAGTGTGAATGACTGCATTTTGGCTGTAATAGATTTAGGGGATGGAAAAATCATCCCTGGTCATGAAACCGGCTCCCACCATCCCCACCAAGATTAACAAACATGAGCCCTGCTGTTTGTTTTGCCTCCGGAACACTTTTAATAAAAAGGTCTGCAGCCTCATTGAGCGTATCTCCATCCTTGAGGAAGGACGGCCACATTTTATCCATCAGCTCGGCCTCCTGTCATCTAAGCCCCTCAAAATTAAATCAATGTCTGAAACCAGAGCCGAGGCTTCAACTGCACCAACAGAAATAGAAAATCTAGTTTTGCTGTCTGCTAATGACATTAGTGCGTTCCCTAAATGGTCGCCTACCGTCATCAAAGAGGAACACAACAGGGATATAATTACAGAAGGAACACTCGCATCTCCATTTTCCTGTAAAACACACACGCAGCCTGCTATTTTGCTTTATGGATTACTCGTCAACCCCCCCAACACACACACACGCACACACAGACTTGCAGGCAGTGATACATGTCTCCTCCGTATCATGTTATTCCTTGTAATTAAACTTTTCAAGGTGAACACAAGGAGAATCGGAAACCACATGTTATTGACCACATGAGAAATTCATTAAAGGAGCTGCATAAGTGTCATTTGAGCCCTGCTTTCAATTTCCGCTAACGTGGGAGAGAGATGAAAGATATATTAGAAGATAAAAAAAAAACCTGGACCTGTCGTAGTCCATGTATGTGTTGATTTCCATTCAGTGCCCAGATGGCATTGTCAGTGGGTATTGTTGACTCAGTTAAACATCCAGAAAGAGATGTCTGATATGCTGTCATCAGCATCTGCAATGTAATCATGCCTTATTTTTCAGTTATGGTAACATTTTCCTTAAAAGCAATAATAATAATAACACTTTTCTCCTGTGATTCGTTTGGTTGCCAAATTTTAAACATCTGGTTAATTCATGTCCACTTGGTGCAGGAGCGACGTGTCTGTACTTCCCTCAGAAGGAGTACATTGAGACTGTATATGTTGGGCAGCAGGCCGGGACACCCATCCTCCAGGTCCACGCCATGCGGGACGATAAAACTGAGAAGCCACACTTCTACCTGTGCCCAACAAAGACTGCCACGCCTCCACACTACAGCTCCTGGTTCTACATGAACATCAACACCGGGACACTATTCTTGAACAAAACCCTGGAGGAGAGCGACTTTGCCCAGCTATGTGAGTTGGATACAAGGCTTTTGATGGTAATGCACAGTCCTATTTCAGTGCCAGGTATTCGCTACACACAAGAGTAAATTAGTTTCTGGACATTTATGCTCTTCGCATACCAATAATGCTCTGGCTTCGAGTTCAGGATGATAATGTGATTGCATAAAAGCAAAGAAGAGCTGTGTCATCAAAAAAAGCACTGTCTGAGATTAAAATGCCTCTTGTTTTTGTTTTGGCTCTGTGTCCCATCAGATCAAAGGTCGTGGTCTGTGAGAAAGTTATTCCTGAATGCCATGGTGCGATCTGAATTCACCAACAAGCCCTTTTGCCTCATGCGGAAACCTGTGCAGATCACCTTGGACTTTGTCAATGCCACATTGCCTCAGTGTGCTCAGACAGATACGAAGGAACTCTGCTTCCCACACAGAGATACGTCCAACCCACACATCATGGAAAACAGGTTCCCAGGAGCCCTGCGGCAGCTACAGCGTCTCACCAGACTCAATGTCTGCCCCAACTACACCATCTCTTACAGTGTGGAATCAGGTTAGACACATCGGACCAAAAACATATTATCTTGTGAAAGGAGAACCATATGTACAGCTACATATGTATGCATGTATATGTATGTATGTGTGTATTACCCGCCAATATAGTCCATCATAGGATAATCAGAAGTAGTGTTTTTACATTTTGGCTGATGCCGGCAGCATCCTGTGAAGGAGCGGAGGCCATTTTCAACCAAAATGCTCTTTTTTTTTTTTTAGTTGTAATTTTTTATGTTTTAAATATCAACACTTAGAGTTTCAGTTTCAACAAACTTTTTCAAATGAATGAAACTTTTGACCCTGGTTTAGCTCCATTGAGATGTTTTACGATGCTGCTTTTATGTCATATTCAGTATGCCACCTGATTCATGTGGTTGCGTCCACATGCAGGCTCGTTTGTTCGATTGTTTTGTTTAATTTTGTTCCTTTTTTCTGCAGACCCCCCGGGACCTTTTGCTGTAAACGACAACAAAGAGCTGGTGGTAAACGCTCAGCTGGACCGCGAGGAGAGCGAATGCTACAGACTCCTGCTGGTTTGTAACGTCCAGTCAGAAACCACCATCATCAAGGTGGAAACGACGCTGAATGTTTTTGTCAATGATGAGGATGATAACGCGCCATATGTGAACGGAACAGACTCGGCAGACGTAGTCATCAGCTATAATCGGACGAAGGTGATTGTGTACAGATGCGGTGTTGGTTAAGTTCATGTTTACATGAGGCCTGAAATTTCTCAATGTGACTTTCTTTTTTTTCAGGGTGGAACTTTTGGCTCCTTGTATGTCTTTGACAGAGATCTAACCCCGATCTTAGGCGACAACCACAATAAGTATGTGGGGACTTGGCTCAACACTGACCCATGGATAAAGGAAACATTTGACATAAAAAACTCCTTCACTGAAAAAAAAGCCAAAGGCATTCGAGAGACTGTGCACAACTACCGTAAGTACTCCAAGGCTGCGCGCGAGAGAATTAGTTACATTAGGAGATGAGGCTTTTCACGATTTCTCTTGATTTCAGAGCTGGTCCTGAAGAGGAACCTGCACGTGACAGAGAATCGCACCCTGCAACTCGACTACCTGGTCAATGACACCACCTATCCCGGTCTAGAGGGAACAGTGTTGCTGCACTTCAATGTCACCATCTTACCCGTCCAAATCCACTTCCCCAACGTCACACATATATTCACAGTCTCACGCAGAGCTTCTCCTTATGCACAGGTACTCACGACTGCATGACTGCTTATCATGCAAACCTTAAACTTTGTATTTGGTCTAGATTTAGATTAAAATATATATTATTATAAGCTTTTAAGAGAGCTGGGATAGGCTCCAGCCCGACCCAAGAACTGGAGTAGAAGAAGAAGATGGATGGATTAATGGACACACAAAAAAATTATCTTTCCATCGTGATAGCATCACGGACAGTGACAAAGATATAGTCTGAATCTTTTTAATGATCGTATTCATGACATAATTAACAAATGAATCATTGTTGGTCTATGAAAGGGACCAGGGACAAAAGTCATAGGCAATATGAACCATCAGTGGCCTCATATCAGTTTCTTTATACTGAACTCAGACAGAGAGACTTCAAGAACTGGAATTGTAGGTACTTGCTCCATTATGATGCATTGGGGAATGCATTTGATTTGACTAACCCTGCTGTACACTGGCTTTATAAGCCATCACATTGCACATGCTTTAGTACACAGTAACTCACAACTACAGATCTCTCTGTATGTTTTACAAAATAAAGATATTCACCTGTGTCTTGCTTAAACCAAACCTGTTTACAGTCAGCAGAAGGTAAAACTTCTGGGAGGTTTAGTAGCTTTTATCCATTGATTATTGTTCAGTACTAATCCAATACTATCCAATCCAATTGTACTAATCCAATGTAAGTGGCCATCAGTGCAATCCTTTGACATTATGACATTATAGTTACATTAAAATCCTGATGATAATAATAATAATAATAATAATAATAATAATAATAATAATAATAATAATAATACATTTTATTTATGGTCAATGGCGCTGTTTAAGAACAGCGCCATTGACCGTTAAATCTACAGAGAGACTGCCACCTGCTGGCAGTAAAAAAATAACATCTCAAATGTTTTCTGTTCATTTTCATACTTTGTAGCAAAAACAAAACTATTCTGGCTTTATAAAATGTACCACAATCAGTTTAAATGTAATTATTTGAATTAATGGCAGATTTTTTTTTTTCTTCAGATCATGTAGGAATGAACTAGTAATTTGCATTTCAAATTGTTGTATTCAGTTGTTTACAAAAGGTGTGTGCATTATTCCATCCTTACACTTGTATTCTCCAGTGTCATTCACGTTTTCAATCTCTTGTCCCAACTCCTGTCAGGTTGGCAAAATCTGTGTGGAAAACTGCCAGCAGTTCGATGGCTTCAGTGTCATATACCGACTTGAGGTGCCAGATAAGAACATGTCTGCTGACTCACAGGCCTGCTACACAGCCATAAGCATCACCCAATCCCCAAACTGGAAGTGGGGACATCTGTATGTGAATGACTCTGAGGCACTGCGCAAACCCGAGTGCCAGGACTTGCAGTACCTTGTTGTTGCTCAGGAGGGAAACGAACAGCTGGAGGCGAGCACTCAGATCCACATCAAAATAGATGGCACAGGTAGGTACTACTTCACAGCAAGCACACATGCAGACTATTTTCAAGCATGTTACCCCGATCTCTAGTGTCCTTTAAAGATTTGGTAATGTGCTCTTTTGGCTTTGCTGTACGTAGCAATCAAAGCTGGTCAGAAGAGCCAGCAGGTCCTGTCCTGTGCAGAGAACAGGCAGCGAACAGATTGTGAGTCTACCCGAGGCCTGGGGGCAACAACCGGCAGATGCCAGTGGAGGCAGGGCACTGAGAAAGGTACTTTATATTTCATAAAGACAAACTTTTTTCTCCTTAACTTGTAACTTTTTAACATTACTGAATGATTATGAGACCTTGGGGGAAGTTCACTAGAACCAGATGAGTGCATGTTTTCTTCAGTGTAAGTAATGAAACAAATTAAAGGGCTAAAGGGCCGAATACTGCATGTGTATCCTTTTCAGTAAGATCATTTTGCTACAGGAAGTGGCAAAACATGGTCCTAATTTGGCTGAAAAACAAGTGTGACTAACGCCCTACTGTTGCTAAAGCAAGCCAACACTGTGGTGCAGGCTGCTGTTAAAACCGTTGCATGTTGCAGTGTTAAGGACACATGCAGTCAAGTTAAGGCAACTTTTGAATGGGTTTTTGAATGCAAAGTACTTGCAGTTTGGTTACCAGTCTTGGCTGTTTTCCCCCTTGTTTCCTGCTGAGGTTTCTCTTTCTTTTCTTGTGTTCATATTCCAGGAATAACTGAAAATTATTCAACATGCTCCCCTGACCTGCAGACATGCCCAGATAGTGTTTGTGATGCAGTGGAAAGTAAAGATCCTTCAATCTGCCCGCAAGACTGCACAAGTATGCTTTCCCTTTTAACACACATGCAGTGTATAACAGCGAGAATAAGGACATTCTGCTTTATGTAGACTGTGCTCACGCTGGATTTGTCTCTGCAGAGGAGCCCGTTATTGGAGGCCATGAACGAGGCTTGAGTGGGAACGGGATTAAGGCCTGCTATGGAACCTGCTACTGCTTCACAGAAAGATGCTTCTGTGAGAAGGATGACATTGAGCGTGAGTTTCCCTAAACCACACAGAACTGCTGCTGATCAACTCACTCCGTTTTAACTCTGAATCAGCAAAGCACTGAGTGCTTCTTTCTTTAAAACTGTGCAACATACTCTCTTCCAGAGACGCTATGTGATGAAATGTGTAAGACCGTCATTGCCACAGCTCTTCTCCTCTCCTTCATCGTGTCCATCCTCCTGTCCTCATACTTCATCCGCCGATACCACAAGAACTCGCCAAAGCCCCCGATAGCATCTGCTGAGATGACTTTCCGTCGGCCAGCTCAAGCCTATCCCATTAGCTTCCCTGCCAACAATGTCCGCCGGGGCTCGCAGGAATCAATTGAGACCGAAACCTTTAAAATACCTGTAAGGTTCTTCCAGCACTTTCATCTCCTGTGTCTCATATGTTGAATCTTTTGAGAAGTACAAACCGTCATTGCCTTGTCTCAACAGGAGGATCCAAAGTGGGAGTTTCCTCGTAAAAACCTTGTGCTTGGCAAGACGCTGGGAGAAGGAGAGTTTGGGAAAGTTGTCAAGGCAACAGCATTCAGGCTGAAAGGAAAAGCTGGATACACCACTGTGGCTGTGAAAATGCTTAAAGGTAAAAGTACCCAGGCAAAGGCCAGACAAGCCTAGCAGCACTTGTGATATATGAGGAGTGAATGTCTGAAGAGTTGAGTGGTTTCATCATTATGATCCCCCCTCTTTTCCTCCGTGACAGAAAACGCCTCGCACAGCGAGCTGCGTGACCTGCTGTCAGAATTCACTCTGCTGAAGCAAGTCAACCACCCGCACGTCATAAAGATGTACGGAGCTTGCAGCCAGGATGGTAAGACCTCCGTCTTCCTGCCATCCCATCCCAGAACATGCGTGTTGCACATTGAGTCTAAGAGCCCTGCTTCTCTGAATAGGTCCATTGTATCTCATCGTCGAGTATGCCAAGTATGGGTCACTCCGTAATTTCCTTCGTGAGAGTCGGAAAGTTGGCCCGAGCTATATGGGCAGGGATGCCAACCGAAACTCAAGCTACCTGGAGAACCCAGACGACAGGGCTCTCACCATGGGTGACCTGATCTCCTTTGCCTGGCAGATTTCCAGAGGCATGCAGTACCTGGCAGAAATGAAGGTATAAGGCCAAGCTGGTGTTTTTCTTTGTAAAATATTTGAACAATTCAGTGGAAGAATCATTGTAAGAAGCTTAAATGTCTGTTAAAGAAAAATGTGAGGCACTTTAAATGAGTGTGCTGGTCCAACAGCTTGTCCACAGGGACCTTGCAGCACGAAATGTCCTTGTTGCTGAAGGGCGGAAGATGAAGATCTCTGACTTTGGCCTGTCCAGAGACGTGTATGAAGAGGACTCATATGTTAAAAGAAGCAAGGTAGACAAAATAATAGAGAAGAGTAGTCATGATACAGGTACGTATACTGACATAGTCACTCAGCAGCATCTCTCTGTATTTTTCAGGGCCGTATACCGGTTAAGTGGATGGCAATAGAGTCTTTGTTTGACCACATTTACACAACACAAAGTGACGTGTGAGTATAATTACGTCTTAAAGGAAATATTCTGACATTTTGGACAACAATAAGACAATAAAGCCCATGAATTAATCAGCATGCTTTTTTTTGGGCAAGAACGCAATTAAGGGTGTTTTCCATTTGCAAAAAAACCCCAAGTCTCACTCTTATCTGTTCATAGAAATATTCTTAGGACCTTCTGTATTTTATTCCAGCTGGTCCTTCGGTGTGCTGCTGTGGGAGATTGTCACTCTGGGAGGAAATCCATACCCAGGTATCGCTCCCGAGCGCCTATTTAACCTCCTCAAGACTGGCTACAGGATGGAGAGACCAGAGAACTGCACGGAGGAAATGTGAGCTCTATTCTGTCACTTTATCATATCTACTTTAGCATCTCCTCATTACCATTGAGTGTTATAACTCCCCTGCACCACATTCGGGGGGAAATGACTCAGCTGGGAGGATTAAATGATACTCACTGTATTTCACCCACTTGAACCGTGCTCCTCTTTTCCAGGTATAACCTCATGCTCCGATGCTGGAAGCAAGAACCGGACAAGAGGCAGACGTTTGCAGACATCAGCAAAGAACTGGAGAAGATGATGGTGAAAAGTCGGGTATGTTGAAGCTTTAAAATACCTTGTAGTGCTTTATTCATTTCTCTCCCCGGCAAGGAAGCAGGGGAGCTATAAATCAGCCTCTTTCTGTGTGTTACTGGCGCGATTTTGACAACACTTCAGTGAAGATCTGACAGATACAAGTTTGAGGGGTTTTCCTTTCAGATTTGGAGCAGGTCTAAAATAAGCAGTGTATCGTTTTTTAAGGACAGCATGTGCTTTGTCCAGCACGCACACAGACACATGCTGTGTTATGTTGTATGAACTGTCACTCTCCCCAAATCTCCTAAGATACCATAATTAGTGTTTGAAGAGCAATCCTAAATGTGGCCTTGGGCAGTGTAATCACAGAGCATGCCAGTCAGGCTCCTGCTGCAGAAGTGAGGCTAAATATAGAGCGTTTGAGCAGATGGGAATGCAGGCATCCTATAACGCAGCGGGCTCGTTCTTCACTGTTATCAATACCAGATAATGAGCAAGACTCTGGATGCGGTAAAGAGAACAATTTGGCAGAAATGTCTGCTGGAGCTTGCAGTCAGTGCACAGGGTCACTCGTCCGACCTTTGCATGCTACAATCCCCCTCCTCCTTAATCAGCCTAATCACACCCTCATCTGCTCTTGTCAGGATTACCTGGATCTGGCGGCGTCCACTCCAGCCGATGCCCTGCTGTACGACGACGCCCTCTCTGAAGAGGACACACCACTAGTGGACTGTAATAACGCCCCTCTCCCTCGAACCCTCCCCTCCACATGGATTGAAAACAAGCTCTATGGTAGAATCTCCCATGCATTTACTCGATTTTAGAAACAGGACACACTACACAAGCTCTCTTTTTTGGCAAGTTGTGATTGGCTTTTTTTTTTTTTTTTTTTTCTCCCGTAGTCAAGTGTGTGTGACTGTGATCTAGGCATGCCTTTCGCTAATGCTGACATAGCTCCCATTTCATCGTAAATGAGAGGCTCAGCTTAAAAAAAAAAAAAAAAAAAAAAAAAAGCTCCTGTGTCTTGACTTTTTCTTTGTTTTATTCGGACCTGCTTCTAATGTACACAAGCACTGACCAAAAATTGCTATATTTGTAAATATTGAATATAAATCCCCTTCATTCTTATTTATAATCCACTCCTCATACTCATGCTTCATCTGCATTTTTAATTTGTAAATAGTTTTGTTTGTTTCCCCCCATTCATTTCCACATTGTCCTCATCTCGTCATTTATTTGCACTGGAGGAAACGGTGTGTAACATTTGAAACAGGTCCTCACTGATTCAATCACTCATTGTGGTTTGAATTCCAGATTGTGATAAATTTCCTGTCTTTCTAATGTACATTAGCTCTTAATCCATTATGATGAACAGAGAAACAGTAAGGCTTTTGAATGCAACTCTCAGCATGTTGCATATTGCCCCGAGCGAAATGTAGGGGCAATAGTAACAATGCAGGCTTAATAAATGCCAAAAAAAAAAGGAAAATAATAAATTATATTATCATTTATTCTGTGTCGCATATACAATACAAAGCCATAACTTTACACTTCTCAGAATCAGATCAGGATTTGTTTTGGAGAGTTTTGTTTGAGAACCTTACTGTCTGCACGCTGTTTTTCTTTCACTGAGTGCAGAAAAATGATGTGTTCTCATTTTTAGGCATGTCATACCCCAACTGGCCCGAGACGAGCCCGGTACTGCTCAACAGACATGATGCCACTAATCCGGTCTTTACAAGATATGCCAATGATAGTGTTTATGCAAACTGGATGGCTTTGCCTTCACCCGCAAAAGCTGTGGACAAGCTTGATAGCTAAAGACAGACCGACCCTGTAGAAAAGACGACTAAGTGGTATAGATGTGTATATTTCTGTAAGACTGTACATAAACGATCTGATGCTAAAGTTGGTTCCCTTTTATTTCTGTTGCACGGGTAAGCAACCTTTCCGACTGGGGTCTTTTTGCTGCGAAACCAGCTGGACCAACATAGACCATGCTTCACTCAGCTCTTCAGTATGTTAATTATTATTACCTCACTGGTTATGTCGGCCAAACTGTATCACTGCATGACTATTGTACCAGATTGTATGTCAGTGTCAATGTCTTTTAAGTGCCTGTGCTGCTTCTACAATAGCTTCCAAATGTTCATGTGTGACTTTGAAGTTTCAAGCCCAGGAATTAAAGGGGACGCCTTTACCATCACCTGTTGTAGAAAGCTGGGATTGAGTGGACAAAAATGAAATGCTGAACTTATTCTGAAAATTTAAAAAATAAAATAAAAAGTTTCTACTTTAGAGGATTGTGCTCCTCAAAATGTCAAAGACCCTTTATTTTGTGTTTCTCCCGCGAGATGTCTTGAAACTGGTCTCACCAAAGAAAAGTAAAGCAGACATGTTCAGTGAATGGGTTTTTCTTACTTTTGCTCTTGTTTTTTCACATTGAAAACATCATCTTTTGAATGCCACTCCAGTGAAAGGACACGAGGATTAATGTAGACTTAATGTTATAGCTCACATTGTCCTTCACTGTAATGGCAGCCTTTGTGGAAAAATATGATTCTGTAAACCAACTCGTGTCCTTGCTGTTATGTTGTTATTATTTGTTATGTTCCAGTTATTAATAAATATTTAAAAAATATGCAATTTGTCTGTTCCCCTTATATTTCTAAAAAATAATTATTATATCTAATAATAAATTTTTATATATATATATATATATATATATATCTCAAACATTTAGGATGGCCTAGCAATGCAAGGATTCTCATACTTTATTTTCTTTGAATTTTAACACTGCTTCACGTTTCTTTTGACTGTAAGCAAATACAGTCACCTGCTACTTCATTAGCTACACCTGTTAAACTACTTGTTAACCCATGTATCTAATCAGCCAATCACATAACAGCAACTGAATCCATTTAAGCATGTAGACCCGGTCCGGATGACCTTCAGACAGAGCATCAGAATGACGACTACTTTGTCAGTGATTTTGAAAATGGCACGGTTAGTGGCTGGTCTGAGTACTTCAGAAACTAGGAAAATGAGTGGGATTTTCCCCACACAACCAACTCTGAGGTTTACAGAGAATGATCTGAAAAGGAGAACATATCCAGTGAGCTGCAGTGGCCTGGGAAAAATGCTTTGAGCTGATGACTCGAAGCTGATAGGAAAACAACAGCAACTCAAATCACTATGCAGAAGAGCATTTCCGAACCCATTGGATGGTAGAAGATTGGATAGTCTGGATGTGGTGGTATAATAGTTGAAGGGATATTTGCTTGGGACACTTTGGGCCCCTTAGCACTAACTAAGCATTGTTTAAACACCACAGCCCACCATGTCTATTCCTTTTTGACCACAGTGTACACATTTACCAATTGCTGCTTCTAACAGGACACATTAGCATAGGACAAAGCTCAAATCATCTCAAACTGGTTTGAACATGACAATGAGTTCACTGTACCCAAATGATTTTCACAGTCACCAAATGCCACTCCAATAGAGTACCTTTTGTATGTGGTGAAATGGAGAATTCACATCATGGATGTGCAGCGTGATGCTGTTATGTAACTGGGGACAACATCTCTGAGAAATCTTTATAAAATTAAGAGTTTAGACAGCTCTGAACCCAAAAGGATGTCCAAACCAGCCCAGTGAATATATATGATACTGAAAAGCAGATTAAGGTTTTGGTGTTGGAGTTGAAGCACAAAACTAGATCTGTACTTTTTAAAAATCTATGACTAGGTAGATACCCGATGTGTGTGTGTGTGTGTGTGTGTGTGACATTAAACCACCCCCTTTACTTCTCTTCCTTTATCAGGGTTTCATTTTTACACCTACACATAATACTGACTGGTTAGACCCACGGTACAGAAATATCATATGATTAAATCAGAAAAAAGAAAGAAACGGTTTGTTTATTAAAATAGTTTCTTAGACTAAGACTTTCCGCACTGATTCTGGCCTTTCAGATAACATCTGTCTTCTTCTCTCATAATTAAGAAAATGAAAATATAACGACTATAAACAGAATTCCACGAGAACATTTCCTGGCTTATTTTGTGCACCACATTAAGATCATATCACTTGTTTTCGAACATTAAACAAATTATGTTTCAGTGCTAATTCAATCCAGAGCTGTCAGCTAGTTCATCACCTGAGATAAGAGGTTTGCTTTCTTGGTCTGAACAGTGAAACGGGAAGAAAAGACAATAATCTCTTAGAGGGAAGGTTAAATATAGCTTCTTCTTTTTTAAAAAAAAACAACAGATTAACGTTGTTACGTTATTGGAAGACGCGGTAGTGTGTATGAGAGTAAAAAAAATCATCGATGTGTTCTAATAATAACAATAATGCGTTTAGAGCTACAATATAATAATAACGTCGTTATTTTAATAAGAATAAACAATATTATGAACCTGGAGGTTCGGCGTGCTTGATGACGACACTCGTTAGACACGCTCCGATTGGTTAGATTTTAACCGGAAGTAGGTTACAACCCACTCTTTTCTCTTTGCTCCGTGGCATTCTGTAACACAACCTACCTACCTACTGCTGCTAGTTTAACACAAAATGCGACAGCTGTAATGAGGGGCAGGAATGGACAAAGCCGGGATTAGGTGAGTGAACGTTTGGGGAGTACTATGGGTAACAGAGAGGCTTTCTAACGGGTAAGAATAAAAACCCGAAAGCGAAGTGAAGCGCGGAACACCGCTAAGCTAGCAGCAGAACTGTAGTCATGTCCGGTTCGAATTTTTTCGAAATAAGGGGATGTGCTGCCTGTAATGTCGCAAATTTCAAAAGAATTAAAGGTGCTGAAATTTGCAAATATGCCACAAGGGAAAAAAAATCTAATTATCAAAGGTTTTAGGCTAAGAGTTTTTTTTTCTGGAAATATAGCCAACTTTTCTCTGTCGCCATGCCAGTAGCTTAGAGTTTGAAAGTCTCCCATTATTAGCATGACTTGGTTCTGTTGTTTTTCAGGCAGTCTTGTGTTACTTTGTCCTGGACTTAAACTATGTTAAAATCAGGCAGTTTCATGTCGACGGATGGTACTAAAGATACTTGTATGTGAGGCAAAACAAAAAGACACATTGTAGAAGGGCTGTTAACCCCCACCCACCCACACACACACACCCACACACCTTCCAAACTGTTGAACAAGCACTCTTTAAAGTCGGTTCCTCATTTTTGTGACACATCATCAGCAGAACAGTTTTGCGTTAGACATTCTTTGTGTGAGTAGTAAAAATAATATCATAGTTGCGTTTTGCCTTTTAGAATGTTAATAAGAATCATTAATATTTTATATTTCTGTGTTTGGTGTTAAACATTCAAGATCTCATTTTAGAAGAAAGCATTAAGGTTAAAGAAATAAATGTACAAAGAAGTATTTTGACAGCTACGGCTTTTAAAACATCAGCACAAGCTCAGTTCCAGTTCTGGCTGGATTCAGAGCCCTATTTCATTATAGCTGTCTAGAGACTGATTCATATCTGGGTGTGAGAGCCTGAAAACAGGGTTACTTTGTAAGTGTAAGCTTGGAGCTGTGTGACCTTCAAGAACCTGCACATGGTATCTGGTTGATACGATATTAGGCGTGGAAACTCCTGAAGGCTGCCTTTTTTTTTTTCTTTTTTTTTTTTACCAGGGATTCTTGACTGGTGAGCCTTGTGTGACATTTACCAAGCCTGTAATTCAAAAGATAATCACAAATCGGCCTTGAACGCTGTGTGTGTTTCACTTGTTTTGTCCACTTTCATTCCAAGAAGGTACCTCTCAGAATCTGGAGTGTTTGGTCTTGCCCTTTGCACAAAGCTCGTGCATTTATTTTGAAGAGAAAGAGCTACACCGGAAGTCAGTTTGTAGCTAGCTTGCTGTGAAGCTCGCCCACCAGTTTCCTTGTGTGCTGTTGTTTGGCTGAGAGCTAGCTGGCGTGTGTTAGCTGTCCAGGTGTAGCTAATCCCTGCTGTCCCTCCTTCCTCAGGTTTAAACGGAATCTTTGAAGTGAAGAAGTCGGATAAATGTTCAAAAGAAACTTACTGACTGAAGGAAACTGTAGATAGCAGGTTGGTTTATTTGAAAGGTTGCTTAAAGGTAACACATTAAATGTCATTGTATGATTATCTACTGTTTTGTCATCAGTGCTTTTATCTAAAAGTCCCTGTATTGGGATCCTGGATTGTGGCTTTTTTCTGATTGTGGATTTCTGTGTTTTTAACAGCTGATCGTTTTGTGGATTTATACAGGACCTATGTGTGGAAATACTGATGCATTGGAGCCAAAGAACAAGATCTCTTTATTCCAAAATGATCTACACACCCATGTCTCTAAGATGATGTACAGAAACCTGTTTTAAGTAATGTGAGCAGTCCGGGGCGAAGGGAATGCAGGCTTGTCAGCTATAGCTTTTATGAGAACGTGATGCCCAGGCGGGGATTGCCACTTCAGGGTCGGGTCCGCTGGCTCTTCCTGGGTCTTTTTCTGCTGCTGGTGTTGCTGCTGTTTGCATACCTGCTGGAGTGCACTCCACCAGCAGACGTCAGCCTGATCTTACCAGGGGAGACCTATGGCAAAGAATACTACCAGGCCCTGCTCCAGGAACAGGAGGAGCGCCACCTGAACCGTGCTGCCAGTCTGAAGCGGCAAATTGCCCAGCTTAAGCAGGAATTACAGGAAATGAGCGAGAAGTTGAAAGTTCTCCAAGAGAAAAAAGAGCTTCCAGGAGTTCCGGGTCTGGCCGATAAAGACCAAGAGCCTGGAGATTTGCTGGAGTACTTGCATTCTCAGATCGACAAGGCTGAGGTCAACACTGGAGCTCGCCTTCCAAGCGAGTATGCCTTGGTGCCGTTTGAGAGTTTTACTTCTTCCAAGGTGTACCAGCTGGAAATGGGGCTAACGCGGCACCCAGAGGAGAAACCAGTCCGCAAGGACCGCAGGGATGAGCTGGTGGAGGTCATTGAGGCCGCACTAGACATCATCAACAACCCTGACGAGGAGGATGGTGTGGAGGATGATGTGCCGATGCAGAGGCAAACCTACACAGATGGTCACTTTACTGAAGGTGAGACTCTCAGTTAAATTACAGAGTAAGAGGCAATGACTGTAACCAGTGTTCAAAATGAACCTTTTATTAACAGTTTCCACTCAGTGAATAGACTCGTTGAAAAAAAAAAAAAATCACCAGGAAAATCTATTTTTAACGATCCAGAATAATAAACTGAGCCTTTGTTCCAAATCTGATTTGGTTAGTACATTTTATTAAGACAAAGGAGCACTGGGTTGCACTGATACACTATCTGACAAACACTGGCCAATATTGCCTGTTGATTGATGTTGGTATATGACAGTTATCAGATTTTGTGAACAGTCTGTATTTAGGAATATAAATGTTGCACTGGTTAAATGTTCAAATTGTGTGAGCTGCAAGACTTTAACTCTTTACCCTCTGAAAGCCTTTGAAGCTCTTTTCTGAACTTGATGCTTTCTGTTATATTTCAGGCTCGCTTATAGAACAAAGTGACTGGGTGTGCATCAGAAGTTAGTGACGATGGTCCCTGACCTTGCAGCTACCTTTGGATAAAACGAGTCAAAATTAAAGCACATCTTTTATTTTCTTTTAGAATATTTCTTTATTTTCCCCTTATTCCAGGAAAACAATAAACAACAAAACAAAATCAGCCAAATTGTTACTTTAAACATTGATATTGGGCCAAAATGTCACAATCGGCAAAGGTCCGATTCAAGTTCAGACAGAACAAACTTGACCTCAAAAGTGATGCGTCAAACGTAAAATACATTTGAAAGTTCATAAGCTGCACTCTCAGCTGCAATGACCCTCCATGACTCCTGCTCCTTGGCTAGTGTATATTGTTTGGTCAGAGTTGTGGTTAGGAGATTACATGAGATAGTTAAGGTTTGACAAAACTGCAGGGGTCAGAGCCAGTCAGATTAAGACTGTGGTGTGCCTTTGCATAGCAAGGATGGGGACAAAAGTTTATGCTACGTGTCTGTGTTTGCGCGTTAGTCATGCACAGCAGTAGTGCCAAACAGAAATTCTCCTTGAATTTGGCATTTAGTGCCACTTAGTGGATAACTGGTATGTTTTCTCAGCCTGTCTCAGTGTTTTTCAGATTGTCTTCTTTTGGCAGGGCTGTACCGGACAGAGCGAGACAAAGGGACACTTTACGAGCTCTTCTTTGCCAAAGAGGATTCCAGCAGTTTCCGCCACGTCACACTCTTCAGGCCTTTTGGGCCCTTAATGAAAGTCAGGAGCACATCTGTGGAAACATCAGGAATGATTATTAACATCATTGTGCCACTAGCGGGCAGAGCAGAAACTTTCTCACAGTTCTTGCAAAACTTCAGGTGAGAATGAATCTTAAATCCATCCCTCTCCACTAAACATGAGCCAGCACCCTTGGCCTTCATTAGACGTGTTGGCTTTTGTTTCCACCATTGTTGTGGAAAGCACTGCAGCCTTGTGTGTCCTTGTAATCCATTTGAAAAATGCATGTGTTTTTAGGGAGGTGTGCATACAGCATGACAGAAGGGTACATCTCACGGTGGTTTATTTTGGGCAGGAAGGTCTACAGGAGGTGACGTCATCTCTGGAAAAAATGTCGAGGTGAGTCTATTGAACAGAAAGACCTTTTAATAGGCTTGTTAATATGTCGTATGAGGCATTTGTTAAAAATCAGGCGTTTTGTTTTACAGGGAGGAGAGCTTCTCCAACTACACTCTCATCCCAGTGGACGAGGAGTTTTCCCGAGGTCGAGGTTTGGATATCGGAGCTCACGCATGGAAGAAAGGCGACGTCTTAATGTTTTTTTGTGATGTGGACATCCATTTTACACTCGAGTTCCTTAACACCTGTCGTCTCCACGCTGCTCCAAGTAGGTTTAATTGGCTCACATTCATTATACTCTTTTAGTGCTCTTGCTCTCAGCCAAAGGTTAATTTGCTTGTTCTGTTTTACAGACAAGAAAGTCTTCTATCCTGTCGTGTTTAGTTTGTACAATCCTGCCATTGTCTACGGAAATTTGGAGCTGGCTCCACCTGTTGAACTCCAGCTGGTAAGAAGTGTAAAGGTTCCCATTCTGACCAACGTGTTAGAAAGCTGGTTTGGTGGTGACCTGTGTGTCAGAGATGACTATCTGTTTTCAAATAGATTCATAAAAAGGATGCTGGATTCTGGAGAGACTTTGGATTTGGAATGACATGCCAGTATCGCTCCGACTTTCTAAATATCGGTAAGCACCAATCATTTGTTTTATTAGACGCGACAGTTGTGCGTAACATGTTTTAAATGGGTCGTATCCCCGCAGGTGGTTTTGATCTTGAAGTCAAAGGTTGGGGGGTGGAAGACGTCCACTTGTACAGGAAGTATCTGCGGAGTGACGTGATAGTGATCCGCACGCCTGTGTCGGGTCTGTTCCACCTGTGGCACGAGAAGCAGTGCGCGGACGAGCTGACGCCGGAGCAGTACCGCATGTGCATCCAGTCCAAAGCGATGAACGAGGCCTCCCACTCTCACCTGGGGATGCTGGTTTTCCGCGAAGAGATCGAGGCTCACCTACGCAAGCAGGCCTTCAAGACACAGAGCAAAACAGAGGACTGAGCGAGCCTCTGCGTACCCAGCATCATTTCTACATTAAGACTGCATGGTGCTGATATCATTAAGGCACTACAGCGAAGACATGTTTACACGGATCCTTCTGCATTTCACCGCACAGCTGTAGACAAATGAATGTACAAAAATGAACATTAGTCAATGTGAAAGTTCACAACATGGCAACAAGTGTTACTGAAGAGCTGACGCATAATTAGCAATACTTAACTTGCTGAGGGAAGAACAACAGGTACGTATCTCGTGGATTTAGGTTGACAATATGTTACATGAAATCAAATCAATAGGCATGCGCTTTCTAACTTTGAACTCGACAACTTCTCATTAAGCCATCCTGCCTGCTTCAAACACAGCACCTGACCTGCAGCCAGCCTCTTTAGCACCTTTTACAGCCAAATATGACTTCAGAAAGATTTCAGCTCATTCAGATGATTTCTGGCAGCTGTTGCGTGTTTGGACAGGCTTTTTAAATCAAACTAAAGACACATTAAAGGATAACAAGTTGCATAATTTATTGACAACTGTAAAGATGTTGCACTTTCTCATAGTGAACAAAAGAAGCCAAAAGTTTCAGCTGATCCTCAAACACTTTATAATCTTTCACTCGGTATTTTGGCAGTAGTATATGGAGCCATAATATTCTGTTTCTATTAGAAGTTCTGTGAGAGGGGCAGTATGGGTTTTTTAAAAAAAAGGGAACTTGTGTTTTGTGACAGTGAGTCGTTGTTATCATTCATTTATTGCTGATTGTTTCCAAGTAAAGAGTTCACCTGAAAAGCATGTTGATCAAATGGTTCAAGGACTTGAGCAAAGATCTGCTTACTGCATGCAACGCTACAATATCAGGTGTATGTGGACCAGTATTATTGTATAGATAACAATGAGCGTCGTTCCCAGCACTACGATTCCCACTTCTTGACTGGGATTGAATGTTACAGTCATGCTTGTAAATATTTTTCTAATATTCCATTGTTTCATACATGTGAGTTAAATATGTGCCTACATGCAGACAGTACTATGAGCCGTATTCACAGCTGCTGGTTTTTATTCCACATAATGTTACAGCTGAACAGTTCATAGGTTAGAGGGGTAATTTTAATGAGGACAGCTGTCTAAAGATTACATAGTGCAGGCAAGAAGTGATTTTTCTCCCTCACAGAGGAAGCAGGTCTCATCTGGTACTGTAATTATTTTATTATTAATGTTTTTGCAAATATTCCAGCTTTCTGTACATAGTCTTCGAGTCTCTCCTTACCCTGCAGGAGAAAACATCAGCAGTACACAATCCAAACGAAACACTTGAGCAAGGTGATGATTTATTTTGAGTCTTGCCATGAAATAAAACTTACAGAAGGCTGCACTTGCTTCTGCTCCTTCCTTTCTGCTGTTAGTATTCGATCTGCTGATACATGTTCTTGGGAAACTTGACCCCTCCCCCCATTTCTATAATTTATACTATAAAAATGTAATATCAAACTTGTCAAGTTTCTTTGAATCAACGAGCTCATTTGTATGTTTCTTAATTTAAGACAAATGGCGTAATACAATTGTATTATTCATCTGTATATAATAAACTACATCAATTAAAAAAAAAAAAATCAAAATCCCAGTGAAGAAGTAATACATGAAACTAAATGGGACCAAAGCAGACAGGTGTACTCTGTGTATTAATGAGCCATCTGTTCTGGATGGATCCCCATGGTCTTGTAGATCTCTTTGAGAATGAGCAGAGCCGTGTCTTCAGATTGCCTACAAAACAACACAAGTGTTAATACACAGGTTTCAGACAGTCACTGAAGCAGCTTAAAGGACTTCAGACGTCACTCACCATCATTTATATGTGCAGTTTTTATACTGTGATGTTTCAGATGCCTCTTTTCCACTAGTACCTACTCGACTCAACTCGATTCTGTTGCGGTCGTTTTCCATTACAATTGAGTACCACCTCCACGTGGTCATCAAAGCTTTTTGTCAGACTCTGGGACCACAGTGGGGTATTTTTCTCGTTGCCAGGTTTCAAAAATGGTGGTTTGGATTTTTGTGAAGGAGTCACTCTCATGACTCATCGAGTGACACCATCGTCTGGCCTATTGGTGGCATGCAGTCTGATTTCACATTTTCGGATTAACTGTGATCACTTGGAACGCCGGCCGAGCACGTACTAAAGAAGGTAATACCCACCCAGTACCAGGTACTACCACCTAATGAAAAACTATCAAAACTAAGTTGAATCAAGTCGAGCTAAAAAGGTACTGATGGAAACGAGGTAAGAATGTACTGTGAGGAAAGGGCCTAAAAATCAACAATGAATAAAAAAAAAGAAAATCTATACTGCAGAAGAGTAAGTCTTTTTTTTCATGAAACCAAAATAATATGAGGACTTGGTAAATTATTAAGGATCACATATTTGAGAGGCTGAAACCACCAAACCTGTTATTTTTGCACATAGTAAATATTTAAATTATTAACTCATTCACTGCCAGCCATTGGCAGTGAATGAGTTAAACCCATTGACTCATTCACTGCAATTGATGGCTATAGACGTCAATGGCAGTGAATGAGTTAATTGATACCAAAAAACATGGACTTAGTTTTCAGTCTGTGTCATTCAGCTGCTTAATATTCAAGTTTCCATTCAAATTGCAACTACAAACAGGTCTTTAATATGAGATTGCTTGTACCAGTAGCAGAGGTGACTCTGGAGGGCAAACAAATACTCGTTGAAACTCTCAATCGGCTTCTCCTGCAGGACGTAGTCGATGCGATTCCCTCCGTTTAACATCCCGATCTTCACCTGAGACTCGTCGTCTTCTTTTTGAAGCTCAGGGTTGTCTGGAATCTTATGCTCTGTGACAAACCAGATCAAAACGGTTGATCTAACAGTACAGAAAATAGTCAAACAAAGACTCACAAGTGAGCCGCACTCACCTTCGTGCACTTGTTGCTTCTCCTCCTCTTCGATCTGATTGGCCACGATGGCCAGCTGGGCCTGAAGTTGGGCATTCGAGGTGTGAGCACGAGCAAAGTCGTTGAGGGTCTGCCAGGCAGTCCTCAGGGAGCTGATGAAACCCTGCTTCAGGTCAGAGCCCATCCTGGTGAGAGACTCCTTTAGCTCTGAAACACACAGAATCACACCTAAGCCCATTTCCGCACAACCAATGAAACCTACATACACTTAAAAAAAAAAAAAAAAGCAACCACCACGAGAAACTTTATTTTGCTGTCACCTTAATGTTTTTCTGCACAGCCAAGGAAAAAATGAATCAGTTTTATTTGCCACTACGTTGCTTCATGGCAATTGAAGCTCAAGAATAGAGTCTTTGTGCTGTGTAACTGCAGATATTGGGACGCTCCACCCTTAAGCGGCAGAGAGGCCAAAAATACTGAACAGTTTAGCTTAGGCTCAGTAACTAACTCTGTATCTGTAACTGTCAGCATTCACAGTTAAAACCTGATTATTATTTTTTGTTCCTTTTGCTTGAAACTTAATCTCATATGTGACTACAACAATGACAGCTCTGCTCTGAGTGTTTGGGTCCATACCAAGATGAAGCCTCTTCCGTCCTTTGTGATGTGGGATCAAAACAGGCTTCAAGTCCAGGTCTGGCATTATCATGGGCTCAATCCTGTAAGCCACTGGGTCCAGCTAAAAGACATTAGTCTAGTGAATGAAATGCCTGTGCACACCAGAATACTGTACAAATCTGACCCAGAAACAATAAAACATGTTACAAATAGCTATAAATACACAAACACATACTGGATGATAAATATTGAAGAATCCCTTGCATGTGGGCAGCTGGTACGTCTCTTCGATCTTCTCAAGTCCTCGTACAGTCAGGAACATGCCGATTGGAGAACCCACGGCAAAGAAATTCACAGGCTCAAAGTCCAGAGTGTGGTAGATGACAGACACCTGCAAAAAGTTTATTAAATGTCAGCTCTGCTTCAGAATAGACGCTCATTGTTGCTGAAAGACAGATGTGTTTACCTGCCCCGTTCCAACTTCAAAGTAATTGTAGTCCACATGGACAGAGGAGACGGTGCTGCCCACTGGAAGCTTCTTCACAGTCGGATCAGAGGGAACTTCAGCTGCTGGTGGAGGTGCTGCAGTCTGAGTGACCTCTTTGACCTCTTTTTTGTTCTCCTGAGCTGCCTGGCGTGCAGCCTGTGAACATGAAACCATGAGTGGGGCGGGTCCATAATCACAATTTTGCAAGCCTCGCAGATACTCAGCAGACAAACTTACCTGCTTATTCACTCTTTCTTTCACAAATTTGGCAATTTTTTTTCTGGGACCAAGTGGGATACCCATCTCCTTCAGGTCCTCAATTGTGCACATAAGCTAAGAGAATATAAAAGGGTCAAAATAAGATGAATTACATTATATTGCATAAAACCCCCGATGTTCTCAAATGACCTTATACAGTTTACATTTATAACTAGATTTCTTATACTTCTAAAACATATCTCAGCTCCTAGCAGTCTGTAAAATAAAAGGTGGACTGTGTTCTTACAAAAGATTCAATGTCAATCTTCTCCTCATCAAAGGTACTCTTATATTCAGAGAGGCCCAGATGTTCCAGCATAGCAGCAAGATCCTCAAACTCCTCCCCGTCTTCTTTGGGCTGCTCCTCCACAGCTGGAGGGGTGACGGCACTATTTTCCTGTGCAACAGGGGCCGTCACCTGATATGAGAAGCAAAATTTACAATTACATACCAAACCTTTATTCTGAAAATATTCAACTCATTTACAAATAAACGGAAAAGAGCACGGTGTTTGTTTTATTTTTACAGTATATTGTAATTTATTTAAATTAGTCAGGGCGTGACCTGTCTGACTTCTCCGTTAGCAGCGGGCATGGTTGGCATGGCCCCTCCAGGTGAAGCATTCTTCTGATTTGAAAGCAGGTCAAAGAGAATCAAAGAACCTGCAAGGAGAAAAATTAAGTGATGGTGGAAAAAACAGAAAGGTTAGAAGCTGATTAAACATGTTTATTACCTAAGCTGTGTCCTGCCACTGACACTGCTCCTCTGAAGTCCGGGTTCCTCTCCATGAACAGGGCATAGAGTCGGTTAATCTCCTGAGCAACAGTGTCCATGATGGTCTGGCAGTAAGTGGGACTGTTGTAGAAAAGCACATCTAACAAGGTCTCGTTGGTAAAGTGACGTAAACGCCCGGTGCTGGGCAAAGTGATCTTCTTTATCCTCCTGCAAAGATGAACAAGAAATAAGTCTGCTAAGGTCCTGCAAGGATGTCTGGTGAACTGAGGCACCAATTGTCTCCGCCATATAATGACAGTGTCCAATAAATGTTCTGTTTACCCATCTCTGAGTAATGATGAAGGACTTACAGGTGACAAACAATGTCAATTTAAAATAAGAGAGTAAGTCCAGTGTTTCCATCCAGTCAGGAGCCATTTATAATATCACCACATGTGTGTCAGGCCTCTTTGGCGTTAAACCCTTGTCCCCCTCACCTGTCCACCCCTGTGGCATCTCCATGTAGAGCCGTGTGCCACTGCACGGGCAGAAACTCCACTCTGCTGATAGCGTGTTCATCCAGCGATTTCTTAAAATGGCTCTGCAGCAGCTTCAGCGACACATTACGGAAGTCGTCCACTGAAAGCACGACAAAACAGCATTTTTAACGTTTCCTTCGTACACATCGTTACACGACTGCAGTGTGACTGCTCATTACTTCATTACTCACCACACTCAATCATGCTCCGAAATCTCAAGTCACACACGGGGCCAATTCCATGAACCATGAACACAAGATGATCCACCGTTGAGAGCTCACCTGGGAAGAGATGTCTCTAATCTTAAATATGTGCATAAAATGTGAACTACAGTCAGAATGAGGCTGCATTATACTTCACCTAGCAACCAACCAGCTATCAAAAAGTCCTTCTAATGTCTCTGGAATACTTTATCATACTTTCCATTTCCTAAAATTACACTTAGTGGATGATACAAACTGTGTTTACACTTAGAGCAAATTATTTTGAGCACAGCGGAACTTGTCTACCATCAGGCACTTCATCGTGGTCATCATCGATCCCTCTCTTCACCACTCTGGGTCTGGTCTGCCCGTCCTGAGTTGTGCCCCACTCATCTGGTACGCAGGAGGGCTGAAACTGCACTATGACCTACAAAGGCAAACAGATCAATGCTCGTGAACTATAAAGCTAATTACATCATCAGACCGCTACAGCACATTAATCAAACAGGGGTTTACCTTTGGGTTGTGCATCACAATGGTTTCCCCTGATGGGAACTCCAGCCTGCGGTGCCACTGGTTGGTAGACACAGCTTTCTTATATTCAGCCTAGAGATGATGCAATAATACAATATTATAATTCCCTTTTACAACAGTGCAGCCTAAACTAAATCAATAAAGAAAAAATGCAGAGGGTATAAAAAACAGTATTTTTGAGACAAACCTCGAGCTTATCGCTGAACTCCTCAGAGTAAGGAATAAAGCGACTATCTGTATCTCCTTTGTAGAACCAGGTGCAGCGTCGGACCTCTGTAGGCTCCTCCTCCCAGTACACTGCAGTCCGCATGCGGTCATAAAGCTGCACGTCATACCTCCCTCCGTCTGTGCGTATGATCACACTTTCTGGATCTGGTTGAACTGAAAGAATGAAGAAAAAAAAAAAAAAAAAACTTCACTGTGCAGTTCAGGTCAAGATGAGATTCTCAGGACTCCAAAGACAAATTTGCACGTCTTGTCGTACCAGAGTTGTACGTCTCCTCAAGCTGAAGGGAGTCAAAGATACTGAAAGGAAGCCAGACGCTTTTTGACTCCACCTGCTTGCAGTAGAACCAGTGAGGCTGAACTGGCTCATAGACGTTGTAGTTGTACGGCATCATGGGAACAGCAGGAACGACGGCTCCAGCTGTGGTGGCTGGAAGTGGAGGTGGAGGGCCCTGAATCTGTGTGGGAGGAGGCTGAAGAGAGAAAGATGTGATTTAACTTCCCAAATAAGTTAATAAACCCTTTGATCAACAACACCGGTGTGACACTCACCTTTGTATACATGGGTCCTGATGGGGGGAATGTTTGCGGTGGCGAGCTGACCAAGTAGGGATTCTGCTGTGGCGTGTGTGTTGGCGGCAGGATTTCCGGAGCTGGAATATAAGGACTAGCTCTGCTGCTGGTGGGGGTGTGTCTGTACGGGTTGTGGCTCTGCGGCTGCATCTGGGGAGGCGGTGGGGTCATTGTGGTAGGGGGAGGAGTGTGACGCCCCATGGGGCTCTGGTAAACTGCACTACCAAACATAGAAGGAGAAGGGTTCATTTGTGAGCTGGCAGGTGGGGGTTGTGGTGGAACCATGCTGACACTGCTGGGAACAGAAACGTGTCCCGTTGCGGTCGGGGCTGCAGACAGCACTGGCGGGGGGCATGGAGAATGCCCTATGGATGCAAATGGGTCAGTACTGGTTATGGGACTGGAGAAGTAGCTGAATGTAGACGGGGCATGTCCATTCCCAGATGTCTGACCTACAAAGCTGTCTTCTTCTCCAACATCAGTGGAGTCATCTACTGCACACCGACATGGAGAATAAAAGTGTAACACATGTTTTAGTATCTATGCAAAAACATCTGACACACATTAAATCACAGAGATATAGAATATATGCTCAGAGCTGTAGCTTTCTACTGTTTAGTCCTTAAAGTATAAAAAGAGGAAACATGTTTATCAGGCGCTTGTTCAGCAGAATGTCGCATCATTAAATCCCTGTAACAGGACGTTATCTTGCCATTTAACTCAGAACACTGTTTTGGCTGTGACCCTGAAACATACGTGCAAAATAAAACATCACACAGCTGCCAGTCTGACCACAACACATCGCTGTCAGTTAGCCTAACCTTACGCCTGATAAACGCTTCCCTACTCGGACAAGGTTTCTTTCTCTTTCTGTTACTTTTACACTCAGTAAGCCCCGATAGCGATACGGGAACCCAATCTGCTAACTAGCTTAGCTTGCTAACGAACCCGCAAATGTTTGGACATTTCCTCAGTCGGCATCTCGTCTCACCTCCTGACAGCACCGCCGGACCAGTGGCCTGACTCACTGGCATGAAAGGCAAATTGAAGTTAAACTCTGGAGCGGCGCTGAATAGTAAATTTGCACTGGTGTTTGGAGCATTATTATTTTTTCTATCTGCCATTTTCCCCGAGAATTACACGTAGCCACTACCGGAGCAGGCAGACAGGACACGCTCAGTTCTCCAATGAGCGTTTTTGGTTTTTTCACTGCGCTTGCAGATTTTGCTGAGCTATAAAGCATTAACCGGAGATTGCACGACTACAAGCGGCGTAGCACATATTATTCAGATCTACTAAAATCACGCAGGCAATTTCGCCACAGCGCTTTTGTTGGAGCTACAACAAACACTCTCGCTCACCACTGCCACCTATAGACCAGGATGATTACTTACATTGTAATATTGAATCTTTTAAATAAAAAACAATAAACTGTATCTTTAAAAAATAGAAGTAGCTCTATATTAAAGACTATTTCTTTACTTTTCTTCACTAGAGCAGGAATTTAAAGTCAAACGAAAAACACCCAGCCTATCCTGAAGGAGAGTTATGACGCACCTCCGTGCTCCGGTTGGTCCCCGTACCCAAAACAAACCCACTACGCTCTCCGTCTGGTGACGCAAATTTCCCGCCCTTCACTTCAGCGATCCCGTGTATGGGGAAAGTCAACAAACTGGTATTTTCACTGTGATTTTTCTTTGATATATTTTCTAATCTCCGGACCTTTATCACCATCTAAACCATGCCTTCCACACATGACTGGATTAACGACCCCGTTGGTGTTGTTGAGGGGATGTTTGGTAAGACACCGGAACTTCACTCAGTAGGGCTAATGCGTGAACCTAGCTAGTTAGCTCTCTGACTACGTACCATGCCAACTTTGCACATTGCAGGTGGCTGTGTGTGGTTTCTTTTTTCTTTCTCTTCGAAAAAGCAAATGACTTACACTTATCTTACACTTTTTCGTGTAGTAACTGTACACACGCCAGTGCCACACATCAAGACGGAGACGGATTTTAAAGAATAAGCGGAAAAATCCACATATTCCTTAAAATCTTAAAGGACTGACATTTACGTGTCACTGGTGGGGGCGGTTATATTTAAGATTAATAAAAGTTGCTTATATCTTTTAGAGATGTTGTATCATGTAATTCTAGTAACTCTTTTATCTATTTTCCTTCCAAACCCCCACATTATAACAGGGTTTCTCTTTACCCTGTCTCACTTCTTTGCTCAACATATTACATTTTTACACTTACTAGTCACTTCATTAGGTACATCTGTTGAACTCTTCAATAAGACATATTTAATCTCTCTAATATATGCAGTTCCAGAATTGGATGAAATGTGTTTTAATTGACTTTGAATGTGGTATAGTTGTTGGTGCCAGACAAGCTGCTTTGAGTATTTCAAAAACTGCTGATATACTGGGATTTTCCCCCATAACCATCTCTTCGGCTTACAGAAAATTGGTCAGAAGAAGAGAAAATATCCAGTGAGGACCAGTTGTCTGGTGGAAATGCCTTGATGATGTTAGAGATCAGAGGAGAATGGTTTGTCTGCTTTGAGCTGATAGGAACGCAACAAAGTAACTCGAATGACTACTTGTTAGAACCAGAATATGCAGAAGAGCATCTGTAAATGTGCAACATGTCAAAACGTGAGGCAGATGTGCTACAGCAGCAGAACACTTGATTTCTGCTGCAGAATTTGGATGGTAGGATCAACATTTGGCATAAACAACATGAAAGCATGGCTGCGTTCTGCCTTGCATCACCAATTCAGGTTGCTGGTGGTGTAATGATGTGTGAGGGATATCTTATTGTCACACTTTAGGCCCCTTAGTACCAGCTGAGCATCATTTAAAAACCACAACCAAACTGAGGGTTGTTTCTGACCATGTCTATTCCCTTTATGTCCACAGTGTGGGGGCGACCGTGGCTCAAGAGTTGGCCGTTTGTCTTGTAATCGGAAGCTTGCCGGTTCGAGTCCCGGCTTGGACAGTCTTGGTCGTTGTGTCCTTGGGCAAGACACTTCACCCGTTGCCTGGTGGTGGTCAGAGGGCCTGGTGGCGGTCAGAGGGCCTGGTGGCGCCAGTGTCTGGCAGCCTTGCCTCTGTCAGTGCACCCCAGGCTGTGGCTACAATGTAGCTTGCCATCACCAGTGTGTGAATGGGTGGATGACTGAATGTAGGGGTCCATAGGGACTAAGTAAAGCGCTATACAAATACAGGCCATTTACAGTGTACATCAGCCTGTGTGGAACGGGAGATTCACATCATGGCTGACAAGTCTGCAGCAACTGTGTGATGCTGTCACGTCAATATTGACCAGGATCTTCAAGGAATCTTTCCAGCACTTTGAATCAGTGACATAAAAAATTAAGACAGTTTTGAACGCAAACAAGTGGGAGGAGCACCTTTGATCTTTGCCAGGATGTACTTTGAAAATGCCTGGTTGGGGTAGTGGTCTGTGGTGGTAGTGGAGCTTCCATGATTGCTCACACCAGAGGGCGCTTTCCATAGTGAGACACTGAGTGAGGCTTGAAAGGGAAAATTCTTATCTAATGCAGCCCAGCTAAGCTAATTTTGCTCTACAACAACCATTTATCCAACTTTGAGTTTTGATTTGCCAATAAAATTATGCCTTCTTGATATTTCAGCCGCTTCCCAGAGTAATCCAAGCTCTGGCTGGGAGGCGAGAGCCGTGGAGTTCTTCAAAGATCGACTGAAAGAGAAGGACGCTCACACCTTGGTAATACAAATTACACTTTAAACAAAAACTTGTGCACGAATGACAGGCTCCTAATCTGTTTCTGCACACTTTGATGCAGGTCCCATCTCTCAACGACATCCCCATGCATTACCTGAAGCCCAACAGCCTCGTGAAATTTCGCTGTTTCATCCAAGACATGTTTGATCCAGAGTTCTACATGGGAGTCTATGAGACTGTCGATCCAGCCACACAGGCTAAAGTACGCACTTCTTTATCCTCTCGCCTGCTGTTATTGGTACGAGTGCAGCCCTTTGATAATCTTTGATAACTGTTTTCATCTTTCATCCTCTTTTTCTGTCTATTCTTTCACAGACGTTGCGATGTGGGAAGTATAAAGACGTGACAGAATGCGGGGTGAGTCTCTTCAAAGACTCATTCGCTATAGATGGCTCATTTTAGCTCCAACTTGGTTGTTAATGGGTGTTTCATCTGCAGGTGGATTTTAACTCTAAAAACACAGTAACTGCAGAGCGACAGACTTTCTACTGTGTGCCAATCCCCGGAGAAAACCCCTGGGTCAAAGAGATATCCTCAGCTTGCAAAAGACCACATAGAATCGCTCTTTACGCAGCTGGCATTCGTGAAATGTGCATTTATATCTTGTGATCTGCTGCTCCGAGTTGTCCTTAACTCTGTTGCACAGATATGCCAACAGCAGCCAAGCAAGAGTGGTGCCTTCCACCTCGTACGTGCCAAGCAGACAGAAACGAAGCTACGAGGAAGACGACGACATGGACACGCAGCCACAGAAGCAGAGGGAAGCGCACGCTGGTACGAGTGTTCAGAATCGGCATTCGTTCGATAAAGTCAAATTTACTGTTGGTCAGAATAAGAGTGTTAGCATAAGGTCCAACTTATAGCTGCTCTTGATCAGTTACATTATATCATTTTATTGTGTCATTACTGTCATTTTTGAAACGCTTTGATAACTTTGTGGATCCGTCCTTGCCTTGTGAGCATCGTCTAGACTCCTTTTTTCCTTGCATTATTGTGCAAATAGAAATAACTTGTGCTTTATAAAAGAAAATAGCATGTTTAGAAAGGCTATGTTGAAAATCCTGTTTAAAAAGCACTTTTGACAACGGTTTTATTTTTTCTTGCTGCAGGTCCTCAGAGTCCCACAGAACATCACGGCAACGGCGACTTTAAGCGGCAGGAGACAGAAGCTCCCTCCAGCCAGACGACATCTGCCTCCCACCTCGACCTCAACTTCCCCCTGCCGGGAGAGAAAGGCCCTTCCTGCCTAGTCAAGGTGCGCTGTGTCAGTTTATTCCTCTTCCAGTACTGAACCGTTTTGAACAAAGAGGTGATTTTAGAGACGATACAGCTATCATGAGGAGAGTTTTAGGACACATGCTATAATGTGCGTATCATTGGCAGGTCTACGAGGACTGGGACAGCTTCAAACTGAACGACATGCTTGAGGTCTACGGGATCCTCTCCGTCAGTCCCGCTCTCAGCGCCTTAGCCGACGAGAAGTAAGACACGTACTTTGATTTTCCTCCCTGCCCTGATCTGCTCGGTTTGTTTCTCATTGTTGACGTTTCCGTACAGAGACGCCTCTTCAAACCTGCTGGATCCCACGGAGTCCATGGAGACGGCAGAGGAGCAGAGGGTGCACTGCCCGCCAGCCTCGCTCGTTCCACGCCTCCACATGCTCTACGCCAAGCAGCTGCAGCACAACAACCCCCTGCTGCCCTCTGCCGCCACCTCGGAGGACAACAGTGCTTGTAAGGACAAACAGTAGAGTAGTAGGCCTCCAAGTTTCTTCATACTTTTTCCTCGTGTATGTTACATGCCAATCACACAGCCAGTAAGCATCCAGGAAAATATTTCATAATCCTGCTACAAAAATAGGTATCGCAGCAGGGTTTTTTTCACAGATTTTAATGAGATAGCTGAATGTAATCTCATTTACATAGCATTCTGCTAAATAAGCCTGAGTACTGGGGTTGTCTAGATTTCACTTGACAACTTGAAGAAGAGACACTTTTGGCAAGTTTGACTTCATTCCTCCGGAGGGATGAAGTCAAACTTTATTAAAAAAACATTAAGTAAACAACCCGATGCTTCCAGCACTGCAGACAAATCAGTTATTAATGTGGGCGACACATTTAAACTGCTTTGACTACATAAATATTATTTGCGGTGACTGTGCAATACTTTAGTGATACAGAGCCTCCTTCAGCCGTCCTCGGTGCTGGAGGAAGCATGAGAATCCTTCAGTTCTGTGCACTTTTAGCACTGTTGCCGCACAGCAAAAAGAGCCTGGGGTCAAATCTAACATTCACGATATTCTCCGTGTAGCTCAGTGGGCTCTTTCCGGTATTCCTGCTTTCTCTCACAGTCCAAAGACGGGCTCCTTAGGTTAACTGGCGATTCTAAATTGGTGTGAGGAGTGGATTAGGGGCAGGTTCTGATTATCGATTAAAATCGATTCTAGCTTGGATAACGTAAAATTGATTCATTAAAATCCTGAATCGATTTTAAAATGTAAATATATTTTGCCCGAAACGCCAGAATCTCAGGTTAAACCTAACAAAATTTCAACAACCACCAAACAGCTAAAACAGTAAATGAGAGCAGGTACATGGATTCTGCACAAAGACGTAAACACAAAGCGCGGACCTGCCGACGGATCAGAATCAGTGAGATGTCGCCTTTCTCTCGGACACGGTCGGGGCTGAAAGCCGACAGCTCGCTGATTCTGATGTTTCGCCAGGTCTGCGCTTTGTGTTTACGTCCTTTTTGCACTAGATTCTGAAGCTGCAGGTTTTATTTCTCTCCAAACAATATTGAGTGAACCAGCAGCAAAAGAAGATCCAAACTACGCTTCACATAAACATCATCATGAATTCACTCTTAGTTTTGCTATTTTGCTCTCTCTCTCTCTCTCTCCCTCTCCCTCTCTCTCTCTGTTCTTCAAAAACAGTTTCCCGTCTAAAAATCTGTTTTCTTCATTATTCGCTTGCGCACAAGTCTACCGTTGTTTACAGCGCTGCCGGCCGCTGTTTTTTTTTTCCTTTTACTTACTTCCGAAAAGAAAGCCTAATTTCTGCCGTTCAATAGGCTACTGAACAAATTTAAACGTCTTAAAATTAGCCATGTCTCTAATAAAACCGCTGTAACTTTACCTGATACTGCTGAAGTGAAGCAATGTTCATAGGTTGACTTTCTTTCGTTTTTTTTAACTACTGCAGAATATTTTTAAGGTTACCTGTTATAAAATCCCAGGCCAGGAAAGTCGCCTTCATGTTTTTCTGAGTTTTATCCTCAGCTACTTTGACACAAATGCATCTGCTGTGATGCTCACACCTTTGATAAAGTCTCGCAAGTGTCAGCTTTCTTTTTATAGATATAAAAATATGGAAATGTACTGATACGTGATCAGAATTATAATATTTCTGACTGAGGCAAAATTCGCCCGAATCGAATCGGGATCGAATCGATTCTAGAAATCAGTGACGATGCCCAGCCCTAGAGTGGATGTAAGAGTGAAAGGGGGTCTCTGTGTATCTGTGTGTTAGCCCTAAAACAGTGCCGACCTGTCCAGGGTGACCCCGGTCTTCCTCTGTGATTGCTGGGACAACCTCTAGCCCCATCTGAATTGGATAAGCATAACGTGATAACATGGTCTGTGTTTTGTTTTGCTTTGCTCAGAGATTCTTTTTGCTAAAATAAAATCACACTGATTACAGGTAGTCTGCAAATCGTCTGTAAATATGTGGACGTTTTGTTTTGTAGTTGTTTTCCATATTGGTTAAAGTTTAGCGCTAGCCCATTAAAAGTCACAGAGAGCTGAAAACGCACCGCTCCTTCGACTCTAGTTGTCAAAGCCCGAAACAGATTCACAGAGTCCTTCTCATTTCTGCTCAGTTTTCCTTCTTAGTTTACTCTACAGTTTTTATGTCCATGAACACAGTCGAGGTCAGGTTAGCAAGATTCAAAAGTTTTAGTAAAACATTAACAAGAGCTGAAGTTTAGTTTCTGTAGCATCAAACATTTACCCATGAGTGTTCCCATGAGAGATTTGTGCACATTTAAGCATGTGATGCACAGCAGTAACTCATTCATTTGGTTGCTTATGATAAATGGACATTTCTGACAGGATTACTGTGTACTTTACTTCCGACAGCTGAGTTTTCACACTGTCTTAATTTATAACACACCATTTAAAAACAGTCTGAGGTGTTTACTAAAGTGTGCATGGATATCAAGGAAGTCGCTTCAGTAATTATCAAAGAAGATAACAGGACAGATGTACTGTCAGATCTCATTAATAAATAATATCGCTTAAGCAGGGCGACTTGTTCCATCAGTGTTGTAGGAATGTTTAATGAAGTGTGAGAAGTATTAAAATCAAGCAGGAAAACAATCCCATTAAACTGAAGTTCATTTGCCTTGAAAAGCTTTCTAGTAAGAGGAACAATGCAGCGACTGGTTCAGACTGGAGCTGAGTTGATTCTTTGTCCTTTCTTCCTCAGTTTTAGCTTCGACCCTGAGCGAGATGTCCGCTGTCAGAGAAGAGCTTCTGGCATACTTGACTCATGTCCTCCTGGGTGATGCTCTTGCAGCAGAGTACCTCATTCTGCATCTCATTTCTAACGTGTACGTAAAGTTCAGTATGTGAGCTTCCTGATTATTATTTTTTTTGTTATTTTTTTATTTGATGGTTTCAAACTAACGCCAACACACTTTTATTTTTCTTGTAGGTACGTGAGACGGGACGTCCTCCCGCTGGGCAAGTTTACTTTGAACATGAGTGGCTGTCCTACTGTTGCCTCGTACACTGAGCGCCTTTATCAGATCATCCAGCAGCTCGTGCCTTCTGTGAGTTATCAGCGCAATCGGTCGCAGGTACTGCTTGGTTTATATCTGGATGAACTGAGACACACTCAACATTGTTTCCCCTGCAGTCACACTACCTGGGCATGAGCCTCCAGAACATGAACCAGATACGGTTGGTGCCTAAGAAGGACTATGTGGCAAACCGGCTGGTGAGCGGCGCCCTGCAGCTGGCCAAAAACACTTCCCTTTACCTAGATGAAACGCAGCTGGAGCAGGGACAGCTGGACACAACAGGTGGGTCTTCTAGAAGACCACAAGAGGTCGACAGCGAGGACTCAAACGCCGCCATTTTTCCTGTCCTTGTGACTGAACTGGGTTGGATCTGTTACTCTGTTGTGTTTGTTGCTGCAGGTGTGCGTAACGTCACGGCCTTGGGGAACCTGATCTCGTGGCAGAAGGTTGATTATGACTTTAACTACCATCAGATGGAATTCCCCTGCAATATTAACGTGCTCATCGCGTCAGAGGGCCGCTCGCTGCTGCCGGTAAGAACGCAGTGAAAGCTCACTCCCACCCATCGCGGATCCCTCCCAGCACCCTCGCCTCGCTCCCCACCCCCGGCTACGGCTAGGGGAGGGGTTCGGTTTCCTCCGGTGTCTCACGAAGCAGAGCCGTGTCAGACACTGGTGGTTGTTTCCAGCCGGCGTCACGCTGTCGTCTCAGCTGACATCGGTCGGCCGCAGCCAGCCCTTCAAGCCGGCGGCTTTAACCAGAGTCTCGCTGTGTTGCGAACAGCCTGAGGAATGTGCTGTGCGCTATTTGTGTGTGCTGGTCTAATGGGTTGCCATGGTGGCAGCTGTGTGCCACGGGAACAATCCCGGGAGAGGCGTCAGGCTCGGCCTGCTATTAGGCGAGCAGTGAAGGGCAGCATGCTGTAAACAACTCCCACGGTTCATTAGAAGTCACAATGGTTACATGGTTGTGTTTACTGTTTACATCGAGCAGCTATTGGCTGATTAGAAGCTGGAGGCTCGGCTCGATCAGATGCTTAACCGTCACCAAGGCTGTCTGCCGTGCTCTGAAGTTTTGATAATATGCCAAAGTAGGCGGGCATGCAGCACACAGGGAAACTTTTGCATAGCAACACCTAGTAAAAAAGACATCCTTTCTGGATATGGACTTCCTCTATGGCACACAATCAATATTATTCTTTATCTCCACAGTCTGACTGTCAGATACACCTGCAGACTCAGGTCGCTCCATCCCACCTGGAGGAGTATCTCAGCACCATGCACATGCTTTCTCAGGCCTCATCACAGCTCAACAAGTTCAGAATCTACCTGAGTGTGGCTCGGCTGCTTGACTACAGCATCTCAGATGAAGTGACAAAGGTGAGACAAGCTCTTATACTTATACAGTGAGTTGAGTTTCAGCTAGTATGGTAGCTGTTTCTTCATGTATCCAGTCTGTTTGAGCAGCTCTTTTTATAAGTTTGCATACAAGAATTAAGTGTCTCCTTTTCCTCCTGCACTCAGTCAGTTGAAGATGACTTTGTAGACATGAGGAAGGATGACCCCCAGAGTATATCTGCCGAGGAACTGCACAGGATGCTCGTTGTGGCGAGGTGGGTTGTGATTTATATAACTGCCTTTATGTAGCATTTAATTAATTTTCATTCATGAGAATAATAACAGCCCCTAAGGCACTTTAGAGTGTTAAGCAATAAGCTATAATCAAAACTGAAAGCACCATAAACAGGCTGATGATAGCTTCACGCCTCAGCGCAGCCAATTTCTTTTTTCTTTTTTTTTTTTTAAACTCGCTCGTACATCTCATAGATCGTCTCAGACTGGCAGCTTATTAAAACTGAGATGTGGCTCTCTGCGAATCTGTCCGTAGGTTGTTGTCTCTGAGCCAGGGTCAGACCTCGCTGTCCAGAGACAGCTGGCTCCGAGCCAAACACATCGAGGCGCTGCGGAGGAGCCGGATGGAGCAGCACAAGTGTGTCAACGGCAACGAGCCGTGATCAGAGGCAAATGACATGACTTGTTTGCTTTTTTCCCCCATTTGATATCTAAACAGTTTGTAATAATGTTTTCATTTGCCACATAGTTCAGGTATTCACTTTTTTTTTTTTTTTTACTGTGCTGAGCTACATATAAGATTTAGATACTGTTGTATGTACACTAACATCGCAGTTTATCATCACACTGAAGTACTGCCTTAAATTCAAAGTCTCTTGTGGGGTTCACACCAGAGGTTAAGCTCTACTAGACAGAAAGGTCTGTTTACAGGAAAAAAAAAAAAATTTCTATCTTCAAAAAAAAAAAAAAAAAAATGTAAATAAAGGAACAAGATCTGGATCCCTGTTTGTCCTGGTGCATTTTTCTTCCTGGGTTAGTATACTGTGCTGTGCTGTTAATACATTTGACAGTAAACATGCAGCAATCTTTTAGTCACTTTTTATTCCAATGAAATATCTGCCTAAACAAGTGTACAGTGCACCCTGTTATCAAGTAACACACCCAAAGAAGGTAAGAATAAATAGGATACTTTTAATATACAATACAATCTCAGTACACTGTGGAAAACGCTGACAGCCAGTTGGTAAGGATATGAACACAGACATCCAGATGAAACCATGTTAACGCAGGAAAAATGTGCTTAAACAGTGCAAATCAAATGCTTGGAGAGCTCCAGCCACAATGGGAGTGGGCAACCACCAGACGATAAATCAAGAGGTGACCGCAAAAGCACTTGGTGTGAAAAAACGGAAGGAAAGACCAAACTTTTAGCCAGCAAATACAGGATTGACTAGAACAGGCGACATTTGCATATAAAAAGCAAGACACCGACACTCTAGCACTGTGGACTCTTTCAGGAATGTGGAGGATTAAGTTTCCTTCTAGGCTTGAGAGCTGCCCCAGTGTTTGCAATCCTGAATGAAGTTTTAAAAACACCGCTTACCCTCTGTGTTAAAACCTCACAGCTATTACCTTGAAGCTTTGGCAGCACCACACACACATAAACACACCATCAGCAGCACCTAGAAAAGCAGCCGAGTCTCATTTATAATCAGACAAAATATACAAGTGTCCCGCATCTTATCTGGTGGTGAGCAAGCCGAATGCAGAAAGGAGAAAAACAAAAAACAAAAAAAAACAGGCAAAGGTAACACAAAATATGTGACAGTTTATCTTGGGATATCTCAGCTCAGAGCAAGCCAGATTCATATCACAGTCTGACACCAGCAGGACAGGGCAGCTGTGATTTATTATAATTTCTTCTGGTGTCTATAACAAGATCCTGTGGTAGATTTGTTTTTTTTTAACAACAAATTAACTTTAAAAAAAACAAAACATGTACACTGTAACAAAGTTTACACTTCCATATTATAAATAACTGGGATCTCAAAGGCAAGCGGTCCTAAACACCAGCAGCAACAGGATGCTCCGATTTACAGATTCACTGTAAACCACAAACACAACAAAAAAATAATAATAATTCTAAAACCTGCCCATTCCCACAGACAATGAATGTGCCGTTATCACAGTGAGATATCCCAACATAAAAAGCTCCGATGACATGCACCAACCCTGAATATCTTTTATACAGTACACAAAATGTAACATGTAAGACTTAAAAAGGTAGATTTTGCCATAAATACCTGATATACATAATCCCACTTTAGTTCCCTATTAAGGCAAATATGCTTTAAGTTTGGGGAGTGCATAAAGCGTCAGTGTTTCTCGTAACTGCGTGGGTGCAGTTGCATATATACCTACTATATGCAACTCGCCTGTCTTTGTCAAACATGCAGTTTTCAATGTATAACGCAAGCTAAGGATTTAGCTCATAAACCCTCATCGTGTAGGTAATTATTATAACCATTACCAGAATAGTTATTTCAATACATAAATCTATCAAAAACAACTCCAACCAGATGTTTTCTGGTTATTCGTGGTTAACAATGACAGTACTGGGCGTTCTTTCAAAATATAATGCTCATAACTCTTTAAACTTCACCTTAGCATCAATACAAAAAGCCTAAAAGACAGCTCTACTCAGAGACAGACAATACTCACTGTACATATCAACAACCAGGATACTCTAAGTTCTTAAATAGTCGTTATTTCTACAGCGGTATATCTTCTAAGTTACACTCGACAACATTGATATTACATAGGATTACTACATAGATTATGTCGTCTGGCTAGTTTCTGACAGCTATACAAAGGGTACTTTTCAACACAGAATAGTCCTTTGGGAATCACAAAAGATATTTGGTTGGTTTCTACGACGACTGTTACAAACTGAAGGGCATTACTAGCTCACAAACGCCATTGAGTAACCAGGATGAGTTTATCCTACAGTACATGATAAAATCAGAGTTGGTCTTTCGACATGCAGCTAACTGCTTACCTGCGTCGTCAAAAATCTGTTGTTACCATTAACCTCACACTCGAGCATTGTGGGTAATTAAATAACTTCGGACTAAGGACAATAACATGTTTACACACGGAAATACTCTGCATACCACTCTCAAAGTATATGAGTTTAAAAGCCTAAATATTTTCTTTGTTCTTGGTTGTTTGTCTCTTGAGCTAATCATATAGTAGAACTATTTCTGGAGTGACTTAAGTTGGATGGAGCACTAAGACTTTGAAAATTATTACACCCTCCAAGTACTCAAATTTCTATCAATATGCCATATTTTTTTTATTCATCCTAGGTACTGTGCACTACTATGCTGAGACATTTATTCAGCATTCATCTGAGAACTAGTTAATAAACCATAAAAGAGAGGAGAGTCAGTGTGCAAGGTTGCATGGCAAAAGATCTATGATTCAGTGCCCTCGAAAGTAGAGTAACCCATACATATGTGCACGTAAACATAGTAACTACTATGATGGGCTTTGGGGTATTTTTATCAATTCTGTACAAGAGTCATTATTAACATGGGCAAGTTTAACTTAAGAGCACATTTCTTGGCCGAGTAGTGACACCATGTGCAAGCTTTTGCTACTGCTACGTTACGGGAAGTTTATACATGACAAACGACTCCAAAGTGCTGCTACAAGGAAAGCACTAGATCTGAATGATCCTGGTCTGGCACTGTGTAAACATTGCCTTCAACTCGTTCTCTTGGACCTCGTTGACAGCTTCTGGCTCGGGGCTTTTCTGTACCTTTGCAACTGCAAAATTGATGCCCTGAGTGAATCCCGCCTGGGTCATGCTGGCCACCTGGACCATGGAACTCTTGATCTTGGCAAAGGGGGACACCACTCGGCTGCCGTTGCTGTCGGCAGGCGAAGGGCCGAGGCTGCCCTCCACCTGTGAGCAAGCGCTTTTCTGAGAGCCTCCTGAGACTGCAGAGCTAGGCTTCTGGATAGTGAGGAGGCTGGAACTGGAGGTAGAGGATTGGACGTCTAGCTGGGATGGCCTGGGGAGCTGAGGCTCCTCCTGCTCCATCTGCTCTGAGCTTGGCTGCTTGTTTGAGTCTGCTGGGTTCTTTTTATGCACAGGCACTGCAGGGTTGTGGAGTGGAGGTATGGCAGCTTGTGGCAGCTCTCCGAACACCTCAACAGGTTTGGTCTGTGCATCCTGGATGAACTGGTGGCAGTAGGCATCGATGGGAGTACCAAAGTCAATGAGAATGGCTTCTTCAGCCACTGAGGCAGCCCCGGGAGACTTGTCATCACTAATGTGAGTTGAGCTTTCTTGCTTCCCGTCACAGCCCGTGACCCGGATAACAGAGGGTATATTTAGCTCTGCGCTACCGATGGACTGGGAGCGGCTGCCCAGTCTGGGATTTGATGCTACGATGCCGCAGCTGGGCAGCACATAGTCCACATTTTCTAAGGACCCAGAGCACGGGTGCTCCGGGTCTGAATTATAAGAATCTGAATCTGAAGAGTGTCCATAGTTTTCATTACCAATGTCTTTTAGGGCTCCCGTGCCAGCGACGTTATCTGATGTCTCCAAGCTGCTGTCCGACTTCCACAGGTTGACATGCATAGTTGGCTTTAGAAAATTGACTTTTACATCAGGCTTAGAGAAGCTGCCCAGCTTACCGAGGGGCTTGAAGGGGCCGATGTTCACATTTGTCTTGGTCTGTTTCACTTTCTGATTTAGAGTGGAGAATTTATTGAGGATAAAACTTTTGCCTTGTGCAAGGCCGGAGCTCCCTTGAACTTGGTCAGCAGGTTTGTTCTGGATCCCCATGATATCCTCGTGAGGTTTACTCTGCCGCCTGGAAAACACACGCAACTTAAGTCACAGCTCTGGCTGCTGTCTAAAAGTTGGCAATGCAGTCTGAATGTTTAACTTCGTTACACTGAAATCATATCAAAGAGAGACCGAGTTGAATGCTAATCAGCATAATTTGTACTTACCTCTCCAGCTTCTTTTCAACCACAAGCAGGTCATTCCCTGTAGCCTGCTTAGTTATGCGAAGCATCTCAGCTATGCACTGCAATGTATCTGTGAAATGTCACAGTGTTAAGTCTTAAGCAATATCTGCACAGTTTAAAGTGTAAAACTAACTTTTTCTCATTTTATTTAAAGAATTCAAATAGTCACACACTACCTTTCCCATCATCCTCGGGATTTCGCGTTGCAGCTCGCAGCGTGTGAAAGTATCCGCTAGTTTCCTCGTTCTTGAAGTGCAGCCGCATACAGCAGAACTTTGGCTTCCCGAACAGAGTAGGCTCAGGACCTGCAATGCGAAGTGTAACTTCTAATATCCGTTTGTAGTGATTTGCTTCCGTTTCATGAATCATAATGAGCGCAGATATTTCTAAAAGGTTACGGAAGAAACTGTTAAGCACACTTCCGAGAAGTGTTGAATGACTCACTGAGTCTACAAGAGCTCTCACTTCTCCTTGGAGTTTAACTTCTTACCAATTTCGATCTTTTCCAAACCCTCTAAAATGAGGCGTTGGTACTGGTTGACTTTATCTGCTTCTTCATCATAGCTACAAGGAAATAAATGTACATATAAGTCAAATATAAGAGTTGGGGGTTTTTTCTTTCGCAAATTTAAGGTTCAACTTACAAGGCAATATAGTATGCTTTATCAGACAGGAGCAGCAGCACATCTTCATCTTTGTTGGTTGCATCAATGAGGCTGGTGGGAGATAAGAGAACAGTGGGATTAAAAGAGCACGGAAAAGCCTCGATGGAACTATAGTTCAGCTATATCCTGATTATATAAAGCCATTAAGCATCAACGCACAGTCAGAACAGCATTTCGCTCACCTCATGTCACAGTTTATGAGGGCCCAGCCTCCGTGAAACTTCTCATCGTCTGGTAACAGCAGCTGCATGTAGGTCTGCAGAAGGAGGCTGACTTGCTCCTGGGCCCCTCTTTGGCTCTCCTTTTCTTTTTCTTCATGCTCCTTCTCTTTACTGAAGATGGAGTAAAGGTCCTCCGTCACTGGCAGGCCCATCATCAGGTCTGCAGACAGAAGCAAAAGGAGTTTTAACAAATGCAAATTAAGGACTGATTTCAAGACACTATAGGTAGAAACCAATATGAGTAGTTTTTTGTTTTCAAATACCAATCACTGCTTGTCTGTAAGCATCCCTAAAACGGTTCAGATAGTAGCGATTGGCTGAGTTCACCCCGTCCTTCATGACACCGGCCAGTTTCCTTTCTCCCGTCCTGGTGAAATCCCCCTAAAACAGGACAAAAGCGTTACCTTTAACTCGTCGCACTGCTTTTTTTATTTAATTATTTGACGACCTGAGTGCAGTGCTAAAAGGTTATGTCCATATTTGTGACATCCCTTTTTGTTTAAATATGGCTTACCTAACACTTGTGTATTTGCACATTCACAGTTATTGCCCAATATGACAATATATGAGAAGTACTGTTTCTGTTTTTAACACTTTTTTCTCTCTGTCAAGTCTTCTAAAGAACATTTAGAATACTAGATGCTTCCCTGTGTGTCATTTGGTTCTGAAAAGGTGCTGTTCAGTAAGTTTACAGTAGGAAAACATTACACTGTACTCAGATTTGGGTAGCACTTCTAAGTAGGATTATCCCCAGACCTCATACAATTAAGATACCTTGAGAGCTGCTGTGCCAGCGTACTGTCTGCTGATGGTGTCACCGTTGTTTGCCCACATGACCTGATAAATCCTGTAACACTTGAGAGGCAGAGGCTGCTCTGGAGGCATCACACCCAATTTCTTCAGCTGCAGGAAGAAAAGCACACATAAAATGCAATCCTTGATATTTATAATGGTTATGACCTTTTTTTTTTAATAATCAGGATTTCTAAAATATAAGTTATCATAAACAAAAAAAATCCAGAATATCACACCTGTTGTTCCATCACTACCCGGGCAATAGCAGCTTGGACCACATTGGTCCTGTCAAGACAGTCCATACAGTTTACTCTGAAGATGCCCTCCTGCTTGCAGATTACTCCTGCTTGGTCCACCCTGGCAGAGGGACACACAACCAGAATCAAGACACATTCACAGAAATCGCATTTTGACACCAAACCTATCATGCTATAGTGCTCAGGTGGCACGACACTTACCAGGCCCACTTCATGTCAGTGATGATGTCAGAAATGGCATCTGTCAGTATCTGCACATTCTCAAACTTCATGCCGCGGCTGAGAAACAGGATACAAAAACCATACAGGGGAAGTGAATGTACTGTGGTCATATATAGATTGTGAAATTCGTGTAAAAGACGCTCGTGTAAAAAGGGTCTGTCTCACCAGTGCTCGTGAAAGTCGAATGAAACATAAGTGAGGTTAGAGTTGTTGTACAGGAGGACTTGTTTCAGATATGCATCACCAATTATCTTCTCCCGCCCACTTTGATCCACCAAGTTAACGATGACCTAAAGAAGACACCAAAAAGTGCTGTCACTGGATTTTTAAGATTTTTGGGTTCAGTGAAGAGTGAAAAAATAAATATTAACTTTATCACATGAAGAAAAAAACAAACAAACTGGGAAACAGGCTTAAGTCTTTAAAAAAAAAGCCAACAGCTGAGCTCATCACAAGCTTAAATAAAAGTACTGCTACACTACTGTAAACACTATCTGAAATAATCCAAGCTACTGACAAGCAATGTCACTGATCATTAGCAGGATGTTCTGTTTTAGTTACAACAGGAAGCGGGTTATGCAAGCACTATGTATAGCTGCAGACACCACAACCCAAAGTAAATAACAGAAAATGCATTTAATAAATAGCCTAAGCGGATATACGAGTATGCACTCTGGTGAGGAACACTCACCTGCTTCTTGTACAGTTTAAGTTGTTCTTCAAAGTGAGCAGCAAAGTAGGTCATAGTCTCCTTCTCTCCTGAAATGTCAGGTGAAAATATGCATTAAAAACTTTTTTATTATTATTGATTCTGGTGAAAGAGTTATTTATGTTGTTTCCAATGCAAAACAAGGAGGCAGTCACAGTTAAAATAATTTACTGATTACAATCTATAATTTATGCAAGAAATAAAAAAATAATAATAATCAGAGCAAGGGCAGAGAAGCTAGGCTACAATTTTTAAGCTACCTCATGAGAAATTGCTACTGGAAAGATTTCTACACAAAGAGTGTCAGAAACCATCAGTTTAGGTCTAAATACAAGATAGAGCTCTACTGACCTTTTTCTATCCGTGGCCGGGGGTTGTAGCGATACCCTGCCTGACTCCAAAAGACAGGCACAGAGCCACGAGTCTGCACAAAGGACAGAGTGTGGCTGTGCACGTGAATCAACTGCTCCGTCTCCACATAGTTAGCTACATGGCCGTCTGTATCCACTCCTCTGCGTTTGTACCGCATCCCTTTGGGGGAGAATAATGCATGTGGACTATTCAGACTATTTATATCCTGGATCATGCTTCACTTGCAGACAATAAATCAGCTAGCTACCAGAATGTGCCTTAATTACTAGTTGCAGCCCATGCAACTGGACTGAATCAGAGCATGACTCCCCTAAGGCAAACTCTACCTGCGCGGTGGCGACTACGTCTGGAGATCAGGGCCACAGTGAAACGAGGATGGATGTCATCAACACAAGTGATCTCCTTTGGTGGGGTGTCAGGGCTGCTCCGCTCTTCATCAGAGGTCTCATTGTAGTTTACCACCAGTTCCTCCACCTGCACAAAGCCCTGGATGATTGGTATCACCCAGAAGTCAACCTCTGGGACCTGGAACGTTCAACAGACATTAAGAAAAAAGAAAAATAGCCGGACAGATTAAAATTTAGTTTGAGGCCAGGTTGATAAGAAAGTACTTTGCATCCCGCCTTTGAGTATTTTCATGCTGCTTTTGATAACGCCCTGGCATTTATCAGTACATACAAATGCCACATTTAAACAGCATGACCAACTACACTCTTTTAAGCTGACTATTTTACAGAAAATACAATGACTCTGTAAGCAGTTTTCAGGAGAGCACAGTGTTTTCATTTAATTCTAATTACTCAGGCCTGAAAATAGAAAAGCAGCACTAAGCAGACGCTCTCTGTATTTCCCAGTAGATGGGTGGGGCGGGTGTTCAATACCTGAAGGTCAATAAGTTCTTGGATCATATGTTTATTCCAGAAGAAACGGTCATCCACCTTTAACACAGAGTAAAAACACAGTCAGCCACAATAAGGAGTTTTTGTAGTAGACATAAGCAGAATAAAATAACTTCAATAACTCCAAACCTGCTTCCACAGAGGCATGTCAGACTTATCAGAGTCTCCTTGACGCTGGACACTGTTTGTCAGGTCGTAGGTCATGCTGTAGTAGAAGGAGTCGGAGTCCATGAATATCTTGTACAGCTCATCCAGCAGCCGCCTCTCCAGGCGTTCCTTCTCTTTGTTTTCCTTGACCTGGAAAGCAGGGGAATACTGGATTGGGCAGGTGGAAAGAAAAAGTAAGTCAACAAAAGAAGGAAATCCTAGAAGAACTTCAAAGCCTTCACTAGTTTGAAAGAGAGGAAAGGTAGGGGATCAGTTTCAAGATGATAATCCATGCTTGTGTGTAAAACAAAACAATACCTTTTTCTTGATGGGCACAGCCACATTAGATTTGATCTGACTTAAAGTTTTCATCAGCTTGGACTCATCTGGAGACTGGGCCAGCTTCTCTGGTTTGTCGATGCCAAAGTGATGCTTCTTGCAAAGCTGGAAAAAAAAGAAAAGAGGATGGTCTATCAAATTTCTGCAGCTTTACAAATCGAAACATGATAGTGATATTTAGACCATCAAACACGTTCAATGGGACGAGGACAGAGTTGGAAAAGAAAGTGAATTTGGTATCAGATGTCAGATATTAGATAACCTCTACAAAAACAGCCAAATAGGACACTAGAGTAAACTATAGTAGCAATACTACTACAGGGCTGCTGTAAACAAGCCAACATCTACACTGATGCACACACCAGGATTTCTATGCACAAAGGGAGACACGTGTTCATTCTGCGCTATAAGGGACAAGTGGACAAGATTTAAAAGCCATTGTGCTAACAATCCACCGCCATTATTACTCACTTGGAAATATTCTGTCTCACCATCCACGAAGCTCCCCTGAAAAACTCAAATCTCAGCAATCAACATCCTTTGCGGTCTGCTGCGGTTATTTTATGTCTGCATGTATTTTTTTATTTTTTTTAAACTAGATATGTGTGGGCAAAAACAAAACTTATCTAAACAACTTCTACACCTCAGTCCATTCTCAGAGCTGAATCATACACTGACTCATATAGTGTATTCTTGGATACATTAATACCAATTTAGGATTTTAACTGTTAGAAGTACTGCCCAGGGAACTGAAAGCATGATTAAAACAGAAGTTAAAGAGCAGAATAAACAGCGCATGTGTGCACACCTCCAGCTCGAGCTCCTGAGGCTCTTCGTCAGACAAGGGGATGACGGCGATCTTGGTGATCTTGTAGACTTTGTGGTTTCCCGGTAAGTGGCCGACCAGCGCTTTCTGACGGATTAACACAAGGCCGAGAGGAAGATCTGTCAAGAGGAGGGGAGAAGAAAAAAAAAAAGGTGGGGGAGTTGCATCACGGGTGCAAAATTCCTCACATTCTGAAAATGTGTGAAGAAAGCAGCTGCACATCGGTCATTAACGGCAACACAAGAAATCTCTTAAATAATATCGCTTATACTAGAATGTATAAAAACAACAAAAGCACTCGGCATCATACAAATCGGGGCTTGTCATCAATTGAATCATCAGTATTGATTCACTCCTCTTGATTACTACACAGATTTCAAAGCTCTTTCACACATTTCTTTTCACACCTTTACTGGTGAATAAGAAACATCCTGAGCACCGGATGATTTGGCGGCTCAAAAGTCCAAGCACACACAGATGGAAAGCACTGGCGAGAATGCGCCTGCTCTGCGAAGTGTTCAAAGGTCTTCCGTGCTCCACGTACCTGTGTGAAGCTGTATCTTTCCAATGACACCTTCCACCAAACCCAAACACACTGGGTTCCAAGCTAACAGCAGGTCTGTGGCTGAAAGAAAAATACAGAGATGAAACACGACAACAATGCTGTAATACATGCTCTGCAGCATATAAGAAGCCATAAGTAACATTTTTCTGCAGACACAGTTTGTCTGTTTTTTTTTTAGTCACAGTTTTGCATATGAGTTAATCAAACAAAAGTACAGTAGTCATGACAAAACGACAGTCATAGTTGGCTGGTGCTCTGTTACATGCAGGAACTTGTTTTTTGTTTTTTTAATTAATACTTAGAACACTCTCAAGCCTAGATGATGTGAACGCTGTGTAAAGGTGGTGACAACTCACAGGCAGTAGACTTTCTGTCTCAAACTTGTAAGGTCTCTCACTGTTTGTTCGTGCATATCTATATAAAATGACAGCTATACACTTGCAGGAAAGTCTGCCTGCTTTCATTTTATTGAATAAAATGTGATATGATGCATGAAAAGACAAGCTTTGCCTATTTATTTATTTTTTATTTCCGAACACCAGGTCAAGTATAAGGTCAGCCCAGCAAATAAAACGCAATGTTCTGCATTGGTGAGAGATTACACATCACAGTGGAGGAAATTGGAAAAATGTGAAGGGCGTGGCTAAGGGTGGAGAACATGAACTGTAAGCTGCCCTAAACAATGAGTCTTCCTGTTCCACAAGGCAGACAATTTAATGTGCGGGGGAACCGGCTGGGAGGGCCCCCACAAGAAAGGTCTAGAAAACGGCAAAATTTAATAAAAATAAATTAAAAAAAACGTAAAAAAACCCCAAACAAACAAAAAACCAGTTAAAAAAAAAGTAACAACAGCTTCACATAGAAAGTACAATCAGTGAAATACTTAACTATGTGCGAGAGAGTGGAGTGGAAACGCAGTGAGGAGCGGAAACCCTTTTTCCAATTAAATAATGAAACAGTGGTGCAACTAAAAACCTGTTCAGGATGGCTGCACAACCATACTACTTCAACTGCCACAGGGGACAACCTGCACAGTTCTTGTGCTGACTCTCATAAAACTTTTTCTTTCCCTTCTGCTGGGAAAATGTTAATACCACAGGCCTTGGTATTCATTTAACGTCAAAGCATGTCCAATCATTAGTCACAGCTGAGCCAGTGTTTCAGTACTCGCTTATGTGAATCAACAGCCAGAACCTGGCAATAACACTCAATATGCTAGCTTTAAATTTTGGTCTTTGTACACTTTTATATCGGAATTATATTATAATTTAGCTCTCATTAATCAATCACTTTTCCGGTTTTTTCACCTTCTCGTTGTCTTGTTTTATATCAGATTTGTCTAAAAAAACAAACAAAAAAAAAACTAAAAAAAGAGCTGAAGAGTGAGATGCACCTTCCAGTGTGTAACATAAAGAGCAAAGTCAGAAGTTTGAAGTCTGTTAGGGGTGTTGGCACTGTCGAAATGAAAGCAAAGAAGCGATCATTTCAAAGCTTGGGATCAATGCTTGAACCATTAAAAATACCGTTTAGCAAGCATTTGTTGTGTTTAACGGAGGCAGGTAAATTAGCTTCGATCTAATAATCATCAAAGGGTTTATTACAGAGATGAATACGCGTCAGACACGAGAGATTAAGGCTGCTGATGTGTTTGAGGTACACTGGGACAAAACCCAATGAGCACAGTGATGCTGTCAGCGTAAAACAAGCCAGCAAAAACGACGCTTCGTCTTGACTTTAGTGTTAAGTCCAAATGTTAGTGGCACTGTAATGTAATGTTAAATGGCCGGCTGCAGCAGTGAAAAGCGACATCCACATCCAGTACCTACGTACCAGGTCTGACGGTCATCGTCCCGTCTTTTCGGCTGCACCACAGAGCACGGTCCCCGCTCTGAAGAATGTAGTCGTCTTTAGCTTGAAACAACTCCATTTTTGTCTCTTCAGGTTACACAAAAACAAACAACTAGCTGGTCCGACAGCCCGGTCCTGGTCCTTCACGTCTCGACGATTAACCGTCGATAGCCTCGGTTAGCCCGTTTCCCACTGGCTCGCGTGCTACTAGAGCTAGCTACCTAGCGAGCTAGCGGGAGCAGCAGCTGGATGCGTGTCGGATTTGTTTATTCCACTTCTGCGCATATTGATACTCAAACTCGCTCTGTACCGGAGTAGCATCCCTTCCCACGGTCATGCTGGACAGAGTGAAGGCGGCTACACATCAGTGAGTGAGAAACAACCCCGGGGTGAAGCAGCGGTGAGCCGTTCAAGACGTAATAGGCAGTTTCCTGGTCTAAACAATGACACGTGACATCCGTCATCACCGGTGTGTGCAGGTACTGATCATACCCCCCCCCCCGTCATACTGTTTACCATATGATTACTGTAATTGTTAACTAATCTTATATTTACACTTTAAAGGACTAAGAAGCTATAAAAATGTTACCAACACATTTCCCAGGTGTTATTATTTAACCAGCCACCCTATAAGGGCACAATACCACAGCTAAACCAGTACTGGGCTTAAATCTGAATGATAAATGCTTTCAAAATTAGGCGGTTATCTGCTTGAATAACCACCAGAGAAATATAATATAATCGTTAAACTCATGTTAGAGGTTAAGCTCATTCATCAGCGAAGGGCTCATTTTAACTGTCCACACCCATCCAGGAAAAAGAGGGCAGAAATGTTCCCAGTCATGATTCACTGTGAGCCTTAGGGAACAGGGAGGGAGCAGCTGACCTCACACTGTGTGATAACTGTTAATCTCACCATGGAAAAGTCTTTAGCAGGAAATAAGGCAGACTTAAGACAGCTGCCTACTAGGCACGGGACACGTTTGCATTGGAAATGGAGGATACACATACTTGTGTTTATTAAAATCAGGCTTGATTTGGTAGCTGGCCAAGTGGACATATACGTATACATATATACAATTCAATTACCTGGTAATTTTCTTGTCCTTGAGTAAACGATTAACATAAAAACATAAAATAAAAAGGCTCACACTTTGAGAATCTTTGGGAACCCAAGCATCAGTCAAAATTCATGTCAAAGTCATTTTATTTTCAGCCATACCAACGTGAATTTCTTTCATCAAAGCTACTAATAAACCGTGATCAACATTAAGCCACGATCTATAATTTCTGGTTAAGAGTGTTAGACAGATGGCTTACAGTCTTGTTAGAGTAATAAATTACTACACAAACAGTGTGATCATAAAACTGACAGACTATAGTGTTTTGGGGGGTATTTTATCGCTGTTGGCATCTTTAAGGCTTTTAGGGCCATTTGTGTGTGTGTGTGTGCGTTAGTGTTATTACAGATTGTGGCTTTGGTAGTTATACAAGGACATTCTGACAATCTCTTAACTGCATCTCCTATTTAGCACCAAGTGCTGATTGTCTCACATCTCAAGTAAGATACAAATCTCACCCTCCATTTATTATTACACATTCATTAATGTACCAAAATACTTCATATAATGATATAAATACTAATATCATGATTTGAAATAACGAGAAAACCAATTCACATACAAACACTCAAACACATCAATCAAAACTCCTTTAACTGATATACTTAAAACGAAGTGCTGCTGATTTTCAGCATGATACAATTCAATGATGGCAAAGTGCAAAGACAGCAGAATCAGTAATGCACCAAAAAGCAGCTTCTAATAAACATATTCACTGTGTTCTGTGACAAAGCAGCTCCAACATGGCCATGTGGCGATAAAGGGGGAGAAATGCTTTCCTTGTTGACTCAGTTTAGCAGAGTTCTGCTTTAAAGCCCCGACGTTTGCACTTGTGTACAAACACGTGTACCGACTGGATTGTGAAAAGCTTCGTATGATATTCGATCTGACAAAAGGCAATTACACATGACATTTCTTAAGAAAATACTTATGCTTCTCTTCCATTTATTGAAAAAAGGCCTCTTATTTAACCCTTGCCTGGTATTTGTTGTCAACCAATAATCATGACGGCCGTCTTATTATAAAGACATCGGCACAACATAGAAGGCAACAACATTGGCTTGAAAAAACATGATTGCACTGAGCTACCATCAATTATGTGCTGAATGGCTGGACATACCAACACTGTTAATCAATGCATGCAACTTCCACAAATGCTGTAGGTAGAGGAGGAGGAGAGTTAGTCAGAGCAGACTTATCCACTATCAAATATACAGCAGGTAATCCCTCTTGACTCTTTTTATGAAGTGTGCAGTCATTGCGATGTCTCCTTTGTCATCTCAATGTTCTCCTTCATGCTGGGCTCTCCTTTCTGTCCCTCCATCACAGTCTCCTCCAGTTGCTCTAGTTCTTCCAGTATGGTCTGGACGCGACGGACTCCGTCTCGTCTCGCTTGCCGTACGTCTGAACGGCCCTCCGGGTCGACAGAGTCCAGCGCTAAGAGCTCTTTGGTGAGCAGCTCCTCCAGTAACAAGTATTTCTTATCATTCTTCTTCCCATCAAAGCACTTCACCTCCTGCTCCAGTTTAGCGACTCTTTCCACTATCTGCTGTACCTTAGCTAAGCCTGGGTGGATGGGACCCTGAGCAGCTTGTCCAGCCTCTACTTTTCCAGGTGGGACCTCTGGAGGAAAAGATTTCGTGTCCTGGGGCTCTGGTTTTGGAGGTATTTGAACTGTGATGTCTGAACTGTGGTGTTGTGGTTGTTCAGGTTGCTGAGGCTGTGGAGACGTTTGAGGTGGTGCCTGCTGAAACTGCTGTGGCTGCTGGAACTGTTGAGGTTGCTGAGGTGGAGGCTGCTGGAAGTGTTGAGGCTGCTGAGGTGGAGGCTGCTGGAAGTGTTGAGGTTGCTGAGGCTTTTGGACGTCGGCTTCTGTGTGCATCGGCTGGGGGAGCTGCGTGTTCTCGGGTTTCTGCTGCATGCTTTGTTGTTCCTGCTCCATTTTCTGTGGCGGCTCTCTCGTGAGGATATGCTGCTGAACCTTAGAAATCAAAAACAATTTATTGGAATCTGTCAAAATCTAGGCCACAGCATGCTAACAGGGAAATCAAAGCTTTATATATATCTGAAGAAAACAAAAAACAACAACACGCCAAGTGAATACACAGAAAAAGTAAAATTACCTGTGGCCTTTCTCCCATCACTTGTGATATAACAGGTGACTGGCTTCTGATGTGAGGAGGGAGATGAATGGAGGCAGTATCGCGGTGCTGAGGAAACAGAGTTGGCGAAGCCTGTTCCCGGGGGGGCTGCATTGCAGCAGAGTAGCCGGGCCATTCATCTGTCTGAAGACGATGGAAGGGCTGCTGATGTTCTGGGTAAGGGATGCGCTGAGAGTAAACTGAGGGATTTAATTGAACCTGTGTCTGTCCCCCTCCACCCTCATGAATCACTGGTATAGGGATATAACCAGACTGGAGACCGGTGCTGCTGGGACGTGAAGGTTGGTGATGCGTAACAGTATAAGCCTTAAAAATAAATGACCAAATTAAAACAGTCAAAATTCAGTAGTTGTTTGAAAATTGGAACATTTCTGCCTACTGTAAACATTATACTCCATCTGGTGGCACATTTAAACTCAATTCCCACCTCTGGTGTCTGTGAGACAGGCGAGCTGGTCTTTCCAGGCTCAGAGGAGGAGCTGTCTGACGGGCCATGTAAAGGCGATCTAGGCCTGCAGTGGAGAACCGGCGTTGGGGAAGGTGTCCGCCCGTCTGTCCGGATGTTCTGTGCAATGCTCGGCTGGATGTAGGAATAACACGGGTGCTGCTGCTGCTGCCTCAGTTCTGCGCCTTCATGAAAGACTGGGATGGGAACATAACCTGGGCGAAGAATGGGGTGCTTCATCTCCCTCACAAAGGTCTTCTGTGTCTCCTGAGGACTTAGTTCTGGCTGTATGTTGGGTCCATTTGCTGACACTTCTCGAACCTGAAACATAGCAATATAGCAATTTATATAACCTTGTACTCAGATGAATTACAGTTGCTATTGTAGTTTATTGCAAATTTTAGGCATCGGTTGATTACAAAATGCGCTTTAATATATTTTTACCCAACCTATTCTTGCTCATGGGTGTGTAACAGAAGCAACATTACTTTTATATATGTTAAATATTCAGCTATAAGCTCGTCCACTTAAAGAGTTACATTTAAGTCCACGTACAACAGGACATTTTACGATGTCCCACTAAATGTTTTTTTCAAACTATTAAGGAATTTTAAAAAGGAAAGTGTTTTCCGTCCTGAGGTAACTGCAGAGGTTATAGTTTAAAATGTCACAATTTCGCAGAGGGATGCCAAAAGTATCACCTCATTGAATCTTTGATATGTGAACCCACAGGCTCTGGTGCGTTTCCCATCAGACAGCTTGCTGTTTCCGTGATGAATATTATTGTTGATTGTTTCACAATCAGAGTAACATAACCTGGATGAATGTCCTGACTTATCCAACAACAACAGTTACCACATCCTTGGATCTAATAATATCAGCCAAACATTAGGATTTTTACAGAGAGAGGAAATGTGGTTTGCTTTGATTGAAAAAAAAAAAAAAAGTAAATATACGAGTTCTTTCCACATAGCACAGTAAATTCTTTCTTGAGCAACATTTATTCATCAAATCATATACAATCCCAGGATACATTTGTATGCATACAAAAGTAAAATGTAATTAAAAGAAGGGGCTGGGTACTACAGTGTGACTAGTAAATCGATGCTTTAAATGTCCATTTTCTACTGCAGAAAGGCGCTTGTTTTCTATTAGTATTACTTTAGAATAGACACCTGCAGGTGACAGCTATGGATGGGTACAAGCAACAGGTCTGCCAGTTCAGCACTCAGTTAATGGCATAACTGAAAAGTGACAAAAGTTGTACCAGCTGCCCGAAACACACCCAAAGTAAACACCTACAAAGCAAACACTGCATTTATCTGTAAATCAGTGGCATTCTTCCAGTAGGACTAAAGTAATGAAATAGCCGTGAACGACCCTTTGCCCTCTGCCACTATGGGACACTCCACGCTGCCAGCACCATTGCACCAATTTTATCCCCCAACAGCTGTGTCTTTCTAGCAGATTCCTCTGGACGCTAACTTTGGACAACAGCGTCTCTCTCTCTGAGACGAAAGATTACCAGCTGGCAGGCTGTGAAGCTCACTTCAGCCCACGGGTTTTCTCTGCAGACCTGTGCGCTTTCACAACACGGTTTTTAATACAGCTGAATGCGATACGCGGGGGGCAGCCAGCGCCCGGCTACAGCCGTACACAACCGAAGCAAGTGGACCAGCCTCGATCCTTGTAAGGGAAAAAGTTTAATATGAGCAGGACGTCGCAGCAGTGTTTTCCACCGTGAAAGAAACACATTAAAATACCGGGGAGCTCATCATGGGTAGCCTTTTGCATGCTGCAGAGTGAGTCATCGAGTAATAATAGTGTTAGATCATGACTCGGGAACATATCAGAGTTGATCACCCGTTATAATGGGCTTATGAGCTGTCCGTGAGGGGGAGGCAACGGTGCCAAACAGGGCCTACGGTCAACAAGACTAATATATAACAGTGATGTAGCGCAAAGGCTTCTGCCGCTTTAACAACGCAACAAACCAAAACATGCACCACAACCGACGCACGTCGACAGAAAAAAAATAGCGGCGACACTGCCGTTAGCCGTTACCGTTAACTAACCAACTTTATCCCGCCGCTCTTTTACCTTTTTCGTGTCGTGTCTCGGGTCATTCCAGGTTGTGGTGCGGTTGTTGTGGTCCACGAAGAAGGGCCATCCAGTCTGAGGGTCAATTTTTACTTCCCAACCGAGGGGGAGAGGGTCGTTGTCATTACTCGCCATGGTCAGCATCGGTGACTGTGTCTTCATGCCGTTCATATTGCTGGCTGTCGAGTACTGAGACATTTTATACGGGCGACGGACGCTTTAAAGATTCCTTCAAGTGACGTGGAAAAGTGGGCTGGAAGTTTCTCGAAATAGCAGGGTTAATGTTGGGGGCGGACAGCGCTGGATACAGTGGCATGGGTTCCCAGATTTTTTATGTCGCAGGCAGACCCCCCTCACATAGGCACAGAGTAAACCCTCGGTATTTTTTTTTTTTTTTTTGCCCACCCCACCAGGCAACCTTTTTTTTTCATCTTTGCTGTAGCTAAATCACAGTGTCCTGTCTGGGCAGAGAAGAAATCACCCTTATGTGTACAGTGGGCACTGTGGACCTTCCTCAGTTTCCCTTGCCCCTGGACCATTTTCCAAGACAAGGGAATCCCAAAGTGTTTGCTTAAAAAGATGTTCTCCAAATAGATGTACTCAGACTCCCACGTGATAAATGCTGTCCAAGGGAACTCAGTCTGGGTTTGCATTGATTTGGTGCACAATTATGTAACTGGTGGTGTGATAAGTGTGGGCACAGTGACACGTCTAATGACTGATCTTTCTTAATCAAAGGACTACTCCAATTGTGCCCTGTACTACAAGGAAAACACCAGTGCAGCAAACCTTTGATTTCGTGGGATTAACAGTGTCACAAAGGTTCGACACATGGATTTTTAAAGGTGTTTGATATTTTGGACATTGCAGGCAACGCCATCTAATATTTGCATTTTGGCACTCCAGAAAATACACACGTGATTGACAGTAATAAAATATGTGTATTAAGTAGCTTATGGGAGCAATTCGTTTTAATTGGATATCTGCCTGCAAGGAGGGGAAGCCAACTTTAATTGTTGCAAGCCTGTCAATTATATCACCGTTAATTACCCATCGCCACGCTTTTCTTAATCCACCTCAGACGGTTTCTTATGGCTGTAAAAATCTCACGGTTGCGCAACGCAAATTAGAGCCAGTAACATTAAAGAGTGAGAGTAACTAAAGTCTTTTTTAATGGAAAATTACTAGTAGACTTAAGAATGACAGGGGATAATTTTTTACGCATTTGTCCTTTAATAAAAGTCCTTCAAAATAAAAGCGCCCACCATGCGCCAAGTTTAAAACCACAAGGAAAAAATAAAAATGAGGGGGGAAAGAAAAAAAACACAATGTCTTTGGCTAGTATAAAAAAGTACAATTCTTTGGTACTGTACACCCAGGGTCATCACAACAGTTCAGGCAATGAACTCAACAATCTTGTTATTCAACTTTTTTTTTAACATATACGTTGACATATAATTTCCTTCCATCCCCCACTCCACAACCACTGCCTTGTTATGACTAAATATTTAAAAGAGTTTGTTAAAAAAGCTTGAATGTACAAGTCAAACGGGAAATTTCTTCACAGTGACATCTGAGCTCAGATTCGAGAAACCTCCTGGTGGTTCGCGCCACTGCCTTGAGCCGTCAAATCTCGGCATTGAAAACAAGCGTACCTTTGCTTTGCACTTCAAAATAAGAGTTTCGTATGCAGCTTCCTTTGCCAAAATGAATAAAATAAGTACACATTAGGTTTGCTCTTTTGGCTTTTTACAGTTAATTTAAAAAAACTGTATCATTCAGAAGTAACGGTCTTTAAGAAATTTTCATTTTTTTTACAATTAAGAACATAAAAAAAACCCTTTCATTACTTCAACCTTATGTGACGGGTCTCTTCCTGCACACGCACGTACGTACTCTGGACTCTCACAGTGTGACGTATGCCCTGGCGCCCGGTTAGCTAGCTTCTAAGCTAGTTAGCTAGTTGCGGTTTCTAATTGCCAGTTAATACCAGCTAGAACTAGCTAGTAAGTGGCGTTTTCTTCCCTGGTTACTCTCAGCATCGACTATGGACGACGAAACCCACCCCAGAACCCTGTAAGTAGTTTTTCGTGTCCAGCAGTAACGTTGCGTGTCATTAGTTTCGCTATCGTCGGTATTCGGTGGCTAAATTAGCTACCCGTTGTTTTCACAAACAACTGGACGACATAAACATTTAGCGTTTATGATCCACTACTGTCAGGTTAATTGACATAAGAGTTAATTAATAAGTATATGTGAGTTATATATAAGTGTTAACAACTGTCTGTTAGATGTTACTAACATCGTTAAAAACAGACTACTGTAAGGAACTTCACTTCAAAAACTCATAATCCCCAATGATACTGTAATACCAGAAACGAAGTACCCGTGGTTCACTTTTTCCGAGTAAATATAGCTGTAGCTTGTTTCCAGGAGTAAGTGGACTTCTTTTTATTTTTCCTCCTCTAGGTATGTGGGAAACCTCTCCAGGGATGTAACAGAAATTCTGATCCTGCAACTCTTCACCCAGATAGGACCATGCAAAAGCTGTAAAATGATCACAGAGGTAAGCAGCGAAGGTTGCTGGGTTATCTTGTTTTCTACGTTGTTGTCGTGTCCTAATGTTAACTCAAAAGTTAACGGCAAAGATAGCCTTCACTGTTGAGAAACCCGAAGACAATAAAAACATTTTCACTGAGTTGTAGTTTTAGTTGAGCCACACTGTTAATCTGTTGTGTCTGATCTTATCCTTACAGCACACGAGCAATGATCCCTATTGCTTTGTGGAGTTCTTTGAACACAGAGATGCTGCTGCAGCCCTTGCAGCCATGAATGGGAGGAAGATATTAGGAAAGGTAGGACATAGCTGCTCTAAAAGATTATATGCAAAGTTATTAAGTTTATTTGTTGTGTTAATGCTTCTCATCCTTGAATATCATACAACATTGTTTTCCTGATTCTTCTTCACAGTTTTAAGTGCTCTCTGTGAATTCTGTTTTCAGGAGGTTAAAGTAAACTGGGCCACTACTCCAAGTAGCCAGAAGAAAGACACATCCAGTGAGTGATCACCTATTGATTCCCCTACACCACCACGCACACAAACGCACGTACACTCTGCTAGAATCAGAGTCTACTGGGGATTGGCAAATAGTTTGTTTACTATGTCCGTGTTTTCTTTTGTACTAGATCACTTCCATGTTTTTGTGGGTGATTTGAATCCAGAGATTACTACTGAGGATGTCAGGGTTGCGTTTGCACCATTTGGGAAAATATCGTAAGTTTTTACGTGTGTGTGTGAGTGGGAGAGTGTTTGTGTGTGTATTTTTTTTCTACTTGTCTTATGTGTAATAGAATATGTTTCAGTGCAACCACTGATTTTTTTTTTTTTTCTTCCTCCCAGTCGGTTGAGAAACAGGTTTTATAGGTTGTAAAGGTGAAACAGAAAGTTGCATTACACAATGAGGCCTGCATTTCTGACACAATCTTTTTGGATGAAAGACAATTATATGTTTGATTGTCAAGGACTGCAAATTGGCGCTTTGTGCACACCTTTTGGAGAGAAAAACGAACCAGACAACATAATGAATGTGTAACAGGAAAGGATTAACACTAGAATAGAATAGAATAGCATAGAATAGCCCTTTTATTGTCACAAAGAGTATTGCTTACATTGAGTAGAAAAGGCCCCACATCGATGCATGTAAACATACTTAAACATGGAGTAACTTATACCTTTAAAATCATGTCGTTGTTGTTTTTAGATATAGAGTGGCGACACATTTGCATTGACAGTGTGGTCGGTCTATTATGTCTTTATTTTTATGACTGAACTGTCAGTTTTTTATGCATATGTAGGGTGTGGTAAGTAAACTGTACAGTATGTTAGCAAAATGTAAGCTGTGTATATGTACCTGAACAGCTTTTAGTTTTGAGTCTCAGTGAAGTAATAGCACTTTGGTTATTTTACAGAAATGCTCATAGGATTGGACAGGAGCTTGAAGGCTAACAGCAAGGAACTGTTCACTCTGGAGACTCAGATGTAGTTTTTTTTCTCTATTTATTCCATTCTTTCCATATGTCTTTATTTGTAGATGCCATGTATTAACATGACCTAGCTTAGATTAACAAATTCCAGTACAAAATGTCTTCCTCTAAATCTGTGTTTTGTCTTATTTTTGATTTGCATAGTGTTGTTTGTAGTGCCATGATCCTCTTCCAAAAATTCTGAAAATGTCAATTTCTCAAAATTTGCAGCTCCCCAAACTCCATACTCCATATTGGTGGTAAAGAATTGACCAGGAAAAATAAAGAAATCTGTTAACAGGCCATGTATGCCGTTTAATTCCTTTTTTCTCTTTTTGATATTTTCTATTTATCTCTGTCTGTAGTAAGAGTACAAACAGCAGCTTATGAGAATGCATGGTAATCCATAGCCATTTGCTTTGTGATTTTTAAATCTGTAGCCTACTGTTGTGAGGACTGAGCAAACAGTGGTGCTCTAGTGGTAAAGATCCATTAATACATCAGAAATGATTTAAAGACAGTACTGTAGGCTGCATGTATTTGTACTTGTTTTGCAAGTGTTGCTTTGAAGTTATATTACGAGTCAGTACAAGGTCATGATAGCTAATTTAGCTTAATGTAGGGCAGAGTAGAGGATTCACAGTTCATTGTGTTTTGCGTGGTTCCTTTTTTTGTTTTAGTGTAGAGGATTTAAACTTCAAAGTGCGCTGAAGTTGTTCTCATTTCTCCTTCCAGGGATGCCCGAGTTGTGAAGGACATGACGACAGGCAAATCAAAGGGGTATGGATTTGTGTCCTTCTACAACAAACTGGTAAGGCTCCAGTGCGAGAACACAGACTGAAGGTTATTTCTATTTTCTGTTTCTTATCCTACTTGAATACATTCAAAACTCAATTATTAATAGTTAGTCTTATCACAACTACAAGCATCTAGCATTACTAGTTTCCTATTTTAATCACCAGTTTCACTTACTATTTTAAAATTAAAAAGAGTCATGCATGGCCACAAATGAGTTTTATAAATCTATCAAATCCATGAGTAATCGTTTGGCTTGGGTTTGCAGGATGCAGAGAATGCCATTATTAACATGTCGGGACAGTGGCTCGGAGGGCGCCAAATCAGGACTAACTGGGCTACGCGTAAACCTCCAGCTCCTAAGAGCACTCAGGACAGTGAGTATTGTCACATATCCAGTTTCGGCAGGTGCTATGATTACAAACTAACTGGCCACTTCAATAGGTATACCTTGCTAGTATTGGACCCCCTTTTCCCCTCTGCCCGAGCATCAACAAAGTGCCTGAAGGATTTTAGTCCATATTGATGTGATAGCATCACATGTTTGCTGCAGATTTGTTAGCTTGAATCCATGATGTGAATCTCCCGTTCTACCACATAAGATATGATAAGCTTTGTTGTTCTAATTCAGGAGGGATCCATACAGAAGAGGATTATGGCCACTGGGGGGGAAAAAAAAGAAGTGAGCACGTCTTTTTTCTGCCTTCTTTTCCAGAATTCTGAGAAAAAAGTCAGAATTTGGGGGGGGGGGGGGGAAAGGACATGCTCACTTCTTTTTGGCCCCAATCCTCTTCCGTAGATTCATGCATTCATGTTTTTCACACCAAATTCTGACCTGAATGCTGAATGCTGCTGCAGATATTGAGATTAATCAGATCGGGAAACGGTCCAATCTTCTGTTTTCTGGTTTTTGGTGTATTGTAGCTGTGTGAATTGTAGCTGACAGGAATGTCATCCAATGCTGATGTAGCCCATCTAGTTGAAGGTGGTGCGTTCACAGACGCTCTTCTGCAAACCTTGATTACAATGAGTAGTTAAATGAGTTACTGTTGCACTTTTACTCAGACAAATGACACTCATTGGATATTTTAGGGTTTTTTTTTAGACTTATATCTGTAAACACTCGAGATGGCTTTGAGAAAATTCCAGTAGATGGAAACTCAGACCAGCTTGTCTGGGACAAACAAACATGCCATGTTCAAAGTCACATAAATATATTTTATTCCCCATTCTGATGCTTGGTTTACTCAAATGCATTGAGTAGCTACCATGTGATTGACTGATTAGATATTTGCATTATCAAGCAGTTGAACAGGTGTACCTAATAAAGCAGCCAAAGAGTCTGTTATCAACGCATTTTGATATTGTATTTAAATATAGAAGAAACTCTCTTAAGAATAAATTCTCTTAATTTCCTTCACTTTTATCTTCACTTTCACCTTTTCATGAGTCACATGTGGGTGTAGTTTGATTAAAAAAAAAATAGCAGCGCTTTTATGAGCATAAATTGCAGATTTGATTTGGATTTTATTATCAGCATGAACTAAATGTGTAAATTATAATCATCTATTTAAAAATAATCTGTTTTTATTTCAGATGGTTCAAAGCAGCTGAGGTTTGATGACGTAGTGAATCAATCCAGTCCACAGAATTGCACTGTGTACTGTGGAGGGATCCAATCAGGGCTATCAGGCAAGTGTCACATTCTATAGATGCCATTGTTGCACCCTCTAGTCACTTTGTAATAATAACTTTTTAAGTTGCCTCCAATGAACTAACCTTGTAAACCCTTTTTTTGAACTTTTGTTTATCTTATCCAGAACATCTAATGCGACAGACCTTCTCACCATTCGGTCAGATAATGGAAGTCCGGGTTTTCCCAGAGAAAGGATATTCTTTCATCAGGTAATACTTGATTCTGTTGCAGCATTTGGCCTCTAGGTGTCAATACAAGCACACTGCATGAGTCAGAGACCATTTATACCTTATTCAATGTCAGCGATAGTTGCTGTTATGTTTATTCAGCGTTCCTGCTTGTAGAACTCTGGATAAGATGTTATTAAAGGAAGTTATTTAACATGCTGGTAAACATGTCCCTGTCTTAATGTTAAGTATAGGGCTTAAATTATTTATTTTCATTTTAAACTCCATCCAAGCTTAGCAGGGAACTTGGTTCTTTTTGTAATATGATATCAAATATGGTCTCAGCAGTATGAAAGTGAACTCTCCCTGTGATTTGTCTGGTAGAAAATCTGACTTTCAATCTACTCTTTTGCTTTGAAGGTTTTCCTCCCATGACAGTGCTGCCCATGCCATTGTTTCAGTAAATGGCACAGTCATTGAAGGACACGTAGTGAAGTGCTTCTGGGGCAAAGAATCACCCGACATGGCAAAAAGTCCACAGCAGGTAGAGAGAACGTGTGACATAAGTGGTGTTAAAATGTGCGTTTTATATGTCACAATTGGTAGGAATGACTACACACTAGTCACACTAGAATCAGAATGTAGTTTATTGATGTCTTAACTTCCAAACCACAAAAACACCCTGAAACTCGTGACTTTGTCCACTCTTAAAATAATCTTGCTTTTAAGCCAGAATATAGAAAAAATGACACAAAAAAAGGAAGAAATTTACTCATCAAAAAGGTTTCTAGTGTCGTATTTTTGTTGTGTTGTTTTTGCTGTTAAATAAACAGGTAAGAGATTTTATATTTACTCACATTTCTGTCATCTGATGTCCTTCAGGTTGATTACAGTCAGTGGGGACAGTGGAACCAGGTCTACGGGAATCCGCAGCAGCAGCAGCAGCAGCAGCAGCAGCAGCAGCAGTATGGGCAGTATGTGACCAATGGGTGGCAAATGCCCTCTTACAACATGTATGGCCAGACATGGAACCAGCAAAGTTTTGGAGTAGAGTGAGTTTGACTTTTGATATTTTGTATAACTACACTGTTTCACTTAAACACCACTTATTATATTTTAATAAAGAGAAGAACTGTCTCTTTGATTTGTTTTACAGCACACTTGATATTTTTGTCCATATTTGCACTAACTGGGTAACTGATATCATTTCAGGCAGTCCCAGTCAACAGCCTGGATGGGAGGCTTTGGATCTCCATCAGCCCAGGCCGCAGCCCCGCCTGGTACAGTCATGTCCAGCCTGGCCAACTTCGGCATGGCTGGCTACCAAACGCAGTAAGAAGGCCCTAACCTCAATGTAATACCAAGGCGACACAGCACTCTTACATTTGGACTGCTGCTGTGGTAAAAGAAGGGCGGGGCCATATTCACAAAGCCTTTCTAGCTAATAGTTGCTCCTACACAATTACAGTATACAACAGAAGGGAGCACACCCCTGTGCAATATTACATAAAGGTCAGGTGATCAGAGCTGTACTGTCCAACAGTAATTGTGTTACTTCTGAGTACAGCAGTATGGTATTTGCTCTCATGCAAAGTTAAAAATGAATGGTAGATATTTCCTTTATAATAAATGTGTTTATATAATATTTGCTTTTCTTCATCAGAGGAAATACCCTTTCAATTCACGCAATAATGCTGTTAGTGATACAGTTTTGAATCTTTTGAAATCTAGGTAATATTGTACAGGTGTGTATTCGCTTTTGGTGTAGAGTGTATGATTTTAATCACAGTCAATTAAACTCAAAACACTTAAAAAAAAAAAAAAAAAAAGTTTGTTCCATTATTATTCCTAATTCTGTTTTAAAAGAGGGGGAAAAAAAGTGCTCTTGGGCTTCTCAAGTAAAGCCAAACCAACTGTTTTTGTCTGAGTACGTGTTTAAGGACACACCGTCCTTATGAGTGCTAGACCATGTGAAACATCGAGGATTCATGCCTACAGGGTAGAGATCTTGGCACAGAGACAGAACTTACAATGCCTTTCCTTTCATCACACATTTAACAGGTTGACCAGTGGGCCAACCCATTAACCTCCTAGGACCTGGCGTCCACATATGTGGGCATCACATTTTGGGTTATTTAGACCAAAATACTGAATTTTGCTCTACAAGGGCCTGATATCCACTTACGAGGACATTATACTGCTACTGTTCTATCAAAATTTTAAACGAATATCCTCATATTTGGCTCTTATTTTTCTTAAAAACAAAAATAAGGTTAAAAAAAATCTGGTACTTCTTTGTTTTTACATTCATCGGGCCCCAATATGTCCAAATATCAAAGAGAAATCAAAAATGCATGCCGTGGAAGAGTTCGGGTCTTAGGAGGTTAAAACATCAATTTAGTACAAATTCTTTCATATTTTACAAAACAAAAGGGCCTTAGAGAAAATGTACGTGTAACATAGCGCACACTTTTTAAATGCCACTATTATTATTATTATTTTTTTAATCCATCAGCTCATGAGGATTAAAAACCGTGAAAACCTCAAACATACCAACATTAATATTTAAAAACCAAACTATGGCAATATTTTTTTTTTTTAGGTTGAAAGTTTATTTTCTGGTCATGCTTGTCATTTTAGGGCGTAAAACAAGCCTTCACGCGAGTTCATGATAGATCGAGCAGATAAATCCTCCATGGATTTGTGCTACACTGCACTGAGCCGCAAGAATGACCCACTCAACATTGGTCTGGACCTTCAGGGAATAAAATATCCAGACTTTTAGTCCTGTTTTAATGTTTTAAGTCAAAAATGCTTTGTGAATAGAGGCCCTGGAATGGTAGTTTACCTTTCCATTATATGTGAAGAAACTCTCTGTACAACAACTGTGGCTTTAAAGGAGATTCGGGTGGGAAATGGGATTGTGTACCAAGAAGATTTCACCTACACAGGTCTAAAAGCAAAAAATTATTAGAATTTTCATGTTTTTTGTTGTTGTCGTTTTTGTTTTTTAAATCCGATTCCCAGACTTCAGTGAATTTTAGTTTACTCTGTACTGCAGCCAAGATGGACTAATTCATAATGTCTCAAAGGAACGGCTGCAGCACCCAGTCTCTGTATATAGAAAGTATTGTAAAAACTGCTTAACCCCCCAAACTTTGTAAAGGTAACAAACCCTGCTGTGCTGATTCTGGGGCTGGTTTCCTAGAGGAATGCTGACTCTTAAACGTTTTTGTCCGATTCTTCCTCTGTGTTAATGCCATCATTTAAAACCACTTCTTTCCAGTGGCTTTGAATTTTCTGCATAGAGTTGTAGAGTGAATTTTGTACTATAACCAGCCCTAGTTTTATTGCATAATTCAAATATTATGGTTTAGTTACCCACTAGCATAAAGAAAAGCTCAAATGTTTTAGGGTCACAAAGAATTATTTTACTTTTATTCTGAAAGCGGAGGGTCTCCTAAGTGCACGTATCACTGTTTTGTTAATGTGGCAGAAACTTCCCCTTACACATTCTGAGTTTTCGGTTGAAAGAATATTGACACGTCTCGGGTAAATCATAAAACCCGCTGAGAAATTACGACAGAAGGATTTCTCACAAACATCCTGCAATTTTGGATTTTATTTGTGTTTGTGCCATTTGTACAGAATATCATACTCCCTGTTTGCTACCTGCTCGTTCTGTAGTGCTAGCCAACAAACCTGATACAGATTTTGTTTGTTTTCATTTGCGCTGGGGTTTTCATTGAATTAAACAGGGTCTTGTTTGTCTAGAGTGTAAATACAAACCTTGATCACAAATCCTCAAAACTTAAACTGATGTAGATACTGTAGGTAGAATGTTACAAAGTTAATCTCCATCATTAAATTTAAGCAATATAGTTTGTGAATGAGCCTTAATTGATTTGTTGGTAAATTCTGAATTTGTTATTTAAAGATGCTCCATTTTAAATCTAAATTATCTTCCTTTTGATTTTTCCTCATTTTAAGTTTTGTGCCATTTTCAGGATGTAGCAGGAAGCAGGTGATGTATCAACTTGAACTGCACGCTAATGACATGTAATATATTTGTTGCTTAAACTATTGAATGTAATGACGATTTGCTTTTTTTGACCATTATACACATAAATTGAACAACAGAAGTGATGTTTATATAATAATAAAGGATTGAATCGATTTCACATTTAATGGAAAAACTCAACAAAGTCACGTCAAATAAAGAAACCTTTGAACCTTTGAGTGTTCGGTACATTTATTGAGGACTAATAAATGCTGCTGCAGGAAACCATATATTCACTGCCTACCAGACACAATAAATGACAATTATTAAACTTTAGATTAATATAGAAGACAACACGTTTCACACATTTGCTCAAAATCTTTCTGCCCTTTTTAGTGTTTACTGTACTTGGATAATAGACATATTTTTCCATTTTTAACAGGAATAGGTTTGGTATCTGCCAGCATTCACTTTTGACTGCTAGTGTCCTATCAGCAGATACTGATGACATTAGCTATTGTTTGATGTCTCAGTTATGTGTTATGTTATGGTTTTTATAATACTTAACACATGTATTAAACCTCTCGTAAAACAAGAAAATACAAACTTATCAAAACTTGTTTAGAACCAAAAATCATTGAATTCACATTTTTATACCCAAATTTGAACCAACACGCTGGACTAATCAGAAAAAATCAAACATAACATTGAACCACTAAATTAACTAATTTTGCAACTTAATCAAAAACAATGTGTTTTTAAGACAGCTGTGGTATAAAGCTTACATTTGGTGGTGGTCTAATAAATTTGTTAAACACTGTGTATTAAGTTTTATTCATTTTGTATGTTTAAATTGATCTTCCTTTAAAGATGGTGTGAGAGCCGAAAGATTTACTGAAACAAAACTTGAGAAAATAATTGTTGCAAGATTTCAAACACTGGTATCATTTCATAGTGAGCGCATCCCAATGTGATGAGTATGATTATTACACCTCGGCATGGTGTTGAAAAATTGAGCCATTTTGTGAAACCATATAAACTATAAAATTGGCCAATAGATATTGAGCAAATGTAAGCGAATGTGAACATTCATCAATAGATTAAAGCAAAGTATTCACTTGAAATTTAGTTGATATATGTATTACCCAGAATTGGATTATATTACACAACTTCTCTATTTAAGTATATTATATTACACAGCACTAATGCATAACATAACATAACATAACATTTTATATATATATACTTAAACTGTGCAGTCAGCTAGTAGACAAAATATTATTTATACAATTTACATATCTGCATGATTTCTGTTCTTTCAATATTGAAATGTCGTATTGTCAGTACTTTATTTAACATGTATATTAGGAAGTTTTTATCCAGTTGTTTTCCTCAGAGGTTAATTACATACATCACTTGCTGGTGGAGCTGTGTACTGCTTGCCTTCGGGGTGACATCTCTGGCGTCTGTTGTGCTGTCCTCGCTGACCAAAGTCATGACTATCTGAGACAGTTTCATCCTTCTGGATAAGGGCAATTTAAAATTAATTGTTGTGTGTTTGTAAGACTGCAACCAAGAAAGTCTACTCTCATTTTCTAGATACTACAACACACTTGGTAGCTTGAATGTACTCTTCTGGAGCTGTTTAAGATTTCTAACATGTAATCTTGGTGTTTACAAGTGATGTTTGCTCACATCGTTACTGGTCACGGTTTCTTTGCTGTTGCAGCGTCTTTAGCTTTCCCTTGTAATCCCAGTTTCTCCATAATCAGCTCAGTCTGGGACGCAATGCCTGCCACGGAGCTTTCAAGGTGAAGAACCTGTTTGGCCAGACTTTTGTGGCAATAGAAAGGTAATTCAGTTAAATGTATTACTCTGGTTAGGAGAATGAGATAAGTGCATTCGCAGGTTAAGTTTAAAATTTGTCCCACCTCAAGAAATGTTCCCGCTCCACGAAGGTTTGACTGGAATTGCTCTTGTGCTCGTTGGATTTGACAGGAGGCTTCTCGTGTAATTCCATCTGATAGTTCATTCCGAGATTGTTGATTTCGGCACTGAGAGCCTCCTGACAAAAACGCACAAGCATAAGAAACATTTATTTTGTTAATCGGGAATCAAAATAAGAAATGATCAGAAAATTTTTTATAAATATGAACATAGTCATATTTATTTTTTAATGTGCACAAACCCTCTTTTGCTCCAGCTCAGCTTTCATCCACCTTTGTTCGTCTTTATCTAGAATTTTGTTCCCGTCGCGGTCAAACTTGGAGAAGGCTGCGTTTATTTCTTGATCGCCATGTCCCATCCTTCAAAATCATCACAGAAGTGAGGCTCAGGTTTAACAGTAAAATAATCAAGTGTTCCTTTTTGATATTTTGTCACTTACTCTTTAAGAGTTTCTCTGAAGTCCTGAAATTCAAGATCTCCAGATCCAGAGTGTAGAACCTTCTGAACATCTGATATTTTCTCTTTTTTAAGCTTCAGCTTCATAAATGTCTTCATGTAGCTCTGATTTACAAGAAAAGTCTGGTAAAACATCATCCATAAATATGTCTAGTTTTATGTCAATTTCCTTGAATTTGCTTTTACCTGTTTAAAAATGTCAGTAATTTGTAGTTCATCTTTTTCAGAGAGCTCCTGCTTCACCTCTGCATATGTATCATTTATGATGGCCAGGAACATGTTCTGAGGGAAAAATACACAAGATAATGTGACTTCTCGGATCAGATGCTTTTATTATCAGTTATCTCGTGCAGAAGCATGACTTACCAGCAGAACAAAGAAAACAAAAAACACATAAGTGACAAAGTAGATCGGCCCAAGGACTCTGTTAGCGCTGTCGATGGCATCAAAATCAAAGTCTCCAAGAATAATTCGGAACTGTGTGAAGCTGTGGGGTGGACAAAAATTGTAAAGAACTACTAATCAACTGATGCTCGTTACAATTAAAACCCTTCATCCTGCCATTGTTTTCAACACGACTTACATGCACTTTACAAAGGTGCTGAATGTTTGAACCTGCATTCCAAACAGCAAATATCCGAGTTGAGCATAAGCAAAGAACACGATGAAGAACATGATGGCGAATCCGAAGATGTCTTTGGCACATCGACCCAGCGTGGAGGACAGCTGATTCATGGTCTTACTGAAACTGATGTACTTAAAAATCTACAAGGACGAGAAGAAAGCACACATTCTCTGGAGAGACAACAAAGCAAAATCGCACAAGCAATATGTTGGACTGAAAGGTGTCAGTTCTTTACCTTGATCCATGCGAAAAACAGGTTAACCGCATTCATGTTGTTATACTGGGTTTGCCAGAATGCCAGAAATTCAAAATCTGAATAGATGTTAGGATTTTTCAGCAGATTCCCAAGCAAGCTGTCCACTTTGATGGTCCGAAATACATTGAATATGATGGCAACAATGGCAAGCTGTAAGAAGGTTGTTAGTTTTTAGAAGGCCCTGAAAAATCTGATAAAATGACATGTTTGAACCATCTTTTCTTACCAATATGACAACAATGTCTAGTATGTTCCAGATGCTATTGAAATAGGAGAACTTGTGTATTTTCAGCTCAAGAATCTCCTCCACAATGTAGTAGAAGATGAATACACAGAAGAGCAACTCGCAGCCTAGGATGAAGTAGTCCCAGGTCGTTATGTAGCGAATCAGTTTGACTGTTCGGATCTGGTAGGAAGGGATTGCTCCACCGGTCGCTGGGAATTCAACCACCAACCTGAAGAAGCAGATGACACTTTGGTCAACCACTGGATGGGTATCAGCAGGTGGGTAACATCCAACATCCAACAGAAGATAACATTCTGTTGCAGAGGGTCGTGAAAACTGCCCAGCGCATCGCCGGAGCACCACTTCCTGCCATAAAAGACATCTACAGGAAGCGGTGTCTGAAAAGGGCTGGGAAAATCATCAAAGACCCCAGTCACCCATCACATGGACTCTTCACCCTCCTGCCCTCTGGGAGGCGTCACAGGAGCCTCCGGACTAAGACCACCAGGTACCGGAACAGCTTCTTCCCCACAGCTGTCAGACTCCTGAACTCTGCCTCCTGACATCTGACCCACGTTAAACTCATGGACTGAACATACACACAACTACTAGCACTTTATATAGCCTCTGTAGAAACTATCTACACCCTCACTTATCTTAACTGCACTACTGTATAGCTCTGTGTAAATAATCATTCTGTACATTCGATAATCTTTAATCCTACAACTGTTTACAACTTGCATAGTTCCCATTTCTGTATAGCTGTATATCTCAGATTTCTGTAAAGTTATTTATTTCATATTCTGTATAGTTTTTCATATTTATATCCTGTTCATAGCCTGTACATAGCTTGTACTCACTACAGCCTGTACATACTTATAGTTATAGAATATTCACAACATACTTCATACAGTGTACATTATAACATACCATAATAGACCCATTTCTGTAATATACTCACATATCTATATTATTGCTAATATATATTGTAATATATCTATATCACTAAAGCACTTCTGGATGGATGCAAACTGCATTTCGTTGCCCTGTACCTGTGCATGTGCAATGACAATAAAGTTGAATTCTATTCTATTCTATTCTATTCTAAAGGTGCAATGGGCAGTAATGCTCCTTACGTGATGACGCAGAACAAGTTGATGTTCGCGTTGTAAGTGGAGAAGTCGATGAAGACTGCTCTGGTTCCTCTGTCCAGCCAAAGGTTGTTCTGTAGCTCTGTCAGTATGTTGGCGCTCTCCTCTTGTGTGCGACTCAGGTCTTGATAGTATCCTGCTCCACTGTAGGTGGCCACCAAGCCCCAGTAAGAGGAACCCTTTATCTCTTTCTCTGTGTGGTAGGTCCAGCTGCAGCGGAAAAACACAAATACTTAGAACACTAAATTGTGCTTCTGCACTTCTTTGCATGTCAGTAAGAAAACAGTGAGTGAATTACGCAGAGCCGTTGATGAGGCCGAAGCTCTGCTCGTCTTCCTTCTGGTTAGTGTAAACAGCGAAACAGCCTTTGATCCCATTTTTGAAGTCACTGTAGACAGTGCAGGAGTTGTTCTTGATCTTGATCTGCCTCATCCTGGGGACACCCAGCAGCATGTTCTCGTAGTAGATGAAAGACGTGTTTCCGCTTTCCAAGGGCTGGTTATTGTACCACGTTGTCCAGTAGAGTCCGTTCAACAGTGGGCCCTGGGCGAACTTTTCATAAAAAGAAAGAGTTTGATTTGTACCTTTCTTTGTGTTCTTAGTGATTTTTACCCCTCAGCCTGAAAGGTTTGGGGTATTGCTGTCACCCTGCAGGCAACGGGGGAAATAGACCGGTAGGCAAGCGTCAGGTGGTGTGGACACCCAACTTTGTAAACCCAATAACTCAAAAATGAGCCGACGTAGGATTTTCAAATTGATACCATAGACTAAAAAAAACACATCTACAAAAAATCAAGACAAAAGTTTGGATATGATGTGATAGATGTTGCATAGATTTACATTTTTGAGTTTTATTATTTGTTACCATTTACAAGTAAGGAGAGCAGATGTGTTTAAGTCTGAAACTTACCAGGCAGGATCACTGGAAACCAAGCTTCTTATTTTTAGGCCTAGTAAAACAACTACTCATTTCTTTATGGGGTTGGAAGGACATATTTTTATATTCCTGCATGTACTAATAAACATATCAGTAACAATTAACAGTATTGCTAAAATCTTGAGCATGTGGAAAAAGATATGAAAGAAGCAGTAACACAAACATCACTGTTTGGTCATTTTAAGTGATGTGGTAATGCAGGGAAGAACATATTGTACTTAAGGAATAATCAGTTTTTATAATTGTTTTTATGATGTTTCCATTTGAGTTCAGGCACTAATATACATGTTCGGTTAAATGAATCATATAGTTCCTTAAAATTTTGAGAACATCTCAGCTTTGAAGGAAATGAAAAAAAAAAATGTTGATGAAAAGAAAGAAACATTTAGTAGCAGAAAAATCACTGCCACGGGAAAAATTAGGAAAACTTACGGTCCAGAAGTCAGCCATGGAGCCAATAGACTGAAACGTAACCCCACTGCTACTGGGTGTATTCACAAACAGGTTCGTCATGGCGTTAGTGTAATAGTAGGCGCTTGAGCTGGTCATCCCATATGTCACTGAAAGAGTAATCACATCGTTAATGCCTGGTCATTGGTTCCTATCTGGTTTTGGTCAGGCTCAGCTCTGAATGTTGCTCCATTCAGTTTTCTGAGATAAGACTCGAATGCTGACACGCAAACCTGCATTGAAGACTTGTTGTTTGGCTTCTTTTTTTTTTTTTGCTTTGTTTTTACATCGCTTTAGCTATCAAACAGATCCAGATGAGAGGCCGTAATTTGTTTGAAGAGGGAGCACGCTGTCCTGACGCAAATGGCCTCGTCAAACAGTGTAAATCTAACCCAGACAAAGGATGACGCTAAAAGCTCTTATCGCTAAAAGGCACATCCCTTTCAATCCTAGCTGGACAATGGCTTTTGGGAAAGAAAAATGGGAAGGCTATTTTGTAGAAGCCATTAAAGCAACGGGGATACTTTTAATGTTAAATCAACAGTCCAGAGTGCCCTAACAGCCTGTCAAACAGTGAGCACTTTAAAGTGATCAGTAATGCAAATACAGTGTTTGAAAGTAGACTTAGATGTGTTTGGATGTGTATCCCATATTTCAATGACAACATTATGCAAATTAAATACAGGATATTTTTTGGTAAGTAAAAATGTGTCTGAATAACTTCTTTTTGTAAATGTAGGAAAACATTTTTCATATCATAAGATTAAGCGTGGACAGGAAGAAGGAATTGAAGTTATTGACCAGAGTGTTGAACATTAAGCATTCATTAAGCATATTGAACATTCAGTCAAAACTTTTGAGATCAGTGATGAGCAGAAATGTTGATGTGGAGTACTCACGGAGGCATATGTCCACCAGGAAAAAGACATAGACCAGCAGCTCCCGCAGCGTGGTTCGGATGAACTGCTCTCTGTTGTCAGAGGTGTTTTCGGTCAGCGTTGTCCCCCACAGCGCTACGGAAAATAGAAGTTTAAATCATCAATATGTAATTACATGACACAAGCTTTTTTGTTTTTTTGCTGGTCTGTCAAGCAGAAGTGTACCAGGCTTCGACTGGTTTTACTCGTACTTGTTACACTGCTCATACAGCTGAGATTCGAAGAAGAAATGTCAACATGAGGTAGATTCAAATGTGTTCTTGCCTTTGATAAAACAGCAGCAGCCTCTTCGTTTCTTCAGACTTTGGTCTTTGGTTGGTGGGTCCTCTGGGAGCGCTATCGGGGTATCCAGGTTGTACAGGCTATTCATGTTCCCCTCGAAGTGGGGTTTGGGGTTGAAGACAGTGGTGACCCGGGGGAAGGGTGGAGGGGAGCTACAGTAGCCCTGGTTCACCCAGCCCCCATTACCTACTTTGTCCAACTCAAAGTCCACTTGCCCAGTCAGGTGGCTCTCAGCCCGATTGTTCAGGGTCTTCATGGTGCAAGACGCGTGTGTTTCTCTGTGTGGAACTTCTGGTGTTTCGATTAAAGAGGAAAGTGAAGCTGAGCAGTGTCGGCAGCTTTTGAATACCTGCTGGAGAGGTGGATGACATCAGCTGTGTTGAGGGAGGAGCTGCTGGTCTACTGTTGTAGTCTTGAGATTGAGACCCTTTGAAACACATTGACGTAACAGCACAGTAGGTGTTCTGCTAACACACAGCATTGACATACTGGTTTCTATAGTGTTTGGATATATATATATATATATAATGCAGAACAATAACTAACATTGTTTGGTTTTCCATTTGATTCAATTAGAAAACAAGAAGCACTCAGAGAGCGCAAACCTCCACCAAGTTAGCTCACTCTCTGGGCACTCCTTACTTTGGGGTGGTGGACGGATGTTTAGTTTGACTATGTAAACATTATGTAGGAGTAGTTAATGGACAACAGGTATTGATTTGTGAATAAGTCAAGATCATCATATAATATTATACCACAGTATATTTCAGATTAACTAGGCAGCTCATTCTCTCTCTAAAGGCAGATATGAAATGGAAAAGTGAGGTCAGAGGTCAAATGTGAGATGATAGTTCAATGCAAAATATAATGTGATATTTAGAATACATATATACTGGTATCATAAATGTTGCCAATACAAACAAAGGCAGTAGAACCTTAGAAACATTTGAAAGATATTATATGAAACTGTATTTGACCCTGAAGAAGAGGTCAGAGGTCTAATGTTGCGTTATATAGCACAATACAAACAATGGCAATAAGAAACATAGTTTCAACTATCTCTAGCATTATTATGACTTTGATCTATTTCAATTTGTTGACCTTGAACAAGAGGTCAGAGGTCAAATCTGAAATCTTTATACAGTAAATTCTACATGTTGACAGTACACACCATACTTGTAAGAATCCTAGTTTATAAGTTATAAGGCTTTTTGTCCATTTTTGACCAATAAATCATTAAGCTGACTTTGAAGCCCTTGGAGGGTGTAAGCTAAATTTTAATGGACTGTTACCATGACCTCACTCTACACCCCCACAAACTTTCATCAGAATTCATTCAAACCTTTTCGAGCTATCGTGTTTACAGAAACAACAACGCGCTCGCTACCAAAACATGTCCTTGGCGGAGGTGACAAAATAAGAGTAGCTTTCCCATCACTCGCATCCTTCGAAATGACATAAAGGACTTTGGTAAATGATAAACTTCATTCTTTTGTAGGAATCTCTACACAGTCCTGCGTGTTAATTTGCTGGAAATGTCCTATTAAAGGATAAACACGCAGCCATGAGCTGAATAAGGCTGAATAATTCAGCAGTTGAAAGACAGTTTACTTCCATGCTGAGCACATTGTTGTCACTATCGATTAATTGCATGTCAAGTATATTCTCTGTTACCAACTGTTCACCACTTGTGGCTGAATTAATGAGTCTAATTGGAGTTTCACTTACAGCCTCTGAATAGTTTCCATTATGCACTTTTAGCTCTTCCATTTATTAATTTTTGCATCATCTGCTTGTGCTATAACAAGCCTCTCGCAGCACCAGCCACTTGTATTATAGTCTTAAGCACTTAAATCCAAACACAGTTACACAAAAGAACAGCAGGGTAATCAGATGAGTTTAATGCGTTAGTGTTTGGACATTACAGCTAAAGCACTGCTGTAGATGTCTTCATCTTAACGCGGATAGAGTTTGGGGCCAGCTATGGGCGTTCATGCTTCATTGGCTCTGAACAGAGCGATTACGCACACCCACTGCCACACAATAGTGTTTAATTTCTGCTCCCCTGCTGAAGCGGTGGTAGAATCTGGCACGCAGGCTTCCTTAATCTGCTGCGGCTTGTGCCACTGTTCAAACTTACTCATATCTGTAATAATCACTTTTCAGTGGCTTATGATAATGATGATGATCATGATGATGACGGCTATTTAGATGGGTAGCCCTGTGGCTGTAAGAGTCGCTGATGATTATCTCTGCTTACATTAAACTAAATGATTGTACTGTTTTTTTAAAAGAAAAGTCTTTATGTATCAAGTAAATTTGATAGTTGATTTGCTAAATGATGCAAATTAATCACAAAGGCTATTTTCCACCCCGTGATGTAAACGTGTCTTATCTCAAAGCACAGGACCTTCAAACTAAAGGATGATTTAATACCGAGGCTGCAGAGCGAGGCTTCGCTCTTACAGGGAGTTTGAGATGTGCAACACAAACCATGCTGTAAATTATTTCTTCCCAGTGATAATTCCTCACGCAAAGTGACATTATAAGCATTTAAATGCCATACTTTGTTATACTTTAAACATCACAGTTTTGGTATGAAGTACTCAGAAATTAGCTTTTTTTCATATGTATATTTTGCAAACTTAAATAGCAATAAACTGTGTGAAAAGGGAGAAAACCTCTCATAGCTGTACCAATAAAAACAACACTTATAAAGTTTCATACAAAATAATTTTATTTTTGATGAAAAACTATAATTAAAAAAAAGTCTGTTGAAAAATAACATACTTTTTTCTTTTTTTTCAAATCTACAAACATGCATTTACACTTTGGGAAAATAGTTACTTTAGTTATCTGGACATCAGCTATGCATCTAAGACCTCAGTGATTTTTGCATAATCCATCAAACATTGCACAGCTTTTTTAGGGCCACATCAAAATAACCGATTAAAAAAATTACAACATTGCCTGTATCCTCAGTACAATCTAACGGTCTGCAATGACACTACAGCTGTTTCATTGCTATACTCTGAACAAAAACTTGCTCAACATTGCTGGGTTTCCTAGCAAAAACAAATGAAAGGCTTCAAGCCGAAACCGAAGACTCTTTGATTGTCATACAAAATGAAAATAATGCAATACAAATGTATTTACTGTCTCCTAGACTGGAGAAAAATGATTCACATTGTCATTCACATCCAACAACATGACTGATTATCTACTCGATGGAGCAGTTTACGCGTGCACCTCGTGCCCGTCAAACTGATACGAGAGCGATGAGTGGATGTACTCCTGTCCGGTAGCGGAGTCGTACCTCATGAGGCAGGAGTAGTTTTCAGGCTGCACGCAGTCAAACTGCAGGTCCAGCCACTGCCTGTGAGAACCAGTGTGTCTCCTGGCATCTGTCAGGATCCGGTTGAGGGCCACGATGTAGCTGAGGGCCATCTGCAGGGTTTCATACTTGGACAGCTTCTTGTCCTGGCCCCACTGTGGGACCACCTTACGTAAGCGATCAAAGGCTGTGTTCAAGCCCTGCATCCTCTTCCTCTCTCTGGCGTTGGCAGCCATCCGGCGCCTCGTAGCAGTCTCGTACTTCTCCGGGCTCTTGGAGTCCAGCTCTGAAGATTCGGATCCAGAGTCGGTGCAGCTGGGTCGACGGGCCTTCATGGTTTTCGATTGAAGACGCAAACTAATCAGATTTATCAAAGAGGTTCCTACTTTCAAGATTCAGTGCTTCTCTGAGCTTTGATTTATTTGTTTTTCCAAGGCTTTCCCTGTGTGCGGGGTCTCAAGTATTTGCAACTCCAAGGAGTGCTCAGTCTGAAGAGTCCAAGGTGTCTGTGATCCTGGAGACATCGGGGCAGCTTTTATAAGACAAAGCAGACGAACAGGTGGCAGCAGGTGGAGCCCCTGCCCCACCCCCACCCTCAATATTGCTCATAGAGAAAAACACACCCATGGAGACTCATAAACACCCACACCCACTCCTAGGCACACACACACACACACAAAACCTTAATGAAATTTCAATTATCTTGGGCTGGGCTATCTGGCCATGGCTTCACTCGGAGCCATGTGTCACAAAGACCAAAAGTCTACCATCTGGTAGCTCCACTCACCAGTGCTGAGGATGCAAACGAACTAATAGAGGCTAAAGCTCTAATGTAAAACCTACTAATAAACTATAAATGCTGGACTTCTAATTAAGTTAAATGCAAAAATAGATTTCTTGTATTAGAAGCTAAAACTTCAACACAAAAGGAATTTTATAAAAATCCAGTTTATGTCTCAGCCTCTAAAGGCGTGAAAGGAAGTTTTCAATCTGTACATAAATGAGTCTTTTCAGGTCTAACGTTTCTTTTACGTTGTTGTCTTTAACTGTCAGGATTCAGTCTTTACAACATATCCGATTTATATATAAATTAAATATGGACTCTTGGCTCTAAAGCGATTATTAAATCACATAAGCCATCGAGAGGAAGCCTTTCACTTAAAATGTAATTGCCTCTGTGCGACGAGAACCATAATCTGAGATTAGCCCGAGGCAACGCGAGTGTAAGTGAGGCCTGTAACCTGAGGGACATTAACAGCACATCAGGGGATTATGACTTTCAAACAATATGGAGCAAGATGGTGTAAAGATTACTGCACCGGTGGAGGATTTTTTTTGGGGGGGGTGGCAGCAGTTTATGTTCAGATGTGGAGACTTTTATAATTCTCTTTTAAGGCTTTTTATCAGTGGTAATGAATGAGAGTGTATGGGATGCATTAATGTTCTTTATGTACTTGCGTCTGCATGCGATATAAATAATTGATCTGTTTAGTCGGCCGAGAAAATGAGACAGACAGAATAATTTGTCTGTCTGTCCTTCCCATCTGCCCACGCTGTCATTCAGCAGGTTCCAGTGACACTCAGACTTATTCTGCTGAAACACCATAGATGTCATTTGACTTCAAAATAGCAGTGTTTTCATCACTTTTACACACTTGCACTGTACTTACATGTTTTAATGTACTTCTAGGTAACTATTTTGAGATGAAGTACAGCTAAAACTTGTGGAATCAAATATTAAACTTCCAGATTTTAATAATCCATCAGTATAATACACTGTGAGCCACATACAGCCCACTGTGATCTTAAGTGGGTCAGTGTAAAGACATTTAAATAAACATTTAATCACTCATATGTCTGAATATATGAAAAATAAGTGCAACAGTAGATCTCATTTGTATTGTATTTATTTTCTTTTTGCTTTTTTTTTTTTTTTTACCATGGAGAAAAAACAACAACTAACAAACAGAAATTTTTACAGTACATAGTAGAAAACAGGAACTTTTCTGTTACTTAACTATTTCAGTTCATTATTGAATACCAGTTGAGGTCTTTATCAATAGGAAATGCAGTAAAACATGAAAATACAGTTAAAAGTTAAAAATCTACACCCTCTTTCACAATTTCCAAAGATGCCCAGAGGGCCTGATTGGAGTCATTGCTGGGCTTCTTCTGGCCCCTGGGCCTTATGTTTGACACCTCTAATTTACATAATAAGATTGTATTCTTAAAAAAAGGGACTCACTTGTTTTATTCAAACATTGAATTCAGCACTTTTGTTTATAATTCAGCTCTTTTACATGATAACTCTTTTTCTTTAACTGCTGCTTCTGCTGTGTTTTGTTGAGTTTTCTTTCCTGTTGTCATTCTTTGTCAGGAAGGACATGCAGCTCCTGCCACTGTGTATTGACAGGCTCAAAGCTTGGGTGTAGAGGCAGGTTATGAATGATTAATCATTGTCGGAGCCCGAGCATAATGCCCGTCTCTGGTATTGGGTCAAGCACACAAGCTGATGCTGTCTGGTCATTTTGGGATGGACTGGTTAGCTGTGCAGTTAGGCATGTAATCCCACCTACCAGTTGGTTAATTGATTACAGATTGATGCAGTTTGCCAGCTGCTGCTTGTCTTGTCTGAGGGGCTCGTCTCGACGTTGCCCTGCCCTTACGTGCCTTCCACCCTTCTCTTTTTTTGCAGCCCCTCATACGATTGGCTTGTCGGAGCACCGATGGCTCAGCCATGCCCCTCTGTCAAAAGCCATATGTCACATCTGAGGAGTGATTGGTTTGCTCTGAGAGAATCATGCACCCTCAAAAATCCAGATCTCCTCATGGAGAAATAGAGATTAGGGAAGAAAGCGTATGCTTTGGTGCAAGCGAAAGTGTAAGACCAGGTTTAATCTACATTGAGTTAATAAATCTCATTAGCATCAGGATCCACCTTACCTTAAACAAGCAGCTTAAATAAGATTACACTTGCTTTCAGAGGAAATGCTTTGTGTGCTAAACTTCTCCTCAAACACATGTGAGCGCTTATCAAATGTATTTTGTGACAGTTACTTACAAAACTGTGTTCGGCACATTGATGTTACAGTGCAATGAAGACCGTAACAGTTATCAGGTTTAACGTATTTTAAAAAACATCACGGCAATATTCATCACGAAATGAGCTGTAAGTGTAACGAATGCAGCTTAAAAAAATCTCAGAATAAAAAACAAAAACCAAAAAACCCACAAAACACTTGATTGTTTACTGCTTTACAACACCCACCCACACACAGCACCCAGTTAACAAGTAGGCCTGGCAGCTGGTCAGATGAGGCAGCGAGTATAATTGGGTCACGTAAGGTGAACATAATTTTATGCCTGTTTGAACTCTCATCCTCTATAATTGGACTGATTAGCAATGCTTAATTGGCTTCTGAGCTTTCCCATTTGCCTTGTATTTGGCATCAGTTTAAGCTAATAGGACTCCAATTAGAGCAGAGTCAAAACAGGCTCATAATCGTGAAAGCAAAAAAAAATAAAAGTGGATTTTAAAGCCCTCTTAGATGAAAATATTTAAATGAACTGTAATCAAACAGACCCGAGAAGGAAATGGAGAAGATGTTTTTTTAGGTGCTGTTGAAGCTGTTCCAGCAAAGCAAACACGTCACCCATTTGAATAAATATAACTTCATTCTGAGAAGGAGAAAACTATTTTACAATGTGCAATTTTACATTAGCTGAATGTGTGCCTGCAGTCTTGTTTTTACTTGAATGCTCAGTAGTAATGGCTGCTTTTGTTGTATATGTCAGTGACGCATTTTCAGTCGTTTTCAGACTCATTCCTCTGGGAAACACTTCTTGAACTTTAGTTTGCTTTTAAGCAGATCGATTATCTCACCTGAAATCAAGGCACCGGTGAGCGCTGAACGTGGCTGTATAATGACTATGAGAAGAGCCTGCGTGTTTCTTTAGTTATTTCGTAGTCTTCATCAGCCGTAGGCAAACATGCACATGAAAAACGTGATGCAAAATGTGATGAACCTGAAGGAAGCACCCCACCCTCCTAGAGCCATTTAAATACACTGATCTAAGTGGCACATTCAAACGTCTAATATATACTATAAATAAAAACATACAAACTACTTTCTATGTAAAGTCTTAAAGAAACTATTGCTACCAATACAGGTATATATGTGATTTGCATTACAAATACATGGTGCCAGGACCACTCTTTAGTAGAGGACAAAATATTAAGAACAGATCTTCAGCAACCTCGCCATCATAGCCAAGTATGATGTTGACAATAAATCAGATTCATTCAAAAACTTCACGCATGAAACTGAACTCCACTGATGGCTCATGAGCTAAGACTTTGCAAATCTGTTATTTTTTTCTGTAGGTGAAACACTCGTTGTATAACTTGAGTAAATAGGAATGGTGACAAACCCCCGCTATCAGTGCTGCATCTTTAACACAATAAATCTCTGCCGTCCTAATCTGAATCCGTCACTTCAAATGCATCACACAAAATCTGCTCAGGTAATCGCTTTCCTCAGAGAGGTCGCAGTATCTGTTTGGAGGGTCCCTCCCCCTGCGCCAGCTCTCACAGTTCTTCGCTCTCCAGTGTGGCCTCCGGTGGGGAGCTGGCGAACAGGATGGGGCTGGTGTCCGACGTGGGGAACACTGACTTGATGTCGAGCCCCTGGCCTGTCAGAGCCGCGTATCGACTTCCTGTTCGTGGAGTTTTCTTCATGGGTGCGGGGATGCTCTGATGCCACTGTGCTAAAGGTGGTAGCTAGCATTACTACACAGAGTGATGTACCCAAAAATGCCGTGGATTTCTTAATAAAAGTGATAGCTACTCAGCTGTACAGAATATTTACCATATATATCAAGTCTGCAGGTGCATGAAATGACTCCAGCCTCGTTTTTTGCTGACACTGTGTACCAGCCTGCATCGTCTTTTGTTGTCGGCTGGATAAGGAGACACACATATCCTGTGGCATCCTGGGTCATGCTGAGATAGAGAGATGATAGAGAAATTTGATTCAATTTCAAGAGAGTTTAAAATTTGTTATATGGATTTTGGCCGTGTCTTTTTATTGGACATACAGACAGGAAATTAAGAGAGGAGGAGGAGAGGAAAGCGGGTATAACATTGGAATTAAAGTTGCCAAATTTAACCGCTCAGGCTTCTAAATTCATTTCTAATCAAGCCACGGCTCTGAAACCGTGTCTGAGGGAGTCAGAGTTCTTACTAACCTGATTCGGTCTTTAGTTCTGGGAATAGTCTCGTTGTCTTTTTTCCAGAAGATGACCGGAGGAGGCATACCCACAACGCGACATTCCAGCCTTACTGGAGCTCCCTCAGGAATCCCCATGTTCTGCAGCTTCTCCACAAACTGGGGTGGGTGCTTCCTTTCCTTTTCTAAAACGAATATGTATAATTGAAATGTCCACATTGGGATTGTCAAAAAGCAAAAGTCCCAATCGTATTTGGTCCTTACCCACAACCTGCAGCTCCAGACTGAAGGAGCTCTGCCCTGCTTTATTGCTTGCGATGCAGGTGTATGTGCCGGCGTCTTTCTGAGTGAGAGGGTCAATGACCAGGGAATGGACGCCGTTCTCTCTCACCAGCATCTTGTGGTAAAGGTCTGGATAAACGGGCCTCCCGTTGACCAGCCACATGAGCTCAGGGTTGGGTAGGCCGCTCACCTGGAGAACAGAAACGTGTTACAGTGTGGGGAGGCAAGATGGTCAATATTCTTCCTGGCTTCAGTGGCACACGGGGACCTCCTGCCTACCTTACAGTCTAGTCTGCACAGTCTTCCCTCATGAGCCATCATGTCCCCTGGAGCCTGGAGGAAGTGAGGTTGAAAAAAGCGCCCCTGACTTTGTTCACCTTCAACTTCCTGTATGCGGTTTCGCACCCTGAAAACGTGGAGGCGATCACAGCATGTTATAGGAAACACACACATGAATCCACTTGGTTTTGTAAATGGCCACTAAGAATAGATCCCAGAATATCAATAACACTACGTTTACTTTTATAGGAATATTTCTGAAAGGTTTATATGTTCCTTTCAAATGCTAAACAGAATGACTTAGATCTACAGTTATAAAGCGCTACCAAACCAATATTACTATCAGAGAGGATAATCTATATTTGCCTGTTCACCCTGCACACTCACCTCTGAGCATGAATGGGTGTCATTCGGTTTCGGGGAGGTCCCGTTTGGACTATTAAATGACCTGAGCAGCTGATTCGCCCCTGGTGATCAGTGAAATATCACATCACAGCTCAGCTCGAGCAGCTAGAACAAGGTGCTGATAACATGAAGAGGATATAAGTCAGAAGTTTCACCTGTGGATTGGCTACCATGATGGTGTAGTTTCCATCATCGTCACTGGTCGTGGATTCTATGTGTAAAGCACAGGTCCCGTCCCCCTCTCTTATCTTCTTGCAATGGACATTCTTCTTCAGGATCTGCTTGCCATCCTTAAACCAGTAAACCTGATGAGAGCCACAGGTGTGAATGACAAAATCTGAGGTCGAAGTCAGAGATGTTTTTGCGTAGCCTAGCTGTTGACCTCTCACCTTTGGTGCTGGGATTCCCACTACTTTACATGAGAAAGTTACAGGCACTCCCTCCATAGCCCTGAAGTTCTTTAGTTTCTTATCAAATATGGGTGCAATGCATTTTCCCGTGGGAACGTCATCGTGCTGCACCTCGTCGTCTGACTCCTCCACCGGCGTCCTCTCCAGGCGGAACTCGATCTCGCTCATTAACCTTTGCTCAAAACTGGACACTTTATACTCCTAGTGGAGGAGAAGCACGACATAAATATAGTTACAACAGTCATACTGCTGCATGGACCGTGTCCCCCGTTTGCTCACACAGACTGGCCTGACAATAAATGGCTACAGTAACATGCACACCTGATACACAGAAACCACAACTCAGGGAGATAAGAGAGGTTTGCAGTAATCGGCAACATGAGACAACGTGCATCTCAAGACTCAAACCTCATAATAAAAAAAGATGCAGACGTTAAACCAGTTGTTGAAAGACCACACAGTAGCATCTGGGAGCACCAGGTTAAAAAAAAACAAAAACCCCCACCTACTGTAAGCTAAATAAAAAGGCTTATCTAACCTAATCACAAAAACTGAGGGTAAAACAGAGAACAGAGGAAGATGAGGTGTGTGAAATTTCATGGTAATATGTATGTTTTTAAAAGTAGAAGTGTTACTGAGGAAACACTGAGAGGAAGGAATTTTTTTTAACTCATGAAGAAAAGGCTGCAAAATATAGTTTTCCAATATAGGAAAACAATATTTTGAATCTTTTTTGAATTTGAACCCCTTTAATTGGATTATTATTATTATTATTATTATTCTCATCATCATCATTCGTGCAGGTTGTGCTCTGTATTAGTTAACATAAGCGTGAATGCTGGATTAGAGATATTAAGGAAACTAGATAAGTAGATGACCAGGGTGCACATAAGTGGGCCGCAGGTGCGCATGCACTGTCAAAATAAAAGAGTCGCACCAGATAAGAAGTTGCAACGCGCATTTGCATACATATAAAAGGCACTGGTTTTGTCCGCTAGAGTGGGATTTTCACGGCACATTCCGCACCACATCTCTGTGCGTTCATCATTTGTTTGAAGCCAGCTCACCTCCTGCAACTACTTTTCCGAGAATACGCGCTTCTTTTGTGGTTCGGACTCCTTCTGACATTTCTTTGGAGGTGGAGGAAAACCAAAAAAAATTGCTTGAAGGAGCTTCTTTGACATCTTTAAGAGTTCTAAACAAATGTCTGTCCTCCTTCAGAAAATCTTATGTACGCAAACGCGCGTTGCAACTTCTTATCTGGAGCGCGTCTTTTATTTTGACATCTGCGGACCACTTATGTGCACTCCTGTAGATGACAGTATCCTAAGTTGTGTCTGAAACAGAAGTATAACCCACACAGCCTCGAGCAAAGCAGTGCTTGGGTCGGGTCCGTGTACCTCATCATAGTTAATGACAGTAGCGGCAGTGTTTGGTCCAAGGGGCCTGCTCGCTGTTTTCCCCTCATTACTCAGCTTCTATGAAAGGACAGGGATGGATGAAGAACACCAAAGACACACAAACCCTACATACAAACACAGAGTGATGGAATAACGCACAAGCTGTTATTATTAGCATGCAGAGGTTGTTAGGCTACACTGACACCAGAAGATGAATGACAGTTAATGACTGGGGGAGGCAATGATTGCACTGCTCTGTATTCATCATTTCCAAAAACACTGGAATGCTGTGCAAAAATAAAAACACAATGTAATGCTTCAAAAATCATGTAAACCCTTTATTTCATTTAAAAAGGGACGATGTATAACAGTATTTGAAAGTTTAAACATTTGATGTGTCGTCTTAAATAAAGGGTTTAATGATCAGCGGATTAGCTACATTTGCATTTTACGCTGCATCACAATTGTTGTTTTTTTGGAAATGAGGTTTCGTATAAATGTCTCCATCAACAAGATGTGAGAATGCAGCACAGTCACTGGTTAATACTCGATAAAATATGATCTTTAAAAGTATTAAAAACTCTATTGCAATTATTTATCACATACTAATATTTTAAACCGATGAGCGGGGATCCAGTGGAGGCGAGAGAAACCACCGGATTCACCCGTTGGGCTAAGAAAAATCTTTTTGCTGATGCGCCGTTCTATTTTCTTCACCACTTCATCAGTACAAAATAGGCAGTCAAGCCACAGAGACCACCTAGTACCTGCTGATGTACAAAATGTGGAGTGTCGTCTTTAACGCGAAGCTTCTTCTCGATGTCGAGGAGGATAATTTCTCTGCTCTCGCGGATGGCTTCAGCTGACGGAGGGCGGATCTTCAGTGCCTTCTTTTGAAGCCTGAGTAAACAGTGGGCAAAAAACAGAACACATGGCAGAACGTGTGACAGTTCACATTTGCATTAGCAGTCGTTTGTCAGACACGGCATACCCTAACGGAGCTCCCTTGGGCAGGCCCATTGAGTTGGTGGGCTGGCTCGGGGTCAGGGATGGCAGGACGGAGCTGAGGAAGGCGACGGGGTTTTGGATGGGACTCGGGGTGGAGCTGCTGGAGGTGGGAGAAGAAGCCTGAGGGGGTGACTGGGCTCTTAGGACGAACAAGCTATGCACTGACCCAGGTGTAGGCGAGGATACGAGAGACGGTGGGCTGGTGGGAGACTTGAGCACCCTTGTGGGGAAAATCCTGGGTGGTGGGGAGAGGGGTGGGAGGAGAGTAGGGGAGCTAGCCGTGGAGGAGTTGAGCTCAGCAGCCAGCTCGTGTAATAGTGGTACTGGTGACTCTGTTGGGGAAGGACTCCTGACCGGTGAGAGGGTCTGAGCGGCTACAAACTCTTTAGGTCGGATGTAGTTGAAGGAGTGTGAGGTAGGTGTGAGATTCATGAGGGAGGCGTGGGTGCTTCTTAGAAGAGGAGCCGGGGACGTGATCTGCTGCAAGGCCGGGGTCGAATCTGTAGAGACCGTGTTGAGCTTTGGTGCAGGCGGAGAGTAAAACTGGGCTGTGGGTGCAGTTTTGGCAAAAGATGCAGGGGACAGGTTAATATGGGAGGCATGGATGGTGTTCATCTGGGTTACAGGTGCTGTACTGAGAGAAGGGGCGGAGTTTAGCTGTGGGGCAGGTGGAGGGGAGGTCACCAGTGAGGATTTCATATGCTGAGGAAGTGAAGGAGGAGAGCTCAAAAGGGAAGCTTGGGAAGTGTTAAGAAAAGGTGAAAAGGTGGTGTTGAGTGCTGCAGCAGACGTTGATCCTGGCGCATGTGTGGTGGTGGTCACTGGAGGTGCTGAGTGGGGGGTTTGCTGAAGGGCTGATGTAGTATGTAAAGGCGGCACGTGCGGTATTCTTGGAGACCACAGTGGAGCTTCAGGGAAGGTCTGGACTCCGGGCTGGATTTGGGTCTGGTACGGTGGGTGAGACTGAGGCTGGATGGGGGTTTGCGTTTCTGGTTCAGTCTCCTGCTGCTGCTCCATGAGGACCTGGTTGTGCAGGATCTGGAGCTGAGCTGGGTCCCTGTTGATCAAACAGACACAAAATCAAAGAAGCAAAACTATACATGGTGAAGACGAGAGAGGCTCAGTGCATCCAGCATCCAGCAGAATACTCTGCCCTTTTATGGACTACCAACAAGCAGCCCATAAACAACACAGACCGAGCTTTAGATACACTGAGCTTTCAGTGAAAACAAAATGTTTGCCTCTTTTGTAACCATGAAATGACTGCAAATTGGCTCACAATAAATTATTTGTCATGTTTATCTGTGTTTTAGCCTGTGAAGAAAAAGAAAAGCTAAATCATAGAACAGGATGTGATTTACAGCATTATTAGAAGTAACCGATCAACATAAATGCACAGAAGCAAACTTACAAATAGAAAACGCCATCCTTTGTCTTAGAAAGTCTGAAGGTCCACATTTGAAGTCCGCATGCATTCATTTATGAACTGAAAGGATTAGAGCTGCTATCTGAGCGAGTGGAGGAGGAACCACCCACCTCTTCATTTCATAATACAGCCCATCAAACACACTTCAACACAGACTTCAAAGTTTGACCGAATTTGGGTAAATAATGAACAAAATCTCCATCTGAGCGCATGTTTTTTTTTCATCATGTTGTACTGTTGCCAACAACGCACTTTTTCAAAATTCAGCAACCTGTTGTTGCTTTCTTTTTGCTCTACTCACAGTTTAGGCTTAGCCAGCACTGGTGGTGGTTCTTTGCTGAGTGATGCCTCAGTGATGTCTTCATCAAAGGGACTAGATGTGTCACTTTGTTCACCCTCGTCATCCTCAGGCAGTTTGAAGTGCACACGTCGGCCTGCTCTGGAGTTGGTTCGTGAGTCTTTGTGGTTTGTAAGGTTGCCTGTCTTTAGGCAGGAGTTGGGTGGAGGATCAGGTAAGGGAACCACAACAGGGCTCCCGTTCTGATGGGCTGGGGTCCACTTAACTTTGGAACTGATGTCAGGAGATGTCGCTGAAGATCTGGACAACTCCTGCTGTGCTGAAGTCTCAGCTGCAGATGGAGAAGTAAAGGATTTCGGATATGAGAAAATTTTTCTGGCACCATGTGCTCCACTGGATCCTAGAAGGTCCTTGTGTGAGAGAGGATCTAAATTTGGGGTGCTGGTGCTGTGAGAGTTCAAGCAGGAGCTGCTGCTCAGGCTGGAGGGCTCCAGATTGGGCAGGCTGGTGCGGAGGGGGTCTGGACGCAACATGCTAGAGTTGTGAGGGTCTAGACGAAGGCTGCTAGTGTTTAAGGGGTCCAGGCGTAAGGTGCTAGAGACGAGTGGGTCAAGACGAATGGTGCTGGAGTGCGGCTTAATGCTGCTGGTTATAACAACCTCTGGTTGAGGTTTTACAGCGGGAGCTGATGGGGAAAGTTCTTGAACTTGACTTGGCTCCACTATTAAACTGCTTGAAGACCTCACATGGTTGCTGTTGCTGCCATTGCCTGAGGAGAACCAGCAACACACATACAGAAATTTCAATAAGGATAGAAATGTGAAAGCTGTTGACTTTTAAAGCCAAAGAGAGGTGTTACCTTTGACCCTGAGTGCAGCACTGCTAGACACGGTTCCATACTTGTTGTTTGCTGTACATGTGAACACCCCCGAATCTTCAGGAAAGACCTCAGCAATGACCAAAGTGCATATTTCCTCTAGAGGTAAAGAGAAAAAACGTGGCATGCAATCAAGTCGGATATTCTATAGCTGCACCCCAGCGATTTCTCAAAGTGTTTAAGTGCAGAAAAGAAAGATACATGACTCTTGTTTCAGCAGTGAGAATCTACGTGCAGCTAAGGCTGTTTGAAGTGATCTGCAACGGTGATTTGACACAGGATGGGAGGCTACCTTATATGGTCCAGATTCAAGGAAAAGCAGCCCTGGCTTATGTACAGGGGAAGAGCAGGAGCTTGAGCCAAGGACTATAAACACTTCAACAGAGGAATATGTACACACTGCAGCATCGTATACAGGCAGGCAGCTGCTATGGTGCAGTCAACACTTGTATTTTTGACAGACTGAATGAAATATGTACCTGAATCAGCTGGAGATCTGGGCTCTGAAATAGAAGCAAGTATCAAAATCATTATGAAACCAGGGGGGAGAAGCTCATGTTATTGTTAATGAATTTTTTGGAGACTCATTATTAGCAATCATTTCCAAAATATTTAAATACTCATGATGGTGAATTCCACATGCAGAGATGCATACACGTATACACAATCTGAGCTTTAAAATCTGTTAATGCAATATAAAGATTTAGGACCTGGAGCTTATTAACCCTTGGACAATTTTTTAATACAGTACTGTGCAAATGTCTTGACTCACCCCTCATTTCTTTATATTTTGTTTCTAAAGAGGCAGACATTCTTGTAATATTCTTGTAAGTAATCTTAAGCAATACTTCTCCAGGCTTTCTGAAGGTATTTCAATTTTTTCTTTGGACATTGGCTACGTATTCATTCATTTTCAGTTCAGTCCTTGTAGAAGAAGTCAAAACAGTTTTTTAGGTTTGTAAAGTCGTTTAACGCTGACCTATGAATCATTCAAGCATAAAAAGGTAGCTAACTCGAGGGATGAACCAGTTTTGTGTCCACATGTAACTTAGCAAGTAATCAATTTTAAAACCAACAAAGTGATTTCCAAAGAGCTAGAAGTCGAAAACTTGAAATGACTTTGCATTGTATGCATTACGTTCTTGAAAATTTAGAGGATAAAAGAATTGGAAAAAAAAACCCCAACTATGTAAAGCTCCTGAATGGGATGGGAAAGTCAGAAAGTCCAGCAAAGACCTGACATAAGACCTGAGAAATACATTTGGCTCTTGATCCATCTATTATCAAGAATCCATTTTCAAGGAAGGGAAACAGGCTGAGGTATGCCAGATTACACAAGAACTGGTGTGAAAATTTGTGACAACGGGTATTATGGAGTGATGGATCCAAATTTGAAAGTCAAATCTTTGCCAAATTATGTGGAGGACATCTTGAAGTACAAGAGTGATTGTCTACAGCCATCTGTAAAACACGACCAAGGCTCTGTCATAGTTTGCAGCTGTAGAGCCTGTCAAAACTGATGAAACTACAAATGCTAAAAAGCACCGACAGAGCCTGATGCACCCTGCAATCTTCTGGAAATCCTCTGATGGGCTTCATTTCTCAGCATGACAAAAATCCTAAACACACTGCCAATGTAGTAAAAACACACCTGGCTAGAAAATCATTCATGGATCGGCCTCCCCAGAGCCCCAAAATCAATATTGTGGGATCATCTTGACACAGAGCAGAACAAAAAGTGACCCCTCTGTTTTTCTTTACATAGCTCGTTTCCATATATATTTGCATGTTTCAGTAAATCACTGTATCTATTTCCCATTTTCCCAGAAAAATCTAAAGAAATATGGAGAAACTTGAGATTTTTGCAAAGAACTTACTTTTCTGCAGGATCCTGAAATCAGGCGAGTCCTCCATGATTTTTCCTTCTCTGTACCAGTCCACTCCAGGTGACGGCACCCCTTTCACACGACACTCTAGCACCACCAGCTGGCCTTCTGATGCAATGAGGTCCTGTAGGCTCTGATGGGACAAAACCAGCTTCAAGTTAAATCCCTTAACAAGCAGTATTGTACAGAGCAGCCTCGTTCTGAGAGAAAAGTTACCTTCGTGAAGACAGGGGCAGCCATAATGGGTTGCCCGTTTAATCCTTGTGAAGAGCTGTGGTTGGGAGTTGGACTCTGAAGATGAAAAAAAGTCCAAAAAAAGGGATGGATGGATCAAATTATATAAACTTAAACTAAAATAAAGAATATGTAGTGAAAGGAAAACCTTTGAGGTATTCTACCTCAGCCTGGGGTGTTTGTGCTGGAGGTGACAGGACAGGCACTACAGAGTTTAAAGGCTGTGACGTAGCTGTTGTTGAAGCCGTGTGTTGCAGCTGTGGAGTAGATATGACTGGGACAGATGCTGACGCCCCTTGGGCTTCTCTAAGTTCTGAATCACCTGTTGAAACAGGAAACACCTGCACAGACAGCACAGACGTTTCCTCCTGAGCAGGATGTGCTGCTGATGCCACAGATTCTTCTGATAACTCTGAGACTGGAAGTATAGCAGCAGATGTCCGGATTGGTAGAAGAGGTTCAGATGCTGTTTGAGCAGCCACTGGAGGCGAGAGCTGCTCCTCTGGTTGTTCCTCGGGGGCCGCTGCAGGCTGGGATGACACGCTCTCCTCCTCCTCTGGAGGGAAGGTTTCATTTAAAGATGACGGTAAAGATGGGGATGACTTTGGTTGGTTTCTCTGCAGCCTTTAAAAATCACAAAAGAAAGAAGTGTTTGTTTCGTTTAGTGTTGATAACTCTTGTTGGTGGGTGACTATAACGACAATGGGGCAGGAACTCACTGGGCTACATGTTCAAAGTGCGGTTCCACATCAGAATCGGAAGATGAGGCACCTGTGAGATTGAACAGGAAGGTGTGTATCAATAAAGAAGTTGCAGTGCGGTATATTAAGGTGTCAAAAAGGAGGAAAGAAGCGATCACCTTCTACGTAGATCTCAGCTGACGTGGAGTCGGTACCGTAGCAGTTAGACGCAAAGCACGAGTAGCGCCCGGTATCCTCCTCGAATGCCTCTGCAATAATCAGAGAGTGCTGCTCACCACTGGTGATGATTTGAATGTCAGGGCTGTTCTCCAGCTCCTTTCCCTCACAGAACCACCTATCGAAGACAAACAAGGTAAACTGATCAGCGGTGAGTTTCTTCCATCTCCGTGACAGTTTTCTTTTGTTTCTTTTTTGCCAACAAAGCCAATCATTACAGGACAATCCCAGCGAGCTTTACATTTGGTGCGTTTCTCTGTTCATTCAGATGTTTCCATTATAGTCATGTTCATTTTTGTTTTAAACCCAGTTTAATTTGATTTCTTTTTTATTAACCTGCTGACACTGTTTCTACCAGCCTGGCCTCTTTCCCACTTCCCTAGTTGTGTTTCTGGCTCGGTAGCATTCAGCAGAGTTGTGCAGGCCTGGAGGGAAATGTTTTGACGAGCAAGCCCTATCCTTTTCCCTGTAAGAGAAGAAGCAGCAGCTTGCCGTGCCACTTCAAACGCTGTTTCTATTCACTGCTGATGTTGTCATGACAAGGAGCACAAAACAGTTAGCATCATTTACTTTAACATCAACGAGTTAAAATAATGAAACGCAACCAAATATGATTTTTTTTTATTAAATTTGTTTATGACTTGATGACAGAGGTGTTTAGATGCAAGGGAGCTTACAGCAGGTCTGAGCCAATAATCAGTGCTGCAGTTTAAAATGTTATGTTATTACATAGCAAAAAAAAAAAGTATTTTAACAAATGTAAAACTTAAAAAAAAATGGCAGAAAACCCTTCCAGCACAACTAGTACTGCACAGCCTTCTTAGAGCACGAGTAGACAGGAGCTGTACTTGGCAACAGTCTATTTTTTTTGTCATTGTAAAACTATAATAACTTCTTCCTCTAACTTCTTCCCCTGCTGGCCAGCAACATATGCAGCAGCCTCTGTGTCAGCGTACATCTATTTTGAGGAGATGAGGCACTGATGCTTTATAAAATAGAGCCAATAAACAAAGAGGAATGGGGAGCTGATGTGTTGCTCTCTGGAAATGCGTCACCACATAGTCCTAATTCATATCATAGCGATTACGCTGAGATTATGGATCATCTGCTTCACTTTTTCTGTTCAGTATGCAGGCTCTGATGTCCCCCGCCGCTGTAGCTGAAGATTTCCAGAGGGCGAAAACACAAACCAGCGCTAAAGGGATGTTCCTGATTCTCGAATGCAGGACGGGCTGGAATGTGTACTGCCTGTGTCCTGTCTGGGCCGAGCTTTGTCACTCTCAGTGAGTAAGAGTCTAAATTGAAAGCATGAGTGGCAGAGGAGGTGGCTTGTCTGTGGGCCAAAGACCCTTGCTTTCTGCACCTGTCTGGGATATTTTCCCTCTGAAGATCAGAACGAGAGAGGAGATTCCCTCATGAACCCCGGGGTCTCTGACTGGCTGACGTAAACACATACGCACAAAGCTAAACATAGACTCAGGATGCACACAATGCTACAACCTGACATATCAGAGAGAGCACACCACTGAAAACAGATGGAAAATATAAGCCTCACAACTCCATTTTGACTCATTTAATTCAGACACGGTAACAGCTACGTCAGACAAAAACACACTTAATTAAATGAGCTCTGTGTTAACACAGAAAGTAGACTTGTAAGTAGAAACTGTTAAAACACACCTCAGATCTTCAGAAATGTACATCTGTGAGACACTGGGGCACACACAACAAAACATATAAAAATATCCACTCGGGAGAAACTGTAAATCATCTTACCAAAGTCTTCACACTTCTGTCAAGAGCTCAGTTCCATTATCAGACACGACTGCAGCTCACATTGCCAGCCCAGTCTAAAAATGGCTGAGAGCTACATTCTCCCTGGACAAGTATAAGGTAGTGGCTCAACAATGTGCAGCGGGGCTAACAAGCCCATGCCCCCTATAGTCAGACACCTCAGCGGGTTAAAGCTGCTCACATACGATTCACATAAAACAGATCAAACAAAACAGCCATGAAAACACCATGTGGCAATTATTATTATTATGACGCCTCTTTAAAAATGTCTAAACTTTTGTTACAGGAGGCCTTTAACTGAATGTGGTAAAAGGTGTAAATTGTTCTTAAATTCTAGCCTTTTTATTTTCAGTGTAGTTTTTGATGATTTATAATTTGTATGACTGCTCATCTTAAAAGGAGAATGCCTCGTGCGGTTATCATTTACTCCCCTGACGACACATAAATCGACACAAACGCTCACTCGTATGGTTCAGAATCAGCTGTCGGCCGTCATCACATGTCACTTCTGTCTGCATCTCCGAATAAACCTCTGCGTCATTCATCCAGAGTTACAACCTAAATGACTTTGTAATTTAGAGACGGGCTCTGACGACAGGTAACCAAAATATGTCTTTTAAAATAAATATATAAATCACATCAGAAAAGACAGTTTTCATCTTTTGCATTTGATCAGCAAAGAATACAGAGTTATACATGCTGATCAGGACATTTCATTGTTAAATACATTGGTGCCAATACATGTATGAAATGTTAATATTATCAGGTGCTGGACTCTAGCATGCATATGTATAACTGTGTGCAGTGTTTAAAAAGCATGGGCATACCATTAATTCATTATTTTATCTACCAAATAAAATATATATATTTAAAAAATAACATATTAAAGTGTATTTCCTTCACCATGATGACCCCTTGTGGAGAAGGAACAGCCGAAAGTAGCTTTTCTCCATATAAATGAAGGCTAGCTGAAGAGGATTAGGGCTGAAGAGGATTAGGGCCGCAGAACCCCCCCCCCCAAACTTTTACCTTTGTAATAAATGTCTGTTGCAATACTTAAACATGGTTACATTTTTAAAAATCATTATATTGTGCAGTAAAAGCTTAAGATATATTTTTATGTACCAAATGCAAAATCACTAACATAATGCTGCAAAATAAATGTAGTGGAATAGAAAGTTTGATATTTGCTGCTGAACAGTAGTGAAGAAGAAGAAGTACAAAGTAACATTGTATCCCTTGTGTTCTCATGCTATGTACTCACTACTCAAACAAAATCATTCAGCTGAATTAGACCCTTGTGTGTGCTGCTAAAAGTCCACTGGGATGCTTCTGTTGAGGAAAACCAACAGCACATTGAGCTTTTACAAACACTGCATTTGAAAAAAATGTGTAGAGTCTGAAACAGATACTGTGTCCTGCAAAACAAAGAATAACTTAATGATGACTAATGATCTTACCGGACTTCAGGCAGAGGGAGTCCTCTAACAATGCAGTCCAACCGGACCTTGGTGCCCTCAGAAACCTCCCTGCTTTTCAGTTTCTGGATGAAGCGAGGCGGTTCACACACAGGCTCTGCTGGATATGGAGTTTCTGTTAAGGCAAAGCTTTGAGGCTCTTCCTCCGCCTCCTGGAGCACAGAGTCACACTGGTGCTCCTCAGTAATCGAGCAGTCCTGAAACTCCACATGTCCTGTCTCAGAACCCAGCTGGGCAACTGGTTGGTGTGTAACGGGAGGGCTGGGTGTCTCCTTCTCCACCTCCATGGACATGACTGCGCGCTCCCGGTTGTCAGCGACGAGGGGATAAGTTGTCCCATCGTTCTGGCTCTTGTTTGGGATCCTGCTCCTGTGGGCTTTGCAGGCTCTCGGGCGTATCCGTTTGGAGCTGTTGGCCTTGAACAGAGAGGACAGCTCCTCAATGAAGTCAGCTGCCTTATTGAGGAACTCCTTCTTGGACTGGGTCTCCACACCGTAAGGGGCATTTCTTGCTGACCTGTTATAGTCTTGGAATCCTTCACCAAAGTCCCTGCTGCTCCTGATCACATTGTCCTGCCGTGTGGATGCTTTGTGCATCTTTCTGTCAGATGTGAAATTTTCCGGCTGAGTGAGGGGCACAGTTGAGGGGGAAGCAGAAGGAGCATTAGAGGGGTTAGAGATGGGAACAGAACTGGGTGTGGATGAAGAAACTGAGGGTGAGGAGATTCTGGACGGGGTAGATGGCGTGACAGAGGCTTTGACCTCTGCCCTCTCCTCACGAGGCTCGTGTCCGATGGCCTGGCGGGCCAGGTTCACGCTCTTATCCAGTTCCTCCTGGCTGAGGAAGGCTGAAAGGTCTGGAAACTGGGGGTCACTGTGGCCAATAGTGTCCTCCGCCTTGCCTTTGAGTGACCCGTAGATCTGAATGCGAGAGGACGAAGCGTCTGAGCGGCTCATCTCGCTGTGGCGCTGCTGGGCTGTGGCTTCTGCCAGGTAACTCTCCCTTAACAGCTGAGACAGCGACGGTGGCTGGTCAATGCTGTTCTCTTGCATGTTGCTAAAATAAACACAAGATTTAATTTAAAAAGTATGAAAGTAAAAATATTCATGTAGGCTTTCGGGCTTAATGTGATCCTCTGCAGGTTTATAGAATAATTTCCTGCCCCCCCTCTTAAATAAGTCATTAACAAACGTGAAAGAAACGAGACACCCTGCACACTTGTGTGTAGCTGATCCACATGAATGTAAATCAGTGAATGTCAGCAGAGTGAAATGTCACAAACAAATACATTCTGAGGTGATCAGCTTCTATCTTAATGCAGTCAGTGGTGTGATCACGCATCCTGTGTGATCTAAGATTGAAAAGATTTAAACAGCTGTGGATGGAAATCTAACTCCTGAGGACAAACTAATGCAAAACATCAATTTGCTGACTTCAAGCATTTAGAAAAGTTGCTGCTTGACAATCAGCGCTCAGTTGTCAGAATAACTCCTTACGTACAAACAAATCCAGTCCTGATTAAAATCTGCGACAAACATATATTATAGTGGCTCATTTCCTCCATATTTTAATTCTTGGACACTAATGGAGTAGCTTGGGATTTTTCACATGTCACTGATCTTATAAGGCGCCTCGGTATAGCGCCTCAATTCACCTTCTGTTTGAAACAAGGCATTTTCACTCCCGTCCTTCTTTATTTAATCCAACTTTCTGATTCGCTGCCCCTCATCACCCTCTGTTTTTCTACAAGTGACTCAGTATGACGTCAGAGAGGAGTATATTCTTATGGTTATCTCAGGCACTCTGGCCACTATCTGAAACCGAATGCTTTTAAAGCAATTGGAAGCTTGAGTGTTTGGACTCATGATGATTACTTATTTCAGTAACTTTGGCCATGTTTAATAAACAGTATATATGACATGTATATCCTTGATTTACAGTTTTATTTTATTCTATCTCAATCAAAAGATGCCAAAACATGAAAATTAACTGTTTCTCTTTTGACTTTTGTTAGATAGAAAATTCAATAGCTATCACTATTTCCACTAATTAATGACACTGAGTTAACAGTTTATCAAGAAACTAACTGGATTCCCAGCGAGTAAACAGTAAATCTGAGAAATCATTCGTGGTTCTTTAGGTCTCTGACAGGTTTATCAGATCTTTATGTTCAGAAGTGCGTTAAATCAATTTAAAGCTGACGTCTTGTTTCAATGCTTTCTGTCTGCGTCGTGTGTTAAGGAGTCAGTAAAAACTATACAGTGATAAGTATCTGAGCTATAACTCTCGCTACTGCAGTTTTGTTTGAACAATCCCTTGTGAAATATTTGGCACGCAGTCAGAACATGAATGCAGAGCCCGGGGTTAAAAGCAGAGATATGTAATAAAAATAGCTTTTTATTTTAGCTTAAATTCAGCCTCGACAGGGTATTAGGTTCATGTGCTGTCACCAGATCTGAGAGACACAGGCAGGCTTTTTTACCCCCCTGACCACCTCAGATCAACATTTTTATGAGGTTTAGATTTTGCAGCGCTTTCTGACACCATGCATGAGCAAGTTATTGAATGCAGACATGAGATAGGGTACACATATGCCACTGACACTCAAATCAGTGCAATTAGGAGAGACAGCGATGCCCTTCCAACAGACCTGAAGCTGCAGCTGTTGTGTACATTTATCCTTTGCAAACAGGCTCCAAGCCTACCAAGTCATATCTAATAATAGCGAGGGGTCAGTTTACTCAAGGGAAATCAACAAAAAGAAAAAAAGAAAAGAAAAGCAGCAGCAATGCACCTGTGGGCTCTTGCTATCATAAGTTTGATCATTAATCAAGTTACACAAACACTACTATAATTATCATAAGTGTGGCACTGCTGAGTGAGATGACACACATGAACAGACCCCTTGACTAAACACAACAGTCCACACAGGTTAAGCTCATTGAATTAAACAGGAACGTATGGTCCAAACAGAAACAGATTAAAGCTTGTCTGAGGCTCAGTGTCAGTGTTTCTGAGGCTATACACAGCATCTGAGGCTGATGCCAACAGACGTCAACGAGATGCACGAACAATTAAATTAGGGGCTGGTGTGTTTTTACCTTCAGAATAAACCCAGCTGGCCCCTGTGGAAGGACTAGTAAATCCTCAGAGTGCACCTGTGCTGAAAGGGGGCCGATTCCAGTCTTCAGGCTCCTGCCACCCGGGAAAATCTCAGACACCGGCAGCTGCTCGGCCTTCCCTCTTTTCTTGCTGAGAATTAACCTTGAAGTTTACAGGAAAATGTGGAGCCGGGCAGCTACGGTAACCTGTCACCAGTAAAAGTAGCAACATTTGCCAGTGCAATAGTGGCAGGTTATTTTGGGGGAGGCCTTGCCCATGTGGCTGGGTGGTGTCCCTCCTTATTGGTCATGGGGAGCTGTGCTGTAGGGATTCCTCCTCCTGTGTTTCATCGCAGACCTCCGTACTGCAGAATTAGAAGCCCCTTGGCGAACCTTTCTCACTCACTCACTCACTCACTCTCACACACACACACACACACACACACACACACACACTCGTGTGAACCCTGCAGATGAGCAGATAAAAATCAATTTCCAAACAGAATTTGCATTAGATAAAGAAACGACAACAGTAAGCGTCTGTCATTAGTGTGACAAATACTAAGACTCAAGGATTTTATTGATTTTGAGATAAAAACAGATTGCTGAAACAGTATTTGAGCCATTCACAGTGGGTTTAAACATGAATTAATTTTGCATCATGTAAAATTAAAAGGTGAGACATGTAATCTAGTACAGCCAGTGTTCAGCATCCCTAACGATTTAGATTCCTCTTGACTTCATTAGCTGTATTACAACCCCGCTTGATGACAGGACCCAGTTGTAAAAGCTAGAATAATGAAATCATGTCCTGTGATTAGTTCATTTAATGTAACGCGAGATAGAAACAAAAAGCAAGCCTGAGCATCTAATTACACTTAAAACAGTGTAGGAACTTGTATCAAACATTTATTTGAGTGACTTGTTTAACAAAAAACGCACCTGTGACAAAAGCTAGTGTACACATACCGGTATGCAGAGGCAAAAACTATTTACAACATGAAGAGCATGTGCTCTGGCACAAAACCACATTTGCATATCATTTGCTTTGTTAAAGTGGACCCATTATCCTGTTCCAGTGGTGACTGCTCAAACTAAACATCAGAGTTTCAAATCATGAGTGCAGTGAACATACGGGTAACCACTGCGAGGCTGAGGTATCAAACTGCTTTAAACACTAAATTTGAGACAGATTTTTTTTTTTTCCCGGCTCTCTATGATGTCACTCTAAGCAGATATCCTTAATACGGTCATTCAGCTATGCAGGCCTGTGACTGAAGCCCCTCCTACTTGCTGTTCAAACCTTTTGTTCATGCGGCGGCAGCCAATCAAAAGAAAGCGAACCCAAAAACAACCTGCTTCAGGCGGCACTGAGGCTCAGTATAAGATAAACAGGGATTATTTTGGATGGGAAATCATGCAGAGCCACTCTGGTTGGGTCCAAGAATACAAACATGGAGGTGGCAATTTAGGGGGAAATTTAGGCAAGGTGAGGTTACATAAAATAAATAAAAATGTAAAAATAAAATAAAATCAGGAAATCCTCAAATGGTATTATGTGGTCCTTTTAACTGTATGGCACTCAGTGTTACTTCCTGTATACGGAAACCTCCTCCTCCTACGTGCAAGGCTTAAACAAACAAGTTGTCATTAAAGGCAGAATGACTTGAGGGTAAACCAGTGGGTGAACCAAAGCTTTAACTTATTAGTAAAGAATAAAATTAAATGGCTCAGTGACTCAGACAGCATACAACATTGAGAACATAAACTGGAACCCAACACATTGTGTTTAAAGAAAAAACAAAAGAACAGTTATCCTCTTTGGCAAAACTGGAAAATACAACCTGGCTTACCCAAACAGTAAAGGCAACAGCAATAACCCTTACATCTGGATGTAGCGTTTTCAGTGGGAGAAACATTTTCGTCAATCGGTGACTTCTTCAGTCTCAGCTGACCAACAACCACTGATCAAAAACCATGGTCTTTGGTTGGGGAAACCTGCACTCAGCTGAGACTGAAGAAGTCACTTGGGATAAGTGACGAAAATGTTTCTCCCACTGAAAACGCTACATCCAGATGAACAGAATCAACTTTTTGGGAATTACTTACCTGGATGACTGAGCATAAGACAAGACATTTTAAGCAACAGGAAGAAGAGAGTCATAGCTAAGCTGAGTGACCTAGCTCCCACTTCTTTCCACACTCATTTGTGTTGACTGTAGCCACTGAGATACACAATATGTGGGCGACACCAAGGGATTTATGATATTAACACACAAACAATATTATTAGCAGCAGCAATAGAGTCTTAATTAGCCCCGTATATCAAAGACAACACAAGACACTTCCATGTTAAAGGTTAGGAATGGATCGTCAGCTTCATCATGATATTCAGTCAGACGGACACCGTGAAGGCACTCTTCAGATGAGCAGAAGATGAAGAAATCAGAAGGAAAGCACCAAAATGGAAGTCTGTGAGCCACTTTTTCCTTTTTTTAAATCCTTCTGCTCAACAACCCATCATGCTGTCTTTGTTATTCACAGTGTTTCGTGACCTCGAGTTAAAAAGGGATGACGCACTGTTAGCGTTGTACCTAGTCCAGGGAGACAACTTGTGATAAAGACTTAAGAGGCACAGTATTAGTTCTGCAGCAAATCCAGTGACGCCGGCCATCACGAGTCCTCGCTGGCCCGTTTGCGAGACTGGTCACCTCTGGAAAACAAGCACAAGACCCAAGTTAAAGCAGATGTGACTCAGTCTTCATTTGATGCTAAAGACTCTGGAAAACTGACCGTGGGAATCCATTCATGGAGAGCTCCATCTGTAGTTTCTGGTCATGAGCAGCGTAGTCTTGCAGCAGAGACTCCACAGCAGGAGGGTTAATCTGGGGGATAAACCCGGAGAAGAGATCTGGGGCGAGCTGGGCCCACTCTGAGAGAGGAAACCAAAATCAAAAATTAATTAATTAACTAAAAAAAAAATAAAAAAAAAATCTGTGAATAAGAGGAGTGTGAGATAAATAATTTATCTAAAATCACCTGGTCGGAGGCTGTAGAGGCCCTTAACCACACTAGCCATTGTTGAGGGTTGCACTTCAAAGGGCATGGACCGAGCTTTAATGAGCAGAGCTGAAAAGAACGAGCACAATGGACAAGATGGTGTCAACTGACTTGACCAAAGGGAGGATTTTTATTTATTTAATTTCCCCTTTTTGTGACTTTGCATCACATCGTGATTAATCAGAGCAAAGCGCATGAGATGAAGCGGTACACTCACGCATCAGTGTGTTCACGTGTTTTTCTGCGACGTGATCAGCGAACAGCTTCATCAGATCCTCTCTGAGGTCTCGGTTCAGTTTGGACTCAATGTAGAACTTGTTCTGAAAAGAGAAGCGTGTGCAAACATAAATTTAAGTAACAAACTAACACAAAACTACACTTCCCTGCATGGGATTTGCCAAATATTTGATTAAAAAGGGGGGAAAAAAGCTGATAAGTGGTACCTACCAAGTACATAAAGACGGGGACTATACACTGAAGAGAAGCTATATATTGTGTCAGTGCAATGTTGAAATTTTCAATGAAGTTCTCGAGTGGGCTAGCCTGCAAAACATTGCAAAAAGAATTAGTTTTTTTAGTTTCTGCATGTGCTGTACGATTACATCTTGCATTTGGGTTTGCTTACTTGTAGATGGGCGGAAACCTGCTGCAGGTGACCTGTTATTTTTGATGTCAGATCATTGTAGAGCAGCTCAGAGTGCTGCTGACAAACACACTTGTAGACATAACTAGGAAAACAAAAGACAGGCATTTGAGGTTATATTAAAATTCTCAGTTAATCACATGGTAATATGTAATATATATATATATATATATATATATATAGCTAGCTTCTTATGGCAACAGAAATCATAATCTGAGGGGGGGTGTCTAGTTCAGAGGGGTGTTTATTCAACATCCCTTTACTTGTGCTGTCTCACCTGTATATCTGTGCATAAGAAACCGAGATGTGGTCTGTGGGATTCTGAATCAGCAGACGGTCAACTGCCTTTTCCAGGTTTGGCCAGTGGTTTTTCCGGTAGTCCTCCACTGCCATTGCATTCAGAACTGTGTGAAGAGAGGGGAGCTGAATTAAGCCTTCATATCAGACCGAACAGAAGCCAAAAGCATCACTCTCCACATACATTACTAACATAATCGGAGGCCGAGCTGCGGTGAGACCGTGAGCTCTCGGGCCCTGCTTCGAGTGAACTTACGGAACTTGGAAGTCGAGTCGAGGGCGAATTTTCCCTCGGAAGCAGCTCCCGGAGCGGTGCTGTCAGTCTCGCTGACTTCGCTGCTCTCGCTGCCTGTATCCGAGTCCATGAACTTTGACCCGCCGGTTGCACCGGACCACAGTTTCCCTTGTCGAGTACCCGCTTCTCCAACCGGCACCGTCGCACAGACGGGCTGCGGGACCGTCGATATCTCCGACAGCTGGCTGCTAAGATACGTGCGGACTTTATTACTGCCGCTCGCGCGGTAGTTGTGGTTATGGTCGTCTTTTACGTCCAAACTGTCATCTTCCATAGCCTCCATTTTCACTGGTCCGGTGAACCGAAGCACTGCGTCGCTAGATGAACATTTCAGACAACAATTAAAGATGAAGACAAAAACTGTCAGGCGTCTCCGGCGGAGTCCATCACCGTTTTCCTTTTAAGTTTTACGACACGCCGTATTACAGGGCAGCTGAAAGGCTGTTGGGAAATGTAGTTCCGAGGTTTTAGGGCTATATAATGTTCCTTAGCTTTCTATACGTGGATCTGCGGCTAGCTAAACAATGTGATAACCACCTAATTGTTAATGATAAGCCGAGTGACAACTAAAATGCTTAATAAAACACATTTAAAACTAGGTACCATAATACGCATGCGCAAGCCCCCGATGCGGTCCACCAAATTTGATGTTGAAATTGGACCCCACCGTCTCACCAAACTTCAAGAGCTCACGTGACTCAGGAACTAGCCGGATGAAACACTAGGTGGCGCTGTGTTAATGTCTGACGATACTGATATTGACACCAATCAGATGCGTTTGCAATAATAGAAATGAGAGGTCAGAAAATTTTTCTTTTCCTATATTTTTTACTGAGAACTCCATGAGAAATAACAACTAGAATGATGTAAAAATGTTTCTTCTTAAAACGTAAACAAAACATTACCTTGTCAATGGCATGTGAATTATGTTGGTGTAGACATGTATCCAACACAGTGGCTCAATTATGTCTATATACCAACACTTTGCAGGCAGCAGACTCCTTAATGCTCAATGAAAAGTGACACAGGCAACAAAACCAGGTTTATAAGGAGGACAAAAAGTGCCATTTTCAATGTGAATATATTCCTAAGGCTTATTATTACAACTCAGTATACCTTTGTACAGATAAAAACCATCATCTACCCTTTGATGAGTATGTCTCACATCAGAGTATAAAAATAAGAGGCTTGACCATAAAAAGTAGCTGCCACATGTCAGAAGGAACACCTTGTCGATAGTTATATATTTTTTTCCAAATTTTAAATGACAGATTAAACATACAAAGCTTATGACAACGAAGGAGAGTGTTGATAAAGTGTTCTTTGGTCTAAAATTAAAGAGTACTGTCACTTTTCCACCAACGACCCTTATGAAAAGGCAGAACTGAACTTTCTATATTGCAGTTAGTGCGTTCAAGTAAACCATCAGAAGATTTATGTATGTGTCTGAAACTCATAGTACCCACCATTTATCAGCTGCTGGCTTACAAACTGATGTTTCTAATGGTAGCATGAACCAGCTCTAAAAAGTATTATTAGACCACAGGTGATGTCGTTGTATGGATCGAAAATAACATTTGGAACATTTGCCTGTAGTCACTGCAATGTAGAAATTAAAGCTTAATCTAAATTAAAGTAATAATTCAATTTCTGAAAATGAATGCAAAATCAGAAAAGAACATGGAAAGTAAACATAAGGGAAAAAAAAAAAAAAAAAACCCACAGTACTCTATTTAGTAAGTAGTATACAGTATGTAGTTTCAGACACATGTGCATGTGACCAAACAGGGCAGAGAAAGAAAGAAGAGGGGAAAAAAAACCTGCTGCATATTCACACAAAGTTGCCACACAACTTCAACTTTATGAAAAACGAGAGCAGGGTTTCCACCAGAATACTGACAGCCCAGAGGCCCGCTGAACACTAAACATGTTTGAATGTATTTACATTTACTTTCAATCTATGAAAGAGCAGCTACAGCTGTTCAGTTTGTTAGCCCACAAATACACACACTCAGAAGAGTTACAACAGGGAATCCTGAAAGTAAAAAATGAACAGGTGAACTGTGATAAACTAATACTCTTTTTTTGATTTGTGTAGCTAACAGCCAAGACTTTTTCGTCTAATTTAATGCTCTTCCACTCATACAGCCTATTATTTACTACCTACTTGTGGTTTGAAAAGCGAGAAAGACACTGGATTATTTGCTACCAAACAGAATAAATCTCCTTTGACCACTGGGTCTAACAACATTTCTGGAGGAAACCCTGAATATTAAGGATGAAGAGTCAAAAATATATGAAACTTATATGTATATATTTATATATATCTATAAAAAGACAATTAGTGCTTTGTTGACTGGGTAATTTACATTTAAAGGTGTGTGGTACTCTCAGTCTTTTCAGAATTATTGTCTGTCTGCACACTTGACGTGGCCTCAGTGGCTACAGTGTGCTGTACTATGTCTTTGAGGCATGTTTCTCCATCCACTGCTGGTACTACGTCGGCATCCTCCGGCTCGCTGTCGTCTTCCTCCCCTTCAGCACAGCATTCAGAGTCCTCGCTGTCACTCCCGCAGGAGCTCGACGTCTCATCTTCAGAGTCAGAATAAACCTCTGCCCCGTGGAAGATATAGTGATTTGGTGGTTGAAACAGGTATTGGCCTGCTGTGGAAAACAAAAGAGGATCAGTGAGCTTTGCACACCTATCTGGGATCTGTTCATTGTTTATGACAGTTGTATGGAGGGAGAAAAAACTGCTGAGCAAAGGGACACGCAACATGTCTTTGCACGATTTTGTCACACATCCAAAATAAATTTATTTGTTACATTAAAGCAGCTTTGCTTGTTTACCGTGGTCTAAAGCTTACCCTCAAGGCGTTTGCTGATTGGAGTTCTGTTAACTCGACTCATCCAGCAACGTCTACGAAATTCAAGGTTGGAGGTTTGAATCTTTCGTTCGGGTGCCTCCTCTTTTGGCGCACCTTCTGCTGCTTTCTCTGGAGATTCAGTGCTCTCCGTTGGACACTGAGCATTGGGACAAGGCTCTAGAGGTGTAACATTATTATCAGCAGTCTCTGTGACATTCAGACTTTCTGTCTCCTCCGAAGGCATATTTACTGAGTCTGTAGTGTGCCGCCTCTGCTCCTCCTGAGTCACATCACTCGAAGCAGACAAGGCCTCACTTGGTGGCTGTTCTGGTAACCGAGGGGGTTTCTCTGTGATCTCAGTTAATCTTACAGTGTTGTAGCAGAGCTGCTCAAAGTCTCCACCCAATCGATGACAGAGCTCGTTGATAATGACGTCACAGTCCCCGAGTAGCTCCACGTCAAAGTTCAGATGAGGCAGCTGCTCCCGATTGATCAGGACCTGAGGCACTTCATGAGGAATGGAGTCTGGATAGAGAGGAAAAACAAATATTCGGTGTTTGAATGACATGCAAAGCATACAGAAACATATCGGTTAGTATGTTTAATGTTACAGACACTAAAAGTGAATCCGTTTCGATAAAACATACTTGGGATGAGGGCAACCGGTCGGACTTTAAGCGAAGAGCCAATGACGATCAAGAGATCCACCTCATCTTTATCCTGTTTCATGGCTCTGTGAAACATTTCTGGAAGGTTCTCTCCAAAGAAGACAATGTCTGGTTTCATGATTGCCAGAGGGATATCTGGACACCGTGGACAATGAGGGACAACCTGATGGATGAATTTAATGTATTATTTATTTACTACAGCGCCACTAAACACCATCCAAATTTTATGGGGTGGGCAATCACTCACAGCAATAACAAGGCAATCTTTCTGGAATATTTTAAACAGTCAGCTATGTTATGGGTTGTTTGGCAGATAAAACTAAAAAGGGTATTATCAGCTTTTGATGTCCATGTGGTTTCCCTTGTTTACAAGTAATTACGTAGATATTTGAGACCCCTAACAGCAAATATATACAGATAAATCCTTATACTTATTAAAGAGGTTTTTCACACGATGTTTCTACATGCAATCTGTATCTGCATTATTGGCCTTGGTGATGGTGCAACATCCAACAGTGTCTGCAAAAAAGTGGTATCCTGGATTAGATTGCAGTGAACACATACCTGGTTAAAGATGTCTTCCCTTATAGCCTCACAGTCCACTTTGTGCTTACAGACGAGACAGGATGCAGTTGCAAATGACCCTAAAATATAATTGACATTGAATTACTGGGGAAGAACTATAAAAAAAACAAATAACGAAATAAGCAAGCGGGATCAATCACATGCACCACTCACCGTGACACTGGATAATCCGCTGAACCCCAGCCACTTGTTCCAGTGTATCAATGTTTTGCGTATAATTGCGCAGCAGCTTTCTTTGCTTATCTAGCATAGATATAAATCTATGACAGGGAGAAGGTTCAAACTGCCCAGGGTAGATCTCCTGTAATATAAAATTATGCATTCAGTACTTGTGAAGAAAATGCAAACATTGCTATAGTCATATGCCCCCACCATGGCTTTTCTGGACCATATTTAAACACTTAATAACTGTTTATATTTCATGCCTCATAGCATGGTTTGAATATATTTGATAATAATAAATCAGTGATCAATCTTTAAAACCTTTTTTTAAACCTTTTTCAGAGTGCAGTATTAACTGACTTAGAACACAATATATATACAAAATGCTTAATGCAAACTAGTCTGTGCATTCAAAGCAGTGCTAGGAAACCTGGCATGTGTGGGACTTCCACATCAGTTTCTCACACTCACTGAAATGGCAGCTCAGGTCCTTTTGTAATGTTATGACCCAACCCATCTTATGAGATCTGTTTTAATCTCTATTAGCAAATACATACAGTACTTTATTCGGAGTACTTAATTGCAATTTTATTCATGTAGCACATTTATTAATATGTAAACACAATGTGCTTAAGAGAGAAGATAAAAACATTAAATGCTGTGTAAGTTTACAAGACACACCCACACAGCTATTGAACTTTAAGCAATTTTTTCAACCAGGAAAAGTATTGCTGTGAGGCAACAGTGCTACCCACTTTACCACAATATGCTACCATATATGGACCACCTTCCCACCCTATTACAGATATTGTGTCTATGATAAGGGACCCTCTGACTTCTGTATAGCCTCTGTTATTTTGTGGATCTTATTTGATCACTCCTGTGTTCTTTTACTATTTCACTGTTTGGAGAATTCCCCACGATCCTTTAAATTTCCCGTCCCTGCAGGGGCCTGATCAAATCTGGTGGGAACACAAACAGTTCTTGTGATAAAATTTTAAGTTACTTTAGGAAAATTAAACAATTTCAAGCTAAAAGACATACAGGGAGTGCAGAATTATTAGGCAAATGAGTATTTTGTCCACATCATCCTCTTCATGGATGTTGTCTTACTCCAAGCTGTATAGGCTCGAAAGCCTACTACCAATTAAGCATATTAGGTGATGTGCAGCTCTGTAATGAGAAGGGGTGTGGTCTAATGACATCAACACCCTATATCAGGTGTGCATAATTATTAGGCAACGTCCTTTCCTTTGGCAAAATGGGTCAAAAGAAGGACTTGACAGGCTCAGAAAAGTCAAAAATAGTGAGATATCTTGCAGAGGGATGCAGCAGTCTCAAAATTGCAAAGCTTCTGAAGCGTGATCATCGAACAATCAAGCGTTTCATTCAAAATAGTCAACAGGGTTGCAAGAAGCGTATGGAAAAACCAAGGCGCAAAATAACTGCCCATGAACTGAGAAAAGTCAAGCGTGCAGCTGCCAAGATGCCACTTGCCACCAGTTTGGCCATATTTCAGAGCTGCAACATCACTGGAGTGCCCAAAAGCACAAGGTGTGCAATACTCAGAGACATGGCCAAGGTAAGAAAGGCTGAAAGACGACCACCACTGAACAAGACACACAAGCTGAAACGTCAAGACTGGGCCAAGAAATATCTCAAGACTGGTTTTTCTAAGGTTTTATGGACTGATGAAATGAGAGTGAGTCTTGATGGGCCAGATGGATGGGCCCGTGGCTGGATTGGTAAAGGGCAGAGAGCTCCAGTCCGGCTCAGACACCAGCAAGGTGGAGGTGGAGTACTGGTTTGGGCTGGTATCATCAAAGATGAGCTTGTGGGGCCTTTTCGGGTTGAGGATGGAGTCAAGCTCAACTCCCAGTCCTACTGCCAGTTTCTGGAAGACACCTTCTTCAAGCAGTGGTACAGGAAGAAGTCTGCATCCTTCAAGAAAAACATTATTTTCATGCAGGACAATGCTCCATCACACGCGTCCAAGTACTCCACAGCGTGGCTGGCAAGAAAGGGTATAAAAGAAGAAAAACTAATGACATGGCCACCTTGTTCACCTGATCTGAACCCCATTGAGAACCTGTGGTCCATCATCAAATGTGAGATTTACAAGGAGGGAAAACAGTACACCTCTCTGAACAGTGTCTGGGAGGCTGTGGTTGCTGCTGCACGCAATGTTGATGGTGAACAGATCAAAACACTGACAGAATCCATGGATGGCAGGCCTTTGAGTGTCCTTGCAAAGAAAGGTGGCTATATTGGTCGCTGATTTGTTTTTGTTTTGTTTTTGAATGTCAGAAATGTATATTTGTGAATGTGGAGATGTTATATTGGTGTCACTGGTAAAAATAAATAATTGAAATGGGTATATATTTGTTTTTTGTTAAGTTGCCTAATAATTATGCACAGTAATAGTCACCTGCACACACAGATATCCCCCTAAAATAGCTAAAACTAAAAACAAACTAAAAACTACTTCCAAAAACATTCAGCTTTGATATTAATGAGTTTTTTGGGTTCATTGAGAACATGGTTGTTGTTCAATAATAAAATTATTCCTCAAAAATACAACTTGCCTAATAATTCTGCACTCCCTATAAATGGGTTTTTTTTTTTCTTAACTGTTGCCAAATGTCAAAATGGGTCAAATTTAACTGAACATTATGTTATGTTTTAAGTAACTTAAAAAACAGGTTCTGATTCTCCATTTAAAAGTTGGTGTAAACATGGGGGTGTGGGGCACCGTATTAAACAACATTACAAAATTTAACAGGAACTCAGAAGCGGCTTACATTTAAGTAGTTTCCCTTTCTAAATGACCAACACCCTTTCACAGAATGAAAGTGCACAATCCACTAGTCATGTAGACCTTGCAATGGTCTACATGAAGAGATTTATGGTTTGGATTAAGATGAATAATTCTTTGTTAGAGAGCATTCAAGTTGTTATTCTATTGTTCATGTAAAACCAACCTTAGCAAACTTAAAAAACGGTCTAGGGTCCCGTCTGAAGTACTCAATGTCAAACATAGCTTGAGGATCTGGAAGATCTGGAAAATCTACAGCAAGCCGTGCATAAATTCCATCTCTGGAGCGGAAGTCTGGTATTCCACATGAAACTGAAACCTACAACAAATAAAATAAAAATAATAAGGAAATGCAATGAACACTAGTACTGAAAATCGAATTTACACAGTAGAGCTACATGATAAAGTAAAAAATGCATACCCCAGCACCAGTCAACACTAGTATCCTTTTACTTTCATGTAGTAGCCTGACTACATCTTCTAAGGTATTAATATCTTTCCGCTTCTTTCTTTTTGGAGGCTCTGAGATGTTGATGATGATCTGCCACAATGTCATGTCATCTAAATCTGGTGGGAGTACAGTCTCGGGCAGCAAATCCCTCAGGATGGCCCTTGGATCTGTCTCTCTAATGTGCTGCTGGATGAAACTGTAGGAACCTGCGAGCAAGAACATAACATCTCAGTATGGCTGGATTTCAAAAATTGTACACACATACTTGTACAATGCAAACAATTATTATGTGGTTTAAATATATACATACACACTAAATACATATTATAAGTGGCATAATCTAAGATATTGTAGTTTATTAATGATCTGATTATCTTAGTTACCTATTTGCGGTTGAGGAGTCCAGTCGCTGGAGCTTGCATGTGAGGACCTGTCATCGTCTTCAGTGATGTGCTCCGGAGTGACAGCCAAACCGTTAGAGGGAAGATCATCGTGCCCAAGAAAATCTAAGTACAGACATGGAGAAAATTAACTAAATAAGACTAGATATAAGTCGCGACTCTCTTTAATAACTGCTACGACCCGTTACAAAAGTAAATCGGTGAACGCAGTCTTTCAAAGTCAACTTTCAACCGGCTAACAAACGCTAAGTTGCTCTCAAAGTTTTGCGTGGTTATGAAAAAGTTAAATGGACAAATTTGTGCTGGCAGGATCACTGATAGAGTTCTACTTCCGTTTAGCGAAATATAATTTAGTGGAAAAGTTCCCGTTTTCAGGAGTACACAGTTCTCGACACCCACACAGCATTACTGTATTTAACATTAGCAAAGTTAACTGTTTCACATGGAGCCAGTTAGCTCACCGGTTAAGTTGGCAAAGAGAATTTTTCTCACTGTAAGTCACTTAAATACTCAAAGTTTTTCTCTCTTTTTATACCTGGACTGTCCTCGGTTGCGCCAAAGACAGTGGTATCGTCCAGTTTCCCAACTGGCTTGTGAGGGTCGGAGAGCAATACTTCCAGTCCATTGTTGTCTCCGCCTAGCGCTGCCGGGGCCTGTTCTACCGCCATCACCGGCTTAGCTTCCTTCTCCGCGGGCTGCGCACAATTCAACGCCGCCTCCCAGCTCTCAGTTGCCGCGGAGACGCACGAGAACTGGTCCGCTTCGACGGCTTTTAGTCCATAGTTAGTCCCTGGACTGATTTTCGAAATCTTAGCCGGAGGTTCCCCCGTATCGGAGGCGCCCGAAAGGGCCGTTTTGAGACTGTTCTCTCCGTCCGCCATCTTCAGCCCGCAGAGCCGCTGAGCAGGAGCCTTCCTCTCGGACAGCTGGCTCATTTGCATAGCACACGTGACTCGTTCTCCACCAGTAGTCACGAGCGAAACGCCCCCCTCTACGTCGCTGACATTATACCATAACAAATATTGTTGCCTTCAAGTGCTGTCGGATGATTTCTAATCATAGGTTAGCCCTCACGAATCTTTCAAGCCTTTCGGTGATGTGTTTCGCGTAAATATAAACGATTTTATATTGACGTGCAGCCGTTGAAAGCTTAATTAATGGCCCAGTTACAAATCTGTCATTTTCTTTTTTCGTTGCCACACAAGCCTTAAGTATGTGAAAGAAATTTAGTTTTACTACGTAAAAATATAACATTTTTAATTTCCTAAAGCTACCATTGCCTTTGTTTCTTAGCCAGATGAATAAATGAATTTTCTAGTAAGCAGGACCATTATCAAGACCCTTGAACGCATCGTACGTCATACGGTAAAAAGGGGCAGCTGGGCTCTCCCAACAACTCAGGAGAGATCTCCCTTGACAATTTTAACAGTTTAATAATCCCTGAAATCTAACGCTAGCTGACAAAACCATACTAAGACAAACTTTGCTAACAGTTAGTAGTTAGCTAGTTGGTTATAGTAAGTGAGTGAGAGGGGGGACCCTTTGGCAACCCTTTAACTGATCAGCTGTGATCACGTTCAGCAGCATTTGTGGTCCGTTAAAAGAAGCCATACGTGCTTCTCCGACAGATTTTTATGGAGGCTGTTTTGAGCTGTAAACCTGAGGATTTGGAGGATTACTACGGGTTACTGGGATGTGATGAACTGTCATCGGTAAGTTCTCGTCAGTGGGTTTAAGGCTCAGACTATTTCCTGGGTTGCTGAACGGATATAGTCTCGATCTATAAGTCAGTAATTATTTGGGTCAATAGCCTGTACGCTGCTGAGTCAAAAAATGTGAAAATAAAAATGTATGTGTGCCTCAGATTAGGCTGAACCAACAGAGACCTGTTGATGTGAAACTAGTCGTGCGTCATCCAGTGTCTGCCAGCCAGCATTTAAATTCATTTGTGTATAACTAGATTAGATATGCAATCAGTGTGATTTTTTAATGTATCTTACTAAAACAAATCTTTGATTATCAACATCAACACACATATCCACCGTGGTCTTGTGATCGCCAATTTTCACTCAATATTTTACTCAGCAATCAGCAACACTCATAGACTGGCAGAGCTGAGGGTCTCAAATAGTCAATAACACGGTCAAGATAACATAGATCTGATTGATTAGATCACATCAGACTATGAGGTTTGTTTTGTTTTGTTCTCCTGCAGACTGAACAGATTCTCAATGAATACAAGATTCGAGCCTTGGCATGTCATCCAGACAAACACCTCGACAGCCCAAGAGCAGGTAATGCACACACACCACTAACTGTGTGTGAGTCATATTTCATATAACCTTTTTTTCATAGCCCGAAGCAATAAAGTATTACAAAGTGTGCTATTACCCCTTCATTACCTCTTCATTCACACTTTTCTTACATAGTTAATGTCTGTTTCTGATATCTTAACTTCAAAGCAAATAATGCTAATAGAGCGGATGCTTACAGCTGTATACAGTAAATTGTTTTATTAAATTTTAAATTTTATATTAAAACCGTTTTTTTCTGTTGTGAAAGTGGCAGATTTCCAGAAGCTGCAGGAAGCCAAAGAGGTTTTATGCGATGAAACCAAAAGGAAAAACTATGATCTTTGGAAAAGAAGCGGAGTTACGATCCCATTCCATGACTGGCAGGCCTTGAACGACTCAGTGAAAACTGTACGTAATGTCCTCTCTTTAGATTCTTAAAAACACTGTGCAACCATTGACACTTAAAAAGCCTGCTAATTTGTTTACAGTCAATGCACTGGGCTGTGAGAAATAAGAAGGAACCAATGTTGGAGGCCTCCAAACCAGAAGACCCCATCACGTCACAAGCAGAGAGCTTTCACTGTGAGCAGCAGGAAACGGGGAAATCTTCGTGTGAAAATACGACATACTCGGGTAACTGAAATTTATTCCAATTCTTTAAAGCAAGATGTTGCTGGAGAGCAATACATAACAACACACAAAATACAAGCAAGGAAGTGGTCAGTGCCATAGGATCCTTATTTTTGAAAGTCAGACATGAGAAAAGTTTAACTGATACCAGTATGATAGACATGATTTGGTGTATTTTCAATCTAATTTCACTGCAGAGAGGCAATGGATATTCAGAACAGCTGCTCAAGAGCTTCTCTGCTCTTATATTAAGCTGATGGAATATAAAAGTAGGAGCTCTTTAGTGCTCATATTAAAGAGGGGCTGCACGCCCACCCAATGTTTTGTGAGGTTTTGCATTTTGCACTTCAAAGCTACCACTTTAAAGCACTGATTTCATTTTATTTTGGTTATAATTTCAGGTTCAGCAATTATTCACAACTTGGCTGTGAGACCATGTTAGTAGTTTCCTCTTAGCTAGTTTTTAGCTTCAGTGTTCAGGGCTGACACTTTCCTGTAGCCCTGAGGACTGATTCAGTTTTCCTGAGATTCTACAGAAGCTCGCTGTGGATTCCTTTTTCCTTTATAATACTGCCACAAAATGTTTCAAATATTTGCCGCTAAAGAGCACTGTAAGGACTTTGTTCTGAAACTAATTTTTAGAGTTAGAAGTCAGTCATAACCTCTGACATAAACACTTGCAAGTCAGTATTACTATAGCTGAAATACAGCTATGATTATAGACTTTCCTCCACGAGCATCAGTACAGCTTACCGGATACTGAAGCCGAGTACACAACAGGCTTGAGTACTCAGTGAAGGATCTGAACTGTTCCTCATGTGGATTTCTTCTAGAGTAAACAGTAGCTGTTTAAAAAGTACTGAACTGCATAAAGGGAAGTGAAGTGACTTTTTCTTATCATTGCTGCAGGTGATTTCTGCCATCGACGCTTCCGCTGGGCTGGTGACTCTCCATCTAATCTGCTGCGGAAATTCCGAAATTATGAAATCTGAATATATTAAAACTTTGATGTTGTCCAAGTGTTGCTAGACTTGGGACCATTTTATTGTAATGCCAGCTTTTATAGAGTATGTTTAGTTGTTGTGCAGCTGTGACATCAGTAACTGTCTCACTGTGTTTACTCTTGCCTAATAATTGGTGGGACTGTTGCAAAGCTAACTGTCAGGTATATGTTACGTTTGGCTAAATTCTTTATTATTAATATTATTTTTCTTCCGTGGTGTGTACCTTCCCTACAGTTTGTTGTAGAGACACCATTCTGGCACCAAATTGCTTCCTCATTTTATTTCTGTCATGTTTTAATTATTTAATGTGTCCTCACTAATAGCTCCTCATTCAGGTGAATGGGAAAAGAGAGCCAGAAAAATGTTACTTCAGCCATCATTTTACCACTGAATCATATAAAAATTTGTCTTTTTTCTAACAATGTCTTCCTCAATGTCTACCAGATGTATACTTTTTGATCTGGCGGCATTTGAGTGAGACGAGTTCCATCTCACCGCCCAATAGACTTATATGAAGCCTACAGGCAGTCTATTGGGCAGTGAGATGGAATACATATATATGTATCTCTCTCAGTAACATACAGTGGAGGCATGATTGTGCGTGATATTATTGTTTGCTGTAATGTATTGTGTTTGTATTAGTATTACTCTTTGACTTCTTCAGCTTTGTTTGAGGCCAAACTAATTCTTTGAATTGAAACCTTAAGTTTTCCACAATTGTGCTTTAGTACAGCATGTTCACCCTTTATCAGAAGGAAGTCACAACATGTGGTCTATAGCTAAATATAATATGTTATTTTGTAAAGATATGAAATCACTTATTGTTTAGTTGGTTTTAACTGCACGGTCAGAAGAAATATATTTTAAATGTTCAGTAGCAAAACATATGAAGTGAACAGAGGTTTCAAATCTTTAAAGCTAATATAGCTAATATAAATATAGTTAAATATTGCAAATAAAATAAACAATAATAATAACAAAAAATTAAGATTACCTATAAAAGTAGCTGTTAAAAATAGCAGGCTACAGAATTTTTTTGTTCCTATAATGAAAAACACAAAGGCTGAGTTTCTGTAACACAGATTTAGCTTTGAGCACAAACCTTTTAAGGGAACTTGCTGACACAGTCTCTTCCACAATCCGCCCATGCTTTCATGTTGTTTACACCAAGTTCTAACCCTGCAATTCAAATGTCTTAGCAGAAATCGACTCATTAGACCAAGCAACATTTTTCCAAGCCCTTGTTGTCCAAATCTGGCAGATTTTGCAGTGTCTTAGTTTCTTGTTCTTGGCTGACAGGAATGGGACCCGGTGTGGTCTTCTGCTGCTGTAGCCTATCTGGTTTAAGGTTTGACATAATGTGCATTCATGGATGTTCTTCTGCAAACCTTGGTTGTGATGAGTTATTATTTGAGTTAGTGTTGCTTTCCTATCAGATCCAGTCAGCAAGTAAATTTCTATATGCCTAAATACTCTGAGATTCTGCCATGTGATTAGGTGATGATATTTTCATTACTGAGTGACTGGTGAGTGTATTTATGAGATATTTCATCATAAATAAAATGATGGCATGACAACCCAATGCTTGTAATGCAAGTGACCTTCTTTTATTTGTATCACTGACTATTATTCATGTAGCAGAGTGTAAGCAACAAAGAGGAAATATATTAAAATCTAAACAATAAAAAAAAAAAGTTTCCGAATGCTGTCATATTTACTGGTGGTTATCTACTGGTGAGTTAATCCAAGTTATCAAGATGTGTTAAATAATCAGTCCAGTTTCCAGTTCATAGGCTAGGCTTGAGCTTATTTTGCTTTATAAAGAAGGTTACATTATATGGAAAAGGTTATGTCAATACCAAGTAATAAACGGCTAAATTATTATGATTTATTGGCCTATTACAGAGTACATAGACAATTTGCTCATGTACATAGATATGTGGAATAAACAATGGGGTTTTATTAGTGCTGGAAATTTAGAAAGAAATAATATTTCCTGGAGTCTTTCACATTCAATGAATCCTTCTAATTGGCTATCCGAGGAACCTTTTGTTTTTTCAGGGAACGACTTACTAACGTTCCTAAAGAGGAATTAAAAGAACCAAAGGAAACGGTGTGCAGACCTTTTATAACAGTACCCAGTTTCCACCGCTTGATGTCGCTGTGTTATTCGTGACGTCACTTTTGTAAAAGATAAAAGCCCGAGGAGCAGTTCTGTTTCTCGCCGGGTGCGGTGGCGCGCGCCTGTAATCCAAGCTACCGGGAGGCTGAGGCTGGCGGATCGTTTGAGCTCAGGAGCTCTGAGCTGCAGCGGACTATGCCGATCGGGTGTCCGCACTAAGTTCGGCATCGATATGGTGCTCCTGGGGGAGCTCGGGACCACCAGGTCGCCTAAGGAGGGGTGCACCGGCCCAGGTCGGAAACGGAGCAGGTCAAAGCCCCCGTGCCGCTCAGTAGTGGGATCGCGCCTGTGAATAGACGCTGTAGTGCAGCCTGAGTAATACAGCGGGACCCAGTCTTTTTACACTCTTTCTCCTCTCCACAGAAAAATACACACAGCACACACACTCACACATCACGTTTTTACAGCTTATAAAAGCGTCAAACACGGTCTCTCTATCCTCTCGTTCCATTGAAAACCACCCCTGTTTGTTGGTCCAACAGCGCCTCCAACTGGAGGGGAGTAGCAATGACCATCACTGCAAATTCAAAGAGACGGTGAACTTTCAGTGATTGACTTTGATGAACAAGCAGGACTGGACTGGGACAAAAAAAATCAGCCCGGGCATTTTGACTAGAGAACGGCCCACCAGGAATTATAGGAAAAGCCATAAAGCCTCTGAATGAAAACAAATGCTGTTGTGACAGTGATGTACGCTGTCCTGTTGGTATATATGTATCAATCTAATAAACTTAAAACTACACCATCCTCCCTATTCTGGTATTTTAAACAGTACTTACCGGAAATATCAAACAACCTAATCAATAATTACATATACCTAACTAGCAGAGTTGCCAACTCCCAGCAAAAATAGGGAACCGCCCCCCACCCTCCGCCTAATGATGCTTAATCAACGTAATCGACTTTAATTTATTGCCAGGGTAAAACAAATGCACAGAAACCAATTATTTTTCTACAGTAAATAAATAGATTCAACATCTTTCCGCAACAGAATTGCAGACTGCACACATGGTACCTTCCCAAAGGAAAAAGTACTATAGCTTATTAGGGCATATTAGACTTAATATTTACTATTTACAATAATGAATTTTTATATATTTTTACATGAGATGACCACTTTGGTTGTAAGATTCGGTTGTATTTATTAAAACCTAGACATTTTAAATGAGAAACTGTGTGTTGACTGTGTGTTGAGCAGCACCTTTACGGCTGTGGCGCCAGCAAACGTCAGTTGATACTAGAAAGTAATATTAAATAAATTACAACAACAGCTTATCAAGCTTAAACGTGCTGCTGTTGTTTAGCGCGACTATAAACAGACTAAGGACACCAAAACCGATCAGCAGATCATTGATCAGTTTCATGATTGAAGTAGCAGCAGGAGATGGAGGGGGAGAGAATGAGAGAAGAAGAGGTAGCTATGCAGCGTAAAGACACAGAATAACTCCAGCTTTGTGTTTTGTTTTTGTTTGTTTTTTTGTTTTGTTTTTGCTGAAGTTCGGGACAAATCGGTTGAACTTTAAAGTTCGACCGCTGTAATTGGTCCAGCCCAGAGTCGATCATGACCAACTGGCCAAACCACCACCTTTCATTGTTTATACCGTTAAAAACAAACAAACAAAAAAAACGTTGGCCCATAAAAGCGAAAAATCACTGGGCAAATGCCCGGTATGTCCGATGGCCAGTCCAGTGTAACAGTTGCTATCGTAATGCAGTGTATCACCACATGGCGGCGCCTCCTGTCTCACGACTGGTGTCACCCCCTTTTTTGTTCTTCTTCGCACTCCTCCTGTAATGGATCCTCCCGTGTGTGCGCGGACTAGTGTGCTCTTTAGTAATGTGTGGTAGAGGTAGCACTTTTATTTTTGATATTGTAAATAAATGAGTACTTTTTGGAAAGTCAGAAGCTGTTGCTCATTCGCTATCCACCTGCACACCTCAGCGGCTGGCTTCATCTCCACCGCACGTTACACCAGCTATGCCTCCAGGCACGTTAGTGCACTCATCTCCGACTGTTCGGGGAGGGGGTGGGGGTCACACATTGAAACAGACTGACGTGCAGAGGTACAAGGCAGCCCAGCCAGAGAAATGTTGGTTTTAGACCTTGCGACTCATTTTATTTCTCTATCTGATAAGAAAACTATTCAATCAGATAGTTATTTGTGGTGAATGAAATACGGTTACAGTTTCACGAAGATTTAAGCACCAAATCCGAAATCCACGCACTACAATATCACGATTTTTCAAAGATCTATCAAGCATCCTCACGAAACCTGGATATGAAGTTGATGATTGTTAAAATAAAATAGAACATTTTAATCAATTTCTTGTTTGCTCCGAAATCTACAACATGACAGAAAAGCTTGACATGGTATGCAAAAAAAACAAAACCCAAAAAACCCCAATACAAACAAACGAACAAAAAGTTTTGTAACTGTCAGTTTCGTAATTTTAAAATTCTCTAAAACTAACATTTTCTTTGATTGACTCATATTAAATTGATTAGGGTCAAATTTAGTGTGAACAATATTACACAAACAAACACGTGTGTGCGCGGTAACTTTGCTTTGATCCTTTCTGACGTGGCAGCTTTGCTTTGATCCCAAAACCGTTAAGTAGGAGCGCTCACCTATTATACTTTATGGCTTAACGGACATTGACCTGACAGCAACAAAAACCCTTTCGAGAAGTTTTGAGAGCATTTTATGACAGAAACCAAAACAAGTGCAGTTTTGTTTCTCACCAATTCACAAAACAAGCAAGACACGTTACATCATGTCAGCCAACCCATCCTTCGGCTCAGATGAGCTTGAAATATCTAAAGGGACAATTTTGGGAGATCACCACGTGGTAGAGGCTTTCCTTGGAGAAGGAAGCTTTGGTGTTGTAACTAAATGTCGCGATACAAAAAACAACCAAACTGTTGCTATTAAAGTCAACAAGAGCGACCCTGAAATTCTGCAACAGGCAAAACTGGAAATTTTCATCCTGGAGCAGCTGCGACGCTTGGATCCAGACAGGTGCAACATTGTTGAGTGGAACGGCTATTTCCTCGATGGAGAGCGTATTTGCTTAAATTTTGAACTCCTCGACCAAAACCTGTCGGACTACATAGGGGACCGGAATAACGCAGGGTCTCCCAATAAGAGAACTCAGGCCAATTTTGCATCAGCTTGCAAATGCTCTGTTCCACCTGGGTTCTGTGGGAATAGTGCATGCTGACCTCAAACCTGTCAACATAATGGTTGTGAACCGCCATGAGTCTCTCGTCAAAGTCAAACTTATAGACTTTGGCATCGCATGCAACACTTCTGCAGTGACTACTGGTGGTGCTGTGGGGACAATTGGTTATTGTGCACCTGAGATTATGCTTGGCACTCCATATGGTGAAGCAATGTGGGCTCTGGGGCTGGTAGCTGTAGAGCTTGCTACAGGGGTGCCTCTCTATCCTGGGGAAGACGATTATGATGTTTTGAGATTCATAATTGAAACTCAGGGTCAGCTACCAGATCATCTTCTAGATTCTGGCGTGTACACTGATTGCTACTTCATCGAAGATAACTACAACGAACAGCACTGGACATTTAAGACCAAAGAACAATTTCAATACGAGACAGATTATCAATCCAAGGAAACACGATATATAAAACTTAAGCGTCTGGATGACCTCAAACAACTACTGAAGGTTAGGCGAGGACCTGAAAACGGCCAACAATTATTAGTAAGGCTAATCAAACAGATGTTGGCCTTGGATGCAAATCAGTGCATAACACCCTCGGAGGTTTTGAAGCATCCCTTTTTTGACACTGGCCTCTCAAGGAGAGCCCCCTGCACTGACATGAATAGCACAGGGGGAGAAAACCTTTGTGCTCTCTCAGCAGCCTTCAAGCTGGGAAAGTCATGGATCGCAAAAATTCAACTGCAGTTTCCAAAGCTCAGTTGAATTTCTCAAAAGGACACGTCAACACCTCAGCCAACCCATCTTCCTCTGAAGATGATTGAATAACGGCGGGACAATTTTGGGAGCACACCACGGTAGGCTTTCCTTGAGAAGGAGGCTTCGGTTTGGTAACCAGATGCCGCGATACAACAAATAACCAAACTGTGGCTATTAAAGTCAACAAGAGCGACCCTGAAGTTCTGCAACAGGCCAAACTGGAAATTTTTATCCTGGAGCAGCTGCGATGCTTGGATCCAGACAGGTGCAACATTGTTGAATGGAACGGCTATTTCCTCGATGGAGAGCGTATTTGCTTAAATTTTGAACTCCTCGACCAAAGCCTGTCGGACTACATAGGGGACCGGAATAACCAAGGTCCCCAATAAGAGAACTCAGGCCAATCTTGCATCAGCTCGCAAATGCTCTGTTCCACCTGGGTTCTGTGGGAATAGTGCATGCTGACCTCAAACCTGTCAACATAATGGTTGTGAACCGCCATGAGTCTCTCGTCAAAATCAAACTTATAGACTTTGGCCTCGCATGTCCCTCTTCTGCACTGATTCCTGGTGACCGTGTGGGGACGGTTGGTTATTGTGCACCCGAGGTTATGCTTGGCATTCCATGTGATGAAGCAATTGACATGTGGGCTCTGGGGCTGGTAGCTGTAGAGCTTGCTACGGGGTGCCTCTCTATCCTGGGGAAGACGATTATGATGTTTTGAGATTCATAATTGAAACTCAGGGTCAGCTACCAGATCATCTTCTAGATTCTGGCGTGTACACTGATTGCTACTTCATCGAAGATAACTACAACGAACAGCACTGGACATTTAAGACCAAAGAACAATTTCAATACGAGACAGATTATCAATCCAAGGAAACACGATATATAAAACTTAAGCGTCTGGATGACCTCAAACAACTACTGAAGGTTAGGCAAGGACCTGAAAACGGCCAACAATTATTAGTAAGGCTAATCAAACAGATGTTGGCCTTGGATGCAAATCAGCGCATAACACCCTCGGAAGTTCTGAAGCATCCCTTTTTTGACCCTGGCCTCTCAAGGAGAGCCCCCTGCACTGACATGAATAGCACAGGGGGAGAAAACCTTGTGCTTTCTCAGCAATCGTCTGATTGTTTGGGTGGCCAAAATTCTAGGGGAGCTAGAAATTCTTGTGAAAAAAAAAAAAGACCAAAATAATAACAACAAAAACAACCAGTGAACATGGTCTTAAAGTTGGGCACAGTCTGGCTTAAATTCCATTAGCTAATCTCTCAATATTCAAAGCGGAGCAGCAGTCAACTTACCATCACATCAGTCCTTCAATCAGACCTACAACAAATGTCTTCCTTTCTCTCACCCCAACCGGTCGCAGCAGAACTAACTGGAAATAAACTGGATATTAATTAAATAAACCTGCTTTGAGCATCAAATAATTGCATCAAAAAACTGACTCATTTATTCATACACTCGAGCATAAACACACACACAGGCACACACACACATATACTGTACAGTTCCAGTTTACATACTAGTACTTTCCCTTGATTTTTCATGCTGACTGGTACAAATGCCTGTTACTAGAGCTAAATGCTATCAGTGTATTCTCACAGTTATCGAACTGTACAAATGCATACAAATAACGCTCACGCAAACATAACTGTGCACTAGTTTGCCCTTATTGCTGCAGTTTGTTTCAAGTCACTTTGAATAAAGCTCAGCTTCTCTCAAGCTCTCTCTTTCTCACACACACTCACACACACACACACTCCTCCTCTTTCTTATTTTATTTTCCTATTTCAGTATGCATAGTAACACAGCCAGATGTTTTCATTCATTGCCACTGGAGCAGATGCATGTGTGTGTTCTGTCGACTGATTGAATCATCCTGTACGCAGCTTAAAATGAGTCCTGACAGACATGGTTGGATGGAAGTGATGAGGAAGAGTGTCATGTTTTTTCCTCTGTAATAAATACACAAAATAATAAGCACAAATATTTTTGTTTTCCAAATATATTTTTGAGCGCTGAACATGTGATCACGATTAGACGATAAATGCAAGATTAATTTCACTATTCTGGTGTATTTCTACTTAACACCTACCTGACTCATTTTTGAATTAAATTAATGCAACGTGTGAGACTAATATTTTTAATCAGATCTTAATTTATGCAATTTTAATTCCAAAATATCCATCATAGACCCCAGAAAAAGCATAAATAAAATGAACACCTAATCCATGATATTAAAAAAGCCTTGATCATTAATAGCAAGTCTTTTTAATATCAACCAATATGAGTAAAGTTAGCAGAAAGGCAAAAAAGCCAAAACCCCTGCGTGACGACCCACTGCACCCTGCCTTCCTTTTGGCTCATGTGTGTCTTGTTTGCAGGTAATGGAGAGGCGGAGTTCCCGTTTACAATCAGTGACACTGGCAACACCTGGGCCAGTGTGCCAGGACTCTATATAAAAAGCCTTTAGGGCATAGTTTTAGTTGGCTCTGAGACACCAGGTTTGACTTTGGCTGTGTTAGCTTTGGTTTACTTTTGGCACTACTGCTCCTCAGGAATCAGATTAACAAACAACAGCCAAGATTTGTTTCAACAACTCAGAGTAAAGAGTAATTAGCCAACACTGTAACTGTTGGCCAGTAAAAATCCACATTTGCTAACTTTCACATTCAGCAGCTCATTAAGACACTTCAAATAAATCTAATTAAGACATTTAAATGTTGGTTGTATTTTCCTTCCCGATGCATGTGAAAGGTTAAGACTTACATCTCCAAATGTAGTGGAACTGATTTGAACCAGAGGACGCAGCCACACTGTTACTATGTACTGCATAAACATGTTTACCGATGAAGGTAAACCAGATGCTGTCCTGACTGTGTGACTAAATTCTGTGCTGAAAGCATCAAATTAATTTAATGATTAACTTGCTATGAGAGGTTTTTACTCCAAGTGTGACTTTTTCTGGGTTCATAAACCTTTTTCAGGGTCAAATTCAAGCACTTTGTAAGCACCTTCAATGTCCATTTTCAAACTTTTCCAGCACATTACCAAAAAAAGGATGCATATTTCACTTCATCACCTCAGTAAGACCATGTGAAAGGCCAAATTAATAAGTCTTCTCATCAGATATTGATGCTTCTTTCTTATGTGACACAAAAAATAGGAGGAGACAGATCTTGGCTTGTGTTGTTTTTTAAGTTCATTCAAAACTAACTGTAAGACGCTTAACTACATTGCAGTCTGTGTTATTGTTGAAGTCCTAAGTTATCACCTTTAAAGTGTTTGTGCTAATAACATCATGTACAGTAAGACAGGCACAGAGAACAGCACTGACTGGGAGAGGCTTTGAACAGATGACATACTCAGTTCAATTCAACACTTTAGATGCACAAGCATCTTTCAAAAACCTATTTAATCTATCATCTGTGACATTATGTACAATTATAATGTATTGTTCATCTCCCTTAAATAAACAAGCAGCCTTAAGGTATGAAATAGTCATTTGTCTACTGTCTCAGTGGCTGATAGGCCTCAATGTGAGATTGAGGCAATTATGTTTAAGTTTTTTAACGATAAACAGATTTTGAATGAAAGCGAGGGAACTTCGGTAGCACAAAAAAGTGGCTATTCTTTGTGTCCATATGGATCAGTCATATTACCATTATTTCCCCCTAAGGTTGCCAAAAGCACCAAGTTAATACTTGGAGAAGCTGCAGCAATACACAAAAATATAATCAATATTCTATTTATTTGGTGACAACGCCGCTTTTAGCCTTCAATCAGAAAGCCTTATGTTGACTAGTTAAGCATCGGGCTAACATTTAAAGCTTTCACTTGAGGGAAATAACTCGCATTACTGCTACTGCTGTGTTGTTATTGTGCAAACAGAGCAGGGTACTGGAAGATGTTTAAATAATTAAGAATATTTAGAATATTTACAAAATGTACAGATTGTGCATCCCCCATTGTGAAAAAATACAAATCCTTCTTCAAGACTCCTTATATTTTTCGTTTGAACACTCATTAAAACGGTATCCTCCAGGCAGGACTGGACTGGGACAAAAAAATCAGCCCGGGCATTTTGACTAGAGAACGGCCCACCAGGTATTATAGGAAAAGCCATAAAGCCTCTGAATGAAAACAAATGCTGTTGTGACAGTGATGTACGCTGTCCTGTTGGTATATATGTATCAATCTAATAAACTTAAACCTACACCATCCTCCCTATTCTGGTATTTTAAACAGTACTTACCGGAAATATCAAACAACCTAATCAATAATTACATATACCTAACTAGCAGGGTTGCCAACTCCCAGTAAAAAAATAGGGAACCGCCCCCCACCCTCCGCCTAATGATGCTTAATCAACGTAATTGACTTTAATTTATTGCCAGGGTAAAACAAATGCACAGAAACCAATTATTTTTCTACAGTAAATAAATAGATTCAACATCTTTCCGCAACAGAATTGCAGACTGCACACATGGTACCTTCCCAAAGGAAAAAGTACTATAGCTTATTAGGGCATATATTAGACTTAATATTTACTATATACAATAATGGATTTTTTTTACATATTTTACATCAGATGACCACTTTGGTTGTAAGATTCAGTTGTATTTATTAAAACCTAGACATTTTAAATGAGAATAAGAAAGAAAAGTATTTCTCTGTGCCCCCCTTTCCCTGTTAATGCCCTACCTGGCCCCCTGGCAAAACTTTGCTAGACCCGCCCCTGCACAGTTACCAGCTGTCAGCTACTTAGAAAAGGATGCTGGTGTAATTTGTCTCTCAGAAACAGTTCATAACTTCCCTTCCAGGTAACCCTGTTTCTCCATCACCTGTTCAACTCTGATGATTCAGTAAGGAACCCCTGGTTTCATCTTCATGTTTCCCTCTCACTAGATATTGGTCAACAGCTTATCAAGCTTAAACGTGCTGCTGTTGTTTAGCACGACGATAAACAGACGAGACAGGACTAAGGACACCAAAGCCGATCAGCAGATCATTGATCAGTTTCATGATTGAAGTAGCAGCAGGAGATGGAGGGGGAGAGAATGAGAGAAGAAGAGGAAGCTGTGCAGCGTAAAGACACAGCATAACTCCAGCTTTGTGTTTTTTTGTTTTTTGTTGTTGTTTTTTGCTGAAGTTCGGGACAAATCGGTTGAACTTTAAAGTTCGACCGCTGTAATTGGTCCAGCCCAGAGTCGATCATGACCAACTGGCCAAACCACCACCTTTCATTGTTTATACGGTTAAAAACAAACAAACAAAAAAACGTAAAAGTGAAAAATCACCATCGGTCCACTGGGCAAATGCCCGGTATGCCCGATGGCCAGTCCAGCTATGCTGAAGGATAATGTTTTTGGCTGCTATCTGCAGCACTGTTTCCTGATGACGTCACGTGTAGCACCTTAAAGCCTGCATGAACAAGAACACTTCTCGCCGGGTGCGGTGGCGCGCGCCTGTAATCCAAGCTACCGGGAGGCTGAGGCTGGCGGATCGTTTGAGCTCAGGAGCTCTGAGCTGCAGCGGACTATGCCGATCGGGTGTCCGCACTAAGTTCGGCATCGATATGGTTCTCCTGGGGGAGCTCGGGACCACCAGGTCGCCTAAGGAGGGGTGCACCGGCCCAGGTCGGAAACGGAGCAGGTCAAAGCCCCCGTGCCGCTCAGTAGTGGGATCGCGCCTGTGAATAGACGCTGTAGTGCAGCCTGAGTAATACAGCGGGACCCAGTCTTTTTACGCTCTTTCTCCTCTCCACAGAAATATACACACAGCACACACACTCACACATCACGTTTTTACAGCTTATAAAAGCGTCAAACACGGTCTCTCTGTCCTCTCGTTCCATTGAAAACCACCACTGTTTGTTGGTCCAACAGCGCCTCCAACTGGAGGGGAGTAGCAATGACCATCACTGCAAATTCAAAGAGACGGTGAACTTTTTTTTCTTTCAGTGATTGACTTTGATGAACAAGCAGGACTGGACTGGGACAAAAAAATCAGCCCGGGCATTTTGACTAGAGAACGTCCCACCAGGAATTATAGGAAAAGCCATAAAGCCTCTGATTGAAAACAAATGCTGTTGTGACAGTGATGTATGCTGTCCTGTTGGTATATATGTATCAATCTAATAAACTTAAACCTACACCATCCTCCCTATTCTGGTATTTTAAACAGTACTTACCGGAAATATCAAACAACCTAATCAATAATTACATATACCTAACTAGCAGAGTTGCCAACTCCCAGCAAAAATAGGGAACCCCCACCCACCCTCCGCCTAATGATGCTTAATCAACGTAAACGACTTTAATTTATTGCCAGGGTAAAACAAATGAACAGAAACCAATTATTTTTCTACAGTAAATAAATAGATTCAACATCTTTCCGCAACAGAATTGCAGACTGCACACATGGTACCTTCCCAAAGGAAAAAGTACTATAGCTTATTAGGGCATATATTAGACTTAATATTTACTATATACAATAATGAATTTTTATATATTTTTACATGAGATGACCACTTTGGTTGTAAGATTCGGTTGTATTTATTAAAACCTAGACATTTTAAATGAGAAACTGTGTGTTGACTGTGTGTTGAGCAGCACCTTTACGGCTGTGGCGCCAGCAAACGTCAGTTGATACTAGAAAGTAATATTAAATAAATTACAACAACAGCTTATCAAGCTTAAACGTGCTGCTGTTGTTTAGCGCAAGGATAAACAGACTAAGGACACCAGAACCGATCAGCAGATCATTGATCAGTTTCATGATTGAAGTAGCAGCAGGAGATGGAGGGGGAGAGAATGAGAGAAGAAGAGGCAGCTGTGCAGCGTAAAGACACAGAATAACTCCAGCTTTGTGTTTTGTTTTTGTTTGTTTTTTTGTTTTTTGCTGAAGTTCGGGACAAATCGGTTGAACTTTAAAGTTCGACCGCTGTAATTGGTCCAGCCCAGAGTCGATCATGACCAACTGGCCAAACCACCACCTTTCATTGTTTATACCGTTAAAAACAAACAAACAAAAAAACGTCGGCCCATAAAAGCGAAAAATCACTGGGCAAATGCCCGGTATGCCCGATGGCCAGTCCAGTGTAACAGTTGCTATCGTAATGCAGTGTATCACCACATGGCGGCGCCTCCTGTCTCACAACTGGTGTCACCCCCTTTTTTGTTCTTCTTCGCACTCCTCCTGTAATGGATCCTCCCGTGTGTACGCGGACTAGTGTGCTCTTTAGTAATGTGTGGTAGAGGTAGCACTTTTATTTTTGATATTGTAAATAAATGAGTACTTTTTGGAAAGTCAGAAGCTGTTGCTCATTCGCTATCCACCTGCACACCTCCGCGGCTGGCTTCATCTCCACCGCACGTTACACCAGCTATGCCTCCAGGCACGTTAGTGCACTCATCTCCGACTGTTCGGGGAGGGGGTGGGGGTCACACATTGAAAAAAGACTGACGTGCAGAGGTACAAGGCAGCCCAGCCAGAGAAATGTTGGTTTTAGATCTTGCGACTCATTTTATTTCTCTATCTGATAAGAAAACTATTCAATCAGATAGTTATTTGTGGTGAATGAAATACGGTTACAGTTTCACGAAGATTTAAGCACCAAATCCGAAATCCACGCACTACAATATCACGATTTTTCAAAGATCTATCAAGCATCCTCACGAAACCTGGATATGAAGTTGATGATTGTTAAAATAAAATAGAACATTTTAATCAATTTCTTGTTTACTCTGAAATCTACAACATGACAGAAAAGCTTGACATGGTATGCAAAAAAAAACAAAACCCAAAAAACCCCAATACAAACAAACGAACAAAAAGTTTTGTAACTGTCAGTTTCGTAATTTTAAAATTCTCTAAAACTAACATTTTCTTTGATTGACTCATATTAAATTGATTAGGGTCAAATTTAGTGTGAACAATATTACACAAACAAACACGTGTGTGCGCGGTAACTTTGCTTTGATCCTTTCTGACGTGGCAGCTTTGCTTTGATCCCAAAACCGTTAAGTAGGAGCGCTCACCTATTATACTTTATGGCTTAACGGACATTGACCTGACAGCAACAAAAACCCTTTCGAGAAGTTTTGAGAGCATTTTATGACAGAAACCAAAACAAGTTCAGTTTTGTTTCTCACCAATTCACAAAACAAACAGACACGTTACACCATGTCAGCCAACCCATCCTTCAGCTCAGATGAGCTTGAAATAATGGAAGGGACAATTTTGGGAGATCACCACGTGGTGGAGGCTTTCCTTGGAGAAGGAAGCTTTGGTGTTGTAACTAAATGTCGCGATACAAAAAACAACCAAACTGTGGCTATTAAAGTCAACAAGAGCGACCCTGAAGTTCTGCAACAGGCAAAACAGGAAATTTTCATCCTGGAGCAGCTGCGACGCTTGGATCCAGACAGGTGCAACATTGTTGAGTGGAACGGCTATTTCCTCGATGGAGAGCGTATTTGCTTAAATTTTGAACTCCTCGACCAAAACCTGTCGGACTACATAGGGGACCGGAATAACCAAGGTCCCCCAATAAGAGAACTCAGTCCCATTTTGCATCAGCTCGCAAATGCTCTGTTCCACCTGGGTTCTGTGGGAATAGTGCATGCTGACCTCAAACCTGTCAACATAATGGTTGTGAACCGCCATGAGTCTCTCGTCAAAGTCAAACTTATAGACTTTGGCATCGCATGCAACACTTCTGCAGTGACTACTGGTGGTGCTGTGGGGACAATTGGTTATTGTGCACCTGAGATTATGCTTGGCACTCCATATGGTGAAGCAATGTGGGCTCTGGGGCTGGTAGCTGTAGAGCTTGCTACAGGGGTGCCTCTCTATCCTGGGGAAGACGATTATGATGTTTTGAGATTCATAATTGAAACTCAGGGTCAGCTACCAGATCATCTTCTAGAGTCTGGCGTGTACTCTGATTGCTACTTCATCGAAGATAACTACAACGAACAGCACTGGACATTTAAGACCAAAGAACAATTTCAATACGAGACAGATTATCAATCCAAGGAAACTCGATATATAAAACTTAAGCATCTCGATGACCTCGAACAACTACTGAAGGTTAGGCGAGGACCTGAAAATGGCCAACAATTATTAGTAAGGCTAATCAAACAGATGTTGGCCTTGGATGCAAATCAGCGCATAACACCCTCGGAGGTTTTGAAGCATCCCTTTTTCAACACTGGCCTCTCAAGGAGAGCCTCCTGCACTGACATGAATAGCACAGGGGGAGAAAACTTTGTGCTTTCTCAGCAATCGTCTGATTGTTTGGGTGGCCAAAATTCTAGGGGAGCTAGAAATTCTTGTGAAAAAAAAAAAAGACCAAAATAATAACAACAAAAACAACCAGTGAACATGGTCTTAAAGTTGGGCACAGTCTGGCTTAAATTCCATTAGCTAATCTCTCAATATTCAAAGCGGAGCAGCAGTCAACTTACCATCACATCAGTCCTTCAATCAGACCTACAACAAATGTCTTCCTTCTCTCACCCCAACCGGTCGCAGCAGAACTAACTGGAAATAAACTGGATATTAATTAAATAAACCTGCTTTGAGCATCAAATAATTGCATCAAAAAACTGACTCATTTATTCATACACTCGAGCATAAACACACACACAGGCACACACACACATATACTGTACAGTTTCAGTTTACATACTAGTTCTTTCCCTTGATTTTTCATGCTGACTGGTACAAATGCCTGTTACTAGAGCTAAATGCTATCAGTGTATTCTCACAGTTATCGAACTGTACAAATGCATACAAAATAACGCTCACGTAAACATAACTGTGCACTAGTTTGCCCTTATTGCTGCAGTTTGTTTCAAGTCACTTTGAATAAAGCTCAGCTTCTCTCAAGCTCTCTCTTTCTCTCTCTCTCTCACACACACACACACACACACACACACACACACACACACTCCTCCTCTTTCTTATTTTATTTTCCTATTTCAGTATGCATAGTAACACAGCCAGATGTTTTCATTCATTGCCACTGGAGCAGATGCATGTGTGTGTTCTGCCGACTGATTGAATCATCCTGTACGCAGCTTAAAATGAGTCCTGACAGACATGGTTGGATGGAAGTGATGAGGAAGAGTGTCATGTTTTTTCCTCTGTAATAAATACACAAAATAATAAGCACAAATATTTTTGTTTTCCAAATATATTTTTTATGAGCGCTGAACATGTGATCATGATTAGACGATAAATGCAAGATTAATTTCACTATTCTGGTGTATTTCTACTTAACACCTACCTGACTCATTTTTGAATTAAATTAATGCAACGTGTGAGACTAATATTTTTAATCAGATCTTAATTTATGCAATTTTAATTCCAAAATATCCATCATAGACCCCAGAAAAAGCATAAATAAAAAGAACACCTAATCCATGATATTAAAAAAGCCTTGATCATTAATAGCAAGTCTTTTTAATATCAACCAATATGAGTAAAGTTAGCAGAAAGGCAAAAAAGCCAAAACCCCTGCGTGACGACCCACTGCACCCTGCCTTCCTTTTGGCTCATGTGTGTCTTGTTTGCAGGTAATGGAGAGGCGGAGTTCCCGTTTACAATCAGTGACACTGGCAACACCTGGGCCAGTGTGCCAGGACTCTATATAAAAAGCCTTTAGGGCATAGTTTTAGTTGGCTCTGAGACACCAGGTTTGACTTTGGCTGTGTTAGCTTTGGTTTACTTTTGGCACTACTGCTCCTCAGGAATCAGATTAACCAACAACAGACAACAGCCAAGATTTGTTTCAACAACTCAGAGTAAAGAGTAATTAGCCAACACTGTAACTGTTGGCCAGTAAAAATCCACATTTGCTAACTTTCACATTCAGCAGCTCATTAAGACACTTCAAATAAATCTAATTAAGACATTTAAATGTTGGTTGTATTTTCCTTCCCGATGCATGTGAAAGGTTAAGACTTACATCTCCAAATGTAGTGGAACTGATTTGAACCAGAGGACTCAGCCACACTGTTACTATGTACTACATAAACATGTTTACTGATGAAGGTAAACCAGATGCTGTCCTGACTGTGTGACTAAATTCTGTGCTGAAAGCATCAAATTAATTTAATGATTAACTTGCTATGAGAGGTTTTGACTCCAAGTGTGACTTTTTCTGGGTTCATAAACCTTTTTCAGGGTCAAATTCAAGCACTTTGTAAGCACCTTCAATGTCCATTTTCAAGCTTTTCCAGCACATTACCAAAAAAAGGATGCAAATTTCACTTCATCACCTCAGTAAGACCATGTGAAAGGCCAAATTAATAAGTCTTCTCATCAGATATTGATGCTTCTTTCTTATGTGACACAAAAAATAGGAGGAGACAGATCTTAGCTTGTGTTGTTTTTTAAGTTCATTCAAAACTAACTGTAAGACGCTTAACTACATTGCAGTCTGTGTTATTGTTGAAGTCCTAAGTTATCACCTTTAAAGTGTTTGTGCTAATAACATCATGTACAGTAAGACAAGCACAGAGAACAGCACTGACTGGGAGAAGCTTTGAACAGATGACATACTCGGTTCAATTCAACACTTTAGATGCACAAGCATCTTTCAAAAACCTATTTAATCTATCATCTGTGATATTATGTACAATTATAATGTATTGTTCATCTCCCTTAAATAAACAAGCAGCCATAAGGTATGAAATAGTCATTTGTCTACTGTCTCAGTGGCTTATAGGCCTCAATGTGAGATTGAGGCAATTATGTTTAAGTTTTTTAACGATAAACAGATTTTGAATGAAAGCGAGGGAACTTCGGTAGCACAAAAAAGTGGCTATTCTTTGTGTCCATATGGATCAGTCATATTACCATTATTTCCCCCTAAGGTTGCCAAAAGCACCAAGTTAATACTTGGAGAAGCTGCAGCAATACACAAAAATATAATCAATATTCTATTTACTTGGTGACAACGCCGCTTTTAGCCTTCAATCAGAAAGCCTTATGTTGACTAGTTAAGCATCGGGCTAACATTTAAAGCTTTCACTTGAGGGAAATAACTCGCATTACTGCTACTGCTGTGTTGTTATTGTGCAAACAGAGCAGGGTACTGGAAGATGTTTAAATAATTAAGAATATTTAGAATATTTACAAAATGTACAGATTGTGCATCCCCCATTGTGAAAAAATACAAATCCTTCTTCAAGACTCCTTATATTTTTCGTTTGAACACTCATTAAAACGGTATCCTCCAGGCAGGACTGGACTGGGACAAAAAATCAGCCCGGGCATTTTGACTAGAGAACGGCCCACCAGGTATTATAGGAAAAGCCATAAAGCCTCTGAATGAAAACAAATGCTGTTGTGACAGTGATGTACGCTGTCCTGTTGGTATATATGTATCAATCTAATAAACTTAAACCTACACCATCCTCCCTATTCTGGTATTTTAAACAGTACTTACCAGAAATATCAAACAACCTAATCAATAATTACATATACCTAACTAGCAGGGTTGCCAACTCCCAGTAAAAAAATAGGGAACCGCCCCCCACCCTCCGCCTAATGATGCTTAATCAACGTAATTGACTTTAATTTATTGCCAGGGTAAAACAAATGCACAGAAACCAATTATTTTTCTACAGTAAATAAATAGATCCAACATCTTTCCGCAACAGAATTGCAGACTGCACACATGGTACCTTCCCAAAGGAAAAAGTACTATAGCTTATTAGGCCATATATTAGACTTAATATTTACTATATACAATAATGGATTGTTTTTACATATTTTCCATCAGATGACCACTTTGGTTGTAAGATTCAGTTGTATTTATTAAAACCTAGACATTTTAAATGAGAATAAGAAAGAAAAGTATTTCTCTGTGCCCCCCTTTCCCTGTTAATGCCCTACCTGGCCCCCTGGCAAAACTTTGCTAGACCCGCCCCTGCACAGTTACCAGCTGTCAGCTACTTAGAAAAGGATGCTGGTGTAATTTGTCTCTCAGAAACAGTTCATAACTTCCCTTCCACTCATTCATGTCAACTCAAAGGTGAACCTGTTTCTACATCACCTGTTCAACTCTGATGATTCAGTAAGGAACCCCTGGTTTCATCTTCATGTTTCCCTCTCACTAGATATTGGACAACAGCTTATCAAGCTTAAACGTGCTGCTGTTGTTTAGCACGACGATAAACAGACGAGACGGGACTAAGGACACCAAAGCCGATCAGCTGATCATTGATCAGTTTCATGATTGAAGTAGCAGCAGGAGATGGAGGGGGAGAGAATGAGAGAAGAAGAGGCAGCTATGCAGCGTAAAGACACAGCATAAATTCAGCTTTGTGTCTGTTTTTTTTTTTTAAATTTTTGCTGAAGTTCGGGACAAATCGGTTGAACTTTAAAGTTCGACCGCTGTAATTGGTCCAGCCCAGAGTCGATCATGACCAACTGGCCAATCCACCACCTTTCATTGTTTATACCGTTAAAAACAAACAAACAAAAAAACGTCGGCCCATAAAAGTGAAAAATCACCATCGGTCCACTGGGCAAATGCCCGGTATGCCCGATGGTCAGTCCAGCCATGCTGAAGGATAATGTTGTTGGCTGCTATCTGCAGCACTGTTTCCTGATGACGTCACGTGTGTAAACCTTAAAGCCTGCATGAACGAGGGAGGTTCTCGCCGGGTGCGGTGGCGCGCGCCTGTAATCCAAGCTACCGGGAGGCTGAGGCTGGCGGATCGTTTGAGCTCAGGAGCTCTGAGCTGCAGCGGACTATGCCGATCGGGTGTCCGCACTAAGTTCGGCATCGATATGGTGCTCCTGGGGGAGCTCGGGACCACCAGGTCGCCTAAGGAGGGGTGCACCGGCCCAGGTCGGAAACGGAGCAGGTCAAATCCCCCGTGCCGCTCAGTAGTGGGATCGCGCCTGTGAATAGACGCTGTAGTGCAGCCTGAGTAATACAGCGGGACCCAGTCTTTTTTATACTCTTTCTCCTCATATATACTCACACATCACGTTTTTACAGCTTGTAACATCTTCTTTTTTTGTCATCACCATGTGAGCCAGCATGTGAGTATTGATGTTTGTTGGTCCATCACCGCCTCCATCTGGATCACAGGACAAAAATAAAAGAAACAACGTTTCAACAAGTTTCTTCTTTCTCCACTGCAGAGTACCTCTGTCAGCATTTTTCTCTTTCTTTCTGCTGGTCTATATTTATTCGAGCACAGTGGTAAAAGGATTTAAAATACCACATCTCATAGGGAAATATAGCACATTTTTACAAATAGAACAGAATAGAAAAATCCTTTAATTGTCCCACAAGGGGAAATTTGGTTGTAACAGCAGCAAAAAACACCGTCTGGTTGTTGAGTTTGTTTGAGTTTGTTTTCACCCTCAAATGAGCTGACTGCTTCTGCTCTACAAAAAAAACACAATATTTTTTTTTTACAGAAACACATATTTACATCATGGACAATATACAAAAACAGAGTACTGTACAGTTATTAAGATTGAAGTACAGATGAAAGTGGAAAACCCAGGTTTTATTGTGCAAACAGAGCAGGGTACTGGAAGATGTTTAAATAATTAAGAATATTTACAAAATGTACAGATTGTGCATTGTACCTGTGCATCAAAAGGTAAATGTAACTTCCAATATGTCAGCATATATAAACTGAGAAAAATAATGTGCAAGTTATAACAGTAGTAGTTGTTCAGTTGATTAGTGCAAATTACAGCGCTGATGTAAACACCTATGTGTGTTGGGAGCAAACCTTATGTACATAAGATTTAAATTTTTATCTTTTATGTTTGTTTAAGTGTAAGTCTGAGGTCCGTGGGAGCACTGCATTTTCAAATGCCCGTGTATGGTTTGTACATTTGGTTTTTGAGTTTGATGGTTCCTTCTTCCCTTGTAATTGCACGGAAATGTAAACTAACTAACTACAATAACAGGTGCTATCTTAAAGTGGTTTTTTTTTTTGTTGTTGTTGTTGCTGTTTTTTTACATAACAAAAATGAAACTACATTTTTCTATAATAAAGTATACAGCGGTGTTTACCACCTGTAGAGCGTGCCTCCCACTGCTGAATCTGATTGGTCGGATCAGCTGCGCTTCTGCTCATTGGCCCGCGCACCCGTCACTCAGGCGGTTGTAGTGGGGTCATTTCAGTCCTGTTTATAGCAGAGTCAGGTCATTCACTGTACTTGAAAAAGGCACTATAATGGCGGGACGTCTTCTTCTCCGAGCTTGTACAACAACACTGCAGCTGAGGAGCGGCGTGCTGGCCCCGCTGCACCGTTCAATGGCCACAGTGAGAGGTAGGACTCCGTATTTACGACAGGAGACGTGACTTCACAGGCCTCCGGAGTGCGTTACAGCCACAGCTGTCACCGCTCACTCGACTTAGTGCGAAAAGCGAAAGGCTGGTTATATTGGCAATTTTAGCGGCGTCTTTATTCTTTAGTTTGGTAGCTGACAACTTAGTAACAAGGAGTTTGCAGTACGTGCTAGCTAGCTACCGCCAGTGTTTTATTTACAGCAAAAAGAAACACCTGTGTACATATTTATTTACAGAAGTAAAACATATTTGTGGGAGGCCTAAGTGCTTTGAGATACACAAAGTCCCCACCTAAATACGACTATAAAGTACACCTTAAAAAAAAAATGAAGGTCATTTGGACTTTAGCGAGTGGAAAGGCCTTTGATAGACCCACCTCCTTTGGCAGACTCCGTTGGGCAGGTGCCAGCACCCTGATAGGGGACAGGAGTGTGTTATTGTGGGAGGCGTCCAATGCTGACGTGCAGGCTTGCCCGCACTCATTACAGAGTTTATTATAGTTCTGTATTTTCTAATTAGTTATAATTTTTATTTCGTTTTGAGCTTTTCTTTTTAATTTAGTTTAGTTTTTGTTCTTAGAAGACGTTTAGTGTTGGTTTCTGTGTTAGTTTTAGTCTTTTTAGTTATTAGTGTGCGGAGGCCATATGCAAGAGGTAAGATTTAAGCAAGTTATTATAGGCTTTTAATATAAAACTGATTTTTTTTTTTTAAGCAGCTGAATCAAATACAGATTTTTTTGTTTATTATTTGTATATATTATTATCATTTATTCATTTTTTTAATAGAAACCTTTTTGCTATTTAATTTTTCAGGCATACCAACAGATGAAGAACAGGCCACTGGGCTGGAGCGCCGTACCCTCCAGGCCCTCAAACAGGGAAAGGTAGGCTACTGCATACATATGATAATGAACCTGAACTGCACATAAGCTAATTTTTTTTCTTTTTCCCGTTTACATCACAGGACCCTTACAGCATCCTGAAACCAAAGCACTATGCTGGTACCAAAGAAGACCCTCACATTGTGCCAGGCATTGGAACCAAGAGGCTGGTGGGATGTCTCTGTAAGTGATGCATAATGAATACAATTTCCCCTTTTATGAATCTGTTTTACCAGTGTTAACAACTTTTTTTTTTTTTTTTTTAATTATAACTTTTTAAAAATCTTTGCAGGTGAGGAAGACAACACTGCTATTGTGTGGTTCTGGCTTCATGAGGGAGAGGCCCAGCGCTGTCCTTCCTGTGGTTCCCACTATAAGCTTGTCCATCACGAGTTGCCCCACTGATACCAAAACTAACACACAAAGCCCCCAAATTGGGCAACAACAGACAAGTGTATTTGCCTCCTTTATGGCCATATTCTGCAGTGTGTGCACATCATTCAACTTGTACAGTTTATGATTAAATTGTGACTTGAAGTGGAATGTGTTGATGGGTATTTTCTTGAGAGAACAGACACAGTTAAAATATTAAAGGTTAATTTACTATATAAGCTGGACTTTAAAGGGGACCTATTATTCTAATTTCCAACATATTTTAATTAATCACAGCAGCTTTGTACTGTCAATTAAAAATCATTATTTTTCCTTAATGCAGGCCCTCAGATTTCATCTCTCTGACTTTAAGGTAACTTTATTTCTGATTGGCTGCCCCTCATAAAGGTTTCTATTGCGCTTTCGACTACATTTCTGACACCTCAACAGTTGCCCTTGAAGAAATGTGTCATTGTGTCAACAATTAGCCAATCATAGGGAAAAATCACCTTCTTTGGAAGAATGAAGTGATGATATTGTAAATGTGAAATCTAAAAAATCGCCATTATTTACAGTCTAGATTTTGGCGTAAATAATTACTTTGGCTGTCTTTACCGCTTTCATGAGCCCCTCCACTTGCAGGATGTGAATAGGAAATGGCTGTGTGCCCGAGATGACATCTGCCCTTTGTAACTTCATACAAACCCAAGAGTAGGAAGACGCTGATGCCTGAGCACACGGATTACACATACCTATACTTACCACCTCCTCTGAAACTCTGGTCAGGTGTCATAAGAACATCCATCATCAGAACATATTTGAAAGAAAATAACAAAAAGCAGAATTAACCCCTTTTAAAAACAAAATGTGGTATATTTTTTGTTAAAAAATACCTTCTACAGCAATATTCAAACACAAGGTACTATATTAAAAATAACCAACCTTTCATAAGAACTTAGAACCTTACCAGCAAGTAACCCATTTATTTCAGTGGCTGTACTTTGTTTTTATTTGTGGATTGTTAAGGCAAACAGCCAAGAAAATCCACTCAGCATCTATAGCAAACACTTCGCATTGCTCTCGAGCAAATGTCACAAGAGAACCTTTGTCAAACAAAGTAGATTTACATTGGCTAACAATTTTTGCAACAGGGGATGAAAAAACCCAAACTCCTGTAAAATACGGTGTCACTTTGATGACAAAGCCATGCAGAAAATACTGCTAGAGTGTAGTTTAAAAAATATGTTTCTGTTGACACCTTGTCAGATGTGAATCAGGTCTTATTTTTCTCTATATTTTTTGGGAGGGTGGAATTACGTGGTATTTTGTGGTGTTTGACTACATTTTAAACCAGTAAAAACATAATAGAAGCATCTCACTGTCACAATAAATTAGGTGTTAAGCATTAGAAAAATTTCACTGTATTTTACAGGAGTTTGTCAGTTTATTTATGCCCCTGTGCTGTATATACCAGTAGTTTGCTTCGTCCTATCCAAACATGAATAAAAGCATATCTACATGAGCAATATTAAATGTGAATCAAATTGTGTGGGATTGGGCTTCAAATACTTTGATGGCAAGAAAGCAGCTGGAAAAAAAAAAAAAAAAATCAACATGAAAGTCCAGCCGTTCATCTCAGTCACCTTTAGTGTCATGTGGCCTCCTTTTTAATTTTTATTTTTTTCAACTTGTGTTTGACTCATCCAGACTGAGAAGTCTGCAAAAAACCATCTGGGAATGTGGTTGCCATCAACAGTCTCAACATGGATTTTTATGTTCTATCAGGCAAGATTGAAGCCTTGATTGTGATCTATAGCCTGTAGCAGCTTCTCACGGAGCATTTCTAGACTCGTGTACTTGGGCAGGTCCAGCAGGTTGAAGCAGGTGTGGGCGACAGGTAAGTAATGCTCCCCTCCACCAGTAGGCTGGATCACCAGTTTCAAGCTTTTCATGCCCAAGATGGGGATGCGGTCACTTCCAGTGAGGAACACTGTAAAGACAAGATTTTTGTTTCTCTTCACTCTTCAAGGTCCGCATGTAACATGCAAACTCACACAAAATTAATAAAACTAACTTTTCTGCTGTTTAGGGCAACACTTACAGAGAAACTGTTTTTTCTTCTCCAATGGAAGATTGTGAAACACCTCCCAGAAAAGCCTGATTGTAGGGTGGTCTGTCCAGTACTCCCCTTTGTACTCAGTAGTCTATGAGCAAAAGAGCATAAACAAAAATAATTTTCATAATCCATCTTATAATGTACAAGGCTCACTTTAAAAAGTGAGATTCACAGTGGCCACTGGGGCTTCTAAATGATGTATTGACTGAGAAACCAAGGATACTGCACACTCTTACATCAGCAACCTGCCAATCACACCATACCGGCAAATGTTTCCTTAATTCACAAAATGAAGATTATACTGTATTAGATGGAATGTTAAACTAGCATACAAGACCATAAACTAAATTCGTAAAATGTTTACTGAGGTAATAAATCAAGTGAGACATAAGGAAATTTCAATACAGCTAGAGGAGTCGCCCCCTGCTGGACACTAGGAAGAATACAGCTTTCATAGTCCTAAAGGCTATGCAGATATTTTCTTCACATTGCGTGGCCAGATGCAATTTTTACTAATCACTATTTAATACAAAACCTTTTCAAGCTCCATCCAGTCATAGTTGGTATTGCCGATAACCATGGCTTGCAGTTCGTTTGGCTGGAACAGTTCTAAAACTTTCCCACCGCACACTTTGTGGAAGCCTGAATAGAAGCACTCGAAGAGCGGAGCTACCGATGTGTTGAAAACATAGTCTACATAGGCACTGACGAAATCTTGCCTAGAGGAGAAGAAAGTAAGAAAAATGAGAGTAACGTGAATGTTTCAACAACAGTCCAAAATATTCATGAATCCCTTAGTGGATAACTGCTAATGGATAAATATCAGGACAACTTTAAAAAAAAAAAAAAATCTTTACCTGTTTGACATATTGACGTTAATGTTTTCCCCATTTGGTACAAGCTCCAAAACCTCTGTGGCACCGTAGTTTTCCTCTGTGATCTGAAAAAATAAAAAATAAAAATCATATGATAGGTGGATGACACAACTTACTTAAACCACAGCAGAAAATGTTGATAGTCAATCATCTCACTGTGAAATTCAAGCAGAAGGTTTCCTCAAGGTCATCTTCTGTGTAGTCTAGTAGCTGCTGCAGACTCCTGGATGAACAGGAACACAATTCCCTGTGTGATTACTGTGGCATTGAAAGGTTTAGATGACGTTAAGACAATGCCAAGGTAAACTACCATTCATAAACATATTAAATGGAAACCTCAGGTGACTGTTCCTTGATCTGACCTTCCCACATCTGGCATTAGCTCTTTCAGGTCTTCTAGCGTTGGCTTCTTCTTCAGAAGCTTCTTGTAAAGGGCCAAGGGGAAGTTGAGCTCAACGATGGTGAGATTGTAGATGGCCAGACCGCAGATGACCCCGATGAGGTTGAACAAGTCAATGTCCTCAAATGTCTGCAAGGGACAGTCGGTGATTGTCAGCATTTAATCGAGGAAGGTTTTCACAAAGATCACGCGGAGATGCCGCCTGGTTTAAAGCAAGTACCTTGTTTGAAAACCAGATGAGGCGAGACTCCTCGTAGTAACGAAACATTCCGTATTTGGGATCAAGCAGCTCTTTCATGATCAGAAGGAAGAACTCCTTTCTCACGCCGCCTGCATCGACGGCCTCTTCTCCCACAAAGATCACCTGCCACAAACGTCACAAGTAAGTCACAGTACCGTTTGAACCTGGCATACTCTGTGGGTTCATTACCATGAGCAGCATCTTTCACATTCATATATGTATTTTCATTCATAACTAGGAACTTCATCCTAAGTGTACTTGATTTAAATTTGGCTGTTAGCTCGTTCAGTTGTCTTCGTTGTCAAGGTCACGGCTCCTGCGATACTTAGCGATCGCTACCTGGAAATCCTGTTCCAACCACTTGCACCACTCTGTGTGCTCGCTGGATCACCACTTCTGTGTCGAAATTGTGAGGAGTTGAGACAGAATCTACAGTTTTGAACCTTAAGAACGGATTTACCATTCGCAACACTGTAAAAAAAGGCCTAGCATGCTTTAAGTCAAGCTTGTGACCTAATGTTGATGCTACGTTTGGACGTTGTGGACTCATAAACCTGAAGAGTGCCTTTTTTACACTCTCTAGCTCTTAGCTGTATGATGTTTCCTCCCTGAGTTAGTGGTGTCGTTGTAGACTGCAAGGAGGTCCATGTTGAAATCACACACGCACATGTGCATGTTGTCAGAACGGGACTTCCTGGAAACAATCCAATAATAGCACAAGTACTGGAAGGGATCCAGAGTTTACAAGAACATGACTGGAATGGAAATGGTGGCCAAATTTAAATCAGGTTTGGGTTATGCTGCTTCTTTTTTTTAAAGCTTCAAACTTAAATGCTGTTTCTACCTTTAGTGGCTTCTTGTAGTCAACATTCTTAGACTTCCTGAGCACTTCCATAGTGTCTCCAACAATGTTTTCCCTCCGAACGATGAGGATGAGGCACGGGTTGACGGATTCCACAGCCGGTAGGAACATGGAGCTGAAATTTTGCATCTGTGCCTGGTCCACTGCCATCTGTTAATACAGAAAACACATGATTATGAAGCGATTAGTGAGAATAAAGGTAAGAAACTGCCTTTAAGAGGTTTAGTGAGTAGTACCTGCATTTGTAAGACAGCATCTGTCTGAAGGAGTGTAGTCTTTGCTTGGGCATCAAATACAAAGGGATACTTGCACAGAGTCACCACACCATCATGTCCCTGGGGATAGAGCATAAACAAAAGGTTCACATCAAAACCTTAACATAGAAAGATGTATTACTGAATCGCAGAGCCAACATCCACAGCAGACTCACCATTGGGTACATCTGCCTCTGAAGCCATGTGACATAGTCATTTCGGATGTCTATCAGGTTGTCCAACTCATGAATGTAGAACTTGCCATACTGAATGATGTGTCCCGCTTTCTCGCTCACCTGAAGTGAGAAGTGTGAGAGACTGCCACTTGTAGTCCTTTAAAGAAGGATATAATGTGCAGCAGGAATTTAACACTGCACCTTTTTCCTCACCTTGTGTAGGATTTCCAGGAGTCGCAGCGACGTGTCCAGAAAACAGGTGAAAATTCTCTGCTCTACTGCGGGAATGCCCACCTTGTGCATCTGCAGCAGATACACCACCACTTCCTTGTACAGTTCAACTAGCCGCTGGAAGACTGGGGACTCAAACGTAGACCACCAGTTTCCTGCAAATACATGAGCAAACACTAAATTCGTGCTCCTCAAAACCCTTTTAAGACAGTGTCAAGTGCTCATTTTTCCCAGTCTTAACTATACCATCTGGAATTTAATTCCTGCATAAGATTTATGACAAATATAAGCTATTTTAAGACCTTATTTTCCTGAACAATAAGGTCTTAAGTATAGTATGTAGTACATATGTAGTATGGAAAGCTTAAAGAAACTCCTTCATCCTACCTACCTAGTACCTTCAGTGGAGCCTCTTTTAGGCTGATGACTGATTTGGCAAATGGGATAGAGATGGTGACGTAGTTATTTCGGTTAGTGAAGAGAGGGCATTCTGGAAGAGTGAGGTAGAGTCTCAGGGCTTCGATGTCTGGAGGAGAATTGTTTAGCCTGGGAATGAGGTTCTTCTCCAGACTAGCAGCAATCTGAGGCAGACAGACGAAGGGAAACAGGTCTGTTATGATTAATGTGATAATCCTGAATGCATACAAACTGCTGATGAGGTGTGGAGTAAAGTGCAACAATAACACACTGAATGGACCAGAGTACCGGAAATAACTGGAGCCGACACAGTAATAAAACGTCACTGGGGACATTTACACTATAAAAACATCTTCTGGTCAGGTACCAAATCAAAATAATATGAACGTCGTTGACAAGACAGCAGATGAGCAAAGGTCATAAACACTGTTGAAGAGTATGAGGAATGAAAAAGAAACTCCAAGTCAGAGGAACTTCACCAGTCAGGGAAAATATATTAGTGCCCAAGTATTTGGCATGGCACTGACACGACACAGAATGCAGTTTTGAATTACAGTGAAGAATCCAGAATTTAGTCCCCTCCAAGACCTTGAATTGAACAAGTAAAAGGAGATGGATGGGTGGATGGAACTATATTATATGTGGCCACTGACCTGCTGAGCAATCTCAGGGTGACCCTCTTGGATTACTTTGTTGAAGAGCAGGCGAGCCATGTTCATATCCACCCCTGAACATTTACTGCTGGTACTGTAGTGATCTGGATGACTGCGTTTATAAAAAAAAGGAAAAAACAAAATCAGCACTCAGAATGAGATAATTACAAAAACGCTAGGCAATAACTACAACAATACATATATATATATATATTATGTATTGTTATATTATGTATATATATAATAATATATATTAATCTAAAATTCTAAACTGATCGGACAGCGCTTCAGAGTGCAAATGGTTAATGAGCTGAAGCACACTTCAAAAGCAGCCCAAAGGTTTCTCAAAGCAAAGAAACAGGATATGCTTCAGTGGCCAAATCAGAATCTGATCTCAACCCAGGAGAGCACGCTTTTTATCTGGTCAAAGCGGTGACAACAGAACAAGCTCTAGATTTACCATGACAGCAAATAAGTGTCAGTACTGAATGTTGTTATCGTTGAGCTTCCTGCTTTCATGGCTAAAACTGTGGCCATCTCAATTTCATGTTTTTATATAGCCTACCAAACTCGTGCATTCACCTGGCTCATATGACGGGAGCAGCTTAAGAAAGCTTTAATTATCTAATTAGAGAGTAAATAAACAAGAAATTCAGCAAAAAAAAAAAAGTGTTGATTTTAATGTAAATCAGTCAAAATGATTTTTCTGACTAGATTATGACTTTTGAAATATCTGGAGTGCATTTACCTCATTGACAGGAAAGACCCATTTAGGCAGTTTGCTGAGGAGAACACGAGGTCGATCTCACTAAGGAAACCAGAAAAGGCAAATAATTACTGTGTAAATCTCCAAAAAGGATCTGGTAATTTGAGTCTACTCAAACACACCATGTCTAAAACAAACTAAAACTCCAATATGCCGAGGATCTACTGAGGGGGAAAAAAAGAAGAAGAAAACTTTACTTGGAGATGTCGAGCGGGAGTCTTCCTTGTGAGTGGTTCAACCATTTTTGTATGAGATCCTCATTCAAGGAGTAAATCTTTCTCTGGGGATCTTGTATCCTTGTGTCATCTCCGTTCTGAAGGCTCTGCACCAAAAAGTATAAAAGTTAGACAAAAAAAACCTGAAAAATGTAAACCTGTGTAAATAAAACTGAGTGAAGAAACAGATCAGATGTGTGTAAAAACAGTATTCACAGCTATCTGCGGCACATTTTAGAAGAAGGTGCTTCTAAGAAAAGAAAAAAAAGTGACATACATCCTCATTACAAATTAAATTCTGCTTGAAAAATCATCATACACTACATGGCAACGTGTTTTAAAACCAACACCAGCTTGCATTGACTGTTGGGGATCAGCTGGAGCAGTCTGCTTTAATTAGATTGACAAACGCAATTCTGTTTCCTGGAATTCGAAAACTTTAATTACAAGATTTTAACTTGAAGTCATTTTCTTATTTTTCAAATTTCTTATGGTTTTACTGGTACGTTTCGCCTTCTTTAACTCATGTGAATGGTGACGTTGTCAAACAACGCTGTGGTATAAAATTACACGCGAACCCACGCTAAGATTTTTTTTAAATTCCAGATAATTACAGGTTGTGTCTGGAAATATTTACAATCTCAGCTCATCTGCCTGACATTGCTCTCACTCCCCAGCAGTGATAATAATGCTTTAGTTCAAATCACTGTTGTTCAGCTGCTCACTATTATCGAGTACTGCCAGTGCCATTGTTTTTACTGTAGAGTAAAAACGATAGCATTCAGGACAGCTGTGCAATTATTAAAACGTGCTGTACATTTGTAAGCATCTCCATTAAATCTCTGTTTCAGAGGAGAGGGAAAACTTACGTTGGCACTGCAATAGTGAGCAAAGCTTTGATCTCCTCCAGCATAAATCCGTTTGACACAACAGTTCTCCTCTGAATCTGCAAAAGTGAGGGAAAATAGGTTTTTTGTGTTATTAAAACATCTTACCATCGAGTTTTACGTTTGAAATAAACCCATCAAACTAATGATGTAATGTGCTTTTACAACTTCAGGTTCAGATTAAAGCTAATAAATCTCCACGTTCAGATGGATACACAGCAGAATTATAGAAAACGTAGTCAGAGAAAACGTAAATGGAGAACCCTATCGATTAATACATTTGACTGCTTATGATTCAAACTTTACACCCCTCAAAAATGGAAGGATGTTTTGGTTTTACATTTGCTGTCCCCTCACCTGTATCTGTTGCAGTGCTGGCGACTACCCAGGGACCTTTAACAAGAGCGGGGCTTTTTCTGTTGGAAGTGGACCATGTGCCAAGCTGCCCGTTCCCTCCGAGCCCAAATGAATCCATCTTCCCCGATGACGGCGTGAAAGCCAGCGTGTGTTGCCTTGACCGCACGGCAATTTGAAACGTTACTAGCAGCCTTGTGACTTTTCAGTATAATTCACTGACGTTGTATTTTAGATAAACGCGCAAAAACAAAGTCGATTTTACCTTCCACATGCAATCTGTGTGACTACATTTCCCATGAGCTCAAACACTTTTCTGGGGTTTATTTCATGATTTGTAGAGTTATGCCCAAGCTGTCCATATCCTCCTGCTCCAAATGTGAACACGCCCCCTTCCTGCATTTAAAAACAACAGAACCAGTTATTACGACCTTCAAAAGGGTTAGCACTGTGCTAACTTGCTAAGGCCAAAGTGTTAGCAAAGACCACTGAACATGAGGCTTGAAGAGACAGAGAGGCATGAAAGACAGCTGTCGTGTTAATGATTTCAGTCTAGTTTTTCCTTAACCAGAAACAGCTAGATTAGTAATGGCACATGCCAGGAGGGGGATTATTTTAACATCCAAGTCTTACAGCAGGGGTCCTCCTCCTCTACAGCGTCAGGCCACTACTGAAACAAACTTACTGCGTCTGGGCACCTGGACAGGAAATGGGCATTTTTATCCACCGCTCGAGAAGATTTAAAACTTCACTATTTAACAAACCAAAAAACATTCCAGGTTCTAAATAACGATCCCAACTCATCTATTCTTTTCTAAAAATTAGAAGTAAACACAGAAATGGCATTACTTATGAGCCTAATTACTGAAGACTATTCATAAAAGAAGACTACATGATGAACATGATTACCCACTGAAAACGTATAATGCTTTTCCCTGTGTAGAAGAGGTCACACCTCGTACTTGTACCAAAACATGGTGACATCACACCTCATGAAGACCCTGAAGAGACTTATCCTGGACCAGCTTCCAGCACATGGTCAGAACACACAGTGAAATGTAGCCTGACACGCTCCTTGACATGTGCAAAAAAATTGGGGGGGGGGGTGTAGAGGAAAAACATTATATTTATATGTGTGTATATATATATATATATATATGTAGTATATACATTGGGTGAATGTGCAGTAGTAGCAGCAAGCAGGTGAATTCTGTACATTAATATGAATAGACATCTGACTATTTTACAGGATAGACAATATAAACATATTTAAAATTAAAGGAATTGAAATGTACATTGTGCCTTGGTTTAGTGTCTGGAAGAGTCCTGACTCAGTCAATTATAGATGATGTGAGAGGGCGGGTGTGTGTGTTTAGAGCACGGATGGCTTGGGGATAGAAGCTCCTCTTGAGTCTCTCTGTCCTTGCCCGGAAGATGGTCAGATCCCTTCCAGTCCTTGACCTGCTCAACAGGGCCTACATCCACCCAGCGCTGTGAGGGTCATGTTTTGATTTCTCCAGTGTGTTCACCACCACCAGCTCGGCTCTGCTGGGTGGATGCCTTGGCAGTGACCTGGATAGTTGGCTCACTGATCTGCAAACCACCTGCAGCACCATGTTGGACAGCAACACCGAAGCCCAGCAGGGGACTGTCCTCTCTCCCTTTCCCTTCACCATGTACACCACAGCCTTCAGCACTGCACAGACACCTGCCACCTTCACAGGTTTCTAATGACTCTGCAGTAGTGATGTATCACACAAGGTGATGAGGAAGAGCATGGGGGTTGTGGATGTGAGAAGGGTTAGAATGCTGGTCACCCCTATTTCCATCCGTGTGGTTTGGGTGCAGACAGGATAAAAATACCTCAGTGTTCACACTAAAAACACAGAAGCCCTCTACAAGAAGAGTCATCTCTATTTTCTTGGATGACTCCTTTAAAATCTAATGGATGACCCAGGATGTTTTGAGTCTGTAATGGCCACTGCCATCCTCTATGCTGTGGTGGGCTGGGGCAGCATGATACCAGCAGACTCAAACCGATCCACAAGGCCAGTATTATAGGTGTGGAGCTCGACTCTGACAGCAGATGTCAGATGATAGCCGACAATCCTTCACGTTCATTCCATGACTTGCAGGACAGTAACAGGAGCAAAACCTCACTGCACTAAAACGCCACAGGAAATGATTTATAACTGCGATGATCAAACTTCATATCTTCCCCTTATGACACCTGGACTATTTTCACTTCTCATATTTTCTTTATATTGTACATACTATTGTTTAACTTTGGAGTATTTATTTTAACATAATTCACCATTGGTGGAGCATCTTAGTTTTATAAGGATGGTTTACATTTTTTTATGATTTCTTTCCATTTTCTACCTTTCATATCATTTGCTTGAGAGTCTGTGACAAAGCAATTTCCCCCTGTCATTATAAAAGTATTCTGACTCTGATATAAACTGTTACAATGGAGGGTGCTCAGACGAAATGCCTGCAGCATCAAATAATGAGCTCAGTATGTGCGCAAGTAATCCCAGTGAGCCAAATGCTCAGGCAGTTTCAGGCAGTTTATTCTATATCAGCATGATGTCAGTGAGTGCAGACATCCCTAATATAGTCATCTCAGGCGTATAGCTTTGGCCGTGAAGCCACACTGATGTGTTAGTCAAGCCTTCGGTATGAGGGGCAGCCAATCAGAAGACACTTGGCTAAATGGGAGGGGAGCTAAGGAATATAAAAAAAGAAGAAAGAAAGAAAGCTCGTTTTAAGCAGTAGAGGAACCCGGAAACTGCACCTACAACACCCGTGGGTGCTGAACAGTTTGTTCATCTGACAACAGCTTAATGTTTTTCTAAAGGAGAGCTTTATAAACATCCGTGTGACAAAGCAAAACACTGAAATCTTAATGTATAGCAGACTTAATGTACTGCAGTGATACTGGGATGTTTTCTAACTGGTCGCTTGGCAGCAGCTGTCTCTGAGCAGTATGCAAACTGGAGAGCGAGGACACAACACACTGACTGTGACAAGTGATGCATCTGTAATCCTGCTTGGCTGCTGTTTGGGATCAGTTAATAAAATGTAATACATATACACTGGCAGATTAAAAACAACAACAACAGCAATGAATTAGGAAGAAGGTAAAGAAAGCATAACCCAGCATGGGAGTAAATCTCAGTAAAAGTCCAAGGCCCAGTTTAATGATTTTAAGCCTAAGAATTAAAACCATTAATTAGATTTAAAAGAGCCACTTTTAAATCTAATCATTAATCATTAATCCCACAGTTTCAAATTTCGGCCTTCTGTACACACAACGCTGCAGATCTATCAAAGAACCAAAAAGTATGCAACTTAACTTGGTCAGTGCAGCCGTGTGATCTTCTCCACAGCAAATGTAAATCACTCTCTGTGATCTGAGGGACTTCAGGAGGGCCGGGAAATACCGATCTGAAAAAGACGTCCTGAAAATTAGTCAAAGTTTCGGGTTTGAATGTACACCGGCACCTTCTAACCTTCTACCACTCACCGTTGCAGTCGTTGAGACCAAGCTGACCGAAATTGTTGCGCCCCCAACCGAACACAGCTCCCGAGGGAGTGAGGGCAAAGCTATGTGCTCCACCTGCTGATATTTGAGCAAAAGGAATGCCCTGCAGAGACTGAATCATCTGGGGTGTGGAAATGCTCTGTCCGTTGATTCCTAACCCAAGTTGGCCATATCGATTCTGGCCCCATGAGAAGATGTGGCCCCCTGTGTTAAAAACGCATATATAATTGAAACGGTTTAACATGACATAAACACTGTAAGCTGCTCTGGATATGTGCTAAGTGCAAACCATTCCTCACCCTTTGAAAGTGCATGGGAGTGCCAGTACCCACAGGCTACCTGAGCAATTTGAACATCTGACAAAGTCTTGATGTTTCTTTTCATACAGAGGAAAAAGAGAGAGAGAAGAATGGCTATATTAGGTCTTTCCATGGTGCCTTTACAAAACAAAGGATGAGCAAGTAGTGCGTTAAGTAGGACACACAGGGGTTTCCTGATAGTTGATGAATTTACCTAGGCACGCGAACACATTCTTCAAAGTTATTTAATCCCAGCTGTCCATCTGAACCAAGACCCCACGAGAAAACCTGTCCTTTGTCATTTAGGGCGAGTGTATGGGCCTCTCCACATGATACAGCCACTACGATCTGTGCATCCAAGGCCACAACTTGCTCTAATAGATGACATAAACAAGTGCTTGCACAGTGAGCAACTTTAAAAAACAAAACAAAAAACCCCAATGTTTTATTAGAAAAACAAACAAACAAACAGCAGACATCACCAACCGGGTTTCTTTCTGGCTTTCTCATGTCCAAGCTGCCCAAGATCATTGCAGCCACAGGTATACACCGTCCCGTCCTCCAGCAGGAAAGCTGTGTGTCTGCGGCCACACCCCACATCACTCACTTGCTTCCCGTGAAAGAATTCACATTTTCGTGGCTCAACCACAATCTCTTCATCAATCCCACCCAAGCCCAGTTGTCCATAGGAAGCATTTCCCCAGCACAGCATTGTAGTTCTCCCTTTAGCTGCACGCAAAAGCAGGATCTCAGGCTCTGTGAAGAAGACACTTGGGCTAATATAACCTTCCAGAGTATAGTCACATATCCCCCGTTTCATTTGCAAGGTGTAATCTAGCTGGTATCACCTAGCAAAGCCGAAAGAGGCAAAACAACATCATCGCCACATGAAACAGACGCAAGCCTGCGGCCAGATTAAGTCATGACTTCAGGATCGTACACCTAGATATATATATGTGTGTGTATATATAGCGAGAGCACTAGTACGTTGCAGTCTAAACTGACCATGTAAACAGATTAGCCTAGTAAGCTACAGTTAACGGTGTTGGGTGAGTTCCGTTAGGGTTGCTAAAATCGTCAAATAACACCACTTCCGTCGCGGGCGGCTGGGTTTACAAATTAAAGCACATGCCAAAACGTGTTTAAATACGAGTATTGCCAATAACTTTATGTACCCCTACGATTTACACTCTCATAAACATAATTAATAAACTTACACATTTCTTTCTGGGTCACAAATGTATGCGTTTATAATATTGTAAGCGGAAGTATAACTCTTGTCCGTAATGTTAGCACACGCTAGCATGCACCTTGACGAATACAGGCGAGGTAGATCATTTCAGACTGATGGCACTTGACCAACTTAATGACAGTACTTAAAATTATCATAGTGCGATTGGAAATTATTTTAAGAAACATATATGTTTAAGCACTCGGCACGTGGTACATGGCTGACTTATACAGACAGTCCTGATATAGCAAGCTAACGTTAGTCAGACCCAAAGACTTTATGTCTGTGTTTGGAACATAACGTACTTAAGAGTTCATTCAGAAACCTGAAGTGACTTCACAGCTGAGTATCTGAACTTAAAGCCCCGCTATTCTTTACTGTTCCGCTAAAAACACAAGTTTAACAACTTACAGCCAGGTGTCTCTTATGTTAGAGCCAAGAGCAAATCTTACCAAAGCCACCAGACCCGACAAGTTTATGATCTGCCAGTGCCTTGTTCGTTAGTTAGTCCGACTGTTAAAAACACACATTACAGTACGCTGCTGTCCAAAGACAACTCCCAGGTAAAACCCTACTTAATGTAACCACTCCGATGCTCTGTCAACAACTGCTGTACGGCCAAGAAACGCGTTAAAGCAGTCGTCTCAAACTCTGGATGTCCGTTATGTCCTTTTAGAAATAAAAGTGTTTTTTATAATAGCAGAGCGGAGAAGAGTACAAGATAGTTAAAATATATACATAAGAGTCCCGAAATGTCCAAAACACGGTCAAGGAGATTTGAATACTTCTCTGAAAGACGCGCAGAGAAGCTCTACACATAAACGCTGTAAGGCTTAATTTGAAGGCAGCTTACAATACCGGAAGTATTAACAGCGTTTTCACGCATTTTCCTTCATGGACGTGAAGAAATGTCGCGAAGCTGCCGAAATGTTCTAGAGCGAGCGCATCCGCGCATGCGTATACCGGCTGCGCTGTACTACCTTTACCTAGGTATGAAAACACGGAGGTTACTCTCCTAGTCCCCGAACTGCATATTCATACACACACATGCACACACACACACACACACACACACAGATACACACACAGACCTCCCCGTTTTCTTTTTCTTGAATGTTTCGCGTTCATACAGCGCACACACGGCATTTATTTGTTATTAATTAGTAAGTAAAAGAAGGAAAGTGAAAGCGCGAAAGACTACTACTGAAGTGCGTAGTATGAACTAGCAAAAGAAAAGTCCACAAATGAATACATTCGAAATAACAACACATATAACGGTATTCAAGATTAAATGTTAATTAATATGTAAGTACATATAAATATATAACACAAGCACATTTTGAATGTGACTATAAGTTGCAGATGTATGTGATTAAATGTGAGGCGTTATAAAAAAAAAGTGTTATATCTGCATTCTAATCGCAGATATTTTATTTACCTGTAGTTTTGTTCATCTTATGTAATCAGACTGTAAGTATACTAGAAGAATCTCGAACTTCTACCGGTGTCGTGTCTTTTTCCAAAACCATGTTCGCCAACTTGAGCTGGTTCACAACCACCGGGCTCCCCCTGGTGGAGAGCAAACTCACTTACTCCGATTCAACAAACAAACAAATAGACTGTGTCACCTTCATTAAGATAAGATAAAATACGAGAAGAAGAGAAAATGTAACTTTAAATACAAGGTAAACTCAACAAACATATTAAAAAAGTAGGCATTAAGAGACTCAAATATGTATATATTTTAAAATAATGAAAACAGCAATGCAGCTAATGAGGACATCAAATCAATGTAATTCTCTTTTTTATCATCTGGTTTTAAAAGAGCTTTTTGCACCAGTTAAAAATAGATTGGACATTTCCTTCATGTACAGTAAGCTTCTGTAACAGAGATCCACATCTGTTCATTCAAAATCCGGCGAACACAGCTAGGTTTCAGACCAAACTTTTGTTTGACTGAATGGTTTAAAAGGAGATGAAAAGTCAGATAGATTCATATCATTCAAACTCCATCTGCTGGTGCACAATGCCATTTATCAGTCTGTCTGTCTCTTTTTGTGTTATCTGATTTCTTTTATACTGCAATATACTACACATAAAATATGAAAATGTTTATTTGCATTTGTGTAAAATGTAAATGCAAACAGAATGCAACGATTTGCAAAGCTGTCAAACCCATATTTTATACTCATCACATGTTTAAACAGAGACATTTTAATATTTCACAAAAAATATTATCTCATTTTAAATTTGATGGCAAAAACATGTCTCAAAAAAGCTGGGATTGGGACAACAAAATGCTGGAACGATTTTACATCATACAGTATCATCAAAAGAATCAGAGAATGTGGAGAAATCTTTGTGTTCATGGGACAATACTGGACAGCCTCTGGCCTTTGGGCCCTCAGGAAACACAGGCATTAAATACAGGCATTATTGTGTCATGGAAATCAGTGCATGGAGGCAGGAACACTTCCAGAAAATACTATCTGTGAACACAGTTCACCATTAATACAGGTTGTATCATACAAAGAAGAAGCCATATGTATGCATCTCTCATTCAAATCTCTTTAAAACGAAACTGAGCTTGTACTGAAAACAAACAATGCTATCTGATCTGCATTTTAAAATCGACTACTGATTGCACGAAACAGGGGACAGGCTGAGTCAAAAACAGGTTTTTGCATACTTTGAAAGTATGATAAACATAGATATTATTTCAGTGCATTGCCGGTGAAGGTGGAGGAGGCAGTTTAGTTAAACTTTTCCAAGAGTTTCCAATGCGTAAATATATGACAGAGCGGATGACAGGCAGGTTGTCACTCTTTGACATCTGTTGTTTTTAGGTGTCACTGGTGAGATCATCTTAACCTGCGTTAAGACTTACAGCTAATGATAGCTCTTATTACACACAAATCCGCCTATTTTACGCAGTTGTTTGCGTAACCGCACATTTATCTCATGACTGACTTCATTCAGGCATAAGATAACCTGTTTGGTGAATATGCAGTCTATCCTGTACGGCTGGTTCTTCTATGGGAGTTTTCCTCTCCTGTCTTACGCATTGTGGTCTGATGTCTCGGAGAAGAAGGAACCTCTTTATTTCTCCTTAGGTTACGAATCAGAGCACAAACAGGGCAGACACAACAGAAGCAAACATGTTGTACTTGATCGGAGTAAGTGCAGACCTCTTTATATATTATTTTAAGTCTTTTAGCTGTAAGTAAGTTCATTTTTCAAAGATTTTGTTTTCTAGTGGTGACTGTAACCTGTGTGATACTGACTGCTGTTCGTTTTGCCTTAAGATCATTGCTGGTCTTCTCTTTGTCATATATTGGTTTTCAACGGGACTCAAAGAGGTAAGCAGCTATTTATTTTTCTTTCTTTCTTTCTTTTTTAAATGTAGCTCACATCAAATACGAAGCAAACAGAAACATTTATAGAGAGTGCATAGAGGTGGAACAAGGAAGCAAAGACTAACTCTGTGTAATGATTCTTATCATTTTCAGGGAAACAAGTCACAAAAGTCCCAGCTCCCAGAATCCTCTGCAAACAACAAGTTGGTAAGTGGCAATCAAAAGTTAAATGCTGAGCTTACTGAGAATAGTTTGGATAAAATATCTGACTTCAATTTCTTCAACAGAATGATCTGAGCGACGATGACTTGCATTTATTGGCAAAGATCCTTTCGGTTGGATTGGTGGATGCGGATCCAAACTACCTCCATCACCTAAAAGGCTACAGGGACTTGCGTGGTCCCTGATCTCCTTTGGAAAAAAGAAAGAAAAAGAAACAAGGAGCTCATCTGGAGCGACGGATGGATACAAAAACAGACTTTCATGGAGATCTTGAAGGATTTGTGATGTCATCAAATCAATGCTTATTTGGATTACAAGTTATTCTCACGTCACCCTGCAGATTTTTCATGATCACAGGATAAAACATGCAGTATGTTCAGTTTAAATGTTGCACTGAATATCTCAGAGGTGCACACAACTGCGTTATGTTAAACATGGATCCTAATTGCTTTATTGTTACCTTTGTAACCCACGGCTGTACTGCTTGTTGCAAGTAATCTGTCTCAATGGTGCTATTTAACATTTAGCTAAATGCTAAATTGGTGCTACAAGGAGCGCAAGTAAGAAGAATACAGTCTTTATCACAATCATTACCCAGTCATCAAATCAGAACAATGTGTAACGCATTAGGCAAGGGTGTGTTTTGTCCTGTGGTTTAAACTGTTTTTAGTAAGAGAAAGAATGGATTGTTTGCATAGCTTCACTTCAAAGAGAACCATGTGGCCATGTGGGAGAAAGGTTCAATTAATTTGTTTCTCTTGTCTTTTTGTTCATGTCCTTTTCTGGAGAAGGAGACAAAAGAGAGAGTTAAGCAAAGAGACAGATTAGATTCTGTTGTTGTTGTTGTTATTTTTTAAACCTTTCTTTTTTGGTATGATATGGCAAACATAACTCCTCTTACCCCAGACCCGTCTGCTGAGCTCGTTCCCGAGCAGGTAGAGCAAGATCACCACAGACATGTTAAAAAAGAAGAAGCCCACCAGACCAGCAGCACTGAAGCGCCCAAGAAGAGGATACACCCAAATCCCGACTGACATGTACACCCATATAATCCTGCAGAACATGTTCAGAATATAAAATAAAAAAAAGAAGGAAAAAAAAGGTTTGGCTCATGCAAACATTCACCCAGTGTGTTCACGCAGTCATTGTAACAGCAAAACAGCAGCAAAAATAAACATCTCATATGCAATGAACAGCATGCTTATGGTTTGTTCTGTACTCATGAGGAGTTATTGGCTGCATTACAACATGTGAGCCCGAGCTGTGGAGGTTGAAAAGAAGCTTTTACCCGCAAGCTGTATGCACACTGGAGCAGCAAAAATAGATGCATTTAGACAGTGTTGTGCTTTCAGCCACATGAAGGTGAACTTCAATCAGTGTCAAATGAAAGATAAAAACTGAAGAAATGCTTTTTTTTTAAGTGCTTGATTATGCTGTTAATGCTGAGTCAGCACTTACCAAGATAAGTAAGCCAAGCCCACGATTCCTAATGCCGTCAGTGCATGTTTAGTCTGTGGGTAGACGTGAGGCTGCACCAGCACCTCTCCAAGTAAGATGGGAAGGACAAATGTGTGCTAAAGAAAAAGCCAACAGCAACATGAGAAGTCCTGACAGGCCAACCAGGAATTGCTTAAAAATGTTTTAAAAATACAAACGATGCTGAGTAATTATTTATTATGCCGAAGAACATAAGTCAACAGACCATAGCGTGGTTCATCCACGGAGGGAAGAAGGTGTCGATGGTAGCTGGGTAGACTAATTCTCTATCATATGCAAAGATTGCCCAGAAAAGTAGAACAACAAACTAAAGAAAAGGCAGCAAAGGCAGAGTTAATGTGAAGCATAGTGTTTTGCTTTGGGGTTTTTTTTTTGCACTTGAAAGAATGTAGGATTTGCAAATGTGGGGTGGGGTTCTCACCGTGCCCACTGGAAAGGCAAAGACAGAGAAGAGAAGGTCTTTAAACTTGCTCAGAGTACTCTCAGCCTTTTTCTCAGGTTGAAGATCATTCACTGCCGCCAGTCCAAAGAACGTCATTTGCAATAACTGAAACATTACAAGCAACATTGTTGTTTTTTCCCACTGTCCTTGTTGGGATCGCAGGGTCATTAATCCTTCACAACAATTACCCATAAACGATCAAGGTACTCACCAAATTCAAAAAAGTGAGGTACTTCCAAGGTCCTCCATAAACAAAGATTCCTGGTGGCAAATCCTCTCCATCCTTATCGTTGAGATTCATAACAATAAACGCATACCAGCTGAATGCTGTAATGTGATACACTCCCCTAACAGTCATTCTCAGTGTAAACTTATATTCTTCTGTAATAAATAGTGAAAATAAATTAAAATGCAAGCAAAAAAACAACAACAAAACAAAACAAAAAGACTAAACTTCAAAGTTTTCCCTTCAGATGTGAGGCACTTGAAGCAGTGAAGGTTCTTTAAAGATTAGTGTAATTCAGCGCCGGCTTATCAAGACATTTGCAGGCAGCAGAGACAAAGAAACACAAGAGAACCACTGTTCAGTTTTTTACGAAACATATGGCGACTTCTTTCATAACCGCTTGTGGCTGGGAGGCAAATTTATGCACAGTGAGAGTGTAATCTGTTATATAGCGTTTTGCAAGAGAAATCCCAACGAGTTAGGAAGGTTACGTGAGTTCAGATACAGTACTGTGCAAAGGTTTTAGGCAGGTGAGGAAAAAATGCTGTAAACAAAGAATGCTATTTATTTTCCACCAATCAACAAAATGTAGTGAATGAACAAAAAAGAAATCTAAATCAAGTCAATATTTGGTGTGACCACCCTTTGCCTCAGAGCAGCATCCATTCTTCTAGGTACACTTGCACACAGATTTTGAAGGAACTCGGCTGGTAGGTTGTTCCAAACATCTTGGAGAGCTAATCACAGTTCTTATGTGGATGTAGGCTTCCTCACATCCTTCTGTCTCTTCATGTAATACCAGACACACTTGATGATGTTGAGATCTGTGGGAGCCATGCCGTCACTCCAGTACTTCTTGTTCTTCACGCTGAAAATAGTTTTTAATGACTGGCTGTATGTTTGGGGTCATTGTCCTACTGCAGAAAACATTTGGGGCCAATAAACAATCATTTATATTTCTGAAAGTATTCTTTGTTTACAGCATTTTTTCCACACCTGCCTAAAACTTGCAAAGTTCAGATAGGTAAATATCTTCTGACAAAGACTGGATCACAGAAGAGTTACTTCTTTATTATTGCTGGAAATCTAAATTCAGGAGCTCGACACATCTCTCGCGAGCTTATTAAAATAATAGTAAATGTGTGACGACAAAACCCGATAAATTCATAAGAAAGAAAATTTCAAAGAGCAAAAGTTTCACGTTAGAGAATAAACGTGTTAGAAAAAACAGGCAAAAATAAAAATAAAATAAAGTTTTCTCCTAAACTTGCTCTCCCATTACTTTTTCCTGTGATCCTTAAAGTTTTCATAGATGTCATAAATGGCCTGAAGATGGTGCCGGTGTAAAGGCTGTGATCTGATAGTACTGCGCCAAAGCCAATATGCAGTATGTTGCAATCACTGTGTTAAAGCTACTAAATCTGTGTAGGTTTAGAAGAGAAATCTGTTATATAAAATATAATGTATGTGTTCTTTTTGAATATTTTAAATCAAATGGAGTTTTCAAGTTACACACAAACATGTTACATATGAAACATTTATATACGTAAATATTTAAAAACCTCTTGCAATTAAGGATTTAAATAATTTATTATTTAATTCTGGTTTTATTTTTACTTTAGATGGCATGTTTAATTTTGTGGAAATAGTGTCATAGTACCTAAAATTTACTTTTAAAGCAGTACCTGAGTTTCTTTCTGTGCTATATCAAACATGAATTTAATGAACTGCACCTCAGACATGGGAGAAAAACAACAACAAAAACAAACAAGCCTCGATATATTTAAGAAGTTTTATTTACAAACAGCAAAAGGTGATGAAGACAGGTATGATACTGTAAATCTGTGAGAACTCACTGTCACTGCTCAGCTCTACATACTCAAACATACATATGTAAACTCTTCACAGCTTCAAGATCAGTTTCAACAGACACGTAGAACAAGTACTGATTTAAAAACTGCAGGGTAGAGAAAAGTTTAAAAGACAAATAAAAGGTTGGTTTCAGCAGATTATAAAATACAACCCCATACTGTCGGATAGTTTTGGCTTTCCACGGGCAAAGTAAACACTTAAAAAAGCTTCATATGCTGGATTTTGGGTTTTTTTTCTCAAAATGTGTAAATGAAAAAGCGTTGAATGGTATATATGAACAAGACCTTGAAGTAAACCTGATGCACCTTTGAATATTCATCATTAACCTTAATGACATCTGCTTTCAACAGCTGAAAACAAAAACGACACAGTGTTACACGTCGACGTCTGAGTCCATCGTGTGCATTTCCTTGTTTTCGGTTGCATGTTTAGGATGAAAAACGTTACAGTTTATTTATGCCAGCATGATCCACAGATCCACTTACTTCCAAATATATGTAATTATCATCTTTTTAAGATGAAGGTGAACCATTATAATACAAACTATAGTATATTACAGCTTTACAAAATCTGACCACTGCAGATTATCAGTTCTCTAACATCTCGTCATAAAACTAGCTGACGCTGCTGTCAGTGTTGTAAAAGATTACGGCAAGAAGGCCTCTTCACAGAAACTTGGTTTGACACATTGCACGTTACCCTGCAGTCAGTAAAAACATGTTCGATCCTGCACTCATGCTCTCAGTTCATACTGGGAGCAACTTGATGATTCAGCCACAGTAAGAAGCTCGTTGTTGAACACGTTGCACGTAATTGGGACAACGGCTTTGCAATAACTTGCATATTGTCTAAATTCACGCTTCAGTACACGTTCCCTGACTCTTCTGTGCATGATAAGCCTTGTTTTCCATACAACCCAGAAGAGAAATCCCATTTCCAACAAATATCTTTGCCAGCTTTTTATTTATTTAATTTCACTTCCTTCTACACATCCTGTATCCACCTTTTAATATCTCATCTTTCTTTGGATCCCATTTAAGTTGTCATCTGTGATAGTAGAGACAAAAAAAAAAAATAGATTCACCACAAGGGCAATTAAATATATATTAATACTTCTAATAGCAAACAATATTGGTAATACATTCATACCTCAAATCGACTGTAAACCTTCCTCTCTTTTCTCATATTCTGGATCCTCTCCAGCAGCTTTTCTCGCTCCTGAGGTGATTTTTGCTCTTTGTTTAATTTATCAAGTCCTCGTTCTTTCTCCCTTTTAGCATTTTTGTCAGCTTTGTCTTCTTTCTCGTCATCGGTAACGGGAGACTCTTTGGTAGCCTCATTCCTGCTTTGGCTATTAGCGGAAATCTGCTCCAGGAGCAGCTTGGTATCGTCTCTGAGGTTGCTGCTCGAGAGCACGTTGGCTGTGGATGAGTGGTAGCGAGACTGGCTCGATTTGGGCTGCTTGGATGTGATCTCTGCTGATTCAGAAAAGTTACTTTGCTGTATTTGGTCATTCGTTTTCTCACTGCCGACAGACTCTTTGGCACTGCTTTCCTTTGTACCCTGGGTATGATCTGAGTTTCTCCCGCCTGTGTCCAGTTGCTCAGGCTCTGTTTTACTATTTTCAGCAGGCACAGGTGGCTCTGAGGTAGGCTCATTTGTGCTAGAGGGAGTTTTGGGGGCTTTATCCGATTCTGATGGAGTCTGGTTGGAAAGGGAATTTGTATCAGCGAGAGTGTGCAATGCAGACATGTTGGTTTCTGCTTTTTTAGCTTCAGGGGGCAAAACGAATTCAACTGACTCAGACAAAGGAGAGGAACGTGATCCTGTTTCAGCAGGGGTTGGTGCCTCAGCTCCTGTAAAGTTGAGGTCAGAGGGAGGGGTTGCTTGTATCTGTGCGTCTTGAGGAGCTGCAGTTGTTTCTGACTGCGAAGCATTAAGAGTAGAGTCTGTAATGACAGTGGAGCTTGCTTCTGATGGCAAATGCTCGGCTGGAGTGTCCGTGGGTGTGGGTACAGTAATAGTGGGCTCTTTTATCTCAGGTACACATGGCTCAGGTGGAGAAGGGCTACTAGGTATGATATCACCTTTGACATGTGAAGATTCAGGAACCACAGAATCCTCTGCAACAGCCTTTTGAACTGAGCAAATTTCTGATTCAGAAACTTCTTTTTCTGACTCAGTAACACCTTCCTCTGATTCAGAAACAGTCTTTGCAGTCTCAGAAATACCCTTTTCTGATTCTGGTTTTTCAGAAATTGCCTTTTCTGTTTCAGATACACCTATCTCTGATTCAAAAACAGCTCCCTCTGACTTTTCTCGTTCAGAAACTATGTTTTCTACTTGAGAAAGGCTCTTTTCTGACTCAGTAACACCTTCCTCTGATTCAGAAACAGTCTTTTCAGATTCAGAAATATCCTTTTCCGATTCAGGGTTTTTCAGAAATGGCCTTTTCTGTTTCAGATACACCTATCTCTGATTCAGAAACATCTCTCTCTGACTTTTCTGGTTCAGAAACAATGTTTTCTGACCCAGAAACACGTCTTTCTACTTGAGAAAGGCGTGTTTCTAGTTCACAAATATCGTTTTCTGATTTTGATGTTTCAGAAATGGATTTTTGTGATTCAGAAACACCTTTCTCTGATTCTAAAGTACCCCTTTCTGGGTCTGATGTCTCAGAAATGGCCTTTTCTGTTTCAAAAACAGCTGTCTCTGATTCAGACGTGCCTATTTCCGATTCAGAGATATGTTTTTCTGGTTCAGAAATGCTCTTTTCAGAGTCAAAAATATCTTTTACTGATTCTTGTTTTTCAGAAATGGCATTTTCTGTTTCAGATAGAGCTCCCTCAGATTTTTCTGGTTCAGAAACACACTTTTCTCCTTGAGAAAGGTTCTTTTCTGATTCAGAGATATCGTTTTCTGATTTTGATGTTTCAATAAGGTCTTTTTCTGATTCAGAAACACTTTTCTCTGATTCCAAAGTACCCTTTCCTGGGTCTGATGTCGCAGAAATGGCCTTTTCTGTTTCAGAAATAGCTGTTTCAAACACGACTTTCTCTAATTCAGATACGCGTTTGTCTAATTCAGGCATGCCTATTTCTGTTTCAGAGGCATCTTTTTCTGGTTCAGAAACCTGTATTTCTGATTCAGTCATGCTCTTCTCAGCTACAGAAGGATCTTTTTCGCTTTTACAATTGGCTTTCTCTGATTCAGAAATATCTTTTTCTGACCTTTCTGTGGAAGTTGTAGCACCAGAAACGCTTGTGGTGGACCGTAACGAGGATGAGCTTGACTGAGCACCACTTACAAACACCTCAGGAGAAACACCAGATTCCATATGTACAGAGTCAGTTGCTGAAGGAGTCTGGGATGACGGCAACTTGGAAGAGGAATCTAGAGGAGTTTGGTTACTCGTATCTTTAGCTTTAGAATCTTCTGCTAACCCTTTTGGCGAGGAGCTCATAGAGTCATGTGCCTCTGTTTTATCATCATTTGAAGCTAATATGCCAGAAGCAGGGTGTGAACTGGAATCTTCTGAAAGTCTGTTCTCTTCAGTGGTAGAAAGAGAAGGCGTACCGGACGATAAAGAAACTGGACTTTTCTGTGAACCATAATCTAGCAGATTATTCTCAGAGGAGGATCTCAGCATTGATGGGTCAGAGGCGTCAACTGTTGATGTTACTGCAGGAGGGGAGATGCTGGTTGCTAAATGAGTCAAATCAGGATTTTGGGTGTGAGAAGCCAACGCAGAAAGTCCTTCATCAGAATTGGCACAGACTGATTTAGACTCCTTTGAGGTAGAATCCGGGCTTGGGGTTTCCTTTTTATCAGTACTTTGTGTAAGTGAAGAAACATTAGTGGGAGCAGGATTTGTGGGTGGATGACTGGGGCTGCTCTCGTCATCAGCAGGATCTGACAGCATGGGTTCTTGTGGTGATTTGTTCAGAGGTAACTCTGAGGAAGCAGGAAGAAGATCTGTTGACTGACTGTTGTCCAGTTTTGTTGTGCCTAAATCTTCTGCTACTTTATTTTGTTCTTTAGAGCTCTGGGAGGTATTGGAGTGATTTTCGATCTGACTGTCCTGCTGGTTAATGTTTTCACTGGATTCAAAAGACACACTAGCTGACTGACCGTCTGCAGCAGCACTCTTTTCCCCCTCAGTTTTGGAAGCCCTGTCTTCTGAGGATTCTCTTGGTTCAGGTCCCTCCTTTTTGACACCACTGTTGACTTTTAGTTCAGTTTCTGGTTTCACCGGGTCTTTTCCTTTGCCCTTTGCAGCTTTTGTGGCTGCTTCAGCTTTGCGTTTTGCTGCCAGCTCTTTGAAAAACATTAATCTTACATCAGGATCATTCATATCTGCATATGGTAGAAGGGTGGCTAAAGGTTTAGGTGGTTGTACCGGCTGATTGGTTTTGGGTAGCTCAGCTTCAGAAAGCTTGGATCGAGGCATGGATGGCGAAAGATTAGGCTGCTCTACATGGGGTACTTTTGCTGACTCTGTTTCCTCACGCTTTTCTGAAACGTCTTTTGAATCTTCTTGCTTTGATGAATTTTTATCATCTCCTTTAGTGCTTTCCTTGTCTGGTTTTGTTTCTGTGGATGTCTTTAGGTACCGAGTCCATTCGTAAGGTTCTCTAGCAGCAGTTCTCCTTTGTCCCAGAACTTGAGAAACAAAGGGTCGTTTTATCTTTTCAGATTCAGTTTTGTCACTGTCTTCAGTGTCTCCGTCCTTTTGCTCAGGAGGGGTAGTTTGACTATCCTGAGGAGCTGGCTGATCCAGAGAGCTGAATATCAGAGAGGACCTTAACCTGGAGCACCTGTTCATTCCACTAGCATTTAGTTTCCTTCGGAAAGAATCGGACCGCAGAAGCACAGAAGTCTTTGGCTCATTTTGTTCTCCCTCCTCTGTCCTCTTTTCCTCCTTGTTTGTGGTTTGTGACTCTGATGGTGTTGTTTTGGTTTCTTCTGCCACTGCAGGAGGTTCATCGGGCAATACCTTAGGCTGTTCTCTGGCTGTTGTTTTGGCATAATTTGGTATCTGACTCACCCTGGATATAACAGGAACTTTGAACTCTCTGACATTTGGGATTTTAGGAAGTGACAAATCAACCCCTGGTGCTGTTTTCTGCATGGTGTTACGGGGCTCTTCAAAAGGATCTGGGGCCTGAGGTGGTTCCACTGGCAGGCCTTCATCTCCTGAATTATCATATGCACTAAGGTATGAGTTAATCCTCCAGTTTCTCAGACCCTTTTTAACCATGGGATCCTTGCGGTCACTGTTAGACTCCTGAAGAAACTGCCTCTGATCAGCGTGGCTGGAGGGCGTGGGAGAGGTTTGGCACGTATATGGATGGCCTAAACTTAGTCTTCTAGGTTGAGACGAACTAAAATCTGCTGCAGGAAGCATTTTCTCTGAGCTCTGATCATAGTCTTTGGTAGATGACAAGTAGTTAAAAACAGGGTCAAAATCAGGTGGTTGCATCTCTTGTGGTAAAGCAGATTCAGAGTATTGATCTCTTGAAAGATAGCCTTGGCTCCAGAACTTGTCATAGCTGTAATCTGCTTCTGGTCCTGGTGCTGGTCCTAGATAAGGCTGCTGGCCCCTGTAAAAATGCTTCCCCTGGGACTCAGGTTCTGGCATTCCCTGAGTTTGCAGGAATGGATAAGGATATCTTCCTTGAACACCTTCAGCAAAGCCAGGATGTTTAAAGGGTCGATTTTCCATCGGTGGAATCCTGGCACGTCCCTGATCAAATGATGGGTCCACGTGTGGTTGCTGGGAAGGAAACCTATTGTACAAATCTGCGGGTCCACGCAGGGGTTCCTTAGTGTTAAAGGGCACCCTTCTCCAATCGTCATCCATTCGTTCATCACAGGACTGTCTGGCCCATTCATCTGGTTGACTAGAATCAGCTGCTGGCAGAGTTCTCATAGGCTCCCTGTACAGTGATAGCCTGTCACTGGCGTATTCCCTCTTTTGTAATGGATTTATGTCTTCCACTGGAGGAACCAAATCTTCAACAATCAGCGGCTGGGAATGAGCATACAGGATCCGAAACTCTTCATCGAAGGTAGTCACGAGCTGTCCGAAGAACAGGTGCGCCATGCAGCGGTGTAGTTTCTCAAAAGACCACATGAAGCTGGACATGACATAAGATAAGTGCAATTTAATACAAGAATTGTTAAAACGTTCAATAAACTGTTGCAAACACAACACATTTATTAGGAAACAATCCTGGTGTAGTAGGATTCTGCAGTAGTTTTAAACAGCCTCACCTGTAATTTCCACTCAGCACAGCCCTGCAGTCAGTCAACAAGAAGCGATCCATCATCTGACCTTTGAAGGATTTGCCTGAGCGACACTTGTACGAGCTGCCAGACACTGTTCTCACTCGTAAAAACTGCAAGGCACAAGGAATCACCTTAAGATTTATAAAACCTAAAAATGTATGAAGCACATCTAACAATGTTTTCAATTGCATAAATCCAAGATAGGTGGCAGCATTGCATTAGCACTGCTTCTTCTGAGATAACGTCACAGAAAAGGAGAAAAAGATTGTATACGTAGTTCACTTTTGCAGTACTATACTGGTCATGTGATTTTTTTTAAACATCACTAAATGAGTCAGTCTCCATTTACTCAACATATCAGGCTCAGATGTATTAATACAGGCATTTTATTTATATTACACAATAGCATAAAATGCAGCTCTAAGAACTTTCCTGTGCCAGTGGAGACTTGAGAGAGTCATCTTTTACCAATTGCTTAGCTTTTGTTGGACAATATAGCTTACTGTGAAAAGACCACTGGGAGATAAAGCTGGTGATATTCTAAATTTTGTAATACTGTCAACAAATCCCATGAAAAGACAAAACAACTATGGGTTATCTCTCAGTGCTTTCCAAACACCCCCACCCCTCCTCAGTGGCCTGTAGTGCCAAATCCATTCATTCCAAATGAAGACAAAACAGCCTTCAAAACGCATAACAAAAATAGATTTCAACCATTTAATCAGTTAAAGCAGAAATAAACAGCAAATTTGTTAAGGACTACTTTGAGCCACAGATCGTGCATATTGTATATAAAGTAAAAGGGCAGACATAAAGTATAAATGGGAGTGGAAATTAAACATGTAAGAAGACAAAATGCATTGCAAAGAATACTCAATCACCTGAATGCTCTGCAGGTTTACTCTGCAGTTGGATACCATGCTCACAAAGTGATGTGCATTCAGCTCGTCTAGAAGGATGTAGACAGCAACGTTTCTCGTGGCAGCGTTAAGGACATCCGCAAAAATGTCAACATCGGTAAACATATCCATCGCTATGGCAATGACCTGAGGAAATGAAAGAAAACAAAGCGACCAAAGCGAAAACAAAAGCGCCATGAGCACGACAGTCGAAAAAAGAACAATGGTGATTAATGTGAAGGAAACCACAGGCCAACCTGTTGAGCGTTTTTGATGAGTCGCCGGGCCTGCTCCTTGATACTTGGCATGCCTGGCTCAGGGGGGTTGACCAGAGTGGTAACCTCTGTGGGCACACTGAAGAGTTGCAAGTGGGGCCACCCGAGGTCCAAATCTGGGACGTCCTGGTCGCTGTGAATCGGCCAGTAAGTGTCTGAGGATCCATCTCCCCCGCTTTCCAGAAAAAGCTGTTCAGAGTGTCCGATCAGCTGGGGACCCTGAACGGAGCCCATAATGTGCTGAATCTCAGGTGTGGACAGAAAGTCCACCACACCCGCCTTTTGGAGGAACTCATAGTACCCCTCCAAAGTCCCCTCAACCAGAGTGTCAATGGCCAAGCGGTACTCTTCCCGGTAGTGAGGAGGGAGGTAGTTGGGGTCCAGGGGGTTATCCCCAGCAGAGGAACACTGAGAGCGACGCGCCATACTGTGGTCTTAGAAGAGGACAAAGGGCAAAAAGATACGCAACGTGTAAATGTTTTTGAATCAAATTTGGGTTCAGCTGTAATCAGATACACTCACACAACCCACAGATGTCTAATTCGCTGCTTCTTGTTGTCATGCGAGATAGAATAAAATCTAAAGATAACAACATGTACTATTTGACAAAAAAACAACAAAAAAAACACCCTGACATGATAAAGACCCTAACAAATCAAAAGTAACAGAAGCATTTATTCTACTGTTTGTGTGGCATATTTACACTGTCTGGGTTCATAGTTACAACAGTGGTGGAGTTCACTTTCTTGAAAATCAACTAGCTGCAGCCAAGTTGAGATACCACTCTATCAATACACCGTGACAAACCCAGCTCAACAACCCAAAAAATAAAAATAAATAGACGCCAGTGGATACTTCTCAGAGATATTGCAGCATCTGCTACAATTTCATTGGACCGGTGAAAGCACAATGAGGGAAATGGAATCTAACCACAGGATAGATGGTTAGGGTGTGGCCCCTCCCTCTGGCCAAACACCCTCGACTCCATTTGAACTTTCATGTAAAGCCAGAAATCTCACATAAACGAGAAAAGAAACACCAGGAGTAAAGAGTAAAGCTCAAAGCCCTGGAGCAGACGTTAAAGGACAACAAGCTCTAAGTAAATACGTTAAAGATAAAATAGCTTTGTGTTGCCGCTACGCAAGTGAGCCTGTCATTTACGGACAAAACTTTTCCCCCCACCGAGTTAGAAAAGTTAACCGGAGCTGGGTCAGTCTGTAGTCTCATGTTGGATCCAGTTAATTCAAACACCGCAGGGGCTAACAGCACAGAGCCATACAGCTCCCGCAGTTACCGTCTGCTGAGCCTACCTCATTGGTGTACCCGTCAAGCTCTCCGTCGGTTAAACTTCACAGCAGTCATCTTGCTTTCTTCACCGTGTTGTTGTTCACAGCTGTACCGAGCTTCCAAGTCCAGGTGTGACCTGCCGAAAGTTTACTCTTACACTGCCTTTTCCCCTGTCACCCAGCTAAACCAGTTTGCTGTCATGCTTGAGGCATGTTGGCGAGAATGTCTGAGACGCATCGACCGGAGGAAAAAAGTAGTGTCGACAGACCTCGCCCCGCCTCACCGGCTGCAGCAGCTCCGCAGTTTGTTCACTTCTGCTCAGCTCTCAGTGTCCGTGGCTGTCCTGAGCCAGCTGAACTCTGCCCAGATGTTATCATCTCACTCCTGACACTCACTCGCTACTACTGCTGTAAACTGGAGCCGAACTTTGTGGCTAGTTTTAGCCCTATCAGGTAATGCGTTGCTAGTTCATAAAAACCCTGCGTTGATCGCTCATATTTCTCCCCCGCCCCCACCTAACACTGTTCTGAATCATTAGTTATTATCAGTTAATACGTTTTGTGTGATTGTGCTGGCAGATATTGTTACCCGGTTATAAAGGCCAAGGATAAACCCACTGTAAATTAATTATCAACAGGTTATAGCAGGATGTTCCACCAGGGAGTAGGGGCATACGGACACATTAATACAGACCATACTAGTTTGAGACGGCTGTTGTTACCAGGGACGGAGCGAAGGGCATGGCTCGGTACCCCCCCCCCCCCCCCCCCAAAAAAACCCCCCAAAACCCCCCCAAAACAACCAACCAACCAACCAAACAGGAAGAAAGACAAAAATGACATAAAGGGTGGATGAGAAGATTTAATTCTATCTACAAAATGTTTAATAACATTACACGTAATAAAAGCTATTAGCTTTAATTGTAGGTACACTCACGTACCCACGCACACTCTGGAAGGAAATCGCACTGACATGGCAACAAGTGAAAAATTAAAAAAAATTGAATCAATTCAAGCGACTTCAAGCAAATAGAGGTGAAAAAAAATGCAGGCTGTTGCAAAGCGAGTGGTATCTGGGATAAACTCAACATTCAGGCAAGTGACTGTAGCTACCTGTCAACTACATACTGTAGTTGACTGAGATATGACCTGGTAGTAAATAGAGGGCCATCTAAGCAACTGGAGCCTGGAAGTGACCATTTCAACACGATGTGCTAGATGTACTGGTGTACTGCCTATCATTCCCTAAAGCTCCATCCACGCTGCAAGCGATTTGCTTTGAAGTCGAGGGCTGGTTCCTTGCATATATTCCAGGCTCTGGTCTAAGGCCTTCTAAGGCAATATATCAGTTAACAGTATCCAGCGCTCTTATTGATAATTGCTTCAATTGCTTGCCTGGAAATTGATAAAAGTTTATTTCAGGTCCCGCCCACTTTGCATAGCAGTTAGTTAGTTAGTTGCTTGTAGTCACGGAATGTCATTCACCTTCTGTGGCATCTGGTTGCCACATCACTGTGATTTGCCTCAAGGGTGGGTCCTGTACTTTGCAAACTGCAATCAAACAATGTATAAATAACGTTGTAACCAGACTGCATTTTGTTAACTATGTTACTTTGCAGTTAAAGCTTGTGCTTCAGAGTAGCCTCTGACTTGTTCCATGGCAGCCATGTAGGCAGAAAGGTCTGTGTACATTGAAATCATTATAAGTCAGTGAATTTTCAATCAGTTTTCGGGTGCTTTTGTTTGACATTTGTTTCTTTCTGATTGAATTTTCAGATTTCACATGTTGTACCGCTGTCCTGACCTTTGGATTCATAAGTCAATAATATCTGTTACTGCTGATTTTCTGTTTAGTTTTGTATAATTTGACATACTTTACCATTTTCTCCTAGTTTTCCTGGCTTTTTGACAGCCACCCTTCGACTGAGACTTTATCTGATGAGGCTTTGGTCAATAGTAGATAGATCAACTAAAGGGTGAGATGGATCTCTCGGGAATCAAAATATAAAGAAATGATTGGACACTTTGCAAAGTACTGTAGAAATAAAATGAGAAGAACATGCCATCAGTGACATTGGTTTAGTCCTTTTTTGGCAAATGAATAACACTTAAGGAAATGTTTGTGGTTTAGGTTTAGGATTAATGTTTACTTATTTAATTGACCAGTTTTTAATGTTTTCTTTCATTCACAAAACATCGGGGTGGCCATTAAGGGTCCATGTCTTACTTTTTCTCATGGTGCACTAGCTGATAAAGCCATCCCTGCTTATAAATATGTTAAAAATGGGAACTAATGGGACTTCAGATTCAGCTGTACCTAATTATAGGCCTATTCATTAAAAAAAATCATAGTTAATCATATTTACTTTGATGATATACACTGAATAAAAATAAACAACTACCGGTAATTTTAAAGCTGTTAAGAGGTTGAGACGCTGCAAAGGAATAAAACTAATTAATACAGGAATGAAACCTATCCTCTCTGAACAATGTAAACAGTCACTGGAATTCCATTCAAGCCTGGATTCTATATAAAAGACTTCCTAATAGGTTAACCTCAAACTTCTTACTATGATGAGCATATTAACAAACAATAGAAACACTGGGAGAGGATGATCATTACAAAGAGTGCCGCCCTACCAGCCCTTGTTGAAGGTGTAGCCTCAAGTGTGCAAAAAAAAAAAAAGGCTACACCTTCAACATGATCCCATCATTCATTCTTTTTTTCTTCTTTTCATGCTTCATTAACGATTTCTTTTGTGGCATTCACTATAAACTGAAATGATATTATCCTTTCTTTGTTGTTTACTAAGGGTTCTCATGTGGAAATGTAGCCTAAAAGTTGGAGGAAGGACATCTGGGTTTCCAAGACAGGATTTTGTTTTGTTAAACCTTGAAAGGAGAGAGATAGAGAGGCTAAAATTCAGTGATTTTTCTTTAAGGGCAGCTTCAACCTCATACCTAAAATAGCCATGTCAGCGTGAACGCTGATGTAACCAATCCAAAGGAAGTGAGACAACATAGCAGCTCAAGTAAAGACTTGAAGACAATCCTTCATTGTTCGCTTCAGGCAACACCCAAGGCACACAGAGGAGCAGTTGGAATAGAGACATAAAAAGTCATATTCTCTTGGTTCATAGATAGTTGCTACACTACATACCATTGGGTAGCATTCACAGTGGCAGTCCTTTAACCCATGTAGCTCTCAATAAAAATACACAACCCATGTCTTGCCTTTTGGTTTTGTGACTGACAGCAGTGATTATGAAACATGAACTCGGACACACAGTGACTCAGAGCTGAGGTCCTCCCCCTTCCTAAAACACCACCAGGAATGTGTGAATCAAACTCAGTGTGAACTGTTATGATTTATGTGATACCACAACTTCAGCTCAAATGTACAACTGTTATTGTCAAAAGGGGACAAAGAAGGCATATCACTGGAGGAAGAATATCCTGCACCGCAGATCTGATTACCGCGTCCTTGCAGAGACCTCGTAGACTAAGTAAGGTTCGTTTAAAGTGTTGAGTGATACAGTTCACACTCATTCTGCATGATGCACACACTTTGATAACACTGCTAAACAAACAGAGGAGTGCAAGTCGTGAATAGCACCACCTTCCCGGATTCCCGCACTCTTGGACTGTGCCCCACCAGTACACACTCTGTAATGAAGAATATAAACCTTGGATTTAATTAGCAACCTGCACAGATTCAACAGCTGCCAACCTTAGAGAATTCAGCACCCATCCTGCGGTGAAAACAAAACCGAGGAGGTCCCATGAAGAGCTGGAAAGTACATGGCACGTAGTTTGTAGGCCATACCTTTTTAATGACATTGAATGACATCTGAACATCTTCACAAGGTGTTCACCGTATAAATGGGGAGAGCTCTGTATCACTTCAAAAGGCTTCATATTCTCATAAATGCTTCAAATGGAAAAGCTTAACTTCAATTGTTGGGTGGGGCCGCAGTGCTGTTTGCAGGTCTTTTTTAATGTGGGTATGTACAATATAAGCCTTAACCGACCATGCTTTTTAGTTAGGCTTGCAACATGACTCCAGAAATGACAATAATGGTTGGTTGTTCTAGACCAGGGATGTCAAACATAAGGCCCGGAGGCCAGAATTTGCAGAGCAAAGACACCGATCCAACCAACTAGACAGTTTTGGAAAATCCGAACTGTATTTTCATGAGTCCGATTGCTTTTCATCCATCCTGATTTCTTAAATTTACTACAACATAATTTATTTATCCAGTAAAACTGATAAAATGGAGATGTATTATTGAAATTGCACTTTTTCTTATATTAAGATCTCTCGAATTAAATGAAAGAAGAGGTTAACTGGTCTGGCTTGCTTAATATCAAAGCGGTCTGCATGTGGCCTGAACCATAAAAGGAAAGTTTCTATCTATAAATCTATTCTATCTATTTGAACCCTAGAGTCTGACATTTTGATTGTGTCATTATGGTTTTTTAAGCCATCATATCATAAAAAGGAGGGCTTAATGTAAACGATAGCTAGCTTCATTAGCAAGATACCCCCAGAGATCTGTGTCTGTGCTAACATATAAAACAAATCATGCTAGAATTTCACTACCAAAAAAACTGAGCATACTTCTTTGATTGTCTGCCAGTACAGTTGACTAACACTGGCCATATTGTTTGCCATAATTATATTAAAAAATTCTCCGGAAGACTCCAACACCACAGACACAATGGGTTAGCAGAGGTGAGGCCTAGCATACAGCTAACAACTATTCCTTCCTTTTGGCATCTATCTGTTACTGAAATAAGCTACGCCCTTAATCCTGCATAATTTTAAGGATAATACATTTAAAAAGAGTGACTTATATACAAATTCACTCCATTCACAGTTGTCATGAAAAGGGAAATAAGCTATGGACATCTTTGTTTTGTTTTTGTTTTTTAACTAGGCTGTAAAAATGGTTTGCTTTGTATTTTAGCATGACGAGTTTGTGGGGATGGAAGCCAGCCTGAAGGTGCTAAACAATGGCCGTGCTTTGCTCCGATTCTTGTTTGACATCAATTCACACTGTAATATTTAAACATCTGTGGTTTCGACTACATTTTTTTAATGTACGTTCATGTACAGAAATGACTCTTGTTGATATCCTGACCTTGTATTCTATCGCCACACTCAAAAAAATGTGAACACATGTAAATTTTCAATATTATTTGTTACATAAGAACAGTGTGAAACATGAAGTGTAATTGAATCTGGTCAAATTTAATTTACTTGAGTGGTATAAATTTAGTTTATACTAATCACATTCATTTAATCACCTGATTGTGGCACTGCCATACATGACAAAAAGAATAACATGCAAAACTAAGACATCCACATTTCATCTATTTTTTATTTACTCTGTATTTAGTGATAACTCCAGTAGTGACACGTAATGTTGATTATATTTAAAATTCAACCACTGAAATGGTTAAACACAAAATGATTTGATTGAGTTTTTGGCTGAAGTTCCTCTCTTTTACCTCTATGTAGGAAGCCATGTGTTCATCTGTTGTTTATAACATGTCCTGAGGCTATTGTGCTGATAAGGAGAGCATGTAGGAAGAGGAAGATTGACACTAGAGAAAAAAATGGAGTGTGAGAAAACAAAGAGAAAAGGAAGAGCAGCAGCTGCTGAATCCATTTCTGGGCGCATACTGTCACGGAGGGACACAGGAAGTCTTAGTGGTTCTCAAAGAGGTGAGATCATGCTTGGCTAAAGAGATGATGAAAGTTAATGAAAGTCTGCAGACAATGGGCTGAGCACATTTCCAAATGTGTTAACGTTGTTTTGCTTAATTCATCCATATCCAGATGAGATTCAGCCTATGAAATTCTTGAATATGACAAAATTAGATGGCCACTCTTATCTGGGTGGATTCTGGATCTGTGCCATGTTGGACAAACCTTGTCATTTGAGCAAAGACTAGCTCCTCTATCTTTGTCACTTGTTGAGAGAATGGCAAATTCCGCAGATTATTGCATTCCCACATCAAGAGTACAATAATGTACTCTTTCAACCCCCTGTCACCAGTTTTTATCTCCATTAAGCCAGAGATTACCAACTTGCTGGTGACAAAAGGTGTAGATATAAACACACAGATGTAACAAAACAGCAGGCTTGTGTCAGTGCAGAATGTCTAGAGAGCGACTTGAAGGTGTGAAATGGATCCACGTTGTTTGGCGTACGTGGAGGCCGTGTTGGGCCAGTGCTGAGCTCATTTCCCAGGGTGCTCAGCAGCAGGTGTGCATCTCATTTGCCTGTCATTTCACCTGTTGACAGTGTTTGTGTTTTTAGAGTATTTTCTCTGTGTGTGTCTGCAGCTTGCAACAAGACAAAAGTTTATTTAAGTCTACCTTTTGAATCCACTTTGGACACGCTTTGGCTTACAAAGCTGCGTGTGTGTGCATGTCCCGTGTGCAACTACACTAACATGCGTGCTTGCTTGTGCCTGTCTTTACGTGTGGCAGGTCGCCACAGGAGTGGCAGAGCTGTAATCAGCACTTTACACTATGTCGCACTAGAGGAAATGTTCTGAGAAAAATAGGAGCAATTACTGACTGGAGTAATGCACAACCAGCTCTGACCTCATCCAGGACTTGAGATTACATTGAGACAGGACACAGACTTACTGCAGGGAGGGTAGCTCTCCACAATGATGTCATACATGCTGTCTGCCAGTGGAAAAGATAAAAAACAAACAAACAAACCAAAAAAAACAGGGAGCAGCTATAATGCCTTACATCTTGCTTACATTTACTCTTTTTCTTTTACATGCCTGCGTTATTTCCAGCACTATTGTATTGCATCCTGTGGTACATCCTGCTGCTGAAATACTGCATACTGGGATGTCCTGCACTGAGTCAGGGACACTGAATAGACATCAAGTCCCCACGGTACATCTCAGACTCAAGCACACAGCTATAGCTTTTCCTTTGGCATAAAGTGCTCGATGTTAGCGCAGTCCTTCAAGGTTTAGCTGCAGAAAGAGCCTAGAAAGCACAGAATAAGCAAATCACAAGTAAGACAAACATTAGAGTCACATTTCTGCCAAGATGATTTCCTTTCATACTTCCAGTGACCTCTTAGGTTGTTCCATTTTCTTTTGTGGCCTTTGTTTGCATACGCCTGCAATTAGTTGTTTGATGGCACTGAAGTCGAGTTGGCAAAGGCTCAAGAAGGCGGCACAACGAGCTGCTGAACTTCTAAACCCTGCCGAGTTAGCTCTCGGGGCTGCTTGCATAGGCATATACTTTTGCATAAAAATGAAAAAACGGTTACACGGAAATAGCCTGGTTCAGATTCTGAGGGGATTTACAAAACCAAGCAGGATTTCAGGTGGAAAATATTACGTGGCTCTGTGAGAACTGAGCTCACATGGTTTCTCACTGCAACTTAAACCTCAGCAAAAAGTGTAGATGAAATATATTTTGTTTGAGACCTCCATTATAATCCATATTTGACTCTAGGCGATATAACAAAATGCAGATTCCTGGGTACAGGGTGGCAGAAACTTACCCAGTATCTGTTTTTCACTGCTACCTCATTCTGTTTGCTTTTCCTGCAGGTGTTTGAGGACAATCTGCTTTTCAGGATTGAGATTTTGGAGTATTTTCATTAATTCTTGCTGGAAACCCATTCTTAACTTTCAAATGAAACTACAAATTTTAAAATCCAGCCTGGATTTATTTCAGATTGCAGTGGGTGCGCTGAGAAACTCTAGTGCAGGGTACTATCTGAATGGTGACACAAGGCCTTTTCTCACAGCATTTTATCCGATTGAGGTCACCCTGCTTGGGGCTAAAACGTAGCAGCAACATAACGTAGCAGCCTAGCAACATAACTCTGGCACCTAGTGTCATAATCACAGAGGGTTCATGTAACCTAGATTAGTTTTCATGAAAAAAATAAATCCTCATAAAATATCTGAGAAGATTTGCATTGTGGAAGATTCTGAACTCCTGCCACTGTTCTGCCGTAGCCCACCGGCCGAAAGGCATGCAGCTTTGTGAGGAATGCAGGCAGTTTGTGGTCTGGCCAACTATGTGCACAGGCAAGGGCCTCATAGGTGAATCAGCCAAGAGTACAGGGGAGAAAACTGCGCTAATGCCTAATAGTTTTACCTTTTAAAATACGTAATTTAGTAATTATTTAGTTTTGCCTTGTCTGAACATTTGATATTAGACAACGCAGACCATGCCACTGTGGGTTAAGTCTTCTGGTGGAGTGGAAGTATTTAACATACAAACTATTTGGTGGGAATGTTGTACTCATACAGAACAAGGCTCTGGAATTTAGAGGTCAAATGTCTTTACCTCTGTACATGCCATAACAGGTTTATATTGTATATGCTACTGTCAGCTGCTCCCATGTGAAAAACAGGCAGCTCTCCTTGTTTGATTTGGCAGATTTTTACACAGCATGCCCTTTCCTGATGCAATCCCAAGTGGATTTCTGCCTCTGTTGGAATCTTTCATAGACCTTTCACTTCATAGGTGAATATATAAACAACTACGTTATGGAGCTGCATTGTACGTACTATACCATACATTTTGCTATTTTAACGATTACTGTGTACTATTCAGATATTTGGATGTATGTTATTTTGATGCTTTGGCAATACTGTTTCTAAAAAAGGTCGTCAAAAATAAATCGCTTTTTAATGTTACTTTGGCCATTTATGTTATATATTCACTCAACAGCATGGCGGTTTACGCAATTTCCTCACAAGCGAAAGATCCCTGTTTAGATCATTAGAGGCGACACACATCCCTTTGGGGTTTTGTCAGGAAGGACATCTGGCATTAAAAAAAGAAAAGAAAAAACTCTGCCAAATCAAATATGCTGAGCTACACATATGTGGTTACCTCTTGGGAATAAGGGAGAAGCCCAAGTAGCTTTAGTCTATGCTGAAAATTGCTGAAGGCAAAAGATGAAGCTAAGGTTCCCTTAAATTAATGTAATGTTGTTATACAGCAGGTCTGTGATTGTGAAGCCAGGCTTTTTGGGGGCAATTCTGTAAGCGGTTGTGACCCCTGACCATTTTGTAGACCAATTTTTACCAGGGCGCAGTTCTCAGGACTTCATTATGTAATGGTATTTATGGCTAATTACTTAAGCTATTTATTACCTTAAGCCTAAGTAATACACTTCAAAATTGTACAACCCAGAAATGGGCATGGCAAAGACCCACAGTATTATCTGTCTACCAGTCTCAACCCTAATAGATCAAACAAAAGGGGGGGAAAGAAAGTAAAACACTTTAGTGGTTAGATAATTGCCATTTATTTTCTGCAAACATATTTGTAATTGAACTATATAACCGTAATTGTTTTAGCTTTTCGCAGAAATATCTGTTTACTCCTCAAAAAGCATGATTACGCAACCATTACGGGTCGCTAGGCTACAGTATTTCAAAAATATTTGCCAACGAAGAAGACTTTTCGGGAATTACGTAGCTCTACAGCCGGACGTAGTCACCGCCCCCGCCTTCTACCCGCGCTGTCGTCGAAGATTGTGTGTTTAGGAAGATGCGTGCCTTTATCTAAATAAATTGAAAATTATGTCTAAAAATTTTCTCCGCAATTATAGTTTATTTTTAAAAGAGATTAATAGTTTTTAAAACGTTTATTATAACGGTCATTGAAGTATTTGAGGGACCGACATTATAACTTCTGACATACTCTGACATTTTCAGGCGGAGTGAGTGGTCTGTTTGTTTGCTTCCTCTCTGGTCACAAGCGTGCTCAGTTTCGCGTACAGCAGTAATGCTGCACTTTAGCTTAAATAAATACCGTTTATTCCACATGTTTACGTACTCGCACATTCTGCCTGCTCTTTAACCAAACTAGAAGTCAGCAGCTCTGTAAACATGGCGGGAGTTATCCGGAGGCTCGACGAGACTGTTGTCAACCGCATTGCTGCGGGAGAAGTTATTCAGCGTCCTGCCAACGCCGTTAAAGAAATGATTGAAAACTGGTAAATTAGCAGCTATATAAAGAGCAGTTTCAATAACGTGAGCACTAACGTTAGGATATTTAAGTCACTGTACGACTAGTGACTTAAATATCCAAGTAGCGGGATTATTAAAGGTGGCCATACATGGCCGGGGTGACTGTTTACATCACGTGTAACATAGTAACAGACCTGTAACTGTCTCCTCTTAGCGTGCAGTGTGACCCTGTGGTAAATACACTTTTGTGTTTTACAATTGTTCCAGTTTGGATGCAAAGTCCACAAGCATTCAGGTGACGGTGAAGGACGGCGGACTGAAACTTCTTCAAATTCAGGACAACGGCACTGGCATCAGGGTGGGTGACCCTGATGTTTTAGCTGGGTGGCCTCTGCGTCATCATTACGCAGTCAGGGTTAAGCTATTTTGGTTTTCTTCTGTCACTGAGTGTGCTAAGTCTTTCCCTGAACTGAAAGACGGAAGACACCAACTCAAGTGTACTTGTTAACACATTTGAACATTTTATACTTGAGCTGTTTTCTTGTAACTACAGCCATTTTTTCATGTCTTCTAACAATTTGCCCCAGTAATTTGTGGTAACATTAAATATGACAAAATGAGAAGTAATATAAGTTTAAAAAAAGGATTGATTTTTCAAGAAAATGTAATTAAAATGACATGATTTTCATGTTCCAACCCACGGCGATGTATTGTTAAATTGTATAAATCTTAGTTTTGACCAGATGGAGAATTACATAGTACTTACTCATAATTACTTGTCACAGGCTTTAGTTTTCCCACCACAGTGAGGAACAAGCATACAATGATATATGACTATAACAACTGAATGCATGAAGTTAAAACTGAATGAGTGCCTAAGCTTACAAATTATATTTTATGTTACGTCGGACATATTTATGCTATGAAAAACAAAATTCTTTGTTTGGCTTTGATTAAAAATCACTTCAAATTTTAAGGGTCAGTATGAAGGGTTGCCTCAGAATGACCCTGCTGGTGACGTTATGGTAGTTTGTTCAGAATATGCTGTGTACCAAGTGAAACTCTTTTTCACTACTGCAGAAGGAGGACATGGAAATCGTTTGTGAGAGGTTCACCACGAGCAAACTTCAAACTTTTGAGGACCTTTCGAGTATCGCAACCTATGGATTCAGAGGAGAGGTGAGCTGTGCACCTCTGTCTGCCTTCACTGTATTAATTTGTTCTGCATTACATTTATTGTGTTTGTTCTTGTCTGCAGGCCCTTGCTAGTATAAGCCATGTTGCCCATGTGACCATAACCACAAAGACTGCTGATGCAAAGTGCGCTTACAGGTACTGTTGCATTCCTTATCTGCTCTAAAGCCTTACTAAAGGCTACAAAACAACTAGGATGTCAGCTCTCTCATAAATTGGTTGTGTTCTCTTGCAGAGCCAACTACAGCGATGGCAAACTAAAAGGCCCTCCCAAACCATGTGCTGGAAACCAGGGAACGCAGATCCTTGTGAGTTCTCCTTGCAGATGAGCTGCTCTCTAAAATACAATTTATAGATGCTGAGAAGCTGCTTTTCTTGTTGATTGCAGGTGGAGGATCTTTTCTATAACGTCTCCACCAGGAGAAAAGCTCTAAAGAGCCCGAGCGATGAGTACTCCAGGATTGTAGAAGTGGTCGGCAGGTGTGGGTTTTATTCGTGTCTCATGATTCTTGGTGAATTTGCTTCAACTTGTTAACATTGTCTTACTCTGCAGGTACGCCATACACAACTCAGGAAAAAGCTTCTCTGTCAAAAAGGTAAGATGTGCTTTATTTTTCATTTAAATTAAATGCCTCCCTCAAGCACGCGAAGCAGTTTTCTTCAAATAAACTATTTGCTGTCTGTTTTTGTGACTCCTCTTTCCAGCAAGGAGAGACCGTGGCAGACGTAAGGACTCTTCCCAATGCGTCTGTAGTGGATAATATTCGAGGGATTTTTGGCAACGCAGTCAGCAGGTATTCCGGCAAATCTCCTTTGATGAGCGCTGCTTTTTATGCAACCTCTTCTCACCTCTGAGCTGATTGCATGACCGGCTCTGTGGTATGTTCCCAGGGAGCTGATCGAGGTTGCCTGTGAAGATCAGAAGCTCGCTTATAAGATGAAAGGCTACATCTCAAACGCAAACTATTCAGTCAAGAAATGCATTTTGATCCTGTTCATAAACCGTACGTACCACAGAAACTTACTGGAAACACAGCAGTTAGCATTTAATCTTGTTAACTGCTGTGTTTCTGTGAAATGAAGCTGTCTTCTGCGATGTCTCAGATCGTCTGGTGGAGTCGAGCGCTTTGAAGAAAGCGATTGAGACAGTTTATGCTGCATATCTCCCCAAGAACACACACCCGTTCCTTTACTTGAGGTAATGTACTTTACCTGTGTGGTTTTGTGTGTGTGTGTTTGCTTTTTTAAGTCGTACATCTGTTAATAACAACAATAATAGTTAGGCTTAGCAGGGGGAAGACACACATCTTTTTGACATTCATCTATCCTTGTAACTCAGTTATCACAGCTTGACCATCGCTTGAAGTTTTATGCAAAAGTTCTTGTTTAAACTTGTTAAAACTGGACCAGGCACATAATGACGCGTGTGTTCCAGTATCATCCAGTGCTGCCTGGTGATTGAGTGAGTTTAATGAGAAATCCTCTTAAGTAGTAAATTTTTTTTTTCCTGCCACAGAAAAGACAGATGTAAATATTTGGGAGATCAAGGAGAAGAGACAGCAGGTTGAGCTCAGTTTCAATTCAGTTTTCTGCAATTCACAGAGAACTCAAATGTGTGTAAGACAGTTTATTTTACACTTACAACATTAAAGTGAAGTGGCAGACTTGAAGTTTGAAAGGGGCTGTGTGAAAGAAAAGTCTGCCAACGGTCTGTCTCAGCTGTCCTGGTCCCAGAGTACACCCTCTGAATTTTGTACAACACGCTAACTGAAACATTACTCCTTGTAGAAAATTTCAGTGTCAGAGTCCTTGACATTGTTTAGTGGACCGGTTTTGTTATTGACATAGTCTCTTATCTGAAAGTAATGCAAGAGGTTGTTCCTATCTTACATTCTTGCTCTATTCGATTAAAGGTCAGTAGGACCACATTCTCCAGTTGGTCTCTAAAAGAAAACCTCACAGTCCATTGTTTAAATGACCTGGTAAGAAATCCGGATTGGTAACAGTTGGGGAAGATGGATGTTATTTCAGTTCTCACTGCAATCCATTCCCTCCAGTCCTTGAGTGTTTTTATTGTGATTGGGTTCCTACACCAATCTTTTACAGTTTTCATATTCTTCATAACAATTAGGTTTGAAAGAGGATGCTTAGACGCTGAAGATTCAATATAAAGCTAAATTGAAGAAGACGTCTCAATTGATATTTTCTAAATTCTATGAAGCTGCAAAGTTGACTTCTTTATGAGTGCCCATCTTTTGGACCAGATGAAACTTTCATTTATATTCTTTAAATTTTTTTTCTATTTGAATCACCCTCGCTTGATAGAGTGAGACCCCGTGTAACCAGGACATAGGGAGTGAGTTGTAAAGTTCAAGATCTTGCTTAATCTTATTGAATAAATAAGCTTTAAACATCTGATCGAACTGGGATGTTGGAAATATACCCAAGTAGACGAAACCCATCAGAGACCATTTCTAAAGAGGAGGAAGTAAAAGATTTGGGTGTCTGTTGCTGACACAGCCTCAGATTTGGAGAAATACATTTTTATACCAGATAAGGTGCTAAATAAATGTTTCATTTCTATTAGACGATTTACTGATTTTTGTAGAGTTAGACAAGAATAATAAAACATCATCAGCATATAAAGTAATCTTATGAAGATCCTGACCGATTACAATCCTGCAGACTGCAGGGTCACATCTTTTTGTATCAGTTAACGACTTTATAGCCAGACTGAATAATAGTGGCGACAGCCCTGTTGGCTTCCTCTCTTAAGAGTTTTTAGACCTAACCACATTAGCTGTAACGGTTGCCATAGGGCCATTAAAAAGAACCTTAAAGGAGTTAATGAAATTATGACCTAAACCAAATTGTTCAGCTTGGTCAAAGGGCTTCTCTGCATCAAGAAAGACCATCTGTTGCTTGTTATTGACATATCTGAATCACAGTTAGGACTCTTCTAACACTGTTTCTTGAGTTACAACCTTGAATCACTGTTACTTTCTAACTTTCACAGCTTAGAAATCGCTCCTCAGAATGTGGATGTTAATGTTCATCCCACTAAACATGAAGTGCACTTCCTGCATGAGGACAGTGTCATCGAGAGCGTTCAGAAGCACATCGAGAGCAAACTCCTGGGCTCCAACTCCTCACGTACATATTTCACTCAGGTATGAAGTGACAAGGTCTCTTTCTTACTGTGCCCCTACTGTTTCACGTCCACATTATCTGACGTATTGTGCACCGCCACGTGTTTACTGCAGACTGTAGATAAAAGATGGATACAGTCGCTTTAATTTCCTGCATTTATTTTAAAGCTCAAATTTAGCGTTCCTGTCTCCATCTTTGTTTTTTTGCAACCACAAGTGACAACATTTGTATGAAAGGCTTTTGCCCTGGCTTCATCTTTCAGCAGTGGAAGTTACCACCAGGTCATTTACAGTCTGTGCCCATCTCTGTCTATGTGTAGACGTTGTTGCCGGGACTGTCAGTCTCAGGTAACACTGAGGTTAAGGCCTCCAGCACCACATCGGAGTCTAGCGAGCGAGTCTACGCACATCAGATGGTGAGGACCGACTGTCGCACACAGAAGCTAGATGCCTTCCTCCAACCGAAAGAAAAGCCGCTCCCTGATCCCGAGCCTGCTGGTCCCAGCAGTGGGCAGACTGCGATCAAAGCCATCCAGGCGGACAGCATAGAGATAGACGATGTAGATGACTCAGACATGCTGGAGGCGCTGGCTGAACAGGAAGCAGAGGTGCCAAAGGGCGAGGAACAAGGCAGCGTCGGTGCTCTTGATAATCAGAGGTGAATGACATATGTGCAGTAGCAGTAGCAGCATTAGATTGTGTGAGTCAGCAGGGATTAAAGACTCAGTCAGGGAGTAACTTTAAGTGTAATCCTGTCAGAATTTCTGCAAGTTAGATCAGGACAAGTCTAATGTACGATTGATCCTGCACTGTGAGCAAATCTGAACATTGACCCGCAGCAAATGAGTTGTGTAAGAGAGCAGAAAGAAGAATGTAAAAGTAAACATGGATCAGCCCTCACTGATGAGACATCACCCTTAGGGCCAATCAGTAACAAAAGCAGTGTTGTGTTTAACTAACACTGGCATTTAAAGTTACAGCATGTCATTTTTTAAGGTTATTTAACTGAAAAAAAGAACGCTGTGCTCTTAAATATGCATTGAGGAGTGTATCAATACGTCTTCCAACAAAGTGTTGCTTTCTCATTAAATCAGAATTAATACAGAAATAGAATTAAATACATAGGAGCAGGCGATGGTTTGTGAAAGCTGCCATGTTGCCCAGTCATATTGAATACAGTGGCTGAGATGGACATGTGTTTATGTATGTGGCTAAAGATTGGCCACACATACATGAGGTAATAGTATACCACCAGGCTCGAGTATCCTAAGAGTCACACTTTCCCTCTGATAAACTATTTGGTTAAACTCAGATTGTATAAGAGTTTATTCACTACCTGTGAGAGTGATTTTAGATCCACTTTAAAGAAAGTTTCACTTTCAGCGCCAGCTAACAACAGCTAACAGCTGAAAAAAGAGCAGCGCTTATCAACAGAAAGGTTCAGGATATCCTCAAAAACTCAGCTCATTATCGCTGTGATTACACAGGAGTGATTTTCACTGACTCATCAAGTGGTATCAGACTCCTTTCACAAAGTTTTACAGCCTCCGCCAGAGTAAATAGACGTGGACACATATTGACGGTAAACGGTGGAGTGACAGTCACACTCACTACAGATGAACGGCCAGAGATGTTTGTCCTACAGCAGCAACTGTAGCTGGCATTATTGCATTATTCACTTGAATATGGAGGAGTAAGAAAAGAGAATTCAGCTGACTGTAACGTACTGACATCTAGGGGTGAGACTGAATAACAGATTGTTAAGAGTTTTGGCGAGACAGTTGTTAAAACATGAACACTGAAGATCCTTCATAGATAGATTCCTGAGCTGTAAAGGGTGATTAAAGAGTTTCAGGCAAAATTTTAAGTGAGCCAACTACGCAGCACAAAACAGCTGTGACAAATCAGACAAGAAAAGTCAAACATCTGGCAGCTTCAGAGCCACATATTCCTCCTTGTTGTAGAAGTAGATAAAGAAAGGATAAATATTGGCGTTAGCTTAGCAGAAACATGACTCCAGATGAATACTGTTGGTTTCTTCTGCCCCCAAGTGGCCAACAAAGAAAGTCATCCAGTCCAATCTTGGAGTACATGTAGACTTTATATTTTTAAGACAACAAATATCTGCAACTAAATGTGTGTTAACATGTATGATCATTGGCACATCCTGTTAAGTCCCACAGCATTTTTAATGTAACCTGGTGTGATTGGGTCTGTGTGTGTTATTGTGAGACAGGAAGCGACCGAGGACAGAGCAGAAAGAGCAGCAGCAGGAAGAAGGCGAGGACTTGACGGCCGCAGCCACGCCCAAGAGACGAGTGATCAAACTGAACAGCATCAAAGAGCTGAGAGCTGAGATCACAGAGAACACGCACAAAGGTGTGGCGTCACAAAACCTGCCCTGTACCTCTGAGCACTAGCGCCAAATCAGATCTGGGGAATCTCCATCCCGGCTAAACTGAGCAGTCTAACATAAGAACCTCTTTGACTCTCTAAAATGTTCCACTGATTTGACTTCCTGCTCCGGGGCCCAGGTCGTTTTTCATAACCAGCTTTACGCAACTTCTTCTGCTGCTACATCATGCTCTCGTAATGATTCATTCGACCTCTCAGCATGTCTCAAATAAACCCTTTCTTGATGAACTTTAAGAGCGGTTTTTGTGATTTATATAACAAAACAAAGCCAAACATGTTTTATTCATGCACGTTCTCTCCAGGCCTTCAAGAAATGATGCAGAACCACTCGTTTGTGGGCTGCGTCAATCCCCAGTGGTCTCTGGTGCAACATCATACTAAGCTCTACCTGCTCAACACCAACAAACTCAGGTGAGAACCGTGAAAAAACTCTGTTCAGCTCTGCTCTTTCAAGCTGGTGCTGCTGCTTTATGTCTCATAATGTGTTTCTCTTACAGCCAGGAGCTTTTCTACCAAATACTCATTTATGACTTTGGAAATTTCGGTGTACTCAGACTGTCTGTAAGTAAAGTGTACAACGTCAGTGATTAGAAAACACTGTGTGGATCCTAATGATGGAGAATGTGTTTTCAGACCCCAGCACCTCTTTATGACTTGGCCATGTTGGCTTTGGAGTCAGAGGAGAGCGGCTGGACTGAAGAGGACGGTCCCAAAGAAGGCCTGGCTCAGTACATAGTGGACTTCCTGAAAAAGAAAGCGGAGATGCTAGAGGACTACTTCTCCATGGAGATAGACCAGGTCAGAAATATTCTCTTTAGATAATTTCTGCTTGCATTTCAACATTGTTCGAACTCATGTTATAACCAAAAAAGAAACCAAACCCAAAACACACCCACAACAGGAAGGAAACCTACTAGGACTCCCGCTGCTCCTCGATAACTACACCCCAGTCATGGAGGGTCTCCCCATGTTCATCCTGCGCCTGGCAACTGAGGTAACCTAGATCATAGCCTCTCCATTTAAGCTACAATTCTGGAAACACAAACTGAAGACCTTTGTGCGGCGATGTCGTGCAGGTGAACTGGGACGGTGAAAAGGACTGTTTCAGAGACTTCAGCAAAGAGTGCAGCATGTTCTACTCCATCAGGAAGCAGTACATCCTGGAGGCCGAGCCAGGAGAGGAGCAGGTGTGAATACTGAACTTTGCAGAAATTGTCCAGCCAGTTATGGACCTTGTTTTGTCTCGTGTGAGGTGTAACGCTCGTGACGTTTCAGGGCACTGAGGTGAACTCTTGGCGGTGGAAAGTCGAACACCTCATCTTTAAAGCTTTCCGAACCCTCTTCAGTCCTCCGAAGAGCTTCAGCGAGGATGGCACTGTGCTGCAGATCGCCAACTTACCCGATCTCTACAAAGTGTTTGAGAGGTGCTGAAACTGCTCATCATGGCTGAAAAAAATCAACTATATAAGCTCTTTTTCTTTTTTTCTTAAATAACACATACTGTAAATAAATACTTTATAGAAAACAAGACTTCACATTTCTGTCTTTATGAGTAAAAATTCTGTTATAAAAGGGTCTCTGTCGCAGGAAACCCTTTCTGAACGGCTTACTGAAAAGTGCCAAGGCTCCACATGGTTTCCTAACACTAAGACTTCAGGCATGAAGCCAGGAAAATAGAAGTGGGTCACAAGTCCCATAACGAAACCCGAAAACGTGCCAGCAAATGAGCTCGACTTTTATTACTTCTCCATTCCACCTGTCAGTCGAAGCTGTGTCAGCACTCTGTGTGAAGGAAGTTAAAGCAGCTCTGCCAGTGTTTCCATCAACACCTGAGGGACAGTAACTAGTTTAACACCTGCAGAAGACCAGAAAAGTGAGTGAACTGTACTTACCTGATTTACTCCGTTTCGTTTTTAAAGAAGAAAGCGAACCCGAGTTATTCCAGTGATTCCAAACGGGGACAAATTAAATTCATACATCTTTTGATTTCAGAGTTTCAAAAGTGGAAATTGGTGTAGACTTCCCTCGCTCTATGCATAGAGAAGCAGAAATCTAAAAGATGTGCTCCACTTTTTAAGATTCCAAAATCAGCTTCATTTCTTTACTCGCACATCACAGTAATACAACCTGAAGTGAAGAACTCTGACAGCCCCTTTCAAGTATTGCTTAGCAGTGGGATTAACGTGTTAAAGACATTCATGGGAAAGAAAGTTTGACTGGAAACAACACAAGAAAAGCAGATAATATTTAATAAAAATGGTCCACAAAATTTGTAGTTTTGTTCTGTGGCTTTTTTGTAGCCTTCACTTTCAGGGCAGTGGGAATGACAGGACACCAGATGTTAGCATGAATCTTTAGCTTGGCCATTGAAGTATTTTTAGCTCATAAAAGAATCACTAAAGGGCCATAATGATGGGCTTCATTTGAGGTTTTTAAAATCCTCCTGGTTTGAAATCATCTTTCAGGATGCCAGCAATTTGACCATAAGATGGCGCTATAATGGTTGGGTTGAACATTGACAGAGTATCCGGTGTATGTGGTTAAACCAGCCTTGTCCTCGTTTGGCCCCTGATAACATTTTGGGCTTCTCTTCAGTATTAGAATCAAATGAAGACCTCTTGGTTAATAAGAACAGCTTAGTTTCTCGTCACTGGCTCCCTGTTAAATTAATTTCATTTCTTCTCACATGAATGAGAAATTATCTCAACGGAGCCTCAGTCTCAGAGTGACAGCTTACTTCTTGTTCTAAGAGTATCCAAAAGTGGCACATCATCAGCCATCAGACCCCTCTCCTGTCAAACCAGCTTTTAGTTTAGGTTCAAGAGACAGAACTTAAGTAGGTGCACCTTGCTAGTACCTGGTTAGACACCCCTTTGCCTTCAGCACTGTATTAATTCTCCATGGCACAGATTCAAAAGTGCTGGAAACATTCAGCAGAGTTTTCGATACATGCTGATGTGACAGCATCACACAATGATCCTGCAGCAGAAATCAGCCCAGGGGGCATTTTTCTTTTTAGTCTCAGTTTCCTGTTCTTAGGTGAAATGAGTGGCATCCAGTGTGGTCTTCTGCTGCTGTAACCCATCTGCTTTAAGGTTCAACATATTGTTGCAGAAGAAAATGCTCTTCTGCACAACTTGGTTGTGACGAGTGGTTGGGTTATTGTTATTGTCCTAGCAGCTTTAAGCAGTCTGACAATTCTCTGACCACTGGCATCAGCAAGGGATTTTCACCCAGAGATTTGGAGCCCCCTCTGTAAACCCTATGATGGTTGTGTGGGAAGATCCCAGTAGATCCCCAGTAGTACAACAGTTCCCAGTAGAACTATTGTACCTAACATTTAAAGTGCCTTAAGATCTATGCAGAAATAATGTAGGTTGATTGTCCTACATAAAAAAATAAAATAAAATGGAATCCACACTTCTGTAAATGACACATTTATTTTCAAGAAATCTTTTAAATATTTGAAAAATTTCAAAGAAACCGCAACAGACACAGTTGGTTTTATATATATATATATATATATATTCAAATAATAACTGCACCTTTATTTTTTATTTTTTTATTCCTTTTTAAATACATGTACCTGTTAAAACAATTATTGTTTTATTAAGCGGTGCAGACCCCCAATCTCCTGGTGTGAAAAGGCACTTCACTGTGTGAGAGGAAGTCAGGAAGGTGCGGGGCTGGAGCAGCCATCAGGGTCGAATTGTTTAAAAAGCATCATTATACTCATTCATGCAACTTATGGAACAAAAAAACAAACAAACAAACAAACAAAAAAAAAAAAGCACATCAAAAAACAAAACAAAACAAAAAGTACAGTCAAGCACCCAGTCAGAGGGAAATAAATCTCATGGATAACATGATGTAGTATAAAGCTCTGAAATTTTAAGTAGTGAGTAGAGAAATGTCCTCAGATGTATCTCCCAGCAACTCGTGTAGTTTTTTTAGTCGTATTTCTGAGTTCATTCCCACACAAAACCAATGTCTCTTGATTCAGAAAAACAAAGAAAACAGTTCAGTTCGTTTGCCTGTGCTACAGGTTTTAAGTGTTTTTGGTTAGCTACAAATCTCAAAGTGTTACAGCTGAAAATGGAAATGTGCTCCAGTCGCAATATGGCAGTCAGAGGTCTGAGGTGCGAATTTAAGGGCTTCTGTGGTGACGCTGCCTTGCCTCATTGCTGTGACAGAAGGGCATTCCTGTTGGCCTTCATTTTCTCAAGGCGCTTTACTAGGTGGTTGTTGGTCATCTCCATCTCCTCTACCTTATCTAAAGCTGTGCGCAGCTGTGGGGGAGCAGAGGGAGATAACACAGTCAACATTCTGCCACATCAGGTTTGTGCTCTGGGCTAAATCTGATTTAGGTGTTGTTACCTCTCTTTGAAGTTTACGTTTTTCTGCTTTAAGTTCGTCCTCGATTTTCTCTGCGTTATCTGCCGCTGCCTTGTACCGGGAGACTTGCCCTTCAAGTCTGTTAATCTGGGGGAGAAAAAAACCAAAAACAAAACCCGGAACGGATTAGTTTCCCATTTTAGCCACAATACCAACTTTTTTACTGAGGTTTCTGCAAAACATTTCACTTACATTTTGTTCCATTGTACCCATTTCCTGTTCTGCTTTTGAAAGCTTGAATTTGTATTCACTAATCTGTCTGTTGGCATCTCCTACAGAGAGCAGAGTTTCAACGTTAAAACAAAAAGGGGTGGTTGCGGTTTAGCTGTTGTGTAAGTCGGGTAGCGAGGTCAACTTACTCTGCATTTCAATAAGGTGCAGGTCTGTACCGTTTTCCATCCTCTCCCCATCTGTGTACGAACTGTCCACCTTTGAGTGTTTCTGTTTCTCCTCCTCCAGCTGATTCTTCAGTTTCCTAATCTGAGCCAAAAGTTCGTCCTTCTCCTCTGCCAACTTCCGTAGCCTGACATCTACAAAACACAAGAAGAGTACATTTAATCAAGCTGAGAACTTTAGTCTTTTCCAAGGAAAAATTAATGAAATGCCTAGCTTGCTGTAAACATTCCCACTATATAGGCAACAGGTGGTCCAACTCACCCAGTGGACCCTCTCCTGCAGACTCCAGCACCTGGGCGGCCTCCTGGGAGACCAAAGTGATCCCTGAGGACGGAGACTCGTGGTTGACATCTCCGTTTGGTGTACCATCTGGGATGATGACCAGCCCATGTTTCTGTAGTTAAGGAAAAAAAAGCTAGCTGAAGCCTTGTTCTATTATACTTTTTTTTATAGGATACCATCCCTCACAGTGAGTGCTGTGGTTCCAGGATGTAACAGTTAATGATTTGTAGATGTTTAAACGTGTGGATCGAGACATTCATTCCAATGTTTTACACCCTGACACTGCACAGGCTGCACTAATCCAAGCCTGAAAGCACAAACTGGACTGAAACAACAACTGCTTGATGAGAATAATGATGGCTTCAAACAATGTTCTGCTTGTGTTCTGACAGGTTTTGCAAAACACTTTAATATTATTGCAAAATTTGATATCAGATAACGTCACCCCATCTGGCAGTGGGTAAAGAAACATGACTCTAGTTAAATCTATTGAACTGTTACAACAACACGTCCTAGCAGTGTGCATTCTCATCATCTGAACTCACATTGCTGTTATTGACTGTTGTTTTTTTGTTTTTTTTTAAGTTACCATGTTGAGATCCAAGTACTACAGTGATAATGTTTGCATACATTCAGAATTTTATTTAATGAAATGTAGTCAGGGTCAAGAACAAATTCAGCAGTTACCAAAAGTTATGCACAAGTAGGAAGCAGGGGAAAAAACAAAAAAACAACTAATTAAAATAAGTGAAACAGCAAAGAAAGCGGAAAGAAAAACAAAGCGGTGGAAGTAAAAAGTATAACAACAAAACAGCAGGCTTAGTTCCAAGAAGAACAAAAAAAAACAACAACAAAAATCTTTTGGCCAGCAGCTCTTTCCTGTAACCTTTATTTTTTTTTGTCATTCGGTTGACCTACCTCTCCTGCTTTGGATTTCCCCTTGATGTCAGCGAGCTCATCTCTGAGCTCATCTCTTTCATTCCTAATGCAATCAAAGTACTCTTTCTGCCTCTCTAGGGCCTGGCCACATGGATGAAAGAAGACAAGAGAGAGGAGAAGAGGCAGAGAAGTTGGATAGACTTTGGATAGACATGCAATGCCACACATGCTGGAACAAGACAGGTACCATGCACAAACATGCACTGTGCATATCGAACAAAGAAGAGGGACGTAATAACAAACAGCACACGAGCAGAGAAGGACAAGGTGACGAGCTTTGAGGGTTAAAGGGAAAGATTAAAAGGAAAGGTAGAGCACAGGGGGTTGAAAGGGCACTGCTTCTGATTCTCACAAAAAAACTATACATTAACACGATGCTGACTACATTAACAAATTGACCGATTCACAGATGGAACATGCATCTCATGCTACAATTTATGGACTTAATGTCTCTTAGAGTTCACATGACCATCCTTCCAGAAATGTTGACCACAGCAGGCTTTAATGCCGTGCCAGTACACTGTTATTGTTAGCTGAGGCCACACAATCAAACTGAAATCTGTTATTTTGACATGCAAAAATCCAAACCGTATGTGAATGGGTTCTGTTATGTGCTAATGCCTAAGGGTCTCCATCATGCAGAGACAGCATGAGAGGCAAAAGAGCTGGAGCGGAGAGGGGGACAAAAAACCCCACAGCCATCGATTGCCTCTCATGTTCTGTCAGAGCAAAGGCATGGGACCTCCTACCGCAATCTTTTTGTCCTTCCAGTTTATCGTTTCCTGCAGGTCAAACACCTCTCTGGTGAGGGCATCTAACTTAGTCTGCATTTTCTGGCTCTCCTGGAGTGGTGTTGAGCAGCAACAAGAGGACACAACACAGGACAGGAACAAAACAAGAAAAACTGAATGGAACAAAGAAGTGAAAATGCACATGTATAGAGACAAAAAGACAGACACTGGTGAAACAGTGTGAAAAGACACTAATTAGAGCAGATATAGCTGGAATAGGAATAGATATAGAAATGAATGATTGATAGGATATATGGAATGAGAAGAACTGTCAGAGCAATAGACAGGATCTATGGTAGAGGATCTAGAGGCAGGCCAGTGCCAATCAGTCCATATCAAGCTAGCGCAGTAGTTTCTGAACATCTTCCGCAGCCAGTACAGACACATCAACACTAGGCTGAAAAAAAAAGTTTAAGGTTCAACAATACCTCTATAAGCTCATCTCTCTGGCGGATTCCCTCTTTCAGTTCTTCTTGTTTATGCTGGAGAACTGTACATGTGTGTTTTTGTCTTTCTAGATCCTGAAAGCACAGACAGAACATTTTAGCCACAACTCTTCTGTAAAGAGTTTGTGACGTTACAGGTTACCACACGGGAGATTTATCACCTTCGACTTTTCTTCCAGCTCCCTCTTCATCTCTGACATTTGCTCCTCCATCTCCTCTATGACATCCTTGAGTGTGTCCACTTGATAGATGAGGTTGGCTTTGTCGTTGTCCAGCTGTGCATTCGATACCATGGCTTTCTTGTACTTCTCCTCTACCTCTGTGAGTGACTCCTGATAAAGGTTTGCAACATGTTAATACACAAAAAAATAAGTTAATTATTTCACACTCCACCTACATGCAACAGGTGCGTTCTCTGGTATAAGAACAGCTTTTGTAACACATCAAACATGAAATGGCCAAACATGCTACACATGTTTAAGTTTCAGATTAATAAAAAGATATTTAAAATACAAAACTGCTATTAAAAATACTGAATATGTAATTTGGGACTATGTAATGCACAAATGGTGAAAATGATCACACAATAATAAAAATGCCTTCAACCACTTTCAGCAGTGAAATAAGGCAGAAAAAAAAAAAAACTGAGTGCACCAGAAAGCAGAAAACCAGTTAAAAGTGCACCAGTTGTATCCAACTATCAAGAACATAAGATTGTTAGTAAACTACTCTTATCAATAAAAACATACAGTTTCCTTCCTTAGAGGACAGGAAGTTGCGGTGAAAGTCAGTGAGCCAGAGGGCCATTGAACCCTGTGCCAAAGAAAGCCTGGGTGGAAGAAATAATTTGAAAGAACGACTGATCTGTCAGCAGGTGGAGCTTTTACTCTTCTTCTTAAGACATTAAAAACCAGCACTAACTGAGGGAGTGTCTTCATTTAAGATCAAAACAGGAAGAGGGAGAAGACCATGCAGGAATAAAGAGTCATTGCGCAATTCTGACTGGTAGCAGGCAAAGAAACAGCTGTGGTGTTAGGAGCTACAGGACAGACTTCAAGGGGTGTGAGTGGGGAGGCAGTGTGAGTTAGTGAAGTCATGCTGCTCCCAGAGGACAAGAGAAGACATGCTGTGAGCTCAAGCCCCTCTACCTTCAGCTCTTTAAGCCCTTGCATGTACCGCCCTTCTACATCCTGAATCTGGTCCTTTAGTTCATAGATATCCTGTAGAGCAGATGGAGGGAATGGTTGGGGTGAACTGGGGCATCAGAGAGGTTGGGGAGTATAAAAGGGAGAGACAACAAAGCACCCGTGCTGCCATGTCAAACAGTCCAGCTGACATACAGATGCCCACTTAGAGACAGACAGTGTCATGGGCACATGTCCCATCCAGTCCTCCCATGCACACACACAGAAAACTGGTTAAAGCAGACACAAAGAACAGCAGGAGGGCAGCAGAGGCAACGCTCCAGAAGGAATATGGGTTTACATAAAAGGCTCAAAAACACAATAATCAAACATCCAAAATCAAATTGGAATTTCATGTGCTAACTTCTAATCAGTTATTCACTAATTATTATAGAAAAGTGACACTGTGTGTATTTGAACTTCTTACCTTAAGTTCACTCAGACTGGTGTCGGGGTCGTAGGCGCTGCTGGTGTCTGTGCTACCTCGACGTGATGAGGTACCACCCAGTGATGCCAGGGTGGCTGCCGAGAGGCCCGGGGTGGCACACCGGGAGGATGGCTGAGAACATAAAGTACCCCAAACCCCAGTGAGAAAAACAAACGCAGCACAGCACGATGCAAAGCAATCATCTGATACTACATGGCTCTTGAGTAATCCTGTTCTATTCAAATCCACCTGAAAGAGAAACCAGCTCAGACTCCCAAACGGCTGTTTGTATACACTAGGTTACTTTTATTCCCATTTTTTTGTGCTTGCATGTAATACAGAAAATTAATTCCCAGTGGAATTTGATTTATTGATGACTCAGACATTACATTTAATTTTTTTTTTAATTAACTTTGTGATGAGGAGTGCAATAGTTGCAACCAGAAACAGAAATGTGTCTGGTGTCATTCTGCTCTCCACATTCCTTTGTATAATTGTACTATAGTTGTTCACACACACACACACACACACACACACACACACAGAACCTTTCTTAGCGCTACCTGGTGAAGCTGTATGTGCGATCTGAAATGAAACACTCGCTAACCCTGCCTCGCGTTGATGCGAGATAACATGATAATAACACAGTGAGGGTGACACGCATCCTGGCACCTGTATGCTCTACCCAGGATGCACCCTTGCCTAAACCAAACAAAAGCCTCTCTAACAGTGAGAAATGATCCGATGGAGATCATCTTCTGGTGTGCGCTACATGTCTGAAAAGCAACAATATTCCGACCTCTTATCCCCAAGACTGTCCAAAACTGTCCTTTGAGGACATCTGTTATAGCGACCTCTGCATGACTCAAACAGGATGTACAGAAGTCTTGTGCGATCCCTCAAATCTTTATAGGTGTAGCAAAATATGTAAATAGGTGTAGCAATTTATCAAAACGTAGCAAAATTGAAATTCAAACCAAACAATTATGGATGACTGTTGTACCCGTACTTATTTTGGTGATGTTTTGAACCAATCAAATTTGGATTCATTACTCCATAAAACATGCTGCCACTGATTTTTGGTTCGGTTCTTGTAACCTGGCACACCACAGTCTTTTCTCCCTGTTCCCCTTACTAAACAACAGCTTCTTGACAGCTACACTTCTGCTGAGACCATTTCTGAGGCTTTAGTGAACAGTACGTCAGATGCGTCTTTCAGGTCCTGTGTCAGGTCTATGCCCTATTTCTTAACGACCTCTAAGGTCTGTCTTCTTCACTTGTTCCATTTTCTGCCTGTCAAACTGTTAAATTAGGGCATTTTCCACAGTTTCAACTAAGAAAAAGGGAACAAATGATTTGTTTTTACTTCAGGCTGCTGGCAAGACGTCTGTTATGTGTAGAAATGATACTGGTTATTATGTGTTTCTTTTTTTAAATACCTGAATGATTCATACTGTAGGTCAGTGTTAACTAGCTTAAAAATTATTTTGCACAGTATCCCCAAAACACCATCATTGGAGATCATTTAATTCTTTGCTTAAGAAAAAAAAAAAAAAAAAGTAATGGCACTTACTCGACTATAATCTGAATACTGCTTGTCACATTTTTCATCCAGCTGCAAAGCAAGCAAGAAAAAAACCCCATCAGTTTAGTTCATATTCATGCAATAAATTAGGAACATACAACCTGTATGGTCAAGCTTGAAGCCGTTTCCTCATCTGTAAAAGCAGTTTACAAGTTAATATGAGTTAAGTAAAAGTGCTGCATGTTCACAAAAACTACAGAGCTGACAGCTGATCAAGACACCAATACATTAGATACCCAGCAGTCCATGCTGCAATCACAACCACTGCAGTGGCCCACAGCACCCTACTATCAATAACAGATTAATTTCCACACAAAAACAAACAAAACAAAAAAATATAAATGAGTTTTAAATACCAAATATAATTTTTAATCGTGCGTAAGCCACTTCTGTCATTTTTATTTGTAAGTAATTTGTGTTAGACTCCATTCCCAAGCACACCGTCTGGAACTTTGTTCAGTCACTTACAGCATCCAAATCTGGAATACTCAAATCATCAAGGTCAGACACAATACTGCCTCTTCGGTTGGAGCGGCTGAAATAATCAGCGGCAGACTCACTAATGTCCAAGAGGTCAGAAGACTACTTACAACAGGCGCAGGATGAAGAGAGAAAGAGAGAGAGAAGAAAGAGGCAGAGACAGGATAAGAGAGGGCCACTGAGTAAAACACGAGACAGGATAAGTACACATGAGTATTACATTATTGATGCCCAGTACAATACAATTAAAAAAGCAAAAGCGCTTAAGTTTACTGCCACATCAACTACCCCATTACTACAGCTCACCCCACTGTCCCTCCTGCCTCTGCTACCGCGTTCCTGGGACACACTGCTGACAGTGTCATCATCTGAGGAAGACTGACACAAATACGCACACAGACAAACGTCACAAAATGAGGAATCAATGTACTTTTATACAGCAAACAGCAACTGACAGAATTCCAAGTCTTGGTCTTAAATAGAATTGATTTACTTTAAAGCAGCAGTAAGAAACCTAATTCAATTTTATGCATTTAGGATAATTATCTCAGATGCATCAGCTGGACCCAAGTTAAACCTTGCTACAACTTCTCAGCCTGCACAGAACTGTTCACACACTTGTCACACAAAGTCTGTCAAAAATGCTTTCCTGAAACTGTGAGAGGAGGTGAGGAGGAGGCTGTTAGCAGTAGGTTTTTGGGTGCTCTCATGCAGACTGGCGGTGGTTTTAAGGTGCTCACCACAGGGCTGCTACGAGTGGAGCTGGCTCCAGAGGAGTACCAGCTGTATTCAGAGGGCTGTGGATGGGATGAGGAGGAGGACAGGATCAGCATGGAGCCAGACATCACACTAATGGCATAACAGTAAACTGCTGTGGGATGACAATGCAAAAATAACGTGGTTCGACAAACAGAAGACTTACAGCTCTTGAACTGTAGCCTGAGCCGTAAAGGCCAGCGTCGTCGCAAATAGAGGCCTGAGGGTACACGTGGGAGACAACGTAGGACTCAGCAAAACACGAGAGCACACATAAATCTATGACGCACTAGCTAAACAGACTCTCTTTTAGCCATGCAATAAACAAATACTTGGTTTTCCAACTTCAGCTTGGTTTCAGTGCTCCACATCAGAAGCCTTGGCTTCACACAGACTTCTGTCTTATCTAACCGAAGCACAAATCTCTGCCCACAGATAAGTGCGCAGAGTCCAGGAGCTAAATATAAGCAGACCCAGCCACACTGGGCATCCAATCTCATGTACGTGGCTGTGACAGAGGGGGGAGGTCTGCCTCTGAAGGCAACTAGAAGCGTGCAGAGATGCTGGCCACTTAGAGAACAAAAACTGACCGTGCTGTAGCTGCGAGACAGCCCTGTGCCAGTGGTGCAGGGTGAGGAAGTGGTGGCCTGTTGGAGAGGAAAGGAGCAGGGAAAGGTCACCTTAGAGGACAGAGGCAGACCATTGTGGAAAAGTGAGGCGGTGAGAGAATAAAGAGAAGCAGCGAGTGGAAACAGGACGAATGTTTTGCTGAACCTAACACATTTAGGACTTTGAGCTCAAAGTGTGATAAGACATGACATGTCCATTTAAATAACACCCTGGTCATAGTAATTTACATGAATTCAAATGATTTTAAGAAGTGTGGGTATAAAGTTCTGAGCAACACTATGCGCCAACTGGTATGTTTCTCTCTACCCTGATTATTATGACACACAAACAATGCCCCTTATTACAAATATCTAACAAATATGTAACACATAAAAACTCCACTAAACGACACCATGCAGACAGGAATAGTCAGCTTCAGCTGGCTCCATTTTCAGTGAGTGTCTGTCAACTAAAAGTTGCACAGCAAAGGACCAACCCGATAGGTAGAGGTGGAGAGAAGAGGTGGTGGTTTGGTCTTTGTTAGGCTGGTGTAGTTCCTCTGATCGTGGTACAGCCCAGTCTGGAAGGATATAACCACCAACAGAAATTTCATCCTCTGGTGTGTGTTTTATTAACACTTCTTGATCTATGCGCCACTTCACACAGTGATGACAAGTAAAGGGTAAAGTCAGCTGCCAAGAAAATACCACTGCAAGCCACCACAATGACTCTACACCATCTCCATGCTTGAGATCATAGCCAAGACAACAACACTGACCAGAAGGTCTTTCTTTGAGGGCCGGGATGAAGCCTTCTTATGGCTATGCAGATCATTGTACACAGAACTCTGTTCAACACAGAAAAACAATGCAAAGAGAAAGAAAATGCAGCTGTAATGGGAAACAGGAACTTCAAGAAAAAGAAAGTTATAAAGAATGGCAAACACCTAAGTTTCATACAGTGGAGCGTGAACTCTTGAGCGCAGAGCTAGTAGAGATGCCATCAGACTGAGGAGGAGAGACCACAGAATTATGATCGGATAAAGATTAAACAACAGAAACAACCAAACAAAAAAAAAAAAACATCTGGGATGCTGTTAGGTCAACTTCTACAAATGCATGCATATGTTTGGTGTACTAGACACATAACTGTGTTTTGAAAAAGATTTTGGTAATGCTGAACTGTACACCCTGCTATTCTTACACAGTTTAGAATCTGTGACTTTGTTTCTTTGTCTGCCAACTCATGCTGTACGACCAGAAACTGAGCAACCAAACTTGACACGCACACTGCCACTCCATTTCAGATATGATGTTGTCATTAGATCACCTGGCAACCGCCTAACAATGGGCATTTATGTGCCTATAACACCTTTTAAAAGCATTGCATCGTTTGTATTTATGACAAAATCCTCTCTCTCTCTCTCTCCCCATCTCTAGATAGATAGATCTATATCTATCTATCTGCAAAACTTCACTTATGTGTGATATATTATGAGGCCATCAGGGTGCCTGTCAACAATCTAGGAAAACTACTAAAATTACATATAACCGTAACATGACATTATATTGCCCTTATATTACCTACAACACTTCAGGAAAGCACTGTATCACTTTTATTTCACAGCCAAGACCACAAGCAGGGCAAACAATACAGTACTATGAGCATATACTAGTGGGTAGAAATATACCATTATGATATCTAAGAACCAGTGTCAATGTGCATGCATTTCCAGCACAAAGAAAAAAAGAATTTAAAAGCTGAAAAATGTCACACCAAGTTTTCTTATGAATGAATCAGAATCATAAAGCCAGGCATTCAGAAAATATCATGGTGCAAACTGCACTGAAAAGGCATTTCAAGATTAGTAGATGAGAAACTTCAACAAAAAAGGTAACTACTCTAAAACAGTTGCCATCTAGGAGTTAGATCTGCTTGCAAAAATAAGGTTAGGTGAATCTACTATTTAGCCTTCAAACTACTCTCACACATATGCACAGAGAACAAACCAAGGCATCTTTTCTACGGGAACTGGATCGACTCTTAGACCCCAAGTCACGTATTCCTGATGACGACGACTTAGAATAAAAAACATTAAAAAAAAAGATAAGCAGGGAATTTCTCAGAGAAAACTAAAGCAACAGTCAATACTGTCAAAATAAAACGCAGTTCAGCCGAATCTTAATATATATAACAACTGGTTTCCACACAAGAGCAACGGCTTTCACACATTAGTGTGCCCCTATGAGTGTGCAGTCTTAATAAACCTGGCAGGGGTGTATTATGTACGCACCCTGTAGCTGCGGACTGACGTGACATCATCATCCAGCCCCTGTTAATGTGGAAATATGGAGTCACAGTAGAAAAGCAGATAGAGAGAGACACACATGAGTGATGAGAGATTAACTGTATGCCTAAAGGGGAAATAAGAAAAGGAAATAGAGGGAGACAAAGAGGAAGTATGTAGGGGAGATACAGACCCGCTGATGACGGCTGCTGGATCTACTACTACTAGAGGCTCTGGCTTTTTCTGCGTCAGCCTAGATTCAGGAAGGAAAGTTGGAGTGAAAGCAGAGAGATCACTGGAACACTTGGTTGCTGTGCAAAGCCCGAGCCATTCAAAAAAACCTCTGCGTGTTTATCACCAAATGGGTGTCATAAACATTTGTAAATGTTAGCCTTTTCAAGCAAAACGGCAGGATTAATGATAAACTAGACATGCTAATATATTACAAACCTTTGTCTCATTAAACAGCACACAGTGAAAACCTCTTTTCTGCATCAACACACCAACACAGATTAATTTCATGCAGAAGTAGTTCATAAACATTTAAGACACTATCATTTCTTAAGTAGCTGGAGGAGTACAGCTAACGGTCCAAACCGCCTCCTTACATACAGACTCACCCACTCTAAATAAAGTCAAAGGCCAAAGCCTGCTCTCCAAATACACAGTCACAGATTATGGTGTCTCCAAAGCAAATACACTGTTGAGGCATATTTCCACAGTGAGGTACATAGTAGTCAGCAAGTCAAGTGTAGCTAAATTGTCAGGGTTGACTGGGACTCAGTCCCACACAACAGGCTGTGTTAGTGGAAATGGAAGCAACAACACTGCCTCACTGGCCTACCATCCACTGGTGGATCTGACCCCATTTTCTGCTGCTACTGCTGGATGAGCGGTAAGAAAGCTGGGCAGAGGGAGGAAATGCCAGGAAAAACATACAATCATATTTCATTCAAAACTGCTGAAACGGAAAAACTGGGTGACATTTAAACCAGGAATAGAAGATTTTTTTGTTGATTTGTGGACATGCAGCACTTTCATTTTTTTCTTTCCATGGGTATATTTCTGTATGTGAACTGTCACTGTAGACTTTCTTTTATGCTATAAAGCCAACAGCTTGTAGATCGTCTGCTGTGGATGCAGATGAGCACTTTGCAAACAGGAGGTAGCGACAAAACATTAAAATGTGATTAGCAGAAAGAAAACAAGACCAAATCCCATAGTAAAATTACAAAACATTTGTGCTAACAGACACAGCAGTAAATCAGAGTACCTGATGGCCTGAATTACGGTCAGAGTATCTTTGCCTATCAGGTCCACTTACCTCTTTCTGTTGCCGTTCAAGTTCCCTCATTCGGATGTCTCTTGCCTCTGCCCGAGCCGCCCTCTTTGCTGCCAGCCTCGCCTCCGCCTGTGACACACAACATGAACACACCTGTCAATCTCAAATGGAAACTTATAAAAGGTATAAAAGAGACAGCAGAGCGCTGCAATAAAAATAATCACACTGTAGAATTTACATGAGTATGTTTGGATATTGAACCGTTTCCTGTATAAGAGAAGGCATCTGGCAGACGTGGGTTGATTTCATTTCTTCACACTCGCTTGAAGGTTGTGCTGTCACACAAGATGAAGCCCTGCTTAGTTTTAACAACACATCAACAATAACAAATCACCAAAAACGACCTAGTTTATGGATCTACCAGGATGATAAAGACAAATTAGTGCTTATTTAAAAAAGAAAATTATAATAAAGATAGATTTGTTTTTAATTTCACAAACACTGCTTTAATCACACAGTAGAGACCACTCAATGTAACTGTAAAATGATCTGCTCTGTAAATACCTTATTCTTAAGCAATATCAAAGATTTTTCTATTGAACTTTTTTGTTTTGCTTCGACAAAAATAACATTAATATTCGCTGATTTTGTTGTTGTTTCTAAACGCAAATATTGCTACAGGTTCTAAAACGTCTGTCTTTTTACGGTATGGAAACTTTGCAGAGTCCATATTACATTGTGGACCAGCTTCCTCTGTGCCACAGCTCCCGTTGAGTGCTTGGGATGCCTCATCCCCACCAACATGTGCTAACCATTAGCTTCAGGAGGGCTAATTTAAAGCCCTCACAAGGGGAGATGCCGATAGCGCACAAATAAACTGAGAAGCAGAGCAAATAGAAAAAACAAACAAACAAAAAAACAACATGAGTCAGCCTGAAAACAATTTCACAATATCCAAGTGACCCTGAAGCGCAAAACAGCTATAAATAAAAGCTAACCTGAATACCAAAACTCCTCTTTTATTGCACAATTTGTTGTAGTGAGTCAGATTATAAACAGGAGATAATTTTACAGAGCATGGAGGCTAATGTGAGCAACCCCTTCACAGCTCCGATTAGACACAGGTGACTATGTAGCCTAGCCTTTCATTGGGTACTGAATACGGCATACCAAACATGCTCTGAAACTAAACATGCCACAAACAGAGAATGGCAAACTTGTTCGTGAAACTAAGCTCTTTATCTCTAGCTAAAAGGCAGTCCATAAATACTGGGGGTAGTGAGTACAGTATCTCACTGCAGACAAACACTGTCAGCATTCCAGCAATTTCTTATCTCCACTGCCAGAATCGAACGCCTGTGGACATACGCTATTCCCGTTTCAATAATAGCCTGAAGCGCACAAACACAATTTAACAAATCTTGTTTAGCAGATGAATTATCCTTTAATCCTAACAACAAATACAAGCTAGAGATGTTCATATCCAGACATGTTTTAATAGATTAGTATCAGCTAAAATACATTAACCAAACTCTGATCTTGTCCTTGCTGCATTTCCAACTAAAGCCTGCCAGTGTTCTCTTCTTAAAAGACATTAGGGATCAACACTGCAAGCAGTTCACTGCTCTGTGACTGAAAACCAGAGTGCCACTGTGAAAAATTATTTGGTCACAGAAGTGACTCAACTCACACTCAGGCTGGCAAAATTAGTTAAGTTCCAACAAAAACAAACCCATTAGTAGGGCTGGGCTATATCATACAGTTCACGGTAATACCGGTGTAATTTTGGGCAACGATAGGAAAATGAAATATCGCGATAGAATATGGGTAAAACGCGCATGCGCAGTGCCTTTGTTTACATACGCACACGGCGGCGACGCAGAATGAGAAGAGTGAAAGTGGATCGTTGAATGAAACGGATGAACCAGAATTGATTTGTAAAAATGCTGCAACTTCAGTGGTGTGGAACTGGTTTAGCTTTCGTCTGTCAGATACACAACAAAGCACTATTTTTAGTAGAGCATGCTAGCGGGCCGTGTTGTTTGGAAAATACGGCACACTTAAAATCAATCCTTTGATTTTTCTGAAAATCGACAGTGCCCCTTATAATCCCGTGTGCCTTATGTATGAATTCTGGTTGTGTTTACTGACCTCGAAACGATTTTATGTCGTACACGGCGCTCGAAAATCTGTCAAATGTTTTAGTACGACTTTGCTAAGCTACGAACCCGCACCGCTTGATGGATTGTCGGAGCATTACGGCTATATTAGGCAGGCGCCTCGCGGAGTGATACGTACTGTGCTTCAACATAATATTACCGTATTGTGTGTGTGTATATAACCTCTTTTTAAGTTTTGTGGATATTATACATGGTTATGCTGAGGATATGTCGGCCAATTTCCACTGGAAATGCCTTTTGGTTAAACTGTCAGCAAGGAATTTGCATTTGCACTGTTACATTTTTATATAACTTTAATGCACATAAAAAAAACAGCTGCTTGTTTAAGTGAAAATACATTGATGGTTTTTTTTTGCACTAATAAAGTTGTGGAGTTGTAAAGCATGTTGTCTAGTGTCAATTATATCGTCAGGCATATCGTTATCGCAAATTTCCAAATGTATATCGTGATAAATATTTTTGGTCATATCGCCCTGCTCTACCCATTAGTCCTCCTTTCTCTTTGCTCATTAGGAAAGATGCACCACTGACTGACATCTACAAATAAGATGACATTTACCAATGGAAGAGGCTGATGTTTCTATCTTCCGTTTCACACCAGTGTTCAAAGAGAGAGTGATAAATACAGAGTTCTTTGTTACCCCCACACAAATGGAAAAGGGAAAAGAGAGAGAGAAAAGAAACCCCAAACAAACCAAAACACACACCCCTAAACACACACAAAAAAAAAACAATAAATAAACTAAATTAGCAACAGCAAGAGCAGACAGTTTTTTATTTTCAACATTGTTATCAGGCCAGACCTTCACAATTGGCACAACCATACTAATTAGCAAAGATAAGTACCTGTTAGTCGGTGCAGACTTTCACTTTCACTGTTTAAAATGACAACATCATTGGCTAAATATTAACCTCAACTCCAAATTAAGCCCTGTTATTGCCTGGTTTCTGTCACTCCTGCAGCCTGTACAAAGACTCATAGGGATGTAGAGGGAGCAATGAGTAGACAGCAAGTAGACAGTCTAACACCACAGTATCAAGAGTTAATTTTGATTAATAATAGTTTACCAACTTCATGAGCATATAATAGCAAATCCAATATTTTGAGCAAGTCGCTCATGAAAAATAAGTTGTGGTTTGGATGTTCAGTTTTATTTGGGGATATATGTGGTAGCCATGTTTTTGCTATAACAGACTTTTGACCTATGGTAAACTTAATATCCTGCACTGTGATCTGTACAAGGTGAAAAAGGAAGTAAAGTTGCAAGTGTGTAAGAGAGACCAAATGAGAAAGCAAATGAGATGGCTGGCCGTGTGCTCTGCACCTGTTGATCTGTCTGACAGTATGACCTGCTCTGCACAGCAGCACAGCTGAGCTTCTCTGTCTGTCCTATCTATAGACTGGCCCATCCAGCCTTGCTCTCTGACTGCCACATCATGGGCCTGAGAAGGTAACCCGAGCAGTAGAAGTTCGCCATTAAACACTCCTCCTACACTTGAGGCAATAAGATTAATCCACCATATGGGGATATTCACCAAAATTCAGGTAATAAGAAATGTAACAGATGGCTCCTTTTCCTCTGGTTTATGTCAAAGTAAAGTGACTTGAGTGTTGGGAATGGTGTTGAGAAAACACTTCAAGACATCTGAGCTCTCTGAAAATGTGAAACTTATTAAAAAAAAAAAGAAAAAAAAAAGAGCAGATTAATCGGTACACGATCTATAAAATGCCACTGTAAAACCTGAAGCAAAACACACACTGTACAAGAAGTTAATGTAAATGTCAAAGTTATTGTAAAATTAAAAATAAGTATGTGGAATGAGGAATCTGTAGTCAAGGTTACTGTAATTAAACCCCAATTCTCTGCAAAATAAAAAAAACCAAAAATCTTTCAGTCTGTAATAACTGGAAAATGTCGGGCTGTGAGAAACTGACCAATAACTTTTTAATCACCTACAATTCTGAAGAATAAATTCAGCAGTAAATGCTGAAATTTATGTAATAATATTAATATTTAGATAACATACTGTACATTATCGCAATCTGAAATGAAATAGTCAATATCGAGCTTTTTTAAATTGACCTTTATTTATGCAACAATCTACTAAACAAGATTGTTATGTTGTGTTTGTGCGCTCCATAGGAGACTCAATGCCACATTTACAAGAGAGGTCTGTTTGAGCTTGTTTTAACTCCAGTGGAAATAATTATGATAGCTGATTAGTATGTCCTCTATACTAGTCCTGTAAATAGCAAACCACCAGGTCTCGGCTCTCTTTGAATTATACTCAACCAGTCTTTGAAAATGCTAACTCCTCTATGTCTTACTTTTAGAAATCCAAATAATAATAGTTAAAAACTGGTTTTAATGGGGATAGGAGTGGTAGTGATTGTATCCCAGCAGCCATCCAAACGCTTATGAACAGACTGTAATAGGTGCTTTGTTCTTTGAACTCTTAACACTCCTAACCATATAAGGAAAGTTGTACACTTTCCATTGCAACAGCGACTTGGTGATATCACAAATGAAATCAAATGGACTATGAACTATAGTTTGTGCACAGACACTCCTCTCTCTACATCAAAAAAGACATGCATGGCTTTGTTCAAATAGTTGACTCCTTAGATCCCTATCTGAGGGACAACACCTATAAGGTGACAATCTAATTCTAATACTTGTCCCCTGCTTGATTTGTAAGCTGCCAGTATTCCAAAGATTGAGTGCCCAGTAATGTAAGGGGCCTCAGAACTAGTCTGGTGATGGTGCAGGCTCAAATTCACAGTCACTCTCAGTCAGGGACTGTGCCAAGACTTTAGACTGGTCGACTTTTGGCTCTCCTGACCACAAGGTAGGAGCTGCAGAGGTTTAAGAATCTGGGCAGGTGGTGACGTGAAACAAGTTAGACACTGACCCCTTGAACTCCCTAAACAGTCTAATCTCTGGTTAGCAGCACAAAGAGAATGAGACTTAGGACCTGACTGGGAGGGTTGGATGACTCATGTTTCTATGATGAGCCTGTGTAACTATAAAGAGAGCAAATGGAGCCTTGTGCTTAGAGTTCAAGAATGAGGAACTGCACCTCTTTCGATCATCAAAGACTTCGCTCTTAAAGGTCAATATAAACATCAACTAAAGGCTGATATTTATCGTTAGGTTTAAGCTTTTAAAGGCAAGAAATTATCTGATTTAGCCTAAATTTTACAGGAAAAAAAACCTGCAGAATCACTATTACATGCAAATATGAATTTAAAGATCCCTTTAAAAACTATTTAAAACAATACAACAAGAACCAAAAACAATATTTGCTTTTTCTGCTGTTATCCACAATATTGTGGAGAAAAGTGAAGGAATGAAAGGCTTGTAGTGGAACAAAATGGAATAATCCCAGGGCATGTTGTTACAAGCCAGGCAGCTTTTTTCTTTGCCTGCGTTTTTCCTTCGTGAACAAAAACACTACAAGTGAAGTCAACCTCTGTGGACTCCAAAACAGCCGTCTTCACTTGCTTCACAACTTAACTAGCAAAACACAAACATCCATATCTAAATATAGATACGAAGGTTTTTGATAATGCAACTTTGAGCACCACACTTCAAATTAACATCAGTCGCCCTGCAGTCTTCGTACACCTCTCTAATTCAATGTGCTGTTAAACTAAACTGATAGCTAACCTAGTCTGAAACCTGATAGATTGCATACAAGTTCTGCTGAGTATCCTTTGGTCTCAACTTTCAACCAGTTTTTCAAAAAACAACACTGGAACATCAGTAAGGTCAACCAGGTTACTCCAAACCTGGGCTCTAAAATTGTTAGCTCAATTTCAAATGGTGTAAAAGCTATTGGTAAATACTTTCCACAATCTCTCAGGCCAAAAGATAATTAACATTTTTAATTCTTTTTGTTTGAATTCACACAAATGTAAGTAAAAAAAATACTTCTGTCTTCTTGAAATGTTTCACATTGATGAAAAATCATTACGATGACCTGAGTTTTTTCTTTGGTTTAAGTAATTGCAATGATAGAATAAGGGTTACAAAAAGTAAGTAGACACATGCATTTACATTATAAAGCTTAGGCAAAAGATTTAATCGCCATGTTCAGTTTAAAAGGGCTCTCACAAACCATAATGCTGCTTAGGCAAGCATATGAGTACTGACAATGCTCTTAAGAAACTACTTGGTACTACAACTGGTAGTTTTAAAAAGTGATGGTTCTGTTGCCCGGGTTAGCCACCCTTAAATTGACAAATCAGTCTTCTGTCTATACTTGAAGCCCCCATTATCTCAACGAGGATAAACAAGAACATTTGAGCTGAATAAAAATCAGATTTGCATTGATTCAGATTGCATAAGGGGAACCTTTTATGGAGAAAGCATCCCAGGTTCATTGCAGTAAGCTTCAAAATTAATGTAGGTGATGAATGACCTTACCTCACGAGCAATGCTACTCAGCGCTTCATCCTCTGCTGAGAACCGATCTTTTAGAGGAGCACGCTTTCTACCAGTGCCTTGTGTCCCCATGTTAGTACTGGAACTCATACTGCGTAAGCCCAGGAGATGGAAACGTGTGTTAATTCCTGGAGGAACAAAAGCAGATAAAAATAATTTCAACAAGTCAGTAAACAAAGTCAAATGATAGAATAATTAGACATATGCCTTTTGGCTGTGTTTCACTGTGTATGCTTTCTGCACTCCCAACTCAGACACTTCATATCTCTTATTTTCACTCCTGCAAAAACAGACCCTTGTATGGCACCCACAAGGGCTTTGGATAAACACTTGTGACTGACATGAACCAGCTTTAATGTGACATGCATATAGAAGGAGCTCTGGTAGCTTAAATCAGCCAGAGATACCAATCCAAAACGCAGCATGATAAAGTGTACAGAATGAATAACACAATTAATTAAAAAAAAAAAAATCTACAAACAATACCTGTCCACTGATTACGCTTGCATTTTAAGTTGATGTAATGGGTATTCCACATGCGTTGATAGACATAAGAGTAATATTAGAGTTAACATTATCACTAGACAAAAGCCCACTGTGGATGGCTGGTACAGACACGGGGGGGAAAACGCCTAGTTTAGGATCCGGCTGAGTCAGAGGATCCAAGTGAGACATGAGCACTCCATGCAGACGTTTGATGAGCTAAACCGCGTAGGTCCAAGAGTCAAACGCACTAGTCACAGACGCTGCAGGCAACTTAACGAATACTGATCCTTGACAAAGAATAGGGTGATTAGCCACCCATCATTAATCAGCTGGGTTAAGTTACCACCCACTAATAAATCTGGAATTACCCCCTGTCATATAAGCAAAATAACGGCCTCAGCTGGGTTAGAACAAAAGTAATGCAATGAAGTGAGGCAATGTGTTGCTCCTTAGCGTTAGCTACCAGCGTTAACTACTGTTAGCTAGCTCTTTGCTGAGCTAACTGGGAGTGCTAACTAGCATTTCGTCGTTCCCGAATTCATATTTGAAAAGTTCCCTTATTAGGTTCTCATTGAGCTTTCAGCCCAGCTAACGCTCTAGAAAACGAGAACTATTTAGACGTGTCCATCCCCCGGCAATGACCCCCACCCCCCCAGTCCCGAAGACCTACCTAAAGCTAGTTCACTTGTTTAGCTGGGTAGTTAGCTTGGATAGCTAGTGGGGCTAACCTCGACTCTCCAGAGACAGACAGGGCAAACTGGCACTGATCCTCCAGTCATATTTCCCAGCCCCCCAAAAACAATACCTCACCTTCGCGACACCTTTAAATAACCCGCGATACTGTCGAGGTGCTATCCCTTGTCTCCTGGAGTTTCAGGGGTGAGCCATTCGGGTTCTCTTCAGAGATTGTTAGTGTTTTTGTCCGCAGTGACAGCTGTCATCAGTCCGCCTTTCCACCACTCCTCACTGCCCTCCTTACCCAGTTTCCACACACACTGGTTGGTTCCAAAGGACCCGGATGTTGGAAAAAATTAGGGTGTGATGCTGCGTTCACGTCCCGCAAGAATAATCAGAATCTTAACTTTTTTTCAAACTGATGCAGACCTTCTAGTTTTTGTATTACCATATAATAATTTTAGGCGATAAAAACATTTCTTTCTTTAAACGAGAAATAAATCAACCCTCTTGTATTGTTATTACTATATAAATATCCCTTTGTATTGGACAGTTTCTTGCTTTGATGAGCAGACTTTGTTAAGCTTGCTCACAAATGATTATATGATATCTGTAAAGCTTGTATCTTTTAGCCCATATTTAAGTACAGTATAAATTTAATGTAGTTGAAAATGTAGTATAGAATATATTGTATGTAGACTTTTGCCAAAATATTATCTTATTCAAAAAATTCCATCCAGTACGTGTTATTATTTTATATTATTATTATTATTTCTTTTTTATGCAATGTTATATTTTTAATTTCAGCATTTACTTTTTTTTCCTTGTCAGAAGTTTAGTTTGGCCTTATTGATCGAGGCTCGGGGGTCCAGACCCACCCACTAAAGGCGGTGTACCCCTTCATCGGATTTCTACTGATATGCTTCAACTGTAAGTTCCATTAATTCATAGAAGTTGCTAATAAAAACAAACAAAAAAAACCCCCCATATCAGTTAATAATATTTTAGTGCTTCTGCAGCAATCATGTAACCATCATGACTGAGGAGGTCATGCTGGTAACCTTCATGTTCCTTTGAAACTAAACAGAGGTCATTCATCAGCTGGTTCAGCTATATTGTATGAATGTAATTAATAGAACAAACCGAATACTCCAATGAACTTGGATGTCCGTCCAATAGCATATGGTGTGCCACCAAAGCTGCAGAGGTTACCTAGGAAGGTCAAAGGGCACTGTAGTCACGGCTACATAGTTTGTCCACATGAGGGCAGTAATGTATAACGATTTGTTCTGCATTATGTAAAAATGCAGTGCTGTATGGAGTTACTCCATACTTTCCTAATTGTATGATGTGGATGCAAACATTTATGTCGTTTAATTTAAATGCTGAAGTTACCTGTTTAACAAAATATAGATGGCAGTCTGACAGAGCCAAAAAAAAAACCCAAAAACAAAACTTACACAAGGGCAGTGACCTAATATTTATATGTGTATGCATGAGAACAGTGCAGAAAACTAGTGTCTTATTAGCAACAACTCCAAGAATATATGCAAACAAAGTACTGTTTATCTCTCTTTGTGTTTTTAGAGCACTTGAACACCTGTAAGGGATTTTCACGCAGAGAACCTGTGTGGGAATTTCCTGACTGACACCCATAACACAGGTTACACGAACTCACACACACACACACACACACACACACACACACACACACACACACACACACACACACACACACACACACACACACACACGTATTCTTATTTTCCCTCATTACAGGAAGCTAATACTAATGACTGTTTTGTCCCTGATCGCCTCTCTCTGTTTGCTGCCGTGCAGACAGGGTTTACTGGAGTCTTAACCCAAAGACAACATCAGCCACACTGTCTCCACACTTCTACTCCTGATTAACTTTCTATGTAGTCATCACTTCAAGCACTAATTAACTACTGCAGCTGTAATAGCTAAATAAATAGGCAACAGATGCACAAGATTGGGTTCAGTTATGCAGCTGCTCATCAGTCACTGATAATAGCGATTGCAGCTCTTTGTTTTTCTGGCTGCTATCTTGGCAGAACATAGAATCATTGCACGTTTGGCAAACTGCCTCAGATGCTATTTCTTGGATTCTTCAACACAGTGTTTTACTGTAACAGGACAAAGCAAACAGCCACGGGACTTGGATATCAGTCTAAAGTAAATGATGTGTGTGAATATCACCGGACAAGCAATAGTGGAGTGGGTGGAGAAAAAAACGGAAAGCCTTGAGGCAGCCAGACAGTACTTAAATGTGTTTTCCTAGTTTTATGGCAGTTTTGACTCATAAACACTTAAACACTTGGCTTGTTTTCCTGGGACCGAGAGGCGTGTACTCAGCTGCAGCAAATCTTAATGTCACTCTCCCTGTTTATAGTATCTTTAACTGACCTTATCACTTGCTTCTCTCAATTAATACGCATTGTGCAATAGCATGTATTTTCTTAAGATATGCTGTTGAGGGTGGATTTGTATAGTTTTGGATGGTATACACCATCAGTTGGTGATCAGTGGTTGGAATAGCCTCCCGCTGCGCTAACAAGACTGAGTGAATTGTTAACTGGTCTGGTCTGTCTTTAAGCCAGAGTGTGCACAGAAAAGAACTAGAGACCATAGAGCCTCGACTTGTAATTACCCCATGGAGGGCAATAGTTCTCCTAGCCTACATCTCTTCGGGGCCCCTTTGAAGATGCTCCATAGGGAGCTGGTTGTAATCAGGACACATGACTCATTGATTAGTTCTTTGCGGTCTTCCAGGAACACAGCACAAGGAGTGGACAAATCCTGGGGGGAGGGTAGTCCCCTCAGAGCTGTGCAGGCAGACTGCAGATAGACTGGAGGTAACGATGCAGGATGGAGAGTGTGGCTTAGATACAAATTAGATCCTATAAACAATTGAATGTGCATTTTTTTTTTTCAAAAAGTGGCTATTCATTAATGTCTCAAACAAGAATGTGGAACCATGTGTCAAGAAAGGCCACAAATCTGCAGGTTTTCACTCCAGCCATACTCATTAGTACACTGATAAATAAATACAATGCTAACCAGGGAGAGAGGGACCTAACCGCTGTAGGCTGTAATACATTTTCCTCTTACATTACAGGTGCTGGGAGCTGAATTTGTCGGTATTAAACTACATGTCATCTAAAACAACAGTTTCTACAAGATTTTGTGCTGCAGAGAGTTAAAACTTTCCAGTATAATGCCATCAACTGTTTGATAACTTCCATTTTTCTATTCCTTCTCTAATCTCCAAGGCAAGCTTACCGTTACCCCGTGTTCTCGACTATTTCTTGTCCTTCTTGATCTATGATTTCCCCCAAACTCTATTAAACACAAGGTTACAGGAATGCTGTGTTAAACATTTTAACAGCTATCCTCAAGATGAGCGCTGGCTGGACTTGATTAATTGCTACGGGAGTCTCAGCCAACACGGAAAACTTAAGTGCACGCATATAACAAAGTCTAAACACAGAGAAACTTTAGCAACAATTGCAAGACTTTTAGTTAACAATCTGAGTTTTAAATGTGCATTCTTGTGAGTCTTTGTGCTCACCAAAGACAAAAGTTTGTTCAATAACTAATGATAATGCAAAGTTGTGTAAAAACACATAGAGAGAGAAACGAGGTGAGTGGAGAAGAAACACTCAGTGCATCATGGGAAGCCCCCAACAGCCTAAGCCTACTGCACTATAACTAAGAGAGGGTTCAGGGTCACCTAAGCCAGCTTTAATTATAAGCAAAAAGGAAAGTTTTAAGCCCAATATTAAAAGTGTAAAGGGTTTTCTGTCTCCTGATTTTAAACTGGGAGCTGGTTCCACATCTTAATAAACTGTAATCAACTACATTATATTATAAACATATGCTGTAGGTTGCTAATATATGTTTTCATTCCCTCACAAAGAAGAACATTTTGCCATACATTTCCTGTGTTTTTACAGCTATTAGTCACCACGTCGATTTAAATTACACGCATTAAACATCCAATGAATGAATTTTCACGTTTTAGGTTTTGTTATTATAGCCAGTATTACTTGTTTGTTCAGTCATAAGTGATGCCAGTCACCTGCGTTATGTGATGATGCCACATAATTATGCAGTAAACAAGTATCGGGTAGTTTTGCAAATAATCTGTTTGAACCTGGTCGTAGAGCTCAAAATAAGTTCACACAGCTCCTAATGAGATATATTTGCCTGTCCGTAAAGATTATAATCAGTAACATAACCAGCACTTATGGCCTCAACACCCAGCTGACGATGGTTGTGCAGAATATAGAGTTTTGGCAGAAAACAACAACAAAGCAGTCATCTTTAAGAGCTCTGCAAAGTATCAGCTGGACATTCTTCGACAATACTTGAGTTAACATTTAGAGAGGCATCTCTGCTAAACAGATTGGGCAAACCGAGTAGATCATAAACATGGTCTTAAAAGGTGCCTTTTGATGTTTTTCGGCTTGCAGTCTGGACACCTGTGGGGTTGAACCCGGTGACTGGCTGTCCTATGTGAGCACGGTGCGCAGGGGGAATTGGGTCATTACGCAGCAAGAAATAAAGCTTGAGGTAATGCTTAAGGCAGTGGAAATTAGTTTTAATTGCTCCGTGCATGAAAAAGTGATTTGTGGTGTAGTGTAAGTGCAGATTTAACATCTCATTTCATTTCATCTTTTGTTAAATTAAAAGCAAACAAACATCCAAATTAATTTGATAATTTGTTCGTGTGACTTTGCCCCTGCAAACTTACATTAATAACACCACACACAGATGCTTTTTTTTTCAGTTAGCTGTCATAAGTGATATATGCTGTATGGTTTCTATTTGTATTGGATTGTCCTTTGTCAGTCAAGCATTGTGGACGTCTGTAGCTGAGCCACTCTCTTGGCTTCTACGAGTGAGCGTTAGTGATGCGGGGTGTGTCATTCCGGCCTGTGCTGATTGCAAAACAAGAATCAGGGGAGCGTGAAGCTGCAGACAGGCTGCATACACACCCATTTCATTGTTGATGACCACACCGGAACAACTTAGAGTAGCAGAAAAGGCTCGCGGCAAAGAAAGTCAATCAAGGACTGCAGACTTGTAGAGGCTCATTGATCACATTGTGTCTATGTTTTGATGGATATGAGAACCTTGTGTACTCCAGATGCCACCTTAGCACACTTTCTCCTCTTGTTTGTCTTCATTTATTTTGTGATGTCTGGATGATAGCGTGTGACCTTTCGGAGTAAGACTTTCTAGGTAAAAGCGAGCTATAAATAAGACAGCTGTCACGCAGGCAGCTCCACGCACTCGCCCTGAGCATTTGTGTGTCTGGAGCACTTTTGCAAAAAGGCAAACATTTAAATGTCTATAATTCTTTATTTGCCTGTGTTTAGCATCTTCCTGCCTCCCACCTTTTACAAAGAGAGTGGTTTGAGTAATCTTCTTTGCGGGGTAGGCTGGGCTTATTTGCCAGTTGACATTTGGTGAAAGGGTGTTAGATGAAAAAAAGCACCTCACACCATGAGGTAGTACCCTCACACCAAAACCCATTCAGACATGTTGCGTTTGTGTGTAAAGAGGAGCTCGTTTTACCGCTCTCTTCTCAGTGCTGTGGCAAGTGTGCTGATCTGTGCCCAGAGACTCTTCTTTAGAAAGTATTTTTGTGCAAATAAACAAAGATAGTTTGAATAAATTTGCCTGCTTACTCCTTTTCATTGTTTTGACAGCATAATGGATGTAATTGCATGTTGATAACCGGTTTTTGGGACTTGTTATCTTAGCATTATCATTAGAGTAGTCCCGGTTAATTACATTACTCACCGTATAATTACTTTAGTGGGACAACAAGATGAGGGCAATTGTGCAATAGTAGCACAGGTCAGGTTCATCCATTCAGCAGTTAAAATGTGTATCTTTATTGAAAGAGAAATACTTTTAAGTGATTTTTTTCACGGATCTAATGGGTCATTACATTTTTGGAATCGCTCATTTTCTGCTTAAAATGTTTCAAACCATTAGTGATGCTCTAAATTAACATTATCTTTATGTTTTATTCATTTGTGAGGGTGTTATTCTGAAGGAAAGTGTGCTCATTCATCCTCCAGTACAGACACATTTACATATAATGACAGCAAATCAAGTCAAATCAGGATTTCAGCTACTCTTGAGCTATTACTGTACAGCCTGAGGCGAAAAAAGTTAATAATGCTTTAAAGATTCAGCAATGCTCAATAATAGCTCTGCACTTTTGAGAATAAAGTCCAATTTTAAAGATTAACTCACTGCAGGACTGATGAGTCTCTATTTCGAGAGTACCCTTTAGTTTATCTGTACAAGAGAGAATATTTTTGTCTCCAGTCAGTTCAAGCAGTGAACACTTTTCGTACCACTCTGAACGATAAAGCAGAAAAAGGGCAAGTCCAGTAAGGCTGAACAACATGATAGGAAAGACAGGCCCTGGACAGAGATGAAGTAATGGGTCAGAATCTAAGCCCCTCATTAGGCAGGGGACTCGTTCAGGGATGAAGGAAACTGCAGGGGGTTGCAATGTTAGATTTACTATAAAGAAATGGCAGAGTGCTAGGAATGTGTAGTGAAGTGCAAGTCAGCTGACGTTTCTTTGAACTGACTCTTTCTTTCTCTTCAGTTACCACACATCTCTTTGTGTATTATATGTAGGAAACAGGGATATTGCTTTTTAAACGTATATTAAGATTCACATTTGCAGCTCTGGACTGGAAAGTTTACAGTGAGCCACCTTTTAGTTCCCCAGTAACACAAACAGAACTGTTTAAAGCACCATTTGATCACACTGGTCTTGTAAACAGCTTCGGCCAGTCTCAGTAAAAGTGATAGTAAGAGATTTTGTTGATTGAAGTAATCACTGTCATGTTTTTGCCTAAGTACAGTGATTCTAGGTACAATGATTCTTCTTTAGGCTATGTTATTAAAGGGTATTATGGAGGTATTTCAAGTGTATGACGCAAAGGTCCAGTGTGTCTGCCTGATGAATGTGCTGTCTGGGCTTGTCTTCATGGAATGAAAGTAAAAGAGCGACTGGCCTCGTGAAACAGACAATAATAGAACAGAAGAATTTGAAATGAAAACAAAAAGTAACTGCTGATTAAAAACAATTTTTTATGGCTTCAAATTGTAAGTAGTTAACTATATAGGAATTATTTGAACCACCATTCAAATACAGATGCAGACGAACTTTAGCAACAAGCTAATGCAAAAAGTAGTCAAAGTACTGGTCTAATCAAATATACTCCATGACAATGAAAATATTAAATGCCCTTTTCAAATGTATACAACTTAAATTAAATTATACTTATATTATAACTGATTATTGATTTAAACATGAATGTATGTTGTTCTCATAAAAGAAAACACAGAAAATAAATGCCTTAATATTGTTTTATTTTATTTTTAAAATTTGAATTAACATTTGCTTGGTTGCTCATGTAAACTGTGGTATGTTTTTGAAAATGAAACTGTACAAAAACCATAAACATTAAATGTAAAACAGCTTTTTTACATTCATTTTAACACACACACATGCGCACACACACACGCACGCACACACACACACACACACACACACACACACATTCTTACTCGAATAACACACATATTTGTGGATAAATATAACTGTTGTGGAATTACATTTTCATATGTAAGCTTACATTTTCATTTAAATATAGGACCCTGCAGGAGCCTGAATATTAGTAGTTTTACCAAATAATTCAGAAATAAATGTAATGAAAACTACTGATGAAGCTGTATAAACCTCAGGGGATCACAGAACTATTGCATTTCCTTCATCCTCAGGGTGAAATGACTGAATCAATAATCAATCAAGTGCTTATTGAGACATCTCACTCAAAACCAAAGGTCAGGTCAAACTGAGTCAAGTTAAGGCAAGCCCATTTTCTGTGTCAGGTCTCCACAAATCCAACTACAAAACACAAAAACACACATAAACAGCACATTATTATGGAAAGCAAAGCTAGCTAGCAAGCTCAAATGATAAAAGGAGTCGAATAAAAATGAAATATAAATATAAATAATAGGAACAAGAGCTAAAATAAAACAAAAAAGATGTAAGAAAACAATTACAGTGGACTCGACAAAACCATAACGCGTCTCAGAATAACAGAAAGTGAAAATGTGTAGGTCTTTAGAACTGATTTAGATAGGTCCTTATATGGATGGCAGATATTTCCAGACCAGAGGAAAAACAGAGAAAACCTGCTTGGTGTCAGTGTTTAGGCAGCAGGGGGGCATTGACAGAAATGACTGAATTGCATGAATATTTGTGAAAAACAATATTACAATGCAATAGTTGGTGAGACTGAACAGACATCAGACAGATGACATGGCTGCAGCACCAGCTTGGCTAAAACTGATCCAGATTATTATATCTCCAGCTCCAGAGTCTGCTTTTATCTGCAGTGGAGTGAAGTACTGATTTAAATTGCTAAAACAAAACATACAAACAAATACAAAAAATTAACATAAATGTTACATGAAGTTATACCGCAGTAATAAAAGCAATGGAAATGCAGTGTGCTTTCACAGTAAAACAATATTCTAACAAAAGTATTTAATCAGTAATGTTTGATCTGAGGATTAAGAGAGAAAATGATTGCTTTCAACATTAGAGGGATCCAGTGTTCTCCAGTAAAAGCAGCTCCACCATACGGACTCCAGCATGTGTCAGGAAACAGCCTCTACAGTAAAGAGCCTTTTGTCAGCAGGGTAGCAGCTTGCTCTGTCATTATGCAACAGCAGCACACATCACTTCTTAACTGAGCTGTTTACATTAGGTGATTGATGACAGTTATTCCCCTGCCACCTCTCCAGCAGGCTCAAAGGTGCATTTAAGGTTTACAGTACTCCATTACTGGTGCATATGCATGCCTTGTTAAGAGGGAACAATGTCTGAGGAAATTGATCTCACACATGGATATGCTGCTTGGACTTCCAGCCCAGATTGTTGCTGATGTCAGGCTAAAGTGAGGCCAGATTACTGTCCTCTGACCCTTACTTAGAATCTTCTATAAATACAACCTGGTTTCCTGGTTGACAAATCCACTTATGGGACAGAGATGTCCTGTCTTCTTTGTAAGAATGTGCCATATGTTGATGTCCTGCCTGCTGATGCGATGAAAGGAGCGATGAAGCGGAAGAATAAGAGCAGAGACGTTGTTTGCCATTGGCATTCTCCCCAGTTTGATGGAAAAGTGATGTACAGGCTCAGTTCTTACACTGTTGACGCCTCAGATTAGCTTCCCTTCTGTGGCTGTGTGTTTTTCCTCCACGGAGGATCCATAGACTTCACTGCTGCTGCTGTGGTGACCAGCATCCTGTGCCTCACTGTAGGACTGCCCAAGACGCTTGGTAAACACAGGAAATACAAAGCCACTAAATACATCCCTACTGTGTTTGGAGGACTGCCATGACAACACATAGTGGATCTCCTGGAGAGCTGGGGTGTTTGTTAGGTGGATACACACTGAGATATGCCCAAGCGTTGCCCTTCTGTGCAGGGGCATGCAGCTTTGACTTATGTGCTGCCTGTCACTCCACTAAAATAAGAAGCTCTCTGGCTGCAGGGACACAGTTTGTTTAAGACAGGAATCTGTTCTTGGCTTTCACACATGTTGAACTCTACTGGAATGCTGGGCTAAAACTCTCAGCCTTAATCTGCTTCATGAATCTTTATGCTGGAGTTTTGAGATAAGGCCAGTGATCCTCATGCGTGCACCATAGAGGTCAGAGCAAGTACGCGCTGACTTCTCTGGTACATGGATGAGGATCTTCAGACTGCTGCAGAAACGACCGTCAAGGCTAATGTGCTCTATAAGCACGAGTCAGCTGGAGACAGGATCAAAATGGGACTTTCTAGCCAAACGGTCCCTGCCTTATTGTATTTTTTTTCTTCCTTGCCCCTCTTTTGTTCTTTAGAGTTTAATAGCTTTCCTGACTAGAGAGGAGGAAATCCAAATCTGCACACACATCCTGCAGAGAGGACGTCTTTGCTGTCATTGATCGCACCGAGGAAGGATACGCTTTTTGGTGCAGCTTGTAAAAAGCAGTGAAAAGAGACAGGCATTGATCAAGCTAAAGCACACCCAGCACCGATCAATAAAATAGATCGGCTGGGGAGCCACGAGCATGAGGGCGTCAAATTAAACTGAATGAGGGCTGAAGGCTGCTGGAGAGCAGTCTGACAGGAACCTCTAAAGCTGTGCGTCACCCTATCTGTCATCGTTTTCTTTATTTATTTAATGATTGTGGCATTTGTTAGGTGGCGCCGAAAGGTAGCGTGACTACATAAGCCTACCTGAGGCCACAGTGAGCAGAGTTCCCACAGAATATACTTTAATAGTTGTTTTGACATGAAACTCCCTACCACCTAACCTTGCAAGAGCCACAGACCTGTATTGTTTCAAAAGAGCTTTTCTGTAGAAGTAAAACTGCTTGTACTAACAAAGTGGCACGTGGTTCACTGATCTTTAGCACTCCCTTTCTCCGCTTTTTGCAAAACCATGTAGTGTACATTTCTATGAGTCGCCTGGACATGTTGCTACGGATTTATCTGTTGGATTTGTGCCATTAGTCAAGGCCTATCACTGCCAAATATTTATATGGTTAACTGAATCTACGCAGATTTTCAGCGATGCTTTGATGTTCTTGAACTTCTTCATGTGAAAACACCTCCAAAAGCTCAAAGGGTGTTATGTTTTTGATACAGGTGAAGCCCAGCTGCTCTTATTGTAATGAATGACACACACACACATAAAGATAAGGGATCTTACTTGCATTCCTCCTTTGAGACCCTCTAAACTCTCTGTCCTTCATGTGCAAATCCCTCAACAAGCTGGCATAGTGTGTCCCCCTGGGTTGTCCTGTTCAAAGGAGCTGCAGGGTCAGACTTGGCAGGTCAACCTCAGAGTGCCAGAGTTTACCCCCAAACTATCCCCCATCCTTCTAAAAACACAAGGGCCCCCAGATCTACTATCATCCTTCCTCACGACCCAGCCCCGTGTTGATTTACTGCCTCAGTGCACACCCCGTATAAACATATCATCCTCATGTCATCATCCAGGCCTGCTTCACTGAGCTGACGTCCACATTTGGATGAGTTATCCACTTCTCTGCAGTTAACACCATGAAACATTAGTCATAACCAGGCCAGTTTTCTCCAGAAGCCCCTTCATCTTTGCCTGCAGAACATTTATCAAACACTAATCCTGGTTTATCTGGAAGCACATTCACTCTCAGGTGTTAATGTTTATCTTAAGAGCCATAAATGGGAAGTTCATTTGCCGCCCTTTTAACATATTTATGCCAGGAAGCTGTGGCGCTAACATCCAAAAGCGATAACAGAAGCCTCGCCGTATGTTTCCTTCCACTTCCACAGCATGCAGCTCATACAATATAGAAATATGATAATTAGTGAAATAATAGATTTTTTTTCTCTATTTGAAAGATCCTTTTAGAATGGCTTAAACCCCATTTCCTGTCGTAATTCTTCTCTTCAACTTTCCCTACTACCACAGTAAAAGGGCTTAAGACCAGCCCTCCCCCATCAGCTGCTTTTGTGTCATGTTTCAAAGACCCATTCCTCAGTACAACATAAACAAATGACACTCGAGTGCATTCAAACAAACTTTGGCCCTCTGGAGCTTCAAATTATTAGGTTTCACGTTACGTATTTACGTAAATGTGTAGCGTAAACTGTCCATCTCTTATTCTTGTAACTATACTGGCCTTTTATGTTTTTTTTTTCTTTTACAAATCTATAAATTAAGCTATGAGAGATATTTTGGAATATTTTGTGTTATCTCTGTGTTTCCTGAAGGTGCAGTGAGTTGATACCACTTGGTCTGTTCCCTGCATGACCCCTGACCCCTGTGATGAGAGAAGAGGCCTGTCCAAATCAGCTCTTTGACAAGACCTCAGGGTGTCCTGCAGTTTGTTAGTGGAGCCAGATGAAATTACATTTGTCTGCTCCACAGTTTTCTGTTTGTTTGACTTTTGCCTTGAGACACTGAAAAAAAAAAAGGCGAAATAGAGACTAATGCAAAACAAAAGGACAGAAAGGAGGTTCTGAGTTAGGGTGTGTTACGGAAAGAGCCTTATTATTTCCTGCAGTTTCTTAGTGTTGGATCTTTTCCATTGCACCTGCGAGCTGGGACCTGTCTCAGATGAGGGGTGTGCAAGCTAACCACTGTACCTTGGAGACGGAGGCAAACAAACGAAACGGCAAGATACTGACCCCAAGGAAATGTGGCACTTTCCACCATAACAAGCAGTTTCCCCCAGCTGACTCGAATTTAATTGGATGGTCTCGGATACTTTCAAGAAAATACAGCGTGTGTATTTCATTAGAATTTCTTTATTTGATGGTGCTTTTCCTTTTAAATCAAGTAGCTATTTAAAAAATGTTTGAATTGCTTAAATGAATGAGGAGCACTTGGGATCATAAATCTGTGACAAACAAACAGTTTAGAGCTCCTAAAATTAACAGAATATTGACTTGTTTAAAACAAGCCAGCTGAGCCCATCTTTAACTGGAACACATGGGCTGGAAAGAGACAAATGGGGAGTCCTCGCTCAAAGTCTGAAATATTTTTACAGGTGTTAGGCTCGAGTCCATTACGGTTGGAGCTGTAGAAAGCCACAGCTTTCAAGTGGTCGGCTGCAAACGCTCCCAATGGATTTACGGCATCTTGTGGAAGGAGAGCAGTCACATGTGAAGGACAGGCAAACAGAGTGGAGGTGATAACTAAAGATAGCTAGAGGTCAAAGATAAAATGCCTGTAGCTTGGTGGGTGAACGAATAAACGCTTTATTTTAATAGAGATATTATTTGTATGCACAGATGTGCCTGAAGTCGGAATATTCACAGAAAGAACTGATGTGTTGGTAGGTGAGAGTCTTGTTAGTAGCCATATGGGAGCAGTAAGGAGGGTGACGGGGCGTGAGGGAGGTACCTGTTGGGTCTCATGTACTCCTGTCACTCTGATCTTATCAGGGGGCCAGACCAAGAGGAGGACCAGCTGTCACTCTCCCCGCTCTTTTGATGTCCTCCTTCAGAGCTCTCACACAACACTTCAGAGGAGTCAAGGCTTGTTTTTTGTTCATGATGAGAATTGGTGGCTTTGTTGGCGAGCCAGTTGACAAACCCAACAGTAGGGGGAAAAATGCAAGATAAAGCAAGATAGTTAGTGCTCTCTGAGGATGTATGAGGCCCGGGTGGTTCAATTTAGTAGTTTAGAGCCTGAGGCTGGACAAAAGAGAAGCAATTCCTTGAGCTGAAACAGGACATCCTGCTCATAAAAACGCCAGGACATCCTCACGGAGACACTGAAACTGATAAAAACAAAAAGGGGGAAATGTTACCTAATACTTCACAAATACACTCTCCCTTTTCCATAATGAGCTTATGATTTTTTTTTTTTTAAATTGCACACTTTAGGTACAGTCCCACTAAGCTACAAGGGGACTGTGGAGTAATCATTTTCCCTATCCAAGCGTGAAAACACTAGGAGTGGACTGTTTTTTAATAAAAACACAGACATGCTTGAGCATTAACTAATAAACTTAAAGCATTACTGGATTAAAAGTCAATTTTCCATATCCGACTGATTTATATAATCTCAACTGTTTTTAGCTGAGAGAGCATGTTCACACCTTGCTTTCTGGATCCCTACTTCAATGTTTTTAGCATTTATATATTAACAAAACAAGAGTGGTTTTTAGCCAAGCAGGGAAGGCAATATATGTTATATGGATAGTTGGGTGAAAGTGATGAAGTGTTCAGATATTTGTGGTTTCCACAAGATAAACCCAACCACTTAGATTTACAGGAAATGTCCCTGTTGAATTACAGATAGCTTGTAAGTAAGGTCAGTAGTACTGTTAGATGTGGCAGCATTAAAATCTTGTTTCCGTTTCAATTCCTGAACAGTGATAAAATATCATGATTTGCCCCAGTTCCACGACACCACAGGCCACACAAAATACCATTTTACCACAAGGAAGCTCATTGTGTGCTGTTCTCTGGTAGTCACATAACACGTATGCAGAAATCAAAGTCCAAGCACAGCGTTACTGAGTGAGAGTGACAACAGTGTTATATTACTGATTTGAATTTAAACATGCCCACCAATATAAAAAAGCTACTGTAGTAAAAATGTTGCTGTTAATATTTCTTTTCTTAGCGACATCAGCATTTTATTATTCAAGGAATTGCACATTATTGTAAATGACTAAATTTGGAAAATACTTTTCCACTTGCACATCTGTTTAACATTTATGATTTTTAATTGAAACGCCTCAGCAGCGTGTGGATTTATTTAACCAATCAGATGTTACTTTATTATCTGAGATTACTTTGATCTCCATCCAAAACTGTTATTTGTTTACTTTCGTTGATGATCAGATACCTGAGCTTCCACTGAGCTTTGTATTCGCTGTCAAATTAATTATTATTATATTGTCGTTAATTTTGTCTGCACATATCTTCTCACAAATGTGTGTCTTTACATGGATTGCTAATACAATCTGTACTGTAGTCTGCCCAATTATCTGTGTTCCATTGTTTTGGTTTTTTTTTTTTTCATATTAAAAAAGCTGATAATGTTGGCTTCAAATGCTAGAACCCCACGACTCCCTCACATGCGTGCACAATCTTTGTCTCAGACAATTGCTTAGCAGGAGCGAAAATACTCACAATGCCCTCAGTTACTGAGAGTGCGTGCCCTCCATACACTGCGAACTTTTGAACCAGCTCTTGACCACAGCTTGAAGGGAGTAGAGACAATGGTTAGTAAACATGCTGGAATGAATGAAGGGATTAGGTATTAAATGACAGGATGTGCTTAAAGAGGAACAGGTGGTAGCTGAGAAAGGGCCAGCTAAGCCCTAACATCATGCATCTCCCTGCAGCTTTTTCTCAATTTTCTGCATTTTCATGCTCTGTCTCTATTGCTCTCCATCTTTCACACTTGTCTCTGGTTGCTCATCTCTTCCTGTTTACATCCCTGCTTTTCTAAAGTGTTGTCTCTCTGTTCTCTATCTCTATTGTCCACTTCTACACAACCAGCGAAGCCTGCTCCTTAACCCAAGTCTCAGACTATTGACATTCATTAGATTGGACATTCTGGTCCAGCCCCATTCATATGTACAGTAAGCAAAGGGACAAAAGCCTTCCCACACACTACAGAGCCCATCCCCCATGCAAAGGACTGCAGTTGAGTTGCTGGTTGAATCAGTGGCTTAACTAAAAGCGCAGAGACTACAGTTAAAAACCCAGTCATCTTGTCAACATGTTCGCTCACCACAAAATATCTGGTGACATTTCAAAATACAACCACAGTTTTCACTAAGATGTCATGTTGATAAGCTGTATCATTGCATTTTGCACGTTTGCACCATCAAGTAATAATCTGTGTGTTACTGTGCCAACATACATCTTTTTCAGCTGATCTTAAGTTCTCATATGAGCCAAATCTGCAATCATCCTTCAGAAATCAGTCCATGATGATCTGAAATAAAAACGACTAAATGAGCTACAGGCGAAATATGGCCATGACTCGGCTGTGGCTGTTCTCATGAGTCAGTCTGCTTTGGCTCTGTTATCCAACATGTTAAACTAAAGTTAATCCTTCTTGTTTTCTTGCAGGATCCTGGAAAAGCATGAGACCCCCTCCTGGGCTTCCGGGGGGTTCCACTTTGGGCAGGAGAGGAAAGCTCCTCTCATCGGAGTGGTAATGAGTTTCTGAGCTCACATTTGTCAACATAGTAAATCCACATCTTATATCTGAAGCCCAGCACCCTCTTTCACATGAGGGAAGCAACACAGCCTCAAATAAATCATGTAAAAAAAAAAAAAAGAACTAGATGATGGGAAATATACAACCAAGAAATGAAGAGAATTACACAATAAGCAGCGTGAATTGAAAAAGGAGTATTATATACTGGAGTAACTGTGATGAGGAGATGAAACAGACTGCTTGATGTGATATTATGCGCTGTGAACATGCAGGCAGATTGGGAAGGGCTGGTGTGGATCGGGTTTTGGGATTACCTCGTGCATGTGTAAGAGCAGAATCCCTCCTCCATCTGTGACCCAGTGTGAACCAAGTCAAAATTGAATTACTGTAGTACCTGTCTGTGACACGCCCTTTGTTGTTCTTTTTCTGCTCTCAGTCACGCTTGTTTGTGATATTTACCTTGTTTTTCAGATGTGACATTGTTACAGAATTGCTAACTTCAATCTAAAATAATCTGATTCCCTTTTTTTTAAATCTCTCTTGTTATTTTTGGGTCTTTTACAGAGATGGAGCTATGAATGGACTATTAATCAAATCACATGCATGTTAGCTGAAGAAGTAAGGCGTTCATGCATAATAAGATCACTGTAACTGTAAAAGCCAGCTCAGTGGCGTGCGTTCTTGGCACCGTTTAACTGTCCTAGTACTGAAAGTAAATCAGCATTACACATGCACCTATTTATAACTCCCTGAACACTCACAAGCCTGGACTGCATGTGCATGTAAGGAAACCTAATGTGCTATTTAAATTTTTCTACTTACTTAGGTAATGTACCATCATTGCTTTGATGCTATTTCAATCAAGACTTTTTACAAAAGTATGATATTTAAAAACACTAAACGAAACACCTTTGTTAACACCTTTGACTGGCAGGTGTGAGCCAGGAAGATGCCTCATCTTGATTAGATGTGATCATTTGCCCATGTGTTCACACGTATATGGTGTCAGACTCAGAGCAGAGTGGCTGTAATGAGATCCCACACGACATCTGTAGTCCTTCAGTATGACTTGACCCGTATCCACTGGGAATCCTTCTCCTATGTGTACACAACTTTAAACCCTATAAAATGTCATGGGAAGATCCTGTTTGCAGGTGTTTGCCTGCATACCTGATGCTCAGCGTGCAGCTTTCAGTTCCACCCACCGTGGTTTCGTCACCTTGGCAAATTATTTCCCCCAGGTATCCGAGTATAATAACAGTTAAGATCCTGACTGATTCTGCATGAAAACGCAAGATTTTGCGTGGAACGGGCTTGCAGTAGACAGCCAGGCTTGCCCTCTTGCCACGGTCTCAAACAGCGAGTTAAAAGAAAGTTACTGGCTGATATGTCGGACACGGAGGAACACAATAAAGAAAGCCCAGAGACGGCAAGCATAAAACAAGACCCCTGACCTCTTTGTTATGACGAGATGCTCTCTCAGAGATGAGCTGGCCCTACATCTGGAAAGGTCACTGAACACACAAGGTCAGGCCGTCGCGATCCTGCAATACTCAACATCAAAGACAAGTCCAGCTCCTGTCATGCTCTCTCTGAGCTGGGCTGAAAACAACAGCGTTAATCCCACCGACCACTTGCTGACACTCTTACAAAGAGGACAGAGGTCAGCTGGATGTACGAACCCTAATAAGCTGTTTTGATTGTTGCAACTTTGTGAACTTAAAGTGATGACTTAGATCAGCATGCACCCCCTCCCCCTTTTCCCCTTTGTGTCTAAAACGAATAGAAGAAATGTGCTTCTGCTCTTTATCGAGCATTTCTATTTAAAAGAAAATGCATTTTTTAAACCTCTGAAGGTAAAGTGAACATTTCTAGTTAAAAGAGAGCGAGACTCATGCTGAATAAATGATTCATGAGCCAAAAATAACGGCCTTCGTAATGACTGGATTTGCAGGGACCACATCAAAGCAAAATTTGATCAAATGCTGAAAATGTTTGTCAGGCCTGTAAGCTTCTTAGTTGTGAACTTTGAGGTCACTGCGGCCTCCTGATGGGAGAAAACATTATCAAATATGACCAAAGTAGAGAGGACTGATTTTTGGAAGTGCTGCCTACCTTCATTCATGCCCTTTCACTCACCCCATCTCTGAAAGAATTTTAATGGAAAGATACCGAGGCAGGCTTTTTAGAAACGAGATTATTGGGCAACTTCGTGCAGCTGCCCTCTGCCTAAGCTTCTCATGACAGCTCAGAAATGAGGAGGCTCTTATCATCTGTCATTACTTCTAAATCCCATGTGCCCCATGCTATACACACCGACTGATTTAAAAACTGCACGTCTCTCCACAGAAACCCGAACCTCTGCAGCGACCGTCATCTAGGTGTCTGTTTGCGAAACTCTAGGAGTGGGAGTGTGTGTTTTAGTTCGTCATTGCGAGTATTTACTTACATTCAAACGAATGGGGCTGATAGGTTTAACCCTGTAATTAAACACGACCGGCTGGATTGATTGTTGAAGCTGCGACTTATTAAACCAACAGCTGGGCAGAATCAGGAAAGCAGATAAGGAGCTATCTATGCTAAACTGGGCAGCCACAGTGGGATGTTTGTGAGGATTAAGCAGAGACTTTTCCAACATGACTGATAACAAAGAGAGAGCAGAAGAAGAAGGAAGTTACCAGATAAGACACTGGCGACACTGTTTTGCTCACTAGTTCATTTGAGAAATGTCTACAGTATCTAGCTGTCTGAATATATGAGGAAAAAAGGACACAGTGTACATTAAATATCAGTTTATTCAAATAAGATGATTAACTATAAGCAATCAGCCAAGTGAAAGTAAAATGGTAACTAAACAAGATTTATTTCTCATGTACAGACAGTTATAAGACAGAGAAATGAAATTGTTCAATGCAGCTGCAAGCTATGAGAAAATTCCATTATAGCAATATGTATTTTAAAATAATTAAGTGTAAGGGTTGCATTTTTATACATGCAGTACATACAGTGATTTTTTTTACACTTTCAGATTCATTCATACATTGTTGGTTTTTTTTCTGTGTTTTTTGTCATAGTAATTACACACTCAGTGCACAAATGCGATCCAACTTGAATTAGGGGTTTTCTTACAATAGACTGCATTAGATCTTAACAGTTCTGGGAGGCTAAAGCTCTCTGTGTTTTCCCCAGGAATTCTCATTGTGCCTGGAGGAAACTCTTCTACACCAGGGTCATGACCTTTAAGGAGGCTGGCTGGAACCGACGAATCTTCTTCTTCAGGGCTCTGGAAGCTTTGATGCGGCAGGCTGCGGGCTCGGGGCGGGGTGGGAGCTGCTTGAGGGGCCTTCCAGCTGCGGTGGGTCCCAGCGCAGCCTCAGCCCACACCATGCTTCCCTCCTCATCGTGGCTTTCTGCCTGCTCTCCCTCGTACAGAGACAGGCTGCTGTCGGAGTCTGAGAAGGATTGGAAGCTTTGGCTGGACTCGCTATCTCCGAAGCGGTTGGTGGTGTTATCGCTCATCTCTCCCTCGCTGCTTTCAGCGATGGTGGAGTGAAACAGTGAGGCGCATTCAGCTGAATACTCAGACTCACACCTTGGAGGGTAGTGACTGGTAACGTGAAAGGGTGCTGGAGGGTATTTGGCATTAAGACTGTGGAGAAAAGAGCTAGAAGACACGGAGGACTGGAAGGGGAGTGCAGGTCGTATCCACTGGCCTGGCTTGGCACTCATACTCCGGACCATCTGCATGCTCCCTGGTGCCAGAGCGTGGGGCTCTTTTGACCTCAGACGCTGACCACACGAGGCCAGGAACATGTCCGCATCAGAAGGCCATTTGGCAGTCATCTGCCTCTTCTTCCTCTGCTCTACAGGCTGCTCATACTCCAGAGACTGCAGTCTGGGGCTTTTGCTGGACTTTGTAACCACATGGCTGGGATGCGACTTTGGGTGGGTCTTGTGGGCAGACATGAGTCCAGGACTGTAGAGGCTGGAGTCTGAGCCTGAACCCTGTCTGTATCCCTCTGTTTGACAGGTGGGATTTTTCTGGGTCGCTTTCCCCTTTCCCGATCTTCTGTGGTCTCCCTTTCTTCCAGTGCTCATCTCTCTGGTCCTCTCACAGAAGGAGTCAAAGTTTTGGTGCCTCGCAGCTCGAGGCTTCTCATTGGTTTTCCTTTTCAGTTTCAAAGCCTTGCTTTTACGATCTGCCTGCCTAACTTTGACCTTCTGAGATCCCGCAGGCACAAATTTGGCATGGACAAACTCAGGTGAAGCTGTGTGACTGCTATGAACCTCAAAGCCTTGACTTTCCTCTGCACTAGAGCTATGGGTCATCACCGGTCTTTGCCTATGATCCTTCCTATCTTGCGGCCTTGGCTCTGGATTTTCTCCACATCGTTTGTCAGAAAGGCTCTTTGCTACACTGCCATACCTTTCTTGTGGTTTATCATTTCTCTTCAGCGATGAATAGGTGACCTCATCAGAGCTGTACTCCTTTATGGCAGCAGGATAGGAGTACTGCTGTGGCACCTGTGGGCCTCTCACCGACTGTTTATGGTCTGCAATATTGACCAGCTCTTGGCTGGAGTATGCCATGCAGTGTCTCTTCTCGGTGAAGTCTAATGGAATGATGTTTGTCATCTTAGTTGGAGGAGGCTGCAGCATAAGCACCTCTTTCTGAGCCACTTCAGAAAAAACACTTTTATCTTCAATGGGTTTCCTGCAATAGTCACTGTGTTTCTCCAGAGTTCGACTTCCTGCATCACTCTGGATTTTGCTCAGGCTGCGCTGGAGAAGGTTGTCAATGTAATGTGTCAGTGTCTTTGTCTCATAGGGCTTTTCTAGGGTGTTGTAATTGTTTCCTGGGGGTCCTTGACCCTCTAGTAGTCCATACATGCTTGCTTCACCCCCATTGGAAAAGATGGGACTCTGGAGAGCCACCGCGTGCAGGGGGCTGGGATAGTGGTACTTTTCAGTCCCAATGCGGGACTCCAGATTGCGCTGAAACTTCGGGTCCCCTGTGGAGGTCTTAAGGTTTGGACACATTGGGGGTTTCTTTGCATCCGCAGACTTGTAGTAGCCTGGAACTTGAGCCAGCATTCTGTCAAGATCACCTGATGGAAACAAAAACAGACATTAACTTTCCACAGCTCAGGCTCCTTTTACAAGAAGAAAGACTGTCTTAATAAAAAATTAAGAGATGTCGTTACCAGTTGACACAGGTCTTGGCCGCGCCTGTTCGGAGCCTGTAGCGCTTGCTCGGATCCTGCTGCTGCCCAGATGAAGGCCTGAACCCCGCGGAGGGTTAGGCTGGGTAGTGCTCTCATCAGCAGAACGTCGGCGGCATACATCAACTTGTGGTGGTGGAGGGCTAACGTGACAATTAGAAGGGCTCATGGGAGCGAGGAGAAGGCTTGTTTGTGAAGATGACAGGCTCTCGCTGTACACTGAATTGCACGAGTTTGACAGGGAACAAGAGCCGCCATCACTGAGCTCATAGAAACCTTGAAAGAAAAGGAACAATTCAATGAGGATCTTCTCAGTATTTAAGAGTATGTGTAGTAGGTTGGGTGTATGCTTTAATATAGTGTGCCACCACACCTGAACTTGGCCTGCTGTCACTCTCCAGCTGCTCCGTGGAGGCCTTGCTCACATCCAGCTTCAGCTCACTGATCTGCTGGTCCAGCTGCTGCAAGTGAGTCTTCAGGCCCACATCCTGCTTTCGAAGACGAGACTGAAAAACAGGCAACACATACAAAAGTGTGAGTGGTACACCCTAGAACAAAGACCGTCTCTAAAAAGATTTCCTTAGAAAGGTAGAAGATTTCTAAGCTACACAATAAAGCTTCCCATGCAAACAAGGATTTCACTCAGAGTTTCTTTGTGCCAGTCTCTGAACAGGAAAATTGGTCTTAAAAGTCAAAGTCTATGTCAGTAATGCTGTAATTCCATTAAGATTAGGTCTGTTGTTTAGATAAAAGAAGCTCTAATGTAGAACCATCAGAAAAACAAAAGCGACTCAGCTGTGGCTGATGATTAACCCCAGCAGGACATGGGGGAGCATGGAAGAAGCAGTGGTGGATAACTCATTTCTCCCCCACAGCGAGGGGCTGGCCATTGTGTAAACTACTACAGGAGGAAAGCTTGGGGGTTGGGGCGAAGCACTGCTTACTTTGCAGCTTGAGTGGGGTATTTACTGTTACAGTGGTTCTTAAAGTGAAATCTCTGGAGTCAGTGCCTGCAAACACACTATTTTATGAATGCTACATTCTCTTGGAAGATCACGTTAGATCATCTGGTTTCTATTTAAACTGAGACCATTCTTGGAAAACTCCCAGTGGTTATCAGCATGATTGCAAAACGCAATTTAAACCTTATGCTGTCTGATGCATTTGACCAGTGCTGCATGTCAAGTATAGCACCCTAATCCCTTGCACTTCCTTTAAAATGCTCATAACAGCAGCCTGCATGGAAAAAGCTTGTCATGGAAAACTCCACAGAGCTCTCTGTCTCCACAACTCCTCTGATGAACAAGACTCCCTTGATTCTTATCCACAGCAAAAGTTCCATTTTTTTTTTAAATTTCCCAGCATTAGTGGTTAATGATTGAGGTTTGACCCCCTGCGGTCCTCGTGCACCAAGTGCGCGCGCACACACAGCTAAAAAGTCCTCGGGTCCTGCAGTGAACCTTGATTTATGACACCCATCCTACTTCCTACCCCCAGCTGAGGACATAAAAGTGTGTCTGGTAATAATTGAAGGCGGACTGCACATGAGCATCAGCTGACGGAAACCCCTTCTATACAAATAAACTGTTTATTAAAAATAAATAATAAATAAATAAATGTGAGCACAGTGAAGCTCTCTAATATTTAATGAAAACTGCAATAAAATATCATGACAGCATCAAGCTGTGCATAAGCATAGTATCACAAGAGATTCTGTTGTTTTTATTCTTTATAGATTTTTAATGAAATGATATCTTACCAGCTGTTGCTTCAGGGCTGTCAGGGTCGCCTCCAGTCGCTGCTCCTCGGCCCCCATGAGCCGCGCACCTTCTGAGTCTGCATTGACCGAAGTGACCGGTTCTTCTTGGTCGACTCTCAGCGCCCAGTTCACCATATCGCTCTGTCTGTCCCGGAGAAGCTGCAGCTCGTGCAGCCCTGCCAGAGCAGCCTGCAGCCTCTCTCCGACCCTGCTGCGGTCCACTACGGCTGCTGCGCTCAACATCCCCGTACAAGAGCCCTTCCTGCTCAGCATGCTGAATGATCAGCGCCGCCCGGGAACATCCAGAAACACAATGCCGTTAAGGATAACCGCTTCCCTTCTCCCCCGGCTCTTGTTGTGCTGTTTGGATTTTAAACTACCTGTTAGAATAAATTTTGAGTAGAGAATAGCGACTAAGCTCCTCCCACAGACCAAACGGTCCTCCTCCTTATTGGCTGACACGTCGGTCCCAATAAACATCTGGTTCCAATCCTCCCCATTCAAGTCCTCGCTGACTGAAGCTGCCCAGGCATGCGCAAAGTTCATCTGCGTATTACCACAAGATACCGCAGACACTTTATTATGCGATTTCCATCATTCTTTTGTTGCTATTAATCTCTCCAGTAGCGGAGCAAAACAAAGATCCGGAATCATCTTTGTGGACATCTGCCAATGTTTTCAGGGAAAGTAGACGTGAATAAAAACGACAAGTATTTCTGTAGTCACGAGACAACGCATTTAATCCCATCAGAGGCATGAAATTCAACAAATTTGAGGCAGAAAGTTCATCTTTAAATTGGTGTGATCTCGATGGCGCTTTTAAAAAAAGTCTTCTTCAATATAATCTTCATCGGGTTAAAACTCACACAAATCATAGTTGTTCATTTTTGTTTTTATTGTTATTATTTTGGAAATGGATTAAAAATTAAACAAATGCAATAAAAGAGACTGGTCGGTTGATATAGACCAATGACAGATAAACAGCTCCATCGTGTGGTTGAACAGAAAGATACAGATATAGCCAGTTTATGACACTGGCTATTTTTTTTAAACTCATCATCTCTATAATGAGTTAAAAACAGCTGCTTTAAGCTAAGACAATGACTAATAAACTCAATTTAGTCTTTTAGAAATTAAACTGCATTTTATTAAGGGATTATAACGACACAGCATTTAAGAATGACAAGCAATGCCTCACCTACCTCGTGTCACTAAGTGTTAAGAGCCAGCTTAGCAGCACATAGTGGGAAGGTGGTGATGACTGTGGATAAACAATGAGAAAATGTATACAGAACTGAAAAGAAAGACAATGATTTTTGATGAGACAGTACTGATATTGTAGGGTCTAACAATATAAAGCAACTTGGGGCAACTCTTGTTGTCAGTTCATGTTGTAGAAATAAAGTTTATTTGATATGATATGAATCACGTGGAATGCCCACCAATTACATACAGTGTAGTTTATACATATTTTTAATGGGTGAAAAAAAGCCAAAGTTAATAGAGTCAACGATTGGAACAAATCTACACACCCGAAACATTGGAAAGCACAACTTCAAATAAAACCTTTCTATGAAGATAAACTCCACAGTATCTACTTTTGAGTAAAAAATGAAAATGTTGTGCCTTATCTGATGAATTTACAATTACAGTCACAGTAAAAAGGAAGAAAACTCAAGCTTTCATGTATCAGGACATAATAACAATTATCTCTTTCTAACCAGGTTTTAAATTAAGCAATTACAACCTCACATGAACAACAACACATGCCAAGTTACACTGTCATTTTTTATTTAACAAAAAGAGTCAAAATACAGAAAGAGTGTGTGGAAAAACTGCATACGACCCATGATTCATGACCTTGTAGAACAAACTTTGACAAAAAATTGAAGTACTTGTTTTCTGTGTGGCTTTATCAGTGTCTCACCTTGTTGTGGAGGAATTTTGACCCACTCTTCTTTACAAAATTGCTGAGGTCAGTGAGGTTTGAGGACATTTGTATATACACAGCTCTCTTAAGGTCCCGCCCCAGAATTTGACTCAGATTGAGGTCTGGGATTGTTGTCGATTTGCTGCTGTGCTTGGGATCAGTGTTGTGGTGCATGGCCCAGTGTTAACCACGCTTTAGCTGTCAGGCAAATGGCCTCACATTTGACTCTAATATACTTTGGTATACAGCAGAGTTCATGGTCAAATCGATGACTAAATGTTTTCCACTTGTGAATAATCTTCCTCACTGCAGAATCATGGAATTGGCATTTTTTGAAAATGGCCTTATAATCACTTCCCAGTCAGGTTGGTAGCAACTATTACTTCTTTAAGGTCATTACTGATGTCTTTTCCTCCATGGCACTTTCTTACCCTTTTAAGTGCTATTGACGCTCTAAGGATGCTGTAAGGATGTATTTACAACGTTGAATTCTCTCAATTTTTTGTGTGTTTGTCACACTTAAATATTTCAGATCATTAAACAACATAAATTAATTGTGGCGTATCGCATCTTTGGAAAGCTGATTTCAATTTCTCCAGCCACACGCAGGCCTGGTTACTGCTACACCTGTTCTCAATCAAGAAACTTGAATTGGACCTGCCTTAAAAGGCAGACATCATGCTGCAATCAGAGGAAATTCAGAAACAAATGAGAAACAAAGTAATTGAGATCACTCAGTCTGGAAAAGGTTATAAATCCATTTCTGCAGCAAAACACGGTGAGAGCCATTATCCACAAACAGCAAAAACATGGAACGGTGGTGAACTTTCCTGGGAGTGGCCGGCTGACCAAAATTACCCCCTAAGACTGCAGTGATGTCTCATCCAAGGGGTCACAAAAGACCCCAGAACAAATTCCAAAGAACTGAAGGCCTCACTTGCCTCGGTTAAGAAGAAAGAAAGAGCCATAAGAAAAAGACTGGGCAAAAATGGCCTGAATGTCAGAGTGCCAAGACGAAGACCACTGCTGAGCGAAAAGGAACATAAAGGCTCTACTTAGTTTTGCCAGAAAACATCTTGATGATCCCCAAGACCTTTAGGAAAATACTCTGTGGACTGACGAGACAAAAGTTGTACTTTTTGGAAAGTGTAGAAGTAAAAGTAACAGCATTCCAGAAAAGAAACATGATACGAACAGTAAAATATCGTGGTGGTAGTGTGATAGTCTGGGGCTGTTGTGCTGCCTCAGAACCTGGAAGACTTGCTGCTGTTAAAGGGAACCATGAATCTGTAAAGTATCCTGAATTAGAATGTCTGGCCATCTGTTCATGACCTCAAGCTGAAGCGCACTTGAGTTCTGCAGTAGGACAATGATCCAGAACACACCAGCAAGTCCACCAACGAATAGATTAAGAAAAACAAAATGAAGACTTTGGAGTCAAAGTCTTGACCTAAATCTGATTGAGATGCTGTGGCACAAGCTTTAAAAAGGTTCTTCATGCTTAAAAGCCTTTGGCCTTTGTTCTTTCATATAGCCATTAATTATATGTTATACTGTATAAAGATTCCAGTCTTGCTCTTTTATGGAATGAAAATCTAAATCCAACAAATGTTAGTAGACTCAGTATGACTCTTAGGACAAACTTCGGAGTTCTTTCCAACTCAGCTGCTGTTTCAATAACTAAGAAAAACAACCTACTTGATTTTTGCCAGAAATCGGATAAGAAATAAATGACAGAAAATGACTGAGCCACGGCTTCATGCTATGGGGGGCGGCATGCGACTGTTCATTTACAATTAGATAAATAATATACATTTATTTATTTAACAAAAAATACACCGAAATGAAGATACATTGTGTGGAAAAAATAAGTACATCGTCACTGCTTTTATAGGGATAACAGAATAAGTAGCATCTATTTGCTGCTAGTCAAATGAGCAGTGCTTGATTGACTGATCATCATCAAGCGTGAGCAAAATTTTGGCAGTTTGCTGATCTGGAGCATTCAGGTGTGCATTAACTCAATGCCACAATAAGAAAAGATAGAGGGCCAATAATTAAATTAAATAGGAATAAATTAAATATATAAACATCCATCCATTTTCTGTCGCTTATCTGGGGCCTGATCGCGGGGAAACCAAAGTGTTCCCAGGCCAGCCGAGAGATATAATCTCTCCACGTGTCCTGGGTCTTCCTCCGGGCCTCCTCCTGGTGGGACATACCTGGAACACCTCACCCAGGAGGCATCCTTGTCAGATGCCCAAATGACCTCAACTAGCTCCTTTCGATGTGGAGGAACAGCGGCTCTACTCTGAGCCCCTCCCGGATGGCCGAACTCCTCACCCTTCGGAGAAAACTCATTTCCACCGCTTGTATGGGCGATCTTTTTTCTTTCGGTCAGTACCCAAAGCTCGTGACCATATGAGGGTAGGGATGTAGCTCGACTGGTAAATTGAGAGCTTCGCTTTTACACCATCAATTGCTACCTTATCGTGGTGGAGGGGTTTGTGTGTTCCAGGGATCCCAGGGGCTTTTTTGTTGGGGGCTTTTTGTCCTCTGGTAGGGTCTCCCGTGGTAAATTGGCCACAGTTCACACTGCCTGGGATAGCAGGGCCCTGTCCTGGAGCCAGGCCCGGGGAGGGTGCCCAAGGGTGAGCGTCTGGTGGCCGGGCCTCAGTCCATGGTGCCCGGTCGGGCATAGCCCAAAAAAAGGGACATGTGCTCACCCTCCTGTTGCCCACTACCCGCACACATTGTATGCTTTGCGGTGGAAGGGGGCAGAGACCCTTGCTGGTAAATCCCCAGCTACCAACATGGAATATATAAGCAATTATTTCCAACATTAGTTAATTAGTTTCCAATTGCAATTCATTAATGATATATTTAAATAATCATTTAATGACAAATTTATTTAATTCATTTTGGCATTTGTGGCCCTTCAATGAAATATCAGGAATGATTTAAAACAAGCAATTCTTGTAGTCCATCAGTTTGGGCAGCGTTAAAAGCAGGTGTAATGTGTTTTTACTATGACTGGACATTGCTGCTGTTCACACTGAATCACAGGTGGAAAATCAGGCTGCCCGAATTGAAAATAAATGTTTGTAAGTGCTAATAAAACAAGCCCCAGAATGAAAACAAAATGAGGCTAATGAGGCTAATTAGTTCTTTGCCTTATATAGTGTACAAAGGTTGCAGCCTTGTTCTATCATGGAAATGTTAGTAGACTCCTAACAGTATGACTCACAGAACATTTGAGAAAAAAACGAGTAAATTAATTAATTAGTTAAATATATACACAGTTAATCAAATATCAGTTTATTTCATTTTAACATTTAATAAACTATTTATCTGTTCATTTCAATTTTTAATTCATTAATGACACATTAATCAACTCTAACTCCACCCATACTTACACATACCCACATGCATGCTACATGGGATTAAGAAAGCTTGACTAACAACAACATGGCTTAAAAAAAATGAAGACACCAGACACTAGAGGGTGGTGTTACACAACTTCTCAATTTATGTGAGAATCCTTTTTACACTTTGCTATATTGTTGGTGCATACACTTTTATGGACGTGGCATTATCGCTCTCACCTGGAATTCTGATCCTGGATGGAAAAATAAAGCCATGTCACTCCTTCACTATGTAGCGGATCGTGAAACATGAAGATTATTTTTAAGATACAAAGCTAAAATCATTTGTTTACCAACCTCTGATTGCACAAACACATCCGCATCACTTTGACAGCCCACTTTGGCAGGACCCCCATCAAGATGCTCACATTATAGCAAACATATACAGTGCATTGTGAAGCCCACTCCTTACAGGGATAGCGTCATGTCCTTGTGATGGTGCTGGAATAAAACACTGCTTTGTGATGCCTGGATGTAGCTGTGCCCTCATCGCCTTCAAAGCACTTCCTTCAATGTGACATCACTTGGGGTACTGCTCCAAAAAGGTCCCCCTTTAGCAGGCAAGTACGTACCTAGTTTCTTATCCTCTTCCACTTGGACTTCCAAAAGCACATTTAACTACTTTGCCAGGCCAAGTCCAAAAATATCTATCTTTGTGTGCCTTTTTTTTTTGCGTGCTGCATTTATCAGCATATTTTCCATCCTCCCACTTTTTCCACACACTTAAGGTATGATAAAACAGACAAAAGCACATGGGTGCGGATCCCTTTTATGGTATCCGTGACACTTCTTGAAAACAGCCAAGACAGGACGAGTGTTTTCTACATGCTCAGGTAGATTTCAGAAACAAAGCAGCAGACGATGATGCCACAAACAGGATGCGCGTGATGGAAGGGGTAAACATTAGGTGCTGTCATATGTGGGAGGTTGAGAGGAGGAGGACAGGAGTGGATCCATTGTGAGCTCTGTGTACATGGAAAAAAAAGCTTTTTACATGTAGGCATTTTGACCTTTTAACTTCAAAAGATGAAAATCTGATATCATAGACAAGACACAGGCTTAAAAAAGAAGCAGAATTCCTCTGAAGGGAGTTGCTGATTTTAAGTTATTTCCTGGCCTTGTTGTATTGTCACATCTTTCTGTGTACTGTTGATCTTGTCAGGGGATTCCCATGAAGGCTCACTAATTGACAATCCAGGTAACAAAGCCAAAGATGGGGACTTTCAGAGATCAAAGTGGCCCCTTGTATCTGACAACAGAGCCTCCCTTGCTTTGCCACCTCTGGCCACCACAACACGAGTATCACTCGCTGCACTGAATGAATGAGTCTTGTAGAACCTCACATGGCGAAAACAGCTTTTTTGATGTTAACATGCGGCTGCTCACCAGTCTCCTTCCTTCACTAGAGTTACTTAGAGAGATTATGGCATTAGATTTTATGTCCAAAGTGAGTTTTACTGGGAAAGTTAATGCATCTGTCCTTCATCTGCAGCTTCTTGCACATATATGTGCTCTTAAAAGAAAGGCTGGCGGTAGAATCGCTCTCTGCTGCGGTTTTGTATGTTATGAAACTGTTGGCTTACTTTTAATGCCTCAAGTGATTTTTAATCTAAAGAGATCCAACTCGATCTCGCCCATGAGACATGTCAGGAATTCCAGCGGGCTGCCTGGGAATTCATTGCTCTCAAAGTTCCAAAACAGAAAGCAGAACTGACATTTGTTGATCCAATTTATGTTACTGACCACACTCAGAACAGTTCCCAGGAATTTTTGTTTTTTACAAGGTATTTGAGATATGTTCTGCTTGTGTCTACAGTTACTGACTTAAGAGCAAAGATCAGACAGTCACTACGCAATCCACCATGTAAGTTTCCAATTCATTGCCAGCGGAGCAGATCCAAGATTTTGTCTCTTGATGAAATCCCAGATTAGAGGTTTGTGTGTGTGTGTGTGGGTTTTTAGCCACGAGTTGTCCACAATAAAGCATATTGAATGGCCTGTCTAATATTGTTAGAATTCTCCCTTGGGTTAGTTTCATTACTCAATCGGGACATTTATTTAAATAATAAAGAGAGATATTCATTAAAGCAGGCATAACACGGGTTCCCTCAGGTAGAGCATTTAAATCCTGAAAAGCTTATATGAGGTTTGTAAAGATGTCATAGTTTAAGAAGACCCGGAGGATAATTTAATTTTGAAAGGTACAAAATAAATTTTGGGGGCGCATGGGCGTATCTCCAGTGTTGGACCGGACTGATGGTATCGCTCTCTATCATCTTGTCTTGTGTGCTGAACTAACTCTTTAGACTTTCATTTGATTTGCCCTCTGAGTGCAGAAACCCCGCACAAGAGAGAGACCTTTATACTGCAGGCTCGCAAAATTATCTCCTCATCAAATTTTATTTGGGTTGAGCAAATTTTTGTTTATTCAGCAAGTGAAGGAGACTGGCTTCCACGCTGTACTCCTGCAAATCATAAAGACATCAGTCTAAATTAACTGATTTAGTATTGCCTTACCTTTTGAATGCAGTGTGCTGCTTTCAGCCAAGTTCCACTGGATGGTCTATACCTCTTGTGTGACAAGCTGGGAAAGCTGTTTGGAAAGTCCCCCCCCCCACACACACACACACTTATGTATCCTCAGTGGGATTGGTCAAGGGGCACAGTGTGCTGTGCACAATCGGCACAAATGTGGAGTTAAAAAAAAATCATATTTATATGTTTACACCTGCTTCACTCTCACCCTCATATATTTTATAGAGATTTGAGATAACTTATGTGTACCTATGTGTACAGTATGCATGTCTGTTTGGGCTTCAGAAGGAGAAAAACAGAATTAAGACGTTAGTCTGAAAGACATCATTTACCAGGGGAATGGTTACATTTCACGCATGAATGTAAAAGTGTCAAAGTCCATACAAGGGACACTTATCATGGAGAGTCTCAAATGGCCTGTATCTTTTCATAGGCATGGAGACATTCATCTGAGCAGTGGAAGGCTTGGACATCGTACTTAGGTAACCATGTCTGGAGACCCATGCTACTCCACAGACTGCAGCATAGGGAATAAACTGAATTCCACACGTGCTAATAAAAAGGAGAATTTTATTATTGCTAATTAGATTTAAATTAGATTAAATAGTTTTACACAGACCACACAATGACACAGTCCACATATTTCCTTGCTGTCATCTCTTTGCTTTGTTTCTAGCCAAACAACAGCAGAGACCAGACACTTTAATTTTCTGCTTTTTTCCAATTGCTGCAGCTGAAAAGATTGTTATTCCCATAAACTGTATATAAAAGAGAGATTTGGTCCCAGGGTCTGTACTGTGAGCATAGAAGTGACCTAAACTTCCAATTTTTCCAAAGGCCTGCAGGGGGTGACTCCTCTGGCTGTGAAAAAAGAAAGACGGTACAGGAGTCCATGGGGAAAAACAATGTCTCAGTAAAGAGTTTATGGTCTCAATTACCTTCAAGTCTTATTTCATACAGCATGGTGTTCATTTTGTAAATTATGATCCCATTTACAGTAAAACAGAAGATAGAGCAGGGTATTATTTAGGGCATGACTACCTTGTGATTAACAAGTTGCTACTCAGTGTGTAATGTTCCTTGTTTTCTCAATCAGATTCCTCACTCGCATCTACATTTGAATTAAAAAAAAGAAAGAAAGAACAAAGAAGATTAAATAAAAATACTTAAAATAAGGTTTTACAACAGGAGTCTATAAACCAATAGGCGATGACACAGCGGCATGTTTTTATATACAGTGTAGTAGGGTGGCTACTTCTGGACAGAGTTGAGCAATAGCCTTAGGATTTGCAACGAGATGGAGACTGAAGGTCACTGACATTTCTTCTTTTTTGCCAACAAAGATAATTGAACAGTAGTGGTTGAAACAACAGCTCACTTCTCTGGTCCAACTCCTGCCCAGATTGAAATGAGCTGACAACAATGGAACGGTTTGCAATTAAAATTCGAACAGATATTAATGCAGTGAGCACCCTGTATGTGACTCTTGTTTGTAGCTACAAGTCTACTGCAGAAGACCATTTGATTTTAGCCATTAACTGATCTATCGGTATCAACATTCATAGTTGCCAATAGATGAAATGGAAAAAAAATGAAGAAGAGATGGGAGAAACACCATTCAGTCATGTTATGAGTGCTGATGCTGTCCACTAGAGGGCACTCTGCGAGTTTGTTGTCAGCAAGACATGTTTAGTACGCCACAAACACCTAATTTTATCTGGTGTTTAAGTCTGACGTCATTAGCCATGTCTGGGCCCAAACTCCGCTGCAGGTCCCAAAGTTAAATGATCACTGTAGCATTACTGAGAGTTTAAAACTGTCTAAATTCTTTCATCTGTAATAAAATGATCAACTTGGCTGCTCTACCAGGTGTAACAGTTAAGTTTAACATCCAGTCATCCATGAAAACAGAATTTATTACATTTAACAGAGTTAGAAGTTAGCAGGGAGTTAGCTCCCTAGCTTCCATCTAAATATAATATACCATGTTCTGACTGAGAGATTTCTGAAACAAATTAAGACGTACAGCTTTGCTCTCACTTCCAACTTAAATGAAGTCAGTGATGGCAATGACTTTTGTAGGGTTACTGAAGTTTGGCTAGCTGGTATATAATGATGTGCTGCGTGATGACTAGCGACACAGCTATGTTAGCATAATATAAACAGTGAAGCTGGAGGATGAACGCTAACGAACGGAGGACTTTTTTCCACTTGATCAAAGTTAACATGAGGGTTCCCGATGGCTAGGGGCAAATACAATTGCATGGCAGGATGCTGTAAACGGACCAAACTTCAGTCAGGAGAACAACTGAGATAATCCATCCACAATAATAAAAACTGAGCTTTAAAATGATTAATGAATAAAAACCAAGCCGACAGTGATCACTGACTGTTTTTAGGGGGCTTGTTGAGATTAAACAGAACAAGCAGAGTAGTTTGGGCCTGGAAGCAGGATTCATCACGCCATCACTTAAAGACCTGATAGCAGTTTTATGAGAAAAGATTCTGACCCCCCAAAATTCTCTGATATTAGTCCGAATATCAGCCACTAGCAATAAATTTGAAAAATTAAACATGTTCTGTTCAGGTCTAGGAAAGACTAGAAAAATGGCAGCGAGGAACTGATATCAACAAGAAATTCTTGGCTATGGGTGACACAATAAGCCAACAGTCACAAAAACGTTCCACTGTAAACTGTCTGCAAGTTGTTCCAAGTTGTCCTGCTGTTTGAGTTGTCTACATTGGTTAGGGTAGTTTCTCGCCGTTTCTCCTTGGCTTTTGAATGTAATCATTCTGTGATTCCATGAAGTACACAGTGATTCATTCAGTGCATGAAGCTGTAATGATTGGGGGCTGTGCAGATGGCAGAAGACGGGCATTGTGAAGAAGAATAACGCAGACCACCTAATTTAAAATACATTAGAAATGAATGTGAGCTGCTTACATTTTCGAATTGTGAATTTGGTTCAGAATTAATTATTGTAAACTATGAAGGGCAGCTAGCCCATTTTAATCTGTATGAAATTTACTTTAACAGACACACACACACAATGTGTGAAGCTGCACAATCCTGACCATGACACACATTTGTGGTTCTGAGTCAAAAGTCAAGCCAAATACAATCAGTGTGCCGCTATCACATTTCAAAAACTGATCAAAAGTGTAAGTATACAATACAGGCTTTTATCCACTGTCTCTCTATTGCACAAATGCTCGTGAAGAGAGGAAGTTTTGTTTTCCACCCAGCTTCTGTTATCGCCATCCAGTGAAGGGAAGTTCTGTTGTTAAAGAGAGCTACGTGTCATTTGTTGTGTCCTTTCTCCTGCATTCGCTGTTTATGTATGTTTATCACAATGGTGGTAGGGACATAGAAGCTTCTTTTAGCTACAACAAGTAAATCTCCTCTCCTCCTTTCGGGGGGACAGAGCATGTTGCTTCTTGTACACAGGAACACCAGCAGACATTGCTTTAAGCCATCACAATGAAGTTACAAGACAAACTCGGGAGAACCAAACCTGCCTTGTCTAAACCTCCCTCATGTCCGATCGGAATCAGATTTTGGCATCAAATCTGCGTGAGATGAGTTTGTGCTGAGATCTGTTGCTGGCTTGATAGGAACATAACCACAGGCTATACAGGCTGAGTGCTGAAATGCTGCAGCATGCAGGTGTGCAGTTTTAAGGGGCCTCTTTATTTGCAGAATCCCCTCCTGTGGGGAGTGTGACAGAACTGCTCATGCCCCTAGGCTAACGTTACAATACATCTGTCCGCGCAGAATGGTCGAATTCATCAAATGTGCCCCCAACTGCCCCACTCCCCTCTCCCTTATACACAAATAGAAAAATGTGAGCCCCTGCTTCAGCTCTATGCTTTTGAGACATGAGAACCTTGCTGTTTGTCAAGACAAATCGATGTGCTGTGTGATTTGTAACCACAACCCGCAATTCATCAAACTGAGGCAAACTGCCGCTCTCTCCCTCCTTGATTGTAGTCAACAGGAAAACTTCAGACTCAGGTGATCCTGTGCCCCTCGGACGAGCAGATTCTTCAGTGTGAATGTGAGAAAATTACAACTGATAGGTGGACGAGCTGAGGCGGATATCGGCGCAAGGAGGCTCAATGAAAATAATACATCACAGCACATTAATTGAGGAGATCAATCCAAAACCTCAGCCTGACCCCTAAACACTTGATCCTAAACCCTTTCCCTCCTCTGGTGTGCTAATCCTCCTAGAGCCCTCCACGGGAGCTCATGTGGTCGGGAGGCAATGGACCAGAGCCCAATGAGGCTGACAGCACCAACACAGCTGGCCTGCTGAATCAAAGGTTGGGACTGGGACCCGCCTTGGACGCTCTTTCACACAAGTGATGATTGCCAAGGAGAATGAAAACCCTCTCCTGCCCCATGCCCGTGTTGCGCCGGCCCCTTCAGAAACCACACTCCATAGTTAACATTATGTGCTAGCTAGTGATCCGATGGCCGTGAGAGGCATACGTGAGTGTGTTTCATTAGACAAGGGACCACACAAGACTGTTGTTCGGTATTTCCATAAACATTCGAAATAAAAGGCAAGATCTATCAAGAGCACCAGATTAAAGTTTGATTTTGCACAAACAAAGGCTCAGGGCTGCGTTCCCAGAGCCATCATAGAGCGAAAGTCCGCTGAAAAATGTACCTTTTTGTTTTTGAGGTGTTTGCCCACAACCTCTGCAACTCACATGTCTTTAAAATTATGAGCAGACTTTTACTGAGGCCCAAACGGGGAGAACAAGAGCCATTCTAGAGCGTCCTGTTTCCCAGGGCTTTAGTTTTATTGTATTTTCACTCCGGAAGCCCACTCACGAACACTAAATCAGCAAATTTATCTGCTATTTAAGGTAGAACGAATCGAACAAACAGAGCTCAGCACAGTAAGAAAAACAATTGCTGCTAACCGCTCTCCGAGCTAGAGCAATTATGCTTCCCTCCTATCAGGAAAAGAGTAAGGATTAGGAGTGTTTGTAACAAGATAATGCGCAGCAAATGTTTGCAAATTCCTCAGCATTACTCCTTACATATCTAAAGAATGAGAGCTCTAAACTGTACTGGCAGGCCGTTACTCAGACCTTATATGCTGAATGATATCCTCCTTTGACCAAGACTTGACACCTAATATAGAGGAAGCCAAAGGTCAAGCTGTGGAGCACATGGAGTCATTTATAAAATGTCAGAGATCGGTTGTTGGAGGCTGTGGGAAAGTATTATCTGTTGGATGGCTTAAATCCTCCATCCTAGCTTTTCCTTTCTCCTCAGAAGATTCGGCTCACATTATGTTTATGGAAGCAGGGGTGGTGGGGTGGGGGCACATTCTGGTGTAGCAGATGATGGAGCTGTTCTTTTTTCCTAGTTATTATTTATTAGTAATTAATTAGCTGTATTTATTGGTCATGTATTTCTCCCCAAAAGACCTACAAATCATTAAATCCTTCTAGGATCACATATCAGGGAGAGTATTTAAAATGGAACAGCCAAGCGACTATTTAAATAAGCATTCAAGCTCTGAATTAATGTATCACTGTGTTTGGTTGGCAAATAGATTTTGATGGAGTGGCTGATAGCGCAGACGTGTTTCTGGACAAGACTGGGTGCTGAGTTCCCCAGCTTCTAGAGCCAAGAGCTAAAACACGTGAGCAGAAGAGGAAAATTTGGGGGTGAAATTAAAAAAAAAAAAACTCCATCCCTGACATTTTCTTGTGGTGAAAAAGTTGTGAACTACAGGGGAGAAGCAGAGGCCAAGGCGCCATAATATAGCCCTTCTCTCCAAGGCCAGGTCTGACGCAGGGAGTCCGACGCTTTGCAGGTCGGGACAGAGCAGGTCTGTGTGGTGAGCCAACCACAGAAACTCTGTCACCTCTGTATGCCGCATGGAAACCCCTGTGTGCTGTCGCGGACAGCATCCCGCAACAGCCACATATTGATTCTGTCGATCTGTGAAGCATCAGCTGCATTTTGTTTCCCACATAAAGGTACTTAACAAAAGCTCCTGGTTTAAGAAACTGTAAGAACTCGCTTGATTAGGTGAAATATCTGCAAAACATTTCCCTTTGTTTACTACCCCAAGTCCAAAAAAAGTTGTGATGCTGTGCAATGCCCAGTTTACACTTCTGCTGGGAATCTTTGTAGAGGTTATGACGTAATCTAGCTATGTCGCTAATGTTGTTTTTGCTTGTGCTGATGCATTACTTGTTAAAAATGACTTTTTTCCTTCCTGGTTACACTTTGCTGTGTCCATTTTTTCAGGTGCAGATCTATTTGTCCCTCTAGTTTTTCCATTTCTTTGTGCATTCCCTCAAGTCCATTCCAACAATTTCAATAATTTTCCTCCAGGAATTTGCTGATATTTTGAGTGGAGTATTATCCTTCATACTGGAACAACTGGTTGTTATTCCATCACTGAAACATTCAAAATCTGTAGTGTAAAAGTAGCCTGAAATGCACAGAAGGAATTGTCAGATATGCACGTCAGGTTACATTGCAGGTTTTTGGCATAGGTTTCAAAACTGAGGAAAGGGGTTCATTTAAAAACACGTCTAAAAAAAGTTGGGACAGAGGGAAATATGACAATATCATATGATGTATGATCCATATGTTGTCAAATGGTGAAAGGTCTGGACTGCAGGCATCACCTGGACTCTTCTACTATGAAGCCATGCTGTTGTAATATTTGATTTTGAATATTCTTGCTGAAATATGCAAGGCAGTGCGTACACGTGGTAGATGTATATATTAGTGAGCTGATGTTCCAGGCTGAAAAATGCAGGAAAAATAAAAAAAAGTTAAAATTATAAACAGACAGAATGTTTTGCACTACAGAAAGTCAAACTTTGCTTTTCAAAAGTTTAATCATTACATTCATCTGTGTCAGCGAGCTACTTGGTTTGGTAACCAGCTGTTCATGTTTCGTACGTAACCGGAATATTTTTTTCAGTTTTTCTTGAGTACTAGCCAAACAACCATTACTATTGATATCTACTATTGAGGGTTTCAAGTCCTTGTAATTATATACATGTTGGAATCTATCAATTTCTGCTTGTTTGTAATTTTAATATTTAGCTCTGGTCTTGCAGTGTTTTAGTGGTGAAGTAAATAAAATAAAAACATTTAAAATTTTATATCTTTGTTCAAGAGAGACTAAAATAACAACAATATTCAGGATATGATAGAGGGAAAATGATCAGTCACAACTTTGCACTTCTCAAAAAAAAACCCCACTCAATATTAGCTGAATATGAATAAACACTGTGCAAAAGTAATGGGCCACCCCTTTCTTTATAATTTGCTAGGAAAATGGGAAAGCTATTTATGGACTGTTAATCTGGAATACCCAAACACTGCCAATGCAGTAAAAGCATCCTTGGATGGAAAAACACACAGTGGAACACTATCAGTCATTGATTGGCCTCCCTGCAGCATGGGGACACCATAAGACCCATTGCCACTGATTTTCAGTGTAATTTGGCATACTTCAGCCTTTTCTCCCTGTCCCTTCTTCAAGATTGGCTTCTTGACAGCCACCCCTCCACTGAGTGAATATCTGATTAACCTTTTGCGATCAATAAATTGATCAGATCCTTTATCAGCTCTTGGGTGGATGTTTTCTTTTCCCATTTCATGACTTTGATATACCACTCATTTCCTGTAGTATTTTTTTTAAATGTGCCACTTCTTCTTTTACACTTTACACTCTTTACATTTGTCCAGTTTCCTCAAATTTTTTAAGGAAAGGCTGCACACTATGCTGAGAGATGCTATGTTTTCAGGTAATAGCTCTTAGGAATGATCTTTTACTTTATGCCTTTTAAACTATGTGATCTTTGGCATTTTACACAGATTCAACTTAAGAAATTGGAACAAATGATTTTATGATTGTTTTTTGATTGTTTTTTTTTTTTGCAACAGGCTGCTTGAAACAAAGTGCATAAATATATAATTTACAATTCGTTATTTGCAAAGTTGTCATTTATATGTAGAAACAACACTCCTTCATCTGGATCAGGTGTTGAATGATTCATAGGTCAGTAAAAAAAAAACAAACATTTCTCTGAAAATGGTCAGATACATGGACTGGACTGAAAATGAGTGAAAAAGCTGCCAAAAATAGTGAAGAGGAAAAACCTTCATAAAGCCTGGAGAACTATTGCTCAAGACCACTTTCAAAAAAATACAATAAATCTGGCTCCTTGAATGGAAAATAAAAAGAAATGAGTGCTGGCTCAAGGCTTCTGCAAAGTACTGAATTAACGTTTAATTAAACGTGCTTTTTAGTAAAATACTTCAGGAGCTGCCACTTATGGTGACCTGTCATAACATTTTAATTTCTTTATGGAGACCCGGTCAAAGTTACTGTATATCACCAAATATTTTTTTAAATCATGACCATTAATTCCAAATTTACCAACATTTTACCTTTTACCAAGCCAAGATAAGGGAAACCGAATATATTAAAAACTTCAATATGCTAGCATTCTAGCATGCTAGCTTTGTTAATATTGACGTGTTAGCATACATAGCATTATGTCAAAATACAAACTAATCAGTTTATAGCCTATATATAAAGACTCATGCTGGGTGTTGTAAGTGTACCACAAGAAATTACTGTCAAGAGCAATGCTTCTTCATCCAGGGAAATAGAGCATGTTTTGTTGTGATAGAATCTGTCTTAGCTTCCGACAGCATGCTGGAGATACAGTGAGGTGCAGCTACGTTAGATCATCCTGCCAGGTTAAACCACATTTGCTGATTAGTTCCTATCTGCCCTCTGCGTGATACGGATGTGCACGGCGAAAAGGCCAGAATATCTCTCTGAGCTATGTAAACTCACCACTGCTGGTCATGGCGCAACAACTCCTTCCCCCACAGATCTGCTCCGAGAGACAATGGCAAAGGTAAAGAACAACATGGCTCTATTTTGCAGGATGAGTCACAGATAGTGTCATCACCACGATGAGATGAAGAGGAAAGTGCCAGGGTGCCATGTCTTTATCGTGACTGCTCATCTCTCGCCCCGCTACATGGCTATGCATGAATGGTTGGTGATAATTTAGTGTAATCATAAATATGGGTAAAGATTGCCTCATTACCTCGTTATCTACCTCAATATCTGGCGGCAGGTTCTAAGAAATGAACGCTCATGTTGCAACTTGATGAAACTTATTAACCCTGATTTTGCGTTAGATAAGATGAGCACAGACTAAAGCCTTGTGAAATGGTCAGTGTAAGTGGCTCCAGCCCTTTGGAGGATCACAAAACGTAAATGAATTTTAAACCACAGTTTCTGTTTAAGCTACATTTCTTGGATTTTATACCGCACCGCTTGAAGTTACCATCATGCCACACACTCTGTGGCCTGTGGCACTGGATGGTTACATCACTCAGTTACATCCGACTTGGGTCTAACAGGGAAATGTTACAGCATTTCCCTGTTAAAAAAAGAAAAGTGAGTTTATGCGTGTGTAAGAGATATCCATGACTACAATCAAGAGCATGCAATAGGGGCTTTGCATATGGGAATATGGGCTTGCGTTACCTGGGGCTGAATAGAGTCTGCGAGGCATGTCTCGGTGGCTAAAATGAAGAGGTACATTTAAATGCTAATGAAAAACATTAATGATATGCAAAGAAAAATATCAGGATTGGAAGCAGCGTGGGGAGCCACACACAAATAAGTCACATATAAAAAGCCAATAAAAACTTCATGCAAAATGAGGCATGAATGCTTTCTTGTGCCACCAAATATTAGATTATGCAAGTAATCCTTTCAGTCAGTGATGGCTTGGAATTTGAGGAGGCACCGAAGGCCAAGCCGTGTCAAGCCATCGGCTCCTTTCGCCAGCTCGTCCCCACTATTTGTGATTGATGACTATGGCTTGCACATGACCTAGCACAGTGAGGAGCCTCTTGAGCACTGACCAGCACTGAACAGTGCAGGGTTTTACTCGGTTTACATCATGGTAAAAACAGCCATCACCCTCCCTCATATTTCCAATACGTTGATGTTTTCTTGAACGCTGAAAAGCATCTTGATATCGCAGCCTTAGATCCTCTCTGTAGGGACTCATAAACTTTACATTTTCAATCAGATGAATTTAGCGCAGACTTCCAACTAGAGCATGGAAAAATACGCTTTTGGTTGATGTCTCCTTTATGGTTTTGATTTCAGCTGTTGTCTTTTGTTGCCAGATATTCATCAGAGTTGCAACATAACCTACGTTGTTGATATTTTCATGGAGAAAAACCTTCGTTCTGCTGGGCTCAAACCCAGCATGGCAACAACTCTGCATTCACGTGCCAGCTGTGAATGTCACACCAGGTTTTATTGACAGCTGCAATGATTGCGTTTCATATATACTGTAATTACCACAGTCAAAATATTGTCTCAAGGCATGAGAAATGCTAAGGGGCAGGAATCTACGCAAAATACACACACAGCTGAGGCTTTGGGGTTTTTTTTGCTTACACTGGTAATGCAGGCTTTTCAGTGAATTTTAGAGAAACCTGCGTCATGCGTGCACGTTTTGGCGTGGAATTGTTCATGTTGAATCATTTTAACGTGACAAATCACTGGTGGAGGGACAGAGATGAAGATAACAGATAACAGAGCGGTGATATGAGAGTGTCAGAAGGGAAGACAAAGTGAGAGAGAGTGGGTAGCGCCTCGCGTTCTTTGGAGTGCACGTCTGAGCTCTGAATTATCTCTTGTGTCTCGGCAGACGAGGCAGAGGGCTAGGGTATCCGTGCTGGTGACTGTACATGAAACATTCCACGCCGGGTTCAGGACGGGGTTCCTCTTGACTCGTCGTCCGTCATTGCATAAAGCTCGCTCTCAGCTGTGAAGCAGCCAGTTCTTTTGTTAACGGCGCGGCGAGCAGTAAATTATCATGGTACTCGCTCACTGTTGAAAGCTCCATCACCTCCCTTTTTCCCTGTCTCCCTAATCCACCTCTTGTGAACATCTGCTCCGATGGCCCACGGAGCACAAGCTCATGCCAGAGCTATTGTGCGCCACACACAGCTGTGGCTGAAGCGTCTGTCTTCACCTCAGTAACATTGCAGACGAACTAAAGAAGATAATCTTTAAAAGAAATCGCAGGTAAATACCTGCATGCTTTTTTTTAAAACCAGTGATTCAGAACAAGTCTCTTTCTGCTCTGCTGAAACTGAAGGCAAACTTGGACAAAATCAACCAAAAGCCAGTGAGACACACAAAAGCGCCTCATTAAAAAAAATACATTCAGTGGAAAGTTGCTGAGCAGGCATGCTCTTTACAAAAATATCCACACTCACACCTGGGAGCCTTCCTGTATAAATATTGCAATTGCTCAGCAGATTTTCACTGCTGTGCTCAATTGCATCTCAAAGAGGAAGTCATTGAGAAGTATCTGGAGATGCGCTCAATATTCGGGCAAGACGCGATCTCCAGAATGCTGTATCTGCGCTGTGTCCGAGTCTCGCTCTTAATTTGCATGTGTTTATGTGGCTAATTCTTCATAATGCTTTTTGGAGAGGAGTGAAAAGCTCTCCTCAGGGAGCGAACGGGCCCAGGTAGCCCTCACATCTGAAGAGTGGCCTAATGGGAAAGCAAACACGGTGATTACCAAGGCCCCTTTACAAGGAGCAGCCTGCAGCGAGAGTGCAGTCCTGCACCTGAGCAAGCATGGGTGTGTGTGTGTGTGTGTGTGTATTTTCTCGCTCATGTAGTGTATGTAGTTGGAGTTGACTGAAGCACGTAGCTTCCTTTCTTTTGTTTGGGAAAGATTGCAAAACTGCATTATCTATGATATGCTATTGCATAAAATAAATGTGGCATCAGTGCTGTGTAAACAGGATTCAAAGTACATTTTAAAGCCTTTTGTGTTAGCATTATGGCAGCTGCCTTATACTTGTTTTTGTAATCTAAAAATGCATTTGGATGAGCTGATGGTGTTATCTAGTAGCAAGCTTGATTAGCAAGCTTGATTAGCAAGCTGCATCAATAAACTGTATGGGTCTGTGGGGATTAATTCACTTTTGGAGCGAGCCTCAAGGGGCAACTCCAGGAATGGAAGTTTGGGGCTTTGTTTATTGTTTTTAGCTCCCAGTGTACCCAAGCTTGAGGAAAAAGGATAAATGTGACTTGTTTAAAGAAATTTCAGAAATATTGGATATGATCTATGTAAAATCAAGAGTCCTACATGAACAGGCCTGACAGTTCACCTCACAGCTACCCTATAAAATATGAGTCTTTGCCCTCGTAAACATGAAATGCAACGGAAATGTGTAAAAATGTAAAATATGATTGGTTTATTTAGAGTTAGCGTTTTACTTTGTACCTATGCAAAAATATTAATGGAAGATTTACATTTAATGACTTAAAGTCAGTCATTCTTTTTATACATATTGTAGCATTCGCCACCGGCATCAGTCAGCTTGCTGGCCATGTACGGGTAACTATTTGTTGCTTGTCATCCCTCCTTTCTCTCCACTTGCCGTCTCTAACACCATCTACAAAAGCACTAAATGTCATAAGGAAACCTTAATATGCTACTGCTATCAAAACTAAACAAAAGGAGTTCATGCAGATTTGTGCACAGTATGTTTACACATAGATGATAATAACAAATAGTGCAAATGTTTTACATGAAGGCATATAAATGTGGCAGGCTGATTCAATCAGCAATCGGGCTACTGATTACTAAGACTGGAAAACTAATACAAGCCAACACCGGTGACATGTCTTTGTATCATACTCTCATAGTGTATGATCAAAATTCAGTAAAATGTAATGGTACTGCTGCTAAGATTATTATGAACTCATACATAACTCAAACGAACAGAAACATGGAACTGGATGTTAAAGAAATACTTTTTCACGAACCATTTGTGTACTTTTAATACATATTTTAAACATATACTATAACATATATTTATCATCTATTTACACTCTTCCTCTTTAAACAACAACAACAAAAAAATGATTCCCAGCATGAAAGCCTGCTGGTGTGGTGTGCCATGTCTCCTCGGGGAGCCCGGCTGTTGCATATAGAGGGGCTTTCTCTGAAAGCACACGGGCCCTCTTCACTCTGTGTTGACTTAGTAAATTACTTGGGATGTCAGGGCCCAACCACAGCTTATCCTCTGAGAGAGGGGGGTGGGGTGGGGCACGGGTGCGGGAGGTGTGGGGGCTGGGGGGTGGTGGGTGCAGCGTGGCTGTGAGAAAACAAGTGAGTGTGAGAGCGAGGGAGGGAAATCATTGTAGAGGGCTAAGGTGCAGGTAGGAGCCAAAGTGTGCATTTACGAAGAGGAGGCCCGACTCAAGAATGAAAAAAACAACAACAAAACAAACAAAACAGTAATCATGAAATCATTTTTGCACTTTATCTACAGCAGTACAGACAGAGTATTAAACTTGTGCACATAAAAGAATATTTGAGCAGCTATAATGGAAAACGCATGCTCAATTTCAGAATAAAAGCTGATTTTTGGATGATAGCTATTACACAAAATCTCTTTTATGTCGTGTTTGAAGGTGCACAAAACAATCTGATCTTTTCCCCTAAGATATGCATGCTGGTACTCTGCAATCATGACATCCTTACATTCACAAAACTTGTGCTATGTTTGCAGAAAAAGGCACCACATGTTGTTTTTTGTCTCGTAATGGATCATTTTCAGAGTGCTGTGCTTCTTGTGCAGCCATCCAGGTGCTTGCAGGAGGTCAGTCAAAGAGACTCCTGCAGGACAAACTGCTGTATATGTTTTGTACGCTGGCCCTTGGAACTGTCTGCAGTCTGCACTCAGGTGAGAGGACTGCACACCTGTGGCAACTCTATCCTGTTTGCTTTGACACCTCGTATGCCGTCTCCTTCAACAACATATCTGTCATGCCCACACCCTCCCACACCAAACACCACACACACATACACATACCACTTTTTTTATGGTATATGCAGTTAACTTGAAATGGACCAATTACTGTATGTCCCATCGCTGATTATTTTCTTGTCAGTTTTGGCAGAAAAATTATTAAAAAACAAATTAATTCCAAATATTTTACCTCAAGCAAACTGTGTGGCAACCTCTTTCTGTGACAGCAGAATTTCTTTTCTCGCAGCTTAGCGTGCTGTTCTGCATAAAATGTGTTGAATTATGGGCTAAAACGGGCTTTCTGTTTGATGATGGCCTGCTTCCATCAACACTTGAACTGAGTCCTATGATCTGTTCTCTTACACTTCACTGGCTTCTTACATTTTTTTTCCCTCTTTTTCCTAATTTTTTTCTTCAGAATCACATTTTCTCCTTCATCTGTCCGCAGATCACGCTAAGCCTTTGATAGAGATGGCAGTAGAGGGGGCATGGGAGCGACGGGGGTGGAGGTTGATGTGCGATTGTGGGTCGGGGTGTCAGTGGCTCCCCCAGGACCTACTATGAAAGGATGTGTCTGAATCCAGGGCCAAGTGAAGACAAAAAAAAAAAATGCTCTCAAAGAATAAAGAAGGGCTTTGTGTGTAACCATCTAGCCGTGATCGTGCTACAATCAGCGTTTCTAATTTGTCATAACATGTTTTGCCATTTGTTGACATCCGTCATCCACCCTTACAGAGAAGTTTCCACACTTGGATGCACGCTATTTGGATTACAATAAAATGTGGAAAATGTTCTTCAGAATTAAGTTTGTGTGGTAATTTAACCTCGATGTCACGTGTTTATCCCTTCAAATACAATACAAAAAGTGTGAAAATGTGTGAAGATGGAAAAAGGTGGAAAAAGTTGATTGCCTCACGGTGTAAGGTGCAATAAATCTATTTTTCTTTGTCCATTTTATGTAAATGTGCTGTAGATATATGCATACATATTAACTGAGCCCCCAAAAAGTAGTGAAAGGTCCGAACAGTTTAATGTAACAGGTCCGGTATTTTCATTTAGTGCTTTCTAAAGTGGTTTTTAAAATAAATGTTCTTGTAGTGATGGATGTGTGCAGGGATCTGAATCAGCTGCAGCCATCTGGTCTTTTTTTTTGAAGAGTCCCATTCTCAGGCCTACAGATCTGAAGCGAAGCGCTAGAATGTCTTCTCTGATATAGACATTCAAAACTAACGCCATAACAGCAGCCCTCTGACACTGGACATTCACATAACGTGACTTCTAAGTTTTCCAGCGGCTAGAAGGAAGGGAGGGCAGCAACAAGAGCCTCTTTCAGAGGCATTTCACTGTTGATTACAGCGGCTGACTGCTCCCCGCGTTTGAACAATGCGACCACGAGGCCTTCGTGATTTGTAGCTTTGCTGGATTCGGCACTTTTGATAAATCATTGAATCACCTTTTGGGGAAAAAAATGAGGTAGAAAGATTAAACCAGCATGAGAACCATATGGAGACACGGGGAGGAAAACAGGGTGCACAGAAAGAGATATGCTCAGTATGTCACTCATAAATATTAAATTCGCGATTTATATTCTTGTATAAATTAACTTTTGTCCAAATTTATGAAGCAGTCTCTCAAAAGACAGCTTTGTGCTTCAGTTACAAATACAGAGTTAGTCATAGCATGCAGGATTAATGAGGGAAATGATCACGAGACATGTTTACCGTTGGCCTGTCGAGTTGCTTTCCTGTTGCCTCTGGCTTGTTTGTGAGTCGTGTGATTTAGGACTCTATCAATCTACCTCTATGTTGTTCTTGATGTTTGCATCGAGTGACTGGCGGAGGGTTTATGTGAGGTGTACCTCCTTCGTCCTGGACTTGCTTAAAGCTTGAGCTCAGACAGGGAAAGTACAAAGCCTTGCCTGGTGGTCTGCACATATGCCTAGATGATCTGCCCAAAACAGCCTGGATGGTGGTGTGGCAAAGACACACCTGCTTTGTCAACACCATCTTCCTCACTACTGCGGCCAACTGAAAATCCATCCTGTATAATTGCAAAGACTGTAAGGCACCATAGATTTGAAGCAGATTTGATAGGAGAATACTGAATACTTAATCTGAACACTTAAATGGAGTTTGAGCCATGTGTGTAGATCCTTTGTTTCCTGCTGTTTGCTATTTACAAGCGAAGGTTTAAAGTTATTAGATTAGCATTTAGGTATTGATTTATTGCGGGAAATTTGAGAGTTGTGTTACAAAAAGCAGTTTAGGTTATTGTTTAAGATGTTGCAAATTATGTAATTAACCAAAAAAAAAAAGACTAAAGCTATCATTTAAAGCCATGTGAAAAAAAAGTTTTCACAGGACCTTCATGGAGTTCTGTAAAAAACTAAATACTCCCCATGATTTAGTAGCTCGTAGAACCACCTTTAGCAGCATCAACCTGAATCATTTTACTGTCACTTTATTATCTCCCGCAGCACTCGCCTCAAGGTCCTTAAAAGTGCTTACTTTAGTTCTTTGAGGTTTGCAGGCATTCATTTATGCACAGCTGTTTTAAGGTCCGACCAATGTTGTCAGACAGATGTCGTTACATTTGACTCTAGAGTACTTTGGTATATAGAGGAGTTGACTGTGAAGTGCCCAGGTCCTGTGGCCCTTCATGCTTGAGAGTTAGTGTGCAGTGTCGGGTGCTGATGTGTTTTGTTTGGGTGGCACTGTGCATTATGGTCAAACATCTCCACTTTGTTCTCAAATGCCAAAAGAACATTCAATTCAATTCAGTTTTACTTACAAAGCTCAAATCACAACCCCCTTTGAGCAAGCACTTGGCGACAGTGGGAAGGAAAAACTGCCCTTTAACAGGAGGAAATCTCCACCTCCAGCAGAACCAGGCTTAGGGAGGGGCAGCCATCTGCTGCGACCGGTTGGGGGTGATGGGAGGAAGTCAGGACAAAAGACACGCTGTGTAAGAGATCCAGAGATTAATAATAATAACTAATGATTAAATGCAAAGTGGTGTATAAACAGAGTGAAAAGAGATGAGTGGGAAGGAAATGTTCAGTGTATCATGGGAAGCTCACAGCAGCCTAAGCTTAATGCAGCATAACTAAGGGAGGATTAAAGGTCACCTGATCCAGCCCTAACTATAGGCTCTATCAAAAAGTAAAGTTTGAAGCTTAATCTTAAAAGTAGAGAGGGTGTCCGTCTCCTGAATCCAAACTGGGAGCTGGTTCCACAGATGTGGGATCTGAAAGCTGAAGGCTCTGCCTCCCATTGTACTTTGAAATATCCTGGGAAGCACAAGTTAGCTTGCAGTCTGAGAGTGAAGTGCTCTCTTGGGGTGATATGGTACTATGACATTTTTATGATACGATGGAGAGTGATGATGAGGAGAAAGATTTCAAATTTAGTTCTGGATTTAACAGTATGGGGGAAAACATGGTCTCTCTTTCTAGTCCCTTACTGGATTACTGATTACTGGATCAGTTGAAGGCTTATCAGGGAGTTTTTAGGACAGCCTGATAATAATGAATTACAGTATAAGTAATAAATAGCATCACTCTGAGAAGTCCTCTCCAGAAGTCTTGTGGCGTTCAGATGCAGCTTTGCAAACCTAGGTTGTTCTGCCATACTCTGTGTTATGGCAAAGAGGCTTTCTCATGGCAACCCTTCCAAACAACCCATCCTTATTCAGTCTTTTTCTCACTGTACTGTCATGAACTTTAACATTTAACGTTCTAATTGAGGCCTGTAGAGTCTGAAATGTAGCTCTGGGGTTTTTTGCAATTTCTCTAAGCATTACACAGTCTGACCTGGGGGTGAATTTTCTGGGACATCCACTCCTGGGAAGATTGTGACATTGTGTTAACACACACAAGAATGTCTCAGACTAGCAAACTGCCAAAACTTCTACCAAGAGTAAAATGATGAAAGATGAAATTGGCACACTCATCCAACACTGACACTGAAGCATGCAACCCTATTAAAAAAAACACCGTACCTACAGTGCAAGTACCTTGAAGAGCAGTTGTGAATATTTTTACTTTATAATTTACTGCTTTACTTAAATGGAAGTACAAATCTTTTAGACAGATCCCTTGTTTTTTTATTTGTTTATTTTTTCCTTAGCAACAAACAAACCAGAAGTCTGTGATGTTCATCCAACAGAGTGATCCTGGTTTATCACCTTTGACCTCAAAGCCTCACCACCTGAGTGTTGCCGTGCCCCCTCCACACACCAACGTTCACCTGATGTTGGGACAGACAACCTGGTTCTCGAAACAGGGGAGGCATGACAGGGCAGGTCACCGGAGAGAGCGCAAAACAAAGAGTCAGATTTCACAGACCCTCTATCAATCAAACATCTTAGAAGCACAGTCCCACTACCTTCAGGAATCCCACTGGCTTCAAAGGGAAATGTGTGAGGGATTTTTTTTCCTCGCTTCTGAACACAGGATTGTTGTAGATCAGCGGCAGTGTTTATTGTCCTTTGTTGTAACATCCTCGGGCACAACCTTAGGATGTCACTAAAACCCTTTTGTGTTTACCCATATGGTAATAATACAACGCTGAAAAAATACAGCAAAAAAAAAAATCCTTTGTTTCCCATATTTGCAAAGTAATACTCAACGCTGCACGGCAAGCAGGGGCAAGATCTCGTACATTCCCAAACACAAATTAAGGCATGACAAATGAATTCACTTACGCTGTTGTGTGTGTTGCTAAATGCCAAGTCTGCTTTGTATACAGCTCGACGAAATGACTGGACTGAGACAAATGGGCATTGTTTTGGTGTGAAAAGCAGCCGAGACGTTTGTGCTGCTTTTCTAGATTTGCCACAGACTCAACTAAATCAGCTCAGGAAGGTGACTATAAGCATTGTTTGCAAAGTGTGTCAACCTCTGCCTCTATCTATTGTTTTTAGCAGTTTCTTTAAATGGTTATTGATCGGCACAGATGCCTGTTTTCAGGTGCTCTATAGGCTGATGTGGTTAGGCATGGATGTTTGCTTTGCTCCTTACCACCTTAGGCACTCTGTCTCCTTCGCACATCTACCCACCTCCTGCCTTGATTTGGCTGTGCACCTGTCTGGTGGAGGCAGCTGTGGGTGGGCGGGCCTTAGCTGTCAGTGGAACATTCCAGAGGAGAAGTCACCCCGTTAATCCCTTGGGTTTAGGCCAGACAGCTCCCCACCTCCTTCCCTCCCACCTTCATTACCTCCAGTACCCTCGGTTGCCTCCCTCTCTCTCTCTCGTTGTACTTTGCACGCGGTTCCCACTCTCAGCCCTGGTCAGGCTCAAATGGAATACTGCTATGTCAAAGTTGGACACTGAGAATGAGATTAAAGGACAAGTAACCCCCCTCCGCATGCACACCAACCCTCCAGCTCCCAGGCCCAGAGGTTTTAATCCCCCCAAATATTCAAGAATGGAAGAAAAAATCATGTCCAAATCTGTAGGCTTATTTTTGGGAAGGAAAAACATTAACAGACACAAAACTTATAGTGTCCATTTTAAGTTTATATGCAATAAAACTGTGACTTTATCAGTCTTGAATCAATAATTGTTGTCATGAACACACGTTTTTAGAAATCTGCTGTCCATTCCCTCTGTTCTCCGAATGTGTGCCCGTGTGTGTAATTAGTGGGTGTGTGTAGGTGCGAAGACCATGTGCATAACTCTGTCTATTGGAATTTAAAACAAGAGTCTCTTTATCTCCCTGTGAAATTCTGATGTCAGGCCAGATCCCGAACTTGGCAGCCGCTCCATTCAGCTGGAACACATAAATGAGAAAAGTATCCCAATTCACCCTAAAAGCACAGAAGATGACGCTCCCTTCAAGTTTTCCTATCTATAGCAGAACATTTTATCTCGCTCAGTCGGCTGTGCGGAAGGGGTGACTAATGCCGTGTGTGTCCGTGTCCAGCAAGGAAGGCTGAACTAGTTCTGGACAACAGCAACACTTGTGTTTTGGTGCAGGAAGTTTATAGACTACAGATGACTGATTGAAGCAGACAATTGAAGCAAACAGGGCCATATTAAATGTTTTGAAAACAAGTCTGATGTGTGTATGACAATACAGTGCATGTGGAAAGTATTCTCAGCACTTCACTTGTTCCACATTTTGTCAAGTTACAGCCGTATTCCATAATGGATTAAATTAATTTTTCACCTCAAAATTCTACAGTTTCTTCAGCATTGAAGGTCCCAATGAGCACAGTGACCTCCATCATCTGTAAATGGAAGATGTTTGAAACCACCAATAAGGCCTGTATGGTAGAGTGGCCAGACAGAAGCCATGCCTCAGTAAAAGTCACATGACAGCCTGCTTGGAGTTTGCCAAAAGGTACCTGAAGCACTCTTGGACCACGAGAAACAAAATTCTCTGGTATGATAAAACAAATATTGAACTCTCCAGCCTAAATGCCAAGCATCATGTCTGGAGGAAACCAGGCACTGCTCATCACCTCGCCAATACCATCCCTACAGAGAAGCAGCATGGTGGCACCATCATGCTGTGGGGATGTTTCAGTAGGAACTGGAAGACTAGTCAGGGTCAAGGGAAAGATTAATGCAGATGAAAGATGAATGTACTGAGACATCCTGGATGATAACCTGCAGTCTGGACCTCAAAGGTTCATCTTCAAACAGGGCAACGACCCTAAACACACACCTAAAATAACAAAGGAGTGGCTTCAGGGCCACTCTGTGAATGTGCTTGAGTGGCCCAGCCAGAGCCCAGTGTTGAACCTGGCTGAACATCTCTGCTAATAAGTCTGAAAATGCCTGCGCACCCACACTCCCCATTCAACCTGATGGCACTTGAGAAAGTCTGCAAAGAAGAATGGGAGAAGCTGCCCAAAAATAGGTCTGCCAAGCTTGTAGTGTCATACTCAGATAATTTGAGGCTGGTGCTGCCAAGGGTACTTCAACAAGGTATTGACCAAAGGCTGTGAATACTTATGTAGATCTTATATATGATTTATTTTGAATAAATTTAAAGCATTATGGGATATCGTGTGTAGATTTTTGAGATGAAAAATTTATTTAATTTGTTGGACTGAGGCTGTGACATGACTCAATGTGGAACAAGTGAAGCGCTGTGAATACTTTCCAGATGCACATTATGACAGAAAGCTGTATGAATAGGAAATAGATTGTCTGTCTTTGTATGAAGGAGAAAGAAAATCTACTTACCACTATTTTCCTATTTTATTTATTTAGCATTAGCATGTATTTGTCTCCCAAATGCACTCATACACTCTATGGACTCACCCTGCCTAAGCTCACTTTAGGCTCCAATAAAAACAGTACACACAATTTATGCTTACTTGAACAAAGTAATCCCATTTAAATTGTATAATGAAAGCAAACAACCACTAAGAAAGTTGCACTAATTAAGCCACTGTAGCAAAAATAATTATTCAGAGGGGAGGTAAAGTATGAAAAGGCCCCTTGTGTGAATTCACCTAGTCCTTTATGCTGCTTATTTTTCGTTTGCACCCCATCCATTAAAAAGTCACACCTCCTCTAGCAATTCATTTTCTTGAGTGTAATGTCAGACCGTGCTCTGCCATAGTGGCTGGACTGCTGGGGAAGCAGTAAGAGAGAGGCTCCCAGGGTGCACGCTGTCCTCATGCTATTTACCCACAGACCAGAACCCCCTCTGAAGGCCAGGGGGAAGCCATGGCTGGGCCAGAGGCTATTAAAGCCCTGATGGCTTTTGACAGTAATTTCTTCATGAGTCCACAGCCCGCAGGGCCTGCCAGCAGTAAGATCGGGTGCCTCCTCTTGCCCATTAAAGCACACAAACTGTGCCCACAAATCACGGTCAATGGTATCTCTGTGCTCAGGGAGTGTGTTTGCGCATATGCGAAAGAGAGAAGTGAGGAAGCACGGCTAAGGAGAAGAGGAGGGGGGAACTGTGAGAAGGTCCTGGTAACTGGGCCAAAAGGTTTGGATGCCTTTCTTCAACTACTCCATCAGTTCAGGCAAAAGTCCAAGCCAGCAGGGAAACATATTCGGAAAACCACACCTTGACGTGAAGCCAAATCATAAACTGTGTTTACATGCATTTGAGCCCAGGGGAGTAGAAACTACACAACAAAGCTCTAGCATTGTGTTGGTTATGGGACGGAGCTTCGGTAGCAGACATCTGGCTTGCTATAGGTTGATGCATTTGCTGGTACACCTGCAACTAGTATGGTGACCTTAACAGATTGTATGGTTGTTTGAGAAAAGCAAATGTTTTCGTGGGCATGGTGCTAACATCACCTTCAGGTTGACAAACCAGGAACATGGTTGGAAATTTAGAATTAGCAGACTGTATTTTAGTACATAGAGCATCACAGATGGCTGGAGCTAATCAAAAGGCGGTTTTTAAAAATATATAGACAGGCTTGGTTGGATACTTTGTTTCTGGGAAACAGAAATCTAAATATCCTTACTACTTTAGGCCTGTTGCTTCAGATATAACTTTTCCTTTGCTGTGGATGGAGAGGGGACTTAAAAAGGCCGTAGGTTATCTATAGCTAATCCACCATCGGTTATAATCTCTCCTCTGGTTCCCCTGTGGTGTTAAAACCAGACCATTGGGTTGGATTATATCAAAGAAAGGAGAGCAATGTGCTAATCATAAATTAGAGGATAAGCCTGAGTGAGCAGGTCAGCCTGAGGTCAGCCGCTGAGCCCTATAGAGGATTGTATGTGTGAAAAGCCACAGCTTACCACTTAGCCTCAACATAATAAATAATCAGGCAGGAACAATGTACAGTAGTGTAAAGTGTCACGGCTGCTCTGAGCTGAGAGCTGTTTCTTAACAAAGAATCTATTGAAACTTTATTTTGACTCTTTGGGTTTACATTTAACTATACCATAATCAACCATACATGCGCGTGCACACAAACAGAAGCTCATATAATGCCCTTCTAATGGGCACTCATACTGTACAGAGCTGAGAATAGTCTATTTATCTGTCTTCAGTCAATATGACAAAACTGTAAAACAGTACCATCTATTTTTTTCCAATTCTCCAACGTTGCCTTAGGGGAATTGGAAAACTGTCTTTAAATGGGATGATACACGACCTCTGCTATGTATGACTAATACTTGGCTCTTAAACACTGTGTCAACAAGGTGTTTTATTAAAGACACAGCAAGAAAAGACAAAATGGCAAAGACATTACAAGATTTATATAACGAGGGAAAATACAGAAGACTAATTGGATCCAAAGAAAGTCGCCGACCTGATTCCTCCTCTTTGACACATTAAGCAGACACAAGGAGCAAAATATATAAAAGAGTTCTTTATTTCTAGTAATCATGAATATATGCGAACATGTAGAATGTTGTTTATGATGCATCTTCCAAACATTCTTGCAAACTGCTTTACAAAGTACAGGAAAAGATGAAATAGGTCAGTACATGAGAGATGGTAAGGTTATTGTAGCTGTGTAGGAAACGATCAGTATAAACACCTCGATATCATTAATACAAGAAGAAAAGTAAACTGGGGAGAAATGGGCACAAAAATGTAACATCAAACATGAAAACTTAGACAACTTTCAAAAGTACACTTTTTAGACACAAAAGGACACATACATTGTATGTGTTAAATATTTTTTGTTTTGTCAGGACATAAAAAGCTAACTACATAATTCACAGATTCAGCAGTCTGTTTAAATACCTCATTTCTACAAAGTGAATTTACATTTTTTTTTTTTTAAAGTACAAAGTGCAAATACTATGGTTTCCATTTGCCGATTGGTGAGGGCGGATTCTCCAGATGAGAGGGGAAATCACTGTTGTAGGGCTTAGCCTTGCTTCTTTGAGGGATTCTAGGAAGAGGAAATTGAAGTTACTTCATTTTAATGTGCCCCTTTTTCAGAAATACACATTTTAAGGACTGCTTCAGTCAACACTACCGGAGACAATAACATTTCAGTTAGGCTGGAAATATGCAATGAAGGAAGAGTGTACTTACTAGTTTACTGGCTAAGCCTTCTCCTGGTATGGACCCTTTAGGATAAAAGAAACGTGACATGAATTTGAAGTATTATGGAGAAACTTTTGCAGAGTATAATTGTGCTGTGTAATTAAGCACTGCTGTTAGTGGATTCTGTTATTTGCAAGTACTGTAGCTAGGTGCTAGCTGGCTAATTATCACTTAAATGTTTTTAGTTGGTTAAAAACTATTGTTTTCCAGCTGACTCTGGTACAGCGTGCTGTAAAACATTATATTATGCCATTCAAGTGCTAATTAGACAACTTAGCTTACTCTTTTCAGGGGTGGGCAACTCCGGGCCTCGAGGGCCAGTGTCCCGCATGTTTTAGATATCACTCTGGGTCAGCACACCTGAATCACATGATTAGTTCATTACCAAGCCTCTGGAGAACTTCAGGACATGTTGGAGAGGTCATTTAGCCATTTGAATCAGCTGCGTTGGATCAATGACATATCTAAAACCTGCAGGCCCTCGAGGCCTGGAATTGCCCACCCCGCTTTATGTCATCACTTGGCGTAGGTCACATGTTGCTGTTGGATTTTTGTTTTTGAAATGTGATTATAACTGCCCTTTGTGCATCACTTTGTCATATGGATGAACCCAAAATCTTTCTGGTGCCTCGTTGCCCCATTACTGGGCAATAACGTTTGGAGGAGAGGTTTAAAAAAATTCAGGGTGATTAGTTTACATTCATCTAACCTTCTTCCTTGGTCACCCCAAGGCAGCCCATGAGCTCCTGCAGAGACAGTGCTTTGTCATTGCTGATGTCGCAGTACTCCACGAACTTCTTAACACACTTCTTTGGCTTGGACTTCTTGCGCAGGAAGCGTTTGAAAGGCTTGATCTCCTTCTTTCCAATGTCCCCACTGGAGTTTTTGTCCAGCTGACTGAAATACCAGTGGACAACCCTCTCCTCCAGGGTGTGACTGGGGTCTGGCTCAGCCACCCTAAAGGTCAGGTACAAATCAGATTATCAGCCAGTAATCACATCTCTCTTTATGCAGCAACTAAAAAAACAACTCAGTGAAATGCAGTCGCTCGCTTTCAGAGGGGAAAAAAAGCTTTTCCCACTTTTCAGTGCACTCAAAATTGGTGAGTGGCATACATTTATGTGTTTGTGGTGAATGATTGAACCCACTGATCCATAACTAACCATAGCATGAATATACACACTTTGAAATGTCATACCTTCCCGCAGATGCTGGATCTGTGACAGCGTGCACCATGTCTGTCGACAGCGCGTCAAGAACACTTGTCAGGAACTCTGTTTTCTTAGCCCCGGGACAGCCTGGAAAATCAACCACAGATACATGGATGTGTGAAAGCAGGAATTATGCCCTTGTATGAAAGCGAGTATGCAGACAAAGAGATTCTCTTGCAAAAAAAGCTTTGCAACAATGTTAAATGCTCTCATCATAGGTGGCCCAATAAATGTCTGGGGAGGGATGTCATGTAACAGCCGGCGTAGTTTTAATGTAGACGTCACATAAAAAGAGAAAAGAAACCCAGGACACTCGCAGTTGCTCCAATAAAGAATCAGAGCTCCCCTCCTGTGGAGGAGTGGAGGAAACCTGCCAATCATTGTGCAGTGTTTTTTCTTTCCACAGGTATAGGCATACCTGTTACTATTAACAAGATTTTACTAATTACTGAGGTGTTTGCTTTAAAGATATCCAAGCAGAGAGCAACAGACAAAATTTAGAACGCGATGTTCAACGTGTGGCGGGGTTACTCTATAAATGACTGACAGAGAATGGCAATATAATCAGACCATGAACCTATAGGGTGAAATGTGTCATTATCCACCCAGTAAAAACTAACAGTAAAGCATTATTGCATGCAGACTGATGGGAAAAAATTAAAATGAAGAACAACACTGGGTGAATGACCCTAATGACAGTAATTGTCTGTGAGCCCATTTTAAGGGTGAGGAGACCAAAGTTATTCCTTTAGAGCTGAAGGCTACAGAGACCTGAGGGATTCCAGCTCTTTTCTCCTTTCTCACAATCTTGTTTCCCTGCGCCGTTGGAGAAGAAGAAATTGTCCATAGTTTTCTGCTTTTTTTTATGGCCCAGGCCTGCGGGGCCCGATTCTCCTGTGTTGGAGATAATAGCATGCTTTGCATCTCTAACAGGTGGCGACCAGCATCGGCATAAACATCCAGCCTCTGCTTCACCTTTCAGGGCTTTAGCAGCTTGTACCGAGACCAAGGTTTTAAAAAGTCACATCCAAACTCTTCCGCGGTCTCCTTTACACGTTAAACAGACTTGTACTTAACTTTTAGTAGGCCCTCCCTGGCTCTTGCCCAGTAAAATATCTGACCCACCTGATAATAGCCAAAATGGTGCCTTGTGGACCTTCTTGTGGTAAATTAGTCTAGACAGTCAAATAATTGCACCCTCAGAAGGCAAAGTGTTTTTTTTATCTGGCTTCTAAATGAAGAGAGGTTCGTGGGATGCAGTGAGACTTGTTTGAGGCTCAGTGTTTTTCATGGAGAGCACCGGCGCTCTCTGTAATGCTGCAGGAATCTTAGCACGTCTGCAATTCATTCAGGGAGGGAAGCCATCATGTAATGTTTCAGTCGTTTCCTCTTAGCAGCAATGCTTTCACTGTGGGGGTGGGACAGATCGGCTTCTGTATGTCTGGACACTGTTTAGCTGAAGGGAAGGACACGAATGTGCCTGCTGTCATTTGAGGGAAATTGTGTCTGGCCATTTTCCGTCCATTTCAAGGCTGCAACAGTACACGGTTGCTGTCTTATTCCATAATAATTATAATTATGTAATACCAAAGTTTGACAGCTGCAGGACAGAATCAGGTTGAGAAAGCCTTCATGATTTCAATGTTTTTTCTTTTTGAAACGCAAAGAGCTGCACCACCATTCACAAGCCTCCATATATCTGCGGCCTGTAAAAAGTTGGCGTGTAAGTGCGTGTTTACATGTGTGTGCCTGTGCGTTACTGTCAGTAAGGAGCAGTGTTTTTGTACGGAGCCACATGGGGCTGAGCCCTGTCAGCACTCGCGGCCGCAGCTCCCAGCGCCTGCCCCAGTGCTGTCCCATGAGCCTGCTGCGGGGATAGAGTTAGCCAAATACTCAGCTTTACTTTCCTGGCTCTTCCTGGGCCTTTCTCAAGTCTCGCCCCATAAACCTCTCAACACCAGCTCTTCAACAGCAAATGGGTTGCAGCAATGTGAAGGCAACGTTTATAATTATACCTGGATCGTACAGTAACACGGTTTACAGCCATTGACGCAATTGCTCATAAAGAAAACAAGATGCTACGTTTTTTTCTTCTTCTTCTTCTTCTTTTTTTTTTTTACTGTATGAGCATACTGACTGATCAGGTGCAGATTTTTTTTTGACAGGTTTAAAATTCGGTCTGTGCAGCTTAACACATGCAGAGACATAATGTTTCAGTCTTAGGGTCTTTCTCACGGGATAGCGTCGCTGCTTTTTCTTCTTTTTTTTTTTACCCCCATTGCCTCCGCATACTTTCTGGAAAGCAAAAAATGAATAGCATTTGGTGGTCTACCAACCATTTATGTCTGTCTATGTCCCTCTGTTTTATATTAACTGTACAAGAATCATTGATGCTTGAGCAGAGACAGAGTGCTGCTCTCCTGCTAAACGCAGCACCTGCGAGCAAGAGAGCTCAGCTCTGGCCTGGCGCACTCTTACATAAACAGTTGTGGAGAGGACTGGAACAGTGGTGGCTCTGTTCACATGCTGCTGGACTATTAACATGTTTACTAAACCACCAAAAAAAATTGCAAATTAGCCAAGCACCATTCATCTTTAAACTGTGATTTGGTTGTAGGCAGCAGTTGAACGCTGTATCTCTACTTCACCTATCTTTGGCTTAATGAGAGGTACAAGTTGTGCAGTTACGTGATGAGTAAAAAAAGCGAGTGCAGCCGAATGAAAGCTGGCGCATCTTTAAAAATGGTTTAGTCATCTCAGTGTGGTTTTGAATGTGAGTTTCATCACAGAGCAAGAAGATCATTTTAAGATCCACGTGCATACAACAACTTTAACTACAACTTGACTTATTTTTAATGTAATATCTCCCTTGCTTTAGGAAAACTGGACATGAGACAGTTTTCCAAATTTTACTAACCACGGCAGAAGTCTCCTTGAAAAGAGTCCTGCAGCTGCATTTTCCTTCCAAAGTGACACATGTAAGTCAGATACTTTTGGCAGGTTACCGAGACCTGATTCTGTTTAGCGTCTCCAGCAGAAAGTTGTTAGTTCAAGTCCTACTTCCAGCATGAAGAGAAAGTGAGGCAGCACCAAATCATGTTTTAACTTTGTCTACATATAGCAATAAATTAGCCAAATGTTTTAGCCTACGGAACATGAATGAACAACTTTTTTTGTGCGCATATGTGTGTGCTTGTGTGTAAAAACAGTGAATGATAGGATAATGTAACACATTAGCTAATTTAACTCTGAAAAACATCTTAAAAACCCCTCAGTGCTTAGGCCCAGTAATGTATTGGCAAGTAGTTTGTTTTCTAAATATGCCTAAAAATAATGAAATATGCAGTAATTTAATTAATATTTAGCCCTATATGTTTGTAAGTAACATTCACATACTATATGCACCCAGCACCAGCAGAGTTTCACCTGTAATTAAGTCCGCTACATGACCTCCACCCCCAAAGTGATCTTCTGCCCTCAATATAGTTATCTACACTGTTATCAATCCCATGATCACCACCTATCTCTGGCATCCAATTATCCATTATCACTCACCTCCCTGCTGTTTCACCTCTTTGCTTTCATCCCACTATGCTCCAGCTTCCATGTCACTCGAAGATGAATTCTCCCCCAATCTGTCCCTATCTCCCTGCTTATTGACCAACGAAGGGCAGGGTCTGGCAATCCTCAACTCTTTAACAAGCGTTTCTTTGACCAACAGCACTAATGATGGTTTTACACACACGCATAGTTGCACTGTTATCACAACTTTGGAAACGAGGCAGCAGTTAGAGGAAGGCTGCAGAGGAACATCCCCGTGTGGTCTGGACACAAAGAAAAAACAGAGACCGAGTTCAGTTTTGAAAAACTTACCTTGGAGATGTCTGCTTTTATAATGGTCCTTAGGTTTAGCTGGGTGGGCCCTAGCATTGCCATCACATTTTGGCTGTTCATACCTGTGACAGAAAATGCACCACGTAAAAAAATAAATAAATACAAAATCTGTTCAATCAAGGGAAATGGGTGAAAGGGACTGTCAATAACAGTGAAACTATCTTTACTGTAAAGTCAGAGAGGACTCCCATGCTTTCCAATTACCCATTGCAGTTAAATCTTAGGGATAGAAATAACTGTTTTGTGGCAAATCCAGGGGCTGTGAAACACATCCAATAAGAGGGGAAGGATTTGGAACTGGTATGAGGATAGAAATGGGAAGGGAGATAGAAGTGTGGGAGACAGGGAGCGTGGGACACAAGGAAGCTTTCACAGTCTCCGTCGCAGAGCCCAGATTGCTGCTGTGCAAGTGGGCCAAAAGCTGGCCTGGGACAATAAAGAAAATCCATGCTTCCATATGCGTGCTAATGTGCTGTCTGGCACTCTGCCTGGAGCCTTGTTAATTTGATACCCAGCCATGCTGCTCAATAAGAGTGTACCAGTTCTCCAGTCTGCCAGGCTCACTGACCTATGACCTGCCACTCACCAGACCACCGAGACACTCTGCGCCATCAGCAATGGAGATGTCCATGTGTGTTCTTAGACGTGCAATCTCACAAGTCTGACATTTATGCAGTTTTACAAATCCCTGATAGAAAACCTGTTTTTAATCTCTGAAATTTATTTTTTTTCTAAGAGCTTCTTTTCAGTATTTTCAAAGTTTGCAGGGTTGAGAGCCTGCAGATATTAAGACCTGTTGTAAGATAATTCCAAATCTAGTTTTAGAACATTTAATGCAGAAGATGCTTGCCAAAGGGCAAAATGCAAGGTCATCTAGTTGAGCAGATTCTCTTTCTTGTGACCTCTCTGCTCTGTTAAGCTTGGCTAATGATCACTTACCTGCTTTGTGTAGCAACTTTCTAGTTTGTTTCCCACACAGAACAAGGCAATAAATGCCAAGGATATTTGAACAGGGTAATTAAGTACCACACATAAAGGTGCAAATATCTGTATACCACGTTGTTTTTTTTGTAGGTGATATTTTGCCCACCTTGTAGAGGTCCCAGGTATGGGCCGTCCAGTATCCACAAGCACACACCAGCAGTAGCCAGTAGAGGGGTGGCATTGGACAGGCTTGTAAAGTCCTCCTTGGGCACAGTCTGGTACAAATACAGCGTCGTTCTTGTGCTGCCTTGCCTCTTCTTGGGCAGAAAGCTTCTCCTGGTCACATGACGAGGCTGGGAAAGATCAGAGGTTATATAGGAATCAGCAAAGGTATTAGCGTATTGGTCACAAGAACGTAAGCACACATGCATGTGGTCTATAACCTGAGCTTTTGTTTTGATGGTCTGGGTTGTGTGACTTGGCAAACACTCACTCCAGAGAGGCACATTTGATATGAACAAGAGGGTATGTTTGAAGTTTAAATTTGGACTTAGTCCTAACCAGATCTGGCAACCACATTTGGAATTATACAACGTGCATTATGGTTGAATTAATTTCTGTATAAAAGCAAAACGCATGCAGCTGCTCTCTCATTCCATTCTAACCATTGCTGCAAATCCCCGAGGAGCAGGAGGAGGAGGAGGAAGACAAAGCGGTGGAGGACGAGCGCTCGGAGACAGGGTGTGTAGACTGCTATATCAGCCCCCCATGGCACTGTTTACGGACATTAACGGGCTAATGACTAAGCACGGGCTCCCCGTGCCCCAAGTTAAGTAAATATTTGGACACTCAACTGCCCTTTGTGGATGTGTGTGACAGCGAGAGAAATAGACAGGACAAAGGCAGCACAGTGGTCAGTTGGGGCTATGCTGTCAAACACCCACACAGACCGACACATAGCTGCAGGATACTGTAAAGTACCACAGACCTATATGTTTATATGTTCAGAATTCCCCTGAAAAAGTGCACGTTCCTGTCTTTTATCCATACATACAGAAAATGAAGTGGCTTGATGGGTTTTTACTGAGCCTCACCAGGATCTAATCAGACTTTTTTTTTCCCTGCACAGCAGCCGCATTAAACAGAGGAATGGAAGGAGAGCTCTTCTGGCCATGAGGGATTTTTATCTCTTCCTCTTTTCGGTGCTTGCCTCAAGGCTCGCAGGCTTCTGCAGGATTATGGATATCCCTTTTCTTTGTTTATTTTCATTAGAGATCTTTACCCACACAAAAGAGACCAAATGAAATGCCTCCCCACTTTCTCAACCAACTTTCTTCGCTCCAGTTGTTCCGTATGGGCTCTCTTTGTTGGAGCGGGTGGGGGTTTTTTTTTTCACCCCAATACCCCAAAGAGCATGTGGTAATCAAAACCATCAATGCTGCATTTCTCAAGCTTTTTATTGGTTGTAAATTATGATAATGGGATTCACACAGAAATGCACACATGCACAGAAGTTTCTTGTCTCTAGGCCAGCCTAAAATACTATTGTTTGGTACGAAAAGCTGCACATTTCGGAGACAACTGAGCTTAACGCGCGTGTTTGTAAAAAGAGAGCAGGATTGACCAAGCCGACTGACAGAAAATCATCTGCCCGTGCCATGTGAGGATATTTACAGGAACGCTGCAATGAGAAGAACCACAGAGAAGCAGATCCTCAAAGCCTGACGCACTCCGACACCAAGATGTATTGGTTTCACAACCCGCCATCTGTCCTTAAAAGACAGGAACAGCCTCAAACCACGATTGCTCACACAAGCTGGAAAAACACAGCGGGCTTTCAGTTGAGGTTTGCAAACACCCGCTCGCCATCATTAAGTAAAAAGCGGCCTTTGAAAACTCACATGGTGCTCTGGTTCTATTGTTCTGTCGGCTGCGAACCTGCTCCGTCCACAGAGTGGGGTACTGGGAATTGCTATCTGAAAGAAATCACCAAGGCAGCTTCATTAGCTTCAGTCAAACACATGCTCGTAAATCATCTGAAGCAAACCAAAACTCACAGCCTGTATAATGCACATGAAGGTTATCATATCTCAAACTGCTGCAGTGGATGCGGATAATAAATTGCATATGAAAGCTGCGACCAGAGTTATAGCATCAAAAGATGGGTGGGTAGGCTAGAATCTATTATTTATCAAATGATCGCATTAGCGTGACGCCGTAAAACGCTACTTTGCTCAAAAAATATATAAACTAGTTATAAAAGTGCTCAAATGCAGCAGATTTCCATTCATTATCTTTGAAGTAAAACGTGGGAAGCAACTTTTCTACATATATAAGTACCACATCCTCCTGCTACTGCATAGCTGCTGGTTATTTAACTGACAAGTTCAATATTTCTGGCAGATTTCGATAATACTGATTTAATGACTCATTTTCTTATGCTACAGTTGGACTATGCTTTAGAATTAAATATGCTTCACTTGCTGTATACAATACACAAGGAAAAAATTTTCATCATATCTCATCATTACAAAACAGTGTTTTACTATAACGTTTTCCACAGTGACCTTTTTGGAGCATGGGGCTGTAACTGACTCGGGCAGGCTCTTCTGCCCATTTAAGGGTTTTTTTCTTTTGAGTCAGTCAGCGGTATGTCAGTAAACACAGGCACAGGACCAAACATTTTTTACTCACAGTCTGACGAATAACAGCTCACCTTCTTCGTGTTCGGGAGGCTGAGGATCGATCACTAGGTCGGTGTCATCTGCATTTAGAATGGAGAATATTTGCAAGGAGACTACAATTACGAGAGTACGCTAGATTAGAGAACACTTGAACTATGTGAGATTTGCACATTGCCCGGTCAAGAAGGATGGAAGCAGAGTTAGAGGGATGAAAAATGACCAAGAGAGGCTGCACGTGTGCTGAAAACGGAAAGATGTGACTTGCAATATGAGAAAAGGAAAGCTAGGAATGTAGTGGTCACATATTCCAATGGTATCACGTCATGCAACGGAGGGAGATCACAGTGCTACAGAGGACAGATTTTGATCAATTATAGTAAATTAGGAGAGAATTAGGACTGATTGTCCCTGATGTTCTTCTTCAATCTTTCATTTCCTGCACTTGGATTAGGAAAGCTGTGCGTAGGTGGCGGCGGCGCAGAAGAGGGTTAAAATGCAGTAGCCAAGTTTCAGATGAACCAATTAACAGCGGGAGAACTGAGTATGTTTGTTTGGTCTCCGTTTGTTTGATTTGTGGTGAGAGACAGCGATGGAGGTTTTGGAGCGCTCCGGGTGAAACCATGGCTGTAGGTGTGGTTAACCTCAGAACTGGTCACTCCTCCTGCTTGAAGTAAAGCCCCATTAATGTATGAGTCAGAGAATCTCTAATGGTTGGCTCCACAAACAGGGATTAGGCTCAAATACATTTTCTTTAACAATGACTTTCCATGGCAAAGTCAAATACAGTTATGGCAGCCATTCATCTCCTCAAACACGTAAGGTGGATAAAAATACGTAGAGTCTGTGTGCAGTGTAAATAACTGAGGCAGACGTGTTATTACTCTGCTCACTTCAAGGATGGAAATGCCATTTCAAAAAGTGCATTTATGATTTGGATTTATGATAAACCACTAATGGCCTATCTTTACTTTGTGGCCTTTTACATGACTGTAACACCTCTTTAAGCATGTGCCAGGAAACCCCCGTGCTATTTGTGGTCATATGGCATTAGTTTTACTGCTGTTTGTCAGTCGTCAGCTGCATATGATTCCAGCATGTGAATTTGTTAAGTCAAGTAACAGAAATGGCTTTATTGCAAAATGCTAAGTGCACATCTCTTCCTACTTTAAGAAATGCTGCAAAGGCAGCTGTGAAATGGCTTCTTTTTTCTTTATTTTTTTTTACTGATGGGCTTTTGCTGAATCAAAATATTGATGCAATCACTGCTATTTTGAGCGCTGGCACACCACAAACCTACAGTTTATTCTGCTTTTCACCACCCTGTTTATCCAACCAGTTCAGATTGAACCACAACCAACCCCTCCACCTCTTTTCCTCCCTCTTTCCTTCTCCCACAATCCCACCTCCTCTCTCAAATTTTGCATTCCCACTTGATCTATGCGTAATGACTTGGCTGGGTTCAGACAGACGCTATACCCAAGACTGTTTACACAGAGAGAGAGAGAGAGACAGAGCGAGAGAGAGGCACAGACATGAATGTCACACTGACAGGAATAACCCATGTGACAAACACAAGTGGATGTGCACACACTTTCTCTCTCTCTCTCTCTCATGCAACCATGCACTGTCACATACAATCACATAACGAGTCAATCTGAATGAACCCAAATTGGACTCTTTGTGAGTCAAATCACAGCAGTTAAACAAATTGTCTCTTAAGAGATGAGAAAGCTATACAAATTTTGGAGCGCAGTCACAGGGAAGCTTAGTGGTTCTATATCTGGAAGAGGGAAGATGCTTGATGAGAGACACAGAAAAAGTAGACTTGAGTGTGAACATTTCGCTGTATCTTATGACACTGTGGCTGAAAAAGGAACCAAAATGGAGAGAGGTTAGTGAAGGAGAACTTAAGATAAGTCAGCGGTCCTCCGGTCTTGCTCCTGCTGCTTGCCTGGTAAAGACAACAAGCAAGTTATAGGCACCAAAGCTGCCAGTGGTGTGCAAAGTTTATCACACACTCTTAACTCAAGACTGCTTTTATATCAGCCTTCAGGCAGCTCGAACGTTCATGAATTGACAAAATATTAGTGAGGCAAGCCTAAACAGGCGACCCGTCTTGAACATCTCTGACAAAGATGAAGACAAATAGACAGATACAAAGGAACACACACACACATTCTCAGTGCCAGCGTTGATAGGTACATACATGCACACGAACAAACACAAAAGCAAACATGCATCGCCAAGGAGCCAGCGTGCCTATGAGGGGGAACTTTTCTTGAATTCTCACCTGATTTACCAGGCTCTCTTGTAGTTGTCTTCTCCTGCTTTGATCCTGAAAAGCAAAAGGCTCAAATTAATTAAACATTCACAACCGTGCTGCTGATTTTCCCTTTTTGACAGAGACAACAGATTGGAAATCTTTGGCACGCTTTAAGAATAAAATAGGCTGACACATGGTAACTCTTAACCCCCTACCCACTTTTATTAAAGCCACCTAATTTAAAAGTAACACGCTGCAAGTCAGCTGGAATGTGTTTTATGAAATATTTAGGCTTCATATCAGCTTACCCCCATACCCTAACCCTAACCCTGCCAAATGCAGCAGAAACACTGCTGCTGCAAATATTACTTCTACAGGCTTCTTACTATTGAGACAGCAACAAACTACAAGGCAGCCCCTTAGATGCAAAGGGATTTGATATTTTTAAATTTCACCTTTATTTATACAATGGGAGAGACAGTGTGTCATCTTCAAGACTGACCTGTTCTAAATATGTTAAAACATACACGTCATATAATCAGCTAACTGGAAAAATACAACTAAAACTAAAAAGACAGTAACAATAACACATCATGAACAGGAACGGTCATCCAGTAATCTTTTCTCCTTTGTCCTTAGAATTTGTTTAAATTCCTTGAGTTCAGTTAAACTGCACAGCTTCAAATCCTGTTGCAATTTGCTCCAAGTATAAGGAGCATTGTAAGAAAATGCCTTTTTCCCAAGTTCTGTATGTGGTGAAGGAACAGTGAATGTAATAAAGGCTTGTGAGCGGAGGCTGTATTTACTCTGTTTAGGTGACATACAGGAAGTTAGATACACTGGTGGCAATTCAGTTATTGATTTATAAATGAAAATAGACCAATGTATAGTCTGTGTGTAGACAGTGAAGGTAAGTTAACCAAAGAGTATAGAGTACAATGGTGGGTAAGAGTTTTACATCCTGTGATGAATCTCAAGAGGATAAACCACATCCAACATCTGTAAAGAGCTAACAGCAGTGTTCATAGTGTTTGGCAGATGCTACCCTCCAGTGACATTTACATTCCTCGCAGCTGAACTTCGTTTCTCAATTCTGCAGCACAGATTTTCTGCCAGGCTTATTTTTACTAACGCCCCATGCCTTGAGCAACACTCAGTCCTCGTATGGCCCTCGAACCCTCTGGCCGTCAGTCCACTCGCTGACCGCTTTCCCACAGGACTGAATGCTACACCCCCACACAAACATAAAATGCCATTTTATGCTGTGCTGACTTTGATTTATCATCATTGCTACACTGAATTACTGAAACCAAGTGCCATACGTCAAGCATATTACAAAATTAGATGCCAAGAGCTGAGAACTGCAAATCTGAAAAGACTTGGGTTTTACTGACCTTGGCATCGAGGTTTCTTATTGGCCACTGCTGAGCCACTGATTGGCCGGCCATTGGGGGTAACACACCAGCAGTATCCAGTGTAGCTATGGCACTGAACCTGCAATCAAAACAGCATACACACACAGAGTCAGTACAAGCTGCATTTGGAAACCCATCATGTTAGAATCAAATGAAATGAAAGAAGAGTTTTATTTGTGCGGAACAAATGAGAATTTTTAGAAAAATGTTGACTGTTGGTATGGTTGTTAGCTTTGGCTTGTGCAGTAAAGTTAATATAATTCATAGAGTGTTGTTCGTTACCTCGCTGTACGTGCCATCAGGGTTGCAAACAGGCACAAAGACCTGTGGGAAGAGCTTCTTGGCCTGCTGCTCTGTGTACTTCTTCTCTGCTACACATCTGGATGTATCTGAGGAGCATCACAAATCAGCAAAATCACTAGACACGCTATTTTCTTATGGTCCACAACTATGTAAGCAACATACTTAAAAAGTCAGAAGAAGATGTCGAATTTTACAGACGATGAAGAATAGAAGAAACATGCAGGGAGAGAGCAGCGACGGAGGGGGAAACAATTCAAGACATTTCGGAAGCAGCAGATACTTGTGTGGCTGGGAATAGAACCAACACCCCCACTCTTATTAGGACAAGTCAGGCAAGCCTGCACACCGCCTGGTGGTAAAGCCATTACTGAGCGAGACAGCTCATGCTGCTCTTGTAAGAACATTCCAGTCACCCAAGAAAAGGGCTGATGCACGGGGAAAACCTGACCCTTCCTTAATGTCTGAGTCTGCCTCACTCTCCTCTAAAAACCTCGACCGTCTGAGAGGTTCAGCCAAGGTTGTCCCCTCAAACTCAGCAACTTTTCATCCAGGTGTGCCTCCAGTTTTTGCACATCCCTTAAACCAGTCTTCCAAAGCTGCTTTATCTCACCTGGCCAGCAGCAGCAGCTGTACAAATGAGTCTGATGGTAACTCAGTGTAATGCAGTAGCTACTGCAAAGTGCTGGATGGGCTTCAAATCGCACTGAAACAATAATTAATGCCAAGTTTAAAAACATTCACCAGTTTGATGGCAGTCTTGTTGCCAGCATGGCTTCTAGGTAGATTAGCCATGTGAGGTGGGATGTGCACTGCTTTCTCTTACTCTAGTGTGCACCCTTTGTGTGTGTGCGTTTTGCTGACTGGTGAGGAGAGCAGGCAAGATGCTGGATGCTCTGGAGGGAGGAAAACAGTGAATTGAGGAGCTCTAAAGTTAGCTGCAGTGGAAAACCCCAAAACCATCATCCTTCTCCAGGGGGCTCTGACCAAAAAGCTGACTGGAAAAAATGACAGGACACTTGAATCATCCTAGCACAGTGATAGAAAACAAATGTGGTGCCACTCTCACCATCTGCACAATCCCATCTCTGTGCTTTTAGGCAAGGCGAGACCTCCGGTTTATTTCGGGTGCTGTTGCTGTGTCTATACTCCGCCCCCCCCCCCCCTATCCAGAAGCAGTAGGGGGGTCCAAACTCTTATAGACCCGATGTTATTGACGCATACAATACGACTTTCATGGACCCTCGTGCCTTTCAGCTTCCTGGCTGGAATCCTCTATTCTGCGTCCCGGCACTGTCCGCCACATCCAGATGTCCGCTTAGAGACGTTGCCATGGAAACCCAGCACGGGCATAAAATTGTGGAATGCTTTTCCATCATATGACACCTCTTTTTAAGCAAACTTTTTTGCTCACATTCCCTGTATTAGAGGTCTAATGTAATGCGGTAAGAATGGGTCATTGTCCCCAGTCTACAGAGCGATGAACTAGCAGTATAGAGTGAGCCTGTGGGGCAGGGGTGAAAGGGTTCAGGGGCTGAAGAACTGGGGTGTATGGGTTCTTCTTCCTTCCTTCAACGACTAACAATGAGAGAGTCTGTGAGCTTCCTGACCTCACAGGCTCTCCTTCCCTTTCCCTCTCTTCAACTTATCATATATATAAAGCTTTACATCCAGGATGATGAAATCTTTGTCACGATTTGTCAAGATATTTCTGCAATTTCCATAAATGAGGAAATCACTCATGTAATTAAAATAATTCATGATTTGTCAAATTAATGATGCGTCTCTCATCACACAAATGGTGTGAAATTATAAAACCACGCAGGCAGCAGTAAGCCCCCACTTCTACAGTGTCAAACCCACTTGTCCTCCCACCACTCAAAGAATCAATTATGCTGAAATGAATTTAACCCACAAGTTTCTACTGTGACCCCCCTCTGTGCATTTGAGAGCATCAGGCGGCGATGAAGCGTGACTCATGACCTGACCTTTGCATGGCCCTCGGCTGACCTCCAGCTGGGAGTCGCGGCACTTGGCTCGGAGGTACTCGCAGCGCGATGTGAAGGTCCTGCCATCGGAGGCGCACAGGGGCTTGCGAGGAGCTCCGCTGCATTCCATGTTGCAATCCTTATCCTGATCCACCCGCAGGAACTGCACAAGTGAGAAGGGAGGAGATAAGCAGAGAAATCAGTTGCTAAATGAGCCATTTCTGGGAATAAGTGTACTCTGCACCAAAACATTTTAATCTGCACACCAACAGGTAGGAGTTTTGAGGAATTTAGGAAGGCTGGGAGCTGGCGCTGGTGGAGCAAAATGTATTTTTGTGAAAACAAGCTACAACAGAAAAAAAAAATGCCTATTATTAAAAATCAAGCGCAAGAAGACACTGATAATCTGTACAAGACACAGACACAAAGATGGGGCAGTGTTGCTGCAAATCTGCAAAGGTGCAGCTGTGCTTTGTCTTTGTCTAAAGGGCTAAAGAGGACTTGACTAACACTTCCTCTTTTCTTTGTCTGTGCCAACACCTGCACAGGTATTCACCTGGAATCACTGCTAAGGATGTTTTACTCAGCCATGAAAAGAGGAACAAGGACAGGAGAATCCAGGCTCAACGCATCGGATCACCTGTGTCAATGCCACCATTGTATCTGCCACCACGGTATGAAACTCCCTCGCCAGGCCACACAATGGGGCCGTGGTGGTGGAAAAGGTGGGGGTTGGCAACAAGCTGTGACGGCTACAATGAATTAAAAGACAGCGAATGGGTACCTGAATAAACTAGATGTCAGCGGGCTTTGTGCTGCTACAGTGTGAGCGGCTTCATAAAGTTTGCATGATTCATTCACTTTGGGCAGACTGAAAAAAACCCAAAAAACAAACAAACTTGATACTCATGCAGATGCAGGTGCACTTTCAGTCAGTCATATCCACAGAGAAATACCTCGGTGAACTTTTGTCTCCTCTTTTAATAAAAATAATTGCACATATGAGACACTGTTGTTTTGTTCTAATTTTCCTAGATTCACAAACACCCCAAAAATCTCTGCATGTCATCTATTATACGGCAGACAGATAGACAGACAAGTGGGAACTTTCATCCACTCCCACTTATCAATCTGTGGCAAAAACCGTTTGCTAAAAAGGCTGTGGTAATGCCAAAGACAAAATTTGTTGTGTCTGACATCTTACAAATATACTGAGGAGGAGGAGGAGGGGCAACTCCCCCTCCCCACCCCCCGCATTCTGACAGGCAGAGCTGCAGGGCTGCATGCACCTGGAAGAGGGTTAACAGGTAAGGTAAAGTTGCCCTGGGCCAGTGGGAGGGAGGGTGGGGGTTGGGGGGGGGGTGGGGGTAACACAGATACACTCTGTCAACCATGCTCATAAATCTCCCAATGGGTAGATCAGAGATGGTAGGCCCGTTCAAACACACTAGAAGAAGGAGCTGTGAGGGGGAAGATGAATGTGTTGGAATGAATCAAAAATTTTCGAAAGGTAAGTATAAAACTGTCACGAGGAAGACAAGAAGCTTTATATAGTGTCACAATGTAGAGGAGAGGAGAGGAGATGATTTCTGGGGCTACATTCATTTATAGTCTGTTGTTCTGAAATAAACAAGAGGTCTTACTCTTACTGTCTGTGATAACATGTCACAAATCATCAAACAGTTATCCTTTTAAGGCAGAACTGGGGAAATTATCCATTATATGTTTGCTCTCTCTAATTGATACCTGATCAATATAAAACACTTTGCTGTGATATTTAAAAGTAGAATGGGAGGCAGAACCTTCAGCGTTCAGGCCCCTCTTCTGTCAAATAAGCTCCCACTTTGGATCCCTTTCTACTTTTAAGATCAGGCTTAAAACTTTCCTTTTTGATAAATCCTATAGTTACGGCTGGATCTGGTGACCCTGAACCCTTTCTTAGTTATGCTGCTCTAGGGCTAGACTCCTGGGTGCTTCCAATGATGCATTGAACATTTCCTCCTCTCTCACATCTTCTAACTCTGTTTATACACCACTTTGCATTTAATCGTTAGTTATTATCAATCTCTGGCACTCTTCCACAGCGTGTCTTTTGTCTTGTCTTCCTCCCCTTATCCCCAACCAGTTGTGGCGGATGGCTGCCTGGTTCTGCCGCAGATTTCTTCTTGCTGAAAAGGAGTTTTTCCTTCCCAATGTTGCCAAGTGCTTGCTAATGGAGTGTTGGTGTGATTGTTGGAGTTTTCTCTCCACCATGAGGTGATGGTTGTTATTATTTGGTGCTATATGAATGAAACTGAATTTAATTGATCTGTGCAGAGATTCCTGTTCATAAAATATTAGTGAAATCAAGACTGAATTTGAAACAAACATCTGCACTTTTTGTCTTCAACTAAACACTTAAGAGGTTCTATTTTTGGTTGCTTATGTATTTGGCTCGCTCTTGATAAACACAAGATCTTACATGTCCTGCCCCTACTCCCTCATTGCATCTCTCAGCTGTTTGAATTATTTGCATCATTGCATTTAACTGACAGAGTCCCATTAGTACAATCCTCCCTTCCTTCTGTTCCTCTTCTCTCCAGTGCTACTAGCTTCACACACAGGTAAGGAGGGCATACGTATTCAACACCGAAAGTCTCTCATAGCTCCCCCTTCACATTCAGACAGTTCTGAAGCCAATTACTACACTGATGGTGTCTTAGAGCATCCAACCCCACTTGGTGGTGACTGTCCAGCACTTGCCACAGCCAATGTACTGCCACTACACCAGCATTAGCCCCTGCCAGCCAGCAGACTGACATCGCAAACAGAGTCATTCAGCGGCCCAGCATCCTGCTAGAAGTCTGCTCTCCAGCACACACAGCATAGTGCCAAGCTCCAGCAAGTTTACAGTGAAGCTCCAAGAACGCAGCATGGAAAAACACAGTTGAAATCATGAAATCAGCCACCCATGAAATCAACCACCCAGACTCAGTTTCAGACATCCGAGTATTTATTTCTAAGTCGTTTCAAAGTTGGCCACACTGAAGGAAGTACAAAAAAATAAGACGTGAAAGTGAGGAAGAGGAAGAAACTTTGGAGACTAATGGTGCTTTGAGGGCTTCTTCCTCCTGTGTCCACCTAATTGTAGTTAGCTCTCTGCTACAGATCTCTGTGTGTTTTTTGCCTGTGGTGATGGATGGGTGAGGCTGAGGCAGAGCCCCGACACTCCCCTGATGTCTCATTCCAGCCTCTCTGAGTCGACACCATCATCCTGCACAGGAACATGGTGGAGAGTGATGGATGGCCTCTGCTTCAGCTACATGCGGCACAGACTTCCACCCTGAATTATCATAAAAGGAGACTCGTGCAAGTCTGAACATGCATTTTGACTCAAATCAATTTATTGCTCAAATCCCACTCCCGTCTACTTGCAGACATCTGGCGCTCACTTTCTCTGTTTGCCCTTCTCTTTATTTGGCCTCTCTCATGATTTTTTCCTTTTGTTCTTTGTGGGATCTCTCTTGGAAGATGCTTTTTGCATCTGCTCTAATAATACAGGAGGTTGGCAAAAGAACAAGAGACAGGCAAGAGAGGGCGAGGCGGGTGGAGTGTAAGGGAAATTTTTTTTTTCTAAGATCAACCAGCATACAAATCAAATCCTATTACCTCCCCCTGGCTCGACGGCATTGTGGGATTGAATGGGGTATGGAGGAGGCGAACCTCCAGCAGAGAGCGCATTGTAGGCTGATAAGAGCCTTCTGGGCTGGGAGGCCCCTGCTTCCAGCGCCTTGAGAGGCCCCTCACACCACAGCCTCACAGGGTCAATGGGGGCCCCAGCTGAGAGCTGTGGCAAACGTGTTAAATGCCCTTGCCGGGAGTTTCCTGTGTGGATGCTAGGATGCAAAGGGAATCATTAGTTTCCAGCATGGTGGAAAGGGAAGAAAGTGTCAGCCTTTAACCAGCCTACTAACTCAATCAAAGGAAAAAGGCATTTAATTGCTTTGAAAGATGTTAAAAAGAAAAGGAGGTGTCGCAAAAGGCCAGTGATAGTCATGTGATAAAGAAACCCGCCTCTTTGAGCAGGTGGAAAATTTTAGGAAAGCACTTGGGGGGCAACAGGGCCCGTGTTAGATCAAGATTTCTACATAAAGATTTGAAAATGAGGCAGCCACTATTCTGTGTGCCCTCATCTTCTCACACACTATTTCATATTTCCATAAACAATGGAAAAAATCGGTCTCATGAATAACCCTGGGCAAATATCTCATATATTTAACTGCCTGTCTGACCTCAAATATGCACAAAATATAACATGAAGACATTTTCTTTTAACTAGTAATGGTCTCTCCTGTATATGTCAGACAATAAGCCATTAATCACTTGCAACCTTCTTTGTAAAAGAAAGTTTCATGTGTTATTCCACTAAAGACAGTCTGATTAGCCCGTGTTGGGAGGTACGGCACACAATATGAAACAAAATTAAACTGAGGCACGCAACAAAGTAGAGTAGTTTCTCGTTCTTACACACGTCTCCAGAGCACAGCAGATAATGTGTCATATCCAAACAACCACAAACACAGCTACACCTGTGTAACCTTTCTATTAAATGACAGTAAATGGTATCAACCATGGCACAAATAGAGAAACGCTCCTCACACTAATTATCTGTAGCCTTGGTCTGTGTGTGTGTTTGTGTGTATCAACTCAGTGAAGCATCTGCTCAGTACAACACTTCCTCCCACATTCCACAACTCTGTAGTGCCGTCAGGCAGAAAGGATCTCCGACCCTTCACCTGAAGGTTAACAACTCATGGCCATTTGTTTCCAATTGGATACCGAGGCATCTTCTCCAGAACCATAAATACTGGTGCTGGGAGAGGTGGCTGTCACATCAGCCTCTAAATCAAAAGGGGGAGCCTCTGACAATGCACATTCCACTCTCTATTAAGTGTCCTTTAGCACTGTACCTGCACTTGATCATGGCCATGAAATTCCCCAGAAGATGCACTTTCTGTCAGAGTTTAATGTAAGATGGAGAGGATGCTGCTGTAAACAATGCCATGTGCTTTAATGCAGAAGATCCCGGCAGCTCAGCCTCTGAAGAGCAACTAGAACAACAGGAGCAAACCAGACAGAAAGGCAGCAGAGCCGAGAAGCTGGCAGGCAGGTTACAGCAGCAAAACCAAACCTGCAAAGGATCTGCTGCACACCCACCAACTGCTTACAAACCTGTAGCCTTTGCTGTGCCAACACTCTGTAAGCTGTGGCGCTCAGTTTACATGACTGACAAAAAACACAGAGCCATTTTCTCAGTGCACAGCTCTAGTTGATGCTCTCTTGAGCTCTAAAATGGATTTCTGCCTCATATAAAACATCCGACCAATACAGCCCACTTCTTTTAGAGCGAGATAACCTCAGACTCAGACTTCGGTGTAAGAATGTGGCAGAGTGTAGTAGTAATTGACTTCAAATGCGTCATTATAGGTATTGACTATTTTATTATTTCAGATTCTTAGACTAAATAGATCACAAGAAGCTTGACTTTTAAGAAAAGGGTGCGTAGGAACTATTTCTTTTATATTAAAAAATATATTTTCCAGATTGTGAATTTTGGAATTTTATTCATAGAAAGCACAAGCACATCCTTTCCCTTTAAAACAACTTTTACTCATGAAATTGAATGACATTCATTCTGGGAGTTAAGTGCCTCCTCATACCTTGAGAGCGGAGAACTTCTGAACGCCTCCAGCGCACTGTAGACAGAGGAAGACCAGCAGTGGACAGATGCGCATCCTGACGCAGCGTGGTAATATACTCTCCAAATTACGCACGGTCCAAAATCGTGTTGGCAGGAGTTCACCTAGGCGCAAAACTGTCTATGGGAGAAGTCAAAAATTGTTTAAAATCCGCACCAGTCCTTTCGAAGAAGTCACTGGGGGTCGGTGGTGTATTTCACGTCGTTTCCTTGGTTTCGTCTGCCAGCCCGTTTGTGTAGACACGCTCCTTATTTCTGGCAGTCCGATAAACCCCCCCCGTGTCCCTGACCTTTTCCCCTCCCTCGGTGTCTCTTTCTCCCTCTCTTTAACTCAACTTCGTTTCTCCACACCCCCTTTTCTGCTACACTTGATTCTGTGGACTAGATCCCTTATCGGATGCAGGCGGGTCCCCTAGTAAGTCAGGTAGGCGTAAGCTTACGCCGTCAGCTGCTGGTAGTCAAACACGTCAGGTATTCTTTTCTTTCACGTAAGAAAGTGGTGTGAGGATGCTCAACCCCAGTGACGAGAAAACACAGGAAGGGGTCAGAAAGTGTCTGCTAGGTGGATCAGCAAATACATTTTCGTTCTGGTGGACGCATACACAATCACATTCAATTTTTTTGATTATACGGCTATATACAATTCTCAAAACAAAGTTAGACAAGCCCCTGAGTTTCACACAATACAGATTAAAAAAACAAGGGGAGCCTAGAATAACAGATATTTTGGCAAACTATTAAACCATTCTCAGCTTTGTAACTATATGCTGTATGAGCACGAATCAGTTTGCAGTTTCTTCCCAATAACTCTCCATTCGCCGAGTCCACGGCCACTAGTGCAACGTTTCAGAGCGTCCCATTACGACTATAACGCCACCTAACGGTAGATGATAGTCTTCACAGCCTGCTCGATACACTTCATATGGTCAAATAGTTGTCGGGGATTTCGAAATTCTACACAGTCAGTTCTGACCTTTGCGTTTGTCAGAACTCCGCGTACTGCATTTTCCACAAGTTTATTTTATTCTCCACTAGAAAAATTAGGCTGAGTTTTCAACATGCATTTTTGTGCAGGAATCAAAGAAACGTGACAAATAAGAACATAAAGCCTATATCAAATTGTATCTGTTCCTCTTGGTGGTTTGTTTTTCAGTACCTGCACAAGAAGCCCTGCAGTAGAAAGGCATGTCTCGCCAGGAGTCCGTTTGTTTCCCGAATATATGTTTGGTCAAAACTGGTGTAGCCTAATTAGTATCATTAGTCATCTTTACAATACATTATGGTGAGTAAAAAGCACAGCTGTAAACAAATGGACAGATGCCGTGTCACGACCAGACACTAGCAAAACAATGAGGTTCATAAAATACATTTATGAAACCCTAATCAGAGCCCTAGCTTGCTCTTGTTCTCAGTTACACAGGTTTCATTCCCTAAGAGAAACTTAAGAAGAAAAAAACGCGGAAAGAAATGGTTATTCGTTTTTAAATTCACCACCCTCTACATCTTTTTTGTTTGAAATGGCTTTTAGAGGAGATATGCGAAAGTTTGAGAATCAAGTGTTTCTTTTCGTGAACAACAAACTCAATTTCCCATAGTGCTCCAATTACGATGCGTGTCACTCCTACGTCACAGCTACTTCCTTCCGCTTCTTCCCATCTCTCCACCGCCAGCTGCGTGGTTTAGCGGCGGTAGCTAATTGAGCACATATTCTCTTTTTTCACTCCAGCATCTAAACTAGCTTGGACTAATAGCTAATACAATGTCATACCACGACGAAGAGGATGTAAGTACACATTTACTCCTTCAGACATTTGTACGTTTTGACTGCAATAACAATGGCACACTGTTAGCTAGGTAGCTGTGTAGCTAGCTCGACTCCACCGGCATAGTATAACAGTGGCTTCAATGAGTTAGTGTGATATAAATTTACTCTTAAACCCTGCTTTAAGACAATGCAACCAAAAAAGTAGCTAATTGTCTGTAACTCTTTTTAGTGCATTTTTATTATTATAAAATATCACTATATAATCGATCAGGTGGTCGTTTCTCGCTGGGCAGATCAATATCAGATGCTGTAGCTGTATCAGTAACAAATGCCTGATTGCTTTGTTTCCTTACAGTACGATCCTTACTCCTACACAAACGACTACGATCTGCACACTGGTAAGTATACAAATAACCATCCCTTTTATACTCATACTATCTATTTTTACAGATACAATCCTCTTGTTTAGTCAGTCACACAACATAAGTAACTTTTAGAGCAGATTAAAGGATGTTCTTTTAATTTTCCTTGCAGGTGACCCTAAAGCAGACCTTGCCTACGAGAGGCAGTATGAGCAGCAGACCTACCATGTCATCCCAGAGGTGATCAAGAACTTTCTGCAGTATTTCCACAAAACCATCTCTGACTTGATTGACCAGAAGGTTTATGAGCTGCAGTCCAACCGGGTGTCTAGTGAGAGCATTGAGCAGAAGATCTATGAGATCCAGGACGTCTATGAAAACAGGTAAACTTAACTCTGTGCACATAACTCTCACACCGTGCGTGATCAATATGCTGACTTTTTCATGCTCTTACCTATTAAGCTGGAACAAGTTGACTGACCGTTTCTTCAAGACCTCTCCCTGGCCAGAGGCCGAGGCCATCGCATCACTTGTTGGCAATGGTGAGAGCGTTATCCATTACTTGTTCTACTTTTGATTTTGTATGGATAGTATCATTTTTATTCTTTATTGTTTGAGTGTGATTTAAAAAAAAAAAAAAAGATAAACTTGCACCGCTTAAGATTATTATTATTTATTTTATATATTTAAGAGTTTTAGGCCTCCTTTGTGTGGTTCAGTGGAGATGTTTCATGTTGTTTTTGTCTCTTGTGTTTTGCAGATGCCGTGTTTCTCATTCTCTACAAAGAACTCTATTACAGACACATCTACGCTAAAGTCAGCGTGAGTAGCTGCTAAATATGAACAGTCGTCTGTGTCTTTTTTATCACTGTCCAAAAAACTTTCTAGAATTTGGTTGAAAAAAATATGTTCTGTATAATCAGGGTGGACCAACTTTGGACCAGAGATTTGAGTCCTACTACAATTACTGCAACCTCTTCAACTACATTCTCAGTAAGGAGCACACATTGTCCATACATTTTCTCTTATCCGTTAGTGCAAGCAAGAACAGCAGCTATATGAGATCATTGTTGACTCTAAACAGATGCTGATGGGCCGGCCCCCTTGGAGCTGCCAAACCAGTGGCTCTGGGACATCATTGATGAGTTTATCTACCAGGTACATTACAGTGTTTTTAGAGTGCATGCTCAACAATCAATAAGATCCAAATAAAGAAAAGGGCTGATAGCTGTTGTTGTTAATGTTATCATTGCTTTAAGCACCAGATAGGTGACATATTAATGAAGATATTCATGGTCTTTAATGATCACTAGTCCACGTGGCTAGAAAGCATATTTAAAATCCACTAACAGACATCTCTTCCACCTTCAGTTTCAGTCGTTCAGTCAGTACCGCTGTAAGACAGCCAAAAAGTCTGAGGAGGAAATTGAGTTCCTGAGGAGCAACCCGAAGATCTGGAACGTCCACAGTGTCCTCAATGTTCTCCACTCCCTGGTGGACAAGAGCAACATCAACCGTCAGCTTGAGGTCTACACAAGTGGAGGTAAAGAAGAGTGTTTTTATGATATTTATAGAAACAATGGAGTATTCATAGAAACCTAATTATTTTAAAATCTTGAATTATGTCAATTTAAGGCTTTAGAGTCCAGGACTGTATAGGTCGTGAACATGTTATGTGTTCTTGTAATGCAGGAGACCCAGAAAGCGTGGCTGGAGAATATGGCCGTCACTCCCTGTACAAGATGTTGGGTTACTTCAGCTTGGTCGGGCTTTTGAGGCTTCACTCTCTGCTTGGTGACTATTACCAGGCCATCAAAGTCCTGGAGAACATTGAGCTCAATAAGAAGGTACGACCTTATTTAAGACCTCATGTAGAGAGAGGTCTGGTCTGCTCCCACTAGTGATGATGAGCGCTGGGATTGAGTGTCATTATGGAAATGTGTTGTTGGTGTTGTTTCCTCTTGTCCTAGAAGGATTGATACAATGCTGACAGATACTGATGTTTTTAATTTAAAACAAACAAACGATATTCTCAGAGGATTCTTGTGATAATTTGACTCGACACAGTTTCTGCTTTATCAGTCTTCATGCTCATGAAATTTAATGTGGGCAAAGTGAAGTTGCAGTAAAAAAGAAGGAACTCATTAATTTACCTGACACATTAACAATGAATAACTATTATAATACTTTATAAAGTAAATACATAATTCAAAGTTCTCAGTTCTTCAGTAGCACAGAGTCATATAGTTCATTTCATCTCAGAGTTTAAAGTTTCTATTAAATCAACCTTTGTAGCAACAAATAAAGTTTGGTTGATCTGTTGAAATTAAACATTAAAAAATGAAACTGCTCGTTTGCTCTGTAATTCATATTTCTGCATATTTTTTTTTCTCCCTGTCTTTCAGAGTATGTACTCGCGTGTTCCAGAGTGCCAAATCACCACATATTACTATGTGGGTTTTGCCTACCTTATGATGAGGCGCTACCAGGATGCCATTCGAGTCTTTGCTAACATCCTGCTCTATATCCAGAGAACAAGAAACATGTTCCAGAGGTCAACGTATAAATATGAGATGGTCAGTAACAGCAGTGGTTTTATTGTCTTATCTTTAGCTGTAGGTTCTTTTACTTATGTCTGTACAGAACGTGGTGAGAGAACTTCAGACAGCAACATTTGGGATGTGCTGATTTGCTTTAAAATGCTTTGACACGTGAATAATAATCAGGCGCACTCATTGTGTTGGATGATCAAACAGTATTATGTTTGGAACAGGTGTCATAATACCTGTATGTTTTCTTCAGATTAACAAACAAAATGAGCAGATGCACGGCCTGCTGGCTATCGCTCTGACCATGTACCCGATGCGCATCGACGAGAGCATCCACACCCAGCTGAGGGAGAAGTACGGAGATAAGATGCTCCGCATGCAAAAGGGGTAAGACCTACACTCACTGCCTTGCTTTACAACATATTTGTTTAAGTTGTGAGTCAGTCCTTTTCTGTTTTACTGTTATGATTTTGTATTATGTAGAATGTTATATAAAGTGTGGAGCTTTGCTTATGGGATATGGAATCAGTAATGTATGACTTTATCAGCATTTGTGCTCGTAGCCTCAAACATTTCTTTTGACGCAAATGTTACTTTTACCATCTCAGAGATCTGCAGGTGTTCGAGGAGCTGTTCAGCTTTGCCTGTCCCAAGTTCTTGTCACCTGTAGTGCCAAACTACGACAACGTCCACCCGAACTACCACAAAGAACCTTTTCAACAGCAGTTGAAGGTCTTTGCTGAGGAGGTGCAGCAGCAGGCCCAGCTCTCCACCATTCGAAGGTGAGTCCACCAACTTGTGAGTATGTGGAGGTTGTAGTTTTATCTGTAAAAGCTGGAGTAATGTACAAAAATATCCTGAATCTCCTCCAAACGTTTTGCCACACTTTACATATTTAAATCCTTTACATGAAGTATTAGATTGTGTCTGAGTGCTTATACATGTCATCTAAGTCACAATATGTCATCGTAGCTTCTTGAAGCTGTACACCACCATGCCAGTAGCCAAGCTGGCCGGATTTCTGGACATGACAGAGCAGGAGTTCCGCATTCAGCTGCTCGTCTTCAAACACAAGATGAAGAATCTGGTGTGGACCAGCGGCATCTCAGCGCTGGACGGAGAGTTCCAGTCTGCGTCTGAGGTCGACTTTTACATTGACAAGGTGAACATCTTTTAAATGAAAGTGCTCCTTTTGATGTTTCTGTGCTGCTGTTTAAATAGCATGTCACAGGGCTGGATGGCTCTGAGGAATGCCTCAGGTGTTTAGTTTGGGTAAAATTAAGCATAAGATTTAAATTAAGTTTTACAGAAGTTAGATATGTGGATGTGGCTTGTTGTACTTTATATTTGATGGCATTTTTCCCACAGGACATGATCCACATTGCCGACACCAAAGTCGCTCGTCGGTATGGAGACTTTTTCATCAGACAGATCCACAAGTTTGAGGAGGTAAGCAATCGTCCATAATGCCTCTGAATGGGAAAATATTTAATATGTTTCAGATGCTAACTATTACAAGGTGTAACAATCTAATTTGAATATTAAAAGTTTGGAAATTAAACAGTTGTCTCTAATATTAAAATTAAAAACATCACCTGCTCCTTTGGTTTGCCCCGCACTGAAAAGATTTTGAATACAGGACTAATGATCACTTCTTGTGTCCCTACAGTTGAACAGGACTCTGAAGAAGATGTCAACCACTGCTACCACTGTGACATCAGGAACCGCTACAGGCCGATGAGACAAGACATCACATCACGTCTTCTAATGCCTCCTTCCAGTTTTTTGACAGCTATTATTAATGAAAAATTTTCTATGTAATCTAATAACAATAAAAGGATGGATTGGAGTGCAAACTAATTACTTGTATGTTTTTGCTCCCTAATACCAGGTGTGTTCCACTAGGAGGCAGTATTTACCACCTCACCACAGTTGCTAAGTCTTCTTTTGTAGTGTTATGTTCCCACTTAAGCTTTTGTTTGCGGGTAGAACAGACGTCAACTGTGAGGTAACTGGGGGACTAATATTTAGGTTTATTAATGTTTATTTTCAGATTCCCAGGCTTTTTGTTCCTGCCTGAGCTCGTTCTGCTGCATCAGACACCAGACATATGGCAACATCTATTGAGGTCAGAGGCCATTGCATAAGTCTTTTTATTACCACAGACCATCCCACAACATTTCCCAACACAGATCTCAGGGCTGGTGACAAAAATGACAAAGAAATAAAAACTTACAAAATGGGAATATAAAAAAATCATTATTTTTTTAAAACACACCACTCATCAGAAACAGCATTAGTTGTCCTGCAAAGGAAAACAGAACGACATGTCACCATAGCACAAAATACACATACTCCAAACATCCAAAGTTGTTCCCTACCGATTTTGGTAAGCCAGCATATTTTTTTTTTCTTCAAAAATATCTTTTAATTCCATCACATATTCTAGAAAATAAAAAAATAAAGCAAACATTGCTCATTGGAGCATGACTTTTACTCCCTCAGGTGGCAGTGTAAAGTCTCTGGGCACAATGCCTTCTTTATGTCTATAAAATGGGATAATTCATAGTTTCCCCCATTTATAAGTCTTTATCAAGGCTTTCTCTAACTGCCCTTAATATCAAAGATTTATTTACTCCCTGTAACCCCAGTACCAGATAACAGTCATCCTTCATCCACCATGTTCATCATTTAAGAAGTCTTCCTCTTCTTATGCAGGTTCTTGCTTTAACTGTGACTGACACAGTTATGCTCTAAAAAGTGAGCTGGACTAGAGTCTGAATGTTCTCTGCTGCTCTTCAGACGATCAAAAAGAGCTCAGGCCTCCTCATCCCTTTGTGTGAGGCGAAAACGCCACTCCGTGAGCATCACTGGGAAAATACAGAGGTTCCCCTGTATCCATAAAGTGTTCATCAATAAAGTCCCAACAGCAACATCTAATATCTCATTCAACACAGACATGGGCATCTTTCAATAAGGAAAAATATCAGCGTGATAAGGAATTGTTATTGTCTCAGTCTCCCATTGACGGCCATCCGCTGGTCTGAGTGTGTGTAGCATCATTTTTATTCTATTTATTTATTTTGAGTGTGTGTGTGCGTTTGTGTGAGTGTCTGCAGTCCAGGCATGCCTTCAAAAAGTTTAGTGAGAACGAGGCACCTTCTGACGATTTTAAGGTCGTGGTTCAACAAGCTTCTCCCACAGGGAGGCTTAGTCCCTCTTTTCCACTCAGCTCTTCAAATAAAAGTTGATGAAACCAGTTTTTTTTTTCCTGTCTCGCTGAAGGAAAGTGTCGAGCTTGTCACTTTCCTTTATTAATATGTTTTCTTTTTAAATAAACCATCTCTTGACAAAATCCAACATGGGACCGTTTCCAATGCAAGATCCACCGACGCTGACCCAGTGCTGCGTTCGTCCTTTATCGGGATGTCTCAATGATGCACTGACGTTCGATGATGATGTTCCCTAGACTACGCACACTGCTCCTCCAGTCCTTCCCAAACTTATCAGGGTGGCGGTGTGAAGGCACAAGGACACACACACACACACGCGCACACACACACACACACGAGTCGTGGTTTGCTCTCAGACCAGCGAGGCCTCGGCTAGTCATAACTCTGTGATCTCCAGCGGACTCTCGGACAGGGTGTCCCCATCCTTGTGGCGGTGCATCGGGGTGGACTTTGCAGACTCTGTACGGGCGTTGCGCTCAGAGTACAGCACCCCATCAGAATTTAGTGCCTCCAGAGAACGTGCCAGGGCCCGCTGGTCGTCCTCAGGCAGGCTGTTGAGGTCAGACGTGAGGAGCGTGCCTGTGCTGCCGTGGACCACGTGCACACCCTCAGACCCTTTCAACTCCACAGGAAGCTTGTGCTTGAAACGGAGAGTGCCCCGACCTCCACCCATACCCAGATGCTCATCGTCCTCATCATCCAAATCGCTCTGGATCAGCTGTTAAAGGAGGACAGGAGAGGAGAGGGAGAGTGAATGAAGCTGCTAGCTATTAATGCTGGGATTAAAATGCATTAGGTTGACAAAGAAATAGCTTTGACAAGGTGCTAGAAAGGAGTAAATAAGTGGAATGAAACAGAAGTGAAATTAGTAGGTCACTGGAAGAAAAACACTTGAAACAAATAATCAGCAAATTTTAAGCTTAAACTCTGTTTGACCTGAAGTCTGGTTCACAGTACACGAGAAAGGAGAACCAGCAGGAAGGAATCACGTCAGAGTACTCAGACAAGCTGTCAGAAAGGGAACTGAGAGAAACAGAAGATCATTCTCCAGCAGACAGGAACACCTTCAGCAGGTGCAGAGAGCTCGTCCGTTTTTTGTAGCCCACCTCAGTGACAGATGAGATGTCTCCTTCGGTTGTGGATGCTGTGACAAGCCGTGCGGCAAAGAGCTTTTTCAGTCTCAGGTAGTCGTCCAGGACCACCTTGAGCAGGGAACCCTGACAGGATGGCAGTCATGATCAAACATAGTATGTAACACCATCCACCTTTGCACACCCGCGCTGTCACAGGACAGATAAATAAGAATCCAGAGCAGGAAGGCCTATCCCTGAAGTCACGTTAAAAGCCTATAATAGAGTCCTCAGGGTCTGCCTCTATATTTTATACTCAGGACCTCCTCCACTTCTTAAAAATAGGGGAAGGCTTGAGTTCTGGGACAAGAAACTGTCCCGACAATTATGAGATGGATGGAGCAAAAATAAAAAAGAAAGCATGCGCATGTGTGAGTGCATTACTCCTGGTCTCACCTTGATAGGGCCCTCCCTCATGATATGGCCCAGTTTAGCAATGTTGTCGTACTCCTGAATTGCTGCCCTCAAGTAACGATCATCCTCAGGTTTCGCTTGAGGCTCTCGACCAAATGTGCCCTGTGAGAACAAATGGTGAAAACGTTATGGTAGAGTATTTCATGGTAAACGATACAAACTCCCATATTCTACATCTCTTGAGTATTAAAACACATAGCAAAATTGTATCTATTAATATACTTGGGGTGTTGTTGAGAAATACAAATGGATGTTGGTACTGACGTGAGTGCGTGCGGGGCTGTTCCACAGGTCAGTTATCTCACTCAGGTTCTCAGGCAGGTCATCCTCATGGTCAGCCTGAGCAGCCAGCTCAAGGTTGCGACAGAATGGGTCCAGCCACACTGGATTGGCCCTGCAGAAGCATTAAATCCATCAGTGAGAGGTTATACAAAGGACCTTGCCTTTGAAGGCATCAAAATAAGCTTCAAGGAAATGGTTAATTCAAATGAACTTCCTGATCTATGGAGAAAGGAAAGAAATGATTGGATTATGTGTCTCTTTTCTCATAATTTGTTGTGCTATAGAAATGCTGAGGATACCTAATTATGGTGAAAACAGCTCAAATAGTCATGACAATGCAGTTAACTATGATTTTTACAACTATTTTGTCTGTAAGCTAATTATAAAGCTAATGTGCAGTTAGCTTAGTTTGATATAATGACACTGGAAACAGCTAGCCCGGAGCTATGCAGAGATAACACTTACTTACACTTAACACTTACTAATTAACATGTTAGTCTTGTTGTCACACGTTAAAACAACACTTTACGGTTTTGTGGGCAATTAAAATCCGATAATATTTCTTGGGGTTGCAGGACGATGATTTTTAACTTTCAACTTTTTAGGTTGTTCACTAGTTTTGTATACTGGTCTTTTTATTTTCGTGAGCATTTTGGAGCATTTAATTCTTGTTATAATTTAGTCCTTTTAATTTGTTCCCTCTTGTAGCTTAAGATTAAGTTAAAACGTTTAGTTATGGCGCTTACTTCCTGTTTTATTTTGATAAAAGCTAGTGGTGTCTAGTGTTTAGTTTTACTTCCCCTCCTGTATCACTGTCTTTCATTATTGTCAAGTGTCTTGTCTCCCTCCTGTGCCCTGCTCTTCTTCTGTCCTTTGTTGCAGTGTCTGTTAACCTCCTCTGTTATATTAGTAATAAATACACTTATTAAGCATTTATTTGTTTATTGTTTTCTAAGTCAAGGAGAGGCATGCCTGAAAAAACAGAAGTTGTCAAACAACAAAAATCAAGTGAGACTTTGAAAAAACAGAACTTGTCAAAAAACAAACATCAAGTGAGAACTTTGTTGTAAGTGAGAACTTCTTGTAAATAATGTTAGCCAGTAAAATGTAAAAATAAAGCTATTATCTTACCCCTCAAAGGAGTACTTGTTAGTGTTGGGCATGTCCAGGATATCCATTAGTCCCTGGTTTCCTGTGAGGTAGAGGAAAGTTCAATGTAATGGAAAAACAGCTTTGAGTTAACTGATATTTTGTACTGTACATCAGCAGATAGCAAAGTCATTTCCTGATCAACAGATAAAGGGACCGTCCCATCAGTCGAGCTGCTTCTCACCTGTTGATCCTGCGACAATTGCTTTCAACTTCCTCTCATGTCTGCGTCAAACAAAAAGACACATTATGAGATCATAAACATGTTGATCAGCTGCTCAGACTGGTAGCGTGACTGAGCGAGTTTCAAACAATGTAAACAAATGTGCCTTAATACAAAATTCTTACACTCTGCGATAATGCCAATTCATTGTGACAAACAAAATCCCCGCAAAGCACAGCAGCACAGCCAAGATAATGATGACCAGCTGTGAAAGAGAAAAAGAAAGACACCTTAAAAGCACCAAAACCAAATAACATCTGCAGCAGGCTGGAGACTTCCAGAGTTGGCAGCTTTGCACACCTGCAGAGTAGAGATGTCGTCTGGCAGTTTGTCCCCAACAGCTGGCTGGACGTCCACAACATTGTATTTTCTGAACAGGTTTCTCAGCTGCTCTTTGTTTTCATCGATCATCTGAATAACCCTGGAAAGTATTAAAAACAGGAAATCGGTTCAGAATGTGTAGTCTTTATATAAAAGAGGCCTTATTGCACTGGCCTTATTATGCCTAGTGTATGTGAATCAAAGTGCAACCACGCTGCTTTGGAGCGCTAGTGCATACACGACCTTTCAACATCTAGGATGGTGTTGGTCTGATTGTTGACAACGTGGATGAGCATATCAGTCTGAACATAGCTCACTCTGCCCTTCTTGTCCACATGAAACTGAAAAAAAGGGTCAAAGATGTCAGATATCTACACACTGCAAACAAATCAAAGCATTTCTCTAAGAAAGCCTAACCTGTATGTCATCTAAATTGACAATAGCACCGGTGATGTTGGAGAGCAGGTTGATGAAATCTTCCTGGTTTGCACGAACAAAATCGGGAATCTCATTGAAGACTATCTTGACCCTCTGGTCATCCCGGAGAATATAGATATTCACATTAGTTGTTGTGCTGTGTCCAGCGAAATCACATGCCAAAATCTCAAGCTGAAAGTAGCCGGGATTAAAGGCTGTGAAGAGATCGTAAGTGCGGATGATGCCATCTGTCAAACCTGGGGAAATCAAGGGACAGCATTGTTTCTGTGTAAGAAATTTGCTAAACTCGGGAGCAAAAAGACTTTTGTCACTGTATGTACACAAGTACAACTGAAACCATGCAGAAAAGATCTGAAAATAGGCGGTGGTTTAAGTAACTTTCTCTGCGTCTGCGTGGGAAAATGGTTACGGGAAGCAAAATGTTCATGTGTGAGAACGCTGTTACTATTTGTTAACTCGGTTTTATTGAAGCCATTTCAATTCCTATAATTTGTTTGCAAACGAGTTCAAAGTCTGAACTTACTCATTTGTGACAGAGTCGTCCTTATCTTTTAAAACAATATGTGAACAGTTTTTCATCAAGTTTTTATTATGAGATATTTGACATCTGCATTTACTTTAAATCTCTCGCCATTGCTACACAGTGTTTTTGCCCTCTAGAATTCCGAAATACTTGTTGTGCAAGTTTCTTAAATTTCTTTTTTCTCACAGGTCAAAATGTACCCAAGATTAAAATACAATGCATTTTGGTTCCCCCTTCAGAGGATTTGCATTACAGCAATGCATTATAGAAACGCACCGATGATGAACATATTGCCAACATCCTCACTGCCGTTGCTCTGTGAGTGGAAGTAGCGGATCGTAACGATGTGGTACTGGACCACGCTGTTGTTGCCTATATCATTATCTATAGCCACCAACTTGATAAGCTCTGAGCCCACTTTGGCGTTTGCTGCAACTCCTAAAACAAGAAAGAAATGTATAAAGTAAATGTCGGCATCACATAGTCCATCATACAGATTTATGCAGGAAAGCAGGTTACCTGCAGTGTACTCTGTCTTTATGAAGCGTGGTGTCTGGTCATTGATGTCTTCCAGTTCAATCCGGACATCCAGCAGACTGGGGTCTTGAGCCGGATCCAGAGCTTTAGCCCGTAATGACCTCTGACCCCTGGGGGGAGTCCAGCTCTTGTTGCTGGAAGCCTTGATTATGATGGAGTAGACTGGGATCTCCTCTCGGTCCAGATCTTTGAGCACTTTTAACTCTCCATCTAGACTCAAGCCAAAGTTTCCGTCGCTGTTTCCTCCTTCAGGAAGAGACACATTTGGCCACATTAAACACTGAAGCTTCAAAGAGCGAACAAAGACAGCTAGATCCATACAAATGTCTTCATTATTCTCAAGCTTTTGAAGTACAAGGACTTTCATATGGCCACACAATAGAGATACAATAAGTTAGGAAAAACTTGTTTTATAATCTTCCTAAATTCAAGACTTTGGCTACATCAGTTATTGAACTGACTGAGAAAAAAAATCACAATTAACAGCAAAAACATGCTACTGTGTGTAGAGCACCGAGTGACCTGCAATAAAGTAGTAGACGATTGCATTGGAGCCCTCATCGGCGTCCACAGCTCTGGTTATGTTGCCCACAGTGGTTCCTGGAGGGGAGTGCTCAGGCACTGTCAGCTTCTGGTAAGGCAAGCCACCACGCTGGGAAGGGCACACACACACAGACCATGGGAAAATATTACATAAAAACACATGAACATGATCTCTTATGTACAGATGACCACATTTATGATGTATTCCTAGATCTGTGTGCTCACAGGCGGTTTGAGGAAGACAGGCTCATTGTCGTCGATGTCCGACAGCGCCACCTGCAGAGGCTGTGTGGTCTCATAAGGCACTGGTTGGCCCATGTCACGGGCCACAATAATAAGCTGAGAGAACAGTTTGCACAGGGTTAGCGTCACATACCTACAATTACACCAACTGAAAACACAAACAAACTCTGGTGACTCACGCTAAGCAAGGCCTGCTTCTCTCGGTCAAGCTTTGCAGTAGTAGTAATGACTCCAGTCACGGCATCAATGTGAAAGTTTTCCCAGTCTCTGTTACCGGCTCCCGTCTGCAGGAAGGCATAGCGCACTTCTCCATTGAGCCCCTCATCAGCATCTGTAGCATGCACTTCATACACCACCAGTTCTGGACGTTGTTCCTGTACAGAGCAAAGAAGGGCAGTGAGTGTTTGTGTGACGTGAACTAAATAACCTATCTATATTACTCAAATGCAAGAAATCTGTGGTTTATGAGAGGTTTATATATTGTGATATGGTATGATGTCTCTCAGTTGGAAGATAAACAACTCTTGAAAGACCACAACCAAACCACAATAAGGGTTATTTTATTAGAGCCATTTATGATACTGATGGAGTGTCAGACAAATATGACTAATCCACATGAAATACATTTTATTAGCAGTGTATTAAAAAGGAAGTAAAAGTATAAGTTCAACTCTTCACAGTAAAACCAGTGACTCATTTCTTTTGAGCATCATAGTAGCACTAGAGTAAAGAAATCAGGACATATATATCCTTGCACAACAGAAGCGTACGGCAAAAGCACATGCTGACAACGATGACTTAAAGAAGGCTGTGAATGCAGATGGTACCTCTAAGATATGGATGATAGTTCCATTGGCAGGCCTAACAAACATAGGTCTGTTGTCATTGACATCTATGACTATGATGATCAGGTCCGCTGTGCCCCATAGGGGGGGATGCCCCTGGTCTGTAGCCACCACAGTCAGGTTGAAACGTTCCGACGACTGAAGCAGACGTCGAGATCGCACCAGTCCTGTGTTTGGATCCAGGGAGAACGCATCTGAAAAAGCGCAAGAGAAGACAAAGTTGTGATACTATTCTCTTTCCACCAATTATACAAGTGATTAAAAAGTAAAGTGTGGATATTTATTGGAAGAATTCAAGCTGTACCTAAGGTAGTAAATTTTAATTCAAAGCATAGTTCATTGAAAAGATTTAGTCATGTGACCCTATTGAGGATTTTATTGCATCTTGCGTCTTCATACCTGAATGGGGTCCCAACATGTTGTAGAGTACTGCGCCATTCTCGCCTTCATCCAGGTCAGTAGCCTTTATTGTTATCACAGAAGTACCACTGGGCTCATTCTCAAACACACTGGTGTTGTACACTCGCTCTGAGAAGCGCGGCCGAAAGTCGTTGATATCGAGAACAGTCACCAGGACCTGATTTGACACATTATAATGCAAAAGGATATTAGGGATAGTATTAGCTTGGGCTTTAAGATCTGCAGAGTTTAGCTCAGCACGCAGTTAAAACAATAGTTCAAATTATAAAAATTATATATATATTATAAGATAAGCATTGGCTTCAAATTCATAGATTCTCCTGGTCGACACCCTTAATAAGTATTTGATCAAGTGTTTGCATGATTTGCTATTTTTTGACTTTGACAACACAACTTGTAAAATTGGCCTATTTCTCATTTCCATAAGGGTTCAATGAATCACCCAAATACTAAAGACATATTTACAATATTGTTTATGTGTAAACCAAATATTTTTGCCATCATGAACTACGATTTCTACCTGGACAGAGTTCTCTCGTCTCTTGTTTGGACTGTCGCCGGGATTGTCTCGGGCGACAGCTGTTAAAGTGTAGTGATCCTTTGTCTCTCTGTCTAGAGGGGACAGGATGTAGATCTCTCCCTAACGCAGAAGAGAAAGAATGATGAGGGGAAGAAGTAAAAGTGTTGACTGGGAGAACATTTAGTTGGCTCTGTGTTTATGATAGAACAGAAGTCAAATACAGTCAAATATGTACTGTAGATATTTTTAGGTCATTAAAATCCTTCTGGATAAACTCGTGTTTCCTGGTGGTATGCTCCTCAGTCCTGCTAGGAGAGATAACACAGTAAAACACTCCTCACTACTCAATAAATGTTTATTTTTTTCCCCAGAGGACAGAAATTCCACATTTTCAGTGGAACCTGCTGTTCAAAGGTTATGGATTGCTTGGCTTTAACCTTTCCACTAAAATCTCACACAGTGGAATGTTACATTTACTGTAACTACTCTGAGATGTTTTTGTTACACTTTAAGCAAAGCTTTGTCATTTTGGATTTTCTAGGAAATGCTAAAACAAAACTCTAATTGCAGAAACAAAAATAAAGCAATTTTATTTACACTAGATCAGATTTTGCTGGTGTATGAGTTCACTTACAGTAGATGGTCTGATTCCAAACTTGCCCTCTCCATCTACCAGGCTGTACTCAATCACTGCAAAGAGCCCAGAATCAGCATCTGTAGCACGGACGCGAACTATGGTGGTGCCTAAGTCTACATTCTCAAACACAGGCTCCTACAAACAAGAAAAAAAGAACAAAAAAACACTCATGCAGTACAATGCTTGATGACATTGCAAAGCAAGCTCATTTTTACAGTTAATACACTGGTGGCAGTTTACTGTGGTGAATTAATTTCATGGATTTTGTGTGCTCTTATTCATAATTTAATGACTTTGTTATTTCTCGGTTTGCTGTGTTTTGTCCTTTTCGGGCTCACGTGCGCTGGTACTTTATTTAATTTAGACATAGATGTAACTAATGACACTAATAACACTGGCATCCTGAGGCTTGTACTTCTCCTGCGGTAGGCTCTTAAAATCTCCACAAATATCAAGTTTAAGCAGTGATCACAGAGAATATAGAAACATTTTAAGCAACAGTCCTACACAAATTTGCTTCAATTGTGTTCGTGTTTCTTAACATCCTCTTTAATACCTGATATGACGGTTGTACAAAGACAGGGTTGTTGTCGTTGACATCTACAATACGCAGATAAACTGGCAGCTCAGCAATCTTGGGAGGAGTGCCGTGGTCCTGAGCACGAATTGTAAAATTCAGCCATTGGACCTGCTCAAAATCTACCGTCTGGTTGGCTACGATCTTACCTAGAAAAAATGGTATCACAATGATAGTCACGGTCAACATTCATATACTATAGCCTGTGTTTAGATTTTAAATTTGCATGACAACAAGTACGGAAAAGTATAATATAAACACAATTACAATAAAAACAAGTCAAATAAAAAAATAAAGCTAGTAAATAGTAGCTTGTAAATCTCATAAACCCATATTTTCACAGAACAGAACATAGAAAACTTATTTAAACTGAGAAAATGTACCAGTTTAAGAGAAATAGTTTCTTATTTTGTTCTGTAGATTATGAGACATTCAAAGTGTTTGCAATTTTACATTAAGGAATATTATTCTGAAATCCTTTTACAGATGCAGTTTTTTTTTTTTGCCTCTGCCCTCTTTACTTCTGAGTTTACTCTCAGTTTACTTCATTAGTTGCAAAATGTTTCAAAATGTGGCACCATCCCAAGTTCTTTGAGACATGTCAAATTCAAAATGAGCTAATATTTTTCATTAAATATAAAAAATATTTCAGTTCAAACATGTGTTTTTGTTGTATACTGTGAATAAAATAAGATTAGCAAATTAGCAAATCATTGCATTCTGCTTTATTTGATGTTCCAAGTAACAGCACACAGCATCTTAAATGAAAGCAAATCTAAAACTGGTGCATGCTGCGTTTGTTGACAGCATGCAGCCAACGACAGCCCACCAACTGAAGGGTCCTCTAGTCTAACGTATCCCCCTCGAGGCAAGTGAAGCAGTTGGTAGATGATCTGGCCATTGGGACCCTTGTCTGGATCTACAGCTGACACTGACAACAGCGTTGTGCCTGGCTGAGCTCCTTCTAAAATCTTCTCTGTGAAGTTAGTCACTCCAAAAGGCCGGAAACGAGGAGCATTGTCATTTACATCCAACACGTTGATGGTTAATCTCGCTGTAGAGGAGATCATGATATGAGAGATAAGTGGAAACTACTTAGGAAATCACTTATAATAAACTGAAGGTTAAAGAGTCACTTACCATTGGGAACACTGCCTGACCTGTCAATAACATCGCTGGCATTGTCATGTACAGACACAATGATCTCAAATGTAGCTACCAGCTCTCTGTTGAGAGGGTTGCGTACAAATACCGCGCCTGAAAGTCCATATAAAGACACACAAAAGACCTGATATAGCCGGTATCCATCATCATTACTCAAAGTAAAGCTTTTTAGATCTAAATATACAACGCGGTAGAAATATATGTCTCACCTGTGTGTAGATCAATCCCAAAGGACTCCTGGAGCCCATCCACTGGGTTGTTCCCATCATCCTTTGCCTCCACGGAAATAATGTAATACTCCAACCGCGGATGCAGATCAGGGTCCTCGGCAGTCAGCGTGGCTACCACCACACCGGGCGGAGTGGACTCATTGACGTTTATCACGGTTACAGGCTGTATAAAACGTGGCCGTGAGTCGTTGACATCATCCAGGATAACAGTCAGGGTGGCCGTGCCAGACAAAGGGGGTGTGCCGCGGTCAGTTGCTATGATGACAAGACGGTATGATCCGCGCTCCTCTCTGTCAAGCGTGGTGTTGCCCACTAAGACAGCGCCAGACAGCGCTTCGACCACAAAGCGGTCCTCGGCGCCACTTTCCAACCGATACGTCAGCCATCCGTTAGAGCCAGAGTCAGCATCGGTGGCAGACAGCTGAGTCACCACAACACCTGGAAGAGACAAAGTAATGACTGGAGAGCAAACATACACACACACATTGTGATCAGGTATCACTACACCGAAGACAAAAAGCCCCTAAACCTCATACAGTGGAGGGGTAATACTTTTGTTTCAACGCCCCTCCTCCCATCCCACTCACTGACCCAGATCATAGAAACAAAGCAATGCACACACCAGTCGGGCTGTTTTCAGGAAGTCGAACGCTGAAACTGGACGGGCTAAAGACAGGAGGGTTGTCATTTTGATCCAGGATGGTGACTGTGAGAGGTACGCTGTTGTTTAAACCTCCTACGTCCTCCGCAACCAGAAACAGCTCTACACGAGGCTCCTGAAATGCCTCTCGGTCCAACTTTGCTCCCTGGCGCACAAGTATCACACCTGGAGGGAGATACAGACTTTACCATCACACTTTTTAAAAAAAGAAATCTTCTTTCTTGTTACTGGAGAGTCACAATGTTACCAGTATCAGCATCTACGGTGAAGAGGTCCACCCTGGGTCCCAGCAGGCGGTACTTCACCACAGCATTACGTCCAATGTCTTTATCCTCAGCTAGAACTGGTCCATTTAAAACTGTTACAGTGGTTCCTACAAGACAGACAGAGATGTCAGGAATGAGGAAAAAGCTGTCCTCCCAATTTAAATCAATATGTGGTAAAAAGAAAAGTCATCTTAATTATTACACACTGAAAATTATTCACGTAAAATTCTTTGCTTTTCTTCTTTAAAAAGTAGTCCTTGTTTGGGGATAGATTTAGGCTTGTCACTTATGCTGACTTTAGTCTCACATTGATCATCAGTCCTTACAAGGTAAAGGACTTTTGGAAGAAGTCTTCTGTACTGTCCCCAGGTCACGTGTTTGTTATTTGTGTTTTGAACAAATGTATTTTGTGTATCTGAAGTGTATTTATAATACAAGGCTATTTGTAAATCACTCGACAAAGTGAAAAAAAAGTCTTTGCTGAACACGAACTGTGTGTAAACAGATTCAGGAAGTGGGTTAGACAGTGCTACAGACCATGTTGCTCTGCCATGCAGTTATAGGTTGCAAAGGTAGACACACACACACACACCCACACACACACGGATGATACCTGCAGCAGAGTTTTCTGTGATTTCAGCCCTGTAGCTGCTCCTGGTAAACACAGGCCTATTGTCATTCTCATCCAAAATGGTGATAACCAAGAAGTCTGAATCCTGGTGTGTGGGACAAAAGATTCATGGAAACAAAATGCTTAGAAGACTGTGTGACACAGCAAGCAAGAGACAAATATAGGTCAGTCAACCTGCAAACTAATATAGAGATATCAGACATCAGATCAGACAGATTTTGCACTACTTTGTTGCATGCACTAATGGACTGCATTCAGACTCTTAGCGGTTCACATCTCTGCAGGCAAGAAGAACAGTTTCACACCTTTTCCCACAGATGCATGGTGCGTTTAAAGAAAACCTCACAACTGCAGTTTGATGAACTATGTTACTCTCGCTTTAAGTAAAAAGACCACATAGGAACACGATGCAGGAAGTAAAGTATCAAAAATACCAAACAGGTGGGACATAGGTATAAACAGAAGTGTCTTATAACTCTTAAAGTATCAAAATTATGTAACTTTCAAAGATGAACTTTATTTGAACTCACGTATCACTGTACCTAGTAGAGCAAAATGGGCACAGAAAAACTTTAGATTGAAAGTTTTGCTATTTTTCTTACATGAATCCACCGTTTGCACTTTTTACATTATATAACTTTTATAGTTGTGATCAAAGGATTATATACAGTCATCATGGGCATGAATGTCATGGTAAATTTGTCACCATACAACTGAGTGGTGGGTGTGTCGGGGCTGGCGGTCTTCTTCCTGGGTCCACCTTGAGGCGAGTCAGGCAATCTCCTTCACCTCCCTCAGTGGATTTCCTCCACTATCACTGCCTCCACCCTGCCCACTGAAGCTCTGGATTCCCTGCCACAAAACCATTCACTTGGGTTCACGACGACGCCTCCCAATTGGAAAACCGCTCTGATCCAAGTAAGCAGCCACACCTACTGAATCACTCCTCAGATTTCCTGCCTCACTTTGCCTCATTGTCTTTGTTCTCCTTGTGCCCTGGAGGAGACTGTAATCCTGTTCTGGTTAAACCAGTCATCTGTGCCCGTCTTCCGCTCCTGAGTTTCCCTAAGAAGTCTCCCCTCCACCTCACTGATGCTCCGCACATCTTGCCCATATTGTACATATTCATGTAAATAGTTGTTTAATATCTTGTGGGGTTGTTGTGGGTTTTGGTGTTTGTAAATGGCTTTGATATCACTGAATAAATCAAGTGTAAATTCATCGCTGAGCTTACTGAGTCTGCTTTTGGGTCCTTTCCCTCAAGCTGGCCTCCAGGTCACCTTGTGATAAACATGGGCTTTTAAACTTTTAAAACTTCGAAGTTTTCTTTTTCCAGTACAGCATGCATACATGCTTTTGGTAGACATCAACAAGCTTTTGCATAACTTAGGCTGGATATTTGACCATTCTCCTTGGTAGATTTGGTAGAATTCATATACTTTAGTTGGTTTCCTGGCACATGCTAGTTTTAAGCATGGGGTTAAGGTTGGGGCTTTAGGAACACCAATCAAAAAGCTTAACGTTTACTGCTTTATCGACTGGAAAACCAGTTTTGATATGTGTTTGGATCATTTTCCTGTTGTAGCACCCAGCTGTGTCAAGTTTCAAACATCAAGCTGCTGATTTCAGGTGAAGTTGATGATGTCTCGTCTGACCATAAAATCTATTCTCCAGAAGGCATTTGGCTTGTCCATGTGAGTCAGAACTCACCACCAACACAACGCAGAAGCTGGCCGCCCCTCCCAGAGCCTGGTTCTGTTGCAGTTTTCCTGTTAAAAGAGTTTCTCCTTTCCACTGTCATCAAATGCTTGCTCGTAGGCGTGTCTGATTGTTGGGTTTTCTCTCTGTTATGGTGGGCATCTGTTATTGTACAATATAAATCAACTTGAGGTCACTGTTGTTGTGATTTAGGGCTATATTACCCATTTGTGCCTTGTTCATCGTTCAAACTAAAGCAATCACCCAGAGTTTGAAGGGCTCATTTACATTTCATTCACATTATGGCAAGTGCTTTCGTGAAACAACTATTTGTGCATAACCTAAAAACCACGCTTGCAGTTAAATTCCCGAGATAAGCTGCAAAGACACACTATTTTATTTGCAGGCAGATGGGTTCATTGGTCTCTCTGTGAAACTGTCAGGGTGGTAGCATGCAAACACTTGCAACAAATGCACACAGGAGAGTGAGCTTACCCTACGAGCGATGCGGGGATTCTCGGGGTTGTCTTTGACGGTGATGGTGAGCGTGTATTCCGCTACTCGCTCTCTGTCTAGTGGTCTGTTGACCTGGACGACACCAGTCTGTGATACAAACAAGAGACATATTTCACCCTTATCTAAAAAAAAAAGACAAATTCATATCCTGTCACATAAGCTTTTTATTTATAGTCTATACACAGCTAATGTATATAGCAGGACTGCAGATTAAAGGGAGCCTAAACACTTCCATAGGTTAAACTAAACTGATAAACTGATCTGGGACTAAATCTAGAAGTACTTGGATGCTTCTTTATCTTCCACCACCTGCTCCACCTTTTTCAGCCTAAACCCCACCACCCAGTTCTCTCACTGTGTCATTGATGTAGAAGGCTCCATCCTGGTTGCCAGCAGTGATGTTATAAGTGAGCAGTGCGTTGCGTCCGCTGTCTGCATCTTGCGCCCGGACTCTGGCCACAGACGTGTGTACTGACGCGCCTTCACTTACACTTGTGTTGTAAGGCAGGTTAAGGAGGACCGGGTCGTTATCATTGATATCGAGAACATAAACCCCCACCAGCACCTGAAAAAAATAAGAGCCACCTTTAAAAAATAAAGGCATTCAGTTCAAGCTGGTTGAACAGCTATTAATAAACCCATAAAAACAAGACTTTATTATGATTTTTTATATCGTGGGTTATGTGACATAAAAAGATTAAAAAAACTACAGCAGTCATTCAGGTGATATATGGTATCCTACATGTGGTTAATGTGTATAGTAAGCAAATAATAGAACTAAGCCACATTTAACACACAGTAAGAGACATGGCAGAGTGTGTGGGTGCTTATGTGTGAAAGCGTGGCCCACCGAGCTGTTGCGAGACGGGGTTCCCAGATCTCGGGCTGTGACAGTGATGTTATAGAAGGCAGTGGTCTCTCTGTCGAGCTCTACATCCTTTCTCACTCGAAGCTCACCCTCCACTGGGGAAACCATGAACTCGTCTGACAGAAAAACATATAAGAGAGTGGAGATGCATATCAGTGTAGAAGGGGGTGTTCCTAGGCTTCTTATGTGACGTTATCTAAAGGTTCTCTACTTCACTAAAGGTGAAAAATGTCCCAGACCTTCACAGGACGCTGGGGATGTCCCTGAAACGCCCTGCCTCGGTTGTGAAAATGCTGCACGTCCCTTTTATACGACTATAAAATTTGGTTACTTAATAGTCAGGTTACAATGTCGCAAGGACATTTTGGACACGTTTCCAGGAAGTGTTACGAGACGGTGCCCTTCACAATAACTGTAATGTTCTCAGGATGTTCAGAGACATTTTGAGGGATTTCATAACAGTTTACCGTCACCACAGCAAATCAGTCTGATACGAACTTTGGAAATCTCCACCGGTGATGCTGTACTCCACTTTGCCGTTGAGCCCGGAGTCTTCATCCCTGGCTCGGAGCGTCCACACCCGAGGCCCTGGCTGACCTTCAGTAACTTCAAAAGGTCCCTCGTAGGCTCTGGGAAAAGTGGGTGTCACATCGTTTATATCCAGGACGTTCACCAACACCTAAAGAGGGGACAGGAGGGGAGAGTCAAATGAGAGCTGGTACACAGACGAAGGCGATCCTCGATAAAATGCAGAATGCATGTGGGAGGATTTCTATGTGCGTTATTCTGTAAATATAAATATGAGTGTTCGTCATCACTGTTGTGCTAGATGTCAGGCGAAGAGCAGGTTTTGGACACTGGTCCGTAGCTGTGACCACCAGCGCATAATGTCCGTTGCTGATCTCAAAGTCCAGCTCCTTCACAGCGGTAATTCTCCCCTAAACAAACACAGCATTAACAGAAGGTTAACATTTTTCTGCTGCTGCTTGTGACGCTTCAGCATAACTGCTCTTATGTCTCACCGTGATGCTGTTGATGTTAAAAGTCTGGATCAGGTTGCCTGAAGCGATGGCATATCGCAAGGTGCCGTTCAAACCCTCATCTGGGTCAATGGCCGTTACCGTAGCGATGGTGGCACCCACTGTCTCCGGTCCCTCGCTCAGCACTGTGACGTACTCCTCTTCGGGGAACTCCGGGGCGTTATCGTTCTCATCCACAATACGAACGTAGATGGTGGTTGAGGTCTGCATTACACACAGAGAAACACAGAAAAGCATTCACAGCTGCATGCTCTGTTTAGAGTGATTTTATTTATGTGAATGACAAAAAAACGATTAACTTGTGGCAACTGAGGCTGCAAGGGAGTCTCAATATGAGTTCATACTTCTTTTGTATTGCAATTACAATGAAACTACAATGAGTTATCATCAGTTGGGCGTGCAAAGGTCAACAACACAACAAAACACTTGTGATGCTCTCATGTGACACTGGATATTCAGCATTCACTTTATATGAAGGAATAATAAAACAAAGAAATAAAAACAGGTGCATTTTTTGCTGAAAGAATATCTTGTGAGAACCAAAACTGCAAAATCATGAAAGTGAGCCATAAAGCCCAGCCTGTTCCAACTCATTTCTGGTTGTTCAGATCTTGACACATCAGCAGAAGTAAAGGTATCACTGCAAGAGATAAAGGTCATGCAAGTTCCTGCTCCACCAGTTCCCCAACCAGTGCTGCAATAAGAACGAGCGACTAACCTGGCCCTTCAGGCTGGGGGGGTTAAATTCGTCATTCGAATTTTATAATGCTCCAAAAACAAAACCCACCAAGTGATAACCTGAATATCACCACAGCTTTGTTTACTCTAAATAGTTTTTGGCTAAATCAAAAAAAAGAAAAGACCTCAGTAAAACTTTCAAGGCCCAAAAGTGAAGTGCGATCGTTTTTCACAGGAAGATCAGTTTACTTGTAAAAGAGCTCTCTTACTGTCACGTTTATGTTTTGTGTCCTCGTGATGCCACTGGGGTCATCTCAGTCTTAATTGTGCCTGAAAAAAACTCTGATTGGAAACAAACAAAATCCCAGTTTGCTACAAACTGGATACTGAGCATTCGCAATAAACATTATTGAGATTTATCAGAAATATATTCTACCACTCCAAAACATGTCTTCTGGGCTGCAGACTATCACAGACTAAACGTCTAGATATTTCTAGACATACCTAACTAGAAGTAAAATCTTACAAGTCAGCAGACATTTCCTGATATTGTGACATCTCACAGATATAGTGGTCAGATATGCACCAGTCTGAAAATGTCCGTCAACAGAACAAGCTCATTTAGAAACAGTTTAATCACATAATTAGGGTTTGTTTTATCCACCAAAAGACTCCAGCACCCTCAACACTATGTGCAACACATGTCGAGTCAACATATGTCTTGATGGTCATTTGCTAACTACCGTGTGAAAGCTAACAATAATATAAACAATGACTGAGCGAGCTGATAAGGTAATACTTTGGTGCGATTACAGTATGCAGATGTAAAAGCCTGCATGCTGCCCCCCAAAATGTGATGATGCAACATTTTAAACTTTGCACCACTGAAAACAGCTCAAACTCTTTTAATATAAGTCTAACAGACAGGAACGCAAAAACAAATATATACATAATTTTTAAATCCCTAAACATTTATATCAATATTGCCGTTAAAAAACAAACTAGTATCTGTGAAGCTCTTTTTGCGAGAAAGGATAGTGGGTGGGTCACTGAGAGCGAGAGAGAGAGAAAGGGAAACAATGAGGAGGAGCGAATAAGGGACTGTCACGCTGCTTCACAACTCAGAGAAGCTGGAGAGACAAGGGACGATAAACCTCCCCAACTGTTCTGGAGTAAAGTTCAGACAAGTCGCCTAGTTTTAGACTGAATGGGAAGAAAGTTGAACAAAGGCTACTTGTAGATCTAGTTGAAAGCCAAATGTTTTTTATCCGGACAGCCATGGAATGGGTCTCACTCCGTCGCTCATCAGTCTGGGGAAAGAAGTTCGTGTTTTGGTCGCTTTTGCTTTGCATAGCTGGAGGTAAGCACACACGTCCATCCTTTTAAGACTCGCTTAACTGGCTGATCCGGGCGTGTATGAACTTGTCAGTTGTGTTGTTTAGTGAGCAGCTAGTTGACTGGAGTCACAGATGGATTTTCTGTTTTAGAAAAGTCACCTGTCACACACTGATATATATATATATATATATATATATATATATATAAAGCATCTACATGGACAAAACAGCCAACTTGCTGTGTCTTACGTGTCTGTACCAATGACAGTAAACCCTCTGCACACTCTGACTTTGGTATTTTAACCTCTGTTAGCTTTTTACCACATGCACTTGAACGCAGCGACCCTGTAAGCCCGTTATTTTATCCCGCGTGTCTCTAGGTTTTTACTGAGTTGGTTTGTTGCTGTTTTGAGACAGAACATCTGGCGTGGAGCTGTTTAAACCGCCCGCCATGGATGCAGCCCAGTGGAGTGTAAATCCACCTTAAAGTCAGCGACTTTGAGCTTGACGAGATCAGAAGACCCCCCCCCCCCCCCAGGTTTCAAAACAACTTGTAAAATAAATGCAGCGGACACGAAAAGAGGCGCCTGCAAAAACGCAAGAAGTTGATCCTCTGAAAGAAGTTGAGGAAAAGACTTCCTTGTGCCGTGCAGCGCAAGAACTGCACATAGTTTATCTTTTTAAGACGTCCGTAGGTTTCTGTTTTCTTGGAATTTATTGGGGATTCAGCTGGGAGCTGCGATCATACCCACACTTCATGTATTTATTTTATAAAAGGGACTTTGGGATTGGCTGAAGTTTAGGCAACTGACGGCGGAGGAGAGAAAAGATGCAGCTGTCGCCTCCGGGGTGTAGGGTCCACTTCAAACGCCGCTTAAAAACTCGGGAGAGGTTATCAGCTTTCGCCTTTAGGATTTAAATAAGCTCACCCAAAAGCGAATGTAATGTTTTACTTAAACTTTAAGCGAACTCTATACAAATCAAAGCGTTTCTAGAGCAGTTGCTTGTGGGGATTCAGGTATAAAGCCAAAACATTCAGTGACTCAGATATACCATTTGATATGTTTCTGAATTGTTTATGCAGCACAATGAAATCCGTATCGTTTAAGACAGTTTCCTCCTTTCAGTCTTGTTATGTCTTCCTTGTTGGGACGTTTCCTTCCTTTCAGCTTATGATGAAAACAGCTGTCTTTGCCACTGCCAGCAGTGGGTGTCTTCCCCATAAAAAAAAACTGGAACCAAACGGTGCCAATTTTCCAACCAGTGAGTAAAAATAAAATTACTCATTCTTTCTCTGCCTCCTTTTCTGCTCCTGTTGTGGCAGGGATTGTGCTTGGTCACATGTGCCAGATGGGCAAATCTTTACCTATGCAGCAATAAGCTGAAGATGGGGAGGGGGAGGCCCCGTCTTCGGCTTGAAATTTTTCTGGTCATCAGATTTTGAAAGGTCTGTGCATTTGTAGTAAAATCATAATATGAGTCACCAAAAGCAGCGGCCTTCATGCTGCTAGCAAGGGGTTTTCTCTCGCAAGGGCGTTTCTCTGAACAGCTCGAGGACACAGTGATGACCACTGTTGGTGGAACCTTGACTCTGCTTTCAACCTAATGCGACCTGAGATATGAAGACATTTAACTGTGCCAGAAAAAGTTTAACACTGGACGATGTATTGAAAAACAGGAAGGCAAGGTCAAAGTAAAAAGAGGAAGTTAGTTTATAATAATGAAGTCAGTTTTTAAAAATGATGTAATCCCTGGATTTTTACCATTTTTGAAAAGACAGAAAGACCCACGTCTGCTCATTTCCACGTCTGAAATGAGAGGCCACCTTCATTTTTAAAGTGAGGAAATAATCGTGCAATCGTGTTGTAAAACTTCTCACAAAGCTGTCATTACACAACCGTTTACATGCCATTTATTATGTCAAGAAGAAAAGAAAGAGGAAGACAAATTAAACACACAAAGTGCACACGTTATTTTGGAAAATGCTGCCACAAATTTAGTTTACAAAGTACCAAGGGGCACATCAGATTATTATAAGAAAATGTAAATCTCTAAACGTTGACCTGCAGCTGTGACCCATAACCACTTCCCTTTGTGACAATGTAGAGTGTAGAGCAACATATTTAAAAGGCTTCCTGTTGCTGAAAAGGTGCATCTGTTTGCCATTTCATGCCAGGGGCTTTAACTGAAACTCTCTTACTTTAGAGAGGAGCTCGTCTCCTGCTGCTTTCACTAACACCCTGTAATGGGTTTGATCATCATTACCATTACAGTGGGTGTGAAAAGGGCAGGATATGTGTTGGGAAACAACACTTGCAAGTAGAGGATTAATGCAGTTTGAGAAAACCAGATTTATCTGAAGGGTTCAGCAGCTTCTGTACCATGAGGTAATATCACTGTGCAGACTCACCACAGGGTTATTCAAGACGTCAAAGGTGGAGAAATTTTAGCAGGGTTAATATATGTTTAATCAGCACAGACTATCATCCATGTCTGAACGAAAGAAAGCTGTCAGTGGCAACATGTCCTAAACAGGTGGCATTCTGCCTTAATACAAAGGAGGGCCTGTTTCTGGGCCCTCTGGGGCTATCAGGATTCTGAGAACAGAGATCAGAGGAGGAAACTTATATGTATAATTGAGCCAAAAACACGTCTGTTGTATACATGCAAGAGAAAATCAGACTGTTCCAGACACATGGCATAGGTTGCTGGTTTGGAAACCACATCAAGACAGCTCAGGTAGTGCCGACACTGCAAACGCCACCCACTTGGCGTGCTAAAAAAAATCATATTCATTTCCTTTGAATACCTATTTAAAGATCACAGCGTTGTCGGTAAGAAATGTGTGTGCACATTAGCTCTTCCAAGCTGTTCCCCCAGCAATTAGTTAACATTTAGCTATATTTACCGAAAAAAATGCTGTCTTTACTCTCGCCTTCGATATGCATCACTTCTGTGAAATAGGTCTACAGAAAGCTTAAAGAGCTGTCAAAATGAAATTAGGAGAAGAGGAAGGTAGGGTGGGTGTGAAACAGGAGAGGCGAAGGGCTTCCTCTCCTATTGTCCCACTAGGAAGCCATGAACAGTGGGGGGATAAAAGTTTCACTTTAATCACCATCCCAGGTCTTCCTATTGCTTTTCCTAACACACAATGGCTCCAGTAGAGTTCAGCCCCGAATACAGAATTATGGCATCGACCTAACATTGTGTTACACACACACACACACACACACACACACACACACACACACACACACACACACACACACACACACAGGATGCACACATACTGTGCAAACAAATGTGCCAGCCAATGAAAGAGGAAAGGTGATCGACTGTTCTGCTGTATTTAACAGCAGCTGATTCTGTTAATATTTAGACAAAAACACTTGTGTGCTTATTAATTCTGGCTTGTTTGCACGGTGCAGCTTCCCCTTATAAATAAGTAGCACTGCCAGTAAGAGCCAGCAAGTAGTTAAATCCACTCTAATCACATTCAAAGCAAAAGTTTCTGCAGGCTTAGACGCATGTGGAAGTGCTTTCAGTGATTCACAAAAACATGGGTAGTTACTTTGGAGATTTAACTATCTAAATTATACAGCTACATAGAACAACATAACTGAACTAATAAAACATGGGAGCTTTTAAATTACTTTTCTTTCTTTGATGAAGTTTGTCAGCTTATTTTTTTCATAACTAGCAGGGGAAAAGACTTTAAACGAAGCAGTAGCTCTCTAAGAAAACTATTAATAGAGAACACACCGCAACAAGCAGGACAGCAGAACAAGTTAAAACTAGAAAGCGAAAATTTCTGAAGAAATTTTAAGTGTGCCTATGCCGCCGCTAATCAGTATAGTTTGCCATTCAAACGGCTACAGAGAGCAAAACTCAGCAGAGCAGCCATTCTCCACCATGAACTATGGTAAAACCAAACACCGCTCGCGCCTCACAGATGACAGCTTACAGTTTTGTGTAAAGATGAGGTGACTTCGTACAGCCCCAATTTGTAGACGCTGTGCGCAGAGGTTCATAAGCAGACCCGACAATGTTTGCATGAACACACTTTGAAGCATTACGTTATGGACCACTTTTCACACATAGTTGCTGTACCCACACAGCCGGCTGTAGCTTTTCATCTCATAGCCCGACACATACACAAAAAAAAAAAAAAAAAGCAGAGAGAGCACAGACTTTACACCTGAGAGGCGTGATTGCAGATGCCGCTGAGGTGGGTCCACCTCCCCTGCAGCGGCACTGCAGACCACGCCCTGCCACACACATCAAACACGTAAAATAAATATTTATGCACTTTTCATTCACTTTTTGTTTTTTGTTATTTTTACACAGTGTTCTGAATGATTAACAATGGTCTACAGCCAATCTTGTGTATTATTATACAAACTTTGGTTGTAAGATTCAGATAACTATTTAATAAAAGCTAAATATTTTATATGAGAGTAAGAAAGAAAAGTATATCTTTGTCTCATACTCTCATCAGACAATACATGAACCTCTCAATAAACAAAATATATGCTCGGCTTAAATGACAAACCGCTATTTTAGACAGTGGAACACTTATTTTTAAACAAAACCAATGCAGTTCGCCACTGACAGTGCTTACCTTTGCACATCACAGTAAACACTGAACCAAGATGGCGCCCACGCGAACGAGAAATCTGAACTACGGTGTCCTGCAGAGGACAAATGGTCAAAATTGCTAAAATTTACAACATATATGCAGCTCAACAGCGACACCTTGTGACTTATTCCAGTCACTACCTTACATATACATAACGTCTTACCTGACATTCTCGCCTGAAAATAGGGGAGGCTGTCATAAAGTTCAACATCAGTAACTTAGCGCGCACAGCTGTATAGAAACTCCGTCGTGCTAGCTAGCACGCAGTACAGTTATTGTAACTGTCAGCACAACGAAAATAAACTACACCTAAACTCGGTTTATATCTGACCCAAATAGAGTGCAGTTAATAACGTCTTACCTGAAATTCAGTTCACCAGCCGCCTGCTTCTCCTGCATTGGGTTTCCCTTATCCACGATTGAGCTCCGCGTTAGCCACCACCGGTCGATCGGTGTTTCTTTCCCCCGCATACGAGGGGAAGAGACATATACCGGTGGCTAACGCGGAGCTAGCTAGCCACCGGTATATGAACAACTCAGTTATTTTTTCCACATCGACCAGCATCATCGGCCCATATAAACGAAAAATAAGTCCAGCTAAGACAAAGACTGTTTGCGGAGCGATCAGGGGTGAAAGGAGTTAGAGACGCCTCACTGAAAGCCAAGCCTGGGTGCTTTTGAGCGAAGCGGCGCTAGCTAGCCGAGCTAGCTAGCCGGCTAGCCGGCCGGCCGAACTAGCTAGCCGGCTAGCAGCAACATCGTGAGAAATCTGTTGCTAATATGGGATGTTTTAACAAAACGAGCAGATATTTGACGTTTACACACCTACATTCTCACCTGAAAACCGGTCGATCGGCGGCCGCCTCACATGTTTCTTTCCCCACATATGAGGGGAAAGAGACACATACCGGTGGCTAGCTAGCTCCGCGTTAGCCACCACCAAACAACTCAGTTAGTTTTTCCTCATCGACCAGCATCATCGGCCCATATAAACGAAAAATAAGTCCAGCTAAGACAAAGACTGTTTGCGGAGCTATCGGGGATGAAAGGAGTTAGAGACGCCTCACTGAAAGCCAAGCCTGGGTGCTTTTGAGTGAAGCTGCGCTAGCCGGCTAGCTAGCCGCGCTAGCTAGCCAACATCGTGAAAAATCTGTTGCCAATATGGGATGTTTTGACAAAACGAGCAGATATTTGACGTTTACACACCTACATTCTCACCTGAAAATATCTTAAAAGTTTACTTTGTGACCTAGAAACACAAATAAGAGGAATATATTAAACCAAGTGGCAGCCGCCATTGTTTGACTGGTAGAGGCGTGCTTTGAATTGTGGGATATGCAGTTTTCCACCAAGCATACACCCTTGCCGTTACCGTAACTATTCAATGCTTCGTGCAACCTTAAGAATTCCAATGGTTCCTGAAAGCACCGACGCTGTGCGCGCCGTTCATATTGTTGTCATTATGGTAATCCAAATACGGGGACATACCACTAGAGTGAGCCAACACACCACAAATTAAGTGAGTGAGCAAACACACCACAAAGTAAGTAAAGTTTCACTTTCGTTCGTTCCCATTCATTTGAATGGGCAAAAACTTGCATTAAAATATTCATATTTAAAAAACTATAGAAGTAATAAACACCAAAAGTCATAGCACACCATTCCTGATCCAGCCGCACAAAATGATATAACATATATGAAGCTTGTGTCAAAACTGTGGGATGAGTTACGCGCGAAAATTTCAGGCTGAAAAAGGAAAATAATAATAACTAGAAAGCGAAAATTTCTGAAGAAATTTTAAGTGTGCCTATGCCGCTGCCAATGAGTGTAGTTTGCCATTCATACGGCTCCAAAAAAAAAATCCAAATAAGGGTAGACAGGCCGTACTACTGCTGGCATACCACTAGAGTGAGCCAACACCACAAATGAAGTGAGTGAGCCAACACTCCACAAATTAAGTTTCACTTTCGTTTCAAGTTAAGTTTCACTTTCCGTCCCATTCATTTCAATGGGAAAAAACTTGCATTAAAATATTCATATTTAAAAAACTATAGAAGTAATAAACACCAAAAGTCATAGCACACCATTCCTGATCCAGCCGCACAAAATGGTATAACATATATGAAGCTTGTGTCAAAACTGTGGGATGAGTTACGCGCGGAAATTTCAGGCTGAAAAAGGAAAATAATAATAATAATAATAATAAGAATAATAAATCCGAGCAATAGTAATAAGTGTGCCTTTTGGCATAGGCACACTTAATAATAATAATAATAATAAGAATAATAAATCCGAGCAATAGTAATAAGTGTGCCTTTTGGCATAGGCACACTTAATGAATCTGTGCAAACACAAAGAGTTAGGACCAAAGTTTTTAAAGTTTGGGATATGACTGTAATGCGGCAGGCACAACAAAGTTAATCCCCCACTGTTTGAATGATCAAGTAATTGTGTAAGTAATGTGTAAACTGGTTAATGTATTGCCTCATATTGTAGGAAAGCTGATCTTTAGGGTTTTTTTAAATAGTTGTGTAGACAAATACAGTAAAGATGTGCTAGGAAATAATGACTGGCATTTTATACACATTTAAATAGTTTAATCAAGACTCTGATTTACAGGTTAATCCCCAACATTAATAGTGAGCATAAATCAGCAGGGACAGTCATCTCCAACGCTATAATTACTGGCATTGTGGGTAGTGGTCCAACCTGCTCGAGGTTTTTATCACATAAAGAATCACGAAGTTTGCAACATCTGAAGTTTGGCTTCGTGGAATAATGAGCAAGAAACGGGGAGTGGAAGTGTTTATGTGCTGGGATAACTCAGGAAGGAAGTCCACTCCCCAAATTCTGGCATTGACTGAGACTCCACCCTGACTTTCCCAAACAGACATATGGACACACACACACACACACACACACACACACATTTACTGTAAAATTTTGCCATGGTGTCATTATAAAAGGTACACATACGTGGGCAAACTCTTCTTTCTCTGCAGTCCACCCACACACGCACCCGTGCATGCAGCCTTCCTGTAACTTTTGCAGCAGTAAGCATTCTTTAATCATCTGTTACAAAGGCAGATCATTACAAAATAATGAGTCCGTTGACAAAGCTAGAGAATGACAGCCTTTTTACGCTGCTCTTTTACAACATAGCGAGGCGTTATATAGGGTGTGCATTTTCCAGATCATGTGTCTGCTTTAAAGTGAGGTTCTGAGAGTGGCATCACACTGCCTAGCCTGAGGATGAGCTAATTTTGTTGTGTTTTTGCAATGCAATAATCATTGAAAGCACACAATTTATGTTTATCTATTCATGCATTCCACTGCAACACTGAAGAATTCACAACAGGATGTGGTTGAGGCAGAGAGTGAGAGAGGGAGAAAGGTTTATGCAATAAGCTGAGAACGGGCTCACAGCTGTGCAGCCGGTTTCCTGAATGTATATGAGTGTGTGCAGAAGATCTTTGAGCGTACCATCCTTTGAGATATTAATACACATAATCGATACACAACAATTGCTGTGTATTAATACCAAACAGCAAGATGATATTTAAAGTTAATAAACAGAACTTCAGTGGGATTTTTTTTTATACTGTCCCCATTTTAAGAGATGAAGAAGTTCCTGCCTATATTTCTGTAGCTGACAAAGAGGAACAAGAGATTTAACTCCCTCAGGACATTTGTATATTTTTCAAGACAGCAAACTATGCATGGTTTTTAACCACAGTTTAAATGTACAAAATAGGAAGCAAACTTTGCACAAAAACCCAGGAAGCATGCAGAAGTGTGCCACTAAAGCCCATGTTAAGTTTGGCAGGTGATAAAATTACTGCTTTTACTGTGGTTACTTGTGCAATGACTCACTTTACCTGGCAGGAACTCAACTCAGCGCAACTTTTAGGTGTGCAACTAATTTCAGCAGACCTGCCATTTATTTTCTACATTCATTTCAAATTGCTCAAAACATGTTATTATCAAAATGTCACTGTAGGGTTTTATCCTTTGCTTTGCTATCTTTGCTTATCTTTCGTTATGTAATTTTTCCCTGGCAGTTTGTACCCTGGAAAGGCCCGCTGCCAAACCAGATGCGACTTATATTTGTACTTCCTTTTTTCCTCTGGTTTTTCTGGGTCATCTGTAATAGACAGCTATAGGGAATTTGTGTGATCTGAACCGAGCAGAATAATAACAAGAATGGCTATTATTGCTTTGACCTTGTGACTCTGTGTTTGTCATTATGGTGAAATATAGTGCTGGAGACTTAGTTTAGTAAGTCTGTAGTAGGAACAACCAGAAAGGTTGCTTTGAGTACTTTGAGCTTCATGGGAGTTGTTGAAACAAAATAATAATAATAATAAAAAAGCAATATATAAAACATCAGCAAATAAAAGACTCTTTTTTTTTTGTTTTATTAGAATGAAGAAGTATAAACTTATATGATCCTACTTCTCCTTCCTGTCTTCTCGTTCCAAAGTTATACCAGCAAATGATCCGTCAGTGACGCACTCCACACTGATATGTATACGTAAAACATGTGCAGTTATACATCTATACATCCATTCAACTATACTATACATATCTGTACCCTTGGATTGACTCACACTCACAGCCACTTTCTTACACTTTACTCTACACCTACACTTTATCCCAATTTTAATAAATAATCATATTTATACTACATTGAAGTGTTATTAAATAAGCAAACAGAAATAAATCAATATGGCACAGTCTCACCCATGAGTACACACAGTGAAGATGCAAATGATCTGAGAACTCATTTGCATCACTGTTGTAGTTGGTGTGATCCTATTAAAAGCTGGCCACAAGTTTCACTGTCCCGCCTCTTTCAGTAGCGACACCCTAACATTAGCATCCCTAAACTGAAACATTTCTATGGATACGTAGAAAGGAGGAGGTACCATCTGAAAGGAAGTTATCTGCGTTACCTACATTCTTCCATTGCTTTTGTCTTTTCTCTCTAGCCAAAGGTGAGACACACCACGCCCAGCCCCATTCCACGCTGATTGCTTCTCCTCCCCACCTGTACTACACCTGTCCTGAAGGTGCAAGAGTCAACATGACGTGCGTCCAGAAAGGTACCCTGCTTTCCCCCAACGATGTTGTGAGGAGCACTTGGCTCTTCACAGCCCACAGTGACCAGCACTGTCATCCAGGAATGGGCCCAAGGAATTTTTCTCACCCACACCGTAACAGCACATTGCCACCAGGAGTGAAGATGGATCGCATGGGCCACAACCACTGGTTGATTCTAGAGAATGTGAAACCTTCGGACCAGGGCCGCTACTGCTGTGGGATTCTAGAATTCAATAAACATAGCTTGGTGCAGAAAGCCTACAACCATGTTATTCTACAAGTTATACCGCGTAAGTATGTCAAACGCTGTGAATGTGCACTAAGGTTATCAATAATATATTTTGCAAGAAGCTCAGGAGCTGATGTTGCTGAACAGTGAAACTGTTTTGACACGAGTGAGAACCGATATATTTATCTCTTTCCAGCAAGGAAAGGATTTCAGAATTGCACTGTCTGGGATCCCACACCAACTGCAGGTACTGCAAGTAAGTATGAAACATTATTCAGGCCTTCAACCAATAAATGTCTGAGGCAGTTATTTCGTGATGTTATTAAACTCACAGCCTGTCTGTTGCTTCCCTAGGCTCTGTGCCAGTGGCCTTGGCTATAACAGCCTGCATCGTGGCTCTGCTGTCCCTGCCTCTTATTCTAGTGCTCGTGTACAAACAGAGGGAGAATTCACCGTTAGGAAGACGTATGTATTACTGATGTGCACAAACAGCTACACACACACACTCACACTTAATTTCCACCTTTGGGCCACATAAGTCTCTCACACTGGACTTCCCATGGTGTTTGTTCTGACACGTTTCCTGTCAGTGAGCTCGATTAACTGTATTTCACACAGTAGGAAGTGCATTCATAGTCTTTTTGTAGTGTTCCGCTTTGTTTCAATTCATTTACAATGGCCCATTTCCTATTTCCTCTCTCCCAGGTGGACAAGAGCTAGTGAGGATGGACAGGTAAGGTTTCCCACAGGCAGCTGATCTCAGCGACCAGCTTCAAAACACAGCTGCTCTTTAGAATAATAGACTGTGACCATAATGGCCACAACACTTGTGACACAATAGCTAGATTAAACCCACTAGCCTCATTAAAATAAACTAGTTAAAACCATGTATACATTTTTTTCTTTTGCCATGATGTGTCCTGTATATGCAAATCCTACTGCTAATCATTTAAGTGTAGTGTTAAATTGTCATTACAGAAAATCCCTTATTAAATCCAAAGTGACAAACATGAAACTCTTGCATGTCTCTAGGAAAGTTTTGAAACAGTTTACTGGGTCATATTGAAAGTTGCTCACTTGTAATCATGCTTCTTCTTCATGTATATGTGTGTGTGTGTTCAGTGAGGCTCTGGGCCATGAAAACCCAGTGTTTCGAGGGGGATCACCAGAAACAAAGACCCGCACTGTTTCTCAGATCATGACCAGGCAGTCATCCGAGACAGGTCGCCACCTGTTGTCCGAACCGGGAACACCCCTTTCTCCTCCGGCACATGGCGACGTATTCTTCCCAGCAGAAGGTAGGACCCCCCCCACCCTGCCTCACAACTTGTACTCATACAATATTCATGCTGAGACTGAGTCGCTGACATAAGGGACCTTCCACTGGTAAACATCAAAGCCCAAAAAGGCAGTGCAAGTCATCTCACTTTTAGAGGTCATTTACATGGCTTAGTGTGTTATATCTGTTGTTCCGATATTCTTATTGTTGTGAATGAATGCAAATCACTTTGTTCACATTTATTTCACACTCAAAAAAAGAAACACTTAAAAAAACAAAAATGAAAAAGTACCGGGATATGCGTGTAACTGCATTGCACACAAGGGTTTTGCAAGACACCTATATCAAAATGTGCACTCACTCTGGTAAAAGACTGATGCAATCAAGAACCACTAGTTCTTTCTGTGCTTTTGCTGAAACATCCTGCGTTTGGTGGAAGTGTTGGTGGAAAGATGCTCGTGAATTTGTAGTGCGTAGCTGCACACTCAAAAACAGCTGGGCTGAGTCTCGCATGACTCTGAAAATATATTGTGTAGGAGATTTCATCCCCCCCCGCGCACACACACACACACACACACACACACACACACACACACACACACACACACACGAAACCACCCCCTTACACTGTCCTCTTCTTAATTCTTCTCACAAGTCATTCTCCACCCATCAGCACTCTCATTGAACACTAATGGCTCCTTCAGTTGTTCCTTCTGACTCAACTTGAAATAATATTGAAACATTAGACACGGTTAAGGGGTTCAATCCTTAGTGTTTTTCTGCCGATTCCTGGGACACCTGTGCAGACATTCCAGGCATACTGAGGCGGATTGCCCCCATTTCCTTATAGCACGGTTTGAGATGTGCATGGGAAGAGGGTAAGGTACAACTTACTGAGTATACAGCCTTAAGCAATCCATAAAGGTTTCAACACTGTAATAGGTGAATATATGGACAAGCCTTTCTGAAGCTCAAACAGAAATGAGAAACATAAACATAAGGTAAAATTGTGCCATATGCTGCAGTTTTCGCCTCTTCAATCAAACATTATTCTTTTACTGGGGAGCTGGACGCCTTTTCCATTTCTTGGTGTGATCTCTATGTTTCCCGTCTGCAAAGAAAAGTCAAAATTATTGATAAAACCTTCATATGTTTGACATAAAAAACAATATCTTTGACATTTGTCAAGGAGGATTTTCCATGCCGGAGCTCATTTCCTTCAGTGGTCCACAGATGTTATGTTGAAATACACAGCTTCTCATAAGGTTTCATGTTACGTGGATGGAGGCCACACTTTAGCTTTCTTCTTCATTTTTTCCAACTTGCTGACCTTAAACTTTGCGGAATTCAACAAGCAGCACTTCCCTGTTATCGCTAGCATGTCGCAACCCAGACCCAAGGCCTTGTTGTTCTGCTTTTTAATGAGTTTTCAGAAACACGAGTAGTTCTGTGGAACTGATCAGTCTCCATGTGTGTCTGTAGTACTCTGAGATGTGGGAGTTATGGAAAAAAAAAGTAAAGAAAAGGAAATTCTTTCAATTTTTTCATTTGACTTTTGAAAGATCGGGTATGTTTGAGGCAGGAAGTGCACATTTGCATGTTCGAACACCCCCATATCTAATTTTCCACATAACAAAAAAAGGAAAAGAAAAGAATTGTGTGTTTGTGTAGGTGGATAGTGATACCTACAATGATTTCTGTGCTCTCACCGACATGCACTCTCTTTGCTTGCAGCTGCCATCCCTGAGTTTCCAGAGTTCCTGTAGGTTTAAAGAGGAGCTGAACCTCAATCATCACTCAAACTGCTGATCTGGAAACAGCCCCGCAACTATCTTCCTCTTCTCTCTGCCTTCAGACTGACGCTCTCCTTCGAGCCATCTCAGAATAATCCCGGATTTTAGTCTGTACGTTGTCTGGACCCAAGGAGGGAAAAAAGAAGGCTGCATTTCTTTGATTCATAAACTACTTCCACCTGCAACAACAGCTGCAGGCAAAAAGTGAACTTTGGCTCGTGACGACTTGTTGTGCTTCATTTTACATCCAAACACTGGCGATGGCTTGCAAACCATTCATTCGAATCAGGTACCTCGTTTGGATGAAACACACTGCTTATAATAGTGTTGGCATGTTTTTGATTCCAGCCCTAAATAACTCACTTTGCGTGACTGTCTGTATAATTTGTGTCAGTATTGCGGTTTCTATATGTCAGCAAGGACACCAACCAAAGATCTATGCTATAGAAAATGTGCAGGGGTGGCATGTTGTTTAGGGCAAGTCAAACCCTAAAGAACTCACAATGATTTCTGTAAATTTCCTGTGTCACTCTTGTGGTTTCTTTGTAACTGTAAGGGGGCCAACCGAAGACTTATTGTAAATCTGTCTTTATGTATTTGCTAAATGCACAAGCTGTCTAAGAAACAATCCTATGTAAAAGACCCCACACAAGACTACTTTTTAACTTGTTGATGTTGTAACCTTTACACAAGAAGGCAGGAAGGTTACATCTCCAGGAAGCAAACAGTGTTGTTTTTGTTTTCTTTCTTCTTCATGTTTTTTTTTTTTAAAAAACCGAACAACTGGTGTGAGGACGACTTAACACCCTTTTCTCCCTTTAGTCATTTTACATAAGCCGTCTGCACCAGCGAACTCTCAATCATCAGAGAAGTGCCAAAGGTCTTGTACAAAAAAAGAACAGTTTTTGCTTTTACAGGCATTATGCTGTTCCTCTGTTTTAACTTGAACTTGCCATGTTTTCTATTTCTTCTTTGCTACCTCAGCTATGCGTAAACTCTGTTGTTTTAAATACTGTCTTTCCTTCCTGTGCTTCCAGAAACGCAGCCCTTCACAGTGGCCTTAAATATTCTCATAAAGTGCTGAAAATTGCAGGAAGAATTTAGAAAAAGCATTCAGAAAAGATGTTCTTGCTTGTGCTCGTGTACAGTTCAATAATTCTAAACAAAATGTTTATTGTTTTTTACTCTTGAATGTAGCTGATTTTTATTAAATAAAGAACAACAACAAAAACCTTAAAACAGTTTAATCACTGCAGTGGAAGTAAATCTTTTATCAATATTTTTGTTTTTTATTTTCTTTATTTGACTGTGGTAAAATATATTGTAGTATTCATTTCTATTTTATTAGTACGTGTGCAATGGGGCTGTTTGATAAATATCAAATATTTCAAGTGAAAGTGCGGGAAAAAAGCTTTAAAATGTTAACCTAAGATCAGTGAACACAACTTGGCTTAAGAGAAGAAGGGCGAACGTATATATGACAGCATTTTTGATATTATTTAGTGTGACTGTAAAAACCACCGGTGGGTTTTTTTTCACACTGAGGTGTACAGGAGGTGCTTGGAGGAAATCCTCTCTAGAACGATGTGTAGCAAGTGTACAGTTCGGGTTATTATGTAAAGGTGTTTTTATTCTCTAAGAGTTAATGATTGTTTTTTGTGTTTAAATGCTTGTGTTTTCCATTATGCCTGCTTATGTGTGTCTGGGTATGTGTGTTTTTAAAAAAAATCTGGACTGTGACCACATGTTGACATGAGTGCAAACGTTAACAAAATACAAAAAGGCTTGTAATTAGCATGTTTGTTCTGTATATTACCGCTGAATCCTGCTATTAGTGGCTTTTATAATAAAGTGGCACTTTAAAGCCTTGTGTCTCTCAGTTGTTCCTTTCAAATGGCAGGTCTCCAAAACTATTACATTACAAGGACATACTGCACTTCTGTCTGGGGAGCCATCACAGATAGAACAAGGTTGTTCCACTTGTGTGCTTCTAAGATGGTGCACACCAGAGGGAGACCGGCATTGAGGAGAGAAAATGATAAAACAAGCTTAGCATCTTGTTTCATGAGAAAAGACAGAGCTAGATGACTGATAAGTGAAAATCCCCGGTGATGGCCATTGTTCTCTTCCCAGCTTTTTCTCCAGCTTTACATTGACTGTTTATACAATGCATTAAAAAATGTGCATTATTATAGGTGTAAAGTAAATTTATAGCACAAAACTCAAGTACAAGTTACATGACAGTGGATGCCTTTGTGACTCATACAGTACTGTACATTATTCCTTCTGTATAAGCACACAAAGGGGAAAAGAAGAAATGTGAATTGTGGCTTTCGTTTTGACAAAATGAAAGCCATTTAACTTAAAGAGAATATCAAGAAACCACTATATTTGTCTTCCTGCATTTTATATTTGCCATATTTGTGCCTTAATTAGGTCAAGCAGATAAGAAAGCATTAAGCAGACCTTAACAGAACCCGTGTCTCGGACAAGAGTGTGAGTAAGATCAAAACTGTTATGTATAAGAAGCTGAATCCTCTTAACCAGCATTATTCAACTTTACTCATCATCATTATTTGTCCTGAAACTCACCTTGAAATTACATTTAAGTATATTTCCCAGTTATTATTTTAACATCTATTTCTTAAATATAACACTTACATGTGTTATTTGAGAGCTTATATCCATCATTAGTACACTGAAAATAACCCATCTGTCTGCATACTGCTGGAGCCTATGCTAGGTATCATAGGGGCAAGAGGGAGGGTACACCCTGAACAGGTCGCCGGGCCAACACATGAGTCCAATTTAAAAAAATGGGGTAAATTACAAATCCCCAAATAGCGCTCGTAGGTGTCTGTTTTGTTTTCCCAACACAGCTGCAGTGAGTTTACTTTAATATCAAGTGCCAAAAATAACACATTCTTTTCATCCACTGAGCTGTGGCGTCTGGCAGTACTATTTACGTCACAACCCAGATTGCGGCGGCGCTACGTGTTAGTAAATGTGGCCCATAGAGACAGAACTATTCATGTCTACCTCATGCATGCACACTTACAAACACAAAAAATGGTTAGTTATTTATTATCCTGATGAATTCAGATTCAATACTCTCAGTGATCTGAGAGTAGCTAAAGGAAAAAATTGTTGGAATTGATATTAATAAGATATGTTTGCAGCATGTTGTAATGCCATGCTTACTGCTGTGCCCTACCGACAGAGGTGGCGTGCCGTCATCTTCCACGGTGACCGTTAGTCGGTACTCGGACTGGCGCTCTCGATCGGGAGGGGATGGGCGCGTCACCATCTCTCCGGTCACTCGGTCCATGCGGAAGGTCAGGTCCTGGTTTCCAGCAGTGAGGTAGTAAAACAGCATGGCATTGGGACCGATGTCCCGGTCTGTCGCCATCACACGGACGACTGATGTACCTCCTCCAACGTTCTGCAAAATACATCAAAAAAGAAGCCTTGTTAAATTATGGATCATCTGTGGTAGACTATAATAAAACTTAACAGGTGAATACTATTTCCGTATACACTGACATCACTGGCTTGCTTAGCTTAGATCGTGTGTCGAGTGCATCCCTACCTCATTCACGCTGACGTTGTAGCCCCTCTGGCTCTCAACAACTGGCGCATTATCATTAACGTCCAGTATGTTGATGGTGAGAGAGTGGTCCGTGTGTCTGGGAGGTGAGCCATTGTCAGTGGCACGGACCTAAAACAATACATGTGAACTGATGTGCATTAGAACACAAGCCTCAGCATGCATTTTGATACCTGGCATTAAACCCCACAGAGGATAAATAAATGAAACGCATGCACTTTGAATACTTTATTAAAATCCGTTTTCATTAACATCAATAATATTAAAACATGACGAGTAAATGAAAAACACTAGTGCCTTTTGTCTCTACAGAACAACAGTCTCAAAAAATGTCTATTTGGTTTTCAATTAAAAGCATCAAACATAAGGCCTGGGGGCCAGAATCGGCCCAGCAAACACTCCAATCTGGCCATTGAATGGCTTTGGAAAATGTGAAGTAAGATCTCGGACTTTAAACTGTATTTTCTGAACTTTTTGTACTAAAGAAAGACCTCCCTCATTGCCATTCATCCTAACAAATGTGATTAATTAACTCTTTAATGGTTAAAAAATTAAAGATGTTTTTTCATAATCTACCACAGAGATTTTTCTTCGAATTAATAAGAACTTCATGTTTTATAATTACTGGACAGTCTGAGTCTAAGCTACCAGAACTTCCTCTGTAATTTTACACGCTTCTTAGAATTTAACCTCAATGCGTCACACTGACCAAGACTCAATGTTGAATTGCACTTCTTTTTCATATACAGAGATATTTCAATGATTTTAATATCTAATTAAACTTCCTAAACAGTGACAGAAAGGGGGGTTATGTGTGTGGCCCAACATGTAAAATGTGTTTGGAGTTCCTGGTTAAAAGTATGACAAGTAATTAGTTCATTGTTGTGCTGAATCAGGGATGAGGTGTAAGTTTAGAGCATGAATGTGAAAGAGACACAGGTGTCTGGTAAAACTGTCCTACAGTAACTATAGTAATCTGACCTTCAGTAGATAGCGGTCTACAGACTCCCTGTCCAGAGGAGCATTGACATAAACCTCTCCGTAAGTGTTGTTCACAGTCTTGATCATGAACACATCTTCCATGTTGCCTGCCACCAGAGTGAAATTGACCTGGCAAAGAGCAACAAGTCAGAATGAGTGAAAGAAAAATGGGGGCAGACAGTCACTGACTGAATGTCAGATGATTACTTCTACTTACTGCAACCAAAAATGAGAGTGTGGGTATTTTTAATAGCTTTTCTTTCACATTAAGAAAGTAAATCAAGAAATAAGAAGTGAGAGTCCACAACCTGCGCAGTAGGAAGTAGCAAAAAAGGAAAATGTGATACTGGCAGCTTAAGTTGGCCATCGAGATGCCAAAATCTAAGAGAGTCGATGTGAAACTGAAATAAGTTTAATTTGACTTCTTGTATTGCAATCTGAGGAAGTAAATATTTGTAGTACTAGTGCCAGATTAAGAGATACACAACCTAAAATAAGGGAAACACAAGTTATAAATGTCACATTCACTTTTGAGATGCCGGGAAAGCACGCTTGCTTGATTCAGGATGTGTTAGGAACTAAGAAGTGAAAAAATAAAGCACCATATTTAGGAAGCAACGTCTTTTTTGCTCTTTGTCAGCTGTTAAGTGCAGTAAAACGTAAAGTAAAAGATATGATATTAAGCGCCACACACAGAAGATCTTTCATTATTTTCTGCTGTTTTAAAAAAACCCTCACCAGTCCATTTAAACCAGCATCTCTGTCCCTTCCCAGAACTACTGCCACCTTTGTACCCTTGGGTGTGTTTTCCGGGATGGCGCGTGAAATATCAGATGTGATGTCAAACTCTGGACTGTTGTCATTCTCATCCAGAATGGTGATGGACACCTGTACAGAGGTACGATCGAATGGAGGTTAAATTCCACATTTGCAAAGTAATACTTACCTTGAACATTAAATAAACCCGGGCAAACAAAACATAATGATCACATTACACAGCAAATGCATTTACTGTTGTACTTAACATTCCCCATAAAAAGAACGTAAAGTCTTACCTTCTGCAGTTCCAGAGAGGGATGCAATTAATAAAAGAGGAAGGCCATTAGCTTTCTGCGCCAGAATAGACACAAACACATGAAGTAATAAATCCACAAGGCACAATAATAGGAGGGGTAGGCCCGAAACAACACCATTCACAACAAAGGGGCGTACCACAGTGGAGTCCTTTTTGGGTCCTCCATCATCAGCGACAACAGTCAGCGTGTACATATCACCCTTTTCTCTGTCCAGCAGGCCTGTCACTGTGATGCGGCCCTGAAACAACACACAGACACGCATCAGCAGATACCGTAACCATCATAGAGTCCATACAAGATGTATGTCCCAGTGTGACAACGACGAAAACAGAAGAAAATTAACAAGTATCACACAAATCAACAAAGGAATCCCCATTTCTCATCTATCAAAGGAATCAAATGACTTCAAAGCACCTAAAGCACTTTGATCAGCTTACAGTCATACAGCAACACGAGTGTTAGCCTAAATCACCGGGGACGAGGTGTTACTGAGTCGCATTGCGGTTAATGGATGAAGCATATTTGACGGAAGGTAGGCGCAGCCTTTGAAGTGCACACACACGAAAACAAGGCATGCACACTGTGATCAAATCATCAGTGACCTTTCTTCCACCTCTTCCTCACCGTGACGCTGTCTATCTTGAAGAGGGCCAGAGCTGCGGGCGACGTGTCGGGGTCGAAACGGTACTTCAGCTGGTTCAAGTTGTCGGCAGACTGCGCCTGCACCTGGACCACCTCTGTGCCCGTGGCGATGTTCTCACGAAGCGAAGCCTCGTAACCAGCGGAGAAGAAGGCCACGGCCTCATCCAGCTCATTAAGTAACGTGACGTAAACGGTGCAGAAGCCGCGGTGGAACGGCGGAGCTTGGTCGGTGGCTGAGACGTTCATGAGGTAGGAGGTCTTGGTCTCGTAGTCCAGGTAGTCCACAGTGGTAATCAGGCCGGTGCTTACGTCCACCTCAAACTTGCGGTCTGAGCCGGATACGAGGGCGTAGGCGACGGCTCCACCATCACCTGAACAGCAAGAGAGGAAAAAGGTGTCATTTCAAAGAAAAACAACTTATAATAAAAAGGTGTTTTTCCCCCACCTACTGTTACTAAGAATAACAACTTTAAAAGTTTGTAACATTGTTTCGATGAAGCTATAGTTACAAAACACAACCTTTTTCCTCAAGTCTGTTTTTTATTAATCACAGTTGTCAACGCTGCTCTTTTGGCTATATGATGTTTATTTCGGTTTCAGGCCTGATCCTGATCTAATGTTTTGGAAAATGTATGTCACGGTACAAGATGCGTCAGAAGCTGCCTAAGCAACACTTTACCCGACGGGAAGTGAATAAGAGGAAGTTTGTGCCATGGAGCAGAAGTAGTGATTTAAATGCCAATTGCGATGTTTCGTGCGCACCATAGTTACAAAACCAGAGGGGAAAAAAAATAAAGAAGAGGTTGGTTTGTTCTCTTTGTGGAGGCACCCACTAGTGTTAGGTTTATTGATCTGCAAGCTGATGATCAAAGGCACAAGCTATGCTAAATAGCACAGCTAAATATGTATTTCCATTTGGTGTTAGATGAAGAAAACCTGATGCTGAATGGTCATTAAAAAGATCTGGAATCAAACATTCCCTTTTCTTGCCATATTTGAAACCGAACTTACCAGTATCACGGTCAGTGGCACGCACCACAATCACAGAGGTGCCGATGCCAGCGGTCTCTCTCAGGCCCAGACGGTTGTACTGTTGCTGGGTAAACACTGGCACCTCATCATTGGCATCGTCTACGTATATGATCACCTGAGGAGGAGACGGTTCACATTTCCTAAATAAATATATCGAACAGCCACATAAAAGACAATAATTTCACCTCCAAACAAATTGATTATAATGCACATATAATATATTTTTCATCGGATGTGGTTTCTCTGCTTCTCACCCTCACTGAGCTCCTCATGCTGCCCTCATCACTGTTGTACGCCTCCACTTCCAACATATGGGAGCTGCTGGTTTCTCTGTCCAGAGCCCTGAGGCCTCTTGTCACCAGTCCGGTGTCTCTCTCTATACTGAACAGATTGTTGCTGTTCCCTGCATGCATCACAAACACGAGCGCACAGACAGAGAGACAGTGAAAGGAAAGGAAGGTGAGATGAAGCCAAGAGACCTGAACAAAATTGCACATTTAACCTAGGTTTACTGAAGTCCACTACGTGGGTCATTTCATTTACTGACATGGCAAATTCAACTTGTTTAAAGAGCCCGTCATCACAAATACTCTGACTCTTTGGCAAGACCTGACTCATATACACTGAGTAAAGCTAAAGCACAGGAACCAAGAGGAATGATCAAATCAGTGAATCTTGAGAATTTTACTATGTCGACAATTTTCTAAAGAACGTATCTTCACAAAGCTGCCATCACATATTTTGAGACTGTGTTTAAACTTGTAGACATTCAATCAGCGAACAGAATGACCACGTGCAAAGGTTTTCTAAAGGACTGCGACACTTACCAGTGAGGATCCTGTACAGGACTCTCCCATTCTCTCCCTGGTCTGCATCTGTAGCTTGAACCTTTACAGACCAAAAATGAAAAAACAAATAAAGACATCTGCATTTTCTTAAAACACCTGCACAGGATCACTGAACCTAATCAAATGCTAAATAACATGGAAAAGCAAACCAGCTCCGAGAAAGGAAACAGCTCTGCAGTTGTTTTTGCTTTAAAATTGGCAAAGGCACGCTTTAAAAAAAGTGATAGTCTAATGGCAATTATTGCAACTTTATGTGAGAGCTATCATTGCTCAAAACTAAAATCATGACGGACTTAAACAGTTGGATTTGGTTATCACAAGGTTTGAGCATCTCAGTTTTTCTAGTCTCTTTCTCCGATGATAGACAGAACATTTCATATGCACTTTTAATAATTGTCAAGGCAGAGGGAGAAATCTGTATACTATCCCATGCACCACACATTGCCGGGTGCCCAGTGTCTTGTTGCCACAACAACCTCTTCGCAGCTTGGCAGCAATAAACTCTCTCTCTCTGTGTTACAGGCAGATGGCCAGAAACACCCCAAAAAAAGCCAATCTCAGCACAGACAGCACGACTCCACAGCGTACACAGATAAACAGTGAAACCTATTGGGATGCTGGTGAATGGGCCATGTCATACGACTGACTTTCTGAATCCAGCATTGTCGCCGGCACTGGATGAGGCCGACTTTATGTCACACCTCGCTTCTCTGTGAATGTGTCAAAATCTGTGGAGGTACCTACAAAGTGCAGACTTATATGCACACAGAAGAAACGCTTATTCAAGCACATTTACATGTGCAGTCAGGTGCACGCATATAGTGAGACCCACACTCTCGCGGTCTCTGTCTTGCCCTGTGTGTCCTCCTTTGCTTGCTCTCACTCCCTCCGTGAAGAGGGGCCCAACTTCAGTCTCATTAGTTTTATAAAGAGATGTAGAGAGGAGAGGAGAAAGAGGAGGTGAGGGGAGGGGGAGACGGGAGGAAAAAAAGTGGCTGGGGGTCAGATTGGTGAGTGATGAATAGGGCACTACACAGCGGAATGCACCACTTGGTCCATAAAAGGGGGTGCCTGAAAGTGCAAGACTACATTGCGGAGCCAGATGTTGGAAGTGCAATCGTGTGGTGTAGACGCACAGCTTTTTTTTAAATCTAAGACTCTGTGTGACTGACAAAATATTTTATTGTCTTTGGCTCTGTGTCATTAAAGCAGCTGAGACGTATTACTTCTGTGATGCTGTTCCTGAGACTTTACCCCCTTTTCAACCCCATTCCCCTCTTCCTCCCCAGCGTTTCCCCCTCTGTTTCTGGGAAAAGCCGTAGTTTGAGGGGGGAAAAACAAGAGCGTGCAGTTACAAAGTGTGGATCTACAAAACAGATCTGACCTCAACTACTGGAACGAAGCAAAGTTCTGCTTTAAAGTCTCCAAAGTGTCAGCGTGAGTATATATTTTCAAGGGATTTCAGCGTCAATATTAATTGCTAAGAATATACCACAACAGTAAATTATTGAAATCACTGGAGATGTTATATTGCTAGAATTCATTTTGTTTCTACTAGAAATTAATTATTAGTGAAATTGCGTGCACAGTCAGTTAAATTTGCAAATGTGAATCTGACAAACAAAGCGTGCTAGAAAAAAGTTTTGTTGGTTTCAAAACTAGCTGAGTAGTCAGATCTGGAGGAGCAACAATGTGGGGAGAAACAGAGGGAGAGCACCTTAGAGCCAGGCTGCCGAGCTTAAGAACAGCGCGTCTAATCACGAATATGTGCAAGCTACAATATGTGTGGGTGAGAAAGAAAGTTTGTGTTTGAATAGCCGTGTGTTTGTGTGTGTGTGCATGCATGCGAGTGCGGCGTATGTGCTTGGAGGCGCTGACTAATGAACTGACTCTCTAACGAGCCATCCTGCTCCACTGGCCTTTTCACAGCTTTCCTGGCATTTGGTCTTAAAAATAATTTCACGTCCCAATGTGTTTCCCTTAAACCGATAAGCCATGCTTTGTCTCCACTGAATTAAGGACGATGACATTTACAAATGTTACTATGCTGAAGATGGGAGGGAGGGACGGGGGTGGGTAATTGGAGACTGGGGTAGAAGAGGTGGGTTCCTTGCATTTTACAAGAGGGCAATTTAATAAACCCAATTTGTTTTACATTGAGGAAAGCCTGTCAAGCATTGACTGTTTTGTAGTCCTTGATTTAATAGCTACATAATTGCCGCAAATGCCAAACAGTCCCTGCATCTGGCTGTGCGTGCAGGCGTTTCTATGCATATTTGTGCATGTGTGTCATTGTGTATAATGAGCTCTTGAGTGTATGAGCCTAATTAAGCAAAAACATGAGAATAGGCCTAAAATAAACCTAGTCAGCAAAGTTAGGCTTGGCTGGAGATGCAAGCACGTCAAGAGAGCTGTTATGGCACTTTGATGGAGGCTGACCACACACACACACACACACACACACACACACACACACACACACACACACACACACACACACATGCATACACTGAAATTAGCCAAATAGACTAAAACCAACACTCACACAATCTCTGAAACATCCTGACTAATATAGCTTTCTCCTTCCAGAACCGAGACAATATGAACACCACTGATCCGGGCTCCAACGTCACCTTTACTTCTAACACAGAAAACATCACTCTGTCCACCCTCACCACCACTGCCACCTCTGTCACCATTCGACAGCCCCCATCTTATTCTTCAGACATCCACGACCCAGAATTCACCATCATGGTGGTGCTGGGGCTGTCGCTGCTGCTGGCAGGGTTTGCAGCCTTCCTGGCAGTGTGCCGGCCCTCTGAACAGGACGGGGACTCCGAGGCGAGCTGCGGGCCGGGGGAGAGTTCGACTCGTAGAAGGAGGACGTCCAGCGAGCCCCAGCTGAAGGTGTGGAAGAGGCTGGGCTCGTATCGGCGTTCGTACAATCTCTCCTTCAGACGGCCGCCTCATCGCAGGCCGCAGGAGCGCGAGAGCACACGCGCTCCCCTGCCTCCAACTCAACAGACAACACAGCCAGAGGCCAGCGGAGAACCCCACCTCACTGTGCCTTGTCTATTTGACTATGTTACCGAAATCTGACTTGAAGAGCACCTGAAGGACGATTGACTGTGCAGCAAACATCACTAATACCAGGAGAGAGTGAAGAGTGCATTTATAGTATTTCTCTAACCTTCTTTGAATGCTAGGTGGAGGAAGTTTGGTATAAAACACAGGAAAAGTATTTAAAATTTAGATAATCAAAAAGCATATTTTTGTTACTGATCCCAGGTCGAAGTTTGGATCACAGGCGATCTTTTTCATCACAGCTCTGTGCTATAGTCACAAGTGACTTTACAGTGAGCAAAAGAAATCAATACAGAAAATTTTTAACACAAGACACCAGCAAAACGACTTGGAGGCGAAAATTAAGCCTCAGATGACAGAATATCACTTTAGTCTGTTTCTATATTTTCACTCAAATTCAAGCATCGCTACCCAACATCACACCTCTTGTTGCTCTGATGCACCGAAACCCATCCATCTGGAAATTCACACACCTTAAGACAAACACAGTCACGCTAGTCTCAGATTATGGGGGGACTCCCTGTATGGACAAGAAGACAAATGTAACTCAAGCCAAAAAGAGATCACTGTAACTCACTCAGTGTGTTTTAAGGAAATAAATTTGAGTTTTAAATTCGCTAACAGTGCCATTTCTGTCAGGATGTGTTTTGCAGTATATATGAGCGTGTGTTTGTGTGTGGGCGTGTGTATTTTTCACCTGAAGGATGCTTGTTCCTCGGGGAACACTTTCCAGTATGCTGGTCTCGTAACTGTTTTGGAGGAAGATGGGTCTGTTGTCATTAACGTCCTGCACCTCGACGAACACGGTAGCCGTGCCTGTCCTTCGGCTGCCAGCCGGACCATTGTCTACGTGCAAAAACAAACACGTTTGCATCAGTTTCAAGGTTAACATCAATTTTAGACATTGATAACAGAAACAGACACAGTCACTGACACAGACTAAATAATCTATTAATCCTCCTAAAAGAGATTTTTTATATAATATACTTGACTCATTAAAAACTGGGTCATTTTCAGCTGAATGAGGACAATGTGCACAGTTTTACATTATCTCTGCTTCTTCTCCCAGCGCTGGCGTCTCTGGCCTCTTCAGCAGATAAGCTACCCCCACTCAATGCTTTCCAAAACAGGAAAACCTCCGAGTTTTTGTTCTTTTTTTTTCACACAGGAACAAAGGCAGTTGAGCAATGGTCTGAAATCACTGCAGATGTGCAGGCAGTTTTTTTTTCCTTACACCATTATCATGCATGCACAAAGAAACAAGAGCAGCTTTGAAGATAAACCACATTATTTAAATATATATATAAACACACAGTATGTAAAAATGACAAAGACACAAGATCAAGTTTTATGACACACCTATAGCTTCTATGATCAGAGTGTACGCTGCTTGCGTCTCTCTGTCTAGACCGACCACTGTCCGAACAATACCGTCTCTGAAACCCACGCTGAATTTACCATCCTGATTACCATCTAAAAATGAAAAGAAGTCACAATTTTAGAAATTAAGCGCATTAATATCTGTACGTAGTAAAAGGCACATGCAAAGGAGCTCAGTACATACACAAACTCTCACACGCATGGATGGATTGAAGGAAGGTACGGGTGGCACACAAAATCTCCCGTGGCTTTAAAAACATTAACTCAAGAACACAGAAAAACATCTCCCACTGTGACCTCTGACCTGTGATGAAGTAGCTAAGTTCAGCGTTGAGACCCGCGTCGTTGTCAAAGCAGCTGAGGCGGGCTACAGTGTGGTCTCTAGGGACACTCTCCTTCAGGGAAACATTGTACACGCGAGGGTTGAAGGTAGGCGTCTCATCGTTTACATCCAGAACTGACGTACGCCACACACAGAAAGACACGAGGACACACGGATAGATGCACATGAGGACAAATAAAGGCAGCAGGGTGGTGCAGTGAGTAGTACATTTTTTTCCCTTTTTGCCTTTCTTGCTCAGGTGTCCTGTTTTCTGGCTGATGGCAGCAGATTTTCCAATCTTCTTCAGTCACATCCAGAGCAATCAGCCCAGTCCCCATTTGGGGTTTTACAAATCCCACCAGCAGGTGGCAGCATTTTATTCAGAAGATGTTTGAGAAATCAGAGGTGGGCTATTTGCCGTAATGAAGCAACTCTTTATTATTTCATTATTTTGGTTTTCAACTTTCACATTAGGGTAATTTCAGAGAAAGCAAAGGTAAATTAAATCTGAATCTCTCACCTATGACAGTGAGGGTTGACGTAGAGGTACGAGGGAACCGTCCTGCATCATATGCAATTATCCTCAATTGGTACTGTTGGATCCGCTCACGATCCAGGACTGCTGATGAGGTGAGGACGCCAGTGGAGATGTTCAGGTAGAAATCGAGGCGAGGCATTCCCATCTGTAATGTTAGTGTAATCAAACCATTCTTATCTTCGTCAGGGTCCTCAACCTGGATCTACAGAAGAAAGAGAGGAAGCGATACAGAGAAAAGAAAACCCATAGAAGATTACTCACAGGGTAACAGATAGCAGATGGTGAATAAAATGTGGTTAAATTGTGTTTATTTTAACTGATTAAAACTTATTATTCAGTGTTGCAGTGTTATTTGGCAGTCAAGTCTTTTAAAAAAAGTGAGAAATTACTTTAGGACTTTGTGTTTCTGTCTGTCATCGCCTATCTTCACTAAATATGGTGATAATATAATCCTCATTTAAAAGTTGGGACAGAAAATATAAATCAAAACAGAATGAAATTATTTTGACATTTAATAATTCCAAATTTAATCACAATAAAATGCAGGAAACACAACAAATATTTAAACTGTTAAAATTGACCATTTTGAGAAAAGTGTATATACGTATGTATGGATAGATAGAAACATATATATATATATAAAGAATAATAAAAAAAAATACACATGACATATAATGTAATTGCAAGGAGGTATTTCTGTAGTCTATTGATTACTAGATAGTGGAAAAGGGGTGGGAATAAATAAGCTTATGCTTCTTCCTGCTCCTTTTTGAACATGAAAGTTATTTGTAGTTGTGGTTGCTCGTTTTCCTTTTGTTTTGCTTTGTTCATTTGTCTCTTTTAATTCCATGTTGTTGTACTTTTTCAACATGTTCAAAATAAAGATTCAATCAAAAAAATCAAAATCAAAAGTGTAAGCTCATTTTGAATTTGATGACAGCAGCAAGATTGTTGTTGCTCAAGACTTCTGAGTATTCTTTGTCCTATTTTTGGTTTGTGATGATTCAAAATGATTCATGATGATTTCACGATTTTTCATCTTATCCGCACTCTTCTGCTCTGAAGCCGTACTGTTGTATGACATTAACTGCGGCTTAGTATTGTCTTGCTGAAATATGGAAGGCTTTCCTGGATGTGAGCATGTGTCGCTCTAAAACCTGAATATACCTGTCGTCATTGATGGGGCCTTTCCAGATGTGCAAGCTGCCAAGCCAATAGGCACTAACACAGCCCCATACCATCAGAGATGCAGACTTTTGAACTGAGCACTGATAAGAAGCTGGATGGTCCCTGTTCCCTTTAATCCAAAGGAGTCAGTATCCATGTTTTACAAAAGGAATTTCAAATTTCAGTCAGTTTGACCACAGAACAGATTTCCATTTTCCCTCAGTCCATTTTAAAGTTTTGCCTCAGAGAAGATGGCAGTGTTTGTGCATCATGTTCACATATGGCTTCTTCTTTGCACGACAGAGTTTAACCTGCATTTGTGAATGAACCTTGTAAATGCAGACCTGTCTGAGGGCCTGGAGATCATGGACTGCACAGATTTTTAGAGACTTTTAATGATATTATGCACTTTAGATTTTGATATATTCAGTCTGCACAATGCTTCATCAAGGAAGATTCATCTGAAAATCTTCCACAATTTGTAGAGATAATTTACCAATAGTACCAGTAGTCGGATGGTAACAAAAAGAGGGAAATTAGTCCGAACAGAGGGGATTGCACTACCAGAAGGCAACATTGTAGACATCTAAAAAAGCTACAAGTACCTGGAAATTGCAAAGGGAAATGGGAATCATAAAGAAGCCATTAGGAAAACTGCACCCCCCAAATACCTGCAGAGAGTAAGGCAAGTCCTGAAGAGTCAGCTGAATGAGAAGTAGAGGATCTGGGCAATCAACACCTATGCCCTGTCACTGATCAGATACCCTGCTGGGATAATAAGCTGGCCAAAGGAGGAGGTAGAAGCTACTGACATCAAGACAAGAAGCCTCCTCACACCATGCATGGATTGTTTCAACCCAAATCCAGCACCTATGCACGCTAAGCGAACAGAAGGAGGCCGAGGACTAGTGAGTGTCAAAACCAGGATGTCCAGGATGAGACAACAAACATCCATGAGTACATCAGGAATATGACCACAACCGACTGCGTGAAAACCTCAGCCAGAGAGAGTGGTAGGGTCCTCAAAGAGGACCTGAGCTTGAAGGATAAAGACCACCAGCAGGGCGAGAGGGGAAATTCTTAGTCTTTTACACGTCCTAGTGCATTACTGGGTTATAAAATGAAATTCATGTAACAAATTGTAAGGAAGGATTTATGATAGGACAGAGCATATAATGAAAAAAGTAGAAAATAATTAGTCACTAAATAGTATTAAATAAAACAATAGGGATTAAACAAATTTACGCTTCTCCTGAGTCCTTTTTGAACATGACTATTATGATTTTCACTATTAATTTTTTCCTTGCATCATTTTAACATGTACAAAATAAACCCCAAATGCAATGGAATACCATTTTACAAAGCACCAGTCTTTTATTTTACCCTAAAAAATGAGGATCCAATGGGAAGTCCCTCGGGTACTTCAGCCACAGATGGCAGATTAAGGAAGGTTGGGTCATTGTCATTGAGATCCAGCAGGTTGACAAATACTGTGGTGCTTGCTGATGCACGCAGTGGAGGTGTACCACCTAAAGAGGGCGCCAAAGGGATAGATAAAGATATATTTATATGCACACACACACACACACACACACACACACACACACACACACACACACACACACACACACACACACACACACACACCATATCTCATGGTCAAAAGAGTTTATTAGCCACCGTAAAGAGTTTCATGGTCAACATAAAACTTTAGGAATGAGGCTTGGAGGAAGAGGCTCATCGCTGAGAACTGAAAACTATAACGTGATAATGATACATTACAATTTAAGCTTGCTTTTGGATCCCCTGTAATTAATAGGAGCATTTTACAAGCACAAACCAACATCATACTGCAACACACTACTCACGGTCGACAGCTGACACGACGATAGTCCTCATAAGAACCGTGTCCCTGGGGTTTGTGCTTTCCCTGTCCAGTGTTACCCCACTGGTGCGGATCTTCCCAGTACTGCTGTTGATGGTGTAGAAAGGATTTTCTGGATTGATACTGTATATCACTGTCCCATTCTCCCCATTGTCAGGGTCCACTGCCAGCACCTGGACACAGAAACCAGTAAAGAAAACCCTTTACTTTCATTTGCCTGAGCTCTTCAGACAGCTTCCTCAAAAACGTTTACTATACACACATATATCACCCACATATAGAGATATATAAAAAGCTAAATTAGTGGTTTACTTTGCAAAAACAACTTAAAGATGAAGGGATGATCTGCAACAGAACTTTTCTGGTGAAAAAAGAAAGGAGGAAGAGGAAGGAGGAGGAACAAGAGAGGGAGGGAAAAGAATAACAGCAGCTGAGCATCGTGTACAATTCCTTTCAACTTTCCGAACACATCAGTCAGCTAAAAGAAAAATAGTAATGTCTCATTTTGTGACACAGAGTTGCGATGGGTGATGAATGCACGAAGCCGGGAGCCCAGCTAAAGCACAGGCTGATTTTTAAAGAGCTGATCAATTATTCAAAGCGCTGACTAAAAATGCTGGAAACTGGTTAATTGGTCATTAGAGGAACAAAGGTTTTGCAGGTATTTAATTATTAAGGGGACATGGTAGGCAGGCATCTCAGAGCCTCATTGATTAGCAACTGCACAGACAAAGGCAGGTGATATAAGACAGGGAGAAGTGCCTGACCGGGGCCCGTTGAAATGATCAATTCTGGCCCGAGCAGAGCACATTAAAAGATGGAGAGCAAATATATTAGCCTTGTCTATTGAACTGTGGTCCTCGTCTGACTGCAGAGAGGCAGAAAAGGGAATATTGTTTTGAAAGGCGATCTTCGAGGAGGCTTACGGTGTGTGTGTGTGTGTGTGTGGAGGCTGCAGCATTGATGGTGGGGTTCTCTGAGATTTGAGTGGGCTGATCCTTGCACTGGACACAGCGGCCAAATTCATCGGCTCACTGGACACCTCCAGGAGGACTCAGCAGGTGGCCTCTTGTCACCATGGAAACACTGGCTGGGCCAGGGCTACACTGGGGCCAATTACAGGACTGTAAGCCTGGGTGGTCAGATTTATTGAAAAATGGTCAGAGGAGCAACTGTGTCTGTCCACTGTGCACATGGAGACACATACAGTATGCAGCGCAGTGCTGGATGCACCATGAAAGAAGTCAACTGACGAATAACTACAGGAGATTAGGAAAAAGTGGCAACATTTTAGCAGTGCAAAGCTTATCTACCATTTCTTTTTCTCCACCGTTTCTTCATTTCACTTTTTTTTGCACTGCAAGATGGGTTCTTGCTTCTTTCTCTGCGTAGAAGCTGAATAATTTGCTTTGCGTATGACTGCGGGCTACATTTTAATTAGCAATTGGACTCCCTTAATTACACTCACTGACGCCTCTTTAATTAATGGACAATCAGGGCTTAATTAACAACAACACATTGCCAAAGACACCGGCAGGACAATGAGAGTTTGGGCTAATAGAGGAGTTTACTTTGTGATGACCTATGCATGACGGCCATTTGTCCATCGATAGCCGAGTATGCATGCAGATCTATATTTCAAATGTTGTTCTTCAGTTAAAGCAGAAAAAAATGGATGATTCAATCTTCACACTTTGATCACTCTGTATCTGACACTGAGTATTTTTTTTAAAATTAAAAACACATCTTTGGCATGTGTTTTCAAAATCAGATTAATCAAATTAAGCTGCAAAATACTGATTCAAAACAGGAAAAAAAAAAAGAATCAAATGACAGCAGTGCACCAATCAAAAGATATAAAAAATTCAGTAACTTACTTCTAAATTCATTCACCACCCGTCCTACACGAAACTACTCCAGGACCACAGTACTGACTTTTAAAGTAATTGCAGTCCCAACATGTGCAAAGTTGAGGCTTTTGCCCCCTTTTAATATTCTCGACATAATTTCAAGTGTTTTTTTTGCTGCTATGGTACAGGAAGTTTTTGAAAAAAATATATAAAAAATATTCAAAAACATGTTCATGTGTTCAAATGGTTAGAATTTCTTACTGTAATGTTAATAAAAAAAGTCAAATTAGTCAAATTAGTCTGAAAACCTAGTGTTATTTTAAATAGCTCTATAATAACTCTCCTTCAATCACCGTGAAGGAGAGGTCAGAGGTCACACCCCACTCTACACCCCTAAAATATCAGAATTGATGTAATTGTGTTTACAGACAGAATGACACACATGCTAGTGAAAACATAACCGCGTTGGTGGAGATAATAAACATGTAATTTTAGTATTATTATTACAGTGTGCCCATGTTACTATTAGTAAGACCACCTAATGAATCAAGTTACAAGTTGGGCTAGAGACACTCACAGAGATGACATCAGTGTTGATAGGACTCATCTCAACTACGTTGGCATTATATGGCTCGTCTCGCCACATGGGGGCATTGTCGTTGATGTCCAGGATGGTGATGTTCACCTAAATTCAGCAGGAGAGGGAAATTATTTTCATTAACTGACTATACTGATGCAATATGATGAGCCAAGTCCGATTACTAGTACCTCATAGCTTTTATACTACAGAAAAAAAACATGCCATGGAGCGTCTATGCTGACGAAGCAGAATTTATTGATGTCAAATTATTGGTTGATGGGTGATATAAAATTGTTACCGTGGCAATCCCAGTCTTCTGCTGTGGGCCCACGCCTCCATCCACTGCTCTGACTATCAGGATGTACTCTGACTTCAGTTCACGGTCAAGCAGTGCTGTGGTAGTAATCTCTCCTGAAACACACATGGTATCAGATCAAAAGTGCCAAGAAAGGAAAAAGAAAACAACAAGAACAACAACAGCAAACACTCAGAGAGCGCAAACCCCCGCAGAGACAGCTCACTTTACTTTAGCAAACAGTATTATATTTTATATGTATTCATTTTGTTTTATTTGTTCTTATTAAAGGCACTTTAAGAAGTTTGTAGAGTAGTAAAAAAAAGATTTATTTTTCTTTTGATGAGGATCGCTGTGGACACGGGGTGCAAGCCAGTCACAAAGTGCACAGAAGCAAAGTAACCAAAAAACACAAAAGGTTGTGCATACACAGATTTAAATAAACCATCACTTCCAGCATGATCTTACAGTCAAATCTAAAATCAATTTTCCCTGGTACAAAGACACACCATGCACACACACGTACCTGAGCGTGAGTTGAGACGGAACTGAGAGGAGCCCTCCAGGGAGTAGATGAGTGAGGCCTGGCCAAACTCCCGCGAGGCGTCCAAATCAGTAGCATTCACAAGCAGCACAGTAGCCCCTGCAGAAGGGGGGGGGGGGGGGGTTAGACATAAAGAAAGTTACAACTCACTGAAGTGAGAGACAGTATCATGGAGAAAACATGTGAAGTCTAGGAAAAAGGAAAGAAGTCAGGGATAGACGAGCAGCAGAGACAGACTGAAATGGCAAACACAGAGCTAGTGTCTTCACCGCCCCCATCCACAACTCGACTGATGGCATGACAGTGAGTGGGTTTATGGATTAGTGGATTATCAGCTTGTTTGGCACAGCCCATACTTGGCACAGACTTGATCAATACCCTGGCAGGCAGAGGGGATGAGAGGCTAGCCAGAGCCGCAGGGTTAGCCCTGAGCGCAGCCTTGCATCCCAAGCCTCGGGCCTTCAGCTCAGGGCCAAACACTTTAGACATAGTCTCCTAAACCTCGAGCCCCGGCCCAAGCAGCTCAGCTATGCGCTCCTTCAAAATCGGGCCCGAGGAATAAAAACTGGCCAGGATCTGGCAGAACTCGAGACAGAGAACAAGGCGGTCAAATATCTCATTTCCCTCTAGCGACTGGAAACTAATCTATTGTCTGGGATGAAAGAGTCTTTTGAATGCATGCATGAGAATGAATATAGCATCCAGTGATTTCCCTTGAATAGTCAATATCCTATTCTGACTGAGAATTTTAAAACATTATGCAAAATCAAAACAAATAAGACAGTGCAGGCCAGAGGATGGAAATAAAATAAAACATTTTAAAAAAGAAAAAAAAAGGAAACACAGCCCCAAGACAGCAGAGCCATTTGTTGTATATCCTAATAGTAAGGCAATTCGAGTGAGTGGTGACTGTATGTGCAACACATGGTGTTTGTCTGGAGTGTTTAAGTGCTGTGTTGGCTGCGCCGACCAGAAAAATGTATTCTAGCAACTAAACTGTAACCCCAAACGTATGAAATGACTCACCGGCGATAATGTTCTCGGGGATTTTGATGATGTAGGACTGTTTGCTGAACTCGGGTGGGTTGTCATTTTCATCCTGGGGGAGGTACAAACATCAACAACAGCTTGAGTCAATGTGCTAAACAATGAGAAAATGCTAATGTTGCTTAAAAAAGAAGAGTTGCTGAAACTGTCGTCACACATTAACACTGAGATTAGCAAATTTGGGAATTAAGACAGTGAGAAGCACAAACGTTTTTAATAGCATCAGTGCTGGTGGAATCTCTTTGAAGATGGCTACTGAGCTGAAAGACCCTATAATATATTATTTTATGACTTCAAACACTTTGTCATGCCGGCTGCTGTTTTCACTGTCCAATCAGAAACTATTTTGTAGCTACTACACTAACTATCCCACCAGTGAATGCAATGTTAGGTGTTTTGTGGCTTTAGGAGAAAGAAAGTAGGCTGGACAATAAGTGGATTGATGCTCAAGCTGAGGTAGATATTAAAAAAGAAGACACTGTTGCAACAATATATGAGAAAATAGTTAGAAACATTATTATTATTGCTTCTAATGGCACTGCCTGAAGCAAAAGAGTAATCAGGGCCTGTATACTGATAGGAATCACGGACTAGAGCGTGCTACAGCTTCTGCTGAAAAACAGACTTTGTAAGAGTATTTACATTTCCTCACAACCTCCCACTCGCTGAATTAGACTATTTCACACCAACACATCCAGTTGTGTGGCTATTCACAGAGAGTTTCCCCACTGTGTGAGCCGCTGAGAAATGTTAACACTTTAACAACAGTCACTGGCACTATTATCTATCTGGGCTCTGTGCTACGCTGGCGCAAAGCATTGTGTGTATGTGATGCTGCCAGCCACTGATAAACCCCTGTGGTGTGAGTCACGACACTGTGGAGGACAGCAAGAGAGAGAGAGGGAGAGAGAGGGAGAGCATAATGAATTTGGCACATCTCTCCCAGTTGTTTTACACAATATTTCTCCCTCTTGTAGGATGTGTACAGATATGATTACTGTCCGTGCATATCAAAGAATATTCCAACTGGATTCATCCATTCTACCGCCATTTTTTTCCTCGTATGAACAAAAGGTTTCATGTCTAATTGATGGCTATCATGGGAAATGAGCTTAAGAGCCAGCAGAGAGACTGTTTATTAGTGTTGGGTTGTTCGTTATATTTTTACAGCTGTATTTATTGCACCTTAGCAAAGGTCAATATTCATTCTTTTTTTAGTCAACAAAAATACAATATTACACCTACAACCTGATTAATGTGAGAATTTGGACACATATTAGACAGCTTTCTGTGACCACGGTTCCAACGCGAGTCGTCTTGAACGTGCAAGCATGATGTCATTACTGCCTTTAATTAGGACATTTGAACGACCTCCATTCACATCAGCATTCAAACATGGTTCAAAGATAACTTAAAAACCTAAAAGCATCATGAAATGAAACCATATAGGTGAAAATTTCCCGTGCATAGCATCACAATACGGTCTGTCCCACGAAACAAAAGAGAATTCTTCATGTACACATTTGCAGGGAAACATGCATCAAAAGCTCTGAATCACTATTTTGTAGGATCAGAACCCAGAACCTCATGCAGAGTGTTTTCTTTCCTCCATCCTTTAATATATTAAAACATCTGTGATGCAGTGCGGGTGCGAGTAGACAGCTGTGACTTTTTCTAGTGCCTCAAAATAAGACATTTACTGATAAGACTGACAAGCGAACTGGAAGCTCAGATAGCTGCACAGACTGCGATAAAGCTGCAGACAAAGTTGCAGTGAGACACGGGTTAAAAGGATTGAGAAGGTAAACAGTGAAGGAATACTGAAAGCAATATGTAAGTCAGAAACATATGAAACAATCCACCAGATGAGGCTGGTGACACCTGTCACAAACTGCAATGTGGATTTTTATAAGTATAAGGAAGCTCTGTGTTCATTCACTACATATGATATAAGAGCTCTGTGGGCTTCTTTCCTTTCCTTTTAAAGGGTTTGGCAAAAGTGTCTTAAAAGTGGGGAGACTGTAAGGATTTCTGTCGCAGGGTCTGGAATTAGAAAGAATCTCAGCTTTGATCAAAATAGTTACTATATAAAGAAGTTATTTACGTTGTGAAATATTAGTTGCAAATAAAGTCAATAAATGGGCATCTTTAAGTCTTAATGAATTACATGCAGGTTCCACATCAGCTAATCTTAAGAAAGAAAACAGAGGTTGAAGGCCGCTAGGGTACTAGTAACTTTTTTAAAGTTGTGTTTATAATCCTAAAAGTGCCAGCCGCTTAAGCATGCTGCACAATGGTAATGGGGAAATGCATGTTTTCTCTGATAGATTTAGCATTACTAACCTCTGTGAACTCTGTGCAAGCACTCTAGTTACACTGAACTGTTTGAGCCCTCTTAGACCTACCTTTCAGGTTTTATTTCCTGGAACAACTAACAAACCCCTGAACCCAGAACAACTAAACTTCAAATCACATCTGCTTGCGGGTTTGCTGTAAATAACTTTGGAAGAACAGCATTCAAATGTATTTGACATCCCGGGAAAAGATGCCACCCCGTTGGTGATAATGTGAGGTCAATAACATTTTTAGACATAAGCAAGGCTTCATAAAAGCTGCTATATGCCGATGGACAGTACATAGCAAGACGTGACAGTTGTTGCTTAAGATCATTAGTCTTCATCTAAGAGAATGTACAAAGCACCGGATGGTAGAAAACGTTCACAGCTTGAATAAGGCTGCATACTTGTCATGTTTATATTTGGGTTATGCAGGTGGAAAACATGCTGAAGATTTAACCAAGTCAAAAGCTGTGTACTTGCAAAATACTGCTCTGTGTCTGCATTTGTTGACAGCTGTCAGCAAAAACTGCAGGAGGAACTGATACTTGAACCTCCAGTTGTGGCTGTGTGTCATTAAGTTGTTGCTGTTGTGTGTATGTTGCAGGGTTATACTTACAATCACCTCCACCGTAACAGGAACAGTGCTGTTGAGGGCTGGATTTCCCCCATCTTTGGCCATCACTGTCAGATAGATCATGCCCTTGGGAACCATCTCATAGTCCAGAGGTCTGATGACACTGATCACTGGAGGAAGGCGCACAAACATCACATCTTAGTAAAATTGCTGGTCAAATAATTATTATAATCCCAAATAATCCAAGCAAAAACTTACGTATAAACAATCCTTGGATATATAATCTGTTTTTAGCTGAACGCGCACACTCTTAAACTCAACCACATCTGCGTACCTGCGTAGCCTTCCACCATGATGATACGGAAGTAATCAGGGAAGGCCGACGCTGAAATGATGGTATATGTCAACACGTTGTTGGGAGGAGAATCTTCATCTGTAGCCTGTGATTGGGCACAAGGTGTGCGAGAGTAGACGATGTTAGTGACTTGTGGCTCAGTAGGCCTTTTTATACATCCAGTGTGTCTTAATGGTGGCAGACGTAATGCTGGAAGAGTGTGATAGCATGCTGGCTTAGCGGAATCAAAGGTGTGCTTTGTGCACAAAAGCTTCAGCTTTCTGGATCTGCTTTCTACACATGCATACAGTACATTACCACCTCCACTGCCGGCTTCAGGGCGGTACCTCAAAGCACTCTTATTTTGCCTTTTTACCTTTTATATGGAGCAGTGAGGTGTAATAATGGTGGGGTTTTCCCACCTTGAAAAGGGAGTGCAAAAGAAGCTATTGACAGGCAAAGTCTCGCAGAGTGCGATGGGACAGATGTTGCATTAGACAGTGATAATATTTATGACTATATGTCTGCACAGCATGGGTGTTTTTGAGTCTGAGTGTATATGTGCAGCCAGGAAAGTGTCAGTCAGCGTCGATATGTTATTGGACAGATTAAAGCTGATTCTGGCTATTAGTGGCGCAGGCGTCAATACTGGATGAACACCAACCGAGCCTAGACAAGCCAAGCAGGCAGAGGACAGATGAAACCGTACTTTGCAGGTCTAATCCACAACAACAACAACAACAATGATGACACCCCCTCATTATTCTCGAGTTGGCAGGAACTTAAACACGAGTCCTCCGGCTGTGAGGGGAGTCTACTGGGCCCTCACTGGCATCATTAGAGGCTGGACAGGCTGTCAAAAACACTCACTTGTTTCCCTCCATAACACAAATCTCTCCTCTTTGATTTAACGCCAGAGTGTTGAGTAAGCAATACCTTTCTTCCCCCACAACTTCCTAAGCTGTGGCTTTCTCTTCCAGACCGTCTTCCTCTATCAAATTCCGACAAATAGTTTTGCATTACCACTCAAAGGTAAGAGGAGTTGGGGGCAGCAAATCAAATAGATGAGCGGCTAAGGAAGCAAAGGAATAAGGAGTGTTGAGAAAATGAAAAAAGATTTAGCTAGAAAGCATAAGCGCAGTGGTAGGAGGCACAAATCTCCAAGGCAAAAAGCAAACAACACAAGAGCCTCTCTTTGCTTTGTCTCTCAAAACACCCTCTCCTTCTATTTCAGCGTTCTTTCGTTTCCTCCATCCCTCCCTGTTTTCCTGGAGTACTCTGTGTGTGCGTGCGCGCACATTTATTTGTGTCTGCACAAGAGGTTCCAAGGCATACTGCTGACACACACAATTATGCGACCGGCTCCCTCCCTCCCCTTCCTCCTGAGGCGGCGTATTAATATCAGCAGCGTTTAAGGTTAGCTCAGACTAATCAAACACAGCGAGCCAAAGCACTGAGCCTGGCCATCAGCTCGGTTCCCACAATGCAAAAGGCAAACTGCCATAGTGTAACCGTAGCAGCGTAAAGCCACAAGGGATGTAATAGTCTTTCTCTTGTGGGTGCAATCAAAGCAAACACTGACCCACTGGTTACCACTGTGCCTGCGCACCACTGCCTTATGTGTGGCAGTGACTGATGGCCAACACAGTAAGCTGACCTGTTCTTTTTGGATACAGTGCAGACAAACATATTACTGCGTGATTACAGTAACAGAGAAGGAACACGGAAGAAAGACGAGAAGGGCAGCAAAGCCAAAAGGTCTGGGAGTCAGATTTGTGGTGGGGTTTGAGTGAGATTCTGTATAGCAGGGTGTAGTTTTTATGTGAATGTACCAAATAAGTGCAAGAGAACACGGGGAAATATTCTGTCTCAGTGCTCAGTGTGTGGAATAATTTCATTTCAAATCAATAATAAATAAACATTATTTTTTATCTTACAACGTAATTTGTTTATTGCAACCAAACAAACTGTTGCTATGCGGCACTTCAATACCATTATGGATGTTGATCTTAGTCTCGAGTGTTAATATTTAAAACCCGCGATGGTCACAGGTGTATGTTTATGGGGTATTTTACAGCAGCTATAAACGGGACACGTTTACGACACTGTCTTGTAAAGAGCATGTAATTTTGCCTACAAATTGTACAGTAAACATGCTTTAAAAACTCCGCTGCCTTTTGTGTGTAGGTGCTTCTTCGACCTTATGCGTTTATAATCACCCTGATTCGTGCCACTGACTGCACAGTCTGTTCGTTCTCTCGCAGAGAGCCCACATACGCCTCCTTTTGGAAGAGTGGCGCATTGTCGTTGACGTCCAATACGTTGACTCGGACCCTCCCCGTGGTCTCCTCCCCACCGCCGTCCTTCGCCAGCACAGTCAGCGTGAAGCGGCGCATTAACTCATAGTCAAGGCTGGCCTGCAGAACGACCCAGCCTGTCTCTTCGTCAATTGAAAACCTGCAAGAGAAAAGTGAGGTTAGAGGCCCATTTTTTTCCTTCCTGTGACTACAAGTGCACCGCACTAACTTTATTTCATAAGATTAATATGGCTAGCTCTGGCTGTAAGCACAGAAACCCCCAACACTGTCCCACGGACCACTCTCTACCACAGGAAATTTACATCTTTGGACTACAGCTCCAAAGGGGCCAATTAATTCTGGCAAGCAGCCCCTATGAAACTAGAAATCCAGAGAGTAGTTAGAAAATGACACAGCTCTGGGTGAGAGCCCAGAAGTCCCATGCAACTGGCACGCAAATCTTTTGTTTGTGAAAGGGAGCCAATCAGGAGAAAGCTGGCTTAAGAGATGGAGAAGGTAGCTAAAGACAGATTTTAAACTGTCATGCAAAGCTGCTCAAATATATATAATACAGAGTTGTTTAACACAGAGTTGTGTTAAAAAAAATAATTAAATAATTTTGTTAAAGACAGAAAAATATACATATTATAGGAAGCCACAGTAATGGTGGTCTTTTAAAACACTGGAGATTATTAATGAGTGAATTTTGTGAGTGTTTGTTTTTCTAGGTGTTTGTGGCCTGAAGAGAGCAGACATTGAGATAAGCGCCAGACATTGTTGTAGCTCAGCTGTCTCTGGTGATGCTATGTGCCAGAAACAGTGCGGTACAATTGTTAACAAGGGGCCAAATAAATGAAAAATTAATGTGCTTGTGTGTGTGTTTTTGTGTGTGTGGACTGATTGACTATGTGTAAGTGAGTGTGTGTGTGTAGCTGTGTCTTACTGGTCTGGCTCATCAGTGAAGTAGTACCGCACAATCCCAAAAGTGCCTGCATCTCCGTCTGTGGCCTAGACGGGCAAAAAAACCCAAAAAACAAAAAGAAGACAAACATTTAAAATCATGTTTAATTTTGTTTATTTGCTTCCCAGTAAAGTTTTACAGTATGTTCAGTTCCTGTCGTTTGTCCATTTTAATTTTTTATCCCGACTTTTTTCTTTTTTTTTTTTGCTTCTCATCCACTTTAACTTTTGAGTCACTTTCAATTTCAAGCATCATTTGGCTAAACTATTTTCATGTGGAAAAAAAAGTTTTGTGCCATGTGTCTGTGTACCTTGATTTTCTGTGCTGTAGCCAATTAGGAAGGGAAGTTAATGTTGAACTTTTGCGACATGATAGCAAAGACACATTATAATCATTTTTTTTTCACAAACCAGACATGAAATATTCATCCCATTCGAGACAACGTATCTGTTATGCTATTCCTCTGCATACATTTGTGCCTGTCTGTGTTGAAGTGTGGGGCAGCATGAGCTCACTTGTCATGACTGCACTTTGCTCCTTTTCCTAAATTTCTCACTCTAACAGCTGTCTATGACTCTATGATAAAACATGAAAGCCATGCTTCACGCTCCAAAGGTGTTGATTGGATTAAGTCTGATGGGAGGAGTGATACATTTTCCTCACCCGCATGACCCGCAGTTGCCTTAAAAGCAACAACAATTGCTGTCATAAGTTTTGCAGATAAAAGGGGTGTCAGAAGAAATACCATAGAAAGAGCAACACTTTTAGAAATCTTGTGCTTAATGAAATGCCACATTAAAGCAATCTGTCTTTGAAAAAACACACACAAACACACACGCCTGCTTGTGTACACGTGAACTGGCGTGTGTACACGGGGTGTTGTGTTGGCGCTGATGGATCGCGGCTGGAGAGGGTCTTGTAATAGAGTTTCACTTGAGTGCCTCTACAGTCAGTTGAAGGGCCAGACTCAAACGTGTCTGCAGCCTGCTCTGTCAACCACAGTGCTGGTCTCTGTGATTCAGTGATGCCCCGATACCGACCTTATTATGTGGACCTTTGCGTACACGTGTGTGTCCAGAGTGCGTGCTTTTTTTTTTCTGGAACGCAGCTGTGACATGTCCATGTGAGCTCGGATAGCTGCAGCTATCAATGTGTTTTCCACTTCCTTCTAAAAATTACCCTATGCTGTTTAGCTGAAGCTTGTAATTTCACAGAGCTTCGAGTACATTGTCCGGGATGGCAAATCGATGTTTCTTTTTAATGTCCGAACGGCCCCTTCTCAGTTGTCAAGTGTAATGGAGCACATCCTGCTGAACAAGTAGAGAGCGGGTTGCTAAATACAAACGGAGTGTTTGGAAATCCAGTCAGGTTCTAATGTTAACCTTTGAGTTTTCATCTATTGAGTCTGAATGACTTCATCATTTAATGCCGCTCAGCTGGCTGCCCCCCCCCCCTTCTCCGTCTTTGCATTCCAGCCCATCCCTTCTCCACTATCTTCCCCTTTTGCCTTCTGTCTTTTCCTCACTTTCCTCCCTGCATCCGAGCGCCTTTCCACGTTCTCCCCTCTCCTGCACGTATCTCCCTTAGCACACCCTTGGCCCTCGGTGCCTCCCTCCCTCCCTTTGCTCCCAGGTGAGTGACAGGCCCATAAGTGCTCCAATGATAGTGGCAGGGGTGTTAGCGTGACAGCTATCGAGGCAGTGACAGGAGCCCGAGCCCAGCCTGGGAGCTAATGTCGCTTCTGCTGCTATAGCTGAACTGCTCTCGCTACGACAGACAGACAGACGGGGCAGAGCGAGAGACAGGCAGGGAGAAAGAGAAATGAAGAGAGGTAGACGGCATCCACTCCCCTCCAGTCATTCACCAGCCAAACAATCGCCATGGCCCAGTCACTTTGCCAACTGTATGTCAAAGACTTTCAACTTTAGCCACAGAAGGCCCTCAGCAGATGGACGGCAGAGACTGGTTGGCAGAGGGATTTTGCAGCCACTTAGCATCCTGGGAATCGGAATCATTGACACCAGTGTATTATGCACTTGCCCCTCGTTGCCATGGCAGCTTAAACTTCTTTCTTAGTCAGTGGGTTGGAGGTGATAGAAAAGTTGAGGTGGGGTGCACAGGGAGAGAGTGAGCGTAGGACTTAATGAGGAAAGAAATGACATGGAAATAAAGCTGGGCAATGTGCCTTACTAATGTGACTAAAATCCTAGCAGACAATTACAACCACCATTTAAAGTGCAGTGATGGTTCACGCGGATAAATAGTTTTCATGCTAATGGATTCATGAAACACGACTTTTTAGGGAGCCACTGAAATAACTGAAAAGAGTTCGAAAAACTCAAAAAGAAAAAAAATAAACTGTAAAGGAGGCATTCTGGTAAGTGAATGCTGTATACCAGGATAGCACAAAACACTTTAGGTATATCACTACTGTGTTCTACTACTGTGTACAGACTATGGTGCAGATGTACTGATAAATACCAGGCCTAGACTGTAACAGCGCTGAGGAGGAGGGCACTGAGGTATCAGAGTCAGCGTCCTGATCAGAGTCCAAACTAAATTGTTAAGAAGTTTCTGCACAAAGAGTCACAGTGCTGCTGATTGCCACTATAAACTCTGCAAACCCTAGGGTCCTCAGGCAGTAACTACAAAGAAGAAATTAGTTCTCAGTTGACCAGTTTGGTTAAATGATGTGTTTCTTCACATCACAGGGGCAGAGCCAGTAGGCAAACACAGTTCTGTGTGTGTGTGAGTACCTGTGTATTTACCTTTGTATTTTGTATTGGATGGTGTGTGTATGTGTGCGCATATGTTTGTGAACATGTGAGAAGGATACACATGGACAGAGATTCATAGGTTCATTCAGTTTTGAGGTAAAAATGCACCCAAACCATTTACAGTATAAACAGCTATTATTACACTCAATTGCTTTCAAGAGAAAACGGAAATGAGAGCTTCCCCTCAAGGATGGCAGAGAGACAAGGCTAGTCTGTGTGCGTATGTGTGTAAGTTAGGGCTGGGATTGAGGGAGTGGGGGTTTGCAGGACCATTTTCCTTAGCGAGGAGGTTAAAGCTGCACGGGCTTCTCTATCTTGAGTGAGCTAAAATTTGAATTGATTGGCTACCAAAATTGCTTTTTCTGCAGGAGCTTTGGAGGCATGGAAAAGGAAACCAATTACTGCCTGTCAAAGCATGCTGTCAAAATAGAGATGACCCCCAGTCCCAACACAGACAACCTCTTCTGTCTCAGTGTTGCACACCTAAACACAATCACAAAGAAGGGATAGCAAATGCGGACCCACATGTGCACATAAACAGTAAAAGTAAAGCTGTCCAGTCTGTGAGAGTGACTGTGGAGGAGGTGGTCCACAAGGTTATCGTCCTGAACCTGGGTTCCTCTGCTCTGGTTAGGTTTCCACACTACTGATTGTGGCAAAATCATAGATTAACATTCATAAATGCTACGTAAGAATTAAGGCCCAGAGAACAATCATTTAATCAAACCCTCCTACATCATTGTGAATACTTAAATCAGTACACGTACAGTACGTTACATGTACAATGTTCTTTGTGAATAGATAGTGCTAAACAGTTTTTAGTGTAAATTTGTGCCTTTTGTTTTACACAATGAATATGGCGCTTACAAAGAAGACGAAGAAGAACCTCTTTTGCCATCTCACTATATACGATATATAATTAAAATAAAAAAAAACATGATAATTTAACATCCATGTCTATTTTTCTATACATAAGTAAAGTGAAAAATGGACATAGTTATATATAGTTATAAATAAAAGACAGAGGTATTTTCAGGTCTGAGACGTAAAACCAGTACAAGGTGTCTTAAAACTGCACTTTTTTTTAAATGACCAGCAGGTAGTGAGGCCTCTGGATGCAAAAAGGGTGGTATACAAGTCCCTGGTAAAACGGCCATCGGCTTCCTTGTCTGTAATCTCAGGCTCGTTTATCACGTTGTTAGGCAGTAAGCGTGTAGTGTCGGTTTCACAGTCAGATCGCATGACGCATCCTTTTTCAAAATAAAATGGCGATGGTGAACCGTACTTCACTAACTCTCGAAATATAAAAGAATTCTGTCACAACAGCTCTGCTTGTTAATCATCAGCAACAAACTTACAAACCAGCAGACAGAAGTGTTGGTGATTAAATTGCTTTGAAATACTGTATACACATGTCACGTAGTAATATCTTCTGATATGGCCATGTGGTCCACATAATAAGTGAAGATGCCCTTGCTAAAGTTTAGGAACTCCACAATCAACATTACGCAACTTCTTTAATGAACAGATTAATGCAGGCTGTAATGGTCTAAATTAATCAGATCTAATTGACATTAAAATCTTAATTAAAGCCAGTGTTTCCCGTGTTGTGCATTGGTGGAGTAATGTAAGTGAACTTACACTACAAAGTTTGGGGAACACCAAATTGCTTTGTTCAACTTGAATGCTGCTTTCTGGAACTTGAAATTGTATAAGCAGAAGTAAATGGTTGGATGGATGGATGGATGGATGGATGGATGCAATGCTACTGCAGACAGGAGAAACAAAATCAAACTAAAGCTGTTTCATCATACATATAGGTGCATTATTATCATTATTTAATTCAAGTTGTTTTAAGTTACAGAACAATGTAATTCCATCCTTTAACAATCCTCTAAAGAACATGGATTTAAAAAAAAAAATTGGCGAGCTGAGTTAATTACTCTGTAAATTAACATCAACATAACTGACAGGGGACAAGTCAACAAGTCACATTCCAACCGAAGACGTGTGAAAAAGTGAATTAAATAATTTAAATGTAATTTAAATTATTTAATTAAATAAACAGGTGTTGGCTTTCACTCAGATCTCTGTTTCTATGCCCGCAAACTAACATGGGACCGTATAGAGCCTGTCTGTGTCTCTGATCAATTCTACAGAGCAAGACTCAGCAGAGCAGCAGCCTGGAAAAAGCACAGAAACTCAGATACCACGTTGGGGCTATTCAGACATGTGTCCAATTAATGATCACATATCCTGAACATCTACTGACTCAACACTCCTGTGACTGAGCTAATGAGTGAATTTTATACATTCTTCTTCACTTTCATATCGGACACACGAAGCTGTGCGATAAGACACAAAACTCAAACCCCAACAGCAAAACTGAAATGAAATACACCTCCCCTCCTCGGATCGCACTAGGACTGACCGCTCCTCTCTCCAGCTGTGACCTAGAGCACCTGCTTGGGGTTGATGGGAGCTGTGTGTGTGTGTCTGTGTGTGTGTGTGTGTGTTTTTCATGGCAGACACTTTAGTGCAATGAAGATGGCGAGTGTACATTTACGACTGCTTTATTTCTTCAAACCATTAACAAGCAGGTGGGGGTGCTCAAAGCAATCGCCGCCTGCCGACAGGATTGAACTGCCTGCTTCTATTATCTCCTGACCACCCAGATAACAGCAAGACAACGGGAACGAGAAAGAGATAAAAGTTTAACGCTTTTCTAACAATGTCTCCAACAAAGAGGAGGGGATGTTTTCACGCACACTGTGGCAGCTTGCAAGATAAATTCTGTCTTTGCATGAATATGTAGCCACTTTATCATTTTCCACATGTAGACCTCTGGAAAAGAAGTCTGTGAAAGTGAGAAGAGAAGCGAGGAGTAAGACAGAGAAAGAGAGATGACTCTAGTGTGGGCATAAGCTATAGACAGAGTTTGAGCTTAATGCAGTTCTCAGCGTCTGGCAGCTTCACTTTACCAGCAGGTCTTGATTTCCCCTTCTCTGTCTCCCTGTGTTCCTCTGGCCTCAGTGATGAAGGAATGACATTAACACAAGAACAGGGAGGATGTAGAGACACGATAAAGAGTAAAGAAAACTCTACAAAGGTGGTGTATGCAAAGGGAAAGACAAAAATGTGTCTATAAATAAAAGTAGTAGAACTGAGGTCAACAAATTACACAATGACAATGGCAACAGCAGAAAAATGCGAACAAACAAACAAACCAAAAGTACTTTTAGATTTTCAGTAGTGATTTATATAAATGTAAAGTGAGCATCATAGAATTTAAGCTAAAAATATGTTAATTTGAAACCTTCTTCTTGAGTCTTGTATTAAAGATACATTATTTTCACATTTTATAGACCAGCTAGTGCTCTGACTAAACATCACTTGTAATTTTAACACCTCCTGTGACCAAAAGCTTCCAGTTCTTAACAAATATTTCAATATTGTCCAGATAAAAATGAGCCAACATAGAAATCAAACTGGAACGGGAGCTTATAGTGCACCAACTCTTGGAAAGCACTCGCTTTTCATAACTCTCAGCTTCTGTCGATTCACCCTCTGCGCCGGACTCCCATTCACAGCCCATTTCACAATGTCAGGACACCCATGATGAGGGCCCATTATTAACAGAAACTCTGTATGAGCATTCAGTAGCAGGAGAGAGCTGGTTTTCACCCCTTTTATTACAATAATGAATTATAATTGCTGTTGTGACTATTACCCTAAAAAACGGCTGTCTAAACAGTAGCGGTGGGTTCATCTGCAACTCTGTAATTTAAAACCACCCACTTGAGGCATTTATCACTGTGCCTTAAAACGCAGAGCATCTGCACAGAACCTGTAAAACACACATCACGGGAAGGTTACAAGACAGAAGGAGAAAGCCGCTAATACCAACTATACGAGGGGAGAAGGGGGAAGGCAAACTCCAGTATGCATAATGTGCATATTTTCAGTGCTCGGTGGATAGAAAGCACGAGCACTAGAGAACGTCATCCAAGCAGAAATGGGCAAAGAATCACAGAGCGAATCAGAGCAACACCTGAAAACCATTAGCAATCTAATGGTAAAACAGAAAAAGAGGAAAAAACAACAAGAACTGAAGGCATACGATAAATAAGAAATGAAAAAGGCTGATTTTCTGAAACCCAAGGAGAGGAAAAAAAATCACAGTGATTCACTGATACGAGCAGCTGCTTGGTTTCCCCAGGGTAAGGAACAGACAGAAGAACAGAGAGAGAGAAAAAGACCCAGACAAAAGAGTAAATCACAATAAATATTTATAATGATAAGTAATGCTGCAGACCATAAATATTAAAGAGCCGCTGCTTTTGCGTATGTGTGTGTGTGTTTGTGTCTGTGTATCAGTGCGCGCTGGTATGTTAAGCATAAGTGTCCACGGGGATGCAGGAGCGGACACTGAGTAATGCATTTACTAACATTGTGCACAAGCTCTGATCAGATGAGCTATGAATATTAACCCAAAAAAAGCATTTCAGATTGGCTGTTTGGCACTTCTTTACCTTTTTTTAAACAACTAGGAACCAACATGCATAAATTCAATTAGCATAGGTATAAAGAATTACCCGCCCTCTTTACATACAAGCCACTTTCAGCACAGTATTAATATGCTACACAGATACAAAAACATTTTCATTCTTAGGAAGCACAACAACACAACAAGCAAGAGAGAAACTACTATCAGTCTCTATGTAGTAAAAAAGTAGGGGATGAATCTTAACTGGACGATCCTCCCTGTTATTGTTGTTCCTACATGGCAGATCCAGACTGTCCTACAGCATTACAGAGGGTAATTTCTCACTTTATTGCAATAGCAAAAATGTTTTCAAACTGAATGAGTCTTTTTTTGACCAATAAAAGAGCAGATTCAACTCCGATACTAATCCAGGCATCATGATTGTCTAAAAAAAAGCTTTTCTTCTTTTCAGTATAATGATATTACCTCATTGCTGTCATCGGTAATGACAAGAGCTTTCTAAAAAGCTTAAATGATGCTTAAAGCCAGGTTAACATTATTATTGTTGAGTCCCTAGGCGGGCACATATTCAGGTAGATACAAATACAAAGACTGTATGGATCAGTGAATTTTTCGGACATTTATGATGTTCCTTAAAATTATGTAAGGGCTGATACACCAATCAGGTATCACACTATGGCCACTTAGAGGTGAAGTGAATAACACTGATTATCTCTTCATCATGGCACCTATTAGTGGGTGGGATATATTAGTGAGCTAATGAACATTTTGTCCTCAAAGTTGATCCTTTAAAAGCAGGAAAACAAAAGCACAAGTAGTAAGTCAAATAGTAATGGCTTCACAACTTGGTCAGAGCATCTCCAAAACTGCAGCTCTTGTGGGATGTTCCCAGTCTGCTGTAGTCAGTATCTATCTAAAGTAGTCCAATGACAAAACACTGATGGATGAGCCACAGGTTCATGGGCGGCCAAGGCTCATTTGTGTACATGGGGAGCGAAGGGTGAACCAGGGGATTCAACCCAACAGACAAGCTACTGTAGCTCAGATTGCTAACACTATACAGTGTCCATTCTGACAGTACACAACAAACAGTGTACCACAGTTTGTTGTTTATGGGGCTGCCATGCCACAGACCAGTCGGGGTTCCCGTGTTGAAAGCATCAAGAGTGAGCACATGAGCATCTGAACTGGACAACAGAGCAATGGAAGAAGGTGGCCTCGCCTGAGTCATGTTTTTTTTTTTTACATCTAGGGAATGGCTGGGTGCGTGTGTGTTACTAGGGAACACCTGGCACCAGGCTGCATTATGGGAAGAAGGCAAGCCATTCAGGTAGCGTGAACTGGACCATTGAGCAATGGTCTGCTGGGAAACCTTGGGCCCTGACATCCATTTAAATATTACCTTGAGACTTTTTGACATTACCACCTACGTAAACATTAGTGCTCCTTTTTATGGAAACAGAATAGCTGGGCTGGACGAACATGTCCGATCCATTTGGACTTACAGGATCTGTTGCTAACATCTTGGTGCCAGACAGCACAACACAACTTCAGGGGTCTCGTGGAGTCTGTGCCTTGATGAGTCAGAGTAGGTTTAGCAGCAAACTGGGGACCAGCGCTACATTAGGCAAGTGGGCATAATGTTGGTGTATCACTTAACATGATTATTTTAAGGTATATCTATGATATACATGATAACAAAACTGCACTACACTGCAGGTACCCAACAGCCTCCTAGTAGACACACCTATGGTATCAATTTCAAAATCCTATGTCGCCTGGTTCTCGAGTTATTGCATTCAAAACTTTGCGTGTCCACACCGCCTGCCTGACCAACGAGGCCTGGCCAATGAGATGATGACCACGTGTAAACTCAGTTGGTCCTTACCAGGTCTTAAAATTAGTTAAATACACGTTCAGATGAATAACAACACATGACATATTAAACTGGGTCATTACTTATTTAACAACCATTAAACAAAAATGGAGAGGCAACCTGGGAACCTTCCAGTCACCGAGATAACCACATACACCTCTGTATACCACAGTACCCTAGTATCAAATCTGAGGCCATCTGTCCGACAGTTAAAGCTTGGATGAAATGACTTCACGCAACATGTCAATGATCCCAAGTTTAGCAGCAAATCTACAACAGAGCCACTGGGTGGAAAAAAAGAAAGAAAAAAAAAAAAACAGAATCAAGGTGCTGCAATGGCCCAGTCAAAGTCCAGACCTCTACCTCAAGGAAAGTGTGCATAAACGAATGCCCACGAAACTTAATAAACTGAAGCAACGTGGCAAAGAAGAGTGAGAAAGAATTCCTCCACAACAATGTGAGCCTAATAAAGTATTAAAAGAAAGTGATTACTCCAAGTTATTGCTGCTACTAGGGTGTAATTAGTTTTTCACACACTGCTTCTGCATTTTGGCTTAGTTTTTGTTAAATAAATAATGACATTGTAACATGTCATGTTGTTCATCTACGGCTCTATTTAAGTAATTTTTGAACGTGGTAAGACCCAAACAATTTTTTTAATCATGTGCTGATATAAAAACATAAAGGTATCATATTATTTATTTTTTCACATATGTACTAATTTTCACATATTCTAATACGTGATTACCTCATTTTATCTTAAAGTTTGGAAATAAGGAGAAACCACTTACTTGGTTCTGACCAAGAGGGGAATAATGCAAACCAACAATGCAGTAAATAATCTTGTCAAACACTTATTTACCTATATGTGTGTTCAGTAGTTTCTAGCACAGTGTGTAAGTATGTGTGCCTGTGTGTTTGCGGCTGCATTTTGAAGACGGCCCACCAGGGTACACTGATTAAGAATGAAGGAGTTATCCTTCTGTTTGGTACAAAAACATAATTTGACCACCATCTGTTGCATTTTACAGCCACCTGACAGGGAGCACTGTGAGTTCAGTCGAGTCTGGTTATACTGTGATACCAGGGGTACAACTCCAGCAACTGCTGGTAAAGACTGAGACAGGTATGCAGAGTATCAGAAAAATGACAATACAACTGCTGTATAAACAAGTCCAGCAACAATTAACAGCACAGTTGCATAGAGCTATAAAATATCAATGTTAAGTAAAAATGTAATAAGTGAAACACTAGCAAAGGTCTTTATGAATTAATTTATTCACAACTAATGTTCCATCTCAGCATGATTTTCTGTGCTTGGGGATCAGGATAATTTGACCTTAACAGTCAGGTGATAGACAAGGTAGGTTATTATTTTACCTGGTACAGACCGACTTGAGTGGAATTTGAAGTGTTCTAGCATAAGATGAATATAGCCTAGGCCACTTTTGAATTCCTGCACTTTAAAATTTATGGCCAGAACAGAATATTCATTTAAAGACATATGATTCATTACATTTTACAAAAGGATCATGAGCTTATTTATCCTTTCTCCCCTTTATTTTTTCTTTGAACATTACGAACCAGAAACAACAGCTTGATGGATTTAACATCTTCTTGTGCCTCACTTTGGACATTATCGCTTATTTTATAAATACATGCACTGCCAGAGCCAAAATAAATATGTTATCATTCACACAAACACACGCGAGGCAGACGAAGCTTGTTTGCTCCGACTGCAGCATGAAAATAAACACTATCTGTGTTTTTCACTGGATCACAACCACTCTAACTTACTGTCTAAATTACTAATTAACTACATTATGACAAACCCACATAGGTAAACAAATCTATACAAACAGATTATTAATATGAGTCTTACAGAAGAGAAAATAGAGAAGAGCCAAAAATAAATAAGGACTTTGGTTTTAGGCATCTTGTGTTGACCTTGAGGGTGTTCAGGGAGATTGATGTGTCTATATTCCATGCATATATACATTGACCAGCCATAAATCACAGGGGAAAAACAGTAACAGGTGAGGGGACTAATTCCTGGTCATTCTGCTACAATCCAATGGTCTGCTGGGAAACCTTAGTGCAAGAGATTCATTTTACTTATGCTCACTCCACCTAACACAGTGTTTGAATCCCTAGCCTCCCTAATGCTGGACAAGGCACTCTAGAACTGCTTAGGAAAGTGTTGCAGAACACAAAAGCATCCAAACCAACGACCCGAGTAACCTTAGCTGTCCCAGATCCCAAGAGGATGCACAGCAAACACACCTGTTCAATGGAACAACCACAAAAAAACCTACAGGCCCCAAAGGGTCAAGCTCTGACCCTTCAGTACATGGAACCAGGGTCTCTGCATTTGATGTCATAGCATGTCTAGCAGAAAGAATGTGGCAGGAGATTTTTAGGTTCTGTGGATTGCTATATTTTTCCAAACATAGCCTGTTATGACAGTATCTTAGATTTTGCAGTATTTCCAGTTAGTTGTGAAAGGCAATCTGCTGTACCACTCCCAGCAAGTACATTTTCCCTTTCAGTGTAAACAGATCTGCCTCCAGGTCTTGGCAGGGTCTCTCCGGGTGATCTGCTGGGAGCAGTGGGTCTCTGTGGTTAGCATGCTCCTCAGTGCAAGTTTTATTTTCAAAACTAGTTCATTCAGTTGCTGACTCAAGCTAGACTGTCATATGCTCCACTGCACGTGCCCTGAATTTGGCTACTCATAGATGTTCCTTATGTAGACCATTGAGGACTGTGTTTCTTAAACTTACAGCAATGACCAGATACAGTGGGGCAAAAAAGTATTTAGTCAGCCACCGATTGTGCAAGTTCCCCCACCTAAAATGATGACAGAGGTCAGTAATTTGCACCAGAGGTACACTTCAACTGTGAGAGACAGAATGTGAAAGAAAAATCCATGAATCCACATGGTAGGATTTGTAAAGAATTTATTCGTAAATCAGGGTGGAAAATAAGTATTTGGTCAATAACAAAAATACAACTCAATACTTTGTAACATAACCTTTGTTGGCAATAACAGAGGTCAAACGTTTACTATAGGTCTTTACCAGGTTTGCACACACAGTAGCTGGTATTTTGGCCCATTCCTCCATGCAGATCTTCTCGAGAGCAGTGATGTTTTGGGGCTGTCGCCGAGCAACACGGACTTTCAACTCCCGCCACAGATTTTCTATGGGGTTGAGGTCTGGAGACTGGCTAGGCCACTCCAGGACTTTCAAATGCTTCTTACGGAGCCACTCCTTTGTTGCCCGGGCGGTGTGTTTTGGATCATTGTCATGTTGGAAGACCCAGCCTCGTTTCATCTTCAAAGTTCTCACTGATGGAAGGAGGTTTTGGCTCAAAATCTCACGATACATGGCCCCATTCATTCTGTCCTTAACACGGATCAGTCGTCCTGTCCCCTTGGCAGAAAAACAGCCCCATAGCATGATGTTTCCACCCCCATGCTTCACAGTAGGTATGGTGTTCTTGGGATGCAACTCAGTATTCTTCTTCCTCCAAACACGACGAGTTGAGTTTATACCAAAAAGTTCTACTTTGGTTTCATCTGACCACATGACATTCTCCCAATCCTCTGCTGTATCATCCATGTGCTCTCTGGCAAACTTCAGACGGGCCTGGACATGCACTGGCTTCAGCAGCGGAACACGTCTGGCACTGCGGGATTTGATTCCCTGCCGTTGTAGTGTGTTACTGATGGTGACCTTTGTTACTTTGGTCCCAGCTCTCTACAGGTCATTCACCAGGTCCCCCCGTGTGGTTCTGGGATCTTTGCTCACCGTTCTCATGATCATTTTGACCCCACGGGATGAGATCTTGCGTGGAGCCCCAGATCGAGGGAGATTATCAGTGGTCTTGTATGTCTTCCATTTTCTGATGATTGCTCCCACAGTTGATTTTTTCACACCAAGCTGCTTGCCTATTGTAGATTCACTCTTCCCAGTCTGGTGCAGGTCTACAATACTTTTCCTGGTGTCCTTCGAAAGCTCTTTGGTCTTGGCCATGGCGGAGTTTGGAGTCTGACTGTTTGAGGCTGTGGACAGGTGTCTTTTATACAGATGATGAGTTCAAACAGGTGCCATTCATACAGGTAACGAGTGGGGGACAGAAAAGCTTCTTACAGGGGACGTTACAGGTCAGTGAGAGCCAGAGATTTTCCTTGTTTGAGGTGACCAAATACTTATTTTCCACCCTAATTTACGAATAAATTCTTTACAAATCCTACCATGTGAATTCATGGATTTTTCTTTCACATTCTGTCTCTCACAGTTGAAGTGTACCTCTGGTGCAAATTACTGACCTCTGTCATCATTTTAAGTGGGGGAACTTGCACAATCGGTGGCTGACTAAATACTTTTTTGCCCCACTGTATGCCCTCTTCATGCCTGTGCCAATATATTATACAAGAATCTTCCCGTGGACACTCTAAAATCACAACATCATTTATGTGACACATTAATCAATCCAGACCTACAACAACCTCTGACATCATGCTTTTTTAGAATAGGGGCCAAGTGATGTCATAAAGGTTGTTGGTTTAGCAAACTCTTTAGCTAGAGGGATTTACAAAAGACCCATGTTACAGTCAAGACTCAGTGAGCTTAGTGAAGTCAACACATATGTAAGGATCACTTGTCTTTTTAGACACCACCATCATACTGCTATCCAGTGGTTCATCAACTCTCCTTACTCCAGTCTTCTCCATTCACTCTAGGTCTTTCTTGGCTTTCAGAGTTAGTGATAAGGGAATCCATTGTGGGGTCTTTAAAGAGAACAGCATAGCACTGGGTTTCAGTTTGACGGTAAATAGGTGCTACCTCAGACCAAGACCATTGCACACCTTCAAATATTTGTTGTTCAGCGTCTCTAGGCTGACACTAACTACTCGAGCTACCAGGCCTAGCACCTCAACAGCAGGTATGCTGAGCAGAGAACAGTGCAGATGCCAAGGAATATGTTGTCTTCTTCCTGAACCTCTTGATGAGGCACACACTCTTTTATAATGGCAGATCGAACAGTTTGCTGGACACTCCACTTTTGGGGTCTGAGGGACTTTTCCACATTTCTAGCATTTAGACAGTCTACTAGTCTATACATGTTACTGGCTGGGCTTTCCCCCCCTCTTATTGAGTTTCTTCTTCTCGTGAAGATGTTTGTCTCTGCTCATAACTCTATTTAACAAGCATGTCTCTCTTTTTCCCACAGTATCCCACGCACGTGTATATCTGTATATCCTAGAACCAGCCTGTCTTTGATTAGCTCATCATGAAACATGCAACATAATTGCAGCGTTCTGCTAAAGAATATAAATCAGTAACAGATGAGTCCACAGTTTCATTTTCTCCTTGTTTTCTCAAGTTAAAGGATGATTTTTCATATACCACATTTGCTTTGCCAATGAAAAAGCTGTGGAGTCCATCTCTCACCGTAGCATACTGACAGACAAGTTCAGCCCCTCCTCTTGGCGTCCGCTTCATCACCCATGCAGTACATGAGTGAATGTTTACCTGGTTGTCTTCTGATGTTGTGTGGAGATTACTAGCTTGCTGAAAGCACTCAAACTATCTATTCCATTTCACCCATTTCTAATGTTTGCTGAAGTCAAAAGGCTCTGGTGGCTTTAGCCGAGTGTCACACTTGGCCTGGAAACGGGGCCTTATCCACGCCCTGCAGCTGCTCTAACTCCATTGTCTGCGATCTCACCCAGGCTTTTCCAAACGCCGGTATATACTATCCCACTTGTCACACCATGTTTCCTTACCATTTAAACTCATGGGAAATCATAGAGATCCAGTATCCTGGCACAAGCATCCATCATTGTGCACAACTTTAGTCCCTAGTACAACAAAAATAACATTACCCAGAACCGTCTGGGCCTCCTTATATTTCCGACATAACCATAGCACCACAGAGGACTACTTGCTGGCTGTGGCTCAGCTGTTTGATATGGGAACTGGAAAGGATTGAGCTTTGGGAACGGCCAGTTGGTCTAAAGTCTTGAACACAGTAATAAAGACTGGATTGTGTAGTAACATCTTGCTCCTTAGACTGGTGTAGTTTAATTTCATTTCATTGTATTAATATAAAAATGTATCTTTTTAAAAAAAAAAAATTGTTGTTTCCCTTTGGACTTTAAATACATTCTTTATACAGATTGTTGTTCGTGTATTATTGTGGGGGAAAATAAAATAAATTCTTTAGTTAATATTGGTGCTCCCATCTCTGTCCTTGGGCTAGGTTGCGCTGCTCTCCCCTGTGGACCCAAAACAAAAACTAATAAACTAATAACTAATAAATAAAATAAAAATCATATATATATATATATATATATATAAACACCCAGCACGCCCCTGCGGGCGGTTTATCCTTCAAGCTCGGGTCCTCTACCAGAGGCCTGGGAGTGTAGCTGATGAACAGAAATAGAAATTCTGTGTTGTCCCCGTGGCTGAGCCTTAACAGCAGATGTCTGAGGCAGGCCACATTTTATTATTTCTGGACGACTTCCTCCTTTGTAGCTCGTAGAGACGGTACGAGAACCTCAGCATTTCACTGGCCCAAACTTAGGCTATGTCCACACGTTTTCTCTCAGTTTTGGCCTCCCATCCACACTGGGATGACGTTTTCCCCGAAGGAAAATGCAGCGTTTTGAAAACGCTCTTGAAAACGAATACATTTGAAGACGGTGCTTTCACGTCGCAGTGTGGGCAGCGAAAACGGAGACTTTTGAAAACGATGATGTATTTTGGTCATGTGATGCAGTCATGTGACCAATTAAACAAAGATAGCAGTGGGCATTATACAGCAGTTTTGTTTGCTCTCAATTTTGACAGCCCTATTAAAGATTAATATCAGTTTGTACAAGCTTCAGATAGCTTTTCTTCAAATTCCTTAATTCTCACTCACTTTTGCAACTTTGTACTTTTGTGTTACTCGCAGCAACAATTCCACCTCATTGTTAGTCCATTTACAAAAACTCGGTGCTTTTCCTCAACATTTTGCAGTGACGTTTCAATGAGCCGGAAAGTAAATAAACAAAAGTGGTGTGCGGATCGATACTGAAATATTGATTCTTCCGATACCAGTAATTTATGTTCTAGAATCGATTCTCATATTAAAATATCGATATTTTAGTACTTTGGGGTAAATTTGTAGTTTTTCATTAACAGGAACACAGTGGAAAGAAACTATATCATTCGGATCTTCTAAATTTGAAGGAACTACTTCCTCTTACGCCTTTCATAGTCACAAGTGAAATACGGCTGTATAAATGTGTTGCAGCCCCTGGCATGTACACTCACAACAATGGCTGAGCGTAAACTGAGTCATGTGTTGATGTATTTTACCTCCACAAACAGCCAAGACGTGGTTTCCGATACATGTGGCAAGACAGTGAGGTGTTGTGGCAACGCCAATAACCTCGTCAAACACCTCAGAGTAAATCATATCACAGAATATGATGAGCTTATGTTGAGGCGAAGTGAAGAGGAGGAGGACAGGTGCTGCTAGGGCGAGACAGGCATCTCTCGCGGAGTCCTTTAATGCTGCAGGCAGGCAACGTGTTCAAACAGCGCACAACTTCAAGTTTTTTTTTTTATTTCTATATGATTATTCTGTACAGTAGTCTGATGTCCTGTAATCATTATGAAGCCATATCCTTATAGTATTACTACAATTACATAATACAATTATATATTGTGGCGTGTTGGGGGAGCAGCTAGTTCTCTCCCAACATGCCTTGGGACATGTGCTGCTGTTTAGATGTTCTTGTTTTATTGTTTATGGTTACGTTACTTTTAACTGTTATCTTGAATGTTGTGTTTACGCTGTGGTGCAGAGTCACTGACAGTTGTTGTTTTGTAGAGAGAGTGCTGTACCCTGAGTGAGTTCTGTTGTGCTGTTGTTGACCCCTGAGGCACATTGTAGCAATGGCAAGTGTTTTAATATAGAGCTCCCCCTACCAGTTTGGGGTTGAACAGCAAGCTCAATCTCTCTGTGAGCTTCTTTGTTAAGATTACTCTGCATGCCACATAGGTGTCAAAAGAGGGCTTCCAAGAGCATGGCCACTATTTTGAAAGAGGAAGAGGAGCTGAGGAAGACTGAGGAGCTTATCACCTGCCTGGAAGCAGTGAATGGAGCACAACCAAAGAAGTGGGGAGAGCCCCAGGCAGCAGCAAACCAGCCAGGGGAAGATCTGTTGGGCTTACCAGATGGAGCCTCACACCCCTGCCCACTGGGAAGCTGTCGGAGCTGCAAAGGCATGCTGCAGGCTCCAAGACAACGAGCAGCCAGCCAGCCTCCACTCAGGGTGATGCCTGGGAGCAGCACACCCTCATTGCTGGCAGCTGAGGGGGACAACGCCAACTGCCTCCTGGACCAAGTACACTGCCACCAGGGGCTCCTGTCTGGGGGAGCATGAAGCTGCCACGCTATAATGGGGAGGCACCTCCAGAGACCTATCTTATCCAGGTACAGCTGGCTGCTCAGCTAAATGGATGGTCAATAGAGGAGACAGCTGTCCAGGTTGCCCTCACCTTGGAAGGCAGGGCCCTGCAGATCCGCACAGATCTTCAGCCAGAAGAGCGTTTAAGTTGGCCTGCTGTTGCCAGAGCAATGTGGAGCAGGCTTGGCCTCCGTACACATGCAGATGATGCCCGAGATAAACTTGCCAGCTGCCCACGGAGACAAGAGGAGAGTCTGGGTGCCTATGCTGCTGACCTTCGTCTTTACGCACGAAGACGGTACCCTGCTTTTGATGCTGCAGCACAAGAAGAGCTTGCTCTCCAGGCTTTCGTTTGGGGTCTCCAGCCAAAACGACTACAAGAGCACATCCGTCTGCATGCACCGGAAACCCTGGCAGCAGCTCTAACTGAGGCAGAAAGAGTGGAGCATGTGCTCAGCTCAGGTGCACGCAGCCCTGGCACAAATCACCGAGTGTGTCAAACGGAGTACAAAAGGAGCAACCAGGAGGAGACGGCCCTCCAAACCACCATCACACCACCCTGGCGATCTTGGCGAGGGAATAGGCCAGCAGGTGGCTAATCCAGGGACAACTGCCATCGGTGTGGAGAACCAGGCCACATCGCACGCTACTGTCCAGCACCGAGCCCATGAGGCCTGGCACCCCAGCTGCCGTTAAACTAAGGCGGGGTGGCACAATGGAGGAACTGCCCCCCACCACCAATCTGTCCTCCGAATCACACTTGCGGGTTGGCTGGCTGGCCAGACACGGGGACTGTATCTGGACTGTGACCTTGCTGGCACCACCTGTAGAGCCCTGATAGAAACTGGATCTATGCTTTCTTTGGTACAGGCAGGAGTCCTCCCTGGTACTGACAGCCCAAGACTGCAGGGTTGGCAGCCTACTCAGCTCCACATCACCACAGTCACGGGGGAGCGTGCCAAAGTTAAGTGGGAAAGATCCCTCCTGGTGACTGTTGCTAACTGCACTGTGGACCACCAGTTCTGGCTAGCCGGCATCCAGGACCAATGCATCATTGGTCTGGACCTGCTGGCCAAATGGGAGGCCACAGGGTACGTGTCCAGAGGAATCCTTTACCTGGGCACGGAGGCTGTGAAGCTCCACACCACCAAGGAAGTCCCGCTGCCTGCCTCCACTTTTTCAGCCAGTGTCAGGAAGCCTGAGGACCTGTCGCCGCTGGCGGTGGAAAGGACCTCTCCTTCACCAGCAGTACAGCAACTGTCCACAGAGACCAAGCAAGCTGTCGAGGACTTATACCAGAGGAGCTGCGAGGGTCTCCAGGCTGATCAGCAACGGCAGCTGTGGAAGATACTCGACTTGTTTGCCGACATCTTTGCAGCCAAAGATGAGGACTGCATGCAAATCAGGCTGGTACAACATGACATTGACACTGGGGATGCACGGCCCATCTGCCTCTGCCCTCGTCGCCTTCCCCTTGCCAAGCGTGCTGCAGCAGAGCAGAAGATCAGGGAAATGGCAGAGGTGGGCATCATCGAACCCTCAGACAGCCCCTGGGCAGCCCTGGCCGTACTGTTTCGGAAAAAGGATGGTACCTGGCGGTTTTTATGTCGACTATCGTCTACTCAACAGCATCACATGCAAGGACTCCTACCCATTGCCCTGGATTGACGATGCCCTTGATGACATTGCTGGGTCCTGCTGGTTCAATTCCCTCAATTTGCGCAGTGGCTACTGGCAGGTGGAGCTGACGCCAGAGGCCCGCCCAAAGACTGCTTTCTCTATTGGCCAGGGACTATGGCAGTTTAAGGTGATGCCCTTTGGCCTCTGCAATGCCCCAGCCACATTCGAGCGCCTAATGGAGAGGGTTCTACATTCCCCATGACCGCTGTGTGGTCTACCTGGATGACCTCCTTGTCCAAGCAACAGACGTCGAGAAAGCTTTGGCTAACCTGACTGCTGTTTTCCATGCTATCCGCCAGGCTGGCCTTCGTCTCCACCTCAAAAAGTGCCACCTCTTCCGAAATGAGACACGTTGTCACGTTGGGTCACGTTGTCAGCAGAGCAGGGGTTTCCACTGATCCTGCGAAGGCGGCTGCTGTGAAGGACTGGCCCATTCCAGGCAATACTGCTGAGTTGCGGAGCTTCCTTGGCCTGGCATCATACTACCGGCGTTTTGTCAAGGACTTTGCTACCATTGCAAGCCCCCTGCACTGGCTCACACAGGAGGGCCGAGAGTTCCACTGGAGTGAGGACTGCGCTGTGGCATTTGATTGGCTCCGATCTGCACTGGTTGAGGAACCGGTGCTAGCCTACCCAGACCTGCATCTTCCTTTTGTCGTGGACACCGATGCCAGCAACACGGGCGTGGGGGCTGTACTGTCGCTTGGAAGGCCCTGAGGGAGAGCGGGTCATCTCCTACTACAGCCGTTCCCTCAGCAGACCAGAGAGGAACTATTGTGTCACCCGTCGAGAGCTGCTGACCACCATCCTGGGCCTCTGCCATTTCAGACCCTACCTCTACGGGAATAAGTTCCTCCTGTGCATAGACCATGCATCCCTCACTTGGCTGCTCAGCTTTAAAGAACCGGAGGGACAGCTAGCCCGGTGGTTGGAGACGTTGCAAGATTACCACTTTGAGGTTCGTTACCGGGCGGGATGTCTCCACACCAATGCAGATGCCCTCTCCCGACGCCCTTGTGAGGAAGAACAGTGCAGGTACTGCCAATGCCTGGAGGACCAGGAGTGCATGACTTTAGTGATAGCGTCACCACAGGGTGGCCATGAGAATGACTCTGTTCAAGGTGGGCACTGTAGCAGTCTTCAGGTCCAGTCCGCTGCAGGGCACACTGAGGGTCTGGAGGCCATGGATCCCCAACAGCTGCAACATGACCAGAACCAAGACCCTGCCCTTTCACAGGTTCAGTGTTGGATTGGGGCCGGTCAGAGACCATCATGGCCAGGAGTATCTGCACTGGACCTCAAGACCAAGGCTTTCTACTCCCAATGGGCTAACCTCACAAGCCGGAACGGCCTCCTCTATCGCCGCTGGCAGGCTCCCGGGGGTCACAGTGAGGTCTTCCAGCTCTTGGTACCTCAACAGTTGCAGTCCAGGGTCCTCCAGCTGGTCCATGGTGTGGCGGGGGCAGGACACTTTGGAGTTACCAAGACTCTGCGGCGACTTCGGTCTCGGTTCTACTGGCCCAGGTGTCGCCAGGATGTAGAGCTCCATATCCATCTGTGATGCCTGCACGTCTCAGAAAGGGCCTTCCCAACGCTCTCATGCCCCCTTGCAGCAGTATCAGGTGGGGGCTCCCATGGAGTGGGTCGGAGTGGACATCCTGGGACCCTTCCCCACCACTGACCAGGGGAAGCGCTACATCCTGGTTGCCATGGACTACTTCACTAAGTGGCCTGAGGCCTATTATGCAGTCCCTGACCAGTGTGCGGGGACCCCGGGTTGGACTACCTCCACAACCTCCCGGCCCGGCTATGGGAGGTGCACCAGTTGACCAGGCAGGCTCTCCAAGACGCAGGCTCCCAGCAGAAGCGAACTTCTGATAGCTGTTGCAAGGGGGAAGGACTCTCGCCAGGTCAGCATGTGTGGGTCTACAGCCCGGAAAGGAAAAAAGGGCTTTCCCCCAAACTGATGAGCCAGTGGGTTGGACCCTGCACTGTTCTGGAGAGGCTGTCCGATGTGGTCTACAGGGTGTGGCTGGAACAGGGTGGTCGTACTCCATCGTGATCGCCTGGCACCCTATCAGCCCTTGAGTCCACCCAGGGAGGATCCTGGCCTCAGAGACGGCTGGGCCTCAGAGCTGGCCTCAGAGATGGCTGGGGGACCCACGGAACGTCCTCAACGACGCCGTCGCCTTCCCCAACACCTCAGAGACTTTGCTATGGACATGCTGGTTGCTGGGGACAGCTAACCACTCAGGTGGGGGCTGTGTGGCATGTTGGGGGAGCAGCTAGTTCTCTCCCATCATGCCTTGGGACATGTGCTGCTGTTTAGATGTTTTTGTTTTATTGTTTATGGTTACATTATTATGAAGTCACTGACAGTTGTTGTTTTGTAGAGAGAGTGCTGTACCATGAGTGAGTTCTGTTGTGCTGTTGTTGACCCCTGAGGCACATTGTAGCAACGGCAAGTGTTTTAATAAAGAGCTCCCCCTACCAGTTTGGGGTTGAACAGCAAGCTCAATCTCTCTGTGAGCTTCTTTGTTAAGATTCTTCTGCATGCCACAATATTGTATTATGAAATACAATGAAACATTACATTTTTGTCGATACCACCCTGAATTTTACTTGGTATCGGATCAGAAAGGAAATCAGTGGTATCGCACATCACTAATAAACGGCAGACAGAAATGAGGCAGGTCGAATCTTCTTGCGTTTCACGCATGCGCAGTACTGGAATGTGGACGCACAACTCCGTGAAAATGACTGAAAACGCTAGTGTGGACGCCGAGCGTTTTGAAAACGCCATTTTCAAATCTATGTGTGGACGTGGCCTTAGAGCAACCCCCCACCTGGGATAGGGTGCGCAGCTGCTGATGAAGGTTAAGGTGTTAGGAAATACCACCATTAAAGGGGTGGGGGATGTCACAAGGTAGAATATTTGGGTTAATGTGCTTTGCCTGTTTATTTTGTGCTTGTAGCGTTTTAGCTTTTTTTTCTGCTTGTTGTTGGTTTTATTTGTTTTTAGATGTCTTGATTTTAATTGATATATGTGTAGTTTTAATAACCTGCCAGATTTAATGACTGTAAAATTGACCTAAATGAAGAGTGTGAGAGAAAGCTGCCAAAGATTTCAGCCTGGGGCAGGTCACTGAGGAACATTTAGTAGCTGCAATATGGAGATATAGGTGGGAGATCTGATCAATACCCAGAGATATTATAAGTAGCCTAAAGCAGAGGAACATGGGGAATGCCAGCGTAAGATGCCAAAGTAGAAGATGTGCTACCACAAACACCTTGCCATTACTAACCGACCATAACGAGACTCAAAGCTAGATGCTATAGTCAAATCTGGTCCCACAAGGAGCCAAAGGGCAGAGCCCAGAGCTTCGCACACCTCTGTTAGTAACCTGTTTCAACTCTTTGTGAAGCAGCTGGACTAGTGTCGGGATAGCAGGAGTTCCAGAGGGGCATTCGGGATTAGAAGGAGCTGTGTTGGTATCAGAGTTGTTTGCAGCAGCTCTGTTTTACCAACAGCACTGCCCAGTGTTGTAGTATCAGGAGGGAGGCACGGTGTTGAGGGAAGAGGTGTGTTTGCTGTCTGTGGCAGGCTGTTTGATATGGGGATGGGAAAGGATCATGCTTTGATCTGAAATCTTGGATAGAGTAACACAGACTGGACTATGCTGTAACAGCATGTTTGTCAGGCTGGTGTAGTTTATTTTATTTCATTTGTTTTAATGTACCGGTGTATATCTTATGAATAAAGTTTTTTTGACAAGTTAAGTTTCTTTTCCTTTAGTATTTTAATGCTCAACTGTTTTACTCTTTTTAGTCACTTTTATTGACTTTTATCGAGTCAGGTTACCTTCTATTTACAGATTGTTTTCCTTTTATTATCGAAAGGGAAATTAAAATGTGTTTTTTTTCCAAACACATCCTTGCTCCAGTCTCTGTCCTTGGGCTAGGTTGCATTGCCTTCCCTTGTGGAATCAAAACAAAAACTAATAACTTAGAAACAAGATTTCCCCGGCTCTTTAAAACCTAGGTGGCATTATCATTAATAAAGCAAGTGGAAAGTTATCACTTAGCCTTGGCCCCACAGAGCAAAAGAGCAGAAACTTCACCACAGATACAGAATTTGCAAGATGAAGAAAACACGATTCCAGTCAGCAAAAGCACTGTAATGGCCATCAAGTAGTATTACTGACATCAGACTATGTGTAGAAGTCTCTAAACATGAAGGCGTATAGATGACAAGAGATTTTAGAGGAGCTGCAACATGTCAGTGGGAATATTCAAGTCTGGAGCTGTTTGCCTTTTCCTGGAGTTGGACACCTGCACCAAATGGATTCCTCTTATGCCAGAGACAAGTGCTCTTTCATTTCTGTAGAGACAGGAGACGCCATCTGCATCTTTGCAAAGAAAATTTCATAGTGCAGAAAAAAGAAAGAATCCCAACTGAAACAGAAAATACTTTCCAAGCACCATGTGAAGACCAAAGAAGGTCAAAGAGTACAGACAGTCATGGACTTTCATCTGACGTCAAAAGTATAAGCTCCACAGCTTTAATATTAAATACTGCATATACTGTACCCTGTAGGTGTGTATGTGTCTGTTATTTCTCAGTCTCAAAACCCACCTAGAAATGTGTACTATATTAAACGCCTCTTTAAAATGCATGTTACGTCTCAATCTCAGAGGACTAATGTCTATATCAGTGCAGTTTTGTGTGTGTTTGATAACAGGTCAGACAATCGAAACCTTTATCTAACAGGGTATACGAGTTCTGTCAGTCATGCCAGTGTATATTCCTCACTGAAACCGTCACATTTCATTCTGTTTACAGTCCACTCACTCCCCACAGCCAGATATCAGGATTCCAAGGCAAACCACATGCTCCAGCACGAGGCCAACACCAGCTATACTTATTGGGTATTAGACGGCCCTGCAATCTCCGTTTCATGAACAACTGGTCTATAAACACTATTGATTTTCACACTGTGGTTTTTGGCACATGTTTCTAGTGGATTGTGGGCGTTCATCACAGCGATGACTAGTAATGAATAATAATGCAGACTTATGAGGAGACAGTCAGAGGTGCTTTTGTTTTTTTGTTTCCTCATCTGATTAAAGCAGTGGCTGCAGGTGCTAAATGGTGGGACCCTGAGATCATGAGGTGGAGCAGCTACAAAGCTACTTCAAGATATGTGAAACTACATAACAATGATAGACATGGAGGAAATAAATAATGCAACATATGATAAAAAAAATATCCTAAACTCAATTCTTAAATTGCATTATTTTGTATGGAGTCATGCCATTATTATTGACATCTGTAATTTCAATACAATATGAAAAGCAATACACCTTAACCTCCTCTGATAACAACAATCCAATTAGAACTGGCATTTCTACAATATGCTTCAATTTGTTACAGATCAAAGAAGTTTAGCGTAATATGAAACTTTAAATCTGAATTCTGAAGATAATTTTATCTGGCCCAAACAATGATATGGACTAACCACACTACTGTTCTCTCCCTAAACCACTGTGCTGTCAGTAATTTGGTTAACTGTGGCCCAGTATAGTAGATGAGAAGGTAACTGCGTTTTTCATTTGTATTTTTCAGTTTCAGGCACTGCCTTGCTTGGGTCACATTAAATCCTTACTCGTACGGGAAAGTCTCAAGAGAGTACCGGGTCACGTGGGCTAAACAAACACTTCAAGATTTCATCCCCAATAAAGCAAGCCCTGTAAAAGTTACTAGTACAAGCCAGGTTTTATTGTAATCTGTTTGGAGCCATGTTAAGTTTCTCTCCAGGAATAAATCCCCACTCTGTGAGTAATTTATCACGTTCTCAGCTGTGTAAACACCACACAGCGGTTCACTTAGAAACTCACCAGGATGCGCAGCAGCGATGTACCAGGTGGTGTGTTTTCAGGGAGGCTGATGTTGTAGAGGGGTCTGCTGAAGATGGGGCGGTTATCATTCTCATTGATTAGTTCAATAAAGACGCGAGCAAATCCCACATGATCCGAAATGGATTCATTTGCATAAAGCTGAGAAAGAGAGAGCAAGGAACAGAAGCAATGAATACACACAGACACATGAATGTTTCCTCAGATATAAAGAATGATTAAAGGAAAAAACAACAGATTATTATGCATGGAGGCTGTTGGTTGCATTCTAAAAAGTGTAATCTGAATTTGCTACTGAAATAATTTAAGATTTACAGTGTGCTACTCTGATTCTATAAACAACTCGGGGTTAAACTGAGGTGACAAAATAGCAATTTCACTGTTCAAACAACTCGGTGCTGTTTAGAAAGAGATATTGCTCCAGTCTAACTGTGCCTTGTGTCCAAACAAATCAAAACACTTTTCAAGAAACATAATGAAGTTACATTCGGATTTTCTTTTTCACAGCTCTGGCTTGGTCCACAGTTCATTTCCATTGATTATAAATCTTTAAGCTACTTTAGGCTTTTTAATAGATATTATCAAAAAAACCAACAGCTATGCTTTGTTGGGGTGATGCAGGTTTCTCAGGTAAATCTACAGGGCACAACTACTCAAACTAAGTTGAAAAACTCACTGAAAAACTGAAGCTGCGAATCTGTTCGTAGTCCAGCGGCATGGCAACCCTCATCCTGATGTCGGCACGCCCTTGCACCGCTGTGGGGGAGATGGTGAAGTATTCTGAATTGTTTCCTGTCAGAAACACTTGGAACATGCTGTTCACCCCCTGCCATAGGAAGGATAAGAGAGAGGATAGAATAACAGCAAGAAAATTGTGTTTTTAAAAGATGGAGCACAGTCAGGTGGCAATATATACTGAGTCTAACCTATGAGTGAGAAATGTGCAGTATACGATACATGGTACTGTATATTTAGCAAGTCAAAAGAAATCACATTTAATTATAGGGGAAAAAAACATGTCTATCTATCTCGACAGGATAGATAGACAGCATACATATTTTTCACGCATTTATGGCTGCTGTACCTAGAATGATGTATATCAAAAGCCTGCACATAGTCTAGTAGTGTTAGGTAATAACATGTACTAACAACAGTGTAATAACTGTATGATATTCATGTGTTTTCATTTAAATATTTCTCTGTCTTTGCTGGTAAAATGATAAAATTGCAGCTATACTAAAGATTAATGTATCGCTGATGACAGGACACGAGATACTTGTAATTTATACCTGTACAAATGCATGAATGATGTGGAAGGGTTATTCTCTTTTTCTGACAACGCTGTATTTTATTCTGTTGTATATAGTATCTTATTCTTCTTATCTTATCCTATTCCAGTGTTTTTCTTAATTTTTGCTACTGTAACTTTGCACTGTCCACTTTCTGCTGTAACACAACAAATTTCCCATGGGTGGGACTAATAAAGGTTTTCTTATCTTATCTTATCTTATTTTATTCCAAACATTTCTTTTAATATGTCACATGTTTGTGTTCGTATTTTAAAATAATAGATTATTAGAGTTTTATATTTTCTAATTAGTTTTTTCCGGTTATTATGATCATATATCATATATCATATATAAATCTACATAGCCAAATACAAATACAGCCTCAACAGGGTCACTTTGATATGAACATATTTCATATTTCTGGTATTTTATTAGTTAGTTTTCTGAGCACACAATATTATTTCAGTTAGTTCATTTCTTTTCTTGAAGGTTCCCCCCCCCCCCCCCCCCCCCACACACACACACACACCTAGTTTTAATTTTGAGTTGTATTTAATTAACAATAATAAATGATCTTCAAAACCAGGATCAGCATGTAGGCAGCAGCTTTTTTATTGTCAGTCTTGAGCAGGATGTTTCTTTTCTGAGAACAACTGTGAAATATGTTGAACGCTCATAATGAAGCAGTTATAAAAAGGCACACCAAACAATGCACCAGTGAAGAAAATGTTAAATCGAGACGGAACAAGCCAACTCGAAAATTCCTTCAGGATGCATTTGGCGTGGAGGAGTGCACTTTGTACAAAAAGAACAAAGTGACAAGCCAGAATATTAATAACAGTAAGACTGAAAGGTCCAACTGTGATCAGACATAAGAATCAAATCATAGCCCATACCACAGATTCATCACTTCTCCGTCTGTAAAACTTGGGTCACAGTTTAAGTGATACACAGAATTTATTCCCCATTTATTTCCCACAGAGCTCTAAGAGTAAGTCAGACTGCATGAATACCTAGCCAGAGAAGAAAACCATATGCTTTGCGCACATTGTGTGTTTTATGAGAGAGGAAAAGGGGTTGATGTGATCCCTGGTGACAACCATGACTATCTACCTCAATCCAGCTACATTCGTTTGTGTTTGCTTTCTAGCTCACTGCAGCGTAAGTTGCCAGCACAATGTTTATGATTATGTAGATTATGTGAACATGAAGACTGATTTAGAAATACTATGTTTTGTGTCATTGCAGTTATGTGTAATGAAAAAGTATATATATGAAATTTGGAATAATGGAGGGAAAAAAAAAAACCCAACTCATCTTTTCCTTCTCTACTTCTTTTTCCTCAGATAAATCCCCACGTGCAGATGCATTATGGGTAAATATAAACCAGTGACATCACATCTCTGAAATACCTGTGGCTTTCTTGAGCGGGAGAAAAAACCCCATCTCTAGGTCCTTCCTGTCTTGATGTATAAAGCTTCAGGGCAGCCAATCATGTAGCCATTGTGGCAGACAGAGGAAGACGGGTGGCGTGGTCAATTGGCATTATGCTGCCAGTTGAAATAGCCCCCTTGTTTTTGTTTTCGTCTGTGGGAGAACCATTGTGGCTGATGACTCCTATTTAAAAGACCATCCAATATGCAGGGATGTCACCTCAAACTGCCCATAAACGTAATTGCCCGTCCATTTGCTTCTGCCTTTAGAAGCCCCCAATAAAAGCATCCTGTCAGATGCAACTGCCACAAAGTTTAGTGACAAGCTCCAGCAGCAAAAAGTTTTTAAAGATGCTAGCCAAGTAGAAGAGGATATGAAGGCAGCGACAGGCAGAGAGGTAACTACCACTTGTGTCATAGTCTAAGAAAAGAAATGTCTGCCTATAATCCCTTACACATGGAAGGAGTGAGATTACAGAGCAGGTGTAGTGGAGTGTGAATGAGTTTGTGTGTATCGGCAATGACATGCAGGTTTAAAAGATCAAAAAAGCAATAAAAAACTGCAAGACAAAAAACACCTCGTGGGCTTTACTCCTTGCAATTGATGTACTCGTGGCTCTATCACAGCAGAGTAACAATGCAAGACTGGTAGAGTTTAAAATGCCCCGGAATACGTTTTCTGCATTTTCTCTTTATATTTTTTCCATGTGACACTTTGCTTTTTAAGCTCTTTTTGATGTCTTTTGTTTTGTTGCATGATGATGACTTAACAGTGAGCTGGGGCTGCTAATGCGCCGATTCTGGTAAGTGCTTTCGAATGCAGCATCTACGGCGAATCTAGTAAATTAAAACCGTCTCGGAGCCATTCCCCCATTTGCAATAAGCAATCTTAGCCCAGATATGTTAGGTGTCTGGAAGCCTCCCCTGAGCGAACGCTGATATTGGTGGTGGTAAAATGTTGGTTGCTAACCTACAGAGAGACCTCTTATCACATGCCAGGTGTCTGGGTCGTCACCCCACCTGCGTGCAGCAACACGCTTGCAGTGCTCTCTTCTCTGCTTGCTGCTGGAACACAGGCAGAAGCAAACACGCCATCCCTAGAATGGATAAACAGACCTGCTGCTAAATATTCCTGCTATCTCTCCTTTCAAGTGCTGTATTCCTCTCCTGACTGTTTTCTTCCTGCTCCACCAATTACTACGACTTATGATTTTGCTCCTCTCCTCTCCTCTCCCCTCCGCAAGTCTGTTTCTCTTTATTCTCTACCTTCTTTTCTATCCACTTGACTCACAGTTATCTGTCAAATTCCACCCTGGCGGCTGCTGCGCCTGAATCAATCAGAGTTGACTAGCTTTCGGCTTATCTGCACCCTAGGTGATTGATTTTCCTCGTTAGGTATAATTTGATGCTCTATCCCATCTCTTCCAGAGCAAATTAAATTGTAGTCGAGTCCAATGCGCTGGTGTGAGCGAGCGTGTGCATATGTGAGCGAGGAAGAGAGAAAACAAGTGAGACAGAGCAAGCCTAAAATGTTTGACTTCTGTGTATGTTTTGGTGTCTGAGTGTATGTGACTGCGTGTCACCACAGTAGGCTGATAGATACAGTAAATGGGAAGTGGCGGGCAAACCAAAGGAGGCTGTAGCACACTCCTGCTGACAATCCACACACACACACACACACACACACCTACACACACACACACACACACACACACCTACACACACACACACACACACACACACACACACACACACACACACACACACACACTGCTGCCTGACATAGTGAAATATAGTTTCACAGAGTGGCTGATGTTCTTTTTTGGCTGTGCATTTATAAACAAGATAACAAGATAGATTAAAATGTATCTTGTTATCTTGTTAGTGCCGATCTATTCCAACTGAAAGTAAAACGTATGAAATCTGATAAAAACAAAGTTTGAACTATCAATTCTGCGTGTTCCAATCAGGTTTATTTATTGCACTAACCACATTCTCTTCATACTGAATATTGGATCTGCTTGTATGATGCAGGAATGCAAAAATACATCTAACATTTTGTCACATCCTGATTTACTCTTGTTCTCTTTTACACTAGCATACTGTACTGTACAATAGAACTATGTAGCAAAATTAAAGGTCTAAGGCAGACAGAATATTAGAATGTGGTAAAGACAGCATCTTTTATCTGATATAATCTTTAAAAGCATGCCAGGATTGAACTAATCAGTATCCCACATGCAAAGACAACTTACAAAAGATCAATGATAATATTTTAGTATGTCTGTATCTTACCAAACAAGAAATATACTGTCACATTTACCTATTTTCCTCAGTTATGGCACTGATGAATGCCTAAAGACATGCTTTGTCTTTGTTGCGTGATTTCATGATTTTATCCAGTTAGACATTTCATGTTTCCCCAAAATTAAATTAAAAGATTTCTAACAAAACAAACAACAGATTTCGTCTATCTTTGCTTATTTTCTATAAATTTTTAGCTTGAAGATGTCACACTGTGTCCATTATTCAAATTATTGCAGTTCAGTAATGATATGAATAGATAAATACTCACTTGTAGCATTTTGATTAATTACCACATTTCTGACAAAAGCCTCACCAGGTTTACAAGAAATGGTCGATTGATCAGGGCTATCACCACAGGTGGGTAAGCCATCAGCATTACTAAAGGGGCAAATTTCACCGGCTAACTGGCCACCCCTAGATGAGCCTGGCTCACAGCCCTGAGGATTGCTAGATGAGGACTTGGGGCAAAAAAGTGTGTTGAATATTTGCAGTTATTCATCAGAAATTGTTTACTAAACTACTCCTTTTTTGGACATAATTTTGAAAGGTCACTGAAGTTGTCACTGGAAATACTTTAATGTTTGATTGTGTTATTGTCTGGCTATTTTGTGCACCGGGACTTTTGACGTGTAAAGTTTTGCCAGCACTGATCTAAGAAGTCTTCAGTTGTGGGCAAAAACTGGTTTTGTAACCGCTAAATTCAATCACTGACATGAGAATATTTGCAACAGATGCCATGAAAGTCACTTCAGATGTTCCGGACATATTGCATTCATTCCTGAGTCTGATCAAATGTTCTTGTGTAATTAAAAGAAAGGTGTTGATGAGAATAGAGAAGCCAAAAACGTAATGCCTCCCGCTACAGCTGTTGTCAGCACAGGGGCATACAAATGTTGTGAATACTGGAAACCATTAAGATGTGATCTACCCACCTCGTCCTTATCTTCTGCCTGGATGAAGAGGGGCAGGGCAAAGCCCACCTGTGCCAGTTCAGTGATGCGGACCCGATATTCAGAACTGTTGAACTTCGGGGCGTTGTCATTCTTGTCAATTAACAGGATGGTGAAGGTGGTCACCACCGTTGCCCTAGATGGACTGCGGTCATCATTCAGCTCGGTGGCCTAACAGGAAGCCAGAGCAGGAAATGTTCATCAGAGAGAGAAAGAGAGAGGGACACAGAAAAAAAAGAGAGAGAGACATAGCGAGAGTGAGAGAGAGCGATCCATTTGATTGGACTGAAAATGTCATTCTGGATGGAGACGGTCAGCACGCAATCTCACTCGGTATTTACAGCTGTTCATTTATTGGATCAAAAGGTAGACAGACGGCCTAAAAGCAATCACAGAAATAGGCTCAAAGTGAGGCCAAGAGAAGGCCAGCACATGTACATCTACACATACACACTCATACGCATGAACACACAATGAGATTTAGGTGAAAGAAGTCCAATTGAGGAGACACAATTACACACACTGTTTTTGCCTGCCTCAGTTATTGAAGATGGCTGCCCTCTGAAATGAAAAAAATAGGAGGGAACGATAGAAAGGGGCAACCACTGTCTTTTATTGACGAACGAGTGTCACAGGCAATAGGAGGAGAAGCAGAAACAACATGGTAGTCTGGATAATCAGATAGTTTAGCCTCTTTCGTAACAGTGCTCCAGAATAATTTGACCTCCACCTCCACGTGCTCAGTGCTATCTAAGCTGCCTGAAGTTGAGAAATTAGTTGTATTACTACGGCACACTCCAATCAATAGCAGCACCGGCTAAGAAAGCACAAGAAGAGGAGAGAAAATTTAGAGAGGAGGGGGAAAAATCCATATCTTATAAATAAATTTTTGGGTGACACTTTTTTCTTTTCCAGCCTTTTTGCTCATTCTACTTTTCTGGTTAGTAATTATTGATTTCAATTAAAAAGACAAGCCTGAGCCTGGAATATGTTTGCCAGAATCTCTTTTTGTATTAAACCTCAAATGTAGCCAAATGTATCTCAATGGTCTCTCGTATAAAAATGTCACGCGACCTGCTTTTTATTACCAATAATTGCAGCCAAATCAGTAAATGCACAAACGCCAGAGAGGCCATTTCTCTTAAGGTGTGGCAGATTTGACTTGTCAAGCTATCAAGATCACGAATGGAATATTGTAACTACACAGAAAAATGAGGCCTTTGGTCACAAATCTTTCTGCTTTCAGCAGGACTTGGAAATCCATTTCACGCGTCCTCACACCCTGTGGGAACCACTCGGTGTACAATGGTGGAAGAGAAGAAATAATGACAACAAAAGTGGAGGACTGGACAAGGTGGCAAGGCTGCGGGTCGGGAGGTGGGGGGACAAGGGGGCGAGAGGGAAGGAGTGACATGCTAAAAAGCCAAGCGAGACAGACTTGGCTCATGGAGGGATAGAGGGATTCAGAGATCACACCTACTTCAAACAAGAGAAAAGGGGAAAAAAATGGAGGAACAAAGGAGGCCTCAGCATTAAGGAGGACTCTAAATCCTCTTCCTCTTTCTTGTTCTCTGCTCCCCTTGTTCTAATATCTGCTCATTCAGCACGAGCCTCTGGAGGGGACATTATCACAGAATCACAAGCATGAATATGGCCACTAATGAGCCCAATAAAAGCACTTGAGTTTGTCAGAGTCTCATTTGTGCAGAAGCATATTGACAAAACATCTAAAGATATACTGCACGCACATCATACATATCTAGTACTAACTGATTTCCTGCATAAGCGACAGACTGTATATCCAGTCTAAGAGATCTGTTTAGTTGGTCTTTGGAGACTATATAGAATACATTTTCATATCAAAGTTCTCTCTTAATCCAGCGGTGAAGCAGCCTTTCAGTCTCTTCTCTAGCCTATGACAGTCCCTCCACCCAATAACTCCCCCCACATTCGGCAGCTCACCCTGACAGTCAGAGAGAATCCTGCTGAGTAGAGGGGGTTTTCTCTGTCCAGCTGCCCATTCACTGTCAGGGATCCACTGATGTAGTCCAGGGCAAAAACACTGTTTGTGTTTCCTAGATGGAGTGAGAGAGAGAGAGAGAGAGAGAGAGAGAGAGAGAGGGAGACCAAAGAAAGTCAGAGAGAGAAACAAAACCTGCATGGTTGATAATTCAACATGTCTCCTGGGATACAACAAGAATCCTTTGGAAGGGAAGGTGGTGGATGAGCCATGTGCAAGTCTCTATTTCATGTAATATGGATACTGCATTCACTGTGCTGTCTTTTATCTCAGTACCTCCCTTAGGCTGGCTGACCTCCTCCAACCTGTCCACAAGCTGCTTCTCCTAAACCCGTTTTATTTCTGTCACACTCCCCTTCCCTTTTTCACTTCTTTATTGAGTTCATCTGTAATTTATGTAGTGATAATGCTGTCAGTAACTGACTGCAAGCATGGTTACACATCCCGGGAACTACAAGCATCGTGGCTGATATCGGAAAGATCTTTTTTTATTATCACTGTTAGTGTCACGGAGACTTTTTTTTATTAATTAAATAAATGGGCTACTGTTTTGTTTGTCTGTGAATTCTCATATGCAGGCATAAAACCATTTGTGCTTGCACCATGGGTCTCCTGTATCATTTGTGCTGCTGATTGGCAGTTAAGTCGCGATAAAAGCATCAAAGACGACGCATGCTAGTAAGAAAGGGTGGGATGTAGGATATCAAATGTTTTTAAGTTTGAATTTAAAACAATCTTTACTTAGAAACTAAAACCCACAGATGAACTTCAAGAACATATTTGGACGTATAATTTGGTATTAATAGAATCTTATAATTCTTATAAGAATTTCTTAAACTGTAACATAATAGGCTTACAATACAGATTGACTGCAGTCACCCCTTTTTGCATGGGTTGATAAATTGCATTAACTTTGTCATACTCCATGCACTCCTTCAGAGAGGAGCATTTCAAATTATGAACGCTGCACTGTTCTCATTAACAAGTTCAAGTGTGCCTGGTGTTATCCATTCACTTCAATTAAACAGGTTAAAATATTAGACCGAGGCCCACTTGAGTCCTCTTCTAATATTTTCTTATTCCCTCTATTCCTTTTCAAATTACCGTCCTTCTCGTTAACTTTCACACCTCTCTCACACTTTTCTGTGACACTTTCTCTTTCTGTCTCTCTCTCTCCCTCTCTCTCTCCGACACCCTGCTAATTACACCCAGCAGATGGAGAGCACAAACAAAAGTACACCCAATGGCCCTCACCTCTTCACTTTTAATGTTCTCTTGCTCCAGCCCCGCACTGCCTGGTATCTCCCTCTCTCAGATCAGATGCTCAAGTCTCACTCAGAGAAGCTAATGCCTTTACACTTTCAGTGTGATCCTTGGCGCCGATGATGTGTTATATGAGACGTGAATAGCCCTTTTGAAATCTCTGGTAAGTAGCACTTTATAAATGTGAATGTTATTACAGCAATCTGTTCAGCTGAAGGCAAACAATGGAGGAGACAAGACTAAATTAGATCAATGAATGAATGGGAAACATATCTAGGACTAATTCAATTACGCCGTGTTAACATGGAGCACTTTAACACTTTTAACAGCGGCCACCACAGCAGGTCATCTGTGATGTCGCACACTGCAGGTTAAACAGGTTAATGTGAGGGAATGATCAAAAATCAAATAATGCTGAACAGATAAAATATAATCCAGCCGCAACCAAATCCAAAACATCTGACAAAAATGAGCACTACACATCAGCACACCATTATGCTGCGTGTCAGGGTGGTCAAAAATAAGGCCCAGGGCACTAGAATTGGCCTGGAAAAGACTAGCACACTGGACAGCTTTAGAAAATATAAAGGACGGCATCGCTTTTCAATTTTTACCTGTAGTTTCAGAGGTTTTACAGCTTTTCCTGCTAATAAAGACGTTTCCATACAACAGTAAAATAATAGATACAGTAAAGTTTTTTTTTTACTATTGACTATAGAAATTTATGGAGTTTTTATTGATTTGTTTTTACAATGGCTCCAGTTAAAAAAAAAGTTAAATTGTGAATTAAGAAAAATTTTCATTTTGAATTATATTACACAATTTAGGTCGTAGAATTTAAGTCATGCTGACAGATTTGTTTCATTTTTTTGGGACACATTTATTTATTGGTTTTAACAAGTTTTACATAATGCACCATAGGTTTCTTTCCTTTACTACAGCAGTATTTTTCATAATGTAGAAAAACTAAGTCGCACTGTTGAAATTGCACTTCTTTTTCTTATACTGTGATATCTGAGACATCTAATGTGTATTTTAACGTGCTTACACTGAGATAGGAGAGTTTGACTAGTCTGGTCCATTTGAGATTAATGTAAGCTGTATGTGGCATTCGATGTAAAACGACTCGACATCCCAGCTCTAGTTTAAGGCACGTACACTACTAATGTCCCTGTTAGCCCGTTTTGGGGAAATTTTTAAAATTTCATTTTAACATTTCCCCATCAGTGAACTGCGTGTACCAAATTCATGCATGTAAGAATTTGTGGTCACATTTAACTAAAACTTGTTATTGAAATCTTAAGTAGCACCACAACATTTAACATGTATCGCTTTCAGTATGGCACAACTCTGAACGAGAGACACTCACACGATTGGACTGTGCATGCCTCCTGTGTCAAATTTAATGCTATGCTTGTTATTTGCAATAGCATTAAGACATTAAAGCATTTGTTTAGGATGCTCTTTTGCTATTTCCATGCAGAAAACAGATCGTTCAGTCTGCACCTGTGTGGATGGTCGGAAGCACCTGCTGCAGTACGCACACTTAGAGGGACTCTTTTGGTGGCAATGAAAGCGAGAGCTAAACATTTACAGGTGTGGTTACACTTCACCATAGTTGATACTGAAGCCTTTTGCACATATGGCAGGGTGTTTTGTGGCACACATCAGTGTTGTGTCTGAAGGAGAGGGCCTAGAGAAAAATAAAAAAATGAGCTCTTGAATTTATTTGGTTTCAAGGCTAACATTACTGCAGTTTTGGCAGATTACAAACACATGTATACTGGATTTACTTTAAGGTCTATTCAGTAAAAATTAAACAGATCTGTCTGAAATACTATTTGAAGTTCTGTCCAGAAATTTGTTGTAGCTAATCCCCCGGCTTTGTCCTAATAATATAAATCAGTCCTGGTTTTTGTAGCTATTACTTCTTTTACTCTGCAAAAGACAGTCAATTTTGTGTGTGTGTGTACAACAACTGCCATTATTAAAAGAAAAGTTTATTGTGACGGTAAACCACTTTACATTTTGAGACATGATTGCTTTTCATTAGCTTTTGCATGATTAAACTAACTTCCTTTAACTATATGACATGATAAATGCTATTTTCCCTTTTTCTGAAATCCTACATTCACAAGTAAGAACACTGTGAACCTTGAGCTACACTTTGAGCGGGATTAAGAAACATTCTCTTTCAGATAGGTTAGAGTAATAGCTGAGGTCTAGACTTCAGAGAAACATGTTGAGGTAAGTCTATAGTATACAACGGCTAGGGGTCAACAGATTAACCCATGCCTGTGTTCCCCACTCCCCAGTCGGCACTCTATTATTGCCCTGTATCTAGTCTGGAATGGAAGGGAGGGAAACTACAGAAGAATGAACATTGAGGAGAGGAGCCAAGCTAGCAAAGAGAGCAAAGCTTTGGGGTAATTGGCCTGGACTGAGGCCAAAAGGTGGAGAGTAGGATGTAGAAGGCACAGAAACTACTGCTGATCATATCCAGCCTACATAATGAATTTAGTTATGTAACTGATGACATGTGGCATCTATCTATCTATCTATCTATCTATCTATCTATCTATCTATCTATCTGTCTAGTGAAATATAAAGATGCTGACAAGGATTAAAACCATCATAAAACCTATCCTTCAGCTTCGAGACTACCTTATTGATGAACTGCACAATGACTAGTGAGCCAATAAGCCAGTAAGTCTGATGTTTTCCAAGCTGTTGGCTAACATTAGACTTAGTGGCTTATTTGCCTTAAGTCAAATATAATACTTAAAACCCCCCAAATTTTTTAGAGGCAATCGCTATGATTAAAACAAACCAAAGAAACAAAAGACCATCAGTATGAAACAGCCCCTCATGGTCAGCATTAATAATTCCTATGGTCACCAAAATGATTCCCAACATGAATTTGACCAACAATCATTTTGGGCCATTTGCTAAAACGGCAGATGCTCTTATTTTTCTTTGGCTGACAGTCCTAATAGGTGTGGAACACTGAAAACTATCGGAAGCAGGAAGACAATGAAACACAGGATCAATAACACAGAATATTGCAAAAAGGCCACATGTGATCAATGTAATAATCCTGCAGTAACCGCTAGACCCAAGTATCTTGTTAGGAGAAGTGTAGTAGTGTGTTGTTGTAAGAGTGTGCATGGGGGGGAAAAAAACACAAAAAAACTGCCACTTTGTGTTACGCACTAGTGACACTAAGCTGACACAACATTCATTGCAACATTTCTTTTTGCCTGATGGGAGAGGCAGGCAAGTTGATGTTGACAACAATTGTTAGAGGTGGTGGGAGGGTAACGCGCATCAGGGACTTAGACCCACTCAGTGTGGGCATCTTGCCTCTAAATTGCTTTGTCAGCTTCAGTGGCCTGACTAGAATGCCAATCTTCTCCAACAGCTGCCCCTTGCCCGGACGACTGGGTGCTCACCTGGCCGAGTGGCTATCGTGCATACACAAACACGCGCATCTACAAAAAGCTCTAGAGTGCCGTGCTGTAATGTACATTTGCGAGATAACAGCAGGCTGCTGGTTGTACTCTCTGCATGCATCCGTTAAGAGGCTTTGACTCATTGCTTCAGGTTCCATTGAAGGGGCCTTCCACCTAGGCACCGCTGTGTTGAGCTTGACCAGAGAGACAGACTGAAATTACACAGGGTGACTCAGAGGTGCCACTGAGAAAGAAAATATAATCATAATCTAATTGCTGATGCAAAGTGTTCTCCAGTGCTCTGCTAGGACACAGTGATTAGACCCCCAACGGATGAAAATTGCTGTTCAAAGATACACACGCACCCAAATTATACACAAATAGCAAAAAACTCTTTATTTGAATTTTGAAATTCAAATTTGTTACTTCAATTTGTGTTTTGTGCGTGTTAATATTTTGCTGTTTCAATTTCAAACTCCTAAGAAGAAATTCAAAGATTTGTGTACGTGTGTGTGTCAGAGTGCATTTAGTGTTAACCAGGAGAGTTTGACTCTGTGATGTGAGACTCCAGGGGATTAGCCATGCTCTCACATTACCAACAGTACTGGACTGGAAAATGAGAAAGCATGGCATGATTTTGTCTAGAGTGGGCCTGCACACTCAAATTCATCCACTCACACACACACCTCGAGAAATGCCCACAGGCACTGAGACACACAAAAACTCACACAAGCAGCTCTTATTTTCTGGGAATTTATAATGTGCTCAACAGCTTCAATGGCCAATGCTACAATTACAAAATAAAAGAAATCCAAATAATTTGCCACTTTTGAAGAATCTCGGCATTACCAAAGAATAGGTGGAAAACACGAGTGTAGATCTCATATTATGTATTGACAAACACATTTACACCCTTGCATCATTAACAATGGAGTGAAGGCTTATTTCCTGAGAACAGTTTTGTTATTGAAATTCACTCCCTCACAAACAGCAAAGGAGCGAGTGTAGACACAGGGTGGAAAACATGCTAGTGATTCTGGGTGACTTCCGTGTTGCAAAAGTGGAAAACTTACATGTGTAGTTATTATGGGAAGATTGCCCTGGAAGCAGAAGATATAAAGGATCTGATCTGATGAGTTCAACTGGGTGTGCGACGTGTGGATAACAATGACTTTCTCCAAAACTCGAGCTTTTGAGGACAGCCGAAACAGGACTTCTCCGAGTGTAATCGCCATGACTAAGCTAGTGACAACTGTTTTTTCTAGTTGGTGACAACACCATGGGGGCGCTGGAACATTCTAGTAATGTGATATGGCAAGCAGCCAGTGCTTAGAGGCTCGGGGCTAAGATTTTGTGTACTTTGCTAAATGTACACAAATTAGTGTCACTTTTAAGGATTACGCCTACAGGCATTCATATTAATGATGAGGTTTTAGTTATTGTCTTCAAACTACACTCGCTTCAAAATCTAAATGAACAGCTTCTCACTTACACTGATTTGCTTATGCACGTGCTCATCCGTGCATTCACACAAACCCTTTAGTGTATGACAGCTACTAGTGCATATGTATGTGCTCCTGTGTGTCTGCGATGTGAAGTGATAATGCCATTGGCAGACAAGCTGCATTTCATGAATACTAAATGAATTAGCTTCATCAAAAGTTTTTTTCTTCAGAAAAGATTCAAGGACAAGTATTGTCTGAGAATGTGTGGCAGATGAAACCGACTTCTGTTTGTAACCACAGATCACTCAGGTTGACACAGCTAGTAAGATGCACGTAAGCGGTCTTTGTGCTTTGACCCTTCCTGCCACCTGAAGCCCTAAAGCCTAACTTATGCTGTAACCTGATGTGCAGCTCCAGAGACGTGGGTCCCCTTCATTGCCAGCAACCTGTGTAAATGCTGTTAATGGTGTTGGCCATTTGCTAGGCTACGTTGCATGCTCTGCACAGATTCTACAGATGTATAAATTAAGCTTTACTTTCATGTACATACAGCCCACTTTGATTTTAAGTGGGCTTCCCATTTCTGTCAGTATATTCAGCAGCATGTCTCACTTTTTGTACATAATAAAACATACTGCTGTAGAAAATAAAAGAAATCTGTCAGCACGACTTAAATGATAACTAATAAATGTGAACTTATGGAAAAAGTACTGAAAGCTCATTGCCCAGACAGCTGTAATTATAAATAAGATTTTTTTTTTGTATTTTGCAAAAAAATGTCCTTTTTCTGGACGCATTGTAAAAAAAACCAAACAATAAAATCTCATAAAGTTCTATAGTTGATAGTGAAAAAACAAGAACTTTTCTGTCATTTGATTCTTTATCTATTATTTCACTGCAGTATGAATGGGCATGGGGAAGGTATTTATTAGTAGGAAAACTTAGTAAAATATAGTTAAAAGTCTAAAATATATGCCCTCCTTCACATTTTCCAAAGCTCTCAAATGGGCCAGACCAGAGTCTCTGCTAGGCCAATTCTGACCCCCGGGCCTTTTGTTTGACACCCCTGCTCTAAACATTTAGACAAATGCTGCTTTTCCAGTAAGGAGTGGGCGGATTGCTGAACAACAGTGGAATTTTTTTCCATAGCAGTACTTATTGACTTGATTTTACAACAGGCACTTGCAGCCACTTATCTTTGAATATGCTTAGTGAATCCAATGAGATGTTAGCTTTTTGCGCCTCTACCAAAAGAACTAGTCAAATTTGCTTGTTCTGTGACATTGCACATGATCCCACACCCATCGACGTGACATGATCAGGCCAAGCTTTTGGCTCTTCTACCTGCAGCTGAACATTTTCTCATATCTTAGTTTTTTATTGACTTATGTGTGAAAAGTGAAATTAACAGCTAAGTAAGAACAACAACAAACAAAAGAAAGAGGAAGAGAAGTACAGTTTACCTCTACCCTGCTGGCCAACAACAATACTGTTGGTTTGGTAACGTTACAAATAATTGAAGACACAGTCATCCCATGACCATTGTTGGAAGTGTGTGGGTGGAATGGGAGAGTGTCCAACTGCAGTTTGGACAGGGCATAAATCCTACTTTATTACATATTTATTAGGAACAAACAGCATTAAAACATTCTGTGTGCTTCCTCCAATGACTTTAGCTCAAGATGCCACTGACCTAACCTAACCTCAGACCAACACAATTCTCATCCTGGTCACAGATAAATGTATCCACGATCTACAATCTTCAGGTCTCATGAAAAATAATTAGGCTTACAGCTATTGATTCCTGGATTTGGTCTGTCAGCCCAAGACGTCACAGTCTCTTTTCAACTGAGTATTGAACTGGCAGTGAGGTCTTATCGCTAGTGTGTGTTTTTGAAGTGTATTTGTAGCAGCGTGTTTGCGAAAAATCTTGTCGGTGTCTCTCAGTGAGACTAGGCTAGACTGATTTACCCTATTATCTGATTTTTTTGCAGCGTGCTAGACAACACAAAGTCAGTTTTTGCACAGAGTACAAAACAGCAGCGGGTTAGAAGACAGCAGAAGAGGAAATTGGATTTGACATTGGGAAATGCTGTTGTTCACAAGCCAATAGCTTAGAATATCACTTCTTAAGGCCAGCGGTGTCCTCTTTATCCAAAGGGTAAATGAACAGAACAGCAATTGATAAACCTCCAGTGTATGCTGGAAATATAACAAAAGCAAAATAGACCTTTTATTACAATTAAAATACAGACCAATAACTGAGATCAATAGTGGAAAAGAATTTGAACAGCTGTGCAGTTTTTGTGCTCTTTCACGATGCATTGCTCTGCTAGCAGGGGCTGATGCCTTTGAGGAGGGTTGTTGCCATGCGGGGTGTCCTTGTTCTTCCACCACATCCAGTTGGCTAGCACATGTCAGAATAACATCCACAAAGATGTGAGCATCATGTCCTCACAACGCAGCAGATTTTGCATCGTAAGGAGATGATCAGTATTATTGACTTCACATTTTAGTTGCTGTAAAGCTGAGGCTGATCACACCATAACAAAGTGAGGCCTGGACTTGGCTGTGATTGCATTTGATTGCTGCACTCTACTAGACTTCACTAGTCCTGGGATTGTGTCACAATCAGCGTCCCGCAGACTATCTGCCTTCCCTGAGAGATTACATAGCACCGGGCTGTGGTGAGCCTCAGAGCGTCTAATTGAAAACCAGGAGAAATCCCCGTGATGCGACAGTGACAATAAGAGCTCCCTATAGAATAACAGGTATTAGGCTTGTCCATATTACAACATGTCTGCTGATACAAGTTAGGCAGTAGTCGCATGGAATCAGAGCATCAGGGTGTAGCAGTACTGAGAGATAAAGATATGTGGGGAAAGACAGACAACGGGAAATAATCGCCTTTACAACTTATCAGTGTGTCCAGGCAGGAAATGGCATGGCCGTACCTGTGACACCGCTTTGCTGAGGGCAGGCTAGAGGATGCCCCCCTAATACTAAGTGCAGTGGACAGTGGACACCTGTTCTGTCTCTGTGTCCATAGGCAAATGTGTACGTGCAATATGTGGTCTTGCTCTTCAGGTTCCTGACAGACTTCAAAATACCCAGTGATGATATTGTAAATCTGTACTACTTTAGCTGCAAATTAAATAACATCTTTGCAGCAGTTTCCCAGCACGAAGACGCTACAATGAGAAAGGAAGAATGGTCTAAAAGGAAAGAAAAGTGTAGCGATGGAAGGAGCTTAGAGTGGGATTAGTTGTGCTTGCATGTGACAAAAGCGATAGAACCAAGCACACAAAGATAAACAAGAGGCTGATATGAAAGGCTTGGGGGATGTCCTTTCGTTCTGTGAGACGCAAGGCTGACTTTTATTCTGCTTATTCTTACACTATTATTACAGCGCAGAGGAGAGGCTACAGAAACTTTACACAAGCTTAACTCTTATCCTAACGGACAGCAGTATTTTTGGGGCAAGACTCCTTGCCTCAAGTCCTCTATAATAGAAATCACAGAAAGCAAGACAGAAAGTTCTTTTTAGCAGGTAAAATATGTTCAGTAGGTCAATATTGGGTATTTTTTATATTTCTTAAGATGAATACTGTGCTTTAATATCTTTAAGTGTGAAGTAGGTGATCTGTCCGAGCATATATGTGTGCAGACAGACATGAGCATGTAGCGAGTAGACATTGTGCTAAAATGAGTCCATCTGGGCTTTAGAGTGATAGTTCCTTAGGTCATTGGGGGTGTCATTGAGACTGACTAGTGTTGTCTGTGTTTCCCCCCTGTCGTCCTCAGGGATGGGTTTGAGCCGATGATGGCTGACGTTTTGGGATTGTTTATTGCTTGAGTTGCTGTCCAAAAGCTATGATGTAATGCTATAGATGTGAATAATGTAATACAATGCTATGGCAGAAGCTCATTGGTGTAGAAGCTCATCAGTCAGAAACACCCCGGGTTTGTGTACTCTTTGATCTTTACCTTTCTTTTTAGTCGCAATTTATTTATGTGCTTAGTTTCTTCTTTAGCTCTGCTGTAGCTTGATAGCATAGCTGAGCATCATCTCAGTGATGACAGAGGTGCAAAGCTGTTATGATCTTATCTTTTAGAGGGATTAATCTGACAAATCTTTCCAAAGATCTAACAACTGGAGTCAAAGTTGAGATGCTAGTGTTAGAGGAGAACTGTCATGGGAACATGTAATCTGATATTCCTGAGAGGAACTGGAGTCACAGCAAGCGGTGAAACAAGACTAAGCACGCAGATATTTGATTCCAAAGACATCTGGGTGCCAAGTATCCATCCAACCATCCATCCTGAGGTCAAATGTTTTCATACAGAAAAACACCTGAAGCACAAGCTACCCCAAGGAGGAGGAGCCACAGATCTACTCCCTAGTCACTCCTGAATGACTGAGCTTCTCTTTCTTCTTCTTTTTTTTTTTTTAAAAAAAGGTTTTTAATGTGTATTTAAATTTTATTACATGGCAGATGTGTGACTGAATAAGTAGGAAGAAGGACCACTAAGAGTGATCAATAAGGATCTGCTGCACAGCTTTCCCAAATAAAAAGCCTTGCAAAAATGACAAATACAATAATCGCAAAAAGGCATGCTGGACTGATTTTATTTCAATTCAGCATGCCTCTCAGCACTAAGGAGCATGCTAACATGATTACTACAATGTGAATTAAGTATTGTCTTTTAATCTTGTTTGCAGGCACATTGCATGGTCAATGCTGCTTTTAAGCTGCTTTTAAGCTGTTTTGATGATTATACTGCACGCCCCATTTAAGATATGCAGGAATCAACATCATTAAGTAATAAATGCATGAAATAAAAAGTAACTTGTATATTTGGAGCGACTTTAGTACCACTGACAAATGATGAGCATTAAGTAATTTACCGACCATCAACTCAGAAGAAAGATTGTGTTTTAGCCACACTTAAAAAAAACCAAAACTCTGTCAGGAGTATACATGAATATGTTTGTTTGTTTAAGGCAACAGCCACTATACGTGTGCGATAAAACCTTTCTTTCTCATTTCCAGTAATTGAGGAATTGTTGGAGCATTTTGGGTCAGAAAACCTCCAACAGATGTTTAGAGCAGGAAAAATCCAGTGGATAGTTCAGCAGTGGGCTATTGCTAAAGTGATATATAATGAGAGCAGTGAGTCAGAGGTCCAATAAGAGGGCTAAGTCTCACCCTGTGGACCGGGGATTTACCATCAGAACCGCTACCCTGAATCTCCTTCATCATAACAAAAAAATAACAACTGCAACACTGCGGGCAGAGCGCTGCTGTGATTCTATCTCATGTACACATCAAATCCCAGATACACTCCTCTGATTGGAGGAGGGAGAGGAAATCCTCATCTTGAGTCCCACAATCATTAGCGTGAATCACAGCTGCAATTAAAACCTCGTTTATCTTAATTACTGAACTAATGAGACGAGTCCCGCAGGAGTGAGCCGCAGTCTCAGAGGACACTCGGGGTGAGGAGCGGGAAGGCAAGAGAGGAGTCATGCAGAGTCACACTTAAGTCTGCAAACAAGCACGCCCTCGCACCAATCTGAGCAGATAGACAGAGGCATATGTGTAAGCGTGCATGTACAAGCACACACATATAGAGGCCACACACACATATATCCATGCAAAATGCATCATCATATAACCTTACCCTCCCACCTTTATCTCCTAGCACTACATCACCCTTCAACTTCCATTATCTATCAAACTTATAATGATTTTATCAAGCCTACAGACTCCATCTCCATAAGGGCTTAGTGCGGTGCTATAACTCTTGATTTTGCAACGACCGGGAATACATCGCACCACCTAATTAATGTCTTTTTAATGCTTTTCTCCTCCAGAGCTTAACTCAGCCAAGCTCAACTTTGCAACAAGCACAACACACACAACAATACAACATGTGGCAGCAGACGGTAAGTAAGACTGAGTAGCTGTGTGCACTGAATGGGAGCAGCAGGTTTATGGTGAGCTCAGTAAAGAAGTGGGCTGGGCAGTGGCCTCTCTGTCCTGAGCATACAGCTATCATGCGCACACACTCACAAATAATGCATGGCTGCGCACATGCGTGGACAAAGGGTCAAATTCCTTCGTTCAGCTGTGAGATTGCGCAGTGACTCAGCAGATGGTAGAAGACTGAATATCTTTATCACCACAAATTCCCATGGTGTGCCAAGCATATCAAGCGGTGCCAGCCCTTATCAGCCAGCTGGCAATAGTGGAGGCACCGATGTCCCTCCATCCTGGCCATTCTGGGCTCAACAGGGGGCAAGCAGAGTTTAAAGGATACAGTCCACAGACAGTTGTAATCCTCCCAATGGGTGTTTATTTTCCACCACGCAGATCAATGTTTCAGTCCTGAAGGATCTTTGAGGGATTGTTCGTCCTTCAGGACTGAAACACTGATTGTGGTTGAAATAAACACCCTGCAGGGGTATTAAAGAAGCATTGCAGCAGTGGATGGACAACACAGTCAAAAGTGTTTGTGTGTTTTATCTTAATAGAAATAGAGATGCTTCATGTCTCTCCTGATTAACTATGATTCAGATTTGTATTCTCAAACAGGCCGCACAAGTCTGACTGATACGCTCAGCGGCTGTGATGCATACAAGCAACACAACTGGGTCAATTACTCAGATATAAATCATAATTTAAATTGACTATTTGCCGCTCACAGAAGCTTTGTGACAGTCAAGAATAATTTATAATAGTGCTGTCAAAATTACTGCATTCTTTTTTGTGAGTCAATTGTAATATCTGACACATTAGAAAGAAAAATGAACACAATTAGCACGGCTAGATCACTTCACAAGTTATGTAGGGTTCTGTAAATTGCACAGGTGGCTCACCGTCCCCGTGTCAAAACAGGTGTTAATGTGCATCAATGAGGAGAAAAAAAGAAACAGCTGAGGGTAAACTGATGGAACAGTCATCAGGTAAACTTGTTTTCCATCCTCTTCAGATACGATGTCAACAAATAGCACTAACATTAAGTTAATGTGCAGTCAACTCTCGATCTGTCTGTATCTGGCCTGCATCCACTTCCATGAGTTCTGCTTTTCTGGCACATGAAAATACATTCATATCCATGTGCACAAAAAAAGTCTGCCTTCCAGTAATTAACTCTATAAACATTTGTCCAGGCCAATTACCCTGGGGCAACGTCGAAACTTAAAACGAGCATGCTTAAGTTTTAAATAAGGAAATGGACTCAAGCAAGATGGTGTCACAGTGACTACTGATTTGGAGAAAATTAAAAAGGTTGATTAGCTGGGTATACTGGGCAATATGATTACATTTCTCTCAATAAATATTACTAAGTATTCATTCAAGCCACAGGACTGTGCAAAAGCCTTCAGCTGCCTGTCATTTATTTATCATTTGATAGGAAAATAGGAGATAAGTGCATCAATTTATAGAGATATTAGACAGTCAATATGCTTTTAATGAATTCGGCAGTGTGTTTGGGATCATCATCAAGCTGAACTGGCAGATATGCAGTCCCAAACCTTGACGGAGCCTCCACCGTGTTTTACAGAGGGCTGCAGACACTCACTGTTGCACCTCTCTCCTGTGTAATTTGATATACTTCAGCCTTTCTCGCAATAACCAAAGAAAGTCTTTGAAAGATGTTCAGAAAGTCTTGATAAATATCGCCTCACGAGCCTTAAACAAGTCTTGCTACTTTGAAGTAAAACATAAAGAAATGAGTGGTGATTCAAGACTTTTGCACATTACTGTAAGTATGGGTTATTTATATTTAATGTTAATATTCACTTCCACTTATTCCACTTAGAGGAAATTAAATTCTATATTAATTCCATGCTTTTTTCCATTCTTCGATCAGAAGCTTCAGTCTTAAAAAGGTAATTTATTGCAATTAATCCCAGCAAATCTTTTCATTAATACCTTTTCTTTTAAACTGATTAAGAGTTGTAGTTACAAAATAATAGCATCTTAAAAAAGAGAGTGATTGACTACAGTAGGAGGAATTTAGGATATTGTCATCATTATGTCATTAAGCTGTTCTGAGTTATGCTTCCTGCATTAAGAGCTAACTGTAAGATAAATTGGCACAGGTGTAAACATGACAGCTGAATCATTCACTTAATCTAGTTATATTCATAATACTGGGGTGCATTTAAAGTTTATCCTGTTACATAGTCAGTCAATATTACTCTTGTTGTAACTTCTCCCAGATATCCATCTGCACCTTTAGCGCAAGCTTAACAACGAGTTTTACAGGATTACGAAGCATGTGAAGCCAGTTTTACAGAGCAAAGTGGTGCAGTGGCGCATAAAGATTAAGACACAAAGTTACAAAGTGTGTGCAGAGTTAATACCCAATGCTTTTGCTGCATGCCGTTAGTACTCATAACAATAATTATTTCACGAAATCTTTATATTAATTTGATTCCTTGAGCCTCGGAAGGATGAATATAGTATTCATGTCATTACAAATACCTGTCTATCCCAGATACGGATCAACACCAAAGTTTAACTTTAAGCAACCTTGCCCCAGGGTCAATCTGTCCACCAACTTTCATGAAGTCAGTTCAGTTTGTGAGATATCTTCCTGGCAGACAGACAGACAAAGCAACTGGCAGGCATAAACATCATATCCTTGGCAGAAGTAAGAAAACTGAGTATTTAATGCAGGATCACTGCTTCATCCTTATCAGCACCATACAAGCTGTACAACTCCAAAGTAAAGCTCTCAGATATAGTAACACCAACACAAGTCAGGGATTTCCGAAGTGAGCTTAATATGGCGGTCATTTGTTTTGGCCCTTTATCTCAAATCTAAAACAAAATCTTAAAGAAAACAAAACAAAAAAAAAGCGCAAACGGAGACGACAACAGAAAAATCGTGGCATCCTTCTCGTCTGCCGAAGGTAAAATTTGTCACGCTGACAAATCATAATCCTGTTTTGATGGCACAAGCCAACTTAAGAATGATAACACAAAATGAAAGCTGACTTCTGCATAACTGAACCAAAACAGTGATTAATAAATGCTCAGAGCCAAGCCTATTCTCCAATTCTGAGGAGCTCCTCTCTGCTGTTATTGACTGTTGTGCTTGATGAGACTTGTCTATTATTACTGCGGAATTATGATAAGAGGTGATCGATTCCCCTCTCTGTGCTGCGGATGTCAGATCGATTATGTGACTCAGACCTGTGATGATGGTGTAGCCGATTCCTCTTGGTCGACCAAGATCCTGGTCAATGGCTGTTATCTTCCGCACTTCGTATCCCTGCAGAGACACACACGCACGCACAAATATAACCTGTAAGCTGCATGCAGTCTTCACAGACACATTTTTTTAGTTGTTGAAAAGTAGTTTCCACTTTAATCAGAGAAAAAAGAATAACATCAAACCCTTGGGACACAGTTAGCAGTTTTTGCTAAATAAAATACAACTACATGCTATTTTGTCCTCTGCTATGTGCACACAGGATGACAGACGCCTTGAATGTGTTTGAAATCTCCCTTTCTCTTTTCTTCTTATAAAAATCAGGACAGGATACCTTAGTTTATCCCGGTGAATCAAATATCTGTAACCAAAGCATCAACAAGCTAACAGAATATTCCTAGGCATATCAAAACCGTAAATATCCACTTATCTCTCACAAAGACGTGCCCATCAAATTTTAAAACATAACAGTATCGTATTTCCAATCCTCCTTTGTATCTCTTCAATGGAGAGGGTGGAAAAAAATGTAAAAAGTGCAGGCAAATCACAAACTATTTTTTCTTTATGTGTGTTATTAGCATTTCATTGGGGTTTATTTCTCCTTTCATTGTTTCGAAGTTCCCCTGCTGCGTCAATGACTCTGCTACTCAACAAAACCACAGTGTGACAGCTGAAAAAAGAGAAGAAAAAAAATCAAAACGAAAGACAGAAAGCTATTTGAAAAGTCTTTGATCCGCTGAGCTTTCTCAGCCTTCTTGCCTCAATCAGACACAGCGGTGGTACTTAAAAACCCCTGTGCTGCAGTGTGAGATTGAGAGACCTTCCCTTACTTCCTTCCTTCTCTCCTCCCTCCCTCCCTTACTCCCATCTCAGCCCTCTCACTCACACCCGAGCAGGCTGCCTCCCATTGATCCTGCAAATTGTGTCTAAGACGTGTTTATGCTCCATTTCTGCCAAAGCATCTCCTGTCATTGACCAATTACAGCAGAATCAATTACAAGCCTTTTAGAGAGACTGATTCGCACCTATCACAAACTGAGGGGGAAACACACCCACACACACACACAAACGAGAAAGATGCAGGGACATACTAAGAGAGGAATAGAGAAAATGAGCGTGGAGAAGTGATGCTGAAGTAATATGAGCAATATTCTCGAGCTGTCCACACAAGTGCAATATGTTCAATCAAGCGTCAAAGATACAATCCCTCCCCTCCTGCACACACATGCAGACACACACTAACATGTATACACTGAACCTCTTCTCCCTCTTTTCATCCTTTCATTTCTAGCTTTCTAGCTATACAGTGCATTACCCCCCCCCCCCCCCCCCCCCCCCCATCCTCCTCTCCTTCTCCTCATTGAGTTGACAGCCAAATTGCGTTTGTCCTAGAAGGGGCTTAAACGTCAGTCCGAGCACAGATTCACAGCTATAACAGCTAAAAACCCTGCCCTGTGATTTCATCTGAAAATAATAATAATAATAAAAAAGCATTTCTTCTACTCCTTTGTCAAACTTTTCCCTGGATGACTGCTTGATTGGCCCAGGAATAAAAGAAAGACAGAAACAGAGAAACAAACAGGCCGCCAGAGAGGGAAAGGTAGAAACAGAGCGTGCGCACTTACACCTTTGAGAAATGACCTATGACAGGGACCCAAGTTTGATATCTCTACGTGTAAATGTCAAGGGCCTTGAGAACAGTTGACACTCATTCCGTCACTGTACGCCCTCGGCTTATCACCACCAAACACTGCATAATGGAAATGACACAGAATACCACATGAGGTCATTGAAGGAGTGTCTGTGTATAAGTGTGGTGCTGCTGCGGGCTTGTACTTATGTGTCTGGCTTTAAGCACTGTTGTAATCCTGTGTCTGTAGTGGGGTCAACAGGGCTAAGTAATAGATTTCTGATTTTGGCTGTGTATCTGCCGTGACCTGCTCTTACATTGTAACTGTAATAGGATTAGACACTGCCCCCTACTGTTAGAGGTAAGAGATGAGGCACTCCGAGGTAGTATTACTGAGGATTAAAGCTTCCAAGCTGCTGTGATCTGGAATCCACTTTCTAATGTTAACTTTACAATCCACTGTAATTGGACTCTTTTTAAAAAAATCTTCCCTCTTATTCCCTCATCTAACTTTATACCTGGCTTTTTTTCTTCTCTCCGGTCACCTTTTTCTCATTCCACCCCGACATCCTATTCTCTTTCCATACCCTCACACCTCCCCCCTTCCTCCTATTGTGACCTTCCTGGTGACAGTTGATGAATCAGAGAGTCCGGGAGACACCGGGCTTCGACTCCGTCACGCCCCGTTAATATGCATGCAAATGTAGCACTTGACATTTCTACTACAGCGCATTCGGGCTGGGAACGAGGGACGTGCGGGTTGTTGTGTGAGTCGGGGGGCTGATATGGGTGAGAGACTGGGGACGAGACAGAACGAAAACTGATAGAGTGAGAAACCAAAATCGGGACGGACAGTGTTATGCCCCTGTGTGTAATTCTCTCTCTACAAGTGGAAACATCAGTAGCTGGACCATTAGCCACCTGGGAACTGAGTTTAAGAGCTGAGCCAGGAGAGTGAACATAATGGTGTACAGAGAAACAGACATTTAGTGTATCACATACCCATTATAAACCTACTTGAAACTGAAACAAAGCTACGGCCATTTTGAGTCCCTATTGTACTTCATGTTATACCCAGACTTCATACACATGCCACAGTATGAGCGCATAAGACCAGAAATCCTGTAGCCCTTGTGACCTTTGGCAGGGGCTTCGCATCTATGGATGAGGATTGTAAATCTATAACAGTAATTACCATCTTCAACCACCACAGTGCTGTATATGGGGGCACTGGACTGAATTTGGGTGCATTTCCAACATTTCCAGTGTTGGAGGCTCAGGAGTGATGATAAGATGTGAAATATCATGCCGTCATTCAATTAGAGTCAATTCAGTTTTTTTTTATAGATGGGCGATCGTGGCTCAAGAGTTGGGAGTTCGCCTTGTAATCGGAAGGTTGCCGGTTCGAGCCCCGGCTCGGACAGTCTCGGTCGTTGTGTCCTTGGGCAAGACACTTCACCCGTTGCCTACTGGTGGTGGTCAGAGGGCCCGGTGGCGCCAGTGTCCGGCAGCCTCGCCTCTGTCAGTGCGCCCCAGGGTGGCTGTGGCTACAATGAAGCTTGCCATCACCAGTGTGTGAATGGGTGGATGACTGGATATGTAAAGCGCTTTGGGGTCCTTAGGGACTAGTAAAGCGCTATATAAATACAGGCCATTTACCACAGAGCCCAAATTACAACAACAATCACCTCAAGGTAATTTGTAATGTAAGGTACGGCCCCAAAAATAATACAGAGAAAACCCCAACAGTCAAATGACCCCTCTGAGCAAACACGTGGCAAAAGTGGGAAAGAAAAACTCCCTTTTAACAGGAAATAACCTCTGGCAGAACCAGACTTGGCAGTGAGGAGAGGGAGACAGGACAAAAGACACACTGTGAGTTCAATTGTAAACACATAGAGGTGAGTGAAGGAGAAATGCTCATAGCAGCATGGGAAACCCCCACAGCCAAGACCTGTTACAGCCTAACTAGGGGAGGATTCATGGTCAGCTGATCTACTATAAGCTTTATCAAAAGGGGGAATTTTAAGCCTAACCTAAAAAGTACGAACCATCTGTATCCTATTCAGATTGGGAGCTGATTCCACAGAAGAACGTCCTGAAAGCTAAAGGCTCAGTCTCCCATTCTGCTTTTAGAAACTCTTTGTTTTTAATCATATTTCTTTGCACGAGTTGTATACACCTACTGAATAATCAAAGAGCAACATGAGCATGGGACAGGAGGAGCGGGATATGAGAAATGAGGTAAAAGATAAGTTGAATGTTCTGGCATCAGAGCAGGATGGAAAGAAAGAAAAGACGAAAGCTGCTTGAAGAGGGTACACACTGTGGTGGTGAGATGTAAAGTGGGATTGTATTACTGACCAGGGGAACATCCTCCTGTATGTTGGTACTGTAGGGCAGATTGGTGAAAATGGGATCCATGTCTTGGACATCAGTGATGGTGATAGCCAAGCTGGCAAGCCGTGACAGAGGTCTGATTTTGTCTTGATCCTTTCAGAAACCAAAAAACAAAAACAAACACAGTATACATTTAACAGCGCTAATGCAATTTTGCTAACAGAGACTAAGTTTTGATACTGTATGTGTGCTGACCGTAGCGTTGACGGTGAGCTGGTAGGCTGTCGTCGTCTCATAGTCCAGAGCTCTGGTCACAGTGACAGTGCCTCGGGCGCCATCAATGGCGAAAAAGGCAGAAGGTGGCTGAAAGGAGAAGAGAACACTGCCCCCAGTGCCTTGGTCTGGATCGGAGGCGTTTACCATGAATATGGATCTGCCCACCGGTGTGTCCTGAAAGACGCATCGAAGAAGACACACAGAGAAGTGAATATATACAAACAACAACCCAAGTGTATGCAGGAAGATATCTCCTATAATTACATTTAAAAGTCAGAGAAAAATAAAGAATGAAGCAGGTACAGGAAGGCTTTATTAACTACGAAAGCAACAGATGGCAGTTTAACTTAATTAATAATTATTATTATCCAAAACAATTTGGTTGTGATTGTGATTGATCCCCTGCAGCGTTTCCCATGAATAATGACATCTAATAACAAAGTATCTGTAGTCCATCTGGATAAATAAAAGCAATGATTTCAGTAATACAGCTAAACCGACGCGAATGTGAAACCATAACCCCAACGTTTGCTTTGAGTTGTCCGTGGAGATCAGGCACACAAGACAAATTTATGGCAGACTTAACCCTCTTGTTTGCAAGTGAAAGAGCAACTTGCCGGGGTAAGGCAAACTGTTGTTGTTACAATAATGCATCTATCCCTACAACAGAAAGTATTTGTTGCGCTTTGCTGTCTGTAAATATATGCATTGCCTATCTGTGTTGCCCACAGAAATGGTCTTGGGTATCAAAAAGCTAAAAGCAAAGATATATGAAATGCCCAGAAAGGCTGCAAGATGCTACACCAGAGGGTCATGTGTGAAATAAAAAAACAAGCAAACAAAAGAAAAAATTAAATAAAAAAAAGAGAAGGCTGTATAAAGACACACATTTTCCAGGTAGCCCGAAAAGTCTGTGGAACAACGGCATCATTAATTGGAATTTTATCTCAAAACAGCCACACATACATGCACGATTAATAAGAAATGAGAATGTGTACAGGTACAGAGGGGAAAGGACGTGAAGGAGGATGGGACGCATCCTGATATTCCACTAAAAAAGAAAAAAAAAAACCCCACTTGCACAGGTCTTCTACTCTCTCCTCCTGTTTACCAGACCTGTAGACACAGACCAGAGAGTGTGTGTGTGTATGTGTGTGTATGTATGGGTGTCTACGTTTACGTGTGTGTGTGGTCTTGTCTATCGCAGGGGCAGAGTGTGACCACATGGGGAGGTCATAGTGTTGAACTGAGCTGGGCCCTGAGCCAGAGCTAAAGTGACACAGTAAGAGAGCAGTTGACCCCACAGTCTGTCTGCACTGGTGTCAGGGGAGTGTAGAAGTCTATTTGCATGTGCATGTGTGTGTGTGTAAATAGTGGTGTGTCAGAGTCTATGAAACTGTGTAACTGTGTGTGAACGCCTGGGTTAGAGGGGGTAGACAGTATGAGCAGAATCAGACCTCGCGTGGGCATATGTGTGTACGCATTTGTAATTTGTGTAATGAAATGTGTGCTCTGCTCTCTCGCAGTGGTCTCTGCATGCAAACATAAACAGCATCGCAAACGGGTCTGTCCAACCACATTAAGCTAGATTGACATATGAGAATTTAAGGAGAGCAACAAATGTCAACGAGAGTAACAGAGCAAGTTTTTTAACCCTGGAATCCTCGCTGTGTTGTGTAATGTATGCAGACGGGGTCCCGGATCGTTTCTCAGATTTATGTAGTGAAAATTAATATAATTTACTTTTTTTTTTTTTTTTTTTTTTTTTTAAAGTAGGTCTGAAAGTTGTGAATGCTCAGATGTAATCGGAGGCCTCAGGTTAACATTATATTTCTTTTAGTGCAGTTGCTCTGACTACAGGGGACGACACTGTGGCAATAAGAGCGAAAAAGGAAGAGCAGAAAATCTATTTCTTGTTAGAAAAAAATGAAAATAAAAACTAATTTTTAAAAATTGAGAACAACAACCAGAGCTGACAGCTTTCAGTCACTTTCCATGCTCTGCTCTCTCTTTTTGGGTCCCTGAGAAGCTCTGCTGCATCACTTTGAGTGTAACCTGGCTGACAATTGCCGAGTGAAGGAACAGAGTTACTAATCCACTCCCCCACAACAATAACTGCATTTGAATAAACATCTAAGCTGCATTTCTCTGATATATTTAATATGTTTGTCAAGTTGTCTGCTTAGGAGGAAATTGGAAACACCTCTAAAGGTACCCCGCAGCCTGCAGCGCGACACCCGAGCACAGCAACAAATTAATTGGATGAAAATATACGCAATCAAACTCTAGGTGAATTAATTAAATACTGTTGCATGTAACGTGTGTGTGTGTGTGTGGAATGGATGTCGACATTATCAATTCTGCTTTGATGTCAAGGAGGCAGTTTGATGGTTAAGTGTTGGGTGAATGCATGTATGTGTGTGTGTGTGTGTGTGTGTGTGTGTGTGTGGCACTTTTTGGAAAAAGGAAGAGTGTTAGGATGATATCTAAATGTGTGTGTGTGTGTGTGGATAAAGAATGTGATCTGATGTATCCTTTTCTTCCCCTGAAGCATGCCACCTTCTATCTCTCTTTGCGCAGCAACCTGTGAAACAATAACTCATAAACACCGCCAGGGTCAAACGCCGCAAGGTTCGGTAAATAACGCAACGCGCTCATATATGTAAACGCACACGCGCGCACACGCCAGCGCCAGTTTTGATCTCTCAGATTTGACAGAGGCACAGCATTCAAAGCACTTCAAGCAACAACAGTTCAAAGCTTTGCCAGGATGTGCAGATGACCAACTCTCAGCAGAATGTGTCAGTGTGCCAGTGTGGTGCTGCTCAGGTTAGCGGGCTCGCCTGCGTGCGGGTGAAGCTCGCGTCTGAGCCGCTATTCGATTTTTTTGGAATCTCTCCCTGAAAACTGAATGCGAACATTAACCAGTCACATTATTCAGTCTTATCTTCTTGCTTCCCTTTAGTCTCTGAAGGTCAAACTGCTCAGTTTGCATAAACGGTGCATTTTAATACTAAGAGCAAAACAATAAAGCAACCTATTTAAAGAGTTTCCTTGGATCGTCAGCTCCTCTTGATGGATTTCTCTGCATTCCAGCAGTCCAACACTAAAGAGAGCTCCACGGCCTGAAATATTCTCTAAGCAGCCACTACACAATACTGTCTTCTACTAGCACTTTTCTCCTTTCCAATTGTTCACAGTACCCTTCCTATTGGGCTATTGATTGGACTCGTGTGAAGTCGATGTGAGTGACCAGGCGCAAAATACAAGGCAGTGAATAATTCTGGTTTTATTAACCTATAAGACTACGCAATCATTTCTCCATAAATGAGACAGACAGTAAACAACAAGGACACAAGAATGGGTGAGCACTGGCAGCTAAACTGGATACTACTGAATGCTAGTTGAGAACCATGTATGTGTCACTACCTATACCTTCAAAAGAGCAAAAGCCAATTGGTTTGTCACGGCACATATTCCAGCATATAAGCCTTGACAGTGCTTTGCAGCTTTTGAATAAATGGGGCTATTTCCTTGGGAAGAAGAATGTTAAGTGGAGAGATGGTTGAGGAGGGATGAAGCCAGTTCCCTGCTGTGTCTTATCTGAAGTGCACTGTGGGAATCACTCTTCTCCCTCTGAGAGCTGCTACTTATGAAAGAAGGAGAAACATACAGCAGAGATATATAGAAAGATAGAGACGGAGGAGCATTCTGTTTATGGTACAATTCAAATATTAACTGAGAGCTAATACTAATTTTGTGTCACAGTAACGCTGAAATGCATAAAAAATGAACATAAAAAACCCTCAAATGCAAAAGTGCTCCCACTAAATACTCCTACTAATATTTAAAATGAAAAAAAAAAAGACATTTTTAATTGCTACCTGTGTTATTGTAATCAGTTTGATAGATTTTACAGAACCTACTGTACAATAACAGAGCAAAAAAAAAGTATCATTACATTTCTATAGTCCAAAAAATTTCAAAATACAATTATGCTGCAGCACCGATCAATGAAAGAGTGAGAGAAACTGCGGCATCGATGAAACTTCCCAGGAGCTTTGTGGGCATCATTGTGAAAAGGAAGAAATCAGGAAGCACATTTCTGACTTGGCCTTTCAGCCAACTCAGTAAAAGTTTAAGGAAGGAAGGCAAGTGACCAAGAAAGTAGTGCTCACTTCAGTAATACCTCTGAGATCCTCTACAGATAGATAGATGCTGGACAGTTGCCTGTGCAGCATTACGTCAATTAGGCTGTAGAAGTGTGGCTAAAAGAAAGTCACGCCAGTTGTCAGACAGCACTTAAAAGGCAAAGCACTGGACGAAGAGTACTCTATGTATATAATATCAATATACGTCTGGTGAATTTCTTGGTACATCACCTTTCTTATCAAGCATGTTGTGCACAGTTTGCAGTAGCCAAGGATTCTTATCAGGGACAGAGACAAATCCTTGAGAATAAATAGCTTATGCAAGACACACTTAACCAAAATATTTCAGATCACATCCTATCATGCACACCCAGAGGACGGTGCTGGGACCGTTTCTGAAAAATCGAACAGTCCAAGATTAGCTGAACACCTCTGATGTGCTCAGTGAAGTCCTCTGACTAACATAGGCAGCAGAATTTCTTAGGAATGATTTCCAATTAATAAACCTTAAACAGTGTAAGTTCTACTCCAAAGCAAATGAAAACTTACTATTTCAGTGTTTCATCTTAACTCTGCAAAGACAAAAGTATGAAGAAGGTCGTAAATGTGACACGAAAAAACAGACTACAAGTTGTAAGGAGACTGAAAGAACGCAGACTGCGATAAAAGGAAGGGGAAGACAGAGAATACAGATGAGGAAATCAAACTGAAGGCCTGTCACTAACAACCATGAGACATTTCTAATAAAGAAGGGGGTCCCCATTCGCTTTTAACTTTGCCTCTGCTTTATCGTACGGTGTGTTTGCCCTGCCTTCTCCACTACTAGTCCTCTATGTTTAAAATTTCCGGTTTTTAATGGCAGCGGCACTTCTGAGGCCGCAGAGAGTCAGAGCTGGATGGACCAGGACTACACGCCGCAGCTTCTCTGTCGGACTTTAACAGGGCTTGAATCCCCTGAGGGCTGGACCTGTGAGGATTCCACTGGTTAAATGTCAGCGGTCTCCTCTAGGAGTCCTTGAGGGAGCAGTCCCTACAACGAGATTAGACTCTGTCCAAGAGTGCACTTAGTTAATTCATTAGTGTGTCACTCTCAGTATGGAGCCAAATTCATTCACACTGTTGTGTAAACGTAAATTATGCTCTTCAATTGGACGAGCTTAAAAGCCCCAAATTACTCTATTATTTATTCAATTAATTCGACAAATAATTAAACACGGCTCTTACAAAGCAGAAGAAAATACAGCGCTGGTTAAAGAGGAGAAAAACAAGTAAAATATATAAAGTTAAAACATTTAAAGCTTTTGATATTACAGTTCCTCAAAGACCGAGGATGTGATATTTAATACGGCTCACGCTGGTAGCATATCGCTGCTGCTCATTAAACAAAAGACTGCAAAAACAGCACCAATACTTTGCACTTTGCTTCTCTCTGAGGAAATGCAGATTGTTCTCCATCAGCCCCTGAATTTATGCCATAATGCGTGTATTTTTTGAACAAGATAAACAATGTTTCATCACAGCTAGTTAGTATTCTTCTAGTATTCTTCCTAGCACATACTGGATATGTTTAATACATTTTCTGACGAAGTCTAAGTTAATTCGTCTTGTAAAAATAACCTGAAGCCCTTGATGCTACTTTGGATTCACGCCACCATGCTTCTTCCTTCTTAAGTGCTTCATTTGCTCGGGATTTACTTATCTATGATATTTATAACAGCACAGAAACTGAATTGATTTCACTGCTCAGAAAAGACAGGTGTATTGAGTGTGAGCTTTTCTAGCCACATGGTCTAGAGATCAGTGGTGATAAGCAAAAGATGCGGCTCTTTTAAATACTTTTAAATGTTTTATTGATTGGGCCTGTGTCAGCTGGAGCTTATTTATCTACTTATTTAACATGTTTGGGTGGCAGAAGCTTCGAAGTAAGTGAAAAAATTTTAATGATGGTATACAAGCTGAATAAACCACACTCTTGCCCAACATGACAGTTTCTGCAATGTTTCTGAGTAGAGCACCTGAATGCAACTTAAACAAACCTTTAAAAAAAACATCATATCTGAGAAAAGTGTAACAAAAGGGATATTTTATAATAATTAGTATTTATAAATCAGGCTTAGCAAAACATTTCAACAGTTGATTGTAACATATAGTCACCTTAGATCCTAGCAGAGTAAAGCCAGAACAAATATGAAACTTTGTCATTTCAAACCGTATGACGATGTGATTCACTATATCTTAAAAAAAAAACCCAACTTAATAAGACAAATGGATTGACAGAAAGCAACTAACTGAACGTCCAGCTACTCCAAATGTGTGGCCCTGCTGCTGTCGGTCAAAAATCCATCTGCGACCCGTCGATTAAGCGAGTAACTTGTAAGTTAAAAATGCTATCACTACGATAAAAGTCACGCTAACTTTTTTTTATCCAACCTAGTAAAGCCGATGGCCAGCCTACAGACTTCTAAGTACAATGTTTTGTTCTTATTTTGTCAGAAATGTTAAAGACATGGTGATTTGAAGGGGCAGCGCCTGGGTTTCGGCTCCCTGCTGCTCGCAGCGCCAGAGGCCCAACTGTTCACTACAATAGAGCCATGATTACACCTACACTGCTCAGAAGGTTTTCAGTTCCTCCCCAGCTGTCTGCTCTCCGCTTGCAACCCAGCAGGCATGTGATTGTACCAGCTCAGCTCGCCCTTTCACTTTCTGCCTCGCACAACCTCTGTCCCTCCATCACTGCCTCCCACATGTGGCACCTTGTCACACTACCCCGACATTATTCCGACCTATGTGAGGGAATGTATTTCAAATGAGGAGAAAGTGCAGAATTGCAGGGCAGACAGATGTTCCCTTACAAAAAAGGGTAAATGATTTGACCAAGCAAACATGGCTTTGGTTTCTGATTAGCTGATTCCTGTTAGTGTGACAACTTAACGGTTTAAAACATATTTTTAAAAATTAATGGTCCAGTTCTCCAGGTAAGAAGAATAAAAAGCACTATTGCTATGTTACCAGGAAACTAAGAGCCAGTACAAGATCTCGCCATGCTGATTACTAAAATTAACAGTCAGTGTTGTCGTACAATAAAGCAACATTTTTGCATTCAAACATGATATTTTTTATTGAAACCTATGCTACAAAACAGTCGGGAATTCACACAAAGTGGAAAAAATGTGCAAAAAAATGTCCTCTCTAATGCAGGTGTCACAAAGTGCTTCACAGCTTAGTCAAAGAATATGAGACAAGTAAACAGGAGCCGTCCACACTGACGTTAGGCGAGCTGTTTAAAGTCATTTAGAGGGCAGTCTGAGAACAGTGGCTGTGCTGTGTGATGCTAACATTTCTCATTGCTTCCTTTGCTCCTTCCTTGCATCTCAGCTAATCTCTACAAGGATGTGAGAGAAACATGTGAGGAAGAGATTCAAGGTGGAGAGATGTAAACTGTCATGGTTCCTGGGTCGTGGACTCAGTGCTGTGAGTTTTGTCTTTTCTTTATTCTAGTTGTGTTATTAGTTCCAAATTTTGCTTATAATTTGAGTTTCATTGTATATTAGTCTTTAGTTTCCTTAGTCCATTAAGATTTAAGTGCCCTTTAGCCCTTTTTTGGTTCTCTGTTTTTAGTATTTATATTCTCAGACTTTTTTTTAGATTAGTTATCTGGGTTCTGCTAATAGTTTTAGTTTATAATCAGTTTCTTGTTTCTTGTTCTTCCTTTTCCTTCTCCATCTCTGTGTCAGGTGTTTAGTTACTTCCTGTTTTATTTTGTTTGTCTCTTGCTTTGTGTGCATTGTGTTCTTTTTTTTGCTTCCTCTTTGTCTCGTTAGCTAGATTCTGCTCGACTGTGTCTCGTTTTCCCACAGTCTTCTTTCGCTATTGCCTCCAGTTTGTATTTAAGCCCTTAGTTTTCCTCAGTTCCTTGTTGTGTTCTCCCACATGCTGTGTGCTCCTTTCTTCTGAGTTTTCCCTTTTTGTACTTCTGGCTCAAACCTGGCTTTATGTTTTTCCTTTTTCTGTTAGTTCCAATACAACTATATATTTAAAAAAAAAAAAAGAACAATAAAACCTTAGCTTTTTGTCGTATGTTCGTAAATAACTTGAATTTTAAGCAACCACCATTTAAACAGCTGTTTTTTGTTGTTGTTTTTAAATCAGATCACTGTGTTTCATTTACTGTAGAAAGATATTTCTGTAATACAGGGTTGCGCCACATTGATAAGTTAAAAATCATTTTCACTTTCAGCAAATATTTCAAAATAGTATCCACAGTTGATGCAAGGCAGGATGTATCCATGCTTTCATGTTTCATTCATGGTTTGTGCCAAATTCTGACCCTGCCATCCAAATGTCACAGCAAAAATCAAGACTCTTCAGGTCAGGCAACATTTTTAACATTTTTGGTGTTCTTAACTGTCACAAATGGCAGCCAATGCAATTTTTCACTGCTTCAAGGTTCAGTGTGTTGTGTTCGAAGATGCTCTACTGCATACCTTGGTTGTAACTCATTGTTATCTGAGTTACTGTTGCCTTCCTATCAGCTCAAAACAGTTCGGCTAGTTTTGCTCAGAGAAGCGCCACTTGCTGGATATTTTTCTTTCAGACAATTCTTTGTAAACCCTAAAGATGGCTGTGTGGGAAATTCTCAGTGGATCATCAGTTTCTGACCTGCCTGTCTAACATGCCAGACAGTTCCCCAAACCTTCCTCACTCTGATGCTCAGTTTGAATTTCAGCTCAACTTGACGATGCCTATATGCTGCTCCCATGTTACTGCCTGATTAGATATGGGCACTTACAAGCAGTGGTGTACTGAATAAAGTGGTCAGTGAGTAAAATAGATCCTGAAAAAATACAGGCACGAACTGCACAGTTACATGGTATATACAGTATGTAAGACTTTCTCATATAAATAGGTGAGGCCATGAGCTGGCAATAATTTCACAGTATGCAGTTTTGGCAGAGATGCTGAAGCAGGTGAATCACAAGAGTACTTAAATTAATCATAGAGGTGACACACAAAACCATATTTCACATTTGAAATTAGCTTATCAATAATTCACTGGTATTGAAACAAGATAAAGTGTCCTTCATCTGCGAGGTTTCGATAGCAAATGAGGAAAATTATACAAAAATGATTTATACCCTGCCAAAAAGAGTGCGGTTCATCTTACTTTAAAACTTTGGGGTTTTTAACCCTTATTTCTGTTTGTGTGACTAATACTTGTTCAACTATGACTTAAGTCCACATTACTTATCTCATGGCTGTGTTGCGTGTTATATTTATAACGGTGTCCTGTAAGTTTCCAGAAACATGTCCAGGATCCCGAGCTTCGGGAAACCTAGCTTGTGGCTTAACATTCATTATTTATTGCAAAGAAACTCAGTGAATAAGGTCGGTGATGAAACCATGTAGCAAAACAAGCCCACGTCTCAAGGGAGGTAATAGCAAGTTTAAATACTGTATGTCATGGCAGTAACATTTACAAACCAATGAAACAGCCCGTCTCATAAAAAAATATGTCAGTAATTACAATTCCACTCATGGTAAATGTTGTGACAGGGCTTCCTTCATAGCCCATGATTTCCCAGGGGCAGTGAGCAGTAGTATGTACCTGTGATAATGCGATGGAGACTGGACTTGGGGCTGAGGTGGAAATGGGAAACCCACCTCATAAAGCCCTCTAACCTTAGGAGACCCACTTGTAAAGCTTACGTGTCTGATACCATCATTTCAGCCAGAGTATTGAGTGTTATCTTGAGCCAGGTTTGAGCTAAGAGACTGAATGCGTGAGTGACAGCGTGGAGTCTACTGATAGGTGTAGCTGTCTGCAGTTTAACTCCAATTGCAGGTATGATGCTTTCTCGCAGTATAATTACTGTTAGTGAGCTCAACTCTGAACATGAGGGATGGAAACTGTGCAAACACCCAGTGTGCTTTGTTCATAATTCACTGAATTAGCAGTGATAAGCCAATTGCCTGTACTTGTCTAAGTGTGCTTTGTCGAGTAGAAGTAGAAAGTGAAATCTGTCTAAAAGAACATTTCCAGTTGCTTTGGATCAATTCTCAAAGTGTTTTGAATGTTTAAATGTGGGATCCTTTAAGAGAACACACATCAGAAAGATGTGGGTGTTTTAACTGTTAAGGATTTTAGTGCAACTATTTACAGTGTGGACAACTATTGACTGTCTTTTAGAGCGAAATAGCTGAGATTAAATTTACCTAAATATGCTACCATTATTATTTCATGGTGTAACTCATCACCTGCAAACAGTCTCTATAATCTAATAATCAAGATTGACTTTGCTGTAATGCAGGTTGTCTTCGTTTACACATGAGTAACTGTGATACTATTTGTATAGAAGAATAAAGACTCACAGAAAAAAATTTGCTATCTTTTATTGATTGATGTTTTTCCGTAGTTGCTTCCTTGTGGATAGACTTCCAGCTGGTACTGGTGAAAGTCTGCTCTAGGAACAGAAATATAGATTAGTTTGAAAGTTTTAAAGTTAAAATAGTTTTAAAGTTTTGAAAGATTTTAAATGCAAGACTGTTTTCTTTACCTGTGTGTTTGAGCCAAAAGAGTTCCCAGCCATCCTGAGTGTCATTCAAAGGTAACCTGATAGGCATATCTGCTCTCATTTAGATCAAAGCTTGTAGGCCAAGTGGGGAAATGTGAATTTAATAGTTGCTGCCTTTTCTGTTGTATTGATTTAATGTTAATAAAGACTGTTATGCAAGCTGTGTGTTGCCTTTATTAGTTTAGTTTAATATGTAACCTTACACAGTTGTATCAGATATGGCTTAGGACTCGATTAGTAGCAGTCAATAAAAGTCTGGAGTCTGCTGCTGGACCACAAGTCACTGGTGGGTAATGTATTTTTATTTTGTTTTGTTAGATTTTCTGTGTCGTTGAGTGTTGCTGAATAAATCCCTGGTTGGTCGGCACCTTATCTCTGCCTCAAGGATCCCACTAACCAGGGGCGTAATTTCAAGGGGGGTTAGGGGGGTTATGACCCCCCCCCCCCCCCCAATAATAAGACCCAACTAATATATACCACCCCCCCCCCCCAATAAAATTATGAATTATGTTGCATAAATAGGTTGTTGATTTTCTTTACTCATTTCAGGTATTACCAGCAAAATAGTTGCATGTTTAATCATCTGGGAATTTACCCAGATTTATTTATTTATTTAGACAGAGATCTTGACCCCCCCCCCCCCCCCCCCAATGTTCAGCACAAAGTTACGCTGATGATCCTAACACTAGCCCCAAAGACGTACATGTATAAGACTTATGCAGGACTTGAGGGCAACAGAATTACCAGTCCTGTGTAAAGTTTCTTTTTCTGTTACTGCAGTTTATTGTACTGTGTGACCATAGGAGGAAAAATATTTCCCCTCACACACTTGTAAATCTAAGTCGTCTTCTTCTTTACAAAGCAGAAGAGAAAACATTGTGCTCTTAAAATCAAGATCCGAAATTAATTTTATCAATGAAAGTATCTGGGCTAAACCACTATTGTACATTATAAGATGAAGAAGAAGCACTTATCTGAAAACTCTGACCACAAGAATTTGTCATTCTGGTAGCTTGTTTTGAAAGCTATCTATCTATCTATCTATCTATCTATCTATCTATCTATCTATCTATCTATCTATCTATCTATCGTAAATTCATATCTTTATCCACTTTGACCTCCAGATCACAACCCAAATAAACATTTTCAAGCTGAATTGGAGACAAATTAAATGAAAGATCAACATAATAATGGGCTGGATTGGCATGAGCCACCAGACTCTCTGGATTAAACACATTCAAGGCTGACCTGAAGCCATCTAACCATGTATATACTGACAATATTTTATAGGCATGCCTCTCTAACAGTTATCAGTCATTTTCTAATGGCAGTTAGTCTTTCCTCTCTAAATCGTTTGACCCCCCTCTGTTAAACTAGTCAGTAAGGCCTAATACGCTGCAGTAATGTGGTGCAAGTCTTTGTGTACCATACAGGAACTGATGTCCAAAAAGTGTCTTACATTATAACCTGCTTTTATTCCTTCTTGTTCTCTCTCGCTCCACTCTATGGCCCGTCTGCGATTTTCTGGAGAAGCACTCAGCCGAACAAAATGATTCCACACCAGCAGACAGGCAGAGGGGCCACTTTTGAAAGGCAAAGACAGCCTCCCAGTGTGTGTGTGAGAGCGTGTGAGTGTCAAGGATTCATGATGTGTTCCTGTAATTTCCATTTAGATCTTTTTGAGGGGCTTTTTTTTGTTTGGCTGATATTTTTCAATTTTAGTGTTTACTATTTTCAATAATGGAGTATTAATTGAAAAGTCTTATGTTGCTTCAAGTTTGGGTGACTATTTAAAATAATATATTTTAAAAGTAGGACTTTGTTTGGGGAAAGGTTTGAGGTAGCAGTAATGGTTAAAGTAAGAGGATTATGAGATAGGGAATCAATGCCTCCAGTGGATGGCGTGTGTTTGTATGTATGGGTTGGCTATTTTCTCCGTGGAGAAAAGACAACATATTTATCTCCTTATCAGTCTTCTCCCAAAACTGCCTAACCCCCTGTCAAAGCTCATGGCTGACTGCCTCCAAAGAGCTGGAGCTGTTTGTTTAAATGTAAAGGTAATCAGGCCCAGCATGCTGCAGGAATCCACAGAGCCAGAGAGAGACAGATGGGTAGATCCCAGGGGAAGGGTACAAGGACAGGCCAAATCACATCAGCCAGCTCTGCAACCTTTTTTTTTTTTTTTTTTTTTTTACCTGTTATGGAAAGTTATCCATATCGGTTTAGAGTACTAAAAGTACAACTCATTTTTCCTGCCTTATTTAAAGCAGTTACCTGTAGCTGTGGTTGAAACTATTGCTGGGTAGGGAAGCTCCTTTTTCTTAAATTTCTCTCAAATTCAAATGCAAAAGTTTGTAGATGGAATGCACATTTTAAAATTGACTTTTACAGTCTCGTGAGGACAGCTTAGTCCAGCACAGCATAACATTTGGGTAGCAGCAATTTTAGCTCACACTCACTGAGGTTTTTGCCAGTTAAAATGTCATACAGCTGCTCGTATTAGCTGACACGAGCTATTATGTTCATGACTAACTTAACTTAGAGGTCTACAAAGGTTTGTGTGTGGACGGGTGAAACATTGCTTCAGTCCTCTGAGACTTGAGGCCATTCATTTATGCTCTCTTAAGGTAGAGATCAGACAAACTAGTTGAGCGAATTCTTAAATCCTGAAGTCTACATCAGAGCATAATGCATTTCTGGTATTTGTCAGGCTGCAAATAGATCTTATAATTCTAAATTCTTCTCTAATTGGTTAGTTTAGTAAATTCTGCTTTTTAGCATAGTGCATTTTTAATGATTTTAGGCAAATGAATTCATGTTATTATGAATAAGCCGAGCTCCCAACTAATGGCTTTCCATTTCAAGGCTGCTATTACAACATAAGAGGCATGCTGAAGGTGTTAGCATCCCAGTGTCCAGATAACATTATAATGCTGCTATCAAGAATAATAAAAAACTATCAAACAAGATAAATGAGCTTCATTTGCTTCATGCAAAAATGTAGTTGACATGAATCAGTGATTACCAGATTACCAGTGACTGCTTAATGGATAACAGTGAAAGATGATGAATCCTGTTTCCTTTTCCTACTGTTGAACATCTTGTTCTCATACACAATTTTCCTGTCCTCCTCAACTCCCTTTTTTAAGAAGTCATTTTTTTTAAATAGAATTAAATGCAAATTAGAGTAGAGCTGATTATCATATAAACGGCTGTTGCCTAGGGGGCAAGACACTCTGGCTTTATTTATTTATTTTGTCATATTCTTCACAGTTCCCCATAAAACTCTGACTTTAATCAGTCTGCACTTTCTTTTAAAGACATAGGGGAATTTGGGACTGGTTGAAGGGAGGCGCGCATTTCTGTGTATGTGCGGGCAGCCTGTATTTGCGCTTCTGTGTGTGCATATGGGAGCAGAGCGTACGCCTGTACAGCATCATTCTGCACACTGCTCAATTAGCTCTTGATGTTTTATTTTACAGGTGAGCGCGATCACCTGTAAAGGTACACAGCTGGAACAATAACGCAAAGCCCCATAATCCAGTAGTGAATGGCAATTTTACATAGTGGTCCAGAGGCTTTTTATGGCAGGTGGATTATGTTTGCAGTCACCCACCAGTGCAAGTGATCTGATTTGAATTCACTGGGAGTGAGGGAAACACTGTAAATGGGTAATTACCCAGAACTAACATAGAGGGGAGAGATGAAGTGAAGTAGTGGGAAGGGATTTAGGCAAAGACCTGCAGAGTAAAGATTCCTTGTAAATTAAAATTTGGGAACTGACCTCCAAACGGGCTGCGTGTGTTGGATGCCAAGACTTGGTATCTTTATGTAAACCTGTGAGGGCTTAATTGCTCACAGTTTGTTAACCTTAAACAAACTAAGGGTTTAAGTCAGCAGTCCCCAACCCCCGGGCCATGGACCGTTACCAGTCCGTGAGTTGTTTGGTACCGGGCTGTGAGATTTGAGGCTCGGGTGTGAAATTCATGGTTTTCAGCACTTTTATCAGTTTTTATCATTATTTTTCATCGTTTTTATCGTTAACTCAGTTTCCCTGGGTCTTTTCCCGTGTGTTAGGAATAAATCTTCTTTGTTTTTTGGTGCCGTACTGGTTTTATTTTGTTCTATTTATCCGCGACACCTTAAAGGCTGGTCTGTGAAAATATTGTCAGACATAAACAGGTCCTTGGCGGAAAAAAGTTTGGGGACCGCTGCTTCAAGTTACAAAAAACCAGCTGATGATGTAGATATAGAGGACTTAAAAAATATAATTAATAGGTTAATAGGTTTTATATATTTTTGGTCACCTAACAACAGTCTGGATAACTGTTCTGATCTCATCCACCTGTCACCATTTCTCTGCCTCTGGCACAAAAAGATGACATCCCCACAACATTAAAACATCTTGACAGGGTGCGCAGACATAGGTTGGACTAACTGGCAACCGGTAGGTCTGACTGAGGGTGCGCATGCTTGTCTAAAAGTGATGATGCTGAAAGACTGAAAACTTGTCCAATCTATGACTCACTAAGTTTGTTCTAGGATAGCCCCCAGCAATGATGATAAGCAGTTTAGAGAAAGGACGTAGTGATGGATAGGCGTTTCTATCCCTGCCCCCCACATACTCATGTCTGATCGAAGGAATCTTCTACAATTCTAAAACCTCATTTTTTTTACTATTTCTATTTCACGCTTTTACCCAGGATATTAGTGACCTCGCATCGCAATTTTCATGTTCTGATTCATCACCCTGCATGGCCTGTGTCCACCACTCTTTTACAGTGAAAACATTTTGGTTTTAAAGTAATATTTAAACAATCACAAGTGGAATTCACCGTGCATGTGCAACAGTGCTAGTGTTTAAGGCTGATGACCAAGGGAAGCTGCACTTTACACATGCCATTATCAAACAAACTGCGATGCCAGGGTTGCTGTTGAGGCCATCTCATTTAAACAGCACACGGGATTTGATGCTCTCTGTGCTATTCAAAAGATACCCTGCTCTCTCTCTCCCTCCCCCAGTGCCTTTCTTTACTCTCGCCTTGTTTCCCAGTGTGCCCTTGATTTCAAGCTTTTTGTGTGTTTTCACTTCACTCTGAACTCTGTAGTCCTGAATCTCTCCATTCTGTAGTCTGGTCCTATAGGTACGCTGCACTCTATATCAACAACTCTCTCTATCTGTAGCCTCGGGCATGGGGTACCACGAGGGCATAAGGGGGCTCTACTTCCATGAGTCTTAATGTCTCAGGTGTCTCTTTGCACACACCCACTCACACAGACACCAGTAGAAATCTACATGCTTCTTTTTCCAATGCATAATTCACAGACTTCAAGCAACTGCAGACACATCTGACCACATATAAGCAGACTGTCCTTCTCCTGCACTATGAACCCCGGTACCCCTTTCGTTTTCATGCATTATTCTAGGATTTTAAAAGGCCAGTGGTTACTCCCCAAAGGAAAGCTTTGATTTTCAGCAGAGACCCAAACAAGCACAATATTTTAAAAAAAGTATTTTAAAAAAAAGGGTGTTCTTTGGATTGGATGGGTATTCTTATCAGCTGAGGGACTTTAAGAGATATGTAGTTTTCATTTTAACAACTTCAAGGGACATTGCATTTATTGATATGTTTATAAACAGGAGGCAGCAAGGACGGCAAGCAGACATATCTAGTAGGAATGATAAAAAATCATAAGTCTAAGAAAATAAACACAGATAGTTTGCCACCTCTGCCACTCAGGTGGTATACTATGATGGGTTCTCATAGAAATTTGCTGTCATGTCAGTATAGAAAATGCATTGTTAGGCTAGTAGAAGCACATCTGTATATAACATAGTCCTCTGTCCTGTAGTGAATTAGACCACTCAGAATAAACAGATTTTTTTAATGTGAGAAAAAACATTTTTCTGTCCAGTAGACGCATTCCCAATCTGGCAACAGATGCAGCTAACTTATCAGCATAAAGGGAAATAGGCCTATTTTTAATTCACTCAGTTGTCCTACATAACTATCTATGGAGCTGCAGTATATTTCCCGACGTGTCAGTATGTAGCACTCGTGACTAAGAAGAATAAGATAGACGTATGATGATACATCAGCAGTGTGCTGCAAAGTAAACATAGCAGTGGTCCTGCAATCGCACCTTCTGTTTATCTGCCTGAATAGAATAGAATGGAATAGATGCAAATAGATGAAACTCAATGTAAATGTCAGATACGGGAAGACAAACAGATCTGAACAGACTGACAGCCAGTACACAGAAACCACTGCACTACCGGGGTCCGTTTGCAATCACTTCATGTAGCTCTGCAGTAGAGAAGAGTGGGACAGAGAGATAATCGAGCAAAGAAAAGTACTGCATGTAGGAAGAAGATGGACATAAATGAGACAAAAACACTTTCACAGCCTCTTTATTACAGCAAAACGTAGCTGAGAATTACTAGGTGGGCTTTGTGTATATTACATGATGATAGCTAATTAAAAAGCAAGGCAGAACTAATAACACCAGTACAGAATGGCAACACATATAATCATCTCCCTTTTCTTTTCCTGTCTTTTTTTAAGAGGATCATTAGATGAAAATTGGTACTTCCAAAGCAAATATCTCCACCATTTATTTCCACTGTCTCATTTTCCTCCTCGCTCTATCTTAATCTCAATTATTACAATGTGATGTTGTCAAATTAAATTAACATCTTGTTGATGAGACGTGACACCAGTGATGGAGTGCTCAGCAAGTGGAGTGTCAAGGATTGTCTGTGTCTTTAACTGTCTCAGCCTCCTTTGCTCATTCAGCATTTCATAACAGCATTTTATTATTTCATTTGTAGGAAATCTTATATTACCTCATGGTAACTAGAGACTCAGTTTTCCTCCCCACATGTGCTTTATCTATAAGTTAAGTCCTGGCAGGGCACTGGGGGGAAAGGAGTGGGCGAATGCACTGTTCAGTTATACATCAAAGCTCTTATTTTGGGCACATCACACAATATGGAGACGAGAAGGGGGCCGTCGCCAATAGGGGTTTCACAAAAATGAAGTGGAATCTTGGTGACTGTTGCTATTATCAGTGTTCACTGGGGACGGGCAAAACTTGCTTATAACACAAAATATCTAAATGCAATAAGCCAAAGATTTGTATCTGAAAGACTGTCTGAGCTGTCATTCAGCTCATTGACTTTAAACAAAGCAAACAAAAGCAAACTGTTACAGAATAACAAACTCCTCATGACTGTATAGTACATTTTTACATTATCTTTTGTTCATTAAAAGTGAGGAGTGGTCTGTTCTTTGGGTACCTAATTATACAATGTCAGTGTGCAGCATTCCTTTCCAACTTCCAGACCTCAGTAATGTGCAATCCTACATCCCGTTGTCCTTTCTTGCTCGTTTAGTTTGACACAAAGGGTTTTTTTGCTGAGCTTTTAACTGTAATCACTGGAAGGAATATAATTTTGAAATGTGCAAACACTAAATGATCACAGAAACAACACAGTGCCATACTGAGACAGTGAAGTCTGACAGAAAATAAGAAAACGAATGGTGTGTGAATGGTGTGTTTAAAGATTAAATCAAAAAATCCCCAAAAAGGAAAAGTAACCTGCTAGAAACCACTAAGCACGTGTTTATTTACAATATATAATTAATATCCCTTTTCACAGCTCTACTAGGAGCGTAAATGAAATATAACATTTGCTAGTGGTAAAATTAAAATAAAACCAGTTTATGCCCTCCAGGAACAAAGACACGCAGGACAAATCTCTTGCAACGATATACAATCTAAAACCTCTGGGGCATATGATCAAGCAATGCTATGATTGGTGATTCAAAAGAATGAACAAAACAAGTAACATTTAGTTACATTAGAAAAATACTATCACTTAATCCTTTCAGCTGCTGGTGGCGGGTTGCTCAATAAGAGGACGTGCCAGACAAGATGATACTAGACATATCTGAGTGACTAGTATGACAACCTGAAAATGAAGCAGATATCTGACAATCATGGGCTGTAAGCTGGAGCTTAAACATCTGTTTGTCACTTTAATTAGTTAAAGAATTGTTTTTGTTACTGCAGTGCATGTCCGCTGCAACACAGCTCGCTTAAACCTGGAATCAAAACTTTAAATAAACAGAAGAAATGGCACCAAAAATAAAAAATGGCAATCTTGCATGTGGTTAACGCAATGTGCATGATTATAAACACTTAACCCTGTCATAATGCTACATTTATAGTGGAGGACATGAAGGACTATGAAGGAGGAGGAGACTGTAGGTACCATATGTAAGTACAGTATTTCTAAACCTGTTATTCGATTTGCACTGGGTGAGAGGCAGGGATGGGTTGGGTGGACCACTGGCAGACCACCAGACTATCACAGGGGTAACACAGAAAGTCACACCTACAGCTAATTTATAATCACCAACAAACCTAATATGCACATATTTGGACTGTGGGAGGAACCTGGACAAGACCTATGAGGAGTGCACGTCACACACAAAAGTCCCCACCTACCAGCTGGTTCAGACATTGTTCTTGTATGTGGTGACTCACACAACTGTTAGAATAACGCCTGTCTCTAGGTAAATTTTATTCATTTGTTGTTGTTCACCTCTGTCAGTGCGCCCCAGGGTGGCTGTGGCTACAATGTAGCTTGCCATCACCAGTGTGTGAATGTGTGTGTAGATGACTGGATGTGTAAAGCGCTTTGGGGTCCTTAGGGACTAGTAAAGCGCTATATAAATACAGGCCAAAAAAAAATTTGTTGTTGTTTTTTGTAAGGTAGAAAGTCTACAATATTAGAGAAAGAACCCTAAAAAGCAGATGATATCCTATGAGCAAGCAACTGGCGTCAGTGGGGAGAAAGAACAGGATGGGACCCCTTGCACAGCTAGATTCGTGGAGGGGCAGCTATTTGTGTATGAGGGTGAGAGAGAAGAGATAAAAGCAGCATAAAGAGACTATAAACAACAAACAGGACAAAACACAAACTATGGGAGAGCGTAGTCAATAGTTTTACCGACATGCAGCGATACAGATAAACAGGGACTGAAAGTGACTGAAGGGGAAGGGTTGAGTGCATCATTGGGGAGTTCCCCCAGCAGCCATAGCCAATTACAGCATAACTGATGGAGGATTCGGGGTTACCTGATCCTGAAGCAAGTTTTAATCCTAATCTTAAAGGTAGAAAGAGTTTCTGTCTCCTGAACCCCAACTGGGAGCTGGTTCCACAGGAGAGGGCCTCGATAGCTGAAGCCTCACATTCTACTTTTAGAAACTCTAGAAACCTCAAGTAAACCTGTGGTCTGTGAGTGAACTGCTCTACTGAGAAATGATGGTACCGTTAGGTCTTTGATCCCTTTCTAGTCTAGTCTGTTAATACTCTCACATTATTGTTATCGATCAACTTCTTCTTCTTTCTCCTTTCCTCTATAGTTCCACTATATGCATAATTTTTCTTTAGACCCTCTATCCTTACCATTTCAACAGTGAAAGTGACAACCAAAACAGATTTGCAAAAATTGGAAAGGTTATAAAAGGGAGGGGGGGAAACAAATGTGTAGGCAGGGAGGGGGATTCTGAAACACAAAAGAAGACAGAGAGAAAGAGTCACTGAGGATTTTGCATAATGCTGAATGGAGCCATGGTGAGGATAAAGGCACTAATTGGAGCTAAACAAATATTTTTCAGACATTAATTTCTTCCCTTTTTTAGTAAAACTCTTTTTTTAATAACTATTCTATGATAAGCCCCATTCAGATATAGGATGCATAACATCAGGTTATGACAGTTGTGACAGTTTTTTGTCATTCAGGCATACAGATGAGTGGCAAAAGACAAAAAAATAGAAACTACTGTGGCTGTCATACGCTTTGGGGGAAATTTTGCTGTCAATGTTTTGGCCCCTTACAGTGAAGGTTCTTCTAGGGTGACAGTCTTTTCAAAGAAAATGATGTAAATCATATACTGTGGCACACTGCAGACCCCAGAACCCAAGCTAACTAACACTTGTGAAAGATTTTCTACATATATAAAGACCCATTTATATATGTAGATATATATATATATATACACACACAGAGTTTCAGAGAGGTGTAATGACGCTGTCGTCGTGGCACATGGTGGCCAAACTCTGTAGGTGACTTTCACGGCAATGTGTCTCACAGTTTCATTCAGCCGGTGATGGAGAACGTTTGTCATACACCGTAGATTGGATGGTACAACAAATGATGTGGTTGAATTAAGTAAAATTTTCTTACTACATGATGGACAAAAATCTATATTTTCCCATATTTCTGCGGCATATCCTATTCACCAAACTTTTAAGTGAGCTGAACAACTCAAAAGTGACAACAAACATCAGCGCTCACTACACACAAACACGTCCCATTATAGATCAAACTGGTCTAATCTTTTGTGCCGATCCGTTAAATGTGCTGTGTTGAAAGAGATAAGTACTTATGGAAAAGACACCGGGGTGCTCATTCATACATGTAGCCAACACGTACAGATGCTGTCAGATTAAATCGTGTATTTGAAAGGTCTAAAAAACACAAAAGTGCCATGAGAGCTAGCACTCTATCTTCCTCTGTCTCCTATACACACATAAACATTAACACAAGCAGCTACAAAATATGGAGGGACTGACAACATGCGTAGCTGTCTTTTATGTTGGCAAAACTCGTCAGAATTCACAATTCTGCCAACGGAGTGTTAGAGAGAAGGAGAGTGCCAAAGGCAGGGTGGGGGTGGGCACAGAGAGGTGGGAACCACAGACTTGAAAGAAAGGGAAAGAGGGAACGACAGGTTGATTTATTCAAAGAGTGAGGAGTGGGTGAATCAAACTTTAATGGCTTTTGGGAGTGCACACCGTTCTCCCTCTCCCTTCAATCTTGCCCCTTTCCAGGCTTTCCTTGTGCGCTCTCACCTTACTTCCTTTACTCCTCGCTTTTTCTCTCCCCTTGTCTCCCTCTCCCCGAAATACACTTTCCGATGGTCACTCGCAAACATGAGCCCTCCCTTTTTTTGACAGACAAATTCTCCACCCATCTCTGCGTAGCACACAAATCAAGGTGCTCTTCATGCTCAGCGGGATAAAGTAAATGACAGAAAGATAAAGAGAGGAAGAGAAGGTGATTTACCTTCACGAATGGCAGAGTATGTGATGCCCCGGCAGTATGTGTTGTGTTAACCCTTGGACTGGAAAGGATGCGGGAAAAAATTGGTGTACAGGCTCGACAATCTCTCTGACAACTCCCTTAAGTAGCTATTTGTCCAGAAAGGCTCATTGAAGTCTAAAAATTTAATCAGTCAAAAAAGAAAAGAACCTATTCCATTCAGAATGAGCAATGCAGACATGAAGTTCAGCTTACCTATAGCAACACTTCAGAAAAGTAGGCATGATGTAAACTGTTAGCTGACAACAGAGGACAAAACATAGATCTCAATTTTCCACTCCCCACACCCAGTCCTCAGTGTTGGGTGTAAGGCGTATTAATGTGCCACGTGCTAATTTTTGTCATTACATTACAGATACAATTATGTTGTTACTTGCAAAGTAACAAAGTAACAAAGATTCTGCCCCTATCTGCACATTGGGCAAATTAAAAAACACGTTTTTTTTCTTCTGCGCGCTTGTGCTACAGTCAACTGATGTCAGATGTGTGTGAGGGCAGGAAAATAAATGGTGGAGCAGTCTACTGCAGAGATATGGACTTACTTTTAAGGACAAGAGAGTGATGGTAAAGTGCAAACTGTGTTCAAGATGGAAACGACTGCATTATACTGCTGACAGAACTCAAGTCCGCTGAAAGCATTTGCACAGACAGCGAGCTAACGCAAAGCTAGCCAAGAACCCAGAGTGATAAAGATGAGTGCATTCCCGCCCCGGCCCAGCAGCCAGAGCCTGAACTTCAACAGGTAAAAAACAGCAGTGACGAGCAGTCCTGTTTATGTTTCTGAAATAGAACCACTGTGTCAACTGAAGTGTCTTTAGGCTCGTTTTGATCGTTGCGTTGTCGGTTTTGTGTTCATAGGTCCTATGTGTGTCCTCATTACGATAGGGTCTGAGACAGTCTGTTTGTATAACATCATTATGAGCCAATGTGTTTCAGGTCATTTTATAGATTAACAAGAGAGTAACGTAATGAGCAGGGTAATGAATGACTTTCTCTGGTGAGTAATTAGGTAATGTACTGCACTACTTTTAAGAAAAGTAACAATTACCCCAACACTGCCAGTCATATTATTCATTGCCTTTCTGCTTAATTAGTTACGAGATTTTCAAGCGGACTTTATACTATTTGCGCCAAAGGCTTTACGTGGTTAGAAATCATTTTTGGTTTTTCTCTACATTTCGAACAGCATCCCATTTCTTCTCCAAAAATGGGGACGTACAACTTTTCCCTAGGATTAGATTCTGTGCACCAAAACTGTAGAAAGTGGAAAGTTATAAATGGTGCCTTAGGTGAGTAAAATATTGACTGCTTCCCATTTAACCTTCTCACTTTATCCATTTTTTTCTTCTTTCTTCATAAATCCCTCCATCCCTCCCTATGGGGCTCAGGGTCTTAGTGTCAAGCAGAATTCTCTTCGAGGCCTGCGCCTGTCAACCAGCCACCACTCAGCTCTGTAACCACTAGATTCAATTTCACCATAGGAGAGACCAGGAGAGATGATACTAATATAATTATGGGCCAAATCCGACTTTTAGGAGGTAAAAAGAGAGAGAGGGGGAGAAAATGAAAGAGAAAGGGAGTGAGTTTGCGAGTTTCATATCGAAAGCAGGCGTGTGTTTCTGTGCAGTGTGTTTGTGTTTACGTGCAGTGCATATGTGGGATATGTAAACACTCAGTAACACATATTTCATGAGGACAATTTCAAAAGAAATGTATTTCACAACAAGCAAGACTTTTGTTTTCAAGTTCTCAGACAACCTTGCAAATGTAAAGATATAAGGCATCCATATACTGTATTTGCTTTTTAGGCTAAGATATTTTTTTCTTACCTGGTAAACAAATTACCTTCAGATGCTGCAACCCGCTAAGATACAGGGCAGAAGGTGATAAAATAGTAGAGATTGAATTTCAGCTTTCAGAAGTGAACAAAGGCAAAGAAGAAAGGAATATAACAGATTTGTCTATGTTCTACCTGACAGCGACAGAGGGCACATCAAATAGCAGGTGCCTCTGCTTTGCTGCCAAAGCCTACATCAAGCACTAAACAGCTCATTCGCAGGCATAATAGGAGCTCTCAAACACCCTCTGCCAATATTATCTAAAATATGAGTGCATTTGCCTCTGTGTTTGTGTGTTCAGCATGTGAAATGTCTTCATGCTATCCATCTCAAACCTGTGGGAGAAAGTAGTAGCCAACAACGGAAAGCTAAAACAATGAAGATTTGAATTCCACACGTTTATAAAACAAACGCATAAACAGGTAAAACCCTCTAATTAATCCAAAATATGAGAAAGCAGATAGATATTTGTCTAGCTAGAGTTTCTAAGAATGAGTCCTAATAGTATATTTCTATAAAAAAGAAAAGAAACAAAAACAGGCACAGCAACTCCACGGCAGAATGGAGGGCTTTTCTTTCTTTAGATGTCTGACTTTCACCTGAAGGGTTTCCACCTTGGGTTGTTCTGCTTTATATCATCAGCCATAGTTCATCAGAGATTACCGTAGGTTAGAGAGGGACACTGAGATATGGCTGATAGAAAATAGAGGCTGAGGAGGGATTTGCTCACCTGCCTGACATACCTGAGAGACAGTAAACAGATAAAGTTTGGGTATATATCACTAGGAGCCTCTTGCCTGTCTGCTTGTTTGCCAATACGTTTAATCCATCTATGCACCGCATTACAGCGCTGGTCAGAAGTCGGCTATACAATCTCGTGTGCATCATTACTGCGTTATCCAAGACAGGATTCCACTGCATTGCATATCTACTGTAGGGAGGGGTGAATGAGAGTATTGACTAGAGGACGAAAAAGATATGCTATCTGAATTCTGCAATATTGTGAGTGGAGGGCTCAACCAAAAAAAAAAAAAAGCACATTTTACTATAGTGATGCTTTGCAGGGGTCATTGGAAACTGAGTAGAGATAATGGCTATAAACTCTGAATAAATGTATCTGTGTGAAGTATATATATATATATATATATATATATATATATATATATATATATGTGTGTGTGTGTGTGTGTGTGTGTGTGTAAGCGAGAATGACAAAAAGATGCTGGAGAGAACGAGGATTAGATGAGAATAAATGACTAAAAAAATAAAAAAGAAGGAAACTGTGTTCAAGAACAAGGATTGTCTGAACAGCAGGAGGTGGCACACACTGGGCGCACTTAACAGAAGCTGTTTCTGGTGGCGTTTGATATTATTTCAGTGGCACTGACCGGCTCCCGGTGGGTGAGTGTAAGGGTCAGGCAGCTGAGCTGAGGAGTGTGTGAGGTATTGGGAAGGTTGGTCTTTAAATAACGGATGGGCTCCAAATTGCTCAGATCTCGGTGCTGCACAGACGCACACTCAGCAAAAGCTTTTGAGCTTGTCAACAGAGGGCTCCCTTTATAGAGGACTATTTGTTGAGTTTAGGGAATGTGAAAAAATGCTTCTCAGTGTGTTGTACGTTCACTCTGCCTTCTCATCCAGTAATGGATTTGTGTTGTAGCCCATCTGCTGTTCCATCAAAACATTATTTTAGGTAATAGTTGTCGCTCTTTGTATCCGGTCTCTGCTGCTGGCTGCCTAACTGTGTGGATGCTGTAAATCTGGCGAGCTCATTAGCACTGACAGAGGGAATGCTAGCAGCCCACCTGCTCCCCTTCACCCTCTTTATGGCTCTACAAATTAAAATGACATTTACACACACTCTCTGCTATTCTGCCTCCTGCACTGCTCACCTTGCCACTCACATTGCTTCATCTGGACAGTGCCGTCGAGCCTCACTTCATAACACCTCCTGTCCTAGTTCTTCGAAAAACCCACGAGAATCTTTGTGTTGTTTCTGGTCTTTTCTTTCCGTCCTGCGTTTTCTGTCACTTGCGGTAAATCTCATTGTTTGAATCCTTTGTTTGTCGCCTCTGCTTTGTTACTTCTGCCACTCTTTCATCCTCCACACTCATCGCCGTTTCCCATCTTCTCCTTTGATGCGCTGATGGCACTTTAACCCGCAGTCATTGTGGCATGTCCAGTGAGTGACAGCATGATGAAGTGATGTTGCAGCATGTTTGCTTTGCCCGCTAAAGGTCGCTTAGGGTCACGGAAGTAATGAGGCCATAAAAATGCAGGTAACTAAAGTTGCTGAGAAATAATATAAGGTGGCGAAAAGGGTAGAGGAAGGAGAAACAGGGCAAAATGAGGAAGAGGCTGACTTGAAATGAAGGAAAACAGTTGCCAAAACTGGCAAAGGATTTAAGTGGAAAAGAGAGCGGCTTAATAAAGAGCTCTGTGCGTACAGATTGGACTGTGTGCTGCATTGTGATTGCAACGCAGTCGTGAAAATATGAATGAAATTGCAGTGTCTCATTTTGTCGAGCAAAGTACGCAGTTTAGTTCACTGAGATGTGTGATAAAACATATTTCACTTGCATTAGTCTAACATTGTGTTTGCACACACACACATGGTTTGCATGTTTTCTTTTCAGCGATGGCTCACTTTCCAGGCTTACACTATTTCCAATGTAAAGAAATGCTGGGGAAAACTCGGCTGTATGTACTGCCTGGGACTACACTGGAGTCTGATTTATTTCCACTCTCTATAGCCTCAAACAAATAAGCTTAAATTTTTTAATCAATAGGATGCCAGGATTGACAGCAGTAGTAATTCAGTAAGTGATGCAAGGGAACTAACAGTATGTGAGTGACTGAGGGTCAAACGCAGCCCTGTTTAATGGCTTTCTCAAGGCTAAACTGAATCCTGTTGTTTGCAGAGCTTGAAACGTCTGCATGTGGACTATAAGTGAGTCCCACACAACTTAGCGGCGGTTCAATGCAATGGCCTGAGAGAATCTTCCCTGGTGGGTGATCTAAACAGCCTCGTCTAAACAGTCCTTATTTCTCCCATTTATTTGCCTGACTTTATGGATTGGGAGAGAAAAAGCCAGTGGCTTTGAAGATTTGGTGAAGACTCACAAAGGGGTATGTGCTCAATATAAACACAACAAGACTTGTGGATGTGTATGTGTTTGTGTGTGTGTGTGTGTGGATTTCAGTCCCTGTTTGAAGTCCTCCACTCTGGCAATTACTTCATATCAAGGATTAGATGAGGGAGAGGGCATAGACGAGACACAAAGATGGAAAGAAGTGAGAGCTGAGAAGGAAGGTAGCCGATTCAGTGGGAGGACAGAGAAAGGAGAGAATAGAGATTGAGGTTTGCACTGGAGTTTTCTCTTCCCTGCAAAGGAGGCTGTACACATTCTCTAAACATTAGCTGGAAGACAACTCCTGAAATCGTGGGAAGATCACAGGTGCAGCAAAACACTGCTATTTCCAGCATGGCAAAGACCAAAATGCACTATGAATAGGAGATGATCACCATAAATCAGACGTAGCCACCGTGCAGATACAGCTGTTGCAATAGGCATGACGGTGAGGTGAATTTTATTTATGTTTTCGTAGTGTTTCTGAAAATTCATTGCAGCTCTTTGTTTTCCAAAGTTTTCATCAGTTTGAAGTACAGATTCCAGAGGAAAATGTTCTTCTACTGGAAATAAAAGTTTTTTGTTTACTTTGACATTGTTTTGATGTTCAAAAAACCAGCAAATTATATAGAAATTGTCTTGCATATGATGACTTTTCTTTTTCATGTATACCAGAGTAATGAATAAAATCACAGTCTCATTTCAAATCGAGTACAATCGGTAAATAACGTCCGGGCATCCTCACCTCTGGAATATTGACAGTGTATGGCTGCCCGTGGAAGTTTGGGGCGTTATCGTTCACATCTCCGATCTGGATGTTAACTGTGTCTTTGACCACCTGGGGAAAGAAACACCTTGGTTAAATAGTTCCAAAGCCACTGCCACACGTTTCCTGACAAAGAGTCAATGTAAATGTGACACAAAGCCACGATTCAGAGTCAAAGAAAACAGGACAGGTGTGTGACAGATTTCTCGCTGGGGAGAGTAGGTGGAATGTCACTTGTTTCAGCAACTATACTGTGTTGAGTCGGACAGGTGTCATGTGAGGAAGAAAAATAAGGGTAAGTGTAAAAGTGAGAGACTGAAAAAGAGACAGATTGCAAGGCCTCTGTGTGATATGAGGTCAGGCTATATGCAGGATGTCAGCGTGTGAAGAAATGTGTCACAACTATGAACGCAGTGCAAATCGGTCTCTTACCTCTTGATTGTCACTCACGTAGAATTCGACCTGCATCTCTGACTTGGTCTGGTGGAGACAGAGATCTATATCAGTACAAAATTTGCATAGACATGTAATGCAAAGGAGCAGAGCAGAAAATCAGAGACAGAAAACAAAAAGGAGCTACAGAAGCCAGTCTGAGCTCGACGTCCTTTGTGCTTTCCCTCACATTGTTTTGCACTTTTCGGGACTCTTTCATCATTTGATAATTTACGCCGCGTATCCTATTTTCAAAATTGTTCTGTGTGTCTTTTCTTGTACCCGGTGCATTTGCTTTGGTAATGTATGAGCGTGTGTGTAGCATTTAGTATGTGCGTGCACGAGTTTGTTTGTTTGTACCTCACGGTCGAGTTGCTGTCGAAGCCAGACCACACCGGTTTCTTTGGTCACAGCGAAATACTTCATGGCCTCTTCTCCTGAAACCCCATAGATGAGGGGTTCCCCTTCAGGATCATCTGCCTTCAGCTGGGCCACCGATGAACCTGTCAGCGAGAGAGTCAAAGGTCAGAAGTCCTGCAAAGTCAAAGTAGGCATCAACAAATTTTTAATGACTGAGCCAATTTAGAAAGGGCTGATTTGTGAGAGCACGCAATTCCTGAATATTCACACAAATGCAGTTGTCCTGTCAGAATTTCCAATTTGCATGCTACATGTAAAAGTTAGCCTTGCATTAAAAATTGATTTTTAAAAAAACATAAAAAAATAAATACATCAAAATAAAATGCAAAAGAGTTAACAAGGTACCATGATTGTGACAGAAACTCTGACTTCTCAACATTATATTCAAGGAAACCTACTAAAAAAGAGAGAACCACAACAACTATATGTTGTAAAACTCCAGATGTCCTGGTAGTGTAACGGTTGAAGACGACTTGAAAACGCACAAAGGCTCAGCACAAAGAAATGCAGTAGCGTGCAGGAGCAAAGGATTTTTAATTGGAACTGCAGCAGCTCACGGGCTTCATTCATCATAAACAGCAGAAGCTGGCTAATCAAAACCAGAGGTGGCGTGCTATCATGCAGGTTAATCCGCCACGCTGGACAGATGTATCATGAGGCTGTGTTTAAGAGCGGCACAGAAGACGGTATCAAGACCTCCGAGCTGGTTGGCAAGGCTCATTACCCTCCAGGGTCAAACTGCCTGAGCACAGCATTGTAAATAATATTATATATATTAAAAAAATTAAGAAATATATGAATCCGGGAAGGATTAGAAGCTTTTTCACAAATATCAGAGGCAAGGTTTTCCTCACTAAAGTCCAAAACATACAGTGCATAAAATACTTTAAGATACCAGTCACTGTCACTTCACAGATACCTACTTTGAAATTCCTATTCATTTCTGCCCTGTGCCTCTGATCTGTCCGGTGACAGACTTTGCCCGTGTTTGTTTCCTGCCTCTCAACCTATCATAGCTGGGATGGGCTCCAGCACCCTCCTCACTAGCTGCATAAGTGCTTGGGAAAATGAATGGATGGACTAGAGCAAGAACCCAGCCAAGCCAGTGTATTTCCCTGGTCCCAAGCCCAGATAAATGTGAGTTATGTCAGGAGGGGCATCCGGCAAAAATCTTTGCCAAATCAAACACACGGCTCATCAATGATCGGTCCGGGTCCAGGTTAAGAATGACCGTCCTCAGTGTTGTTGGCCAACAGGGTGCCGGTGGAAACTGTGCTTGTGTTGGCCAAAGACAAAGGCGGAGGATTGTTGTCACGGGTTGGATGACATGGAGGGAGATTAAGGGATCGGCCGAAAGAAGAAGAAGAAGAAGAAGAAGACTATACCAAAACACTGTGGGCTTATCTTTGCCTTGTAACTGCTATTTGTGCTCACACTGTTAATGCAAAAAATGCTGTTTGTAAATTCAAAAATGTGAGAATTTATCCTAAATGTCAAGACAGGATAACCTCACGGAAACACAGAAACTTAATCTGGGGTGTAATTTTCTTTGACTGCCTCTTGACCTCAGGGTGATGTATGCTGAGGTAAGCATTTGACTGTTAATTAGGAACAGGTTTGTTTTTTTTAAATGAGTGCATGGGCAGAAGAGAAAATAAACAGATCATTCAATAATTGCACAGACACAAACACTTGTCCCCCCTCCCTGGCCAGACAACAGAAGTGAAGCCAAACTAAATCAAATCTGTCACTTGCGCACCACACTGCTTAATACAGTGACCAATTAGGCTTCACAATCACACACCCCTCTCGTTTTATTAATACACCCCATTTTCTTATGAAAGGGTGGCAAAAATGACTAATTAATATAACGATTTATGAACCCCTCTCATTGCAGTCTAATGAGATTTATGCAAATTCAGCTGCTTTCAATATGAGTTATAATTTGGTTGAAGACGGTGCAAATTAAGCATTTTACCCCATAGTCATCAATAATAACTGTTTTTTTTCCTCCTGCTTTTGGCCCTCTCGACTGTGAACGAATTGTCTGCTGCACGTGGGTAGACATACACTTGAGTGAAGGATAACAAATGTTCATTTCAGACTATGTATGAGAGACAGTCTTGTGGAAGATTAACTCTTACTGCTGAGAAGAAAGATGAACCGAGACCAACTTACTGAGAATATGAGTTAGATTCTCTGCCCTAATTAGACAAACGAAGGGCTGCTCTAGATGCTAATATATTATATCACCAAATATGTGTGCAGTTATATATTATTGCAATAAATAAATTTTTTACATAGAGATTTAGTGCAGAGACCAATAACACTGCCTGAGAACTTCTTTTCTGGCTCCTGTGGGTCAGTTTTGTTTTATTAACAGATTTTTTTTAACCTTGCCTAAGGTTATAGACATTAACAGAGCAAAATGGGTGTACTTAGATAAAGACAATAGGATCTACATAATTTATTTTGTCCTCAAATATGGAAATTTCTGAGGTATTAGGATATTATACTTTGGTGAAAGACATTCTTAGCATAAATTAAGGTAGAAAAAAGATTTAGACATTTCAATAAACGACAAATTGTAGAAAAGTGGTTAATTGTATCATTTTGTTTTGGGTTTTTTTCTTACAGATTTTTGAAACGCTGTGTTTTTTCATTTCAAGTTAGATTTATGCTGTGTTAGTTTAACATTAGGATTCATTTTCAGGATTGTGGGTAAAGAAAAAAGGTGTAAAATACTTTGGGTCGTGATTTAGGTTGAAGTATTAAAATTTAAGGTGAAAGTTATGTTTTGGTTAACGTAAGGCAACTAATGGTTATAGTTTAGGTTGGAGTAAAGAAAATGAATGTAAGTCAGTGCAATGTCCTCTAAAGTCACATATACACAGCTGTGTTTGGGTGTGTGTGTGTGTGTGTGTGTGTGTAGCGTAGGTATCCCTCTAATGCTTATCTGTAACACTGTGACACCAAGCCCTTTCGCCTGACAAATGATGCTATTTAGCAGCAAGTGATGCCAGTATTACTGTTATGAATGATACAGTGCACATTAATATTGCCCCCTCCCCATCCCTTCTAGTCTGCAACACTGCATTCATGACAAGAGCAATGGGCGAGAGGAACCATCTCTCTACTTCACCTTTCTCTCTACGATTGTCCTCGGAACCTCTTACTTCCTCACTTTTCTCTCCACTTTTTGGTTGTATTCACGTTTGTAAAGTGACACTAAAGTCACAAAGTCAGAGACATCGTCATTCCCAGGACAGCAAGAACTGCCATCATGAACTTGATCAAGATGCTTTGTGTGTAAATATAACTAACAATCAGAGAGAAAAAAATTAAACAGCATAAAACATTAAAAAAAACCCAAAATTAAATCTAGCCTCTCATACAGCATCCTACACTGCTGCAACCAGTGAATCACAGCACAGATCCTGAGGGACACCTTGTGCATATCTCTGTGACATCCGCTGCTTCTGGCAGCATAGGAATGAGAATGAGTGGGTCAGAAACACAGCAAAGGAAGGTAAGCCCACAAAAACATCTAGGGACTGAAGTGAAACAGCTACCACATCTTGTTAGATTTGCAGATCAAGTATCTGAGACTTTCTTCTTAAGACCCCACATATTTCAGATTACTCATTCAAGCTGTGAAGGTTCCATAAAGATGTTGAATGAATGTTAAATAAAAACACTTTCCACCTGCTTACAGAATCAAAGAGGATGGATACCTAACTGAGAAGCTTAAAGAAAACAATGAGAGCATTTAGGTTTAAATGTCTGGGCTGGAGTGTGAGATGGCCACAATAAGGAAGCAGCGAAAAATGAGGGTAGATGTTAGTGGAAGGGAGGAGGAAGAACAATGATGTTTCTTAAAGGGAGTAACAAATACACCCCATTACTGCAAGCACTTTTCCAAAAGCATGAGTTCGTAAAGACAAACCAATTTTTGCTTCACTATGTCAGGACTGAAATTCACACTACCACTATAGGCATAAGCCTGAAACTGAGGAAGAAGAGGAGGAGGAAAAAAGCAAGGAAGACTTGCTAACCTATAGAGAGCAACACCTGGATGTTTTACTGAGCCCAACCTTTTAGAAAAGGCATGGGGGCCCGTGGGGGGAGCTAAATCAGCCGCTGGAGGACATCAATCCCTGCTGGATCAATAAGAGTCGTGCGCGTTAGACGGGGACTAGCCTCGGCCCTGCCCTGGGGCCTCAGGCTTGGGAAAGAAAAGGGGCTGTAGGCCAAAGCCCTGTTTATTATGTTGGTGACATCTCTAGACCTCTCGTTCATCTGAGTTCTGATTCACTGGGACAGGCACTGTCAGCACTGCAATTTCAGGCATGCAGTGAATTATAGCTTTAAATTTTATGGAGCACAGAGGCTTAATGGATATATGGGCAATGTTCAGCTGTCTACCAGCAGGGGCAAACAAAAAAAAAAAAAGAAGAAAAAAAAGAAAGAATGGATGAAGCCACCTCGAACTATATGAGATTGACTGACTGTGCAGGATGGTGCTGGAGAGAATCTTGATCTTTACCTGCTCTGTATAAATACTTGATGGGTTGTCTTGAGGCAGGGCCAGTAAGACTGAAGTCATGCAATCACTTGGCTGATGAGTCAGTATGATGCCACTCATGTTACTGCACTGTCTATCCGCTGACAAAGAGAGCCTTCAAACACATCAGCAATGCCAAGCTGAAGCCGCGCTGCCTCACATCAATCACTGCCATCAAAAATTCACACAGGCAAACACTGTCATAAGTTAACTGGCAGCATGAGCTAATTTCATACAGCGCACTTCTACTTTAAAGTGAAGCATTTGCCACTTTATAGATTACCACGTGAAGAAAATTTGAAAACAGATTGTGGTGAGAAGCAAAAATAAATTTCACATCTGTCAAACAGAACAGTTGTGATTATGAGAGTGTGACTCCAAGCTACAGTGCCGTACACTTTTCAGCATCACAGATAGCAAGCGCAGAGCTAAAGCACAAAAGCAAACAAGAGCATGTGCAAATTATATGCCATTGCAGCACAATGCAAGGACGCAAACACTCATATCATAAAAAGCGAGAGCGATAGAGTAACCTGAATGAAGCAACAGGGTAATAGCCTATAATGTTGTTCCATAAAGCTGTGCTATAAACTTACACACACACAGAAGGAAATTCTACTGAATATACTCGGCTGCAATAGCTATCAGCAGTCTCTGTTTGTGGTATATCTGACAGTGTGGTAACAGAGCATGCACACCCCAATGCACCAGTCCCTGTTCATGTATATGGAATATGTGCTATGGTGAATCTTGTTAATCTGACCTATTACTGACTTTGTCTTAGCTGAGGTAAATACTTTACTGTGACGCTGAATTTTAGAAAAATCTCAGTCTGTCATGGACATGATACTGAAGAGGTAAGTGTGAGAGACAAAATCAAGATGAAAAGAGTTTGGATTTTAAAGAAATCAGGTATGCAAAATCTGACTTCTGCATACTCTGGTCATTTATATTTTATGTTTTATAGAAGATCCATTTTGGTGCTGAGATGTGAACAAAGAATTTCTGGCAAGTGTCAGTATGTGAGCTGAAATCACAGAATACCTCACATGTATGTGGAATATTTCTATATTCACCATATATAAAAATATATAAAAAAAATACTCTAAATTTACTGAAATAAAGACAATAAGGACAGAATATGTCCCTAATCAGATATTGAGACTCAACATTAATAATTTTTATTTGGGTTTCAAAAATTAAGCAATGCTTATCAGTTTTTTTTAGACCACTTCCCAATATAAGGTTCATGATACAGTCATGTTTTTAATGGTTAATCCACCTGTGTGTGCAATCTCTTGAATCAAAATGATAATTTTTGTTGGTATGCATACATTTTGACATTTACCGTTTTACAAAAACTAGTAGTTGATTAAATCAACAAATTACGGTTATTTACCTGCATTTCCGGACAGAAAAAAGTTTAAATAAACAACAATACAGTGGGGCAAAAAAGTATTTAGTCAGCCACCGATTGTGCAAGTTCCCCCACCTAAAATGATGACAGAGGTCAGTAATTTGCACCAGAGGTACACTTCAACTGTGAGAGACAGAATGTGAAAAAAAAAAAATCCATGAATCCACATGGTAGGATTTGTAAAGAATTTATTCGTAAATCAGGGTGGAAAATAAGTATTTGGTCAATAACAAAAATACAACTCAATACTTTGTAACATAACCTTTGTTGGCAATAACAGAGGTCAAACGTTTACTATAGGTCTTTACCAGGTTTGCACACACAGTAGCTGGTATTTTGGCCCATTCCTCCATGCAGATCTTCTCGAGAGCAGTGATGTTTTGGGGCTGTCGCCGAGCAACACGGACTTTCAACTCCCGCCACAGATTTTCTATGGGGTTGAGGTCTGGAGACTGGCTAGGCCACTCCAGGACTTTCAAATGCTTCTTACGGAGCCACTCCTTTGTTGCCCGGGCGGTGTGTTTTGGATCATTGTCATGTTGGAAGACCCAGCCTCGTTTCATCTTCAAAGTTCACACTGATGGAAGGAGGTTTTGGCTCAAAATCTCACGATACATGGCCCCATTCATTCTGTCCTTAACACGGATCAGTCGTCCTGTCCCCTTGGCAGAAAAACAGCCCCATAGCATGATGTTTCCACCCCATGCTTCACAGTAGGTATGGTGTTCTTGGGATGCAACTCAGTATTCTTCTTCCTCCAAACACGACGAGTTGAGTTTATACCAAAAAGTTCTACTTTGGTTTCATCTGACCACATGACATTCTCCCAATCCTCTGCTGTATCATCCATGTGCTCTCTGGCAAACTTCAGACGGGCCTGGACATGCACTGACTTCAGCAGCGGAACACGTCTGGCACTGCGGGATTTGATTCCCTGCCGTTGTAGTGTGTTACTGATGGTGACCTTTGTTACTTTGGTCCCAGCTCTCTGCAGGTCATTCACCAGGTCCCCCCGTGTGGTTCTGGGATCTTTGCTCACCGTTCTCATGATCATTTTGACCCCACGGGATGAGATCTTGCGTGGAGCCCCAGATCGAGGGAGATTATCAGTGGTCTTGTATGTCTTCCATTTTCTGATGATTGCTCCCACAGTTGATTTTTTCACACCAAGCTGCTTGCCTATTGTAGATTCACTCTTCCCAGTCTGGTGCAGGTCTACAATACTTTTCCTGGTGTCCTTCGAAAGCTCTTTGGTCTTGGCCATGGCGGCGTTTGGAGTCTGACTGTTTGAGGCTGTGGACAGGTGTCTTTTATACAGATGATGAGTTCAAACAGGTGCCATTCATACAGGTAACGAGTGGGGGACAGAAAAGCTTCTTACAGAAGATGTTACAGGTCTGTGAGAGCCAGAGATTTTCCTTGTTTGAGGTGACCAAATACTTATTTTCCACCCTGATTTACGAATAAATTCTTTACAAATCCTACCATGTGGATTCATGGATTTTTCTTTCACATTCTGTCTCTCACAGTTGAAGTGTACCTCTGGTGCAAATTACTGACCTCTGTCATCATTTTAGGTGGGGGAACTTGCACAATCGGTGGCTGACTAAATACTTTTTTGCCCCACTGTATATAAGTTTTAAACACATTTTGGAGTAATTTCTAAAATATTTGCATTTTCTAGTCTTGTTGTGCACTGTAGAGATGATATGTTTAATATCATGTGTTTGTAGCTGTCTTTCTTATGAATTCATTATATATATCTGGAGCATCAGACAGCAGCAGGATCCATATGAGCATTTCTGAAACAAGGGAGTTATTAATTTGTTAGTTACAATAAATGTTACAATAAATGATCAATGATATGGGGGAAAGAATAAAATAAAATAACTTTCTGCTCTTTTCCACACCTCACACAGGTGAGGTGCAATGTGAGATCCTCACAACACATCCTGAGTGAGTGAAGAGACAGAAATGGACTCTCAAGCATCAAGCACAATGCACTTCTCAGTTAAAACTCTCGGCAGTCATAGCAACGTACAAACTTAACTCCATCAGTCAATTTGGCTCATGTGAAACACTTTGAGACTAATTTATGAGTCAGATTCCATCAAGGGATTTAAGCAGTTTCAGACTCATGCTTTTAAGAGACCTCTTGGGGGCATATGCAATGAGTTACACCCTTGCCACCAGTCAAAAACACAGCAAATGAATCTTTCTTCTATTCCTTTAGAAATAAGATGGAAATGAGTTAAAATCAACTCATTGCTGCTTTCTATGCCCACGGTGTTGTGCGCTTTGTTAACGTCTACAGATACAGGTTGCCTCGGGGAAGCCAGTTGGACGTAGAAGTAAACTAAACAGATCTACCTGGAATGACAATAGTGTGGTGGCCAGAAAATAAGTGCTTGGACCTCCATTTCCATATAAAGAGAGAAGTACGTGTTTGGGAGGCATCTTTAATAGCTGAAAAAAGGATGCATGCTGTTAGTTTATATCCCCGTAGGATGAAAATAAATACGGAGACTGACAGTAAAACCTTTTCCCCCACGGTGGTCAGTTAAATAGCTAACAATAAAAAGATGGGAAAAAAGAGAAAATGGCTCACCAATAATGTTTCCAAGTCTTTATGTCTCAAATAAACAAATGCAACCCATTTGTAAATTGAAAACTGCAGAGGACTACAATGTTCCTGTTGGGTAGTGGACACAAATCACAGCTAGAACCCTTTAAAGGATGTTATATCTGTCTGCTGCTGCAAAACAAAGTAGATTTACCACACAAAAATCTTCCCAAAAGTTCCTCTGAAACAAAACATTTGCCGTATTCCATTTCATCTTCCTCTCATTCACCTTTTCTTCAGCTTCCTTTCTCCTGTATGCACGTGTACTTATGTTTAAGTGTTCACACACGTGTTGGTGACATCAATAACTGTGATGTGGAATCAAGCCAAAGACAAATTGTACCTTGAGTCTGGCTTTAAGTGACTCCTGTGTTTCAACAACATACACCATAAGAGTCCTTGAGAGGCTGCGTATTAATCCGACAGATTTATGACTAAATCTGTCACGGATGAGCGGATACCCTCTGCCTTTTCTTTAGCCACTCCTGGGAGAAATACACGCCTCCTAAAGCACACACTCAACATCTGTGCGTAAAACTTTTGTGTACAGCCTGAAAATACTCAGGAACACAAGATAAACATATTTATAAGCTATGAAAATGTAGAAGTACTCATATTGATGTACATTTCCTGTGGAACCTCTGTTTAAGTGATTCATGAAATGTCTGAGAGAAGCCCAAAGAAACACGCAGTTTGACTGTGAATGTAGCATATGTAGTGTACAGATTCATGGCTGTCTTCTATAGAAAGGAGGCAATCGCTATTAGAGAGCTTAAAAAGGAGGTGAAGTGTACTGGAAACAAATAGTTTGGGTACCTGTTCACAGCTTAAAATAAAAATTCTTCCCCACTACGCTGTAACCTTGCCAAAACGGAACAAAGTCAAAGTGATCTGTTTGTTTCCTGTTGAGATTCCAGAAGAAGAGGCATCAAGGTTTTTGTGTATTTTAAGGTGCACAATGATGAATGTCATAGGGAACTGCAACTCTGATTATTTTAAGTATATTTTAAAGACAAAAAGAAATAATTCACATAAAAGAATATCATTAGAAACTCTAGCAAATATTTTTTGAAGCTGACTTCCGTCCAGACACGAATCATTTCATTTCATTTCATTTCATTTATTTATTTATTTCACACTTGGTACAACAGATCAAACAAACCAACCACACTTTATCAATAAAGCACTACAACCATGTGTGAAAAGGAGCAGGAAGAAGAAAATATTCTTATTAAACCCTGCCCCCTATCTACAATCCAACTTATATTACAAGTGGGCACCAAAAATCAGGGAACAAACTAATATTAACATTTCTCTCCGGTCCTAACCCAAACCAAACAACAAATTTACAATCAGAATATACCACTCCACATAGCAACAAGGAGAAAAATAAAATTAAATAAATAAAACAAAAAATTATAAAGGATCCTTTTTCAATGAACTCCAATTTCATTCGCATTCTTCATATTGAGTAATCGTTTTAAGCATGTAACACTTTTTAAAACAATGTAAACTTATACAATTCTTTAAATTATAATGAAGAGAGTTCCACAGTCGTATACCCCTAACAGTTGTACTCATTAATCTTTGTGTTGTCCTAGCTAACTGATGCTTAAAATAAAATTTCCTTCTACTATCTTCTCCCCCTGAACACATTAAAAATACTCTTTGTAACTTAAAGGGCAAAATATTATTTTTAGCCTTAAACATAATTAATAGTGTCCGTAATTTCACTAAATCTCCTAATTTTAATAATTTTGATTTTATAAATAATTTATTTGTATGTTCTCTATATTTAACATTATGAATCATTTGTATCACTTTCTTCTGTAATAAGTTTAGAGGTTTTATAGTATTCTCATATGTATTCCCCCAAACTTCAACACAGTAACTAAAATATGAGAAAAACAATGAAAAATATAAAATGCGCATTGTTTTATAATCTAATAAATCTCTTACATTTCCTAAAATATAAATGCTTTTAACCATCTTCTTTCTAATATACTCAATATGAGATTTCCACGTCAAATTTTCATCTACTATTACACCCAAAAAACGAAATTCAGTAACTCTTTCAATCAATTCTCCATCAATGGACATAATGACTTCATCCTCCTTTACACGATTACCAAATATCATGAATTTCGTTTTTGTCAGATTCAAAGATAATTTATTTACATCAAACCATTTTTTTAATCTTAACATCTCAGAAGTCATAATTTCAACCAAATCTTTCAAATTCTCTCCAGAGCAATAAAAATTTGTGTCATCTGCAAATAAAATAGAATTTAACCTTTTTGATACGTCACAGATATCATTAATATATAAATTAAAAAGTTTAGGTCCCAAAATAGAACCTTGAGGAATCATTGGTTGCCTTGCGTATGATAAGAGCGATCGCACGGCGATCTGAGGAAGAGGCATTTGATTGGATGTCCGGCTCAGGATTGGCTTTCTAATACACCCAAATGTTGAAGTGATGAAAACACTGACTGACAAGGCTGTGACTAACCAATCACGCTGAGAAACTTGGAGGACAGTGAAGGACATTAGTGGACAGTCATCCCACGCATTGGTGAAGGGGGACAGACCTGTCACTGCAAATTCACACGCAGCTCCATTCGGTCGCCGATCACACAGTAAAGCTCTTTGCTCTTGCTATTTTCTGTTCCATCCCATCACAGTCTTGCTGTTCCCCCACTCTCTCTCTCTCGCTTTCGTTTTTTGTCATCCTCTCGTCACGCTCCGTCCTGCTTGTGGAGGCCAGACAGAGGGACACAGGCAGCGCTGATAGGAGTGGACAGGTGGCTGTGTGCTGCTAAGGCTTCTGGAGTGACGGCTCAGCCAGCCTGGCCTGTCGTTGTCACAAAAGCAAATGCCTGCCCAAAACACACACATCCAACCCAAACCGCACCACTCCTGCCAATATGCCAAAATGTCCATCAACAACGGCACTTTGTGAAGAATGCCCAGTTTTTTCATTTTCTTTCTTTCTTCATGTCTTGCTCTTTTCATCTGTTTTTTCTTGCTAAGCTCAATTTTCAAGCCAGTTCTTATTCTGTTGTTTACCTCTCGTTTCTCTCCCTACATGCCCTCCTCTCCCACACTGGCCCTCTGCTGACCCCTCCAGGACTGACTATTACCTCAGAGTAAGCTAAATCATGGTCGGGTAATGGAACATGCCACTTTCACCGTGAAGCCACACACACATAAACACATCCACACTAAAACAAAAGCTTCTCCCTTTTGACCTTTTCTCTCCCGTTTACATGTTTATCATTTGTCCCTTGTATTGCTGAAATATAAGGTTGATGTTGTTTCTGTCAGCCCTGCGAATGTGGATGGAGATGTTGGCGGTAAGGCAGGAGCTAGGGTCAAGAATGAGGCTCTGGCAAGTGAGAGGTGAGCTAAAGTTCTTGTTGTCACTAATATGGAACCCTTCTGAAATAAAAAAAAAATGTCCTTCTTATTCTTTAAAAAAAAAAACAAAGAAAAAAAAAGAAAAAAGAACAACAAAAACTGAGACAAAATGCAGAAGTGTGTGAAAAAACTGAGTGATGATCCAGTAGAAAGACGGCCTCATGTTTGACTTTAGAACACTGTGGTGTACAGAAGAGGATGCCCAGGTCCTTTTGGCTGTGAAACAATCCCAAATCATCATCCCTCCACCACTATGCTTACTGTGACGTATTTGTCTTGATATGCTGTCTTTGGCCATGATGCACAGCACCACATTTGGAGAAAACCAAACATCTTATCTGTCCAAAGGACATTGTTCTAGAAGTTTTGTGGTTTGTTTAGATGCAAGCTTGCAACCCGTGCTGCAATGCTCAGAGAGGATTTCTTTCTCCAGGCAACCCTTCCAAACAGGCCATACTTGTCCAGTCTTTTTCTCATTGTACTGTCAAGAGCTTTAACATTTAACATGAGGCAACATTCAGCTGAGGCCTGTAGAGTCTGTAGCTTAAACTCTACAGGCCTTTTTGCAATTTCTATGTATATATTGCAAGGAACTGCATGTTGTAGACTAAGATGAGTTGCACTGAAGTGCATTCTAGTTCCTGGAAAGCTTACAAAATGCCCATGCTTTAAATATTTATTAAATAACTACCAAGCTACCTGAGCACCTCAGGTCAGTAAAGTAATTATTACTGGTAATACTAAAGCTGCCAATCAATAAATACTTGTCATCCTCTGTTATGTGGCATGATGTTCAAGAGAGGTTCCAAGTACAAGACACAGTCTGGAGAGGTAATGAGGAAATGTCTTTACTGGCAAAGCACAAAAATTAGAGAAACAGTCCAAAAGGTACGAGCAAAAAATACAGAACCTAAAGGAACAGGATTCATGAGGAACACTGCATGTACAAAGACAAGACTATATACATTTACAAAAGAGTGATTACACAGTAAAACAGGGCTACATGTAAAGACAGTAAAACACACCTGTTATTTTATAAAACTCTTCTCAAGTTTTATAAAAAGCAGCTTGATGGAGACTTGTCTGTGGAAATAAATGTTTGGTTTTTTTGTTAACACTGAAAATACCGAAAATGGTGTTGAAGTATCCACTTCAGTGTCTATCTAAGTGTCCCGCCTTGTCTAAGGAACAGTTCCAGCTGAAATGCTTCAGACAGCAATGGTAACCTTTCTGTTTTTATCAGCAAGTTCTCAAGTCGCAGATATCTCTTAACAGCAAAGGAACAACACAACTTTCTCAAAGCAAAATTGGAAATCTTGGAAGTAGCATTGATGCTGACCGTCCATGCTGCTAACTGTCGACTTCCCAAGTTGCCACCGACATGTATGGATTGGATGGGTTGTTACCGACACCTGGAGAAATGTCAATAGCACCCTGAGAAATATATTTAGTTTGGAAAATGGTGATGTTTTCAATACTTATTTTGTAATTTTTAACTATATATTAAATATATTATATATTTTCAACAATGTGTCTCACTTTTTCTATGTGACAAAGAAATGCTGAAAAATTGCATTTCTGCAGTAGATGGTGAAAAATCAAATGAACTTTAGTGCAGCAAGAATGGCCATGTTAGTAAAGAGAAAGCTGTAAAATTTATGAAAATACAGCTAAAAGTCCAAATTTTATGCATTTCTTCATGTTTTCCAAAGCTGTCCAGTAGGCCAGATTGAGTTATTGCCAAGCCAATTCGTGCCCCCGGGCCTTATGTTTGACACCCCTGGATCACGTTATTATAGCATCACATTACTCCTATTTTATTGTTGGAAACTTAACATAACTTAGCGGCAGCAGCCAAGCTCGGGAATCTCTCTGGGACTTCGGCCTCACCAGACAGGTGTACCGTAACAGTTGTAAAACTACACTCTGGTCTGGATGCCGCCCGAGCATGTCTGATCCCGGTCAGCTCCAGCTCAGTTAGGTTTAGCTGACTAACTGGCCAAGTCAACGCCAGCTGGACTTTGTCTGGCTGGGCAGAGGTACAACCACAGCTCTATCTTCAGCTTCTCTTTCTCTCTTGCTCTCTCTCCCTCTCCCACTGTCTCTCTCTCATGTCCATCTGCTGTGAAGCCCTCTTGCTCTCATTGCCTCCTTTGCCAGTATCTATTCCAATTTCTCCATGTGTGTATCACTTTCACATCCATGTTTTCCTTCACCCCCTTATTGCTTCAGCCTGCCTCTTCCCTTCCATTAATCCTTCATTCTCTCTTTTTCATTTTTTTCCTTCAATATTCCTCCAGCACTTTCCTCCCATGATATTTTCCCCCCCAATTTTTCTTTTCATTTCTTCTTCTTTTCCCTCCACATCACATTTCCTATCTGAACTCCCACTGTTTTCTGTGTGAGACAGGTAACAGCTGGAATTACAAAGGTAGAGAGAAGAGAGGAGATGCACATAGAAAATAAAGGGGACGAGATGGTCACTGTCTGAAAAGCTTGGCTGAAAATATATTAAGCTGACCAGTACAGGACTGCAATGCAGACATGCCAGAGCCTTAAGTGTGTGTGCGTGCATGTATGTGAGTGTCTGTGTATTAGAAAGAAAAAGAGAGAGCATGAGTGTGTTGAAGAGGATGCCCTGTGTGTGTGTGTGTGTGTGTGTGTGTAAACGCATATGTCCAGACTGTTTGTTACGCTGCAGCTGAATTTGCCACCATCACAGTTTTTTTCCCTCCATCCCATAACACGCCGCAGTTGTTTTATGGATTATAAATGAGCTCATTATCTGTAGTGCTCATTAGCTTTAGGTCCTAATTAGCCAAAATTAATATTGTTTCCTGACAAAGACATTGGCACTGGCAAATTGGCAATTGACCTCTTTGGTCAATCTGGGGAAAGGGACACAGTGATGAGGGGGGGCATAAACCCCCCCCCAAAAAACAGGACAGATCTGGACAATGACAGCTGCTCTGGTTTATCGGTTTGCGACGCCGCCCCCCTCCGCCGTGTCGTCCTCAAACTCGCGAACAACAACAAACTCATGAACAAAACAGCGTCTCCTTCAGCAAGACGCACTGTCATCACTATCACCCGAGAACTGTGACAGGTGTGGGTTAAAAGTGAGCACAAACAACCTCGTATTTTGTATGGTAAGTGTGCGAGTTTGTGCAGGCGTGAATGCAGGTACCTTACAATACACAATGACTGACAGCGGAAAAGCTCAGAATCTGTAATAAAAATAAATAAATAACTGGAGACAAACAGCAGAGAACAAAAAAAAACACCAACCAACCAAAAATGGGGGCTAAAAAGAAAGGCAGAGAAGACAAGCTTGCCTAATTCCTTAAAAAAGTGATCCGCACTTCTAAGTAGGCCTCGTGTCACACATCATCTCGGCTGTGAGATAAAAGGGACGAGTTCTATTATACTGCAGTCACTCCAGCTCACCACTGCACCAACGTGAAAAACCACATAAACATTACAGGATACAGATACAAACACACTCACCTGCCCTCTTGGCCTTTTACGGAGCTTACAGCAAACACGCACATATTTAAAAGAGCTACCGCTAAAGTCACAATGTATGAACGTGCTCTGAAAAGGCTGTAGTGGTTTTGCATGTGAATGTAAGTATACTGAGAACATAATCAGACCAAAATTATTAAAATAGAATAAATCAAAGGAAGCACATTCGAGCCAGGGACTGGTCCACAAAATGAGGGACAGAGTGCAGGCACCCCACATGTCAGTTAATTCCATCTGGCACCAACACAATGGCCTTTATGAGAACAAATGTCAGCTTTCAAGACAAGGACAAGATAACCTTTCTTCATAGAATGCACACCAGCCTCTGACGACCCAACGGTGATATTACACACTGCAAGCCGCTGGATATAGGCTGATCTAGCATGTCATCCAAACAATAATTTGAAGGTTTAGCAAATATCTTGCTCCAGAAGCGATCGCATTTTTGTGATATGTAAAGCAAACAAAAACGTAGTATTGTTACTATCGCAACTTTGATGCTGCTGATGGCAAAAATGAGGTGTTGCAAAAAAAATGTGCACTAAACTCAAGTCCTTGCCTCAGCTGGAACTCACTTTCTTCTATCATGCTCGGGTAATTTTCAGAAAATTATCCCAACCTAGTTAAGCGATTTTTGAAAATCGTCTCTAGTGGTATTTGAGACCTTCTGAGTTTCAAAGACCATTAAGAGTTTTCCATGACATTTAATTTCTCTTTTTTTGAACTTACATCTTCTTTATAATTAAAAAGAAGGCCTTTTTCCGTATGCATAAAAAAAACCCGAGCCTATCTGTATCAGCATTTGAGTCACGACACTAATATGCATGTGCACTCCATATGCATGTCCATCTTCAAAGGAGCAAAGAGAGACAGCAACAGATACATTCTCACAAACACACACATGGAAAGAAATGCGCACACATATGCATTCCTCCTCCTCAGCTTTCCTGCACTGGAGCAGAGAGAGGTGGTCGCTGATGTGAAACATCAATTTCTAGGTTAGCTGCTCTGCGTGGCTCAGGCAGGTATCAGCCGTGACCCACCTGGGCCAGATAAGCAGCTGCGAGAAGCTGATCCGCCATCCAGCAATGCACCCCTCACTACAGGAGAATGGGGTAACATGTGCACACATACAACTAACACATACACATGCTCAAATGCATAAGTAAACAAAACAGTAAAACCTGAACAAATAAGTACGTTTGAGGAGAAAAAATGAAAAAAAAGAAGCTAAATATAAAACTACATAAATGCATAAGTACTGATCAGGTGGAAGGCAATTCCTCTGGATACCACTGCGATTAAACTGGTTTTAAATCCGAGGCATTTCATTTGCACACACATAACAAACGGATCAACAGACTGAACTTTTTACCAAAGCTGATATTTTCGGGTATTGATTGATGATTTTGATGTTCCCCCATCTCACACTCTAAACTAAGTCACTCACAAGTAAGTGTCTTGTCCAGTGACACAGATTAGTTTGTCTAACTTCTTGTGCTGTATATTCTTCAAACTCTAGAGGCCCGCATACAGATGAATTTCATTCAAACCTAAATTTCATTTGGGGTCTAAATATGATTATCACGGTGTGAGAGCCCAGCTTCGATTAGTCAGCTAATCTAACAACTGCCACCGTCGCGGGGAGGCCTGTCAGCTGGGCGCTGGGCGCACTGGCAGCGCTGCTCAACCTGGTGTCGCAGCACATTCCCACAGACAATTTCAATTAACTTTTACAACCCTGAGAAAGATCTCACAAACAGCCTACAGTTATTCACACTTCCGCCGCCTTTGTATTTTTCTCAACGTTCTTACATTGTCTGGTCATAAGACAAAAAACCCCTGTATGGAGCGGGGCACACCACAGAAGCAGTATGTTTTTAAAGGAGATAGGGAGATAAAGAGAGATCACTACACTCTGAAATGTCTAAGAGTCCAACTCTGAGGAATTACAGCTAAACAAACCTTAAAAAGGTTGCTGACCTGTGAAGATGATTCAGAGCATGACAATAAACACTTTTATATCACCTCCACAAAGACCTGTTTCAAGGTGAGCCTCAAATGACCAGGAATACCTACAAAATTATAAACAGTCAACAGTAATCAGGCAGTGAAATTAAATGAAAAATTACAGCTGAGCTTGCCGAGTCGTTCCCGTTATTCAAGTCAAAAGTGACATATCAGAGCCAATCAAACGTGCCCTTTCTTGATATGATGGTTTAGCATGTAGAACAGGTTGTTCACCAATTAGGAGGTTGGTAGATTGATTCCCCAGCTATTGCAGGAACTTGGGTATATAAAAACGTGCTGGTCTGATTGGGTGAATGAGGCGTGTGAGTTTGGGAGCTCACAGTAGAAAAGCACTATATGAGAACCAGTCTATTTAACATTTACACTGCAGCATAGATTCAGTTTAATACCACCCATAGAAAAAGTCTACACTGTTGGAAATATAGTTTTAAAGGTATAACGTTTGCTTTAGAAAATTTTCATGCAGAACGCATGACACTGCTGCTAAACAGCAGTATATACAGACAAGAAAAAGAAGTCACTGAAAAGAAAAAATGACAGATGTTTAAAAAATCTTAAAATAAAACTTGCAATGATTTTGTTAGGTTTTTCTTTTTAGGTTGATGTTGTTGCGACACATTTCACATTAGAACATGACAGATGTGCCCAGGATTAAGTTGGCTAACTAAGGCCAAAACTGCTTTAGTTAGTTCATAATAATTTCGCTTCATGCAGCACTTTTCAGAAATAGATGTTGGAAATATTTGGGGGGAAATTTTTGTGGTTGGCTGAAGTAATAAAATGTTACCTTTAAGAATGACATGTTTTTTAAAAAACACAATCGTAACATGTTATTATGGATTAACAATTCCAAAATATATAGCTCTTATATTTACAGATAACGCTGAAAGCTATTGTTCCAAACCTGGTCTCGACTACAGTTTGACAATGAAATATATCAAATTACTGTACATCAACTGTTATTTGAGTGGTGAAAATGTTACTTTTCTCCTGGACAAAAATTAAATATTGAGTGGCTTGGAGGGCACATTCCTGGAAAACATGCCAAAAGGCTGCATTGGAAATGCATACTGTGGGTAACATTTCACTCCACCACACCACCAGTATCATTTATCATTCCAAACTGAGTAAGAGACAGCATACCGTGCGGGCAGGAAAGCAATGACGAAGTCAGATACTTAGAAAGAAAAAAGACGAGTGACAATTAAGCGTGTTCACGATGCTTAGCATTCGAGAAAAAGCGGAAGCAATGTTGCAATGACGACCTGTGTGTTAAGCGTTTGCACGGGCCATAATAGCACTAACATATCACGTGCTAGGTAAGCGCAGACAATATAGCACAGCACAGCGTCATGATGGATGGTGTGTTTGCAGACACCGCTGAACTGTGGACCCCATTATTTCCTGGGGGAGGAAAGGGGGAGCAAAGCACCACCGGGGAGAGATAAGGGATGATTGACTAAACCAAAACAGAGGTCCCTCTTGGATGGCAGTCTGCTGGCATTATTGGTAAGCCATTGTGGGAGTCAATGCACCACCTCAATGACAGCAGCGAGCTGTCACAAGATGTAAAAAGATCAAGTGTATCCCCTTCCTAAACTGAGGTAGGCGAAGACTCTTCATGTGGAGAGGAAAAACTTCCAGTCATTAAGAATATCTTCCGGACATGTTAGGACTCATCTCCTGCCGAGATCGGATGGTTCAAACCTCAGCAGGAAGGAATACTTCACATCTGCAGCTGGTAGATAGGATTTATAAAACCAAGACGCGCATGCACAGCCAGAGACACAGTGACTGTCGTGCACAAAGCACATCCACCAACTCAAACTCACAGTGACAGATGCAAAAGCAGTTGCCAGAGATTCAAAAAGAACACATACACAGCTTTCTGATTTGGCTAAATGAGGACTAAACGTGGGAGTAAAAACAGACCAATGGGCTGCCCCGCTAGGAGTAACAATAACAAACATCTAGAGCATGCATGCTGCTGAGAGACGGTCCCAGATACCAGCTGATATGCTAAAAACAACTAAATAAACACTCGGAGGAACTTCTCCTGTCATTTTCTCCTGACAGTACCCTAATTACCCTTTCTGTTTTTTTAAAAAAAATCACTACTCATATTTATTTACTTCTTCTTTTATGTCTTCTGTTCTGTTCCAACATACTTTGTCCACAGAAAACATAAAAGACGGGCAAAAGATTCCTGGGCATGTTCCAGTCCTGTTAAAGCCCTCCAGTGTGTTGAGGTATTTAATATGTCAAAAAAATTAAGGGTTCACAATCGTTCTAAATGCTTTTGACTATGCTTCCTGATGAGCAAGTAAAAGATTCAGGGAGAGATAGACCCTTTCAAGGCTAACACTAAATACTTGAAAACATAGCAACTTTCTTGAACTCAGTGTTTTGCTTTTTTTTCTATATATTTAAATATATTTAAATGTGACAAAAAATGTGACAATTGAGTTTTTGATTGAATGTTTGGCTGATTACTTTAGAGCACGTGTGAGCTCTTTGCACCATGTTGAAAACGTGTGTTAAAACTGTGAGATCTTAAGACTTTTTTCTGCAAGAATGGGACAAAACCTCAAGTTTAATATTATTCAGCAGGTTTAAAAAATTTCACACATAACTGTTAAAAACATTACATCTTTAAAATGTTACACATATTAGATTCCTGCTTGTTCAAAAATAGATGTTGCTGTCCACCAAAACAGAGCGGTTTGGTGGACAGCAACATAGGTCAAATCAAAGTAGTGCAAAGATAATTTTAAGTATATTTATAATATACAGTATATATACAGTATATTATAACATCTATGTGGTAGGAGGAGCAGGTGTTAGTGTTAGGAAATGCTACCACAGTGTAGTTGGAGCCTTAAAATGAGAGAAAATGTATTGCTGGATGATGCAGAAGCTCAGAGCCAAAGATGGGGGAGTCTGTACCTCAGTCAGTGGTTCACACCAGGAGTGTCAGCCAGGTATGAGGTTTTTCTCTCCAAGCAGGTAATAGTCTGGCCAATTATTTGATCAACAGCAGAAAAAAAGCAGTCCTCATCTCCAGCCAGGTGCAACAAATGGGGAATTAGATATGATTTCCAAATGCCTCTCAAGGAAGAGAAAAGCCTCAAAGGAGTATTCATGTTTCTTTAGTCATTTTCTGAACATTAAAATCAGTCATGTCTGCTTCCCGAGAGATTTTCATTGCTGCAGAAATATGGTTCAAAACACTATAGTGCTACACTGAAAATGTTATTTTCAAGGTAGCACAACTGACCTTGAAGTCTGTCTTATCTTTCCAACAAATCTTAACAAAAGAAAGTCATTTGCACACTTGACTAAACATCAATACAACTTCAATACAACAAAATCTTTAAAAGGATAACTTTAGAATTTGTACTGATGTAACATAAGTAAGACAACTGAAGTGTCAATAAAACATAGGCAAATTTACACCCTTTTTCAGGGCATTCATGCATGCCTAAATCCTGTTTCAGTGACTCTAAAAATAACTGATATTTTTGCATCTCTGTGTGTGGAGTGAAGCTGTGGAACAGACTAAGTAAAGAGATGAAGCAATGTCCGAGCATGGCACAGTTTAAACAGCGGTTTAAGGATATGGTTTTTGCAGGGTACAGGGAGGAGGTAGAGATTTGATGGGGTGTTCTTGTCCAATATTTTCATGTGTGTGCAGGTGCACGGGTATGTTGGTATGGGTATATATATCTGTAGGTTGTGTATCCTTTGAGGTGTTAATGGGGTTATTGAAAATGTGTATATGCGTGTATGTGTATATATGTATGTATGGATAGATAGAAAGATATATATATATATATATATAATTATATATATATAATTAATAAAAAAAATACACGTAACATATAATGTAATTGCAAGGAGGTATTTCTGCAGTCTATTGGATAGTGGAAAGGGGGTGGGATTAAATAAGCGTATGCTTCTTCCTGCTCCTTTTTGAACATGAAAGTTATTTGTAGTTGTGGTTGTTCGTTTGCCTTTTGTTTTGCTTTGTTCATTTATCTCTTTTAATTCTATGTTGTTGTACTTTTTCAACATGTTCAAAATAAAGATTCAATCAATCAATCAAACTATATATAATATATAATTATTATTATTATTATTATTATTATTATAGGAATAACACATTTTAGTATTATTTTCTGACAATGTGCTCTAATCTTATATTTTGCCATCTTGTCTATGGAAGTGAACACAGAGTGAAAACATGTTTAAATGTCTGATGTTCCTGATGCTTTGATGTCACAGTGCACACACACAGAGGCCTCGCATGCTTCGACAGCTAGGTTTGTCATGAATAAACGAGACTTACTTTGCGTCAGCAGAAAGAAAATGAAGATGTAATGTCACGACACAAATAAATGATGCACAATAATTCAAAATACATACTTGAAACATTAGTTCTGATAACACAGGGTTATTACTGTGTCTGCTCATTTAATCTCTATATACTGTTGAAAAACGTTAGTGCTAAAGTAGGTTAGACTGCTAAGAGATTATTGGCTATTTTATCTTTCTGATCCAATTTATTTGCTAGCATATTGTTACATGCCAGACAGGGAGCTGATGTACTTTTTTCATTGGTTGTTTGCGATAAATAAAGGGAAAGACAATGTATTAAAGGGAAGAAAGAAACTTTGAAGTTTCTTTTTCTTCCATTATTGTATATATTTCCTTTTCTTAAAGAAAAGGAAAATTGAAGCTAAATCCAGGTGAGACCAAGTCACAAGCATTGTTCCCTCTAAGCTGCGCACGTGCGCAATTACGCACTGCTGGCACGGTCTCTGCGCACAGAAAATCTGCGTTGCGCACAAAAAAAATCTAACCTGAATTGAAATTAAAATTAATACTTCAACAATCCTGTTTTGCAGTGTTAGTCAGTGAGTGACTGGCTGCTCCCATTTGGGATTAGAACGACGCCAATTTATCCCATAGTTCAGCCAATAATGCGTATATACGCAGCCAATCAACGTCATTGACAGGCTATGACAGCGTCCTTATGTGCCGACACCGGTGTTTTAGCTAGCAAAGCGGCGTGGCTGATGTGGAGTGAAGCCACGTTAATGACAACGTGTACAACCATTGGAGATGTGAGCAGGACAGACGGAACAATTGATGGAAAAAGTGTGGACTTTATACCAGGTTTTAAATTGTGTTGATAGGCCACGTAAAACCACAGTTATGATAAACAAAAATATGCAATGTTTGATTTTCTTCCTGAATGCTATCGTTGTTTATATTTACTGCGGGAAGAAACGGTAAAAACGGCGTTTTATAAGAAAAAAGGCTCGAAAGCTCTCTCCGCCTATGAGCAAAAACAAACCCCACCCCCCTCTTCCTTTCCTGTTCGTCCAAAAAGTACCATGTCGATCAATCAAAAAATGATATGGCAATGTGGCATCTAGTTGTTAAGAAACGGGGTGAATTTTTAGGACTGACGGCGGTGCTTTGAGATATGAGAGATTTGCGCAATTTAGCGCAATTTAGCGCAAATCTTGTGCAGTTAGTGTGTAGTGTAGTCAATAGTTTTGTTGTGTGTGTCAGAACAATGAGGCGACTACTGAATGTTACAGGTGTTACAGGAGTGATACATCTCCTGTTTCAGGCCTGCAGGTATACGGCTGTTGTTCTCCTTTATCTCATAGTGGACAGAAATTAGAAATAATTTGTGTGGCATCAGATTTGATGCAGAACAGCTGATTGTTCTGTAAATAGTTTGAAATGTTTATTTAAAAATGCCTTGGCTGCATTTAAAAAAATTAGCTGCAAAAAACTTTGTTGTTTGCCAAACTGAGTTACTTTTTTGAAGAAGTAACTATATAATTAATTGCCCAACATTGGTCATTATATACTGTATTTTGGAGACAGAGAGTTACAGGACTCTCTCCCAGACCACAGACTCATAATACAAGTCAGAGCTTTATAAAAAAAAAGGGAAAAAAAAGAAAGAAAGTTGAACTCCAATTTTGAAAACACAAGTTATTTTTACTTCCAATAGTGTTAACACACTACACAGGTCAATGACTAGATTTTTTTAAATTTTCATTGTAAGTGGGCTAAAGCAGTTAATTAAAAGTAGTCTAACATAAATGTAAATGCTGTAATTTGATTATTTTAATAAACCATGTAACTTGGATGGATTAGATGCCGGCGTGACCACAGTGCACGCGTCTGATGTCGCTCACAGTGGTCCAAGGGACCGCTCAGGGAGTTTGTGTGTTCGCTCAGACACGTGAAAAATTAGAGGGAACATTGGTCGGAAGGCTACCTCATATGTTAATGGCCAACAGCAAATTCAATTAGAATATTATCATACGTTGATTTGAATCAAATTATGCCTTTACTGAGTTGGAATTTTTTTTCAGTGTTACATTTATCTTTTTATTGACAGCACAAGGGCACAGAGGAAGAGAACGAGAGCAGGATGGTGACAGCAAAAGAGCGAGAGAGCAAAAAGAAAGAAGAGTCAAAGTCAACCCCACAGTTATAAATCCAAAGTATCTTCTGTTTTGACCACATTTACTATATTTATATCATTACACTGGGACTTTTTAGGACAACCTGACAATAAAGATTTGCAAAATTGAACAAGTCCAGGTTTATGATAGATTGTTTTTTTTTAAATATCTGAATAATGTTGCGTTGATGACTTGGTTGAGTGCCTGTATGTGGTTAAGAAACTGGTATAATGTTGTGCATGTTTCTCCTTTGATATTGCATCTCCTCTACTACAAATAGTTAACTGGCTGTAGAAAATTCTTGTCAACATGATATTTGTCTTAGGTTTGACAGTAAGGGTGCACCCTAAAATGGGTGTGTTATTGAAATCTGGGATTATTTTTCTGAATGATTCAGAGACACTACGATAGGTAATACAACTATTTAGGTTGGAGAAAGTTGACAACATGTGCAAACAGCATATTCCCTTTAACTCTTTATATTAACTTCAAGCACATTATGATTGGGGGCTGAGCTCCCCTAAATCTAAATGCTCAATTCCACAATCGCCCCTGCCATGACCTGTTTAATACCAAATTTGTCTATGCCGGTTCAAACACTTGCTTTTAGATGTCAGATAAAGACAACTCTATCAAAAAGCATTGATCCAGTAAAAATAAAAACCATTCACACACATTAGGACACCATCAACCCACAACAACCCACGAAAATTATAAATACCGCTTTTTCAATGCATGCGGGCAAGCTGACAGAGCCGATCGACCGAATTAGAAGGCTGAGAAAGAGACAGTGTCCAGAAAACAGAGAGTTGACGAGCCACAGTTAATGCAGAGCATGCTTGACAGTGGGGAATTGGCTGGGGAGAGTACACAGACATTATCAACACATTTAGGGGAACACTTTAATAAGTTCTTCCTTGGGGCTACCTCTTGCTCTTTAATTATTATTGAATTGGGTACGCCACAGAGCTAATTAAAAGTGCAAGGTATTTACTGTGGCAGTCGAAGAATGTGAGGGTGCAGAGGAGAGCAAGAGAGAAACGGGAGAGGGAAGACGTTCTGACAGAAGGTTGTTATTTTAATTGTTTTAATAGTGTCCTGGTAATGGGAGATGCAGCCATGGCTCTACATCCTTCATGCAGACTAAAGGAGAGAGGGAGGGGGGGAAAATGACTCGAAGAGCCATGCTTCAGGTCTCGTTTAGCTTCTTCTAAAATCAGACAGAAAACATGAGAGAGAAGAAAATACACTGTAAGATAGGAAGCTCTAGTTTGGCTAATAAAAAACCTGGCATATATATCATATATGCCAGTCATGTATGTCCATTATGTGATCTATAGGAAATAAAGACTTTTTTCTATGTTCAGGTCGATGATGAATATGATCAACTTACAATAACTCAAAGGGTTGATTCAGAAACACATCTCCTACATTCATGCAAACAGCACACAGAAGCTTATCTCCTGTTGTTTTCTTGGACCTCTGAGGATTCTCACTTCCTTGGTAAAAACAAAAAAAGAAAAGAAATGATTTTGAATGAATATAAAAAAACCTTATCCCACATAAATGATCATGGGTTGGCATGAGGTTAAAGCACGAGCCAAATTGTTGAACAGAACGAGGCAGCAAAGCCTTTTGCTTAATTGGCATAAACTACAAGACATACACCAACCTTCCCAGCAGAGTGTGGAAGTTTTTGCGACAAATGTTGTGTTTCCACAAGTTAATTACATAGTAGAGAGCTTAATCTGCCGAATCAGGGCAAAGTGGATTAGGAGATGAGAGCATTTAATCAAAGTGTTCTCTCTGTCTAATTACACATCCCATTTCCTGACACAACACACACTGTTATCTGCCATTGCATTTAAACATCAGCTCTTCTGTTTAGCTGCCCTCCCCTCTAAGACTGAATGATCGCACCGCCTGGATGTGACAAAATAAATAAATGAATAAAAGTCACTGAATGTGAACACATGTAGACTCGAACTAAACAGAGATGCGCGCACAAACACACGGACATGCAGAGACTGAACATAAATGCGGAGAGGATTTGGTTCCAAACAAAACATTAAAATATATGTTATAACATGTATCACTGTATAACTGCAGTGTACAGCAGACCACTAATGCAACATAATCACAAGCATCGTTCATGCCAGGGTGGGCAAAAGATTTCTCCTGGGTCCTCCTCACTCGTGTTTTAAACTGAAATTGTTCTTATTTTGGGCATGAAAAATAATGGAACCTCTGTTGGACTCAAAATAATCAGTATAAGGAGAAATCTGAAGAAGAAAGCGTAGGAAAGAAACAAGCTTTCTGGTTTCTGTTTGCTTGCAGACTGATTTCTGCTGACCAGTCATGCGTTTGTGTTTGGTGCAAAAAGAACTGTAGTTGCTGAAATATAATCTCAAAACTACCGTCTATCACCTGACCACAATTTTGCTTCCTAAAAGCAAATTTTTATTTATTCAAAATGGTCAGAGCACGTAGCAGGAAGATTTGGCTCACCGACTATATTGGAAGTGCCCACAAGTTAGCCGTTGTCCCCGGAGTCATTTGACCAGCCAGTATGTTGACAGTATACAGTATATGTCACTTGTGTGAGTTCACACCAAGTCACAGCCTAATCCCACTGTGTTACATATGCATCTTCAGCACACATCTGCGCAGCATCCTTCAAACAACTTGTGCCAGTTCCCAAATCAAATCCCTTGCTGCTGAGAGGAGGAGAGAAGTGAGTGAAATATCCATGTTTGGATGTGTTCCCTCATCTGCCTGATAAATATTGTATTGAATGTGTTTTTGCATGGTGTACGAAGGCATGAGGATACTGACTTAGAGGCCATGTGCTGAAGTTACCGATCTGCTGAAAAGACAAGGCCAAATAAAAGGTGTTTTAAGTGTCTCCACGAGCATCCATGTACAGCAATTTTCCCAGGCTGTTTTTCTTGTACCTGTTATACTAATTCTTGGTGTCATCTCAGACAGCCCGCTCACACGAACCACTGTTACACCACCACAATGACTTAATCCAGCAACCTCCATGGTAACCGAATGTAACCAATCACTGTGGCTGTGGAAACCTGATCATTGCGCTCAAGTTGAGCAGTTTGGCTTCCAGTCAGCTAGACAGGTGCTCATTTACGTTCATCAAATTTGTGTGAAAATAATGGTCTAATGAAGTACAGAGGAACATATTAAGTTTTGAATATGATTAAATCGCCTCCACTGTGCCCTGAAAGGCCAATTTAACACTTCTTTATTCTTTGCACAATCTTTGCACCGAACCTTGAGATGAGAAAATATGCGGGTTCTTTTTCATTATGGCCTTTTATTCAAATGAAAAGCAAGCGTAACGTCAATCCAGTGCAGCTGTAATTGCTGCTGTACACCTACACCTGTAGGTGTTTAGGTTGAAAAAGAATCTTAAGCTATTATTCACTAGGTCACATCCTTTCCTCACATAACACACCAGCATTTGACTCATAGGCTCGTGTGGTTGTGTGAGTACATTTGTGTGTTTACGTGTTTATGAATTGGAAGGCCTCCTAGAGGAGGACATCTGCTGAGCTAATAAACGATAATCTTGACAAATTGTCACTGTCTGATCATTCAAGCCGGCTTCACAATCACATTACTGAGTAAGCCATTACAGACCGGGCCAAGGACATGACTGACAGCTCTCTAAACCAATGGAGGGCGTTGCTGTACCAACGTCCAGCTGCTTGAGAGGAGGACAATAATTCATGGCCTAAGAGCAATTGGAATGTGGAATGGAGTAGTTAGGGAAATTAGTAATGCCACCCACTAACATATCCATGCCCTTCACTGGTTAGAACAGCAGCTGAGTTTATGAAGAGATGGCCTTCCGCCAGAACCGACTTTGTCCTTTTGGATAAATATGGCACACCAGGCAACTATTGAGGGCAACGGTGTTTGAGGTCATGATGATGCAGATTTACAGTAGGTCCTATTGTGGGATACAGTAGTCTGTCCTGGCTATAGTACAAAACATTTAACTGAGATGATGACACTGGAGATGACATTGACAGCTTGATGGTGCATTTTAAAAACGCAAGACAATGCCCGTGACATGCAACCACTCGCAGAAAACAGCTCTCAGGGTGTAGACATAAGTGAACAATTTAAGACTCAGACTAGGAGTGTTGACAGACTGGTAGAGTGTAAAGGTCATGTGATAAAAAACAAACTCCTAGAAAATCAATCCACTATAAAGGATTTTAATTCCAAGCCACTGACACCCTCAGAGATGATGAAAAGCCTGACATCTTCAAATTGCCCTGTCAATCACCACAACCAACAGAAATGACATGGAAAAAAAAGAGAAAATAAATACAGGGTATAATAGAGCCAAAACTAGTGGGACATGTAATGAACAAGCTTATAATCACACAAAGGTACCCAATGTGGACAAGTTCTTTCAGACATCAACATCAAGAGGAGCTGTTGTGCAAGCTTAATATTATATAGCATAAAGAATCATTCAGACAACCAGACTCATACATATACACGCATCATGATAACGGACATCCATTTCCATCACTGTCAGCGTTTTTTATGACATTCCTCTTGACTTGCTTTTTCTTCCGCGATTTGTATTCAAGGAAGAGAGGACGGAACATATCTGTGCAGCGAGTACAGCGACGAAGCCAAAACAAAGACTAACTTACTTTAGACCTTGTAGACGCATCACACATAACAGTGTATCCCAGCTTTTTGGAGCCACAGCACATATTTTACATTAGAAAAATCACACTGCCAAACAAAAATGTCACAAAAAGTACATATTCAAAATACGAAGTATAAAAATGTACTGATGTGTGCTGAATCTACTCACCAATAGGTGTGTCTTCATAGATGAGAAGGTAGGTCGAGAAGAAGTAGTTCAGGAAACGTGGTGGCTGGTTGGAGCCTTTGGGGAGAACAGAACAATTCAAGATACATTTCACTTTTTTTTTTTAGAAAACTTGTCCTAAAAACAACAAAAAGAATATTTTAGAAATCTATTAAAAACTTGAACTTTTAATCCCAGGTTAATTTCTTCTCTCAGAAGTCAGAAGTTTACCACTAAAAGCACTTTTAATGTTCATGAATTTAAGTAATAACTGCAATTTGGCATTTTTATCAAAAAATAATAATGTGCTTTGATGAATTTGAGAATTCATGAATAGCAATGTTGCTCATGGTCTCTGATTGGTCTTCCTGTAATATTTTTGCACATAGCTGCTTTTGTTAAACTAAAAAATAAAAAAGAGGCAACAGCATGTTTCGATTTCTCTCCCTCTCAAATATTTATACAGCAAACAATAATAATAGTATGAATGTCTATAAATCAAACTGCACTACAGCTGTGTGTTCAGTTCATGATGTTAGTCTTGCAGGCAGCATTAAACTTTGATTTGACTGCAAAATCAAACTTTGGACATTTTCTATTTTCCCACCATTTATCTTGGATTTCGTAATCAAAGCTTTCTTTAATAACCTCAAGGAAGCTTTTGTGCAAGTTGGGTGTTTGGGTTTTTCCTGCTGTTCTGTCCGTGTTCGCTTCCCAAATCTCTCCCTCAATTTTCTCAACTGCTTATCCTTCTCAGTGCCACTGGGTACCTGGAGCCTATCCTAGCTGTTAATGGATGTGGGCCGGGATACATCCTGGAGAGATCGCCAGTCTATCACAGGGCTAGTCTTTCCTCATCCTTGATTTTGTTATCGTCACTCATCCAATTTTCTTCTCGCCTGCCTTTTATGATCCAATCAGCTTCTCTTCCCTGGTCTTTGATGGTGAATCGTTCATATTGTGTCCTACATGTCTACCACCTGTCCCACAATCGCCACCAGAGTCTAGACTCCTGGTGTCTTATCCTAAATGCCAAAATAACAATTTTTTATTATTATTTTAATATTATAAAAACTTTACATGAATAATTTTTTAATTTTAATGGTGCACATCTAGTGCAACGTGTAGGTACTGTGGTATAAAATGCATCAATAGCTGCACTTTTTAAAAATGAGCTACTTTTTAATTCCTTTAAGATAAAGAAATTAAAAAGTAGTGGAGCAGTGGAGCTTTATCAAAGATAAAGCTCCACTGCAGCTTTATCTTTGATGTTTTCTCTTTGTATTAATTTTTAATGACAACTACTTAAATTTAACAAACAGAAAAACCATCTGCAAAGACAAAAGTAGGAAGATCTACGTATGGGAGGGATTGTCCATTACAACACAACAGGTTAAAAGGGCCTGTTAAAGGGTTAATAGCGTCCCGTGTTTGGCGAGTGTTCTGTAATGTCAGAAGGCAGAGCAATACAAGCTGTTTTTTAGGGGGAAAGATCAGCGAACAAAGCTGATGGTCTTTGATCAGCTGAACAAGCCGGCAGACCACAGAGACAGTGAAGCAAAAGAAAAGGGAGGCCAACTTGTTTGAAGTGAGAGTGCTTGATAGAGTGAATAGGTGCTTTGAAAGTACGAGCTTTTTGTTCAGTCATGTGCCAGTCTGTGCAGAAGAAGATGCTCATCTCTGGCTTGCCTCTAGCGCTCAAGTGCCAAGAACATGGAGCGTGCTCGACAGGGTTTGAAGATAGTTAGGGTGAGGGTTAATAAGCTCCTGTCCGTACCTGTGGTTTACACCAGGCTTGGTTAAAGTAATGCGGATTGATTACAGCTACAAAATAATCACAATGATGATCATAAATCCAATTTGCTGGATCAGGGAGGTAATGCTCAAGAGAAGCACAAGGTCAGTGTGCTAATGGGGTAGTTAGAGGAGGCAAGAGAAAGAGAGGGGATTTAAAAGGTGAGGAGAAGAAAGAGGGAGCAACACGGAAAGAAAATGTGCGAGGTGAGAGACTGGAGGACTCCAGAGAAAGAAGATCTTGATAAACTCATTGCGCTTGATGGAAAGAGGTTGTGACAATCGCTTAATAACTTTCCATGCTGCTTCAGCGCTGCGTGTGATTGGAGGTGTCTCCTGCCTGTCACTGAGAAACAGTTACCATGACGTTCCACAACAGCTGAGCTCTCCCTTGCTATATCTGCCCCCCCCCCCAAAAGCCTTCATACTCAGCAAGGAAGCAAACCGGACATTTTTTTCTTGGTGGTGCTTATGGCTTAGCACTAATAATGTGAGACATTATGCAAGAGACAGTGGGGGAGAGTAGAGAAGGAAAGCGTGAGCGAAGGAATGATAATGAGAAAAAAATGGGAAAAAGGATTGAAAGGTGCACAGGCCAGAAAAAAAGTGTGGGAAAGCATCATTTAGCGCAGGAAACAGAGAAGGAAGCAGGACAACTACTCCTGCTATCAACCTAATTAACATAAACTAGCATCTTCCTGTTTTGCCTAGTAACTGATAAAGATACTAGAAAACCCATAGTTATTCGTGATACCTTATTTGACTAACAAAGGTAGATCTGCAGTTAAATGTTGACACCACATAAATTTTTTAAAGCCTTTTATTCTGGGAAGTTTGACTGATTTAAAACCTTTTCAGTTATTCAGTTTGAAATTCACACTGTTCTACATATTCACAAAAATAGCTGCCAACTAAAACCACAATTTGCTACTTTTTATCCACGGTCATAAATCAAACTGAAATGCATCCACTACTGCAGGGATTTATGGTAACTGTATAAAATATGCAGCATAAAGACCTTTCCCTAATAACCAACACTCGACAAAATGAAAGTCTAGTCTGTGGATTTACAGATCCTTATTCTTCGCAGCCAGGACTTACCTTCACAGAAAGAGTGGAGAAAGAGGAAGGCAAGGAGGAGCTTGGCGACTGCCATCCTGCCACCTAAACCCACACTCCTCGACATCACCTGCACCTGATAAAAGACAAACACAGAATACAGACAGATCATTTTGTTTACCAAAACTAGGCCTGATCCTCAATATATCAATGAAAGACAACATTTCATCCTCAATTTTACAAGCATTTTCTTGGGTTAAGCCCAATTTTCAGTGTTTATTTCCAGATGAATTGAGCCAGAAGTTCTTAATGGCTTTTACTTTTTTATATGTATATACAGGGAGTGCAGAATTATTAGGCAAATGAGTATTTTGTCCACATCATCCTCTTCATGCATGTTGTCTTACTCCAAGCTGTATAGGCTCGAAAGCCTACTACCAATTAAGCATATTAGGTGATGTGCATCTCTGTAATGAGAAGGGGTGTGGTCTAATGACATCAACACCCTATATCAGGTGTGCATAATTATTAGGCAACGTCCTTTCCTTTGGCAAAATGGGTCAAAAGAAGGACTTGACAGGCTCAGAAAAGTCAAAAATAGTGAGATATCTTGCAGAGGGATGCAGCAGTCTCAAAATTGCAAAGCTTCTGAAGCGTGATCATCAAACAATCAAGCGTTTCATTCAAAATAGTCAACAGGGTCGCAAGAAGCGTGTGGAAAAACCAAGGCGCAAAATAACTGCCCGTGAACTGAGAAAAGTCAAGCGTGCAGCTGCCAAGATGCCACTTGCCACCAGTTTGGCCATATTTCAGAGCTGCAACATCACTGGAGTGCCCAAAAGCACAAGGTGTGCAATACTCAGAGACATGGCCAAGGTAAGAAAGGCTGAAAGACGACCACCACTGAACAAGACACACAAGCTGAAACGTCAAGACTGGGCCAAGAAATATCTCAAGACTGGTTTTTCTAAGGTTTTATGGACTGATGAAATGAGAGTGAGTCTTGATGGGCCAGATGGATGGGCCTGTGGCTGGATTGGTAAAGGGCAGAGAGCTCCAGTCCGACTCAGACGCCAGCAAGGTGGAGGTGGAGTACTGGTTTGGGCTGGTATCATCAAAGATGAGCTTGTGGGGCCTTTTCGGGTTGAGGATGGAGTCAAGCTCAACTCCCAGTCCTACTGCCAGTTTCTGGAAGACACCTTCTTCAAGCAGTGGTACAGGAAGAAGTCTGCATCCTTCAAGAAAAACATGATTTTCATGCAGGATAATGCTCCATCACACGCGTCCAAGTACTCCACAGCGTGGCTGGCAAGAAAGGGTATAAAAGAAGAAAAACTAATGACATGGCCTCCTTGTTCACCTGATCTGAACCCCATTGAGAACCTGTGGTCCATCATCAAATGTGAGATTTACAAGGAGGGAAAACAGTACACCTCTCTGAACAGTGTCTGGGAGGCTGTGGTTGCTGCTGCACGCAATGTTGATGGTGAACAGATCAAAAACACTGACAGAATCCATGGTGGCAGGCTTTGGCAGTTGTCCTTGCAAAGAACGGTGGCTTATTGGTCGCCTGATTGTTTTTGTTTTGTTTTGAATGTCCGAAATGTATATTGTGAATTGGAAATTGTTATATTGGTTTCACTGGTAAAAATAACTAAGTTAAATGGGTATATCTTTGTTTTTTGATTACGTTGCCTAATATTATGCACAGTAATAGTCACCTGCACACACAGATACCCCTAAACTAGCCTAAAACTAAAACACAAACTAATAAACTTGCCACAAACATTCAGCTTTGATATTAATGAGTTTTTTGGGTTCATTGAGAACTATGGTTGTTGGTCAATAATAAAATTATTCCTCAAAAATACAACTTGCCTAATAATTCTGCACTCCCTGTGTATACAATAACTGCTCCAATTTAAGTTACCACTTACATGTTTATAATTATTATTATTGGACTGCTTCAGGACAATGAATAGCTTGAACCCATATGGCTGTATGTAAATGGCATGTGGGTGTAATGTATTTGAATTATATGACTGGTGCTTTAGCTTTTTTTTTTTTCATTATACTTGTCCTATTTCAAATGGTGTCTGCAGTATGTTTTATGGTGAACCTGGTGAAGCCCACAAGCTGAAATGTGTGTGTCAAATAATACAGCTGTCCTGTACACTACAAGTATTGCTGGAGCTCTCTGGCCATATCATACCCCAACACAAGCACAGGGTATATCACAAACAATCAACTCATTTCAAAGTGCTTTAATTCACCAGTAACGATCACCGCACGTACTGTTAGAAAGACAGTTTTCGTGAGTTTCATGTGGTTGCTGGTACAGTAGGTAGCATAACAACAGCAGCGGCTGCAGTGTCTCCAGACATGCTCGCAAAACTATGGGGCGAGTTTGACTATCGTATGGACATATGCAGTGCAGGGGACACACTGAGCACTTCTGAACATTAGTTTTGTATGTTAAACTTTATGTTAAGCCATGTATTTTGAAATGTACTTCTATGTCCATATGCCGTGCCTTGTTTCAGCAGGGCCTCACAGGTAGGCAAACTCATTTGGTGACAACTTAATTTTTGAGTGTTATCTTTCCAAATCCTCCTCCTTCCTGAAGCCCACTGTGCCATTGCTCACAGTAAAAATGGTGCAAATATAGGGCTGCTTTTCCTTCACGTATCTAATAGCAAAGAATGGCAAATGACTAAAGAGACACCAGCGTAAGAAGCATGGATATACAATTCAAATACTGCTGTGGTGCCGTTAAAGGTGTTCTGTATGCAGTGGATTCAATTCCAGCAAGGCAGCTAAAATTTACAGGTGAGTGAGAAAGAAATTTCAAGTAAAGAATAGGCTGTCATTGCTTATTGTATAAATATGTGTGTGAGTGTATTTGTATGTGTATATGTCTTTATTTTAGCTATGCATGTGTGTCCCTTTCAATAGGCACATTTGTTTTCATTTGGATTCTAGTTTCCTCGGCATTATTTTTATTTCAATTCCTGTAACAATGCAGTCTGTATGGCTGTCACTATTATTTGTTTTACCTCATCCCTTCATCCTTTCCTTCCCCCCTCTTTTATTCACATGAATTTATCTCTCTGGGACCCTGAACACCTGGCTTTCAGGGGAGTCTTGTTTTGAATCCGCCAAATACTGACATTTAGACAAGACCCCTTACTGCCACATCTGAACACACTGGGCAATCCTTCACTGCAACAAATTTCCCCATGTAGGACGGAAGTCCTTTAATGCTGTGAAAGGGGGTTTCCTATGACAACCGAACTAGATAAATGTAACCAAACAGTAACTGAAAACAAAACACATCAGTGTCATTATTTATAAAGGCTGATAAATTAAAATTTGATTGAGATGGAAGAAACACCCTTCAACCATCTTAATGTGGGAGAATTTGTCCACCAGAGGGCACTCTGCAACTTCCCTGTTGGTAACACAGGTGTAGAATAGCAGGAACACAACAACTAACTGATCCAAGCAGAGAGTGTGAAAAAAGAAACTCATGACCCCTCACGAAAGTATTTATAAACTCTACAGTCAAGTAAATAACTACACATAAAAATTATTAGGGAAATCCGTTTATGTTTCACGTGTCCGATAGAAAAAATGGCGGTTAATAGTATATCAGAATATCACATATTTGAATCATCAAATATTGTTACTGGTCTTAATTGGTATTTGACACAATGTGTCAAACTTGTTAAATACAAGACAGCTGGACCTAATGGTGAAATGTTTCTTATTGACGCTTGGGGCTGATCAGTCTGAATTAAAACGATCAATAAAGCCATTTCCCAGCTGTCTACTCCAAAAAGATCTTAAGAAATTGTACAAAGAGAAGTGAGCAAAGACATTCGGTGTATTTTAATTATTTTTTTGTAATCCCATTAAAGCATTTTCTATATGTCTGCAGTTCTATATAGGATCAAGTCATATTCTATCGATTCTCTTCGAGGAAAGGCAAATGCCTGAAAACAAAAAAAGAGATCTTTGTAAAAAAATTTGTTGTGAAAGATGAATTTTGTACTAAATATCTGTTGTGCAATATAAATCATTTTTATTTACCCTGTCCTACATATTAATGGTGGATATTTACATTGCTGTCTGAAACAGATCCCTCAGTCCATTACCTGCACACACACACACACACGCACACACGCACACACACATATAATCCAGACCCTTACTCAGCCTTCCTCCAAATGCTAACGGACATTTCTGAGATGACAAATGGGTGAATATGACTGACGGATACTGGTCGAGACTGACACATTAGATCTGAAAGCGTCGGGAGCAGCCATGGAAAATTTAAAAAAAAGTCTTACTGCATCAGCATCGCTGGTGTGACCTGGATGCAGGTGGATTCGTTATTAAACATTCTCACAAACATGCATTCCCCCAAAAGTTGCAGATGGACAATACTGTAGCTGGAGGACGAGGGAATCTCACACATCGACCTGCCTCCTGTTTTATCTATGTGTGTAACCTGGATTGTGCCTATCACTCCAGGCTCCTATCACGGCCTGCCTGAGGCATAAGCAAAGTAACCAGCTGCTAAGTACTGCTTTGAGCAAATGACAAACTTGAAAGTTATTCATAATAACTTAACTCTAAAAATTCAGTAAAAAGTGAAAAACTGCATTATTTAAATTTGGCAACTTTTATGCACTGATCTTCTGCAGGAGCACACTGTTTCTAGTTCTCCAGTCTATGCTAAGAATGCTTCCTGTCAAAGCTGTGGCCCTTTTACTTAATTTTCATTTCTGTGAAGAGACAAAAGTTGCCGCGAGCTAAATCCGATGAGTAGGCTTGGTAATGAGCAACGACTGCGTTGGTCCAGCCAAAGAAATTTACACATAAACACACTGGAACAGTGTGATGCACCACAGCTCAGGTTGGTTCCAGAATTTTTTTTTTTACCTCAGACCCTTCAGGACATGCTATGACTCTATGATAACAGTCTGACCCTAGGGGACAAACTCGTGGCGCATAATCCTCAAAAACAACAAGCATGCTCTTGGTTATGTTCCTGTTCCTGAAGCCTGCATGCTTTTTGCACTGTAAAGACTGTTGTTGAGTCCCCATGTCATAGCACGTAATGCCAATGATGAGCCTTGATATGCAAGTTGGAACTAATTATTAGAACCTTTTGGGTAGTGTGCTCCCCAGGGAGAGCAGATAACAGCTACGGGGCACCAGAGTTCCTGTTCCACACACTGGTTTTGGTTTAGGAAGCGTGATAAAGTTTTAATGATTAGCTGCACTCACAACAGTAACAACATTTATAATAATGCAGTATTTCGAAACTTTTATCTATTTTTCAAAATTCCTGTTCAGAAATTAAGATGACGGTCTGCATCAGCCACTGATTACTCCTATTTTTATACCAACATATGAGCCACAAGACAGTTAGTGAACCATCAAACGAATACACTGTAACTGACATACTGCTGTCAGCATGTGCTGAGGTACACTCAGCTGCTCCTGCACCTTGCGGGGCTCTCGTCATTCATCCAGCTGTGAGAGAATTATGCAGCAGCAGATGCCAGAAGCCAGATCCGTTTTCACTTTCTCTTTCCATCGTGAATTATGGCCATTTATGATCTCACATAGTTATGACAGTATTGGCCTCATTGTTAGAAGAAGATTTGACTCTCTGTCTGATGTTCACACCTCTGCCTGCCCCTCAGCGTCTACAGTATCTGCGGTGTGATTCTTTTAGATTAATGTGGTTTTGATACATTTTGCCTTTTGGCTTCCAAACCTTGAAAATTTTATAGATTATTACAGACATATTACACATGTTCACATATGATAGACAACATGTCTGTGGTCAAAGCAATAAAGTTACTTTCGAATATACATGGACAATCTCCCTCATTAAACTGTAGGCATCAGAAATAGGATGATTTTACATGTTTTGTTTTTATCTGACAACACATAAGGATGAGAAATGAATCAAAAATAAGTCAAAACCAGCGTTTAGAACTTCAGCCCCATGTTTGTTAATTCTGTGATTTTTTTTCCCCTTTAAAACATATTACTGTGTGTAGTCACACTATGTGTATTATGTATGTTGTTGTAACACCATGTGTGTTGAGTCTAACCTGTCCAGTCTGTAACATGGAAACATCATGAAGGAAAAGTCAAACACTAGCCGACTGCACAACTGAAGCATTGTGTTCCAACGAAAAATGCTGCATCCAAGCTTTGGACACGTAACAAAAAGAAGGAAAGCGAAAACTCAGTAAAAAATCATTTCAGCAATGCTTGTGTAGGTTTGCAGTTTGATTGACTGGTTTAATGCTTGTTTTGAAACACATTATATTATAAATTTAGCAAAAAGAAGCATAAATAAATGTATACTGCATTCAAGATGGCAGGGCAACATGGCCGCTTCCACAAATCAACTGTGTTTTTTTAATGGATTAATTTTAAGTTTCTGAGAACGTATCAGTTCTTCGAAGATCTAATCACATAATGTGATCTTATCACACAAGCCAATTAGTCTGAAATACAACATATTCCCAACCCCTCTTGTTATGTTGTAGTGCAGTTTGAAACATTAATGAAAATGAAATGGTAATTAGATTCGTTAAGTATTTAACTCAGCCTATTGTGTGAACATGTGCAGTTCAACATGCATACAGTATGCATCACTGCAATCACTTCACAGTAGGGGAGTGTGGGAAGGTGAAGGGTTGCAATCAAACTCGGCATAGCTCCACGGGAACACTAACCATGGCCACGTGTCTTACACACTCAAACTTAAAACCAATTCTTTGATAGCAGATTTTGTATAAACGATGTACGAAAGCGAAACTGGAGAATATTTCTAAGCATGTTCAAGTAATATGTGTCCACAAACAAAAAAAAAAACTTTGTATAATCAAAGACACAGATTTAAAGAATATATTTGTTTTTAATATTAACCAAGTTTTTAAAAACTGAACTCAAAATGTGCCAATTAAACTGCAGAGGACATGACTCAGCAGGAGGTGGTCCTCAAACCAACCTGGGTCCTTCTCCAGCACCGTCCCACTCCACTGGTAATACTGTCACCATCTATCAATCCTTCACCACCAGCTCCCCAGTTTCTGTCAGAGCTACTGTTCATCTTTCTCCCATTTCTGTTTTTTCTACCTGTCTTTTCCATGTTTTTCACTTTTTAGTCATCACATTTTTCTGCTATTAGTGTTTTCTACATTTTTCCAATTTACCACGCAACTCGATTCTGAAGTGGGGTAGTCCAGAAAATGTTTGAGGGACCGCTGTGCTAAATTTTGGAAGAAATCATATCTACTAAAATATAGATCAGCAACACAACAAATACATATTTTTAAGGGCCGTGCTCTTTTTATTTGTTGGACAAGTACATCTCATCGAAACTACACTTCAAAAGGAGAACCTTGGGCTGTTCTTGAGACTTGCTTGTTGTGGTTAAAGGAGCTTATCTTTACCTGTAAATGTTGGATCACAAGTTTCTCACACTTACGCACACCACAATTTAAGTCCAATAGTCCACTTACTGTCTGTTTAATATTTAGGGAAACATTTTTATACATGTCGCGGTGGTAAAGTTTAGGATAGCGGTGATCCATGTCTGTGTAATGGTTTACAACCCCACAGTTTATCTGACAGTGATATACCTTTAAGGCACCATAAAGTTAAGAGTAATATCTGAACCCAGTGTGTTCTGTCCAGAGAGGCTTGCCTTCCCACATGGTGTCTCCTGGCTTACACCACTCGATATTATTGATTACATGGCAATTGTGTCTGACTTGCTTTAATCTCAAAGGCACCGTTTTCAGGGGAGAGTGTTGGACCTCAGCAGGCAGCCAAATCTGGGTTATTACAGCAAATCAATGAGTGATTTCGGCCTGCCCTTGGTGCTCATAAAAAAGCCATCACTCATTAGCACAGTGATCACAGACAGATTAGCAGACATTTGGCTTTGTCAGGGAGGAGGGAGGGGCAGCACCGCTCTGATGAGCTGAGTAATGTCTTCCTTCCCGCCCTCCTGATCTCTTCATCTCCAATATGACATGACTTTCTGAAACCCTTAGTCAGCAAACCTCACTTACATGACAAGAGTGCAGTGTAAACAGGATGCCATTTGGACTGCAGGGCATGCAGTGCTTTCTGAGTAGAAATTGTAATCAAACTGGCACAGATCCCTGATTATGAGTGAACTGATTTCGTCAAAGTTTGGAGAAAATCAAGCCAATAGCCACTGAGATACTATATCCTGGAAAACAACACATGTCCAGCAAAGTACCTAACAGCATTGGTAATAATCAAAATCACTTTTTATGCTTCTGTAATGGCTAAATCCAACAGTGTGAGCAAGCATTTAAATTAAAATTATATTTTTAATGCTCAGAATTTTCAAATTTACTGTTTTACAAAATAACATTTTAAAAATTAAAAGGTGTTATTTTTTTTTATTAAGATGCTAAATTACAGTTGTGTACTTTCAGTCCAGAACAGAACAAACTAGCTTTAGTGGTTAAACGTTATGCTTGATTAATTTCAGACTTCTCAGAGAAGTCCGGGTGTGTCGGCTCAAATTTGAGAATAAAAATGTGAATTCTGTTTATTATTTGCCTACTGAATAAAAATGTAATTTTTTACTTTTAATCAGGATTTTTGACTGATTTTTAAAATATTTCTGTTTTATTGTTTTTATGACAGTGACCTAAGCCCAGTCTTCTAATAACCATGTGAGTTGTCATTCATATATACGCACACCAAACTCCAAATAACCACAAGCCTTAAGGAACTGGAGAAAACATAACACAAGCCGCTTCCAGTTCTCAGATGAGCCGAAGCTGGTCCCTGCTGATTGGCTTGTTCAGAAAGCAGCTGGAGTGAAACCTCCCTTCAATAAAAGATCACTGACTCCCCACTAGCAGATATGGGGGACTGTAGATCACATGCCAAGACAACACTGTTCTTCCAATGGAGATGCCTGCATCGGCTTTGATCCTGTATGGGTTGACAGTAGTGCCTTGCAAAACACGGTAGGGGAGAGGGAGCAGCTTACACAGAACCTGAGGAGATGGTAATTATCCAGAACAGCACGGGAGCACTGAATGGCGCATCATTACAGCAGCCTGTAACAAAACGCTTGAAAAGGTGCAATTGATACACCCTGTCCCGTGTTGACCAACGCCACAACGTGTGAAAAGCAAGTTACCATCAGCACTGGGTGCAACACATTCAAATGTATAATAAGGTTTTGCTGTTCCTAAATTCAGTGATCACATTACAGTTACTAATAAAGCAATTATGGTCTTACTGGCGTGACCCAAGAGTCTGTCCTCAGCATGTTCAGTGTTACATGGGATAATAACAGTAACAACAGGGTTTCAAGGATGTTGGAGCAGGGGCAAGGAAAGAGTGCAAAAATAGTGTAGTGCTTAAAAGAGACATCTGGTGAAATATTTCACAACTCAGTTAATTAACAAGATGATTCAATATAAGAAAAAATTACCATCCCAGACGGATTTTACATGGAAAAATCTAAAAAAATGAAATGCCTAACCATGAAATGATTGCCAGAAATCCAAGTTTCTTACAAAATTGAGAGTTCATTGAACTATCTCGCAAATCTGTAAATAAATAAATAAATTAAATGTTAATTTCCATATTTAACGGTTAATTTGCATCTTATTTGCTGCCATTTTTTTATTGTTCAAAAATGTATTGTTTTTCAGGGGGGGGGGGGGGGGGGGGAATCACACTGATGATGCAGAAGTCTCCAAAACTCACAAAAAACTGCCTGCATCAAATATGATACTCAAAGAATTAAGGGGTTAACAAATATGAAATAACAGCATTACGGCCAAAAACCAATAAAAGCCCCTCAGAGGAAAGGTTCTGCAGTGAAAATCCCTACATGGGCTCAGGGATAATTTTTAAAAGTCTAGTGAACTGTTAGCAAAGACAGTGTATCACTCCAACTACAAATGCACTGAGAGTTAAAAATGGTAAATGGTAAATGGCCTGTATTTGTATAGCGCTTTACTAGTCCCTAAGGACCCCTAGGCGCTTTACACGTTCAGTCATCCACCCATCACACACACCTAAAATTCTAATATGCAAAGAAGAGAAAAACATATAACATAGATCCACAAAAGCTGCTGCCTTCTGAGCTCATCTAAGATAGACTGGGATGAAGCTCTGGAAAATCCAGTGCTCTAACCAATCAAAATTCGAATACTTTGGGGAAATCACGGAGGCTGTGGGCTAAAGAGCACAGGGACAAAAATCAACACCTGTGACAGAGTAGGCATGTGTTATTACAGTATGGTAAAGGAGCACATTTGTGGATATACAAGTCTTTTAAATGTTTAGGTGATTGAATGCTTAAGCGTGGATGATAAATGATGTTGATGTATGTACGCTATGAAAGCCGAGAACGGTTCTGAAGGAATGTCTTTAATATTAATTTCCCAGAAAAAGTGAGAACAGTTGACTAGATCCATATTCGACGCAGTGAAAAACAAACACAAAATGATGCACCAAAAAAAAGTATCATAATGGGCTTTTGTGTGGGGAAAAAAGATAAACATTACAGCTCGTTGTCTCATAAGACTTTCATTTAAAACACCACGGCAGAGTCAGACAGCTGTATCTCCTCCTGTCATCTCCTTTTTCCTAAGTGCACAGTGACAACGCAATCTTAATGCTCTTATTTTAGGCTTTTATGTGGTATAAGTATGTGGTGTGAACATAATGATATACTAGGTGACTTTTTCCTCTCATCCATCTACTGCTAAAAAGCCAAGATCCATATACTGTCACGTCCTTGTTGTTCTCAACTCCACTTTCATTTTACTCGATCACAATGTTTTTTATCTCCACTCCTGTCAGCCATACAGTAGATACCCTAAAACAGTTCTTTTAAATTCTTTCCCTTCTTTTTATACCATAATCAGAGAAATATTTCAATATACACTAAATTTCCCTCAATTCAGGGCTAACCTGTGATTTTTCTTTCCTTCACGCTCAGATTCTGTGACGCTAAACAAATTTAACTCCCCCATAATCTGAACTGATTGCTTCCTTCCCAAATTTTCATGTCAGTCATAAAACGCCTGTATTGTCACCAGGCTCTTTCTCCACTTGGCCTTCATGCGCCGCGATGAGCTTGGTAACGCTGTCCCAGCAGAGGCCCGAGTGTATATCAGACAACATAAACACAGACAGCTGTGTCACAGGGCAGCCGATAGCCTGTAGAGACTCATTCATCTCCTTTTGTCTCTGTCTCTGTTAGGATACAGTCATGCTACTCTGCCTGCACTTGACTGTCTATTCTGTTTGAAAGATTAAAACACAACATTTAGCAGCTCCTCTCTGACACAGATGACCTTTGCATCCCAACCATTCACCTCAACGAGTCCTGCCTCCCATCTTTCCTCGCCCTCCCTGTCTCTCCTCCCCCTCCATCATCTTTCATTCTGTTCCACTCCGACTTCAGGGCAGTATTCCAGGCATAAATACCAACAACAAGGATTTGTCACAGAGCTGCCATTAAATTGCTGTTTTGTTTGTTTTACATGGCATGGTTTATTTCCAGGGGAGAACGCATTTCAATATGGTAAATGCTACTGGCTTAGATATGAATCCCCAGTGTTTTCACTACAATGAATAAAAAGCTTCAGTCTTCTCCGTAGGGAAATTTCAATTTCTAAATTCCTTCATAATGGTTTCACACTTACACAATAAAGAATCAATACAAGGATTAGTAGCAATAGACCAGAACAGGATTATTGTGGATTGTTGGGTTTACAACAAACTCTTTTAGCCATCTCCTTCACTAAGAGGACACTGTCATTGATCTGATCAAATATGTGCCTTTTGTACACCATTACAAAGAAAAGCCTGTGTTCACATCCGTACGGATGGCAGCACCTGTAAAACAACTGGCTGAGCTAAATCGTCTCCTCTTCCCTCTCCTCTTCTCCAGCCTGTTTTCTTCAGTTCTGCCCGACTGCCTTGGCTGATTTAATGACCACACGTAGTTGGACCAGGAGAGAGGCTGGTGCAGAAATTGGAAAAGTGGGAAACATGCAATGGCTATAATCACAGGGAATGTGGTGTAGTTATTAAAACTGAAAGTCAAAAGGCCGGAAACCTTTCATCTGTGAGCTTTGTGCTGAAAGCTGTCATATGGAGAGCGCTGTGTTTAATATACATGTGCACTGTACATAGATGATCATTTAAAAAAATCTGTTAAACTCAATTCTGACTTCTAGAAATCTATTAATTCAAAATAAACAAACATACCAATAACTAGTACCAACTCAGCCATCACTTCTTTGTCACTGAAGAGCAGGTACACAGCCTGTTCAGATGCTTTTACACCTGATAATTAACAGCAGCCCTTTCCCAATGGTTCCACTCACAATTTCCACAGATTAGCTGAGCTGCAGCAATTATGCCAACACCACAGAACAAAATGACTTGCCTCATTTTATATCTATCACTTTTCCACACTCTTCATTATCTTCCCACTTTTTCCTCTTACGCAAGTTTACCTTTCTTAAACTTTACAGTACTACAGCTTTTTCTTGTCTTTATCCTCTGCTCTGCTTCCTGCCTGAGACCTCATACAACAGTCCAGTACAGTCACCATATCTGCAATTCATTCCTCTATCCCTCATATTGGGTTTCATTTGAGGCTGTCAGTCAAGGCGTCTGTCAGATATGGACTCTCCGTTTCACTATTTTTTTCTCCTATTTTTGAACTTAAAGAATGACAGTGACTCAGAAAGGGCAACTGTCAGATGCGTGCTTTCCCCACATAATGCATGAAACACTGAAATAGTTTCTCTTCAGTTTATCACACGCAGAATATAAAACATGAGATTCTTTGAACAGAAGGTCACGTTCTAACAATCGTTTTAAAGGCTTATGAAACAAGCAAATATAGTTTTTGTGGTATATTTTAACATTATAACCAAAGTCACAATAGCATAACAATTATATTTGCACTTACAGTATTAAGCCAGAATATGGGATTACCAAGGCCAAAATGATCTTGCAGTGGATTACAATAAAAGTAGTGACACTCTTTCAGTTCTCAGAGGCACAAAAATCTTGGTGACTGTTTAATTAATTAATCCCGATTAAAATTGCAGCTGCCGGTTACAATGTTTAATCTGAATTATACTGTTTAAGGCAAAAAGATATTACTATATTAGCCTTGATGGCAATTGATTCATTACTGCTATGGTAAGAAGCTTGCTCACATAAATAAATACATGAAAACACATATAAAGTGGATTTCTGTCCACTTTATCAGGTTTACAGTTTGAAAAGAATTTGATTGGGCTACTCTTTCCTCATAGTCACATATTTCACTTTGCTAGAGGCAAGCATATAAAGATGTCATTCAGCTTTATAACAACCACAAGTACACAGGCGCTACTATGCAAAGCTGCAGCATCACCTATTTATGAAGCAAATCCACACACACGCATTTATATATATATATAAAAGTTCTAAGTAAGCGTTGCGTCGCAGCGGTGTTCAGGTGACACATGAATAAGTAAGTGGGCACCGGGGCGCTTCCCAGCAGGCACCTCTAGAGTCGCCAGGGCTACCTGAGATAACACCGTACACCTGACACCTCTGCGCAAGAATGCACCCTACCTCACATGTACGGACTCTTTAGTTACTCTGACAAAATAACGTAACAAGAAGATACAGCAGCAACAGTTGGACGGAGGCATTACAGAAAACGACCCAACTTGAATGAAGTGCAGGTGCTGGTTAATGTCCAACATTTCTGTAAAATTTGACCACATTAAAACATTAATTGCATCACCAGGCAACTAGTTCCAAAACTCTTCTTTGTGCGGAAATTGAAAACGCACTGCCTCACCAAATGCCGAAGTCAGAGACATATGTGAGCATAAAAAAGTCGCAAATTGCGGCACATGGTGAGTGAAGTGCTAGAGCAGATCACACAAAACATTATTGATTATGTGGAAAGCTCTCCCCTGTTGCAGTCATCACTCCATTTCTGCTTTGTGTCCACAAACTCATAACTGTGTGATCAAGTCATTATCATATTGTCCTACCTTCCTCGTCCGTGTCCGTCGCTGGCTGGGCGCCTTTAGACTCGATTGCCTGTCCTGCTGTGATGCGTTACCAAGTATCTGCTCCCCTCTCCCTCTCTCCTTTCTCCCCTCTCCCTCTCTCTCTCCGTGTCTCTCCCGTTAGCTTTACTCTATCACCACCAACGCCCCGGTGATTGCAAATTTCAAATCTCAGTGTTCAAAATTGCCACTGCAAACCCACCAAGCGCAGCATAAATCATCTCTTCTCCGAAGCTCCCATAATGTCCAGCGTTATACCCACTGCTCCATAGCCAGGGTAGCACTCCAACAGGCACCATAACTTTTAAATATTTTTTCTTTCACATTTTTTCACCTGCTTTTCGCATAAGCCCTCGAGCACAAATCCTTTCCCATATGTCACCACATGATTTGCATATTATGCTTTTATTGGGGCATTAACTGACTGCAGCTTCTTTTGCAAAAGCAAGCATACAGGAATGGCCCGGCTGCTGCGTTTAGGTCAATGGAAAAATGTAAAACAGATATTTTGAAAATCATCTGCGCGCTTCACCAAAGCAGAATGAATTTGGTGCGATTACACAGATCTGTTTATGAGCTTCTACATAAGCTCATGAGCTGATATATCGCACAGATTAAATTTGATATCAGTTCATCACAGAGCTCATTGATAAGAGGCGAATAGTCAGTGCGATACCACCACCTAGTGTACATTATAGGAATTACACGTATTACATATTATAAGAATTGTCGAAATAAGGCAACCTGTGACACCTACATGAGAAAATTATTGGGTTTCTCTCTTTAGTATTATAGAGGGTTTTTTTTTTTACCCTAAAATTATAATTCCACGAATTATAACTGTAATATCAAAGATTTGTTTTTAAATGAAAATTTTAATGCAATCTCCTTCTCTCACAGTTTTATTACATTATACTAACGTACTCTCACATTTTTAATTAGTTTGTCTGTACAACACTTTGAATGGATTTTGCTATGTAACGTAAATAGATGTCTTTGATCATTTTCTTTACCTTTCTTGGAAGATCTGCAACTGAAACTGTGAGAAATATGTGATGTGTTTCAGCTTTTCTGAAATCAGTAACACTAGCAGGTGCCTGCCAAAAAGAAGCTGAAACTTGGTTCTGCTAATATATGCCATATGAATAAGGCATATATTAGCGTATATTAGCCAAGGGCAAGAATAACCCCTTTATTACCAGGCCGGTGATATATAGAACACTTGCCTCCATCAAGAGACTGCAAAATTCACTGCAACATGTGACTGCACAAGGGCTATAGATCACACTGTACCTGTGCAAATATAGGACTGTATTAAACTTTTGAACTACCCCTCATTTTTTTTATATTTTGCTTCCAAGGAGCCAGATTTTCTAATACATTTTTAAAGTGGTCTTCAGCAATAGTTCTCCAGGCTTTGTGAAGTTTTTTTTTACCTCACCATTTTCAGGTCAAGTGTATTTATTAAGACACTTAACACTGCCTGAGTCATTCAAGCACAAAAAGGGTACCTAATGCAATGGATGAACACAGCAAAGAACCAATTTTAAATTGTATCTTTAGGCACTTTGTTACTATCGGCCTCTCTGGAATTTCTGTTTTTATTTTATTTTTTTCCCATTTCTTTAGCTGAATAGAAAATTCGACAGCCGTAAAATTCCCAGATTCCCAGAGAACTATTAGCCAGAAAACTTGGCATATTTTGACATGGATTGCAGTGTATATTTTAAAAAAAAATCTGAGGAAACTTGATGGGTGGAAGACAAAATAAGAAGTGGCAGGTGAAAGAAACTGTCTACATCAAAGACTTGTAATGTGACCTCAGATCAAATGAAATGTTGATTCCACTCTCAGTGGAAGAGTGACCGTCATATAGCCATTCCTAACAAATGGAAACAGAGACAAAAGGCTCAGGTATGCCAAAATACACAAAAACTGGACTGAAAATCAGTGGCATCACTCTTATGGAGTGGACTGGAGAAGTCAGCAGAGACACACGGCCAGTGCAGTGAAAGCCTACCTGGACAGTAAACAAACAATGGAACTCCATCAGTCATGAATTGGCCTCCTCAGTGGCGGGACATCGACATTACTGAAGCAGTGTGGGATCATCTGGACAGAGAACAGAACAAAAGGCAGCCAACATCCAAAGAAGAGCTTTGTGCGTCTTTGCCATATATGCTTTATTTTAATTTATGTTTGCCTGTGTTTTATTACACCCTCTGTACCTATTTCTGAATTTCTATCAATAGTATTTTTGGACAATACTAGCATCTACAATACTGCACTGTGCCGACATGACAAGACTATCATAACAGTGCCTCCGGTTGTGTGTGCAGGTCTTTTATTTTGAACTTTAGATTATTGAGGATCAAATGCCTCAGGATAGATATCAAATAAATAAAACTTTCTTATTTGTGTCCTACCAAAAGGAAACACACATGAAAACCAGTCTGGGAGTGATTTAGAGTGTGCTTGTTTGTGTTCAGGTAAATATGCTGCTGTTCTGAGGATATTTGTTTTTCTTTTAAAATACAAGTGATACAGGTATGGAGCCTAAAAACAGAAACATTCAGTTTCAGCTATTTTCTAACTAGGATTCAGTGATATTTTGCTGCTCTCTAGTGACCATTTTGCAAAACTACACTTAAAGTAAATGTTCTGGTGTTTCAATTTGACTGCCACAAAAATCAAAATTATTATTTTTTATCATTATTATTATTATTATTATTGTTACTATTGTTATTGTTATTATTATTATTATTATTATTATTATTGTTACTGTTATTGTTATTATTATTGAACAGGCAGTCTCAACATTTGTAATATGCCTTTTTAAGCTTTCCCATTACGTTCTTATCTAACAAATATCTGACCAAGATAACACTTATCAAGACACTGATGCTAATGAAAACACATGCTAATGCTTTCCAGTTACACTTTTATTTTATGATCAATATTGCTAACGTGGTTAACACAGGCCAAGAAAACCCGAGTCACTGCGTCAAGTATGAGCCAAGGAAGAAATAAAAATCCAATATTCTTACAAAAACAAATCCTTGCCAGAATGATAACACGCTTACCTTTAACACATTTTCAGAAACAGGAACTGTTGTAACCTGAAGGCATTTCAAGTATTAGCAGCATGTCCTTTCCATGGCAGCCATTTTTATTTGTCATACCAAGACTATCACAGTTGAACAAATAAAATTGATGATGGCTGTTAGTTTGTGTTACATTCCAAGTTAGCCATGTTAGTGGAAACCCACACTTCTGAGATATAACCGGAATGACACCATTGTAAACAATAATTAGCTGCAGAGGCTTAGAGTGCAGTTTAAACTGTGTGTAGCATTCTCTGAATGAACAAGTTGTAACATATACCTAGAGCAAAACAAGACATTAAAATCATAAACTATGAGTATGTCCATAAAGTAAAAACATACAGCAAAAGAGTAGTTTTAAACACAGGTGTTGCTAATGACATTAACAGAGTTTAGCCACAAAGCTTTAATTAAAGTGATTAATAGCAACTGTGTTTCCATGCTATGCTAATATGCGCAATAGACAAAGGTGGGCGATTACTATTCTTGTAAAATGAAACAAATATGTTGCTTACTTTAATATGTATAATGCTTTATTGGGCCACACTTGCATTGTTCTTATTTACTTTTAGAAGCTAGATCACACCTCGATTACCACTTTATGAAACTATTACTTGGAGGGATCCATGCTGTATTTTGGTGTTTTGACAGTGGGGATAGATTCATTTACTCATGTCACACACTCATTTTTATTAGAGCTACATCGGCCTTTAAATTATTAGCATTCCCCGCTCAAAATGAAAAGATTTAGGCTGGACCTGCAGAAACAGTTGATCGTTTTTCACATAGTTCAGGGGGAAGCAGTTGTATCCTGACATCGAGCGGTTGCGCCTTTACATGTCGACAGAGAGAGGTCCTTCTGTGTTTTGAAGAATGTGGTAGTTTGCTAATTACTTCCCAGCTGTCATCTGGAAGAAGCTGGTGCCAAAATGGGCAGGAGGGTGCAGACAGCTCAGTCTATCATACGCTGGTATTTCCAAGGCAGCTTCCCTTGGCAGTCATGAACACCTAGACAATTGCTGGGCTGCAGGTTAATGCGCAGCCCTGTTAGTAGGGGTTACCTAACACCTTTGGAAGGACTTACAGCAAGGCCATGCCAAGCAGCTCTGGGTTCAGTATTGCCGCTACTGTCCCATCATTCTTCTTTGCCAAAGGTGTGTTTTCTGTCTACTCCACAGAGAGGCTGATGCACATTAAAGGCAGAGCTGCTCTTGTCAGCTACATACAGGATGAAAGCTGACCTTAGGATGCCATTGCAGTATCTGTGATGGAAAGATATGATACAAAGGATCAACGACAAAGAATGGATGTCGCCTCTGTGAGTTATAACATGTTTGTAGAGAGAGAGAAGGCTGAAGGGGGATTGCTCCGGGCTAGCCAGTCAGATAAAGATAAGAAAAAAAAATCTTGATGTTCCAAAGACACTTTCAGCAACTGAGAGCACAACAGAACATCATGCAGTGTAAACAGTAGAATCAAACAAGTAATAGTTAAACTTCATATAATTTCCCATCTGATTACTTTGCAAAGTTTTGCTGTTAAACTTGGCATCACCTTTGACTCGTTCCCTCAGTCAGTGGTGAGTAACCAGTTTGCCTAAAAATAATTCACTCTTAAACAGAATGAATTATTTCCACAAAAAATTAATAAAATATCATTAACCTAAAACTTAGACCTCTAGCCATGCCAAAATATGCATTTACATATTGCACAGGGATTTAGCAAAAGGAACGCCTGAGCACTCACTAAATGTTCAAAATCTTAGGGGCCAGTCTATATTGGAGGGATGTAATTGCCAATGTACTTACCGCCTTTTACAGTTGATTGCACTTGTAATGTGATGCAGACTGTAAAGGAGTTCAGTTTTGGAAACATCTGTAACTGATGAGGTTTTAAAGCGCCTACAGGGGATGAATCACTTTTTTAAAAAAAGCATAAAGGGCAGTAACATGATTCTACTTTTGTTGTGCATCCAAGAAACAGAAGCGCCAGACACATCGCAGCCGACAGTGTAATACATTTAGGTTGTTTTTTTTGACAGACTTAGTTGCGATAACAGATGGTAGGCTGAGTTCTCATGAATAACAAGGAGCATGGTAGACCTTGGCTTGTTTCTTAGAATCGTATTAAAATTAAATTACAGAGAGCGGAATGGCATGAAAAGAGAGAGCATAACTTGCTCAGAAGACGCACACGCTGGATAGCTGTCTGTGTTTGATACTCAACCCACTTCTCCTTCTCCGTTACTTAATTACAGTTGTGCAGGGATCCCACACCTAATGGAGTTTCACTGTCACTGGTGAGTTTGAATTAGAAACGTTCTTTGGTAATAACTTTAATTGGACATTTTTCCAAACACAGTGCTGGTTATATTTTAATTTTGTTCTTTTATCTCTGTCAGCATGTGTTCTTTTTTCTTTCTTTTTTCTTTTACCATTGTAATAGGACTGCGTAGGACTGGAGTGTATGACTTTGTTATGCAATCGAAATTACCATGTGTGAGGAAATCTGGGGAAACACAGAGTCACAGACTGAAGATGATAGTGCCAGTGCTGACCTGTTTAAATTCTCGATTAAACAGGAAAAAAACTTTGAAAGCACGACAGCTGATTCTGCCTAATTTGGGTGTGAGGCAAGGTATTGTTATTAACATCATATTACTATAATATTAACTTTTTAATTTTTAATTTTGTATTGTGTGTCTCAGTGTCCTATGGGAGTATCTGTACTGATCCACCCTGAGTTGTTGCTTGTGAGTGTTTCATATTTTTAGAATTAAAAACTGGAAAAGCACTTTAATGTAACAATCTCACCTTTACTGGACCCAGTAAGCAGATTCAGACAGTAATGTTGGTGTTCAGGTGTTTTTATTTACAAGGTGCAAAAGTGAAGTGAGCGGGCAGAGGGCCGTTACCACGTCGGGGGTCAGGGAGGGTCTGTGGACAGGTAAAAACAATGTTGCGCCTGGCAAACATAGAAATAAATGGGTATGGTGTCTGTAGTGACTGAATTAGAAATCCTTGCTTGTTGTTGAAAGAGTAAAGGAAGTGAGGGACTAAGTCTCCGGGCTGGCTGGGTTCTGGAGCTAGGATAACGAGTGCAGTGGAGAGTTTGTGGGCAGATGCCAGTCCAGGGGGTATTGAGTAAACAGGAGGGTTCTTGTAGTGGGTGAGCAGGTTGTGGGTCAGGGATTCTAAACAGGAGACGAGAAGCAGAAGGGAGTACAAAGGAGATGAAGAACAGAGCCACCATGGTAGATAGTACAGGTCTCCTGAATAAATCGTGCAGGTGCAGAGAACAGGAAGGCCCCGAAGGTTACTTCATCCGAAGGAAAACCCACCTGGAGAGGAAATTGGGGGGGAAAAAAACCCATCCAGACTACCTGATCCTGACACTTGAGAATATATTTTAATAATCCTACACAAACTTTCTGACTGATTAGACCTTTTTAATGTCATTGTTTGCTTTTAAAAGCCTCCCTCTTTGGGATGTGACTCCCTTGAGTGACAGGTGTACCCATGTAAGCAGCTGCAGCAGACAAATTTCTGCTAAGCTTTAGCTTCGTGGGGTGTCCGAGTATCTTTAATAAAATTGCCTGACTATTACTATGGCTTGCTGTGTGGTACGCAACATCTGTTGAGTCTGCTCTTAGCTAATAACTTATTACATCCCCATTTTATCTAAATATAGATACTTCTGGAAAACCATAAAGCTAAAGAGGAGGTTATAAAATGTAACCAATACAACTAATGGAACTAATAGCTGATATCAGAATTGATACAGTTACAACTTACAACAGAGACTTTGAGGTTTGGCCCCAAATATGGCACTTTTTACAATAAGCCATATATTAAATGTCTTTTTACAACAGTGAAACTTACACCCACACTTCAGTGTGAGCCAGGGAGCAAACCACTAACCCTTTAAATGGTAGGTGAATGACTCTGCCTCCACAGTTCATAGAGCAACAGACGCAGACAAACCTCCATGCCCTCGCGCTTTGGAACAGAAACGTTCTTAACAGTATGCAACATGGCATGCGTCACATGTATGGATGAGGTAACATTTTTTAAAAAAAAACATCTAATACTGTTTATTTAAATTTAGAGTCTTAACTGTGCTTAGCATTTTACAGAAGTCTTAGACATTCTAGGGCTAAACCTCAGCCCTTGACAGAAGTCCATGAGGAAGTCTAGTATCTACGTCTGTAACAGCAGGCGGAAGAGAGGAGATTACACCTTATAAATTCCTGACTAGTATCTAATTTAGTGAGATCTTTGTATCTTACAGCATCTTACAGCATATGCTTTGAATACTGATCATACTCAATAAAAGTTAATGCAACAGTGGCAGACGCAGATCAGCTTTATTTATAAATTCAGTCTTTGGGCATAAACCAGTGATTATACATGTCATTAGTGACCAACATTGAATTGGAAACATTTTAGTAATGAAGTACATGTAACTTCTAGGAGACACAATCAAACCATTTCGTTCAAACACTCCTGAGAAGAGAGCTAATCAAGTGAATTAAGTGAAAACATCTGTGTGCATGGGGTCTGCTGTGTAGGGGCTTCAAAGGGATAAGATAAAGAGGTGGCTATTTCAAAAGCTGTACTTATATAGCTTAGACAGAAAAGGATTAGACAGAAACGAATCTGCCCTTTGAGGGAGCTTTAAAAGATCAAAGTAATCAAGATCCAGCTGTATAAGCCATTATCCCCTAATATATATACAAAGATCTGCTGTAAATAAAAAAATGAATTTTATCCATAAAACTATATAATGCTGATGCACAAGATTAAAAGTGTATGTAATTTGTATGTAATCTAGTAGCCAAGTTAGTTGAAATAGCCAGTCAGAAGCATCCAGTAAATACCAAATAGCTAATGAACTATACATAAATAATTTCCAGTATTTTACATTCACTATTTTTAAAAAGCAACATGTAAAACAGATTGTTTTCGCTGTTGTAAGTGGTATGTTTACAATAACAAACCGATGTATAAATATACATTATATATGGGTATACGTTATACCCTGATTAGCTATTAAATTGTGACCACCTGCCTAAGGTTGTGTTGGTCCATCGTCTGCTGCCAGACTCATCAAGGCATGGACTTCATTAGACCGCTGAAACTGTGCTGTGATATCTGGCTCCAAGATGTTAGCAACAGATCCCTGAAGTCCTGTAAGCTGTGAGGTGGAGTGACCTATCAGACTTGTTTCCCCAGCACATCCCAGAGATGCTCGACTGAATTGAGATCTGGGAAATTTGGAGACCGAGTCAACACCTCAGACTCACTTATGTGCTCCTCAATCCATCCTGAACATTTTTACTTCATGGCAGTGCGCATTATCCTGCTGAAAGAGGCCACAGCCATCATGGATTAGAATTTCTATGAAAGGGTGTACACGCTGCGCAACAATGCTTAGGTTGGTGGTACGTGTCACAGTAACAGTCACATGGATGGCAGGAGCCAAGGTTTCATCAAACGTGGTTCATCAGACCAGGCCACCTTCTTCCGCTGCTCAGTGGTCCAGTTCTGATGCTCACGTGCCCATTGTTGACGCTGTTGGTGGTGTACAACTGGTCTGGTCTGTGGCTATGAAGCCCCATATGCAACAAACTATGATGGACTGTGTATTCTGACACCTTTCTATCAGAACCAGCACTAATTGAGCTACAGTAGCTTGTCTGTTGTCTGTTGACCACACGGGTCAGTCTAGTGGGAACACCCCACAAGGACCTTAGTTTTGGAAATACTCAGACCCAGTTGTCTAGCCATCACAATTTGGCCCTTGTTAAAGTTGCTTAAATCCTTATGTTTGCCCATTTTTCCTGCTTCTAACACATAAAATATCCTTAAACTATTCATCCGGCTTACCATAATTAGAAGATACTCACTCTTCGCTTCACCCCTCAGGCCTCTTCGGTGTCCCATACAATCCTCCTATTTGGGGATGATTCTGTATCTCTACAGGTGGTTGAACTACAGAACCATCTCCAAATAGGAGGCTGTGTACTCAGTACAAACCCAAGATAAATCAATAGATTTGCTTTACTCAACAAGAAAGTACATCTCAGAGTTTAATCGAAGTATTTTATCTTGCACTCATTTTAAGAAAGAATTGAAAAGCCACTTTAAAATTCCACCAATTTTCTGCTTTCAGTGGTTGAGAGATTAATCACTGACAAGATTCTTATTCCAAGAAACTATTGGCTTATCTGTGGAGCTGAGGAATCTGAGCCAATTATGAGCAGAGACAATAAAATACTTCAAAGTCACGCTCTGTATGTCTGCATCCCAGTATGCATGCTGTGTATAAATGTAACTTGTAAATATCATTGCAAAAAAAAGACATATAGGCATTTTTTCATGCATGCTGCAAGAACATGCAGACAAATGAAACGACAGTGTAAAAGTTTGGCATTTCAGCTCTCAGTCACTTTTTCCTTTTTCCCTCATAAACCAACGATTTATCCACCCGAAAGTAAATCCCTCTCCGCTGTAGCTGTCTGAGAACTTGCATTACAATAAGACAAATGGATGACACTGTGACAGAGTTGCAAATCAAATAAAACCACTGTAGGCCTCGACCAGACAAAAAGAGCTCATTCCTATTCTTGTCGCAGTTTAATATTTCATCGCTGTGTGCCATTTTCAAAGGCAGAACTAATTTCTGACATTAATTACTAATTTCACTGATGGCATTAGCACTGATAAGTGTGATGATGATCAGATTAGTCAAGCTGTATTATGCTCAAAGACCCACAGCAACACTGTAAGAGTGCTAAAATAGAGGACAGTGACATGACAGGCATTTCACTAAATTCTCCTGTTTATGCATTATCACCAGACGAAACTCAGCAGACAGTAAAACCTTCAGCTAAAGATATTTTCGTATATTTAATTGCATTTGCTCTGAGCAATGAAGTCTCACTAAAGTAACACAGCAGAAACAAATCAGCCCTGTTTCACTCACGGATTATTGTAAATTCTTTTATAAGTGATATTTGGGTTAATGCTAACCTTAAGTCTTGTATATTAAGCTGGTTGGAAAATTTGGAATTAATGCAATGGGAAAAGCAGATTACTGGCAAAAGTGCTCATAAAGCACCTGCGTTTCCAGACTTGCAGATCACTGAAACTAATCTTCAGGAAACTTTGACCTAGAATCGATCACATGTCAAGCCCTTCTGTAGCTTTTCCTTGTTTTTGCTCCTGCTAATCAATAAACTTTGCTCATGAGCCCAGAGAGAAATCTAACCGTGACCTGCTGCATCGCAATTCATGAAAGTTTCATTTTAGTTTTGACAGCTGACATTTGAATCCCAGCACCGTCTCGCCGACTGAAGATGTTTGTCATCTTCAATTAAATCTCTTTCAACGGGCTGTCCAAGCTTCAGACGCAGTAGATGAAGGGTATATTTAATTTGAACAGGTCTTTGCTTTCATGCTCATTTACAACTGTCATGTGGCCTCGAGTTCTCTGTTTTTTGTTAAAAATAAATTTTTCCTGGTATAACGTGTGTTTGATCCGGTGTCTCTAAAAAGAACTGCACAGCATACTACCAGAAATACAGTCATGGCAAAAACAAAGTACTGTTACTGTATGATCTGGGGCAGGCCGGGGCTTCTTCCTCTAAATTCCTCATTTCTCTCTCTCTCTGTCTCTGCCTTTCTCTCTTTTTCTGTTTTCTCTTAGGTGGGGAGGTGGGTGGATTATCTGTGCTTCTGCCCGTGGGCGGTTGTCTTTTCCCGGGATTACTCTCACACACCTGCAACCCATCAGTGCTGTGTATTTAGGACTGGCTGTGGCAATGATTCCCTGCCAGATCATTGTCTTTATTATGATGGTAAATTGGTCAAGTCATTGGTCAACTTGTAAGACTCTGACTTTTGCAACTTCTGATCAGCAACCTTTCGGTCTCGTCTGCTTTCTTGTTATCTTCCTGGAGTTCCCTCCTCACTGTCTGAGAAACTTTCCTATCTGGAGTCCCTCCTGGAGTCTTAGGCCCACAGCAATACTTGTACAGCAACATCACTCGGGTTTTTGAATCTCTTCGGAAACAAGGACTTACCTCACTTGCCTGCTCACCCTCTACTGACTTCCTCCCTTCATCTCCAAGCCTCAGCCTGCCCACCAGGTACCCCTCTCACAGCTCAGCATTCATCTTTGACAGGTAAGGACCCTAAGCTTAAATCCAGTGAGCTACTGCAGCCCTCCTCTCCCAACTGGCGTTTGTTAAACTACTGGTCCCCCTCTTCACAGACCCTGAACACCACTATCAGCCATCGCCTGATAAACCACCGGTTCTCCTTTCACCCTGATAAACCTTTTAAACTGTACGTCAGTTGTCCGAGTCTGCTTATAGGGTCCATTCTTTGTAAAATTAGATGAACAACAACATACAACATACGACATACAACGCGGTATCATTATTTATTTACCAAAAAATAAAATGCAGAAGCAGTGTGTGACAAACTAAAGACTAAGGATCCTTACTGCTTTCATAGGAATGGAGAGAGTAAATAGCAGCCAGGTACTGATAATCCAATCGACTTAATTAACCCTCATCCTCCCAAAATATTTGACATTCATAAACCAAACTTGGTGCCTGGGAACCCCAAGAATAATTTACTTGTAACAATAACAATAACAATAATAAAAGCAAAATGTATTTTAATGCCATGTAAAGAAAAAACAATACAGTTTTTTAAATTATCATTTTTGCAATGGTACAATTAATTTGAATACTTTATAAAACAAAAATCGATACTTTTCTTTAATAAAACATTCAGCTTTATCTCAAGTACATTATGCATTATTACTGAAAAGCTTTTTTTTTAAACAATCCTTTGAGTCTGGTATCACTTATAGTTTTCATCAGTTTCAAGTAAACATTATTCGTGTTGTGTTTTTATGCTGAATTCAGTCATTTAGGTCATTTAGGTCTAATATCTTGGATCTGACCTCTAAAGAAAGTTATGACAGTCTGCTAATTTGGAGCATTTAGGTGTGAGTTAACACCAACGTGAAAAGGAGCTGTCATCACAGTTGTTGTTGCCCATTGGTCTGGGAAGGATTGTCAAGCCATTTCCAAACAAGTTGAAGTCCATCATTCTACACTGAGAAATATTACTGACAAGACAGCTGCCACTCTTCCTAGGAGTAGACGTCTCAGATCAATGCTCATAGTTACTGTAGTTCATTATAGTAGAATGAGATGAAGACTGAATAAGTACATCTTATTTGAAAGAGCTGTCAGGAGAAAGCCTCCATCCATCCATCCATCCATTCGCATCCGCTTATCCTTTTCAGGGTCGCGGGGGGCGCTGGATCCTATCCCAGCTGTCATAGGGCGAGAGGCGGGGTATACCCTGGACAGGTCGCCAGTCTGTCGCAGGGCCAACACACAGGGACAGACAACCATTCGCACTCACATTCACTCGCACATTCACACCTAGTGGCAATTTGCATTATCCAATTAACCTATCCCCACAAGCTGCATGTCTTTGGACGGTGGGAGGAAGCCGGAATACCCGGAGTGAACCCACGCAAACACGGGGAGAACATGCAAACTCCACACAGAAAGACCCCGGCCTGATGGTGGAATTGAACTCAGGACCTTCTTGCTGTGCGGCAACAGCGCTAACCACCTTGCCATCTCAGACTGAAGTGGATGCTAAATATTAAAGTTCATTATAGTACAATGAGATAAAGACTGAATAAGTACATCTTATTTGAAAGAGCTGTCAGGAGAAAGCCTCTCCTCTCTAAAAAGAACATGGCAGCACAGCTCAGGCTTGCAAACTTGAACAAACCACAAGGCTTCTGGAACAATGTTCTTTTGACAGATGAGTCCAAAGTATGTTATGTTTGGCAAAAGCGCACAGCAAATGAAAACCAAACACAGCAAGTCAACACAAACACCTCATATTAAGACCTATTAAGGACTCGGTTTTTACCCTGATATGCAAAACCTTAGAGCCTGCAGAGGCTGCACTTTCTTTTTACAGTGACAGTATAAAGCAATAGTCAGAAACTGTACTTTTGGCCTAAATAAGCTGTTAATATCTTCATGTGATGTAAAGTTGGACTTAACCTTTACAGATATTTTTATTTGTAGTATTTTATTTTATTCTTCTGCTTTTTTGTCTGTTTGCACATTCAGGTTTTACTGTATGTGAAAAGTTCAGTTTTAGCTTGATTTTGATTGGTTAAATTATTATTATTGTTATTATTATTACTGGTCATGAAAAAAAAGCAGTTCCACTGGATAGTCTTTTGAATCCTACGTAATATTTACCTAAGGTATTCCACTTACGGTAAGTAATTAAAATGGAGCCTAGTATGAAAACGATAATAACATTTCCTCTCCCTGGTGTAGTTTTCTGTCATCTTTATTCAGACAAGTTCAGTGGTTAAGTTTGATTAATTTAATGGAGGGATTCACATCTGTGATCCCTTAATACTGTAAAAACAAGTGTCTACGATTAAGTCTATGTTGCAGAGAAGTTCGTCTCAGAAGAAATTTGCCCTCACTGAATGTTTTCGTCCTCAGTAGTTGCTGGAACCTGGTGAGGTAAACAGGATTGCATTTAACATGCAACAATAAAGATATTCTTTTCCCCCTTATTTTGTAAATTGTACTTTAGTGATCATTTCAGGACCAGCTTGGGATCTGGTTGTGAAGCAAAACAAAAAGGGCAAAGTGGGACATCCCTTGTGTTCAGTTCAATCCACTGCAAAAAAGAGTTTTATTAACAGATATACTGTACATACAAATCTATAAGTTCAATAAATAGAGATTGGCAGAATTTAACTTGATTTGCTGAGATAGAGAAGTTATTGATTTGTTGATGAGTTTCTGATGACCCATCACGGCAGAACAGAATCCCAGTGGTGAAAGGATTTAGGACTGGACAGCCTGGAATCTAGCCACTGATGGTGGTGAAGATGAAGCTTGTGACTATGGTGAGGTGGAGATGGGGACAGGTGGGTTGCATGAAGGACAGTCTGAAAGTGAGAATGACAGAGAGCACAGATTTAAACCACACAGAGTGGAGTCTGACTGGCTCAAAGAATCCAGGCAAGAAAATGATTGGACTAGAGTAATGATGTCAGTAATGAGACTGACAGCGTGTGAAAGTGGTAGTGATGTAATGAACAAACTAGTGGCAGAACAAAGAGGAAAGCAGGCAGATGAGTGATTACAGATCTTCCTCATTGAACTTACACATATGCTTCATTTGCTGAAATTCATAGCTGTTATAAGCAGAGAATGAACATGTATGGAAGTCTTGAACTCGAAAACCTTTGCTTCTCTTGCTCAGAGTATTCCATTTTCTAGTTTTCATTATCTGAAACAATCATTCTTCTATTGTGGAATGCTACTTTGTAATTGATAGAGGATGCTAACCAAGCCGTGAAATATGCGTCTTCACTTTGGGGAGTAGCTGAATTGTCTTTCACAGTTGGCTGTTCTGCTCAACAACTCATTCAGATTTCGGGGAACTAATAATAGAACTCCAAGAATAAAACATAAAACTGGATGTTTTTCCTCACAGAGTCTTCAGCTTTACTTTCCTTGAAAAGACATGCTTTCAAATGCACATCTTATTTAGCCCTGTAGTACACAATGCTGGAAAAACAGCATCAGACTTCAGACGTCCATATTTAGATCAGAATGTGTAAATGCTGCCCACGTAATAAAATGACTCTGTGTGCAAATGAACCAGACTTTTTTTTTTTTAAAACAATAAAAGTGTAATGAGAAGTGAGGTTCAATAAAGTGAAGAACTCGGGGAATTGATTCAACCAATCTCTGTGTGGCGTGATGAGTCACTCTGTCTCAGAGAATATGCACCCATACCCATGGAAGCGATTAGGAGCACTTTGTAATGATGCCTTCAACTTTGATTTATTGAAGTACAACCTGTTTTGGAGTGCGCTATATGTCTAACCTTGAAGGGTAACCAGAACCTCAGGGAATGTGACTCACAGTCTACATTCCAGAAAAGTGGAAGGGGGAAAACTTGGGGATGGGTCACAGAAACACATAAATGAAAGTGTGAATTGTGTTTAAAGAAAATGAAAAAGCAAAGTTGAAACAAAAAGGAAAGCGGTGTATTTTTACACAACTCGAATGTTTGCTTTTTGGCAACAAAAAGCCACCATGGCATCAACCAGACAGAACAAACTTCTTTTTTTCTCTATCCAATAATTACGTTTTTATGTCACCCTGTGTTGACGCTTGGAAAGTCTGTAAAGCCTGTCTGGCCCGAGTGAATCAGCGAAATCACAAGTCCTGTGATGCTGCGAGATAAAAACAATGTTGATAGCTTGTAATAAACATGCCAGGTTCTCTAAAAGCTGAAAACTCTGATGGCTGGCAGAAAGCTTTGAAGTTGGAGCTCACCTACCAACCTACCACCATCTCGCTTCCCCTCTTGTTTTGTTCTTATTAGGGAACTGGCAAAGACTCCAGGCACATCACCTAGAATTCAAATGTATGAAAAAAAGGGAATACATCAAAACCTCTGCTGTGCGTCTGCATGTATAAGAGCGTGCACCCATAGCCTACATTTATTTATCTTAGCTACACATAGCTAAAGGGATGCCTTGTTAACCAAGCAAGATGCAGACTTTCTATTTTGTCCCAGGTTGCAGAGCTTGTGACCCAGAAAGAAATCTGTGGTCTGGGGCTTTCTCTTCAGTGGTCTCTCCCTCGCGGCCTAACACGCATTCAAATGCACACAGCGGCACGTTTCAGACTGGCAGGTAATGCAGGAAGGCCAGCTTTAGAGGGCATAAAATATTCATGTGTGTCTATAAAGTGCTGGCAAGGTTCCCTGGCTCACAGGTATTGCTGCTGTCTGTGCTTCTTCATCACTGCCTGACTGCTTAGACCCTGAGGTGCTAGATTTGTCATAGGGTATGATTGGACAGTATGTGGAAGGCCCAACAGAGAGAAAGTCCCTCCGCCCCTCCCAAAGTGGTCTTCTTTTGTTCCAGGATTGCAATATCATGTGTCAGTAATATCAGGTAAGCCTGATACCGGTGTTGATGGATTAGTTCTACTAGAGTTGTAAAGGGTCTGGTCATGAACACCTGCCCAGACTGCGCCAGCGGAGAGCCGCCCTGCTTTGTGTCGCATTTACAGCCAGTGGGTCATTGTAGTCTGTGAAGAGATGTTGGTTCAAGGTCTCTTTAGTGCAGAGCAGACAAGAAGAAACATGGAGGAGTGTTGGACATGAGCACTCGAGCCTTTCTTTTCCTCCCATGAGTGTCTGTGTGGTGTTCCAGAAACTTCTAGTCATCTGAATCTCCAAAGTCAAACACAGAGGATGAGAGAGAGGGAGAGGAAGAGAGAGAGAGAGAGAGAAGAGAGAGCGAGACCCACACCACACAAGCTCGCTGACGCTCTGAGTATCTCCCTTTTACTTTGCAGCCTCCCATCACTTCCCTCTCTGTGCTGACCCACACCTGTACCTTCTCCCAAATCGGCTGATATCTTCTGGCCCCGAACTCCAATCTTAAATTAAGAAACTGATGGAGTGGAAGAAGGAGAGTTTCACTCGATAGAAGAGAAGCTGTCAGCAACAGAGTTGCTTTAAAGAAAATCGCCCGAGGGGGACAGAAACAGACGGGGACGAGCGGAGACAGGCGAAGGAGCGAAAAAGAGAGGAAGACTGCTTCAGGTGACCGAGTTGCAATGGAGGTGCACGGCATGCGCGATTAGGGAGCGCTGGGCTTTTGTTAAGGTGGATTACAAAAGTGAAAAAGCCTCCAGAACTGACCGGGACCGCCTTTTTTCTGCTTGAGTTGACGGATTGTCTCCGAATCATGAACGTGTCGCCTCCAGACCGCAGGAAAAACATGCGAGAATTGGCTCTGGAGATTGGCATCAGAGTTCTGCTTTTCGGAGTTTTCGTGTAAGTAAAGGCTCCAGCAGCTGAGTTATCTGAGAAACACTGAAAACATTCAAATTAATAATAAAAATAATAATAATGAAAAACTGCCTGGCAACTACGCGCGTCTTGGCGATGACATTCATTTTCGTCACTGATGTTATACATATGCCTTTCCATTATTTCGACACAGAAGTGTTGTGTTCAGGTTTATGTGCCGCGGCGTGGTGCTGAACGAACAGGTCCCCGTGCTTGTGTGTGTGTGTGTGGCGGGAGCTGCGGTTCAGCAGCGTGGACAGACCGCTGTCAAACCAGCAGCAGACCGACGCTGTGGTTAACAGGTTGCAAAAAACAAAACAAACAAACAAAAAAAAACCAACTTAAATCTCCACCAGAATAGACTTTCTGTTATGAGCGCGCTCTGTACTGACTCTTATGAAAGAACTAGTATTTAGTTTCTTTGGATCACAGCCGGTTAGAGAGCTGCAGCGACAGCTCATCTGACCGTTTCACTAGACACGACACAGTAATCTAACTAAGCACACAATGATGAAATGATACTTTGCCCCCCTTTTTTTCTGTGAAGCTTCTTCCTCGCAAGCAAAAACTAACATAAATAGATTATAATTGTTTGTCTATCTTGGAGCTTTTAAGCTCCAGGTGCATCATGATTTTATCATTTACCATTTTGCTTATTTTTATGCTCGATATCATCCCAGTTGAGCTACGAGTCCCGATATCTACAATGCATCCCCTTGCTGCATCTTTTCCATTTATGGGAAAATAAAAGAAGAAGGAAAAAAAAAGAAGAAGACGCTCCTCTGATTTTGGAGTGTGTAGACACAGTGCGTGCATTCCGTATGTGTCATTAATATCTATCTCTTGGCTAAGTGGTCCAACTCTGTGTGTGCTCTCACAGCAGACGGATTATCCGGCCAACAAGAGCCTGATGGTGTGTCCTGATTGTGTTTGACATGGATAAACTCAGATAGAGAGATGAAAAAAATGCATAAAGTATCTTGGATATGCCCTTTGTATATTTGAATGTGATAGGCTCTAGGATTTGCTTCTGTGAATCTGTGCCACATTGAAAGAAAAATGCAGTTTCACACAATATAATCTTCATCATCATCACGAGGCAAGTGTTGTATTGTAGCACAGAAGCCCCAGCCACAAAGCACTTGATCACCTTAATGAAGTGAGTTTTACTCCCCATATTCCCTCTACACTGCACAGAGCTTTAATCTGCTTCTGATAACACTCAGTCTCCCCCATCAGTACACTTGATCTACCCCTAATAGGATATTAAGAGCAGGATGGTTACCAAGCATCACGTTCTTCTATGAGACAGTGCACACACACAGACATGCACTGCATGTTGTTCAGCTTTGGGAAGGTTGTTACTTTCCTGCTGGGCTACATTTGATACCGATACCTTGGATTAAATAGAATTAACTAGTGACAAAGCTGGTGAACCAAGAAGCCATAGAAGCCAGATTCCTTTGTTTAGTGTTCATTTTGATTTGATGGATACAGAGTGCCAAATTTTAAGAGCAAGTTTCAATCGTGTATTCAGAGAAGGGAGAATTTGATCTTCTGCGTTTCTTTGGGGCTCGAAGTTATTGTTGTATCGAACAAGTTTTATTTCAGCAGACCAGATAGAGTCGCCCTCTGGCCTCGAAGGGCAGCGGATCCTGTTCGTATCTAACCTCGAAGACTGTGGTGAAGGCAGGATAATTGGGGTCAACTAGTTTCTGTTGTTTTCTCCGCTGAAGGTGTAGAGGACAGGTTTTGGCTGTCGCTATCCGTGCCTGCTGTGCGGTGTAGGCTTGGTGTAGGTGTAATGCACTGTATTTTTATCTTGGGAAGAAAACGACAGTCTCATCTGTGCATGTTTGCCAGGGAGATTTACCAGTCGTCTTAAATTTAGTTTCACAACTTGGTGTTTTCTTCCTCTGCAGCTCACTCTTGAATTTGACAAACTGGAAAGAAAATGTAGAAAAGATTTTTGCTCATTTTGCTGTTCATATTCTTTCATAATTGTGAACATGTACCGAGGGGAAATGAATGAATTCATCCTGAAGTAGGTCTAACGAGCAGATATGAATGCATCAGAGGTGTCTTTCCCATATGAAGGTTTGGTAATTCGGTTTGTCTTTGATTCTGATTAAATAATGCTGACTGTGGCAAGGAAGTTATCCTCTCTGCTTGACTGCCCACCCACACAAACAGTGGACTTTAATCCTAAGAGGCTTGAAATCTCTGCATTATTCACATCCAAATTTTTCCAAAGACAGCCTGCCTTTAAGGGAACGTTACTTTCTATTTGCCCTTGCTTGCCAAGCTGCTGTCTGTTCCAAGCCTCGGGAGATGCAGTGACCTTAGTGAGAGGCTGAAAGTGTGACTTTGGGTTGGCCCTGTGCTATGAAACCACTAATGCCATGCAGTCATCATAGGTTAGCACCCCAGGAGTCACGCATGTCTTATTCTAAAGGGATATGATCTCTGACATTAGGCAAAGTATAAAACAAGAGAAACACAAATAAACACAAAGATAAAGTCCCTTTTTAAAAAAAAAAAAACTCTAGTTAAATGCTCAGCAAAGAAGGAGAGGATAATGAGATTGGTCTTATTTCCCTTTCCTTGTAATCCAGAGCGCAACAAGCAAGAGCTTAGACAAATACCAAGGACTCATTTCTTCCTTGAGTGGTTGTGTGACAGAGCTCGTGTCCTCAATCAAGCAATACAAGCTTGAATTTTGTCAGTGTGTTTGTCCCGAAGCTCATAGTCGGACAATTGAATAAGCACGTCCCATAAATACCCGAACACTGCTTGCAAGCAGAACAGGCGACAAAAGCAAGAAAGACAGAGACAAAAAGAAAGAGACAGAAGAGGAAGATAAGATGGAGGACACACAGTTAGGGAGATCTAGATTGTTGAGAGATTTTCAAGATTAAGACCTGAGGCTCAGAAAATAGATAGGCACCATAACAACCGTGAGAACCCGTATCAAAGCAATCTAAAAGCCTCTTGATTGCCCAGAGAAGATGGCTGCTATTTTACAGGCTGTCATACACAGCAAAACAGAGTAGATCTGTTTGTGCCAGAAGCAACAATTTGGAACCAGGCAGAAATTACTTATTTATTGAAGAAAATTATGGTGATAAAAAAGGATTATTCTTAATTGCATGCATTGGTAATGAGGCATACTAATGTGTGATCTGAAGCTGGCATCAGCCATTAGATCATTTTTTGATATGCAGTGTCATGAAAAACTATTTGCCCCCTTCCTGATTTATTTTTTTAGTATTTTTCATTAGTATTTTTTGTATATCTGTCACACGTACATGTTTGAGAGCAAAAGGTTTTTAATATTCGACAAAGATAATCCGGGGAAATACAAAATGCACTTTTTAAATATTTCTTAAATGAAAGAAACTGTCTACACCCCCCTATTCATATGTGGAAAAAGTAACCGCCACCTCGTGTTAAATCATGAAATAACTGCGTAACCACAATTTTTGGAAAGCTGAGTCACTCACAGGCCTGATTACTGCCAGGCACGTTGAATCAAGAAGTCCTTTAACAGAATCTGTCTGATGTAGGCTAAAAGATACCAAAACGCAACCATGATCTAAGAAACTCTGGAGGAGATGAGAAACAAAAACTTTGACAACAGTCACTCTGGAAAGGGTCACAAAGCCAGTATTTAAGGCTCTGGGACTCTAACCATGGTGTGAGCCATTATCCACACATGCAGAAAACTTGGAGCAGCAGTGAATCTTCCCAGGAGTGGCAAGCCTACCAAAATTACTCAACAACTCATCCAGGAGGTCACAAAAGAACCCAGAACAGCATTTAAAGAACTACAGGCCTAACTTGCCTCAGTCAAGGTCAGAGGTCTTGTTTTACATTTGCCAAAAAAACTCCTTGATGATCACCAAGACTTTTGGGAAAATGCTCTCTGTACTGACGAGACAAAAGTTGAACTTTCTGGAAGGTTTTTGTAATATAGCATTCGATGGTCTGATGATCTGGGCAATTTTGCTGCTTCAGGACCTGGAAGACTTACCATAGTTCTAAAAAATTGCTCTCTATCAGAAAATCCTGAAGAAGAATATCTGACCATCAATTCATCCCCTGAAGCTCAAGCACACTTGGTTTATTAAACAGATTTAAATCTGAGATCCTTAAACAGGCCCCTCGTGTTCAAAAAACCTCCAATATAACAGAACTAAAACACCTCTGCAAAGAAAGTGGGCCAAAGTGACGTGAAAATTAGTCATAGCCTGTTATCACAACTGGCTGATAGATTTAGGAGGCAGTTTCTTTTTCACACAGGGCCAGATAGGTTTGGATTACTTGTTTCCCTTAATAAATAAAATCATAATTTAAAAACTGCATTTTGTATTTACTCGGGTTATCTTTGTCTAATATTAACATGAGTTTGATGCTCTGAAACATGAAAGTGTGACAAATATGCATAAAACTAAGAACTCAGGAAGGGGGTAAAATGCATTTTCACAGCACTGTAGTTGCTGTCAAATGAGGTTAGATGCAAGTGTATTGAAATAACACAATTCATCCCTCAAAACAGTGACTGCACATCATTCCCCATCTCAGAGGAAAGTTTAGGCAGTAGCGAGATACAGCCCAGAGCGTTAGCCAGTCTCAGAGATGATGGGGAGGAGCAGAGTCTTGAAAGAAACTTGGACTTTTTGAGAATAAACAGATTGTTTAGTCAACACGTCTGTTGGATTAAAGGTACTTTCAGCTGCTCAATATTTTCCCGAGGGTGGATCTGCATGTTTGATTTGGCAGAGATTTTTCACCATTTTACACCAGATGCCCTTCCTGACGCTATCCTCCCGTTTATCTGGGCCTGTGATCCCCTGAGGCTGGGTTTATTTCTCCTGCCGGTTATAAACTAGGGATCTTTCACGTGTAGAAGTGAACGTGTTATCGGATTAATGGTTAAAAAGATAGACAGAAAAAAAAGAGCGTTGCAGAGTTTAAACTAAGCTGTAATCCTGATATAATTAGTCCTGGTTGATTACCATGACTGCAGTTTAATGATACAACAATAATTCTTTAAACATCAAACACAAGTGGAAATACAGGTGACTCTGTTTTTAGTGCAATTAGCTCACTTTGGTTTTATAAAGATGTCTGATCTGATCTAGATCTGATCTCACGCAGCACATAGTACAAAGAGCCGTTGTGCACAGCGAATCACAGCGCCGATGGTGACCCTGTAGAGGAGGATTCAGCCAGTCACCTACAGCTCTTCATCTAACCACTCCTCTAACTGTGCCCGCTCCGTCTCGTTCCATTAAAAATTTAATGGACCGCTAAAAAAAAAAGAAAAAAAAGATTGTTGATAAGCAGTCATAGTCAGCACTTACTTCAGTGCAAAACACATTGCAGTTTTTAAATCTTTCATAATTAATCCCTCATGTTTTGCCAGTCCAACGCTTTTAATGTGAGGCAGCATATTCTCTTTACATTAGCAGTAGCTTAATACTCTTACTTGGCAGTCTCCTGGTCCTCGTTTGAAGAGAAATAACAATAGACGGCGAGGCTGTTATCAGTGGTGTGGAGAATTTTTTTTTGTTTTTAATTACATGCATGCATAGTTTTCTTGTGCAAGAATACCCTCTGTGCTTGGAAAATCTAAATTCTGCACGGGTCTTTTCGTTGCATCCAACAAACATTACATTACATCAAGAGTGATTATAGAATGTAAATGAAAAGGAGCTGAAAAAAAAAGCTATAATCAAAATGGGGGTCTGAGATCATGAAAGCATTAATGTAATAAAAGATTATAACTTTAAAGTGGTATGGACACTAAAATATTCTTGGCCTTTCTCCCGAACTCCACTCACAGAAACGGTAGAAATAGTGTAATTATTTTAATATAAGATGTCAGTAAAGAGATTTTTACCCAGAGGGCCACAGGTGTGAGTGCCAAAGCCATAATATAAAGTGCTGAATTTTAATCCTTGTAATCAGAAAGAGACGACCCCCAAAATAGACACAGTAAGTCTGCAGCTTTGCAGCCTTCAGCTCTTCGTTTTATTCATCTGTCTATATGGTTTAGTCCAAACGCTTTTTCCCCACGGGCAAAATTTCTAAGTAAACAAGATCACTCCTGCACAGTACACAGTGGGTAATGGCAAAGAGAGGGAGTAAATTCTGCAGTCCATTAAGTCCAGTGTGGAGCATTTAGACTCAGATACAGTGTTCAGAATTTGGATGACTGAACTAGAAATACAGACGAGCAAGAATTGGGGTAGCAAACGTTGACTGGTGAGAAAGAGGACTCCAGAGGGATGCTGCTGTTGTACTATTTGCCTGTATACATATTTATTATGTTTGGCTGTGGACAAACATGACTTCTCAACACTGACACATCGCCGTCTTCAGTCATCTGCCATTTGTGTAAATCTCATAATACCCGTCTTAATAATTAGAATATATTCTCCTCGCCTTAATTTTTCCTGCTACCACATTTGAAGCACTGAGTCACGGGTCATCCAATCTGTGACCCTCATTATCTTTGAGATGAAGAAAGAATTGAGATTGCATGTTTGACTACTGACTGTAGCAAGGCACTGAAATACTTCCTGACTCGATAACACAAACAGACCGAGTCAACAAGCGGTGACTGAACCAGTGTGACCTCAGTAGTGTTCTCTTTATACATCTTTGTCTGAAGAGCCCAGGGAGAGCACCCAATGTTGTGCTTGATTGTATAAGCTATATTCGACACAGTAACTTAATCCCTAAATGTGCGGGTTTAATAAAGTGGCAGTTTATTCAACAGTTTCGAATTAAACCAAAAAACTATATGAGTGAAAATACAAAAGAGACAACGTCAGACTATGTGAGGTAATTTTAAAAAGAAATTGCATTTTGGATGCGATTGTGATTATTGACCATGGTGAATTGGGAATCTGAGTGGTGTGAGAAGATTTGAGAAAAGATTAGCAGAAGGAAAGCTCTATTAGCAAACGAGGCAGATGCTGCAGCAAAAAATATCCATGAATCCAGCGAGAGCAGAGGCAGCTGACTGTCACACCAAGACCAGGGAATCCCTGACAGCTCAGTCTGTCACCGCTCTAAGCTACTCTGGCATTTCATTCTCCACAATCGTTTGATCAGCTCATTATGTCTTGCTGTCCCTGCTGTCATTTTTCCAAACCCGTATCTTTATCCCTCCATGGGTAGCAGATTGCTCAGTTACTCTCTGTGTGTCCTTTACACCAGTCTGCCTTAAAGGGGTACTGCAAGTCGCTTTGTGAAGATTGCCTTGTGGGTCAATTTATCTGTTAGATGAAATTTACTGTAAGAAAAAAAAGTCAAACAGTACTATGCAACAGTCTTGAGCTGCCCTTCATTTCTTTATTTTCTGGTAGGAAAATTAATCAGAACACATGCAAACATACACAGAGATACAGTATAAAAGGAAAAAACTGGGTTTGTACAGTTCTTATGAGCTTGAAGATGAATATTTAGTTTGACCACATATGAACTCTCTTAGGCGGCCTTGTTTCTCTGTCAAGCTGATTCAACACTACTTCAGTAAAGTTGAGGTCCGGGCTCTGGGGAGACCAAATCCATGACTGATAGTGTTCATGATGGTTTTTCAATTCAGTTCAATTCAATTTTATTTATAAAGCGCCAAATCACAACAACAGTTGCCTCAGCTCGCTTTATATTGTAAGGTAGACCCTACAATAATACATACAAATAAAAACCCAACAATCATATGACCCCCTATGAGCAAACACTTTGGTGACAGTGGGAAGGAAAAACTCCCTTTTAACAGGAAGAAACCTGAACCAGGCTCAGGGAGGGGCGGCCATCTGTGGCAACTGGTTGGGGAGAGAGAAGGAAGACAGGATAAAAGTCATGCTGTGGAAGAGAGACAGAGATTAATAACAAGTATTTTTCAGGTGTTTTTCTGTCCAGGTATGCCTTTACTGCATTGGCAGTGTGTTTGGAATCACTGTAGTGCTGCAAAATGAAGATGTTCTGAATCTGATGCTTTTCAGATGGTACTGCACGGTGGATCAAAATCTGATGCTACTTCTTGTGTTCATAATTCCATCAAGATCCACTGGCACCATGACCATGACACAGCCTCCAGTGTTTTACTGGATTCATCACTTCATAAGACCTGTTTTAACTGATTAACATTCCAGTTCTTCTGTAATTAGAAATACTTTAGCATTTTCTCCCTATAGCCTAAACCAATGGCTAAAATTGGTTCTTTGCTAAGTTGTCTGTTTTGTGCTTCATCCCTTGAGTTAGGTGCCTTTTTTATGCTCGTAACAGTGATTCATAGGTCAGTGTTAAAAGAGGATTAACAAACAATAAAATATTGCCCGGTCTTCAGGTACAAGGACTGAAAATGAATAAAAAAAACAATATTTTATGAATGTCAAACTCTCATCTTTGACACGTTTCATGGATTCAGCTAAATAAACTGGAAAAATTATGTGATGTGACAGTGGCTTTTATTGGACGTGGCAGCTAACACATTCATGTTCAGTTGGATTCATAGGTCAGTGTTAAGTGGCCAAAAAACCAACAAAAAACCCATCAAAACAAAACAAAGAAAGAGAAAAAAACTATTGCCTGAAAATAGTCAAGTACACGGAATTAAAATGAGCAAAATACCTGCCAAAGTCCAAAGAAAACCTTTTGAAAGACCTTCAGAAAGCCTGGAGAACTATTGCTCTTTCAGTGCACTTTAAAGAATTACAAACAAATATGGCTTCTTGGAAAGAAAACATTAAGAAATGAGGCTCAAGACTTTTGCACATTACTGTAGGAGAAGCAGAAAAACCCTTATTCTAGTTAACAATAAATCAGATTACAGATTTTTGAGTTATTTTTTGTCGTGAATTTACGACATCTGAAAACAGTTCCAACTTTTACATCCACTCTGAGTTCAATGTTGTTGTCATGCGCCTTAATAATTTATCATATAGCACAGAGTTGCACTTTTCCTCCCAAATCTAATTCCCAGCCTTCCCACTGCTCGTATTACAAAGTGAAAATAATAAACTTAACCAGTTTCCATCATTGTACTGGGGGGGTCTTAAAAGTCAAAGAAGAATCTTGTAAAAACTACAGTAACAGCAGGGATTGTGTTTTACATGTGGAGTTTTCAGCTGGAAAAACAAAACAAATACTGGAATGTAACCACTGTTCAGAATTATGAGCTTTTATATTTTCTTATTCTTAGGGAAAAGCTCTTACTGCAACATGGTATTGTGTTCTGGTATTGCAATTTCACCATTGTAAAATATGAATGTCAATCTCAGTTCTAGCCGTAAACAAATCTTAATGTTAAAACTGTTCCTTTTGTCAAATAAAGCGGCTCAGCAATCAGGTTGAAGCTCAGAGGGTGCAAATGATGGAGCTGTAATGATGTTATGAAGATAAACTGCATCTCATTATTTGTTCATTTTGTGCTTCCATTCTGTTCATCTGAACATTTTCTCTAAAACTTTAAAGTTTCCCCATTATTTTAGAAGTATTTGAACCATGACTGGTGCTCGGTAGATGTAGGCTGTGATGAGGGGCAGTGCTGTGGCGCTCTGAGGTGTGGAAGTGCGGAAGTGACAGCTTCTGTCAGAGTGGAGAGGAAGGTCCCCTGCACTGAGTTACACTTCCTCCCATCACGACGTTTCTATTCTTATACCTCCCCCTGTCACTTCATCGTTTTATTGCCCCTTTCTTAGGTGATTTTTTTTTCAGCCTCCTCTGTATTACTGTCATTTTCAGCATCATACTCTTATCTATATACAAAGACAGATGAGGGGCTGAGAAGATGAAAGAGCCTCCCGCCAACACACACACTAGCACATTTGGCAGTCTCCTGGCCCAAATCTTAAAATATATAACAAGCATGCTCCTCTCCTTCTGGAGAAGCCTTCATCACGTCTGTGTGTGTGTGTGTGTGTGTGTGTCCCTCAAGCCCCAAGCTTTTGCTGTCAGACCACTTTTTCCTTGATGAGTATTCTGTGATTTCCTTTAGAGAATACTGCAGAGTAACTGCTCACTTTTTGCCACTGTAAGGTGAATTTGTGGACAGTGTGCGTGTCATAGTTGAAGGGAAGAAACTTACATGTATATTTTGAAATCTGTCATAACTTTAAAGTAGAATGATAAACTCTATCATTCACCCATTTTCTTCCACGTATGCAATTTAGGATCACGGGCAGGCTGAAGCCCAGCTACCGTAGCACAGGAGGTGGGGTACACCCTGGACAGGTCAGCAATCTGTCACACTAATTTAGGTTCTTTTGACTGTGATAAGTACCTGGAGGGATCCCACGCAGACATGGGGAGAACATGCAAACTCCACACAGAAAGGCCAGATCATGGATTTGAACCGAGAACCTTTTTGCCAAGTGTTAAAGAAAAAGAAAGCCAAGTAATAATGAATGAATAAGTAACGAATAACACTGCGTTCCAGCTCACTAGATCAGAAATACAAATAAACAAAGTCTTTTCTTTTAACCTTTTCATTCTTTCTTTATTCTTCAACACTGTGGTGAACACAAAAGAAAAACAAATATTTGTATAATAAGATTTAATGGTGGCACAAACTGTAGCATTACAATCTAATGAACTGGATTATGCAATAATATTCTGCACCCTTGAGATACATAAAGCTACTTTTCCAGTTGAGTTTCTGTTTTCAGACAGTCCCTCTTAATATATAGAATTACAGGATACCCACAGATACTGGTTCATAATTCTGTTGTAAAGGTGATAGGACTAATCGATAATGACTGGATCGAGACAGCTACTCTAAAAATCACATGCAATTTATCATCCAGCTGTCAACAGACTCAAGCTCAGTCTAACTTAACCTTTTCATGTGTAAATGCTGCATACCAAGGTGCTCAGTTCAATTAATTATGCTGATTAGACCTTGTCACAAGACTTTGAGGTTAAAGACAGCTTGATTGAATTGTCCTTGACTCTAATTAGTGAGACTGAATGTGTATGAAATTCTGACCTCTGTGTTTCCAGTATATTCAATAGCTAAATTAAGTTGGCATTTTCTTCTACATACAGTAGTTCAACCATCATGAAGTGTAGGAACTGAATATTGTTGCCAAACATAAGAACTTAGCCTTTTTAACTCTTCTGATATTCTGTTTGTCAAAACAGGACCTACAATTACAGGTACTAGTAATCAAAGATGTTTTAATGATTAATGCCAGTGAACCAGGATGCACAAAGCCAGGGTTCTTTAACCCTAACACACCTACATGTATCTGTAATACACATCAATGCAACCTAAGATCAAAATAATTTAATATAATTGTTTAGAATGAAAGTACATCTGAAATGACTTCCAAACAAAAGACAGCAGTTAAAGGCCAGAGTAAGCCCACCAGTGGCTCCAATTATTTTGGCTGATTAGAGTGTAGAGTGCTTCTCCAGTTTTGGTGTGTGTGTGTGCAGTCACGCTTGATCAGCATCTCTCTCACTCCCTGTTTGCTTCGCTGTCTTTAATATCCTTATTAATGCACAATATGAAATGTCCTGTGGGTTTGGGTTTTTTTTTGCCATTTGAAGTGTTTATATTTTGGGGTTTAGCTTCCTTTTGTTTAGTATTTCTGGTAATTCAGGTAAGTAATTTAGTAATTTTATTTAGAATTTATTAGTGCTGTCAGGGTTAATGCATTAACGTGTTAAAACGTGCTAATCCGCATTAGCGTGTTAACGCAGATCAATCCGTGTAAAGGGTTAGTCGGTGTTAACGCGTCATCACGACTGATGTGATGAACATTTAACCCATCTGGAGCGCAGACTGACTCAAAATCCCTGAAATGTCTCTGTCAACGCATTTCGGGCAGTTTGTCCAAAGTTTGTCAATTCTGTGCTCCAGATGGGTTGAGTGTGTTAAAATATTTAATCGTGTTAAACATTATGACAGCGTTAACGTGTGTAACCCCTTACCCATACACGGATTGATCTGGGTTAGCGCGTTAATGCGGATTAGTCCGTTTTAACGCATTAACGCTGACAGCACTAGAATGTATGTTTTTAGGTTTTTGTGTTCTTGTGGTTTATTAATATTTGATTCCTTGTGTTTACTTTTTTCTTGCCTTCTCTTTGTAATGTGATTCTCCATTCAGTTACAGTTTCAGCTGTGTCTTGTTCCCCCGGTGTTTCCACTTCTCTTGAAGTATTGTATTGCTCAAGGTGTGTCATGGGCTTTACAATTAAAAGTGTGCTTTGTTTCAATCCTGGATGGTTGGATAGGATTCATATTGATTTCCACTCAATTGTTGTAAGCAAGGAAATCCAACCCTCACTTTCGCATGTTTGTTTAAAAATAGCATCGTCAATGGCCAGTATAAAAGGAATTTCGGTCGATAACACTGTGTTCGCCCTAGCTTCTCCTTATCAGAGTTTCATTGACTAGAGGAAAGAAAACCTTTCACTAGGATTAATGATTAACTCCTGAATGCGAGTAGGAACCCACAGCTATTGTTTGGAAATTTAAAAAAAAATGAAGTGATTCCATTTTCTTGTACGTGGCCATTGATTCTAAATAAAAGATGGATGGAGCTATTTCAACAGCTCCTGATTTGAAGCCTCAAGCTTAGCATCTCGTTGTTTTGAAAGTGGACATGATGACAGATGGATGGTCTGACTACAGCTGGGCTCCTCAAGCTCATACAACAGGAACTTGAATTTGCCCCTCCCAAGCATGTCATCCTTCTTGACACTAATCGGGACCATAATTGCAAAATCATGTTGTATTCACTAAGTCCTGAAACTAGTAATCAAGGCCATAAACTCATTGGGACAAATGTTTATTAAATTAACAAATAAATAATCCATAGATTTTTATATTGTCAGACTTCTTTTTGCAACAAGTGGAGTCACAATCCCACTCGCCACTAGAACGAAAGCATTTTTCTTCATTGGTTTCACTTTTCAGATCTGCACATGATATATTATTCAGGGTCTCCACAATAACAATCTTCAAGAAAATGAAAAACAAAGTCATTTTTCTGAAGTGGAAAGAAAATCACATTGAAGATAAGATTCACAACAGAAAACAACAACAAAAATACCCACGAAATACTATTAAACAAATCTGAGAAAGCAAAGTAAAAGTATTACAGTGTGACAACACTGAATATATAGACTTCACAGATAGGAGATGTATCATTATTATCCTTCAGATCCATAAAAATGCGGCATCCCTCTGTGTGTGTGTATCCATGTTTGTACAAGCAGTGGACCTCATCTCCCGATGCTTTCACACTGAGTGGTATTTGCAAGGGTTTTGTACACTCACTCTTCCTTTGAATGAGCAAAAAAGCTGCACTCTCCTTTATGTTGCTGTCAACTTTAACATTTACTACAATGAGCAATAAGCATGACGACAGGGATAAATGTTAGCTGTGTGTTCCAATCCCACATCTGTGTCCAATCTGTGTGAGCGATTTCTGTCGAATTCTTTCCACCTCCCTCCCTTTTCCCTTGTCTTTTTCTCTAATGCTCCAAGCATGGTTACCTTTACGCTTAACTTAATAAGCTCTGCACACACACACACACACACACACACCTAACAAATTGTCTGAACTAAGCACAAAACTTATTAACTTCTGAGGTGATTGCCAATGGCAGCTATTCAGCCTGCTAAATTCATGATGTGTCTGTATAGGTTTTTTCTCATAAATATAATCATCAGATTCAAAGAAGAATGCAGTGAAACCTTTTATATTAAAACATTTCAAGGTTGGCTGATATTCACATCCAGAAATGCATACACTATTATATATTGTACATATATTTATTAGTTTCAGGTCGGCCATTCTTGTATTTTGCTCGTTTGTGTTGTTGTGTTTGCACATCTCTGTTGCTTGTGGGGCTCGCACACAAGAATTTCACTCGCATGTGCTGTGCCAGTGTGCCTGCACATGTGATGTGACAATAAAAGTGATTTGATTTGATTTGATTTGATAAATACACTCACGTAATTCCTATGTACATTCACCCATCAGTGGATGTGGTTTAACCAAAGGTCACAGGATAATTATATAGAACTGTAGTGAGAGTTGCTTGGATAAAAATGTATTAGATGTACATTAGATATGAATTTTATTAGATTAGATTCTTTTTCTTTTTAGGGCCAAATTTAGGGCTAGGGTTTTTTTCATTAATGTAACAAAGTTACAAAGACTCCCTGGCAGCCATCGCCCTTTTTCTTCTTCTTTGGGTTGTTCCCTTTAGTGGTTGCCACAGTGGATCATCTGCCTCCATCTAACCCTGTCCTCTTTTGTCACACCAACCCTTTACAGGTCCTACTTCACTACATCCACGAATCTCCTCTGTGCTCTTCCTCTTTTTCTCCACAGTTGCAGCTCTATATTCATATCATTTTTTCCACAATATTCCCACTATCCCTCCTCTGCACATGTCCAAACCATCTCAGCTTTGCCACCCTATCTTTATCTCTAAAACGCTCGACCTGAGCTGTCCCTCTCATGTACTCATTTTTCACTCTTCCTGCTGTCCTTCTGTCCCACATTAAGTTTAAAAGGTTATTTTCATGTCAGCTACTTAAGTCTTTCTGAAACGTCTGTGAAGGTTCTCAGTCATCCAGGTCATCGTAGTCAAAGGAGCTTGCAAAGAAAAGCGTTTGGACTTCTTTAAGTTACTTGAAGACGTTTCACCTCTCATCCGAGAAGCTTCTTCAGTTCTAAGGTCAAATGGTGGAGAGTCCCAGATATAAACCTAGTGGGAGTATCCCCCCACAGAGGGACAAAAGGACCCCCTGATGATCCTCTAATCGCCTGAGCCAAGGTGTGAAACTGGGTGTGGGTCCCAATCAGCCAGAGTTTCGGGTGAGTTCATTGTGAAACCTGGCCCCACCTTATCATGCGAATTCCTGAGGTCAGATGGCCCAGGATGTGAGTGGGTGTTAAGGCGTCTCGGAAGGGATCTCAAAACTGGATTATAGATGGCAGAGAGTTGGTGTCGTAAACCCCCGCCTCTGTTCAAAGATGGTCGCTCACAGTGGACATAGATGGCTTCTTTCACTCCTCTTTCAAACCATCTGTCCTCTCTGTCCAAAATGTGAACATTGGCATCCTTGAAAGAGTGTCCTTTATCCTTAAGATGCAGATGGACAGCTGAGTCTTGTCCTGTGGAGGTGGCTCTTCTGTGTTGTGCCATGCGCTTGTGAAGTGGCTGTTTGGTCTCTCCAATGTAGAGGTCTGGGCATTCCTCGCTGCACTGTACAGCATACACCACATTGTTAAGTCTGTGTTTTGGCGTTTTGTCTTTCGGGTGAACCAGTTTTTGTCTGAGCATGTTGCTGGGTCTGAAATGCACCGGGATGTCATGCTTGGAGAAGCTTCTCGGATGAGAGGTGAAACGTCTTCAAGTAACTTAAAAAAGTCCAGACGCTTTTCTTTGCAAGCTCCTTTGACTACGATGACCTGGATGACTGAGAACCTTCACAGACATATTGCCGTACATTTTGGGAGGAACACCCTTCACCTGGTGCAGGAGTATGAAAGGGAATCAAGGAAACTAGCGGATTATAGGAACCATCTCCGTTTCAACCTAAGATGTAGACAGAGCAGAGTTGTTCCTAAGAGCCTGCCCCTTGGATCCACTGTCAGGGGATACAGAGCAGACTTGATTCTACAGAGAGCACAAAATCACCTTTTAAGTGAAAGGATAAGACAGGTCCATTTCACCATAGATGCCCTCCAGATCAAGATCAGCCAGACCCTGCAGGAACTGGAAATCCTTCTACCCTCTCCAATCTTAGAGAAGGTTTACAAGTTTGTGGACAAGGCTCAGCGGGCCCAACACTCTAAAGGAAAAGAAAGACAACGCAGGAAATTTCACACCTTGCTTTCAAAAACACACACTCCTCATCCTGAACCTACACAACCCAGAGAAGAAAACACACCTGAAGTCAGTCAGGAGAAATGGGTTAAGAACTTTTCAGACAGGATTCTCACTGAACCTGAAAAGAGAGTATTAGCCAAAGGACTCAATTTTGCCATTTCTCCACAACAGTTGCCCATAGTGGACCTCATCACAGCCACAGAATCTGCCATACGGATTAATAAATTATCACAGACAGAAGCAGAGCAAATCAGGATGAAAGTCTCAGCCACGCTCTCCAGTGCCAAAGTCCCTCCATCCAACCTCACAACACAGGAAAAGAAGGCCGTCGCTTCCCTGAGCAAAGACCACAACATCACTGTTTTACCAGCTGATAAGGGAAGATGCACCGTGGTCCTAAACACTACAGATTACCATACAAAGATCACTACTCTCCTCAGTGACAACAATACCTACGAAGCCTTAAAGCGAGACCCCACAAGCAGCTACAAAAAGAAAGTTATAGCTTGCCTTCAAGACTTTGAAAAAGACAAAATTATTGACCGCCTTACATATCACCGCCTTTACCCAGGGGATGCCATACCCTGCATCTACGGACTTCCTAAAATCCACAAGGAAGCTGTCCCACTCAGACCCATAGTCAGTAGCATAAACTCAGCCACTTATAACATTGCTAAACACCTTGCTACCATCCTTGCTCCTCTCGTGGGGAACACCCCACACCACATCAAGAACTCCACCGACTTCACCGACAAGGTCCAGAAACTTACCCTGGATCCAGATGAAACCATGGTGTCCTTTGATGTAGTCTCTCTCTTCACTTGCATACCCACCACGGAGGCCGTGGAGACTGTCAGAAAACGACTACAAGAAGACAGCTCCTTGGAGGACAGGACCAACTTCACACCCGATCAGATTTGCACACTGTTAGACCTCTGCCTCACCACTACATATTTCAAATACAACGAAGGCTTTTACAGACAAAAACATGGCTGTGCCATGGGCTCCCCCGTGTCACCTATTGTAGCCAACCTTTACATGGAGGAAGTGGAAAGGAAGGCTCTTGGCTCTTTCAAAGGAAGAGTACCCAGCCACTGGTACAGATATGTGGACGACACCTGGGTCAAAATCAAGACACAAGAAGTGGAATCCTTCACTGCGCACATTAATGCTGTGGATAAAAACATCAAGTTCACCAGGGAAGACACAAAGGACAACTGTTTGCCTTTCCTGGACTGCGCTGTGCACATTGAAGAGAATGGCAACCTTAACATCGAAGTTTACCGGAAGCCCACACACACGGACCAGTACCTCCTCTTTGACTCCCATCACCTGCTGGAACACAAACTTGGAGTAATTAGGACACTACACCACCGGGCAGAACATGTTCCCTCTAAGCCTGAAGGAAAAAAGAAGGAACACACACATGTAAAGGAAGCACTCAAAACGTGCGGCTATCCTAAATGGGCGTTCTTAAAGTCAGCAAAGAGGCACAGAAAAGAAGACCAGACACCAGCGAGGGAGGATAAGAAGGACAGACGCAACAACATTGTCATCCCCTATGTAGCCGGTGTATCAGAAAAACTCAGGAGAGTTTTCTCCAAGCATGACATCCCAGTGCATTTCAGACCCAGCAACACACTCAGACAAAAACTGGTTCACCCGAAAGACAAAACGCCAAAACACAGACTTAACAATGTGGTGTATGCTGTACAGTGCAGCGAGGAATGCCCAGACCTCTACATTGGAGAGACCAAACAGCCACTTCACAAGCGCATGGCACAACACAGAAGAGCCACCTCCACAGGACAAGACTCAGCAGTCCATCTGCATCTTAAGGATAAAGGACACTCTTTCAAGGATGCCAATGTTCACATTTTGGACAGAAAGGACAGACGATTTGAAAGAGGAGTGAAAGAAGCCATCTATGTCCACTGTGAGCGACCATCTTTGAACAGAGGCGGGGGTTTACGACACCAACTCTCTGCCATCTATAATCCAGTTTTGAGATCCCTTCCCAGACGCCTTAACACCCACTCACATCCTGGGCCATCTGACCTCAGGAATTCGCATGATAAGGTGGGGCCAGGTTTCACAATGAACTCACCCGAAACTCTGGCTGATTGGGTCCCACACCCAGTTTCACACCTTGGCTCAGGCGATTAGAGGATCATCAGGGGGTCCTTTTGTCCCTCTGTGGGGGGTTACTCCCACTAGGTTTATATCTGGGACTCTCCACCATTTGACCTTAGAACTGAAGAAGCTTCTCGGATGAGAGGTGAAACGTCTTCAAGTAACTTAAAGAAGTCCAGACGCTCTTTCTGAAACATCAAAGATAAGCATTAAGTAATGTTGGCTAGAATTACACTTCTTTCTAGAGCAGCGATTTTGAAGAATCACCAGTAGCAAGTGGCTTAAAAAGAAGAACATTTTGTCAACATGGTGGAAATATGTTATTTCTAAACATATTCTTTGAAGTTTAAAGAATAAAACTTATGGTTACTACGGTAAGGCTAGCAGTACCCCACTGTTTATTGAAAAATACTTACTCAGCCACATATGTATATAGTTACACTTTACATGTTACACTTAAAGGAGCTTCTCAGCCGTGGAAAACTCTACCATGAAGCTCCTGGTGCACGGTTTTTGTGCTGATGTCGATGCCAGAGGATGTTTTGAGTGCTGCACTTTTCACTCTATAATTTTATGTGGTCTGCCAATTTTTTGACTGAGTTGCTGTCGCTCCTAAACTCTTAATCTTTGCAATAATACCACACTAATAATAATGTAGAATATCTTGGAAGGAAGTAATTTCAGAAAATGAAATTACTGATGTGTTGCAACAGTGGGGCCCCGGCTATCACAGCACCCCAATCAAATTCAGTGAGCTCTTTAGAACGACCCATTTTTTGACACACGTCTGTAAAGGCAGTTTGATTCTGCCTGTGACAGTGGAAGTGAAAACACCTGAACTCAAAGGTGTGGCCGACGTTTTTATTCATAGTAGTGCATGTTAATCATTATGCACTGCTGTGTATACCACCTCCATTTCCACAAATCAAATCTTTTGTATTTAACAGAGCCTGGAACCAGAGCCCGTTTAAAGGGAGAATATCTTTAACTCATCATTAAAGATATTGGTATGAACAAAAAGACTGTATAACATTGATGGTCACACACCTTTTTGCTTCTTGATGCTTTGCCTGTTAAGCATTGTGGCTGTTAGTAGGGATATTTCTGGGTGACTAATTTCTTCAAAGACTAAACAAAGGGGAAAAAAATAAACTAACCAACTTGTCTAAAATTTAGAAAGATGCTGCTATCAACTTAAACTGGAGAACTGTTTACTGGAAAATGTCAAAAACTCTCTAAATAAAGGCATTTGAAACAATTAATTGCATTCTTCAATAATGATTCATGCTGCTTAACCTGGCGTTGTACGATATAAATACAGCCCTACTTCGAGCCCCTCCTGGTAGATTGAACACCTCACCCTATCACTAACAGAGCGTGAGCTCATCCTTTCGCCTTTTAAAGAACTAACAGTTACAGTGTTAACAAACAGAAAAGGCGTAAATTTACAGATTTATGGTATTTCTCAACATTGATGCGCCATCTGGTGGCCAGTGGATGCATAGCATTTAGAACACAACAATTTAACTGCACTGGGCATCAATTAAAAAGTAAAATGGTTAGTTTAAACTTCTAGTGTGTTTGGTACCGACTAGTGACAATAGCAAAGATTGGTCAACTAGTCCACTAGTGTTCTTTGTTATATAATTGCTTTCAAAAAGCTTCGAGAGTTCCCCTTTAAATGACTTGAATGATTTGAGATGATAAGCAAACAGCTGGTAGCTTCAATGTTGACACAGGATAAGGTCACCCAGTCTTGTCTCCTTGATCTTTCAAATATTGGGAAAATCAAACCTTTACTGTCATTCAACCATCTTTTAGTACACACTTTGATTTTCTCCCACTTTGATCATTACAATTCACTCTTCCCGTGCATCTCTCAGTCCTCCAAAGCTTGTCACCAATTGGTGCATAGCACAGCAGCAAGGCTGCTAACAAAATCTAGCTGGCGGTCACATATTATATCTATCCTTGCATCCTTTCACTGACTTCCGTTGAAATTTAGAATCCAATTTTAAAAATATATTGGACAGGCCCCTGCTTACATAGCAGAGCTTTTGGGAATTTTATCATTTCCTTGAAGAACAATAGCCTGTTACATATCGTAGTAGTAGTACATGGATATTTCTGTTGTTTGTCTAACAGTCGTAGTAGTTACACCTGCATTACATATTGTATGGATTAAATCAATTGGATTACAGATGTGTAGTTAGGTTTAAAGGAGTTATTATTATTATTATTATTATTATTATTATTATTATTATTATTATTATTATATATCCCAATGTGTTAAACATTTTTTTAAATGTTATAGGCTGATGCCTGTTGCTTCATTCCTGTGTTATAGTGAAGCCATTATTGAAATGTGTGGAATTAAAACCCGTTGATAAGCTGCGTGCGTCAGAAATTCAGACGACAGCATTTTATTGTAGAACAGTTCCTTGTTGCTACTGTTTTATGTGGGAGCACTGAGTGTGGCAATTTTCTCTGCACAATGGAGAGAGAGAGAGCTCAACTAATATGATGAGTTAACACCAGTGGGGTGTTAAAGTTGATGCATTTACTCAGCATGCTCAGTGAATATAAGCTTTGGACCTGTTGAGCCTATGCAAAGCTTTCTGGCAAATCTTCAGTACATGGCAGCCTCGCTCTTCTCCTTCCTATTGTGGGTTGGTACTCTTATCTCACCATGTGCCCCCACCCCACCATGCTTCCTTCGTGTCCCTTTGGTGATGTCCTGCCAGCTTCATATGGCTGCATTTCCTAATACCTGCCTCAGATGTGAGGCTCTGACCTTTCCAAAAGTGTCTGTGGGGCTTTTATCGTGAACAGACACCTTCAGTGTTACTAAGCCAGCCCTTAGCTTTTCAATGCACCCTCTTGATTTAGCCAGCTTCAATGGGTAATTAAAATAAAAAAGGACCTAGTTTTCCACTGTATCCCCCACCAGGGTTTTGTGTGACAAGTGAAGGATTTTCTGTTTCTTTAGCCAACTTCAGACGGGATTCCTCCAGGGAAGGCAGCGCTAGCTCAGTGTCACTCAGCATCTATTTTGCTCCCCTCCTCTCTTCCCTGCCTGTGACAGGACTGATGCTATGCATTCCCGACACGTCTGGCCAAAGCCCTGACTGTAACCAGTAGCACAGACACAGAAAGAGAGGGCATGTGACACTTATTGCCCACACCAAATTCAGACTTGCAAAATAAAGAAGTCACTTGGAATTTTTTAGTATGTCTTGGAAATTCAGGTGACAGTGTTAATGCTAGTCATGGAGTTGGCTCTATAGGAACTTCTGATGGCTACATTAATATTATTAAGGGTGATTTTCCCCATAGCAGGTGTACGACCTTTGTTGTATGATTTAGTCATGTGTATCCAATCCAAACTCAAGCTGTGACTGTTTTGCTGGAAAAGGTTAAAGAACTTTTTCGCTCAGAGGCACAACGTTGCCTCAGCTCAAGACTCGATTTCCCAAGCCTCAATTCTGTCTCCAAACTCCAGCCTTTAAACCCCTGCCATAGCCGGTCACACAGCCTCGCCTCCAAGCTTGATGCCTTCTGTTTCCACTTGTTTCCCTGCTGTCTGGTCTCTTTGCAGCCTAAAAAAACAAATATGCAGCCTCAAATGTCATTATATCCAACAGAATTTTGCCAGGTAGATCGCTGCTAGCCTGATTTAAACTTCTCTTTTGAAAGAGTGCAATTATCTTCCAGCCTTCGGTCAGTGAGCAACAGTCACACACACACACAAACACACACGTACACATACAAGCATGTGTTAAGTATCAAGACAGGATTGCTGTGCTGTGGTCTGCAGGCCCTGGTAATAAATGAAATAAAATTTGCATAATTAAATCAAGAATGTATCCTCAGTTTGTCGTTCAGCTTCGCTCTTTCTCCACTGTGAACCAGCGCTAATCCAATTCCATCATCAGCAGCGCTATATTAAATTACAGATACCCGGTTGTCTTATTTTAATCCAGCTGTGCCAGAGGAGTTAGATTTGATTTTGCTGGAATAGCAGAGACAGGATTTTTTTTCTCTCCTATGTGGAATAAAAATTTGTAACTTAAGCAAAAACCCGTACTCGTCTTTTCCCTTTCAGCAGTGTTGAGTGTGTGTAAGTTGTGGATTTGTGATAAATCCAGGCTCACCCACTGTGACTCTCAGCCATCAATCATTACAAATTCTACTTTTGTAGGTTAAAACATCGCCACAGCACATTTCACAGATCTGCATACCATTCATCTCATTCAGCTCTCAGCTTACTCATTCACTCTATTTCTAACAGGGGGGGGGAAGTGTTTTTGACCCACTTTAAGAAGTCATTAGATACACTTCTATGCCTGAGTTGAACCGAACCAAAGAATTTAATAAAGTCTTCCAATTACCAAAAAGCTGTAAGCAAAAAGTTTATTTTTTTGCAACCATATTCTTAACATTTCTAAATCTAGTCTGTCATTATTGCTCAGTTATTCCTTTTAAACTGTGCTGTAGTCAGCTGAGACAATATAGAGATCTATCTGAGCAGCATTGAAGGAAGTCATTCCAAAACAGCCCACATGTGTGCCAACGAACCACTGGAACATAACTCAGCCAGAGATCAGAAAGCCAGCAGACTCTTCTCTTCTATTCTCTCCCATCATAGCACTTATTATTTCTCCCTTGCATAGCCCTTTCTCTCTTCTATCAGTACACATTTTTATTGATAAAACACAATGAAGCCCCCGCTCTTCACGTTCACTGCTGACCATTGAGATTCATTGAACTGCCCTGATTCTCAATTTGCATTTGATATTGTGCAGCGAAAATGAATAGGAGTTTACCAGAAGTCAATCAAATTCACTAAATAGTGAAGGGTGGGGTTTGACATAACCTCTGATCCTAATAGCTTGTAAATCTCAGAAGTTCATTTTTGAATAGCTGCCTCCTCTATGTTTAAATGACTGGAGTAATAAGTAGTGGGGGGGGGGGGGGGGGGGGGGTGCATGTGGTGGCATCAGACCGAGAGGAAGGGCAGTAATGATTGCCTACCTCTGGTGGGAAAAGTAATTTCGAATTCTGTCCCAAATGTGGCAGATGGTCAGCCCCGCACTCTCCTACCTCAGTCCCTTCACTACACACACAACTAGCTCTTAGTTGCTTAGCTGATTGCCAAATGTGCACCTCCTGAGAGTGCAGATGCAATCAAATGTGAATGACCTGACAAAATGCCTGCATCTTTATGAATGTGTCCCTGGATTGCATCACATATTGCATTGTAGCTGAGAACAACTTCAGTGCAAAGCACAGCAAAATGAGGACAGCAGCTTAACCCCACTTAGGAAGGAAGGAACTTGCTTGAGAGTTAACTCTAAAACACCAGACGAGACACTTGTACTGTGCTTTGAACTCTGTGTCATGGAGATTGTAAGGCTCCCTGATATTTTCCTTTCCCCTTGAGAGATGAAGGTCACACACTCTGTCTGCCACAGAAAGTGAGCTGTGTAGTGTAAGTGTTGCTCTGCTGCCTCCAGCACCTGTAGACAGTCACCTGTGTGACTGTAGTCTAATAAGGGCTCTGGGCAGTTTAGTCAAGCTACAGTAAGCAAACCCCTGCTTGCAAAAATAATGAAATCAGGACTGATGAAAATTCTCAGCTTCTGTTGGATGTATCTGTGATAAATTAGTATACAAACACAGTCTCTCTCTCTCTCTCTCTCTCTCTCTCACACACACACACACACACACACACACACACACACACACACACACACACACACACACACACACACACACATAGACGTTTAGCTGGAAGATTACTTTCAAACTTGCAACTCAACTTCCAGAAAAGCTGGAGCTTTGTATAAAATTAATTAGAAAAATGTAATAACTTACAGAATATTTAAACCCTGTCTTACATTAAAGGATCCAAGGACACATATCGAATGTTGAAACAGACGTTTTTGTTATTTTTTATCCGATGCCAGCAATCTGACAACCAAGGAGACCAAACACTGTAGTTGAGAAAATGTTTCTTTTCATGAGCTCTAGATTGCAGTCAGACCTGTTGAGTAAGACTTTGCTTTCATAATTCTTAAGCACAGACTTTCAGATACTATTTATCTGCTGGAGATAGTGTTTTAGGCCTGCCACGTCTTCTTTTGTCTTTCACGCGTCCAGTTTCCTCAAATTTTTTAAGGAGACACTGCACACCATGCAGAGATATGCCAAAGTTTCCACTCATAGCTCTTTGGGAATTAACTTGGTGCAAAAATGCATTGTTATACCTGTCAGAATGGGTTGTCTTTGGCATTTTTCATACATTCAACTAAGTTAAAAGTTAAAAATTTCAAAATTTGTTTTGCTGTTTTTATATTATTCTCAATTAAATGTTGGGTTAAATACATTTGCAAATCACTGTGATTTTATTTACATTTCACACTGTGTCTCAATTCTTTTAGAAATGACAATGGAAACTTGCCTGAAGTTTATCCAACTAAGCCATTTGGCTCTTCTGTGTGCCTTATTGCTTCACTGCATAACTAATTAAGGAACAATTCCATTACTTTTTTTTCTCTAAATCACTTTCTGTCACAGTGGCGCAGCAGAAGAATGTATTCCCGAGGCCACGATTCTGCCCACAGTGCATTGTAAATCAAGCGCTTTCGAATAAGAAGCTCATATTGTTCTTTCTGCTGTTGTATGCTAAATCTCCCAATTGTTTCAGCACGATAGAGGAAGAGCAGATGTTGGGAAATAATTTTGCTTCATTTCTTTAGCTGTGGCTGCGCTCATCAGATTTGGGATATGCATCAAGGAGAGATGGATAGGAGCCGGTGGTGATAAATTGGCCCAAATGCAGAGCTTTAACGATGAAGAATGGGGACGAGGCAAATTTCATCGCAAATGGGCAGTTGTGCTGTCTTCTATAAAAAGAAAAAATAATGTAGACATTAGTAGCATACCTTGTCTCCACTCAGCCTAAGTGGCCCTATACAATTGCACAATTTGCAGAAAAATCAGACTAACCGTCTCCATTAAATCTTTCTTAAAGGTTCTTTGCCAACAATAGTTACCTTTACATATTCACCTTGAGGTCTGTTGTTGGCTTAATCTATTATGCTTTGGCCCCTGTAGAGACGTTTATCACTTTGCTCAATACTGCTCCTACAGAGGGTAAACAGAAGCTGATAAAACAAAATGAAGTACTCCCCAGGCAGCCAGCAGGCGGTGCTGAGTTCAGGGCATTTGTTGTGCCTCCTCTTTATGGGCACTTAGCTGTCTATTCTTGCCAGAGATTATGTCGGTGGGCTCAGCGGAGCCTTGATGAGTCTGCTTTTATAGAAAACTTTTTGTGGTGCATTTCCTGATGTGGTGGCCTTTTTTGTCACTGCTCCTCTGCTGCTTTCTTCTCTGTGTCTCCTCCTATAGCTTCAGGTCCTGTGGTCATTTGCAGTGCCTGTTTGATCTTCTTGCAGTGAGCAGAATAAAGATGAGCATTTAACAGGAAATAAATAAATAAAAAGGCCATAATTCAGACCTTTCAGACATTTTGACCATCTGAATGTGCCAATTCTATCTTTGACGCAGCCCACCACCCCTCTCCACAGTTCTTTCAGAACTTTAAGAATCAGTTTGCCTGCAGATATTTTCCTGGATGACATACTGAGGACTTTTTTTTTCTCCGCATTGTCTCTTGATGCGATCAGCATGGCCCTTCCTTTATCAAACACAGAAAAGATCTTCCATCACCACCTTGTAAATGTGTTCGCTGCAATCTGTAAATTACAATAAAGGTGAAATTAATTTCAAGGTACTTCTATCCTCAGAAAGAAGAATGAATTCTGTGTTTGACTTTTGGAGCCTAGAGCCTTAAAGTGCACATAAACTACATTGGAATTTCACATTTTAATAAATTATATCACTTGGGGAAAAAAAGAAAAAGATGAGGCAAAAAATTCAATCTGAATTTCAGGCCAAAGGAAATCCCATGTGGGCAGCATTGATTTGTTAGAAGAGATTTGATACAAATTCTCCAAAAGAAAGAGGAATATTACATGTCCAAAAGGCATTTGATTTCGAGCTTATGAAAGCAATCATTTCCACTGAAGAGAGAGAAAAAATGCAATGAAAATACAATGCCATAATAAAACTGAGTCGGCCATTGTCCGTTGTTTCAGAATACGGCTGCAACTCAGTCAAGTTATTACTGGGGACCGAGTGGCAAAACTTCACAGCATCCATATTGTTTTTATTCACCATCGCCTTCTTCTATTCTTCATCATTTGTCTTCTTCTGTCTATGATAGTCCTAAAGCATATGGTTAAAAGTTCTGCAATTTGGCACACTGATTAGTGATAGTGGAAAACATAAGAATGGAAATCAGACCAAGTTTCATGTCTGAGCACTCTAGCACCATCAACAGGTTCAATATTGAGATTCCTTTAGGCCTCAGTCCTCGGCCACCTCTGGTTGCAAGGAACACATTTTTTATTCCCCAGCTGGTTGGCGAGTGGTATGGAACCAAAATCACCAGGTGAAGTTGGTTGCAAAGTGGGTGGAGCACCAAAAAGCTCCTTGTCAATGATTTGGTCACTAGCGGAGTGCTGGAGTGACGTGTAGTTTGCATGGAAGACAACAGCTTCTCTGCAAAGTGTATCATAAACTGGAACAGGAGATTGCTCACCTTCAAAGTAAAATATGTGTCTTAGTGTTGCAACCAACATGTTTCAAAAGGTTTTACTTTGAAGGTAAACAATTTTTGTTTACAGTTTGCATTTTATGTGTTCATGGGTTACCACAGTAAGCAGTTAGCCAATATTTGCAGACAGAGTGTACACCAATGTCTGTTACCTGTTACAGCAAACCAAAGCAGCTAAACAGAAAGCAAGTATTCTGGGCTTCTTCCTGAGATCTTCCCGAAAAAGTGTTTCATGTGACTAGCAGGGTTGGAGCAATAATAACAAAAACTAACTGAAACAAAAGAAGATTTTTTATGAGCCTTAATGCATTAACCATTTTTTGTCCTGGTTTAAAATGCCCTGTTTCTCTTTGCATTAACTAAAAACAATCTTTAGGTTTTTTGTTTTTTTTGCCCATCCAAGACAGGTAGTATTAAGCAGTCCAGCTAAAAGTTGATGCCTACGTTTTTCTTAAGTTCTATCTGCCTGTCTGTGACTAATTCAAAGAAGGAGACTCGCACACATTTATGTGCAAGAGTAACTGGACTGGCTAACAAAACACTGGAAAGAGAAGCTTGCACTATCTCACACAGAGGAAATGTGACTTCATTCTCTGCTAAGAACACCATTACTCCAGTACATTACGTCATATAACAAATTATTACTTGCTGGTATAATAATGCTTAAAATCTCATTACGGGATCTTTGAAGTTACACAATGAAAATGAGAGTTACAAAACCTGCAGAGAGAGAGATGCAACTACAGTACTGAGCTTGTTCCAGCTTATTTTCATCCCTTAAAAACATACATACATATGCGTCTGCTTTCTTTAAATTCATAACACATATGTAATTTAAAATCATAAAATAAAACATGACTCTAAATTGTTCATATTAAGATATGTTACAAATCTCAAACCACTCTTAGTCTTCACATCCATACAAACCTAATGTATGCATTTGGCAGGAGCATGCAAAGTTAGTATAAGGTTAATATTATTATTATTATTATATGTGGAACAGCAAACTTTAATGGACCCATATAAAGAAGTGATTACACACCAGAGCAAGTCTGTGCATGCTGTGCATTCTAACATGACCCATGAAAGAAAATATGTGTCGCTATCTTCAGGGAGCGTGTGCCTAAAACTCATTAAGAATGTAATGACTGGATGCAAGATAAGCTTTACAGAGCGACAGGTAGATCATTGCAGTATTTAATGATCCAAGAGCGCCGCGTGCGCTCCTAATGGAGGTTCAGTTCGTCCATTTGTGTCTGTATCTAAGGTGAGTTGGGGGGGTGGGGGGTTTCTTCACTTGACTGTGTGTCTGTACTGCTCTGTTTTTAATCCCCGGGGAGTAAAATTATATTTCCAGTCACCGATACCTGAACAACAGAGTTAAAGAGAATACAAGCTGGGAAAATTGAGTAATTTATGAAGCATATTGCGTGTCATTAGCACAGCATAATATATTGTGAACCACATACCGTGAATGTAATGCCGCTGAAGTGAATCATGCGCACGGGCCCAGCAAGGTGTAAAATGAGAAAGTACTGATTAGGCTGCTCCTTTGCAAAAACATCAGGAGACATTATTATGAGCCGACCAGCAAATAGACTTGGCCCAGTGTGTAACGTGCTGCATGTGTCCTTGAGAGATTAAAATTCTGTAATTGTTTTCCCTGTGAAAATAAGAAAATTTGTTGTTTATCCTTCTTATGTAGCCAATGTTTACAGAAGACACATGAGCCCAATGGCCTTTTTAACTTTCCACAGTTAAATTCTCGCCGGCGAGCCGAACGAGATCCACAATATTCTCCAATTTCTGCCGCTGGACAATGAGCATGTCTATTGGAGTAGATAAATGCTTTGCTGAAGGGCCCACATTGTGGAGGAGAACATTATTCACTTGGTATTTCTTCCTATGCTGCATCAGTTCATCTGGAGGTTGGCCTGTTAAATCCAAGAACTGCTACAAGTTTAATCATATTAAACTTTTTGTTGAGGGGGTGGAGGGTTAAAATCTATTCAGCTTAATTAAAACATCTGCTGCTTTTGCCGATTTAAAGTCATTAATTGAATGGATGGATTTATTGAAGTCCTTGTTTAAAAAACACTTTTAATTGAGGTCTCTTGGAGCTCACTTGCAGAACCGAGGAGCTTGAAGCGTGTTGCAGTGCATTGACAAAAAGACCTTGTTGAAATGACAGAGAACAAGGTCGCGCCTGACAGATCACTGGGTGGCCCAAGAAGACTGGAGGAAGTAGGGGCATGCTAATTTGCTCCCACTCAACAAGTGTGTGTTGGAGAGGCAAAGCATGAAATGGACACGGTGGACCAGCGTGCCCGTTACACGCTTTGCCGTGAGACCACAAAGTAGTTGATCTTGGGTAAAGACATCCTGCTCACATGGACTCAGTTGTGGTTACTTTTGCAGAAGAACGACAGGGTCTTCTTTTTCTGGAAGTACTTTGCACATATTAAAAAGTCATGCAATCTCTCAAATTGTACTTTTTTATTACTTGTGCATAATGTGTTAGTTACTGATCAATGTGCATTTATTCTCTGCCACAGATTTACAGAGTTTCTGGAGCCCTTTGAGAGAGTGATTCAACCAGAGGAGCTTTGGCTCTACAAGAATCCTCTAGTTGAGTCAGACCACATTCCCAAGAGGGTCATGTTCGTAAGTACTGCCTGTTTAACTATGCATTCCTCTTATGTCAGACTTGGCACTAAGCACTTGGTAATTTTTGCGTTGTTTCCATGTTTAACAATTTCTGCATCATTTCTGCACATGGTTGTATTTTTACTGACGAGCTGAGGCCTGAATCCTGGTAACAAATACGAAAACAGCTTTAAAGAACTGTGGTGCTTAGCGCAGCAATGTAAATATCTGTTTTGGACAGCCGTAGGTGGTCCTCTGTTAAGATGAATTTCTAGCCGATGCAGCGTGGATGGAAAGTAATTTTTCTCTGCCTCTTGCTGGAAGCACTGAACAGATAACCTGACGTTTTTATCCAGCATCGATTGGAGGGTCTGCCAATTTTGACCTCAGTTAACAGCAACAATCACTGGCTTCAGTACACTTAACCAACAATGCTCAAATCCCTGAGTAAGTCATTGTTTTCTACCTCTAATGATACCATTTGAAAGAGTGATTATAGTAAAATAGGACAACACAAAAACAGCTTTAAGCCCTTTATATAAAATAAATAAATGCATAAATTTATGTATGAGTGTATAAATGTGAATTATGTGTCCCTCAAAGTGTTTGAAGTTGAAGTTGCAGTGAAATGAAATATAAAACAAGATCTGTTGAACCTTAAAACCTGAACAATCTGCACTCTCAGGAAATGAGATGTCAAGCAGACCTGCTTTTTAAAGGTGGCATTTCATTTAAAGGTGATATTTCATGACTCAGTCCCCAAAACTGAGTTTTAACAGTGATTGCATTCTGCCATGCAACATCATACAGTAAATGGTTTCCAAAGATTGATCAAACTATCTTTTAGAGCTTTAACAGTCAGATATCTCGTGGCAAGAGAGCAGGACCACTACTATGTTATAACAGGCTTTGCATGCTGTTACACTGTCCTGTGGCAGAAATGGTATTTAAGCTACAGATATTTACAATTATCTCTTTGATATTTCTTAATATTGCAATCAAGAAATTACTTATTTTAGCATAACATTCTCAGATCGGTTACATCTGTATGTAATCGTTCACAGCAGGACAAGCTTATCTACATTATTCATTGTTAGAAGACCTTTTAGAAGGTTCTGACTGTTTAATCAAACCATCTCAGCAGGCAAACATTTGGATGCCTATTGCTCATGTAGCGTACCTGTTGAAATGTCAGCGTTTGAGTGACTGGTGCTCCACTCCATCCTGTGCTGCTTGACACACATCAGTCAACAATCAAATTATTATGTGCAGAAACAGCTGCGTAGTAGGTGGTAAGTTCTAACTGTCTGTCAATTCGAGACAACTGTCAGCTTACGCAATGCAAAACCCAACACCTTTACCCCAGGTGCCTGAATACAGCCCATTAAACATCAACAACTGATCCACTTGAGCTTATCTTGGCAGCTCTTCTTGATGTTTAGAAGCTTTTGTGACAGAAAAGTTAGTGCTTAACATAAAATGGCTAAAGCAGAAGCAGATTTTCTCAAATGGAAAATAAATAAAAGCCGAGCTTTAAATTGCTCATCAGTGAAACATTTGATGGGTAATTTGTGATAAGCACTTGAAAATGCATTAGTCATAGAACGCGCCAGTCGAGCAGAAAAAACACTCACATTCACATAAGCAAGCGATTACAGTTTAACAGCTGAGCTGAATGTCCAGCCAAACACCATTCACGAAGAAGATTATTTAAAGCTTATCATCACTCTTTTGGTTTGTGTTTAATTTATAGATTATCACAACTTCAGTGTGCAAAGATCTTCACTCATGACATGACTGTAAATTACCCCACACTCCCACCACCCTACAGTCGTCTAGGAAACTATGCACAACTCAAGTTATTCAGTGTCACTGTTCTAACAACAGCTCTGAAGGTGTGGAGAATTTATCTAATAATTAAAAGCTGCCCATGAAGTGGAAAAAAAGCTTTACAAATCAGTAAAGTACAAAAATTGCAGCTGTTCCCATTTTTGCACTGTTTATGCAAATACCGGTAGTTGATTATGCATGATTTCCAGATGAAGCCTTGAAGAAGTTAATATGAGTATAAAGTATTCTAAAACATTATCTACAGTAATAATCTCTCTATGAAGTGAAATTAAATTTGCTCCTAATACTAGGCAGTGATATTACCGTAATTGTTTTATGAATTAGTTGCTATCCTGCATGAGCCCTAAGGAGATGGGCAAATCTCAAAAGTACATGTAAATGTAAAGAAATATAAACATTGCAGTTTACAAATGTATTACAAATATGATAAAATGCTGTTATATAAGGAGTTAAAGAACAAGATATGTGTCTGTTAAGTATTAAATAGGCTTACTGTTAATTGATTAAAAGGTTTGCTTAGTAAATGTAAAAGAAACAGTTAACAAAATCTTTATATTCTAAAATGACGTATGGAAAAGCCTCCAGCTGAGCACTTTGGACATTTCAGTCTTGATCTTTTTGAATGTCATGCGTGAGAGGTGGATCTGGCTGGGAACCCAAAAACATTGCATGCCCATGATGTACTATACTGCCAAAATTATTTGCTTGTTTGCCTTGAGTGACATCCAATTCTTAATCCATAGGGTTTAATACAGGTTTTAGAGATCACCCTGGGTCAACACACCTGAATCAAATCATTAGTTCATTACCAGGCCTCTGGAGAACTTCAAGACATGTTGAGGAGGTAATTTAGCCATTTAGATCTGCTGTGTTGGATTAAGGATGCATCTAAAACCTGCAGAACACCTGACCTCGGGGCCTGGAGTTCCCCCACCCCTGGTTTAATACAATGTTAGCCCATCCTTTGCAGCTATAACAGCTTAAGCTCTTCTGGGTAGGCTTTCAACGAGGTTTAGGAGTGTGTTTATGGGAACTTCCAGAAGCCCATGTTGGACAATAAGGCCTGGCTCGCAGGCACCTCAGAAGTATTCTGAGGTCTGGACTGTGTGCAGGCCAGTCAAGTTCTTCCACACCAGCTCAACCATGTCTTTTTAGACTTTGTCTTTATGTCTTTTCAGGCTATGTCTTTATAGGCTTTGTGTATGTAGGAACAGGAAGGGGCCATGAATGCTTTTGGCACTATAGTGTAGCAACTTTTCAATCACAAGGTTTCCGCGCTTTGCCTGATTTATTGTGTGTTTCACTCTAAATATGCCAAAATGTACAAAATAAAGATGCTATAAGAAAATTTTATATGTCCCCATTTGCATTTGCAACGATAATATATTTCATGTATGTTAAAGTTATAAGTTACATTGTCCAGAGTACACTTTGTCTTTTATTGTACATTAAGTTTTGCATTATGTTGTTCAGCTTTAGTAGGACGTGTGCACTTTGCACCAAACCGACTGCCGTGTTACAAGGTTAAAAAAACCCACAGTGACTTGTTTAAATTGAAATTCAGAGAGCAACTCTCGCTTCACTTATGAGTGTGAATGAAAGTGTGATTACATGTTTGAGCTATTTTGAGGGGATAGTGAGGTGCAAAATGAGATCATAATTGGCGGCGATACACAAACATACTCAGGATGTACACAGCTGAACTAATGAACAGGACTCACAGGGAAAGGAATATATGTGCGTTATAATAATGGGACTAAAACACTACCTTTGTTTTTTGCTACCTCTGTTGCTTAAGGAAAAGAAAATATGCAGAATTTGTCCAGAGAGTAATTAATAGATTCTCGGGCATGAATAATTACCTAGGTGCTGAGAGGGCCCCAATCTCATACCAAACTAAGGGCATAATTCTCTCAGCTCAGGCACGAAGAACCACTGAACAATAAAGAAGCTTGTTTTGCCCCTCAGTTTGCCTTGTTAAAATTAACTCTGAATAATAGATGGGCTCGGGTCATTCCCAGAGGCACAAATCATTTCACAATTAACCTGCAAAAAAAAAAAAAAAAAGACCTAATAGAGTGCTGTAGTACATCTCTAATGTCACAGTAATAACCATATATTTGTCACTGTCTTTATTTCCTTACAGGCAATTTCATTCCTTACTCCACTGGCAGTGATATTTGTGGTGAAGATAATTCAGAGGACGGACAAGACAGAGATAAAAGAGGCTTGTTTAGGTTCGTGGAGTTATTTGTTTGAAATGTCACAAATTTGTTGCTGATTATTGTCAGTGTAATCTAGCCCATTAGAAGTCTTCAACTGACATTTATATTGCATGTAGTGTAATACTGTGTGGTTTGGATTTCTTGTAAAATAACTATTAAAAAATGTCTGTTTCTTTAATCCGTTTGATCTTTCCACAGTTCGACCTGGTTTTACTTAACGGTGCAGATCTTTGTGTTTGCCTGGTACTGCACAAATTGATCTTAATCACAGCAACCACGAGTATTTACCAATTGAAATTTTATGCTGTTTGTTCTATCAGACAACATCTGAGCGTTTCCTCCGCACTGATGTGCCATTTTCCACTGGGTCCAGAGGCCTGCAGAGGCTTTGGCACATCAGACAGCATTAAGAAAGTTTAACACAAATCCAATTAAAGATTCTCCCAAAGATGAATGGGAGGGAGCGAGCGTAGCTCAGTGCATCCCGAGATTACAGTGTTGTGTAGAACTAAACAGGCCCATTACTGCCTGCAGAGAGGCACTCCTAGAAGCTGAATGAGAAAGCAGCATCACGCCGAAGAACAGACTAAAAGGAAGCCCATTATTTTGACAAGTTTCTACATGATCACATTACTGAAAGTAGCTTTGAACCAATTCTTCCGCAAGACTGAATGAGAAAGAAAAGGAAAGCAGCTGTTCAACTGGGTCTGTGGTTAAAAAGTAGCTTTACCTACAGACCAATTTATTTTTCATGCCAAACTAAAATCACCGAAAAGTAGCTGTCCTCATATTCTTGCTAATTTATGGGGTTTCAAGCAGTCCCCGAGGGTCCTCTAACTCTGAATCTATAAATCAAATTTTCAGACAGATTTAATTGAACTTTCATAATTTGTGGGTTTTGAGTTAGATTTTCCGAGTACCAATGAAAATTAGTTTTTCTAATGTACTGGGTTTTAATGTTTGATACAGTGCAATCTACTAACACACTGCCTCTTTGCCTCATTTTCTTTGGAGTGAAAAGGATTGTTTTTCTTTTTAGAGTTGTCTAATAATCCTTTATCATTCCCAAAGTCATGCCGCTTAATTACGTGATTATCTCAGTGAGTATACAACGATGCCATCTTGGAAGTTTGATTATATTATATACGACTCTCGGAGAACGGCAGATGATCCTGTAATGATTTTTTATGTGTGTTTTTGGTGACAAAGAATGAATAATATTGCTCAGCATCTGAGTGTGAGATCCCATACCACACATATAGTGACGTTCTTACTTACTTGTGTTTTTTTACTGTGTGTATGGGGATCAATCTTCCAGCAAAGTACAAGAATGCATTTGTGTTTACGCTCATGTGTCAAAGCATCAGCATCTAGTTATGAAAGTACTATATAAAAAACGAGGCTCTATGTTTGAACACCTGTGCTGTTAAAAAGAGAGAAGATTTAGAGGGTAGCAATATATTAAGGATATGACAATCGATTTAAACAATCGGTGATTTCATCAAATCCCACGAATCACCTTGTTTTTCTGTAAGAGCTGAAAGAGAGGGTCTTTGCTAATGTAATGGCCGCAGTCCTATCTTTATTCATGAGGCTACTAATTTCCTGAAACTGTGCCCTAGAGTAATCATTGGGGCAAACTCTAGGGTATATGCATATGAATGCGACCAGATTTGGTTTGCAGAGGCATAGCCCCAATCCAAATGTAAGTAGAGCTATTTGGCATAGGGACTGGTGCCGGATGAATACTATATTAGGGGGATGAATATATTAGGATCCCTCATGGTGGGCTAAAAAATGGCTAATCATGCAAGCTCCTCTCGGACCCTTCAAGATTAATTAGTGGATGTGAGGTGAATTTTGGCCGAACTGGAAGCACAGAGTTGCAGGGTGGGAATATACATGCGTGCCATATGGCAGTCCACCGCACTAGATGCACATTATATTTATAGCAACCACTTTCATCAGCAGAAATCTGCTTATTGTGTAGCAGGAGTTAAACGGGCATTAAGCGCAAAACACAAACTGTCAAACTGTGTCAGCGTTACGTTTGGCTTTAGGTCAGCAAAAAAATCATTAGTGCATTAATGACCGTCAGCAAGCACCAAAAAGGATTTGCTAACATGTTAGGGAGTTGGAGTGGAGCAATAGTTTTATCCTGACAGAGATCTGACAAAGGATGAGGGAAACACGCTGCAATTTAACGTCCCTGCCGAGACGGTATGTGCCTCATTCTGGGATTTCATTTGATCTGCACTGGTTTGCCCAAATTATCCAGCTGTTAAATAATACTGAATCTGTGCTCCTGTCAGCCACTCAGGAAGATAATTCATGTGTGTTTTGGTGGTAGGATGAATGGACTCATTTCCACTGCGGACTACTGGGATGAACCTATGAGGTCAGGGTACTAATGATGAGTCCCGGTGGTTTTCTTTACAGCTAATTAAATGAACATACATTTGCAGTATAACACCTACCTGTCAACCTATTGGAGTTTTCCTGTTCCCCATCACGGATGTTGAATAAAGCAAGAATTGCTTCACAGTCAGACTAGGCTCTAAAAGGATGCGCTTATGTCAGTTTTTCTGTGAGGATTCTTTCTTCACTTTTATCACATTTTCAAAACTAACAAGTAACACATCAATCTCACCCTTTGTATTTAGTACTAATACTGTTACTAAGCTTAGACATTATATTCAAATGATCTATTTTTTACTGCTTACCTACGTTTTGTTGGTGTGCAGTAGGGCTTACCCTTGCCCATCTTTTCCAGCTCTTCTAAGTCTTTTTCAAAGCTTTTCTCAGCCAACTTCTCACCTGCTAGATGTCCATCTATAGAATAGACATGCTCAAAAGCAAGGCATGTGTCTCATTGTATTGGTGGAAGAGCAGTGGCTCTATTTAAGGCTATCTCGCATACTCATTGCCGACCCAGTTGATAGCCACGGCTTCAGTTTGAGGTCCTCATTCTTATTCTAACACCCAGCTGCATAAATCTGAATGTTGCTGCTTCATGAAGCTGTCATGACCACTTCATCTGCAAAAGAGACAAAGATGTAATCCTGAGATGATAGAATAAGACACCCTATGCCCCGAGCCTTGACTGAACCTAAAATTTTATCACTACTGTGAGATGAGAAAGCTTATTGCTGGATTTGATCTGACAGACATCTGTTATATTTGGTCCACGGCAATTTACCCAGACTCCTAAAACAAAAGCTAGATGGGGCATTTATAGTAGCTCAAAGCACCACGAGTCTCACAGGGTAGCTAAGCATACAATTTTGTCAGTCCTACTCGCTACTGTTGCTGCTCACACATGACCCTAACAACCATGTGTCCACCTGCAAGGGAAATTCCCATCGATGTTTTATTGCTATATTATATCAGAAGAGAAGTAAACCTGCCCGAATCATTGTCACACTGACAAAATGAATGATTTACTGCAGCGTGATGGTTTCAATTAGTCCTACAGATGCTGAAAAATGTCAGTCTTTGTACCCCAACACTGTAAAATGTTCATTTCTATGTGTCTCTTTTCCTTCAGCTGTATCCCTGGCTCTTGCTCTAAACGGAGTCTTCACAAATACTATCAAGTTGATTGTTGGCAGGTACGTTAAACAAGCCCATGTTTTTTTTAAAGGCAGTGTCAGTAATGCTAAATGTTAGGCTCTTGGCTCTTGCCACATGAGATCCCTTTTTCACTCTTGACAAGTAAAATGAAATTCTTCCCGTCGATGGTATTGTTTGATTTTCAGACCGAGGCCAGACTACTTACAGCGTTGTTTCCCAGATGGGCAAATGAATGCAAAGATGCTTTGCACTGGGGAGCCGGCGGTAGTCTCCGAGGGGCGCAAGAGCTTCCCCAGCAGCCATTCCTCCTGTGAGTATCACAAAGTGATTGACATAAATCACCACCAGAAGTTGCAACACAATGCCAGAAGATATCAGACACTCATTAAAACAGCATGGTGCTGTGAGCAACATTTCACCAAGTAGAAACAAAATCTATGACTGACTGGCTGCTGTATATATGAGGTGTATCTTGTTGCTCTCTCTCTTTCGTGGTAATTACAACATGTAGCAATCAGTTTCATTCAATTTGCGCACCCTAAGTAAGAGTTGAACGCACACCCACCGTTTGATCTGATATCCTGCTGTGCTCAGCTGTGCGTTCCGGCTTAGGACACACAAAATCTTATCCTCCAAGCTGTTTTCACTTCAGCAGTATGTTAAATAATTCAAATGTTTTCCTGTTGTCCAGCAGACGAATGTTAAGCGGTATCCATGGAACATTTGCTGGAGGCCACACAGATGCTGAATAAACTCTTGGCATAGCGTGATGCATCTGGGATGTAAAGGCTTTAATCAAGAAGATACATCTTTGCAAAGATCTATTAATGGTCTTGCCAGCACTGAACAAAAATGTGACTGCATGGCTTTGGTGTTTTGGGTTTTTATTTTTTTACGGTGTTTTGTTCTGGTGTTTCTCCTCATATAAAAGTGCCTAAAGATGGAATTTAAAACGGGTTCTTTGCTAAGTTGTCTGTTATGTGACACAGCACTGGTTCCTCCCTTGAGTTAGGTGCCTTTTTCATGTTTGAATGAGTCATACGTCAGTGTTAAGTGGCAGGAGCCTGGAGAACTATTACTCAAGATATGAAAAATTGCAAGAAAGTCTGGCTGCTTGGAAGAAACAAGGGGTGGCTCAAGACTTTTGCACACCACAATATCTGTTTTGCGAAATTAAAGAAAGCATCTTTGTGTGCTTTGCTACCGCTGTGACATGCATGAAATGTATTTTGTTTTGCTTGCTTCTGCATTTTCATTACATTTCTACTCTACATCCTCATTCAGAGTTGACAAGGTAATTACGCAGTAATCATTTGTACTGCAGGAATGTGCAAATAAGCAAATTGTTGCATCCTACCGAAACAGTTATTTGTCACAGTAGTGAAAAGAGCTGAAAATGCACGATGCATCTTAAACACCTCTTCTTCTTTTTTAAAGATTCTAATGAAACCAAATGAGAATTATTCGAATTATTATTGAGGTATATTGGGCATATGTACAAGAAACGCTCTGCTTCTGAAATGCTTGGGAAATTTGTTTAATTGTCATCCTGCTGTGAGTGTGAATGTTTACAGCAGGCTTCTAATCAAACATGAGATCACTGGGCTTTTGTGTGTTACATGCCAAGACCATGTGAATTCAATGATGTAATTTCACAGCCCAGATGTATTTGAAATACATATTTGTTGTAATAATGCTAAAGTCTAATGCTTACAACCTCTCAAACACCTGCTTTAAAGAAAGGCTTTGAAGTGTTGGCTTTGTCCCATTAGACATGGCAAAGAGGGACGATGCTCTGTAATTCACCGCAGCACTGAGCATGGATTACATTCATCTATGCGACAGCTCTAATAGCCTTATGTTGTTGCACAGTGAGTAAGAAAGTGATTGAGAGAACAGTGCGACTGGGGACATAGGGAGCGCCCATACACTAGCACATCTAGAGAGCAGAAGAAATCCAATTTCCCATCTCTGTCCCTTTTCACCAGACATTGCTTGTTGGACCACGAATAAGTTACAGAGCTTTTACTCAGACAAATGTGGCGTGGGACAGAAGAATAGGGCCAAAGAGAAGACGAGAGTGAATGGAGCCTTGTTTAAAATGGCATCTGGATGTCTCACAAAATCAGTTCTGGCTTGTGTGAAGACATACACTCAGACTATAGGGGAAAAATAAACAGTTTTGCACTCACAGACTCAGAAATGAGGTCACAGATATGCAGCTTGTGTCATTAAAGGACGCACGGTAAAATGCAAACGAAATCCATCAAGAATAGCCAGAACAAAGATATACATATATATCGGATTCCACTGTTTGTCGACAGCTATTTTTTAAACACTCAGACTATTATTATTGCATTTGAAAGTTGTTAAAGCTGCTCACGTTGCCCCTGATTAGATTTCTTTTTCTTCGCCTCATAGCAAAGTAAAAGAATAACATAAATTGGAGGAGACAGGTTCCAGAAAAAAGAAAAACAAACAGATAAATAGCAACTCCCCTGAATTCGCTGCACCAATATCCACAGCGATAAAGCAACCGGGCCCTAAAGCATTAGCTCTAATTGTCTACTTCATATTCATATTCATCTCACCACTCTCCCCTTGTGAATATTAAGCCATTAGATATGATCAATTAATAAACACTTTTGAAACCCATCTGCCATCTTACCATCTACAGTCTCTCCGATTCCTAAATGAATCCTGAGAGATGGAGCTAATCACATCTCCAGCTCCTGCTTCTTTCACTTATGCACAACTATCTATATTAAATTAGCCTTAGCTTGCCATGTCCATCATATTAGTTGAATGTCTAGGGAGAATTAGGCTGCAGCAGCGTGTCCTCTTATTTCTGCTATAACGCAGTCAGACACAGTTCAGTGCAGAGTGAAGGAGCAATTATACAGCGCTAATAAGGAGGTTCTGTTGAGCTTGTGTATGTTAATGGATGAAACAGTCTCCATGCTCAAGTGATTAATTAATATGCATTACTTCTGTGAGAGTCAGGGTTGTGTCCCACTTGTTCCTGCTGGGGTCAAAAGTCGAAACAGCAAGGAGAGTGTGAGGAAGGCTGGGAGATTGGAAGCATAATAATATGAGTTTGGAGTGTGGTGTTGATGGAAATTCATATTATAAAGTAACACATAAATAAGTAATGAGTTAATTGTTTAAAGCTAGAATGTAGATAAGTTTGGTGTAATGGCTCAGCCGCAGCCACTGAGATCTTTCAGACTGAACTTCAGCATTGCTCTGAGCTCATACTAATATTAGCACATTTGCTGTGTTAATTCTAACACGCCAGTGTCACAGATAAAAATCTTTGTGAAAGTTAGACTTGCAGATTGGCAGTGATCTTGGTTACATCCCAGGGAAGTTACTTTTACCTAATAATAATCAACAGGGAGAATGCCATACGTTCAGTGTCAGGAGTCACAGGGATGTAAAAATTGACATAAATCTGTTAAAAAAAGCAACTGCCAGAAAATAAGGTTTAAAATGATCTCCTCCCTCAGGTTATACATATAAATGCATGTGGAAAGTCAAGATAATATTAAGTCTTACTCCCAAGTGCAGACATACTGTAATCAATGTCTCTGGCTCATCCTACCAAATACAGTGAAGAAATGGCAAGCTAATAGATACAGAGAGCCAAGAAGCCGAGATTACTGGCTGAGCTTGACTCCGTGTCCTGCCAGAACTACAACTGAGTTTAATGTCAGCTTTTTTATACAGACCAAAGTCCTGAACATTTTAACTTAATAGTATAAAGTAATTACCTGTGGGAAAAATGTCTATCAAATCACATGGCAACCTGTCCCGCTGTTGAAATGCTCCAGTCAAAATCCAAAGTAGGTACAGGAGCGTTTCTTGTATAAGAAATAATTGTGCAAATCTTTTGAGAGCCTAAAGAAAAACTCCTAGTTAGCAAATTCTATCTCATTATTTCAATTGCAGCTCTGCTATTGCCTTTTCTGCTGCACCACATCTCTAAAAAGATGCAGCTACAATTAAAAATCAAAAAGCAAATTAAAAAAAAAAAGGCCTGTAGGCTCAAACCTATAGGTGGTTGCTGGGGCGACGGAGGGGCTGAACAGCAGGCAGCGATGCAGAGCAGCACATGTTAGTGAAAGAAATGGGAAATGTTGGTGTCTAAACAAATTCGAGGTCTTAGTTTGGTGTATGAGGCGAGGAGAGTAAGGCATGTAAGTGTGTATGACGCAGTCCAGCTTGAGCAGTCTGCCTGAACTAGCTTGCAGACTTTGCAAGCTAGCTCCATTTATGTGGCTGAGCGTTTCCTTTGGATGCACCAGTGGATGCAGTTTCTAACACGTTTACCAAAAAGAAAAACTTTCTTGCATCATTTCCATCTTTAAAAAAAGTGCAATGTTGGTCCTTCTTCACTTGAAACTTCTGCGCAAACCTTGTGTTTGTTTGAAGATGAAAAAAGGCAATCACCCTGTACTCATTACTCTCATTAGGCATCTCTGTTTAGTCTCAGGGGAATAACTTTTTCAAAGCTTTTGAAATGAATGAGACAGATTCATTAACATGATGTTTCCCCCCCCATCCTTGGCCTCTTCCCTCTGTCCTCTTAGGGACTCCTGCCACTTCTGAACAAGACAATAACATCCCAGTCATTATTAAATTAAGTATAACCCATCTTGGTCATATATGCAAATTTTACATCTACAAAATGTATTTGCGCACTTCTTTACACGTAGCCCGGGCAGAGCACATACTTATTGTATTATTCATGCCGAAAAAGCATTTCTATTAGAGCAATCCTCAAGATGTTGACTTACTGTGTCTACAAACATAAACTTTGTGTGTACTATGGCAATAAAAAAGACGATTTTGGCTCAGCTTTGCAGCAGGTTAGATTTAATTTATTCACATTTGTTGTTTCTGTCAATAAATTCTAAAAATTAGAATTAGACAATATTGTTTCTATCTACAGTTCCCCTATTTTCTGTCTGGAGTATTTCAACATTGTCTTCAGTTGCTCAGATTTATAGACTGCACGTCAGTTAAAATGGGCCATTTGCAGAGTTTTATGTATGAAATCCACATATTACGAAAAAGCTCTGGTATTTAACTATAGCAGCAAATTGCTACAAATCAGGGAGAGTTTTTGTGTGAGTTTGGTGACCTGTGCAGCCTCCTTCTCATAAATGGATATGTGCCTGTCACTCTGAATGAATGATTATAGCGAGAAAGAGCAGTTTACTAGATGGCTGCTCCAGCTGGGTCATGATTTTAGAAGAGAAGAATCAAAGCATGTACAACGCACAGAGTAATGTATACGTTTATCATGTTCAAACAGTGAAGATGACTTTGTGCAATATGATACCCTTTTTGAAGTGTTACATTACTGCTGTTACTAATACAAAAATGACGTGTGATCTGCTCTCCAGAAATTGAAAAGATAATATTGAAAGTCTTGTTGAACTAATATGAGTTAGACCATGCTGACTGAACATTTCAATGTCCGACTCTATGGTTTATTGATAATTTGGTCCTGTCTTTCACAGTGAGTAATGTAATTGTCTTAGCTATAGTAAAAGCTATTAAAATAAATGGTGTGAGCTGTGATGGGAAATGTGGTGAGGTTGCCCAGAAGTGAGATTGATGGGCAGTGAGGAACGCTTAGGCTGGGGATCCTGGATGGCTTGTTCATAACCTCTGAGCAGAGGAACTCAAGTGAGCTAGAAAGCTCAAAAGTAATGCATTTTTGGTAATGCTGACAATGTCCAGTGTGTTATTGCATACAGAACAAGGTATAGCAAATACTGGCGCAATTTAAAGCTTGGGGTCCACTAAGCCTCTCTGTGCAATGCATTGTTAATATTGGGCAGGTGTGAATTTCCTCTGGGAGCCTCTTAAATCTGCTGTATATCACCCAAAGCTTCATTATCTTTGTAGTGTTTGCATCTTTCCTCACATTAATTGGGCTCCCAGTTTACCCCAGTATACTTTTCAAGCAGGATCCAACTTTTGCTAACATCTGATGGGTAAATTGGCTGGCTAGCAAGAAGAAGATACATTGTGAGCAATCCAGCAAAAACAAAAAGAGCAAAAAAAAAGCAAAAAAAAAAGCAGAAAAATGTAATATAGGAAAGTATTCTGAATAAGGATGCAATGAAGGAAAACTACAATATCTCCATAACTTCCCATGCGAGTAACAGTGAATAACATAGCAATAAATCTTATATTAGCCTAAACCAACTGTCCACTATGCTGGTGTAAATTGCCCAGTGTAAAATTCAGAATTGTTAATGGATCCAAGTCATCACCTGAAAGCAAGACAGGCAGCTGTTGGCACGGCTGAACTTTCTGCCTCTTCCTTCTACCCCCATTCGATTTCCTCGCTTTCTCTCTCTCCTGGCTGCACATGTGTCCTGCTGGTCTTAGTATTCTGGGCCAGATTGTGGGGTGAGTGACAAATGGGCATCTGATGGGTGAGGCTGGGTGCTGTTTGGCCTGCTGTAGCAGTTAACTAATGACCCTGTGCCAGGGCAAAGATTAATGGCTCCATCACAAAACCTTTAATTCTGATAATTAGACTGCTGCTTTTTCTACAACATCAGTTAAAACAAGGGGTGGTCTCTTCAGCATTGCATGGCGAGTAGCTCAGTCACGATTGTTTTCTTACTCGGGGCTTTACTTTTCACTGTAACGTATGTTTCTGTGTGTATGTGTGTAATTTATAAACTCTAACCCACTCTCGAGTGTGGTACGATTTGGGACATGTGTGTTCTCTTCTTTTTGTGAGTGAGTGCTACCATAGGATCACTAATCCGATGATTTTCTTATGTACGGCAAATTTAGACCATTACCAGTGCACATGTTTGGACTGTGGGAGGAAAACCGTGCACCCAGAGAGAACTCCCACAGAACTCAAACATAGTCCTCATATAGAAAAGCCCCAGCTGACTCATGGATTCAAACCCAGGACTTTCTTGTTTTGAGGTGAGAGCTGTTCAGTGTTCAGTCATTAGGAAGCTAATTATTTCACGTGGGATGCACACATTGATGCTGCAAACAGACCTCATTTTGCAAGAGTATGCAAATTGCTAAACGAGTCTCCTTGAGAGTGTGGGCTCTGCTTAGCTCTGTAAGTGTAGTTTTCTGCTTGCTCCCGTCTGCTCCTAGGCACCTGCAGAGTGTTTCAGCACAGCGTTTAGAGACTGCAGTCTCAGTGAAATTACCTGTGAGTGGGTAGCTGTGGGAAGAGGTCAAAAACTCCAACAACATCTCATCATAACGACCTCATTGTGATGATCCCTTGAAGGCCACAAGCCAAAACACCTTGGTCAATTAAAAAATGTTTATCTGTACATTGCAAGTTTTGCTGGAGGTTTGACCTCTTTCCATTTTCTTTATCATTCAATTCATGCACATTGAAAGCAGGTAAAAGTGCAGTGGAAACACATACTCAACTTCTGAAAAACTGCTGCAAAACTCCTATCAGTTTCCATTACATTTTTCCAAAATGCTCAACAGTTACACAGATGGATCAGCTGGTCAGTGAATCGATCCCTAACTCCTCCACAGGTTGAAGTATCCTTGGGCAAGGTACTGGAGTCCAAGCTCAACCTGATGCTTAAGCATGTGTGTGTTTGTGTGTGTGAATGTTAGTGTTGTGTGTCATATGGTGAAAATGAGACTTATAGTAATAAGTTGCTTTGACTGCTCAGCTGAATAGAAAGGTGACTTATAAGTACAATTTCATTTACCTTTTAAACTACATAAATATATCTGTAGTATGATTTTATATAGACAGGTTACTTTTGGGGCTTCTTCATTCGCCTCTTTTCCCTCTCTGTATTTGTACACCACTCCACATTTAATCAGGAGTTATTAATCTCTCGCTCTTTTCCACAGCTTGTGTTTTGTCCTTTCTCCCTCACCTCAACCTCAACCCATCACGGCAGATGGCTGCCCCTGCCCGAGCCTGGTTCTGTTGGAGGTTCCTTCCTGTTAAAAGGGAGTTTTTCCTTCCCACTCTTGCCAAGTGCTCATACAATAGGGCAGGGGTATTTAACTAAAATTTAAAGAGGTCCACTTAGAAGAAAGTTACTGAAGCAAAGGTCTGGATGATCATAATGTTTAATTATATACATATATGTATGATTTTTCAAAATTCTCGCCATTAAAAGTTTAAGTGTTTAACTTCAGAAAAATCTAATAAAGGGCGTAAAATCTCGAATTGCCTCTTTTCTGTTTCCTATCCGGACTGAAAAGTCTCAACCATTATAAATCTCAACACAGCTGAACAGTTGTGAGCAGTTTTAGAGGCTCCCTTTATTCCCCTCTTTTAATTATGGAGAGAAATGTGCCGCAAAAAGGGTTGCAAATGTGTACAATATGTTCCACAAGTGTAAATTTAAACTTACAAATATGTACACCAATTTTGTGTGCAACTTTCTAGGACTCTCAAGCGCGTGCTTCAATCCACACACAAGTAAGAAGCAATCTGACCACACGTAAAACTATTTTACAAACGTGTGCGTCAAAACCTGAATAAATACTGATCATTTACACACAAATTTATTGTGAGTGAATTGAGCTCTAGCTTGTCCTGCAAGGATTTTAAAGCTAGAGCTCAATTCTTTAGTTTTCATTATAACAACTGTGGAGAAAACTGCCTCGGTTAAGTGCGTAGACCCAAACGTGGTCAAGATGCACAGGGCTACTTTCCTCATACCTGAGAAACCTAACTCAGTTGAAAAGTGCAAGGATCAGCACATACAAGCTGCTCTTTCAGGTCCTCATCATCTTAGAGATCAACAAATTGCATCTGGAGAGGCCCAGCGTTCACCCATTGCTCTATTTCCACTGTCCACTTTTCATTTTTGCACAGCACTGTTCGTTCCTAATTTTTTCCTTCCTTCTTCCTTGTCAATTTTTTAAGCTTTTCACACAATCGTCTGTATTTCTCCCTTTCTTTCTACCATCTTTTCATGTGTAACTTACTCTCAGCTATTGACACTGTAGAGTCAGTGTTTACCACCTGGAATGCACAGAGCTGATTGGCTGAGTGGTATCACATCACTCTATTATTTATATTTTAGGGTCTTTACATTATAATATAAAACCCCTTGAGGCAACTGTTGTGATTTGGTGCTATGTAAAAAAAAAACTGAATTAAAAGTAACTGAACTAGCCTTGTGTGACTGGCTCACTGACTGTATTTATATCAAGAGCCTAGATCAAGACAACAACTGATAATCTGAATGTTGTAACATAACATTCAACATTGATTTGTCTCTCTTTCTTTCTCTTTGTCTTCCCTCTAGTTGCATTCTCAGGTCTTGGTTTCACCTCCTTCTACCTGGCGGGAAAGTTGCAGTGTTTTACGGATCAAGGTCGCGGGCGTAGCTGGCGTCTCTGTGCTATGGTGCTGCCTCTTTACAGCGCCATGATGATTGCACTGTCCCGGACCTGTGACTACAAACACCACTGGCAAGGTCTGCCTGACAACTTAGACATGAGATTTTCCTCCATTTATTAGAATTATTGCCACAAAAAGTCTTGTGCCCGTGTCAGCCAGAAATTATTGATGTTCAGTCCAACCTTGCTCAAGGCACTTTTGTAATTGTAGATGCAGATGAGTAATGAGGCCTATGCTTGTAACAGCTGTATTCCTATAATCACAACAAGCTTTAACTTCATCATCACACCTGACAAATTGAGAGGAAGCTAAAAAGTGCAGCCGGTACGATAAGCCCAACTAAGAAGTTCACTTGTTTGTCCAACAGGCGTAAAATTGTGTCTTAAAGAGCTGTCTTTAAGATATTGCATAATGATTAATTCCTGAAAACTGCATCAGATGCATCATATCATTCACCAGCTTCGGGAGGAGATTATGATTATAAGGTTAAGGTTTCATGTTTCTCCACATCATTATTCTTTCTCTGTTTTAACTTCATATATTTACTAAAAGACTTAGAAAAACCTGGGATGGAGGGGTGAAGCGAGAGGAAGCGAATGAATATGTGGGTGAGGTGTGTAAAAGCGTATGTGCAAATATGATGACAGTTCTGTCATGGGGTGTTAATTAGTTTTAGAGAGCCATATGTTCCACTTTTTTTAGGAACTAAAATATATTTACAATGAAAGCAAAGCACCTACAGCAGTTCAAGACAAGCCAATCATTGCATGGGTCCTCATTGTGTTTCTTAGCTCGACTTTTTGTCGTGAATCTCCTCAGCAAACTGTAAGTACGCAAAGGGCTATTAAACTTGAGGGAGCTCAATCTGCTCCCACTGTAAACACAAGCTGGGAGCTGCCATTAGCCAGGCTGCGGCACCATTCTCGATAGATACTAATGTTCCTCACCATTCCTTTTCACTTTGGATGTGCCCTCTGTTCTCTGAGGGGAAAAGGCTGGCCTTCCACACGCCGTCTCAACGAGGCCGCCCAGCTAATATATCGCATCAAGTCACAGTCTATTAAATTCGGTTGACAGCAGTCGATGAAACATTCAGTGAGCAAACTCGTGCACTGTACAGCTGTTGAATGGCGGGAATCGATGTTGCAGTATTTTTTTCATTTCACCCAGAAGGACGAAATAAAGGGAGACCTGTGGAAAAAACATCATTTTGATATGGCAGAAGCCTCTACTTGAGCTGTTTCAGCCACCAGCTGGCTGTGTCATTTTGATCTATATGGAGCAATATAGACTTAATACTCACCATGGCAGTGTGATATTATGTGATATATTATAGCTTAAAGGTGGCTAGGTATAATACAAGCCTGTTCAGCATATGACAAAGTGACACAGACAGCCTCCTGTCCTGAGGCAAGTGAAGCCACCGCTCAGCAGAGCAGATTCGTTACTCTCCCTTTCAAGTTTCTTTCATCGAACTCCAAACTACAATATAAGCACTGCAACACATACATCAATGGCTTATTAATTGTGCTAATTCTATTTGCAGGTGTTATTTTACTTCCTTCACGCAGGCTAAACTTAGCTATCCATGCATTCCTTTAAATATATCTGTTTTTGTGCCTCGCAGACGCTTTTGTTGGAGGAGTGATCGGGTTGCTGTTTGCATACATTTGCTACCGCCAGCACTACCCCCCCTTCCTGCACATGGACTGCCACCTGCCTTATGCCAGCCTGGCTGTCGCCACGCACACGCCCATGCATCCTCAGGACGACCCGCAGCCCACTGACAACGCCACCACCCTTCCCCTGGAAGGCTTGACTGAAGGGCCAGTATGACTAGTGGCCACCACTGAGACTACCCCCAACGCCCTCACCAAGCCGCCAAGCCCACCCCCCATTCCCAGTGACTGACTGACTCTTGTATACATTCCAGTGGACAGTGAAACGCCCCATGCATTTCTATTCTCTTAAACCCCACACTGCGGGTGGCGCCTACATTATTCCTGTTTTGTTTTTTTTCTCTTTGATTTTGCTCAGCAGCCATTAAAGTCTATATTTAGATGTGTTGTATGCGAGGAACCTACGAATATGGGACATTGCCACAGAGAGGGACGAGAAAAAAAATGTTGAAAACCTGAGGAGATGTCTTACTAATGGCTGTGAAAGAAGATGAAAATATTGCCAGCTTTCGCTGGAATCTTTCTGTGTAATGAGAGACACGGTTGGCAGGTTGCTATATGCTGGAGTATATTTATTGTTTGGTTGTAAAGAAATGGGACAGATGGTTGAGGAGATCCCATGAAATGTCACAGCAATCAAACCATGAAATTAAACTAGTGTTATTGTATATGTCACACTTTAAAACAAAATGTGGAATCTGATAGCACCTCATGCCAGAAACGAAACAACATCCTGTGTTTCATTTAAATCTACAGATGTCTTCTGCATTTTGTAGGGCACCAGGCCTAAAACTTTAAGGCATGCAGGAGCAGTCTATATTCATACCTCTACTATTTCCAGCAGTTTTATTTTATTGTCTGGCAGCATAACAATAAATAAAGAACCAATACTCACTTAGGGAAGCACAGCTCCATGTCAAAAGCAATGTTTTTTTTTTTCATTATTCAAATTCTCACCATTCTCTTGGGCTTTAAACCCTGCATATCACCACTTCCTCATTTCTCTTCCTCCTCCTCTCCTTGTCACCATCAAACTCTATTTTTCACTTGCTTTGCATTTAACACTTGTTCCCCGAGGTTGCACAGGGACACGGACCCTCAGTGGGGGCAATCAATAACAGCCAAGCGGGAGTGCTGTGGCAGAAGTGTGTCTGGGAAGGCCCAAACCCCAATCTGCTTCTGCATTAATCCTCATTAAGCACGGTCAGCCACTGCTCCTTATGAGGGCATTAGAACTATATGAGGTGCCCCGTGAACTGCCCATGCATCGCAAATGGCTTTCAGTCTAATGTAGCCCCACAAATAGACAATCTAGTATTCAGCAAACTAGAGATCTGAACCCAGGGCTGTGATTATGGTGTATTTATCATCCATTAAAGTTCAATTTTTTCTTAATATAGGGACAGCATGTTGAAACAAGCAAACACCAAAGATCTGTAGGTTTTTTTTTATGCCTAGGTAGTATGCACCAAGTTTTTCATTATGAACAGAAATCCCAGATAGCTAGATGACTGGTTTCCTATCATCAACAAAGCAATTTGTAGGCTTTTGCAGTTAGAAATGATGTTTTTTTTCGTTGCCTTGGTTACTATGCGCTTTTTTGCCATTGCTGTGACATTAATGGGAAAATTAGATATTAGGACAGCTCTAACCCAAACGAGCACTAAAAAGCAATGTGTTGGGCGATGCAGGAGAACTGCACAGCATAACAGAATGAATGAGCAGCAAGCCAAATGTAGAAAGCTTTTTTTTTTTTCAAATCCTGTCAAGAAGCTCGTGAGCAGTGTTTTTACATTCTCTACAGTCTGTCGCCACATATGTTTTAGTGGAAAACATCAGCTGTACCTTCGGCTGTTGTTTCACTTTATCCTGGGCGCAGTTTGGCTCGTGGCACAAAGGTAGACAAGGAACGATCTCTCTGATCAAAATGACTTTTTACATGATTTATTTAAACGTGTCACAATTAAGCCTGAATCACAAATGCAACCCATTGGCAGCTGTTGAAAAGCATTTGTGTGTGTGCGCGCGCGCGAGCGTGTGAATGTTTTTGTGTGCAGCGTTTGACAAGGTCGATCTCACAATGATGCAATACAACGTGAAACTTTACAAAGAACGAACGTTTCACCAGAGGGAAAAAGGTGCTCGACGCTGCGCATCAGACTCTGTGATGGGACTTGAGACTCTGAGAGCTGACTGTAAGAAAGGAGAGTGACTCCATAGAGTCTTTCAGCACATGACTGCAAATGTGTCACTGTGAGATACTGGCTTTGTGAGGCAGATTTTCAGAGATAAAAAGGATTGTGACACAAATACACAATGTTCTATACCTGCATTTGCCTGACTGATGGCGGTCTGATGTTTGTACTCTGTCATTTAGTTTTCTCCTATTATGTGGTACTGTATATTGCAGGAAAAGCATTGTTCAGAAGTCTGTATTTTCACCTTTTTTCAACAGGGGATTTGAGTTCCCCGCTCTCTTAGAAATAATCTAAGATCACGGCTTGTTTTCATTTGGTGCTATAGATGCTGTTGTAGCAGTTGGTGTCCTGTTATTTCAAATGGTTGATGTGTCACTAAGAAACGAAATTTAATCTTTTTTTTAGAGAGAGAGAAAGAAAAGTTATTAAAATAAATATTTAATTATTTTAAATTAGATAAGCAGCCAGTGTGTACTCCTCAGATATTTTTTCCAGATGTTTCACCTTCACAAGGACTGAAGGCATAAATAAACTTAAGAAAATAAAAATACTGAAGAATATTGAGATGATTGTCAGCTATCATGAATAGATGTCTGAAGAAAAAAAAAAAATCTTTGTTCATGGCATGCCAGTTCCATTTGTGAGAAGATTGTTTTCTATCAATAAGCATGTCAGGCCTTGAGAAGTCTTTGAGCTGTGTTTTGCTATTTGTATACTTTATGTACAATAAAGGACTGCAGCTATGTGAACCTTGTCCATGAAGAATCAAAGGATCCTTAGGTATCTTGTGCGATCGTGGGGGTCTATACTAACTCTGATGAAAGAAACTGAAACTCACAAATCAAGGTTTGGGGTATTAGAATTAAAAAAAAAACTGTATTTAGCAGCTACTACACTGTTCCTTATATTATGCAAATGAACAATCTTAGATTGTGCAGTAGCAAACATCTGAATGAGCTCAGTTAGTTCAGTTACTTTATGCTTCAGCGGAGCTGCCATCGGTTAGCACAGCGCAAGCAGAACTCTGGTCTAAGTGTGTGTTGTGCTTTACTGCACCAGCTGTGTTGCACTCTTGCTTAGGGAGTTTCCAATAAACATATTTGTGCCTAAGACTGCCTGTTGATTTTCATAACCTGATTGGGTTGCTGTCAGTGACAGCTCTAGCTTTTCTTTTCTTTTTTTTGGCCATGCTAATGACAGCAGTGCTAATACGTTGGTCGGTCAGTTCACCACACTGGAATAACTGCAGCTCTTGGATGAGTTGGCACAACGTATCTTACAAACATTCTTCTTAGTGACTTTGGTGATTACTTGACTTTTGAGTTTGGCCTCAAATGGGTGGCCTGTGGTAATTATAAACCGCACTCCACATTTCCACATTGCTTGTATCAGTTTTTTTAATCTTTCTTTTTTTTTTTAATATAAATTACAAAAATATATATTTGGATCTTTTGAAAGATTGGACCCAGTTACTGTGAGTTAGTTTCATGGGAAGGAGACAATGCTTACCAACCTCAAACCAATACTATAGCCTAGCAGAATGCATACTAACACTACAGAGGTGTAATTGATTCACCTGGTGGCGACTAAAGAGGTAAAGATGCCTTTTATTAAGCTTTCAAGTCAACTGAAGCTCTTAAGATTTTAAGATAGCTTGTTAATGAAAAAAAAATATGAGCAGGATTTTTATTTATGGAAAGTTTCCTTAGAAAACATTTTTACAGAACTCTGTGCAGTCTTAGGTATGGCTTCTATAGGCAGTAAGAGGGTTATTTGATTAACCGCCAATATGACCACCCCTCTAAATTCAAAAGTTTGTCAGTTTGTTGAGCTGCACATCTTAACACCTTTATTTGACAACTTTTACATCTGTAATAACACAGGTGTGTGTCATAACTGTAGTGTGATAACTGAATTTCTTACAGTAAAGCATTACTGTGTAACACTTTACCCTAACACTGCTCCTCTGTATATGAGAGCATTCTTGAGTTAAATGTAAGGCCATCTGACAGCTAAAGCGTGGCTGAAATCTGAAAACAAAATGACTGAACAAGAAAAGAACCAAAGAGCTGATATGGCCTAGTCAAAGTCCAGACCTCAATGCTGAGACAAGACCTTCTGAGAGCTGTGCATGAATGAAAACCCACAAACATCAATGAACTAAAGCAATCTAAGGAGCTTAGAAAGAAAGCGACTGGACCTCTTTAAGTCTCTTTAGAAGTCCAGTCACTTTCAAACCTGCAAATAATAGAGTTTGAAAATACATTCAGTAAATTGAATGGCTAAAATTTCAAACCCTTTTCATGAGGGCCTTTAACCCTTGTGGCGGTGTTACTCATGGAAGTAATTCCTCCTGAGTAATAAGATAAAGACATCACAGATCAATGAGGTTGTTGCTCCCAGACATCTCCCCTCATTGCACTGATGAGTTGCTGTGATGTGTCTTTTTTCCACAGCATATTAAAGTGTGATGACAATTGTGAAAGCAAACGGCCTCAAGGTTGGCGAGGGTAATTGAAAGAAAAAACAGAAACTCAGCTGAAACATTTAAGTGCTGTGTGATGTCTAAAAAAACCCCCATCCAATCAGACCCAGCAGAGCTGCAGCACCTACTTCAACAGTAAGTGGAGAAAGTCTCCCTGCTGAGAGTGAATCTTTGACAACCTGAAAACTCCAGGCTTCACCTAACACCTCAGACAGGTGTGAGGGTGTGAAATATGATCCATTCTGCAATAAAAATTTATAAAGTGAACGTAATCTGACGTTCACAGTTGTTTGTTTGGATTTGACAGTGAGCTGGTAAATAAGCACAATATTTCCTAGGAGCTGGCGCTTCTGCTAGGTACAGTAGATAGTGTCGTTTCAAGGCACATTGAGCTCACGCGAAACTGAAAACCACCCCCCCACACACACAATCACTATTACACAGAAAGCCACAGTTGAAAATGTCTTACGGAAAATTTGGGAGAAGCCTCTTGCTGTGAACTAATAGAGATATTGTTCTGAATTGCAGAAAACTAAAATTTCATACAGCAGTAAAAAGCTATGTGTAACACGTTTGTTTGCCTCAGAAATAGGCAAGATGATTTCCATTCAGTATGTGATTGATTAGAGTGCTCAATCACAGGCAAATGTCATCCCTCAAAACACCCAGTATTGTTTTCCTGTCAAGGGCAGCTCCCCACTTCTGGATGAGCAGTGCCATTATGGGAGTCAGATCAACCTAGATCTAATGCATCAACAGTCAGCTGGCATCTAATATCACTTAACATTGCAATACCCTTCAGGAGGCTGCACACATAAACATAGTGTTTTCAAAGGGGGTTTCAAAAAGAATGTGCTTAGAGTATAAGGGAAGAGGGATCGTTAATATGGTAATTAGTTATTGTAGATGCTGATAAGATATCTAACAGTGAACACACACACACACACTATCTACCCTATATACATTTTTCAGCGGTGTGAACAAAAAACAGCTTGATTAAAAACACTGTTAATCAATATACATGGCATTATCTTTGCAATACACAAATAACAGAATTCCACCAACACTAACAGTGACACTTATCAGACATGTGCTTCAGGTCAGATCTCTGCTATTAAAGCAACGAATCAGTTGCAGAGTTGGGAAATTAAAATTATTAGAGTCACACAGAAGTAACAGTTTTATGCATAACGAGAAAAATTGGGGTAGATGTGCTTTGCCAACTTAATGCAGAACATGAGAATGTTTTTGCCAAATATATCTGAAGCATTTTAATTGGTTTCAGTCATTCTTCTGTGCTGCAGCAATAAAGGGATCGACCAGCGTTTTAGTATTTTATGTTCATAGTCACAGGACTCAAAACTAATTATCTTGCAAACGATTACTTTACAGTAAGTTTAGGTATCACGGTTCAAAGGATTGTTAATGCAAATATCTATAGCAACTGACTGCATTTAGGGATTTAAGCATGGTCAGGAAGAACTGCTGAAGTTTAAACTCAGCACCACATAGAAAAGAAAATTGACTTTAAACAAGTCGTGGCTGCTGGTCAGATGGACTAAGCTGAGTATTTAGAAGAAACTGCTACTAGGATTTTCCCATACAACCATCACTGAAAGGTTAACAAGAATTCTCACAAAAAACAGGGAAAAAGAAGAAAAAAAATATCCAGTGAGCAGCAGTTCTCTAAATGAAAATTCCTCGTTGACACCAGAGGTCAGAGAGTGGACAGACTTCTTCGAGCTGATGTCAACAGTAACTTGTAACTTGTTACAGTCAAGTCATACAGAAGATCATTTCTGAATGCACAACACATCAAACACTAAAGCCGATGGGCCACAGCAGCAGAAGACCACACCAGGTGCTACACCTAGCAGCAGCGACTTGGCAACCGAGCCCTTTCTTTCGCATAGTTCTGCTGGAGGTTTCTTCATATTAAAGGGGAGTTTTTTCTCCTTCCCACTGTGCTTGGCATTTGTTTCTTTAATATTGTAGAGTCTCTTTAGTGCCTTGAGAACACTGTTCTTGGGATTTGGTGCTATGTAAATAAAATTAGAATACAAATAATAAATTGATTGAACTCGCACTGACTGAATTGTGCAATAGAGGGAAAAGACTTGATGACCTGATCTGAAGTCTCAATTTCTCCTGTGACATCCAGCGTGTAGGCTCAGGCATAAACAACATGAAGCCAAACCTACCTTGCATGAACATTTCAGCCTGCTGGTGTTGTTGAAATCTTGTAGAAAATATTTCCCCAGCACACTTTTGAGCCCCTTAGTACCAGCTGAGTATTGCTCCCTCTCTTTCCCATCTCCTGATGGTTGCTTCCAGCAAACTCAAATCAAACTTTTTCTTGAACATGACACTGAGTTCACTGTACTCAGTGGCCTCCAAAGTCACCAGAGCTCAATCTCTAATAGAGCACCTTTGGGATGTGGCGGAACCAAAGATTCATACCACAGATGTGCAGCTGATAGGTCTGCAGCAGTTGTGTGATGCTGTCATGCAAATGTGGACCAAAATCTGAGGAATGTTTCCAGCACATTCTTAAATCAATGCAGAAAGAATTAAGGCAGCTCCTAAGGCAAAAGAGGATCCATCTATCTACTGGCAAGGTGTCAGATGAGTGTAGTTATTTGTCTGTAGTGTCTAATTAGAGGAAGACTGATTGTATCTCATACAGAGGACCAAAGCTGTCACAACGCTAATAGAACAACTGTTGAAAGAAAACAGGGGAAACCTAGTTCACCTTTTCACTCCTGTGTGGCTTTATTTCTGTAAAGGATAAAAATATTGAAGGGTTTTTTGTTTTTTTCTGGACAGGGCTTTAACCCAAGTAGACTGGATTAAATAAAAAAGAAAAGTAAGGCGTCATGTTTCAAAATTGGGATTAATTAAGTTTGTCAACTTCAGACGCCCACCCAAAAGTTCTGCAGCAGGAAATAATCTAACAACTGAATCGTTTCATTATTTTATTATAACAAATGCATAAATAATAAATCCACGTTCCTTCTGTCTCTTAACTTCACATAGTGTTTTTTTTTACACCACATGTGAATTATTAATGGATGCAGATTCTAGTGCCACATAATGGAGTCATCGGATTTGCTCATATTTAATGGATCAACCAGGAAATATAGTTCTCATACTTGTTGTTCTAAATGACTTTGGAAAAGAAAAGTAGAAGAGATATGCTGCCAAACTTCTTAAAGCCAGCCTTAATTAAAACGAAAACTTACAGAGAGATCGATATGTTATGTGTATGTTTAAATTACTCCAAGCACAGCAAAGCCTCTGTGGCTTTTGAAAGAAGGAGTATTTTTATGTGGGTCTACACCTTTGTCTGAGTTCATTACAGGGTTTATTCAGCCATATAAAACAATATTCTAAAAAAAAAAAAGAAAGAAAGAAGAGGGGGAAAAAGCTGTAGCATACACAATAATTCTCCAACTCTGCATGAATCACAACTAAAATGGAAACTGACATTCATAATAGATCAATAGCAATGAGCAGACAGCTGTGGATGTACTTTTCATGCTCCTGTAAATTCCTCAGGGCGCTGTGCTATATCGCAATGTGTCATGTCTGCCTCATTAATACACAAACCACAATTCTGTCAAAGTGCAACATTCAATATAAACCTGAAAGAAGGGTTGGGGGAATTGTTGGCAAAGCGGGTAGCAAGCTCCCGCTCTCCTTTCTTAAATGTTAAGTACTGATTCCACTCGTGTTTGACTCAGAAGGACAAATTGATCCATATCATTTAGAAATATGATGCAGACAAGTGTTCAAGTATAAACATACTAAACATACGTGGGAGAATGAACGTTCTCAATTTTTATTTTGTCAGTTATTTATGAGATAGAGTTTTGAGAAGCCATCAGTAAAAAAGACAGCCTCACAGCTGTTGCTGTTTTATATGGCTGCTCAGTGAAGTGGGGGAAAAGCACAGTAAGATATTATTAGGTGAAATGCTTTAGTGCGGTATTAAACAGGTTTAAGCTACAAAATCAGCAAAACCAAAGTGAAATTTGAGGACAGCTCCATCCATCTCTGCTCACACCGTTATTTAGTTGCATTACATTCACATTGTCTCCTTACGCTTTTTTCACTCCCACAGTCCACAGTATTCCCGTTTACTTCCTACTCTTCCTTCAGAGGGAACACAGACCTGTGCTCTATGCCAATAATATTAGTTACATCTGTCCAACTCCTCAATACGGCACACATATATCTAATCAGCCAGTCGCCAAACCACTCACATGCATTTGGGCATGTGGATATTGTGCCTTTGAATCTGGTATGGTTGTTTGTGCCAGACAGGCTTGAAACCAAAAGCCAGTCTTGGGATAAACAACATGAAAGCAGCCATCCAGTATGAAAGATTCAGAGTGCTGATTGTGGCGTAGCCTGTTGATGTAGGAGGCATTTTCTGGAACACTTTGAGCTTCTAATTGAGCATGATTAAAAAAAAAACAAAAAACAAAGCCTATGTGAGTGTTGCTGGTCATGATCATGCTTTAACCCTTTAAGACCTACCATAGAACCAAGGCCACCAGAGCTTACTTTATATTTTTACATGCTGTAATGCCATTTTTGGGAGCATTTCAAGTTGCTATACATCAATACAACTGTTATAGCCCATATTTTAATAATATGTATGCATTAAGTGCATAGTAACTACATAAATTGCAAAAAAGTGCAATAAACTACAAAAAAATTGAAAATCGTTTTTTGTTTTTTTTACATATATTTCTACTTGGAGAAATTTAAGAGGTTTATCCCTCAAAACTTGAAATACAAAAAAGTTGCAAAAAATAGTTTACAACAACAGGAAATTTATTTTGAGTGTCTTCGTAGTTTTATTTTTGAGATACACCAATTTTTATATACTGCAGGAAAAACGAAAAACAATCCTATGATGCAAATTTGCAAAGAAAACAGCATGTGCATCAAAATAAAAATAAAAATTTTAAGCAGTGCAATTTGAGTTCTAAGCATCCCAGCAACTATTCAGAAAAGCATAAAGTCAAACATGACTTATAAAAACACCAGTATAGGCTTTTAAGGCCTACAAGTAAAAAACTACATTTTCCGCGAAAATGACGTCACTTTCCGGTTTCAGGCAGGAAATGGCGGACCTGCGATCATTCGAGCTGACATCTGTTTCAATGTGGGAAGTGTTACGAACAGCTGATGTGTTTCTGGAATATTATGTTTTTGTTCCTGCGAGCGCTTTTTATGCAATATTTGCAAAGCTATATGTGGAAGGAAACCGTGACCTAGGACAAGCTGATGGCATGAGATGTAAGTACAACTTCTCCGGTTTCATATGCAAAAAAAATTATTGCGCTAGCTTACGCGGTTCCGGTTCTACAGGGATTTAACAATAGTTACGCAAAACGGAGCATGCCCGCTCTGACCGGCTTTAAAGGGTTAACCTTCCAGAGTATTAGGTATTAGAATTTGGATAAAAACGAGGCAATTTTAACCTGTTCCAGAACTTTTTTTTAAATTTAGTGCAAAACGTTTTTTTTTCTTGCCCCCTTTTACCCAACCACAGAAGCAAAGATTCTGGATTTGTTTAATAGATTTTACATCAATATAGGTTTGCTTCAAGAAAAATACAAAATGTATCACAATCTCTTTATTACTGTGTATGGATGAAGGAAGATGGTGCAGATGTGGTCTAGACAGCATGAGCTAGAAAATGAATAAAGTGATGAAGTCTTATCAAATCTTATTCAACTAACAGCAACCGTTTTTAAAGGGAAAATTCAACTTGGAACTTTTTTTAATCATTGATAAAAACTTCAGAACATAGTGATGTGCTCGGAGCAAAACAAAACACGAGTCCAAAACCAAAAGAAGACAAAAAAGAAACACACCGGAGCCCAAGAAAACCAAGTCCAAAAACAGAACAGTTCAGGGGGCCGGCCCGGGGGCCGACAGCACAGGAGCCCGAACAGTTCAGGGGGCCGACCGTGCGGGAGGCAGCAGCGGCGGCGCAGGCGAAGGAGACAACAGGACTGGTACGGACCGTGCGGAAGGCAACGGCGGCGACTCAGGCGAAGGGGGTCTGGAGGCCAGCCGCGTGGAAGGCAGTGGCGGCGACGGCAGAACTGGTCCGGAGGCCGACCGTGCGGAAGGCAGCGGCGGCGACTCAGGCGAAGGGGGTCTGGAGGCCGCCCACGACGATGGCGATGACGCCCAACCAGAGGCCTGGAAAGTGGCCGGAGGTGTGGAGATTAAGGCCGGTCGTGGTAGGTGTAGACGAGGAAGTGGCAAGCCAAGCGCAGAACCAGACGGGGCAGGACCAGGCGACGCTGAAGGCGAAGACACAGAGGCAGGACCAGACGAGGATGAAGACTCTGAGGCAGGACCAGAGGAGGATGAAGACTCTGAAGCTGGACCAGACGAGGCTGAAGGCACTGAAGCTGGACCAGACGAGGCAGGACCCTTGGACCCTCCTCTGGCAGACATGAAGGGAATGGGTGCTGTGCTGAGCACTGGCTCTGCCCAGACAGCGCTGACACGGTGTAGTTCTCTGGGGGCTGCTTAACCTTCAGGGATCCAGAATCAGCTGGGGACTGAAACCTAACCTCTGGGGAGGCCCTGGAGTGCATAACTGTGCCCAAAGCAGCTAAAACGCGAGAAACACCCTGGGTGGAAATTAGATGTTCTCCCTGCATGGAGTAAATGAGTGTGACTGGTGACAGAACGAGTGACGGAGCTAGCGGGGACACTGGAGCCTGAGCTACGGGTAGTGGGGACACTGGAGCCTGAACTACAGGTGACACTGGAGGCACTGGAGTCCAAACATCCTCTGACCTGGCGGAGATAGGAATTTCCTTTGAGGATCGCCTCAATAGCATTTATCCCCACAATCCTTACTCTTGTATTAGAGGTGTGGGTTATCTAGATCACAATTTATCTGACTTCCCCATTGAAATGGAAAATCCCACCAAACAAGCAAAAGAGCTCAAATAAAAAATCCACAAGTGTCCTAAAGGTTAACCAATGATTTTGTAAATCGACCTGTACACAATTTCCAGGAAAATGTGTGTACTAATGCAAAGTGGTTACAAAAATAAAGCACATTCTTACGTAAATATGACATAACAGAAAAAATTAAGGGAATATCTCATTTGAATGTCTTTCTTCCATTGCTAGACCAGTTTCTCAAAAAAAAAGTATGGTTGGTAATCTGCATGGGTTCTGTTCAGTGCTCCATATGTGCACACTTGTACATGTCAGTCATTTGCATGGTTCTAGAGAAATATATGCAGCAGTTCCCAGTGGTTTCCTTTAAATGGATTTGTCCGACAAAATAGGACCAAATATATGCTCTTGAAGAAACTGATGTAAACGTAACTACCATATGCATCACTGTAGAAAATACTACCAAAGCAGAGATTACGTTTTCACACCCTGCACTTGCTATAAGAACTTATATCATTTTGTAACACATCTGACAAGCTTGTAACCTTGTCAAATCAGCCTCTGTGATCTAATATGTACTGTATGATGCACTGTTTGAATGTGCTAATACTCCTGGTACATGGCCCCAGTTGTCATTAGTGTTTGATAATATTTAAAACAAAAACTCTCTTCAAATAGTACAGTTCATTTTAGTGCATCAAAACATTAATTGACATGCATCCATCTGTTAGTGTGCAATGACTCACATATGCCTATCTTCTAATGTAAACAGTAGGCAACGCTACTTTGGGACAGTACCTCCATGTTAACATGATACAAGTAACGTGTTACTGTAATCTGATTGCTTTTTTCAAGTAGCAAGTAATGTAAGGGACTACTATTGCAAAAAAAAGTAATTAGATTACTGTTATTTTCTCATAAGAACACTGCGTTAATGTGTTACTAAACCGCCGTGATCTTGTTTGTGACAGTGTCTCATTACAATGACGTAAGCGTGTGCGACATCCGTGGCAGCAAGAGACGTGTGTAGATCAACAATGGATTATATGGAGTGTGGTAGAGAGTACAACCATGCATCGTTTAAAGCGTGGGCATACTTACATTACTTTGAGTTTGATTCCGTAAAAAATAACAAAAACATTAGCATCCTCTGTGCACTCTGCATGGGGAGAAAACTTCTTTCTGCAGCAAAAAAATAACCTTTAAACCAGACCAAGCACCTAGCACACTGCCACGGGAATGTGAAGTTCACAGAGAAACCCCCGGATCCCCCAATGATATGACCGCTGCGGCACCGGGCAAACCTCCACCCGCCCCACTCCTGCTAAACAGGTGAAAATAGATTATTATTGTGTTATTACATATTCAGGTTGTGTATCAGAATTTTTTTTTTTAAATTAACTAAGTAACTAAGGATCTAATTACTTTTGAAAATAAGTAATCAGTAAAGTAATGGGATTACTTTTTTGGAGAAGTAATAAGTAATTAGTAACTAATTACTTTTTTCAAGTAACTTGAACAACACAACTCATGGCCCTGTTAATCTCTGCTGGATTCTTGCTTCATACCATCTTTAAATCAGGAACATAAACAAGGCAATAAGCCAGAGAAATGCTGTGGAAAGGCGGCGGCTTATCCTGTCAAAGTACTGTACAAGATTAGAGAAGTTGATATCATTAAAAAGACAAAAGGAAAAAAAATGGACAAAAGTTTCTTGTGTGTTTCAAAATTGTCCTCTCAGTTCCTGCTGTAGAGGTAAAGTGTTCAAAAAGGCATTCGGGGTCTTTAAAAAGTCTCCCTCTTTATCAAGCTATTGCCTTCGCCTCAGGCAGGAATGTCTCCCAAAACTTTATGAGCTGGAATACAATCAGAGTGAGAAGAAGACCAAAAGACTATTAAAACTTTTTTTTTACAGTAAGATGTTAATCGTTACCGATGTTTAATAGCCATGTTTGTTATCCTCACTCATTTGGATTTGATCCTTGATCGCAGTGATTACCCGCTGTTGAGACTGCAGCATCGCTTCCAGGTATTTAATTATCTGGCACTTGAGGTCCTTGGCTTTCTCTTTCTGAAAAGACAAGAGCTGTCACATTTAAGGCTCAAGCCAGCTGTAGGAATTTCTGGCAGAAGTTCTGAGGTCAGAACTTTAATATTAACAAGAGCTGAAAACCAGCAACTTTATTGTGAAGAAGAACCCACTGTAGCTTTTGGCTTTCATCAGGGGAACAGTGCCCCAACGTTATTTATTATTACCTGCTCTGTTCTCACATTGATGTGAATCAAAGCAAAGGAATGAAGTGCATGTTTGAAACCAACCATCCTGAGCTCACAATGAAGCTGCTTATGCTACTGGAAAAACCATAAGTGTTCACATCAAATATATATTCGAACATTAACAAAAAGAGCAACATTAATTCTACTTTGATGCAAACTTGTAGTGAGACATTAAAAGAAACATTTCCCAACATACCTCAAACCTGAGAACCTCCTTGTGTACAGTCATGCCAATTCTGTCAAAATCTCTCTCGTACTGAGTAACCCTCGCCTCCAACTGACGACACACAAAGGGAGAAAAAGAACCTACTTTTTTTAAGCATGGATTGAAGTGCGGTGACTTTGTTGAACACTCCACACTCCACATTAAAAAAAATGGCTTTCTATTAGCATTAAGTATTTTTGTTGGACTAATGTAATTTAAGTTATTTAAATTAAGTTGGACTCAACCGCAGTAAATAAAAACATTGCTCAGAGATGCAGCATAGGTTCGATGAAAGGCTGAGACAAAACACAGAGCTTGAGGAACTTAATGACAACTTGATGTGCAAGAACACTGAAATGCAGGTACAAAAGCGAGAACAAAAGAAAACACATAAAGACCTGCAGTGTACGCTTCAAGAAATGCAGAGGAAATATCAGGAGTTAGAAGACATGTACAGGCAAGTACAACAGAGCAATACAGACACGAATACAAGCACGAGGCAAAGCTAGAACGGGAGGCAAAATCTAAAGATCTGAAGAACTTTCTATTGCTCTCTCCTCCCCCTCCCTCTTCATCCTTTTTCATTTTTCACCCTCACCCCCCAACCAGCCCCAACAGTTGACTGTCCCTTCCTGAGCCTGGTTCTGTCTGAGGTTTCTTCCTATTTAAAGGGAGTTTCACACCATATTAAACTCTACAGCTTCACATCATATCAGACTGTTTAAATCTGCCAATACCTGCAATAAATATTCTGAACTTTCTGTGTTCTGCGCTGTGTCCAGGTTCAGCCCTCTTGCATGACAGATTCTTTAGTGCTTTTGCAAGTATCAGGTTAGATACAAATGTGTGGTGTGATAGAGAAACGGCGGGTCCAGAGGGTGTTGTTCAAAGCCATCTTTATTGCACACGCGGCTGCAGCTCTCACATTCATCACACCGCAACTCTTCCCAACCCCTGCTTCCCTGTGTTTTTAAACACAGCGGACATGATTGCGGATGTCCTGCACCGCCCATCATGCTCACCACAAAATGGAATTTTTAGAATGTAAGACATCAGTCAATCTCAATTTCCAAAACCTAGAAATTTGAGGTCACTATTCAAGCAACCAAATTTCCAAACATTTGCTTGAGAAGGGATATTTGGATTGTATTGGGGGGTTTTTTCTCAAAAAAAAACCCCAGTAGCTATTTAATAATCTTCCAATGCATGACCTGAGTATAAATTAGAATAAGTAATGATATGATACACCACCCTGAACACGCCCAGCTCTTCTGATCTCAGAAGCTAAGCAGGATTGCACCTGGTTAGTTTTTCAATGGGAAACAGCTTGGAAATACCAGGTGCTGTAAGCTTGGAGTGGCTGTAGCTCAGAAAGTAGAGCAGATCAGCTACTAATCAGAAAGTTAGCAATGTATCCTGGATACACTCACTGAGGAGTCTTTTTTTTTTTTTTTAATCGACTGTTGTTTTACAGTTGTGGAAGTTTTAGTAAAGGTTAGAGGGGCTCCTCCAATGTGAGTTATATCCTGTGCACTTTAGGAAAAGAGTCAATAATTTTGGAGTGCTCACACATCTCCGGTTGACTGGTTTCTTAAACATGACAATGAATTGACTTTACTCAAATACCCTGTAGTGTCACTTACACTATGAGACAAGATAGATTATATAACTTTTTTTTCTCATTTCTGAGATGAAGAGTTTTAAAATCAAATTGTAAACAATGCAATAAAATCTCGGCATCAGCAGTTTGCTACAAAGTCGATATTCCCTGCTGTTTAGGCTCATTCTCAGGGAATTGTTATATTCTTTTCTGTTTTATGGTCTCTCTTGATGACAGAATTACAAGTAGAGCTAGAGCTGTGTGGCACCAATAGAGAACAAATCCTGCAATGTCAGCACAACTGAACTTTAATGTCTCGCCCTTCTAACCTTTACTAAAACTTCCACAACTGTAAAACAACAGTCGATTAAAAAAAAAATAAGCCTCCTCAGTGGCAACTGATGCTCTGCTGTATTGAACTAGCACCATCAGCACCACTGACAGTGTTCTCCCCTGTAGCTCAGGCCACTGGGAAATGTCCTGGAAGAGAGCTAAAGGATTACCCAAATTATCAGCTCTCACCAGGTACAGCAGCCACAGGTGAGCTGCATTATGCTAACAGCTACTGACCTAGTTGTGAGCATTTTCAATGACGAGGAAGACCAGAAGAGTGGCTGTGCCTGCAGAGACTCTTAACAGAAAGCTTGGCTCAGTTGCTGCTACAGCTGGCTGCTCACATATAGTCTGCCACAAGCTCTGTTTAATTATTATGACCTCAAACCAGCTTTCTTTACATGCACACTTCATTCAATGTGATTTTAATACAGTGTTGTGTTTACAGGCACTGAAGCATTTAATCAGAACAATACGACACGAAGTGATGAACAGATCATGGATTTGTCTTCCTCTGTAACGACCACCTCGTCCGCATTCGTTCGATCAGTTCTCTGAAGATTATCTGCTAAGCACACTTGTTGTGTTGCACTTCATTCTGTAACATTTTATAAAGTTTGAATGTTTGCATTAATAAAAAAAAAAAAACTCATTGCAGAGAACTCTGTTCCGCTCTGAAACAATGATTTTTGGGCACACGAAGAAACTTAAGCTTTTATTTTAAAGAAGGCATGCATGAAGAGGTTCAGCGAGTTGCTTGTTATAATTTTTCTGCTCATTAGCTTTTAAAAAGTTTGAAACCAACCAAGTTTATTCTGATTGTTCTGTTAAAATAAAGATTTTACTCCTTAAACCTTTAAACTGATTATTGTTGGAATGCTAGGATCCATGAAAAAGTAGTCTTTGATCTGCATCTATTTGAGTACTAATGCACAAATTAAGAAACTTTTTTAAAAAACTCGCTATTTTTAGATCTCATACATTCGCCTACATGCAGCAAGGTTCACTAAAGCCATATTAAATACCCACGGGATGTGGTTCTTTGAAGAAAGGAGCTGACTGACTATTTGCCAGTCATATTTTTTTCCCTTCTTTTGCAAATTTTATGAAAAGAATTACATATGCCCGAGATTTTTTTTATACTGACATTTTTTTTTTCCAAACTCTACTGATTTATTTTAGGAGCTGTATTTCAAATATGACACATCTGCCACATGTGATACCAGCTCAGCTGACAGCACAAAATTATAAATCTAGGGGAAGAAAATGATAGCAGGTAATTTCTATCTGCAGTTGACACAAGGATGTCCCTTTTACACGTTGTTGACACAGTGGTGTGTATTTTTGAGATACAGAATGACAGACATGAGGTAAGTTGTTTTTTTGGGGGGTTTTTTTTTCAGAACAGAAGTAGGGTGAACTTAATCAGCATCACTGCTCTAATGTCTTATCTGGCATGTGCTGACCCGTAGGATGGAGAAGACGGATGTCTCCTCTTCTCCATCTTTCTTCCTGTTCTCCCAAACACACACGCAAATGCTCATACATGTAAACGCTATGACTGAAGACAGATTATTTTTTTCCTTTTTCTGAACAATCTTTGGGGTGTGTTAGTGCCTTTTGCTGAGAGAGAGGAAAGCTCGGTGTGGAATACATAAATATTTAATGATCAACAACATGAAGCGACATGTAACGTATAGGTAGACCTGACTGCAAATGCTGAAGTGAAATCCACGAGTTCAAAGAAACCTGTACGAGCAATCCGATATAGAAATTATAGACCTCCACAGATATTTAAATTCCAATCATTGTACAAGTAACCGATATCAGCATTGCTTGCTAGATCTCTTTAATATTCAGTACACCAGCTGGAAACACATCTGCAGTCATCTATATGTGCTACATGCTCTGCGGGGGGAATTGGAGCAAAAATCACCTCTCACATATCAGTTAGAAATGAAAGAATTGGATTTTTCTTTCAGCCAAAATTCAATGGGCTTGTTTTGGTTCATATCAAAAGGCAAACTCACCAAAGACAAGATGGAAAGATGTATCTTATTTAATGTATTCCAGTCTATGTTTTGGTCTGAAATCTCAAGCAAAAAAAATATTTCGGAAGTTAATATTAGGCATTGGCTGTATGAGATTTTCAGATCAAGTGCTTACTTTCCAACATCTTTTTAACACAAGATTTCAAATTCTATTGTCATATTGCCAAGTACACTGTCTGTGCCTCAGCAAGGAAACAAAACAAAGTGGAATTTGCGCATTAAAAAGAAAATAACTCTAACTTCATATGCTTTAGATTAGCTTAGATTAGCTTTGGCTACAGACAAAAAGAAAATATCCACAGCAACTGTTACACTGACTTAAAATAAATACACAAAATAAATGTGTAAAGCAAAGACAGGCTATCGCTTAAAAATGGAACAGTTAGCTCTGGTTTTTCAACAACTTGCCAGGTGTACACATTAAAGTTACAATGTGTAAAATACAGTAAACTCAGTTCCATCTTTTTACATCTCAGAATTCAGCCAAGAGATCAAAACTGTCTCTCCCCTCAAAACCACTGTTCATCTGAGGTGAGTGTACCTGGTTAGCAGTGGCTCTGGACTGAATCTGGCCTAGAGTTTTTCGCTATCTGGGTAGACTGTCCGTCTCCTTTTTACCTCAGCTGTCAATCAATATTTACTATTGAGGAGGCTGTAGAACTTTATAAAAGGAGTCCAATATGAGTCGAGGAGTCAGTGATGTTCACTTCAGTTTGATGACAGAGGCGAGTTGTTGACCTGAACTTTTGCTGCTGTTAGCATCTGTTCACTGTTGCTACCTCTCGTTAGTGACACTTGCTTTGAAGGGAACATATTTGAACATATTTGAAGTTGGACATTTTCAAATTAACATTTAAATGACGTGAGAAGGTAACCAAACTGTTTATCAGAGGGAAATTGTGATTTTTAGGACACTTAAACCTAACAGTAGCTAACTGGCATAATGTTAGCTTGCAGCCAGTTGCTGTTGTTGTTTAGCCAGCTCATTATCAGCTGTCCAGAGACTGGAGGGTTGCATGTCTAATCTAATAATAACTGCAACAATATTGGGAGTAAATAAGTGTGTTTATGCATGTTTATTTATGACTTCAGTTCAAGAGATGAGGCTTGAGGTAAAAAGGGAGGGGAACTATTATGATGATAAAATAAACATATGATCCTTCATATCTTGATTCTGAAGATGCAGACATGAATTAAAATTTGCCTCCACGGCACCACAAACACCTAGGAGTTCTCTTCTCCTCAGCCTTTGACATATTTCGTATGTGGCCGATGTCTAGCCAGATACATAAAACACAATCAGGTGGAATGATGATGTCCATCTCAGCCACTGTATTCAAAATGGCGGGGAACATGGTGGCTTCCACCCTGAAAACCTACCATACTGTGAAACCTTCAAATATTGTTTACAATGCATCTCACAATTAAATAAATGAAATGAAATACCCACATAGCTGCATACAGGTGACACTGACAAAAAAGAAATGTGTGGCTAAAGGCCTGAAATTCAATCTTCCATCTGAATGACTTGAAGAACATTACAAACCGTGGGATTACCTGTCACTGTGTTTACACAGCCTTGAGGTACATGCAGAGTTTGCATACAGAGTCTGGGATCATGCTCACTCTGTGCATTTGTGCTGTTAAGTGAGCACTCATGCATGTCTGTTTATCTTTCTGTCCACCTGCCTGACTACAGGTGAGGGCACCTAGAAAAAGTGAGAAAATTAAGTCAGCAAGAAAAGCTTGACACAAGAAGTGCCATCCGCCTCTTAAAAGCAGAGAAACATCAATAATTCAGCAGTTACAATAGCTCATTCCAAGTTACAAACTTGTGCGTCGGGTTATATCTGTGCTTTAGAACAGCCTGCCTCTGTAGCTTTCCCCGACACTTTCGGCTTGCCGTCACAACATCCAGCACTGAGATCTAACGAACGAGTTATTTGTTCTGATTAACTGTGCAGATCTTTTCCGGCATCATAACCGTATTTGTACCTTATTTCTTGAAAAATACTACCTCCCATTGTTTGTAACTGATGACGGTTAGTGGGAGCTGGTGGCAGCATAGTACAATTCATAAAGTAGTTACTTTATGAACTAGAGATTAAAGTCAGAATTCTGACTTTAATCTCATAATTTTGACTTTTTTGTCAGAATTCTGGAAAAGAAGATAAAAAAATACGTGCCCACTTTTTTTTTCCAGTGGCCCTAATCCTCTTCTGTAGCTATCAGTTTGCAAATGAATGGAGTCAAGTTGACAATTACATGCAGCCTGTTTGTGATAATACAGCAATGACACTTTGCAAAATATGCCAGAAAACTGTAACAACAAATGTGTTTCACCACTTGAGACATAAACACAGCATCAGATACAACCAGAATATGAAGGAGGAGATACTGGCACTCTGACGTGTGACCCAAATATAGAAAAAATTACTCAAACAAGCAAGTTTAACTTCTTTCTTCTAACTTTTTATTAAGTGACAATAGTGTGGAACAACCTGAAGATTCGTTAGGTTAATTGACTCTAGTTGTATTTAAACTGAAGTGTTGAGCTGTTTTTATTTTATACTTAAAATTTCCAGAGAACCTAGGTTACTTTTGTAGTTTCATTTGACTTATGCTGTGTCACTGGATACAATGATGTGTCACTACTATTACACTATAGTAATGCTGCTGTTGGCACCTTATTTCAATAGATTCGCACTTGAAATTAGGTAGTGTGTCATCGGTGACAGTAGCTCATTAGAAAATAAGGATGGAAAATGCTCTTTATTTACTTGCATTTATAAATGCTGCTGCCTGCAAGCATCAATAAAATGTTGTTTATATTGTTTTTCTATATTATTATAAATATAATTATACAAAATGTTTCTTACATTATTTTGTTTTCAGGCTATATGTTGCTCATCCCTAGTTGCCAAACATTAAAAAAAAAAAAAAAAAAAAAAAAAACGTTTTCTCAATCACAGGAGGTTACAATGCTATTTACTTTATTTTCCACCAGCACATTTTCACTTGCACAATCTTCTCTTAAATCATTTGCTGTGAAGTGCCAGCTGTGCGACATACTAAACTGGTATAAAAATTACACATTATTAGTTTTTGTTTTTTTTAACAAATGTGATATTTTTAAGCTCTAAATGTTCAAAGCTGCATAAAATCATCCAGTATGTAACATAATTAATCTTTATTTAACTTTTATAGCAATAATAAAGGCTTTTAAAAAAAACCTCTTTCTTACTATAGTATATCATTAACTGGAAAATGTAGCATCTGTGTCTAAAGCATAAGCCCAAGGAGACTGATGACTGCCATACCTCCTAATATTACGATAACACCCACATGAAAAGAAAGTGTCATTTATTTGCAATGGATAGGTGGCAGTTAACTTAACTTAGAAACACTACTATCATAATAATAATGATAAATATTATAAATGATAATTTTGTTTGGTAAGATAAGATAGCTGTTGCCTAACTGTAGACCTGAGAATAGTAATAGTCTTTTTTATTATGCTCTTGACCAGAATGAAAATGTCCATCACATATTTCTTTATAAGAATTCTTAATGCTCTTGAATATTTCCAGTGAATGCATGGTGGCATAGTCTCAAAAGCCTACTTTTACATTTGTGGGTGGAATAAATATATGTAACTCTAGTATAACAGGCAAATAAAGCCTGTGCCAGATTTCATTGGTAAGCTGATGATAACCTTGAGATGACACACAATTTTCTCAAAGACTCCGAGTGCATGAAAAAGGTTTATCACAATAACTCATATGATTTCTCTTTGATACGTAAAAATGTTTTTGTCTAAAATTTCTAAGCTCACAGGCAGTGAGACACTAAATGTTAATACATATTAGTCTTGCAGCAACAGCAAATCACATCTTATTCTTTCAGTTATGGTGATTGGTACAGCGTCTTACACCTAAGTCAGTTGGATTTGCCTATAATATCAGTAAATAAAGCTTCTATTATTACGGAACTGTCACTATTTTTTCCTCAAGGATTTTTTCAATAATAAGAAGCTGATGGAGAATGAAGTCAAAAAGCCAGTTCATCTAGAATATATTAAGCTGTGAACACCACTGAGAATATGTTGTGTATTTAATCATCTTCACTCACACAGCATGACTAGAGCCAGCCTAAGAAAACAATACTTTTGATTTGTGTGTGTTTTTCTAAATAAACTTATTACAAAGCATTATCTTGCCTGAGGCGAAAAAGAAAAAGTCTAAAAAAAATATCTGCCCCTGAAAGACGAGTACCTTGCCTGGCAGCTCAACTGCCCCAAGGCTACCCAAAGCTGTCTGTCTCCCAGGAATCATATATCAGACTTCACAAGTTAAGGTAAATACAGCGAGAAACACACCTATACGGTTCACAAAGGACTTTAATAATACATTATAGATAAATGGTGTTTGTTTTCTACCTACTCTTACTAGAGTTCTTCTAAAAGAAAAGCAGCAACAGAGAAAAGCCTGTGTTTAAGAAAAGTGTTTAAGAAGCTAGGCAAGAGTCCTAAAGAGATTTGCTGAGTGACTGAGACAGGATACATAGAAAAACTGTCTCATCTTTTCCTTACTTGTATGTTTTATTCATTGACTTGCCTTTCAGTCCGTTTGCTTGGTTCCAAGTGATGAATCCCAAACGAATTCCAATTTTCACATTTTATTTTTAGCTTTTCAAGATGTTTTTGTTGAAGAGTTTCCCGCTTTTTTGCCACAAACTTCGGTCGAATATGTTTGAAAACTTGAGAAGAGATTTTTAACAATATAGTGAAAGCAAAGAAATCCTGTGAAAAACTTTGCAAACCAGCAATAGTTTTCTGTGTGACTTCATCAGTCTATCACATCGTTGTGGAGGACGTTTGGCCCTCTCTTCTTTACAACGTTGCTTCAGTTCATTTTCTTTTTCAACCATTCGGTTGTAGATTTGCTGTCAGACAGATGGCCTCACCTTTGACTCTAGAATACTTTGGCACACAGAGGAGTGGATGGTCGACTCAGTGAGACTCAGGTTTTGTGGGAGAAAAACGAGCCCAAATCATCACTCCTCCACCACCATGCTGGTATGCAGTATTTGCGCTGATGTGCTTGCTGTGTTTGGTTTTCTTCAGATGTAGTGCTGTGTATTATGGCAGAACATCTGCACTACTACACCAATACTCCTGGGAAGTATGTGCTATTGTTTTAAAACACTTCTGTATACTCCAGACCAGCAAACTACCACAAGTTCTGTTTTTATAGAGCTTCACCCTTGCTGGTCATCAGTTAATACAGTGCGTTTGATTAGCAGCACCTGTTACTTCCCCTCTTATTATATACCATTGTGTTTTTAGAAATGACTGAAAATGCACAAGACAAGATTTTTAAGAACTCGTAAGCTGTTTTGTAAGTCTGTTTTTAATCTATATGATTTGTTGGTCAACTCAATTAATCAGGAAATAGATATTCATGAACCAGCAGCAAATGTAATGCCCCTTTCACGGCGAACAAGGTAACCACATCTCCTCCATATTATTCATGCAGAGGAATTGTATCAGATCAGTTTCTGTCAGGCCCTTTTCTTATAAAAATTATATTCATGAAATCTGTAATTGCCTCAGTTAGTTAATTTTATTCGCATAGATGTACAAACAGTTGGCTGGCTCTCTGAAGTGGGGGTGATGTGTGAATCTGGGGCATGCAGTGACTGATGTTCAGTGCTGACGGGCATTGGCACTGCCAATGTGCCAAACCCATGAGGTGCCCAGCAGAGAAGAGGAGCTGCAGCTGGCCTGGATAAGATTTGCCATCAAGTACGACGGCAACCTGGAATCCGTTGTACCTGAAGCACATACATCTGGGGACACCTGAAGGATGCTGAAGCGGCCGTTTTCTTCTCTGCTGTGACGTATTTTGAGAAAAATGATATTGGTACTACTAACAGGGGTCTGGGTTGGGATGTGATAAAGATAGACTAACTACAAGTTAAGTAAAAACAAATCCTCTGAAAGACTGTAAATAATGTTTTTAGGTGTAACTGGCGTATTGTATATCCATCGTAACAGGCCAGTGAGAAATCCAAATGAAAGATTTGTTTTACAGCAGGGATCTCAAACTCAGTTTACATTGTGGGCCACATACAGCCGACAATAATCGCAAATGGGCCCCGACCAGTGAAACATCCCACACATTTAACACATTTAAACATGAGATATCTTAATAAAATAAAAAGATGCGCAGTTTTGAACATGATAAATAAATGCTGCAGCAGTAAATGAAAGAAAACTGTCAGGATGTCTCTTTGGGCCTAAAATTGTAAGAAATAAATGTGTAAAATTAAAGAAACTTATTGCCCAGACTGTGATCTAATTATACAAAGAAAGTTTTTATTTCACAGAAAATGTTCTATTTTTGTTTTTAATTTATTTATTTATCTTTACTGTGAACCTAATGTATTCAATAGCAGAGATTGAAAAACAGAAACCTTTCTACCATTTAACTGTTAAACTGTTACTTAATTACTTTGGTTTAGTGTGAATGTCCGTGGTGGAAGTCTTTATCAGCAGGAAAATGCAGTTAAATTAAAAAAAAATCAATGCTCTTTTTCACATTTTCCAAAGCCAAATCCAGTGGGCTGGATTGGACGCTTTGCTAGATCAATTTTGGCCCCTGAGCCTTATGTTTGACACCCCTGCTTTAGACTAATTGTCAGGTTAAGGTTATCTGGTTTATTGCATGGTAGTTTTCTCTTTTAAAGTTAACCTGCTTAGTAGATTTGCATCTTGATCTGAGCCAAATTGATTCAGCATCTGACAACAGCTCTCGTGGTGTGTGGGGATCACAGCTTTATGCCGAGAATGGAAAAAAGCCAATGAGAGATGAGTTCATGTTGAGGTGACTTGGGCTTTTTTCCACAGTTTTTGGTTGGATTTCAGTCAAGTTGTACTGTGCCGAGGATTAGAGAATGCGTACTGTATTAAAACCCCAGCAGGGCTTTCTTAGTTATGTCAAATGTATTTCGTGTTGCCTATTCATTTAGTTGGAACAGATGTAAGTCTGAAAGACAATTTTGCAAGTATTAGTTGTGAGTGAGTGATTTCCTTTTTTAATACCAGCTGGAATTTTTAATGTCCTGTCATCTTCTTCTACATTCAGGCTTGTGTGCCACCTTCAGGATGGATACTCTTGCCCTACTTCCACAGCTCTATTGTACTGCCCACATCCTCTGTGTTAAGGCAATATGTTGCCCAACGGGATTAATCTGTTGCAAGTCTCTTCATTTCTCTCCAGTTCAGTTCTGTCACTCATGACTCGTTACACACCAATACAAACACGCCATATTTAGACAGCTTCACATGCCTGGCTGCTTAAAAGTGCATACGAAATGACAAACTCTATCCCCGGGCAACTATGTCACAATTGCACAGTTTTTACTGCAACTACACACCAACCAAATCCTTTAGACTGTTCTGTATGTCAGAAATGTCAGCTTCGTTCATCAATCCAGCCAGCAGTGACGTTGCTCACCACAGTATAATTGGGACAACTACAGGCCTGACCTTAAATCCCCAGCCTGGACCACTGCACATTTGGGAGGTGGAAACTTGTAGGTGTCAAAGTGTGAATTCCTCACTTAAATCCAAACTTCAGTGTAGTGACCAAGAAAACATCATTGCCGGAATAACCCAGGACCGTGCGCATTGATTACTGTACTGCTTGTTGATTTAGAAAGGCATTGACAAAGTCACAGTAGGTCTGCTGTAGGGTCAGTTTACCTGAAATCTTATTGCTCATATAAAGTCAATTGGTTAGTATTTTGACTTGATTGAATTACTTTTTAAAATGTAAATTCTTTTCTTCATCATCATCATCATCATCATATTATTATTATGCTGTTATTTATACTGGTACTGATGCACAGTGTGTGTTATTGTTACTGATTAATTGTGTTGTAATTGTGAGGGACAGCCTGTCAAACTGTTGCCTTAGTTACTACTATGAATGGATTTCCACTCTATCAACTTCCATGTTCTTCCTCAGTTTTAATCTTATATTATTCATTAGTGTTAAAAAAAAATTACTATTGTGTTTTGTGAAATCAAAATTGATAGGAATGGATTTCTCTTCATTTGCTCGCCTGGGTCCATTTTCTAATGGAGCGAGCTTTGTTAGATGTTTGCTTAGCAAAGGGATGGACGCTCACAGGAAAAGATAGCTTTGTTTATCCCGTCATTTCCATTTAGGCATGCATGCCTCTCATCCATCTGAGAGGCTTTGTGAAAAACGAGCAAAAGATGATGCCTGCAGGCTGGTTGATGGGGTTCTGGCTGCTGAGAGCACCTATATATTCATTATCATATAAAGCAGAAGAAGCACTGGATCTACACCCAGGCTCTAGGTTTTTATTGCTTATGAGGCTTCATTAAATATGCATGAATCATAACAGTGATTTACACATCATTTCCTGTCCATGAATCTTTAATGCCTCTTACTATGTCATCTGGCAAGTGATACACCTCCTCTGCTAATCAGTATGAAAAACCTGTTACTTTTTTCAGCACTCTGTAGTCTCGCTCTCTTCCTCGTAACGTCTCGCTCAAAGACGTATCCTCAAAGATGCCATTTTGAGAAGGTGCGAGATATTTTTTCGCAAATGTCAAATTAAGGTAACCTCAAATAATGAATAGAAGCTACCCAGTAAAAGCACTCTGGGGTAGGAGGAACAACAAAACGCGAGTATTTTACAGATGCATCTTCCTAAAAAGCTAAAACATGTTAAGGGTAGTCAAGATGAGTTCAGAATTTTTGAATTTTAACTCTCCCTGAACTTGTCCTGGTTTGCAGCTTAACTCAGCAGACTCCTGAGCAATATTTCCTCTGAATTCATACTCATCAGTGAGTATTGCTAATCTTCTTATTCCACTGCCAGTCGGATTACCTGCCTGCTGATATGTTGAATAAACCCCTGTCTGTTTTCTCTCTCCTTCCTCCCCTGAGCTCTCTCATCGTATGTGTGTGTGCGTGTGTGGCCGGGGACAAGAAGCAGTCAGTAATCATTTAGTTGCAGCTGGTAGCACTGCAAAATTACACCATATCCAGGGATTCCATCTTAGACCAGCCAATGAATACTATCTAAAGACATCCACAGACATGTTTTACTCTTTCTCGTGTCTGCTGAAGAAGCTTTTGTTTGATTAACTGTTGAGGGGAACATTTCTGCGAAAACTGATAACGCATAACAATTATGCACATTTAGTGCACCACTGCGGGATAATCTTCCGCATCTTTCAGTTTTTGTTTGTTCTTTAAATTGGGCTTGCGTGCATAATGTTAGGGTAATTCTTGTGGCTCTAACCTTGTAGTGTTAATTATAAAATGCTTTCTTGTGTACTATAAATTGCTTCTCGCAGCTGCTCTGTCTTTGTGTCTGCTTAGTGGGGAGTAGTTGCCAGTAGCTGATTGGAGGACGGCAGTCTTGGACAGTGCTGTATACTGTGACATTCTTACAAGGACAGCCCTTCAGCAGTAGTCTCAGTCTAATGTATGTCTTCCTCACTGCCCTCCTCTTGTTTTTAGGCTGGTCTCCCACATACTCACAAAAAGCCTTTAAATGCACCCACAAAAACATGCTGGCCTTACTCTTTCATCTCACTCTGCATCCACTGGCAGCCCTTAAAAACACAGGAATTTGGCATTCAACCCAGTGACTGCAAAGCGAAATCTTTTTTTTTTGTTTTGTTTTTTGTTCATTTACCCTGTTCTGCTCTAGTTGCTGCTATGGCTAAATTGCTGCTCATTAGAAGAGACGTGTCCCAGGTCCATCCTGTTCCCCCTATGGAAAACAACTCCACTATTAAGAGGAAAAGCATTAGGAGTGGCCATTAGCGAGTGCACAGAGGAGAGACATAAAAAGCAAAACAGCAGCGCACACTCTGGCAGAAAGACAGAGAGTTTTAGTGTTACATTATTCTCTCTAGCGTCTGGATAATGAAATTTACATTTGTTTTCCACTGAGAGTCTCCAGCTGTGTCACAAAAAAGTTCTGGCACTGGTACTCAAAAACAAGGACTTTACCATATGCACGAGAGATAACGCCGAAAAGGAAAAAAGTTTTGACATTGCTTTTTTGAAGCAATTAGAGCAACACTTGAAGACGAAAAAAAGTTCATTAAATTTGAGATGCTTTGCACAGTGGTTGAGCTGAGTGCTTTTTAATTAGTATAGACTGACATATTGAACCATTTTTACTGTTTGTCAAGGTGTCGATCTTTAATCAGCCGTTGCCTAATAAAAAAAAAACAGAGTCTCATTAGACATTAACATCAATCCATTTTCTTTTTGTGCTGGAGCCTATCCCAACTATCACAGGGCAAGAAGCAGGATACACCAATCTGTTGCAGGGCTAATACACACAGACAGACAACCCTTCACACTCACAGCCAATTTGGAATAACCACTTACCTAACTTGCATGTCTTTAGGGTGCAGAAGGGAGACTAAGTATCTGGGGAGATCCCACATGGACATGGAAAACATGAATTCCACACAGAATCAAATCAAAATGTATTTCTATAGCTCATAATAATACAACAAAGTTGACCAAAGTGCTTCACAATCGGTCAGAGCAGTAGCATAAGACATAATAAAAAAGAAATAGATAAAGGAGGGCAGGAAACAATATGACAATTGTTTGAAACAAAAAAAAACTAGCCACAAAATAACATACTAGTTTGAATCAAAAGCCAGACTAAAATAATACGTTTTAAGACGCAATTTAAAAGACTGGATGGACTCGGAGGAACGAATATAAGGAGGGAGGTTATTCCAGAGTCTGGGAGCTACGACAGCAAAGGCCCGATCACCTCTGGACTTCAGACGAGACCTCGGTTGCGTCAGGAGCATTTGATTGGAAGATCTAAGTGCCTTATTAGGGATATACAAATGAAGGAGTTCGCATAGATAGCTGGGAGCCAAATTGTTTAAAATTTTAAAGGTAAGCAAGAGAAAATTGAAATTGATACGATATTTAACAGGGAGCCAATGTAGGTTGGCTAAAACTGGTGTGATGTGGGCATTATTTCTAGTACCAGTTAAAAGACACGCAACTGGGTTTTGAACTAACTGGAGTCGGTAAATGGAGGAAGATGAGAGGCCGAGAAGAGGGAATTACAGCAGTCTAATTTGGAAGTGATAAGAGCGTGAATGAGCAAGGTCCTTCAAAAGGAGGTATGTCTTTGCTTTAGATATCTGACACAGCTGGTAGAAACTGTTTTTTTTTACCACAGAGGAGATCTGTTTTAATGAGCTGTCCAGGAAAACACCAAGGTTTCTAACAGTGAGCGAGAGATGGCTATCAGTTAGTTGTTCCAGCAGGGTGTGACTATCAAAAACTATAACTTCTGTCTTATCCTCGTTCAGTGTGAGAGAGTTACACAGAAGGGCTGCTGGATTTGAACGCTCGACCTTTATGCTGTGAGGTGATAACGCTAACAACCATACTGCCCCCTAACATCTGCATCATAAGAAATGATTGCAACATGATGCTAATATTAGAGATAAAATGGGTGTTTTTAGATCATTTTCACATCACTATGTTAGTTCAGGGTGTTATTATTCTGAAATTTGTTGATTAACACTAAACACAGTCTGCAGTTGTTCATAAAGCTAAGTTCTGGCCAACTTTACAGTTTGATCAGAAGATAGCAAAAGTTGAAAAGTCAGTGAATCGATAAAGCGACGCAATCGGCCGACATTCATGGTTTTCAGAGGTTTTCCCGAGGGAGCCGTGAATGTGTGCACCAATCCGTCCTAAGATATTTCACAGAACTGGTAAAAATGTTAGCATCACTGGGGTCAAGGGATTTTGAAGTCTTCTGGATACAATGTGGGCAGACCACAAATATCTAGATTTTCTCAGGGCTGTTAAACTGGACTGGCTGAAAACATCAGTGGTTATTTTTCCTGTTTTGTTTTTTGTCAGCAGTAGTGAGGGGAAATCCATGTGCTTCTTGTTTCATGTGAACTTTAACAACTCCTTCCTCGCCCACTGAGCAGCAAAAAGGTCACTGCTGCTTCTCCCATCGACACCAGTTAAACATCCGACTCAGTCTGGGTCACCGCGGAACATCGTTGCTGTGAAATGTTTTCCAGTGGCTGCCTCGTTCTTAATAAGTTCCCAAGTTTGGCTTAATAAGCACTGTGTTGAGATGAAGGATAGACTTGTATCTGATGACGTACACAGTGCAAGAACACTGGGGGAAAATGTTTTCTTTTGTTCAGCTTTAAAGGTTATCATCAGTCTAGGTCGGTGTCTGCGTACTGAAAAAAACCCACTCCCTCACATTTGTCCATCTTAATGTTCTTCTGCTCATAGTGACAGCGTTTGAAAATTGCAAACATTCTTTACAGACAGTTACAAATGTATTAAATTATTCATCTGAAAGAGACAGCCTGAGCTCGCAGCCTACGTTAATGCGTTTTTCCACTGAATTGTCTTTTTATATATTTAAATATATAAAAATGTTAAGCACAGTTAATTTTTTTATCATACCATTCACACAAACAGCCTAAAAAATTGTGTTGACAGACTTGCTATTTATTCATGTTTCTGACAGGCCAGATGGTGGTGACCTCTTGAAGTGCACACAACACCACATTTAAATGTGTTTCAGCACTAATATGCAGCAAACTGTATAGAAAGTGGATTAGCGTCGACACAGCTGAGTTTGACGTCATGTTTTATTCAACGCTCTTGAAAAGAGAAGACCTTGGAATAAAAACATTTTGGCTGGAGAGACAGGGAAGGGAGGGGAGGAATCAACAGAAATGTTTCTCTTTTAAGGATTCAGCAGAAAATACTCAAGTTTCTCTCTTGATGTCCAATATCACCCTCTTAGCACAAACAGTGTAGGTTAAATTCAAAAATTTATTCCTTTTGTGTACAAAAGTTCACTGCTTCGGGCAGCTTTCAGCAGAGATATTATAAATCTAAGACCACTGAGCTGCGTTCACACAAGTGAAGGTGGGCAGCTCCCACGTAAACTGCACAATTAAAAACCTCCCATCTAATCAGAAAGTCGCTGGCCACAAAGTCTGGCAGGTGATGAAAAGCTCTGGGGTACAATTTGCTTTCTGAATGGCAGTAAATGTCAAAAGCTGTAATCAGATTGTTTGATTTCACAGTTTTGATAAACAAATGATGAAATTCAGTCTTTCAGAAGGGTATGTGGCTTCATTACCTATTTTGAACCAGCCCCTATTTCTTTTTCTGCTTTACATTGTCATTCAAGACAGCGCTGAGGTTTAAAGTCTGTTTAAAGTTGAAGTTTAAACTACTACTTTCTACACTACTAAGCTCCTAGCTCACTCGGTCTTCCTTGTCTGTGTGGGTCAGGCCTGGGTTCTGGTGGGGATGTGATTAAACTTTTTCTTTGTCTTTTCCACTCTGTTGCACTTTATCTTACTAACCTTCTCCCTACTGCCACCCTCGTGTCTCTTCCCTTCTCCTCCCTTCCCATCACCACCTCAGGATCACTGCAGTGGAACCTGCTCTCATCTCAGCAGTAAGGATGATTGATTAGCCATCAGCAACCAGGCTCATCTACTCTTACCATTACTGCATTGCTGCACTCTTGCTGCTCATTTTTAGGGGCTAGCATTGGGGAGAGCAGGTCGCTAGAGCCCAAAACACGGGTGTGACAGACTCACATTTGATCCCAATGATATACAAATCCTCTAATTTTGGTGGTGAATCCAGTCATGTCTCATCTACTGTGACAGAGTTCAGTCATCTTGAGCATCCAGACGACTCCTGTTATGTGTGATAAAATGACACATTCTTTAAGATTGTACTGGAGTTAAAAGGACAGAGCCAGGGCCTAGCTTAAGAGCCTTTTAGAAATGCACTCCTTTCCATTAAGCTGACATCATCTGAAAGGGTCAAGTTTGTGTCTCTATGCACACCCTCTTTACTTTACCATAAAAGCTGTGATGAAATGTTTGCATATTACATGTAATGTAAAGTCTGAATGCATGCACTCTGAATGCAATGCACACTAAGAGATTGCCTTTGGTGCATCTTTGTTAGTTGCTCGTTTAATATTATTAAAAGGCATGAATGTTTTCGTGGAATCCCCTTCAGCAATATGAGTAGTGACCGGCTCTCAGTCTCACTCCAACCAAACTACTGTCACAGCAAACAACAGCTGCAAGTTAAACAGACTTTTCATTTTAAAAGCTTTTCGGTGCAAACAGTGCAAAGATTCTTCTGAACACTTCTGCAAAGAAAACAGAAGAAACACAGATTCTGGAGGCACATGTAGACTTCTCCAGTATAACCAAAGATTGAAGACCAGCTGGGACACAATGACCACTGACAGTAAACCAACAGAAGAGAATAGACATGGAATATGACTTCAGACAATGGTTACAATATGATGATATATGTAATTGACTATGTGCTACAATATATCTGTGAAGGTTCTCAGTCATCCAGGTCATCGTAGTCTATGGAGATTGGAAAGAAAAGCATCTGGACTTCTAAGACATTTCACTTCTCATCTGAGAAGCTTCTTCAGTTCTAAGAGTAATTGGTGGACAGTTCCAGATTTTAACCCTCTCAGGCTCAAATTAAACTTTTTGTTGCTAATGCACAACCAAGTCCTGCAGTGGTACTTCTGAGTAAAAAAAAAGCATAAAATATGTATGTGGGGTAATCAGGTTGTTAGTTTGTTGCAAATCGGCAACGCCTGCCTCGAGAGTGTTAAGCCGTATGGGAGTGTCCCCAAGAGGGTCATGGACCCCCTATTGGTCCTCTACCTAATCACATGAGCCAAGGTCTCTACATTAAGTACTGCCACTTCATAAACGCATGGCACAACATAGAAGAGCCACCTCGATAGGACAAGACTTAGTGGTTCATCTACATCTAAAGGACAAAGGTCACTCTTCCGAGGATGCCAGTTTTCACATTTTGGACAGAGAAGACAGATGGGTGAAAGAAGCCATCTATGTTCACTGTGAACGACCATCTTTGAACAGAGGCGGTGGATTACGACACCAACTGTCTGCCACCTACAATCCAGTTTTGAGATCCCTTCTCAGACACCTTAACGCCCTCTCACATCCTGGGCCATTTGACCACAGTAAATCACATGATAGGGTGGGGTTCACTGTTACACCCCGGCCTAGGCAACCGGCGTGCAACGTATGAAAATAAAAATAAGAAAAAAACACACAAGAAAAAAACTAAAGCTCTCCACCAAAATCCCAAAACGAAGGTGTCTCAAACGAAAATATTAACAAACCCATTCACAGCTATTTACAACAGACTATTTATTTGCAACAAAACACCAAACTATTTACAACACGGGGGGAGATCACGACCATGACCAACTGACACACAGGGCTTAAATACATAGAAGGAGCAATCAGGGAATGGACCACAGGAGGGAAACACAGCTGGGGCAAATTAGACCTGACGAGACAAGGAAACGTAAACTGAACACACTAAGATAACAACAGACCTTCAAAGTAAAACAGGAAACACATGACAGTCACGCAAAAACAAAACACTGACAACACCGAAACGTAACATTCACCCAAAACGATGGCTGATTGTGACCCACACCTGTTTTCACACGTTGGCTCATGTGATTAGGTAGAGAATCAATAGGGGGTCCATGACCCTCTTGGGGACACTGCCATTGGGCTTAAATCTGGGACTCTCCACCAATTACTTTTAGAACTGAGAAGCTTCTCAGATGAGAGGTGAAACGTCTTCAAGAAACCTAAAGAAGTCCAGGTGCTTTTCTTTCCAAGCTTCTTAGACTGTGCGCTACAATGCTCAACATTTAAGGAAGAATATAATGCTGGTATGGAACACAACTCGTTAAAAAAGGCTATTTTCTAGCTGGCTGTAGTTGATAACTGAATTACTGGTGTGCCTGTGGAGGATCAAGGCATTATGCTGTGACAGTGTAACATAATAGCAGATAGTAGGAGGAAGCCTGACATTAATCTTGGAGGCTCTATTCTAAAGCTTTGCTGTTGGTTCACCGATTAAAGTAAATTATTATAATAGAAGAGGCAAAGAAAGATGGTACAGAATGAGACTGTCAACGTTCTAAATCCCAGGATGATGTTTAGAAAAAACAATGTTTTACTTTATGTTCACTGCCAATTTTGCCAATGCCAATTTTTAAAATGAATGTTTTCACCAACATAGGAACATGACCATCTATGTGGTAAATAAATGTATACACTGTGAAAAATAAGCTATTCTGGTGTTCTCTGGTAAATGCTAATCAATCAGTATAGTCCTGGGCTGTGAGCACAGGTCTCGGTAAAGCGCACGGGGCCCTGATGCAACCCTTGTGAAGTCCATTTCCGACGTTTTTTGTTAGAAACATACACAACTAGCCAAACTGGAGGTCACTTTTGGTTACCGTGGCACCGTACGTTGTATTCCTCCTTGCACAAAGCAGCAAGTTCTGGTTCTATTGTTGGATTTATATCTTTTTGCGGCCCTGTCCACCTTTCCTCATGTAACAATCTGTCTTCTGGTACCTCTACCACACTGTGACTGTGCTGGTAGATACAGCAAACATTCTTTGCAATGTCATGTATGACTGTGCTGTCCTGGAAAAGCTGGACAACCTGTAAAACCTGAATGTGTTGCAGGTAAGATCTCATGCCATCATTTGTAACAAAGATACCAACAAGGCAAAAATTCAGTCAGCAGGAATAAAAATAAATCAAAGGTTATAGGGTGATCTTTTGTTGAGGATAAACATGAGGTATATCTGTTACCAGCTATAACTGAATTGAAACAATTTTGCTGTGTGCAACAGGCCGAACGTCTTGTTGTATCTCTTTTAATAGCTCCTGAGAGCACTTTAATTTGTATGCCAAATTTTGAAATTGCACATTGTTTTCATTTAATTCGGTTTCAGGTGTTGTCATTAAGAATGCTGAAAGAAGGGCAGCTGTGTTATGTTGTGGTTTATTTGTTAATAGAATTAAATGATGGAGATGAGAAGCTGAATGCCTCTTTGTAGTTTTACAATGTGAAAATGTGGTCCTACAGTAGCAGTAGATGTTTTAAAATTTTTAAATGTTTTTGAAGATAAATATTGTGTGACTCAAAATGTAGCAATTTGTGTTATAGTAATATCATGATGTTATTTTTAAAAGTTAAAGCTAATATTTTAATAATTGTAACTTTTCCAAGGTTTGCATCCAATAAATACACATGACCTGATGAGAAATCATATCTTAGTAATTAATTTGTACGTGATATGATCTATAATTAACAGTATATTGCTAAAATAATTTCTGGACATTTGTGAAAATGTAAATCCATTAGATTTATATGTGGGAATACCTTTTTAACAGTAAAGATCTATCAAATATACAAACTTTTCATGCAAAAATCCTGTATATAATATATATAATCCTGTTCATATAATTAAAAATTAAGATAGATTTACTAGTTTTACATTGGTACTTTTTTATTGATAGTATCATGTTATTATATTAAATGTGAGCTAAATGTTCAAAATATTTAACATAATATTACCTAATAAAATTCAAATAATAACAGCACTTTTCTGTAATTTTAAGCCTGATAGCCTGATTATTTGTATTACAGGTGTGCTTGACTGTACTATTAGGGAAACTTTGAGTTTAATTATTTTTACACGTGTAAATACCTGTCATTTAACCTAAAATATCCACAGAAATACCAGCTATCTCAGGTAAATTAAAGATACAAAACTATTTCAATTACAGAAAATTAATGTATCCTTACACACTGGTAAGTTTTTATTATTTTACAATATTTTTCTGCTTCTCCAGCTGCAGGAATATTTTATATTTTTTATGATTTTCTCAGTTTACGGTATACAAATTAGATAAAATGTGTGTATAAATCATATTAAATTGGGGTCATGCACTCCCAATTAATGTGATGGGTTTTTTTTTTTATAAGCATGTAAGAGAAAGTAACTGTGGTATGATACATTTTATTCCTGAAAAAGTCAAAGGCCATGAGCTGCCTCTAAAAAGGCTTCCAGGCTGCTTATTCCTCTCCTGCTCCATGCAGGCAAGTTGTTGATTTTTTTGCTATTTTGATTTTCAGCACATTGGTTAAACCAGACAGGGGTGAAAAGTAGAAAGAGAAAGTTTCAAGTTCACTTTCCACCAGGCAGTGAGATTTCCAATTATAAATATTCTTTATGTACTAAATTACACCCAAGTCATCTTAGAGTAATTTACATTCTTGACACCGTAATATAGGAAGAAACCACATCTCTTTGAGCAAGCACTTGACAATAGTTGTGACCATATAGACATTTGATTTGATTGGTTGTGTTACAAATCATGCCGAATATTGAGGCCAAACAGTAATTTAAAATGTGTGTCACATAAGAAAACTACAGTGTCATCAGCATCTAGAAATGTACCTGCATATGCTGGAGTATTAAAATATCATTAACTGGTACAGGAGCTTATATACGCAGTCCAGAACATCTTCCACTTTCTAACTGTCCACACTGTGATTCATGCAGTTAGCCTTAAGGTCTTTTCATCTGCATTTGGCCTGGCAAAGACTACTGTGCACAAGAGAGCACAGAACACAGAAGTTACACGAACAGCCTGAGGTGAAATGAAGAATTACTTTTACTTTTACTACACTGAGCAAACAGACTTACTTAGTGTTCTTTCACCTTCCTTCGCCTTTTTGTTTATTTCACATTGTTCTGTTTTCTTACTCCCTCAATCTTGGAGTGAAACACACAGGCTAGAACACCACAGTTGTGCCAAAGAAGTGGTCAGTTGATATTGAGCTGCCATGCATTCCTGCTTTTAGAAACTAATCAGGCTAAATTAAAATTGGGATAATTAGTACATAATTCTTCCCTCGTCTTATATGGAGTGCTTCTAATTTGAGTCCATATATGCACCACTGAATATTTGGTTGACTATAATTTATGTTGGAGGAGGCTTCAAGTAAAGAAAGTCCAACAGTATATTACTGTGTAGCTAAGATCCAATAATGAGTGTCTGGCTGTATTTTTGGCATCACCCCCTCATCCTTTTAAGTAGTCAGCCCTCATCTTCCATGATTCTCTGCATGCTTTTCTTTTACTTCTCCCTTCAATCTGACTTTCACTTTCTATTATGTTCAGTCTCATTCTAATTTTACTTTAAATCAATATTCTTTATTATTATGAAGCCTGCATGATCAGCACTGGAATGCAAAACATGTTACTGAGATAAAGAACATTATTTCTCTCTTTTTCTTTAGGCATCACTCTTTATCATCATTATATCTTTCAGGGAAATGAATTATTCAGCTGCACCCCTGGTAATAGGATCTTTATTATAGTCATTACCAACAACTATAGGGATGGAGTTATTCTTTTGTCTTAGGTGTATGCAGCAAGATGACCGAACATGATAAAATCAGTTCAGACCATCCAGCTAAATCACCTCATTAGGAGGACAGATAAACTCAAATGAGTGAAACTGCATAAATTTAAAACATGTTCTCAAGGTTCTAAAAGAGTTTATCACAGCTGTATAATTTGTCTCCAAAAGCAATCAAGTATGCACTGATGCAAGAATGTACCCCCCCCCCCCCCACCCCCCCAAAAAATAATACTTGTTATAGTGGTGATTAGAGAATGATTTGCATGACTTCAAGACATCTAAAAGCTTATCATGTTATTAGTGATTCGTAGGCTTCACGTTAAGCTACTGAAATATTTGGCTTTAATGCCCTTTATCATCCTCACACTTCTCTTCCTTGCTGTAACTAATAAGCCGTGGACTTTCATCTGCCCTGCGTCTCGAATATCGTCTTACTGTTTCACTGAAACACTGCACAAGGTTTCCTTCTTTTTGTTTGCACATCTCTCGGTAGAGAGCGGTTTTCTTTAACAGTGTTTTGTGTCCAACCGTCCATCACCTTGTCATTTATTAGACGTTAATAAAACATCAAGAGGGAGACCGCAGCCAGAATGGTAATGGGCTATCTTGACAGCAATATTCAGCATATGTGGTTTGTGTTGATGAGGCATCAAGTGTGGCCAGGGGAGCGAAAGAACCACTTAACGTTTCTCTCGGGGTCAGGATTACGTGACACTGAGCTACCACTACATTAAGCATTCTTATCACAGTCTCCGAGATATGACATAGACAAATATGGGCTTTAGGTCAGGGTGCGGTACATCATTATCGTCATTGTTTGTAGGGGGGGGGGGGGGGGTCTTTTGTTTCTTTTGGCCTTGGTCATTGTGTGAATTCAGTTTCATCATTCACTTTCTTATTGCTCAGTAATGACTGACTTATTCCCTCTAATATTGAATGGCTTGAGTCTGTAAATGATGATTGTGATGGCTGCAGTTACAGCCACATGTATTGGGTAATATCTATCAAACATCAGCGCTACAATAGACTTATACATAACAATATTTATATTTTTCTTTCTTTAAGTATAGGATTTAATTTACAGGGTAATAAAGAATTGGCTTTAGTTTAGAATTAATTTACTTATACAATTACATGAAACTGTATTCTTAAATAAGTGTGTACATTTTAGGCCACGCTGTTATGTGTGTTAATCTTTCTTTATTTTCTGAGTTACCTCAGCAGCAGCTTCTCCCAGTCCCTCAGTAGATGAGCTAACAGGTGGAAAAGGGGCGGAGCAAGCCTATATGGAGCCCTGTGGGTCATACCACAACTCTGGATCATGGGGGGGGGAAATGGAATTTGTTATGTTGGTTTCGGTTAGGTTTGCGTGTGTTCTACCCCTTTTTGTGTCTTTGCGGGCTGATCACCCACTATTTAAGTTTTCCCTTTGTCTCATTTAAGTAGGTCAGTTTGTTTGAGTTAGTAGTATTGTTTGTTACCAGCTTTTAAGTAGAGTTCTGTTACTTTGACTTCTTTCATGGGTACAAGATTTAGATTCTTTTGTATAATTTAACCAATTTTATTGTGGGAGGTTACATTTTATTGGACTTAACCTGTACCTTCTTACTTACTTACCCCACGGTCCATCAGAGTGATTCAAATGTTTTAATGGCAAGGGTCATTCTTTGGTTAATTCAGCACCATTCCACTCATAATTCCAAATAGGAAAGAGAATGATCATACTCCTCTCAAATCTATAATATGGACCCATTTTTCCATCCATCCATCTTCATCCGCTTTATCCGAGGAAGGGTCGCAGGGACAGCAGCCTAAGCAAAGAGGCCCAGACCTCCCTCTCCCCAGCCACCTCCTCCAGCTTATCCGGGGGAACACCAAGGCGTTCCCAGGCCAGCCGAGAGATATAATCTCTCCAGCGTGTCCTGGGTCTGCCCCGGGGCCTCCTCCCGGTGGGACATGCCTGGAACACCTCACCCAGGAGGCGCACAGGGAGCATCCTTGTCAGATGCCCGAACCACCTCAGCTGGCTCCTTTCGATGTGGAGCAGCAGCGGATGGCCGAACTTCTCACCCTATCTCTAAGGGAGAGGCCAGCCACCCTTCGGAGGAAGCTCATTTCTGCCGCTTGTATCCGCAATCTCGTTCTTTCGGTCACTACCCACAGTTCGTGGCCATAGGTGAGGGTAGGGACGTAGATCGACCGGTAAATTGAGAGCTTCGCTTTTACACTCAGCTCCCTCTTCTCCACGACGGACCGGTGCAGCGTCTGCATTACTGCAGCTGCAGCCCCAATCCGTCTGTCGATCTCCGGCTCCCTTCTCCCATCTCTCGCGAACAAGACCCCGAGATACTTGAACTCCTCCACTTGGGGCAGGAACTCATCCCCGACCCGGAGTGGGCACTCCACCCTTTTCCGGCTGAGAACCATGGCCTCAGATTTGGAGGTGCTGATCCTCATTCCCGCTGCTTCACACTCGGCTGCGAACCGTTCCAGTGCGAGCTGGAGGCCCTCACCCGATGAAGCCAACAGAACCACATCATCTGCAAAAATCAGAGATGAGATTCTGAGGCCACCAAAGCGAAAGCCCTCCGCCACTTGGCTGCGCCTAGAAATCCTGTCCATAAAAATTATGAACAGAACCGGAGACAAAGGGCAGCCCTGGCGGAGCCCATCACCCACCGGGAACGAGTCCGACTTATTGCCGGCAATGCGAACCAAGCTCTTACAACGGTTGTATAGGGATCGAATGGCCCGTAGCAATGGGCCAGACACCCCATACTCCCGCAACACCTCCCACAGGACACCCCGAGGGACACGGTCGAATGCCTTCTCCAAGTCCACAAAACACATGTAGACTGGTTGGGCAAACTCCCATGCACCCTCAAGTATCCTTGAGAGGATAAAGAGCTGGTCCAGTGTTCCGTGACCAGGACGAAAACCGCATTGTTCCTCCTGTATCCGAGGTTCGACTAGCGGACGAACTCTCCTTTCCAGCACCCTGGCATAGACTTTCCCAGGGAGGCTGAGGAGTGTGATCCCCCTGTAGTTGGAACACACCCTCCGGTCCCCCTTCTTAAAGATAGGGACCACCACCCTGGTCTGCCAGTCCACGAGTACTGCCCCTGATCTCCACGCAACATTGCAGAGGCGTGTCAACCAGGACAGCCCTACATCGTCCAGAGCCTTCAGGAACTCAGGGCGGACCTCATCAACACCAGGGTCTCTGCCACCAAGGAGTTGTTTAACTTCCTCAGTGACCTCGCCCCCGGAAATTGGCGGGTCATTCCCCTCATCCCCAGACTCTGCTTCCTCCTCGGAAGAAGTGTCAGTGGGATTAAGGAGGTCCTCGAAGTATTCCTTCCACCGCCTGACAATTTTCTCAGTCGACGTCAGCAGCGCTCCGCCAGCACTATACACAGTGCAGGTAGAGCACCGCTTTCCCCTCCTGAGACGCCTGACAGTTTGCCAGAATCTCTTCGAGGCAGTCCAAAAGTCTTTTTCCATGGCCTCTCCGAACTCCTCCCACACCCGGGTTTTTGCTTCAGCCACTGCCCGAGCCACATTCCGCTTGGCCTGTCAATACCTGTTGGCTGGCTCCGGAGTCCCACAGGCTCCTTCTTCAGCCTGGTGGCTCCCTTCACCTCTGGTGTCCACCATTTGGTTCGGGGATTACCACCACGGCAGGCACCAACCACCTTGCGGCAGCAGCTCAATGCAGCAGCTTCGGCAATGGAGACGCTGAACATGGTCCATTCGGACTCAATGTCCCCAGTCTCCCTCGGAATGCTGTTGAAGCTCTGCCAGAGGTGTGCATTGAAGATCTCGTGGACTGGGGCCTCTGCCTCTGTTCCCAGCACACCCTCACTACGCGTTTAGGTGCACCAGGTCTGTCCAGCGTCCTCCCCCGCCACCTGATCCAACTCACCACCAGGTGGTGATCAGTTGACAGCTCAGCCCCTCTCTTTACCCAAGTGTCCAGAACATATGGTCACAGGTCTGGTGATACGATTACAAAATCGATCATCGACCTACGGCCTAGAGCGTCCTGGTGCCACGTGCACTTATGGACACTCTTATGTTCGAACAAGGTGTTAGTTATGGCCAAACTGTGATTAGCACAGAAGTCCAATAACAAAGCACTGCTCGGTTTCAGATCAGGGAGGCCGTTCCTCCCAATCACGCCCCTCCAGGTCTCGCTGTCGTTACCCACGTGAGCATTGAAGTCTCCCAGCAGGACAACAGAGTCTCCAGGTGGAGCACCCCCCCCCCACCAGGGACTCTAAGAAGGCTGGGCACTCCGAACTGCCACTCGGCGCATAAGCACAGATGACAGTCAGGACCCGTTCCCCGACTCTAAGGCGCAGGGAACATACCCTCTCATCCACCGGGAAAAACCCCAACATACCGGCAGCAAGCCGAGGGGATATTAGAATACCCACCCCAGCCCGCCGCCTCTCACCAGGGGCAACTCCAGACTGAGACAGAGTCCAGCCCCTCTCCAGGAGACTGGTTCCAGAGCCCAAGCCATGCGTAGAGGTAAGCCCGGCTATATCTAGCCGGTACCTCTCAACCTCACGCACTAACTCAGGCTCCTTCCCCACCAGAGAGGTGACATTCCATGTCCCTATTGCCAGTCTTGGCAGCCGGGGGTCAGTCCGCCAGGGCCTCCGCTCCTGGCCGCCACCCGGCACACAATGCACCCGACCCCTATGGCACCTCCTGCGGGTGGTGGGCCTGCGGGGGGATGGGCCCATGTCTCCTCTTCGGGCTGTGCCCGGCGGGCCCCATGGACTAAGGCCCGGCCACCAGACGCTCGCCCTCGGGCACCCTTCCCGGGCCTGGCTCCAGGGCGGGGCCCCGGTAACCCTATCCCGGGCAGGGTAAACTGTTCCCTCGATGTTCTTTTCATAAGGGTCTTCTGAATCGCTCTTTGTCTGGTCCCTCACCCAGGACCAATTTGCCATGGGAGACCCTACCAGGGGACAAAAGCCCCCAGACAACATAGCCCCTGGGATCCCTGGGACACACAACCCCTCCACCACGATAAGGTAGCGATTCAAGGAGGATTCAAAATGGACCCATTTTTTAAAATTATTATTATTATTATTATTATTATTATTATTATTATTATTATTATTAGTCCACCACTAACCATGAGAACAATGTTTGGCTGTTGTAAATCCAGCACTTTTATCTGGAGTCTCTCACATGGGTTCATGTATTTTCATATAGATGATTCAGGTTTACTTAAAGCCTCTCTGTAAAGTGTACTGCACACTTAAGCAAGTCTAAAAAAAATCATCTTAGCCTATTTAATATTTGCGCTTTTGATCATATCGGTTGACCTTCAAGAATGGCTACAGCAGTCTGCAGAGGTATCATGGGAATTCCGATTCTGCTGGCTTTAAAAGTCTGGAAATTGCTTTGACAAAATGAAACACCGTGCAATAGGAAATTATTTACTGTAGGCCCAAATAATCCTATGAGGTGAAGAATGAAGACTTGGAGTTCAATATGTAAATGACTTTTGCAAATGTATGGGTTTTTTTTTCTTTCTTTTCAGACCACGGAACACATGCATACAGCAACAATGTAAAGCCATTGGTAATATCCTGGAAAAGCACCATCACCTCCTAATTTGCAGTCAGATGTAGTTCAGACACTTTTAACACTCTACAGAGATGTTGCACAAATACATAGGCTTCATTTGCATTCATCTGATGGAAATTACCTTGGTGTATGGGTCATTTTGGACAATTCTGAGGTTGTAAAACATCTATGCACGCACTCTCTCTGTGGGCTTTCATGAAATAACGATGCTCAACGCTGAAGCTCATTATACAAATATATTTTCAGCCAAAAGCTATTTTCATGCCCGTTTCACTCTGGAAAGGGTGAAACTGATTCAGATGCAATCATATAGCAATTCCCTGAGGTTGTTAGCACCCTCGCTTTCCACAGGTCTAGGAGGTCAAATTATGTTTTATGACCTTTTTGGTTTATGTCATTATTCACTTTATACCCCTCCAGTCATTTTTTTTTATTCTGCTCTATTTATGATAAATAAAACATGTCCATCATGTATCATTTGCTCTATGTGAAGAAATTATGCAGTCAGATCATAAAAGGATGACTCATTTTGCTGTTACAAGGCAGTAATTTAGAATCAATTTCATACAAGGAGAGGTAATAGAAACAGGGCTGCAAATTACACCAACGACAATGCTATTACTATACAACTCATTCGGTCTTTCATTAATATTCATATGGCAGATGTTCAATTGCCTGGATGACAGAAGTAAATCAGGGATATCTTGTGGGGATCTCTCTTCCTAAAGTATGACATCGTAACTCATCCTGACACCCAGCACTGAAAGCATCAGATGAGACAATTTAAAATATGGAAAAAGAGTTGTGAACGCACTCACAGGAGGTACAAGTCAAAGGCTTTGTCTGTTCGTGTGGATCAAAAATGCTCCGTAAGCATCGACAATGAAGTGTGCTAAGACGTGACGTAGTAAAACGTTAACTTGAGCACACCATATGGACTGCTGCGGTTTAAGAGAAATCAATGAGAGTTTTATGACCCTGTTGCCTCCGCTCGATTGTTCTCATTCCCCGTGCTCCATGTGGTTGCAGAGGGAATTGTGCTGACGGTAAGACAAAAAGGATGGCAGAAGGAACGAGAAAAATGAGAGCATATGGGCACTAGAGGAGAAGCTTCACCTTGTGATTGATTCTGTGATTTCTGAAAGCACACATGATGGGCATGGATTTTGTTGTGTGCCATTTATAAATTAGGAAGGATAAAGTGGAGAAGAGTCACATCATAAGCATTTTGGTTTTGTGGCTCAAACATTACCTCTGTTATTTCTTTTTTAGTTTTACCATATTTTTCTATACAGTATTTTACTGCACATTAAACACGGTTAAATGTTTCAAAAGCAAATATTGCTGTAAACAAATCATATTACGGTGCAATATTACATTGTGTGTATCCTTGACACTTCCAATTCACAATGATATTTTGGTGGAGGTGAGTAATATTATGTTGGCTGTTTTTTTCCCTTTGTAGTGGAAAGAATGTCACAGTGATAAGAAGGTCACAGCCTTGTTTGTAAGGTTAAGAGTTTTTCTGTGAATTTTGAAACGATCACAAACTACAAAAAATGACTGAAATTTCTGAAATATGTGAACACTTGAACCTGTGTTGAACATCAAAAAACGATTGTAATGTACTGTAGCTGGACCGAAGCATAAACATTTCAGAAATATGTAGAAAAAATGGGTGTATGTGTGATGTACTATTCAGTACGCATAACATTATGACCACCTGGCTAATACTGTGTCGGGCCGTGTAATGAAGGTCATTGCTTGACCGGATTAACATACATGAAAATATTTGATTTAATAATTGTCATTATTTCTACATATTTGATTTGATGTTAATAAAGGCTAGCAAATGTGATGTGTGTGTAGTTTACCATCTTAGGTTAGCATGCAACCCCAGAAAAATGACATGGCTTGAGGGTCAAATTAGCAGCTGTCTATAAAAGGCTTCCAGTTGACAACAGAGGTTGTTGGAATTATGTCTCAACGCTGGGCTGTATGTTTGTGTTATGTTTTGGAATTTGTTAATGTAGGTGAACAAACACATGGTTGATCTGCACTAGACCCCTTAAGGTGTGATGTGGTATCTGGAAACAAGACGTTAGTGACAGATTCTTTAAGTCATGCTGTAAGCAAATACTTGTCAGGATGGAAGGCATCACATTGCCTTGGCTGGGGTGTCTTCTTCCCATAGTGTATCCTAGTGTAAGGAGTTACCCAGGTAAGTGATGCACACACACACCAGGCCATCCGTGTGATGTACAAGAAAACATGATTCATCAGACCAGGCCACCTTCTGTCATTGCTCTGTGGTCCAGTTCTGATGCGCTTGCCCATTGTTGGTGGTCGACGATGTACAGGGGTCAGCATGGGCATCTTAACTGCTCTGCAGCTATGCATCCCCACGCGGTTGGGTATATTCTGACACCTTTCTGTCAGAACCAGCATTAACTTTATTTGAAATTTGAGCGATAGTAGCTCATCTGTTGGATTGGACCACATGGGCTAGCCTTCACACATGCGTCACTGAGCCTTGGCTGTCCATGACCCCGTTGCTGGTTCCCCGCTGTTCCTTCCTTGGACCACTTTTGATGGATACTGACGTATGCAGACTGGAAAAACCTCACAAGAGCTGCAGTTTTGGAGATTTTCTAACCCGGTCACCTAGCCATCACAGTTTGGCTCTTGTCAGGGTCACTCAAACCCTTATGCTTGCCCATTGGCTTTGAATGCATCGACTCTGAGGAAAAAAAATGTTCACTTGCTCCCTAATATATCCCACCCACTAACAGATGCCGTGATGAAGAGATAATCAGCGCTATTCAGTTCGACTCTCAGTGGTCATAACATTATGCCTGATCGGTGGATGTCTTGTTTGTTTAGTCTCCATAGTGCTTTTTTCCCAGATTGTGTGTGCTCTTTAACTGCAGTAGATCAGATGTTAACATTCATTAACATCAATCACAAATAAAATAAATAAATAGAATGGAAAGCCATCTTCTCAGCAATTTGAAAGTGTAATGTCCATTAAGCTGCAGAGAACATTTGGTCTCTATGACTAACATTAAGTTACGCCAAGCTGGTGGTCATTCCAAGTCAAGACCATAAATGTTCTCCAACTTTTTACCTCATACAAATCATTGTATTCTGCAGTAATGAGATGGGAGTCACTGAGTTTGTGTGGAATAAATGTAAAGTGCTTACTATGCATCAATAAGAGAAAAAAAAAAACTTCTCAGCACGTTTTGAACACTTTCCATTGGACGAAAATTAGAAGGCTAGATGGGCAGCGGAAATAATGGAGATATTTCACAAGGCTTATGACCAGCACTCAAGCACACTCAGAGCACTCAGGCTCTAATTGAGTTTTTACATGACAAGAAGTGTGATTATTCCTGCTCTCCATTTTCATTTAAGGATCTTCATTACATACCACTGCCCCAGCAGACCCTTTGCCTTAACAAAGAAATGTAAAGGTTGCAAGAAGAAAAATAAGTGAAAGAAATAAACAGCTGATTTATGACCTTTCAAATTCTCAAATTATTCCTGTCCTGTTAGAAATGCCTGATCAAACAGTGCCTTTCCAGTTTGACCAGGATAGACCTGAAGTGAACAAGTAGGTTTTATTCTAGCAGAATAAAAAAACATTAACAATGTTTTAGCTATAAAAAAGAGGAGAGAAATAAAAAAGACTTGTGGTGAAAAGAACTCTTCTCAACAAAAACAACAGCATCAGTCATTTCAGAAAAAGCTCAAACATTATTTGTCACTGTTAGAGTTACACGCTTTGTACAGATTAAACAAAGCACACACATTGACTACAAGCTTTAGATGTTCTGGCAGGTAGATTTGTTACTTTTTTATGTTAGATAGAGTCAGACTAGCACTCTGTATGGCTTCTAGGCTTTCATGCTAAGCAGTTAACAGCGCTCTTGTAGCTGTCATGACAGATTTCCCCCCCCCAAAAAACTCATTGTTTAATGGCATATTTTTGGATATAACATTTGGATTGTTGTCTTTTTATTTATGTTATAAAAATATCTGAATACATGGCAATTTTAAATAAACCTAAAATGTGCCTGCAAAAACTGTACATATATCACAAAAATCATCCATTTAATATTACACAGTAGAAAACCTGAAGAAATTGTTTGACTACTACAACATATGGTGAAACGCAGCACAAATAAGGATGCACATGTTTCCCTGAAAAGGAATGTGCCAATGACGTCTTAGCTGTCCTGTACATGTTTTCAGACCATAAGCTGAACAGGATAACCATGAGCCAGCATTGGTTAAAAAAAAATAAAGACATTCTGCCTGGTTTGGGAAAGAGAATGAGGAATAACAATGGAATGAAGCCATATTGCAGAATATATTAGATAAGTCCAGAAGCAATTCATTAACTGTAAGATGCTTAATTAATCAATGCCAAGCAGCAGCATGAATTATTTTAAATTAGGATGCTGCCATGCTGCTGCTGTCCTTTAAAAAAAATCCAGAATGATGGTATGTGACTTTGCATCTGATATGAATTAAATAAATATGATAGAAAGTAATACATTTAAGCTTCTTAACTTCCAGGTTAAGCCTCACTATGGATGAAAATACTGGTCAAACTTTATTCAGATGAATGCATTTAACTTTAATCTAAGTGTACTTACTTAGGTTGTGCTATATGTACTGTGTGTCTGCATATTAAGGAGTGTTTTGCACGCATTTTTTTCATTTAATCATTTGGAGTTGATTTTTCTGAGTGTGGTACACTACTCTATGACAGGTGCAAAGACTCATGGGAGTTTTAATGTTTAACTCTGTGTCCTGAATTTAGCAGTGCTGTGATCATTATTTCAGTAATGCTGGGCTTAGACTTTGATTCTCATGAACATGTGATGTGTTTTCCAGTGTTTGAGCTGCCAAGAACTGTAAAAGCTTAGCTATTAATAGGCCACCATGACTGAGACTCCTTGATCAACGTTCTTGTTTTGAGCTTGTTGTTCAAATGTTGACAAAACCAGCATTGCTATACTGCAATTTTGTAATGCATAAGGTACATTCATTTTGCAAACTTTTGCAGATTTTGATCCTTTACCACATTCAATGCAAAAATGTAAATAATGTATAAAACTCACTAAATGATTATACATTGCATTTCATTTATAATTAAATTGTTCTCTTTTGCAATCATGTCAAAAGGAAAGTTTTCACTACAGTAAGTACACCCTTGATAGTTTAGTAGCAGCCAGGTGCTGCTGATCAAATAAACTTTATTAAATATGAGAAGAAAAATATGTGCAAGTTCTGTCAGTTTGCTGTTCTGGCGCTTTCATGTGTGTGTTAATACAATGTCCCAAAAACCCAAGGAGTGATCATCCTAGCAAATTCACCCATTCAGTGCATTTCTCAGGAATGTTAACATTTCAAATGTACATGACAGTGCACTTGGAGAAAGATTGAAACACGGTGGTGTTTGTGTTGAATAAACATTCAAGATATGATTTAAGTACCAGAAATCAGCTTTAACTCACTGTTTTATATAAAAAATGTTGTAATAACTTTATTAATTTATGAATGACAGACAGTTTTATACATAGTTCCCCATTTTTAGAGCTCCAGAAGTCGTTGGACAGCTGACTGGCAATCAGTTTTATGATCAGATGAGGCCTATTCCCTTGTTGTCCCCTCTGATTATCTAATTATGGAGATAGTATGGTATGGTGGTTTGAGCAGGTTGTTGGAGGGGAAAGGTTTAAAATGCTCCTCTATAATATTAACAATATTTTTTAAATGAACAAAAACATACATACATAAATACTAACAATGAAAAGAAAATTATATTTCAGTTAGAAATGCTTAATGGGATTAGACAGCGTTCCCCTAGATTTGCAAATGACCGGAAAATTTTCATATACTTCAAAAACTATTTTCATAAAAATCTCAACAATCTGTTAAGTAGATTTGGGGTATAACACAGCAAAAAGACATCAATTTTGACAGGCAGTCTCTCAAAATAAATGCCTTAGCTTCCCATATGAAAAGGTTAACTGCTTCTCCGAGCTGCAACAGAAAATGACTTTACAATGAAATACTGTCATAGCCCGTCAAAATTATATTCACAGTTTCTGTAATTTTAATATGGAAGCTAGGTTAATGTTGGACTGAAATCCAAAGTTGTGTGCCTCCAGCAGGAATAGAAAATATATGATAACTGCATTCCAGCTCAGCAGTGTGGCAGACCTGGCATAATTACTATTAAAAAGACAGATTTGTGGTGTGTACACTGAATGTGCAGACAGCCGTAACAGCATCCTGATGGACAGTCAAACATTTATAGGATGTAAGGTGAGATGCAATCTCGAGTAAACCTTCTCATAATTAACATGCAAATCAGAAAAAGATCTGGAGGGGATTGTTAGCAAAATCCAATAACAGAAAGACAAAGAACACTATTGTATATGTTCATTTAGTCTGTCTGCCGCAAAAAAATAATTAATAAACACAAATATTTCCCCTGTTCCTGGATCTGCATCACAATATGAAAAAGCTTGAAAATCTCATTGAGGTGCTGAAAATGTCAGAATTATAATTTCAATCAATTGTTGTAACAGTGTGACAACTCCCTGAGGAATATTTAGCCTAAAAAATAACAATTAGTTCTCTGGTAAAAACACCATTAACAGTACTGCATTTGCAGCCAATGAGCCATAAGTAAATTAACAGTTACCCTGAACATTTAGTGCTTTTAAAAGTGCTTGACTATTAAACATGTCTTTTTTTTTTCTCCCCCACATCCAATGTTAGTGTCTCTACAGACGAAAGAAAAATGGGCTTCGTTGTGTTGTTGGAAGCTGTGTTTTTCAATATGTCACAATAGGCAAGTTGGAAAAACATCTTTCTTAAAGAAAATCTCTACTTCATGAGAATAAATCAAATGTTAATTAAAAAAAACCTTCAAGCCAATAAACTTAAAGTTCCATTGTATGTATTTATTTTTTATTTCAGTTCACTTGGACTCAGTATATGTTCTTTGTGTTGCACTGCAGGCTTTTTCTTTCTTCATCCTTCACTGAAGAATGAATCTCAAAACTGAAGGCCAACGTCTCAGAGGCTGGAACAAAACCCTCCAACTGAGAGAAGTTTTTTTTTTTTTTTTGCTTTTGCAGTTAATAAAGCAAATTAAGCCTCTTATCACAGAGCTTAAGGAGCTTACATTAAATAAGAATGAACCTGTGTAACTCTGTTTAGCCACATAAAGTGTAATTAAATCTGGCATATTGTATATTTCTGTGGCAGTTTTATGTACAAAGCTGAAAACAAATTCTTCTGATTATCAGTCAAACGCATAAGTTTAAGGCCTTTCCCTAATATAAGAATCTGCCAGGATGCACTTCATTCCCAGGAGGATGATATAGGCAGATTTATCCAAATATCAACAGTACAGATACCAATGCTGGTACTGGTATCAAATCGATGCTAGCACAGTAGGCTCAATACTTAATCAAAGGTCAGTATGTAGCCCACTGAATTGTATTAAATACTAACATTTTTTGGAAATGGAAAAAAATATACCTCAAAACCTACACTATGAAAAATTACTGTTGCATCTAATGTATTTATATAAACATACATTTATTGTATTGCCACAAAGTGCTTTAGAGACAAGTAGATTTACATTCCAGGTCTCCAACACACCCAGTGTCAAAATACACGAAAAGCTGAATGGTGTGTTTTGTTGTATTAGCTTATTATTGTGGAAGGTAAAAATCTCAGTGATTTCCTATTAAAATGTGAACAGCATTTTCAAATTAATGATCTCTGATCTCCTCTATAAGCTGCCTTTGTAGCTTAAACGTATTCATATCTGGTATTGGGGTCAGTATTGGTAGCGGCGGTTCTGGCTCTGTGTTTACATGGACTTGGATCACTACCAAAGTTTGCTGTATCACACAGCACTACCAGGAGGCACCACTGGTGTGTTCAGCACTATCAACCAGTGTGCCAGCTCCAGAGGGAGTACTGGCAAATAAAAGTCACAAAGATTTTACTCTCGAACTGCAGACACTTAAATGAGGTAGTTTATATTTCAGTTTCACAGCTTTGGTGGCCAGAAACCATTCACTGCACTCCCCTGTGTGCTGCCTCCAAGCCCATCAGACTAAAATATGATGTCACCATCTTCCTGCAGGATACTCTTCACACAGTGAGAAATGTGGGGTCTCTACTGAACATGCATCCCGAGGGGAAATTATATGAAGTTGCTGAGTTGCTGCAGTAGTTATGACACTGGTTGTTGTTAAATATTAAATAAGCCACTAAACTTAAGCACTTTATTGGAGTACATAAGTCATTTTTGAAAACACAAAACATTTGAGGCATTTCATCATTCATTTAACTCATATGACATTAAAAAGAAAACAAACAAGACGAGTATTTGGGATAGTTTATGTATTTAATCTGGTGGATGCTAAATTGTGAATAAATTGCAATTGAAAAGAGGATAAAAATGTTTTCAGTGACATTTTATAATCGAACACCAATTAAAGCAGAACAATAATAATTCCCTAGTTACTGGGTACTGGATGCTTCCACTTCAGGTTAATTTCACTTCATTTCCACTGGGGGATTGATCATTTCAGTTACATTTTTATTTACACAAGAAGTCAGTTGGCAGCCAGCCTTTAACGCTGTATGCCACAGTCTAAATCAGGGCCCGGGGCCACTTGAGGGCCACGTCACCCTTACTTGCAGTCCGTATAATGGACCAAATTGTATGATAAAATATATAATACAATTTGGCCTTTGAAGTTACTTTTGTTCTTAGGGAGGATTTGTTTTTTGTTGAGTGCAGGGTTAAAATAAGTTATTTAAAAAACAAAAATTTGTCTGCATATTTATTTTGTTAAATATGAACAAAATTATAGCAGAAGTGCTGCCACGCATCTGGCCAGACACAGAGTACCAATGTGAAAGGATTAAGTTTGCTTGTTTGTTTGTATGTTTTTTCGTACTACTTGAACACTAAAGTGGCCATCCAATAAGATGACAGTGCCAGCAGTGGCCCACAGCTCATTTAAGTTTGAGACCCCTGGTCTAAATAAAATGAGCCTGAAAAAGTCACCGGTACGTGTTCACTGGTCAAATCTGAAAAAACAAACCCCCCAAAAAAAACAAAGAATAAAAAATTGTATGTCTGTCAACTTTGACCCAAAACAAGAGTTTACCATTGGAAGTTACACATTAAAGTTATGCATTACATACCACCATCTTTGCTGTTACCAAAGTCTACCTCAGATTTCAGTTCTTTTATTGTCATGCCTCTCCATAAATATTATACTGATTTTTATTTTTTGTGAAAAACTGTGAAAACAATGCATAGTTTTCATCAACTGTTTCTCCTTCTTTAGTTTTGGATATCTCTCCCCCACATTGCAAAGGGACTCCATAGTGTAGTGGTTTGTACACTCACCTTACATGTGAGACACCCTTTGAAGTTGTATCAGAAATGGCAACTCGCATGAAAATATGCCCAAGCAACCAGGCAACCCTCTGCCAATAAGCAGCTGAGAACAGCTTTGTGGTATAATATGTATGTATGTCTGTCTGTCTGTCTCAGCTGTGAAACTGGTATATCTTCTGTGTTATAAATGCAGCACTTGGTAAAGAAAAATGAAAGCAGCTGTTTGTGTGTCTGTTTGTTTTGAGGCTTATTCACTTTTGTATTTTAGGCAACTTTTGATTTCATTTCATTTAATGTATTTTATTATTTTATTGACTTATTTTTATTATTATAATCTTGGGAGGATTAAAACAGTAAATGTAGCCCGTATGTTTTTCAGTTACAGTATTTACTGTAACTATTATTTACATATATTACAACTTTTTTTTTGTTTTGGGTTGTTTTTTTTTTTGCTTCTTTTTCGTTTTTTCTCTCTTTTTTTTGGCGGTGGTGGGGTGGGGGATAGTACTGATGTATTCAATGCGGAACTTTGTTGCTGGAATTTGTTCCTACACGGCATCCTATTTAGAAACACCATTTCACTTCCTGTTAATATTCACAACAGAGCCGATACAGATAAGCTAATTAATTTTAGCAGTGTTTACTCATTAAATGTTAACGTAGCAGAAATTCTTAGGAAGAGCAATGATTCCTTACACCGTCAACATTAAACTCGCGGCTCGGACGTTAACTGGCACTCTCAATTTGCAGAATAAAACCGCCGTAGATTGGTGAGTACCGCTTCTCTGCTGCTAGCATAATTTGGTTAATTGAATACGCGACTGACAGATAACGTTAAGGAACTGATGTTTGCATCGTGTCAGTTTCGTGGCTTGTCTTTATTGCTGTATGTAAAGTTGTCAGCGTGAACGGCCACTGATAATTTGTCATTGAGCCCACAAACATGCGGGGTATATATTTCTTGTGCAATGTCATGTGACATTTTGTCGGGCCTGATGAATTTCTAATGCCTCATCCTCCACAGCAATCCAGCAGAGACTGTCAAGGCAGTCGGACTCGCGTGATCAAACTTTAGATTAGAGCAGCATAGTGCCAAAGTTTAATTTCGCATACATGAACCTAAATATGATACATTTGCTTCTAAAGCTATTTTTGCTTTTCACCAGACATATTTAAAAAGAGAACTGTCCTTATGAATATTTAACTTTATGTACGCATCATATGAGATAAATTACCTTGTGTAGTTGTAGCATATAGTACAGTCTCTGCACTGGCAGCTTTTGTCATTGGAACTGAAAGTTTAGCTCCAAGTTATGTTTGAATTTTGAAATTTGTTGTGTCATTGAGCTTTGATTTTTTTGCAGTCTGGATGCACTCCAGGCAAATATACATGCAGGTCTTGTACGCACACAGAAAGAAGGTGAATTCAGACATGGAGTGGAAAGCACAGAAATCAGAATGCAGACACAGTTGTTGAATAATGCTGTGTTTACTGGAGAGGGTGCACTTAAGCGTCAGGCTGACTGGAAACATAAGTTTAAATTCATAATGTCCAGAGTTCACAGTCTGAATCATATGTTATCTTTTGTACATCAATGTCTCAAATCCCAAACCATTTCACGTATCTTTCATCTGTTTCTTTCCTCTTCCTCCTATTCTGCCTTGCTAACGTGGTCTGTAGGGGCTGGCAGGGGCTCATAGCTCAGGGATGTCACTCCAGTATTCTCATAATTGATCCTAAGACCGCCCAGACCATCCAGGTGCTGGAGAGACACAAGGCAAATGTGGTCAAGGTGAGTTTGAGAAGTAAATTGGCTTAATTGTTTCCCTCCACAACATAATTGCTGTTTAATTACACAAATTAATTGACTCACTGTTGCGCCTCTGCTCCGTAGACTTCAAAATATGATTTAATATATACCACTAAGTTAAGCCGTTGGAGAATAGGCACACTAATGAGGCTACAAAGTGAACACACCTTGTGGGGTTGTATTATTTATGTCTCACAGTATTAATGTTAGCATTGTGTGACCTTGAGTGAAGTACTTTTGGCTCTCTTTACTTCTTGTAAACCAAACACCTGCAACACAGATAGAGCATTGACAGAGAGTCATTTTGTTTGGGTCCGTGTGTGCGTGCATGTGTGTTGTAGAAGAGAAGAGTAAATAATGGGCAATAAATTCTACAGTGATTATCAGTGCCTGGGCTCAATCCGGGCCTTTCATTCTTCACTATAAAGAACACTTTAATCTTGTAAAGCACCGCTGCCACAGCAACAAGCTATCCCTCACCACCCAGCCTGACATAAGAGAACTTGCTGAATGAAGAAAAAAGGAAATAGAAAAAGAAGTACCTACAGTAAAGGGCATGCCTACCTGGGAGCAAATAGACAGACATAATCAATTATTTAAACACCATCTTGTATGTGGAGTAATTTGTTATTTCACATATAAAATGTGCATTTCAGTGTAGGGCTGTGCGATATGACCAAAATCTCATATTCCGATATAAGAATTCTATCGTCTGATAACGATATAAATCACAAAAATGTAACATTTTCTGTAAATTCTGTGAATCTCGGGCAGCTCGACTTGCGGGAAGTGTTTCCAGCTGCGCGTCATGTAGCTGGAGTCGAGTGTTTTAACCGATGCATGAAACTATACATTTTTAGACATAAGTTGTAGCAGCCGCCGTTTTCTTTGTGAGTATTTATTACACAGGGTGCTGCGGGGAAAAACCTGTTCTAACGTTTGAGTCTAAGGTTTATTTTTTAGCACCTGGCGGCTCTTTTTTAATTCTCATCCGTAAATAATCTGCTCTTTCACGTGATTCAGTTTATTTTGAAAAGTCTCAACAGGATCTTGAGATTTATTGTGAAAGGTTTATGTGGTACATAAACAAGCGGACACGCGATGGTGTTACCGTTGTTGTTGCTAACGACAACGCATAAAAACAGGCGCTTGTACGTCCGTAGTGTGGTTATATTACATATAAGAGAACTTTAAGAAGCCACTACAGTGACCATCAAAACGATGAAAAAATATTGTCGTAAACAGTTTCTTTTGCGACACCACGAAACAAACGATAGCGTAAAATGAAACGATAGACGGTTTTATATCGTCATCCGATATATATAGTTATATCGAACAGCCCTATTTCAGTGTTATGCATTTCCTATAATATCCTTTACTCTCTCTTTTCTCCCCAATGTCGCATTTAGTGAAATTCATCATACATCTTCAGACCTTGCTGTTAATGTTTTTTTTTTTTTTTCTTTTCTGTTGTTGACTTTCTGAGCATTCTGTCAACAAATGTAGAAGATCTTACAGCTTTACCTGATATTCCTCCCAGAGACTCAATTAGTGTTTTATGTTGGAAGGTAAAATGGTCCAGGGAAAATTACTACCACAACTTGAGCTCACCCTACTGTCTGCGGTTGGCCTCGGGAGATGCCTCGGGGAAGATTATAGTGTGGGATGTGGTCAGCGGCACAGCCCACTGTGAGATACAGGAGCACTCCAAACCTATCGGGGGTAAGACAGCTTCAAGACACCAAACATGTTTGTCAGCTCAGTGGCAGTCCTGCCAAGAAGAGACACTGAGCCGATGGTTTGCTGTTGACTATTTGTTTTCATTAGGACGCTGTTACTGCCACTCCTGCTGGTGCGCACTACACTTCCATTCTCACCTCCTCTTCTCTGTTTTGCTCGTTCCCTCTGTCAGACTTGGAGTGGCTGTGGAATCAGGATGCATCTCGTGATCTCTTGTTAGCTGTCCATCCTCCCAACTACATTGTTCTGTGGAATGGAGACACAGGCACCAAACTGTGGAAAAAAAGCTACGCTGAGAATATCCTCTCCTTTTCTTTTGACCCTTTTGACCCTTCCAACATGGCATGTAGGTGAACAAAATACTTACCAAAAGACTAACGAAGCCTTCGAATTTTTCACTTTGCCACCCACATACACAGGGCATGCTTGAGCTCTTAAATTTACTGTTTATTGCAGTATGGTTGAACATATCTTATATCTGAAAGCATGTGACTGGTATTCTGTGATGCCAACAATTTAACCAGTGGTATTTCTTTCTTTTTTTTGTGGAAAAAGATAAGTCAAAGCAGAGACTTTCACAAATAACAGATGGCAAATTGAAAACAGAATATTGACATCTGACCATCTCTTATTAGCAAATGAATCTTTATAATATTCTTCTGTCCTTTTTCTCCTATCCAGTGCTGACCAGTGAAGGGATCGTCTTCATCACAGACTTTTCTTACTCCAAACCCCCAGGCAGCGCTGGCAAAAAGGTCTACATTGCCAGTCCTCATGCGAGCCCAGCGCATACCAAACCTGCACCTGCAACAGCTCCGGCCCCTACTGGTGCCAAGAAGGCCCTTAACAAGGTCAAAGTGCTGATTACCAATGAAAAGCCCACGTGAGTGAAATTAAATTAATTTTCCTTCCCTGACTTTATTTTAAAATATTTTGGATCCTTTTTTTGAGACACATAGACTGTTGTTTCAAGTTTAACAAGTCTAATGAAGCTCTTATGTATTGTATGGTTTTTAAGACGTTACTTACTGAAAAGCCAAGATCTTCATACAGTACAGCATGTTAATATTTTAATAAATGTCTGAATTTCATCTCAACACTTATGTAGGTGCTAAAGGATAATCTGTGGAATACATTTGTTTCAATAGTTAAGTCAGTTTTTAAATCAAACTTCCTGTAGGTTATGTCACCCTTTCAGTGTCATGTTTTATTGAAATGCTATGGCTCAATGTTGTTCAGTTCCCTTTTTTTTTGTCTCTTGTTGTTCAAAGTAAACTACAAAGTCTTATCGGTTAGCGGTCTCCAACCCCGTTGTTTGGTACCAGGCCCGCTAGAGATGAGGCTCGGGTGTGAAATTTATGGTTTTCTGGATTTTTTTTATTGTTAACTCTGTTTCTCTGGGTCTTTTCCCGTGTTGTAGTTGTGTGTTTTATTTTGAAAGAAATATTTAGACGTTACCATAGCGACCAAAGAGCATTAGGGGCAAGGAGAAGGATGTTACTCTCAATGTTGTTGACGCATTTCAGGAGGATGCTGCTAATAAAGTTACACAATTCCACAGTGAATTTGCGTTTATTATTATATTTACAAAAATACCACAAGTTTTGTCTTGGTTGTATCATTTTATTTTGTTGTATTTATCCGTGACACCTTAAAGGCCGGTCCGTGGAAATATTGTCTGACATTTAACCTGTCTGTGGCGCAAAAAAGGCTGGTTTAAGAGGACTGACTTAAGGCAGTCATAGTTATCACTGTTACATGATAGAAGTGATGTTTCTCTGATTGTAACGTATGATATGATTTCTAAGTAAACACCAAGGTTTATTTACTGTCATATGAACTAAATCTCAGTTACTAACCAGGCTTTGTAATGTACAGGGCTGGAAGCATACACTGTTTGGCCACAACATTAAAAGCAGCTGCCTAATATCAAGTCAGTGCCTGTCGTGCCTGCAAAACACTCTGAATGATCAAACTGACTGTAAAGTTTTATCCATTTATTTTACATTTACGAAAGTTTATTTTGAGTTTTTATATTTTAATCGGTGAAGAGGTTTACAACGAAAGCTATGAAAAGAATGTGAAATTCAATTAAGTTTTATTTATATATGTATTATTTGATCAAAACAGCGATTGACCTGCTCAATCTGACTCATTGCTGGGAGAGCACTTTAAATCAGTATTACTCCTGGATTTGTTTGTATTTTCTCAAGGAGGAAAAAGAGCCATTGTCAGAGAAGATGTTGATTCTCTTTGGATCTGCCCTCACATGTGAACAGATTTATACAAATTTAAACAACATTAGCCCAAAAATGCGCATTTTTGTTCACACTTAGTTTTGGAAATGTTGATTAAATGGTGATAAAGTCTTTTCTCTTCTTATGCCTATTTCACATTTTTATTGTCTGATATTATTGATGTAGTTTCTCACATGACAGCTTGAGGAATATTAATAGCTCCTGATCTAAAATAATTTTGACGTGTGAGTCCAGAACCACTTCTCCTCGGTCCAGTTCTCACATTCATTCTTCTGTGAAGAGGGGTCAACATGAGCGGTCAGACCAGGCTGCTGTTATGCATGCCTATATACAGTGAGCTCTGTATTTTGCCTCCTTTCTGTCATAGCCAGCATTATTATTTTCATCACACTCTTGCCCCCATCAAGGTCACTAAGATCACACTTGCCCGTTTTCTGCTTTCAGGACATCATATTCAAGAACTGGCAGTTCACTTGCTGTTTAATTTCTCACACCCTTACTCAGTGTAACAAGATAATCAATGTTATTGACTTCACCTGCCAGTGGTTTTAATGTTGTGGCCGATTGGTCTTTCTGTAGAGTATATTTTACTCCCCACTGTGTTACCTGAGACCTCCCTGTTCATTCGACAGCAAAGCTCCTCCAAATTATGTGAACAGGAGAAGTATTCCAGACACTTTTTCAAGCCTAACCAATAAAAAATGGCCTGACAAGCAACACTGTAAGAAGCAGGTCACGGAGCATTTTTGTTGACAGCAGTATGGACTAACACGGTCTATTTTTATGTTTGGTTTGTTTTCTTTTTTCTTTGGTCATTGCAGAAAAAAAATCAAAACAGGAACAGCACCTTTCACTACATAAGATGACCTAGTTTTGATGTAACTGTCTCTCCAGCACAGCAGTGAGATTCCTCTTTAAACTTAGATCAGATGCTAAATCAAGTCAAGGGTCCGGGAGAAGCATTTCTCAAGGGAATAAGGAAGGATTTGATCACTTGGCATATTTGCTACATTGATTTTTAATTCTGAAACGCAGCAGAAGTAGTGATGTACTTCTTCTGGCTTCTTATTCCATTAGTTGACAAACTTGATAAATTGTATAAGCGCTAATTTAGAAAAAGTTGCATGAGCTGTAGACGTGTTTGATGTGCTGGCAGCTTCCTGCTGGAGTGGTTGTGACTGTCAGGTTATTTATAGCAGCATGCCCCAGTCTCTCTGTCCACCCACCAAGCCAGTTCTGATAACAAACACTCCATTAATCTTGTCTTTATTCTCTCATGCCTTTCTCATTTTGTCTGTTTTAGTCTTCTATCCATGTGTGACAACTTCCTTCCTCACCTTTAACTGTGTGTAATTGCTATCCAGGATGCTGTATTCCTTCAGTTCGCCTTTGTCTACAGTCTCTACTCTCGCCGGTTCTGTCTGCTTGTGGGTGATAAATGGAGGATTTAAACAAGACTCTGTTCTCCCACAGCGTTATCAGAAACTTACTGAATACAGTATGGTATTGTGTGCATTAGTGTCCCATCAGGGAGCCATTAATCTGGGTGTTAGCCACTAGAGATTTGGTTCATTTATCAAAATGAAGTCAGCTATACTATTACATATACAGAGCAACGTCGACTAATGTATGTTTTCTTTTAAACTGACAGAAATATTTATAAGTTAGATTTTTAAAAAAAAATCTAAATAATTCACTAAGACGCTTGAAGTTGTAGTTCTTATGATTATGAAAAAATCATAATGTTTTTGATAAAAGCAGTAAGTCTGAATAATCAGGCCTTTTTTAAATTCATGGCTTCATCTGAAATCATGTTGTGTGCAGAGCGAGTAGTTTTCCACACAACAGGGAATAGCAAAGTTAATTATCTTACCGATGAGTTGGGGGTTCTGTCTGACTGTAGCTGCTCTTCATATTGCTGATCAAAAATGGATGAAACTGAATCTCTTGATTTGGACACATTCGATGAACAGTCACTACCCACACCGACAAATGCACAGTTAATGCCGGCTCTCTGGTTTCAGGGCAGTACGATGCTGCCCTGCGACTGCACACTGGACTTATTTCAAAATCAGAGGTTAATCAAGCAAATATTCAACCACTTATTCCCAACACTGTTTTTTAGGGCAGCTGTGGCTGGATAATAAATGGATAATTGAGGACTTTTGTTCAAGCTCAGTCTTCACTTCAGTCTTAGAGGTGTGATTTATGGCTTTGTACTGTGGTGATGTACACATGCAACACCTGCTTCCAAACACTACAAACTCTCGAGTTTTATTTGAAGCTCGGCTGCAGGTAGTGTGAGAGCAATCGAAAAAGAAACAACATTACATGAAAGAGAACCCGGTCATTCACAGACATGTACAAATGTAATCACGAGTGATCAGTAATGGAGTGACGTGACCGACTGAAATGGACAGGTTTTGTTATAGAAGTATTTTAGGTTGTGGTTTGTTTGTTTTTTTTTTTTTTTTGTCCCACAGTGTGAGCATCAGTTCAGTTTTCTGCTGTATCATCTCCAGCAGCTGCCAGTGTGTGTAAACTGAATTTGTATTGTGTAGATAACAAGCTCAAGGTGGTGTGACTGCTGTATAAAGACAGTATTTGACTTTAATGTCCTTTGGGTGAGTTAAATAATAGAACCTTGAGAGTGCTTTAAAACTTTAATAAAGGCATCCACCTTTGCTATCAAATGTCCTGCGTCTTTGATAGCAAACTCACTGCGTGAGCACACATATGTGTATGTACTTAGCAATATGTAACTGTGTGTGATCCTCTGACCGCTGTAGCCTTCATGTCTTATTCATAACAACGACTGAGAGAGCGAGAAGGGCGTGTGATGTTTTGGTAATTGGAGAGCTGAATATTTGAGGGCTGCAGTTTTTTTTTTCTTTTTATTTCCCTTTTCTCCCTTTTTTCTTTTTTCATTTCTCTCTGAAGATCTGTTGCTTGCAATCTAAGGTCTGCTCCTTTCTGATGTTCTGCCTTTGGTGACTCAGACATTTTAGCCTCTATCTCTTTCTTTTCTGACTTCAGTAAGCTGCTAAAAGTGTAATTTAGCTCAATAACTCCTAAAGCTTCCCCTACTGAGTCTATTTTATCTGTTACACTTTCCCCAGATGATAATGATCTCCATTGTGTTATAAGGTTTGTCTCTCTTTTATTTGATCTTGCCGTGACCTAGAGGAATTCAGCTGTTGGAATGAGTTATGGCTGTAGACCTGCTCGTAAGTTCAGTCCAAATCGTCTCTTTTTCCTTCTTGAGTGAACTGTACTGAACAGAAGTACCTGTGACCGCTTTGCTGTGATACGGAGAGATCAAAACTGGTTGCCGCCACAGATAATAGTACCTGTCATTAATTTGGTCACACATGAAAGAAGTCGCTGTGAATAACAAATCAGAGCAGCCAAAAGTAACGTAAAGGAAATTCTTTGCAATTCTTACAGTACCTGCTTAGTTCATCAGCCAACCAACAATAATAAGTCATTCATTCTAGCTTCTATTTGGGAAGACATGAATAAATATCAAGTTGTCCTTAGAAATGAGATTTTTATATTTTATATTGAATTTTAAATCTAGCGTCATATTGGTTTGCATGGAATTTGCATTTTTCATATGCATGTGTTGTTGTTACAGCAGAGTCTCATTATATCCTGATTTATCTGGAGAATAAGACTGACTTACTGAGCGGTATATTATCTAACCCTCATTTCTAGTCATCGTAATTTGCATTTTTCATCTTTTGTGTCCATTAAATTGCGCCGTAAACAACACGAGAAAACAGGCAATTCCAGGACATGCTTAATCCTTGGATTAAAGAAAGTCTTTTTGTCAATAAAGATTGATAGTTTATTATTTACCATTCCATCTAGTTTGTTCTCAGTTTCAGTGTCAGCCCGTTTTAACTAACTTCCTGTTCTCATTGTTGTCATTCCCCTGCTGTCTGATGCTTTAGGGCAGAGGCTGTGACGCTGAACGACTGCCTGCAGCTATCCTACCTACCTTCGAAGAGAAACCACATGCTGCTGCTTTATCCCAGAGAAATTTTGATCCTGGACCTGGAGCTCAGTCAGACGGTGGGTGTGGTGGCCATCGAGCGCTCCGGGGTTCCCTTCATCCAGGTGAGGCACGCTGCAAAAATAAGCAGCAAAATCCCTTTAATATGGATCTCGGTTAAACTCGAAGAGATGAAAGTTAACCTTAAAACAGCATTAAATTTTCAGGCTCTGAGTTCTCACCAATCACTTACTCTTGACGTTATGTGCAGGACATTTTTTAAACTGCTTTGCGCTGACACCGTAGTTGGTCTAGGTGAAAGGATGGCTGTGTTATGTGGCTTTAACAAACCTCATATATCAACATCTTACTTGAAGAGCTTTACTGAAATCTGTCTTTTTTATGGATGATTCCTGCAGGAAGACAGTTCCTCCTGCCACGAATGATAAAGTTCTTAACTCTTTTTGCACCCACCTCTGCAGTTGTTTCTCCTCATTGGGTGTGACAACTGCACATCAGGACCATGTAGTCATTAGCAACAAGGGGGGAAAAAAGTCCCCCCTTTCTTTATACTGCCTCTCCACAGCAACAGACTTGACCTTTAGGTGCCAATTCACTTTCTTTTAAAGTCTGGATTTCTAATTGGAAATTGATGAATGCCGTGGGGGTATTACACTGAGGATTTGTCACAGCTCCAGTGCCAGTAATTGAACAGAAACTGTCTTAAAGTCGCACCGTTCGCTCCCCCTTTCTATACTTACTCTCCGTCTCCAAAAGATTGACCACTGTGCTGCCCTGTCATTACACAGAGTAGCTCTCCTTATTTTTCACGGCGGTGGTTCTACTGTATTTGAGACCTAATGTGCCTTTTTGAAACTCGTTGAATTTCATGCCTGAATGTACATGCATGGAACAGTTTGCAGTTATTAGTTCATCTCTGCAGTCGATGACATGTTCTGCTTCTGTGAAATTGCGCTCTGTTCTTTGTATTATTGTCCTATCATAAATCATACTTTATTTGGGTTGTCACTGATCTTGTTTTAATAAACGTCTCTATGGTTTAACAACACAAAGGTAGAGAATGAGCGTTTGTAGTCAAGGAGTAAGATCTAAAGTCACCAGGGGCAGAAGCAAAGGGGTATTACTCAGCTGCCTAGGCTCCGTCTGACCAACGCCTCCTTTCTCTAAGTGTTATAAAGTGCTTGTCTTCCAGCCAATTTGCATGACTGATGACACAGTTTAGCAAAGGTCTATGCTCGAGTGTACAGAGGCTCCACTGTCAGGTTGGGGCATACATAGTGTGCAGTTGCCAGTTTGTCAGGTCAACATGGCCTACAGTCATTTTTCCATCTATCAATAGCAAACTAATACAGAATCCATCAATTTGTTGTTTATCTGTTCATTTTCAACAAGGTGCTGATTTACTTTGATTTCAAATGGCTGCAGATTGATGTCTTGCAGGTTTTGCATTTCAGTATTTGGAATATTTTGTGCACTGGCATAAATTGAGTGAGGTATTTTAAAATGTACAGTATGTTCAATGAAATCAGACGTTCAGAAAGCCAACAAAAGAAGCAATGTGAAGATGTCAAAATAACAATCACAACTGAATGCACGTATTTGTGAATAAGATGAATTTAACTAGTAGTTTGATTTGATTATCTGTTAGAAGTAACAAAAAAAAGTTCAGTGATGTAGCCTCACCAGTGACTGTAACGTTAATATATTAATTACTGTCATGAGTTAATAAGGTATAGAAACATGAGAACTGCACTGAAATAGAATTTTTGTTTACAGATCATACCAGGTGAGCTCTGTAGGGCTTTTGTCATACAAAATATGGATAGATTTAAATAACTGAACACTTCATTGTTATTATGTTATAGTTTTACACACAAAATTCAAATCCAGTCCAATTTTCTTTATGCAGCATATTTAAAACAACAAAGTTAACCAAACTGCTGCACATGAAACAGAGAATTACACAATAAAATAACAGATGCACATGCCCACACACATCAATAAATATATTCAAAGGATCACAGAAATGGATCTGATATTTATACAACGCTAGAACTGGCCCCAAAACGCTGCTGCTTCTTTACACTTTCAGATAAAACTATTTTCAGAGCTGTTAAATCCAAACAAGTCATTCAGTGTTTTTGATGACCGTCTTGCTGTCCGTTGTGCTCCGAGAAATGTGAATTTTCTTCTATCCTCGCTGTAATGTGGAACAGCAGTCACTTCAAAGTGCTTTATATTGTAAGGTAGAGACCCGACAATAATACAGAGAAAGCCTCAGCAATCAGACGACCCCTTTTGCGACAGTGGGAAGGAAAAACTCCTCTTTAGCGCGACAAAAGCTCTGGGAGGGGCAGCCATTTGCCACTACTGGTGAGGGGAGAGAGTAAAAGTGTAGAATAATTACTTGAAGTACAACTGTAATGAATTCTGCTGTGTATTTGCACAACTCATCATCAGGATAATTTATTAAACGTATCCCTTTTTTGTATGATAATAGATCTTGCCTGCTGTAGTCGGCAATATTTTGAATTCCCAACTTTTTAGCTTATTGTCCATATATTTATAAAACATGACTATGCCATAACATCTTAAGTCTGCACAATAATATTTTTCCCAATCATGTCATCAGTATGGCTCAGGAGCCTTTGGCAAAAATCCCTCCTTTTCAGACTAGCATGAGATCTGACAAGCTAATTAAGCTTAGCCCCTGCTCTGTTTTCCTCTGTTTGTGCCAAACAAATTTACACATGTAGGTTTTGATGAGTGTATTAGGGGGTTCTCGTGCTGTGGAGCAAATACATTGGCAAATTCATGCAGTGCTTAGAGCAAATGTAAACACCACCTGTTCAACATTAAGTCTCAAATAGACATTTGGCAAAGTCACAATCACACATGATCCCCTTTTTTTTCCACTCCCTCTGTGTTTAGGTGATTCCCTGTGCTCAGAGAGACGCCCTCTACTGTCTCCATGAGAATGGTTGTATCACACTACGAGTTTGTCGCTCCACGGTTGCCACTGAGGAAGCAGCGGGTATGAAACCTTTTCACAATGGTGTATCCACTCACAATCTGCACATAGCCGTTGTGCTTTACTCACTCCTCACTTCAGCGCCTAAGCTGCTCCTCACTTCAGTGCTCCATCCCCCAGTCATCATCTATTCAGCCAACTGCACTGCAATTGGATCCTGTAGCCTTTTTTCCTATGCTCCAGTGGGCATTTAGCCCCTTACTGTCTCATTTATCTTTGGCTTAGCGTGATAGGCCAATGGGAGGCAATTGTCTCGCTGAATCTCTCTCTCTTCCTCACTTACTCTCCTTGCTATCTCCTCCACACATATCTCTCTATACCCATTTTCCTTTTTTTCCCTGAAATTTCCTCTTGTATCTCTCACCTACTCTTTTTACTGCCTTAAATCTATGTAAAGCTCTCTATGCTCTCTATTTTTCTTTTAATGTGCTCAAAATTGTTCTTTCAATCGTATATACTCCTATTCTTCTTCCTTTTTTCCCCCTCCGTTGTCAGTATTATGAACATCTACTCTGTGTAGACTTTGACATTTTGTATTTTTTTCCTCTCGTTTGTCCTTCTCAATCCACAATTTCCATCATGTGGTTTTTATCTGCCACTATTCTTCCTGCATGTCAACCTCGCTGTACATTTTTTCTCTTCCTAATTCTTTGTCGTATTTTTCCTTTATTCCTTCGGTTTCCCAGACCCAGAACAGAGTGTCCAGGAGCTTGTGTACGACCTGCGCTCTCAGTGTGACGCCATCCGAGTCACAAAGACCGTCCGACCATATCGCATGGTGATTTGCCCCGTCAACGAAAACAAGGCTGCGCTCATGGTCAGCGATGGCAGAGCCATGTTGTGGGAGCTCAGAGCCCACACTGGCAAAGCTGCCAATCCTAGGTACACACACACACACGTATGCAGAAAGCCAAATAATTCTGCAAAGTTACATTACAATTTCACAGTTGAAAGCTAGACGTAATGGTTAAAAGTTTGACTACTTTGTAAGTTGACTCAAGCTGACTTTAAATAATAATCCTCTGACCTAAATGTAGTCTTCATCGTGACTGGCGCAGGTGGGCTGTGCAGAGGGGTTTGGTTGTCGTTGACGTGTCTTTTCGTTTGATGGAGCGTTCCCTCGCTGCTGTCGAGAACAGTTTTGTATTTCTCTCTTAAGTCAGGTTCCTACGTGAGACAGAGTGAATTCTGCCTGCCTGTGAACAAGCCAATTTAATGTGGGCAAACAAGAGAAATCTACAGCATTAAATGAAAAAGGGATGAAAAGTTTTTGCTTTCCGTCAGTATGTGAGGAATTTTCTTATTATAGTCTTGTTTGAATTCATTTGCTTGACAGGTGGGTTTTCTGTTTCACGGCTAATGAGTTGCAGAAGTTTTCTTTTGCGGTGCTCTAAATTGACAGTCTGATGTTTCCTAAAAAGTTTTTTAGCTTACGTTTGATATAATGACATAAATTATATTCTCAGTGAGGTGGTTTTGAAAGGGAAAGCTGAGTTAACTAAGGAAGGTTAAGACGCAATGCATATAATTAGTATGCAGTTTATGAAATATCGCATGTGTTTATTAATTTATGTCACTCTGAAGTTCATGTGGTGAATGATTCTTTCTCTTTCTCCATGACAGCTCGGGTCTGTCGCCGCTCTACTCCCCTGTGTCATTTTGTGGAGCTCCACTGGGTCCAAACCAGAAAAAGATTCAGGATCTGTCTCTTAACAGCATGATTGGTATGCCTAAACACACCACCACCATCAACACTCCACTACAATGCGCATCTCAGACAATATAGTTTGCGGTTTGGAAGGCAAAACGTCACACATGTCACATCTTGGTGCAGCTGAAGCGTTCTCATTCTCATCATAGAAGGATGGTTTTCATTTTTTTGAGAGAAAATGTGAAAACTCAAAAACATGAAGGGAATTAGATTAGTGTGTGTGGATGCTGCAGGTCTTAGTGTATCTTTTATTGTACCTCTGCGAGTTGAGTGGGCCTCAAGGCACCCCTTCAGTTTCTGCTTTAATGTGTGACTGCTGGTTTCTCCTCTGTGCACTTCACAAGCCAGCCTTATTCCCCTGTTGAGCAGTTCTGCACAAAGAGTCCCATAGATGCATGGCCCTTCCTCTCTTTCCCTTTTTCCCCCTTTTTTTTTTGTCTCATCTTTTCTGCTTATGTCTCTCCTTCATTTAATTCTTTTTTTTCCTCTCCACCCTCTCTCTTTATCCTCCCTGATGATTTAAGGCTGCCTGTCAAAAGATGAATGTAAATGTAAAATTGTAATAGGAGGATTTTTTTTTGTGTTAGGTTTGTCATTTGTATTAAGTGAGAGTTAACTTGCATTGGGAGGTAGACCTGTGGGAGGTGGATGGCATTAGAAGGGAGGAGTTTTCTGTCTCATCCTTAATCTATATATATCTATATCTATACAGATATATATACACGCACACACAGACACAGACTGAAGCCATCTACTGCCTGGAGCAGTAGCTCTGTTTGACAGTTGCTGACTAAAGCTCTTGTTATGAGGAAATATCACTGTCATGCAGGTTACTTATAGTCTGTGAAACAAAAACATGCTTGTTATTACACTGAGATGTGGAAAGAGCTGGTAACTAGAAAACCATATTTCCTTTGTTGCAATCTATGGTAGGCACAGTGTTGTTTGTTTGGGGGTTTTTTTTGTTTTGTTTTATTTGTAGTTATAATAACATAAGATTAGAATCTAACTCCAAGCTGAAAGACAAAACATGTCCAGTGTAAAGAAATCAAGAAAACCAAATGAATTATTTAACAAGTGCTAATGACAATTTAAGGTTTGTTCCTCAGGGAATACTAAAGCTCTCCAGCAGATACACAGATAAAGATGAGTTATTCGTTCACAGTGCATTAAAATGCGCAGTCTGATGTACAGTAATGAATTTTTTTTTTTTTTTTTTTTTTTTTTTAAGCGAATCGCCTTCACATCTATGTCTCAGTCTGTGATTTTAAAGTATTGAAGAAACTTGCTGTTACTTATCTCGTAAACCCGTTCTCTGATAACATGAGTGAGGTGTCTTACTATTGGAATGCTTCCTCAGCTACCTCAGAGACCTTTACGTCATTACTCCAGTGCTGGCTGCCAGTCGTGACACTCGCATTACGGAGGGCCCACCCACATCCCAACAAAATGTTTTCTTGATATTTAAAATTGATTGTTGATTAAAATTGATGAGGGCACTAGCTACTCTTTGCCTTTAGTGCTTTAACATACCACTAAATTCTTGTGATAATTACAGCTGCTCAGCCTGATAACTAAGTCCACAGCTCATTGAAATAACCAATATTAGTTCTTTTCTATTGCCTCCAGCTGTAGTTGCATTGTGTACAATGTTTCCACTTCAGACAAACATGTGCTTTGTTTTAGATCAGTAAGGCCAAGTTGAAATTTGTATTCAAAAGACTTCTATTAAGCTTCTTACAAGTACGAGGTGTCTACAGTCTTGATTTGGGATGATTTACTTCCTGCACAGTATTCAAACTCTATTTGTTTCACATAATGTAGCATCTTGTTATTGCAGTTCACTTGTTGATGTTGCTGCTCTCAAGAAGCTTCTGTTTATATTTGGTTTATATTTTTTTGACTTTTTGTTTATTTTGCTTGTGTTTATTTCTTCGTTGAACATATTCATACAGATGGTAGCACCCACTGTTGCTGTCTATGCGTTATACAGTGATTGATTTACAGAATGACAGCCTTCCCTCTACATATGAGCTGTATAAGACAGAATACAATGGTGACAGTGATAATGAAAGAAAGTCTTGATTTTGGTTAGATTTTCCTAACCTGTTGTTATTTCATTATTTAAGGAGCAAATAAGAGGTAGTTTTTCACATTATGTCCAACTTAACACTTGACGTCTTGTCTTTTTATTTTATCTTTTTTTTTTTTCCATCTCCAGGTCAGACCTTGATAGCCGGTGAGACTCTTCCTACATCTTCCCACCAGCAAGAAGTCCAGCTGAAGTTCCTGCTAACCGGTTTGCTGTCTGGTCTGCCACTGCCACCATTTGCCATCCGAATGTGTCCACCTCTTACCACCAAAAATATCAACCACTATCAACCCCTTCTGGCTGTAGGTAGGTAATAGGAAACCAGTTACTCACAGTCACGCAATTCTGCAAAACTTTATGACAAATGAGTCACTACCGCTGGCATATGAGGTTTCTGTTTTTCTGGGGGGGAAAAAAAACCCAAAAAACTATTGATTTGTTATATTTAATCATTAATAACCACGTAACAGTAAATTTTACTGGGCGTTGGTAAATTCTGCAGAAACTGTAAATGCAGCTAATTCTAGTCTAAATGTCCTGTTTTTGTTGAACTGTATACATTCGATTTGCTTTATTTTGAGTTCACATTGGCAGTCCTACAAGTCCACAAAAGATTTCAACACAGTACTGCTATTGTTTTATCATCATTACCTACTATTATTGACAAGTCCTTGATACACAACCAAGTGAATTAGATGTCAAAGCATTTGTAAATTAATGGTGGCAAAACATTTAAACATTGACTGTATTGTGAGTAATTGTCAGGCTGGGTAAGTTAATGTTGACGAGCACTTTGAGACCGAGTTCGCGGCCCACTGAGGAGCGAAAAAGGACTTTGGTTCTATTATTCGGGGACATATTCTTCCTTCGTAGCTGGCCGGGTTATCTTTTTGCATTTGTTCATTTTTTTTAAAACGCTTCTGTAACTCAAACTGGATTCACCTTTGGTTACCTTGGAAACCAGTGCTGCGTTTTTCAAACCTCCCGTCTCTCAGTGTGAAGATGCATGTTGACTGCAGACGATAATTAAACATCATCGACACTGGAATGGTAAGAAGAAAACAAGCTTTCTTTAGTTCATTTCATTTGTAATTGATGTTCTGTAGCGTGGAGGGCTTTACCATAGACGTGCACAAAAGTGACACAAATAGTTTTATTTTTTATGTATTCTTTTCTAAATGTGATTCATTTCCAAGCGGCAGTTATTTAAAAATAAATTAGATAGAAGGCCTATGTATTGTTTCTCTGTTTACTATTTATCTGGATTAGCTTTCTTATTGCTACTTACAAAAATCTTTTCATTATTAGGTTTTTGTTTTTTGTTTTTTTTTTTCAATTATAAAGGTCAGATGAATTTTCATTGACATGTTTGGGTGATGATTTTTAATGCAATTGCTGTTGTTGCTGCAGTGTTTTAGCATTTTACCATCTTTATTATTTCTGTTTGTTTATGCCAGAGGGGATTTAAAGATGGAGGAATGCTTGATAGAAGACTCACACCAACAAAAAAAACAGATATAATTCATGGATTTAAGTTCTTTAACGAATATTTACTGTGTGTAAAATTTCCATCTCTGCTTCTTCTGTTGGCATTTAGTAGCTATAAAGACATTTTATTGTAATGTCATTACAAAAGGGATCAACAGCAGTTGTAACACTTAAAGTGATCTTATTTTGGCCCCGGTGCACTGATTACATCCCACAGATAAGGCGTCCAGAATGAGTAGTAATATATATATATATAATATTGTGATTTCAGAACCCCTGAGAACTGCCCTGAGCAATAAATTCCACAATCCGACTGTGCCATTTTTTAAGACAGAGAAAGCCCCTTATTCAGTTCGTTTTGGATGTAGCTGCTGCTACTGTCAGATGCGGGCACAGACATTCTTTTAGTTTTATAGAAAATTTCAAAAGGTTATCAAAAGATAATTGACTTAATGTTTCACTTCTACCATGCCTAGTTTTTCTGTGCGTCAGGAGACCTCTTCCTGTGTGATTTGCTAATCTTACTACACTGTTATGACTGGCTTTTTTTTTTTTTTTTAATTGTCCATCTCTGTTTGCTTCACAGAACCACAGCTGAAAATATCCGGACAGACCTCATGATGAGTGTGAAGATGTTTTCAGTGAATAACAGCTGGATCAGTCTATCCACACTGTAGAGAAACAGCATTGCTGTAACCAATGTGGGAAAGTTGCCTGTATTTATGAGATTGGAATTGTTATCACCTTATTCACACAGAGGCTCAGCCTCACAAGTGTAGCAAGTGTGCCAAATGCTTCCACTGCTTGTATTTTTCAAACTCTGAGTTAATAAAGAAAATACATTTCAGTTCAGGTTTATTGATATAGCACCAAATCACAATAACAGTCACTACAGTGCTTTACACAGTAAGGTAAAGACCCTACAGCATTCTGGAGAAAACCCAGACATTCAAATGACCCCCTATGTGCAAAGACCGCGTGAAGGTGGGCTGGAGAAACCTCTCTGAGCAGAACCAGGCTCAGAGAGGGGCAGCCATCTGTCGTGACTGGTTGGGGCGGGGGGGCAGGAAAAAAAAAAAAAAACAAAGCATAGGGAGACAGGCAAAACACAGACTGAGAGAGAAAGAAGATGAAAAAGTAATGACATCTTGCAGTGGTAAATAAACAACAACAACAGAAAATCGTGAATCCCCAATGTGGGATAATAATATTTTCATTCTATTCTAAACACCTGGAAAGGGAAAAGAGGTGAATGGAGAAGTGCTCAGTGTGTCACAATGTAGCATATCACAGCTGTCCCACAGCAGCCTGAGCCAACTGCAGCGTGATTAAGGGGATAGTTCAGTGTCACATGTTCCAATCTGAACTATAATCTTTATCAAAAAGGAAAGTTTTAAGTCTGTTCTTACATAGAGAGAGAGAGTGTCTGTCTCCCAAATCCAAACTGTGAGATGGCTCCACAGGGGAGGGACCTGATAGCTGAAGCCTCTGCCTCAGCTATCAGGCTGAGGCAATTCTACTTTTTTCTACTATCCAAGGAATCACGAGTAAGTCTGCTGTCTGAGAGCGAAGTGCTTGGTTAAGAAAGGACAATGAGGTTTTTAAGATATGATGAGACCTGATAGTTCATGAGAAGGATTTAAAGTTCAATTCTGGATTTAACAGGAAAAAATATCTGAGAGAAATATGATCCTTCTCTCTTGTCCCTGTATTAACTGGAGACTTTTTATGGAACTTTTAGAACAACCTGATGATAATAATGAATTACAATAGTCTAATTGTAATTGATTAGCCTAGAAGTCATGAATGAACTAGGTTTACGGCATCACTCTCTTACATATTTGTTTAATATGCTCATTGAAGGACATGTCCTGATCAAAAGTGACCTGAAGATTAGCACAAAATATGCATGTCACCTCACTGTTGCATGTATAAGCAGATAGCAGCAGCCTATATATATATATATATATATATATATATATATATATATATATTATAATATATCAATACATATAATTAGGGCAGAACCTACCTCCATGGAGAAGGAGGCTAGAGGGCAAGATCAAAGTAGCAACGGAGGGAGGTTAGCCAACTAAACGGAGTTGTCAGAGAAAGGTGCGACAAAGAAAGGTGCATAAGACATACAGCAAGCTGTCCATACCTGAGGCCTTGGGAAACTGCCAAGCAAAGACTCACATCCTTGGCCAGCCGCTTGAGGAGGTACACCAGAGAGATAGAAGTCAGGAGAATCAAACCAGCTGTCTCCACAGACCAGCAAAGGTGTACTCTCAGTGGCAAGGGAACAATAATAATAGACAGCACCAACCAGGCCGTGGAGACGGAGCAATAACTGGAAGAGCATATGGGAGAAGGACGCAACCCATAATGGCAATGCTCAGTGGCTAGTGGATCTGAGGGCAGACCACAGCGACCTCCCTGAACAGGGTCCAGTAACCATCACAGTGGCAGATATCCAAGAAAGGGTCTCCAGTATGAAGAGTTGGACAGCACCAGGGCCCGACATGGTTCACGCCTACTGGCTAAAGAAGCTGACTGCACTCCACGAGCGTCTGGCAGCACAAATGAACCAGCTGCTAGTTAACGAGAGACACCCGGAATGGCTAACCGAAGGTCGGACGGTCCTGATCCCCAAGGACCCCAAGAAGGGACCGGTCCCCTCCAACTACCGACCAATAACCTGCCTCAGTACTACATGGAAGCTCCTGTCAGGCATCATATCGGCTAAGATGAACAGGCACATGGGTCAATACATGAGTGGGACACAGAAAGGAATTGGCAAGAATACCAGAGGCGCAAAACACCAGCTACTGGTAGACAGAACAGTCAGCCGAGACTGCAAGACCAGACTGACCAACCTGTGCACTGCCTGGATTGATTACAAGAAGGCCTATGACTCAATGCCCCACAGCTGGATACTGGAATGCCTAGAATTGTACAAGATCAATGGGACCCTAAGAGCCTTCATCAGGAACTCAATGGGGATGTGGCGTACAACACTAGAGGCCAACTCCAAGCCCATAGCACAAGTCACCATCAAGTGCGGGATCTACCAAGGAGATGCTCTGTCCCCACTGCTGTTCTGCATAGGCCTGAACCCCCTCAGTGAGATCATTAACAAGACTGGCTACGGATACCGACTACGGAACGGAGCAGTTGTCAGCCATCTCCTGTACATGGATGACATCAAGCTGTATGCCAAGAGTGAACGAGACATCGATTCACTGATCCACACTACCAGGCTATACAGCAATGACATTGGAATGTCGTTCGGACTGGAGAAGTGTAGTCGGATGGTAACAAAGAGAGGGAAGGTAGTCAGAACTGAGGGGATTGAACTACCAGAAGGCAACATTGCAGACATAGAGGACAGTTACAAGTACCTGGGGATCCCGCAGGCGAATGGGAACCATGAAGAGGCCACTAGAAAGGCTGCAACCACCAAGTACCTGCAGAGGGTCAGGCAAGTCCTGAGGAGTCAGCTGAATGGTAAGAACAAGATCCGGGCCATCAACACGTACGCCCTGCCCGCGATCAGGTACCCTGCTGGGGTAATAGGCTGGCCAAAGGAGGAGATAGAAGCCACTGACATAAAGACAAGAAAGCTCCTTACCATGCATGGAGGGTTTCACCCCAAGTCCAGCACCCTGAGGCTGTACGCTAAGCGGAAGGAAGGGGGCCGGGGACTGGTGAGTGTCAGCACCACAGTCCAGGATGAGACAACGAACATCCAAGAATACATTGGGAAGATGGCCCCAACTGACCGAGTGCTCAGTGAATACCTCAGGCAGCAGAAACCCAAGAAAGAGGAGGGAGACGAGGAACCATCATGGAAGGACAGGCCCCTGCACGGTATGTACCACCGGCAGATAGAGGAGGTGGTTGATATCCAGAAATCCTACCAGTGGCTGAACAAAGCTGGACTGAAAGATAGCACAGAGGCACTAATCATGGCAGCACAAGAACAAGCTCTGAGTACAAGATCCATAGAGGCTGGGGTCTATCACACCAGGCAAGACCCCAGGTGCAGGCTGTGTAAAGATGCCCCAGAGACAATCCAGCACATAACAGCAGGGTGCAAGATGCTAGCAGGCAAGGCATACATGGAACGCCATAACCAAGGTGGCCTGGCATAGTGTACAGGAACATCTGTGCCGAGTATAACCTGGAAGTCCCGAGGTCTAAATGGGAGATGCCCCCAAGGGTGGTGGAGAATGACCGAGCTAAGATCCTGTGGGACTTCCAGATACAGACGGACAAAATGGTGGTGGCTAACCAACCGGACATAGTGGTGGTAGACAAACAGAAGAAGACGGCCGTAGTGATCGATGTAGCGGTTCCGAATGACAGCAATATCAGGAAGAAGGAACACGAGAAGCTGGAGAAATACCAAGGGCTCAGAGAAGAGCTCGAGAGGATGTGGAGGGTGAAGGTAATGGTGGTCCCCGTGGTAATCGGAGCACTAGGTGCGGTGACTCCCAAGCTAGGCGAGTGGCTCCAGCAGATCCCGGGAATAACATCGGAGATCTCTGTCCAGAAGAGCGCAGTCCTGGGAACAGCTAAGATACTGCGCAGGACCCTCAAGCTCCCAGGCCTCTGGTAGAGGACCGAGCTTGAAGGATAACCGCCGCAGGGGCGTGCTGGGTTTATATATATATATATATATATATATATATATATATATATATATATATATATAAATATAAAATAAATAAATAATCTCTCCTTGCTCAAGAGTGGCTTTTAGCCTAAAAAGGGGGGAAATGGACTTATAAAATGAGTAATATCAAACAGTGATGATTTTATTTGTTGTTCCCAACAGCTTAACAATCTCCATTAAACGATTGGCTGCAAAATACAATAAAATAAAATGAAGTCCCACCGATAGCAACAGTGCAATTTCAGCTTTAGACGTGGTGTCTGGAGAAATTAGTTTCTAGCTGTGTAGGAAAGCCAATTAAGACGAGGCGAACTCTAACAGATAAATAGATAGTTAAGGCAGTGCATTTATATAGTGCTTTTCTAATCTTATTGATCAGTGAAATGTATAGAGGTGCACTGCCAGCAGTTTGATTTCTAAAAGAATGCCAAGTGGAAGACACAAATGGATGTTTATCAGCAACTGTTTGGCTCGCCATACCGAAACACAGAAGGGTTCGTTTTGTTTTTATGTTTATTAAATTTGACTCATCTATGCCGTTCTTGCCGTCGTGTGTAACTACCACAGATCTGTTTGAGGAAAAGCCTGGTTGGATTTTATCAAAGTTTGTTTGTAAATATCCAGTGAGTGAAGAATGCTTTAGAGGGAGACGAGACGAAATGATTATGCAGCTATAAGCTGCAGCTGCGCATTTTAATTTCATGCACATCGACACTCTTTGTTAACGCTCTAGGGTTTTTTTGTTCCCCCCAGTTGACTCAAAAAATATATAAACATAAATTTGATTCCGTTTGTCACCTTAAGAGTTTTTGCTGCAAAGTTAAACACACACACAAAAATGAACGCTATTCAAATTGTCATCATTTTTTTTGGTCCCTAACAGGAAATTAACAGAGCTGATATGAAGCCAAGCAAGTTAAACAGGTCTTTATTTCAAATGGCAACACAATCTCAAGTTTGAGCTGGAAAAAAACAACTCAAAATTGATTTTTTTCAAATGAAGTGCATGTCAGGATTTGTGAATATGCATATCATTGCTGTAATTTATATCCTTGAGGCAGACGGTGAGTAAGCAGCGGGCCATCAAATTCTACTGTGCGGTCTCTGTAAACGATGGCACAAGGCATAGACTTAATCTGAAGTATCATCCTCTGTTATTACTCTCCTAAGACAGCTGCCAGGCAAAAGAGAGAGAGAGAGAGAGAAGCAGTCAAAGTTTGGATTTATTAGTTTTAGATCGGCATAGCAATTTTGTTTTCCCTCCTCACTACAGTAATGATGCATAAAATTATGAAAGTCTAAATTTGAAGGGGAAATTAAGAGCAGGATTGTGTTTCTTTTCCTTCATTTTGCCATTGCTTTTCATGTGTGTAGACATGCGCGCACACACACTCGTGGTTCTGTGCCAAATTCCATTTTAAGTCTAGGCAGGCTGCTTTTCGCTCCCCGTTGCAGCAAACCTTCAGTTTAGTTGTCAGGCTGAAAAATAGGCTACACTTTGTCCCCTGACACTGGACACATAAATTAATCATACCTTAAAGATACATTGCCTGCTTCATACCTACAGACAGGCAGATGAATAATAATACCTTCAAGCTCTATGTCTTACAACCATTTTCTTGGTCTGTTTACTTTTGCTGTCAGGTCCACAGTTATGGAAGACAGAACTTTCTTAAGTTCACTGCACATTATCGCCTAATTAGTGCAATAGTTCTAAAAGAGCTAAGGGGAAAACCTAAAACTGTTAATAGCAAATTGTCTTAGGTGTGTGTGTGTTTTTGTTAAGGAGTGAAATGAATGAAGAGGTAGCAATAGTAGAAAAACTGACCCTCCCTCCCCAATTTAACAAGGGATTGGAGTGGCTGCTCGTCCTGCTGCAGATGGTGTGGGGTGACTTGGCACAGCTGGCTCTCGGTAGCATTTTGAATCTAAAGCTAGAACAGGATGATTAGGTTTTCTTTGCACATCATTTGGCAAGTCCCCGTTGTCATCTTGCACAGTCAAGTAGTTAAACAGTCTCTAGCTGCATTATTGAAATGTGTCTTTTGTTCCACTTCCAGTGAAATGCCTTGTGAATAATAAGTTTGAAGGTCTGGCTAATTACACCGAGGATTTAGAAGGAGAATCACAATCTCCGCTGAAAGGTGGAGGCAGCGTCCAGATAATTCAGAAGCTGAAGTATGTTTAATTAAAATGGTATCTTGAGGCTAATGCGTGTCATTTATAGCCACTTTATTTTATTAGTACAGTTAGAGGGAATGCGCACACAAAGTACAAGTTACAATAATATTAAATATTGCATTTGGAGAGTTGGAGCCTGTTACTCGCTGTGTCATTGCGCTCAGATTACTGTAATGTCTTAACTAATGTCATATATACAATTCCTGTATGCAAATACAAAGCACTAAACAGTCTGTCTCGAGTCAAGATCTCACTGTCAAGATTTTTTCAATCTACAGTTTTATTTTATTTTATCTTTTTGTGACTGTTTTCAAATATAGTTTACTGTTTCCTGTTGTAAAGTACTTTGTGAATTTGAAATGTGCTTAATAAATAAACTTTTTAAACTTACTTTACCTACTTACGCTATCATCAAATGCAAAACGAGTCAAGGTTACGTTGTCTTGATGCGCACTCAACCATCCAGGTAAGTAAATCTTTAGGTTGTTTCTGTTTACGAGTCGTTTCTGTTCATCTTGACGCAGCGTTTTCAGTGGGAGAAACGTTTCGTCACTCATCCAAGTGACTTCTTCTGTCTCAGCTGACTGCAGGCTTCCCCAACTTTATAAACAGTACATTTGCACAATAACTGAAACCAGTCCATTGAATGAACAATGGGCTGTGAGGTCAGTTCCTTGATCATTAATGATCAATGAGTCAAAGTTACAGTAGCATTTCTCACCTCCTCAGTATTGATGCCACGGTTGGTATTCTAGGGGGTGTTGGTATATTTTACCTGATCAGTAAATCCAGATTGATTCACGCATGAGTGCTTGGCACATGCAGTATCATTTTCTTGGCCTCTGTTCCAGTCGGCATTGGCTTCTCCCTAATGTGTGCACAAGTTAAAGAGGAGAAACACTGAGTTCTCAGTTATGAGACACTAGTCAGGGGAACAGCTAAGGATACAGACTTTTTACACCTTCTATTAGTGCAATTAAAGCAGGAGATGCACCTACTGCTGATGGTGTGAAAGCACTGAGGTTTGAAATTGCCTTCCACAGTTTCATCACAGTTAGACAAAGTGCAGGGATTCCCAACTCTGTTTTCTTCATTTCCGTCTCTCACTTTCCCCTCTGCCAGTCTTTTTTGCTCTTGTTCTCCTCTCTTAGGAAAGGTTACAGAAGCTCTGCACCCAAGGAGCTTCCCAAAATCACTGCTGTCTGGTCTCCTGTTTAAAGAGTTGTAAGCCTTGGGGGATCTGACAGCTCCATTACTGATAGGTACAAGGCCCACACCCTTCTTATTCAGTGGCTTATACAAACACTGACAGACTGATATCCCTCCCAGCCTTCTAATATTTATTTATCCACACTTTCCTGACAGCTACACTCCACTGTGTGGTTTGGACCAGAGAAAATAGATGATTTAAATAAAGTATCAATAAAGCAAAATCTAAATTTATCAATAACAAATATACAAAAAAATAAACATGAAGGCAGCTACTGTGCTTCAGAAAGCAAAGCAATTATCGGATTGATGGATTTTAATTATCAGCTCCAGTGGCCTGTCAGAGAGGAATCGGGATTGTAGCCCACAAAAGAATCCATTCAAAGCTTCCACTTTGTCTCTTTTCTTTTTCTATCTTTCCCCCTTCTCATAATTTGTTGGGTTCATTTGCAGATGGAGTTCAGATCTGTCATCACTTGGTATTGAAACATTAATTTTTGGATTAGCATAAAATGATTTCTGGTACTCTCAAGGAATTCATGAGGTTAAATGGGAAGGTGCAAGAATCTGTCTAAATACGCTATTAATGAAATATTTTGCTACACATTCTATACCAGCAATAAAAAAAGAATACTATAGTATATTACATGAAAATGACATAAAATGCCAGTATGATGACACAAAACTAAAATATTTATTAGCTTGTACCTGGCTGAATGTTTTTGCATCGTCCCCACTGATCCCAACTCTTCACTGTGATAACATCTGAATGACCATTTGTTCAGGACTGTGTGCTATGTTGCTGAATGCTAAGATGTTTTCCAATGACTTTTAATGCATTTGGCTGATCTGAGCCTTGACCTTGTTGCTGTGTTGAAATCCTCAGTAAACGCTAGCAAGGCTGTATCGCCAAGTACTATCCATGCCCAAGCCAAAACTGAATGTTTAAAGGATGAACTTTTGATTAAAATTAATGATTCATTTTTGTAATAGTTAACTCCCGCGGTCTTTTTGATAAAGGTTAATTTATGGTTTATCAGTTTATTTTATTACAGGACAAATAAATAGAACTGACAACCCAAGACATACAAACTCTGAGATATTCTTATTATTTTAGTCTCGATAGAAACTGCAAGGCCGACACTACCACTAGCACTATAGAAATAGCTGGTCAGAAAACATCGTATTTGTATTCTACATGAAATAAACAATAGTGTGGTCTTATTGAGCAAGTGCTAGAGGAGACGTATACACTCTCATGTCTGTGTGGTTAATATGAGACTACAGCCAGTTGTTGGTTAAGTGTGCATAAACACTGGGACTAGGAAAGACAGCTTGCTTGGCTGGCCTTTCAGCAGGCATGCTCACTAATATATTTCTTGAAGCAGCGACTTCTTTCAGTTTTGTTCTTCCAGTGACCTTGCCAAGCAGCTAAAGCATTGGAGTCATTATGCTGAGCCAAGAAGTGTATTCCAGATCCACATAAAACAACAACTTGACATTTTTACATGTGTTTTTAATAGATTAACAATCTCTGAAGCTATAAGGTGATAATTTGCGAGGTACAGAGCCTGACTAATCTTGCGTAAAGTAAACAAACACTGGCTGTGAGGAATCACGCTGCAGGAATGGCATCTCCACTCAGTCCTTCCCTGTTCAAATCCTGCTGAAGCATCTTTGTGCCCACACTACATGCCATCTATTAGCAGCACCAGGAGAAGGAAGAGGATGCACAAACACCCATGCCACACTGCCTATCACGGATTCCAGATGTTTTGTCAGCATGTGATCATAGTCACTGTGGTCACAGTCAGTATAATTGCAAAAACTAAATGTGTTTCTGCACCTGCAGAAGGAATGCCCCAGACCCAGTTAAATGCTTTCCAGGCATCATTAAACTTGAGTCTTCATTAGATATTAGATGCACCGCAGAGTTTGGGTTTTTTAAATAATAGTTTCATTCCTGATTGTTTTCAAACTACTTGGTAGTTTTTCATAGTCTATGGTTTAAAGCAAAGAGTGCAAATAAAGGATATTATTGCATATATAGGAAAATGAAATTGGGGTTTTTGCATATGTACAATAGGCATGATGCCATTCCACTTTGTAAATTAAGCTAAGGTGGGATATAGAGGCTTTAGAACTTAAACTTGTTCACATCCTTAGAAGATGCAAATGATTCAAAGTGACGACTCAGTTGTCTTAGTTTGATTTTTTTTGTGTATGAATTTATGTCAGGGCAAAAAAAACATTTCTTGTATTTGCTCAAAAAATGTTTTTTTTTTTTTTTTTTTTTTAGCTGCATAAGCAAACCTCAGAAAATCACATTTAAAAGTGCAATATGAGTATGAACAAATGTTTTTAAAAAAAGTTTGAGTTTGTGGGAGTGTCGACTGTCACTTGCGGTATTTAATCAGGTAAAGTTTAGGGACGGATCGAGCTGTTGTGCCGTTTTCAGCAGCAGATGAAACTGTGATGTTCTCAGGCTGTGAGCTGAATGACACAGGGTTTGATGTGTTGCCTCTTTCCACACCTACTGCAGTGACAGGGAACACACAGGGGTGTCACACTGACACATCGTGTCTCTGATACTGCTGGAGGCTAGATGCTGCTATGATATGTAACTCTGGCTTGTGACCTTTCTTCCTCTCTGCATCAGCCTGGCTCGTATGTCTTACTCCCTGCTCTCTGTTTCCGTTTGTTCTGCTTAGGCACGAGCAACGGGTCTGTGCTGGTCTACAACCTAACGAGTGGACTTCTCCACAAAGAACTCAGCGTTCACTCATGTGAAGTCAGGTAAGACTTTTGTTTCTGTTATTGTGTACAAATTTTTATTCTCATTTTTTTACACTTCAACAGTTCAGTCTCAGTAATGAGCAAGTATATGAACTCATGGCAGTCTTTAGCTGAAACATCAGCTAAATGACATGTTAGACAAATCCCAGGAGCCAGTCAGCTTGAGGTGGATTCAGGCAATTCACTGTCACACAATTAATGTCAACACACGTTTGTTTACGAGAAATAATTCCTATTTGGTTTATATTTTTTTCAAGTATTTATTAGAGTGAGGTGGTTTAACTCGGTACAATAATCAAATCTTGAAAAAAAAAAAGTGATTTATTGGTTTCCCACTGCCATTTACAGTAATTTACTTATTTGAGGGAGAAACTCAACACCAGTATTCAGACATGTTGTGGCACCCTTAGCTCTGAACACACACCAATCCCTGAAGTTTAAGCAGCTAATTAATTAGGCTGTCAATCACAGATCAAAGGGGCAGTTCAGGGAAGAGCAGTAATCTAAATTAAGAAGCTTCTTCCCTCTGTTATTAACTATGCATTTTAATCAGGAAAGTGATCATTAAAAACAGATGCAGTAAGAAGCTGTTGACATTTCTGCTAATTGGAACTCAAACACTACAAACACAATAAAAAGCTAGAATAAAACAGTAAAAAGTTTTTTGTTTTTTTTGTTGTTGCATTTTTCCTTGTTGTCAGTGGCGTAGCGGTTAATGCATTTGTCTTACATGGGAAAGATTCTCAGTTCAATTGACAAACCCAGCCTCAGGAGGAGGGTCACAAGCTAGTGGACTTCTAATACCTGTCCCAAGCTTGGATAAATGGGAGGGTTGCGTCAGGAAGGTCATCCGGTGTAAAATCTGTGCCAGATCAAACGTGTGGATCCATCCACTCTTGCGACCTCTTGGGAAATAAGGGAGCTGCTGAAAAGACCTCGTCCTTCTGTTTTGTTGTTGTTGTTGGTGTAACAGAGAAATCCAGGGAGGGAGAAAGCAGTGCATTGTCTGCATTCGTGTATGTCTCTGTGCCTTCTCAGAAAGAGATATAAAACTGTAAGACTGGTTACACATTAGGCAGAACGCTTGCTGGGCTGAATCCACATCACATATCATTTTACATATTTATAAGGGCACCATTCAGTCATGTCCAATTCATATCAAGTAAGTGTTCAGGCTGTTTATTCTAATTAGGAGACAGATTGGGGTGATGTTCTTGACTAAAATCTGACTTTGTTTCAGTGCAGTTTTCCTATTCTTTTAACTCATTTGTCCTAATGCACTTCTTCAGATCTGGTTAGCGATACATGCTGTATCTTCAAATGTACAAGATGTGATCAAAACTGTCCTTGAATTGGTCTATAAAAATCAAAAACCATACCCGATTTAAATTTTGCCAGTCCTCTGTGCCTGTGTTTTCAACACAGTGGCTGTTTTTTAATGTTTACATCACTCAGTGTAAGTCCCATTCTGACACTTTTACCTCTGTGATGCACTTTGGATCTCCTCCAGTGTGCCACTGAGCCTGAAATCTGAGCGGGGCAAGCGGTGAGTGAATGTGCTGGCGCGGCCAAAAAACTTTTCAGTGTACTGCGTGCCAGCACACGATCGTACGAGTCACAGTTCAGGTGATTTCTGCTGAATGTTTTCCGCCTGGTTGCCTCAGAATGTAAAACAGAACTCATTGTTAGTCACACAGTGAAGGACGAATTCACGATGCATAAATTTATGCATATTGACAAGATGACGAGCACGCTCCTGGTCCCATTCCTAACCTGCTCCGCAGGTAACAGCCACACTGGAATAAAGGCCCTATCTTTATTTACAGTCTTTGCGTAGAAAGCTGCCCCACAATGCAACCGCCAGACATCAGCACAGAGCCAACTGTGCTTCATTAGTTAGTATTCTCTAATGAGCAGCAAAACTATTTGACCAGGATTAATTAAGCACAAGATTGAATCAATTAATGCTGTTAAGAGATTGATTGGGAGCAAACACCATCCGTTCAAGCAGAGCCAGGGTTTCTTTAATGAGAGAAGTTGGTATCCACAAATACAAAACTTCAACAAAGTTTAATGAGCTGCGCAACACGAGCAGAAGTTACTTGAAACGCCTTCTGTGTATGTAAGGATTAAAGGGAGAAATGAGGCAGTGGCTTTTTCTGCCTGGTTACTGGTGACTGGGAGTTTGCTCTTCAGCAGTGACACTCAGGATTCATGTCTTCATCCGCTTGTAATTTGTCTCCTTAAACACTGCTCTGCACTCTCAGCATACAATATGTATTCCGTTGACCTGCCCGCTGCTTAAATACGTTTGCTCGTATTAAACAGATCTCATAGATGTTTCCCCCTGTGCATTTTTTTTTTTATCATATAAATAGATATTTTCTTCTCTCTTCATATACAGACACAGGTGGAACACAGTGCAGTGCTGTGATGTACGATCTTAGGTTTAAAGCTGTGTGTTTTATGAGTTTGGGAGAGGAGAGATGCTTTATGTAGATGAGTCCAGCAGCCGTTGCCCTGCACAGCCATGCCGAAAGAAGCCCAGTTTCTCAGCATCTCATTTACATTTAGTGGGGAAATCGACTAATTAATCATGTGGCTATTTACCATCTCATTACTGTGGAGTTTGTGCTCCCTCCACTGGGCCAGCTTCTTCGAAAAATATCCTAATCTCACACTCTCTAGCTTCATTTTGCTCCTTCCCAATCTGTTTTGGGCTTTAACGAAACCCATCTACCTCACACCACGCTTGGATGTATTAATGGGAATGTTTTACAGCTAGGCTGCATCTGTTAGATGGCACTATTTTTTTTTAGTTTAACTAAAAATCTTGTGTGTGCATTGATTTATTTCACAGGGGGATAGAATGGGTGAGTCTTACCAGTTTCCTGTCTTTTGCCACTTCTGCACCCAACAACATGGGGCTGGTGCGAAATGAACTGCAGCATGTCGACCTGCCTACTGGTGAGAGACACACACGCACATATTATCATCTATACCTGAGGGAACCAACCACAACTTTTGTATTATCCTTTGTTCTTTAGAGTTTTCTTTTGGCTTTCTGCACCCTTACCAACACAAAAAAAAAGAGACTTCAGTCTCTGTCGCTCTGACTTTCTCTTTTATCTGTCTCTCTTTGTCTGTGTGGTTCTCAAAGAGACACTTCCATTTTCCCTCCAGGGAATACTTGCACACTATCCAAATTAAGGTCCAAACTAAACAGTGTTAGGGCACCACCTAAGGAAGTTTAGCTCTGAAAGTGAGATCCATCATGATTTCTTACATGTCTATAGAATTATTGTGTTTCTGCCTCCCACAGGAGTGGAAATAGGAAATGCTGGATTTTCTGAGCTGAAAGAAAGCAGGATTTCTCTGTAACCTCAGGTGATGAGGAAAAGTATGTTTAATGGCTTCAGTGGAACTTTAAAAAATATGTGTTGTTGTTACTTCTTTTTAAAATATTAGAAAATCAGACACAATTTTTAGATGCAAAGAACTGATGAGAACTTTCCTCTTTTCCATAAGTCGTTTCTGCTTTGGTCAAATATTTCCAATTCCTCCAGGTTTTTTTATGGCTACAATAAAAAGAATTATGGTCACTATGGTGGTTCATTTACTGAGCCTTTGCCCTGTGTTCATTAGGACAATGACAAAGCAAGCACGACACTTTATTAACTGTCTTAAGCACCAGCATCGTCAAAGTTAATAGTCTGTGACATTACGTTTGGTTACAATACCACACGCCATTCAACACACTTTTTCATTCAGTTGTTCTTTAATACAAATTTAAAGACAGGTGACAAATTAAAGGAAAGGTGCTGGGTCACCTTGTGCTGCCAGAATAGCATCAATGTGTCTTAGCATTTATTCTACGTCTCTGGATTTAAGAGGTTTAAAGAGACGCAGAGAAAAGAAAACAGTATCTCCCTGTTTTAAACCAAGCAGTCGGACCATTATTGCTCGTGAAGTCAAGCTTTCGAGTTAGGAGCCTGTTTTGGGAGTTTAAGTTCTGAAAAACAGGGCAATATTTTTTTTTTTTCAGTAGAAAGTTTTCTTTGAGTTTCTGAGATAATGATGTCGTTGATTCAGAAAAACAGGACTATTTGTTTTGTTAACTGAATGCATTATGCTTCTGTGAATTTAGTATTCACGGGTTTCAAGTCTAAACAATATCCATACAGTATTTAAATTGCATTTAAAGAAGATTTAGAAAATTTGACATTTTTTTTAATGTTTAAAAGAACAATTACACAGTGAAGCTTTTACGTTTACTCCTGAACATTATGGTCTAGATTTTGTAAGTCAGATTCGCACAGATTTGTTTCTGTTACTCGAGCTTATGTGTGTTCATCTCAGTTAATCAGGGAAAGTGAACATGCGCAAAAGTGTGTTCTGCTCTTAAATGTTTTCACTTCACCCATTAATCCACTTAAAGGGCAACTCATGCCCTTTACAGCATTTCCTGATAAAGTTGAAGACTCATGGATGGGAAACTGTCTTCACGTTGTCAGCTGTGGTGGTACTTGGCTTCTGCAGCAGTGATAGCAGCTGTCCTAAATGGATATGCTGTTTTTCCTGTGAAAGGATTTTTCTAAGGTGCAGTAAAGATAAGCTGTGCACCCAGTTTGAAACGCCTCGTGTACAATGTAAAAATTTATTGCATAAATGTTGATGATTACTTGTTACTTACACATCCATGATCATTTCAGGCATCAACCCTTTGACTTGTCTTTCCAAAAAGAATCCATTCATGGAAGCGCTTCAGGTTCTGACAGTTTTTATGGTAATGAGAAGTCGAATGTAATTTTCCCTTTCTGGTGTCTCTGTTACTGTGTTTGCTCCACCCTGGGTCGTAGTTGCGATGTGTGTTTTTTGTAAATGCACATTTGACCTATGTGATTCTTCCTACTTTATATAAGTAAGGAAATAAAGGCATAAATGGTGAGCAGTGCTTCATAAGCCTCTAGTGAACCACAGCTCTCACCTGCCGTCATCAACACAACTGTAGGTTAAACTTGCAACAGGCACCTCTATCACTTGCACATTTCAATCAGGCCACCTTTCCTTAGTGCCCTTCGAAATCTGATAAGCACTTCCGTTGGCAAATGTGATGCAGTGCACCTGAAGGGCATTCTTGTTTTGCTCACAGGGCCACTTTGATGCTCTGCATAATGTCGAATTTCGTGACCGGAAAGTTGCGAGTGTTAAGCACGGATTAGAGCAGATGGTTAGAATAAGTTGTGTACAGCTTTCTCTCCTGGCTCTGACAAAAGAGATAAAACCAGGATGCACTGGCACTAAAAAGAAAATGAGATGGATCAGCTTTTTCACAGGTATAAGGAAAGATACCATCTTCTGTCTTCGATTATCACCTCCTCTCCTTCAGCCTCTCACTTTCTCCCTCTCGGTGTGTGTTTGTTGTGCTTTCCAGGCAGATGCTTTGCATTCAGAGGCGAGCGCGGAAATGATGAGCCACCCATTGAGATGATTAAAGTGTCTCATCTCAAGTAAGTCACCAACTCTCCAAAACACCAACAAAAGTAAATACAAATAAGAGGCACACACTTGCTGATGTTTCTACCTGAGATCTGCATTCATAAGCACAGAGTGTACATTTCACACAAAGGTGTGAGTGGTCTTGGGGTTTTGCCATACTCGGATCCAATTCTAATAGAAATCTGTGAAAAGGGCTTTAAAACTGAGAGTTGTCTTTAATTTGCTGTTTCATTCGTAATTATTCCCCGACCTTCATTTATTCATGTTGTGCAGCATTTTGGAAACTTCATTTTCTCTCTTTCATTGCCTTCTCTTTTGAAGGGGCTGTGTTATTCAGTGGAAAAAAACTAGAGCATTCATTTACAGTCATCACACATTTTTATAAAAATGAAACTATAAACAAGGTTTTCATACAGCAGCTGTTTATTGCATACTCTGCTGCTCTCTGGGAGACAGTCATTTCATCTTTTTTTCAAGGCCAACATCTTTTGTCAAGCTTCGTGTATATGTTACGAATGGCATAAGGTAGGTAATGTATTGTAATGGAAGGTGACATCTAATTATTCAGCCCACACTGGGCGACTACTGACGGCACATTTTACTTTATTGCCAGTGGCAACAAGTTTCTCCTCCTCTCATGAAAGGAACAGGCTAAAGTGGAGGCAGTAAATGTAAGGGTCAGTACAGAAGCCATGGCCACGAGAATGTTATATATGATATCACAAGCTGTAACACAAGAGGAGACAAGTAATGTACTCCTAATGGCATTCTACTAAGTAAACTGTATCCTCTCCACGAACTGCTTTCAAAGCTTGAGTAACAAGCAGTAAACCCACATTTGTCTCAGTCTGAACTGACCAGTGCATGATCTTATTGCTCTCCTTTTAATCAGCCCTAGTCCTGGTTTATGAACCCTAGCAAATTAGGGTCCACATCCACTTGGATGAGTGACAAAACGTTTCTGCAACTGAAAACGCTACATCCAGATAAACCGAATCAAACCCTGTGTGCTAAAGTTTGTGGACATATAGGCCTGAGAATGAACCCAGAGTGATTAGACATCGCCTTTTTAATGAATATAGAAACACTCAAACTCGAAGCGCTGACACAAGCCAAACACAGTCAACCTCAGTAGCTAGTCTCTGTTTAATTTTGCAAGACTTTGCTTCACCTACTGCCACCATTTTATAAGGCTTATGCTTACTGTTGGCTGATGACATGCAATTTTTCAGTTGCACTTACAATCTGTGTCTTGTTTTTCTGGCCTCTGAAACTGAGTTCACTCTAAAAGATCATCTGTGACTGCTCATACCACGTTTTGATTTTTGAGGGATTTTCTGCAAAATTAGTTTAAAAATGTATTTTATTTTATTTCCAAAGTTGCTTCTTTTACTCCAAAGCTGCACAGCCTCACTTTAAAAGGCAGCTAGGCTGTGTGTTACTGAGGTGATTATAATAGGGAGGAGAAAAAAGTACAATTACTGGGAGACTCATCACATCTTACAGGAGGCCACAAAGCACAATCTTATAATAATTATTACTTACTGTTTGTATTTACAGTGAAAGAAGACAATGTTTTTTCATACGCTTAAGTTCCTGTACAGCAGCTGAAGGTTAAATATTGGCTTCTGTGTAATTGCACAGTAGAACAACAGCTTGTTAGCTCGGTCACAGGTTTGGACAGTGATTATTTTGTGGATTTAGTCTGATAAACATCAGGTCACACGTCAGAATGTCTAATCTGTTGTACACTGTAAACAGTGGTGTAACTAAGCTAGAAGATAATATGGAGAGTTGAATAGAAAGGAGGAGTTGTTGTACCATATAAACACAAAAAGTCTTAGACCGCATAATAAAGAAAACTCGTGTCTTCATCATACATTGCTAACTTCTTACTTTATGCTACACCACAACAAGCCTTATATTGGTTGTTCAGAATGTATGTTTTGTGTTTTTCCTCCTCAGGCAGTACCTGGTGGTCGTGTTCAGAGACAAACCCTTGGAGCTGTGGGACATCCGGACTGGGACTCTTCTCCGGGAGATGGCTAAGAACTTCCCCACTGTTACTGCACTGGTACAAACACATTTACACACTAATAAAAATTAAATTTTGTACCAAGTAAAGAACAGAGTCCAGGCAGGATGGAGACGAGTGTCAGGAATGATTTTTGACAGAAGGATAGCAGCAAGAGTGAAAGAAAAGCTTTACAAGATGGTAGTGAGACCTGCTATGATATATGAATTGGAGACAGTGGCACTGACAAAAAGACGGGAGGTGGTAGCGGCAGATTTAAAGATGCAAAGATTTTCATCGGGAGTGACCAGGACTGACAGGGTTAGAAATGAGTATACCTGAGGGACACATCAGTTTGAACAGTTGGGAGACAAAGTCAGAAGAGGGAAGCCTGAGAGGGTTTGGACATGTATAGAGAAGAGAGAGTGGATGTATTGAATGAAAGTTGTTGAACATGGAGCTGCCGGGGAGGAGAGAAAGAGGATGACGATAGAAAACATTCATGGATGTAGTCAAGAAGGACATACAGAGGAGGATGCTGGGCATAGGGTGAGGCTGATGATCTGCTGAGGTGAGCATCCGAAAGACGACGACCAGTCGACCACAATACTAAGAGAACAGATCATCATCATGCTGGAATGTATCATTTCTGCTTTTAAATGTTCATTTAACTCCACACTTTATATTTTAACTTGTGTTACAAAGTGTTGCAAACACCCATTGTTGACTCTTTCCTGTGTTAATAGTCTCATACTTTTTGGCCCATCCTCGCCTTGGGTCATTTGAAAGATTAGTCTGGAAAATTTCCCCAAGCTCAGCAAACAGCAGTGGCTTCATTAGGCCAGAGGAATGCTCATAAAACAAGAGTTATGCTGGACAAACTTTACAGTGAGGCCGTAAAAATCGTCCACAGTGTGAATAAAAACGGCAGTAACCTTAATAATACATGCAGGCCTCCCCTAGCACCGTTTTGCTGTCTCATTTCCATATTGATTACAACCTCGACTCACCCAGACTTGTAGCCACAGTGCACCAGAATGTAGACAAGAGGGCTGAGTAAAACAAATCTCCTGCCTCCCTTAGTTTCATTTATGTGAGTGTGCAGATCTCCCTACTCTCAGTCTGTCTTTGTCTGCGGGTCATGCTGCAGTTGTTTGCTATTGTGTCCGCAAATGTGTTGTACGGATGGCTTTGTTACAAAAACCGCAATCCCCCGGTTATGTCAACAGGAATGGTCCCCATCCCACAACCTGAAGAGTCTAAAGAAGAAGCAGATGGCTGCGAGGGAGGCCATGGCTCGGCAGACTGTGTCAGATGCCGAGCAGAGTAGCGTTGAATCCTCAGTAATCAGGTGAGTGCTGTGGAGCTCCAGAATCTTGGAAGCCTTTTGACTGACATTTATGAAATCCAGCATTAAATCCATCTGGCTGAGATCGTATTTACTTTTTATGGTCCCAATGTTAGAACTTAAGAGAACAGACAGTCCAGAACAAATTCCTTAGTCCTTACTATGTTTCATTGAGAAAACATTGTAATAAAGAATAAATAATTGAAGCACATGTCATGTAGCACTCATGTGTAACAGCTGATATATATGTGCATATATGTGTCTAGTTTTTCATATTAGTTCAGCTTCTTGACAGTCTTTCTTCACCCCCTCTGGCAACTGCAGAGGTGAGGCCTCCTGCGGTACAACCACCCCTGCTGGGGAATCACTAGGCTCCTCATAATCGTAAAGCCCTGTCAAAGTGCGGAGCCGAATAACAAGATGTCCAACCAAAAAATTTCACACGAGAAAGTGTGAACAAAGACGAGCGCTTAGGTGGGAGAATAGTCAGTATCATTTTTTTGTCTTCTTCTCCCTACAGTCTCCTGCAGGATGCTGAGAGCAAGTCGGAGACAAGCCAGGCTATCTCAGCCAGAGAGCATTTTGTATTCACTGACACAGATGGGCAAGTGTACCACATCACTGTAGAGGGCAACACAGTCAAAGATGGTGCAAGAATTCCACCTGATGTGAGTCCCGAGACTGTCTTTTTTTTTTTTTTTTCCTTCTTCCTCGTCTCTTTACCTTATAAGCTCTTGTACTGCTTCAAGGTCGTCCACACCGATCCTTGCACAAAGCTATTTGTCCCCGCTTTATATCGACCTCTTTTCATTTTGTTAATATCATGTTAATCCTTTTTGTACACACAGATCATAATCAGGTTTTTCCTTTACATCAGTCTGTCTCTTGTCATTCCTTTTCCTTCTGACTGTGTCCTTTCTCTCTCTGTGTTTTTGTTGCTGTAATAAGTTGTGAGGAAAAATGTTAAAAATTTAGTTGAAACATTTGCATTTTCAAGATACTGGTGACAGTAAAGAAGTGACATTCCATTGTGCATTCTTTTCTTTAAATAGTGTATATGCAGAATAAAATATTCTGTCACCTAACCGTCTGGGCAAATTTGGGGCCAGGTTTGCAATACCATCAGAGGTTAGCATAGCCTACAAGGAGCTTACTGTGCACTCACTTCCTCTTGTGTGCCAATGAAATCAGTGAATCCCTAATTTCCTTGAGGATTAATAAAGTATTCTGATTCTGATTCTGAATATTGCTCCAACAACCTGCTGTGGCTGTGTCCACACACCCATGTTGTTGGCCATCCTTTGATTGCTGATCATTTCACAGTAGTTTCCCCCTGAAAGGGCTCATTTCAGGACGTTTTTGACAATGTAACTACTGATCACCCACCTTCCACCATCTGTTTATCTATTTACTCTCTGTTTCCTAACACACATTGTTTTTTTTACTGTATACAAGCAGTGGGGGAACTCCAGGCCTCAAGGGCCAGTGTCCTGCAGGTTTTAGAGATCACCCAGGTCAGCACACCTGAATCAAATGATTAGTTCATTACCAGGCCTCTGGAGAACTTCAAGACACGTTGATGATGTAATTTAGCCATTTAAATCAGCTGTCTTGGATTAAGGACACATCTAAAACCTGCAGGACAACGGCCCCTGAGGCCTGGATTTCCCCCACCTCTGCTGTGTACCATATCCATCACTTCCAGTCATTTTGTTAGCCAAAGGCTAATAAGTGCTCTTTTTTTCTTTTTATGTTCTTTATCTACTTTGGGCTCTCTTATGTTTAGAGGCTAAATATCTCCTTGGTGTTATGTGTTTTACTTTATATCTGCACTATCTTGTCACTTTACTCAAAAGAAGCTCTGCTTTCCGGTTGTTAGGCAGTGTCTGCCCAATTTTCCCCTCGATAAAGTAAATGCCACCACTCCCTCTTTAAAATCCTGTGTCCTTCAGGTTATTTGTGAGAACTTATGCAGGGGATGATATAGATTTTGGCTCCCCAACAAAATGTTGCCAACCTAATGTCTCTTTCAGTCATAAACTAAATGTAATCAAAGTAAAGGTTTCAAAGATAAATTGTACAGCGCTATGTTTTTTGCCAGTTTTCTCTCTTTTTTTTTTTTTTTTTTTTTTTTTTTTTCCCTGGGAACCAAACGGCCAGCTGAATGTCTGCGAATTTGACGGTGTCATCAGTTTGTCCCAGATAGCGTTTAGCAAATGTTCACCTCACTGATAGGGAGCAATGAGTCAGGCTACAGGAAAAAGAAAGCGTGTGTGTATTTATATGTAAAGCAAGTACATGTTAACCTAGCTATTAATCCGCTCTGACAGCAAAGTGTCCTCCCTTGTAAAAAGAAACGAGCTATTACTGAAGACAGGATTTCTTTTCACCCGGGTGAATCCAGGATGCATTGGTAACATCATGACTGTAGGATGGTTTGATTACCTTACAAGCGGACATGTCACCACTAACAAAGAACGCTTCTGATTGTTAATTAAGAAAGTTTCAGTTACCTAAGCCTCCCTTTCTTTTGGAGGACTTTGACTTTCTTGGACTCATTACCTTGTTCAAACTTGCAGTTGTTTAGAGCTTAGTCACGCTGTAGTGTAGCACCTGCTGCTGTCGGGTGTTGATTGCCCACATCTTTGTCATCGCTGAAGATGGCACAATCTCATATCTTTTCATTATCATTTAATATATTATTTAACTGAGTAACATTTATCTCACTTCGTGTAGCATTTCTAAAGGGAAACCTATGGAATATATTAGTTTCCTTTGTGAACCGGTGGATTGTTTGCCTATTCAATGCTTTGCTTTCTGCCACGTAGACAGATACCGGCGGTTTACCTGGGGATTTTAAAGCCTTAGTTTTGTGACGGCTTTGAGATTTATTTCTCAAAGATTTGCATACCCCAAAGGTTTTACAGTCTTTTCGGGATGATAGAAGATCTTCATATCTCTGTCAGGGAACTGAGCCAAAGTCTTCTAAAAAGTTTTGGGCTATCACATACTGAGGATGAGCTCACACGTAACATCTTAACATTGGCACTCTGCTTCACAGCATAGTCTGGCCTTATTCAAAACTCAGATGTTGTGCTTGTTTACCACTCAGCTGCCACACATATATCAATTTATTGTCTTGTTTTCTTCATGCCCTGACATTAAATGCCTGGCAGCGAGATGTTTTATTGCAGAGGGAAAAGGGATGGCTTTTATGCTGTTTGAATTGCGCGTTTTTGTTTTTTTAACTACGCAATGGTTGGCTGCATTAAAGACGTGACTTGTGAACATAATAACCTAATTCCTTTTGATGTCTATCTCCAGTTATATGATGGGTAATCATAAACTTCAGACTGCATGTCTGAAGGATCATGGACTCAACTGCAATTTATCTTAAAACTCAGAGGACACAGCTAGAGCGACTCACGTGTGAGGCTAGCACTTTATCATCTTTGCTTTAACACCTTTTTCTTTCTTCCTGTGTTGCAGGGGAGCATGGGCAGTATAGCCTGTATTGCCTGGAAAGGTGACACCCTGGTGCTTGGGGATGTGGATGGCAATCTCAACTTCTGGGATCTCAAAGCTCGTTTGTCGAGGTAACAGCTAGACTGAAAAACCTTATGATAGCTCCAGTTTTGCTTTCTGATGCTTTGTTAAAGAAACGGTTCATAGATTGTAAACATTATGAGCAAATCGATCAGTAAAGCCCATTTCAGAGGTTGTAGGTTTCGTGTTTGAAATCGCACATGGGTCACTTTTGACCTGCTCTGAATACAGGGAGTGCAGAATTATTAGGCAAATGAGTATTTTGTCCACATCATCCTCTTCATGCATGTTGTCTTACTCCAAGCTGTATAGGCTCGAAAGCCTACTACCAATTAAGCATATTAGGTGATGTGCATCTCTGTAATGAGAAGGGGTGTGGTCTAATGACATCAACACCCTATATCAGGTGTGCATAATTATTAGGCAACGTCCTTTCCTTTGGCAAAATGGGTCAAAAGAAGGACTTGACAGGCTCAGAAAAGTCAAAAATAGTGAGATATCTTGCAGAGGGATGCAGCAGTCTCAAAACTGCAAAGCTTCTGAAGCGTGATCATCGAACAATCAAGCGTTTCATTCCAAATAGTCAACAGGGTCGCAAGAAGCGTGTGGAAAAACCAAGGCGCAAAATAACTGCCCATGAACTGAGAAAAGTCAAGCGTGCAGCTGCCAAGATGCCACTTGCCACCAGTTTGGCCATATTTCAGAGCTGCAACATCACTGGAGTGCCCAAAAGCACAAGGTGTGCAATACTCAGAGACATGGTCAAGGTAAGAAAGGCTGAAAGACGACCACCACTGAACAAGACACACAAGCTGAAACGTCAAGACTGGGCCAAGAAATATCTCAAGACTGGTTTTTCTAAGGTTTTATGGACTGATGAAATGAGAGTGAGTCTTGATGGGCCAGATGGATGGGCCCGTGGCTGGATTGGTAAAGGGCAGAGAGCTCCAGTCCGACTCAGACGCCAGCAAGGTGGAGGTGGAGTACTGGTTTGGGCTGGTATCATCAAAGATGAGCTTGTGGGGCCTTTTCGGGTTGAGGATGGAGTCAAGCTCAACTCCCAGTCCTACTGCCAGTTCTGGAAGACACCTTCTTCAAGCAGTGGTACAGGAAGAAGTCTGCATCCTTCAAGAAAAACATGATTTTCATGCAGGACAATGCTCCATCACACGCGTCCAAGTACTCCACAGCGTGGCTGGCAAGAAAGGGTATAAAAGAAGAAAAACTAATGACATGGCCTCCTTGTTCACCTGATCTGAACCCCATTGAGAACCTGTGGTCCATCATCAAATGTGAGATTTACAAGGAGGGAAAACAGTACACCTCTCTGAACAGTGTCTGGGAGGCTGTGGTTGCTGCTGCACGCAATGTTGATGGTGAACAGATCAAAACACTGACAGAATCCATGGATGGCAGGCTTTTGAGTGTCCTTGCAAATAAAGGTGGCTATATTGGTCGCTGATTTGTTTTTGTTTTGTTTTTGAATGTCAGAAATGTATATTTGTGAATGTGGAGATGTTATATTGGTTTCGCTGGTGAAAATAAATAATTGAAATGGGTATATATTTGTTTTTTGTTAAGTTGCCTAATAATTATGCACAGTAATAGTCACCTGCACACACAGATATCCCCCTAAAATAACTCAAACTAAAAACTACTTCCAAAAACATTCAGCTTTGATATTAATGAGTTTTTTGGGTTCATTGAGAACATGGTTGTTGCTCAATAATAAAATTATTCCTCAAAAATACAACTTGCCTAATAATTCTGCACTCCCTGTACATGGCACATAAAATGGATTATATGGCCTTTGATGTGCTCTCAGATTTTGTGCAAAGTACATCATGTAGTGCACACAGGCTCATTTTCACGAGCATGTTTGAATGAACCTGTGAGTGATGAAGCTGAAAAGTCAAATCCACAAAGTAAATAAGGTCATTTCTTATTATTATTAATTGACATTTTTAGGGGGATACCAACACATCGTGGTTGGGTGAAGAAGATTCGCTTCGCCCCCGGGAAGGGTAACCAAAAACTGTTGGTCATGTACACAGATGGAGCAGAGGTCTGGGACACCAAAGAGGTAAGACTCTATACAGTAACTCCACATGCTGGTAGTTGCATATGAGATGCTATAAATTCCCAGCATGCATACCCTCACTGCACTGCGTAGCTCATAAGTTAAAAAAGCAACAGTCGTCTTCAGGTTCATAGCAGTGGTTTACGGGCTCACTGTGGCACACTTAATGGGTTTTCATAGAACGGCATTCACTGGGGCATGACAGTATTTCTATGGGGTGCATTAAACTAATGTCCTTTCTGAAGCTAACACTGTAATAATAATACAACTGCTGCAGTTCTGCTGTTGCGTTGACAAATCATTACAGTGTGTTGTATAGGCACACACACGCAGTTCTTAAAAGCTTTCTCTGTACATGTAAAAGCTCAAGCATAGCAGGATGGATGATTGTGAGTTCTGAAGGCGACTCGAATCCCTGCTTCATCTTTAGCTTTGTTTACCAAAGTCGTCAACATCCACAAGGTCCCCTCTGAGCAGTCTACTTTTCATCTTGCCCGAGATTCCTTCTGGCTTGTTTACATTTCAGTTTTTTATTTGATCTAATGTCATCCACTGCATTTTGTTATCTGTATCCATTCTACATTTTTTGTTGGCTTACCCAGCAGCAATCAGTGTTAGATATTAACTGGCAGATTAAATGACACACGCGTCGATGATTTGGTTTATTATGAAGAGCGAGGTAGAGAGAAAATGGTCATCGTGGAGCCCTATTTATGGTCCCCAGTTATAAAAGCCAGACAGCAGATGAGTCAAGCCGTAGAATAAAACAAGAAAAAGCTATAATGTAACAAATCATGAGGATTATGATTCGAAATCTAAAAGAGAATTTCAACCCCAGCTTCCAATGAGCTAATCAGCAGCTGAAGCGGGAAACACATGAGCCATTTGGGATCTTGTGCTATCACATACAAATTCACAACAGTTCAGTTACAGGCATGTCTATTTGTTACCAAAACAAACATGTATTTACTGTACTTTCATTTTTTTTCTTGTGTGCCTATAACATCATTCTGTTTCCTGTTTTACTTGATCAAAAAAAAAACTTTCCATATTGTGTCCCTTACAAATAAAAGAAGCAATTAGATTGCAATTTGAAATCAATCACCTTGGATGTCCTTTTTCTGCAGGTTCAAATGGTCAGCAGCATGCGCATTGGTCGCAATGTGAACTACCGCATCTTAGACATCGATTGGTGCACATCAGACAAGGTTGTCCTGGCATCCGACGATGGCTGTATCAGAGTGTTGGAAATGGCCATGAAGTCTGCCAGCTACCGCATGGATGAACAAGACCTGACTGGTGAGCTAGGATCCTTATGCTGCGTAAAGGACTGAAAAGAAAAGGTTTATGTAGATTTTTGTTGTTGATTTTTGTTAAGTGTCAACCAAAAATGGTTGCATATACCCCGATCAGGCATAACATTATTACCACTGATAAGTGAACTAAATAACACTGATTGTCTTATCTCTTCATCATGTAAGCCTTTTCTTCTCAAAATTGATGAACTAGAAGCTGGAAAACTAGGCAAGATGACTGGGTCAGAACTAAACTGCAGCTCTTGTGAAGGCTGGCCCATGTGGTCCAATCCAACAGATTAGCTACTGTAGCTCAGTTTGCAGAAAAATGTAATTCTGGTAGAAAGGAATCAGAATACACAGTGTATCACAGTTTGTTGTGTATAGTGCTGCATAGCTGCAGACCAATCGGGGTTCCCATGGTGACCCCGGTCATCACCAAAAGCGCCAATAATAAGCGCGTGAGTAAATGGACCACAGAGAAGTGGAAGTTTTATTTTTTAAATTTACATAATGTGGATGGCCAGATGTGTGTGCATCGCATGCCTAGGGAACACCTGGCACCATGCTACTATATGGGAAGAACCGCAGCACAGTTTGGTCAAGGCTGTTTTGGCAGCAAAAGGTGGTCTGACACAATATTAGGCAGGTGGTTGTTATGGCTAATCGGTGTAGCTGTGGATTAGAGCTCCTTTACCCAGTTACAGGTTGGCATCTGTAGTCACTCAGTTTATGATGCTGATAAAACCTACAGTCTAATGTTGTGTTCTTTCTTATCTGTGGTAAATATGCACAGATCCAGTGTGGTGCCCTTACCTGCTGCTGCCCCGAGCTGCCCTCACTCTAAAGGCTTTTCTTCTGCTGCAGCCCTGGTCAGGAACCTTTACCATGGACGTCACGCAAGTGTAAGTCTCACCTCTGAACAAGTGTTCACTGTGAAATCGTCTCCTTGTTTACATGTCTTTTTAGTCAGGCTAACTGATTTTGACCCGAGGATGATTTTAACTTTCACAAAGTGCTGCTGAGCTAAAGGAACTAGCAACAAGATTTAACGTTATGAATAGGTTTGGTTTGACGTGATCAGAAGCTTTACTTCTCATTTTCTTGTACATAAGGGTGCAGATACATTTTAGTAAGAGAAAGCAACTTACTGAGTAGAAGTTCATGAATTGACCTGAGGTTGTCTGCAAGATCCGTATGAGCTGTGACCATATGATGTTTGAATAAACTGTTTGAGCAGTGTAAAGATGGGTTTTACTGATGTGTTTTTAAAAATAAAAATGAAATATTGCTTCCTACCCTGAAAGCAGGCGGTTGTAAGTAAGTGAGCAGAGCAGCACATCAATTGTTGTCAGTAGTTTCAATTATTGATATCCACACAGCGTCGGTCAGTGATCTGTGTGAAATGCTCTAGGTTAAATTGCATTTAAACATGTGTACTGTGTACTGCTCTATTTGAGGAGGAAGACCGATAAGCCATCTTCTGTTGAACTGTGCTACTTTTACAGTTACAGACTGATCTCATCTCCCCACATACAGTATGTTCTACAAAAAACTAATGAATGAGTATGAGAAGGTTTTCAACTCTGCTATCTCAAAACCAAACTTTCCCCCTCATTAATTCATAACGTTGACCTATTTTCAGACTGATTCACTCTGAGGAGAAATAAAAATCATCTGATTGCGAATCTTGGTTACAATTTAGTAATACCATCCATTTTTAATCTACTTTCACTTTGCATTGAAGGATGATTTTTATGTCTGTCAACCAAAAAATAGTTTTAAGAACAGTTAAAAAGTAGTTATGGAAAAGGATTAGGGCCACTGGGGAAAAAAAAAGAGGGGCACTTTTTTTTTCTTCCTTTCCAGAATTCTGAGATTAAAGTCAGAATTTAAAAAAATAAATAATTCTGATGAAAAAGTCAGAATTCTGACTTTAATCTCAGAATTCTGATTTTTTTTTCCTCAGAATTCTGGAAAAGAAGAACAAAAAAGTCGAGCACACTTTTTTTTCCCCCAGTGGCCCTAATCCTCTTTCATAGGTAGCTGTGTTTACAAAACTTTGTTAGAATTTTCACCCAGTTTGCAAAATGAGAACTGAAAATATAAATATCGAAAATGTAATTAATTTTAAGTAAGATGTCTGCAAGATTAGGCTCTTACTTTTTCATCTACCACTACAGCTTCTGTCAACCACCCAGACACTGTCTGTAAAAATCACCAGTATAAACAAGTAAACAGCTCAACGCGGGATTCAGCAGAGGCCGTCCAGAGGGACACTATTTAAGCCAGATGTAGTTACAAACCCATTTAACTGAGCCCTGAGTATTTCACTGCTTCACAGCTCCCTTATCATAAGTAAGCAGCTATATTAGCAGCGTGTGTAAGGCAATACCCATCCTCAGCTTAAATGTTAGAATAGACTTCGCTTGACACCACAGATCGACTTCTCTTAAAAAGTGTTCAGATTTCCATTTAATATCAGGTCAGGTTCTATTTAAGGTAGATGTCAAAGGAGCCGTTTGACTTGCTTTGATCCTTCTGTTTCAGAGACTACAGTGAGAAAGATGAGATAAAAGGCCTAATCCAGGAGCAGCTCAACTCATTATCAAAGTGAGTTACTGCACTGTTGCTTTGTCCTCTAATGCCAAGTTCGTGTGGTAACTCGATATTAATGTAATGGCACAGACACTAACAACCAAATAACAGTGTATGTATGTGATTCCAGTTTGTGTTCATGTAGGGTTGTTTTACAGTTAGAAACTGTAAGTCCTTCCTTAGTGCTTAGACAGCGGGCCCAGAGAGCATGTAGTCTGTGGGTTGACAGATAAGACGAAACTCCTGGAACAGCCACACTGGGCCTGCTGTGTTAGAGAAGTGTAATTGGCCCTGGCTGTGTTTTGATTGTCTGTCTCTGATTGGCCCCCCAGTGATATGAAGAGTGTGCTACAGGACCCAGAGCTCAGTCTTCTGCAGCGCTGCCTCCTCGTCTCACGGTGAGTTCGAGCTCTGTGTGAAGTTGCCAGTGTTTGTCTCTGCGCAGATTGTACCGTGTTCGTGAGCGTTCGCTAGTACCCTGGGGCGGTTATTTTGTTAACATTCAGGCAGTGTATCTATGTCAAAGACTCATGAAAGCCTTGGTTACAGAGTTCCAACAGAAGTATCAGAGTTTAAGGGACAAGAAAAAAAAAGTTGTCTAATATAGAGAATAATACTAACTTAATGATATTCTCTAATAAAAATAATAATTCTGACTTTACATGAGTTGCACAGTGAATATTTGCCCTCATTGTGCAAGAAAAGCACCTTGGGCTTTTTTTGGGGTGGATTTAATATTTTTTCATATCTATGTTCACTTTTTTGTATGACAGACTAAACATTCTCAGGATGGAGGATACCAATCTTAAAAGATATTGCAGCCATCTTTTAGAGAGCTTATTTCAGCTACTCGGTGATGAAGAGGGCGACTTTCTATCTTTGAAATAACACACAGGAGTTCCTTTCATTTTTTTCATAATTTTAAAATTACAGTACAATCTGGGCAGCTACCAGTACCGTTTCTGTAATTTTACATATTTATCATGTAGTTTTAGTGATCGTGCCCACTTAAGATCAGAGAGTGTGGCCCATGATGATACATTTGACCAGATCATAGTTTCTGTCTTCTTTCTAAACTCCTGCGTGACTTTTTGGTGGTATGCTTTGCATTGTTATCATGCTAGAATATTCTTCTCCTGCCCAGTTTCTGCACATGAAAAGTGATCTCATCAGCCAGTATTGTTCTCCATAATCTCCACAGTCATACACGGTGCCTCCTATAATTATCACCTCCCCGGTTCCTTCTGCACTCTTGAAGAGCCGTATTCTCTCACCTTGGTGCATCACTCTCAGGATTATGCATTCTCGGTTCACAGAGGTTTTTGCAGTGCTATTTGTGCTCTTGCCTCTTCATTTAATCCAACAAACTTGTCTTGGTCTCGTCTGACCAAATAATGCTCAGTATTCCGGCTTATCTTCATGGTTTCTAGAAAAGTCAAATAAATGCAGTCAGTTGCTAGAGAAACATGAATTTCCATTGTGCCTAGTCTGAAACTCTTGTTTTTCAGCTCTAGATTGTGAAAGTAGCCATCTGTTATTTTAGCCAGGCGGCCACTGCAGCTCTGTATCTCGTTCAATACCTTCTGATTACTGCTGTAACTTTATTTCAACTGATTTTTTTTGGCCCGTCTCCCCATCATCCTGTGTCCTTTTCCATCTTTTTTTTTTTTATAATCTCACAATCAAATTTCATTTTCCCTGGCTTTTTCTTTTCCTCATGGAGCCATGGTGCAGAGTCAATCATCAGTCTGGTTTCAGTGATCACAGGTTTTCTAACTTGACTGTCAGTGATGTATTGGCTTGTGTTACATTGAGTTTTTACCTTTTGCAACATGTTTTTTGTTTCCTTTCTCCTCCAAAAGCTGTTTTTTAAGAAAGTTTTCGCTTTTTTGTTGCTTTGAATAGTAGAGGAAATACTGAACTCGTCAACAGAGAAATGAGGCTGCTATTGAGAGCTTTGCTATCACTTGAGGAGGCTTAAATTACACAAGGCTGGGCTCATTTTTCTACTATATTGTAAAGTGATGTTTTAGCAGGGATTTCTAGTTATTTGTGGAGGAAAATAATTATAAACATGTAACTACTTAATTTAGAACAAATTGGAAAGATGAGCCAGAAGGTGTAAAATTATCAAGCAAAGCAAATTATTTTGTTTTTGAAACATTTAAATTAACTGCCAAAGAGCATATACTTGCTGTAACTGTAAAGTGTAGTTCTGAAGCACCACAAAAAAAGTATGAGACTTGTGCTTGTGTCAGCAACTCTCATCTCATCTCTGCTTCAGCCTTCATTTCCCTCGAGCATCTGACAAATCTAGAGCAGCCAGTATGAAAAGAAAGGCAATATCATATCATCCCACCCCTGTTTGCATCCTGTTATTAATGCCATGATTTACCGGGAAAGTCTAAAAGATCATTTTTGTTCCTTGAACACCCTGGCTGCACTCTCAGTGAGAGCTCACGATTATGTCTCTACATCTGGCTGTCTCAAGTTTCCATGCCATTGTTAATGTCATAAGGTAACCTAGCAACAGCTATGTGTCTGTGCCGATATGTTAAAGGAGGCTGAGGAAAGTAAAGCAGTAGGAGGAGGAGGAGAGCTCACTTACAGACAAAGCGTAGGCTGGATGATGGAGGAACTGTGGTCATTAATGAGCAAACGAGTAGGGAAACCAGGTGCCATGATGATTCAGGCTGCAGAATCTGACTAGTCCAGAGACAAACACTGAACTCAGGTGATGCGTTTTTGTTTTTCTGTGGCAAACTGCAGGCTGTTCGGGGACGAGTCAGACCTTCACTTCTGGACGGTGGCATCCCACTACATCCAGTCATTTGCACAGGCTCGTCAGCTAACTGTGTCCGCCGCAGAGGGTCAGGCCCAAAGCGAAGGAGTCCAACAGTCACCTCAGAGCCACCTGGACATCTGCCACGATGTCTTGTGTGAGACCTCTTATTTCCAGGTCAGTATAATAAGAGAAGATGGAGAAAGTGTTTACCTGTGTTTGGTGCTGTCTCTTTGGTGAGCAGAGAAAGTAAAGACAAATAAGTTTCAGCCAACATTGGAAAAAAAAAAATCCCCCCAGGAGTCATCCCAAAGACAGTCGATGTCCTCAAGCCAGACTATGCACAAACAAACACAGACGGCCTGTCCCTTATCGTCCACGGTGTCAATATCACCTCGGTCAAACAGTGCATTCTGTTACTAATGACGCTGTGGATCTACTCTCGCCCACATTTTTAAGCCTTTAAGGTCAACTCCATGCCTTCCTCTCCTCTGAGTGATTCAAGCCCTTATTGATGCCCTCTTAAAAATGTCTAATTTGTTTGTGCAGTGTGATTGCGTAGCATCCTGCTGAAGACATTCTTGCATCAGCATCCAAGGTCTTTATAAACATGACTCTTCTTTTTTCATCTTCAGTTAACAGACTAGTTAGACGTGTTTCAGCACACTGAGCAACATTTTTCAAATGTGTCTCCATCGTTTTCCCATTTTGTATCTGTGAACTGACTTAATTTCTGCAAAAAGGAGACAGTTTGAAAAACATAAGATAATTAAAAATTGGCTTACTGTGCATGTGGAGATAGCATTTTCTGGATTTTTTTTTTTTGGCTGCTGTACCATTTTTTCCCCCACTGTGCCAACCTCCGTGTACCCGAGAAAGTAAAATGAGGAAAAAACCTTTTCCATTTTTGATAAAAGACGATTTAGCCAGTTGAAAACAGTGCCCCAGACCTTTCAGCTCAAGGTTTTAAGTAGCAACAAGCAAATGTACTGTCTAATTTCACTCATTATAGTTCCAATTAAAAAGTCTTAACATCTTTTTCTAATGGATTATGCACCATTCCGTTTTTGTGAAAGTTGTGCTGCTTGCTAATGAGGGGCCATGCAGTGATCACAAAGTTAGGACTTTCAAAGAGCTACCAAGACAGTGTGCAGCAGCATTTGGCTCCTGTTGTCATAAAACGACTTCAGTGGCAGCAGCCTGCATGTAATTACTAATATCCCGGACTCCAGTACAGAGCACACAGCTCTGAAGTTACTAAACTCATTTGGTATCTCCGCAAGGAAGTAAACCCACAGCTATGAATTGCAGAAGAATTGTGCGAATCAAAATAAAGCGAAGCCAAAAAAAGAAGCCTCTGTTGTAGATGTAGAAGCAATAAATGTGTGCACGTAGCCATTCTTATAAAGAAATCTACTATGCTGCTATCTCTCCCGAAAATTGATGACTCAGTCTTTTGTCCATCAGCTGCTGTTTTTCTTTTTCTTGCCTATCTTTTGCTCATTGAACAGAGTGCAGTCAGTACATACAATCACACAATCTCGATGCCTGCAGTGAGTATAGCAGATTGAGCCCACCCGAAACCAACCTGAAGAATTTCTTTTAACGGGCCTGTTGAGGCATGCATGGGACCCCCTGCCCTCCTTAAAGAATATATCAGATCCAACGCCACCTTCACTGAACCCCCAAAATAGTGAAGACCTGAACGTCTATCCTTCCCCCAGGGAGACAATTTTTGACTGAGTCGGGGAAGCCACGGAGACATTTTCACCAACACATCAGTGATTTTTCTCCATGTCCTCCAGCTCCCTTTGTGTCAGTACAATCAGTATTACACATCATTATGGGGATATAGCATCACGCCCCAAGACTCCTACAGAGCTGACATGGCCTTGAAACAGCAGCTGCAGTGATGACAGCTGCATCATTTTCCCACTGACAGGACTGTTTGAGTGACTTTCTGAGCCATAGAGTGTAGGTAAAAATAAAAAAAAGTCACGAAGTCATGTTTGGCGAACCTAAGATAGCATGCTGTATCTCTTCCACAGAGATGACCCTTAAAGTCCCCAAGAAGTGACCACATACTGATGGATGCGTCCACACAAGCCAGTTAGAAAGGCATGATTTTATGGAAACCTTTTGTTTCTATCACTGCGTGATCAGTGAACAAAGAACTAGTCTTGTTTACTTCCCACATACAGTTAGTATGATGCATTAACTGGACGTGGGAAGCTGGCGTCTGGTGAAGACTGCTCATTCAGCCTTTGTTCCACAGATGGAAGAGGTGTCACCGTCCACTCAAAGACATGAAGAAGGCAGCTCTAAACTTCTCCATACATTACATGGTGGAGGTGCACATGAGAATAAAAATGTCAGACTTTGAGCAGGCTTTAACCTGCCTCATCCCGGTCAAGTTGAATTCACAGTAGTGGGCGAGTGGATGTGCGTTGTGTTTCCTGTGTGGTCTTGTCCAGGAGCACCTTAACCTAAACCAAACAGAGTATTTCTTCCACTGACTTCATCTTTGAAGTGAAGTATCTGACAGGGAAAAAATGAGATCTCCTGTCACCAAGAATTGGGAAACAGAGACTTAATAATGAAATACAGTACAAGGAGCACTGACACCCAAGAAACTTGTGAAGTTTTTAAAGACATTATAATTATACTCTCCATCTCTGGTATATGTATTCATGTAATCCATCACTTTCTCCCTATATTAATGCATGCGTACTAACTCATATCCTCTCTGTCTCTCTCTGACACAAAGTTTAATGGATTTCTGGAAACACTTGTTACACAAAGCAAAAACTTATTCCTACTACTCCTTAAGTTGTTGCTCCTTGTGTTTTTCTTTTTAACAGAAGTTCCAGCTGGATCGAGTTCACCTGCAGGAAGTAAAGCGCTCCAGTTATGAACACACTAAGAAATGCGCTGACCAGCTCCTCCTTCTGGGTCAGGTAAGTATGACACCACCGCACCGCCTACACAGTTAAAGTGCATCTGCATGGAGACTATAGCTGTGAGTTGTCATGTGGTATAACTGGTAGACTATGCACCACACTTTCCATTGCAAACCACACAAATCTACACCTCCTTAGCTGTGCATACATGCAAGCTAAAATGTCATAGTCATAAATAGTTCATATCGCAGTGAAGAAAATCAGCGCTGCTCCTGTCCTCCCTAGCTTCACAGCCTGCGGGGACTGACATCACCTCTTTCACCTCTCAATGTCACCACTCTCCTTCTAATCACAAGCTGCAATCAGCCGGCTGTTTGCTGGAGGTGCAGTTATCCAGCAGGCAGACAGGCAGAGGCCGGTCGGTGCTGACCCCAGCACAAGCTCCAGCCTTCATCTACACCAGATGAAAAGCATGATAATAAACATAATTTCCCCTCGCAGCTCTGTCTTGTTCAGCTCGTGCACAGTGGTTACCTATCAGAGCCACTAATGCCTTGTTTCTCTCTGCTGCCACAGTAATTACGCTCTCATCTCTTTGTTGTTGCTCTCAGACGGACCGGGCGGTGCAATTACTGTTGGAGACGAGCGCAGACAACCCCAGCTACTACTGTGATTCACTCAAGGCCTGCCTAGTGACCACCATCACCTCTTCAGGCCCCTCGCAGTCTACAATCAAGCTAGTGGCCACCAATATGATAGCTAATGGCAAGCTTGCAGGTAGTGTTCCTCTATATCTGATACCAGAAAGAACATTTTTATTTGTATAGCATACACCTGGGATCTTTTTATTTTTAATTTAAATTGGAAAGATTTATATTGGAATCAATCAATAAATCAAATAATTCTTATCTTATCAATTTGGCTAATAGCAGCATTGTGTAATGAAACCATTCTACTGCTTTCAGGGCCAAGTTGGCCACCTTTGGTACTGATAGCTATGATGTCTCACACGTGTGTATGACTTGTCAATCTTCTGCTGTTTATCAGAGGGAGTTCAGCTGTTGTGTTTGATTGACAAGGCAGCAGATGCTTGCCGCTACTTGCAGACCTACGGGGAGTGGAACCGAGCCGCATGGCTGGCTAAGGTAACTCAGCATGACGGGATCCATCAGCAGGATGAAGATCAGATACTGAGTAATGTTTGGATAGTGTAAATCTGTGGGCATGTGAGTTGTGGATGTGTGACGCTTATGGCGCCACGATTTATTCTCTGAAGTTTGTTTTCCTGTTAGCTGTTGCACATCAGGGAACTCTCGTAGTGGTCACATATTTATGCTCCCCTAGACTTTTATACAAACATAGACTGTGTGCACAGTTATTAGGCAAACATTTTGACCTTATCGTTGTTTTTATGCATATTTTCCAGCTATAAGCTTTATAAACTTGAATGACTTATTGGATTGAAGCATATCAGGTGATGTGTGTAATGAAGGAGGGTCTGGTCTAAGGAGATCAGCAATCTGTATCAGCTTCTTTTCCTCAAGCAAAATGGGCACAAAAAGATATTTAACTGACTTTGAAGGGCAAAACTTATTTTTAAAATAATCTTTCAAGGAGATGCAGAAATTGTTACAATATTAGGGCATGATGACAGAACTAAACTTATTGTTGTAAATAGTCAACACGCAGACAAGATAAGTGTTGAGGGAAAAAAGAGAGTCAAATTAACTGCCAAAGATTTGAGAAAACTCAGACATAAAGCTGCTAGGAACCCCTTATTCTGCGGCGCTGCCATATTCTAGAAGGCAGCCTACCTGCAGTGCAAGGTGTTCAGTGCTCATAGACACAGCCACAGGCTGAACCCGACCACCAATGAACAAGACACATAAATTAATACCTCAGTACTGTGCCAGAAAATATCTAAAGATCAGATGGAAGGGACTGTTGTCAGGCCACACAGACGGGTCTTTGGATGGATCGGTAACCGGCTCTAGGCAAGGCAAGTTTATTTATATAGCACAATTCAACAACAAAGTGCTTTACAGAGACATTAAAAAACAAAGACAATAAAAAGCATGATTTAAGTTTGATTAAAAAAAACAGTAGATAAAATCAGTAGTTAAAATGTAAGTTTTGAAATTTAAGCTTAAAAGTGTGGATTTGGTGCTTTATTCAAATGCAGCTGAGAACAGGTGAGTCTTCAACCTGGATTTAAATAAACTGAGTGTTTCAGCTGATCTGAGGCTTTCTGGGAGTTTGTTCCAGATATAAGGAGCATAAAAGCTGAATGCAGCTTCTCCGTGTCTGGTTCTGACTCTGGGAACTGATAAAAAACCGGATCCAGATGACCTGAGGGATCTGGAAGGTTGATACTGGGTCAGGAGGTCACTGATGTATTTTGGTCCTAAACCATTCAGAGCTTTATAGACCAGCATCAGAACTTTAAAGTCTATCCTCTGACGGACAGGCAGCCAGTGTAAAGACCTCAGAGCTGGACTGATGTGGTCCACTTTTTTGGTCTTAGCGAGGACTCGAGCAGCAGAGTTCTGAATGAGCTGTAGGTGTCTGACTGATTTTTTTAGGTAGACCTGTAAAGATGCTGTTACAGTAATCAAGCCTGCTAAAGATGAATGCATGGACTAGTTTTTCCAGGTCCTGTTGAGACATCAGATCTTTTATCCTTGATATATTCTTAAGGTGATAGTAAGCTGACTTTGTTATTGTCTTAATGTGTTTTTCTAAGTGTAGGTCTGCATCCATCACTACACCCAAATTTCTCGCCTGGTTTGTGGTTTTTAGATGTATAGATTGAAGTTCTCTGGTGACTTGTAATCGTTTTCCTTTGGCGCCAAAGACTATTACCTCAGTTTTGTTTTTGTTTAGCTGGAGAAAATTGTGGCACAACCAGTCATTGATTTCCTCAATGCATTTACCAAGAGCCTGTACAGGGCCTCGGCCTCCTGGTGACATTGTGATATATATTTGTGTGTCATCTGCATAGCTATGATAGTTTATTTTGTTGTTCTTTATAATCTGTGCCAGTGGGAGCATGTAAATGTTAAACAGAAGGGGTCCCAAGATGGAACCTTGGGGAACTCCACATGTGATACTTGTCTGCTCAGATGTGAAGTTACCTATTGATACAAAGTATTTCCTGTTTTCTAAGTATGTTTTGAACCAGTTTAGTACAGTTCCTGAAAAACCTGCCCAGTTTTCCCGTCGTTTGAGTAATATGTTGTGGTCAACTGTATCAAATGCTGCACTGAGATCCAGCAAAACTAAGACTGACATTTTTCCACTGTCTGTATTCAGACATATGTCATTAAACACTCTAAACTCCACTTTGAAGCAGACACCAGCAAGGTGGGGCTGGAGGTAGGGTACTGATATGAGCTGGTATTATTAAAGATGAGCTAATGTATCGTTTCGGGTTGAAGATAGCCTCAAACTCAACTCCCAAACCGACTGCTAGTTTTTAGAAGACACTTTCTTGAAGCAGCAGTACAGGAAAAGGTCTGCGTCTTTTCAGAAGATCCTGATTTTTATACAGGACAATTCTCACATATATCATCAACATTTTGGATTTACCAAGAGTGCTGTAGTTGTTCACTACTAAAATTAATATTTTGTTGACTAATAATTGTGCACACAGTGTGTTTTAGCAGGAGAGTGACAAACCTCCAACTAAGAACAATAATTCATGCCTTTGCGTATCGCGTTTGCTTCCAGGTGCGTCTGAACCCAGCAGAGAGCTCAGATGTGCTGAAGCGCTGGGCAGAACACCTCTGCTCCCCACAGGTCAACCATAAATCCAAAGCCATTCTGGTGCTGCTTTCACTGGGCTGCTTTTACAAAGTAGGAGAGATGCTCCACAGGTAGGAACAAGCTATAGATTCAGAAATGGGAAGATAAGACTCTTGTAATTATCCCCTGTAATAAAATACATGGATGTATAGATATATTAGCTCACTTTTTCTTCTCTAAAGTGAGATTCCCTTTCTTGTACTTAAGTTTTTTGTTCTAAGACGTTGCACTTTCACATTCCTTTTCTTCCTGAGTACACTGAAGGACAAACCACAGTGTAGGGTGTGGGCTGTACCTGTGTCTCTTACCTCAGCATCGATCTCCTCTGAGAATACCGGTCCCCCCTCCTTAACAGCTCATGCTCCGAGATGCTTCTGGCAGCAAAAAGCTCTCAGAGAGAATTAGAGAGACATGAGGACGACAAGGTTGATGTATTCTGTAGGAACACAGGCATCAAGGCAGGGACGATGCTGGTTTCTGATGGTCCCTCTCACCACCTCCTCTCTGTATCTTTCTTTTCTTCCTTCCATCTCCCGGACAGCATGAGACACTTTGATCGTGCCGCCCTCTTCATCGAAGCCTGTCTGAAGTATGGGGTGATGGAGGCCAACGACTCGTCCAATATCCTTTTTGAAAATCCATTATTGTTACACGTTACAAGTATGCACCTGATAGTAGGCAGCTTCACAGTGAAGGTCAATTTAGATGCTCTGCAGAGCACATCAAGCTCTATTTCACACTTTCCCATTAGCCAGTAACACACTGTGATCACAGAGAACAGTTGGAAAACTTTTTCAACCTAAACTTTGAAAGCTTATTGTATATCACCATCTATGGGCACAGTTTTGGCACATACTTCTTATCTGTAAGATTTAAATATATTTACCATCTAACTCAAGTAGTATGGTATCCTGTAGTGTTCCCCTGCTCCTCTGTGACTCAACTGAGATAACCTGTAACCCTTAACAAGAATTTATGTCTACATCTGTCCTACCAAACCCTTCTTTTTATCAGCCGCATTTTTAATGCGCACAGTGCTGCACAATCTCTATTTTATCTAATACACGCTGAGTATGTTGTGAGAGAAGAAAAAGAATCTGACATTCACCTAAAAGCAATATTTCATCTAGAAATCTCTGCTGTGTAATAAGATATGTTTGTCTTGTCAGAGCTGTGTTTACTCTGTGTTTTAACCACAAAGCGAGTTATGATTCATGAGGACCAGATCAAGCCAGGCTCCCTTCAAGCGCAGGTTTTTGTTGGAGAAGTGACAATAACATCAAACAGCTTTTTAGTAAAAATATCTCTATTTTTCAGACTTTGTGAGTACATGAGCCAACACTGCCTAGAAGTTAGGCCCACACAAAAGAGCAAGTGTGTGTGTGTGTGTGTGTGTTTGAGAGAGACCAATTAATCTTTGTAAATTTAGTAATCGCATAAGCCAAATGTACAATGTGCAAGAGGGCGAATGCAGTCATCCTACTGTAGCTAAAATCAGTGCAGTGCACCAACCAATCTTCCTTTCAAGAAGCTTAGATCTTATTTTTGGTCTAAAAAAACATTTTGAGCAGGGAAACACAAACGGTAGTAAAAAAAGGTAACCATAGAAACCCTCAGCTCCATCCCTTCTATCACCCCGATGCTAGCAGGTCCTTAGGATGTCAGGAAACCACATAAGCAGCAGATGGACCACCCTGAGCCTTTTTCTGCCAGGGGTTAAAAGGGAGTTTTTCCTTCCCACTGTCGCCAAGTGCATGCTCACACAGGGTGGTCTGCTTTGGACTGGTTCTTATATATAGCTTTTGTACTCCACATGAGCACTCAAAGTGTCTTTAAATGTAATGCACACTTTGCACTGGCAGGAAGCTAACAGTATCACTGAGCTGAGCGCCTGCATTTGTTGTGTTATTCTCTAGTTAAACGCTTTTGTTTTATTTGTTACCTTTTTGGATTTGGTTCAGTGATATAATTAGACCAACACTTGATTAATCTTTCTTGAACTTCTATAGATGAGATGCCAGTATGTAAAAGTTTCAAGTCGCTCTGCTGTGGCATCTCCTTAACTCACTGTGCACATAAACTTATCGAAGCTGCATTTCTGGACTACGCGCGGCTGCTGCGCACGCTGGGCCTGCGGGAGGGTGCTGCTCTGTGGGCGTCGCGGGCTGGCAGCGCTGGGGAGCAGCTGATGGAGGAGCTTTTTCAAGGAGAGGGAGGTATACCGGAAGCCATTCTCGGCGAAGAGGTCGTCGAGCTGGGCCTGGAGAGCAAAGAGTGACCTCGAAGCCGGAAGATTGAGAAGACGACGGACAGCCCGCTCTTTGGTGTTTATCGAGAGTTAGCCGTTCAGTCTAACTTCAGTTAGTTAACAGTTCAAAGCATCCAGGAGCATCATGATCGTCATCATGATCGTCATCTTCACATCAATATGAGGAGTTTAATTTGATGTTGAGTCAGTGGGTTTGTCTGTGACAGTAATCAGACTGAAATGTCGTCATGTTTGGTGAGACCATTGTGTCTGTGCTCTGTCTGTATGTATCAGCCCCAACAGAAACACTTCCCTTGTTTACCTTTATCCCCCAAAAATCTGTATATGTTTTGGTAGATTGATTGATAAATTCAAAGGATTTTTTCTTTTTTACAGTTTACTTGTTAAGCCTTATTTTCCGTGCCTGTATTAATTTCCGAGAACTGCTGTAGCTCTGCATCTTCAATTTGCCTTTAGTTTGCTGAAATTGAAAGTGGCAGAATTCATTTATTCTCCAAGTAACAGGTTCTCTATTCCTGTTTGAAAAATGCAAATCATTTGAAAGTGTCATTATTGACAGTCCATTTTCAAATGACGTGACACATTCCCAATTGTTTTGTTTGTTTTGCATTCGATATAACCAAAAAGCTGCATAATTTTGATTGAAAACTTGCCTGACTGTCTTGGAAATGTACAGTAATGTTGCTGTAGACAGGCACACAGCACACTGGGGGAGGGGTTTCTGCAGCAGGTGGTGGTGCTTTATAAGTAATTGACCAAAGCCTGCTGCTGCTGCTGCTGCTGCTCTTGCTGCACGCGCCTCTGCAGCTGTAATAGTTGGATGGCAGTAAAATTGCACAGCCAGCCCACCCTGCACTTATTAGACACTTATTAGTATATTATCTCCCTTGATGCCAAGGACAGAGGAGTCTGACCACAGCCACCTGAGGGATTGAGCACCATTTAATTAGAGTGTGCAGAGGGTTGTTTGTTAATCCAATCCAATAATCCAAATGGATTTTTAAAATCTTTTCTATTTTTAACGGAGAATTGTGAGGATACGTTGCAACATGTGTACTTTGATGTTTGTGTAGTGAAGTTGTTCTCTAGTGTGTATGTGTATCACAAGAAGAGCTGTCAAAACTCCTTTTATTCAGACCTCTGGATCATTTACACAAATACTCTGTGCTGCTTCTGCTGTTGCTCATCACAATCACAGAACCCGACACACTGGCTCAGATGCCGCCAGCTTTCCTTTGCTTTGCTTTCACCTCGTTACATGGTAAAAATGTCCTGATCATAAAAAAACAAAACGAAATGTGCGCAACAATGCAAAGATTTTAGTGACTGTGTGTTTAATTTGCTTTATGTTCAGCAACTTCATCCACGGGACCTTGTAGTGCGTTACTGTGTTTCATAAACACGTCAGTGCCGTTTTCTCTCCTGTGTTACAGTAAACCCCAGGCTGTGTCACTATGGCAACCCAGTCCTATTTTAGGGGGGGGGGGACTGCATGTTTTTCCTGTATATCAATTTTCACACGGCCTCCCCATAACGTGCTGTAGGATCCCGTAGAGTCGCACAATCCAACAGACGACGTTATGTTGTAGCTGACCCGAAGCTGTGTCATCTTCTTCCAGTCATAACGGTATTGTGGAAGCAGCGTGTACTGTACTGCCCATTTGTGATCGGGCACTGGTTTGATTAACACTTGCTGCTTTTCTTTATATGTAGATGAACTCAACAAAATAAAATAGTTGAAAATTGAGGCATGTAGATGGGAGACGTGCCTTTAGCAGTATATTTTGTAAGAAATGATTGTAATGGTGTCAAAGTTTAGTGGCCCCTGTCCTCTCCCTCATTGTTCTTCGATCACGGTTTACACGGTGACCCTAATGCTTTAAGTTATATAGATATTGCAAGAGAATAGAAATGTATGTGTGTATATATGGATGGCAATAAAATCAATATTAACTTCCATGTTTTCTGTGTGTTGCTACAGATCTGAAGACACAAGAGGGCGCTTTAATCCCTCAGGAGGCAGGGTGACTGGTTTCTGTAGAGATCCATTATAGCCAGTGTTCCTTTTAATTTTCCTCATTTAATTTCAACCCAGGTAGATTGAATTTGAGCGTTCGTTCATTCATCAAGCTGTCCTAAAAGTTAATTAGTTCCTGTTTCAGCCACTTCCGCGATTAATTACTCCCTTTCTGCTCACAAGGAGGGCCAACAGCTGGCTTCAGCTCTGTGTCCAGGTCTAACCGTTTTCACTCTTTTCTTCGTCGCAGATTTATTCATTGACGTGCATTCTGCTTTTTCTCTCTGTCCCGCACACAGCCCAGAACACAAAGGGAAGAAAAACAGTCTGGAACAGAGGGGCCACACAAGCGCCTTGGTTGTGCTCCTTTTAATGGCCTAATGAATAACTGCCGGAGAGCCGATCCAGCCGTTACAGCCAGGTCATCAGTATGCGGGGCCTCGCAGCAGCTTTTCTTTGCTGTTCCACTGCTTTCTACATAGGCTGCCACCCCAGCTTACCCCACACTCCCAGTTTCCACTTTACATGCTCTCCCTCGCTCTTCTTTCACCAGAATAAACTCATGCCAACTCATGTTCTTGCTGCTCCCCATCTCCACTAATTTCCTGAAAGACTTGTTTCCGTCTGCTGCTTAGCTTTCACCTCTCGGATCCCCATTTTCCTCGAAATAAAATTCAAAGCAGTTTCAGCTGACACAATATTAAGGGGTTGTTAGCAACCGGAGCCGTGAGGAGCACTGGAAATTACCCGCCTCCACTGTTTTACGCACATACTGCAAGAATTAGCAGCCAGCTACAGATCAATCATATGCAGCACTCTTGCTGTTCCTCATTTTCAATCATCTGTATAAGTAGCCACGGAGCAGGGGCCTGTGTGTGCAGCAAGCAGAGAGGTAAAGCCAAGGCGGCACGGTGGGTGGATCGATATCGAAAGTATCGATAACAGCGCTATAGGATCGATACTTTGTTTTTATCTTCATTCCTCATTATGAAAGTTGTTACAATGTGACCCACTGGATTTCATTCAATCTCTGGCTCCAGTCTACATTCGTTTCCCTTCACTCTGTTGCTGGTGGGGGGTGTGGTTTAGGAGGTCCCCAACCCCTGGGCCATGGACCGGTATGGTCCACGAGAGTTGAGGCTCGGGTGAGAAATTCATGGTTTTCAGGATTTTTGTCGGTTTTTAGCATTTTTTTTTTTTTAATCATTTTTATTGTTAACTCTGTTTTCCTCGGTCTTTTTTCCGTGTGTTATGGATAAATAATTTTTTTTTTTTTTTGTACCGGTACTGGTTTAATTTTTGTTGTATTTATCCGCGACACCTTAAGGGCCGGTCCATGAAAATATTGTCGGACATAAACTAGTCCGTGGTGCAAAAAAGGTTGGGGACCGCTGGTTTAGGATGATGAAGGGGGGGACGTTTACAGATGTGGATGCATGTTTATTTTTTTCTGCAGGAGAGCTAGGCGGATCGAGCCAAATATCGCTAGTATCACATCGATACTAGTGATATGATCAATACTTAGTTATTCATACTGAGAATAGCAACAATGTGAATTTTTTTGTAATGACAAAATACATCTCAAACATACAAAATATCTGAATCTTTCTGTGTTTCTGTCACGTCTATTTTATAACAGCCTATTGCTCATTTAAACATCAGAAGCTGACCCAAAGTGTCCAATTTCAAAATACAGGAAAAGCTGAAAGGCGTGTTTTGTTGTGTTACCCAAGTATTGTGGAAAGAAAAAAATCACAGTGACTTAAAGTGTGTTCAGGATTTGCAAGCTGATGATGCAGCTCATAAATCATGACACGCTGCTCTCCCTTAATTAAGATGTCTTTACAGGTTAAAAGGATCGGTATCTGTGATACTGACCCTGTGATTATTTGGTGTTGGATCAATACCAGAATTCGCAGTATAGCACAGCACTGCTGCACGGTCTGTGAGCTGCAGACAGTGACATACACCAGGGTCATCCAGTTCCCATGAGTATGTTCCTCCTGTGGTGCTCCTGACAGATAGCTTTATCTAGGATGGGCAAGTCCAAGCTCGCTTGTATCCCTTACTCCTTCTTCATTTGTGTGAGATGTTTTGAGATTTTCCCCTCACTCTCCCTCATCCCCGTTCCTCGCTGAGGGTTACCACTGAGTTCATTCCTCATTTTCTGTGTAATTATCCTTTCTTCCATTGTTTTCTTAACCTCCCCCAGACATTTCTGAGCATTCTTCAGGCAGCTCACACCCCAGGTAGTGGAATAATTTGGGGTTTGAGTGGCTGCCGCATTTATGAGGATAATTATTTTTATGGGCATGATTATTTCTTTTTCAGTGATGTCCTTTTAACCTTTCCACAAAATGCCAGCTTTCCGGGACGCTGACTTGAATACTAAAGCCCACTCTACATCAATGCCCACTTTTCTTGCCTTTCGCCTCAGTTTTTTTGTGATCCCACTCCACTCCTTGGGAAACCCGAGCTATACATGTAAAGGTCATATCTGTTTCTCTCAAACAATCTGCCTCCCCTCCCTCTCACATCACCTCTCATCGCCCACATCTGGGGGTATCACCTGGCGTGGAATGAACCCACAGGCTCGATCTCATCTGAGTTTCTTTCCTGGTAAAGAGGCGGCTTCCCTCCCTCCCTCCTTTCAGTCGCTGCTATTGGTCGAGTTCACTGTTCACCCTCTGTTTGCGGGCTCTGACTGGCTTTGGAGCAGTGCTGGGGGCCCTGCTTAGGAGGCTCCAGGTGATGTTTATGTTGCAAGTCTTCAGGCCCCATGCTTTATCTGATTCCATTTGAATGAATCCCACAGTGCTCAGCAGACCATGTCCTCACCTCAACACAGCACCACACTCTCCCATTTAAGAAAAAGGGCATGAATGAGACAGTAAAAGAAAAAAAAAAGTGGTGACAAGGGGGCCAGGCAGGAGCAGCAGAGGGGAACCACAGGAACTCTGCAGCATTACCACATGATGACAAACTCTTATCGCATCCCGGTAATGACTTGTGGACGGGGTAATCTTTTTTAAAAAGCTCCCGTTATCTCTAAAGCAGCTCTTTTGTGGCTTCCATGTGTGCAGGTTGTGGTCGGGGACTGTTATTTACAAAAAAAAAAAAAAAGCGGTCTCTGAGCGCATTGTGTCGGGAGCGTGAAGCCACTTCTGCCGATCGCAGCAGTGCGATCTGCATCTGCCAAAGATACTTTTGAATAATCGGGATTAGTAGTTTCAGAAAGAGGTGCGTGATTTCAACTTGCATTGACGTACCTATTGTGCCGGGGTGGGGAAATTTCCAAACTGGGAATAGGAGGTTCATGTAATGTTATTAATACCAAATATAATAGGAAATCCACACTGCTCTGTCAACAAGCCAGACAGACACAGTTGAAAGATCTCTTCCCCCACTGTTGTTGACAAAGCTTAAACCACATCCAGACCCTTTGTGACTGCATTTCTGTGTTTTTATGAGAGAAAAAAGGGCAAATAGACACTGGCTGCGGAGTAAATTCCTGGCAAGTGAACAATAAGGTGGTGAGACATCAAGAAAGAAGAGGCTTAAAGGAACAATTAACCAAACTGTATGTATATAAGGACGAGACAAAGTTAAGCCTGGGCTATTGTATGCATTTAAATGTCTCGAAGAACACTATAAATCCACACTACCCCTCTGCTTGACCCCAAAATGTGCGTGTAGGTGCTCTTAATGTGTTTATTTGAGGGTCATGGGGTAAAAGAGATGCCGCAGATGCCCTAGCTACAGTGAGGCCCTCGCTGGGCTAATTGCCACTGTCGTTTGAGAGATTAGAGCTGGAGAAGGCAGGGACGATTATGAAGGAAATGGCCTCTTATAAGCTGCTGTGCACGAGGCCAGCCCGACTCAGGAGTGGGGGGAGTATTCCCTTTCACCGGCTTACAGTGGGAGCCAGGAGAGGATGTAAAGGATACCTGCGCCGCACTCGACCCATTTCCTAGTTGTCGCTCGTGCATATGTGCATGTATGTGTGTTTATATGAGCATGAACTCGTGCTCAGTTTAAGAAAGTACAAGAGTGCTCCCTATTTAGCCCGCGTGGCCTCTTTCCTGTGAGTGCACATGGGCAATGCTGCTGTGTTTGGGTCTCTTGCTGAGCTGCGTGTTTTTATTTCTACCCAAGCGTAGTATATGCGTTTCCTCTTCGTGTAGTCTAAGCAGACACACTGGGCCCTGTGTCTGCCAGAGTGGAACTGTGGGGGTCGCTGGAGGGGTGGGCTGTTTTGCTGCGACCCGTGCAGTCTTTCACTCCTGGGGATAAGCACGTGCTACGCTGCCAAAAGAGAACCAGGTCCAGGCTCGATTTTTCGCCCCCATGGATTTAAAAGGAAAACATCCGCCGTTCCTTTAAGTTGGGCTGGTAATCAAAAATGGAAAAGTCATATCTACAGTGTGGAGCGCAAAGCCTTTGTTTTAAAGCTGCAGTTCCTGACTTTACTCAGATGGGGATAAGTACTCTTGACCCCTTATAGTCTACAACTGTCTGGTGTATGTAGTAGATTCAGCAAAGATAAGAGGATTAATAAGTCTGGTGATGGTCTCACAGTGTAATAAGTCACTTTCACCCTCATCATCAACACATGTCTAACTGTTTCAGGCTGTAGTTGAAGTAAAATCACTCCCTGAGCATGTTACAGTTCATTCATGTTTTGAGCTAAGCGCTAAAGTAGTGTTGTTTGTCCATTAGATTGTGCCATAGTGTGCACATAACTTAATCCACTCCTGACACATCCACCCCACCCCAGGGACCCCTGAAATGGATAAGTGGAAGAAAACTGATGGATGGATGTTTACCATAATTCCACTAGGAGGCAGCAGAGGTCTGCGAAAAGTGAGCATCAGTGAGGCCCTTGTGCAATCTAATTCCAATTTTAGATTAGATGGATTTGATTCCCCAAATGCAGTTACCAAAAGTACTCTACATAAAGAAGAAATGAGAAAAGCTTGGAGTTTAGAGGCCAAATGCATATATTCACTGTTATGTATTTGCCAGCAAGTTATTCCACAGCATCATCCCCTTTAATTAAAATGCACCAGTGTTTATTTCAACACATTATTTAGTCCTTCAAGTGTCGTCCACATATGTGATATAGTTTTCTGTTTTTGAAAGAAAAAAAATAGTCCCTTCACGGCATCTGAAGCAGCAGGATGAGGTGCGGGTTAATAGGTTGTGCAAGTAGAACGAGGCAAAGAAAAGTTGCAGGTCCGTTTCATAACAACCCACTGTGTTTGTGCATCGTGGCGCCATGCCCCCCCACCCCACCCCATATCAACAGAGAATCTAACACTAGTGCTGCTGCATGTTCGCTTATCTGGGAATGAACACAGCAGCTATTCCATGCAGAAATCCCTCTCAGGTCTTGTGATGAATATTTAGAGGTCACTGTTCACTGGCACTCAAGCTCAATCTTGGCTGGACTTTGAGTGATATTCGATTCAGCACAGCTGGGAGAAATGTTAGCGTTCTGATAATGTATTACATCATACTGGACAAAAGTCTAACAGACAAGGAGAAGAAAGAGAGGCGGGAGAGGAGGTCTGCAAGTTGAAAAAGCGATGAGGAGACCGAGCGGGGAGAAAGGCAGATGACAGGAGAGGTGAAAGGATGGGTGGGTGAGGGAGGGGCAGGGTGCTGACAGTGTTTTGTAGGAGTTATGTAGATGTAATCCCTTCTGATGGGTAGGTCAAACTGCCTGCTGAATTCTGAGGCACCAGCCAGCCTTGGAAGCGCAAATGCTGGCACTCAGTACACATCGGAGCATGTACATCTAGCACGTCAAATGTGTGTGTCTGTGTTTGTGCTGGTCTTTGTGCATGCGTGTCTACTATGCCCCTTGATGCAGTCTGGCAAAAGTTCCTGAAAGGGGGACTGAAGGGTAGATTTTCTCTTTCTTTAAGCGTCGAGGGCTGGCCTGCTGAGGAAAGAGAGATGGATCTTCTCCAAATGCCACCGTGGGCGCACTAATGCCTGCTTTGTTCGCCACGGTAATTCTATTATGGTAATGTCGGATGAATCCCAGCTTTCGTCTCCTCCTTGCTCCATCCCAGTTCCGAGTCGCCTGTCCTCCTCACACCAGCACCAATGAGCTTCCAGCACAAAAAAACAGGAGTTAAAGGGCCTCAAGAGTTCTAAGAAATCAGAAGCAAGGTCTTGCTGTAGATGTACATTGTAGTAAAATGTTCTTTACAGTGCATGATATTTGTCTGCATCCCAAACAGTTTCAATTCATCACAATAGTTTAGTGAGCTCACTTTTTTGTGTGTTTCTGATAGCAAATTAAATAATGATACACTAATGATGTTCGTCCTCGATATCTGAGACCTAAAAAACATTTCATGGCACTACTTTGTTCATTAAGCCATTCTCTGGTCTGCTGTTGTGAGCGTCATCAGATCCAGGCTCAGTACGTATCCAGCATTGTTTTCTCCACTGGGACTGGCCTTTCTCTCCTCTGAGGAAAACTTCACCACTTTACCCAGCAGCCCCTAGAGCCCCTAATCCCTACAGCCTGGGAACAAGTCCAGCTTGCAGTCCCTTAAAATGTCTTGGGTTTGTGCATTATTAGATGCTATGAATTACACTAGGACCATATGGAAGGAAAACATAGCAACTGGCAAACAGGGCAGTGATAAATCTGAAATAATGAAACAGGGCTCTAAGTGAAACCAGGAGAGCTCTGCTGACCCACAATCAGGGAAACCCAATAGGCCTGCAAAACTGCTGGAGGCATGGCTGCGGGTGAAGCCCGGCTGGAGCTGCGAGTACCTCAGAATAACATGGAGCTCTTTGGAAGATCTGCGATGTGTTCCAGTCCTGGTATGTCGGCGAAGGTGTTACCGAGAATGACGTTTTTTATTTTTTAACGGCAGTTTATCTTCCTCGACTTTGAGCTTTTCATGAGGAGTTATGATTATGTGCCTAAGTGATGGCAAGTTCGAGGTAGAGCTAACAAATGACGGGATGTTTGGCTTTGAACCAGCAATAATTTACTCCTTCAAAAGGATAAAAATAAATTACTTAACCAAGATAAATGTCCTGCCGTCATGCCCAGAATGCTCATTTTTCTGTCTATTCGTGGAGACACGGGAATGCTCGATAAAGAGCCTTTTGATTTTTTCTTTCCTTGCGCACGTGTGTACAGATGATGTGGGATAGTCAGGACTTTCCTGCTCTAATTTCCTGCATGTGTCGCAGCTTTGGCCGCATTCTGGTTATACGAGGGGCCTTGCCATGAAAGACTGTGCCTGTGCAGACGAGGGCTGGAGACCTGTGCCCCGACTGAGTCGTATTATTGTTTTGTTTTTTTCACTGTAATTCTGAAACGGTAATATAACATGTTTTGGTTGGTTTGTGTGCGAGAATGAAAGAGCCATGTGCATAGTGTGTGTCAGAGAGAAAGGGTAGAGTAGGGCAGAGAATGAATAGCTCTGTCACAGAGGGGCCAGCTAATAAAGTAGGCAGCTGAGGGAGGAGGGTAAAAAAAAAAAAAAGAATGTGTCTCGCCTTTCGCCCATTCGCTCTGGGTTGTCATCGAGGGTGAATTAGTTTTATGCCAAGTCGAATGCATCCAATAAAGCTCCATCCACTGGTCAGGTCCTTCCCACCGTAACACACACACACACACACACCCGCCTGCCTGCCAGTGAAAATTGCATTGGCCATGGTTTAGTGGACGCACGCAGCTCAAGTTTCAGCCCTTTTGAAGTTTTTCTCGTCAATAAATTGCTAGATCAAGAAGATTAGTTAAGTGTATGTTGGCTTCTTTTCACAGCTGGGTGACCTTTGTGTGTGTCTGTGTGCATGTGTGTTGAGCAATCTGACCAAAAAAAAAACCTAAGGCATTTAAATGCTATCGTTTTAAACTAATAGCATTGTTGCATTTTAGGTTTTCTCTGAGGTCACCAGCTATTTGTCTTCTTTTCTTTTTCTCTCCAGTATGAGAAAAAGGATTTTAGCTTAAAATGTATAGCACTTTAGAGTGTGCTCTAAAGCTACTGTAGAAACCTGCTTATGCCATACTGAACAAGTATGATGGATCACCGTGAAGGAGCCTCTTGTTTAGCCTTCATCTGACTGATATCAGTGTTCCACGTTGTCTCAGGCTAACATTTTGCCAGAGAACAGGAAGAAAAAAACTCCATCAGACTAAATGTTCCCTCCAGCCTCGCTCTTTTTCTTTCCCAGGCCTTTTTCTTTGCAAAGGGGAAGAAAAAGGAGGTGTTTGGGCTGATAACCCCTCTCCATCACCCTGACACTGGCAAAAGAGCAGTGTAAAGTAGGGCCTCAGGATAGAGCTGCAGCTCAGCAGTCACCCCTAGCTATGAGTCGGAGGAGGACAGAGATGGAGATCCTTTGGGGGGAGGGGGTTAACAGGCAAGGGGGGTTGGGGTTGATAAAGAGTCAGAGTGAATGATGGAGGTCTAACTGAACGGTGGAGTTATCTGTCTGGTCATATGCTTGACAGACGCTTTTCTTTCTCTTCCAATCATTCACTCTGTCATTTGATATCTTTTTTTTTTTTGCTGCGGCGCCAACTTGTTATCAGGCCCATGGAGGCCAATAGGCTTGTGTACATGTGGGTTATCATAAATGTGCAATACTACATACCTACTGTATGACTCTACCAATCACAACAGATAAGATTAGGCTATATCCTGGAACTCTCTGAATTGATTTGATCAGCTTTTCGCTCGGCATTGCTAAAGATACAGACACACAACACATACATACAAGTGTGAGGTATGCAGGTTCTCATGGGGAGCAGGGCAGGGACTGAAGAGGCACAGTAGTGCTGTGCAATATTGCAAACTTTAGTGTCAATCCAATATCAAGTACACACATGCTAGTATCACCTAAATGCCGATACTTTCAACCTATAAAGGCAGCCTGATTTTTATTTTTGCATTAATTAGTTAACGGGGGTTGACATTGTGGGTCAGCTCCTGTTATTTAGCTATATACAGCTATGGGCTATAAATAATAGAACAGGATAGAAACAAAGTATTGAGGTCATAGTGGTAGTATCAATATTCGATAGGATATCAATACTCTATATTTGGCTTGATCAGTCCACTTCTAGATAGCAGGCAACCTCCTGCAGAGACAAAAGAATGTGCTTCCAGATCTGCAAATGTGGAGGAGAAAACACCATCTTTCAGCATCCTAAATCACCACCCCCATCAGCAACAGAGTTGGAGAAGAAGGGGAAAGGAGGAAAGATGGAGTGAAGTGAGAGCTTTAATAGAATCCAGGCAGTCACATGATAGATAACAAATTTCACAATGGGGAATGAGGGAATACCGTAATGTGAAGCAGCCATAAGGAGGCCCGGAAAACGGCATGCAGCTGCACTGACCACTCCAGCCCCACTCTGCAGCATGCTCCGACTCTGCAGCTGCAGGACCTGGGGAGCGTCTTATGCAACAGCGTGTTGGAAGATTTCACTCTTTAAACTGGCATGTCGAGGCACAGATGTATGCCCCACAGTGTTCACTCTACCCAGCAATTATTTTTACTGTATGCTTCTGGTACTTGCTCTGAGCCCTGGTAACGCAGTGTATTGGTAACACATTTATAGCAACCCAAAGCCAGATAACAAAAAAACAAAGGGCGCATCATTTAGTGGCGCGCGCTGTCGTCAGCCCAACTCCTGCCAGGACAGGTGAGCCCAGCCACCACAGCTCAACTGTGGGAATGTTGAGTTTACATAAGGGATTGAGCAAGGCTTCTGAACAGAAGGGGGCTCTTGTTGAAACGGGCTGTTATGATTTCACACTTGGCTTAACAATGCCAATAAAAATCACTTTTTACAGATGTCTTTCTGGTTGCTTGTTTTTAAGTGTCTACTGGACACACACACTAGAAAAGGGGGAGAGGATGGGTGATCATAAATAAATATAAATGGATCATATTAAGTTATAACATTTCTAATCTCCAGGGTGCTCATACAAATAGAAAAATCAAATTAAGAAAAATAGACACACACAAGGCTTCCTCTATCTTGGTCCAAGTGTTCACAATCACATTTTCCAAAAAATGCGCTTCCAATCTGTTTTTTATGTACATTTTAATAAAAGAAAAGAGATGCGAGGGTTTCGACAGTATTAGCATCCATGCACTTCACAGCTGGTTGAGCTTGTTTGCAGATGTTGGCATGCAAACCCTTGGCCTCCCCTTGTGCTCATGTGGCGCACAACTGGCATGTCACAAGAGGAGTGGGGGGGGATAAAGCTCCCTTTTGCAATTAAAACAAGTCACCCCTTTTCCACTTCTCAATCAATGTGTGAGTCCTGTTGTAACTGCAGAGACTATTAATCAAAGCTAACATAAATAGGTTGTGAAGGGGAGGGGGGCAGTAATGGTCTCTCTGACTGCTTGCAGTTAAGAGCCAGATAAACAAAAGATAAGAAGGGGGAACCAGACAAACACAGCAGCAGCCCCAGACGTGACCACTTCTCCTGGGTACAGACCAAACTAATATGTCGTATCTGGACACTGCTCTTGCTTTTGCAGCTGTAATGCATCATGCCATTTAGAAAAAAACAAAATAAAAAAAATCCCCGTCGTGTCAAGACGGCGCTGACATACAAAGACTGATGTATTTTTTTGCGCTCGTATACCACCCCTCAACCCCTCCCACTCACCCAAACTCCAAGAACATGTTTTGGTAGAGGTAAACTAGTCAGCATGTGTGTGTGTTTTCGAAACCCACGCCAGTGTGAAAAGACTGAGAGGTTTTGTTCCGAGGATTGAATAAATATTTAATATTTCAAAGCCAGACCACACCAAAAAAAAAAAAAAAAAAAAAAAAAAGGATGGTGAAAGATCACAATGAAACAGAAAACGCACGCAAAGTATAAATATGGGGAATAAAAATGTGTGCATTTGTTTAATTAGGGCCACATTTTCTTTAAGTCTTTGGTTTGGACACATCAGCTGTCAGCTTCAAAGCTTTGGCATCTCAACCAACCACTTAGAGAACAAAAGAGTCTCTGTATGTTGTCATTGTGGAGCTGAGTTCGCTGCCCAGTTCTTGTGTTTGCAAAGACATTATTATTTCATTTGCAGGCCTGCACGCCTGTATATTTTCTTTCTTTCTTTCTGGGTTTCAAACTTTGCCGTCATTTATTTGCTGTTTGCTCATTGCAGTTTCTCACGTCATGAGCCATCGATGCTCTCGCGTGGTCCCACACACTCGCTTCTGCTCTTTTTTAGCTCCTCTCTTGATTCTCGAGCGCTTGTTTGTTATCATCTGCTGCTCTTCCAAACAGAAGGCCGCGATGTGACCTGTGTACAATCGGCGTGTACAGAAAGATGGAGGTCTGAGCCGCTCTGTGAGGAGCTTATTACAGTGACTCATTTAGCTGCATTTCATCCCTCGTCGTTGTCAATTTTAAGCTCATTATGAGCGGTTGTAACATTATAGATGTACAAAACCCAGATTTTAAGACCTCACCCGTGAATGTCCCCCACCGCCACCTATATTATTTCCAAATGTTAGTCGACAAAAGTGTGTGTTTGTGTGTTGCAATGCGTGTGCATTTGTGTGCACGTCATTGCTTCTCTCTTGCGTTTGTGTGTCTGCTGCGGTTTGTCTGTCATAACTTGGGAATCGGGGGTCAGCACATGCTTTTAATCAGTCGATCTCTGTTCCTCTCTGCCTGTCTCGGTCCTTCCCTCTTTATTTTCTCTGTCTGCAGGGGAAGTTACTCACTGGCTCCACGCTGTGGAACGACTGGAGTTTATACAAAGCCAAGGAGCTTAATGTATCCTTATATACATTTATTTTATACTTTTCAGATCAATGTGGCAACAAGTGTCTAAAAAAGCATTGGTGAAGAATGCTTTAACCTTTAACCTCGTCACCTTTTTTTCAACCCAGTTAATTGCATTCTGGCTATAGACTGTATACAAAAGATGGCAACTGCCCTGTTTGCAATTTTACAGAAGCCTGTGGGAAAGATGACTGGAAATAATCTGGAAATATGACTAGTTTTGAGTCTTGTTAAATACCATTTTCTACAAAATTATTCTCCTTTGATTGAAAAAGGCAGATATGCTTTAGAGCGTCTCTGCATTGTGACTGACAAGTTTCATCCATTCCAGACTCCCTTCTCGCTTTCAAAAGGTTAAGATGAAGATGATTGAAATGCGCAGCTGGCACCTTAATCATAAGACTTAACCAGGACCTGGGTGACAGGGTAGTAGCTACGTCCATCTCTTATCCACAGTCTAGATGAAGTCTCCAAATTTACCTTGGGATTGTTGAGACAGATTAAGACTAGTTTTATTTAGTGAAGTCATGAAGCAGTCAAAATTAGCTACTCCTCAGCAAGCTACATGAAGAACTATTGGTCCCTATTAATAACAATCTAAGTGATGATATCCTGTACAGTTAAATGGCAGTTGCAGAGGACATGTTTCCTAGGGATGATACTCACATGGATTCCTGTCAGTCAGATTTAAGATGGTTTCACTTCTAAAGGAGTAAAATGAAATTAATTGTTGTGCTGCCACAGCTTGTTTGCTTAACATAAAACTTTATTTGATCTTTAATTTACTTTGAAAATATGTTGGAAGCAGTGTTCAGACTTACAGCTGAGGTCCAAACCGAATGGAAAATCCCCTTCCAGTTTTTTTTTGTTATAGTTATAAACTATATCATGTTATAACCTTTGTAAAGGAAACCAGTCATCGCAGATATAAAGTATTCGTTTAAAGTGTGTGTCTGTCACAAATTGTTATTTTTGTCTCCCTGTTTTTCTGTTCTTAGATGTCCTTTCTTACCTGTTTCTTTCTGTCCATTGTTGTGTACCCAGGTGAGAATAAGTGACAGTTGGAGTGATGGGCTCATTAGGGTTTCATTACATGGTTGCTTGGACAGAAGGAGGAGAAAAGCCCATGAGATGAGCTATAAAGTAAATAGAACTTGCTGGGTAACTGCTGCACATCCAGAGCATTTTCACTGATGGCCTCTGGGAGGAAAAGCACACCTGAGATACACACCTGGTTTTTGCCACAAAGGGGAGCGAGTTTAGAGTGAAAGCAGGGGTGGATTCATCACAATTAGCCCAGGAGGTAACCCCGAGGCAGTGCCTCATGCACAAGGCAGACAAACGCACTATCCAAGAGTATCATAGCAAGTTTAGACTTTTCGACACAGCTCCTCACCTGGAAGAAAACAGAGCAAACAGTGAAAGTCTGAGTAATGAGATTAAGACAAGAAACAAGTTGTGACACGAGTTCCTCACATTAGATGTTTTAAGCCGCTCCTCCTTGAAGTGTACCACACCTGTCCCGTCATTCGCCGACACAATTGCTGTGCTGTTGGATTTGAGTTCAACGGCAGGCAACAAACTCAAAGGTTTGTTTTCTTAGTGAGAAACTGAAGCATATCTCGAGCTGCAGTGATTAAGGCGTTCAGGAACCATTAAGCAGTTAAAGTAAGTGGTCAAATGGAAACCAGGTTGCTTGTCAATTTTGAAAGATTTAAGGATTGGGTAGCAACTTCCAGTTGAGTGAAAAGCTCGATCAGATAACATTTAAACAAATTCAATTTGTGGAATTCAAATAGAGTTTTAAGCTACTATCAAAGCTACTATTGAAATATTTCTCAATAGTCTAATGTTTGGGGTACAAATAGAGTTTAACGATCTGCAGCAAAGCGAAGCAAATCGAATCAGAAACTGGTGGTTCTGTGCTGCATCATAAGCTCTTTTAAGCATCATAAATACTTCAGCGAAGTAGTGATCATGTTATGAGTCAAAATACAAGTAATTTTCCACTAACAGGTTTCAGCACCTGTCCCAGGTTCCTCGCACATCTTTAATGGTTATAAATTAGCCAGACAGAGTCTGCTGGGTCTTCTTGAAACAGGCTGCACCTATAGTGTTGTGTGTCAGTGAAATATGTCTTAATGAAGGAAAGGTGGCTTCACTGGGACTTACAGCTGCCGCAGGTATTCAAGAGTGCTCTGTTAAATGTGTGTATGATAAAAGGTTGTGATCAGGACAGTAGATTTGTGTAGAAGTTTCTTGTGTACCGATCCACCACAACATTAAAACCACATGCATAATACTGTTTAGGTCTCCCACGTGGCCCTAAAACAGTTCTAGTCTGTTATACATTGCAAAAGTTCTCTGTGGGCGTGTGTCCAGTTGGCTGCAGGGTGGGACCTCCTTGGATTGAACTCATTCCAGCCAATCCCATTTGTATGGAGGCCCACAAGAATTTGGATCTAGGGAATTTCGAGGATGGGTCAGTGCTTTGGGAACTTCATTTGATTCTTCAGTGTTTGTAGCAAGGGAGGGGGTACTATCGTGGCTCAAGAGTTGGGAGTTTGCCTTGTAATCGGAAGGTTGCCAGTTTGAGCCCCGGCTCGGACAGTCTCGGTCGTTGTGTCCTTGGGCAAGACTACTTCACCTACCGCTTACTGGTGTTGGCCAGAAGGGCCGATGGCGCGATATGGCGGCCTCGCTTCTGTCAGTCTGCCCCAGGGCAGCTGTGGCTACAACTGTAGCTTGCCTCCACCAGTGTGTGAATGGGTGGATGACTGGGTGTGTAAAGCGCTTTGGGGTCCCTAGGGGGGACTAGTAAAAGCGCTATACAAATGCAGGCCATTTACCATTTACTACTACTACCCTGTCAAGGGATACTTCGTCTTTAAAGGTGCAGTAAGTAAAACAATTTTGGGATCTAATACAAAAAATATGCTGATCTCATCAGTATAGTGTATAGTATTAGTGTATAATTATATCTTCCAAAAACTGATTTATTGTCATAAACTTAGATTTAATCTATTAAAAGTATAGTCACAATAACTTATCGTGCAAACCTCCCATCTCTGGACAGCTGACAACGAGCTGCTAAACAACAACAACAGCTGGTTATAAGCTAATGTTATAGCAGCTAATGTTAAGCTAATTTTAGGCCTCCCTCTAATAAACAGTTTGATTACATTCTCACATCACAAGAGATGAAAACAATGTTAGAGACACTTCAAAAAATGTTTCTCTGATGCTAGCTAACAGCAGCTAATAGCAGCAAAAACAGAAAAGTTCAGATATCCTCAACAACTCACCTCAGTAGACTCCTCTCCCAAAGCTTTACAGCCACCTCCAGAGCAAACAGACATGGACACCCAGGTAAACAGCAGACTGACAGCTTGGTGGCCACCAAACTAGGCCTTTTATTATTGGCAGGAGTAAGAAAACAGAATTCAGTTGACTGGAATCTGAAATCTATTGACATCTAGTGGTGAGATTCACACACTTTACCTTTAAAAGTGTTCAGGTAGGGCGGTGGTACATGTGGTATATGTAAAAGTCACATCCATATAAATGTTCTCACATAAAGTGAGCCTAAAATCATTTGATATGATAATCTACTGTTATTTGTATATTTGAAATATTTTAGACTGAGTTGATAACCCTAGTAACTGCTTAGTGCAATGATCCAAAAACAAAAATTATCTACTAATCCAATAATTATCCCAGCAGCTTGAGTGCTAGAGTATTAGCTTGTTTACTGAGCTGGCAGCCTTATGACAGGCTGTAAAGCGGTGAAAATGAAAGCGACTGGTTCAGACTGTTTGCTGAAAGAGTAGGTAGGGACAGTACAGCATGACAGGTGTGACTATAAAGTTGCATCACCATTGTTTTGCTCATTGCATTCACAGTTAGCACTAGTTTTTCTGCTGTCCATCATGCGTTAGTTAGGTAGCACTAAGACACGGCAGGAGCATGAAAAAGGATCCGTTTGTTTATTCATTTTTTATTGATTTCAATTTCTTCAGAGATTTTTTTTTCTTTGTGAGTTTGTCTTACATTTAAGGTTCAGATATCAAATTAACAGACTTGAGCTTTCAATTCAATTCATGTGGTTTTTAGTGTTTACATTATACCAAGCTTTATTCAAACTCAAACCGGAGAGGAAGTAGGAACATGCACAAAGTCTAAACCTCTATTTAAAAATTTCATCCCTACTTTTCTCTCAAACGGTTTTGCCAGTGACTACATAACCACTCTGCATTGATCTTTCCTGTGTCCTCCTTCCTTTGCCTCTAGTTGTCTCGCATCCCCATCTTCAGATGTGACCTCCCACCCCTGCTGGCTCCGTTGCTGACGTGCTGATGTCTGATGCGCAGCGCTCTAGATGTTGGTTAAGTCACGGTCATTTCTGTCTGTCCCTGTGGTGAGGTGAAAAGAGGAGCTGGATAGAGATGGAGGATGGATGCAGCCATTGTCTTGGCAGACTATAAACTATTTTTGACTTCAATTTTTCCTTGTTCTTGCACCGTTTGGGAGACAAGCAGACGCCTCATCTCTTCCTGCTCTCTTCTCCTACCCATCACTCTCCTGTTCTTTATTTTTCTCTATCCACGGGTTGGCTTTGGTCACCCTGTCCACTGCCAGATGTGCGGAGGGAATAGGAACAAAAAGAGACTGGCACTTGGCAGCTCAAATGTACCAGTCTGGTTTTATTTTATGTTTTTCATTACGCTTTTCGGTGTCAGAGTGTAGAAAGTGGTCGGTTTCTAAATTTCACATAGTGGCCATGCATCCGGTGACAGTCTCCTTTCTGAGAATAGTCGTGTCACTAACACGAAGTAAATCAAGAACAGACAGCAAAATCCAAACACATCAGGGAAGTTAAGCTGACATTCAAAACCCATGGCAGCCGCATCACTGGATATCATAGTTCTGTTTGGTGAAATGATGATTATCATAATTGTTCTGTGAACTGCAGCAGTATGGGGTTGTAATAGGCCCTCTGCCCTCAACAGGAACTACTGGGAATGGTGCACGAGCTTGCCAAAACCACAGAACGTACTACTCTGCCCTGTGGTTGACAATACAGGCAGAACATAGGAAAAGGCCGAATGAAATAAAGAATGAGGCACAATATAGGGTCCCATAAAGACTTTCATATGTACAGTGCCCTGTAAGTTTCAGGCACAGCAGCATGACTTGGCTGCGACTCAAAGCAATCAATAAATACCTTTCATGAGTAGATCTGACTCCACAGATCATAGCGCTGTTAGTCATGTGTGCCTCACTCCTCCAGACTTTTCTTCCCCGTCATTTGGCTGTTTCAGAGATAGCTTTGCTATAATGACTGTAAGTTATACTATGAAAAATCTGCAATCTTTTTTTTTGTCTATGATGTAAAGAGAACATGAAATTGGGGTTGATTAGCTGTAAAATACAAGAAGCTTTGGGCCAATTTTGTTTGAGCCACTAGATTTACTTTGAAAAGAACAACTTCTAGAGCATTTTAACTAGACATAAGCATAAGTGTATAGGTCCACGATGGACAAAAATGTACAGGTCTTTTAGGAAATGTATTTAAAACAGAAAAATGGATTAAAGTGGTGTTGAGATCCACTATCAACAGTCCCATCAACGAACAGAAAATTCTTAATCTGTTGTTTGTTTTTTGTTTTTTTCTATATCAAGTTGTTGCATAAAACATTTCTGCACAATTCTGAGTATGCCTGAGTCTTTCTTGATAAAGTGAACCTTGGTATCACTTTAATGTGAAAATATCACTAGCAGTCGGATTGATTTCTTCTGTCTTCACAAATAAGTTACAATGATCCAACTAAATACACTTACTTGATTTCTTTCCAAAACTCTGATGAGAAAATTATACTTAATAGAGACATAAGAGTTTGCGGGTTAAACATGGAGCCATATTTTGAAATTATGAACAGTACCAGTGTCCATGTGTTGAAAATAATGTGAGAAAAATGCTCTGAAAAGGCAGTATTAGGCAAGATTCTAGGAGTTAGAAGGAGTTTGATAGTTCTGTCTTCGTTCTTTCAAAATCCCCTCCTCATATCCACTGTCCTCTCATACTCTGGCTGGCCCTTTTTCCAGAACTCTCTATTGGCACTCTGAACTGTCAAGGAATGATACTGCACAGTTCTGCCAGGCAGAGGTGAGGCGTAGGGTGACAGACTCACAAGTGAGAAAAACCTTCCTGCTCTTTGTCTGCACTTCTGGAATTTCTAAAGTGCTTCATGTCCAACTAGTGTGCAGGCTTTCTTCCTTGCACCCACATACCATCTTTCTTGATACTTTAAAAAATCTTTTTCATCAGGCTAACTGACAATCAGAGCAAGCTGGCCTTTCCAGGAAAGAGGGAAGAGAGTTTCTGAAACAGAGCCTTTCAGACAGAGTATGAAAAGATAATGGAAATGGATAATGCACGCTGCAGCAATGTACAGCGTGCATTATTTTCAATTCAGTTTTATTCATATAGCACCAAATCACAACAACAGGCACCTTGTATGTGAGGAGCAGGATTTTGAATTCAATTCTGGATTTAACAGGAAGCCAATGAAGGGAAGCCAATACAGGAGAAATATGCTCTCTCTTTCTAGTCCCTGTCAGGACTCTTGCTGCAGCATTTTGGATTAGCTGAAGGCTTTTCAGCGAGTTTTTAGGACATTCTGATAATAATGAATTACAGTACAACTAGTTTTCCAGCGTCACTAAGAGACAGGATATTTCTAACTTTAGAGATGTTGCGCAAATGGAAGAAAGCAGTCTTACATATTTGTTTAATATGTGCGTTGAAGGACATATCCTGGTCAAAAATGACTCCAAGGTTCCTCAGAGCGTTACTGGAGGCCAAGGTAATGCCATCCAGGTTAAGAATCTGGTTAGATACCATATTTCTAAGCTTTTCAGGGCCGACCTCAGTTTTATCTGAATTAAGAAGCAGAAAGTTAGCGGCCATCCAGGTCTTTATGTCTTTAAGACATTCCTGCAGTTTAACTAATTGGTGTGTGTTATCTGGCTTCATGGACAGATAGAGCTGGGTGTCATCTGCATAGCAGTGAAAATTTATGCTATGTCTTCAAATGATACTGCCTAAGGGAAGCATGTATAGTGTAAAGAGAATTGGTCCTAGCACTGAACCCTGTGGAACTCCATAATTAACCTCAGTGTGTGAAGAGGACTCTCCATTTACATGCACAAACTGGAGTCTATTAGATAGATATGATACAAACCACTGCAGCACAGTACCTGTAATACCTACAGCATGTTCTAATCGCTCTAATAGGATATTATGGTCAACAGTATCAAACGCTGCACTAAGGTCTAGCAGGACAAGCACAGAGATGAGTCCACTGTCAGAGGCCATAAGAAGATCATTTGTAACCTTCACTAAAGCTGTTTCTGTGCTGTGATGAGCTCTGAAACCTGACTGAAAATCTTCAAATAAACCATTCCTCTGCAGATGATCTGTTAGCTGTTTGACAACTACTCTTTCAAGGATTTTTGATATGAAAGGAAGGTTGGAGATTGGCCTATAATCAGCTAAGACTGCTGGGTCTAGAGGTGGCTTTTTGAGTAAAGGTTTAACTACAGCCAGCTTGAAGGCCTGTGGTACATAGCCGATTATTAGAGATAGGTTGATCATATTTAAGATCGAAGAATTAATTAATGGCAGGACTTCTTTGAGCAGTTTTGTAGGAATGGGATCTAAAAGACACGTTGATGGTTTGGAGGAAGTAATTATTGAAGTTAACTCAGAAAGATCAATTAGAGAAAAAGAGTCTAACTTAACATCAATGGTACTAAGAGTAGCTGTAGATAATATTACATCTGTGGGATGATTATTGGTAATTTTTTTCTCTAATGATAAAAATTTTATTTGTGAAGAAGTTCATGAAGTCATTACTAGTTAACGTTAAAGGGATGGTTGGCTCAAAAGAGCTCTGACTTTTTGTCAGCCTGGCTACAGTGCTGAAGAGAAACCTGGGGTTGTTCCTATTTTCTTAAATGTGGAAGAAACCTCCAATCAGGCTCAGGGAAGGTTAGCCATCTTTTGTGGGTTGGGGGTGGGAGTGACATTAAAGACCATAAATCTATTTAATATCCAAATCAGGATCGCCAAAATAAAAGAGCACTCTTGAATCTGTGCATATGAAGGGTCATCTAAACAGTCAAAGCTAGCTTAGCCTCTGCTAGCACCCCTTCTTCCCGCATCTTACGCCAACTATTAGAAGCTGTTGTTAGTTTAGCCAGCTAAAGTGTATTGGATGTGTCAGCAGACCATAGCCACTGTGCAAAGATTACACATCTATTTGACCAAAAAAAAAAGAATCATTAACCTGACTCTGTGAACAGCTTGGTTATTTTCAGATACTGGGGCTGATTCGCACATTCTCACCCGCCCACACAGTCACACACTGAGCAGGCATCATATGCTGGTAGAGTCTCACTTGGGCATGAAAAGATCGATCCTATTTTCTGCATCTACTTTAGTGTTTTCACATGGTGCATGTGCGTGGACAATATGTTGCCAGGTTTGTGTCAACATTTCCACTGGGTCCACGGTGTTAATGGCTAGACTGTGAATCGTCGCCACGGCAATGGCCAAATGTGGCCAAACCGGTGATGTACACCAAGGACTCCTTCCAAGAGAAACAGCCAGTGTGTGTGCATGTATTTTGAGGTGTGTTCAAAGTCCTCCGCCCTCCCTTCCTACTGCTTCCTGAGAAGTGAGCAGAAGCATGAGCAGGGCCACTGCCAGATCCTGCTTTCTTTTCTTCACAACGGAGGGCTTTGGCATCACCCAGCACCCTGTTTTCGCTGAATCTCACCAGCACAGCCTCATTTAGCAGAACTGATCCTCACCAGGGCAGCTCCGGAGCTTAATTTAATAATTGTGTAGCTGGTTCTGTGTGGATAGAGAACATACATCACAGTCCACATAATGTTGTCGAGGCAGGGTGGCCTGCAAGACAGGTCTGTCACTGAAAGGTTGCAAGTTCAGTCCAAACCAAAATCCCCCCTTTTTTGCCCCAGAGCAAAGTGAAGTGAAACCAATCATCCATGAAAAAGTGCAAACCACTCAGCAGGAACTTTATTTTTGTGAAAACAGTTTTACTTAATTGCTTTGACAAGGTTTTCACTGTTGTAGCAGCCACTGCTCCACCTACATTTTCCTTTCTTGCAAACATATCCATATGTGGGAATTGACATCCACTGATGTTTGCTTAAATCTTAATTCCCTCAGTGGCCCCAGCTGGCTCGGCCCACTCCAGGAACTAGAGCAGCCGTGCAGCGGGCCACGCTGCCGGAGGGCAGGATCTCGGTGAACAGGAGGGAAAGCTCCTAATTGGCCTGAATGGCTGCAATCAGAGCCAATAAGTGATAAGCACTGGATTGCTCTCCAGATCGGCAGCGATAGCATTGTGCTGTGTGACCCAGCTACGACTGCGCTGTTGACCAAACAGAGAACAGGTGTGCAAGCTCTCTTGTGCTAAGGTGGCCTTCCCAGCAACCCCGAGCAAGCTCCGCCACGGAGGGCCTCACACACCCTGAGCAAACACGCTGAACGCTTGGATTGCTTTGCACTATATGCTTTTATGCTTTGAGGGAAGAAAATCCATCTCTATGTGACAGGCTCGCTCCTGTGTTCTAACTGGATAATTTACAGTATAAAGGAACGCTTTCATAAATGTTGGAACAAAGACACTTTTAACCTGCTTCCTTCACGCCTAATCAAACTGTATTGACTTTAGTGATAGGGGGCTGGTTACAATACTGAATGGAGTCAAGAGTAATCCATTACTGCTCCGATTGTTTATGGATCAAACAACTGAGTGGCGGCTATCACGTTTTCATCTTTCCTGCAACTTCTCTCAGTACTGATTGCAAATCCCTTCCAACCGCACAACCCTTGAAGCAAATGATTCTATTTCACAAATATATACTGTAAATGTCTGGCTCAGACGGCTGATCTTTGTTTTGATTAGGGGCCATAAGTGTATAAATATGCCTATAACTTTCTTGGCATGCAAAATCTCTGACATTAATGACTTCCAGATGGCAAAGGACCAACGGAGGAATGTTAATATATTCGAATTTAGTATTATAAACAAAGGAAGGGAAATAGGAAAAAGAATAAGCACTGCTTTCAAAACAAGCTATTTTTCAGTGGTTTTTCCTTTTGGGCTCCATATTCTTTGTTTGCTTAAACACATAGCATCTTTCCTCATAAGTCTCTGTGTTTGGTATTAGTGATTTTAATGTTGTGTTTAATAAAGATTTATTCATATAAATAGATATTCCTTATAAAAGCTGTTGTAACTCGACAGCATTAAATTTGTTTTGTGTACATGCCATGTGCGCTGTAATCTCAGAATGTGCTGTTTACATCTGAATTTGACTAAGAGGAACTTATTCAATGGGAGAGGAAAGGGGGTCTGGAAGAGGGGAATCGCATCCTGTGCCGGAGCACTGCACTCTGTTTCCAAACCCTGCCAAAGTGATGGGTGTGCTGGGATAATGAGGGGGGTTAGTATCAGAGGGTGAAAGCATTTGGGGATAAGCCATTGCTAATGACAAGGAAGTCCGAGGTGACTTTGATCTGCACGGGTTCTTTGGCACATCGAGGAAAAGCTGTATGCTATACCAAGGAGACCCTTAATCTCCTTAAAGATGCGCTTAACATTCCTCCATTCTGGGGACCGAAAAGGAGCGATCCACCTCTGCATCTATCTGTTTTAATGTGTGCCTGCAGGCCTGCGTCCTATTTCGTTGTTGGTTTTTAGGGAAAACCAGAGAGAATATGAGGTCAGCAGAGACTTGTGGGCTTGGTGAATTGGCTACTCAGTTAAATGAAGGCCTCTTGTTGGTCACAGAGTGGAAATGGTTTCCTCTGAGCTCAAACAGGTCTTTTAGGCGGTTTTGGGAAGATTTCCGCATCAATCACAAGCATTCCAAAACTGAAGCTAATCTTAAAGAGGAAATTTTGATTTTATTTTGGATGTTGAAATGTTTTCTTTTTTTCTCTTTCATCATTACTTTTGGCTTTTTCGAGAAAAAAAAAAGAAATCTATTGTGGTTGGAAGGTATTTAAAGATGCAATATTTCCAATCAGACCGAACTGGCCTGAGAGTGACATAAAGCACTGTTCTTTGAGGCGTTTTTGAGAAAGGACAGAGCTGGAAATTACAGCGTCTATGCCAGTCTGCTGACTGCCCGTACCAGCCAAGGAGAAAATCCCAAAACGCAGCAATAAGGACGGAAAATATGGAACGGTCGTTTTCTACCCTGGCTGGACTGGCGCTGTGACGCACCAAACAACTGGAATGAGTTCAGCTCAGTTCGCAGCGGGACATGTTTTCTATCAACACTTTCCCCCTTGTTGTTTTCATGCCTTTCTTCCAATAACACTTTTATTCTCACACTGAGAACGGTTTGGTACAGTACATCCGTGCGTAATAACAGAGACACATCAGAGGGCTCGTCCGGTCAGTCGGATCTTTCAAACCGGTGGACCCTTCTGTCTCCAGCCAGCCGAGGCCTGCGTGTCTGCAGGGGCTTACGCCTGCCTTCATTCCCCCATTCTGCAGCCAAAGCTGACACCCCTCCAGGGCTCGAGGAGAGAGGAATGCACTCCGACCGTCCACCCTCCTCTCCTCTTTCCCTCCAGAGGAGCTGGGATGGAGGCCCCTTTATGGAAAGCGACCAAACCCCAGGCATCAGAACTCTCTGTTTTTTATCCATCTCTTTACCTCCTCACCCTTCACTCTTTTTTTTCTCTCTGTCTCTTCATGCGAGGTCTGTTTGCAGCAGTAGAATACACAGCAGAGTGTAGCTGCAGTCAGGTCCACGGCGAGCTCGGCCGGGGCCCCCGATAAGGGCCGTGTTGGCTGTGAGGGCATGAGAGCACAAACATTACGCCACTGAGTAAACGGACCCTGGGGCCCCACTGCTGAGTGCCTTTGTTATTATGGCTCACATGCAGCCGGGTCAGAGCAGATCGAGAATGCAGCTCATATGGCTGGCTTATCACAAAATCCAATCCGGGTCTTTGTGGTACAGCCTATTCTTGGAAGTGGGAGCATGTTAAGTCTCAGGTTGTTTTTCCTTGCCTTTTTTTTTCGGGTCTCTTTCAGGAATTTGAGTTAAAGCTATTTATAAGCGCAGTTTTGGAAGGGCATTTTAGGATAGCCTCTGTTCCAGATGCCTATCCGACTTGTTTGCTTGACTGCGATAAATGCAATCAATCATTTATGTTGAATATTTGCCTTTGATATTAATGTTTAATTAACAACAAACCTCCATTAATCTCACTGAAAGTAATGTTATCTTGTGCTGCACTGGGGTAAAAAAAACAAACCATCCCATTGCTTCTGGTATTCTGTTGATATCCTTGACTTTTCTCCTTTAAAAGCACAGTAAGTGATATGAAACTTCCTCCTTATGTCACCTCAAATGCCATTTTCTTCCACTTTTCACTTGCAAAATGTTGCTGGAGATTCCAGCACCATCTAGTGACAGAATTAAATCTCTTTTCATTTCTTTAATGTTTGCTGCTTCTTCAGTCTGCGACTCATCGCTGATTCTCCCTTCTGGTTTCCTGGAGGTGCGGGATGGAAGAGAAAAGAGGAGATGGCTTGAGTTATAGCGGGAAGCAGAGACTTAAGCAGTTGTCTAAACACTGTCAGCAGTGTTCCTGAGCTTTAGAAAGCGAGCTCTTCAAGTTGCTGTGTGTTCTGTCTGAGGTGACACACTGGAGGTTCTGGTTCCTGTCCTGGACCCGGTCTTTGGCTTGTAGCTGATGCCTTACTAAGAGTAAGATAGATTCTGATTTACCATCAAAATAAGCAGCTCATTTGAGAAACAAAGCATGAGATTGCCCAAGCAACACTACTCTGGAATTCATGAAGCATGCTCTGTTTCATCCAAATGATGACTTTGCTGGAATTTGCCTTTAAGGATGCAGCGCCAGCGACCCAAGTCATGGGCTCTGTATGCACACGCCAAACACGCAACAGCAGTTTCTTTTCTGCTTCCAGTATTTTACTGGAAGTTCAGATCACTCTGCTGTTCTAGCTTTCTCCCCCCCCCCCCCCCCCCCCCCTCCACCCCCCACCCCTCAGCTCAGTGGCTCGATCCAAACTGACAGAACTGTCTCACCTTGGTAAAAACCAGTGTGCTTAATGAAAGCTGATGACAGATCAGTCATTAGAGCTGCACACAGCAGCTATTTAGTCTCTTAATCTTTCATACACAAGTGACCTTGGGATTCACGTGTATGCAGGTGTGTTTGGACAGTAGGGCTACTGACAGAAGAAATATAAATATGTAAACTTTTCCTTTCCTTTTTTTGCTTTATTCAAACAAAGTGGGCGTTTTATTTGAACTGTAACACTGTTGTACATATTGGGTTGGGGTTTTTTTTTATGAACTATGTATTAAAAATAATGATGATGGTGACGATGAACGCATAAACCCTTATATGACCGGACTCTGAAACATGCCTGTTCTCAGTGGGTCACAATTTGTTAACAAACTCATGCTTGTGTGGGTATAAGAAAGTTAACTGGCCGGCACAATAAGCTATTTCTGGTTCGCAGTGCACAGAGCACCACACTGTTGACTTTCTGTCACTTTAGATGATCATAGGGCAAGTTTTTTTAGTTTTTAGTTTTTTTAAGCTGCAGCTTGCTCTCTGGGGAAATCTTGGAGAGTTTGTGCTTTGGCCCAGCGCTGCCTCTTTACCTCTGTCAAGCTGCAGTTTTTTATTGTTCCTCTTTGTACATTACTCAAATGTCTTCAAGTTAAACACTGCACAGCAAGTGTGAAGTAGACTGGATTAACAGTTGTCACATTCACAAACACACAGAACGCACACACATATTATCCATATGCAATAGTCAGGCAAATGTTCTTTCTGCAGCATCTGTTTTGTCCTGATTTGTGTTGACTTTGTGTTGCTCAGCATCATGCAGATGACAGTATAAGTTCTTGGAGAAGTCTTTTTCCATTTGTTGAGCTGTTCTCATCTTATGTTATTGTGACTGGCAAAGTTGGCTCAAAGTGTGACTGGCCAAAAGAGAAATTACTGGGCGCCACACCCAATGATTTATACTCAAATTCTTTCAGCACTTTTGCACGTTCAGGACATGATCCAAAGTACTTGGAGATGGCTACAAGAGCCACGCACCTGAGACCTGCTGCTTTGTGCCTGTCATTGCAATTGTTTGGATTTTAACTGTGTCCACTGACACTTTTTTGAGTCTGAAAAGCACACTCAGTGCCTCTGTCTGCCATTTCTTATTGATTGAATGTTGGAAATAATGCCCAGCAGCCTACAGTAGATGAGGCACGGCAAAGAAGCGCTTGAAAAGAACAGTGCGACAGTGTTGCACTGTACAGAGCAAAAGAGTAATCACTTGAAGAGAACTCAAGGATGGAATTTTCCTTTTAGGTGTGTGTCCCTATGCACGTCTGTGTAAACACTCATATATCCAGGTACGTATAAAAGTTAAAGCCTACTTGTCCCAACAAGCACATGAGTAAGATGAAAGACAAATTAATACAATCTCTGAATTTATTTAAGCATCCGGGACACTTGAGCTCATCCTGCCTGCTTTGACTACACCTTGTAAAAAGAAAAGACTGTAAGTTGGAACAGTTTTATTTGTCATAAACTGACGCTTTAACAAGACACACTGGGAAGACATCCAGTCTACATACATTCACTTGTAGACCTTCGAAACAATTGTGGCCGAGTTTGCAGTGTCAACATGATACAGCTCGAGTCAACTAGATACACTTGTTATTGTTTCCTGGTAAGAGCGGCGCTGGAGACCGGCCAGTGCTCTTTACAACCTGCACCCAGCATTTGCAAAACAATGTCTCAGCGATCTCTTGTTTTTGCCGCTGACTCCTTCAGGCTCATTAACATGATTAATGGATATCTGAAAAGCTAATGGAAATGCAGTCGGATCCAAGCATAGCATTGGATTTCCACGGCTTTTTAATTTCTCATCACTCATTCTTGTAATGGCTCCGACTGTCCTTCAGGGAACAATAGGAAGTTAAAGGTTTTCTCAATGAGTCTTCTTTACTTTTTAAGGAATGCAAAACTCTCTCCAAAAACACCTGAGCCTGGGCGTATCTGTGCTGCTTTACTTCTGGGAAAGGGGCAGTGGGGCATTCAGTGTGCACTCTCTTGTCTCATACCAGAGAAAATACCAGGGAAAGTATTACTGACCTTATCGCCCCTGCCCCCATGTTTCTTTTTCTCAATGGGGAATTTCATTTACCGGGGAAGTGATCCGTTTTGTCTGAGCATAAATTGCAGATAATTGTGCCATTTGGACGCCAAACAGTGGGTCACTAGACGAACAGGCCGGGTGAAAGTGGATGCCTGGGAGTTCACGGTTGGCTGAAGCTAAATGCATGGATACATGTGCATGTGTGGCTGCATGTTTTCACTTCTTGTATGCAATATATGTGTGTGTGTGTGTGTCAGAGAAAGCGCTCCTCCAAGTTATTGCTTCCTCCATTCACAGTGGCTTTAAAAGCAGGCTCGTTGGGAAGTATAATTTCAACTGTATGTACATGTCCTCTACAGTAACAGCCACCATGTTTGCTCTGGCAGCACTCGGCAAGCAGACTGTGTGAAAGGGGCTCGGGTCCAGCGCTGCGGGGCCCGTGTTTTATTTTCTTACCGTATCTCACTTCACCTCACCCTGCCAAGAGATATGAGAAAAAATCAGAATGCACTGAGATATCTGCAAGGTGTGGCAATATCGAAGCATTTTTCCCACCCCAGCGTCCAACTCCTTCTCTCACAAATCCCCGGCAACGACAAAAAGCAAACTCTGCTCTCACCCTTCTCCACGTCTCGCTCCTTCTCTCATTCTGCGACGCAGCCGCTGACACAAGTACGCCATTGGGTAAAGGGTGAACCAGTGCAATGTTGTTTCACCTAAGGTGAGATCTCGTCCCTGCACAAGCTCAGTCAGGTGCAGTTGTTGGAGGTTGGGGCTGGTGGAGGGGGGGTGAGGATAAGTGGTGCCCTAAGTCAGCACAAAGGAGCCTAAGCTTTTGACTGACAGCTTTTTAAAGCATGGCTCCTGGAGCTGGTCCAGGTGTTAGAGAGCTACACACACACACACACACAAACACACACACACGCGCGCACACACACACACACACACACACACACACACACACACACACAAGCAGCCCAGCCAGGTTCTTTGGAATGATTTACTACTCATAATATAGTCGTCTGTAGTAAGACAGCTTCCCATGAAAATACCTTAAACTGTGAATTATGTTCAGCTCCGTCGGTGATTGTTGTCCAAAAAATATTTAAAAACAAGACTGAGTCAGTCTTATAATCCACTATATCAGCCACACATAATCCTCTTGCTGCCATAAACTACTGTTCCAAATGGCAGGTAAACAGTTAGCTTTGTTGTTTTCTCAGCAAAGGTACACACTATTACTGAAGAAGGTGGAATTAATACAACTACGAAGATAAGCTGTATCAATGGGACTGTCTTTAGTCCTTGCTGATTGCCTCCCAAATGAGAGCCAGGACCATCTTTCTTCCTGAATACATCAGAATCAGTTGCAGGCCCTCCGCTCTGTCCTGGAGCAGCTTCGGCAGATCACTTCCTGTCAGCGCTGGCAACAGGAAATCAACGCAGGCACGGAGGCATGCATCAGCCCAGGCAGACATCTGCTTAACCACCACAGATGAGTGTGTTTTGGTCCAGTCAGAAGGTCTGAGAAACAATCCCCGAGAGGCAAACTACATACCCTCTGTCTCCTCCACTCATGTCAACTTTTTGCATGTGAGCTAAACCTGCAGGGAACCCTGTAACGTAGCACTGATTCATAGCTCTGGTAGTTTTCATCGACACTTTTTGGCATCGTGCATCTAATCAGACAACAGAGGTGAGCTAGTCCCTCTCTCACAAGCCGAGACTCTTGCCACTGGATGCTCCACCACATCTCACAATGAATTTTCTGACGGAGCACCACGGAGCAAATCCTTTTGGTAGGAAGTCAAAGTTGCAGTTTTGCTCTTAGCTCTTGGAGGAGAAATACTCTAACAAGTCTGGGGTGTTTTCCTAATAAATATCTGATTAAATCAAAAGAAGTGCAACCTGCATTTTTTTCCGGAATTTCCACCTGCCTCTGTTTTCACTCCTGAACAAATATATTAAACCATCGACACAACGAGGGCCGTGGATGCGGTGAAATGATGAATTGTGGTTGACACATGACATACGACTAACGGGAGACTTCGGCTTGTGTTTCCTTTCCAGACCAAGAGTCCTTACATGCATGTATCTAATTACTGTAAATATTTATGTCCCCGCTCTTTTGAATGGATGCCCACTCTACCGGAAGAGAGGAAACAGAGACAGGAGGGGCCCTGCAAATGGATTGTTGCATTCTTTGGAATTAATCTCACCTCTCTCGTGTGTTTCCCATCACAAAGGATTCTGTCTGGATTCTCATGAGAGAATCAGAGAGTTAATCTTTACGGTTTAGCGGCGCTCCATATGGAAAAATTATCTGCTGATCTCGACCTGTGCTGACAGGCAGCGTTATAAAACATTTCGACTTGACGCTCGCCTCCCACTCTCCGGCGGTTTATCCGGTTGGTTGCCTAGCTGGCCGGTTCCCCCTTTGCCAGACCCTTTTGCTCTTTGGTGTTTGACTTTAGCCATGATGTTTGGATTTGGAGCTTCGCTTTAGTGTGGGTTTTGAGGGGGGCTCTGCTCTGAACAACAATACCACTAAAACAACAACACAGCTCTGGGGATTCTGACACTGCCGGTTCCACAGTAATCCCCCAAAAAAGCAACAACAGAAAAACCCAACAGGAATCAAACAGATTTTTCCACTGTTTGGTCCCCCCCCTCCCTCTACTACAATTTTCCCCTGAAAAGGTTTGTTTAGTGCTTCGGGTTTTTATTAGCATTAACCAGCACTGTGGGGTAGCAGATTTGGCAAGGAGCGCCGAGTGCCAACGAGCTTGTCAGATGGTCCGTGTTCTGCAGGGGGTAAAGAGTTTCTAGTATAAACCACGAGGGCTTCGCAGACGCATAAATACACAAAAGCATGCCTGAGTCTATAAACACGCACTTTCTCAGCCTTCTCTCTCACACACAGGCGCACATACACAGCCTCAGTGTCTCTTCTGCTTGTTGGGGGTGGATGTCATGAGCGCTCTGGCTGCCAAAGGAAATCACTCTTGTATTTATATATGTGAGCACAACTATTATTACAGGGGATGTTTTAAACAGAAGAAAATAGGGGTAATGAATGAGACTCATACATTCCTCAATTCCAGTGTTTTGTTTTGTTTTTTCGCTCCCCGCCTGCTCACCCCTCCTCTTTAAAACAATGAGACATTGTCGCTAGAGAGATGAAATCCATTTTCAACAGCCTGCTGCTGGTGCTGCCGCATTTTTCCTTTCTTCGCCCGGCTCTCCCTGTGTTATTTCTGCACTCACTTTTTCCTTATTTGTCGTGTTATTTAGGTGAGCTCACCCTGGTCACGCTGGGCAGCTTCAGAATGGAAGGTTCCCCTTACCGGGGGGGGGGGGGGGGGGGGGTTCATTGCGGCAGGTCGAAGAAGGCATATGCGCACGACCCACAGTCCTGCACAGAGGGCCCTTTGTGCACATCCCCAAGTTTGTAACACCTCCACTCTTCTCTCTTTACGCCATTCCCTTTCTTTGCAGCTGCTGCCAATCCTGCCCACTGACACTTTCATGTACACACACACACATATATATAAACACACATCTAACTGTTGCCCCCCTTTTTTTTATTGTAGGCAGGGATCACTCATTTTTTCCAGGGAGGAGAAACATGTCGTGAACTCTGCGGCTCTAAGCCCAGGGCTCTGGCAGGGGCTGTCTGTGATGGAGTCACAAATTCAAACCGGGTCCCCCAGGTCTGGAACATCTTGCTGCTGTGTCTCTTGCATATGTGGGAATAGTGCACAGATGTTCGGATGTATTTTAATGCTTTGGTGTTCTTGCGAGTCGTGGTATCGATTTTCTCCCTTTGCCCACTGATGTATTAAAGTCTAAGGTAAATTAAATGTACCTTTAGGCCTCCATTAGGTATCTCTTCCTGTGTTTTCTGGTTCTACTTTCATACTTCTGTTTCTGTTTTTTCACTTCATTGCGAAGATGTCATAGTCCTGGGTCTTTGACCCAGTTTTTTGATTTTTTTGTGCTTCAGTCTGGATTTGGGAGATGTTCGTATTTCATTTCTGTTTTTGTTGTCTTGAGTTTTGTACTTTCTTTTGAACCTCAGTCTGGTTATCCCAGCCCCTGTGTCAAGCCCACAAACTCAGTCTGTCTCTCTGTGTGTGTTTCCTGTTTTATTTTGTTAGTCTAATGCATCATGTGTTGCATGTTCAGTTTTGGATTCTGTCCAGCGAGTCCTGCATTGGGTCCACTCTCTGTCTTCCACATGCCCGTTTCCTGACAGATGCTTCATTTATCTGAATGATGTTGGCAAAGAAACCAAAGAAATATTATCTGCTGCACTGAGATAATGTGTTTCTTTTTTCTTTTTTCCAAGCAGCTTAACACGGTTTGATTCAACAATCTATTTTAGTGTATAATGGGCATAAATAGCATTTCACTAGCTTGGACCGCATCTTAAGTTAGAGTTTATGATGGTAGATGAGGGATTGTGAACTGGTACTACAGTTTGGGGAAGGCCTCAGAGGGGACTGGTAGTGGCTCCCAGGCTGTGCCGATCCCCAAAGAAGGCATCTCCTAGAAGAAGTGATGATTGAGTATGATGAAGGTCTTGGAAATTGTTGGAGCACAGAGAGGAATTCAGAGGAATGGGTAGGGTAGACCAGATTGTCAAGCAGCGAGAATGGCTGCTGGAAGGTTCCCCAGGGGGGCCAGCGGCATTCGGTCTGTCTGGATGTTGGGATTCTTGGACTGCCTGTAAGTGAGCCAATGAAGATAGGCTGAGATCTTGGTCTGATGGCCTGATGGACAAATGGCCCATGATGAGCCAGCTAGACAGGTAAGTAGTAACTTTGCTCTTTTAGGAAACACAGACTTGTTTAATGTCGTTGAGTGTCTGTAGTGCAGAAGGCATATATAGACAAGGAGTGTATGAGGTGTGGTCCCACTCCTGAAATTCAGATAAATTATATCCACTAAAGGATCTTGTGGCACTCGCTGGCTCAACTAGAATTTTCTTTTCTAATTGTGAAATCATTCCTTTTGTCATCACGTTTTGATCCACTCAGTGCAATAAGATTCATGGAGTCTATTTTTATAGCATTCAGCTGGCAGTCAAAAGATCCAGGAGGAGGCTATTTGGAACTAATATGCTTTCAGCGTGCTTGGCTGGAGAAGGACTTCAGTGTAAATGCTCTAAGAGGCCAACAGCCTGCGGCCAGTGAGCAACCTCCATAGGTAGGAATGTGGTAGCTGTTTGTGGTACCACCATCTTTTAATACATCCGTGGTTTGTCTTGATTAGTGTTTATGTTTAGTCGATCTCCAAATACATACAGTATTCCTGTTTACATCTTGCTTCTGCTCTGGTTTATCCTTTTTTTTTTTCTGTAGAAGAAGCATCAGATAAAAGTAGCCTCTTTTTGCTTTTGGAGGCTGTTGGAGGAGAGTTACAGCAGCAACAACATGCAACCCTGTTGCAATTACCATTTTTTGGTTTTCACCAATGTCACAAAAATGCACACTGGTTCAAACGTCCTTTTTACGCCCATATTTTATGTCACCACACACAAAATGTTTCATTTCCTGCTCGGAATTGCTTGTGGTTACATTAAATATAACAAACACAGGGCTAAAGGCTGGTGGAGGTTATATTTATATCCAGCTGATAATACAGTACTCCAACTGGGTTTCCTTACTTTTTCCCTTTATTTTTTTAATGATTGCATTTACTTTCTTTGTAATTCCTTCCTGTTCCTTTTTAGATTTTTTTTTTTTTTTTTTTTTACAATTTAAACACCTTCTTTTCTTTTTTTTGCAAACTTTGATAATACACCCGGAAACAACTATGTTTTTAAGTAACAACACACATGTGCACAGTAAGACATTTCCATTATAAATAACAGTAAAGTACTTTGATAGACTGATGATCTGTCCAGGATGTATCCTGCCTCTTGTTCTGTGTCAGCAGGGATAATCTCCAGCATCCTTGCAACCCTGAACTGGATAACTTCATCCATCTATCCATTCATGGATAAAAGTAAAGTACTGACAGCTAATTGATTGTCATTTTATGCTCTACCTGATGGATGCTCCATCAACAGTTTTTTGATGGAAAAATGTTCATGGTACTGTGATGTACAGAATCCAGGCTTCACAGTAAAACACTATTAGCTGTTTATTTTTAATTACATGCAATATGGATGGTGTACACTGAACTCTATGTACTCCACATAAACTTTTTATTAGTTTAAAACGACACAGTTCCATATCTTTGTTCATGTATCATTAATTAATATATTTTGGGGCTCAAGCCTCCACCTCCTTGCATCTAAGGTTATGAGAATGTGTGCAACATCTTTAACAGACGTCCTTAATGATTGCGGACCCGACCTGATTAATTGCCCCAGGACTCCACATCATGGTGGTTTATTGTTCACCCTGACTGTTCTCAGTCACGCAAACACTGGAAACTACATTACACATTCACAACAATCAAAGTATAAACACAGAAACCCAAATAAGCATCAACATCAACATGTCTAAATTAGTGATTTGAATGTTAAAAATTATATTCCTCTGAATCGTACTGCTTCAAAAAAGGAAAAAATATATAAATGCTGTAAAAAATATACAGTAAATTACTGTTAATGAACATTAATCATACAGAATGATACAATACCGTAAAAATGTCTTTATTTCTACAGCAGTTGTCATCACACTTTAAAGTAGTTTCAGTTTTAAGATCCCTTTTCCTTTACGATAAAAAAATACACATTCTTTAAACTTTAAACTAAACAGCTTCGCATTTTCCCCACATGCCTAGTCATAATACCACTCAGTTTTAATGAAAGCAGATTCAATTTCACCACCACAAAAATCAATATTTACACCTTTCATCCAAGTCTCTCCAAGTGTGCCCCGTTTGTTTAGTAACTGAAAAGTTAAAAAAAAAAAATTGCTAAAAGCCGATTGGCAAATGTTTTCAAAGTTGTGCAACATATATGAGAAATGTTGATTTGAGGAAGGAGAGAAAAAAAAGATTTATGAAGCGCTCCCTAAATGTCAGTGTGGGTTTCAAGTTACTTCTATGGTGCAGTGTAGATTTATATTTAATAACCTTCAGGTGTTGGCTGCCTTGGATTTGGGTTGAGGATGGCAGGAGGGGGTTGAGGGGGGTTGAGGTGCTTGCGGGGAGTTGAGTGGGTGACTATTTCACGCACACACATGCTCACTTAGACATGCACATACGTGCACTCGCACTCACATATTCTGCTCTCAGCTCATTTTTGCTGTCAGGGTCTATACTGACGCTTCAATTTGCACGGCTGCCTTGCGTCTGGAAAAACAGAGCTACCTTTGTACCCACGTTTCAAATGGTTTCATGTGGCCGCCTGCAATGCCCATATTACTGCACAGTCTGTCGGGGGTAAGCAGAGACAAATGGAAAAGCTAATGTACGACTAATAAGCAAAGGAGGGGAGGAATGTGCAGGAGAGGTCAGAGGGGAGATTGACAGCAGCTATTAACAGCACTCCCTACGTCTCCTTCCATCTTGTGTTTTATGTGAGTGACGGGCACTTGCATACATAGGACTATGAAACAAAGGTCACAGTGTATATATAAGGTGTGTGCAGCCCCCCACCCCTCGACTCACCCTACCATGTTTGTATGGGAAGCCAGTAGTATAGAGAGAGAGTTGAGTTGATCTTAAGACCATTATAAGCTACATGACAGCAGCATCACTGGGGTGTTTGGCACCTATACAAAGATGTATTTTTCCACCAGTCATTTTCCACATCCAGTGGTATCTGTCTAGTCTTGTTCTTGTACTAGACACCCCCATCACATACACCTTTTTTCTGCCTCAAACCCCTCGTAGAGCCTCTCACTCGTAAGCTGATTGTAAATCAACATAGCGAGCGTTTTCCCCCAATGCCTGAAACCCGTTGACAGGGTGGACTAAACATGCAACTGTGGCATGTCTGTAGAGTATGCATAAGAGTGAAATGAATACATATGAAATTCAAGAGCAAAGAACGTGCACGCCTGTGGCTGTACAGGCTCCTGGCTTCTCAGTTGAATAAGAGGCTCTGTTCATGAGAAGATCCACCTGTACTTACACAGAAAGTCTCTCGCTTAAGCAAAATGTCTCTCATTCTAGTTTTCTCACACTTCTGTCTTTTGTCTGTGTTTCAAACTAAACATCAGTTTACTTAAAGCCATGGGGCCTGAAGTGGGCCACCCAAGCAGGAGGTCTTTAAGTTTCCAAAGCTCCAAGTGAGACAAATTAAATGTAGTCTCTACTGTTAAAACACTAAATTGAAGAAAACAACTTAATTGTGTCTCTGCTGTGTTTGCTAAGCATAATCTCGGTAGCTTCTGTATTCAAGGAAGGGCACAAGAATCTGTTTTGTCGCTATTACAGTGCAGAGGTTGAATGTAGATTTTTAAAGACTGCACGTTTTTGCTGAGAGGAACAGGGAGGCACGGTGCTCATTTACTTTCTAGGTTTCTATTAGCAGTGAGGTAACGATAGGTTGGGTAGTGACAGTTGCAGGCGTTTGTACACAAGGTCACACCACAGGGGTGAAAGAATAGGCTGTTGATTCGATTGGTTCATCCTGTGGTGGTGTTATTGTATGTTGTGTAAAATGGCACAAGTGGCTCTCTTTCAGCAGACACACGCTGGAGGGCCCTGGCTTTCTCCTCAGCACAATGGCCAACAATTCCCTGGGCATTTCTCAGGTGGATCACCTTACCCATACAGCCAGTCACTCAGCTGAGGACTCAGCTAGCAGATTTAACCTGCTCCAGTCGCACTGAGATACTAGTCTTCAAAAAAAACAAAAGCCCATTTTGAAAACACGTCTGAGTGACGCTGCACTACTTGTAAATTGGTGTTTAAGTTGATATAAAGACTGGAAAACCCCAATCTGGAATACGTGCATCTACATGCTAGCAATTAGGAAACACAAATCCACCCTTATCCATGGAAGCTGAGCATCCAAAGGAAAACTGTACACTGTCACCCAAGAGGTGTTTTGCGCTCCACCATCCAATTGTGGGCTTTCCCTCCCGGCCAGCTCACTGAATGACTGCTGAGCTGAAATCTCGAATTCCTACAGAAGATTGAAACATGATGCTTTCCCAAGACAACGGCAATCTAACACCACACATAGCTCTTACATACACTCCTTATCAGGTTACTCCTCTGGTTTCTGCAAACAGTTGCACAAACAAACGCCTAAATGGGACAGTCTCACACGCGCATGCTCTTGACAATTAGGTCGGAATGCGGCCTTTTGACCCGGTGGCAGACAAATGCATTCGATACAAGCGCTGCTTTTTTCATCACATCAACCTAGAAAATGTTTGGAATAATTATGCTTGATTCTGACAGACCATGCCTATTTAAGCGCTTAGCCTCTGCCTTACCTTTATTGGTTTAACATCAGGTCCAGCCAAGCACATGGACTTGTATCCTATAATAAACGTCATTTTTAGAGGATTTTATTGGCCTAGTGTGTCTAGTTTGGACTGATTCATGTCACTTCTTCAAAGCTCACAGATGTATTCCCCATCGACAGACAAAGATAATTATCTGCAGATCTGTACGAGCTGAAGTGTCAGAGGCTCTGCCAGCTGGGATTTAAAGCTCACTGGCACTGATAAAAGATAGAGATAGAAATAAAAGGAACAAAAAATATGGTGGGTCTCTGAAAAACAAAACTAAAAAAGACTTTCTAGCTAATTTTTTAAGCCACTGAACAGAATTACATCGAGAGTTCAACCCCGCTTCATGTCTTTCTGTTAAGCAACTAGCCTGTTTGCTCTACCAATATATTCAACAGAGTGTGATCTATAACAGTGGGATCAATGCTCCTATTTCATTCTCAGTTCTTGCACATATGCTAGCAGCTCTGAGATACAGCACCAAACTCTCGGCCTCTGGAAGCACAGCCACCTCGAGGAGCTTTATATTGTAAGGAAAAACCCAGCAATAACACAGAAAAACCCCAATAATCACATGATCCCCTATGACAGTGGGAAGGAAAAAATTCCCTTCTAATGGGAAAACAACTCCAGCAGAATCAGGCTGCCATATTCCATGACTGGTTAGAGGTGAGGCGAAGACAGAATAAAAGACACACTGTGGAGGAGAGCCTGGGATTAATAATAACTAATGGTTAAATGCAGAGCGGTGTATAAACACAAAGAGTGAAAAGAGGTAAGTGAAGAAGAAACACTGAGTGCATCATGGGAAGCTCCCTACAGCCTAGGCCTACTGTAGCATAACTAAAGGAGGGTTCAGGAACTCCTCATTTACATAAACAAACTGATGTTTATTAGACAGATAAGATTTAAACCACCTCTAATACCTACCGTGTGTTCTAATCTCTGTATTGTGGTCAGCGGTATTGAATGCTGCACTGAGGTCTGGCAGGAACTTCAGTGCAGGGTTACTTCCATTTCATTCCCCAATAAAAGCATCCTACTAGCATATCTGCACCTTAGTTTAAAACACTGGTGACTCAGTCAAAATCATTTATAAAATAAATGTTTACAGAGTCACTTTACTGCTTAACACTTTCACAGTCTGTGATTCTAATCAACATCTATGAACATTTGTCCAAATTGTATATTCAGTATTATAATATTTATTACACTATATCGCTGAAAAAAGGGCTGAGTATTTTAAAGTGAAAACAACTGGTATACCAATGGAAAGAAAGAGGATTAAAGTTCAGATACCCCACCATGTGGACTAGTTTAGAGAAAAGAGGAGGTATTTCCTTCAAAGTCACACATCACATCATCCAGCACAGCCGATTTATTAGCAGCCTGAACTGGCATAAAAACCTCAAAGACAATGCGATCAATCACACTGTATGTGTTGCTTGATGTGACTCAACATAAGTGAATGGGCAATATGTGTATGTGCAAATGTCATAGTATTAGTGAAAAGCAGAATAAGGTTGTTTCTGTAAAGTGCAGTCAATTTATTGTACTGTTAAATCTTAAGCTCAGTTTGAGTATAAAAGAAAATATTTATATCTATTTAAAAATAAAAGAAGCTGTAAAAAGTTGCTATTAATCCCTAAAAACTTTGTGTTTTCAGCAGAAAACTGGCAACAAAGCCTGAATGCCCCTACCTATGTCTGTCTATGTTTGTTTTTAATTAATATTTCACTGAACAGCTCTGATGAAACGTCTGCCTCTGCCAAGTGTGTGTCTCCTCTGCTGACAGAAACATCCACAGAGGCTGACAGGTTTGGGTTTTTTTAGACTCATACAGATGTGTGAGCTATCTCATCAAATTATTTTCCAACCCTTTGTATTTCCCAGTAACAGACCAGGGTGGATGCAGGCACAAATAACCATTACATCCAGGTAACAACGTAGTTGGATGAAGTCAGAGTTTTAGTAAGTGTGTAACAGTGAGTGGTCCTCAGATACGTGAGTGTGTGTGTGTTGTTTGTCGGTGAGACAGACAAAACTGATGAGACAGGGGAAAGAAGAGATTACAGCACATCAGCGAGATTTACAGTTCCTAAATGTTTTGGATGTCTCCAAACACTCCTGAGCTGATGTATTTGAACAAGCAGGGATTTGGACTGATACCTGATTCTGTCTGGAGTCTGCTTGAGCACTCCAATTCACCTCATCACTCCATCCCACAGGGCACAGAGCCCATTTACCTTTGAACTCCAGAGAACCCCTCCAGCCCCCCTAGAGTGACTCCTGACAGCCTTGCAGCCTATCGTTGCCAACCAGGTGCAAACCCCCCCCTCACCTCGTATTTAAATGTGCAGCTGAGGCCAAATGCAACTTTGGTGTCTGCTTGAACCTAGCCAGAAGGTGGACGGAGATAAGATAGAGCTCTGCGAGGTGATAGACCACTAGTAGAGGCAAAGATTCAAGCAAAGGGAAGAGCGCATTAGACAGAAAATAAATGAAACAGGAGGAAGTGAAGGAGGCTGGAAAAGGTGTAGGGAATAAAAAGGACAGAGCATTAGTCACAGGGAAACTTTAGCTCCCTTTGTGGCTGAGGGAAGAGAAGATTTCTCATCAGCAGCTGACTGATTTAGTTGGAGCAGACTACAGAAACACTATACATGCCAGACAAGCCATTTGTCCATCTCCTTTCCTTTCCTTTTCTAAAACAGCCTCCACCCAAAAGATCAGCACAGGGCAACGGACATGTTTATTCCTCTGCTGCGCTGACAGCATGAGACATCATGCTTTTTTTTTTTGTATAAAACAACCGTTTACTTGAACTTGAAGGATGAACTGATTTGATTTGGGAGGTCAAAGCTCAAGGTCATGGTCACATAAAGCCTCTTATTCTCAGGCAAGTATTTCGTTACACTTGGCACAAACGTACAGTTACAGCAGAAATTGACCAGGATTTGGTCAAATGTCAAGGTCACCTGACACAAGACATTTTTGGCTATAACTTAAGAATTCTTCTGGTAATCACAAGACAATTTCAAGTGCTTCACCCAAAGCTGAACTCTAGAAAATGTTGAAGATAAAATCAGGTCCAGCCATTTCTCAAAGTTACAGAACAAGAGAAGTTTCTCCGTGTGAGGCGTGTTGTCCCTGCTGGAAGTAGGTATAAGACACATGATGTCCACCTGTGTTCTCTGGACAGTTTTATCAGAGCTAGAAGGGTCACTAAAATTATATTACACTTAAAGCAACGTTCATCAGTTTGCACACTAATGCAAGCTTTTGGGGCTCAGCGACTTGCCCAAGAACATCTCCACATGGTGACTGGAGGACGCAGTAACTGACAACCTCTTCAGCCACAGTCACGCTTCGTATTTAGGTCTGCAGGGCATGTGTGAAAATGGCTGAGAGCACGATCATGGTCTATGGCAGTTTAAATAAACAGTCATTTTACTATTTAACTAATTATGCCGGCCTTAAACTGTGTCAGACGTTCACAGGTGGATCAGTTATACTGTCTATTTATGTCTTCATATAGTGCTTATGTTTTATTTACAGACTCGCCCCACTGGGTTTCTTTGCTCTTCTATTTTGCTTACCTTTTGTGTAATAGTGACATAAATGCAAGGATGTGCTGCATTTGTGTTTGTTTGAACAGAATTCTTTAATTTATGGGCATTAATGTTCAAATTGAGTGCCGCCTTTTCTCTCACACTCGCTCTCTGTCCTCTTTAGGCTGTCTGAAACACCTCGTCACAGTCTCTCACAATCTCAGGGTGCTAGATTGGTGTGAAATGTGAATCTTGTGCCGTGCGCGATTTTCCCCTTGAGTTTCGTCACTTGACCATAAAGGCCACTCCTGTTACCGCAGAGTGACACACACGGATTTAGCCTTCATATCGGACAAGACTCGCGCGTTACGCCCAGATTTTCATCAGTTTGTTACAATTATGTTTGACAAAGACGATCATAATCCGATAATGTCGGCTGTAGTGTGTACTGTAGGTTACATCTGCAGCTATTTACCTCCCCTCATAGTGAATAACTGCTAATAATTTTTGATTCCTTTCATAACACAATTGGGAGTGTGTGAAAAAGATTGAAAAAAATCTCTCTTTGAAGTGATAATAGCTTTGCAGCATGCAGGTTCTGACAGAGTGCATTTTTTGATGTGGCATCGCTGTGTATTCTGTGGTTTTCTTGTCTGATACAGTGTCAAGTTTGCTTGTGAGAACAGCATCCCCGTGATTATTATCTGCAATTGAAATAAGCTGACACTTAACCAAGCCAGAGGTCAAGTACAGTGCATCATTAATATTATGCCATGTATAATCGCACTGGTTGATTTTTGTGCTTTTTAAAAATGAAATCTGTTTTTAACTTTTACACCTAAGCTGTTTTTTACACAGTGTTAGGAGGATGAGGCTGGGATGTTGTTCTGTCTGAAGCAAGATGATAACATGAACAATAACATGACACAAAATATATAAAATCAAATGTTTATGTGTTCAAACACTTAATCTTTAAGCAACATGTCCTCAGTATAAGCTGAATATGTATCAATCAAGTAAGATTTCATTCACTTTAACTTTTTACATTGTATTTATGTAACGGAAATTCGCAAATAAATCAGCTAAAGTCAGTATTTTTGGGCTGGTTTTTTTTTTTTTTTTTTTTGTTATTGCTTCAGTTGGCTATAATCTGTACTATTCTCACAAATGGGCATCACACAGACCTTTTTTTTTTTACAATTTAAAAATTCCTTGTCAGCTTCATTTGTGCTCTCACATGCACCGTGCAACCGTATACAAGCTGTAATCAACAGATGGGTGATTAAAGGATCGGACAAACGATCTGGATGGCTCCACCTATTTAAAAACTAATCTACCTGTTGGAATCTGGGTGGTATACAGAGGATTAAAAATGCCAATTTATCTTATCCAAAACACTCAAAAACCCCACACATAGACACACAGAACAAAAAAGGGGTGTTTATGCTAAGCTAATATAACCAGCTGCTTGGGTAAGCTTCATAGCTCACTTACAGACGTGAGAGTTAAAGAGCTATTTTGCTAAAGCCTGCAGTCAGGAAAGCAAGCAAGTGGATAGACTGTATGTACTCATGACTTTGGTAACAGGACCCTATATGTTACCCACACAACATTTCAGTGACAATTAAATGGATTCTGCCTTCAATTCCTCTAAATGTGTCTCACCCCCTTAAACACTTTTAATCAGTGGGAAAGAGCCAGCGCTGCTGTTCTAGGTGAGTGTTTGCTGCCGACTGCATGTATAGTCTTGCAGGATGACTTCATGCCATCGCTGGGTGTTTTCATTAAGCCTGGGCGCTGGCAAGCCTCGTGGGCTTTTTCAGATTGTCTCTGCTTTTAAACTTGCTGGCAGATCTCAAACTGCCAAGAGAGAAAAAGAGAGGCGCTCTCAGGAAGACACACTAGCTGCGGGCAGAATTATAGATAACAAATAAACCACTTGGAGGAGCTTCAGTCAAGTTGTTCTTTTTTTAGCAGTGTCCCAGCCTGTCAGACTTATTATCCCACCCTGTAGTAGATGTGTGCAGCAACTGTTCAGTGTTAAGCTTTTCTGTTTGTCCTCCAACAAGTTGGAACACCTCAGTGTGATGAGTGTGTGTGTGTCTTTTGGGTGCTAACCGTGGTTATTCAGAGAAGTTGAGTAAGTGAGTTTCTCCTAAGCTGTGGCAATGAGCAGGTGTGAAGCTGAATACTTTACACTGACTATTTGGCTAATCTTCTACTCTACCCAGGGGCTGAAGAAGCGCTTTTATAGTGACAAATAAATCCAACCGTTTAAGAAGGTGTTATAATGTCATGACTCATGCTAATGCTAGGCCAGAAGTTATCTTTTATTAGTTTTCCAGAATTTAAAATAGAGAACATATACTCCAACACTACATTTTTGGTTTTGCAGCATTTTTTTTTTTAGATTTCTAATTGGAGAGTAATTGGTGGTTTTAAAAAAGCCCTGTAACCCCCGAGCTAACTAATAAAGGAAAACTGGAAAGATCACCATGCTCTGACATTATCATTTCTGCCCCGGTAGCTGGAAAAATATTAAACACTGCATCTTAAATTCAACTTTTAAAGGTTTGTTTTGATGAAGTGACACTTTTTCATGTAAGGCCACAGAGGCAGGAGTCTTTGCTGGTTTAAGTGGCCCATATGACCTTCCTTCCCTTTCTTCCTCACACAGCTACACAGTGAAGTAACCCAACTTTTCCTGGCTTCATCCCCAGGTGACAGTGGTCTGCTTTTTCTGTATCCATGCCTTTCCTTCCCTCGTCTGTTATTAACATCATCCACTTACCTTTAACTGACATCGAGTGGCATACATATCATTTAGATCACCTGGCATAAGTGTACGTGCGACATGTCTGGGTGCCTGACATCAGCAGTGTGTGCGGATGTGGACATGGCCAAGCTGTAAGTGCAGTTTGGCACAGCCCTGCCAAAAATCAGTCTTCTAGTTCTGCTATTTTCCATCATGTTAAATAAGCACGGGTAATCACCACCTCATCCATGTCCACTGCAGCACAGCCTAGACTGCCACAGGTTTCTGTGTTTTTTTATTGGAGATTTCTGACTTATCCTAAAGCTAAATAATAAACATTGCGAAACCCCTGGGCCTCTGTGTTCAAGTCAATAACCCAGCGGAGAGAATCTAGACTACTTTCAGGAGTGCGAGTGATGATTTAAATTCACACACAACGCTGTTCTCAATTATCGCAGCTTGTTTGGAGCATCCTCACATCGCAGGCAGACATAAATCATGTCCCATATAACAAAGTCTGCATGTATTTTGCGGGATCAGTAAAAGTTTCATTTACCAGCTTTGGTCTTCATGTGGATAGGCCCTCCTCTTGGTATACCAAAGCTCCTGCGGCAGATCTGCTGCTTGCAAATGAAAGACTTCCAATGTGGGTTAACTAGAAACATCAGGGTTCTGGTAAAGAAGCATGAAGAGGCTGCTTTCTGGGAGACAAAACAACAACGTGTCCAAAGAGTGAAAGTGTGTTAACTGAAGCAGGATATCTTAAAAGTCTTTTAAGCATCTTACCAATCGGGCAGCTGTTGTTTTAACTCAAATAAGTCTAACAGTCACTTTTCTATCAAGATTGAAGACCAAATTTCCATGTTCATTGGCAGCTTGACCCCTTTGTTTTATGTAACTAAGAATGTCTCAGTATGCAAACCCCTCCTACAAAGTTATGGTGAACTGACACTCAGAAGAGGGCAGCCTGTGTGAACATTACTTGGCAACTACCTGGAACACTCTGAAATCCGTTGTTGTTCTTTTGTGTGTCAGTGACCATGGAGATGTTTGCATTGCACCTGAAAGGACATAATAAGAAGGAATGCAAAGGAAGTGAGGCCTTGCCATGACACACGTTACTGTTTTCTTATAAAACCAGTGGACCTAAGTATCATTTGGTTTGGTTGTTGTTGTTTTTTTTAATCAAGGGTTTATCCTGATTATACACGTAAAAAAAATGAAGAGGATATGTTGATATGTAGCTTGTGTGCATGTGGTAGGATTTTCACACACAAAAATGGGCACCGGCAGAAAGATGGGCTGCATACATCTATTTACCAAATCTGCATATACAAAAACAGAAATACAACAGCCTCATTCATGCTGCTTACTGAGGTCCATCTTGCTGCATCTTTGCTGTGTTTTGTACTGTTTTTAGCATGCTAATGTGAACAAACTAGAAAACATATCGCATAGCAGCATGCAATGTTAGCATAGCATGCAGACGTTAGTATGTACCATAAAATATGTACACAGTCATTGTGGCATCAGTCCTGTGGTAAGCCCAGAGCTAATGTTTTCACTGTCGCCATCATGGCATTTTTAACAGGACGTGATGAGTTAGAGTGCGAGCTGACTGTGAACCAACGCATGGTCATCATCACAACTTGACAAGTCATTAGCCAATGAGCATATCCTGAATATCCACCTTTTCTGATCCATTAATGACCATAATTTACAAAGGTAAGCACATCTTGTACCTTACCATGACTCAGGAGGTAGAGCAGTTCATCTACTAATCAGAAGGTTGGTAGTTTAATCCCTGGCTATTCCAGTCTGCATGCTAAAGCATCTTTGGGCAGGAAAATGACCCCAAATTGCTCCTGGTACATTTTATTGGAGTGTGATTGTTAGATAGAAACCACTTAGATATAGAAAAAAAGTGCTTGTTGCGAATGAGATAAAATTTTTAAAAAAAAGCACTATTTAAGAACCAGTCCATTTATCCATAGTCATCAGAAATTTGTTTACGAGGGAGCCAAGCTTCATTTTCCAAAAGACTTGTATGTAACTGGGAGTCCTTTTTAAACCAGAGGAATCACCTCCTGCTGTTTATTACAAAGACTGCAGATTTAAAGCACTGGCCTAATGTTTAGGACCTAGAAGCTACACTCATACTGCAACATTTGTTCATATGAAAATTTGAATTTCAGGCACTGCTGAGAAGTTTGTAATCTGAACGAGTGTCTTGGTTTCGTAAGTCAGTGCCCCAATTGAATCACATCAATCTGAAATAAGGCCAGAGTGATTCTTTAATCGCGTGTTTATCAGAGTCAACTTCCATTCCCACAGGAAAGTGTATCATCAAATATAAAATGTTTGATATAAACGAGCAACGTTCTGTGATGGATAAAAGCTTCTCACGTTTCTCTTTCACTTTATTATATGGACTAAAAAAAAGATCCAATCAATTGTAGCACAGCCTCTTCATTTGTCATGTCAGCTCAGTCACATTCATATCTGTAATCGATGCCATTTTAATGAGAGTATACCTGACAGAGTTTTATTGTTTAATAGCAGCCAGCTTAGCAGATGTTTAGCACAACTATCCTCATCTTCTCTTTCTGCAGCTACATATCAATGTGAAACAGAGACAGCCAGCTCTGAACAGGTGTTCCTGCTCAGGAGTATGAGATCATGGCTTGTGAAAGAGACATTACACTGCTGTGTAGCTAAGATAGTGTCTTTTTTGCACTCTTTCTCTTCATGCTTCATTCCTTGCTTTGTTCATCTGGACTTCTGTCTGTAACACATCTTCTATCCCTTACTACTTCCCTTACATCAAGAGTAATGCCAAACCGTGACTGTCTCTTCCTTCGTAATGCAAGCCAAGCAATACTACTCCTCTTGCGTTCTCATGCACGCACACCGAAAGACGCACATTGATTCGATCACTGTCGCCAAATCCATCAACTGAGTTATTTTCATGTTAATAGCATAGCCTTTATTGCCTCTGCTTCCCTCCAAACCCAGGACCAACCTGTCCACTCACCTCACTGCCCACTCTGAAAAGCTGCAATTGTCCTTTAATTTTCAAGTGCCTCCAGGTGACCCCAGGACTGCATTGTTTGCCCTCAGCTTCGAGAGGGGACCCAACCAGCCACCCAGTCAGGTGCTTATCTGATGCAATGGACCATTGATCACCTTTTACCCCTGCAGTGAATCAGCTCTCTGTTAGCTGAGCAGAGAATCATCTACTTGGTAACCTAAAACTAAGCTAATATATTGCTACTTTAGCGTCACTAGACCTTCACATGTTAGCTTGCTCCTGTTTTAGGCAGCACGTGGAGGTGGACCAGGTTCAGCTGCAAACAAAATGGGATGCTGCATCTTATTTAACTTGCACTGATGCGTGTCCTGAGTTCACAAGTGCGCCAGCATGTGCTGTTTCAGTACTTTGGGTCTTCCAAGCAAAAAAGACGCAGCGACTTCAAGCAAAAATAAACAGTTAATAGAATAACAATTTCATCTAGATAAACTATACAGGCCTGCTTTGAGAAATCCCACTAGCCATTCTGATGCAACCGTCCTCACCCCAAGAAGCCATCATAAACTTGATAAATCGCTCTTCATCTGGACTGCAAATATTTATCCGTTGCACAAATCCAGATTCCATTAAAGAAGTAAACATAAACATATTTCTTTCTTAAGAAGGCATATATGAGATTAAACAATGTAATTCTGACAAAGGGTTCAGCTAAGTGCCACCATATGGTCAATGGTGGTTCTCAGAGCTCCATTGTTAGCTGTGTGTACCGCATGTTTATGACAACAGCTTGGCAATCATCAGCTCTTCATTTCCAAATACACTGGATTTGGCTCTCCCGCCGACGCGGCCCGGCAAAACCCCTTACATTAGAACGGTTTGTAATTTGTCACAAGTGTGTCAGAAGTGAACTGATGTGTTTGGCTTTGTGGAAAACATCCACTGAAGGGGGATGGAGGGAGGGGGGGAACTGGTTTGTTGTGGGTGTCAGTGATACAACAAATGGATAGCATACGCTTAGATGGCGTCCATATTCCTTTGTAACTCAGTTTGTCGCAGCACTAACAGCCACATGCCTGTAGGGTGCCAGAAAGTGGGAGAGCTTTTTTTTTTCTTTTTTTGCATTTGGCAAGGAAAGGGATTCTCAATGATTTGCAACATTTTCAACTAAATAAATATCCAGTTCAGTGACCAATTTATGCAACACAGCTGTGGTTTTAGCTGTACCCTCCTCATCTGACATCGTCCAGTTTGCCTGCCTAATCTGGTAAGCAGGAAATAAATCGTGTGTTTCCTTGTTTCTGCAACAGCAAAAATACACGTAAACATCAAAGGAAGACCCGAGAAAATACTGCGGAAGTTACATTGTAGCAAGCTATTTAAGGATTTTGGCAAGTTTGAGTACCAAGTCTTACATCACACTCTGATCTTAAGAGACTATCGTAGCCCCTTATGTATATAAGTATACCTCAGTAAGCACTGCAGCAGTGGCAGGGGGAGGGGAGGAGTCACACACCACTTGCTCTTATTTGTGTGTTAGGAAGCTCATTACACGTGGCTCGGTCCATTACTGGTTCCGGACTTCGTGGCACCAAACTGTCTGCTAAAAAGGGGAAGGGGGTGAAGGCTATATCTTGGTCCCCTGTGCTCCTCTGAGCTGCAGCAGATAGCATCATGCCAAAAGCAGCAGCAGCAGCAGTTAGACCCTGAAATGAAACCACTGGCACCCTCCCCCCTCCGCGTTCACCCCTGACTTAATTGGGCCATAATTTTACTGTATGCCACAATCTGGAGACATCCACCATGTGGGAAGAGAGAGGTGGGGGTGAACATGGGATCAGCAGTGGTTCCAAAAGTCCCATTAAAGGATTTCAGCAGCTTTCCAGGGTTCACCTTTTCATTCATTCACCCACAAATGTGGTGCCTTAAATCTATGTCAGCACTCTTCAATGTGATCAGAGGTTTTAGATTAATAACCTTCACAAAACCAACAACTGAAGTTCTTAAGTGAAAATATGGTTTTAACATCAACCTGGAAAATGGCATTTAAACGGTTTCCCCAAGATTAGCGCACAAAGGTGAGCCCTACCGCTTTAAGAATGTGAAAATGGGTAAATAGATTACCATCTCGTCCGTCGTTGTGTTTTCACTGGAGTCCATCCAGTTGGCTTATTATCGAAAAAATGTGTGTAAACATTACCTCGTGAACTTTCGGGCAGCGGGGAGATACATTTTCGAGCATACATATATGCACTACTTTCACACTTGCACACGTCAGGCAACATTGTCAAATTGTCAGATCACACTCACGGCTGAAAATACACAACTACGCGTGTGGGTTTGTGGACACACTGCCAGACCTGACATTTGTCATGTCATGTGAGTGTTACTCACTAATTTATTTCTCCAGCTCTTCTAAAGAAAACCCAAACCTCACACCTAAAAAAGGAATGCGTTGGTGACCAGTGGGGGAAAAAGCTGCTCCTTAATAGCTGTTTTGCACTATAATTCTTTTATACGTGGTTAAAACCACAGTCAGATGCTCCAGACCAAATTTTTGGTTAAATTGGTGCATTTTAATGCAGCCAGATAATTAACAAGGCAGTAAATTATAGTACAGTAAATGGGCTAGGCTGTTTCTGGACAACCTCTGTAGTTAATGGGTTTTTATACTATGCATTCTTTCATGGAAGGAATGTAACAGGGTCCAAATACAAGGCCAAGAAATACACACACAATCTCCTAATGCCACTTTCTCTCCTTTACCTCTACTACAGAGTAGCATGAATACTCTCGCTTTCACCACAAATTTGAGTCAATCCATCTTTATCTACAACTTGCAGATGTGCGCTTGTGTGTCAGTGCAGCCCATGCACATGTTGCTATTTGTGCTGCTTACACACAACACGCTGGTTTCTTTTATTGCTTACACATATTTCACAACTTTTCCTGCCTTGGAGCTATAGGAAGACCAAACATCCTCCATCGTAAATTTTCTTCCACAGCACAACCTGGAGAGTTTGCCACACAGGAAACCATACGCAGACACACACACACACACAGAATGGCACGCACAAACACCGACACGCACAGGGCGGGATGAAAAAGGAAGAGCGAGACAGAGTCATATATCTCAAGCGCAAATGAATATTTCCATTTTAACACCTTCTCCAATAAAAGCCACAGTCACAGTGTTGTGTGGTTTTTTTTTATTTAATTATTTAATTATTTCTTGCCAAAACATATAAGGAATTTATTTTATCACCCCCTCATCATACAAATCATCATCTTATCAATCTCCATGGATGGCGCTGTGTTTGTGACCGCTTCACCGAGCTAATGGGAAATCAAATTTTGCGAAACGTCTTAAACTCATTGCTCATCTTCGGGACGCCTGCCCAATTAAATGGATTCAATTCATCAGGGGTGATTTATCCCTCCTGCACAAATTCATATTTACCTCAGCGGTGATTGATGAAGATCGTTATGATTATTCAATTTGCTCTAAATGTGCTCGTCTGACAGCTGTCTTTGTCTTCACAAAGGGTCTCTGTCTCCCTCGTTCTCTCCCTGTGGCTCTTGCGCTGTGAATTAATTGACATGTCTGTGAGTGGGAGTGAAGACATAACAGGGATTTATTAGTGTTCGTTTGTAGGCAGGTAGTGTGTGTGCGTGTAGTATCAGTTTCTTGGGTCCCGTTGTCTTGAAGAATTTTCTGTGGTCTTGAATAGTTTGTGGTTTTGGTTTTGGACTTGAGGCAGTGGCAGACGACTGGACAGCCTCAGGAATTTGCAGTTGGCTCTTTTTGTTGCAAATGCATGTTTCTGGAGCTTTCTCACACCAAGAAACTGGTGAGGAACCAGGGTTTGTATTATTCAGTGTTTACTTGGTTTCTGTTTTGAGTGTCAATATGGACATCCGTGATTAAAATGTGAGAGTTGTGGGGGAGAGAGAAAAAACAGCATTTCTTTCCAAAGTCGAGTTAAAGAGTATTTGCTTTTGTGACGACATCCATGTCGGGAAGGGAGGTTTTAGCTGTGGACTCATTGCTCTCTGTTCATTATGTCCATTTTAGCCAGCTTATTTGTCTGGGATAAATTATAAAACTAGTCAGACTGGTGCCTGAGGCAGGAGGTTAAGAATAGGGGTAGGCAAAAGAAAATCCAAAATACCCAAAACACAATGAAACATCTGCGTATTCTCTGCACCTGCATTAAAATCTCTAAAACATATACAAGTTACACAAAGAACACCCTCATATAAAATTTGCTAGATGCAAAAATGAATGCAAAACGTTTCCATGTACCAACTATTGCCCACTTTTATAACTCCTCATATCCATCCATGCATATAAGAAGTTATAAAAGCATTCATGCAAAAATAGAAAGAATGAACTGTTTGAACAATGTATGCATTCTGAAATAAAATGTGATTCCCTGGATCTTTTTACTTTTGCATTCCTTTCATAAGAATGTCTCCCCACGGCCATATATAAACTGAGGAAATGCTGTTGCCACGAAGTATAAATCCCCGAGCTGAGCATTAATTGCATGATTTAAAGCGAAGCGTTGAGGTCCCACACTGGCTCTGAGTGTACATTATACAGGCAGACCTGCACAGAGACTGGAAGACAGAAAATGTTGAGGAATGAAGGAAAGAGGTGTAAGTGAAGGTGGTGGTATAAAAGATGTGACTGATATGAGACCTCAGTGTTAATGGGTAACATATACCTGATTAGATTAACATGCATCCAGAACCACTCCAGTCCCTTTTCCTCCTTTCTGTCGTGTGGAATTCCCATTTAGTCCCTCTTTTGACAGTTATATTATATTGCACATTTTATATATGACTGCAGTAGCACATGGTGTCCTGCGTCGTGTGACCTGGGGTGTGAGTGGAAACAATTTTAGGGCCACAGGTGAATTCAATAAATAATAAAAGTAATAAGACTTGCGCTTTTCCCATAGTCTGACCTGGCAAGCTTGTGTGACAAACACTTTAAGGTAGTTTTGTTAGGTGATGTGTCAGTTTTATGGGAGTAAGGCATGCCTGATAGAGACTGTTAATGTCTGAGGTCAACAGAGAATATATCAGCCTCTTCCCTTTAATGCTCCCTCATTTGCCTGCATGTGCATTAATGGGTTGGTATTTAAATAGCACTTTTCTACTCTTGAAAGTAACTGCTTTCACCAATTTACATGGTGCTTTATTCTGGGAACTTTATGCAGCTTCTTCCCCTCATCCACAATCACATAACAATGGGAGAATCTGGGACAGTTTGGGGTTGAGGGGCACTTTGACACGTGGGCTGGAGAAGCCGATCCTTCATCTGAACCTGAGCTTTGTCATTGTGGTTATGAAGCGCTTTGCAAAGACATGGATAAATATAACATACGTTACAATAGGTAGGCAAACTGAGATCATCTCTTTGTTTTTGACTAGTTTCGAAATCATGTGTTCAGTGTCTTATTTCACCCTAAAGGGGCCACAATTTCCAAAATTAAAACAGTGCTGTGTTGAAAAGGACAAGTAACTGAGACCATACACTTATAAATTAGTTGTTTTAAAAAGAAAATATATATATATATATATCCTGAAACCAGAACAGCTCACACATCATTAGGATATTAGTTGAATTGGATCAAAGACATATTGAATGCTTAGCCTGGATTTACTTGGAATCACTAACAGGCAGGGTCACTTTTAACATGTACTTCTTCCCAAATTTATGATCTCATACATATAAAATTTAATGTGAATATTGCATCTTTCTCTTTTTACTCCACTGGCTCTACTTTGTAATTCCGGTAACCTATTTCTTTTTCTTTGCTTTGCTGTAAATCTGTACTTAACCAAAGAGACAAATGGAAAAAAAATAAGAGTAAAACTTTCCCAGTGTGCTTGCTAAAGCTCTCTGGAGATGCTCTCTTGTCACTCGCACTAAGTGCAGGTCCTGGAAGGGTTCTAAAGTCTCTTTACAAGGTGACATGACATAAAAAATGCAGGGAGAGCAGAAAAAGAACTGGATAGTGACGGGACAAAAACATGAAAAGTTTTCTCATTTACTCGGCTTCATTCTCTGTCGTTTGTGCTAGTGCTCATATAAATATATATGCACACACATAGTGTTATGTGTGTGTGTCTAAGAAGGAATATGTTTTTCCGTGTCTGTTTGAAGCTGCGTGGCTGGCTTGAATGGGTGGGCTGGTGGGCCGGTCCCTGTCTGCCATCACCCATGTCCACTTACACACACTCTGGGCCTCAGTGGGAATGAAGAGGGGATTATGGCTCTGACTGATCCTGGAGGGGTATGCACTTAACACTACTGTAAACAACAGAGCCATTTGAGTGGTTCACAACCAAGTTGAACTTTAGATAGAGGACAGGATCTGAGTCCATACAGAGATTTGCGGGCTCCTATGAAGACACTTGGACCAGAGATAGTGAGGAAGTAACTTAGTTTTGCTTTAAAGGTTTCCTGCAGTTTATTCCAACTCAGGTCTTATTTAGTTCTTCTGTTTTTGGCCTTTTTTGTTTTCTCTCAAATACTGTAATCAACAACATAACAGTGACATGACAAAATTAGATGAAACACTCATACACTTGCTCATATCATTATTACCATTGCTGATGTTGTATTTGTAGGAAAATGGTCCAAACCATAACAATATCGCCCGAGCTGAATTACTGCTGGGTGGGTTGCGACTGTAAAGCCTTAAGGAAGCGATGATGAGTTTTGATGAATTGATCTTTAATTGTGTTAGATTAAGTCTAAGAAACTTGCTTGTTTTTTTGTTTTGCATCCAGTTCTCTGAAGTGGTCTCTGCTGGGCCCAGGCTTTTCCTCCTTGTGTTTGTTTTCTCTCCCTTTCGATTAGAGAGGCCTTGAGGATTCAACATAATGGCATTGCTCAGAGGAATTGGACGAAGCAAGGCTCTTTCCAGGGGATGGAAGAGCTTGAGATGGGGCTTAGTGATATTTTTTTGCGTGACAGAGGTTCATATAAAAAGATTTCGGCCCATAATTTGCTTGGCTTGGGCCATCTCCAGAAGGGCTAAGGAATTTTATTCTGTTGCAGGAGTTAGGGGATGGGGAAACACAGAAACTTGCCCCACTGAAAACACCCGGCACAATGTGGTTCACATTTTTCTCCCTCGTACTTAATGTACCATGAATTATCTTGCTTTTTCAGATGAAGGGGAAAACTGAGTCCTTTTCATGTGTAGCAGTGTGGCTGAAACACAGCAGTGCGTGGAGGAGCATATGCACTGCACAGACCTAATCGGAGCCTATATGAGTCTTGACTGCCAAGCACACGGGCTTTGTGGATCTCCCTCCTTCACCAGACTCCGTAGTCTTAGAATATATTGTTCTGGATCAGAAAAGGTAAACAAAGCCAATGAATGGGTGAGTCAAGAAGCCTCCTGTCTCTGACATGCTCCTTAAATGTGTTTGCAGCAACACGTAGTGCACTGATCATTCCCACTTGCCTCTGCTGATGACAGCCAGGGCACAGACTTCCATAAACATGATAAATCGCTTTTGATGATAGTGTCTCATCTCACACAATTGACTCCCCCCGCCCCCCTCTTTTCTTTTCATTATTTTGTCAAGACATTTTACATAGGCCAAATGCAACCTGAGCAGGTTTCTGAGTGCAGTTCAAACATCATTATCCTCTTCTTAATACGCCAATACAATCATCAACAAGCCAGATCACATTCGTGGATTTGTTTTAGGAGACTAAAGTTATTTTGTTCAGTGCTCTGTTTGTGTAGCTCAGTGTGAGGCCTTTCTCCTGTTCTCCCATGGGAATGATCCTCTGACTCTGGAGCCAAAGAATTTTTAGCAAAGTACCAATGGTTTATTTTCGCAGCCCTCTCTGGTGTGTCTCAGCCTAGCGCCTAACCAGCTCAACCCAGCCTGGCTCCGTGCAGCTCACGGAGCAGTTCAGGAAGGGCTCGTCACACCAGATGGTAGCTCATTGTCTGCCAGCAAGAGGGTCTGAAGGCCTGGCTGCTGGCCTACAACCACAACCTCTGACAGGCGAAAGCCTCGGGCCCTTCTAAACCAGCACAAAGCACCTTTTCAGGGGCCCTCTCTCCTTTTTCTCCCCCTTCTCAATGCTCAGCCAGGGGCCGGCTACCTCATGGAGCCTGGGAGGGAATGTATTCACTGTAAAAACAGGCTGAAGTTCAATCTTCAGATTCATATGTTCCCAACTGTAGCAAAAGGACAAGGCTGGACAGTAATATCACTGACGCACACACAGGTTTAGCATGTAGAAGAGGTAGAAGCAGAGCACTAGTGTATTATTGATCAGCGCTTCATTGATCTGTAGTGTAGAGAAAGACTTGCTGTAGCAGATCTGACTCTCTAAGAAACCCAAGTTCTTTCTCTGAAAATTTGAGAAATGGATGAATGTGTCATGCCTAGAGGAGATGGATTCTGACCTGCAAATGAACTCACAACACGCATTGTGTCTAAGTTTAAGCCAAAGACACACCTTGAACCATTTGCCCTTCTGTGCGCGTTTGCAAACCAATGTCAATGGCAAAGCTGCGCCTACACCCATCATTGTTTCTGTATAAAATTAAAAAAACAGCGATTCATAATGTTGCAACACTGCACAATTGGCAGGTGGCAGCAAACGCAAAAAGAAAGAAGCAAGAAGCTGCAGACCCAAAAGCCTTTGAGGTAAGTGATTAAGTCAGTAGCTATAATTATCTCGTCTTGCCTGGGCAGGACAGAGTGGGCTCTTGTTGTTTCTAAGCAGACAGGCAGGTAGAAAGGCATATCACTCACTGTACACTTTTATTTAATGACCTCCTTACTGTAAAGAATGAGAACAAGAGAGGGAGAAGTTTCCCTGTACCTGCCCCCAAACTTTCAGCAGTATGCAATCACGCAAGCCATATAAGTCAGAGAGACAGGGAGGGAGGGGGCGTGGGGGTAATTCGCCGGGAAAGAAAGAGCAAAGGAAGGGAAATAAGGAGGGAGACACAAACACAGGCAGCAAAAAGAACCAACAAACCATTGAAAGCATATCTGAAATTGACAAATTGAGTAGAGGGGGGTGAAAGGAAATGAACTGTGCTGGCATTCAGAGAAACAGTCGACTTGTTGTTAGCTAGGAAAGAGCGATGCAGGTGAAAAGGGGGAGGAGGGTCTTCGGGTGATTTATTTCCCTTGTGATTTATACCCCGTCCGTCACCATGGCATTGTCATGGTGATCATTTGTTATTTAGATTGCAAAAACAGTCCACCTGACAAAGGTAGGCGCCAACTTTTGCAGCTGACTATGTGCAAACTTGGTTGGAAATTTTATGCACTACACAGTGTTGCTTAGAGCTTATTGTATATAAATGCTTTGCAAGAAGAAATATATCCATTTTGTTCTGAATGACAAAAAGTTGAATGTTGAAATCTTAATTCCTCCTTAGGAAGTACTTTTGGCTCTTAATCATGCATGTGACAATTCTCTCTTTCACTCTTACCTTTTTGGAGAGTAAAACGATTCGAACCTCCCAGTTCTATCAATCCTGTCCTCCCTTCACTCACTTCCTGCTTTTCCTCCCCGTCTCCCCCTCGTCGTCTTCCTCCTCATGCGTCAAAGTGTGTGTCTGGACTCTTGGGAGTCATCGCTCTGACGAACTGCCCTCCTGAACAGTTTTCAATTAAACATCGTTTATGGGCACTTTTTTTTTTATTGGCATGGGTCTGTGTTTACTCATGACAGCAGCAGCTCTGGAGTGGTTAACAACCCTGCTTATACACTTCCATTTATCTCCATCCAGTCTGTCTCCTGTCACGGAGACCAGAGGAGGCAAAACACTCTTTACAATGTACAGCCTTTTTTTTTTTTTTAGTATGTCTTCCTGTCAGTAATATACTGCATTTTCTGTTCAGCTGACATTATACAAGGAAAGAACAGGAGTTTAACTCTAAACCTGCTCATGCATATTTCTTTGAATTTTGCTGTTTCTTCTTTTTTTTTTAAACTTTTCCACATTACAGTAACTCAAAAGAACAAGACACTTCTCCACTGTGACTCTAGATTGACCTCGTGTCCCTACATACCCAGAAGTCAGCGATGCAGAAAGAAAACAGAATAAAATGATGAATATACAGTAACATATAACAGCTCTACAGAATGAACCACAGTTTTAGGGGACAAATAATAATAAATAATAAATAACAAATAATAATAAGCCATTAAAATAACAGTAACAGGCCAGTAGAGGTGGGTGGATCAGTCCAAATATTGCCAGTAGATAGATTTGTTTTTACTCTCTATCCTGTCATTTCAGTACGTAGCCGACTGAATTGTGTTGAATAAAGGTATTTCATGCACCATGACAAACATTTGAACCTTTTTCTGTTGACTGTCACGTCTATTTGATTTATAGCCTATAACACATTTAAACCACAAAGGTTGACCCAGACTGCTTTAGAGACCAGCACAAGTCTCCAAAAAACCCAGATTCAAAATACATGAAAAGCTTTTGAAAGGTGTTTTGTTGTGTTAACTAACTATTGTGGAGTAAGTAAAAATAATCATAAAAATGTGTTCAGAATTTGCAGATTGATGATGATTTATTTAGTTATGACACACTGATCTACCTTTATAAGCTGCCTTTATAGGGTAGAAGTATCTGTATGGCCCTGTAGTTTCTTGGTATCGACTCAACTATCAAATTTTATAGGATTGCACAGCATTATAAGCCATTTTAAATCCTCATTTGTAATTTCTCCACTAACAAGTTTGCAGTCTGCCCAGACCTCTGATCTTTTGGATATTTCTTTATGGGAGAAGTATAGAACAACTGTAAGTAAGAGTTACACTGTACACACTAATACTCAGGAACTGGGTATTTTAAATTGTTGCAAATCGAAAGTGCAATTGTAGTTATAATCCCCCCCCCAAAAAAAAAACAAAAACATCTTTGCCTTAGTCACAGTGCACAGAATGAAAAATCCTGCCACTGGAAAACCCACGTTTGACACCTTGGCAGGTAATCATCAGAGTACGTCAGGGTTTAAGGCTTTTGATGTCACTGCTGACTTCATGACTGTAAGACAAGACACAGGGGGATTTGTCTGACTGATGGGGTGAGTGTGATTGGCATCACTAGGCAGGGAACATTATGACTAAGCCCATTTATAGAACACACCCAGAGCTGTAAAATATGCCGTATTATCCCAGTGTAACAAACTTCACTGTTTTGGACTCCAATATAATTTTGCAAGTGCGTGTGAAACAAAACTAGCTCTATTTTCTGTAGTGGGCAATAATTAACTCTCTTACAACACACATTGTTACTCTCCTGACTCCTGCTTAGTCAACAAACACAAGTAATCTAAACTCTTCTGCAAGATGTTAGTTTTGGAGTTCTATCCCATTATCTTCCTCTAAACAATTTAGTTTCAACTCTTCTTTTTGCTATGATTACACTCCAAGAGCCGTTACCTCAGACCTTCAGACGTAGCAGAGTCAGCATATAAACTAACTGGAAGTGGAATTTGTGAATTACAGATGCTCTGACACAACCGTGCCGTTAGCGAATGTTTAGAAGATCCCACGGGGCAACAAAACACACACATCCCACATCCACACGTACATGCAGGCACATACTCGACTTGTTTATCCTTCCATGCAGAACTAGACACGGTGCCTTGCAAGCCCTTAATCAAACACAAGTAGACCCCTCCCTCTCGTGAGCACTGACCTAGCAATGAACCATTCATCTGCTACACAGCGCAAATGGTAGGTTGAGAACTTCAGCCTTGTCAGCTAACTGGTCAATGGGAAGAACTTTACTAAAATATCTGCTTCAAAGGTTGGGTATAAAATAATAAGATTAAGTTGGCGGTGGAGAGCGGATGGATGCCTTCTACTCAAAAATAGGATTTTGCCACTGATGAGGCAAAGCTGGATTTTGATGAGTGGTGAGAGTGTCTCTCAGGATTAAGTCGCGGATATGGAGGTCACCCGCCCACTTTGTTAACTTTAAGTCAGCCACCGCCATCCTGGTAGCTGACCCTTTCTCCTCAATCCGGGTCGTTGGGGTCTTATCTCTTGTGGATGTGGGCTCCTCTGGCTTCACACAAAGCCTTATGTTGACATTCCAGAGGACCGAGCCTTGTGCAAACACAACGGGCCTCGCCAGATGGCTAGGCCAGGGAGAGCAGAGCAAGATGAAGGACGCAGAGAATCAAGTACAAGGTGGAAAGGCAGAATCAAAGTGAAAACCACTTTTACCACCAAAATGTTAGGCAACACTAGTAAATCATCCGCCTGTCACACTGCCAGATGGCCTCAATTTCAACCTTGTAGCAAATGAAGTGTCCTGTCCTGCAAAAAAACACCCACTTTCACTTTTGAACATAAAGGGGTCAGCTTGTGTCCACTGGCAGCGGCCCCATCTCCCTAAAATTGGTCAAAGCTAATATTTGAGGGTCAGTGGGTTAAGCTTCAAGACATTAGGCACCCAAACTCCTTCAGGGCTTTGGCCAGGGGTGATGGCTTGTTTTTATTGATGGAGGGCAAGAAAATACCAATGCTAGTTGAGTCCTTGGTACATTTTCACTGGATGAGGGCAGTGTGGAGTTTATAAACCATAAACATCCACAGACAATGAAATATCAGTACGACTCTAAATACAGATAATCTTGTTGGTTGTCATATAATTAATCTAGGATTGCCAGACAAATGCATAGTTCATTTCTGATTACTCAAAATGCCTCTGAATACAGCTAAATAAATTCAAAATCAATCAGGGCAAAGAATTTTATTTAAACATACCTGATATTTGATAAGTGCAAATTAAACACGAGCTCTAAGATTCATTTGGTTCCCAGGCTCTCGCATCACCGAGTTATTGGTAACCAAAATACTTATTTCTACCTACGTCACTGACAATGCATAAGCAGACCTGATAATGTATTTCTTGATAGAACATGCCCTATAGAAAATCAGATGACGTGTATTTGTTTCACATTAATGCTGTGACATCTCAGAGGGCATTTTGTCAAGTTGGAACAATCTAATCCTCTATTTGGTCTCCATGGAGTCCCCCCCGCCTCCCTGCCTCTGCAGCACAATAGGCAGTCATTCTGATAAAAGTCTGCAAAAGCCAGTGTGGATATCCGGCTGCCTTTCTCTTCTCTCTACCCCTTTAATGAGGGTGTATGTTGCTAAGGTTTATCCTGCCACTCTTTCTTTCCAAACCCCCTCTAGTCCTCTGTAGCTGCTTTCATCCCCGTTATTCTATGGAAAAAGAGGAATGTTTTCTGACTGACTATCTGACTTTTTCCTCCAAGCCCTTTTCAGGTTCCGGAGACATGAGGGGACACGTCTGTTAGAGGAAGGCTTGGAACTAAAGTTTGTATTTTTATTCACAACAAGTTGAAGCTTGGTAACAGAGGGGGTGGATTCCTGGTTTATGTAAAAAAAAAAAAAATGCTTTAGTGTGTATGATGGAGGTTTTAGTCAATCTTCTTCTTCTTCTTCTTCTTCTTTTTTAAATGTTCATCCATCCACAAAATGAACTGTAGCAACTAGAGTTGGGTATCTTTCACATTTGAACTGTTACCAGTACCTACAATTTAGTACATTCATATTCTCTAAAATAATACATTTTACACATAACACCAGCTACCTTGGTCACTGTTTGACAGTGTGTCTAATGTTGACATCAGTCCCTGTTCGCATACTGCAATATTAAATAGAAATGTTAGAGTCTTTGCCTTTGAAAGTTTGCTAATATACTGCCTGTTTACGATAAATAGCATTGTTATAAGAAATTTCTGTGCCGCTAGTCAAAAGATATCAACCTATTTCTCAGACAACAACTTATCCAACTACCTAACGGCCAGATGTGGATAGGGTGGCCGCACTTACAGTTTCATCTTTATCATCATTAACCATGGGTTAAGCTTCCTCTACGATGACACACATGTGCTAACGTTAGCTGTAGGTCTGTATCCAACATGGTAGACTCTTCACATTGTATATTTTGTATTTGACCAGTATTTCTTCAGATTGAATGTGTTGCCATGGTCGGCTTTGCGTTGTGTAAGATAAATGTGTTGAATTGTAAAAAGTTAAACCACACTTAGACTTTCAGGATGCCACCATTGCTCTTTGAGTTTGTCTGGTTTCTTGCAAACATTGTCTTTACCTTTCAAAGCTGTAAGGTGACTGGTGTTGTGAATAAAACTCAATTGAACTAAATTCAGTTTCAGCATGCGTGCTATTACATGGGCTTCCTCTTTTTCTTCCTCTGACCCAGGTCTACTCTGTACCCAAAAACTTAGTAGGTTTAAATAGGTGTTTAGTAGAACCGACATAATTCAGTCAGTAGACTAAAAAGTAAAAGTTAGGTACACAGTCCTGCAAGTAACTTTGGTCAGTAATGTTTCATATAGCTAACAAGTTCATATTTAGCAGTTAATTTTTCACTAAATAATTCTCTGAATCATTATCGTAAGCTACTTTATGGTTATTGTTAATAAGAAAAAGTTAACACAGCATGCTAACAATATTCTTTTTAGCTAGCACAACAGCTGTTAGCATAGTTGACTGTTGTTGCCTCACTGGGTTTTTCTATAACCCATCGGCTGTGTGTGTGCGTGCAAGCTAACCACTATTAGCCAAATGCAACCAAATCCACATCTGCCACTAACAATCACACTTGCTAATAGATCAGCTTTGATTATCTTACATCAAATAAGGTCAGACAACTGAATCCGTTGATTTAAATCTATACTGATAAGAATAAAATGGAAATCAATTAGCTAATCAGAACATTAGAAGGCTAACAGACTCTTCGGCTGATCAGAGTCAGACGGATAGAGACGCAGAGGAAAGCTATCAAGAGAATGAGGAGTCCCCAATTCATTAACAAAACTGCCGGTATAACCACTGGCACAAATCCAATATCTAATTTGATCAGGTTTACTCCGAGTTTGTGATGAGCTCAGAGGTTTTGCATCTGGACAGCTTCTATCAGAAATGAAACAGAAAAACGTCATCTGCCTGTTCATAGAGCCCCTGTACATGTGTGCAGTTTGTGTGATTTAATGGCTGACAGAGTAACAAATTCCTCTCTTTACATAGTAAGCAAAGAATCCAAGCATACCAGTAGTAACAGCTAAATCAACTCTACCCTTATCAGATACAAAGCGAAAAGATATTTAGGTCAGAGGAGAGTGCAGCTGTACAACACAATGTGCAGTGTTAGGAAAACCAAACAAAGTGCCACTTGCTGCAAAACTAATCAACTTCACACTGAAAAAATTTCAAAAAGCCAAACATTGGGTCGTGATATCTTTTTTTCCATCATTTATTTCGCAAATGTGGCATAAACACTTGCAAAACAACATCTTAAAGTTGGTCCAGTAAAAAAAAAAAAAAAAAACCAACAACAAAAATAAAATAAAATAAACCACTTTTATGATTTAACACTTTGTTTTTCAGCTTTCAATTCTGTCACGGAAATTTAAAACCTATATCTAGTCAAACTGAGGGAGCAGACTGCTGGTATGCATTTCCAAATTCTTATGTATTTCAATCATATATAAATATCCAGTAATCTTATTTCCTAAAGCATTGCTAAGAACGACTGGATAGAAATGCCATTAAGATCTACATAAGAAAGGGATTAGCTGACTATAAAATGTACAGTTTTTCGAAAAATTTAACTTAATATTCACATTCATATATAAAACTTACAAAACCTGGATCTTTCAAACCCACTAAAAATAGTTTTTTTCCTGTTACTGTTGAAAGATCATTTTAAATTACCATACATTTTTAATGGATTATTTATGTATTATCAGCATCATTAATGTCATAATTTCTTCCATATTATTTTTTATATTTTTTGATTCATTAAAAAAAAAAAAAAAAAAAAAAAGTCAATAAATTAACATGCTACCTCGGTCCCTGAAAGCCAATACTCGACTGTGTTACTGGGTGAGTGTGAGACAGGTGTTTGTGTGTATTAAAGTGTGTATCCGTGTGTGCGTGTGTGTGGCGAGAAACATAGAACACATAACCTGTTAGCACACCTGCTTTCAACTCATATAGGGGGTGGTCGGGGTGAGGGTGGGGGTTATATCCAAGTCCATACAAAAAATAATTCATTGTAAATATATAATATATTTTTATACATATTTGAATATATTTACAAATATACCCAGCACTATACATTATACTGTGTATTTTTTTTCCTCCAGGATAGTTGGGAAGGTTTATCAATAAAACTGAAAAAGAAATGCATTAATATTACAAAATAAACAGAAGTTTTGCTTTTTTTAATATTTGCTCTCCACCTATTCTTCTGTTTTGTTAGTCGCAGCTCTGTCTCTTAGTCCATTTCCTATTTGCCGTCCTCTTCTGGTCCCTTGTTTTTTCCACAAGTTCACATGAACCCATACATTCTTCCAGGAGTACACAACAGTCTTGGGATGCCAGCCACTGGAATTGGACCACCAAACATTGTTGATTGCAAAAAAGGAGAAAAAAAACACTCTGGGTATAAACATGAGAACCAAAATGAAAAATCTCTGTTTATATCAAGAGAGGAAGAGGAGAAGAGTCCCTTGGGAACATCACTTCATTCAGTCAGTACAAAAAGGCTTCTTTAAGGTCCCTATCCTCTCCTTTAAGACCTCATGTGAGCATGTCCTATATTTATATATAAAGTGTGAGCGTATGGCAGTATGAGAGTGTGACAGCAGCGCTGCCACCACCCAGTCCTGTCTGGGCCCATTAGTCCACCGGGAGCCACAGGAGGTGATGGGGAGGGCGGGTGGAGGAAATTTGGAGCGTGTTGTAAGACTCCAACAGGTAGGATTAGGGTAGGTCGAGGGTATCAAACTAGGTGGACGAGGGTGGATGAGGGCTCATGTTTTGACATTCCCGTTGATGTGCTGGTACTTGGGGAGGCAGGGCTCGTCCGGTAATGGGTCGTGGGAAAACACGGAGTCGTCGCCGGAGGAGCAGGAGCTCCGAGTGTCGGGGAAGCTGGGGGAATACTGCTCTGTTGGGGCGCACAGGTCCAGATACTCCTGCAGACACAGAGAGAGGAAAGGGAGGGTTGGGTGAGATCGCTTACACGCAGAACAAAGGGAAGGAACGTTTCGAAGACGTAAGAGGAAGAAGATCTAGAACAAACACAAGAACGCAAATTTCGTGCTGAAATCCAGTCGACGGGATTAGGGACTTTCCAGAGCATTGGGAGAGCAGTGGAGTAGAAGAGTATCACCTTTATTATGGTATTTATCCAAATCCTGGGAGGACTTATGAAATGAAACAGAAAAAAATGCAATCTTAAACTGGATACTGTATGAAAATATTTGCAGGAATAATAGGTAATAAAGTGAACGTTGGACTGCTGACTGAGCTTGAAGCTAGCAGGGCCGACCTGGACGCATTTTCCGTCCACCACAGAGTGGTTTGAGATGGATAGGATTTGGGGACAAGAGGATACATTTAGAGAAGAAAACTTGGGTAGGGATGTGGCATAAACCTCAATCTCACTTCACTCCAAACAGATCTGATATCTGACACTGAAGCGCCAGACATAAGTACTACAAGATTGTTGGGAAAAAAAATAAAGAAACTGGCAGAGCACAGCTAAATGAAAACGAAATAAGATGGAAAGCTGTTATTAATTTTTGACTTTAGCCAGCATTGGGAAGTCGTTTTGGTCTTTTCTGTCGGCCGAGGCAGCCTTCTTCCCCCCCTTTTTTTTCCTCCCAGTCTTTCATGGCTGTTATTGGGACAAGTTGTGAGGAGGAAGAGTTCTTGGGGTTTTGTAGAAAATGAGCACTGGCTTCCATTTTCCCAGCTCAACACGAAAAGGCTCATATTACTAAAGATCTCCACATCTGCCAGCGGTTTGGGGTAAAAGGGAAAGGATGGAGAGGGGGAAAAAAAGCAAGAAAAAGACGCTTTATTACATTTCAAAAGTTCAAACTCAAAGTGGGGCTTTGCTGGCATAAATTCCTGAAGCTCGAGCTCCAGAGAAGACGAGTCCTGACAGCTTTCCATCGACGGCCTCTTTTCAGGTCGGCACTCGGATATCACACGAGACAGGAAGGGGAATGGAAAAAATAGTGGGCCGTCATAAGGAGCAAAGTATGGATTTGATGATTGGGCAACTTTACTTGGCCGTAGCAACTATGTTAGGCCTGGATCAAATCATCTGGCCCCTTTTTTTCGGTCACTATTTAGGCCTTATTTCAATAATGTCGCGGCTAATGCACAAAAATCCTTATGCAACATTTTTCTGACACATGCATGCATTGGCAAGAGCGTAATTTGGTTTGGATGGAGAAGCTTGTGTATCATATTATTATTTTATTGCTATGGAATGCTCAACTCCCATTTGCCAGCAAGGTTTATGTAGTGTGAATTCTGACCACCCAGAAATCAAGAAGACAGGGCTGCGCTCACCTCATTGGTGCTCAGGGTTAGGATGCGATCCAGATCCTCTACTAGCTGCTTGAAGGTGGGTCTCTGGGATGAGATGGCATGCCAGCAATCTTTCATCATCATGTACCTGAAAAAGAGATAATTATGGTCAATTTATTAAAAGAAAAACTCTGGGGATGAAGGGAAGGACAGCAAATTGTTTAGGGAAGTATACAGTAAGCTGCTCACTCAGATTTCTCCATTATCAAAGAAAAAAAACAAAAACTGCAGACTCTGACATTATTTTTTTTTTTCCCACATTGTGAAGCCCTGCTGTTGATTAGAAACATGTCTCTCAGTGTTTTGGATTTATTTTAATACTATAATGTGTACTCTCTGTTTATCCGCCTCTGCTATTCCACCATCAGCCCTCTCGCTGTGGCACCGCCGCAGAAACTGTGCCATTGTCTGCTGACTGCAGAGGTCTCATTGTGAATGAGGACACTGATAGCAGACAGGCACAGCTGTGCAGAAGCCCGACTGAGTGGACACAGAGCCGCGTAGTCATGGATCTGATGGGAGACTGGGTTGGCATTCAGTCTCGATGCACGACGTGATGTGTATTTTGGTAGCAGCTCAGTTAGAGAATATGTGCTTTTCGCAGAAAAAAAAAAAAAAAAAAAAAGAAGCGAAACTTACAGCTCGTTGGTGCAGTTTCCGGGCTTGTCCATGCGATGGCCCTCTTTAAGCAACTTGAAGAGCTCCTCAACGGGGATGCCAGGGTAGGGTGAGCCCCCTAGGGTGAAGATCTCCCACATCAGCACCCCAAATGACCAGCTGGCAACACAAGAATGAACATATATACACATTAACATATTAACCAGGGTGTTTAAGAATGACTAGAGCAGGAAATATATATCTGTGTAAATAGTGCTCCAGAATTTGCAAACCAGTACAAATGTCCTTAAGCTTCTTATCATTTACATACATAACATTTACTTGGCTATGGGTTAGAAAATTACGACAGTGTGACAGCCGTGGTGTCAATGCCCTCTTTCTGTTGTCCAATGACTCGTGGTTCAAACGCACTGCCAGTGCTACTCTGGCCCCGATCTCAATGATGGCTTTTGTTCCCGGCTGGCCAGTTGCACAGACTCGCATTGTCCGATCGCACCACACCAAAACAAACACTGGACCACCCACTATTGACAAAAGAGCCAGAAAAGACAAAAGAACTCCAGAGATGGCTGGTGACTATTAATTTTTAACTACTTCCTCATTGCAGCATCCGGTTGTTAAACATCATCGGCTTTCATGCTGCTGATGTCATCATCGCGTACCGAGCGTTTCAAATGAATCATTCGAGCAATGACAGCACGCTTGATTCATGTTCACCCAATGGCTGCAGCTATTGTAACGTGCAGACACATTTGACAAAACGCAGTGTGTGCACATGCATTCAGGCAACCACAATCTGTGTTAGTGGTCTAACTAGGCAAGTATGCACAGAGAGGCAGGTTGGGCATTTATCAGGATCTTCCATCTGTTTACACAACCAGCCAGCCAGGTTTCTTCTCTGCTCTATCACTGCACTTGTTGACACACTCATTTCTCCTTTCTGAGATTGTAACCATCGCTCAGCGCTTGTTGGGGAGAACAAGTTTGTGTCTACTTGCAGTCAGCCATGACGTACCAAACAAAGCAACACGCTTGGGGTCAATTTACCTGACCTGGAATGCGGCCAGGTGGATCTGTATGTACTCCAGCCAACTAGATGCAGAATCTATACTTAAAAAAAACAACCAGTCAATAAACATTCAGTTGGGTTTTTTTGTTCTCTATTGTTGAAATTTCTGATGACAGAATGCAGCACAAAAACCAGAGAATAAATGAATATGCGATTCGTATGCAAATAGGAATACTCGAGGCCCTGAAAGCTGGACTGTAAAGTCCCCATTTGTCAAAACAACAGCACACGAGTTCAATTGGAATTCATGTATTCATTTAATCTGATGTCACGTATGGATCGCTTGTCATTCTGGCGACCAGCGTAAGCGCCGCTCCAACTGCACCTCTGAGAAAAAGCCAATTACTAAAAGTGAGTGATGAATCGTAATTAGCGGTGAGCTAATAAGCAGAACTACAGTGGCCACTTCATGACTGCACCCCACCCCCCATTCAGCTCCTCCCCCTTGTACTTCCTAGGGTTATTGATTGCTGCTGTGGAACACGAAGGGCATCATGTGTACTTACACATCCTTATGTGCACAAACAATACACAGAGGCACGGACAGGAAAGAAATTCTCTATCAAAGGGCTTAGACGGATAAGTGCTATATTTAGTGTGCTACTGCTGTATGACTGAAACACACACACACACATAAAGCCTCCCTTCCCAGGGGTCAGCATGCAAGGCATTTATCTAATTGCCACATACACTTTCTGCCGCCAGTGTCTGGAGCAGAAGCTTCAAACAATGCTGTCAGAACACATAAGACTCAAACACCAAAAAGAGAGGGACGCGCTTCCTTTGTTCTGTTTTTAGAATGAGTACTCTTGATCTTAAAAAGAGAGAGAGAGACAGAGACGGGTCAGCAATTCACATACCAGATGAATGAAAATAAGAAGAGTAGGGGGAAGGGGGGGGGGGGGTATTTTGATCGTGGAACTGCTCAAAAATGATGATCCACATGTTCAAAGTGTTGCTTAATAAGGAGAGGAGAGTGAAGAGGGGATGGCAGGGGGTTAAAAGAGGCTGGATGCAGGGAGGATGAGGCCTGCACGGGGAGGCTGCAGCATTGTTGCGTTTAGAGGTGCATGGGGGGCCCAAACAAGACGGGAAACTTCCGAGCAGGGCCGGAGGAGCAGGGGTGAATCAGAGGGGGAAAAGAGGAGGTGCTGGTGGGCTCCGGGTTCCTTCTAGGCCCTTTGAAGCCAGCCAGATTAGTAACACGGCATTGGCTCCAAGTCTAGCGTGAAATCCTCACTTTTGCCACAGACTGGCCACTACTGGCCCCCTACAGCCAGTCATCCCCCTCAACCTAACACTCACCAACACTGCACCAAAACCAAAAAAAAAAAAAAAAAAAAAAGCCATCACCTACCCTCTGTTCCTGTACCCCATGAAAAACAATCACTCTGACTGCAGGCTATAGAAAATAGCTGTGACAGCATCTTTTACTTTATGATAAAGCTTAATGTACCACTGATGTGAGTAAATGGATTCTGGATTATTTACAGTGGTGGGACACAGAAACACTTTGTTATATACTTACACATCACTCTGGTGTGTGTAGACCCGGTCGAAGAGTGCCTCTGGAGCCATCCACTTCACCGGGAGACGACCCTGAGGACGGACACACATACACACACACACACACACACACTCAGGTGAGAGGTCAAATAAAATGTACCCCTTAAAAGACTGCCGAGCTCTAAATTTCTTGCTTCATCAGCAAGAAATTCAAATCCCTCATGACCAGGAGATCTCATTACTCCTGGAAAAGCTGATATGTGGAAGTAGTCAAGGGAATAAGGCACTAGAGGAGCGACTGTCTAGGGGGGAATGGATTTCCCTGAGGAACGTTTACATTGTTAGGGCAATAGAGCTGATAAACAGGGTCACGGATAAAGAAGAGTTTATCACTGTAGCATTGAAACACTTGCCGGGAAGCTAAGCGTAGCTGACAAGGCGACCTTGGTGAGTATATATTATCATTCAGACACTAAATAGGTATTCTTTAGTTACAGATGCTGTGGTGGGCAGCAAGTTAAATACACAAAATCTGAATTTGCTGTAGTTTTCATTCATTCCATAAAGAATTATGAAGCAATTCAATAAAAGGCTGATGTAAAGTGTCCCATTCCTGTCAGACCAATGAAGATTAACAGAAATATTAAAAAAATGCAGCACTACAATGATGCCTCTGTCTTTATTGGTCCCGTTTCAATCATTGTCGCATTTGCTTGCCCTAATCTTCGTCACCATCAACATCATCGAATATTGTTGTTGTTGTCAGCTAGTTCTCAGCGTGATTGTGCATGCGATGAAAAGGCAATCATGCATATGAAATGAGGATGCGCAGGCAACAACGTTCTGCGGTGGGAAAGAAAGACACCACTGGGCCGCTATGGAGATGTCAATTACGGCTAAGCTGCTGCTCCCTCCCCTCTCGCTCGGTCTCTTTTCTGGGCTAATTGTATAAGTGTCGATGAAACCAAAAGAACAAGAGACTGAGGGGTAAACAGGCAGAGTCTCCAGAAGCACTAGATTCACAGGCCGCCTGGGAACCTGCAGCTTTTGCCAAGACACCAGCGGAGGAAACGGAGTGAAACAGAAAGATGAGGGAAGGGAAGGAACTGGAGCAAAAGGAGAGGAGGGTGAACTCATCCCCCGCTGAAGCTCTCCAAAAAGCATCCGCTGACACGCAGAGTACTTACATTGGTCGTCTTTTTATAGTAGTCGATGTTGTGGACATCCCTGGCCAGGCCGAAGTCGGCGATCTTCATGATGTTGCTCTCTGTGACCAGGACGTTCCTCGCTGCCAGGTCTCTGTGTATACACTGAGATGTGGATTGAGAAAAGAGGGGGGAGGGAGAAGACGAGAATAAGACAATTACCTCATTCTGTAAATAAATCAACTTGGAAACAGGTGCATACTTTATTTGGGATGGTGTTAAAGTGTCTGCGGTGCATGAAATCATCCAGAAATCTCCTGCACAAAGGGAGTGCTGGACTGAATAACACGACGCCACATCGACTACACAGTCTTCAACAAGCCTGGATCAGTAAAGATTCCTCGCATACCTTGACACATGTATGGTTGTACATATGCACTTTAGCGTGTGCGTGCGTGTGAGGCAGCGTGCTCTGTCACATTCCAACAGTTAGAGGGAGCGTAATGCTGCTTTCGGCCAACATGGCTGCACCCCTATTGTGAAAACTTAACAATTCTTCTACACAGAGGGGCTTTTGTAGTGGAATGAGAGACAATGTAGGGATTTGGGCAGAGAGGCGGGGTAAGAGTTGTGTTTTTAGGAGACAGTATTCCCACAGTGAAGCACATACAAGCTTCTACGTAAAACCTTTGTGGATACAGCACATCAAACCCTCTGTGTGCTGGCACCGAGATCTGTTTTGGCAACCAGCAAGCGTGCGATCGATATGAGAACAGGGCATTGTCTGTGTCTGTGCGTGTCCTCTCCTTACCTTCTGCGATGCTAGGTACTCCATGCCCCGCGCCACCTGATAAGTGCAGGAGACCAGATCTTTGAACGTGAGCTGTTCGTCTGAGACACGGGCGATGTCGTAGGAGTATTCCATGCCGGGTGGCCGGCGGGCTCGGAGGTACTCCCTGAGGTTACCTTTGGAGGCGTACTCGACTATGACATAGAGGGGGCCTGCACAAGAGACGGAGCCAAACAAGTGTTTGAACTTGAATTATTCCCTTTGAAACAAAGTGACAAAATTCAGAGTGAATTTTAATGAAAAACAGAACATTCAGATCATAAAACCACCGCTTGCTTCATGGAAATTTCTGCTCAAAAACAGTTGAGAAGGGCTGTGTGAGAAACGGCATTAAAGCAGCCAGTCTGTGCAGAGCTGCATTTCAACAGTTATGTGCATTTCCAAAACTCAGAATAGCCAATTCTTTTTCTTCTTTTCCTTTTCACAGTAATTGCTCCAAACACAAATTTGCATATGAATAGACGATTCCTGTTGCTTTGCATGCAGCTGAACAGCCCGTGTGCACAGAAAGGGACTACGCTCACTGAAGAGCAAACCACTGACTATCATGTGATGACAATGTAGCTTTTTATCATCTTTTTTAGTGACAGTTATACTGGAAACCTCAAAGACTTTAACATTGTCCCCTGAGACTAACTAAGCAGAGTAAGCCAGTGGGTTTTTAGTATTGTTTTCATGGGGACTCAACAAGTGTGCTTAAGGGCACTAAAGGGTCCTGTGGCAAACCTTTATGGCATTGTACAGAAAATCAGCAAACTCATCTGCATATGCATGCACACTGATTCTCACAATCAATGCACTCACCATCTTGTGTACAGGCCCCCAAAAGGTTAATGATGTTCTTATGTTTGCCGATCATCTTCATCATCTCCATCTCTGACACCAGGTCAGACAGGTCTTTCTCGGTGGCGTCATCTAACAGGCAAACGAAGTCATCATATTAAAGGTTGCCAAGAGAAGGTCTGAAAAACACACACCCCATATTCCAAACGCCCCTTTAACCCTTTGGCTCAGGACTAAGGAGCTGTCCCTTTAGACAGCACCCTGTTTTTTAGGTGCGTCTGATTAAGTGCGGATGACAGACAATGTCGGCTCGAGTTACAGCAGCGAGGGAAGCTCCCCACAATGACTACAGAGGCATCCTTTCAGCACCAGGGCAAGGGAGGAGAAGGAATTAAAGACGTTCAATCTGGATTCATTATCTGCTGCACAGGCTCCTTTTGTCATGGAACTGATTGAGCAAGTGGAGATATCCCAATAGCCAGACTGGCATTGCCTGCATTCCACTGCACCATTACCGTATCTGGAGTCGTTTTAAAAAAGCAGACGTATACTGTCGAGGTCGGCCCAATAGCCTGCTGCCATGTCTGATCTCACCGTACCCCGCAACCTCAAACCAACCCAGTGCCCCCTCCTCCTGTTTTCATTAATCTCAGCAGTGCTGCTAGTGTGACTTACTTCTTTGTGTGGGTGCTGACTGAGCTCCAGCCAGCTGCTGCTCTGGGGTCAGGTATGTAACCGCACCCTAACCCTTACCTTCCCAACCTGCATCCCTCTAGCTGTCACTCAGCAACCACCAATAACGAATAATAACGACAGCCCCAGGCTCCACCACGCACCTTTAGTGAACCCTCACTGGAGCATAAATCACCTATAAAATGTTCTCACCTTGCTCAGAAGACACAATGAAGTAAGTGTACATCTTATCCCCGCGGTCTGACACACAACGCTACTGAGACTCACTTACCTTTCAGCATCTTGACTGCAACAGTTACAGCCTCCTTGGGTTTGTCCTTATCGATGCCCAGGGCCTCTGCCATTACGACTTGGCCAAAACAACCCTCACCAAGGGGTTTGCCCAGGGTCAACCTGCAGCCACAGAAGGAGAAGCAAGAAGGAAAAATAGACAGGAAGCTGATTAGCTGCAGAAAGGGAGACAAATGCATGAGGCTGATTTGTGTGCACTGACTCACCCACAGTGCTGCAGTAAACAGGTTAGAGTGTGGGAGAGAGGGTTAATGAAACCTGGCACAGAACCAGCTTGTCAACCTCACCCTATCGGTTTTGGGTTTTTTTCTCTAGACTGCTACGTTTAAATCAGATTGTGTCTGTGTGAGTGTTTTATTGGCACAGCGACCGCAGCCTCTGCCAGAGCAGTAGGTAGGAAGGCAGACGTGGCTACGATAATCGTCTGATAAAGTCAGGGAGAGCACTAATTTCCAAACTGTTTACCCTCTCTTGGCATGTTTCAATATACACTCTTCTCAAGTCATTACACAGAGCCTACTTTAGCCTTAAAACATTGGCCTCAGAAGGATGGAATTCTTCCTTTAGTTTGCCTTACAGGTGCATGTTTCAAAATCTGGTGTTAAATTTAACGTCCAAACTCTATTACACTGATTTATCAATCAGGGGGAGAAATTCTTACACAGGCTCTTTCATAACTTTGCATCAGAGCTGCAGCACCAATCAGACCACTGAGCTGGTAGTGTAGCCTCCTGTCTGTTATTTGATTGACAGTAGAGGCCCTTACCTTAAGGCTCAGTGTACAGGCTATGTAAATATTCAAACTGGGACATGAAAAAAGCCTGTGGCCCTTATGTAGTAACACAATCCTCTGTCTGTCCACACTCAATGACAACCAGTCTGTCTTTCCAGCCACACATAATCAATGTTATTTTTCCTGCACACAAACTGCAAACGTTAGCATTCCCAAGCCTTCTGCAAGCCCAACGTGATCCCTCGGGCGGTAGGATGGCAAGCAAGGAATAAAGACTCAAACAGAGGCATGCATTTATTCAACCCAGACAAAACAACTATGGTTGCTTCATCTATTAAAAAAAGCAAACCTCAGCAGAATGCCATTCAGCAGCACACACTCACAAAGTCTAATATGACATCAGAAATGTTTTTCCCCCACTGATGACTGGTGCTAAAATTTTTTATTTATGATCCAAGTTCTGTTTTTTTAACAACTCATTTTAACAAAAGACGGGCCTCCTGTCAGACTAACAGCTTTGGATTTTCATTTTTCGTTTCAAAACGCAAGGCCTCAAGACAGCTTTAAACTGCTCTAACCTTTGCTGTCCTTTTAAATCCACCCTAAAGCTTATCACTGGCTGTAGTTACTGTGACTAACCGAAACCTCAGCGGTGCTAATTCCTCTGGTATGAAACCGAGCAAACACTCCTAGCCCAAACATGCAGATGAAAGCTGTGAATGCTAACCACTAATTAGCACAGCTTCGCTCCTTCCCAACAGAAGCATGTGTGTGTGTCACTACGGGTGAGCGAGAGTGTGACGTAGCAGTCGTTGTAATGATGAGGCGGTGTGCAGCGTGCCAAGTTCAGGTCATTTTACTAAAGCACCAACAGATGAGCCAGCAGCCCTTTATCTCAGTTACCACAACTGTGCTTTAACAGTTAGTCATTAAAGTCTGCACTCTTCACCTATAAAAATGATTAATCTGATCATTTAGCAGGTGAGATCAAATCAGATAGAGGCTCAAAGACGGCCCCAAAAAATTATTATGCATACCATCAAACAGTTAATGCACACAGGCTCTGAATCCTTAGTGTTTTTCTGAATACCCCCTTTCAAAAGAAAGCAGGACTGGGTAGCAGATCAGCATTTTCAGGTGTTTTTTGGTTTATGCAGGAGCTGAATTTGATTTACATAATTGTCTATTTGGCATTTTGTAAAGTGGTGAGACATGCAAATAAGAACAGGGAGTTCTTATTTGCGTGACACGAGCCTAATCTCAAATTCTTTTCTGAGGGAAAAAATAATCAGTTATGGTTTTCCTTTCTTCGGGGTACAAAAACACCAGTAAGTAGGAAGGATAATGTCTGTGACAGGAAAAGGAAGAATATTTCTCACCTGTCTCTAGAAAACTCCCACCGCGGATCCTCAGGAAGGTCGTACTCTGGGATTGGCTCATCGTGTGCAGAGCTCCGCCGTGTCGTGATGCGCACCAGAGGCGTGCTAGAGTTCATGGAAGAACTCGAGTCTGCTGAGACCTGCAGGATGAAAGGGGATTGGCTGATCACCGCGGTCTGGATTCACAGATCAGTTAGAGCTCCGAGGCATCACTAGAGGAGTAATTGAGGCATGTACGACTGACTACTTTATTTACAAAATAACAACATTGCTGGGAACTCTGGCGCGTAAGCACAAGTAGTATATTTGGGAATTCCACATTTAAGGCTTTGGTATTACGATAAAGTCGTTCCCAGAGCCGGAGATTACATTTCAACGATGATTAATTGAGCAGCAACAATAATTTTGATAAATATGTGTTAAATGCTCAGCTTCACCACCATCTCCAGGGCTCATCTCTCCTCCCTCCAGCCTAACCTTACCTTGACACAGGAATCAGTCTCTCTGCAGAATGTAATCCAACACTTTTTGTACCTTTTGGTTTTCCTTTGAGGGAAAACTGTGGCTCATACACAGGGTAAAAAAAGAAAAGGGGAAAAAAAGAAAAACTGTGGCTGCAGTTTCAGGCAGCAGTGCTAACTTGTACAAAAATGCACGCCACCTAAATGAGATCTGGAAGTAGATTCTTTAAGATACCACATCAGTTGTAATCTTTGTGTTATTTACAAGTGTATCAACCATGTATGAAAGCCCTGAGAGGCATGTGAGAAAGAAACAAAACTGATTACTGCATTTTTTATCTCAAGTCTTTGCGAGCTCTGTTGCTCTTTATACGACATGGCCTTACTTTGGTCTTTTAAAAGAAATGGTTATCATAAAAAGACAAAAATAGCATGTTTTTTTGTTTGTTTGTTTAAATTGTGGCAACACCTTCATTAGGAGAGAAAACTATGTAGCTCAGATTGTGCCCCAATGTTTTTTCCCCTCACCTCTCATTATTTGCTATGCAGCTTTTATTTTTTCAGCATTACTCTATATCAGGGGTTGTCAAAGGTACAGCTGACAAAAACGATCCCATTTGGCCCCTTGGACTAGAAGCGTGAAAACTGCAAAGAAAGGGTCCCAAATTTGGGGACTTTTTACTGCTTATTTATTTATTTTAGTGGAGAAGCATTGTGTGTTGCAAGGTTAAGTTTATGCAAGCCAGAGGTTGGAGTCCTCATTAGTTTTATGACGTTCTTACTGACAAAGAAATAACCCCTGGCCTGCTGGACCACACCAAAGAAAGGTGGTCAACGCAATGAGCCATGCTGACACATTTACTTGACTTGCAGCATGAGTGTTTCTTTGTAATGCAGTAAAGTGACTGAATGTGGAAAAAAAAAGTGCATTATTATAGTTCGATTTGTAAAAGAACCAGTAATTAAAAGTTTATTTAATAGATTATTATGCATTGGCTGTGCATATCCAACCCACTGGAGATTAAACTGCCCTGTAAGATAAGTTTGATACCCCCAGTTAAAACAACTATATCATCTAGACTGTCTATTATTATGTTTTGTGTTTTCAGCATGTATGCAATGTGTGTTATTCTCCTCTAGAGGTGTAAGATGCCTTTAGAACTCTTTATCTACTTTCTGTTACCTGGCGGCGCAGGGGGATCTGCTTGGTCAGTTTGTGAACCGCTGGCTGGCCACCAAAGTCGGGCTTCTTTGCAGTGTTCCTCATGCGGCACACCACCACAATGCCCACCATGCAGGCAATGAGGAAGACGCCCGCGCAGTATATTGCGATCTCCACGTAGTCTGGGGAAATGGACTCAGGAGTTTTCTCAAGGGCTGAGGAAAACAGAGAAATGGCAGCGAGGGTGAGGTCAGGCGAAGAAGGTTAAAGGAACACTCTCTAGGATTGCTCACATACGTGCTCTCCATTTGCACAGACAAACACTGGTATCAGACAGACAAACACAGAGACAGATGCTCTGGAGGTGACTCATGTATAAATGTAATCACCATCAACGAACTATCTAAACAAAAATTATTTTGTTGCATATCCTCTCCTCTCTATTTTTCCCAGCATTCCTAGTTAAAAAAAACAAACAAAAAAAGTCTAGAAACTCCGTACAGGGCTTAACAGTCTAAACAGACAATTAAATCTTGACTCAGCCAGTCCAACCGGGCCTGCATCTGTCTGCATTCTGTGCTAATGTTGGAGACACGCGAGCACAAACCCACACCCACAAACGGTGGAACAATGCACGCTTCACTTCAGATTGCAAAAGGGAAAGCGCTGTCCTATGTGGTTGCGTATCGCCTGAACTTCCTGTCAGAAATGGTCTTAGTTTATATTTGAGTGTGTGTGTGTACACTATAGAAACAGACTGTTCCATAATGCATAGCCTCCAGACCACAAACAAGGCTTTTGTACAGTACAGCCAACCAAACTGCCTTTCAGCCAGCTGGAGGTGAAGCTACTGTACATGTAGGAACCTTTCTTCAGCCTACTTTGTATCTGCTGGTCCAAAAACCACAGCGCACACACACACACACTCACACACAGAGGAGTTACAGCCTTAAAGGCGCCAGCCGTGCAGATAGAGCACATTGAGTGTAATAAATATTGCATATTACTCCCAGAGGAAATAGCCTGCTTGTGATCATTATGCGGTATTGTTTACAGACAAAACCCAAACTATTATCTTGTTACAGCCTTAATGATGGTTTAATACTGGCTGTCTGTTGAGGGCTGCCGACAGCCAGCTACTCTCAGTCACATTTAATGCCCACTGTACTTTTTGAAAGGAACTTGAGCATCAATAAATCACCCGTTTAGCCTGGAACGAACTCGTCGATGAGTTTTACGTTTCTCATCCTTTGGCATGTGTAATTACAGCCCGGACATTCAGCAATGGACAAAAATAGAGGATTAAAAAAAAAGGATGTTGATAAATGACGACGCACACAAACATAAGACATTCACTGTGCAGAAGTTGAAAGCTTTGGCTCTGATAATTGAGAAAGTCAAGCCAACGTGAAGCGAGTGTTGAGCTTTAACTTTCAACCTTTATTTCAGGGAGAAATAAGGGTTTTTAAAAGATTCCAATTATCAGAGCCAGAAGGGGGTAAAGTACAGCTTGAGGCATAAGGGGGAAAAATGCTATTTTTGTGGCACTCAAAGACTTTCCCCGAGAAGCAGGAGACAAACAAGAGCGACAGAAGAAAGGCAAACCTTCCCCACGTTTTGGAGTCTACAGATACTTGAACTGTTGCTGGAGCACACCAAACCACCCTGTCATCTGCTGTGAGCATTCAGCAGCTCACCAGTCCATATCATATTATAGAATACAAGCTCTCCCTGCTTTTTGCAGTGCATTGTCTTGGATGATGGCCGCGCTGGCTCCTAGCCATAATCTGCTATTTGAGTTGTGTGAATTAAGACTCCAGAGGGAGGATTTGCCTTCCAGAGAGATAATTGAAATGACACAATCCAATCATTTTGGAGAAGAATGAGAGCGGAAAAGAGAAACAGAAGATAGTACATGGGTGTATATACCTGGAAGCACCGTCAACCAAGCAGTGTGATAGGAGATCCCAATAGAATTACCCGCCAAGCACGTATACTCCCCAGCATCTTCAAATGTTACATTGGGCAAGTAGAGAACTTCTATCTCCTTATCTGTGGTGTTAACACCTGCAGTCTGGAAGAGGAGGAGGAAAAGAGGGAAGGTGAAAGTAGAAGAGTCAAAGAGAGAAATAAGGACGGAGAGAGAAAGAGAAAAAAATGAGACCCCACAGCACCAAAAGAGAAATCAGAGGAGCTGGATAGTATCCATCGTTGCAGTTCCATCTAGAGGAAAGGATGTTGGGAACACTCGGGGCTGGAGAGGACAAGGGGACACAGATGGAACCCAATATGCCACCAAATACATGAGGAAAACAGAACAAGTGCACCAGAAACAAATACCCAAAAGGTTCCCATCACCCACAGAACCTGCTAAGAAAAGGCAAGTCTAAACCACACATTAGACACATGCACAACACAGAGCGAGCATGGAGAACACTGCAACACCATGCATCACCTTGACACAGCTCGCACAGAGAAAAGATGCTAGCTGTGTCAATTTTGATGTCTAGGTGTGCGGGCTCGTCCAGTGCTTCCATGGTCTCACCATTCCCAGGTAATGACGGGAGGTGGGGGAACAGCTATTACACAAGGGCGCAACATAAAGGGGGAAAACGGACTGTGATACCAGGACAACCAAGGGACCACCAGCAGGACCACCACAGCACAGCAAGTCAGGATCGAAGCCTATGAAACCACACCGGAAGGTAGGGAGGGAGTGTAGGTGAGTCAGGTCTCATAGGTTACCTGTGATGACAGTCAGCCAGCCCGACTGGCTGACCTCGCCTATATAATTGGAGGCTTTACAGATATATTCTCCAGCATCTTCTTCTGTCACGTTGGTGAGTGTGAGCACTTCCACGTCTGAGCTGTTAATGCCTGAACGCTGCAATCCACATACACACACATTCTTAGACACGCACATCAAATGAATGAGCAGAATTAGTCAAACATCACGACTACAGCTACTGCATATGGATCTGCAGGAGAGAGGAGAAAGCAGGAATCCCCACGGATAAAGCCTGGCACTTCATCAGGGGAAAAACAGAGTTAGTTCCTTATATGACTGCTGACATTCACCTGGAGTCACTGGCAGAACGCCACAACGGAGGGAAGGATTTTTCTTTACGCAGAAATAAAATCTAAAAGGGGAAGTGAGGCGACGTACCTTTAACACTCTGACATAGGGGTGTCCATCTATGCCGTAGCGGCTGCCGTTTTGAGTGATATGTTTTAGCCACTGGATGTGAGGTTGCGCATCACTGTAGACCTTGCAAACGAAACGGGCATCCTCTCCTACGTGGACAGTGGTGTTGGCCGGGAGGCCGGCCTGAAGAATAGGCCGATGAGGAGACCGCTCTGTTGAGAGAGAAGACAATTAGAACGTGTCTAAATGCCTGCCACTTCTCTTTAAGAGTCTCGTAGTTAAATCTGATGTTTAAGAATGTGAACGTTGATTTGTGCTTTATGCACTGTGAGTGTGAATGGTTTTTCCGAGCAGCCCAGGCAGGTATAATCATGGTGATCCCGATGTGTAAATCTAAGAAGCTCTTGAAAGCCACAAACAAAACAAAGAGGAGTATCTAGCTCCAGTAAACAGAAATCAGGTAGAGGAGGACTTTTATAAATCGAGGCGCACATTGGGGGTTAACCTAAACTATGTGCCCGTCTCGGAAAGCGGAATATCTTCATAGCGCCCTCACAGCTCGACTTATCTGCATTCTTTTACAAGCAAACATTTGCCCAGAGCGAGACCTGTGGAACAATGCCCCCTTTCAAACACCACCGCTATGAGGAGCCCACCAACCCCCACACTGACAGCAACCACCCGCTGCCACTAAACTCTCACACACGCACAAAGTGACATCACCGAGCCCGGGGCGCCGCAGCGCCTTTCCAAAACAAAGCCTGAAGGTAACTGTAGTGAATACGTTTGTGCCCGTGTATGTATACGTGTCGGGGTTCGTCACGGGGGATGGTCAGAGCGTGGAGGCTGGGAATTAGAGAGAAAGAGGGGGGAAAAGGGGGGGGGAATAATTAGCAGGGTGAAAGGAAGGAAAGACGAGGGATCGACAGATGGATAGTGCAGAACCTAAGAGGTAGAGACTTCTTCCATATGTCTGCATTTGTCTCCACGCTCCACCTTTTTGACATCTGTCAGATCAGATCAATCCCACCCCTTATTCCTCCCTCCTCCCCTCTACACATTCCTAGAGCACGTCTTGTTTATTGTCTCTCTTTATTTGCCCCCATTTTCTCTCCTCTCCCATACTTCACGAGCCTCCGCACCCTCTCGATCTTTACAAAACAGGGAGAGGTGATCGACTTGAATTTCGTGCTCTCTTTGTAAAACATACCGAACAGCATTTTATGAGGCAATTTTCTTTTTAAAGAACTTTAAAACCATTTCAAAATGTGAAACAATCACACGCAGAGGAACATGTTGGCAAGTCAAAGGACTTTTTCCTTTTCTTTTTTTCTTTAAATGAACTTGAAACTTTATTATAGCTGTGCCAATTCTGGCTGGAGCATTTAGAGCTGCATAGCTGACTACTTAGACTAAATGACAGAATATGTGGTGGTGTGAGAAAAATAGGCCACGTAATGATTTGGGAGAAACCCGCAAACAATAAAAGGCTGTGGAGCTTTTCTTTCTTAAATTAGAAAAAGGAATATCACGTGTGTGTGTGTGTGTGTGCGTGTGCGTGTGCGCGCGCGCGCGTGCAAACTCTTAGATCTGATGTTGTGAGGACACAAGTCTGTTCATGCTGTCACATGGAGGAGATTTGGTTTTGGGAAGTTCCCATAGCATAAATCAAAGATTTAGCATGAAAGGTCAGTTTAAGTTTAGAATAAGGTTAGGGTGAGAGTTAGGGAGGTAGTAGTTATGGTCAAGTCTCCAGTAAATGAACACAAGGGATGGGAAAGTGTGTAACGCGTGGTTATGGGTCTAGAAGTTTCCCCATTGAACTTGTACAAGAACTTAAAGGAAGGAAGCAGAAGACATACTTGGAAAAAACTCCAGTAAGCAACAGAAAAATAGGCCAAAGTTAAGGTTTCTCTGTATCAAAACAAACGAAGAAGCAAACCCCGTATTAATTTTTAATGTGTTGTTGTTACCAGGGTCACAGCAAGGAGATGGCATTCCATCGTGTCCCGTTCAAGTCTGATGAACTTTGGGTGCTGGGTGGCTTGGCACACAGTGACCTGAAGGTCAGGGAGGGGCTTAGGAAAAACACAGCACAGCACAGGAGGACACAGGGCTACCCACAAAATGTCACATAGCCACCCCGATCTCTTAACTCCTCATTTCTCCACTTGCCATGGCTGTCACTTTGCAACCCTTTCTCCAAAGCCCAGCTTGAACCAGAGCAAACTGGCTGCTTTTGGTTTTAATAGCTGATCATGCAGGTCATTTGGACAAAAAAAAAAAAAAAAAAGGACAGATAAGAGCAGCATTTTCTGTCCCTGCTTCCCTTCCCTTCCTTTTCTCTCTTTCTCCCCCTCTCTCCATTCTGTCCAACCAGCTATAATGGAGTAAAATGAAGCAAGAGGTTGCAGGGGGCAGTGGCTGTGGAGCCAGACATGGAGGGGGTTTACTGCTCTGCAATAAAACAGAACAAAAACAGAAATATGCAGTCTGAAGGAGAGCTTGAGCTAAGTGCAGAGCGAAGCAGAGCAGGGGGCCTTAGTTGGGGAGCATTTGCGCCCGTGTGTCGACCTCCACATGTTTGTGTGCCTGTATGTTCACTTTTGTGCTAAAACCCTCAGGTATTTGATCTAAATCTGATACAGTGAAAATAATACTCATCATTACCATGGAGGCACTAATAAAAAGAGCGTGCAATTACAGCATGACTGCTAAAGATTAGTGACAGAGCTAGAACCATAAACTACAAATGCATGAGTGTAGCACCCTAAATTTTCTTCAGTGAAACAAGCAGCTGCAGCTTCATGTCCATTCTGATTATTTGTGGTTTACTGACTAGGCTGTAGAAGAATTACTATGTCAGATAAATTATGATGCGCAGCAAAGGCCAAAGGAGAACTGGTTCAAATCCAATTTAAGAGCAAAGTTGGTGTGCGCGCTTGCACAAGCACACAGGCTTACATTATCTACTATCTTTATCCCACTCCCCTTGTTGTCCGCACAATCGATTTTGCAAAACGAGCAGAAAAACAGTCTTTGCTGTCTTACTCCAAAGGTCAGAAAAGGGGGTTGACTGAGGTGGATCTGAACCCTGTGATACTGCTCAGCCAGCATTCTGTTGTCTCAGAGTCTAGATGATAAAATCATTCACAAATCTTTTTACTGACTTGTAAGTTGTACTAAATGACAAGAATTTGACATTTCATGACATCATCAGGGGCCAATTTGTAAGAAACATGAGTAGGTTCAACATTTTTTTCTTGCAATTTGCATTAAACTATCCTTTAAATAGACACTAAACATTTGTTTTAGCTCGTTGGGACTGACATATCAAGACAAATTACAAAAACAACCTATTTTATCTTATCTGGACAGCATCAAATCACAACAGCAGTTGTGGCAAGACACTAAATTCCCTACAATACAGGGGAAACCCCAATTACAACACAAGTACAACCTGAACTTTATCTGAATTTATAACCAGGAAATTAGACTTCATATTTTTAAGATATTCCTGCAGTTTAACTAAGTGGTGTGTGTCATCTGGCTTCACCTAGACACAAAGATGGGTATCGTCTGCACAGAAATGAAAATGTATGCTATGCTATCAAACGATGCTGCCTTAGGGAAGCATGTATAATGTAAACAGAACTGGTCCTAGTACAGAACCCTGTGGAACTCCATAATTAACTTTAGTGTTTGAAGAGGGCTCTCCAGTTACATGAACAAACTGGATTTTATTAGACATGATTTAAACCACTGCAGCGCAGTACAAAATACTGTGGTGAACGGTATCAAACTCTGCACTGAGGTATAGCAAGACAAGCACAGAGATGAGTCCACTGTCAGAGGCCATAAGAAGATCATTTGTAACCTTCACTAAAGCTGTTTCTGTGCTGTGATGGGCTCTGAAACCTGACTAAAACACTTCAAATAAGCCTTTCCTCTGCAGATAATCAATTAGCTGTTTTACAACTACTCTTTCAAGATTCTTCAGAATCAAGAAAGAATTATCAAAGCAGCTGTATGCAATGATATGTCTGTGAGAGGGTTATGAGTATTTTTTTTAATTATCTGTAAAGAAATTCATGAAGTAATTACTAGTTAACGTAAAAGGAACAGAGCTCCGACTGTCAGTCTGGCTACAGTGCTGAAGTCTGATTGTTTTCTTCAATCACTGCTGAATAGTGAGACAACCAGCTGTACAGAGGGCAAAAAAAATAGAGCAATAAAATGTTTTTCAGGCCAAATGAAGATCTTCTACATTAGTGAGACACCACTCAATTCTTCGAGTAGTTTCAAAATCATCAAATGTTTGACTTAACACAAATTAAATATTGTTATATAAATTATTGATAGCCATATTAAAACTGTTGACATATTCATCTTTAGCTTCCACATTCCTCATTGACCTCCACCTGCATCCAGAGCGCACCTGGGCAATTCCACAGAAGACGCTCTATTCCCCACTGTGAGAAACACCCACTGCCCTCCCCCTCCTCCATCCCTCCTTTGTTAGCCTCTCAGGTGTACTTTGAGCCTAAGTGTGTGTTTTGTGTGTAGTACTGACCCACTACATCCAGGGTGTAGGTATGGTTGATGGATCCAAACTCGTTCTCCACCAAACAGGTGTAGTTGCCTTTGTCGGACGGCACCACGCTCTCCATGATCAGGGTCCAGTGTTGGCTACGCACCTGGGTAAAGGAGCAGTCTCTTGTTATGCGCAGACAGAAACTCACACAACTTATTATCACGTGCATGTCATTAAATACTGAGCCACTGAGCAGAGATTAGACACCGAGAGCCGGTGCTAAATGTGAAGACTAGGAGGAAAGAGAAAAAAAAAGGAGCACACGACAGAGGGGATCTGAAAAGAAGCATTAAAGAAACGAGACGATCCGGTGTGCAAACAATATTCAGGTCAGATTTGAACAAAATGACTCTCCAACGTCACAATCTTTTCTTTATTCATGCAGATTACATACCCTGATGGCGAAAGCTTCCCAGTTTATATCACCGTCTAAGTTCCCAGTGCTCTAAGAAGTACTTACACCGCAAGTACGCCTAACATTGCCCTGCGTGTTTCCACGTTAGCCGTCTACCTCTTCTGTCAACCACTGCTATTTCATTTAGTCTCCCCCATCCTGTAGTCAAAGCCATTTTAAAAACATACAGTTATTCATACTTATTTGCAAAATTAGCTTCACCTCTGTGTGGCATCAGCAGGTGTGAGTTGACAATAGAGTTTCCATCGGCACACTGAAGAGACACTGTAGCCACTGCTTGTACAGGCCTACATTTCACACAATGGAGAGATTATACTACAGGGCTGGGCTCAGGTACAGCTTTTGTCCTGCCTTTGTTGACAAAAAGAGAGAAATGAACTGTCCACGGTAGATTTGACAGCTTGACTGTGTCGTTTCCGTCACGTCGTGGCTGTTTTTTGTCCGTGCTGTAATGAGTGTGCTGAAAGCCAACGGGAAGCAACATTAGCGGCTACATCAACATTAATCTGCACCTAAACTTTCCTGGCAGTGAAATGTGTTTCCTCATAAACCACAAGTCATTAACCAGGAGCCCCAGACTCATTCAGCATCACTGGGTCTTTTCATAAATGAATTTCATAACTGTCCATTTGCATTATTAATGCACTTCATCAGTACGACTCCATCGTATACAGTAAGGGGACAAAGAGATGAATTTAAAGGAGAGAAAACAAACTGTAACCAAATTGCATATCAGACTAGCACCAGTTTAATCTACACCTGGAATCAAAGGTGTAAACATGCACAGCACATGAATTTTAAATATAAACAAGCTCAGCTATAGCATTTGTAAATCATATTTCAGGTCAAAAGAATAACAAGCTGGAATCACTACGAGTCTCCAACCTAAAGCCAGTGGGACCTGTTCTCCCTGATCAAGTTACCTCAACATTGTGAACTCATTTCAAACCTGACGCTACCGACTTTCTCTATGCATTACTGTTTAGGAGCATTTAACCCTTACGTCCTGGGCTTACATTTCTAATTGTTGGGGGTATAGAACCATGTCAAGTTACAGTGAGAGGCTCTGCAAAGTATCCCGGTGAGAAGAGGCGCACGGATGAGCAATTCCAATTTCACACCAGAAACCCTGCCCTCGTTTCCTCTGTCTTTCCTCCTCCCGTCTCTCCAGCGAAGGGTGGAAAAGGGGTGAAAGGACATTCAGGGAAGTATTGAAAGGAGAAGGCTCTCCTTGCAAATAAAATTCACAAAATGGCCATGAGAACCGCAGCCCAGAAAAGCAGCCAAAACCCAGAGAGGGAAGTGAGTTGACGTTAGTAATAAAAATTCTGATCTATTAGTGTTTATCCTACCTTATACCCTCCCATGCGGTCCTCTTGGCGGAAAGGCTTGCTGTTTTTAAGCCAGCGCAGCTTGGGCTTGGGGTTGCCTCCTGCAGCACAGCGGAACTTGACTGTGTTGGCAGCTGGCACCGCATGCAGCTTCTTTTCCATCTTTGCTGATGAGGTCCAATACGGCGCGCCTGCAACCAGAGAACAGTTGGTGTTGAGTGAGGCTGAGATTTCCTAATAATGTCCTCGGCATTAACATTTTGGCAGTGGGACTGCAGACTGGCTAAGGCATGTACATTAGAAGCATTACTGCAAGAAGAGACAAACCTGAAGCATTTGTAAAACTCCCGGGGCTTTGGGAACCCCAAACCCCCCTCCAACAGAACAAAAACCAGAGCTCAACATTCACAGAGCTAAACAAAAACACACACTTTTCCTGCAGGCTCGACGGGGTGTTGCAGGGGGGGGGGGAAACATCGGCTCTAAGGGGAGAATGTGCCTGGGCGTTGCCAAGAGGGTAACTAGACCATCACATTCAATTTCATCTCATTCCACTTAGCAGCTTTTTTCCTCCCTCCACTTCCTCCAATTACCATAGCTGCCCTGTTTATCTGTCTGTCACTTGGCTAGATATGGACGGCAGGGCCCAGGACGCTTATCACCTTTTGAAAATCATTATGTGCCGTCAGGGGAGAAAATGAATGTCACATTTAACGAAGGATATCAGAGTTTTCGCTGCATACTTTTGTCCAGATTCATATCAACACCAAACTGACAACCGTTATTTCTCCTACTGAAATCTGTCACCGTGCTTGTGTTTCGTCCATTTGTCAGCTCCTTTTTTTCCTCACAATTTCAGTCACTCAGTCAGCTGGATTCCCCCGCCCCTCCTTTTTTTTTTCTCTGCACCTGGGAGGGTGATTGCCTAAGCAGATGGGACTCGGAGGGGAAGAGAAACTCCAAGTCAAACAACAATCCAAACGGTCTTCCACACCATCACTTCCCCCTCATATGGCAAGTAACAGAGGGAATACCCAAAGATAAGACTGCTACTGGTTCAAACACAAGCTTAAATTGAAGGAGACTATTCCCTGCACTCTCTTTCCTTCCCGCCCATACTATCAGCAGAAGCCACCAATCATTTCTCTGGCTTAAACAACCGGACAAGTCGAGCATATTTGGAAAGTACAGTCAGTAAACATCGCTCTTCCTTCCTGAATGGATGCATACAGTAAGTACTCGCACTATAATTAGTCACTACCCCTTTCATCTTCCTCCTCACTCTCACTATCACTGCTCTTCTTTTTCCTCCAGCTTCACTTCCGCACACTCGCCCTGTTATCACTCCATCCATTCAGACAGAGACAGATTAGGTGGAGACTAACCCATCGTGAGCCCGTCTCTCAAAACCGACCTCTGACCTCAAACTGGCAGCCGGTCAGAAGATGAGGTTGAGGCATAAAAGGTGAGCAGTGCAGTTTCCCATGCTCTCTGTCCGGAGGGATAGCACTTCAAACCCAACAAGCCCTCAGATGAAGCCAAACTCTTGCGGGCCAAACGCTTTGGCCTCCAGGAATCCCTGCCGCCCCCAAAGCCCTGCACATCCGGCTCCCCGCTCACGGCTGTTTATCCTTAGCTGGCCTGGGGTGAGCTGAGGTTATCTAACTCAGGCACTGAGAGTCAAGATTTTTTTTCTCTCTAAGCTCCTCTAGAGAGCTAAATCTGCAAGTGTCCCAGAGAAGTATTTCATTGTTGAAATGATTTCTTGTTAAGCTGCAATATCCTCCTGTTTACCGTTCATCTGTGCAAGCTGAACAAGTGATTTTTTCTTTATGGTAAATTAGTACCAGTGCTGGAAAAATAAAATAGAAATCTGTCAAATCAAAGTACCTCTAAAATGTCAACTTTTACCATGTTCATATGGGTTCTTCACAAAGACAAATTTGATATAAAAGCATTCAATTTGTAATGTTTTTCTTGATCAAGCCGAAACTCTTTTATTTATTTTGACAACCTTTCATGATGGCAGGATTTCCTAAATCCAAAAAAGAAATATGCAACAAACGAAGGAAGCTTCAAAGAGTTATTACATATGTTTAACACATGTGAGGAAGGTTTAATTCGATCTGAAAGATAGTGGCAGATCAATCGTCATCAAGTTTTGATTCAGACATTGTTTAATCCTGGTTGGTTCGCTCAGATTTATGACATCAACTTTTCTTCAGCTGAGTCCCACCCAACAAGGAAGATGATGTCATAAGCAAACTAAAAACTGAGACGGGGAGGAGTTCCCTTATAAAAATTCGAAAGATGCACAACTTTTACCAAAGGGAACACGCAATAAAAGTGAGCAATCATCTAAACAACACAACCGTAAACAGGATACAGATCTGATGATTTAGACCCGAGCTTAGAGCGAAGCTCCTCGTGGCTTTTCAACTTAATCATGACATCACTCCCCCCTGCCCCCCTTCCCTCCATCCACCACCCTAAGCATGGCTCCCCTCACAGATCCCTGTAGAGGCTCCTCTGCATCTTCTCCAATTACACCACCCCCCGCTGATAAACAAACAAATTTCCATCTTTTCTTCACTAGCATATGTTCGTCAGTCTTCTGTACAAAGTTTAAACAAAATGCTCTGTGTTGCAATGGCCCGATGCCCGATCCAGAAAATAAAGCCACGAATATAAAGCTACACCCCACACTCTCCACTCTCCTTCCCTCCCACGCCCACCCTCCTCCTTCTCGGCCCGAGGCCAAGGCTCCACGCCATGCTCAGAAAAGAGTTGGTACTGATCCAACACACCCCCACTCCCCTGCCTCTTTTTCCCCCCCTCTTTCTTTTAATAATAATCTTGGTTTTGAATTTTCAGAAACACACACGGCGAGAAAACGCAACTGTACTGCCAGAACAGCTTCGCCTTTGTTTTCAAACAGCTTATTACCACCAGAGTGGCTGGATCTTTTCCCCTCCACCATTTTTTTCTTTTACTCTTGCTCGAGTCCTGCTCCCCCCCCCCAACCATCACCACCACATATTTAATGGATTTCAGGCAATTACAGTCAGCCCAAAAGTGGAGAAGGAGAACTCACGACGAGACGCAGCGCCTGTGGAGAAGTTTAACAAGATGTGGAAGCCCTCAACTTTGTTTCAGCCTCCTTTTCGTGAGAGCGTATGCGATCGCAAGCGTGCACATGCGCATGTGCAGAAACATCCCAGATACTCGCCACAAAGTTGGGTGAAGAACTTTCTCTTTCTCACACACATGCACACACACACAAACCCATCAGGTGGGTAACTGAGTCCAGATGGGCATCTTTCATAATGGATGAGCCCAGCTGACTAAATGGCTGGCAGGATGGCTCCATGAGGCCTGACTACCTGTGAGACACAAGCTAGAAGAATGTAAGGAATCCCTGTACTCCCCTGGAGCGTCCAGCCTGAAATACACACACACACACACACACACACACACACACACACACACACACACACACGCTCTAATCTCAGGAACACTAATGTATAGAATAGCAGCAATATGGCTAAAAGTCCAGTTTGACAAGAGTTTGGTGTCACTCCCAGAACAAATAAAGACCATCCACTGTCTGTGCTGCTTTAATCATAATCACAGAATCTCACTTCTGCTAACAAACTCTGACAAAGCCAAGTAGATTATTTCGCTTGGGGATTAAGCCTTTCTAAGTATTTGGCTATCACAATCAGCATCCCACACTTAAGTTCTGACATGCTCTTAGGGACTCTTCGCTATTTAACAGACTAGAGCACTCAAACCATGGCATGTGCTAATTTTAAAGCCCTTAAACTGAACTTTTTGTTATTTGATATGGGCAAATATGCTATTAGTTAATTGCTTTAGCCTTCTCTGCATCCAAAATGTGCATTTAAAGTGTCATGGAGACATAGCTGTAACTGGTAGGAGAATGAAGCTTGAGTTAACGATGGAACAAATGTCAGGAAACAGAGAAAGTTATTGAACGGAGAAGTTGGAAGATGTCAGATCGGTGAAGAAACGGGTTACTACTGTCTCTTTAAGGCATCTTGCTCAGGGGTGCCTAATCTACGGGACCTGGTGAGGAAAGGGAGAGCATCTCGAACTCATTCATACCCCCTTTGGTTTCCTCCCATACTCACTTAACTGCTCTCCATCCGCCCCAGTGTCCTCCGATCGCTCTGTATCGTCCTCATCATCCCCCGACGAGATGGCATCTGCACAGAGTAACCACGGTTACTGCCATCCTTTTTTGCACCCCACACACAGACACACACGTAGCAATTTCCATGTTACAACACTGCAACACAGTTTTAAAGGAATCAATAGCGTAAGGGCATTTTTTTTTATATTAAATATGATTGTAAGTTACTGTTGTTATACAAGCGCACACACTACAGGGAGTGCAGAATTATTAGGCAAATGAGTATTTTGTCCACATCATCCTCTTCATGCATGTTGTCTTACTCCAAGCTGTATAGGCTCGAAAGCCTACTACCAATTAAGCATATTAGGTGATGTGCAGCTCTGTAATGAGAAGGGGTGTGGTCTAATGACATCAACACCCTATATCAGGTGTGCATAATTATTTGGCAACGTCCTTTCCTTTGGCAAAATGGGTCAAAAAAAGGACTTGACAGGCTCAGAAAAGTCAAAAATAGTGAGATATCTTGCAGAGGGATGCAGCAGTCTCAAAATTGCAAAGCTTCTGAAGCACGATCATTGAACAATCAAGCGTTTCATTCAAAATAGTCAACAGGGTCGCAAGAAGCGTGTGGAAAAACCAAGGCGCAAAATAACTGCCCATGAACTGAGAAAAGTCAAGCGTGCAGCTGCCAAGATGCCACTTGCCACCAGTTTGGCCATATTTCAGAGCTGCAACATCACTGGAGTGCCCAAAAGCACAAGGTGTGCAATACTCAGAGACATGGCCAAGGTAAGAAAGGCTGAAAGACGACCACCACTGAACAAGACACACAAGCTGAAACGTCACGACTGGGCCAAGAAATATCTCAAGACTGGTTTTTCTAAGGTTTTATGGACTGATGAAATGAGAGTGAGTCTTGATGGGCCAGATGGATGGGCCCGTGGCTGGATTGGTAAAGGGCAGAGAGCTCCAGTCCGACTCAGACGCCAGCAAGGTGGAGGTGGAGTACTGGTTTGGGCTGGTATCATCAAAGATGAGCTTGTGGGGCCTTTTCGGGTTGAGGATGGAGTCAAGCTCAACTCCCAGTCCTACTGCCAGTTTCTGGAAGACACCTTCAAGCAGTGGTACAGGAAGAAGTCTGCATCCTTCAAGAAAAACATGATTTTCATGCAGGACAATGCTCCATCACACGCGTCCAAGTACTCCACAGCGTGGCTGGCAAGAAAGGGTATAAAAGAAGAAAAACTAATGACATGGCCTCCTTGTTCACCTGATCTGAACCCCATTGAGAACCTGTGGTCCATCATCAAATGTGAGATTTAAAAGGAGGGAAAACAGTACACCTCTCTGAACAGTGTCTGGGAGGCTGTGGTTGCTGCTGCACGCAATGTTGATGGTGAACAGATCAAAACACTGACAGAATCCATGGATGGCAGGCTTTTGAGTGTCCTTGCAAAGAAAGGTGGCTATATTGGTCACTGATTTGTTTTTGTTTTGTTTTTGAATGTCAGAAATGTATATTTGTGAATGTGGAGATGTTATATTGGTTTCACTGGTAAAAATAAATAATTGAAATGGGTATATATTTGTTTTTTGTTAAGTTGCCTAATAATTATGCACAGTAATAGTCACCTGCACACACAGATATCCCCCTAAAATAGCTAAAACTAAAAACAAACTAAAAACTACTTCCAAAAACATTCAGCTTTGATATTAATGAGTTTTTTGGGTTCATTGAGAACATGGTTGTTGTTCAATAATAAAATTATCCCTCAAAAATACAACTTGCCTAATAATTCTGCACTCCCTGTATATATTGAGCTTCAGGCTGCTCATCCTTGACCACATCTACTCCATGGCCATTTCCTGGATCCACACCAAGCACAGACCAATCCTCTATCTCTAAAGTTCACATCCTGACCTGTCCTAACCTTGCCTGATCCCTGACTCACCTGTGACATTGACTATGAAGCAGACCGTGTCTTTGCCCACGCTGGTGCAGGCGTACAGGCCCGAATCCTTGGGCGTGGTGTCACGGATCTGCAGCACCTCCTGCTCTATCAGCGTGCGGTTGTTGTTGCCCAGAGAGCTGCCATCTTTGGTCCAGGTGATGGTCCCCGTCCCTGGCAGAGGGCAGCTGAGCTTCAGCACTTCCCCCGGGTGCACTGAGCACACCGTGGGCTTAGAAATTTGGTATTTGTTCGACGCCTCTGCAGAGCAGATGTGGGGAGGAGTGGGGTAAGGTCGAAGGGGATCAGGGGAAGGTGGGTGGGGGTAAAGGATGAGGAAGGAAGAGGGTGCACAAGGAGGAGGAGGAAAGAGAGGTGGGAGAGGAAGAAACAAGCAATTTAAGAAAGAAATAAAAAACACCAAAAAAACCCAACGGATGCATTTAAATCAACTTATGCAGGAGGAGCAATACAGAAAAGAGGAGGCCCACGTTTCAAACCGCCACACCAACACATCTTTACAAACTCCCAGTCATTTAAAATGAGACCCTTGGAAACCTAGATCCGTTGAAGTGTGCAGACGATTGGCTGTTATAGATTCAGTGCATGCAGTTATGGCCATAGCTGTGTGTGTAAAGGAGAAAGGAATAAAAACAAAACCAAAGAAAACAATCCAAGCTTTGCGAACAGTTGTGAAATGGACATCTTTGTGGTGAAACACCCCTCCCCAGCCATCCATCTGTTTCAGTGCAGATGCCAAGCAGTGTGTGTAGGTGAGTAGGAGCAGTGCAGAAACATTTCTGCAGTGTTTAAAAAAAAAAAGAAAAAAAGAAAAAAGGGAAGGTAATACAACTCCAGAATGTCTGCCCATCAGAAAGGAAAGCAGCCAGAAAAGTCTAAGACGGAAGTAGTTGACAGGCAGGGGAAGTGGGAGGGGGGAGGCGGGGATGGGATCGGACGGGGTTTGGTTGTTTTTTTTTCCTGTCTTGGCATTTCTCTGGTACTGACTGTGCACCTAAGCTACGAAAAACCTTGAGCTGGCGGCAGCCTGACTCTTCTGTTTTCCATCTCTCTTGTCGTCGTTCTCTTTCACAACATGGCCATGGAGGATCTACAGCTCTGCCAGATCTACAGCCTCAGCTCCTGCCAGCCAAGGCAGAGAGCAAGAAACTCAGCGCTCTACTCCAAAGTGCATAAAACTCTTCATTTCTGGGAGAAAAATCAAGCCTGCCTGCGAGTGCGTGTGCACACACTGTGTTCTCAGACTCGTACATCTGCACTGACGGAGCAAGATGAACGTCCGACATGTTTAAAAAAAAAAAAAAAAAAAGAGAGAATTCTGAATTTCCATAGCTGAGACTGCACTTCTACATCAGGATCATCATGGATTACATATCCACACACATTGAGACAGTTTGGGAACGCTGAGCAAACTAGGAAAAAACCTAAGCTGTGTTCTGCCGTATATGCTCAAGTCGATTCCAGTCACCCCGGGCACGTTGCAAACTTCACACACACATTCATGCACACGTGTATGTGTTCACTCAGCTCGATTGCAGACTGATCTTAGTCAGTGTTGTTCTCTATAATGCAGATGTTCACAAGTTTACGTCTTCAGTGGGAACAAGGTGAAAAATGAGAGGGATTAAAAAGATTCGAGGGAGGAAAGTCGCAACAATGGAAAAGCGTACAAAAAAAGCCAGCGATGGTGGTATATGCAGAGCGTTTAGCTGAAGTCCGATATGTGTAATTACAGAGGCAGCGGCACTCCCTGCCTTTCCTGTACCTCAATGCACCTTTTCACCGACACCCCACCCTCATTATACACCTCTGCGCTTCCTATGTTTGTGTCAAATGTAACGTAAACCTGCACACACACACGTACAACAGGAAGGGAAAGTCATTCCGCCACAAGCCTGGAGTTGAGGCATGTGCGCAAACCTCTTGCCCCTAGGCACGTACGCACACAGGTACGGTTCCTGCATTGTCTTGTTTTTCCCTCTTAACTCCTTCAAACCGGAAGTGATTAAACCCCCCTTTGGCACCCAGGGCCGAGTGTGTGGTCTGATAAGAGGTGGAGCTCCTGTGCTGATTGATGGGAGCTGTCTCCGCTACCTTTTACAATGTGGTTTTCCACACTGGAGGCATTCAGTGTGATGTTATTACTGCTTGGAGGGGTTTTTTCTATATCACAGGGATAGTTCTGGAAATGAAGGAGCGATGGAAGAAGGGTACGCAAGTTTGGAAGGAAAAACAGGAAAGGGAAGGGCAGGAATTTATCCATTTGGTGTGTGAGTGATTGAATTTGTCTTCATCATTTTCTTTTCTCTGCTGTGTCCATCTGTGCCCCTCCATCAGCTCCTCCTCCTCCTGCTGCTCTTTCACCTCTCCTTCCGCTTTGCCCTCTTCTTCCTCTGATTACACACATCCACACCCACCACGACCCTGCTGACCTAACCTCGACCCTTCCCAAACCTGTTGACACCTCCAGCATACCTGATTTTTCATGGGAACCTGTGTCATCTAACCCCATGTAAACACACACACAGAATGCAGAAACTAACTTGTAGACAAACTAAGAAAATAAAGATACAGAACTGAATCTTAAACATGTTATCTAAATGCACAGCTCCGGTGAAACACTTACTCTCAGCATGTGTACATGGACTCTTGTAGCCTCTTGTGTGTAAGAGCTGAAACACTTCACTGCAGATTTTCTCATCTCTGCAAAGTTTCATCCCCCTTCTGCACAACAGGAGGAGGCGGGAGCCTCTCTCTCTCACACATAGACACACACACACACATGTTTTTCCTCAATTTCTTTCTAAAGCAGCTTTCTCCTCTTCCCATCCTCTCACAGTCCTATCACTTTCCTCTCTTCTCCTGGAGCACATTTCAAACTCCATCTCTCTCCCTCTCATGCACAGCCATTACAAGTGTCCATCAGGTGGAACAGATTCAGCCCCTCTTATCCCCGCTCCCTCTTCTCATCCTCAGTCGCACCATCTTTTGCTGGCAATAATTAAGTCTCACAATCCGAATATATGTGCATATGTGTGTGTGTGTATGTATGTGTGGCTAAATGCAGCAAGCGATTCTCACCAAAGTCCCTTTAATGTCTGCTTGCCCATCTGTCCGTCTATCAAGTTGGCATGAGCCCCACAGAAATGTTGGTAAAAGGCAAGAGCAACGTTTTTTCCTTTTTTTCCTTTTTTTCCCTTTCTCTGATCTTAGGAATTGACTTCTTCAGAGAGGCACATTTGCCTCCAGGCCTATCTTCCCATCTCCTCCCTGCCTCATTCTGCAAAATGAGATCGAAGACTAAATGTAATGACTGCCATCTCAAAGGCGCACACTAAGCATGCATGGAGTCCAACACAGACACTCACATACACGTGCTCAAATCACATCATCTCCACTGCCCTTCTTATCCTTCCTCTTTTCTTTTTACCCCTCTCTTCTTCCTCTGTAACCCCCTCACGTACTTAAATCCCAGGACTTTTCTCCCCCTTTTTTGTCTCTACCCCTTTTCTAATGTCTGTGTCCTTTCAGATTCAAATCCCTCCTCTGCTTTTTTTTTTTATGACAAAGAAGCAGCTCCGTGAACTGGCTCCTGCAAGCATCCATGGCAACAGCCCCTCCAGTTCGCTCACCCCTTCACCCCCTCATCAAGGCCTTCCCTGAACCCCACACGACCCCTTTAGCCCTTTGGACACTATGTACAACAATCTTCTTAGGCTGAACGTAGCAGTAGTGACCCTCAGAAACATTGCATTAATCTTGAGATTATAACAAGTCAGATGAAGGACACGCTGAAGCCAACAGTAACGACGATCTAATGATAATCTGTCAGATCAGTAGACTATAAAAACACTCGTCTTATGCAAGTTATTTTATGTTAAGAAAAACATATTGAGTGCTTAATTCTTAAAGCTGTACAACAAATCAATGTGCTGCTGCAGTGGCATGGACAAGTTTGAGTTATTTTAGTTTTCTTTTTAATTTTGATCCCTTTGTATTGTTGATTTTAATTTTTTTTTTTTTTTTAATTGAGGTGGCGGATAGTAATTCTGGGGGGCGGGGGGGGCTACTGAGGAGGGGTGGGGCTAATGGCAGAAAGAGTACAATATAAATGTATTGCATCACCCTAATCACATTAAATTTGCCTGTATCGCAGCATTGTTCCTTAACTCAATAATATCGTTATGGTTACCAATTAAGTGGTTAAGTAACCTTTTCAAAAATCTTCATAATGCGCAGATAACAACAAATGTGACCTCAGCTTGTGAGAGAAAGGACAAAAACAAATAACAATGTGATCTAGACCTTTTACACTTTTATGAGGCCACGGATCTTATATATATGTCCTTAATAGGAAAGGTGGGGTTTTTTGCCGTCTACCACCTGAAGTACACCAGACAGCGCATGGAGGTCTGACGAAACAGGCTGGCACAGGTAGCGGCTCTTCCCAGCCTCTTATCAGACAGCTGTGAGAGTGAGCGGTGGAGTGACATGGTATTTTCTGGCACATAAGCCAAAGCAAATAACGCACTCCAACCTACAAGATTAACACCAGCTAACGGCAGGCTAGTAAAAGCCATTGTGTGAAAGCTGTATATTAAACCCAACTGTCCCCCCCCCCCCCCCCAAACACACACACACCGACTGACACACTGTGTTTGTTTAGAGTTCAGTTCCATTGCCATCGCCACACATCTAAACCCACAATCCATGTCATTAACTGGCCAGCTGACAGTTTTACACTTTTACAGCTGCACTCCTACTGTGCAGATAGCACAGTGCTACAGATCGGTTATGAGCAACACCTCGCACACGGATGCACACGCTGAGACAGAAAACTGTAATCCCATTTTGTTTAACATGTGCCGACTGTGTGACTGGTTTAAAAGGGCGCAGCGTACATGTGAAAGCAGGAACGATGCAGCAAGAAAGCCAAGAGAGTAATTACATTCCTACTGTGGAAAAGCAACTAGTGTGTTGTTAACAAGCATCCATCCCATTCGTGTGCCTGTCTAGGCATCAAAGAATCTTCCTTGATGCATAATGGAGCCTATATTTATTTAACCGCTCGACTATTTTGAAGCGCTGCCTCCATGCTGATCAGAGCATTTTTGAAGAACACAGTCAGGCGGGGACGACATGAAAGTCAAGCCAAACCATGAGCTGACTTTTGTCAGCCTGCGTTCCAGTGCGCCTGGTGCCACATTTATTCCGCATTATGTGCAAGAAGAGTGGCTTGAAAGAGCAGAAAAATGCCTGTGTATTTTCTGCCATTGTCATTCAGAGTATTTTAATCAATGTGCAAACAGAGCGTGCCTGGACAAGGTAAACGTTCCCATATTGAAGTGGCTACAGCGGCAACAATAAGCCTGTTGTGTGAAGACATTAAACAGCACGTTCAGTCCGCTTCTTCCATTGTAACAGCCACAGGTAGGCAAACTACCAGGGCCACCAGGGGTGCAGGGGCAGGCTGTATAGAGACAACATTGATATGCAATCTGATGAATCTAAAGTAATTACTGCTCCCACAGACACAAGCACGGCTGCAGGGCACAGGGGAGGGGAGCGAGAATTCAAATTTTGAGAATTCTTAACCTTTCTGGGTGGGGTGTGGGGACGGAGGCGGGGGGGTATTCAAGACAGTTACGGTAGGTAAGACAAGTCAGTCCATCTCTCTCTAACATCTGCATCCCACAGGTGACTCCATAGTGTCCTGTCAGTATTAGTGAATGGAAGAAAGCAACAGACTGAAGAGGACAACACATTGAGTAAAATCACACAAAGGTGCTGTTGATGATAATTTAAATAAATAAATATTTGTTTGCAACATGCAACAGATAAATTGGTTCACAATCAGATAAGCAGACCAGGTTCTTTGTGCCCTCTCTGTTCTTCTTCAGGTGACCTCACCCAGGCCACTTAATCTCCAGTCACATGACTTCATCGCTGCTCAGCAGCACTCTGTAATCTCTCCATCTAAAGGAGAAGTCAAATATGCACAAATCCTCTTAGAGCTCTTCTGGGGGATTTTGTAACTCTGGAAAACTCCCCCTGTCCTCTCTGTGGCCATGTAGCGTAGCGTCCGGGCCATGTGGGGCTCTGAACTCACCGGCTTGGAGCCAAACAGTCTGAGACAGAACAACAAAAACAACAGGAGAGGAGAGCTCGGGCAGCCTCTCATCCAAGTAGGTAAGTTTGATACCTGACCTCAAGGGCAAAGGCCGAGAAAAGGTACAGTGTGTGTTTGTGTAAAGACAGAAGGACGGTGGGGGAGGTGGCTTAAAAGTGATGCTCTGTTGTTTGGCCTAACTCACAATTAGCATGCTGATTAAAGCCCGGGAACAAAGGACTTTGGAATGCGACTTACCATCCATCAAAACAACTAATTAACTCGTCTCTAACCAGACTCCGAGACCAGAGACACAGAAATAGAGAAGCCTAAAAGAAAGACTAAAAAAAAAAAAAAAAAAAAAGTCTTTCACTAAGATGTTTCTCAAAACTATATAGCTTAAAACAATTATTCAAACTTTGCAGGAACAGGAAATAACAGCAGTCGTGACTGGAAGAAAGCAAAGACCAGAACTCTAAATCTCCATCTCAATCTCTTTCCAGGCGAGAAGGTCATGAGAGAGATGCCGGGATAAACATTGTGCCACCCTTCTTCACAACTTTCCCTCCAAACAGAGACACAAACCAGGCTTTACAGCTCAAGTATAGCTCAGTAAGCTACGCACAGAGAAGAACAATAAAACAAAAAGAGTGCGAATTAGAACTCACAGTGAGGAAAACAAGAGGTCGGCCATGCCAAGGTTAGTTGTTTCTCTTTAGTTTATTTATATTTCTCCCTCTAAAATGTTGTCTCTTTTCCAATATTTCAACTTTTACTGGAAGTTAAATGAAAAAAAAACAACAACTTGTGCTTCTGCATGAAACTCCGAAAGTTACTAAATAAATAAATAAATAAATAAATAAATAAGAGTATAAAATATAGAAACTGTGTCACGGGCCAGTTCTGGATTCTTATCCACCTCAATGTGAGTAAATGACAAGAATTTGAAGGGAAGGATGCAAAAGTAAACAAAAACGATCAATAGGATGAAGGGTGGATTTATTTATTTAGTTATTGTCAAACTGGTGCCTGCTCTTGAAAAACAAGGCAAACAAATGTGGGTACCCCCCCACCCCTCTCCTACCCCGTGTTACAGCCCCTCACTGCTTACCTTCAGGTTCCAGAGTGGCCTCCCCCTTGGTGGCAGTAAGGGGCGGCCGGGCCACGCTGACAGTCAAAAGGGACAGCAGGACAGCGGCCAGGAGCCAGGCCCACGAGGCCATCCCGCTATTGGGGGACAGCGCTCCCCATACCCCCCTTCTCCACCTCCCCCTGGACACTGATCCCATCTGAGGGGGTCCGCCCAACCATCAACTGCTGCAGGGTTGGCCTGTCACTCACCGGAATTCACCCAATCACCTGGGCTGGGAGGTAAGGGGAAGAAGTTGGGAGACAGGTTGAAGAGGCAGAAGTGTGAAAGGCAGCAAGGGGAGAGAACAAGAAGACAGATTTAGTCAAAATGGTTCATCTTAATTCATAGATGCTCTTTGAGCCACGTCCCTCTTACTTCTTTTTAAAAAGTGAGAGACAGCTGAAACAACAGAGTCACCAAGTGCTTCAAAATGCTGTCAAACAAGCCACACCACAGACATACCTGAAAGGTGAGGCAGCCCACACAGAGCCGCCCCGCATCTACCTTTAGTTTTGATCTGTACGCACTGACATATATTTCAGAACACGAACTCAAACATCCCACTTCTAAATTTTAGTGTCAAAGGAGCCGTTTCACTCACGTCCCCCAGACTTCTAGCATTTATTTAATCTCACATGAATCTAATGGAAAAAAAAGAGCATCACCTGTTCCACGCTGCTCATTTTCCCCGCTAAATTACTAATATTACGTTTTCTTTTGTAACAGATCAGTCATTATATGTTTTCAAAAGTCACTGGTGCAGAAAAGGCAAAGCAGCAGCAGCCAGTGTGGCACCAGTTTCTCCGCTGGACGCCGCTTATGCGCAACAGATGCACCAAACCTGTTGCCCGCGCTGTTGTGTTTGTGTTAATCGCATTCGTAAGAGCTTTTATTGCATGCCCAGGACTTGATTATGAGAGCCGTACGGTTTTAATTGAAAAAAGCGATATTGCAACATGGGGACAAACACACACATCGTTCTGTTTAGCCAGACATCTGCGGTTCAACCGCGGCGAAGTGTCTCTGGAGGTTTGGTTAAGTCACGCTTCCCTGAGCTCCTTCTCCTCCAGCTGGAAGTATCGATTGGTTTCACCCGCAAAGACAAATGTAATTTGACTTTTAGAGGGCGAAAAAGAAGACGTGCACATGCCGAGTTATCTTTCATTCAACCGCTCGGGGTCGGGGGACTGCGGGACACGGACTGTGACCGCGCACCTGATGTCGGCGTGCATGCTTGAGTTCATCCAGACGTCTTAACTTTATTAGAGAAATGCGCCGGTGTGAATTTTGCAATTAGAGTACCCAGTTCCGCATAGTGACAGCCCAGACTCATGAATTATTGATGAAAAGTAAACTAATCAGTGCACCAATCAAGTACTACTGGCATCACCGCTGTCTAAAAACTTCTGCAGGACGAAAAGAGCCCAGATAACACGCCCCCACCAAAAAACCCTCCATGTGTGGGTGTTTTTGTGCTACGCTGCTTAAAGAGAGCAATACAAATACTACATTTTTCTACAGCCGTCAAATAAATAAATAACCTACAACAGAAACGATTTGGAAAAAGAGAAAATTAATGCACAAAACTCAGAAGTAAACGGTATATAGTGATACGTGATATAATCCACTCTAAAACGGAACCCACTGAGAGCTCGGCCTCATACATGACCAAGCCTTCATTTAAAAACTCGAGCTTTCAATGAAATTTCTTGGCACTGATTGAATCCCCGATTGAAATTCAAATCAGTTGGCTTTTTCCACAATGAGGGGGGCTCATTTGGAGCTCCTCGGTGATTTAGGGCTCCGGCACCAAGCAGTGAAAAAACAACAGTGGTCACGGGGTAATTGGCACCATAAATGCAATGTAGAAAATTTACCAAAGTAATAAATAACCCGGACACTTGTTAATGGGCCCTAAAGTGATGATGCAAGGTGTTGTGTGGCTCCTCTCGCGTCTTAAATAAACAAAGATGAAGTTCACAGAAATAAGTTTTTACGTGCAAAAAAAGAAAAAAAAACCAAATTGGGTTTTTTTAATGCATGCCAGGAAAATATGAAACTAAAATTTAAAAACTTTAAGATTTAAGAACTTTACGCACTTCGTCGTCTTCTGGAAACTCTTTTGGTTAGAAAACTACAAACAAACAATTTTCAGGGGTTTTTTCATGCAGCTGTAAAAAAAAATAAATAATAATAACTGCACAAACCGTGGAAGCGCATTTCTACTATCGCGTATGGCAGCAGGAACCCTGACAGATGAGGCTCTGAAGACGCATTAGATTTTTTTTTATCCCATGCAGAGAACACTTACCAGGGAGGACTAAAATCGTGGAGATCTCTGTTTTGGCATGCACAGATAAGGGAGGAGAGAGCATGAGCTGAATCCAGAGGGAGGAATGTCTCCAATAATACAATGCAGCGGCAAAAAAGGGAAAAAAATCGAGGCGCTGGCTTTTTTTTCTTCAGCTTACTATTCCACAATCAGCCGGCATCAGCTCGGATCTGAAGATATATTCCAAACCCGACTGACAGCGTAGTCCAATGCCATGCACAGAAATCCGGGTTTACACGCGTTATCCTTCCAAAACACTTCGTAAAACCATATCGCTGTCCCCCCCTCGAAACTTTCCACCTCTCGTCACCAAGTTTCTTCCAAAGCGCAAAACACTGCCCAGTGTTCCCCGAACAGCGCACTTGTCAACTCAACAGAAAGTTTGCAGCTACCACGTACGTGGGACGAGTTCTAAAGGGCAGAAGAGAATAGTTGTCCACTGCAAGGAGAAAAAAACACCTCGTAAAATCCGTGAATGTGCGTCCTCTCGGTGAAACGAGCGTCTCTCGCGTCTACTTCTTCCGCCGACAGTCTTCACTCTGTTACTCAGACGCTTTGTCAGGTTTACTAGATTTTTTCTCCTCCTTACGTCTCCACACACACCGCCCTCCTCCTTCCCTCCAGTGCGTGTCATCACCCCCCCTCCCTCCTCCTGTCCCGAGCACCCCGAGTGTAATTCGAGCCTGTGCCTGCACTGCTTTCGGGCCCTGCCTTCCTCCGCCCATCAAACTGCAGAGCTGCCTGACTGCCTGCCCCGCGCTCGACTCGTTCACACAGAGTGGGAATGCGAGAGCCACTGCTCCTCTGCCGAGCTGTCAGACCGCAACGCCGCTCAGTGGCCAAGACGTGACACAACGTAGACTGTAGTGAAGCATCCCTGCAGACTCAGTATTAGAATATTCAGATCAGTTTCTCAAAGTAGAAATAGTGTACAGTGATTTAGAGCAAGAAAACTGAAGTCAGAATGAAAGATCGGCAGAGGTTCACCAAACTACAAAAACCATGTCTACAAATTGTGGAACAATTTTAGAACAACGTTCCTCAATATAAAATTGCAAAGACTTTGAATATCTCATCATCTGCAGGGCATAATAGGATTCAGAGCATGCGCAAAAGACAATATTTGATGCCTGTGATTTCTGGTACCTCAGACAGCACGGCATTAAAAACAGGCATAGAAATCACTGTATGACCTGAGGAACACTGCCAGAAATTGTCTGTGACGACAGTTCACCGTGCAGTGCAAAGCCCTATGATGCAAATAGTGAAAGATATGTGAAAATGATCCAGAAACAGCACCATTTAAAATCCTTCAAAATGTCCAGCAACTCATTTCTTTGGTTCCCAGATGTTTACAGACAGTAGAGGGGATGCTACACAGTGGTGTTGCTGCCACCCAACTTTTTTAGAGTTGGGATAAGAAAACATCACTAATATAGCAGTCCAAGTAATACTGATATATCACTGAAAACATTCTCTCTGCGTCTGAACCTTTACTGTTTCATACTATTGTGCACATTTTTAAATAAGAGATCTTTTTCATAGCTCGTGATAACAGAACAATAAATGAAAGCAATAAGAAGTGAATCACAGTTTAAGAGAGGGGGAGGTTTATGATATTCTGCAAGGCTGCGGAGTTTAGAAAAAAACTTCTGTTTATAACTTTCCTATAAATGAACAGCTCTGTCTGCAGCTACCCGGAGAGAAACTGAAGGTCGGCCCAACAAAAGTTGTCCCCCACTGATTCAAGCTGTCTCCTGCATTGGTTCAGGCGTTCAAGTGCTCTGAAAGAGACACAGGCGAGGGTGGAAGACTCTAATCTCTGCAGACTTTTTATTTTTGTCTCGCTTTCACTGCAGGAGCCCCTTTTTTTTAAACAAGGGAGGGAAAACGCTTTCATTCAATTTGCACTAATAAGGCTTTTTTTTCCTTCAGCAAAAGGTTTGTCCTGTGAATGCAGAGTTTCTCGTCTGTTTCTCTCTCCTCTCCCACCTCTGCCTGAAAACCAGTAAAACCTTCAGATAACAGTGGAGCTGACAGGTTGGCTAGAAATACAGAGGGAGCAAGAGGTGAGGAAGGAAAGTTTGACTCATTTTTCAAGTGGCACAAAATACCCCCCACCGTTTCTCCCTCTCTGTGACTCTTTCCTCCCACTACAGAAGTCTATTTACAATCACCCACTTTATTTTCCACTGCTCGGGCATCCCACATTTGAAAGAAACCTCATCAAGCAGATTCTCATGGGGCTTTGACGGAGGACGGGATGGACTCAGTGCCCTGGTGTTGTGGTATCCGTCAACCTGTCACTGTCCCTCTTCATTTCCAATCTTTTCTTTTTTTGTTTTGTTTTTTCTCCCTCCTGTGCCAGCAACCACAGTGTTTGGATGCAGGGAAGGAAATAACAAGCTAGTAGCTTGTAATCAACATGTTAGATGAATATATTGATTTCTCATCATTGTTGATAGAACTTGTAAGGAGGTGAGCTTATTGGAATGGCTGCCCAGTGATATGTTAATGCCAGAACGTCTCTTATTGCTGTGAGAATTGAAGCTGCAACTGATGGTTTTGCTCTGAGCCAATCACAGGTCATTATGTTTACCTCATCCTGATATGCAAATCTGAGATGATGTGAGGGATGAATAACAGCGATTCCTGGATCACACCCAGATGTCCCATCTTTTCATGAAAGTATTAGTATGAAAGTCTGATGAGATGAACTGTGTACGTCTGCATGCTGGTGCAGATGTTAGCATTGTCACCTTACAGCAAAAATATTCTGGGTTCAAACCGGGTGCTGGGCTGGGATCTCCCTCCACAGAGTTTGCATACTCTTCCTGTTAGGTTAACTGCTGATTGTAACTTAGCTGTAGGTGTGGACAGGAGAGTGAAGTGCTGTTTTTGTCTCTGTGTTAACCATGTGATGTATGGGTGAGCTGAGCGTGATGAACGTCGCTCTCCCTCAGGTCAGCTGGGACAGGGAACAGCCTGATCCTAGTTGGATAAGCAGCTCAGAAAATGGACGGTGCATGTGAAAAATATGAACCTGGCAGCTTTTGAGAATAAATCACAGTATTAGTCAATTAAAAAACAACAAAAATAAATGCATAAAATATGTTCCCATAAGGGCTTTAAGAGCCCAGTTATTCAAATAACATGTAGAAGTATAACAACCTTTATAAGATAAGAGATAAGATAAGATAAGATAAGACTTTATTGATCCCACAACGGGGAAATTTTTGCGTCACCTCAGCTCAAGTACAGATATATGAAGGAAATACAAAAATACAATTAAGTACAATCAATGAAAAAAAATAAGATAATACACTATATACAATGGTAGCATACACAGTATGTGATTATGGATATAGTTGGAAATATGGAAGACATAAACTATATAGCTTGGAAGGTCATGGAAGGTCCATTATGCATGAAGTGGTGACCGTGGATGTTCACAGTGTCCAGTGACTTATGACATCGTGATTGAGGAGTTATAGAGTCTAACTGCTGTTGGGATGAATGATCTGCGAAAGCGCTCCTTCCTGCAGCGAGGGTGTTTCAGTCTCTGACTAAAGGAGCTGCTCAGCCCACTCACATACTCATGCAGTGGGTGATGTGGGTTGTTCATGATGGATGTCAGCTTTACTAACATCCTCCCCTCACCAACCACCTCCATAGACTCCAGGGGACATCCCAGCACGGAGCTAGACCTCCGCACCAGTTTGTCAATCCTGCTCCTGTCCCTGTCCGTGCATCCACTCCCCCAGCAGGCCACTGCATAGAAAAGGGCAGATGCTACCAGAGTGTCATATCTACTCTTATCTACTCTTTAGCATAAAATATCACACATTCTGCTCTAAAATATCTGAATTTGTTTTTCTCGCACATTTATTGATTCGTGGTTTTCCAATAGATGAGGCAGTAGACTCAAATCATTGCTCAAGAAGACCTCCCCTGACCTCACCTTGGCAGCAGCGGTAATATGGACCACTGTGTGTTATTGGCTAACCACTTACTCCAGATGAAAATCTCTACAACTCCTTGATGGGCTGCTAGAAAAAACATTCATGCTCCCCAGAGGATGAATTTGAGATCCACTGCGTTTGAACGCACATCTAATTTGTTCTGCACTTTAGTTTATGAAGCAACGCTGTAAAGAAGAATGACAATTCCTCCACAAAGATGTGAGACGCACTAAAAATAATCACTTCAAGTTATTGCTGGTTCTAGAAACTACTGACATATGGGGTGTGCTTAGCTTTTCACACAGAGTCCTGTGAAAACTTCCTTTTTTGCAAGGCTTTAAGCAGCCTCACAGAGAGGCTAGCATCGCTGTGGGCTGTCTTGCTTTTTTTATATAGTTGCGTCTCGGGAATGTGTTTCTATCGTTTTCCTTTTTAACAATTCATGAAATATCATGTCTCATAAAAGTCTATTTTAGGCAGCCACAGTCTGCACAACAAATCCTCACAGTGCTGTATTAGTGATCGCAGCAATGATTGCCGTGCACGCCTCTGCTGGAGTCAATCATCCATTATACAGTGTGTTTTTTTGTGTTGTTTTTTTACTGCAGTGGCACATAGACAATCCACTCCCTCACACTGAACAGAGCCAGAGCACCAAACTCCTCCCTGTGTCCCTCTGAATGCTATAGAAGCGTAACAGAGATATTTGCCATTGAGAACACAAAACAGACTTGTTCTCCTTTTGAACACCGTGCTTTCTTCCTCCTTGAGGGTCCTGCAGTTAATCATGAATGGCAGCGATATGTTATTGCAACTTCCCTGTTCCAAATCTTAGCCAGAAAGACCCCTCATTTTTCTCCCAGTGTATCACTGACACTGCATAATTAAAACATCAAACATCAGCCGGGTGAGTGAGTCATATCCTGAGCAAAATATGAAACAAATGCGCGGAGCTATAAGTGTTGGGGGGGGATTGGAGAGAGAGAGAAGGAAGAAGTAAAAGCATGCCTCAGGGTCTAATTTGAACCATGTAGCTCCTCTGCAGCCGTGTGCCGATGTAAGAGGACCCTGACAGAAGGTGTGAAGGGAAAGTTTAGGGGGCATTCGAAACAGACAAGCAGAAATCAGTTTTAGATGTGCGCCTGAAAATGTCATCATATCATATATGCCTTTTCTCCACCCAGGAGGTCAGATCTTAGCGCTGGACTCTCATACTGCTTGACTTGAGCCATCTCACGCTGTCACAGACTCTGCTTTTACCTCAGGAGGCATCACTGATACGCTATAATAACCTCATCTGGACACCCAGGCCTCCGCCGCCCTCTCCGCCTCCTCAGCAGGTAACAGAATGCAGCGATCGAGGGGAGTGGATGGAGGGTCAGTCATCCAGATTCCTCACATGTTTCCACCTTAGTGCTCCAGAGTGTTTGGAATAGCTGGGATGCCTGCAGATTGAGCTGGCTGCAGAGCTAAGCTATAAAGGGGGACACGAGCAGACGGAGAAAGCTGGCGTTTCCAGCTCGAGCAGGGCGTTTGATAGTTTCGAATCCCTCGAGCAACGACGGGAAACGGCAAACAGGAGCACACTGAGCAGAAACATGTGCCCGCTCGTGCTAATGCAGCTTTACCTCTGATCAAAACGTCTGCTTCCCCTCCCACCTGACTGGCACCATTATACCTAATAAAAATAACACATGACTTTTTCCAGGGAGAAACACAGAGAAAAGCTGAGTGGAACTGACAACTTTATATCTCGTACATAAAATGAAGAATGAACAGATCTTTCTCCTGTCTTTGTAAGTGATGAGGCTTTCTCTCCCTCTCTTTTTCTTGTTGTTGATGTTGTTTTTACCTCCCTGGCTTTGTTGCTCTTTTTATTCCAACGTTCTTTGCTCACAAAACACATTACACTCACACACATAACTACAAACACAGAGAGCAGGTCACTCCAGCCATCCTGCATGACTCACACTTTGCAAGTCAGGACTTCGGTCTGTGCTGACAGCGTTGAAATCAGGTTTGTTTCTCACCCCGAGCTGACAATCCTGAGCTAACTGCTGCTGCTCCTCACCTACGCATGCTGCAGACCAGAGCCAAAGATGGATTAAATTACAGAGTCACTAAGTAACTGTGTTGAGCATTGAAAATTACTTTTTTTTCCTTTACATCAAGTCAAAAATGATCACATTCTTGTGTGATGTTTGGAATTTAAGTTCTTATGTTGAGGTGACATGACAGTGAGCGTGAAACATTAAAATTCATCTATGTAATCTTTGCTGGGCAATAAATATGCTATCCTCGAGCGATAATCAGACAATATTTAAGTGCTTAAACAAAGTTATTTCAAGCTACTTAAATCTGTGACAAATGTAGTGGCAACAAATTTGTATAAAAGCTAATGTTTGTCATTTTTAGAGATGCTTGCTTTTCACTTGCTAGAGAAATTTATAGATTGATGCCACTCTATGTTTATATGAAACCATAAACCCTGTGGCTGATTAACTTAGCTTAGCATAAAGACTGGAAACAGGGGTAAACAGCTTGCCTGGCTGTGCCTGAAATCTGCTTCCAGCCTCTCTAAAGCTCATTAACTAAAAATGTTGTGGAAAAAATGCTAATTTGCCATTTTATCGAGAGTTGTATGCTGGACTGCTTCTTGGCGCTGAGCGCTTTTTATTCTGACACGTGGCTCCTGGCAAAAAAAAAAAAGGAAAAAGAAAATATTTTTACACCAAATTGTAGATTTTAGTTAATGAGCTTTTGCAGGACTGGTGGGGAAGATTTTGTCACCCCTGAGCAGGCGTGGGGTAGGTGTTTACTCTTTGCAGTCTTCATTCCAAGCTGGCTGATGGCTGCAGGTCCTTTAGCGAACACGCAGGCATTAGAGAGCTATCATTCTTTCCCATAACTCTCCATCAGAAAGTGAACACAAACCGTTTTAAAGTAATTAAAAGTTGTTGGGGTTTTTTAAAGAAATGCATTTTTAAAATCTTATCTGTGGAATGAAAGACTGTTTAAATGCTCAGCGTGATTTATTTAAATGCGTATAATTGATATCATTTTGAGCCTTACTGCTGCTTCGTAGTTCTGGCAGGGAGTAAGGTATTTTTGCTGACTGCAGTGATTCCTGCAGTTCTTCTGTGGTGCAGCAGGAAGTCAGGTTAAATATTAGACTGTGCATCAGGGCCAAACTGTTCCCCTGAACTAACAGCTGCTTTGAGTGACAACTCACAGGATGTGTGCTTTGTAGTGCTTATAATCGGCTGCTCTTACCAGCAGCATTATCCGCTGCTATGAACTGAACTGATGCTATCTTCGAGGTTGTCCTCGGGGACGCTCCTTTGAGGCAGTGGGGCTTTTGAAAGACTTTCGCTGCATTTTGAAAGCAGGTGTGAGTCTTTACAACATTCAGAGATGAGCCCGGTCTGTCTGGTTGTTGACTTTTTTCTTTTTGGGAAACTTTCATTGTCACAGATGGTGATAAAGTAAGCACTAAAGAGGGCTGAAGAAACAAACAAAAAGTGTTTAGCAGCTCTCTGGACTATGCCTCACAGACAGTCGTGCATTCCCAGCAAAGACCCAGCTTTCATTGTGTTTATATATTAAAGGAGGCCCCGGGAATAAATCACAGGGTCACTGAATGGGCTGTCTGAACTTTAACCCCTCCACAGAGAAAAGACTCTGTGCTATGTCCTGATGTCATCAGCAAGTCATTACCACCAAGGCTCTCAACACCTCTGCCATCCCTCCCTGATTCACTCTGCCGAGCCGCTATTGGTCTAGCCCCCTGGCTAAAGCACCTAAATCATTCTTGCAGCAGCAGTTATAGACTTGACCTTGGCTCTGTGCCGTTTTCCACTCCCCACTCCCACATTTAACCACGTTTATTGTTTCTCCGCGTCTCTTCTTACCACTCTGTCCAGTGGCAGGGGCACAAGATATTGTAAGTTAGGGGAGCAGTAAATTACTTCCGTCCAACATATTTCATCTGGTCCTACTCGTAGTAGGGCAGCAGATGATTGTGAAAACACAGCCTGGGTCCAACCCATGTGCTAATATGGGCGTCTGAAAGCGACGGTTTACCGAGGAGGTGTTTAGACATGTGTCAGTGGTGCTTCACAGCGAAGCACGTTTACCTTTGTGTGGGTGAAAGAGTTTGTTAAAATGACCCTAAGGCGCTGAGGTAAAGCATATGTTTTCTTAAGGGACGGTGAGGTGAGCTGAGGTCAACTATTTTGACCGTGAATGCCAATCTGAGACCTAATTTGAGCTGAGTGTGCTCCTGAGGCGCGACCTCCTCACCGGGGCCCTGACCTTTACCCCGCCCCCAAGTTTCTTCTGCGCTTGAGAGAAACAGAAAGAGGGAACTAGAGAGAGTGACAGAGATATATGTCTGCTTAAGCATCTCTTCAGCCTGCATCCTGGAAAATAACTCCTGTGCATACATGACAGTACAATGCTTGCATTAAATAACCTTTTTTTTCTGTGCTCCTTCCTGAATACATTTTTCTCTTCTGTTTATACGGTTTCCTGTACTTAGTAACAGAGGAAAGGCTGCGAGCGAGACTTAAGAGTTCAAGTTGCAGCATGCCCACCTCTGGAGCCCAGACTGACAGATTTATATTGTCGTCTACCATGTTGTTCTGCACTTGCAAGTTCTAATTGTGCTGTTGAGCAATGAAAAAAAAATCTCTCAGCATGTACATGTTTTATTTTTCAGCCTTCTTGCCCACAGCAATGCAATAGAAACCTTGGGCTGGGCAAAGCAAAGCAGATTAAAAACTCCTACAAGGTTTATAGAATAACCGTGCAATTATAAAGGCACCCGGATAGACTCGTCTCTGCACAAGTGAACACTCCTCGAGACAATAGAGCTTTTGACTGCTTCATTTATATAAAAAGATCATTCTGGCACCAAACCTTTGGGACGGGCCAGGAAAAGTCTTTAGAATAATTTCTTCGTGTAAACAGACGTATGCTTTAACACGCGGGCTCCTGTCGTGCACTTCATTCATTCTCATTCCTTTTTAGAGCTTCGCAGTTTGGGTGCCCTGTTAGCATGTAACCCATCAATCATGATCAAATCACTGTGGAAAAATGGGACCGGGCCAGCACGGAGAACTGTTCCAGCAGGGAAGCATTTTAGCAAAGACTGATGGAACTGTAAATGTGTTAGTGGTGAAAAGTAGAGCGTGGTTAGAAAAAGAAGCACCGAAATCCATCTGGGAGCTGAGATGCAATGCCACGTTTTCACTGAAGAGTTTGCTTCACTTTGGCTTATAAATGACTAACTTTAAAATAACTACATTTAAAAAAAAAACAGCTATACTTTAACCTATATGTGAAACATTTAACTGGAGCAGTAAATCAGTTGAATTAACCATGCATTCAGTTAGAAAGTACAGTTTACAACTGCAGACTGTTTGTTTTGGAGGCCGCTATGCTTTGCAGCCATTAGTTCTGCAATTATAAATCTGCGTAAGTCATTAATAAACAGCTGTTGGTTTCTCACACGCTAATAATTCTTCAGGTTTCCATTTGAGTTGACTAAAAACAAAATGTCACTGTCTCGCTAATATTGCCCACTGTGTGTAGCGTGCTGTTAAAGGATAGATAAACTATAAAATAAATTCTTGTGCTCAGACAATATGACTCGTCAGCCTGGACACAATTCATCATCCAATGGAGTGTTTGTAGTAATTAAAGTCACCGCAGGAAAATCTTATAACTGTAACAGTGAAAGTCAACCAGACACACCTTGGAAACTGATCCCTGAGAACGCCGATGTTCTCACCAAAAGCTCCGCCCCTCTGTCCCTTCCTGTGCAGTTAACCTTGGGTATAAATGGCAGGATAAAAGCCCCCTCAACCCATCCCCCTACACACACACAAACACACCCTCACTGTTCCTTGCAAGTGCTGCCCAGCGTGAGTTTTCACTCCTTCAGCATGTCACCATAATTCACAGTGACAACAAACAACTGGCCATGCTACACATCACCCATGATCCCTAACAGAAGAGAGGTGGGGTGGGTGGGCTATAGCACAGAGATGTGTACAAACACACTATCTGCCATATCTGTTCACAAGCCTTTTTCAATATTTTCTTACACATTACAAAGTCCTGCTGTGATGCCCTGCAGCGTAAAAACCCATAATTAATATTTTTCCTGTATGGCTGTCTTGGTCCTGAAAGACAACAATGACGCTGATAGTCAATACAGTCCTGTCAGAGGGGGTTCATAGTTTGAGGAATAGTAAGCTGGTAACCTCTGACTCCAAGGCAAAGAAGGAATAAAAAAGACAAAGGTGGGTAGTTTTCAGTTTCACACCCCGTGTCAATAACAACACTCAGTTTGAGGTTTTGTACAAGTTTGTGGAGCGTTTTCCTCCCCTGTGAGGCAGAGGTGGAGGAACAGGAAGAATACCAATAAACAGAGAAATAGGGGTGAACTGAAAATAGGAGGGAGGAGGAGAAGGTGGGGAGAAAAAACTGAGAAAAGCAAAAAGGGAACATGACCCAGGTTCAGCTAAAGTCTGGGCATAAATCAAACTGAGGAGCCATATTGTTCTTTTGCAAAGAGGAGTCACTTGTGAGGATTGATGTGCTAATGGCACTGATCAGTTGTTGCTTATCTAGCATTAGCAATAGGAGCCAAATCAGTCACGGTATAAACATTAACCAGGGTACGGAGAGGCAGAGGGCGGGAAAAGTGTTTCAGGGAAAATGAGAAAATGCACCGACACACGGAATGACAAACAGGGTGACTTCCAAACCGAATGCCCCTGGAGTGCAAACAGTTAGTGGAGAAAGGCGTCCTTAACCTTTAGATCGCTTTAACGAGAAGTTCCCACAGAATATGAGGAACTGACTAAATATTTACCAGGTACAGAGAGGCCCAGAGAAGTAAGGGAGGGAGACAGTGAGGAGGGGAAAAAAAGTAGGTGAGGTCTGTTGTTTTTACTTTTGTCTTAATGGATTAAAAACTGGTTTGAGAAAAAAAAACTTTGTTTTTTCACCTGGATTTTTTCTCAGCTGTTTCACAGAAGCCCCCAGGCAGGCACAACTTTTTTCCCCACCTCTGTTACTGTCATTTGCCTCTCCTCCAGTTTCTCATGCTCATCCAGTCAATAAGCTGTGATGAATGCCAGCTATGTCTGAAGAAATTTGAACGCTCAAAGACAATTTCTTTCACTCAGAAATTTTTTTGCCATAAAATTTCTGAGTCCAATTGTTCGGCATTTTAGCTGACCCAAATCAAGCTACGTGATTTTCCCTCAGCTGAAACAGTGTCTCCGTTGTATCCTCTGTAAATTATAACATCGTTGCTGGAAGGATGTTTTGCGGCAAACTAACTTCCTTCCAGTTGTGGTGGCGGCATGTGCGTTTCATTGGAAGCCTTGTGTACTCGACTATCAGAGTCTGCGACGGGAACTTGTTTACTCGATTGCAGCACTACCAAGATGGATGCAAGAAAACTCTCCCATCTGTAACATTTTCAGTGTGGTTAGTAGTGACAATTAGCTGGCCGCAATGAGACAGAGCAGAGGGGATGTTTGGCTTTGTGGTTACTGTTATTGTTATGTGGAACATCAGATATATACTTTTAATTTTCTTATACACCATCGTTTTTTTTGTGTTTTTTTTTCCACTGCTCTCATGTGGCTAGAGTCATCGCTTCAGTTATCACTGAAGACAAACAGCGAGCTCGCTGATGACAAATGAGGTGATTTAATTTCTCCTGCCTCATGCGAGAAGATGGACAGTGAGCCGAGCTGCCTGCCATCTGGGTGTCAGGCTGCTCTGCTGGCGAGCAAAACCCTGCCTGCAATGCGGGGGAGATGGGAGGCGACTGGCCATGTGTCCCCTCTGAGGGGGGGCGCAGGGGTCCTGGTGGGATTTGTAGCCTGTGACCATGATGCCTGCTCCCCTGACCCAGAGCAACCCCACCCCCCCCCAAACAAGACGCACGCATCCAAACACACATACGCACAATACCAGGTCAATGACCACTTGCTCAATCCATTAACACTCTGTTAGCTTTTATAGGAGCCTACAATGTTATGAAAAGCACATGTTCAAAGGTTGAGATACAATGGAAAAGCTGGCGTCCAGATCCACACTGAGGGTCTGGTATCACTTAGTGATGCCAATATTCTCTTCATCCAGTAAACAAGCACAAAGCAAACAAAACACAATGAGCAATTGGCCTTCTGTTCATCAGGATGCCCTATATTAATTTACATCAAGACTACAAAATATACACTTAAAAATAATGTGTCCGGCCTATTTGTATGCAGGACTAAACTTCAGATAAGGAAGCTTGTATTCACTGGTGTTATCAAACTTGAAGATAAGACGAATATCTCAAATGCCAGAAAGCAGGACTATTTTTTTTAACCAGATTCACAGTGTAAGTCACTGTCATCTCTATCTTACACAGGTAATTTTGATCAAGCTAGACAGCTGAGGCTGTACTGACCCGGCTTCCAGACAGCACGATGTAAAGAAGCAGCAGCAGTCAGTTTGTAAATGAAAGCAGTTACAGACGCTTGAGGTTGTGGTGACCTGGCTTTCAACAACTTTCTCTGTTTCTGTTTTTGTCTTTGTCAGACTGCACGAAGATTACAGTGTACTTAAAGCTCCTACAGAACGCCTCCATTCTGGACGACTGAGCAATACATGAAGCGAATCGCATGTTCATAAAATCAAGTGAATCTAATAAGTCAGTACACACATTGTTGTAATTGGGCTTTGAAAGAATGAGTGCGGGCATGGGGCCCATTTGCCCGTGCTATCCGGACTGTGGGTTTTTGGGGGGCCCATGGGCAGACTGCTGCTAGGGTGCAGTCTGAATAGGCTGGCGGCTGGGCTAAGAGAGCCGTGTGCACACGGCCTCCGTGCCTAATCTGCTAATGTATTCCAGAGGTCAGGAGGGTTTCGCACCAAATCAATGGAGGGATTTACACAGCTTTCCCCTGGAATGTGCTCCATCCGCACTCTGCTTCGGAGAAAACATCCACCTCTGCTTTGCTAGGCCGTCCAATTTTCCACAGCATTTAACCACAGAAAAGGAAGAGCGAAATTGAAAAAGAGAGGTGCAATAAAGCACTCTCTAACTCATCTCCTCTCTTTTACAGTGCCCACTACTGATAGTTAGCAGCAGAAGCTCAGTTTTGCTGCTCAGATGGTTTTGTATGCCTGAATGTGTCTGACCATACACAACCTCCTTGGTCACTGACACTCAGATGACTAAGAAGTGATACAATTCAGTGTTTGGCCTTTAAATACAAGGGGCAAGACATCAGGAAGGAAAGAAATAAAGAATACCGAAGAGCAGAAAAGGGTTTTGCGCTAATATTAGATTTTTTTTCTCTTCTAAGACTTTGACTTTGGCTTTAAACCAACTGAGAAAGCCTGTACTCATAATGCAATGCAATCGGAACATTTCACAAAGTTCACTAAAATGGGCAGCAGTCTGGAGCATCATGCTGTTCAATCTGTTGATGAAGCTTCACCCCAACCAGAGAGTACAGAGTCGATCCTCGGTGCAGCTGAATTTTTTGCCTCCTCTGAAGTAACAAAAACTCGGTTATAGCTAATTGTATAAATTACGTGGCCCTGCGTCCTCACCACAACACTCCCTCTTTTCCATTAGGCTGTAAAAATGAGTGAGAGAACATGTAGTAGGGAGGGAAAGGAGCCCTGCACTCACAGTTTCTGATGTGAGGTCATGGGAGAGATTTCCATCCCCTTATCTGCAGTGTGTTTGTGGTGTTTTAACGCCACACAAATGTGTGTCAGTCAGGTCTTGTGTGCGTAGGAATTCACGGGGTTGTGCAGAGCTCGATCCCTCCTCTCGTCTCTGTCTGTGGCTGTTGGACCACGCTCGGCTCGGGTCATAAATAAGCCGAGCCCAGACAACCAGACGCAGAGTAAGGGCCCTGGCTTTAAATCCAGACGGCCCAGCGTGGAGTAAACCAACCACAGACACACACACGGTTCACCCTCACTGCCCCTAAGGTCTGCTTACAGGCCACAGGTCAGCTTTGTGTAAGTGTGTTCAGCTGCATAAGCTTTGAAGAAGAGATTGATGCTCTTCTTCACAGGGACGTTTTGCGTTATTCTTTCACATTTATGTCTCAGGGTGAGATATGTTTTGGGTATCGCCTGCATGCAGATAAAAAGGAGAGGTTTATGTTCATAGTGGATTTACAGTGGACAGATCTTTGAAGGGATGAACCATAAAGGCAGGTACAGATTAAGATAGACCTCACCGCAATGCAATTTCTTCTTCTTCAATAAATAAATCTTTCCTTCTTTCTTTTTTTAAAAACTTAAAAAACAAAGCTCTCATTCTCTCCTTTTATCTGGTCAAAACTCCTCCTCTCCTCTCTCTAACGTTTGCCACCTCCTTTATCTAAAAGCTGATCTGTCTGCTCACCTCACTGCTGCATAGCTACATGATCTGTTTACCAATACTGGCTTTAGCTGCTGGGTAGAGGGAGAGAAATGACTAAGAGGCTGTTTGAAAGGAATTGGATTTAACTTGCACAGTTAACCTGAAGCTCAGTATCTGACTGCAGCACAAAAGGGGGATTTGATGGCTTTGGAAAAAAGGAAGATTTGAACATTGCACAACATTTTTTCTTTTCAACTTCATTTGATTTTCTCTCGTTTTTGCAGTGTGTCGCTCCTAAAACCACCCAAAGGAAATCCATTATATATTGTACTTTTTTGTTAAAACTCTTCAGTCGTCTTCTTCACTGTAGTTTCATACTGTTCTACCTCTCAAACAGAAAGTTAAACATATATATATTTATATATTTCTTATGTTGTTATATTATGAGATGAGCTTTATCCTTCTATTTGAATGCACCCCCCCAAGTTCAGCCAAAACTCCCCTTTGCTCATCTCCCCCCCTCCACATGACTCATCTTCACCCTGTCCCTTGTCCCAAGCCCCATCCTTCTGAATGACATGATCTCTCCATTCATCTGCTAGAGCGTTTCCTTTGCATGGAGTGATTTTGGGGGGCAGGGGGGTCAACAATTTGATAAACCAATAAAAGGCCCCCATGTTAGCCCATGAAGGCCCTGGATGGCCTCTGACACCCGTTCCCACAGCCCGCTTGTCTGTCAGCACATCTGACTGACAGGCCCCTGTCACCCCCCCCCCCCTTGAGGGTCACGCCCACTCCCACTACATCCGCCTCCTCCCCCCCAAAAAATCCTAACACACGAAACATCAGTTGGTCTGGTCTGGCACTCATTAATATGAGTGACAAAACCTTCAGCCTCGAGCTCTCGCCCTCGTCAGTACTGGGCGAGGGGAGGAGAGAGTGCGGGCATGGTGCCCAGCGTCTCCACCTCGTACAGTCGTGAACAGGGCCTCTTTCTGTCTTTTCCTCTGGCCCTCCAGAAGCTTTGAAAAGCAAGAATGCACCGTGCTAAATCTACCCACACTGCAAAGTGGGTGGTGTGAAAAGGCTGACACCGATGCCACCCTCCCTCTCTACAATGACAGCAACACTCCTGGCAGGATGTTAGGAGCCTGTGTCCTGCAACATCAAAGGATATTTAGTCGTAATTTGGCGAATGGCTATTAGACTGTGATGTGTTTTTTATACATTTCAGCACAATACTCAAGTTGGATGAAAAATTGTTCTAATTTTTAGCACGACCAATTATTTCTAGACTTTTTAGAACCAGTTACCAGGTACCCTTCAAAGGCCTCATTCCTGTACTTGATATAACATCTTTCTGTCTTAGCCGCTTCTAATGGCTCATAGATAATGTTGTTTGGAGTATTACACTCAGTTTATAAGCTTTATTGACGTTAGCATATTTGAACTTTTTTATTATACAGAATAACAAATGATTAATTGGACATTACTCTAAGGGTCACCAGACCCCACTTTGAGAACCGCAGCCATAGATTGTAACATTGACAGATTCTCCTGGAAAAGTTTTGCTGATTGTTCTCATTTGTCTTTCCCTCTTGTATCCACATTAAACTCTGCATAAAGCTGCTCTCTGCACATTGGTGCACAGCTAACTGGAAACACAACAACTGCAAAGGACGCTGGTCAAACTGAGCAGTGAAAAAAAATTTGACTATGCAGTGCACAAGGATTTCTTATGAAGCTTGCATCTGTTGTAAGCACCGTGTGTGTGTGTGTGTGTGTGTGTGTGTGTGTGTGTGTGTGTGTGTGTGTGTGTGTGTGTGTGTGTGTGTGTGTGTGTGTGTGATCCTTAAACGATCTCTGATCTGCAGCTGAACTACAGTTACATCACATTACAAGCATTGGTGCTATGTGTTTGCACACAGTGTGGTAATACTTTGGTGGTCATAGTGAATCATTCAAGTGTTGTCACTGGGTTTTACCTTGGAGGCTACAAATATAATAGAAAACCAGGGTTACATATATATTTATGAATTTACCAGAAAAGAAGGAGCTAATGAGTAGATGCTACTGATAGCTTGTTAAGTTTAAGGTATAAGTGTAAGTGGAGTTCTTCAGATCCAAAAGTGTAAGATTGCCCCTTTAGCTCACAAACACTAGACATGTGTAAATTACAAAAACAGGGAACTTAAATTTGTGTAATTCTGATTCAAGGCATTTGTACTACTGGTTTACTTCATTTTTCTTAAATTCACTTCCTGTATAAGTATAAATAATCTTAAAAACTGCAGCATATTATCAGCGATATGTTGAGTTATGATTGGAAATCTTTTCAGTACTAGTAAAAGTTCCAAGACACATTTATTAGTTTAATTGTGAAATAGTAAAGATTTTCTGTTTTCCTATGATTAGTTTATGGTCCGCTGTCTTATTAAAACCATGCAATTGCCAAAATTCCCATTGTAACCTATTCACAAACAGATTAGCCACAAGTAATATTCTAATTCTTTCAATCTGTCCGGGCTTGTTATGATCTGAGGCACTCGACCGAAGCCTCGTAAATTACTCCTAGATGGAAGACTGTGGGGGTGAGCATCCCAGCCACTGGAGGCCAGTTCTGTCTGGAGGTACACGCATCGGTGTGATGGAAAGTCACCCTAGCGGGCCAGGAATTCATCTCACCCTGTCTAAAGCCAGCTGCCTTAAAGAACCGGGGGGAAATTAAGAGGAGTCTTATGGGAGGGAGTGAGGCAGCGTTCTGTCAGGAGATGAGATAATCTCAGGAGCAGCGAGTACGCACTCTCACACACACTGGTTAATGTAGTGGAAAAACTATGGCAAAAAAGTGTTTTGAAAGAGCCACATGAGGTGTTATCTTAAAGGTATAATGAATATGTCTTCCTCTGTGAGTAAGTTTCAGTTTGTGAGGGTAATTTCCTGAGCAGTGACAGCCTGGTTCCAGTGTGGTGACCAGGGATAATGCAGGTCGTGGGTGACTGCCTCTGTCTTTATCTGTGATTTTTGCCTCCATCCACATGTGTCAACCGATACCAATGACTATTATTATAGTTATTGTTTATAATGAAAATAAATCTGAAATCGGGTTTTAATTTATTACAGGTTAAAAGGACACATCATCCATATCTCAGCTTTTTACCCCATCAGTGCATCCTCTCCGACTCTCCTCTCCTCCACTCTCACACTAAGTCGCTGTATCCTGTGTGGTGAAGCTGGCACAGGGATTTGGTAGCTTTTCCACACAGACGTTTTTGATTCAAGCGCTGAAGTTTTCAGGGTTTTCTACATGTGTGGCGTAGACCATCTTCTTCCCTTCTCTGTTTACTGAATGGTAAAACCCAGAGGCCACAGACCAATGTGGGCTCACTCTGAGGCTCTGCGTTTCCACGAGAAAGGAACTAACTTCTCGAAGAATAATACTAATAACACGACCAAAGCCCAAAACACTTCCTTTCCCGCAGAACTGCGGATCAGGTTTTTGTTATACTGTTCTTCATATTACGGTTTTGGCTCCAGAGGGCCTTGTGAACAATAAGTGGTGAACTTTTACATTTATCCAAGCTTGCACCACCAGTAGATTTTATTTAAACCCCAAACAGGCTGACAAAAAAGACATTTATGTAGCAATGCTGTGCTGCTTTAAGGGCTTCTAAGTGAGTTCAAGCACTGTCGAGGGAATAGATAATGCACATGACAAATCAGGGAGAGGTGACTAAACAGAGAAGAACCACAAGAAACAGAAAAGAGCAAAATGAAGTACACAATAACGAAGGTAAGAGAAGTTGAGTGAAAGTGATGAGGACTTGGAGAAAAAGGGGGAAGGAAAGGCCTGGTTTTCTTTTTCCTAACTCTGGATTCCTGGATAATGACTGGGCTGTAATGGTGCTGAGTCTCAGTTCGCCAAATGAAACAAGAGGCCGGCCAGCCCAGTGATGTTTATTTCTCTCCATTTTTCATCTTTTCCTTTTTTTTTTCTTCAATTGTAACACACACACACACACAAATCATACATACAGAATCTGCATTTCATTTGAATTGTAGCCCACTGTACTGTTTTCCTCCCCTTTTTTTCATCCGCTACCATCTTTTTTTGCACGCTCAGCAAAAACTTCTCGTGCCAAAGCCTGGATTTGTGGCTTGCAAACCAGCGGAGGGGATATTTTCTGAGAAATCCCCTCTGCCAATAGCTCTCTTCTCTGTGGCTTCATATGCTGACCTGAGCACGGGTCTTTGGAAACATTGCTGAACGAGACTTTGGCCCATGCTGTCTTTGTTTAGCACAGTGGAACATAGGGGCTTAAGTCAGTAGTGGAGAAATATTTCTGTTTAATGCCGCATTTTGACTTGGATGAGTTCTGGCATGAAGGAATAGTCTGCAATTCTCCCATCATGCATCAGCAAAGTAAGCAATAAACCTGCAGAAAGCGCTTTAAGCCGGCACCCTCACGCACACTCAACAACTCCAGCAGTGTGGAACAGTTTGTGCTGATCAGTTCTGCGAGCCACTGATGGGCCCCGATCCAGCGGCCACAGCGGCTGGATGAGACCGGGCCAGGCTGCATGCCACGGGGGATTTCTGGGATCAGTGAATCTCTCCTTCTATCTAAGTATGGCTGAGAGCCTCTGACTTTTAGAGTGAGCGCGATCTCTGGCCACTGGGTCCATATTTGGTTCAAGATACGGGCGCCGTGTAACGACCACAAAATCAAAACCCAGACAAAAATTTTCTCTCCGCACACGCTGTCCAAGCAAACCACATCAACCAAAGCATTTAATACAATGGTGGTTTATAGTGATGCGCTGGCTGTTACCTGAGCTCCCAGCAGTGGACATTTTAAATAAATGTTCATTGTTTCAAATCAGTCTCCAGCACTTTTTTTGAAGAGTTTTCAAAGTCTTTTCAAAGCAGATTTTCCAAATGTCTCTTTACTCCCAATATTGTCTCTAGAAAATCTTTATATGCGGATACTGATCTCCGATCAGGGGGCAACCTCCAGGGCTGAAAGTGAAGCAAACACAGCCGTGCTAAAAACTTTAGTGCCTCCAGCGGTCACTTGAAGCTATTTCCAAAAAGCGAGTCAGTCCCCTTAACCTCCTAAGACCCAAATCCTTCCTCGGCATGCATTTTTAATTTCTCTTTGATATTTGGTCACATTGGGGCCTGATGGATGTAAAAACAAAGAATTACCAGATTTTTTTTTTTTACCTTATTTTTGTTTTTAAGAAAAATAAGAGCCACATATGAGGATATTCGTTTAAAATTTTGATAGAACAGTAGCAGTATAATGTCCTCGTAAGTGGATATCAGGCCCTTGTAGAGCAAAATTCAGTATTTTGGTCTAAATAACCCAAAATGTGATGTCCACATGTGTGGACGCCAGGTCCTAGGAGGTTAAACTCCTATGTTAAAATGCCCAAATATCAGCAATGAAAGTAACTTACAGACATTTTCCTTCCCCCGTCACTAAGTGCTTGCTTTAAATGGGGTTGTCTTATTGTTGGGGTTTTCTCTGGGCTATTGTAGAGTCTCTGCCTTACAACATAAAGCACTTTGAGTCAACTGCTGTTGTGCTTTGGTGCTACATAAATAAAACTGAACTGAATCAAATCAATTAAAGTCAGTGAACTGAGCCTCTCAGCTTGTTTGTTTGCTTTTAGTATGTTTCTTAAATGTAATTAGCAGGTATCTCTGCTTGTGCAACCCAGCCATCGCTGCTCGCTAACCACACCTGCCACCCTTCGATGATAACTTAGAATTCCAGCTCTCATCCAAATATTGCAAATAACTTATGGCTCAAAATAAATAAATAAATAAATAGATGAAGTAAGATGGCACCAGCCGAAACATTCACGTTGAAGCTTCTAACAAAAGTCCGCAGATGGGTGACAGCATGGTTTCTTCACCCATCTTTGATTTACAGTCTGACTTTGAGCTTGAATTCTTTTCCAGACTCAGTCTGAGAACAGCACTGTGTGCGCCTGTGTCTCCTCTCTGTCCGCTGGGCACCGCACCCTTTGCCACCATTACCCTGAGCCCTGAAGTTTAACAGCGAGCCTGTACCCAGAAATAAAAATATTTGTTCAGTTAAGTATTTCTGCAAATGTCAACATTTGCAGAAATTTCCACGGGCTGTCGGTCAACTGGAGTTCAGCTGGTCGGACTATTAATGATGGACTGATTTCAGCTCCGTTATGTGATTTCTCAGTAAAACACTCAATTTGCTCCATCTACACATGGTTCCTGGATGCATAAAATATATAGTAGAAGATAGCAGATGGCTCATCCTCCAAACCAAACTTTGGCAGTGCATGTGATACAGCTTTAACAGCTCTTTACTGATGTTTGACTGCACCAGTTGGGCTTAGACAAGGCCCATGAAACATTTCTGACATTTCTTGAATGTGTAGCTAATCAGGAATGGCTGCTCATGTGTGGATTCTTTAACTTGGAGGAGATGAGGAGAAAGAAAGGGGGAGGTGATCCCTGCAGTTATATAAGTGTATAACACTTTGGTTCCTACAAATAATATGCTGGTAATGTATTTCATTATTTAAATGTTGGTGTTTGTTGTAGAATTTTACGATTAACATAAGGGTATGGTCGAGCACAAGTATCCAAGTGTGTATTGTTTTTTATACTTGTACTGTAACAAAGCCCATTGTTTGTCATTTTGACATTAAGTACTTGCATAGTTAGTCAAAACGTACTCATAAAAACAATTGTTAATAGTGGAAAATGGTTTATAAAGATATTATAGGCTTATTATAGGCCGATGGAAAGGCTGTACTCTTTATTGGTTGGATTTGAGTGCCAACTGCATTTAGAGCATGAAATGAGGTGTAAGTTAAATAGGTAAGGAAAGTCCAGGAATGAGGTGTTTGTTGTGCAGGCAAAGTAAGTTGACAGTTTGAATACTTACCTGGTTTGTGAGTTGAAATAATTACAGATATTAACATGGAATTTCTGCACCACTTGCATGGAAGTGGTGGAGTGTGAAATGTATAGTTTACTGCCACACCTCCATCGGGAATAACAATAACAGGAGAAACCGTGTTACAGGATTCAATTTGGCTGCTAAGACTTCTATAAGTACATATGTGCATTTCTATTTTCTGATCTCCTCTATAGCCCCCATCCCGAAACCCACCAGACTCGGCATGTTGCCGTGACTATGCCAAGAGCTGCCCTCCACAACAACAGCAGCATTCAAGGGGTGAAGATTTAGAGCTCTGCAAATATTGGCTGTGCTAGCTTTTCATGAGCCAAGAAAAGGTAGGGGAACAAAGTTTAAAAGAGGCGTTGTGTTAGTTGGGACTTTCAGCTCCGTCTGCTCTGAACTTCTAGAAATAATAAAGCGCGGCTGACACAGAGAGGGAAGTTTCTGCAAGTGGACTTAAATGAGATTGAGTCGGCAGGCAGAGAGCAAGGGAAAGAAGATTTAGATTCCCCACAGGAGACAGCGCACATATTGAGAGGTGGGTCGAATCCTAGCACCACCCGACAGTTTTCCTCTATTCACAATGACGCATTAGTATTCAAATGCCAGTGGGAATATGTATGACTGCTTCTCGGAGAGAAAGAGATGCATAGCTGTGCCAGAGAAAGAAGAAAAAAAGACAATGATGGGGAGCGAGGGAGGGGTAAACAGGGGGTCGAGTAAAAACACTAACATATCAGGGGGGTTTTATATGATGACAGTTTATCTCCCTGCAGTCATTATCTGTGTCTCCACGACTGCACAGCAGCACTTTAAGAACAGAGGGCCTCTCTCGTCTCTCTCTCTCAGGCCAGTGCACACTGATCAACTGTTATTAGACAATGATTTTATGAATCTTTTGTTCTATCAAACAAATTTGCATGTGCTCAAAATATTAACAGCAAAATGTACTTAAAAAAAATAAAAAATAAAAGCCTCATTCTGCAGGAAAAGGCCCCTGTGGCTGAAAATGGTCACGTCCTGCAAACTTGGATGTCTTTGCAAAGTGTAAAATGTGTAGAGAAGGAGAGCAGGTCATGTCATGACTGTGGCTGTTCAAACTGTTAATTTAGTGTGTGAGCTCAAGGTTTGACTGATCATCAGTTCTCTGAATCATTTTGCTGTACACTGGCAAATTTAAGACGGGCCTGTACAGGGAGACCTTGTGGGTGCTGCAAGATTTTAGTCGGCGTATTGTGTTACCAGTGGTGTTCCCAGTGACTGTGGTACCTTCAGATCATTGGCGAGCTTCTCTTGCGTTGTTTTGGGCTGATCCAACACCTGTCTCTGTTAGGAGACCTGGGTGGTCGACCCAGAGTTTTGAATTTTCCTTATTATTGTACTTTGATTTTGCCTTTATTTATCATTTCTAGTCTTTTGGTTTCTTTGTCAGAGTTCTGCCTTCTGTTTACTGCTGTATCCCCTTGTCAAGTCCACGTCTCTGTATTATGTTTCCTGTTTTACTTTGAAAGTCCGTGTCTCATGTTAATATATCTGGTTTTGCTTCCTTTGTCTCGTCAGCCCTGATTTTCCTCAGCTGTGTTTCCCTCCTGTCTCCCATTCCCTGATTGCTTCCTCTGTGTATCCCTGTGTTTTCCTTTGTCTGTGTTTCGATCTCCCCTCATCCTATTCTGTGTGTTCTGTCTGACATCCTGTGAAAGTTTATTTTGTATTTTCAGTTTTGTTATATTGGAGTTCAGCATTAAAGCTGTTTTGAGTTCGGCACATTGAGTCCACCATTCCTGCCTGCACACAGCCTCACATGACAGTCTCATGATCATCCTCAATCCATGATGCAAGATCCTGCATGGAGCTCCTGAGACTGATGGTGATTCTGAAAAATCCCACCAACAGCTGTCTCAGCAAGCTTCTTACTGATGGTCTTGTAGTCCACTCCAGGCCCGTGCAGATCTACAAAATATCACTGACGTCCTTTCGCAGTTTTTTGGTCTTGTCCATGTGGATGGAGAAGACTGAATGGAAGAAATTGATTCTGTGGACATGTGTGCTTTATACACATAGCGAACAGAGATCAGGAGTATCTATACGTAATATATTGATGAATTGATTGTAATCTGTGTGCTACACAGCCAATCTGTGTGAGCCAGAATTCTGGCTGGGTTGTAGGGGATCAAATATGTTTTTTAGGCAATGACAGGCAAATCAATTTGTAACTTTTATGTAATGTGTTTTTTTCTCTCGCCATTAAAATAAAACTACCGTAAAAATTAGAGACTGTTCAGTTCTTTGGAAATGAGCAAACTTACAAATTCAGCAGGGGATCAAATCACTGAACCTGAAAAATGTTCTTACAGTAGATTCCCGCCAAAAAAGAACGGCATTTGCATTTAAAGTTACAGAGAACATCTGGTTTAGTGCTTAGTGTTCTTGTCCAACCAAATGGTCCCATTTTGGCCAGCAATCAACTATTTTTGTAACGTGTCTATGTTTTTCCTTTGTAACATTATAGAGCGCACATTGCCTCGACAAGAGTGCCTCACACATGCAGTGAATTTCATCTAGTTTGCAAATAAAACACCTGAGCTTAAACAGTTTACTCTCAGCACCAAAATTCCTAAACATGCTGTGTGTACACAACAACCTGATGCTTGTGAATATTTTTGCCATGTCCAACAACAACCTGGATCAAACGGAGCCCCCATGTCAGAATGCATTTTCTATGGTCCCTTAATAACACACTCTAATCACTTTAGTTTTGTCTCCTGGGGCACAATGTCTCCCCTCATGTCCTGTATCTTACCAAAGAGACTAGGGAGAGGTCCGGTGACAGTGTGTTGAATTTGGGTGACAGGGCCCCAGTGGGAGTGGGCGCCCCCCCAGGCCTTTAGATAATCCCCAGGAGAAAAGACCTGCATTTAGGGTGCGATACGCTTAATCCAGGAGGGGGCCTCATTCACAAAGAAGCCCTGGACTTCCTCTGGGCTGGGAGCTTCCGCTGGTCTGGTGAGCCTAGCGTGGGTGCCAGTACAAACACGCTCTCATAATACATGATTGCATTACAATGGAACAACACAAGAGGCAAAGACACACAGAGACAGCATATGAAATGATGGACAGATTGGACTATGAAAACATGTAACATGTAAATTCACACTGTCCTAATGGGGGAGCCAATCTAAACAAGCAGCCCACACACACAAGGACCATCAGGAGTAAACACAGCACACACACACACATGCTACATACTGTGGGCAGAGGCGGTGTTTACATTCTGTCCCGGGTACAACGAAACAAAGCTTGCATGCAATGCAGAAAGATTAGATGAGCGAGGGACCAAAAAAAGCGAGAGATCAAACAGCTAGCTGCCTACAGATAGTCTCAAATTTACAAACAGGAAGACAGTCATGTAATAACTGTTTCAGATACTACACACAGTCCTGGTTTACTCATACATGCAGGAGATGCTGGTGGAAGAGGGATATGCTTCATCTCCGTCCCTGGAACGTTTCTGCAATTTTTTTAATGGGGTTTTCGGGGGGGTGGATAACTTCCATGATGCCTTAGTCAGGACATTAGGCAACTTGTTACAGTTAGATGTCAAAGTACATACAAAAGGGTGTAACAAGAAACATTATATTAAGGTAAAGAGTAGATATGCATGACCTAAAGATCTACAATCGCATGATGCAGTTTAATTAAGTGCACTGCAAAGGCAGAAGATGATCAACCTCTGGATGAAACATACAGATAGACAAAAAAAGCTGGCATCCTGTAATAAAGGCTGATCATGCATCCACAGAAAGTAATGTCAGTATAAAGTGCTGAAATGTAATTTTGACAAGTAACTGGCAAGTTACCATAGCAACTTCAAATTGTTTATAGTCCTTTGTTTTTTTTTTAACAACAAAATAAAACCAAATAACAACAACTTGTTAGACTGTAAAGAATTCTGAGGACGTGTCTCATCAAATTACTTTACATCAATTCAGATTTCAAGGGGGTCAGTCCATGCCTACCTTTTAGATCCACCCCTGCTCCATCCCCTGGCGCAATTTCTATGACTGCCACTTAAAAAAGATCAAATCTGTTCTTTTCCTAAACACATTTTCCCTCTTATTTACCTCAAAAGCAAATAACACTGAGAGGCATTTACGTAAACAGCTGAAGGATATTATTCCATTTTCTCTGACATGATTCCTCACGCAATTTTGGAATAGACATTCGGAAAAAAGGGAAAAGGTTAGGCTTTGGCTCTCTCTTTTTTTTTCTCCACACTTTCAGACTTGCTTTTCCTTCCCATACCATTTCACGCTGACACATCCTCTTTCATCTGACCACAATACCTCCAGGGACCATCAGCCAATAGCAGCAAGTGGAAAAAAGTAGGATGGTTTTCCTGTGGAAAAGACGCCAAAAAAAACGTCTAATTAATACTGATTTACTTGAGCTTAAACTTACAAAGTATGGCCACTGCTTTCATAACGCAAGGACGGTGCACAGCTTTCAACTAATTCTGGTCCCACAACTTCAGCTACAGTTGTTTCCATCTTTGGCATTTCTGCTCGAAGGTTTGCGGTCACTTTGAAATGTCCTCGTTTTTGAAAGACATGTAAATGGCATTAACGATTAATGAAGGGATCCACAAGTTAAAAGGTTCATGGACTATCAACGTTGGCATGTAGCTGGTATACTCTACATTAAAAAGGCCAATTGATCATTTAAAAAAAAAGATAAAAACAAACAAATGAATAGCAAAGGGATTCATTTCGCTATTTGAATGTCTAAAGTCTCAAAAAAGAGAGGCGACAGTGCTAACTACCTTTTAAAAGAAGATTTCAATGCAGGAAAAACTGTGTTTCATACAGCCGTGACGACCGCTCCATCCACAAACCAGCACAATCTTTCCATTTTTTCAGTTTTGCCTCTTCACACCGCCTCATTGGATTTCAGATCAAACAGTCAAGATATGACTGAAGTGCTCTTTCCTCTTTAATTCGTTAACAAATATTTAACATTAACTGTTCAGGAATTTTACACCCCTATTTTCCAAGGATCAAAATAACTGGAGAAACTAACATAATTTTAAATGTAAGGTTTGTTTCTAGCACTTGGATGAAAACTCTTTGCAGTCAATGACCTCGTGAAGTCTAGCACCCAAAAGAGATCTCAAAGTGCCGTTTCCTCCCATGAGGAGGTGCTGCTTGTTTGCTGGGTTTTCTGTTTTCAGCTTTGTATGTCATTACTCTTTGGGGTTGATTGCAGGTATTGGGTTTGCAGTATGGTACTTATGCTACGTCTATCATCAGTCAAATCATTAGTAAACTCTATTAGCTTTGTTCCACTGGCAGCCATACATGCTGTATCAATTCCTGCACCATGTTTGACAGATGATGTGGTGTGCTTCGGCTTATAATCTAGTTTTCTCCTCCTCCACACTTTTTCCATCATTCTGGCACGAGATAATTCTTTCTCCCTTTTTCACATCTGTACTGGCTCTTTTAGATGTTTACTGGAAGTCTGCTCTACTCTTCTTGTTCTTGAATGTACAGCTTGTTGTACTTTCACTGATGAAGGTGTCTTTCAAGTGTAACCAGTGACGATGATGCACCTATCTCCTCGAGACCTCCTTGACTTGGTAAGATGTTATGAAGCTCTTTTGTTAACCATGGAAACTGTGATCGTTCACTTTAGTCATCCTCTGTGGTCTTTCGCACCTTTTGAGGTTGCTGAGCTGACCAGTTCATTCCTTCTTTTTAAGTTTATTTGGTTCTTCGGGTTAAAGATGGTCTCCCTCACTTACACAGACATGTCTTTGGACATAATATTGAGAGTTTCAGTAAACAGCTACCAAATACAAGTTCAACACTCGGAATCAACTCCAGTTTTTTTTTTAATCTGGTTAATCTGTCATGAATGAATGGGGAAACAGCCTGTCAGTTACTTGGACAATTCAATTTGAGAAAATGGGAGACTATGAATAAAAACATTGACAACTTACTTTGATTGAACGCCTTAGATTAAAGCTGAAAGCCTTAAATTTCAAACCCACTGTGGTGCAACCATCAACAGTTGTGTTGTTGTCATCTGGACCATGTTCGTGCTGTTCTAACATAATCAGCCAAGCTTCTAATGTGAAAAATTTCCATTAGGGTGTCATAATTTGCTGCTGGAACACGGGAGTGATGGGTAAACGATTTATGATGTGTAGGTTCATTAATCAACATTTCTGCTCAGTTTCATGTTTGAAGTCTACATCCACTTCCATTTTCTTCAGGCTTGTGGCCTTTTCCAGTTTAAATGTTATCTTTAATTCAGGGTCATTTTCTCCGTTCTGGGACTTTTTTGGAACTCTCTGTATTTTCCGGCATGACAAACCCAAAACCATTTGGCACCATCAGCGTCTTAAATAAACCATAGAGTTTTTAACCCATCACTGTGACTCAGGTCTGGTATGAAGGTAAAGCGTTTTCTCCAGACCTTATTCTTTGAATGCTGACCTTTGGCTGAACAGTTTCTCAGCAGCAGAGTGTGGTCAGTACAAACCTCGTGCTTAATAAGAATTATGAACAGTGACACAATTATATATTAGCACAAACTCCAAACCCTGCCATACTGTGTATTATGGGCTCATTATAAAACAGCCAACTGGTCTAGGCCACTTGTTTTGACAGAAAGAGGTACACCACAGCACTGGCACATGTCCTTATGTGTGGCGTCCACCAAGACTAAGTACTTATGACAGTGCCAAGAGAGAGTGTGTGTGTGTGTGTGTGTCTGCCTGTGTGCACACACATTAAGGTCAGGGGGGGGGGGGGGAGCATGCCTAATGTGGGAGAGAAACATTGAATCCAAAGTGGCAACTAGCCAGCGTCAGTGTTCCCTTCTTGGAGAATTAGCCTGTCAATCTGGTTTAATTCCTTAGGACACAGGCTGCTCTTAAACCCAGGCTGAGTTTAAACTGGAGAGACTGACTCTCTACATCGTTTTCTCAAGATTGGGTGCAGACAAGCGGGCTGGCTGAATGTGGGCCGTGTCGGGCCACACCGGAGAGCAGAGCTGCATCGTGCACACAGCTCCACGGCAGGGTCAAGCTGACACTTACGGGCTAAGGTTACAAATTTCACTCAGTTGAGTGATTATGTGACTCTAGGTGAGTATCTAGAACAAGGAGGATAGTTACCTATCTGGATTATGGGGGTAGCACACACACTACTTGGTTATCCTCACATTAAAGCCTTGTATTAAGATTGTAGGAAGATCTGCAGATTCTCTTACTGCACAACTTTCCTGCCTTACATTCAGCAGATCTTGCCAACTAAGTGAGATTCATAAACCTGTCGTGCCATGGCATCAAGTTAAGATTCCTGTGTTTACAGCACAGACGACAACACGTGCTTTGTTGTGAGACGAGATCCCTGGCTGCTATCAGGTCAGGCCACGAGTCAAACTGCTGCGAAAACCTTTTGCGGTAAGAAGTCATGTACATCTGCGTTCTGCCAGCTCATGTATCCAACACCTGTTGCTTTGCCTAATTGAAGTCCAACTGAAGCGCTTATATGCATGTGCTTTTCAGGAGATATAAGCTTTCACACATGAACTACTGTATGTGTGAAAATTAACACCGTTTAGAAAGAGACTTGAACGACTCAACACGTTACTGACATGTTTCCAAAAATCCCTCAGCCAGTGGAATCGGCATTGTGTTGCATAATTTGCATGCAAAGAAAAGCCATCAAGTCCAGTCAGGGAGGCTGTAACTCCTTTATTCAACTTAATCAAAAATAACAGTCAATATTCAAAGGAAAAGAAAAGCAACACTTAAAATCAAAAGTATTGAAAACAATGTCTTGTTTGCTTGACCTCAAGCATGAACTCAAGTGATAAAATCTTTACAATGCTGAGGTGAATTTTTTTGGGACGCAGTTTATGCAAATAATAATAACAATAATAATAATAAAAGAAAATGTTTTAATCACCAGGCATTCAAAAAAAAAAAAAAAAAAAAAAAGCATGCTTAGTGAGTGTCAGTGGCGATGTTGATACAAACCCGGGTGCAGTCAAACACTCTTTCAGATCAGCACTGAAGCATACACAATTAAGAGAGGTGCCAAAAAGAAAGGAAAAAAGTCAAAGGGAGGATATGCGATAGGGGCGTAAGGGTACATGAATATGATTGCATTAGTCAATCTGTTCACTATAAATTTTTCTTTGGCTCATCTGTTTATGTCTAGACCTGTTTTTTTGTGTGTGTTTGTATTGCACCAGTTGCTGTACCTCAGCTATAGCAGATGTAAAGCAAATTTATTACAAGTTGAGCTTAAACTGACAGTTTGTTTTTATCAATGGAGATGGTTGCGTCCCACGGTGACATAAGAGAGAAAGGCAGCAGTGTAGCTGCAGTTACTCTGCTGGCTGCTATTTTCTAATTGAGTTTCTTCTCATTGACCATATGCAGCATTAAACTGTTAAAAAAGTTACAGCAAATTAGGAACTTTTGAATTTTTTTGTTGAAATTTTGGAAAAGTTTTTTGAAAATAAAAGAACAACACATTCTTTTCTGTTCTCTGCTGTACTGCAAATACACTGAATATATTCCAAATAGTTTCCTACAAAAAAAATCCATTTAATGAACTTGTCCATGTAGTAAATCAAAATGGTGCACACAAAAAAGAATGAACCCAGAACAGTGGTGTTCACAGATTAAAAAAATAGAACTCATAAATGAATAAGTGAATGAGGCCACACATGCAGTAGATTGCCATCGGCTGCTGCATGGTCAGCATATACAGGAGGGTAAGCACGGTGAGACTACGTGGATAGGCGTCAGAAAGCGCTTTCATAAACAGCGACATAGAGAAACAGACGAGGGAGTATGTATTTACGTTTATTCAAAGGTAATATGATGTGTTGTGTTTACGAGCGATAAAGCAAAATCCTTTCAGCACAGTCCTGGCCAACCAAGCTGGCGTACTGCTGCACCTCCATCTCGTCGCTGGAGCCCTTGCGTTTGCGGGAGTAGGCTGCATAGGGCATGACAGTCCGTCTGTATAGCACCAGAGCTCTGCCCAAATCCCTCACGGCCCGAGCATCTCCTAGACGAAAACAGGCACATATGAGAACATAATGAGGACCAGTGTAGACACATCAAGCACTATAAACAATGTCCTTATTTTCCCTTGCTCGTTTGAGTTAACCTCTGAGTGTCTTGGCAGAAATTCACCATTATTCCGAGAAAGTGTTGGAGGAGCAGAAAACATTCCCCCCCCTCCTTCAGTTTTAATTCCTCTGTGCCCTAAACCTGGGGTCAAAGTGGTGCGTGAGCAGGCTAGTTAGCAGGCCTTGTTTACAGGGCCTTGCTCCCTGCTGGCTTGCCAAACTCAGCATCTCATTAGGTCCTGTGTCATACACTGCCAGCAGTGTTTTTACAGCTCTGATGGACCAGTAAAACACTACTAATCTCTAAAGTGTATGTGTGCAGAAGCTAAGAATGATTCTCTGGAGAGTCAGATGTGGAAAAAAAGGGTTGAAATACACTGACCCTCACTCTGACACTAAACCTGCCGCCTCCAGGAGTGAGACACTGAGCCAAGCACAGCAGGGAGTACATACTGAGCAAAGCAACGCCAAATATACTGTACAGAGGTATGACTCTACCTCAGCCTCACTCATAAACTTCCCATTTCAGTCAGAAAATGACTTTTTTTTTTTTTTTAAATGCACTGGAACATCTACAAGTCTCTTGTGTCAGAAACTACCCAATAAATGTTGCAGTCATTCAAGTAGGACTCTTAAATGCTTTTATTTATCTTCTTAGTCCATTATCACACCATGTAGTCTACTAGTTAAACAATTGCAAAATGCTTATTTTGTCTTCTGAAATGCATATCTCCCCTGAATACTCTGCATATAACAACTGATCCATTAAAAGTGTCCTGCTTGAAGCAATCCTGATCTGGAAACTTAGAGAAAAAAGGAAAAAGGAAAAAGAAAAAACAACTCTGGAGCAGGTAGCAGAGTGAAGCGCACTCTCCTGTCAGGCACATCAGTCAAAAAGGCCTAAGTAGATGTCGTATTAAGAGAACTAAGGGCTTCACAATTAATCACTCCACTGACATCATCCATGTGGCTCACAGCTGAGCAGCTGGTGAAGAAGATGCGAGCGCACATATCTCTGACTAATTTCTAAAATATTTGCAATACAGCCAAATAGAACCTGATCACATCAACAACTGGAAAAACAACAGGGAGAAAAAAATGCAAAGTGAGTCTTTTCTATAAAAGAAATCTTACATTTACAAAAAAGGAAACTCAAAAAGCACTGTAACTGGACCTCTGATGTGTTTAGACATGATAGACTTGTTGAGAGCAATGCGAGTCAACCTCAGCTGCAGTAATCTGTTACAATGTTTCAGGCCTAAACCGCTGCCAAGACAGATGATGGCTTAATCGGCAGAGCAGATTCAAAGGAAAAGTCTAAGATTCAAGCAAAAAGACTCACCAGTGGGACATTTTAAATATTCGCATAACTTCAGATGGATAAACAATAAGTGAAAATCACATATACGTAGCAAAAAATACCACATTAACTGTTTAGGAATTAAAATCATTTGTTTAAATTCTCCGTCTGTTTATACAGGCTCGTAAGTAATCGGACAATTCATTGATAAGCGGTTTCAAGGCCAGGTGTGGACTGTTGTTATTTCTTTCGGGTCAAATCGAGGTAATAATATGTCTAGAGTTGTTTCTAAGTGCTGGATTTGCATTCTGTGGCTGTTCTGGCTAATGTTCAACATGTGGTCTAATGACTTGTAGAGTGAGGGAGGCCTTCATTAGGGCTGAAAAACAAAAACAGGCCTACAGACCCATTTGGCGGATTCCAGGTTAAAAAAAAGGAAGGAATCTACTGGTCAGTGCAGCAAAACCAAAATGTTTAAGGAAAAAATAAAATAAAACAAAACATGAAGACCATATGCTCACATTCAATCAATCAATCGACAGCGAGGCGAAGAAATGGAACATTTGTAGAATTTTGAATCTGAACTCTTTCACCCATAAAGATGACATCTGATGACCTCCCTAGCACCCTTAATGAATTTTGACACGTCATTATATAAGAATAAAATGTTTGACAATCTTTAAAATAGTTTCTGGGTATTTCCATGCAACGCTGCATGGACGGGGCATCGGGGGAAACAAAACCTGCCGTAAGACGCGCGAACAAGCATCAACTGAAGGCACCTGCAGTAAAGGCCTACTTGGTGATGTCCATTTGACCATCTTCTAGACCTGAACCAAATGAATTGCATCCAAGTATTAAATATAATCCTGTTATTTATAATTAATGTAAAATTAATATGTTAAGTTACCAGATTGTTTCTGTATTTTGTAGAACCTCTTAACAGCAACTACGTCCATCAGATGTTTCCTGTAGTTGCTCGAGTAGCGTCCAAAACAATGTGGAGGAATTTTGGACCATTTCTTGACTGAAGTGCCTCTCAGTTCAACTGCCTAACTTCAGTCCATTGTGGTGGCGTACAGAGATCCAAATGTCAATCTACCTACAACTTTGGCATCTAACTTGCACACAAACTACCTGAAAAACAAGCCAAGGGAAAGAAGAGAGCTGTTAGAAGCATAAAGCCCCGAGGCTTTTTCACCATATAGATATTCTCATACTTCAGCTAGAATTTTCCACACAGTTGATTCATGTTTTATTTATTAGCCTCGTTTCCCTGCTCAGTAATGCCCCAACTACTGTGTTTTCCACCCTTCTCGAGAAACTGCTGAGTCACATAATTGAAGGAAGGCTGATACTAACTTTTAAATAAAGGATACCAGCTCTAGGTTTTAACACAGCGGGTGGCAAAATTGATTTTAAAAAGATGTAAACATGTTATGCAACTTCCTCACGAACAACATTTTGGGCCGTGAAGGATTATTGTGTCCCAATGGAATCAAAGTGAAAAGATTTAAACATCTGATGCTTCTTCGGCTTCCTTCGGGCCATTCACGACGCGCCGCCTCCTCATGTTCTTCATCACGGTGACAGTCCACTTACACTGCAGTTATTACAAAGTTACACTTGTCCAACAGTGTCGCCTCGTGAAGATACTGACGAGTTTACATTAAACAGGAAAACATGGAGAGAAGCATGAAGCTTGAAGATGGCCTATTAAGTGAAACAGTAATACTGAGCAGAGATCTTTCTCTCTTACTCAAAGCAATCCAAACATCCGCTCCTCACATAAACAACTTTCCTTTTCTTCTTCACTCACTTCTGGCTGCATCAGTGTCTCTTCTCTCTGAGTGGCTCCAGACCCTGTTCCTGTCAGGCCAACCGGACGTTCAGTGACACGCCACTCTGAGGTCACAGCTCCTTCGGGCTGGAGTTCAAATGTCAGGGGGAAGAGGAGTGATGAGGGTCGGATAAGGGAGTGCGAGGGTCAAGGCTGAGGCTACGGGCCTTGACACCCCGCCACGCTTCTCTCTCTTCCCATCCATCTCAAACTTTCGAAACACTTGCTTAACACCGGATGCTGGTCAAAGGCAGGCCATCAGGTTATGACCACGTCTTCTGACCCAATGTTGAAGATCTAAAGGTTGAAAAGGAAAGGGCCAGAAGGGTGTTGTAGTGTGCTGAGAAGACTGCTCTTTGACTGTAAGACCTGGGTTCAAGCCCTTGTGTTAGCAGCTGACCCTGAATCCCTGCCGGTGACCATGAATTTTTGTCCATCGCAGGAACCGAAGCAACAATAGGATATCTTTCCATTATAAAGGATATTACCATTATTATTATTACTAATGAAAAGACTTAAATATTCTTTTAAAGCACCAAAAGAAGGGCTTCCGGGAAGAGAAATTCCTGTATTGCTGGAAAAAAAAAAAAAGGCTTTAACCTGAATGGAAACGTGCATTAGTCAGGCTAAGGAGCAGAAAGCCTGCCTAAGAGCAGAGCAAAGTGGCCATGACAGTGAGACAAGATATGAACGTGTGGCATAAGCTAGAAATATCATGTAAATCACAAGAGACTTGGGGGTAATGGCTGGCTGCCATCAGGCTAGAATGCACGCCTCTAGCTAATGTTTTAGCTTCACTTCGTTGCACTGAAAGCACAGAGACTATCAGTTTGATGCAAAGCTGTGAATGTGTGCGTCAGAGATGTAACGAAAGGTAAAAAAAAAAAAAAGAGAGAGAACAGTACATTGTGAAATACCAGCTGGCACTTTACTTATCACAACGTTGGGTTTGTGTATGCAATGTGTAACTTTGTGCATGTGGGTTAGTGGCTGCCAGGCGCACTTACAGTTCAAGGGGTGACTACTTGGGTCACGTATTTTTGCAAATATTTATACTGCTTAGCGGCCAATGCCCCTACTACTCCCGCTGTTAGGCAAACACGGATTATGAGTGTGTGAGACACAGATATGTGCTGCACACAGTGAGCTTCTGTGTATGTGTGTGTGTACATACATTTTAAGAGCCAACCCGCCCCAGGTCCCAGGGCCCTCAAGATGTCAGCAACAGGCATCAGTGTGAGTCTGATGTGAAGAGAGCTGTGTAAACTTTAGATTAGCTGTCTTTACACACCTCATTAGTACAGCACTGTAACCTGGTCACATTTTACAGTCTAAACACATATCCAGCACACTAACAGTGACCTTTGTCTGGGGGCCGGAGGTTAAGGTTCTGGCTTTCAAGCTATATAGAGAGGTTACACTGAGTATGATTATTATTTTGGTGAGACTTGATTTTTAGACTTCTCCACCGACTCTTTAAAGGTATGGAAATAAATCAAGCAACATGATTTTAACCAACTACCAGCACATTCTACTCAACAAGCGAGCAACACATTATTTTTACTATCTGCTGTTCTAACTTTTTTTTTCTGAAAATAATCTTAATATTTGCCATGCTTGTTTCACAAATATTCCATTTTAATTCATCTATGTTTAAAAATGATTTAAAAAAGAAAATTTAATCTTTCTTTAACTTCATCAGTAAGATTTAAAGAGCTATACCTGATTAACAGTTTATATAATTCAGGATTCGGTCGTTTGTCTAATGGTTATGGGTAGCAGTATGGTGGTGGTGATAGGACAGCAAATGTATTAATAATAATAATAATGATAGTAATAATAAAATAAGTAAAAAGATCAAAATAATTAAAAAAGTAAATGCCTGGGACGTCTGTGTATTGGTTGGCTGTTGCTCAGGAGGTAGAGCGGGTCGCCCAGTTAGAGAAAAAAAGCACTTCATAAGTATAATAATAGTATACTATTATTATAATACTATTATTATTGGTTTAATAGTAAATGTAATACATGATTATCCTAACCTTCCCATTTACAGACAGGATGTTTTGACCGCATTCTTAAAGTGGACTTACTACGATTTTCCTTATTTCTGTCTTTATACTGTTAAGCTTAAAATAATGAGGTCAGCATGTGTGATGCAAACAGTCCCTATGATGAAAGAGCTGATTGCTCCACTGTTTTAGTTTTTTCTACTCAAGTCTCCGTGTGATGTCAGTTCAAACATTCTGTCTCCAAGCAGCAACCAACCACAGGAGAGGCGGCTTAATAGGCGGGTTTGCTTTAAAGCAAAGATTACTGTATAGTAGTGACCGAGAATAATATAATGGTATTGGAAAAAAAGCATAACAGATCCTTAATAAAGATGGCTGGGGCAATAACATCAAGTTAGTGCTTAGTTGGTGTTAGTTTACTGTCATCGAGAGGAACTGACCTCATTGTTAAACCACAGTAACTGTAAATAAAGTGAAGGAGAGTTGTAATGGCAAACAGATCTCCATGTGAATAGGCTAAAGTCAAATTTCTTTGAATTGATCAGAGAAATTATATTACTATACATGTTTATTTTTGGCAGAATGTGACACCAGTGTTGATAAATTCAGTATTCCCAGTATTCAGTATATAAATAAGAGGCTGTGCACTGAACCCTCTGTTATTGACAGTTGACTGCTCAACCATCACGCTAGACAAACATAGTTTGGTAATCAGTCTTGCTTTGTGTGAAAGCAGATGAATCAATCAGAGCAGAGTACATGTCACAATCACTGACATATGCACAAATATTTTAGTTTTGTGGCCCAGCAGCTGCCATAAATTGCCACAGCAGATTCCTAAATGAACAGTGAAGACTTTCCCAACACTTAGAAACTATTTGCAGCATGTCTTTATTTGTGTCCAAAAATCTAATCACACAACAAGAACTAGCCAAAGAACTGGGCCACAAACCTCAACTGTGTGACATACTGCTGAAGTGACAATGACAAAATAGGTTGACCTGCTGACTTATTCGCCACTTGGATGTATTTCTAAAGCGGACAGCACCCTCCACACTACTGTTAGTCTGGCTTTTTACAGTTCAGTCACAAAGCTTGGCACCAGACCTGAGAGTGAACCATCAAGACAGCTAGCACTGAAATGTAATGACACTGCGTTTGGACAGCTAGGCCTGAAATAATGCCCAGTCCTGTCCAAGATCAACAGTCCACGCAGGAATCCAGGCACCACAAGAACCACAGACACACAAACATAAACTGCTCACTGTGAATAATGGTAATGCCAAGACCTTGATTTTGTCCTCAGTAATTTGTGCAAGGCCGAAGACTACTGGGAACAAAACGAAAGGTCAGATCAACCGCTGGCTAAGATGTTAATTGCAGTGTTATAAATGACCTGTCTAGACATTGTCATTTAACATTTTAATTGACATTTAAATACTCTTATTTATCCCGAGCGTGTTGTTTTCACTATATAACTGAACGAACAAAGCTAGCAAGTAAATCCTCATTTCCTTAAGAAATGTGTTTCGATTAACTTTCTTTACAGAGTGTGAACTATCTGCTTGGAAACTTTTCCTCATCACACAATCTGATCCGGACTGAGATTCCTTCATCAATTGTGTTGGTTTTCTTCTCCAAGTATGAGGTCACTACAACAAACCCCCACGTCTGTTGTTTAACATTCATATACCGCTCCTTCTCATTCCAACTCTCTATCAATCCATCTTCCATTTCATTACACTTTTCTCTCTCTGGGTGCGAGCATACAGCCACCATCATTTCAATTGCCTTCGTTGTAAAAACATTTTTATCACATGTCCCCCATCTCTCCCTCCATCTATTCTTCTATTACTCACTCTCTTTCCCCTCCATGTATCAGTCTCCATCTATCTGACAATCAAATTCATGTCCGCTCACATCTCCTATTACTGTTGATCGGTGGCTCTTTTCTGTCTGGTGCCTGTTTGGTGATGCAGATTAATGGGCCACAGTAAACAGGACATGGGTGGCTCTCTGTACCTTCAACCAGTCATGTTCTTGGAACTGCATTAAGTATGCCAACATTTTAAAATTAAACCGAAGAGGGAAAAAAAACAAAACAGTCAATCATGTAGTGAGTGTATCAGTGGTACGTGTACATAGGTTTATATATGCACTGCATACAAGTCTGCTCTGGCCACACCAAATGATGATGAGGAATGAGAAAACCGTAGGATCTGCCAACGCCTCTTTAATTTGTACATATTCTATTAAATTGAATTCAGTTTTTACTGTTTCAGTAATTTTCAATAATCCTGGGGAGGCCAATTCATGATTGTGTTCAATTTTCTGTTTTAATTTCCAGGTATGCTTTTACTGCAGTGTGTTTAGGATCATTGTAATGCTGGAAAAAATTGAATCTCTTGCCAATCAGATGGCTTTTGGTACTTTTTTGTGCCCATAATTCCATCAGTTTTGAGATAAATCTCCAACACCGCTGTGTTTCTCCTGCGTCAGGTCTTTGCTGGATTTTTTTTCCATATTTTATAAGAACATGACTGTCAGATTCTGCTTTATATCATTCTTAGGTTTGACACTTTTTTTTTTGGTCTCTACTTGTCCAGTTTCCTCAAATTTTTCAAGGACACACAGGGCATCACAGTGTTGGTGCAAAAATACTATTTTAAGCCTGTCAAACAATGATATGTTAGGAATTTTTTACAGATTATTATTAAAGAAATGGGAACAAATTACAGCAGGCTGTTAGTGAGAAAGTTTGTGAATGGACAATTTAAAATGTCTTCTTTGCCAATTTGTCTACACAAGACCAGGATTGTGTTTCAGGAGTCTGGAGCCTGTTTTATGCTTAAATGATTCACAGGTCAGTGTTCAAAATAAATAAATAAATAAATAAAATGGTCAAGTACAAGGACTGGACTGAAAATGAGTAAAAAAGCAACCATTTTCCAAAGAAAACTATTGCTCAAGACTACTTGGAAGCAAGATATAAAGTCATGTTGGGTGGCGTAAGACTTTTCTACAGTGCTGTGTTTATGGAATTGCATGTTAAAAAAAATGATGTAGTTTCATACATTAAATCCATGTGATGCCATCAGTCGAGCAGTAGTTTTGTGCAGTAGTACCTAAATCAGGATCCTGGTTCAAACGAGCGTAGCGGGAGTTGTCAAGAAGGGGGATGCATCGCTCTATCGATACCCAGACATAGGTTTCTGGGCACAGGAGGTCAGAAGGCCGGTACTGCCCCTGGTAAAAGAAAGAGAAAAGAAAAAAAACAGTTAAAACTGCTGTTTAAATTGCCATATATTCATTATGTAGTAAATGATTAACTTGAGGACATCAGTTTGGTTCTTTGTTGTTTAAAACCATTTTCTAACATTTATCAACTAAATACTTACAAATATGCTGCAAGCCTGGTAAAAGCCTTTCTACTCTAGTGTTAGTGACCCTTTAGAATCAAAAGGTTTGACAAGTTGTAAACTGACCCCAGGGTCAAGATGAGGGTTGAGACCTGGATCAAACCCCTCTCTGTTAAGGGTCTTTGTTTGAGCTGTGTGTCTCCATGTCATGAGTGTTACACTGTCTGCACGTTTAGCAGGAAATGTAAACACATCAGCACTGTAATGTGTGCTTGTGAAATGGGTACGAGTCTGTATCTGACCAAACATTTTGGATGGAAAGAAAACTAAGCTTAACAAAAACAGCTGCAAAGCAAAGAGGGGGGGGGGAAATGAGCGAGGGGTTGAATGAACAGAAAGAGACGCCATTATCAGGGAACTGTGTTCCATCACATGGCTCCAAACAAATACAAACTGCAGAGAAAGATCTGTAAACAAGGCCTGCAAAAGGCCCGGTGCATTGCCTCAACACCCACACCAATATTTACAGTTTATGTGACATTAAACCGTAGGACAAAGAGTCCAGGATTTCAGGAATGCAATTTTTAAACACAAGAAGGTCAAAATGTTCTAAATGATTTAAAAAGCACTGTTGTCATCAAAACATCGGAATAAGTAAGACAAAGGAAATAGCATCGCTGGAGCATACTGTTATACAAACTGACCACGAACCATCTGGCATTGCACATGTATGAAAAATACACTGGCTGCTTTCACATGCAAGATAGGACGCTATGTGAAAGAACTAGTTTGTTTTATGGCTTTGAAAATGAAAAACAGAAGAATCTGTGGAATACAAAGACAGTTGTATTTTCCAACTAAAGCGGGGTCCTCGTCTATGGCCATCCCATAGCAAAAATGTATCTCTAAAATCATACAATCACTCCAAAAGTCAACCAAGTTGCAAGGAGGGGAAAAAATAAAGGAATTCACAATGAAGCAAAAGCCTTCAGCCTGCTCCAAGTGCTCCTGCTAACAGACAGATGAAGGTGGAATGCTCTGCATCCGGAGCTGCAGTGGATGCACGCAATCGTCGGCCACATCCCAACAACCTACAGCCTCCTGCAACTGTCAGCACAGCTAGCTTGACACTCTCACACTCTGCCACACCTCTATAGACTCCTTCAACACCGCATTGACACACACCTCTACGTGCAGAACACACACCTGGCTAACAGCGGAAACACAACGATATGCACATATTTCCCCACTTAAGCCTTCTGCACCCAGAAACCAGAAGCTCATATTTAAGGAACAGAAACAACTGTTTTTGTGTGTCAGTGTGTGTCTTTGCAATAGAAATAAAGTGAACTTGATTTATACAGGTCTACTTTTTGTGTTTATAATTGTAAATGATAAATCCAGCCTTTGCTGTAGACCTTAAAAAAGAGAGAGAGAACTGTCTGAGCAAAATGAGACACAGAGCCTGGTCATGGCACAAAGACAATTCCTCAGTTCTTCCCCTGAAAAGGAGAAACGATGAAGAGTACGAAAGGACACAGCTATTAGTGGTCTGGACGGTGGAGAGAAATAATAAAGAAGCGAGGTGATGGCAAACTGGGCTTTGCTTTTCTATCTGTCAGCTTCTTTTCTTCTTTTTTTAAATAAATTGAACTGAATGTGAATACTGAGTTCACCACTGACTTTCATTATCCTCCCTCATATTTTCTCTCTTCCCAGGGTGACTAGAAGGCCATGTAATGCAAAGATAGCCTTGCAGCTTCCTTGGCTCGTCCTTCGTTTTCTGTCTTTTGCATCAGCTTGCTCACATTATCCATATCTTTATCTATAAGCAGATACTAGAATCCAGTAATGGCTCCCTGCTATGTAGATTCTTGAGAGCGTTACCACCAATCTAATAACAGGAAGTGAAATGGCCTACAACAAATCCATGCTCCTGAGTGGCTCTTAGCTCACTAAGTGGCCTAAAGAGGCCACAGGAAGTGATAGTGTAAATGGCAAGAAAGCCATGCGATAAGGTTTGTCTGTATATATGTATATACTTTTGCTCGGCAAATTGCCAGGTAGGCCTGAATAAGACGTTTCAGCCGAAAATAAATCTTTTCAGGTTAAGTCACCCTCTTTTCAGAGCCTGCTCCCTCCATTGTAGCTGCTTAAAACTCCCCACACAAACCAATCTGTCACCATCCCTCCATCCTTCACTCCTTTCCGTGCTTGCATGTCCAGGCAGAAATGAGGTGATGCAGATGACTGACAATCTCTGAAAGGCTCATTTGGAAACAGAGAGATGAGGGATCAGGGGAGAAAAAAAAAAAAAAAAAAAAAAAAAAAAGTGAGGAAGGGGAGGGGGGGGGACGCATAGAAACTTCAGCAGACAGACTTGGCTGCAATCTGAGGTGTGAAAAATGAGAGGCGTTAGGAGGGAGAAAGGGAGGGGCGAAAGAAAATTAGGTGCAGATGAAGCAAAAGGATGGTATTTAATGTTTTGAGACGTTGACTGCAGCGGGGCTGGTGGGGGGAGCAGTCTGGGTGCCAGCATGGAGGGGCCCAGCTCTGAGAGAGAATGTCTGAAGCCAGAGAAGAAGCAGAAAGTCAGGGAAAGAAATATAAATGGGTAGATCAAGATGAAAAACAAAAACTAAACAAGGAGATGAGTGGACAAACTAAGAGGTGCGTCCAGTAATAATGTGACGACGACGAGGGAGAACCTCAACAAAATGTAAACTGTACAAGTGAGAAAAGGCTCTGAGTCATTTTAATCTGTTGTTTTGCACTGTGTTTGTTAATGAATGTGCAGAGGTCACTGTTTATACGAAAGCAATCTACTACAGCACAGCATTCCCAGTGAACCCAAACTTTAACAAGCAGGAGAGGACAATTACTCAACCTCATTTGAATAACAAGCTGCCCCAGTGTAAACTATTATGCAGCTTCAATCATCTAAACTAAATAAACACATATCTCCACAGGGCCTGACATACAATTACACAATACTCTGCAGAACTATTATCATCCCCAGCCCATCAATGATACAGCATCACTCACTCTTTTGAGGCCACACAACTGCATGCACACAGATTTGTGTGTTTCTGTCAGAGTCACTGAGTCCATAATAAAGTTCACTAACCTTGTTCCTTCCCTTAATTGTGCACACTCCTGTCTCCTGTCACACCTCGAGGTAGAGAGCAATGCCCCAGGCCTGTACCAATGATTTATATGAAAAGCAATTAATCAGAGCCATAAATGGAGTGCTTCGCCGCAGCCAAGGAATCCTCATGAAAATCTACACCTCTTTTGCCTCCTGCTTCTTTTCCTCCTCCCAGTCTGACTAGGAAATCAGACAAATGAGTTTGGTATGTGCTGAGCTGAGACAAGTTTCATCAAACAAAAGACCGTCAAACAGGAGTTTCTTTCTTCACCTTCTTTTTTTCTCTGCCGCCAGGCTGTCACAAATTGTAAAAGCAGCTTTAATCAATTAAACACAAATTTGAAGCACTGATTGTAGCTCATTAACCTTTTAACATTGGAGACCAGCTCAGTGTCTACAAATACATTTTATAGGGCTCTGGCAGTTTTATGCAGCTAGAAAAAGGGAAATGTGTTTGTGAGGAATCAAAAACGTAAAGATACGATCACATGTTGCATCAGAGAGAGAGTTTTGAGGATGAGATCATTTGGTGATTTGTAGCCACACAGCAGTGTCATGGTTCAAAGCGATGCCCTTTCAGGCTTGCCAGACCAAAAGACAGGAGGTGGACTTAGTGTCATGGTAAGAGGGTTTCCCTGTCTCCATCTGCATTACTTTACACCCACATCTGCAGCTAATTTCCTGCTCATATCTACAGCTGAATTTTTACACACCCCTACCCCTGCTGAGGTATCACTGTATGTTTGCGTTTGCACGAGTCAGACACTGTGCACAGTGTCTGCATGCGGTTTCAAAGAGACTTTTCTTGTTAAAACAACTGATACAGCCAACCCAGGAAAGAACATAAAGTTATAAAGTAATCAGTTGGTTAACTGAACACCTACCTCAGTATGAGACAGAGCGGCTCCAAAAGTGTGATGTAAGAGTGGTCATAGAATAGATGAGGTCACTAATGTTAGACTTTAGTCTGTCTGGCACTGGCAAGAGATATATTATCCAAAGATAACATGCAATAGAAAAAGCACCCTGTTTTATATAATATATTAGGTCAAGCATGAACACAATAGTGAATGGGATATTATGCTGGGATTACATAGTGGTCAAGCACTCTCAGAAAGAAATGGGCATTAAACCCAAGCAGACAAATATGGTCAAGAAGTCACATTTCTTTGCAGCTGGCCGTCACCCAGGACAAGCCTGAACTTGGAGTACGTACAAAGAAGCAGTGTGACCCAAAGCCAGGCAAACCTAAGCTAGCCTGGCAGAGGCCAGCACTCTGACCCAGGGTCACTCTCAACCAATTTTACTCAAAAACCAATAAACAGAGGTCCTGAAACCCACAACGACTCTACTCTCCCCCAAAATGCGGCGCTCACAATACACCCCTCTCTGTGGTCCTCCGACTGTTGACATGCATATATTGTGCCCAGAGGAGGCAGCGGCATGGCTGGGGAGCTCTACCTGCTGACGGACACACATAAACAGCACGACCCACAGAAACACACACGCAGCTAGAAAAATAGCATACAAAACTAAGCAGGCTGAATGAACAGCACCACTGAAAGACATGTCCAAACAAGCCGTGCTTTAGAATAGTGGCCCATGCGATCATACTTTCACATGACCTACATATGCATTTGTGCCTGTTGAGGTGTGTGTGTGTGAGGGCCCAGAGAAATGAGGCTGCATTACGGGAGGTTTACGCCAACTGCTGCTGTTTAAACACTCAGGGGCCCGCCGAGGCCTCTTCACCCTACTCAACACATTACCACAGGACGGCCTTCAAATAAAGCATCCAGGCTGGTAAGTCTCCCCTGTGGGCCCCTGGACAACCCCCACCAATCCCTTCCACCCAAGTCAATTCTGGCCCAGCGCTCCCTTTGCCTGGCTTGTGCGTCACGGCTCCACGGATGACAGGTTAATGAGGAAAAAATATTTTTACAGGATCACATTTCGACCAAACCCTGAGAACCAATGGCAGCGCTTTTATGGGCATCAGCTCTCAGACTGGACACTTTTATCTCTTCATCTTCTCGGGTCTTTACGGGCAGGCGAACTCTTATGAATGTCTGACACAGACCACAGGTTACCGACTTGCAGTCAGATCCGCAGCCCTTAATCTCCGTCTTAAAACCCCACCTCAGATTTCTAACTGCAAGGCCTCCGCCCACACTATAAGTCTGTGTTTCTAACTGCATTTATGAAAGCAGCCCATTCTGTCGAGTAGGGCTTATCAAAGATCTGAATGTGGTCTCTTGCCAAGAAAAAAAAACAAACAAAAAACAGACTTTCAGACAAAGCGGCGCAGCTGCACCAGGTTTTGAAAATAAATAGAGGTGAGGTGAAGTTAATGGTAAGGCAAACACCTCAGGTTGGCAGCTAGAGGGCTCTGGATCTGCTCAGCATGACACCATCTCCAAACTCTCATTTTTGCCCTTATGACCTTCAGACCTCCCCTTTGCTTAGACTCTCTCTGCAACCCGCCCTCTCCCAACTCTGTCCTTCCACCAGCAGTAACACTGAATCTTCTAACCTAACCTCCCTGAACTCTGCTCCCTCAGTCTCTCACCCTGTCAGCGCTGACAGGGTGAGAGACTGTCAGCGACGGTTCAACATAAACACTGTTTTTCACTGTAAACCGTTTCTTAGGGTGCCAAGCAGTGGCTGGACCAAGCCCGTGCTCTAACCTGTTAACGATTTGTTAAAAACACAAAGTGTGGCAGGACAGAAGAGAGAGGATGAAGCATAAAAGAGAAGAGAAATTATCAAAACTTTAAACGAATGTTTCTGCTGAGAGGTGCGCTGTTGGTGGTCTCCTGTCAAGCTAAATCAAACAACAATGTTTCTGTCAGAAAGGCTCCAATTTAAAAAAGAAAAAAAAAAAAAAATTCGGGGGAAAAGGGGGAGAAGTGGAAGGCAGCAAAACGGCTAAGCTTTAGCTTATAAACTTCACAGGCAGGGTGAAAATGGACCCCGTTGGATTTGATCTTATTTTGATGGGCACGGGGTTTTTTAACTTGAGGATTGCTGGAAGGTAATGCTGCTGGTTTAGTAGAATAACAGCTTTTACGAACCAAGAGAATATTGCTTCTTCTGAGAAAAAGAACACAGGCAGACATGAAAGAGAGGGCTAAACACATAAAACTATTACAGTAAATGCGTGAGAAAGACCAATCCACACCGCACCGCGCCGAAGAGTAAGTTTATACCACCTCATCATGACTTACTGCACATTCGCACACAGATGACAATTTGAGAAATGAGAACCTCACCACTGCGAGAGTAGATATCACTTCTGCCTGTAATAACATTAGACTAAAAGAGCAAAAACGTGTTGCCATGTTTTCATCTGAATGGAATCAGCTGAAAGTTTCTTCAATCTGATCTCTTTACTCTCTATCAATCTTTCATCCCGACCAGCATGGCGGCTGTTTCCCCTCCTTTTTTTGTTAAGAAATGTTGAAAGAAGGACAGAAACAAAAAGAATGAAAGAAAGAGGAAAAAAGGGGGGCGTGGCGCTGTTCTGGGCCTACAGCATTAGACGTCAGTTCAACATAAACACTGTTGTTCACTGTAAACCGTTTCACTGCTACTCATCAAAACCTACCAAAGCGGGATAATGTTTATGCCAGGAGCTCAACAATAATAAACAGGAATACGTAAGAAAGCGATGCCCTCATCAACAAATCTGACGCTGCCTTAAAACGAAGCCGTGGACTGTAGCACGCGCGCACCGGAGGGGTGGGGGGTGGGTGGGATGAGGGCTACTGTAGGGAAACACCCACCCTGAGATGCCTCAAATTCACTCACCGTCACTCTTAATCTACCAAGACGCTCAACAAGTGACACACAAAATGTCAGGTCACACACGTACGCATAGCATAGTGTCTGATTGGGCCCCTTGAGTGAAAATAACACACATGCAGAGTCCTGATAGCTGCGGCTCGCTTGGAGGCTTTTAGCATGTCATAACCTGCCACTGCGTACCTGAAGAGGGGATGAGAGTGTTCGAGAGATTTACATTAATATACACTTCTGTAATGACTTAATACAGATTATTCCATTTTTACTTTTTGGGGACAGCTATTTCTATGATTTGATTTCTATGAAAATCTAAAAAAAGATGACTGCGTACTGCTTTTCAAACCTTTCGTATGCAGGTGAAAGTGAGCTCCTGTGTTGATACCAGAGCTGGGAGTCACTTTGTCATGTCTAATTGATGTCCTGAAAGCTAAGCTGATGCAGCAGGTGACAGAAAAGCCTGCAGGCACGCACTGATTAAGGCAAACGCTGCACCCAGAAACCAACATCAAATTTGTTCATTGCACGTATCCCAACATACTCTTGCGCACAGTGGCTGACACCTGGATGGATTTATTTCAGGTCCACTGAATTCAAAAGCTTTGGTCATGTGAAACCCCCCCCCACAAAAAAAAAAAAAAAACTTCTGGCTGCTGCTGTAGGAGTGACCGTCTCTCTGACAGTGTTTGTTGTTTGTTTGAGGAGGAGCTGGCTTTGAAAAGGAAAACAGAGGTGCAGCTGCTGCGAAAGGGCTCTTTAAAAGTCGGTGAAGTACCGCCGTGAAAACGAATAACGCTTTTCATCTCGCCTCCTTTTCTCATTTGGCACACATTTTGTCACTCCTTTCTTTCTCTCCATCTGTCCTCTTCCTCCCTCTTTTCACTTATTTTCACTCACTCACACTCTTTCTCGTTCTCTGTGGAAAATTTAATGGCTTCCTGGGCTCAGAGCGAGACATTCTTTCACTGTGAACAATAATAACAAGAATAAGAGGCACTTCATACAACTCTCTCGTTCCCTCGCCAAGCGGGTATAACTGGGTGTGTATTCTGTAAGGCTGAGTGTGTGTCTGTATATAAGCATGTACACCACACTTGAAAAGCATTTGAAATGTTAAGACCAGGTACTAGATTGGTTAAGCCAAGTGGGTGAGCGCTTCATTTGTTATCATCAAAGTCTGCTTATTCAGTACTCAAAAGTAACTTGCACAGACAAGTGCTCAGGCATATACGCACTTCTGGAAAAGAAAAATGGAAAAAAAACACTACAGTGCAGAATGGATCGACTCTTTGTTCAGATGAAGCTCGAAAATAAAAAGTGAAAAGATATCAAATGAAAGTTAATGAAATCTTGCAAGCAGCTGAAGCTGGATTGAAGAGAAAGGAATAAAACGCTGCAAGAAGAACCTGAGCTGGTTTGCACATTAAGGATTTTATTTATGGTTTTAGCAGATAATTGGACGGTCACAGTCAAACTCAAGTGCTTAGGAAAAGCTGCATATTGTCTGTGAGAATCTGCAAAATGCATGCATCCAGTGACAAGTTCGTCTTTTGTTTTTTTTTTTGTTAGTAAATGTGACTTTGCTCTCCTGTCATCAGACACACTGACAACACTGGATGGAATCCGTGAAAGCAAGATAATTCAAATGAATGTTAGCGTTAACACACGAGAAGCATTGTGAAAGAAGAACAGTGGCAGAAGGGCCAAGACCTTTGGTCTCATTTAGCCTCCAACAGCTTCACCTTCTGCTCTCTACAGCTTGACATCACAGGGCCATGCAAGGCCAAAGAACCAGGGACAGGAGCCAGGGGCAGGATGTCACGTCAAACCCTGAACCCACCAGCCAAACCAGCAAGACTCTGTGGGACACTCAGTCCCAGCTTTGAGAACAAAGGAGAGGGTCTGACACTGGCCAGGCAACCCTCTGTTCCTGGCTGGACTCCAAGTCTTCAAGGACCCTTTAAGGCTACTCTGCAGGACCATGCCCAGTCTCTGGCACTGTTAAGAGTTTTCGAACCATTTCGCATGCAGCGTTTCCTTTGCAGAGATGTGACCTGGTTAAAAAACTCTCCTGCAAAATTGAAACCTGCAGAACAGTAAAGTTTGTAGCCTGACAGCCAAGTCCATTAGAGTGATGAAGAATGAGGGTAAAAGACAGGTATCGCTAACAGATCACAAAAAAGAGCCACATGGGGCTCTTCTGCCCGCCTTCAGTGGCTCCCTGTGGCTTAAAAACACCCTTGATGACTGAGTTACTGTTACTAAATCTTTGCCTTAACTATATGTGGCCCACTCGTGCTTAGGTGGGTAATCACCCTCCAAAGACCCATTCTGAAGCAGGAAAAATGGTGGAACTTTTCCAGTTTTTTGGTAAAAATAACATTTTTAAACTAATTTTAGTCCAATACTTTCATAGCAATACCAAAGAATCAATTAAATAAATAGCTTCCTGCAAAATAGTCACATGTGTTAAAAGATTTAAACTACTTACAACTATTAATAATGTCAATGGGCTAATGGGCTAATATGAGCCTCAAATATGTTTTGAGTATCCATACAGATGTTTTTGCTTAAAAAAAAAAAAAGTCTCTTTTGATATTCGAGGTTTCCAGCCTCTTGTATAAAAGTACATAGTAAAAAAAAAAAAAAACAACAACAAACATTAAGATCATGAATCATATATCACCTCAAAAAGCTCAGATTCTGGGTGTGAAAAACAACAACTCAGCATAAAACATGACAAAGGCCCAAATGGAGGGGCAGAAAAACTAAAGGAAAAGTCACAGTAAGTAATGGGAACAGAGACTTTCTAGAAAAAGTGGCAAGGATGAAAAGAAGGGAGGGAAAGGTGTGCAAAATGGAGAGAGGAAGTTGTGTTCATGGGGCGTGAGTGGTGTCCAGCACAGTTCAGGAGCTGGTGTGTTTTTCTTTAAAGAAGCCGAGAGGCAGCGCTGAGATCCAGAAACCAGTAAACCTTCAACACAAAAACAGCGTAGACACTGCCCCATCTAAGTGACAATTCCACAGCATCTCTGTGCATTATTGAATTACTGAGGCTCATATGCAAATCAGACAACACAAGACAGCGTGCATGTGCTCAGAGTACATTTGAATGTGTCTGTGTTCCTGTGGGATCGGGAAAGCCCAAAGGTGGGAACCGGGCAACCTTCTCACCCTCGTTCTGTGTTCCTCCCCAAGGGTAAAATAGGGCCGAGTGGGGAGTTTGTGAACAACACGCTGCAGAGGCAAACACACAAGAGCAGATATGGGGGGCTGGGGGTAGTAAATACCAGAGCCAGGAGGAGTTAGGTGCTGTGGTAACAGAGTTCACAGACAAACACTGTGATCAAGATTCAACACACAGACACACACACACACACACACACAGACACACACACACACACACACACACACACAGACACACACACACACACACACACACAAATAGAGCAAACACACTCATGTTTCCATATACAGAGTCCCAAACTGAGGATTTGGACAAAGCACTATCCAAAGCAAGATGTAAATGGATAAAAAGATGTGGCACGTTGCCATAATCCCCAACAAGACATCAGTCTCCCATGGGCAAGAACAAGCTCTGGGAACATCTGAATGAAATGACAGTGAAATAGAGGAATTAGCAGATGAATGAGAAAAAAGAGAGAAAGAATGGGAAAAACTTAGCTAAACTAAAGCACTTGGAAAGACTCCTTTCTTTCATCATCCTCCTAAGCTATAGATATTTCAGTGGTTTCTGGTGTGAACCGAGGTTATGTTTGAGAGTCCTGGCTCCTCTGTGTATCCACATTTATTATTTGTGTCAGTTTCTACAGCAGGTAAACTGCAGTGTATATGCAGATTTCTGTGGAAGCGTCCTGAACTCTTCTCACTGCTGAGTTATGGCTGCTGTCACCAGTGTAACCTCTCGCTAAACCTTTAATGTCTTCAGCAGCCTCATCCTCTCTTACTTCCCTGGATGTCCTCACCATCACTTTGTTTCCCTCACATGCTCCATTCACTCCATCAAATATACTGACTGTGTATGAATAAACTTTAACAGGAGCATTTGAGTATATACTCATGCTTGTGTTATACTCAAACCATCACTGATAAATGTTGCTAATCCAGATAAACTTATGGTGAATGAATTCCAAATTGTAATTTAGACTGTAATGTTAATTAAGGCAGGTGCTGGGATTTTATATAAAGAGATCTATAGGGCCCTTTGTGATTATATTATAAAGCTATAAATATTATGCAGCAAAAGAAAAACTATATTAGTACTTAATATTGGTATTTTACAAACAAAAGACATTACAGCATGTTGGTCACTGGCCTGAGACATGATGGGCAAGAGAGACAAAACTGAAAGAGTATAGAACAGAGATCTGATCTGAGATCTAAAAGGCCCAAGAAAGGAGAGCGAAGAGGTACATTTGAATTACAAGATGGCAAATCTCCAGCATACCAGTGTCATAACAGGCCTCTTACTGTTGTACTAAAATGTTAAAATATAAAAGCATTTATATCAGAGTATAAAACACTTAAAGTCATTGATATGTGAATTCCAGTTTACAAAACCTCAACAACGTAGGACCCCAGTGCTGAAATTCAAATATATAGTCAATATAAAGTGTGATAACCATGGTAAATGTGCTGTACGTGTGAGATAATGCGTACCTTATACCGCATCTTGGGGCAGGAGTGAATGTAAAAGCCCAGGTAGTAGTAGGACAGCTTGGGAGACTGTTTCTGCAGCTGCTTGGTAAAAGCGATCTCCCTGTGGCAGGAAACACACAAATGCACCTTGTCAGAGAGCTAAGTGTAAGGAAAAGGCTTCATGCTTTTTGAAACACCACATACTGTATTCAAGCAGCATACAGTGTCACTGCGTCTTAAAAGGATGGCTCGATCCGACATCACTTTCCTCATAGCTGGAGTTTGTGCACCACAGGGCACCAATTTCAATTTCCCATGTAGAAAAATCATGGTTGCAATTTACACAGTTATTTTATTGTCAGGTTAATTAGATTATTTACTGCAGTGTTTACTCTTCTGAAAAATATGAACCCTGATGATGAGCTGATTCGGAGTTTCGCACAGTTTTAACTGCATATGCAGGGATGCTGCATCAGAAAAGTATCAATTTTTAATAACAAAGCAACAATAAAGGAATTAATAAAACATTCAAATTGATACATTAAAAAAAAATACACCAACTAACTTAAAATGTGTTTTCACTTACAAGTTAGTCCATCAGCAGCATATAAATGGCACTTGCTGCTATGTCTAGAGCAGTGCCTAAGCTGAGGAAGTAAACACCCACACTCAAAAAGGCAGGGTTTTTTTTTTTTTCGCCTTCTTTTTGGTTTCATGTCATTACACAAAAACAATTGCCTTCTCTCTATCAGCCCTGAGCCCTGAAGCAGAGAAGAAGGTGCTGAAAAAGGAGGAAGAGAGTGTGTAAAATAAAGATTTAGAACGTGGAGGATTTATACACCTTCTCCAAATACAGTAAATGTCTCGCCTGCTTTATTTTTCCCCAATAGCTTCTTCCTTAATTGCATCCTTTTACTGAAAGCCTATTTTCTCCTTTCTCTCGGCCGTTTCCTTCGCTATTCCATAACTAAATTCCAGCTCCTCTTTTTTCCCCCCCCCCTATCCTTTTTGTTTCACTCTTCCTTCCACTTCTGTGTTTCACCCGCTTAAATGAAGTGGGAGAATTCCCATTCTTACAAGACTTAACAGACAGAGAAAGAGGCCTTAAATTAAAATAGATGCACTGAAAAATAAGACATGGGACAAAGCAAGCCAAGCAAGGGAGGTGGGGGGGAGACAGGGGGAGAGAGAGGGAACAGGAGGAGAATATAAAAGAGGAGGGTCAAGAAAGAGAAAGGGACGGAGAAGAGAGGCAGCAAGAGAGAGGTGCTAGAAGGTCACCCGCTTGCTGCCAGGTTCCTGGGTTCCCATCCCCTCACCACAAAAGGGCCCGGCAGGCCTGAATCAGGGAAGAAGGGGGGGGTCAAGAGAGGCGAGGGGCCCATTCACAAAAAGCCATAGGCCTCCTTCACTTGAGGCCTTCACACCCCCCACCTCCACCCCCATGGCAGCAGCTCGAGTCCGCCATTATCCCCTCTTCAGCCATCTGACACTCCAGCACAAGCCAATTATCAAGCCCTCTGCTCCTGCACAGCTTCCCTCATACTGATGTGCATACGCAAGCACACGGTTCATAATAATGCATGCTATGAGATGCTTTTTGCAGCTTTGCATGCACGTGGAAACATTTCGTTACCTAATCTTACAAGAACTGTGTTGAGCTTCTAGTGATGGGAAGCACACAGATACTTATTTTATTGTGTCAGCATTTATGAGTAATCTATATAATATATATGTGGTTAAAACTGGGGCCACTGCAGGAATTTTTGCCATTCGAGTCCATGTTGATTGGACTCAAATGGCAATTTTTGCAATTTTGTTGCAAAATACTGCAAACATATTTACGTATTTACGTTTAAGTATTTTAAAAGTGGATATTTTAGTTATCTAGAATTTTTTTATTTTTTATTTTTACTCTTCATAGGCTATGTGCGCATTCAACTACAAGACTGTTTACAGAAAAATATAAACACTGAATCAGATTAAGCCTGATTAAGAAATACAGTATATTTTGGTTTGAGATCATTGACGACAACATAATCAGGACATCCTCGTAAGAGAGATCCAGGTTTAACACCAGCTGTGTTCCCTGTACACAGTGCTTCAGGCACCTCATTATGCGCCTCTTTTCTTCCCCTCTTCCTTCTGTCCTCAGGGGCCTGTGGCAGAAGGAGCAGCACTCTTATGAGAAATTTCTCAACATCTCCCTCTCCTGTTTCTCCTGCTGAATCGCACATACAAGCATACTGACACAGCTAAATAGCGCGCACAGTGCTGTACTTGTTTTAGTATTGTTGTATTGCCTGACGTCCAGGCGTATATTATTTCAGCTCTGACATTATCTAAACGCTACACGTGATTTGTAAAATGATAAGTGAGTAAATACACAAATCAGGACTCCCAAAGAGGTAATGGTGTAAAATTCCAGAACTTTCCATGAACTCTTGTTACTAAAAAAATAGAAAAAGAAAGGAAAATTACCAACATTTTTTTTAAACACTAGAATGAACTTGATTGCGGCTGAAAAGTTACGTTTACAATCCAACTGGGCCTGCTGTAGGAACGCCATCTAATGTAATGAATATATGCATCGCAAGACCAGAGAGGGGGTGAGAGGGCCACATGCATTCTGTACAGCAAGTTTTGAACAGAGTCAGCCAGTCCAAGCAGACTAGGGAGTGTCCAAGACCTGATCAAAGACCGTTCTCTGGTGTCTGTAAACACGTGGGAGGATTTCAGTCCCGCTGGCTTCCTTCTCCAAGGCCTCCTCCACACGTCAAGCACTCTGTGTTACTCTTTGAGTCAGACTCTTACAATAATAAGTGATGGAGGGGTGGGCTGTGTGCTTAGGATGACCGAGGTGTTCCCTCTATATGAGAAAAGTCTGATCCTGTGCGCGACTGCACATAAACGCTCACAACTCCCATTTTAACACCTGTGCACACCAACTTTAAAGCGAAGATCACCCGGTCCCTCGCATATGTGCAGAGAAATTTTTAAAAGCCTTTCTCGCATTACTGGGTTACATTTTAACAGGAAACGCCAGATATGTGCACCTATAGAGTATGCGTGAGTTCTCTTATTTCAACCTGGGAGAGAGAACTGTCATCAGCTGAACCGCAAAACAGAGCACTGCCTCAACCAATCAAGTGGGAAGAAAGAGGTATTTTTCCCTGACCTAGAGTACTGTGGCACTTATAGTATACAGTTCTAAAGATAAAATGTGGGAGGAGCCAAATAGACCAAGAGTCAGGGGGAGAGAGAGAGGTTAAGAGGAGGGCAAACATGAGAGGCAGGAAAGTGAGAAAGCATCAAAGACAGAACAAAGACATTAGGGAAGAAAGAATGAAAGGAATAAGAGACAAAGCAACTTCTTTCTTAAAAGGAGCCGCATGTTGCATTTCGTAATCATTGCTGTGGTCGTTTAAGACCAACTGTAACGCACTCTATGGTGCTGCCGTGAGTAATGTGCGCACCGGTGAGGTTTTATTACGCCAAGCCCTTTAAAAACACCACTGGCATCATGTCCCAGTGGCTTACTTCTGTCTTCACAGCAGTTTTTCACGTAAACAGCAAGCACATTGTGTTTGAGTGCTGACAACAAACCTGAGAGCAGAGTAGGAGCCCAGAGACAGTGAGTTAAAGTCGGGATGGTAGTACAAGTAGACGGAGGACACACAGGTAGGCAGGATATCAATCACCCCCACTGCCACAATACGTCCATCCAGCCAGTACTGCTGGTGGAAGGAGCCGTAGCCCACCTCAGGCCCATCTGGAGCATATTCTGCCTGGGGGAAAGCAAACAGAGTGAAAAGTTTAAGAGAAAATAGTCACTAGTCAGAACAATAGCAGTACTCTAGTGCACAGTATAGTTTGCATGTAAAAATATATAAATCACAGAGGAACGAGAATGTGGTATTTAATAGCGCTCGTTTACTTTCTTGCACTGATCCACTTTCTTTTCTGCACACTCACACCTGTATGATGTTGTATTACAGACCGTGCTTCTCCCTGCCAGGCCTCACGCATTATGTGTGGGGGTGTACAGTAGCCTCACGTTCGGCCTGCTAATGGCTCCCAAATGTGGAGTGAAAGCAGGAGCAGAGTTGGGCTGTTTGGGGGGGGGGGGGGGGGGGGGGGGGCACTGGCCACAGAAACACTCCGGGAGAGGATTTTAATAAAAAGACCCTGCATGAGCAAAATCCATTTCACCAGGCGGTAGTGGAGTGTTGCCAAGCTTTCCTCCTATATATATGTCTGCGTCTGCACTCCCCCTGCGGCACGAAAGAATGCGGGTGTAAGTGAGCACCCATGCGCCCGGGCCTCCCTCCATTAATGAAACTGTTAAGTTTTTGTAACACGTTGTGTTTCTCACAGGGTTACTGCATGCTGGGTTTTTCAATCAAGTCAGCTGACTTCTTTTATCCCAGAGGCTTAAATCTAGAGGCTTGGGGTTTGGGGTTAAAAGTCATATTAAGCAAGGGTATTGGTTTATGTTTGTGTATGTGTCTTTCTTCAGCGTACTAGTAACAGGATCCGTCTCCTTCTCCAGCCTTCATCTGGACGCAGTTAAGAAGCACAGACGTTGCTAGTTATCACAACACTGAGAGAGCTAGATCACTAATCCAGTGCGCCACTGGGCCTGCGCTCTGACCAAGTTAAACCTGACCAAATAGAATCTCTCACCCACTCCCACACCTCCCTGAAGCTCTGTGACCCCAGCAGACTGACAGTTTTCTTAAGAAGAACTGGTAATAAAAGTTATATCCCTTTAGGTCAGGCCTTTGGGTACCCAGGTGTAATTAACTGCCTGACACAATCAATACCAGAGGTCATTTTTGTGTGTGTGTGTGTGTGTGTGTGTGTGTGTGTGTGTGTGTGTGTGTGTGTGTGTGTGTGTGTGTGTGTGTGTGTGTGCGCGCGTGCTTGTGTGGATAGGAAAGGATAATTAAATTACCTAACAGCTCCATAACAGAGGCCACATGACGTTAGATGTAGATTATGAGGTTTTATTGAGCTTTAGCTGCGACCGACAGATGATTTAAGAATAAAAATGAACATTTTTGGCAAACAGTCAGCTGGCGATGGTGGAGGACAACAATGACCGCAACTCGATAAAGCACTGCCTGATGCAACAGCTGAGCGGATTTAAAAGTGTGTGTGTGTATCCATAGCTGGGGGAAACTGTTGGTCTGATGTTTTAGCGCCATTTATCACTAAAACACCAGAGGCTTTGTCAAAAGGAAAGAGCACAAGATGATTTTTCGTAACGCACGTTCAGCATACACACTTGAGCGCTATTATGAATGTGAGTGCTCATGCAAGAGTTGCAATGGCTGCCTGAGTGTGTGTATGAGAGTGTGTTTGTTTATAAGCTCGTACCGCGCTCAAGCCTGATCTTGTCAGACTGACCTGTGCATCACCTCAAACGACAGCTTAATGGTTGTGTCCTTGCAACTGTGACAACAATCTAAACATTCCCTGGAACACTTCTAACCACCCCAGAGCTTCCCAGCAGCCCCAAATCACTCACATATGGCCTAAATACAGGGCTATGTGTGTAGCACGCTTGATAAAGCCATGAGGTGGTATACCGTGTGTTTATTTCAACCTGCTCAGGGAGACATTTAGTTAAACTTCTGCTGAATTAGAATAATTGGATTTTGTGAACCCTTCAAGGACAAAAATGAGCTTATATTCCCTTTATAGACACTTTATCTCAGACTTGAATGGTTAAGTTAGCTTTAAGGAAGAAGCCTAAAATAAAGACGGATGATGTGAACAGAAATGAATATGACAATGATTGTCTTATATTTCACTGTAAATTGTGCAAAGATAAACATAAATATATGCAAAGTTTTAATTTAGCATAAGCAACACGTTTAAAAGGTTAGTTCAGGTTAAAAGAAATAGAGAAAAACTTTTATGACTGTAAAACCAAGTGGTAGAACAGGGACATATCACAACTAAAAAGTTTAATAAGTAAATTTGGTGTTCAAAAAAAAAGTATCCTAGAGAGGCTGAGGCACTCAGAAGTATAGATGTGGAGAGTTTCACCACTCTGTAAAAGGCTGCGTGGGCAAGTAGCTCAGGAATTTAAAAATAGTGTTTTACAATGCAAAATTCCAGAAATTTGGATGATAACACCACCTACAATGAGACGTTTTGCAGGCTATTCTGAGATGCGACCAAGAAATTGGTCAGAGAAAAGATCCACCGATAAAAGTGCATTAAAAAACAGACAATACTGCAGAGGAAATCCCAACACTGGCTCAGCAGCACTTCCAATGACAACTGAAACAGTTTGTTGCTAAATGCACAATATTCTATTTTTGCAAAGAAAAAAAAAAAAAAAAGAAAAAAAACACATCAACGAGATCCAGAAATACGACCCCCACTGAACTAAATTCATGGATGCTGCATGCGGTTAGGGACCACCTCGCTTGAAAGCAACATATACGACAGCATCCGTGATGGCGCACAAAGCACAGGTAACTTGCACACCTGTGAAAGCACCATTAATGCTAAGTGATAATGTAATGATTATAGGGCAATACACTCTAAAAGGAAACCTCTTAGTCTTTCAGTTCAGATGTTTTTGTTGCATTTCTCAGTCCGGCAGTCTGCCTTTGTAGTTTCAAAGAGTTCGCTAAATTCGAGCAGGGTGCTGCAGTAGGAGGCCGCTGTTCCAACGGGTCTGTTTGTGAAATCTCTCCCTTTCTAGATATTTCACAATAAACTGTAATCAACTGAAAGTGGAGGCATTTGGGAAGCAACTCAAGAGTCAGACCATGTAAAGTTACAGAGTGGGGGTCACCGAGTGCTGAGATGAACAGTGCACAAAAGTCAAGTCTTGAGTTCCAAACCTCTTCTGACAGCAACATCAACGCAAAAACTGTCGGGAGCTTCATGGTGTGGTTTTCCAAGGCCAAGCAGCTCCTGTAGGTGTTAGGTGAAGGTGGTCCAGTACTTTTGTCCATACAGATGCTGCAATCCAGCCATCTTTTTCAAGAAAGACCTTACTTATTTTAAAGCAGTTCTCTGGAACCTGTTTTTACTGAGTCATGTTAAGTTAAACTCTGTGCTTTTGTTTACATATTATTTTTGTCTGTTTTTGATTTGGTTTGACCATTACACACCTTTTGCAGTCCCACCTTTCTGGAAATGGGTTCCTGGCATCAAAACTCACTATGATCACATGTTTTTTTCATAATTCAATCAATTTCTGTGTTCCAACATTTGACAATGCCTCTTTGTAAAAATTTACGACCAAAAAGAATAAGGTTAAAATTATTTTTCACATTCTTTTTTTGGTATATTCCACATAGTGATCAAAGTCTTTTGGAAAAGTCTGCATTTCTTTACATAGTAAAATAATTCTCTGACAAAATGCTAAGAAGGGAAAGACAGAGATGACCAAACTACAGAAGAAAAGACTGAAAGCCACAGTCCTGCACCCCTGTTACTGTGTAGGTTGTTTATTCATAAAAGAAAAACTGAATGAGGAGACGAATCCCACAAAACCCATAACACCCTGTGTTTCTCCTGCACTGAAGTGCTCATCATGTTGGGAGACAGGCAGAACCAGTGTGTTTACATTTCTGCATTTGTATGTAAAAGCATCTGAAAAACTCTGGCATATTCTGTTAACTGCCACTTAGTTTCGGCATGAATCCTCTACAGTTTTGGTGAAATCAAACAATTAGACTACCTGTGTCCCAATTACAATTTGGAAGTATGCATTTCTCATACATTTTTAAAAATGCAGGCTTATATGTGAGCTGATGAACCACAGAGTTTGCTGGTCCATGTGGTGAGTGTCTGTGTATTTTAATAGCACTCTGATTGGACACAGATGGAGGCCAACACGCAGAGCAACAGCAGAAATCCATGTATAATAATTCTGAAATGGAGAGCGTTTGGAGAGAGACAGGGGAGACTGAGATGAGAGGATGAAAGAAGGAAAGAAAAACAAGTTGCACGAGAGGACGCCGAATGAAAAGAGATGGCCTCCTCAACCGGCATAGAGGAGGGGACACTGAAGGCAGGAAAATATGCGAGGTAGTGTGGCACAGTTTTGGTGTGCACATGTGTGCAGAACTGTGTAATTCAGCTGCCTGGCCTCCAGCCTTGACGAGGTGATAAAAGCTTGTTTCCTATAAACACTAATGATGTTCATTAGCGGAGACCTGAGGGGGCCCACGGGGCAAAAGAGTGACTGCGTTTGTGTCAGTCAGCCTGCGTGTGCTCTGGACCTCAATCCCATTAAAGTGGCTGTTATAAGTACCCATCCTGGGTCTAATTGTTGGTGTAATTGTCCTGACCCAAGAGGTCCAGTGGTATTTCTGAAGCCTGCAGCTCAACAGGCCTGACAAGTGCTCAGTGATGCCTTACTGCAAACTTGCACCTCACAGCAAACACCACCAGATTAACCACCAATGCTCTTCCAGATCCTTCTGTATACAGATTAAAGCATCTAAAAATTTACACAGTAAACAGATTACGAGCAAGATTTCACTAATTAATGCACCAGAAGCTGCCATTAAATTTCTAATGGTGCCTGAATAATTGCTTCTTGTTAAGTGGGCCCACACAATCTCCTCATCAACCTGTAATTTGTACCACGCCACGCAAAGTAATGGGCAGTGGTATAAATGTGGTATGTTCTATCCCGTCAAAGCCAGAGGGAAGGACTGCTCTGAAGACCTTATGTTCAACACAGTTGCAATCTGGACACCACATTTACCATTTTCCTCCTTCGGCACCCCCTTTCACTAACACAGGGCTAAATTAAAACCCCTCCGATATGAAACAAAACCCCCTTCCCAAATCCCTCAGCTCCACTCAATCCAGCTGGAGGGCTCTCTAAGAGGCAGACCAAAGGTAGAGGGTTGGTATGTGCTGAAAAAGGGCAACTAGTTTAGATTTTCTTTCTTTTGAGTGAATGTGATGAGGAACTAAAAACCAAAACCCCAGGCGTTTTTCAAGTCATTATCATAATCTCCATGACAGTAATTTCAGGAAGACCCTCTACTGGTTGGGGCAAATCATTCCAGGTAACACATTTGGATGAACAGAGACATTTAAAAGCAGGGGGTTATTAAACTGTCAACAGGCCAAAGGAAATACATACCTCTAACGGTGAATCACAGAGAAATCTCTTGAACTGTGGAGGAAAGCAGAGGGGGGGACAGAGAGAAAAACAGTTAGCTCTCTGGGTCAGCAGCTCTTTTGAAAAAGGCATAAATGAAAACCATACACGTCTCCTTTGCTGTTCTATATAACTTATCCCTCCCTGTTTTCTTTCTACTCAGGTGTCACATTTCAAATGAAGCCCTCCATTCACTACGGGGCATTAAAAGGAAAACTGTATTTATACAAATGAAAACATTTACCCTATCAACTGCAGCTCGCACTACAGGGAGGACACAGTGACAGCAAAAATAAGCAGTGCTCCCAATGTCAAAATAGTTTCTCTCTCATTTAAAACACCACACCAGATATTGATTACTGGGGTGGGGGTGGAAAATATGTCATTTTTCTTCCATTCTCTCTACAATTTCCTGGAGTTCATTTTTAGCAGTGGGGTTGAGAGCAGTGTCCATGTTTAGGTCCAAAACCGTTTTGTAATGACAACCAGAACGTCAAAGTGGTGACTGACAGATTTAAGTTTACTCAATGAGCACATAACACAGACCCTTGTGTTATGTACAGACCCTCATATTTTACAAAGACATGCTACAATCCAGCTGTGTCATTCGTTTGCAGATATGTTTACCTTGGGGTCCACTGTTTGAGGAGCAGAACATAGATCTATATCAGCACCAAAGTATTGTAAACACGGACAGTGAGGGTCCAGATGTGATTCCATAAACAACGATTACACACTGTATTGCACGATGACCCTTATCCGCGGGCAAATGCATTTCCATTGATAATTATTTTGTGTTGCTTCTGATTCTATCCAACCAGCTAGGGCTTGAACGCTTGTTAAACGGTGATACTAATTTTCAGTCCATCTGATTTGTGCTGAAAATATTGTATTTTGTCATTATGACTAACTCATATATCAAAGTAATCTAATTCTTTATATTATGTCCTGAAGAATAACAGTGTAAACAAAAGCCAATAAAAATTAGCACTTGCAATTTTATTTCCATCAAAGTTGCTGACAATGAAATGAGACTACTTATTTTGTTTTTATAGCATCTAGACTGACTGAAGGCTGTGTTGGCCATTTAGAGACAGATTATCTGTCTTTGCTTATTATTAACACGTAGGTTCTCTAGGAGTTGCCAGAATTTCCCAGAAGCGCACCAACATGCTCTGCTTGTGAGTAAGTGACTGAGTATGTGCACAGCAGTAAAGCTAGTAATCGTAATGACTGCTCAAGGCATGGTTCACTAGGTGGGGCAGTGCTGGCTTTAGTGCACCTCGCAAACCCAGCCAGCAGCCTGAGCTCATCCAACAGAGTGTGCGTTTCCTCCTGCATCTGCCACAGTGCTGGTGACACTAATGCAGTGTCACCAGCATGGGAGATGTTTTTGGCAGAGCGCAGCGAAAGGATGATGAACTGTCATCCGTCATTTCCATTTTACCTTTGACTGACACCAAAAAACTATTTTTACCATCTTTTAAACTCCCTCACTTAAACTGGACTCTCATCAGAAAAATTTCTTATGGATGTCGTCATTTAAGTTGTAAAAATAAGCAAAAACTTTAAAACGAAGGATTGCAACAAAAGAAAAGACTTAAGCATAAAGCACTCAAAACAACAAAACTATTCATGCATTGCAACGGTGCACACAGCTCTTGCAGAGGGGTGTTGATGTGGGCTATAAAATTCTCACAAACCTTGTCCCCTGCGGTGCTGAATACTACAACAAGATGCCTTTCCCCTGGACCCAACCTCACACCAAGATGAAGTGGGGATGAACAGAAATCTATGGACTGATGATTCTCACCCTGCAACTTCCCAAATATTAGTGGAACTTTACAGTCTCCTCTTCAAAGCCACTACACAACCCCATAAGCTTAGGTTGATCTTTGGACAACACTATGCATTTCTACACATTTTTTCCCCAATTCCTCTACTAAACAGAAAAGTATGTTGCACAGTTTTGTTTTTTTTTAAACATGTTCCAACAGAAGTGCAATGACAAGATCTGTTGAGTCGACAATGATCGTCGCCCATGCAAAAAACCCGCCTGTCAAATCCCCTCGCCTGTGTAGCCATGCCAGTAGAATCTAATTTTCCACTCCTACCTCTGCAGTGACTACTGCTCTGCCAGTCGACAAATTACCAACAGCAAAGACTCCCACTGTGCAGTACTGCTGAAGGGCACAAATGAAACTTTTGTTAAAAACTCACCAAAAAAACTCAACTAAACGGTTTAGCAAGTGAACAACAGCTGCAGTTATTAGATGACATCATCTGTAGAGGCCAAGCTACAACGTGTGCAAACGAGTGTGTGTGAGAGAGAATCTCACACTGACCTTGTGGTGAAATCCTGATTTGATTAGGAAAATATAGAAAATATACGTGTGAGCTTTTACTCATGTATGCAAATTTGCATATGTGTGTTTTCTGAATACCTCCTGTCCCTCTTTCTAATTCTTCTTTTAACCAAGAGTGCAGTGTAGCTGTGTTTGCCTGAAATCACTCTCCTGGAGCACAGCAGGGTTGACCCCCTGTTTGTTCTCTGACAAACAACAGCTCTGTGAGGCTGACACACGTACACAAACTCGAGTGGGAGTGCACTCACTTGAGGCATGAATACATATGAAAACAGCTACAGCTACTCCTGTGCTTCCATCTATTAATACAACAGCACATCAACTACTCTCTATTCAGAGCAATGACTGAACACATGGAGTTCATCATTTCCTCTCAAACTCTCCCTTTCTTACAGCAAACACTCATCTGTGTACGATTAGGAGTGCAAGAAGCCGTCTCAAACACACACACACACACACACACACAGATTGCATATAAACACACGCATCTGCTTAAGCCTAATTGCTACTTAGACCTCTCGTCATTGTGCTCTGTACTCTCTAAAATTGTACTGTACTTATTTGAGCAACAAGGTTTCACCCTTTAAATGTCTAACACTCTTTTTTTCCTTCACAAACATGTGTCCCTGTTCATTTCAAAGGCGTTCAAAGCAGTTCCAGATAATATGAGGAACTGGGTGGACAACGGCAATGTGGTTTAGATGGTGTTATTGAATATCGCTGCTATGCATAACCATGTTGCAAATAGCTTTGACATAGTCTGTGCCAAAATTTCAATCATTTCTTCCATTTTACGGATGACTGTTACTGCCATGTCTCAACTTTTTCCGTATATTTTTCTCCAAGTGTCTTGGTAAAAGTACTGGCCATCAAGCAGAGTAAATACAGATTTAACAGGGTTTGTTTTCTTGAAAATGAAAGCCACATGTGCAGGAACTGAGAGTCATGGCTCAGCACAACAGTTAAGACCAATAAGTGCCAGCGAGAGTGTTTGTATGTGCATGCGTCTAAATAATTGCCAGTGTGGGCTTCAACTCTGTCAGGAAACAATGACTGGACGTGGAAAGAAAAACGTCTGGCTGCCTTTCACTTGTGGCATGACAGGAAATGCATACATCCTAAAATAAACAAAGCAATTACCCTCTAGGACATCTTACTGTCTAATGATTGAACAAGCTTGGCAAGGTAGTTCAGCTTGCACGCACACAGAAGGTCTCCCATCACTTTGTTCAAACATAAGATCTAGATTGTTGTCAGCCTATCCCGAGGGAATACTTTAATGGATTAATAAATACCTAAACAAATGCTAAATGGATCAACTTCCTAAGTAGCAGCAGCAGCAGGCAAATGGCATTTCACCAAAATGTGCCATCAACAACGAATTTCCCTTATTCAGGACAATAGGTGGAGGGAGATGGGGGGTGGTCTAAGATTCTGGGAATAAGAGGAGTTTACCAGGAGCTTGACGGGCAAGACAATAAAATCAGTAGTGTTATGGGCTCGGGAGTGGGTGTCACAGTATTCCAACTAGGGGGAAAATAAAGTCAAATTTGTTTGAGTGGGAACAATTAAGGCCTGGCTCTGTACATAAAATTACTGTAGCGCGACTGGAGAAAAGAAAAGTCGTCAAACCACAGTCGCTCAGGTTCAATCGAACATGCCCTGGACTAGCTTTACTTCAGGGTTCGTATTAAAGCAGCCGAAGACAAAAACTTGTCCTAATCGAGCAGCAACTTCAGGGGTTGAAAAATGAAGCCAAAGTGGATTTTACAAAAACTGCAGTTCCTCCGGTGACCACTTGACACAGGCTCTAAATCTGAGTCAATCCTCTAGACCAGTGGTTCTCAAACTTTTTACATCATTCCCTACATGGCAGGAAGAAATATTTTCACGCCCCATTTAAACAAAATAATGGCAGAAAAGCCTAGCTGCAATTTGCGTCCCACCAGTGGGGCGCTCCACACACTTTGAGAACCACTGCACTAGACTGTTTATAAGAAACTGATCAAGTCTGTAGTATCACGTATTCTTTTGTCTCACTGTAAAATGGCAGCTGCCATGTTGTGTTTATTTTTATTGTCATGTCTTTTTGGTGCATGAAGAAAAAAAAAAAAAGAAAAAAAAAACTAGGAAGCTTGGTTAGCAAGATCCAAAGACTGTACGTATCACACAGACAAGGATAGCTGCTACCCAAGTAAAAAGTAGGATCATTTCACTCACCAAAAGTGGTTGACTAGCTGGCAGCTGCAGGTTACATTATGACCAAATGATTGCCAGGTAAAGCAGCGACACCCCTGGCTTTAAGACTTTATAAACTTTTATCAGATGAGTTAAGTTCAGTCCCAAGTTTTCAGAAAGGGGTAAAAGAGCTATTTATGTCACGCTATCAATTCTTGAACACTGGAGTAAATGGACGAAACACCACTTCCATACAGGGATCATTTTTCAAGCCATGTCAGTTGGTCAATCCCAAACATTCTCCCAGAAGAAATTAACTTGTTTAATGTTTTAGACCCTGTATCTAATCCCCTCTCTTTATTAGATGCATTTTTTATAACATACTTATAATTAGGAGTGTGGTGCATTTGAGTGACAGCTGGGTGCTGACTAGGTGTTACTGTAGCTAATTTGATTCACTGAGCCAGATCCCTTGAACATGTTTGTGATGCCGTTGCATTTTGGAGCATTTTTATTGAAATTATCTCACCTATAATATGGCGTGCTGTGAGGTACAGCCCATCCAAGAAGTCCCCCGCCCTCCAACTTCTTGTACAAACATGTTTCTGGTCCCAGTGCCACAGCCACATTTCATACATCTTGTGGTGTGAACATGACTTATGTCCACCATACAGACTTGCCATGAAGCACAGAAAGCAGTGTATTCCACACATACTCTCATACTAATTACAGCCCATATAATAACTGTGTTGTTACAATCTAAAGCGTAGGCTCTCTCTACCACTCTAAACTACAGATGTGAAGGTAAATTACAATTAATGAGGCTGCATTTGAAAGTAATTACCTAATCTTATGTGACCCTGGGCTTGTACACTACACATGTGGTTATCCAACATGGAAAACCAATAAAATAAAAAACTTTATTTCTGGAAACTCAACAGACATCAGAGTTTTTAGCACAACATTTTCATTTTATATTTTGAAGATATTATTAGTCTAATTCTTAAAACTACACTACAGTTATTACCCTGAGCTAAGACTGTGCACAAACACATGCGCTCTATTGATAGAGCTAAGGTTATGGCACTAGGAAAGAATCTGCCACAGTCTGCCCAATCTGACAGCTTTTATTATTTATTAATTACCTTACTTTTACAAGTTGGAGAATTCAGTAATTTACTGCGGCCTGCTGGCAGGAGGGGGAGGAGGAGGAGGCTGTTTTTCCAGCCCAGAGGGACAAAAGGCTCTCTCAGGTTGTCCAGCAGTTTCTGCATCCTGACTAGACTATTTTCTCTTCGTTTATTGATATAGAACGTGGAGAAACCTGGTGTGTATACATATAATTTAATGCGTTTCATTAATTATTATCACTGCTTAGGTCAGGTTTTATATTCACAATGATTCCTACTCATTCACTGCAAAAAAAACCTAGGGAAAAACTATTTTCATGCCCTTTTATATATTTCACAGTAATTTTATAATATATAAATTTAAGAATTATAACACAGGCAAATTTTTTTATGTTTTTACAAGGTCCAGTCAAATGAATATTGCTGTTACTACTACTAATTGTAAGACAGTATTTTCAAAGTGCCCGTTTTATCTAACAACCCCTGGTTTTAAATGTGTTATATAAATAAAATTGTACTGTATTGTATGTAAAAGAAAGAGAAAAAAAAAAGTCAAAAAGCAGCAAGAACGTTGAACGAGCGTGTGCAGCAGCTCCCAACCAGGTGTGGAATAATAATCATGCAGTACCTCACTCTCACTACATTCGCTGGGGTCATCACCATGAATGGCCATCTGGTATTGGGCGTACAGCGCTGCCGACTGCTGATACGACGCCATGAATTGAGGGTCCTCAAAGTTCACTGGCACTAGCCTCACCTTCAAGCACAGGGTGTTGGGGGAGGGGAGGTGAAGGGAGGTTTTACAACGATAAACAATGCATACGAGGACAGTGAGCAGCTAGAAAAGGGAGGGCGGAGGACGTGAACAGTGCTGGAATCAACAGTGCGTTATATCATAGCGTTGGCATCAGTCTCCTAGCCCTTGAGAAAAGCTGGTAACACAGTACTTGGTTACTGGTTTATTCAAATCATATTGCCGGGCACACAAATATCAGCGCAAGCAAACATTCTGCATCTAGGAGACTGATGGTGTATTTTCACAGCAATAACGTAATGAGAAACCTGAGGATGAGGCTAGTGCACCGCCCAGCTATTACCACAGATTGGCTGAAGAGGACTGGTAATACCAGACTGAACCCAGCGTCAGTGCGTGCATGCGAGGTCCAGAGCAGCAGAAGCCTGTCTGAGTGGATCATCTAAGCGGGACGCATACAGATTCTTGTCCAACACCGCAGACTCTCCTCAAAAAGGTAAACAAGGTTGAACTGAGCGCACGCAAGAAAATTAAAACCACACAAACACTACGAGCTCCAGTTCCAAATTCAAATCATACTCTAGTTCAGAAACTGAAACTATCGTGAGGGCAGGGTGACAGTAGACACAGACAGGGTAAATGTGTGAAGGTCGGGAGGGGTCAGCTGACAAACTACCTCAACCCCCAAACTAAAAACAGCTCAACACTAACGACCCGGCTGGCCGACCAAGGGCCAAGTCAGACACCTGGAGAAACACCGCTCTCAACCCTGGCGTATGGAAACATTTTCCCCTCCATTTCCTCTCCCTTTGACTTTCGCATTTATACACATACCCTCTCTTTAATACTAGCATGTTAATTCACTTTCCCCCCTCATTCAAGCAGATGCTTAAGACTATTTAACTTAATTCTTGTTTCAAAGTTCCAACACAAATTATTTATCCATTCAAGTCTAATTCTAAAACTTCGCAGCGACCGAACCCAGTTATACAAATGCAATGATGCTTAAATGATTGAATTGAATGATATTCCTGTATGAATAAGTACAAAAATGGAATACATCAAAGCCTTTTATTTCCTTTCTAGGTCCCCACATTTGTCGACCCTCTCCCTCCCTCCCTGGGTACCCCTAGAAAAGGTTGACCTATGCCTCCCACCCTCTGACCTGGCTCTCGGTGGGTTTGTCAGGAGGGTCCTTGTGAATGCCCATCTGGTAGAGTTTGTACACCTGGTAGGAGGCGTCGAAAGAAGCTTTGAACTGCGGGCTAGGGGGATTGGAGCGCACTAGCCTCACCTTCAAAAAGAATATGGGCAAACAAGAGTTAACAATAAAATGTAAGAAGCAATGAGAAAAGTATAAGTGGTTATTGAAAATGCCCAATTAAGAAAAAAAAAACTAAACTAAAAATTAAACTAACAAAACAAAAAAAGACCACAAAAGGGAAGAAAGACTGACATAAGCACACCCTCTTAAAACCCATCTTTTGCAAATAAATCACAGCAGTTACGATTCCTAAGATATCATTTCATTTTAATCAAAGGCTTCTTTTCACCTACGACAGCTGTACGAGACCTTAAGCTCAAGTTGTAGTGAATCCTTTAGAGAAAAATCTCATTTTATAAAATATAATCTAGCTAATCTAATCACACACACACAAATATCTTTAGTTTTTAATAGATGTTTGTGTAAGATGTGGCTTCATGAAAGTGGGTGTGTTATGTCCGTCTTTCTTGTGACACAAGAATATTACAAACAAGTTGCTTTAAATATAATCATTAACATATTTGCTAATGTGCTTTTTGGGATAAATGGGGATAAATGACGGAGCATTTCTTCAGCTCTGCCATGTCATCAAAAGCATGACAAACATTAAAACCACAGTCCAAGTTCAGGTAACCTAGTATAAGAACACAATTAGGCAACCTAAGTGGCCTAATAAGTTATAATAGGTTAATTTTTACATACAATAATTACAGGTGCATAGAAAAATTATGATGCATCCATCACATGTGTACTTATGAAGCAGTGAATCCAACAAGGCATATATGATAAGCTCAAACTTCAACAGAGAAGATCAGGAAAAGTCTTTGATAGAAAGACGGGGAAAGAAAAACTGACCAATGCTGCTAATATTAAAAAAACGAAAGGATCCTTCTCTCATCGTCCGGCCCCATTTAATTAACTGTCTCCTCATTTTGAAGCTTTTGTTGGCCACAGAGGCTGTGCCATATAAATCCCCTGGAAGGACACGACAGATGAATTGAACTTGGGGTTTGTTTGGCTTGGAACTTAACTCTTAGGTCTCTCATATGAACATTTGGCATCAGCATCCTTTAGTCAAACAAAGATGCTGAACGTCTCAAGTTTGCTCGTCTTAATATTGTTCTTAATCTGGAGATATATATTTTTGATAAGTTCAAAAAAAAAAAAAAAATTGGGGTTAACTCGCACCACTAGCAGACAGCATGGAAATGAAATTTCCAGTTCTCAAAACAGACTTGAAATTCAAAACCAACTTAAATTGCTTAAGAATGTTCAAATAAAGCCAAACAACACAACTGCACTTTGTTTAGCTAATTAAAATTTATTAAAGAAAAGTGTTGTATCTTAATGATATTTTGTCATGAACCCTCAAGACCTTTCTTTGCACTGTTATAAGTAAAAGGACAGACGAGAAAACTGACTGCCAAACCACTGCATATTAAGTAATGGGATAAAAGAACATCTATGGAAATATGAAAAAACTGCAGAGGCTGTACACAGGCACTCTTAAGGGGAAGAGCAGTTCCATACTTTCCAGAGGTGCCTGAGGGGATTTGTATCATGTTGTCACACTGACCCCAAGTGGCGGCATGCAGAACCCCGGCTGCACTGCATGGTCATCTAAACTCGTCTTCCCTGTCCCTATGACGCATCTCTCTGATCTGCAAAAGTAGTGAGCTCGTCCAGGGACACAGAATCAATCGTAGCAAAAGAGAAATATAAACAATGAAGCTTTGCAGAAAGCGACTGTGATCTTATAGCAAAGCCAAAGTGAAGATGCTTAATCACCAAATTTCCATTTCCACATTTTATATGGACCCTGCAGGGTTTTTTTATGCATCCTGCAGTGTATTCTCGAGTGTGACATCTTAAACAGATGTGTTTATGAAGAAACTGAGCTTGACTACACTTAATTTCTCTAGTGTAAACACAATAATCATCTGGTACTGGTGTGACAACACTTAAGGATCAACACAAGACACGTCCAACTGACAACATCAGAACGATTTGCTAAACTGCTAATGATTCAAAATGTTCCTTAGCCAGAAATCTGTTGCAGCCCTGCTCTATGTTCTATAATAAAGAGCTAAATGGGTCACGTAGAAGCCTCTCCAAATTGTATGACTTGTAAAACATATAATTAACCTCCATTTGCATCGGATAACATTGTGTGCGTGGCCTCTAAAGAGAATTGAATTATAATTCCAAGCAAACAAATGAATCCAACTGAAAAGAGCTCTCTAGTCTCACGGGGTACAGAGACAAAAGGCAGACACTGCCTGGTTCATCACTGCATCTGGCTTAAATCTTGGTCAAGACCAGGAATGACGTTACTCTACCAACCTCAGATGGAGGCTTAGCCAGGGATCTCTCTTCTACATTGTTCTCCTGCCTGCCAAAACTTCATTTCCATGTCTTCTCATACTGGCTGAGCTGGGTGCTGTGGTTTTAATGTCATCAGCAGAGTAATGCAACCCATTTTGTGTGGTGTGCCTGTCATTTGGTTGAATTCGAAGTAGGAAGAGGTGGTTTTTCCACTCCGCTTTGGCTAGCTATCCTATCCGTACACATAAACACATGTGAAGTCACTGGAGCTGGGGAAGAGCTCTGTGAGACCAAATGTTCGCGCTAGCTAAGTCCAAACATTACAAAGCCTGAAAGCTAGACTAAGAACACTATTTCTTAATGACAGAATCATCAAAATAGGTTAATGATTATTTAAAGTTACAGAAAAAAAAAAAAAGAGGAACAAAAGTTTGCTCCACAATATTTTTGTTCACCTCAAGGCAATGAGCAGAGTTTTCAGGCAATGATTCGCTGATGAATTCTTCCAATGTTTTTGATTGGTTGTTTTGACTAGGAGTGGGTTGGGTAGGAGAGACAGTGGAGGAAACGCCGTCGCCATTTTGCCTCATTTGTTCTTTCTGAAGACGCCGCTCTTTCCTCAACTCTTTGGCCTTCCTACACAGCGGGCGGCTAGGATCGGCTCCATTCCCTGCAAGACAGAAGGAGAAATGTCAAAGGTTTCCTGAATGTGCATTATCACTTTAATTTTATGCAAAGACATGGTGAGAATATGCCACGGACGTAAAAGATCCAGTTTAAAAACTGAACTCGGGGAGAATGATCATTTTCAGCTTCAGACTGCTTTTTCGGTAAGAATAAACCAAAAGTAACAAAAGGCTTTAACTTTGAGCCGCTGTAACTTTCAAAAAACATATGCGATAGCTGCCCGTCACTTTGACTCCAGTAGCACATAGAATATTGTTTCATGGCTGCCAAAGCAATGATTTAATGTAAAGACTACTGAGGTAAGGATGGTGATTACCTCAGTCCTCTTTGATTTTTCACTGAAGCAAGCATAGTTTTTTTTTTTGTTTTGTTTTTTTTAGGCGATAACAAAAAAAAAACCAACCTAATAATAAAAACAATCAGGTCTGCTGGTGTGGGAAAATATATGAGTGGACCAGCTCATCGTACATCGCAAATAAAACACAACCCACGCATTTTTTTTCCTTCTATCAGCAAGACTGACAGAAACAGTTCCTGAAATTACTAAATCTCTGCCTGTCCCTTCTTCTCATCCTGCTGCCCCTCCTCCTCCTTCTTCTCCTCCTCCTCCTCTACCACCACAACCTCCTGGGCTCTTGCCAAGCCCTTCAGCTCTCCGGGCATCCCATGTCAACAGTTTACACGCCCACATCCTGTTTGGAGCAATAAGGAAACGAGAGCCGTTTCCTGCTTGTCATATTGCCAGCTGCCACCATCAGCTCATTCACCAACTCCCCCTCCGGTGAGGTCACAAGGAAGAGAGAGTGAGCGAGAGATCCCGATGCCTGATCCTGACAGAGGAGAGAGAAACAGATCCTGGCCAAGAATCACTCACGGCATTCAGCTTTAGCTGTCTCAAGGTCCTGTGTCTGTATGGCAGATTGCACCCTGTGAACAGTAAATACAGAACTGAAGCTATGCTATAAAATATGCTAAAAACATGAAATGACATTTGCAGTGCATAAACTAAAACTAAAAAAATATTTTGGTATTTTTTTATTTATCGCTTACTGTGTTCTTCTTCTAAATGATTTGTTGTCGAGTCATCGGGGGCGATAGGAGCACATAAATGTAGTGACTAAGAAAATTAACAGCGTAATATTGAATCTCAAAGACTGCCACATTAGCGTTTTATTGGAAATGAAAAGCGGTGCGAAAGGAAGTTTGCACTTGCAAGAAATCACCTCTGGTATAAACAGAGTTGTGGCTGTGATAGCGTGGTCACATAGTTTACCTCTTTCAGAATAAACAAACCAATGTCAAGGAAGAGTGGTCACGCAGACAACAGGAACTACAGCCTGGACCGAGTTCATCACACTGACTCAACCACAAACACAGCAACCCTTATCCATGATTACTCTGTCCATGCGCCTCTCACTCCCAGTAATTACACTCTCAGCATCGACACACACTTTCTCTCTTAGCCTCACAAACACAAAAAAACAGGTACTCCCAAGGACAGGATATGCAGCTGTGGTGAAGATAAAGTCTGACAGACCAGTTCCTGTGGAAGACAGATGCACTTTCTCCAGCAGTTAGCGCTTCATAAAATCTATGACATTCTCTATCCATGCTTCCCTGAGCACACATATGGCTTTCAGAAGATACACTCAGTGTAAGCTGTCTAGAAATGTGAAATACTGCTTTCCTATACGTAAACATGCAGCACACAAGTCAGAATTGATTTACAGTGGTTGGAGGATACTGTCGTCTCTGTTCTGCGTGTGCAGTGGCATTTATTGCAGTGTATAACCCTTGAGAAACTACCAACTTAAACTCTCTGCTGTAATTAAAACTGGTTCCGCTTAAGTTTTTGGTAACTGGAAACTCCCCAAAGTTATAAAGTGCACTAGTCATAAAAGTAGAGGGAAGAGAGGTCCAGCTGTTTTCTGCTAACGGTGAAAAACATGATCGCACACGGCTTCAATAATGTTGAAATCTGGGCTCCGGGGAGGCCAATCCATGACTGATAGTGTTCCAGTGAGTGGTGTTTACAGCGTTAGTATCGTGCTTGACATCATTTTCCTGCTGGAAAATGAAGCTGTTCCAATCAGACGCTGGATCAAAATCTGGTGATACTTTTCTGTGTTCATAGCCCCAAACCATGACACAGCCTCCACAAATAGCTGTAGACACTCACTTTTCCATCTCATTCTTGACCTACTTCTGTACATACTGACAATGATTTGAACCAAAAATCCCAAATTTGGATTCATCACTCCACGTGACTTTTGTTCACCGATTTTCGGTCCAATTCTTGAGTAATTTGGCATACCTCAGCCTTTTCTCCAGGTTTCCTTTAAAAAATGGCTTCACAATACCCCCGCCTCCACGGAGACCATTTCTAATAAGGCTTTGGTGAACAGCAGTGAACAACTGAAGGCCTTAATGCATCTCTCAGGTCCTGTGTCAGGTGTTTGTTGGATTTCCCCCCCCCATTTCTTAAGGAAGTTCAGTGTGTACTGCTCTCCTGCTGTAGTTTTTTTTTTTTTTTTTTTTTTAGGTCTGCCACTTTCTCTTTCCCCCCCCCTAGTTTTCTCAGGTTTTTGGTAAATGTGGTAAAATGCTCACCTTGTTGGTCTAAAAATCCTATTTTATTCTTGTCAAGCTATATTATCTTTGACATTTTTCATAGATTCACCAAAAAATGGGAACAAATTATGCGTTTTCATTACTAAGTTGTTGATCTTGTGTAAAAGCCAGACTGGTTCACCCCTTGAGTTAAGTGCCTTTCTCATAATCATTGCATGATTTACAAAAATTTTGCACAATAATATTTCTCCAACATCCTCTCTTGCCTTTTAATTAATGATGCTGGATGGCGTTCTCATCAGAGTTGGAAAGGAAAAAAGCAGCTGAAGCCTGAAACATTAAAGGTTGTTAAAAACGCCACTTCCTCTGTCTAATGGGAGTTTATTATCTCTTCCCTATAAGTGTTATTAATTCATTATTGAGGGGATATCCTGTGCTGGAAAATAAGGAGGAGAACATAGACAGATAATTCCAAACCAGACACACACTCCTACGAAACAGTGAACAAACAGTGCCCTCATTCACCAACATGCTGCAGTGTGAAGCCTGGTTTACAAGGTGAACAGTGACACCTTCTGGCAAGATCTGATACTTCAGTTAGTGCAGAGCACAGCATGAGGCCACATTGGATACAGTAGAGACAGCATAAATTTAAGCAGAAAACCAAAGAAGCCATTAAGTATTAAGTACAAACAGCTAAGGATTCCTCGATTAGTCACAGGTGGCTTATTATTAGCTTAGTTGTAGTTGACTACATTTAAACAAATTAATAAGTAATCATGTATTCAAATTGTCTTAGCTGCAATGTTTAAAAAAAACATCCAAATTAAGTTTAATTGCTGCAAAGAAATTCCAAAAACACTAAAGGGAAACTACTTATATAGCAAGCCAGGATAAAAATTCACCACATAAATGCTACATTAATACTCTGTATGATCAGTGCATTTTTAAGGTCTGTTTCCATTGATTTTCTGGTGGCAGGATCTGCTTTCTGTATCTGAAGTTCAGTGTTGACAGCTCAGCATCTACAGTGAAAAAAAACAATGCTTTGCTTACAGCTTTTTCTCCCCTGCTGTGCTGACAGCATTTTCAGTTAAAGAGCATTACTTCCCTCTTTGTCCCTGACAAAGTGTCAACCCATAGCTGTCACTGACAATCAAACTGTTTGGAATCCCAGACTGATCTAATCCCGTTCTTAGGTCCTTCCTGGAGTAGACTGTGGAGACTCTGAGCACTCGGTACAGATGAAGACACAAAAAATGTTTCACGTATTTTTGCAACCTAACAACAACGCGGCTTTCTGAGAAGAGCTCCAAGACTGAAAAGCACATAACCCAGAAACCGGCCTTTCCAGTTAGTGGGTTATTAAAACGAAGAATAAGGTCAACGTTTAATTATCCGCTTCGGTTTCACACTTACTGGGAAGCTTCATTGCACTGATGGTAATAAATAATAACACCCCGTCAACTCGATTAATATCACCTTCAGCCCGTTTATGTGTGAGAAGGTGCACACACAACAAAGCCGAGAGCAGAGAGAGGTAAAAACCCTGCACTACTTATTGCTGAGGCTTCATAGTACAGCTGCTTGAGCCGTTCATATAAGGATTTATGTCATTGTTTTAAAACTTTAGTTAGTTTAATTTTTTTATGACCACTGCCGCTCCAGGTTTAGATTGATAGATCACATAGAATAGAATGAGCTAACTAAGTATAGTACTAACATAACTTTTTTCTCCCCCCGAGCAACGGCAAGTACAGCACTAGTTTAGATGACTCCTACCTGGTTTGGGAGCTGCGGATGTTGTGGTCCCAGCCAGTACAGACACTGGATCATTTTGTGATGTTTGCGAGCCTGTAGGTGTGGCATCTGCTGCCTCCTTCTGAACTTCTGTGGTAGATGGAAGCTCTGTAGCATCCTTCTGAATGCCTGTGAGAGCGGTGCACTTTAAATGTACTTTCCTCAGTTCCTGTGGTCCTGCCTCTTCACACACCGAGTCCATTGGCTCACCTATAATGCAGGAAATCAATATTGCTTACACCAGACAGCACACTTTAAATTACCCTTCTCTTCTGTTTTGAATTGAATTCGTTTTTGAATTAGCACCCAATGCTAACTGTACTTTAAACCAGGGTGCTCACTTACGCCTGATCATTGACATCAGAATATGACATTACTGATCTGCAGTCATGCAGCAGGACTGCTCTCTGTGACATCCTGCAGTTAAAAAGCCTTGCTGTGAAGGGGTCTCTGATGAAATGTTATGTGCACAGTTTGTGAGCTTTGCAACTGATGGAGCTCTTATGAGCTGATAGAGAGGAACAGCCATACTCCTGTGTAAACCCATAAATCTCAATCTGCCTGCTGTTCACAGCATCATTTATATCAAAACCTGTGGTCCATGAATACATTACAGACTCATGTCATTTTCACACATTTATTAAGTTTCAAACTCAAGTCAAGCCTGTGTGGTGCTTCACACTACAAACTACAACACATATGCAGTCGCAGAGCACTAACTGCTTAAAGAGTATTGCCATTTTTTCCACAAACTGTACACCAATAGAGACTATGAATGGATGTGTTTATACCTCATATATTATACATACCTGCACAATCTTCCTGCCCCTTTTGCAGCTCCCCTTTGGATATAAATCTGTTCATCTTCTTCAGGATTTTCTTGTGGGATTTGGAAGGCTGGAATTTCAGAGCGTGGCATCTTGAGAGAGGATACAAGGTAAAGGTTATTGGTTGTTAAAGCAAACATTTAATTAACGTATTTTTTCAACATAGATCAAACAACCCTTGTGTATTCTAGGTTTTTTGGTCTTATCAGATCTTAAGTTACTTAAAGTATGACTCATAAAAGGAAATTTTGGTAAGCAAGTTAATAAAATTACCTGATGGTATACTGTGGACAGCATGTCTTCTGCATTATGGGTTTGTAAACATACTTCCCACTTCTGAAAATGAAAACATGGACAAGATTTGTGGGAGAGAAAAAAAATAAAGGCAATAAATTATTATTTTTTATTTGAAGTAGTCACAACTCCATTTTTAAACTGAATTCAGGAGAAAAGGTTTCAAATGGAAGTAGGAAACCACTGGCTGAAACCAGGATACTAAGTAGCTACTCACCTTCTCCATCCTCGATCTATGAGGTCTTGGTAGTCTTGTACCGTCATGGTGTGGGACCACATCCCTACAATCAAAACAAAACAAATAATTAATCAAATTGTTTCCTTAAAATGTATAATTGATTTAAATACAATTTTATACACAATGGCAATCGCTGAAAATATGGCAACAAGCCTAAGCAGTGTTATGTATGAAAAGTCTCTTCACCTTAAGCCCAATCAGGCTTAAGGTCATAAAAGTGGTAACGCCTTTTCTTTTATTCACAAAAAGCGAATGGGACGAGGAAGAAACTGTTAATGAGATAATACTTCTGTGTTTAAATTGATGATAAAACTGAACTGGAAACAAGGGGAACGAGTCAGGCTCTTCACAAGTGAGTAAAACTAAAACAGCTGTGATACGAGGTATGTATACAAACAAGGCATAGTCTGTCAAGAAGTTGAGACTTGTGGTAGGTCCACATTTTTGTTCCAGTTTAAAATACTGTCTCCAAAGGGTCATTCCCACAGTACTTTAAGGCCCCAATGGAAATATACAAATTTATCATTTGTAGCCAGACCAGATCCCTCTTCCCAGAGCCGAGGTCTGAGCTCTTCCTTTCAACTTTCAACTTTCCTATCACTCTTGGAGCCTGCATAAACAAACCAAAACGTAAGCTTCTATTGCAAGAAAACAATCCATTTAAATCTAAAACAGCCGAGGTAATTAACTGTTAAAAAGTTCACACAACACACACCAACCTCTCAGTCGAGTATAATTTCCTATGTTTCAAAAAAATGATGCTTAGAGTCCAAGCAAACTCCACTAGTGAACCACAAAATGACAGATGAGTCTCCAACAGACACAGCGGCAAGACTGCAGGCTTTCTTTATGTCTGACACACATCACAACTTTTCACAGGACTCTCTGTAGTACTGTGAAAAACTAAGTGCACCTTTATTGTTTCCATAGGATCTAGGGCAGTGGTTCTTAACCTGGGTTCGATCGAACCCTAGGGGTTCGGTTAGTCGGTCTCAGGGATTTGGGCAGAGCCTCCGCCCACGGCTCATTTTGTGCACCAGTAAAAAACATATCTACGTCTTGAATTTGAAAAAAAATCATATTTTATTTTTCACTAAAGAGGGGTTCAGTGAATTCGCATATGAAACTGGTGGGGTTCAGTACCTCCAACAAGGTTAAGAACCACTGATCTAGGGTGAGAAGTAGCAGTCAGGTGCTGCTATACAAATCACTTGATTAAATGATCATCAGGAAGTGTGACCAAGGCTACCAAAGCAGAGATTTGGGCAGTTTGCTTGTCTGGAGTATTCAGGTGTGTGTTGATTGTCCCAAAAGTGGAAGTCTCAACAAATTCATCCCAAAGTCGAAGAAAAGGCAAACAACCAAGAGATACATCTCAGAGTCTGCAGCCCTCAGTTAATGTGTTAAATGTTAAAGTTCAATACAGTACAGATAGAAAACCACTGAACATGTATAACTTCTTTGGAAAGATCACTAGGCAGCCTCGCTTCTGTCAGTCTGCCCCAGGGCAGCTGTGGCTACAACTGTAGCTTGTCTCCACCAGTGTGTGAATGTGAGAGTGCATGAATAGTGGTATTGTAAAGCGCTTTGGGTGCCTTGAAAAGCGCTATATAAATCCAATCCATCATTATTATTATTATTATTATTATTACTAGGAGGAAGTCTTTTTTTCTCTCAAGAGAATGTTGCAGCACAGCTTATGTCTGAAAGTTGCATCTGGCCAAACCACAACAATTCTGGACCAGTGTCCTTTGGAATGATGAGGCCAAAGTGGAAATATCTACCATAATGCATAATATTAGCATAAACATATTAGCGTAAACAGCTCATACCAGCTGTCAAGCACAGTGATGGAGGGGATGTTTTGCAGTGGTGTTTGGTTTTTTGCAGCCACTGTACCTGGTTACTTTCCAGTCACTGAGCTGATTATAAACTCCTCTGTATACTCAAGTATTCAAGAGGCAAATGTGAAGCCGTCTACATACCAGCTAAAAGTTGGTAGCAATTGAGTCATGCAAAGCGATAAGCAGCAGAATGGCTGACAAAGAAAGAAAAAAAACATAAAGGCACTGCAGTGACCCAGTTACAGTCCAGACCTCCAAATTCAAACGGTGTGGTGGGACATTACAGGGGCCTGGGTATAAACTAATGACTGCAAACTTCAGTGAACTGAAGCAACGTTGCAAAGAATTCCTCCAAAACAACGTGAAAAGACTGAGACAAAATCATATCATTTTTCTTATGGAAAATGATTCCTTCAAGTTACTGCTGCTACAATATGATGATTCTACAAATGAATCATGACGTGACCTTAGTTTTTCACAGGTCTGTATGAAGTTCCTGTGAAAACTTTCTAGACTGTATGTCTATACAACTGAATCACCATCATAAATAAACGTGTAAACAGTATGTCAAAATCTTTGTTTTTTCTTATGTTGCATTATTCAAATCATTGTCCCCTCCCCCGTTACATAGATCTTCAGTTATCTTATCGGTCAGTGGTAAAATAAAGAGCATTGAAATTCACTCTGTTTAAAACCCCAGAGAAGTTATGCTTAAATACAAAAAGTTTAGGGCCTACACATTTAGTCTCTCAAATATTTCTGGCCTATGACTGTAAAATGATCACACCCTCTGAAATTGCAGAAATGTCCCATTCTCATATACATGTGCATTAAAACCAATAATGAGCATATAAAATGAACTTAAAAGGCTTTAAATTATGCTGATTAATTAACTCCTTTTATTTGAACATAATACATGTCACCAAAAAGCCCTGCTAATTTGTTAGGCAGGAATCATGAGTCTAAAATACAAAGAATAGATTCCATGTGCAGGCGGGATAAGAGTACAGTGGCTCACAGCACACCTGGAGTGTGTTTTCACCACTCACACCAGATCCCTTCTTCAGCCTTCACTCAGGCATGACTGACACAATAACACAGATGAGAGCAGATGTTGTGCTCTTGTTGTGAGGAGTTGCGTTTGATTTGTATCTGACAACACTGTTGATAATATCACTGCACTAATCACACCAAGGGAAAACATCGTATGACGCACCTGTTCAGAAAAGTCTACAGTAAAGACGCACTGCTACTATATACATAATCCATGCATCTACAGCATAAGATGTTTCACATCTTTCCAGGAAAATAAAATGATGCCAGTGAGAATATAACATGAGATAACGCTTGACCTGCATCCACTTCCAACCCTGTAGCACTGTTACATAGTTACAAGAATTACACAGGTAGTAAAGTCTCCCTTCTTCACTGCAAGCTGTCGTACCCATATGATGTAACAGGAACAGATTAACACTCTTATCTTAGATTAGACATCAGCTCTCGTCTGCAGGCGATGTGCCCAGTTGCTCATTGACTACACTGGGACCTCCCTAATTATAGTCAACCTGTCTCAGCCCTGCTCAGATCAAATCAATGACACCAGTGTGTCCTCTTACCCTTCTCACAGTTTTCATTTTTATGTGAAAGTGAGATCTTTTAAAAAGTAAGAGTAAAATGAATCGCTGCATCATCGAGGCTCATTTTTACTAAATATTCCAAAATATAGCCACGTGTCAGCATTTATAATTAGGCTGTTCAACTAGTACACTGTTATCCCTCTGTCACTCACAGCTAGAGAACAGAGTTCGCAAGAAAAAGTAATGCCAAGTACAATTACCTGTTACACCAAAACAAAGTGTGAGAAAGTACTATAACACATGCGCCGCTCGTTGTCACCTATTGTATATTATACGACTTTTAAACCACGTAAAATATAAAATATCCTGGATTTCCCAAACTCGGCGTCACATCACAAATAACAAAAAAAAAAAAGAGAAAGCTGCACTTTCTAAGAGCAGCAGCCTTGCTTCTCCGTCCTGCTGTTTAAGAGACTACCTATTAGCTTGGTGCTACTGCAAATCTACTGCTAACATGCTACAATTGCATTGTTACACCCCAAGTTAAACATTGTTGTCCTACAGAAAAAACATTCAACAATAACCTTAACTGATTTATTCTACAAGCCTTCTTCCGTTTCCCAGAAAGCAAAAGCTAGGCTAGAAGCTAACGGCTAAAACCTGAGCTAGGTCAATAACCTTAAACCTATCTAAATGATGTCAGGCTAACGCTAAATAATATTTACACTCGCAGTGTGCGTACAGTCTATGTAACATACTCAAATACACTGACATTAGGGATAGGTGCAGTGCAAAAAACAGTTAGCCGGCTATTATGCCAGAAAGTAGACGGAGCTAGGTCATTAGCACAAGCCAGTTCAGAGAACCCCGGCTATCCTCCACACAGACACACATATACACACACTTCATCCCCAGCTTACCACGAGAGAAGTTTCCCGTTTGGCTTTTACAGTAACCACAGCGGTAGCCATCTTCTCCCCCGAAATATTCTACTATAGTGTAAGACTTATTTCCTGCCATCTTTAAGATCTAGCACAGCTGACAGCTGAGACAGGTGACCGGGCAAGCCTTGCTCGACATGTAACCCCGCCCACAGCAAATACGTCATCAGTTGTGCGTAAAACAAAGGGAGTTCTGATAAAAGTGTTTAAGTGTTACAAGTAACACTCAAATAATGAAACAGCTTTTGTTTTTTGGATCAAAATAAACATAATGCATTGCAGCGCATTCTGTAGAAATGACTTTATAACTTCATATTTAAGAAGACAGAGGCAGGGGAGAGGATGAAGGCATGTTCAGAGGCCTGAACATGTTCTGAATGTACGGTTTGGAGACAGTGGCACTGGCATAAAGACAAGGGGTGAAGCTGGAGGTGGCAGATGAAAATGCTCACTTTCACTGACAAAGATAGACAGATTTACAATCCTGTCTATCAGTGACAGTTCAGGCTGAGAACTTTAGAGATAAAGTTTGGAGAAGAAGGTTAAGATGGTTTGAACATGTGCAGAGGAGGGGTAGTGGACATACTGGACAAAAGATGCTGAAGATGCAGCAGCTAGGTAACAGATAATGAGGAAGCCCACAGACTAGGTTCATGGATGTAGTGAAGCAAGACATGCAGAGAGTTGGTGTGACAGAAAAGGATGCACGGGAGAGGATGAGAGGGAGGCAGATGATCAGTTGTGGTGAGTCCTAACATTAGTAATCAAAAGAAGATTATTTAAAAACTCAGTTCTATCAATTAAATAAAGTAATAACTGAAATCAGGCTATATACCAACAGCTGCTTCCCCACTCTTAAATTAAACATCGTATGGATTAAGTAAACTAAAACAAAAAATTACAAAAATAAAGACCTTCGTTGGGGGGGGGAAATGGGCAGATTTCTCACCAAAAGCTTTGTGACACATAAAATTCCACAAGTTATAATTAAAGAACTGTACACCATATTTATTAAATTATCTGTGCAAAGAGGAAAGACAGCAAAGTAAATCCAAAACAAGATCCTGCATAAACAAGACCAAGGGAGAGTTTGCATGTAGAAAAATAACTTAGAAAATCACAGCTGGAACAATGATTTAGTTTTATGCAATTACAAAAATGGCGTTGGAGTGAAAAGCGCTTTGTCCAGTCCTAAGTTCTGTTTTACTGTTACAGTTTTCTCTCATTTAGCCACCAGTCAATTTTCTTGGGTTTCACATGGATTCATAGGTTCACAAAACCAGGATATTGGTTGTCTGATAAAAGTTGCCTCCATTCTTCCAACCACACAACAAAACAGACCTAAACAGGATTGTGAAAGCAGCTTGTGAGTTGAAACGCTACAGACAGACACAAACCTCTAAATAAACACGTGACTTTATGTTGTTCAGTGGTTTCTAATTGAAACTCCCCTGGGGCACAGGGATGTTTTCATGAAGGTATTTCATGCTGCCTTGCTCAGAGAAGTCAGCCACTGTGTGTCCCTCCCCTCGAAGGACCCACTTGGTGGTCAAAAGTCCCTCCAAACCTACAGGTCCTCTGGCATGTATCCGTGCTGTACTGATACCAACCTCAGCTCCTGCAAAATAAACAAAGTAAAATTAAATACCTTGTTTTATTTTCAAAATAGTGGTAGTTTAGGTTCACTTGAAGGTAAATACATACCAAGGCCAAAGCGGTAGCCATCAGCAAAGCGAGAGCTGGCGTTCCAGAATACACAGGCGCTGTCCACCTGTTGCAGAAACTGTTCGGCTGTTTCTTCATTCTCAGTAACAATGACATCAGTGTGGGAGCTGCCGTATTTGTGGATGTGGTCCACAGCTTCCTGCATGCTGTCAACCACCTCAATGCAGCATTCCAGGTCCCCATACTCTGTCCTCAGAGACTTGACCTCAGATGGGCTAAAAGTTAAATAGGATGCGAAGCGAGGACCAGCATGAATCTTTACCTGTAAGAAAGCAATAACCAATAGTTTGTTAAAGAATAAAAAACAAACAAATGTAATTTACTGTATTTATGGACGTGGGTAAAGTGTTAAATTCTCTTGCTGTTTTTCCTATTTCTGAATCTCATTCAAAGCATACACCCAAATAATCCTGTTTCTTACTTGCTCTGTTCTCAGCAAGTCAATGATCTGGTCAAACACAGGAGTACGCAGCATATCTCTGTGAATAAGAAGAGTCTCCATGGCATTGCAGGCAGCAGGGTAGTCACATTTAGAGTCTTTGACTGGAAAGAAACACAGTTTGTACAATCATTCAAAACCAGTCAGTTTGCATTAGTGACAAATGCAATTAAATGCAATTAAAAACCTACCAACATCAAGAGCTTTGTCAATGCTGGCATCACTGTCGACGTAGACGTGACAGATGCCCTCACTGTGGCCCAAAACAGGAATGCCCTTGGCTGCCCTCTGGATTTCCCGGACCAGCTGAGACGAGCCCCTTGGAATGATCAGGTCAATCATCTTGTCCAGTCTGCACAGATCCTCAACTTCCTCACGTGTGCTCACCTACAGCACAAATTCTTTTAGTGTATCGCAACAAATAAAATACTACCAGGAAACTAAAATTATATTTCTATAATGATTTTTAGTCTTACCAGTTGAATGGCATCTGCTACACCATGAATGGAAAGGGCCTCTTGAGTGAGTTGATGTAGAATTTTGTTGGTGTTGGAAGCTTCTTTGCCACCTTTCAGGAGCAAAGCATTTCCGCTTGCAATTGCTAGTGCTGACACCTGAAGTATAGCATTTAAAATGTCACTCTTTTTGAACACATATAAAACCAAAGACTTTAAAAAAGTATTCCAGACTGCGTAGAGATGGTCTGACCTGTGGCAGACAATCAGGGCGAGACTCAAAGATGACCAGCAGGACACCGATGGGGACCGTGATCTGTTCTAGTTCTAGGTTGTTGGCCACTCTAGTCCTCCTCAGCACCCGGCCGACGCTGTCCCTGGAGGAAACGGCGAGCTGACGCAGGCCAATGGCAAGACTGTTCAGCTTGGCTGTTGACAGACTCAGGCGATTGATCAGAGGCTGGGACAGACGACCTGTAAGAGTAAAGTATGAATAAAAATGCTGGCGCATCAATCAATAAAGAGAAACGTGTTGCCAAGCAGGAGTAAATGCTCTGCTACGCGATGCCACACCCAATGACTCCTACCAAAATAGACTACAATGGTATCTGAGTCACAGATCTACATTCAGGTATGGATTACGCTAATCCGTGTGCCAGCTCTCTGCCTCTGTACCTAATGTTGTTGCTAGCTCCATGTCTTTCCTGTTTGCATTAAGAATTTCTTCTTTCTTTTCTGTAAGGAGCTCAGCAAGACAGCAGATGATCTCCCCTCTCTGAAAAAACAAACACATAGATGTGATCAACACAATTCAAAATTAAATGACACTGCTGTCACTACGACGTAGAACTTATTTAATTTGGTTACCCAGTGCAACTAATTAGGATAATTTTTTCCCCCTTTACCTGTTCAGGGAGCAGAGAGGCCAGGGTTCTGCCTGCATGTCGTGCCATCTCTGTCTGCTGCTCCACAGTTGGGCCTGGTGGTGTCAATAACACCAACATCAAGCATAAATCCTCAAACCACAACAAAAAGATTCAAATGCTCTGTCTGAGTGGTTTTACCCAGTACCTGCAGGTTTCACTTCAGAGAAAAAGGTGCCAACTTTCTTCCCTTCCACAATGTCTGTGATGACGTGACCGGTGACTTTTGGATCTGTGCCATTGGCAATGATTACTGAGGTGCCACCCTGCAGTGCCCAGAGGGCTGCTTTCACCTGAGCCACACAACATGATTTAGTGTAATGCAACATTTTCATTACTGAAAGAACTCTGCCTCTTCATATAGTGAGATGAACTATTATCTGTCACACTGACCTTTGCTTCCATGCCGCCGATACCAACTCTGGATTTAGTCCCATATGTGATAGATTGTTGGTCTCCGGGATAGAATATATCAATGAGCTTGGCATCATCTGTTCCTGGCGGACTGTCGTATAAGCCTGAGGAAAAAATAAGAAAAATAAACCACACATACATAGATATCTTCTGATTTAACAAAAACGCGAAAAAAACAAAAAAGTCTTCTATTAATGTCTGACTACCTGGCAATCATTAATGAATAAAAGCAAAGCATCAATAACATATATGGCAGTTGCTGTAATACTATGCATAATAATGGTTCACATTTATTATACATACAAACATAAACATAATCTACACATTTACACAAATAACATACTGGCCATTACTGTGATTCTTAAATGCAAATTAAAGAAAATATTATGTAAATAGTCATATCTGTACCTTGGACATCAGACAGGGCAATAAGTAGGTCTACTTTCATTTCAACAGCCAGCCGTGCAGCCAAGCTGTCGTTATCTTTGATGCTTATTACCTGAAACACAAACCGATTTTTCATTAAGCAAAAAACACCGTGCAGGTCAGTAACAAGTTCAGTTGCTACTACATTTCAAAAGCTTCCCTCTCTCACTCAGGTGCAAAGGAAACATTGCATGCAAAAACAGGTGTACCCACATTTACACCCTGTAGGTCACTGTTGGGAACAGGGGGTGGAACAACAGCATCGTTCGTGTTAATTATCGGAACGATATTCATACGCAGCAATTCATGTAGCGTGCTGTTCAGGTTCCGGCGCTTCTGTTCATCGTGAAAGTCCAGATTGGTGACCAGAATCTAAGGAGGTGGAAAGAAATGTGAAGAAGTATGTGACATTTTAGTCAGATGCTGTAGGTATTTTATTCTATGCCAAACGTAGAGCACATACTTGTGCAGTGCAGATGCTGTATTGGGTGAACATAGCTTCGTACAGCGCCATCAGACCGCTCTGCCCAGCAGCTGCACAGGCTCTTGCTTCCAAAACTGGGACTGTCTGAAAGACAGTGAGATTTAAACAAAGTTAACAAGATTTCGAAAGAAAGAAATCAGCACACTGTTATACAGTCTACATTTACAAAATAGAGGGTCCAAGTTCCTTCTGTTAAAGCTTATTCACCATGTCTTTCAGTTGGTTCTGCCCAGAATGCAGAGCTTGTCTGACACTCTGAGACAGCAGTATCTCATGTCTCAGTCGCTGCTTCCCAAATGCCACAGCACCACTCGTAACAATCATCATCTCCCTGCCTTGATTCTGTAGCATGGCCACCTGATGGAACACAGAAACAATAACATTTAAGATCTCTTTTCTTTGGAGCAGTCATTCCTCTATAAAAGACACTCTGTATCAACATTATTACCTGCTCTACTATTGAAGCCAGTCGTCCCAGTGCCAGACCACATTCATCTCCACGCGTTACCACGGCGCTCCCAAGCTTCACTACAATGCGTTTGGCTTGCTTCAGCTCACTGCGGTGTGCAAAGGACTTCCCATGGGGTCGAGGGAGAACGACTGCGGGGAATAAAGAAAACAGTCACATTTTAACAGGCATAGGCAACCGAGGAAGAACCAACACATATCGAAGTGATCCTGAGATTTGTGTACAAGCCTAGTATGATGAAGCACTTGGCTGATCACTTACATTTAGCCTGGGAAAAGGCTCTGATGTAGACTGGGCACACATTTGATTGCCGTGTTCTGAATGGCAGAGGAGAGCAGGAAGCCAACCTGGCAAACATGGCACTGAAAATTCAGGACCACTGTGATGAGCACAGAAAGCAATGCATGGTTAGTTTAACAATGGAATAGCATCAAATTAAATAAGCAGCTTCTGGGTAAAACAAACAGGCTTGACGCCAACGTTTTAAATAGATATATGGAGTTTTGCTGTCGCTTGAAAGCTCTGCATCATGTGTCTTCTTCTTATCAGTGTTATGCGATATTTGGACTTGACACACTGACTCATTAAAGATTGTTTTGCACCAAGTTAGCTTAGAAAAATACCAGCAATAATAGGCAGGGCAATAGACTGGGCGCTTTTCACTTGTATAACCTGTAATACATATGAACGAACTGCAGTTTGCATGGTAGTTTATCAGACTATAGCAGCTACGTGTCGAGTACTTCTGTCAAAACATACCTAGGTTAGCTAACGTTAGCTAGCTTTAGCTGTTGTGAGCTGCCTAACTTGCCTCGGTTTTCGACAGAACAGGCGGAAGAGATTTTTTATAAAAGACTCCTTACCCAGCGAGATGGAGACCTGGAAAGCCAACCACAGCTACACTTGTAAGTGAACGGCGAAATGAAGACACGTATTCAGTGAGAATCGCAGCGCTTCACTGCCACATCCACAGCCCACGTTGTGTGGGAAGTGCCGTAATGCTATTCACGAACGACGTGTACATAAAATATCGGGGGGAGAAACGACATAAGACGTTGGCTTACGCAAGAAAGTTTTAACGTACGCATGAATTTTATTTTATTTTTTTGTGAGTGAGCTCGGGTTGCACAAGTACAGAGACGTCGAGTGACAGTACTACACACTTAACGCTGAAACGAAGATTGGGTTGTGTAAAGAGTGCAGAACAGTTTTATCAGCATGCACCGTCTATATCACAGAGAATGCAGACTTTTGCAATATGTATTATGCTATTATTGTTATTTATAATTACAAGTAATAGGCATATTTTAAAAAGTAATGTCGTTTCTTCTAGGGGCAATATAACATCGCAATAACATATTTTTTTTTAAAGGGAAATATTTTGTAATGTAATTCTGACAACAACAAGCGTGACTGTAAACAACTAATATCGCTTTTTTTTCAAGTTTTCGAAATTATATCTTCACAAAATAAAACAAGCTTCGCTTAAGTACTCACGTGACTTCCTGGCTCTTTTTACACCCGGAAGAGCAAGCGTCCTATGAGATCTCAAGTTGAGATTACTTTATCACACACCTGTGCTCAAACTAAAGAAATTTCACTCTAAATTGATTCCCTTTTCCTGTCATTTTTTTTATTAAATGACCCTGCATTTTGGACTGTTGACTTGTATTTTAATCAATTTCTTTGAAACTGTGCCATTAATTTGTGTGTCAACCATTTGAACCTGCTAGTGAAGCAAAAAACCAAAACAAACAGTCTTCAGTAATGTGACACTAAAGCCACGTGAGTGGCGTTTGTGCATGCCAGGACAGACCTGTGAAACATTAATGAGCAGGACAGTCAGAAGCACAGTGCACACTGAGCCACCATAACAGCTGTACACAGAGCTATGGGGACCATGGAGGAAACTTTGAAGTGTCCTGTGTGCCAGGATTTCTTCATTGATCCTGTGACGCTGCAGTGCGGGCATGACTTCTGCCTCACCTGTATACAGGCTGTCTGGGAAACCGATGTGTCTGATGAGGGGCCTTTCTTCTGCCCGGAGTGTCAGATATTTCTCCCCTCTGACCTCACTCTGAAGATAAATGCAGACCTTCAGACCAAAGTAAAGGACTTCACCACTAAGACGCTGTCAGCAGCAGAGCGACAAGCAGCAGCTTCAACTAGTGAAACTAAATCATCATCAACTATCTGCTGTGACCACTGCATAGAGATGCCATCAGTAGCCATAAGAACATGCCTGACTTGCGATGCCTCGCTGTGCCAGGCTCACGCCCTGCTCCACCAACAGAGGTCTGCTCTAAGGGAGCACACAGTGGTGGAGGTGACCAGCGATCCACTGTCTCTGAAGTGCAGGGAGCACCGCGATGAGCTTAAGCTCTTCTGTATGGAGGAAAAGGTACCTGTGTGCTGTTTGTGTGTCCTGGTTGGCACGCACAAACATCACAAAGCCTCTCAACTGCATGAAGCCAAAGCAGACTTTAAGGTGATTATTATAATCTCTTTTCATTACTTGTGAGGAATATTTATCTATTTTCTTCCTGTTGTTTTTTGTTTGTTTGGTTGGTTGTTTTACCAGAGGCATGTTGTATTTCTGTCTCTAGAGTATGCTTGAGACCTCAATGAACCAGCTACTAAAGAGGAGAAGTGAAGCTGAACATGCCATCAAAGACCTGGAGTCACTGTATACACAAACAGTGGTACAACCAATACAGAAATCACACTCTTAAATTGCTTAACTTTTTAAATTGATGGAAGCCATTCTTGTTTGTCTAACAATGCATTTATCTCATAGACCTCTGCTGCAGAGTTTAGAGAGAGAATCTCAGACAAGTACAGCAGAATCCACGTCGTGCTGAATGGCGATGAGCGTCTAATGATGCAGATTATAGACGCAGAGGAGACATGCATGACAGAGTGGCTGGAGGCCCAGAGGAGCATTGTAGAGGCTCAGATCAAAGAGATAGATGCATTCAGAGCCTCCAGCAAATCACTTCTCCAGGAAACCAATGATCTGCGGTTTCTGCAGGTAGGGTTTACATGATCACTTACCGTGACCAGAAGTGTAGCACAAATATAGCTCAAATGTTTCCTGTTGTTTTCAAACAGCAAATCACATCACAGAATCTTTGGTGAGTATATTGCTGAGTCCAGTTTGTAACCTGAAATTGCCCATGCTTTACGCTGCTCCATATAATTATTCACTGAGCCTTCCTGTGGTATGATTTTTATTTTTATTTGCAGTGATCCCTTGGAAGTTGCTCCAATCCGAGAAGTAAACAGAGACCTCTGTGACCCTAAGAAGCTGAGAACAGTAGAGAGGCTGGTGGATGAACTCTCGGTCGCTCTGTCCCAACATTTTCCACGAATGTGGTCATGTTAGTAAAGCTTTTTTCCTTTGACATTCTAAATCCAACTCTCATTATCATTATAACTGTGTACTAAGTAAATATTTGTATTTGCAGACTTAAGTTCTCCTCTCCTAGACTTCAAAACAGCTCATCCAAAGCTGGAGTTATCCCAAGACAGAAAACAAGTGTACTGGAGACGCCAACCTTTCGGTGAAGGACATAGCCCTCAGCCATATGACTCACAGTATAGCGTCCTTGCTCAGGAGAGTTTTACAGGTGGCCAGCATTACTGGGAAGTCATTGTCCAAGACAAGCCCTTCTGGATGATAGGTGTGACCACGGGGTCAGTCGATAAAAAAGGCAGTTTAAGCCAGAGTTCTTCCAGTCTGGGTGTAAATAACACATCTTGGTGCATCTACCATGGAGACGGACAGTACATGGCGTGCCATGATACTCAGGAAAAGCAGCTGTCAGTTGGAAAGAGAGTCAGAAAGCTAGGCATACTTGCAAACCTCCAGAAGGGGGAGCTGTCATTCTATGATGCCGACGCTATGAGGCTGCTTCACTCCTTCTGTGTGCAGTGCACAGAACCTCTTTATCCCATTTTTAACCCATGCATTGATATGAACGGAGTCAACACACAGCCTCTTACCTTGTTTTGGATAAAGGACCCCTGGGATTGGCATACACGTGAGGAGAAAAGTGAACTCACAGGAAGCATTTAACTGCCTCTGTGGGATGCAGAGTCACTGATCAAATAATTATTTTAAGTGTAATTTTCCATTTGTGCTCACATAAAATTACATTGTGAAAATGTCCAGCGTGCTGTACAAATCTAGGTTGTCAAAAATATTGACTACCACCAAGTTTCCGTGATTGGCTTTGACTCTGGTAAAGCTACAACGGCTTTTAACGAATATACCTACCTCTAACGTCTTGCTAAGATTAGGTTATATAATAATATATGAGAAGACACATCTGCAGACATATCCGTGACTTTATAATGTCAAGACTAAAGTTATGTAATCATTGCAGCACTGCCGTTTCTGCAGTTGACATGTACGCTAAATATTTCATTAAGTGGTATCAGGTTCAAACAGTGCATTTGTTCTGTGGCAAAGTCGATCTCTTTCTGCAGCTTAGCAGCTCTCATGTGTGCCTTGATGCAGTTCATAAAGTAAATGACCCGTGTGTAAACTGCTCATCAGACCATGGAGGACATGCATGCCTTTAGTCTCACATGTCAATGGCCCTACAGAGTTGTTGCCCTGCAGCAGACAATACACTGAGGTCAAATAACACGAACAGTAACGCTATATGTCTAGAAAAGATTAAGACACTTAACAATCTGATTTACACAATTCTTTGTGCATCACGCTTTTGCTCATTGTAAATAAATAAATACCTTTCTGCAGAAGAAGAAGAAGTCTGAAAATTCACATTCAACACAATTAGAAAATATAACTCTCTCTTTTTTTGTAAACAGTAACATTATGCACCCATCACAGGGTTTTGAAAGTTCAGCCACCCTAGGGCTTGGTGAGGACATACAGGAACAACACAGCACATCAGAAAGAAGAAGCATTTATTTGCATCATGTAATAATTCTGCCACAACTTTAGGACATTTTCAGTTCAGTGATGCAACTTGCCCCATTTTCCAGAGGAAACATGGTATAGCTACTTATATTGTGAGATTTTCTTTTCCATTCTTTGTTTCACACATATACAGCCACTCAAACACACTCTGCTTAATTAAAAAAGTAATTCAAGCCTTAGGGTTTTTTCCATGCATGCATCATTTATGTTATAACAGCGGATTTCAGATTTTTCCATCTTTTATGTGTAACTGATAAGACAATCCAGCTAATATCCAGTACATTTATGAATAGTTTGAATAATCATATAATTTGATTACATTTTAGGAAAAGCGTACAGTGTGTAGTGGTTGGAGATCTGGTGGGCATATTAGTGAGAAACAAAGGTTGCTCAAGGAATTGCTCCTTCAGTATTTGCCTTGATCCAGTCCAGGAAATGAGTGACCCGTGTGTAGACCCCAGGCCTGTTCTTCTTCCCGCACTGGTCTCCCCAACTCACCACTCCATAAACAACATTAGCGTTGTTCTGCATGCACGTCAATGGTCCTCCAGAGTCCCCCTGAAACAAAATTGTACAGCTGACTATATGCTACTACTGGAACTAATGTAATAACTTTCTGTAGATGCGTTAGTAATAAACACGTTATAACAGCATCAAACATTCAAATGTCCTAACCTGGCAGGAATCCACCCCTCCCTCCAGGTAGCCAGCACAGAACATGGAATTGTCCAGCATGTTCCCATAAACAGAATGATCAGAGCACTTTTCCTGGTTGATCAGCAGGACATTGGCCTCCAGCAGGTGGCTGGAACCATAATTAGCTGCAAAGATAATGCAGAAATATATTAGGGGGTAACCCTTGTTTCTTTTTTTCATATTTCATGCCCACTTCCAGAACAAAATGAGTGAATGTTCATTAAAAGTTACTGAAGGTGATCTCTGCCTGTAAAGCTAGCTATGGATACCACTGGAAAAACCCAGAACCTGTTGTAATGGTCATCTGACCACATCTGCATTGATATATTGAGGTGTCAAGTTGTCATTAAGGAGCGGTCATCAAATGTTGGAAAAGAGTTCAAGCTTCATTTAAAATAGAAAATGTCAAGTGTTTATCAAATAAGCCAAATTATGTACATGAAAAATGGCAACCTTTTTGTAACCTTACATACATTGCTCAGTAGCACCCCATCCAGAGATTTTGCACTCCGTCCCATCAGGCAGTGGCGCATTTGGTAAACAGGCTGTTTTCACAAACTGGGTCTCATTGGCACAAAAACCAGGAGTCCCACTCAGCTTCAACAAGCCTTTAGGAATATGTGTGAGATATAAATGTCACCACAAACTCAAAGAAAGAACATCTGAACAAAATGACAGAGACATTTGAGACAAGTATCACCTATATCATTGTAAACAGCTTCATTGGTCTCCCTGTAGTTTGGATTTCTAATAGTCCTTTCGACAGGTATGGTCTGAGTTCCGGGGTCTGGCTTACTCACTGACAGACTTCCAGCCAGCACCTGCATGTCCTTGTTTGGTTCACTGTGCAAATAAAAAACAAAAGGGTTCAGTCAATATTACGTTGTCTTACTTCTAATCTGCCATTAATCTGGTTCTTCAACCTTGCAGCCTTACATGCAGTGTGCAGCTGTCAGCACCCAGCAACTTGCGATGAGAATTCCTCCACAGGCATGTCTGAATGGCTGAGCGGAGCCCGTTGGTTTCACTTGCACAGAAACCTGCCAGGGTATAGCTCCTGGACTGACTTTCAGACCCCCAAAGATTCGGGTAAGAGCCTTTTTTGGCTGAGGTATGCCACAGGTGGCAAACTGTTTTGGTCCAGTAGTCGGAGGGAGAGGTGTCGCAGAAGGGTGGATGGGCTTCCCAGTTGATGGTATGGCAGTTGCTGGCAGCTTACCAGTAGGTTCTGGTTGCGGTGGTTCAGGCTGTGTCGGTTCTGGCTGCGGTGGTTCAGGCTGTGTTGGTTCTGGCTGCGGTGGTCTAGGCTGTGTCGGTTCTGGCTGCGGTGGTTTAGGCTGTGTCGGTTCTGGCTGCGGTGGTTTAGGCTGTGTAGGAGCAACCTCAGTCGGCGGCCCATCTGAAAACACAGATCCAAGAAGATGGCACAGATGTTTTGCTGGCAACACTCAAGATCAAAATGTTGCCCATCACTTTAAAACTCACGTGTCGATACAGGACATTTTGGCACATCACAGTAGTCCCACAGTAACCTGTGGCCTCTTCTGAAAAAGCACCAGGGCTTTGGCTCTCCGTCAGGGTTCCTGAATCAGAAAACGTCACTGAGACAGACCTCTTATAGGTGTTTTCTGCACATTGTATAAATGGAGTTACTTCTGACCTGCACAAGTTGTGAGGGCCAAGGCCGTCTTTGTCCTCAAAGGAGGTGAAGGGATTAACACCCGATGCCAGGATGAAGTGGGAGTTCCAGTAGAGGCACTCATCACCATCATCCGTCTCGCTCACATTGCCACGATATGACTCTCCATCGTCCACATAGCAGTCGTTTGGACCTGAGAAATGTAAATTACTCAGTGAGTAAATGAATTATGATAAATATATATGAAGAAAAACTGTAGAATGAATTATTTACCAACATGGCAGAAATGTCCTCCGAACCCTTCGGGGCAATGGCAGTCAAAGTCATTTTCATCTCTGATGCATGTGCCACCATTTTTACATGGATTAGGATTACAAACTGAAACTTTGGAGAACAATAAAACAAAATTTAGGCTGTTGTTCAGTAACTGCTAAAATCCTCACCAAAGAGGAATTTGGGCTTTTTAAAATATATATATATATATATCAACATACTAGTTTTGCAGTCTGGAGGCTGAAAGGGTCGCTTGCATTTGCACTCATAGTGCGGAGGAGTTGAAGTCAGTACACATTCGCCATGCCCGCATTGACCTCTTTTACAAATTCTTGGACCTTAGAGAATAACACCATTAGGATATTTTTAATAACATTAATTCAGTTTGTTTTTTTACACTTTGCATATATATATATATATATGCAATTTGACAAAAGAATGGAGAGAAGGGATTTTTTTCTTCACACCTCTCTCGCATTTTATTCCCTTGTAAGGTTTGGGACAGTCACATTTGAACTTTCTCCAGCCTTTCTCCTTACACACACCATTGTTAAGGCAAGGATTTGGGGTGCACTGGCCTGAGAAATAAAAAATGACAACACACCGTAATGTCAAAATTAAACCTTTCCTCTGTAGCATTGGAAGAAAACATGCCACAGATTTGCACGAGACGTTTGTTAGTATCTTACCGTCTCGGTCCACAAACTTATCAAGCCAGTCTGAATGACCATTTTCATCATCCTCATCATCCTCATCCACGACCTTAAAGAAGATATCTAGAACAATACTTTCCTTTAGATTTACAGTTTTAATTCTTTAAATACTACATTTCAAACCATTTTCTATATATGTTACAAAAGCAACATAAAGGAGTACTAACCCTCAATTATATCTTTAAACCTTCCTTTCGGTCTCTTTTTCTCATGTTTCCCATGTCTTTCAGGCTGTGCAGAGTCCCGATGTCTGTCTTGTCTTTCAGGACTTGAAGACTCTGGATGTCTGCCATGTCTTCCAGGATGCGAAGAGTCCCGATGTTTGTCGTGTTTATGTTTCAACTACATTTTTTAAGGAATTGCAGATGACAGCATAACATAAGAGCACGTACACATCCATTGTCTATCTGTCTATCTAGCTGTATATGTGGCTAAAGCTATTGACTTAACCTTTTTAAACAGAAACGTGATCTACTGTGTTTTTTGACAGAAAATGCCACAATGTAAATAACATACAACGCATGTGATTATTAAATTCAGTTAATACATACTTCAGCAGGTATGAAGAGCACCGCTAAGAAGAGACAAAGGAAGAGGAGCTTTAGGTTCATGATGGCAGTTGACCAGAAGACATGTAGGAGAGTAACATGAGAGTGAGCTGACTGGGGGAGCCCTCGCACTTTTCCAAACATTTGGTAAGTACACTAACCTTTGAGTTAGCCCTTTCTTTCTGTCTTTTTTTTTTCTTTTTTTCTTTTTTTTGTCTGGCATCCATCCGTGTTGCTGAGTCAGTTGTATTGATTATAACTGAGCTCTTAGATAGTTACCTTTATGGTCCTACATAATAGGAAAAATTCAGCTGAGTTTACCAATCGCTTGTGAAAAACACATTTAAAATCAAAAGATATCTTCCCCCAAATGCTGACTTTAAGTTACTATATCTACATGAATGTTTTCCATGTAGTTTTGGTTACATAAGTACAGTGTAAAACATTACATTTCAGGAAATGTGGTCAAATAAATTTACTTGATTGGTATACATTCATGTTTATACCAAGCATATTTTTCTTAATGATTAATTGTTTAAATAAATGAACATTTAAAATTTATACATTTCAGCTGCATTAAAAAAATGTCTTAATGTTTATTAAGGGCAAAAAATCTTCTTTTTTTTAGTCTAATGGAGCATAATAACTGTGTCTGCCAGCCTGAACAAATTCCTCACATCAAAAAATGTTAAGTGAAATAAAAGATAATCTGCCAAGCATGCCCAGGTGCAGAGAGCATGTTTGCTTAGGACTGACTGTTTGTTTGAATGTAGACTTTGGATCCACACATAGGTTTATATCAGGATAAATACCAGTGTGCTTTTACTAAAATCATAATTCACTGAAATAGCTGGCAAATCCAGCTGATCCATAATGTGTTAGCAATGCTGAGGACTTTCCCCTGCTACATGAAAACCTCATGCGATACCCAAACAGTTACTAAACATATTAGTACCTGATATATTTTCTTAGACTTTCACAAAGAATGATGCTCTTGCTTTAGTAACACCCTGGTTTTAATTTGAAAGTCTCAAGGTCTAAGTGATGGACATGCATGATTCCCACAGCCTTAACTGTAACAACCGTAACAGCATCACACTGAAATATTATTGTGAGCACAGAAAGCATTACACAGCCTGAGCATTAACACTGTCAGAATGTTGCACAAGCTCACAGAGTCGCTTCAAACTTCATAATCTCTTTATTTTAAAAAGTCGTTAGTTACAGCTTTAATATTTTTGCCTTATTGTGGAGTAGCAGCTTAAAAAGTAACTGTTCAACAGCTCTTCTGTGAAGTAAACCGGAGATCCCTGTTGGCAGATGAAGGGTTACAGATAACAATAGGTTTTGCATTGTTGCCATTGTGGTCATGACCAGGGCAGACAGCTAAGTAGAGGCAGTCTGAGAAGGTTCCCGTGCAGAAGGCAAACAGCGGTGTCATTTTGTCCGCCTCGAGAAACATCACCAGCCCTGCAGGAAAACTACACAAAACACCAATCCGGCAGAAACGCTTCGTGAAAGGCAGCTGATGCGGAACGCCTCCATGCCAGGCCGTATACTCGCCATCAAAAAACTCCACACACCAGGACTCAGGCCCGCGGCCGAGCCAGCAGTCCTCAGTTGTGCCCTTCCGAGGAATGTTGGGGTAGGTGACACCGAGCTCCCAGTAAGTCTTCCCAGTTACATCGATTTCCCAGTAATGGCGACCAAAGCTGAAGCCCTGCAAACTGATGACATTGAGGGTAGTGTCAAAGCGTCCAGGTAAGTCAGGAAGTTGCTGCCAGGTGTCCGTATATGTGGCACTATCGCCTTGGGGAGAGATGATCAGCTTTGGGTGGGCGGTTTCTGGATCCAGGCACACCTCGCTGGAATCTGGAGATATTTTACATTTTGGAATTTAACAATGTTTTAATTCAATGTTTGATTGTAATCATAAATAATATAAAAATATGTGAACTGACAGCTCTTGATGAGTTTCTTGATCATCGGGGTCTGGGAGCAGATAAGCAGGAGCATGTTATTGGTGAGGCTGATGATCTGCTCAGCTTTAGCTTCATCCAGGCTCACACTGCTTGGGTCTGTTTGGTTTAGAAGATCAATCACTCTAGTGGAGGCACACAGTAAGTAAAAAAACATATATATCATCTGTTGGTACGTACAATATGAAGCTTATTTCTATGATAGATTAGAATTAATTTCCCTACCTGTCTGCTGTTTCCATGTCTTCCTGTTCAGGGTATGAAAAGAACGACTGGGGGAAAAAGCAAAAAATAATCTCGATTATTTTTATTTTATCAGATTTATATTTTTGTTAAGACAGGAAACACATAACATTTCCAGTTATATCTGGCTATTGTCAACTTTTTCACCATTGTATCAGGCTCTGTGTCCGTTTGGTCCAGTGCCAGAGTGAGTCTAGCCAGATCCTGCTCTATCTCCTGGATCAGAGAACAGTTCCTCTCCATGAGCTCATCCAAGGCAGAGACAGCAGCCCGCTCTTCCATCTCCAGGTGGGACAGGGTAATCCTCAGGTCCTCATCCAGGACAGCTTGGATTTCTTGATATTTCCGAATGATACTCTTCCTTATCACTGAGGACTTTTTCTGAGTCGGGCATAAATATTTAGAAGTTAATTGCAGCCCTGTCACGAGTAATTATTTCACCTCTCTGTTCTGTGAACGGAACGAAACTCACTGTGATTTCTGACTGTCGTGCCGCGAGTTTCCTCAGCCTATATTTGACTGCTTCTCTCTGCTTCTTTAGACACTCTTGGTGCTTTCCCAGTGTCTCCTAAAGAAAGGGTTTCACACATATTGAGAAAACCTCAGTTGAAGCTAACAAAGTGGATCTGGCAGTGAAGTGCAGCTGCAAAAGCAGAAGCTCATTATGATGCAATGATAACGGCAACAAAGCAATGACCGACAGGAAAATACTTCTATCAGCCATGATAGCCTTGTTTCAGACTTGTTATAGTATGAATCATTGTATGAAAGGGTTAGGGTTATGAACTTTTACAATATGCTGATGACTTACTTTTATACTTATCATGTGCTTTGGCAAACCTTTGTTATAGTTTTACCATCACAATGTTTCTCACACATACCGTACCTTCACACAGTGGGTTCATTGCTTCTTTTTCTTGGATGAATTAGAGAAAATGAAGTTCTCTGCAAGGTCCAAGAAATTGTTACCATTATTAGCACCATTACTTGTTTAAAGAATTGAACTACTTTTCCTTTTTTTCTTTTCTTTTAGCTCTTTTCTGTCACTCCTACATGGATGATTTCAGGTATGTTAAATTTGTATAGTAGCTTCTTGTTTCAGTTTTCTCCCAGTCGTCACTGGGAGGCCCCATGACCTCTAAACGCACCGTATAGTGTTTGTCAGCTGTCACCTCACATTAAATTCAAAGGAAAATCTGATATATAAGCATGTCAGGCTTGATTAATTCATTTGTTTCTCACCTCTCCTTCTGATTGTATTTGGCCTTCCTCTGGTTTAGACCCAGAATTGCCAAACCTCCGATTATGATGAAATTCCTGGGGGTGTGCGATATGCACCTTGAATGTTCTCATTCGTTCTCTTAATGTTTTTTACACTGTTAACTTATTATGACTGACTTTTGAAAAAGAGCACAGCTTTTGGTTAAATGAGTACTTAACTGTTATTTGATGTACGGTACACATACTGTATATAGCCTGGTGGCGTTTCCTATATTTCATTTTTGTCTTTATGGAGTTTTTCTTTAGTTTTGTCACTAATCTAATGCTGTAAAAGAAAACAAGAATCAGAAGTGACTCGGACTGTTGGAAAATGGTCTTCGTTTCTGCTTACAGCACTCAGCCAAACCTCACAGTGCCAATTTGTTTGTAAATTTATGTAAATATCACTCAAAAAATACACATCTCCTCTGTGGCATGTGACACTGCAATCCTTCATTTTTATCCCATAATAATATCCCTCTCTGACTGAATGAGGCCACACTGAAGTTTTCAAATGTATGCGCTGCACAAGGGATGCATTAATACTTAAGAGTTATACTGTTTGACTTACTGAAATTCTTCTTGTTATAAACTATTTATTCAAAGATGTGTGTAATCCCATTTTAAAAAAATCATTTTGATGTTTGTTTCATTTGTTTACAATATTTGTAACTACAAATTGTCCCATGCTGTGTACAAGTGTTTCCTAAAGAATGGTGTAGTTGATGTTTGGTTACTGTGCTGAATGATGAAGGGTTGACACCAGAAGAGTGATTCGACTCCGGTGAAATAGAAAACTTCTCACCTTAAATGTGAACACACAGGCCTCCGAGAAGAAGTCAGTCACAATAAGCTACTCGTATAAGTGCAATATGACATGAATGCAAACCCGGAGAGGAAACAATTTATAAATAGGTTTTTATACTTAGATGGATTCCATTTCTCACCATGTGGTATTCTAAAATGTATACAATACATTCACCAGCCACTTTGTTGGGTTCACCTGCTCAGCTGGACGTTAACCCGAATATCTAATCAACCAGTCACATGGCAGTAACTCGGTGGATTTAGGCATGTATACATGGTCAAGACGACCTGCTGAAGTTCAAACGGCATCAGAATGAAGAAGAAACATGTTTCATGTGAGTTTTTGAACATGATATGCCAGACACGCTTGGCTGAGTATTTGACGAAACTGCTCATCTACTGCATTTTCCCATGAAACCATCTCTAGGATTTATAGAGAACGATCCAAAAATGAGAAATTCTTCAGCGAGAAGCAGTTCTCTGGGTAAAAATGCCATGTTGATGTCAGAGACGAATGTTCAGACTGCTTCAAGCTGACATGCACACAAATACTTGTTATAACCAAATTATGCAGAATCAAATCGCGGATTGCAGCAGCAGAAGACCACACTGAGTGCCCCTCCTGTCAGTTAAGAACAGGAAAAAGAGGCTATAGTTCACACAGACAAATGATTTCCGGTCTGATGAGTGTCAGTTTCTGCTGTGACATTTGGATTTAATGTCAGAATTTGGTATAAACAACAATAAAAGCATGAATCCATCCTGTGTTTTATCAGTGATTCAGGCTGGTGAATGTTTACTGGTGTGTGAGCAATATTTTCTCTGCATACTCTTAGCCCCTTACTACCAGCTGAGTGTTGTTTAAACCCCACAGCCTACCTGAGTATTTTTGCTTTATTGTTCCTTTATGACCACGGTGTACACATCTTCTGATGGCTGCTTGTAGCAGGATAACAGACCATGTCAGAGAGCTCAGATTATCTCAATCTGGTTTATTAAACATAACAATGAGTGTGCTGTACTCATATGGTCTCCACAGTCACCAGATCTCACTCCAATGGAGCATCTTTAGGATGTGATGGAATGGGAGATTCACATCATGGATGTGCAGCCCACAAATCTGCAGCAACTGTGCGATGCTGTCATGTCAATATGGACCAAAATCTCTGGTGAATGTTTCCAGCAGCTTGTTGAAGTCAAAAGAGGGTCCAACCCAGTACTAGTAAGGTGTACTTAATAAAGTGTCCAGTGGGTGTATATCTGTTCAGTGCATAACCCACAATAATATATAAACCCCTCCAGTAAAGCAGTCAAAGTCAAAGCTTGTGTAACCCAACAGTAACTTAGCTAATCAGAGTTTGTTTAGGTCAGTGGACGCCACCATCTGATTAAAAGTTACTCAGTCCAAAAATGACTTCTTAACCTGCGTTACATCACTGAGCTCGTGTGTTTATTGGTGAAATGCAAACAAAGAAAAACAAACAGAAAAGAGGCGGTGGGTACCTTTGGTTTAGCAGAGGATCATTATGTTTCATGGTGATTTAAAGCTTTATTGGCTTAGAATTCAATACAACAAATGGCAGTGTGGGGTTTTTTCTTCTTTTCTTTTTTTATATAAAACAGTATTTTCAAACACATTAGGGGTTTTAGCTATTTGTCACTTACTTTGCTTTTGATATGGCATTAAAATATAATACGATTTGTACTTCCAATCCATGTAAAGGGAGAGTGTCTGGCCGTGTTTATGAGAGCCTGAGAAGAGAGACATTTTTTGTCAGGGTCAAACGGATGTTCAGTGCGTAGCCATGGGAAGGAAACTAGTGATATGCGGGTGCTTGGATGATGCAACAGCTGTTGGGTAAGCTAACTGCTTTCCCAGTGACTTTTTCTTTTTAATTCAAAGACTCACTGAGCCAATTCTTGCAAACTTTGGACTAAAACCTTTTCAGCCCAAGCGAGGGTAAGCTGACACATGTTCAAGCTACGAGCATGGACATTTTGTAATGAGCGCCATGAGGTTCTACTGTACTTACAAAGTTCCACAGGAATCAACAGCGAGAGAAATAGTAGGAAGAAACGAGCAAGAAAGAAAAGAAAAGCGGTTCCACTCGAAGCAAAGCAAGAAGTAAAACAAGCGCATTCAAACCAAAGAACATGACCCTGTTCATCGTCCAGTCTCATTCTTTGTCATTTTTGAACGCGGAAGAGATTCCCGCTCATCGTTGACAGTGCAAGTCTAACAGGACAAGTCTTTCAGTACATAGTCTCAGGAAGCATCAGAGCAAAGAGTCCAGTTCATGGCTTCCGTGATTATGTCAGGTTAAAACAATCAAATTTAAAAAAAAGAAAAGAACAAAAAATATATATAGAAGAAAAGGAAATAAACCAAAACCTACATCTAGATTACAGCTGCTGTGTGCTATCTGAATGTACAGAAAATGCATGCGGCTCTGAGTGCTAGAAGAGCTTGGCCTTCTTTTTCATGTCGTTGCGTTTCCACAGGGGAAGCCTGTCAAACTCCTGGATCTCCATTCCAAAGATGTCAAAGAACGTTTCAGGTGCTAAGTGGCGCTAGAAGTGAGAACAAAGGTGGAGAAAAAACAAAAGGAGGGGAGGGTGGGGGGGTGTTCTCAGTTAGCACCAAAGCCATAAAAAAAGAGGTCACAACAGAAACGACAAGAAGCAAATGGATACTGCATATTCCTCGCTACGGTCGTATTTGTGTAACATGCTCTTTACACAAAGCAGAGAAATGCAGTATTAATTGCAGAAGGTCAGGTGGAAAACCGATACCTCCAGTCTGGTTCTGTCCACATCCCTGGGCAGTTTAGCTCTCCCTCTACTGGTTATCATGAGCATTTCATAGGGATACACCTTCAGGAGGAGACATTCATCAGTGGACAAGTCAGATTTACAAGCTTTTGAGTTCAGCTTCAGAACAATTTACAAACCATTTTCATGAAACAAAACTATAAAATTGGAACATTTTAGTAATTCTACTGCGACACAGGGAGCACTGGGTGGGAGAACAGGTATGTGACAGGAGGCTGACTGGGTCGTTGTATTTTTTAAGTCACTGGGGAAATGCAGGTGCTATGACGTGTGCACTTTCTTTCACTTTGGGTGCCGAAACGTGCAACGGATTAGGGGGAAAACATGGAAACAGAGTTACGTAACAGGCTGTAATTTTTAGATTAATTTAAAGCAAACTAAAAAAAAAACAAACTGTAATGTAGGCCAAGTAAATCCACATGGGTATGACTGTCCTGGAAATCTAAGGTGTTTGGATTTTTTTTTTAAATAGCTAGCTCCTTTGGTGCAAGAAGAAATTGATCACATTCAATGATAAGCAACTAGAAGATCTTTGAAGCCTCTCACCAACTCATATCCACACAGTAATGCATATACGCCATTATATACTACACAGTATATAGTGATATGAGTTGTTTGGATGACAATTTGGGCGTTGGATTCTCTACTGTATGGTGCATACAGTATCCAGCCACTTTAAATCAAAGCTATGTGCAGATGAGCATGGAGAAGCCGGCATGCTAAGCGCTAGAGTGACTCGGCAGCTCCTAAAGCAGCATGCTGAACCCGGCTAAGGTGAGCCTTTCACTTCCTGCAAAAGTATTTCTTCCACCAATGTCCCCACACTACAGGGTTTATGCCATATCGCCTCGGACGTTTTTGTTTTTTTATCCGGATGAGATTTATTACAGTAAAAAAAACTCCATTGAAGAAGTGAACAATATATAATTTAAAAAAGAGATCTATCTACAGTATGTAGATTACAGTGTCATCAGTACAAAAAGAAGAAGATACTTGCTTTCGGTTCCAACATATTAGGCATAGATACTCCCCTGTCCATCCTTGCAAGTGCTGCACGGCCATCCTTAATGTGCTAAAGAACAGAACATACACAAATGTAATATAGTGGAAGGGGACTGCAGGGATAATGGCATGAATATGTCCACTAATGACAGTGGGCACAATTTTCACTGGATGGAGCAAGTAGCCTGGATACTGTTCGGTACCTTAAGTAGTATTTACGATGGGCAGTCATTTACATGTTTTCTGAATGACTACGTTCCCTCAGGTGAGTTTTAAAATGACACAGCTACATACTGAGTTTAGCTTTGAGTCATAACACTGATAACACAACACACAGAACAAGGCATGAGGCAATGACTGTATATTGGACTTCTAGTACACTGGTTCAGCTACCGGGCTGTGCATGTTTGATTCTCATATTCGAGGAATTTGAAATCGCTCATGCCCCGTAGCTGACAATAATCCAACAGTGATGCAAGCATGTAGCAGGAGTGGGCGGTGTGCATTCAGGGCAAAATTTTTCTTGGAACCCACGTGCAAGCAAAATGTGTGATGCAAGATGAGGAGGCATGCCATGTGAAAAAGCAGATGAGGGACATACCTGAAACTCTGCAGGACAAAATGGGACAGAAAATGAGACTCACAGTTAATGGTTTTGCTGTCAAGTCCCCTGCCAAGCTACTATTTACAACACTGCTGTCCTTTGGTGACACACGCGAATCATTGTGCAAATATTTCAAAATGCATGTTTACTTATGTACACGTAGCAAGCCGATTCTGAATACTGCTGCTGAATAGCTCTGGTGAAAACTGACAAGAGATTTGTTGGGTGGCTGTTTTTCGGTAGTATCTCTCACCTCTGCCTCCTCCGCACATGTCCCCATAGCTGTTGTACTGGGTGAAATCTGTGGACTGAGGCTGCAGGAACACACGAACAGTACATCAGCATTAACATGTCGGCATTTTCTTTCTCAACTGAGACAAGTTCATTTAATTTTTAATTGAAATATTTAAGGCACATCAGGAATTAGTGTTTCTGCTACTGATGTCAAGACAGACTGCATTTGAAGGTGGACTTATTATACTCATTTCCAGCTCCATGTTTTATTCTGGAACTCCAGTAAAGTAGCATTGCATAATTTAAAGTAAAAAAAGAAAAAAGTCCTTACTTATCTTTTACAGGCCCATTATGCAACCCCTTAGTTCAGTCTAGGCCTCAAACACACCATTTTAACTTCTGTCTCTTTAAGGCCCACTTGACTCCAATTGGCTGCCCCTCGCCTGGCTTTGCAAACACATGAGAGTGCTTGTAAGGCCTGCCCCACAGTTATAACCGTGCCCGAGATGACCATATAAGAAAAATGTGTGCAACTCTGATGTCAGTAGTTGGCAAAACATTGGAAATCAAGGATTCAGAGAACTCTGCACCCTTTGCCATTAACCTCATTATGTAGTGGGTATTCATATAAAAGTATGTTCTCACCCGATGTAGCCCATTTCTTCCATAGCCAGGCAGAGAGTTAGTTTTGGTTGGAGAAGGCTGATCTGAAATATGAATGTTGGCCAATTAATAATTAATTCCTTATATTTCTTTTTAGATTTTAAAAAATGAAAATCAGGAATATACCATGTTAGAGGATATGGTATATTCTAACCTATAAGAAAAAAGGATCACCAAGCTGCTCGGTACCTGCATCACAGCTGGTCTGTTTGGGATCGTAGCGCTGAGCCGAGAGGCTTCGTGCATGGCGCTCCCTTATCTGCTCTTTTTCCATCTCCTCCTTCAAAATGAGCTTCCCCAAACCGGACTGAATCTACAAACATGCATACTCATAAGAGTTACACAGCTATCGAAAGCTTTTGGAAAAACAGATGTTTTGCATCTAATATTGACCGTGTTTGTTGACGGTGAAGCTACTCGACCGACCTTACTGAGATGCTCCTCCTGGAGCTGCTTTCTTTTCAAAGCCTCTTCCTCCTCCTCTTCTCTAGATCTTCTCCTCCCTTCTGAACCTACAGGTTCCAAACACAAGCCGAAAAAAAAACAGATGAACAAAAGCATGCGTATGGAAAGTCACGAAGACACGTCCCTGCAGGATTCCATGCTTCAAACATTCTTGAATAGTACAACCACATTCAATGTTTCATTCACATTTCAAACGTAGACAGAAAGAGAATAGATATGGCCGCCTTGTTTGGGCGCCGAGCAGGGAGAAATACACACAGTAAATGGTGGCGGGTCGAACGCAAATGTGAGACAGAGCTGACGAGACAGACAAACAGAGGGACTCATTGGAATATTTGACTACACCGACATGGCAGAAGTTTACACTTCGCCGCTCATGTCGAGTTTTAAAGATGTCAAGTACACAGAACAGCACAATGTAAGACAGACAGACAGAAGTTTGAAGTCAGTCTCAGTTATCTCTGTCCAAGTCATTTGTGGTTCCATTGCATACAGCTAAAGGCCCCGTCGTGTGCAGTAAGGGAAAGTAAAATGGAGAAACTGATGCTGCCTCAAGCAGAAAGTAACATGACAGCAACAGAAACCAAACAACGCTTCTTCAGTTTTGCGCAAGCAAAAAACACAAAAAAACGCAAAAGGCAAATACTGCTATGTCTGAACAAGAGTTTAAGCCTGGGGTAAAGCAGGGATGCAGTTAAGCTTCTGGGGGCAGCTATAGGATTGGAAACAGGAGAGTTAGGTGGCAGTAAGGTGTCTGTTGTACCACTATGATAGCAGCGCGAACATGCCCAACAGGAGCCTACTGTACCTAACGCAGTGAGCGAGTAGGGCCAGCGATCACCCTCACTCCGTGAGCTGTCATCTGGAAAGGGAGCATGGGCAGCGGGGAAGGTGGCAGATCTGATGATCTCATCAGCAGACTTGCTTTGGCGTGCTATGGAAGCTGTATCTAGGTTGGTAACCATGGGAACTGAGCTATCAGTGTCTGGGTCACAGCCTAAACCACAAGTAAACATCTTTGCACCATCTGATCGTCAGGCTCAATGATCATTTAATCCAGGGTCATCATCATTTTCATAAATATATATAAATATACAGTCTTTCTTAACAAGCCACTCCATAACAGAAAAAGCTTGACCTTTTTTCTTATCATAGAAGAAGTGAAAATCGGTGGTGGATAAGACTCATTGTGAGTATTAAGCGTATAATTAAAGAAAAGCCTCGAGTGTACACGTGGATTTCCATTTTAATGCCAGATTGTGGAATTTCCTCTTACTGTTAAGTAATATAGATAGCACACAGAGAAAGACACTGTAGTGACAGTAACGCTCATCCCCCTTTGTGAGTCTCTACTTTGAAACGTGCCACAGGTCTTGCTTGTGGTACCCACTGCCCTCGCTCTTGACTCCTGGAAAATGAAGAGTGGTTATCCCGTAATTGTCACCACTCCACAAATGCTGCACAGCCTCGCTTCACCTACAGGCCAAGCGCTGCTTTTACTGCTATGACTTGTTAAGACGGACAAAGTAAAACAAGCTACAGGTCAGACATAAAAGGAGTGGAGACAGACTTCAAACATTGCTTGTACACTGACGCTGACGGTGGCTATGGTTAGATGAATACACAGCTTCAGTTGACCTCAATAACACATAGAGTAGTGGCTACAGTAGTGCTTCCCAACCTTTTCAATAAGAGGAACTCATTTAGACATTCATATTTTTCTTAATTTATACAAATATTGGGTTTTGGGATTGTTTTTTTTAATTGCTTTTCATACAACTGCCAGAGTTGTGGCCTGCAACCGTAACAACAACTTCATGTTTTGCCAGTTTTTGTTAGTTTTAGCTTCATCATCTTTGGATTTTTGTGTCCACTTTGTATGTATTTTTCACATAATTCATAACAGGTATCCGGTGGGGAATCACTGACACAAATTAATCGTCAAAAGAGAATTTAGTTTCTACTGCAAAAAAGATCATAGTATAACAGGAAAGGTACCGTGTTGTTTGTAGATGGGTGGCTTTCGATAGATGTTGCTCCCCTGATCTGAAAACAGACATGTGCAAAAGACATTTACAGACCATACCGTGCTTTGATGAGTAGAAATGGTTAAAAAAAATCTAGTGTAAAAACAAACGACAGTAAGTCATGCTACACTGGGATTTACATTAAAACGTGACCTGTGATACAGCTCTATGTGTTTTTTTATTAAAAAAAGAGAGAGGGAAAAACAAAATAGCTCCCAAATGGAGAAGAAAGAAAGAAAGGAAGAAAGAAAGAGCAGTGACAGGGTGCGCTCCAGCTCCTACCTGGGAGGTGGAAATGTTTAGGGGTCTGAGAGAGAGGCGGGGTGACCGGCCGGCTGTCGGGCCTGAGCGGTAGGGGAGAGCTCCGGCCACTCGGCGGGTCGGTGCCTCCAGTGAGAAGAACCAAGAACAGAAGGTAAGCAGGAAAACTGCAGGGGAACCACAATTTGAACGGTGCAACACACAGGGACCAACGGGACCAGCTGAAGTCATTCTGAATGAATGGGGCGCATTCTTTTTACTTTGGATAAATGCGATAAATGGGGCCGAGAAGAAGCAGAGCAGCGGCGTTCTGAATTTTGAGATTAAATGTTTGGGAAATGTGTTATGGGTAATGAAGTTTGATGTCTGTTAGCCTGTTTTATAATATAAATTCAGAGTTAAGAAGTTAATACCACCCTGCATGCAGCAGCATATCGACACTATAAAGCAGTAAAACCTTTCTTTTTATCTCAGCCGCACAGTTTACTGGAGTCTGGAGACTCATTCAATGCAATACAATGCAAAAGAAATATTTATATATATATCCTTCGTTCAGCACACACAGAAGTATTAGTTAGGATGTAGGGTTTGGATTACTGATACCTCTCTAGTGCATGCAAAGATGTAAAGCACAAACACAAGGAGCCTGACAGCTACTTGGCCAAAGGTGAAGTCAAAGCAGAAGAGGAGCAGAGAGCATGTCAGTGGCTTAAAAAAGCATGGGTTTGACCGAAACATTTAGGCGAGAAATGCTGATGGATCCAGAATGACAGAGTGGGCACTGACGGGAGTCGCTATCCAGGTGATGATGGAGATGATGTGTTGCCTCCGGGGCGGGGGGCGCAGAGAGGGGGCAGCAGATAACAGTGGAGTGGGGCCCTTACCTTGGCTATGGGGGAGGAAGTGGTGTCTGAAAGGGGAGGTGGGGCGGGAGTCACTATTTCTGGAGCCCACACTGTTACTGCACAGGGAGGAGCAGAGCTTCTGCATGCCTGTCAGAGCCTCTGCCAGGTGGGAGAAAGAGTGTGGGAGGGAGGGAGAAAAACCCCAGGACCAGGCAATAGAAGTGGACAGTACAGGACGAGGGAAGGAGATATAAGGTGAGACATTGTGGGGCAAACGATATACGGAAAATACAGAGGGGTCAAATGTTGAAAAGAAGAAATAAAAGACACCCAAAGTGAGACGTAAGGAGTATTCAAGATGAAGATTTGTTACATTCTAAAAGCAAAGTTTTATGGAAAGAACAGCAAACTCAAACTGTGTTGTAAAAGGGGCAAAACTGACTTGAAGGTAATTACTCTGCAAATGGATTGTCTGCCACGTAAATCAAAGCGAGGCAAAATAACCTCAAGTCAATTTTGGTTACGTTCAACAACACAGGGAGGGAAATGCAAACGTTAAGGCCAGGCTGAGCGAGCTCTGAATCATCATCATCACCTGTTTATCAAAGATTTTTTGGATCCACTTTATGAAAACCCTAAATTCACTACAGTAATACACACAGACACATATACACAAAATGAGTCTTTTCGAGGACCTACCTGGCCGGTGAAAATGCTGCGGCGACCGTGACAAAGTGGGGGTGTATCCATGACGATTATAAACTGGTGATCCTATGGAGCCCTGACTGGTGGACCTCTGAAGGATGCGTTCCCTCCTGTCGTAAGATCCCTGTCAACACAACCGAGTGATTACACAAGCTTCTGATGAACGAGAGCGCACTACACTGGACTGTATTTACTGTCGCCTATAGCAGGACAGTGAGTTTGATGGATTCGCTCACCTCACCAGATGGGGTTGGCGACATGTTTCTTGAGGACTACAAAGAAATCAAACAACTCTGAATTATAACTTTGATTTTCACAAGAACATTAAAGGAAAAGACGAATTAAACTTTGCTTCCTTTTTAGCCATGCATCTAACCTTGTCATCCGGCAAGGGGGAACGTTCCCTCCTGGCAGTGTGGAGCTGTGAAGGACCCAGAAGTTCAGTGAGGCAAAAGATCTTTTATTACAGAGTGAACAATATCTTAATCAGTAATAGAGTCCTTTGTGTTTATTATATCCTCTCTCTCTCTTTTTTTTGTTGTTGTTGCATAAGAAAAAATCCCTCCAGAGGAAAATCATGTCTCATTTGAGTTTTATTCATGGACCGTTTTTGTGTGCACACAATGAGAAGCACGCAGTCTGTGTGTTTACCTCTCCCACACTCTCTCGTCTCTCCTCTCTCTCATCCAGGGAGGTGGTGTACATAGGTTCATAGGTAATAAGATCGGGGCGCTCAATGTCATAAATGGCTTTGACTTTTGGAATGGCAGCTAGGTCTCTGTAATCAAGGATCTCATTGTCTACTTTTGCCTAGGGAGACAAACAAAGACAAACGTGCACACATACACAAGAGTACAGGGAGATTACTACTGCTGTGCAAGGTGCAGCTGTCAAACAGCAGTTATGCTAAAAAAGGTGTGGGAAGGGTAATATCATTGACAGTATTTACAGAATCTATTCAGACTGTAGCTCTGTTTGTGACATTTCTTACATAGATAGTGTGACCCGGTGAGCCAGGTATGCTTGAACCAGGTCTGGAACAAATACTCTCAGACGACGACCTCGTCGGCTATGAAAAAGAAAACACAAATGTGGCTGTTAGTCACATCAATACCTGTCAGAGCAGTTAGCCTACCAGGATCCACAGCCCACTGGCACCTGCATATTAGCCAGGATTGTCACCTGGATATTATGCATTATTAGTACACGGTTGGTCTTTATACCGTATGAGGGATGAGAGGGAACGGCAACCCCTGTATTTACGTTTCATGAATTATATGAAGTACTTTGGAACACTAACATGTCATCTCATGATTAAGTCATTCATTTGCAAATTTGCAAAGTGAATGAGTGATTTAGTGCTGTGATTTGATGTTCTTAAGGACCTCATGCCTGCTTATGGGAAATGAACTGTCTGAATGGCAGCAGCAGGTCTGCACGTGGCATAATTGAAGCTTTTCGCCGAATGGGTAAATGTTGATTTTAGGAAAAAGCCACATCAGTCGTCTGTGTCAGCTCGTCTGCTCCTTTAAATGTGCGAGCACCTTTGTCTCATGCGCCGTCGACATGTTCAAAGACAGGACTGAATGGCTCCGTATGACACACAGAGAGAGGGCACTGCAGGCTGTCTCCAGCAGATGGCAGCATACAGTGCACTGTGTCCTATGGACATGGTGGAACACAGGATGATGCCATCTCATAGCCAATAGCGAAATACAGTACCTGCCTTTCTGTTTTTTGGAGGAATAAGAGGGACGGAGGCATTAGCTGTGGAGGAAGGGAGAGGGGGAGGGGGGGTTCACAGGACATCACACAGGGGTTGTACCTTTGCTGCCCGACTCACAGTTCACACATACATCAAGGTGAACGTGGCCACGCGTAAATATGCATATGAACAAATATTTATATACACACACATAACACATGGAAAGGCAAACACACACACACACACACAGCTGCTTCAACAGGCAAATTATTTTACAGCACAGTAAGTTAAATTTTAACAGCAAGGGAGTGATAACAGTGTGTTTAGTTAAATATTCCAAACTCTATCTTTTCCTGTAAAACATTTCCGTGACACATAAAAAACCCCAAAAGGTCCCAGATTCCTACCCGCTCCCTGTGCCTTTCTTCTGTTCTCGTGGTGTTCTTGCACCCAGGATGCCAGACTGTTGACCCTGTGCAGGGAGACAGAGAGAACAGATTCAGGTTAAAATGATTAAACACATAAATTAAATTTTATTCATAAGGGCTGCTCATGCTCTAGATCAGGGGTTGTAAAACATAAGGCCCATGGGCCGGAATTGGCCCAGCAAGGACTCCATTTCGGCCCACTGGGGGGCTTTGGAAAATGTGAAGAAGGGCATACGTTTCAATTTTTAACTGTATTTTCACAAGTTTTAAAGCTTTTTTCTATTGATAAAGACTTCAATATGGTCATTCCTAATCCACCAAAGTGATTAAGTAATAATTAAACAATCAAATAGCCTAAATAATTCATATTTTGTCATTACCTAACTATAGAAATTTGTGTTTTTTCACAATAGCTCCACAGTAAAAAAAAAGAAAAAAGAAAAAAAAAGGAACAAATAAATCTGGACCAACTGTAATTTTACACACTTATTTACACAATTATAGTCTTGCTGACAGAAATACTTCGTTTACTGCAGCAACATTTCTATTTCATGGAGAAGAACTGAGATGAAATCGCACTTCTTTTTCTTATTGATTCTAGGATAAAGATTTCCCACTGCAGAGGCCCAGAGCTGACAGTGTGCCGGGGATTCATCTTTGACAAGTTAAACATAAAAATCCACATAAGTAAGAAGACAAAGAAGGTTACGAGAGGATGCCGAATGGTCTGAGAAAGGAAGTGACGCAAATCATTTCTTATGTCCTCCACGGTCACCAAATCCCAACATCTAAGAGATTTTAGAGTGATGTGTTTTACGGTGTTTTTCAAATCTTTGGGAAAACAACAAAAGAAGTATTGCTCTGCACTTCAAGACTTAAAGAATGTTGAAAAAATGTTCATTTTGACCTCGTTTTCACCAGCTTTTCACTCCCATCATACTGCAGAGGAACCAGTCTCTGGGTTTACAGCGGCACAAACATGCGTCTGTGGCTCAGGAAGGTAATCTGAATACATCTACTGGAGTGTGGCTGTTAAAAAGACAGCTTGCAGAGAATAAAGAGCTTTGTGAGTGTGGTTTTTAGTGTATAATCTCCTATATGAATGTCAGACTATTATAATTTACACCCTTATGACAGAAATAACTACAATTTTCTTTACATTTTCTACCTCCTAATACTATTTCCTCCTTTATAGCTCTAATAGTTGAATAAAATCCGTTTCATAATGCTAAACTTTACTCAACCCAAAGAGGAGTGTTCAATTTATCAGTGTCAGTTAACAAACACACACACAAAAAAAGAAGCAAAAAGGAACAAAGTTTTGATGAGGCAGCAGCAGCACATGTAGATCCGCTCACCTTGCAGATACATCTCTTCTCCTTCTGTGAACATCTGATTGCACCTGCTGCATCGCGCACAGCTGGGGTGATAGTGCTTATCTCCTGCCTGGAAAACACGGAGCGCAAAACAGACTTGGCATCGTGGGGGGAAAAATGAAGACGAATGAAGCCTGCAGTGGGACAGGTGAAGCTGAGCTATGACTTCCAGGCAGTAAACCTTGTGCCCCACCTGCTCTCAGCTGCGCTCGCTTCCTCGAACAGCCCATGTTAGGAAAGAGAGCGTTTCATCAGATCCAGTGTGCCAGTAGTTTCCTTTCTAAAGGATTGCTTCACATGCAAATGGGCAGCAGCGGGTGAAAAAAAGTTTCCCTAAAAATGCCATTCAGCATCTTTTCACGTTTTTCTCAGTAGCTCATGGAGTCAAGTGAGGATCTGTGTGACTTTACTGCATCACATTTTGAGAAATCATTTAACATATTCCAGTCAAACATCTTACTATTTTAAAAAGATGAATATGGTGGTTCAAAACGGCACAGTCAACCTGCTTTCAAGTATCCGACCGTCCGGCTTTGTACCTTCCTTTCATAATGTGCTCCAGTAAAATGGTCTGACAGCTAGAGCGCCCAAACTTCCGTCTATACTGACGTACCACTTTGCATGTGGAGCGTTCTGTTAAAAAGCCCAAGCAACCTTGACCACGGGTGATAAATATCCAAATGAATCGCCTGCTGTATAACAACCCTCATTAAGAGGCAAGTGGCTACTCAAAGATATGAAGCCACAGACTAATATTTGCATTTTACTGCATGAGAAAAAATGACTGTAGAAGAAACTTTATAGTGCCTTCTACCCAGCACTCTGCCAAACTCAATTCCCTTTCAGCTATAATAAAAGTACTTCTGCTACATGTGCAGCGTACCATTACAGACACTCTCGATTCCTCTCGATCTCTAACAGCACCGTTAATGACCCCTACATTAATAAGCCATTCGCACTGCACTCCCAAAAGGAACAGACTATATGCAACCTGCTGATGGCTTTACAGTATTTGGCCTGGGTCTTGGGTCAGTGATTAGGCTTTCAGACTTTGGCTTTGGCTTCACTGATCCACTGGCAGCGGCTCAGGGATGAGACCCAGCAGCCTTTTCCTATTGTCATAAAGGCCTGCCTTAGTGTTGGATTACTGTAAGCCTGGTTGGCTAGCAGTGACATTTTCATACCATTAAATGACACATAACTCAGTGTCTGACCGGATCACTGTTTGCAGAACAAGCAGGCTTGCATATGCTGGAGATACTAGTGAACAGACACAGTGTAAAGGACATGCGTGTTTTTTAAGCGCAGTTCTAATAATGCCTAAAAAGTGTTTCATAACAGGTGATAGCACGGGGATACCAGTCACTTTTTAAATGTCAGATCACATTCCCTCTTATATAATATTTATATCATTTATGCCTGAGCGTGCTTTTGCAAATGTGTATTTAGGCAGGAGTTGAGAAGACCTAAAATCTGCTAAGAGTTAATCTTTTAGTTGAATACAGTCGTGTCAAGAGTCTGTTTGGCTCGGTGCAGAGGAGATTACACCAGAGATTATCAAACTACATTTCACAATTCTGCTCCATGCAACATCCCCTGTGTGTGTCTGCATGAGAAGCAGAAAGGCAGACACACTCTCAAGTATTAAAGACATCTGAATCCAAAATAATGCAAACAATCTAAACTTTAATTGTACTTTCCCAAAAATTATGATTAAAAATCATTTAAATTCTAGTGATTTAAGGATTTAAACGCTCAGGATTCCCTCAAACTTACCTAAGGCAGGTTCTCAGGAAACTCAGAGGGCGGCCACACAAAGAGATATCTGCGCATACTATGAGTTAAATGTGATATGGATGCGTGTGCGTGTCCTTACCTCTAGCACCTTCCCTGTGATGAATTGATGGCACGCCTCACACTGAACTCCAAAATGGGTCTGGTAGTCCTTCTCACAGTAGGGGGCGCCATCCCTGTGAGGCGAGAGAGACACACGTGGAAACGCTTGACAGTGAAATATTACATGGAGCGTGAACCCTGTGCAGGCCTAAATTCAAGCAAGCAGCCTATAATCACAGCAGATATGTGCTCCTTACTTGCTGATGTACTCCCCGGTCAGCACTTTGTTGCAGGCCTTACACTTAAAGCAGCCCAGATGCCACTGTTTGTCCAAAGCAAGGAGAGCCTGTCCGTTCTTAATGTCTCGGCCACATCCTGCGCAATCTACGAAAGCAAGACAATAGGCGTTGTTTAAAAAGAACACACACACAACAAGAACATGAGTTAAAAGTTGAAGGAAGAATCTAATTAATACTTTGTTTGAAGGTTTGTTTAAAATAAAAGCGCAGCCTTTACATACTAGCTGAGGCATCTTGTCACTTCTGATCCAAGACACTAGATGGTGATAGAGTGTAACCAGCAGCGTTCTGACAGCTGCCGCTTCCTATCATCCACTTCTCTCCTATCATGGTTCTAAAAGCTCCATCCATAAGCAAGTAGGATCCCGAGGCTCTAAAAGTGTAAGAGGTTGGTTTCTAAATGAACAATCTTCTTGTCATCTCTTTTTTAATGAATAGAGGATGAAAGGAACGCAGAGCCGACCGCAACCACAGGGGATGATAACTACGTGAGGCATAACAAGGTTGGGATGATGACGTGAGCAGAATCAGCATGCCTTATTTATAGGTGACCTTGTCTAAAAGCTCTCGAAACACCAACAGAGACACCAGTGGGGGATGAGGGAGGGAGAGAGGCAGCTAGAAAGAGCAGGAAGAGGAAGAGAAGGAAGAAAGAGAGGATCCAGAAGAGGAGGGGGGGTTTGAGGGCCACACAATCCAGGAAATGCACGGCCATGCATTATTTAGCGAGACCTGTCCTTGGTGTTATACATAAAGGAAAACGGATGGTCTGCACATGAGGCTGGGAGAGGTGGAGGATCTCCCTGAATGCTACAAGTTCTTTGTTTTTACTTCAATTGTAACTAGGTTTTAAGGGAACTCCTGCACTGTGATGTGGAAAAGAACCATTTTTAAACCTGCTTAACCCCTTAGGATTTCACTTCTGCTTTGCCTTCTGCTCACCTTACATACAAGGTCTTAAATAATCAGGCCCAGTCTTATCTTAAAGACTACATAGCACCATATCACTCCAGTATGCTGCAGGCTTACTTGTGGTTCAGTTGACAGACACCCTCTACTTTTAAGATCAGATATAAATCTTTCCTTTTTGTAAAAGCTTATAATTAGGGTTGAATCAGGTGACCCTGAACCCTCCCTTAGTTACGCTGAAAAAGGCCTAGACTGCTGAGGGCTTCCCATGATGCACCGAGTGTTTCCTCTTCACTCGTCTCTTTTCACTCTCTCTGTTTATTTACCTGCATTTAATCATCATGTTATGATTAAACTCTGCTTCTTTCCACAGTGTGTCTTTGTCCTGCCTTCCTTCCCTCACACCTGACCAGTCACCACAGATGGCCGCCCCTCCCCAAGCCTGGTTCTACCAGAGGTTTCTTTCTGCTTAAAGGGAGCTTTTCCTTCCCACTGTCACCAAATTCTTGCTCAGAGCGGGTCGTTTGTTTGTCAGGGTTTTCTGTCTATTATATAGAGTCTTAATATTACAATATAAAGCACCTCAGGGCAACTGTGTTTTGGTGTTACAGTATATAAATAAAACAGAATCAAACTGGCAGTTTGGCATGTAGGGAAATTTACTTTTGTGCCAAAGGTTTGACGATCGCTTGATACCACTTTATCATCTTTATTTATCAAATATGAACCTTCCCGGCAGTATTTTCCCAACGGTACCTGAACCTCTCACTAATTAACCGTTTTTAAAACAATAAATCTTGTTTGTTTAATCATTATGAAAACAAAAGAGTGAAAACTATTGACTGACTAACTTACAGCTATAACTTCATGTCAAATACAGCGGAAGGCAAAATATCAGACTATTAGTTTATTTGGCTTCAATGCCGGAAACAGTTACATACAAACGGTTCTTTAAACCGAGAATCTCTAGATTCATTAAAAAGAATCATTAAAAAGAATTTTAATGTTAGAGTGCTTGACCAGAGTGGACCCTACTCATTACACTACACAGCCCTGTGGTATATATTCCCCATGATCCCAGGCTCTGTTGATCCCAGGCACAGCTGTGCGAATATTCTCTTTAAAATTCTCTCTAAAAGTTTATTTTTCTTTTATTTATTCATTTTTGTTTGCTTAATCAAAGATGAACACCAGCTTTTCTTTACTTTTGAGTCTTTTTGATCTGCGGTTCAGCATTACTCTTGAACTTGCTTGGCCTGATTCTAGCAGCACCGACTATCACACAGTTAAACGTTGAGCACATTTAGACAAGGAATTATTGAACATGCAGCTTTCCTCACAGCCAAGCTGCAGCAGCACCTGCAAGTCTGGAGCTTAAAGTGTGCACTTGTGGTGACGTGGCTTTGTAGACGTAACAACAATCCAGCATGCTGCTGATTATCTTGTGCTAACTACATCGGCCTTTAGAGCTTTTCCAGTGTGTCTCTGGGCAATCGCTCACAACTGTTTAAGATCTCAAATAAATCGAGAAACACTTTTTACAGAAGTCATTACTGGTTCATGTAACTTCTCAAGTTAAGAATTGAAATACTTTAAAATTACCATGTGGATAGAAATGACTATAAGTGTCTGTGGGTACAAAGTTTATGAGTAAGTAATGAAGGACCCACGGACAGGCACAACTCCACATTTATTATAGATTTTCACATTGAACTGATTTTAAATTAATGCTAATAATGTGTGGGCAAGATGACTGATATGGACCTGAAAATTATTCTTCACAGCCAAAATATTACCACTAAACTGACTGGTCAACAGCTACATTAAATGCCACGTATGAATCAGGTCTGGAGGCTACGATTTTCCAGACTTTTTGTTTCTCTAAAACCAAATAAATTCCAATAATTCACTTTCAGTTCAAGTGTAAAGTCTATCAAACTATCATTGTGTGAAGGTTAATTCCTTGTTTGTGTAACAGACAATGGCTACTCACTGCTGGAGCCCAGGATGTCCTTTGGTCCTGGAGACATGGGCTCGACACAGTATTGACAGAGACAGTCCTTTCCATTAAAGGTCACCCTGTCCCCGGCAGGAAACGGTCGTCTAGAAGCGGGGTGACATCAACAACCAGTCAACAAAGCTGCGCTCCCATGGTAAGTGTAAGAGTTTATTAGCTGTGACTTGCAGGTTGTTTGACGGTGGTGAAGATGACAGGGCCCAATGATGCGGATGTATGTCAACACTGTCAGCCTGGGGAGCTCATTTAGTCAGATGACGTAGACATGACACACAGCATGCTACTGTAAACTGTCTACTGGAATTACTCCTGCCATGAACTTTGTTTGTCCATGACAATCATTCCACGGAAAATTTAATTGTAGCTAAAATGGAGAGGCACACATGAATCCAAGAAAGTAAGACATGAGCAGCGTTAAAGAGAAGCACCTGTGTTGATTTTGCTATATTATAGAAGATATATTTTCAACTCAGAATATCATGTAACTGCAATTAGCAACTTTTCATACTTCACATCCCATATTTTATATTTTAGAGCTTATTTTAACACCTTATTGCTGCTTGTTGGTGCTCATTATTATTTTGCAATGCAATCACACTTTTTCTGCAGTCCACATGCCAACCTGGTGAAAGCAGTGAATGTCTTACTTGCAGATGGTGCAGACGAAGCAGGAAGGGTGGTAGGTCTTGCCCAGAGCAGTAACCACTTCTCCCTCAACAAAGTCCCCACAGCCATTGCAGCGGGTACCGTGCATGCGTTGGTAGTCCAGCGTGCACAGATAGTCTCCATTTTTCATGAAGAAGCCCCCCTGGGCAAGGTCACAGCCACATACTATAGGAGACACACAAATTGGCACTCAGTGAGTCAGGTCATTTAATGCTTTAAGGCGTTCAACCATCAAGGCTCACAACTTGTCCATGGCTCAGTGGCTTTCTTAACAACTGCTAGCCTGGAGTGTGTGAAATGGACGATGACTGGAAAATCACTGAAAAACACATATTAATAGCTCTGTGTGTACAATGGGAAGCAGAACGAAAAATCCTCTCATCAGCAGTGTTCACAGCCAGGCTATTAAAAAAAATCTTCTCGCTATGAAACATTGTTGCATTTAGAGTTCACGTCTATCAGTCTGCACTACTCTGGCAAGGCTTTTTTCACTTTATAGGTTCAATGCAACAACAATTCGGCAATTGTCCAGCCCAGGAAATAACTGTGATCTGTTTTGGAAGATAACTTGCTCAAAATGTTTGGTACTACACTGATAGCCTACAACAAGCTTCCTTCTATTCAAATGTAACCTTGTCATCTACACAAACATTCAAAACTGACAAGGTAAGAAATAGAAATTCACAAACAACTGAGGTGTTTGTGTGACAAATAAAATATTTTTACTACTCGGAATTTGTATGGCTGAACTTTGTGTTGGCATTAAAACTGACTTAAATAATCATATGTGTGTAATAAAAAAAATCTGTGTGCATAAAAACTATCAGTTAAAGTAAGTATTTGTCTTTCATATAGTACTCAGAACATAGTATTCACTTATTAAAGAACATTATTAGATTTTGTTTTAGGAATTCCAATTACACTTTACATTAAACAGAACATCAGTCATTGGAACATAATGACAGAAGGTTGCACATTTTCATCATCAGCTTGCCCGTACGGAATATTTCAACCCTCCATAATAATCACTCAATCCGTGCAGTTCACCATTTTAGCACCGAAGAGAGAGCCTGCGAATTTAGTAGCCCTTCGGAAATGCCAGAGCTAAGAGGGAAAATATTTTGATGTTTGAGATAACTGCACCTAATCATTCTTATGCAATGAGGCACGCTAAATCCTGGGGATGAATGGGAGCGGGTGAGGGAGTGAATCAGATTTAATTGCATTAAGACTCAGACATGATGAGATTAGCTTGTAAACTAAGTGAGTCAATAGGAAAACCAGCAGTGGAGATTTGATGTCCAGCTGCCCTGGCTTTTCAAAAGATACATGCCATTATGTAAAATGCCTTTTTAGAACCTCAGTGAGGTCGACTTATTGAATTGAAATGAAAATAACTGCAATGAAACAGAAACTTTTGTGCATTTAATGAAATTAAAGTGTACAAAAGGAGGTTATTTGGGATCCATCTGCAAAGGCATCTCTGAGTGTCAGAGCTCAGTCAGCCTGAGGATTACTACTAGTGAGGTTGGAGACTGATAAAAGCATACATCCAATTAAAGCAAGGACCAGGACACCGAGTCTTTTGGCTACTAAAGCTGTACTAGTGTCTACTTTGGCAACCTTCTCATTATCCTTATCATGCTTTTATCACTCCTGTGGCATGCACATGTAAAGGACCAAATTAGGCACTAATCTCACCGTTTGCTTGTGTTATTCTAGGCTCTCGATGAAGTAAGCTAACTCTTAGCACTCCAGTCTTGGATTAACTACAAAGGTTTTAGCAGGGCAAGACCTGAGCTGGCCCGAAGTGAGATGGGTTGGTCAGCTGTGGGTGGCTACATAGTACTCATGCCGGAGTGCTAGAAACCTATCGGTAATAAAGCTTAATGAACAAGGATTTGCACTGTCTCTTGTCATAGTAGACAGGATGGCACTTTAATTGAACAATGCAGGTCTGAGAAGTGAAGACGAGTCATGCCACCATGCATCCGTCCAGTCGGAAGGTCACAGAAAGGACGTTGTGGCATTAAGGAACTTGACTGGTCCTATAGTTCAAACTTTGTATGGACGGGATGCATTCTGGGACAGCAAAGGAAGAAAGAACTGTTTATTTGCACTATCGTGCTTCCTGAGTACAAACAGCGAGGAACATTCTTCATAACAAAACAAAAAAAAAATCAAACCAGTTCATTAAGTAGCACGGACTGAATGAAAGGCAGCTAATGTCCTACTATTGTGACAGGATCAAATTAGCAGAGAATTTTAAAACTCACACTTTGGCTGCCAATTTTCACATAACTCCCACATTTTTCTTCTCCCGTTTAGTCTTAGTGGTATGAAAGATCATTTTTAAATTGTAAACACATGACTTATTTACTAACAACTGGTCTGTATTTTAATATTAAAGGCTTTCTGACATGGAATAAAGGTGAGAGAAATCACATGCAGTAAATACTAGTAAAGATATTTACTCATATATAATCCCCAAAGCAGTTTACCTTTTTACTGGAATTCTTGGTAACACTTTATAATATGGCACAGGAATAACTATGCTATAAATAAATTGAAGTAGTGTGTAGGCAATTTTAATTAATGCATAACTGCATGATTTTAACAAACAATATTTCCTTATTTTCCATCCTAAGTACATTATACTTTTTCGGACACATTAGAGAGTGGATTAATCTTTCATTTTTACATCTTTACTTTGTTACATCTCCATCTTTATTATTCACATCAAGCCAGCTTTTTAAAAATACAATCCTTTTGAAGGTTATGTTTGAAGTGTGGTTGAGGAGAAAAAAAAAGATCATAATCAACATCAAAGGTGTAAAAAAAAATTAGCATGTAAAAATGCAAGATAATAATCTAAGAGAGGAAAATATTGTTTGTTTTTCTGCAGAATTGCTATGAAATTATGTACAAAATACTTCCACTGTACTCAAAATTACTTACAACATAATTTGTGTTTCCTTCTCATGTAAAATACCAGAAGTTATGCAATACTTAAAATTACTACTTAAATTTACTTACAGTATTACTATTTCTTTGTTTCCCGACTTGTTATCCCCATATTCTAGCGTACCCAATTTATTTATTTGTAGGAAAATATAATTTGATTATAATTTCAAATAAAATATGTTGAAAATGTATTTATTGTATACTGTACCTTTACATGTGAAGCACTTGAGGTGAAAGTGCTTGTTCTGCACCCGGAGCACCTCGCCCTTACATGGCTGCCCACACTTGTAGCACTGAATTAGGGGCTTCTCTGTAGAGTGGTGGCGTGTGTCCTGCGCATGAGCCACTGCAAAAGAAAGCAGACACAATATCAACATTACTGCTGAGCTGTAATGCTGATGAGCCACGGGAATTGCTAGACGTGGCAGTCAATACGGTTTTTGTGACATCTCTTATAGTCAACAGTATTAGCATGCTCGGCACAAGGACCTGAATCTGCAACATCTCACAAACACCAGAGCTGAAGAACAAGTGCTCAGAGCCTGTCAGCGTAAAAAGAAAAGAAAAAGAATGACATTGAGCAGGACAGCGCAACTTTGGGTTCTTGGCCAGAGAGACTCTCTGGAGAACATCAGTCTAAATATAGTCTGTCTCCGTCAGTTGAGGATGGACAGTCAAAATGCTGAGGGGAGCAAGGCTTGGTAAATAGAGCACTAAAAGGGTATTGATAAAGACTGTTTCACTATTGAGTTTAATGTACTTTCATTCTCAAAGGAAAACCTAATTTAGAGTTATGGACCATTTACTGTCTCTGGCTAGCTTATCGTCCCAATAATCATTTGACTCTTTTTGACATGTAAGCGCAAATAAAGCTAGAGTCCATCCGGCAATGGGGTCACACTAACTGCAGAACCAGTGACTTCTGAGACAACTCTGCCTGCTGACAGCATCTTTCCTGTTTGTGACATTGTTGCACTGGCAAATCTTTGGACAAACTGGCAGACACATAAACACTGACACAAAACCACCTGCTCCAGTAGATGTCCTCAGGACCACATTTTTGAATGAAAACACAGACACACACGCTTAGACTCACAAAGTAAAAACCAGCCTCTAATAAAACAGAAGAGACGTCACTTTTGCTGTGACTGAGCAACTCATTCTATAAAAGCCATGAATGAATAAAACAATGGTAGGCAGCAAATAACAGTTTTATAAAGGCAGACACATGTCCATGATGTACTGACAGTGTGCACGCATGAGGAGAAAGCGAGAATGTAAAGGAGCGGAGCCACTTTATAAAGGACACGAGTCTTTTAGTGCCGCTTGGAGCTTAATGTTTATGTCAGCATTCTATCGCGCTCAAGATGACAATGTCAGCATTGCTGATGTTATGAAGGTGCATTGCTCACTATGTTAGCGAGCTTAGATTTATTGACTGTTAACGCATTCATATACATTGGTGGTAATTATTATAAATTACTACCAATCACAAACACAAGAAGGTCTTATGCAGTATACACCAAATATTCAAATTTGGATTAATTGAAGATTAACTGAACTAGATTAATTGAAAAAAGACTGTTGGAACTACACTTCATGTCACTCCATTTAATAGTTATTATTAATCTAATGGCTCTCTTCCATAGTTTCCTGTTTCCTCACCTCCATTTGTGGCAGATGGCTGCTTCTCCCAGAGCCTGGTTCTGCCTGAGAGTCTTCCTGTTAAAAGGCCGTTTTTCCTTCTCACTGTCGCCAAGTCTTTAGCTTACAATATAAAACACATTGAGGCGACGCAAGTCAGGGCAATCATAGGTAATTCCTATGGGAACCATGAATGTCTAGACCAAGAAAAGCGCCAGTCTATCAAAAAAAGTTGGTTCTGTGGACGTGAAAATTGGGATGGTATCCGAGGATAACCAAACTCAGTGAGGCTCATCTTTAAGGCCATGAATGCCTATATCAACATTCAAAGCAATGGAACAAACTGAGAAACAGATTGAGATATTTCAGTCTGAACTAAAGTAGTGCAACCACAGCCTAACATGGCTATAACATACTTGTTGTTCAGCCTCAGATCTTAATGTACAAACACATTTAGACATCACGTTCTTGGTGTGAGGTATTTTGACCATCGTTAGAATTATATAAGGCTAGGCTATTAATGGCAAGCAGCACCAGCATTATTTTTAGATCCACAATGTATCAGCATATGGCATTCCTCACTTAACACTTTGGGCATCCCTCTTAAAGACAGACGTTAATCTGCCACTATTGCACGGAACGTAAATACCGCTGCAGTGTCGCACTGCACACAGCTTATCAGCTGTTTGAAACCAGCAGATTATTTGACAGTCGGGAGCTTTAACTGGCAAGGAGGCTTTCGCTTTTCCTTCTTTTGTTACTTCTTTCTGTCTCTTTTTCAAACAAAGACATACCCACACAAATATGCAGAGTCACAGTGAGAACAGACATGAAAGGCTCTTTTCTCTTTCTGCTCTGCAGTAGATCATTAGTCTGCAAGGCTAAAATAAGACACCGCCAAAATAGCGAATACTGAAATAGTATCACGAACAATCGATGGTCTACCAAAGAAAGAGATTACTCTGGACTTCTGATGACTTGCCCTACCTTGTGTCCCATTATTTACGTTTAGACTGGCTTACTAATGTTTAAAGACGGCAGAAAGAGAAGTCCAATTATTTTAAAAGGCATTTCAGCTATTTTTGATTTAAACTTGACTAAACCTTTATTGTGGCAACTCCTAAAAGGAATAACAACAACATAACATTATTCTATTTACATTTTGAAACACAAAGGTACAGAGTAGTTGTGAGATAACAGAAAAAAAAGGTGGACTATGAGTGGAGGATCTTTCTCCTTGGTGTTTCTGATGTGATTACACTCAGCAGGACAATGACTCATTTCTGGGCGAACCAGACTACTGTAAGAGTAAACGGAGTCCCAGCAGCTCTGTATGTGACATTGCACCTTGATGGAATCACAGAGGCCATCTGGGTAACCGCTCTCATGAAAAATATCCAATCCAATAAGTCAGCCTCAGGAACATGCTAGAACAACTTAAAGGCCAATTCCATTTCCTTTTCTTTCTTTCTTTTTGGTCGCATTTACTCGTACCAGTAGTAATAACACTGTGCTCATGAAGGAAACTGACAAGATTTAGTAGTATAAATCAAACGAGGAGGAAATTTTATATATAATTGTATATTTCTAACGATGGTCTAAATGTTAGCTGATCAGGCCAACTTGTACAAAAACTGACAAATGAAGTAACTACAATGACATAAAACCAAGAGCTAGTTTAATACTTTAACTTAACGTTAATCAAATAAAAAATAACTAAATACCTAAGTCAAATATCAAATGAACAAAATAAAAAAAAAACATTTAAAGTTGCTGCATCTCCAAACACCCCCATTAGCACTTCCTCTGTTTGGGAATGCTACATTCCAAGGCCCATCTTTTGTTTATTTGACACATGACCTTAGCTGCCGGAAGCCTGACAAGTGAAATGTGTGTCAAAAACGAAGATAAGAAAATGTGTTCTACAAAGTGCTGGTACATGAGGTTGCTGACTGTGCCAGCACAGCAGGTTACTGGCTTTCTTTTTAGCAATCAAAACAACTTTTATAATGTTGCTATAAAACAAAATAGTAAATCAGCAAGATGTCATGTGATTTTAAAGGCTTAACCTTTAAAACTTGATTCATTAATAACTTAAGAAAGGTACAACGAGCTGTAAACACAGAAATGTCATACAAACATCGTTCAAGTTAATATTCAACAATTAGCATACCTGACTACCATAGCATTTTCTGGATAAAGGCCCAGTAGTTAAATTGTAACAAATTAATTGCTTTTTTTTCAATCCCTATCCCAGCTTTATTAAAGGTGCCTTCAAACAAACCCAATATTTCACACACTTTACAATGACTTAAGTCACTGCTAGCACTAGCAAGCTAGCTAAGACCACCCAAAGTAGAAAGAAGTTAACTTTGGAGTTACTGAGAATCCCTACCTGAGAGCACCTACCTCTCCAAAATCAAGCTACATTAGCTAGCTAGCCTGTAGCCTGTCTACTAGACCTACACTAAAATGTTCTGAACTCTCAATCAAACTTCAACAAAAAGCCACTTCAGCAAAAAGTGTCTGTACTACTTCGGGTTAATCTGTGTATTGCTGCCTTTTATAGTTGGCATAATGGAGGGTAAAATGGTGCAGTGGATAACACTGACCTCACCAGCTAGCATGACCGCTAGGCTAATTTGTGAATCTTGCTTAAAGAGTATAGAATAGGCTTGAATGACTGCATGGCAAAAATGTGGCTATGACTGTGGCTTAGACTGTGAATACAACTTTATAAATGCAACTGCAGTACATCATTGAATTTTGACTTATGTTTTTTTATACATCAAGGCTGACAAAAAGGTACAATATGACGTTTGCTTTTAGTTCCTGTTTGTTCTCCTAAGGGAAACAACAGACGTGGCTCTTGAACTATTATACCTTGGCATTTGGGGCTGTACTTATTGCCTAAAACGATTACGGATGGTGATAATTCTTTGAATATGTTAATACAAGTTAGACCTTTCGCATTACACAGGCATTGAACCAGCGTGGTGATAAAAATATTCAACAGAGCAGCTTTAAAGTAGATATTTTGATTTGATGCCAGTTTCTATTTTTAACGCTTCATAGTGTTGCGTTGTCAGTGGGAGACGACAGCCCGGCACGGAAAAGTCAACACTGCTAACGTCATAACAGGTTGACAGAAATCCAAGACAGATGTTTGAATCCCATGCACAGAGGATCTAAACGCTGAGGTTTGGATGGGAATCCATAAGCGCTGTGTTTTTCCAACTTTGCCCCGCCTCTGCCCCGCTCTGTAAAGTACTGCCTTTGCCTGAGTAGTGGCTGCACAGAGGGGGTTAGGAAAAAATGAAGCTGAGACGGGTACTCTACATGGCATTTCATTAAAACTTAAGAACCCTGCACAAAAAAGGCTGCTAAATTATATGAAATGCTACAGATTGGCTCATTTACAGGATTTGTCCGGACATAAAGCGCCTTTCTGAGGGGCTTCTTTCAAACATTTAGCAGTCCTGTATACATTCATAACTCCACGTCTATAAAAGCATGAGTTCAAGCACTTTTACTTCAGCATCTTGGCATTTTAACAGATCCATTATTGAGTCTTTAGAGGTTCATGGGACAGGAGCAAGATGCTGCTCGGTTTGCCAGAATATATATCATATAATGCTATAAATAAGTAAGTATGCAGTACATGAAGCAACCTCAGCACAGAGCAACTTACTGTAAAATATATAGTAGTACAATTTTTCCAACTGCTGATCACATTCCTCATTCTGGGCTGGATGTGTTGGCTATGCTGACAGGGTGAGCTGTCCTGCCTCATCACCAGAGGATGAAGTGACTGATATTAGCCTAAGCACACAATGAACGCATGCACACACACACACACACACACACACACACACACACACACACACACACACACACACACACACACACACACACAGTAGTGAGGGAACAATAATCAGCAGAGCATCCCAAAGCCAGGCCCAGAGAAAAGGGGGCTGCTCTCTCCATATTCAACCCCCACCCCAGCCCATTTAAGCTAAGTCTAGCTGTGTTGGCAGTAATAAAGCCTGAAGATTATACTCAGGAGGGAAGTGAGAAAGGTCCTCATGAATCCCCCGAGGACAGATGTTTTTCTGTAACACGTGCCTCGGCCTCACTGGCTAATAATAATGGAGCGGGGCTGTTGACAGAGAGCGTAGGATTTGCTGAAGAAGCTTCAGACTTTGTTGCTTTCATTTCCTGCCTTCATAGACCCCGAGGTATGCAAAACCATAGTAGAACTTTGGAAATGCGCTGGGAGAGGGGGAATTGAATTAAACAATAGATGAGAGAGCGAGATGAAAAGATCTAATAGAATATTCAGTCGCTCCCTCTCCCTTTGTTACTGTAAGACTCGCAGACACACGAGTTTCCAGTAGAGACAAACAGCAGCCATAAGGGAAAGTGTGTGCGTTTGTAGAGTATCATACACTAGACAGAGGGACACACCAAGGGGGGGGGAGGGCAAAGGCAGTCATCTCCACTCCTTGTGCCCATGCCAGTACTTGAGTCCCCAGATCTTCATAGGCAACAAAAACACACACATAGTGCCACCGAGTACAACCCGTTTTGGATGGAATATTCTGGGAGGAGGGTCTGACCCAAGATTAACATCAAAGGCACAAAATATGCCAATGTGCTGTGGGACGTGTGCCTGTTTGGGGGAAGGGCATGTGGGGCTCTTTATCGCTCAGACATAACAAGGAGCTCTTAACCCTCCCCTCCATGAATATGTATGGTGGTATCCAGCACCTCCACACCCCTCTGCCCCGCCATCAGCACCCCAGACAAAGCACTTCAAACGCAGGGCACAAATTGCAGAGGGGGGAGTCCTATCGGCCTCCACCAGACCCCCTCTTTAAACCTTTAATAACTAATCCTCAGGGACCTGAGCTTGAAATAATGATCTGCACTCTGTGGTTGAACGCCACAGTGCAGTTCATTGCAGATCATTTGTTGTTGAGCAGGTACACAATTATAATAGAGAGAGACTCGGAGCACAGTTGCTTATCAAGAAGGAGACAATGGAGGCTTTATAAACTTCAAAGCCCCTCGTGATTGTGAATCTGATGATGACTTTGGGTCTTTGCCTCTCAATGACAGCCCACGAAGGCCCCGCACTCCTGTCGTGTTTCCTGGGATAATCACACTGATTGATGCCTGGCAGGGAGGATGTTTGTTGACTGGCAGAATATATGACTACACTCTGCATTCTTTCATGTGACTCTCACCCACGTCACTCGTGTTGTTTCAGCGTGTATATTTTGGGTCAGTGGCCATCTCTTCCTGGCTGACCACTTATCTCATCTGTGTATTCTAGTCTTGTGTGCCAGCTGTACAAACAGCGAGTGTCTGTGAGAGCCTGTGCTGCACTCATGTCTGCGAAAGGGTTTAGCTCCTCTTTCAGGGGCTAGACACTGGCAAGCTTCAAAGATGAGGCACCACTGCAGTTGTCTGCAGCAGAAGCAGCACTCTGCAAAATCACTAGAGGCAGCCACAAAGGCACATGACATTAGACTTTCGTGTCAAGAGGAAATCTTCACACTGTGTAAGAAAGAGTGGTGGGAGTTGGCGTTTCATGAGCCAGGTGACATACATGTGATGATGGCTACGGTCAGCTGGGCTTCCGACGCAATTTGGCACAGGAAGCATGAGGATGAGGGTAAAAGAATCAGCTCGGCCTATAAATGTACACAAATCTCAGGCACGTGTAACTCAAGCTCAGACTATCTAAGGTACACATGGACCCAATAAATTACAAACTATTTCAAGGGTATTTTTGGCTTTGAAAATAGGGCAGCCGCCTGCAAGCAGACAAAACGCTAACACTGCAATCCCTTGATTGTGATTCATCTTTATGAGCATACAGTGCAATCCAGTATTGGCTCAGCTGTGCGTCCTGATGGTACCGAGCCCACCTGGCCTCAGACAGGTTGTTTTATGAGATCCCGGGAGAATACACGATGAAAGCTTGGGTTGCAAAAACATTCCGATAGCTTCCTCTTAAGAGGAATGAAAAACTAGAGGACCCTGGACAAGCTTTCTGTCACCGACAAAGCCCACAATGGAACAGGAAGGTAGTGAGTTAAGTCTATGGAAAAACTTTCAGAAGGGAGATGAAAACGTGGCAGCCAGAGGTTACGGATGTTCTGCCAGCACGGGGACTTGGTGGTGAGAGCCGCTTTACTCGTGGCCCAGTCAAATCCACATGAAGGGAAACAGCTCCAGAGCTGGACACCGCCTCCAGCCACGAATGTGCTGTCAGATGCATACTCACATCTGACCAAAAAAAAGAAAAAGCCTTTGCACATGTTTTTTTTTTTGGTGGTAGAAATATTTTCAGGATAAAGACAGAATTATGATGAACTATGTTTGGCTACACAAGCATGCACTGCACAACTGGAGACATGCCTCAGTGACTTATTACTGTGATCTTAACATCCAGTCCATTAGGTTTAAAGTGTAACACCTTGTTTTGTATAGTATAGTGATGAAGTGTGATGGATATACACTGCGTTTGAAAGTCACAGACTCGTTCCCGGTACAAAAGCTACTCCAGTTTGAGTTCAGTTAGTCATCTGCTCCTTGGCAGAGCTTTCACCGCTCCTCTAAATATTTTTAAACAGGAGATTTTCTTTACTCTAGAAAGCTGTCTTCGCTGCTGCTCGCCTTGAGTCATGCTGACAACGGTCAACCTCACGAGCGCATGCCCCGGCAAATTGCAGGGAATGTTAATATCTCTAAACGACAACCCCTGACTTCGCTTCGTTCTGCCCACACAGCCAGGCGACCTCAGTAATAGGTGGAAACAATCATCTTTTTCTTTCAACAGGACACTATGAATGGGGCCACAGCTGACAACAATGGAGTGTACCTTTTAGATGGTCACCATGGCAACGGCTGCAGACAGAGAGAGAGAGGGAGAGAGAGAGGGAGGGAGAGACAGAGTGCAGGTCCACAGCTCTGCGCAGTGTGCCTCCCTACACCAGTGCTCCACTTTTCGTCTCTACGTTACCTCGCTATTTAGCCTCTTTATAAAGATGAACTGTTTAATCCCAGAACTATGACCCTGAAGGTTTTAATTGACAAGCTCCTATATGACAAGCCAGATGCTGTACATTTACATAAAGCCTGATGCAGCCAAATTAAGCAGACTCCAACCCAGGCAGCAGCAGCAGCAGCTAGAGAATATCGACAAGGGCGTAGCATGTTCAAGTCTGCTTCTCTGAGGGAACATGTTGATGTGCTAGAGATGCACATTTAGACTGAGCTGTTAGTCATACTTCTTCCAAGCAACACACACCCACATAGAGAAGACCACCCCCATATTACCACATCATATGTCTAAATCTCTAAAAATAATCAAATCGGAAATCAGAAATTTAGTCCAGTCAAATCGAATTCAGCCAGACACAGGAGTTTAAAGCCAAATGGACATACTGCACGTCTATACGGTCTGCAGACAGTCAACAGCACGACAGGCAAAACAAATCCCGTAATAACACACTCATGACAACCTCACACACACACAGTCATGACCGCTGGAATACCTTTTTCTTTGACCATGACCATTGGAATCCAGGTATATCCGCACCAGAAAAGGCTCTGAAGATCAATCACCAGAAATACCCGAGCTGCTAGATCCCTTTTTTTAGTCAAGACTGGAGCACAAAAAAGAAAGCCAAAGCACCAGAGAGAGGGAGAGAGAGGTGTGGGCGCTGCTTAGCGCTCCTCTCAAAAACAGCTACAGCGTGGGGTTTGCCTCCCGACTGCCTGTTTTCCTCCCATCCCTCTCCTCCTCCTTTCCCCCCCTCCACACATCCTCCTCCCTCCTCTTCCCCTATTGCTCCCTCTCTCAGCCTCTCTGTTGTGTCAGCCACCTCCTCATTGCAGCAACCAGGTGGCTGCTGATGCCTCTGTGTGACCAAAACAGTAACCCCCCCCCAAAAAGAAAAAAATCCCCACACCTGCTCACATGTAATGACACAGATTTTTTCTTCTTTTTTCCAGTTGCAAAACCTTATTTCTAACTGTCCTCCATTCCAAAGTGGGTGGTGTACTGCGATTTATCAATACTCTGAAATGCAAATAAATCTATTCCACAAGTAAGAAGTTCAACATTGAATTATTCTGAAAAAGCACCCCCTTATCACTGTGCTGTACAACAGACACTTCAGCAAAGACTGTGTTTCAGTACAACAGGGCAGCAGGTGGTGATCAATGGCTTTTTACAGTAAGGCAATTAGCCTGCTGTGCTAAAAGAGTGGCTCACTGAAAACTTTCAGTATTTGACAGATGTATTAAAAAAAAGCAGAGCACAACAGCTTTAAGTAAAAGTAAAAGGCTGACTTCTTTGAAGTATGTTTTTGGACCAGTAAAGCCAACCTTAATTAGAGTGAGAGCCTTAACTGCTAAAAATCTCAGTGATCATGAGGGCAGCAATGCAAAGACCAAAACGGGCCATCTAAGGTTGAAGGTTAAACTTCCTGTGATCGCGAACACGAGCGCTGTATTAATATCTTCGGAGCTCCAGTCCCCTGGAATCCAATTACACAGAGCACAGGAGAGCATGATCTAGCTAGATGAACATACCGGCTCTTATATCATCTGTCGCTTAAGTAACCATATGAAAAAAATGACTCTATGAATGAAGTGCCACCTCTGTGATAAAAAAATAAAAAAAACCCTGCAAAATAAACAAGACTCCCATCTGCTAGAGATGCGACAACATGCAAAAACAAGAAAAAAATGTATGCACGTGTGTTATGTAACTGAAGCGACACGTTTTGTTGTACTAAAAAGAAACCGCATCGAATATATGGAATTATTTTGGAATACTATTTCACTCAGAGCTGACAAACTAGGGTATAATGCATTAATAAAGTTTCTTATTTGCTCTACGGAGAATTTAAAAAGTTCTACTGATGCCCAAGGTGCCAGTCCAGTGTTTCTAGAAACAACAGCGTGGAAAGATTATGACTCCAAAAGTAACTCAGCAGAAATTAGGGACCAAATTTGGTTACTGATCAATCCGTATTCCTATGGCTATGTGCGAGGAACAGCTTTTCATCAGCACTGCCACTGTAAATCCTAATGCAGGCAGCTTATTATGCATGCAGAATGCATTCACCCACTGCAGTGTAAACTGTGCCACCTTCTGGAAACCAATCATCGTACCACAGTTTCCACGGGGCGTTTTCTCCTCATCAAACAAACGGGCGACATGCCAGGGAGGCAAATGGTATAAATAGTTGCCGGACGTTACTCCGAGCACTCCACCCTTTTTTATTGTAAAGAAAGGGAAATATGTCATAAGTGTATGATAATTAAAACAAAAATAAAATCCAGTAAAAACTAAAAGAACACTACGAGGTTTGCAGTCCACCTACTAACTGCTAAATGGAGCACAAAGACATCCTGTTACTGCTCCTGCTGTAGTGGACCTATTATCATCTTGACTCTTTTAATAATCTCTGTAGGAGCTGCAGGACAATCATGGTACAATAGGCTTGCCAGGAGCAATTCCTGAGGAGCAAAGCCTATTATCCACGGATGAAAGGTTTCTGCTGTATTTCGCGCACCTATGGATGATCCATGTCTGACTGTCAATTAATAACGTAGCCTGTAAATTAGCAGGTTAAGTACTGTTATCATCTGATACGAGCATTTCATAGTAATTTGTCTTATGGGTTCAGACCACAGCCAAACTGGCAAAAATGATTATGTTGCAAAAAAAAAAACATCACACGTGGAGTAAAATAAAGTGAGGACAGGCTGCACAGTTATCTCCGGCTTTATAATTATGGTTGCAAGACACCAGAGACACACATTGCACATACACATAAATGCATGAAAAAACTTTTTTTTAAATATGCATTTTGAGACACTCTGTGGACTGGAGGATGATTTCTAGATTTTTATAAACTTGACAGAGAAAACAAATAACTAGGATGCACTCTTAAACTCTTTTGGAGCACAGACAGACTTAATTAACTCTCTCTCGCTGGATAATGACAGGCACTTCACCGGCTTCTATTTTAAAACAGGTTACAAAACAGTGAGAACTTTTTGAACACCAACCCTGTGCAACCTGGCGCACTTCTTTAAAGCGTATTTCACCCATTCCAGATTAACATTACTGTTATGTAGCCACCCTGAACACACAGAACTATATTTTTCCAACAAACAACTTCATTGGCATTTTTTGAGAAATGTTTTAACAGTTTACCAAAACATAAAAACCACTTTTCTTTCCCCCTTTTTTGTTTTTTACCCACAACCCACACGGGGCTTAACTTGTTTTCATGTTTCTTTGAGGAATCGATGAAATATTTGTTGACCCCTGGATAACAGCACTTGGAGAGCAGGGTTAGTGCCACTCACATTCAAACAAACAATCATCAAGTGGAATAATGCAGGAGGATTTATGGTGTGGGAACACAGAGCTTGTGTTGGGTTCAGCAATCATAGGCAACAATAGGCTTCGGGAGTGGTTATGGCTGAATAAGAGGATGACTATTTGTTCATTTCTGAGTGCTTTTTACAAACATCTAGTCTTATGAAAATCATAGAATTTATCCAGTCTCCCAAAAAAAATGCATATATATTACTGCATATAAGCACTTATTGAATGTCACTGTCTCTGATTGATCTTAGCTGACAGCTAACCTCTGTGAACTTTTATCTGAAACCACCTTCCTTAAAGCTGGAAGCTCAAAATCACTTTTAGACACCAACATTAGAAGGAACTTGCTGCCATGTGGTTTGCAAGTATTTATTTTAAGGACAACTCAGTGCCAAGCAATGATGTTTTTTACTACTTTGCCTGGCATGCAGTCAGAGAATGCATAAGGTCTGGAAATCTCAATCTGTATTAATGCCCATGTTCTAATCCTGATGTAAGCCACCATGTCACTTCCTCATGTACTGTTGTACCGTCGGCTTGGCAAAATTCAGCAAAATTGCCCTCGCATATGGCTTTGAATTATATAAGTATAGAGAGGAGGGTGATGAATTTTCTAACGTTTTTTTTTTATGTTTTCTGTGAGACTTTTTCAGTGTAATCATTGCATAACTCATGCAAGTGAGGCTCGCACAAAGAAACACAGGTCAGATGTGGAAATCCACAAGAGGTGTAGTCACACGCTGTCATCCAATTAGAACAAAGTGATCTCTGAGCAACAACTAATCAATTCACTTCGAGACACCTACTCACAAACAGAGCAGCCAGACTGCAATAGAGGGCTAAAATAAGAGTCTTTTGTTGTATAAAACAACTGCTAAAAAAAGGGCCGCTAGCAGGAAGAAAAATTATAAACTCTAATGTAACTTCAGTTAAAAGTGTCTTAGACTAGATGCACAGTCTATTTTTTGCATGTTATTGTGAATGTTTTATTGCTCGCACTGAGGTAAGGTAATATCACTACAGTTAGTTTTTATTATTTGGACAATAAAAAGCCTATAACAGAAGCTGAGTTAATAAACGCTGATCCTTATGTTTTAACCTGTCCTACCTGTAGCGACATCGTTCAGCCTCTCGCTTAGATAATAGTCATTAGGGTTGAGGTACGGGAGCTGCTCCATGTACTGTTTAGGAATCAGGTACAGGACTTCCGCCACATGTCCATCCTCGATGATGGACATACGTTTTACCGAGCTCTTGCGTTTTACTCGGACGCGGTTGACACTTTGGCTGCGGCTGGAGCTGCACAGTTTGCTCAGGCTGTTGAGGTTGGGCACAGTAGGCATGGTGCCCTGCTCTCCTTCGACCGTCCCACAGAGAAGGGCGAAGCACTGCAGGTAGACGTCAGCCAGTGTTGGACTCAGACTCGCTCTGAAATACTTTCAGCCTTGGACATCGGGGGTGAGGGGTGTTCACAGAGGCACAGAAGCGAAACAAAGGAAGCTTGAAGGGTAAATTCAAAAGAACGCATCGTTAAACCTTGGCCCGGTTTCAAGAGCCGATGAACCGCCTTTGGTTAGGGTCCCTCCATCCATCACTTTTCAGGTGGCTTTAGGTAGCGTAGAGTAAGACGTAAGGAGACAAGCTTGCAGTATGAGTGTCTTCAGCCCAACCAGCTTGGTGCCTTAAGCTGCTTAAGGCTGACGTCGAGCCACGATTATCTTCTGGGTGGGGTTTGATTTGTCTTTACGTTTTAAGTTCAATTACGCTGCTAAATAACAAGATCCTTTTTTTAATCTTACATTAAGTTAGGTTCACACACAGAAAGAACAAATGGATCATTGTAGAGCATTACACTGACCCAAAGCATTCTTTCAAGGTTGGATTGCCTTGGGAGTCTGCCAGTCCCTTACAAGGTCAACAACCAGCAAGGTCGTTCCAGCAGGCAAAAACGCACAAATTCACTGTTCCTCATCAGCAGGATCAATAACATCTAAAGATCCTGTGAATACATTAGTGTTAAACTTGAAATGCAGACAAGTTATCCCTCCATTAGCATTGAAATTGACGGCTACATCAATAGGATTTTGCTAAATTGCAATGCAGTAAGAACACATGTTCTGGGTTTGAGTTAAATTTGCTTCTGCAAAGACTTGCACAATGTCATTCATTCTTGGCTCATTTCCTCCAGCCAAGAATCCATTCACATTCCTTGGAAATCTAAGTTTTTCATGAGGTAAAATCCACTGACAATAACCCACTAATGCTTTAAACCAACTGAAAATATGATAGTTTTGTTGACACAGAGTTGCTAGGAAATTGCTACGTAGTCACCAAACATATTTCAACATAATATCAACTAAGTGCAATAAAACAGAAAACTCCCTCCTGACATCTTAATTCCATCAAGCAGATAAGAGTAAATGAAACTTGTCACGAAAGAATTAAACCAGAGTAGCGCACACTTGATGAAAAGCATAGCAGACAGTGACAAAGCACAAAATTTCCTTTTAGTCTGGAGATGCCCGGCTTGGCCTGCACTTCAAATTTAATGAATTTCCTCTTTGTCTGAGAGGGTGCACAGACAGGATATCTGGAGGTAGACTGGCTGCGTATAGTGCTATTACCATCAGGTACTTATCTAATTTTACTTCCTCTGGAGTCTGCTTGCAACCACACCTTCATTCAGGTAGTCAGACTTTCATTACAGGCAAAATAAAAAGTGTGACAGTGAAAGAACATGTACAGTCTTACACCCACACACGAGGACACATGTACCTGGGAGTAGCTGAGGACATAGTACTCTGCTGCAATGTGGCACTGCCCTCCAATCGTCATCCAGTCTGTGGTATGTTTGCCACAACTACCCACACACTCGCAACTCAACACGCTTAGAAAAACAAGACTGCTGTCCCTGCGCAGCTGAAAATCAGTAGAGCACGTAAAATGCATCACACACATTCGCACAGCCTCTGCTGTTTCTCCATCCTTATCAACGCATAACAAACACCCCCCCTCTCTTACCATCTAGTCCGAAACAGGAGGTGATTTTTTGGGCGTAGTTGCAGAGCCCATCGTAGCCAGGCTGCTGCCTCACTGTATTCCTCTCCCCCATCTCTACACACTCCCACACACACCGTCCCGTCCGGCAGTGCTTTCACTCCTTCCACTGCTCATCAATTATTCAGGCTTTTGCCAGGACACATGCATGCGCGCGCACGCCGACCCTCGGAATTCGCACGTACAGTACATAAACACACAAACACACTGGGAGAGAGAAAAGTGCTGAGGCAGAGGGTCGTGCCGTTGCAGCGTGAGCAGCCCTCTCCGATGGTCGGATGAGAAGGAGACATCAGATTGGGTTACTGCAGAACGGAGCCGTGCCTCCTTTTTCATCCACCACTGATCATCAAGATAACACTGCACCGAGACAGGTACGCTGTGCAGGATGTGCAAACTGGTCAAGGAAAGGGCGGGGCAAAGCAGGAAGTGGAGGAAAATCACAGATGCACTAAGGTTTATGAGGCACACTTTCTTTGTTCATAGTAACTTGAAGTCCTGCATAATGAAATTACTTTCAGGACAAATTAAGTTACCTATAATTTTTCAGGCCCACAAAATTCTTGTGACTTTCATTAGTGCACATGCACATAAACAGCATGTAATAAAACGTACAACTGAGTTTGCAAGTTACAAAAATACTTTGGAAAACAGGGCGGCATTTCTTCACAGTGATAGTGATGAAAGAACAAAAACATTACCTCAGGCATGGGCGAAACTTCCCTTAACACCATGCCTTTGCTAGGAAAATGGGGGAAAAGTGCGGTGATTTATTGAAACGTGTGTACGCATATATGGAAATAAAGTAAATGAGAAAAACAAAGAATTGGTACAATTTTAAAGAGCTTGAAATATGATCTCCTTTGTTCTCACACAGCCTGAACTCACCTACACTACAAAAAATACTTTTGTTACATAAGTAGACTGTAAAATGTTATATTTAATGGAATCTGGTCAAATTAAATTTACTTGATTGGTTTATACCAGGCACATTTTCCTCAATGATTAATTTTATTTGATTGATTGATTTAAATAAAAAAGCTTTGATTTTGATTTCTGTTGCATTTTACTCAAAATTATTGCTACATGTTTACTGAAGGCAAAGAATACTTTTTTTAGGAAAGCATTCTTCTAATTTATTTAAGTAATCTTCAGGATTACGTGACTGGAGGCCAGTCCATGACTGATAGTGTTCCACTGTGTTTCTATCCAAGTACGCTTTTACTGCATTGGCACTTTGTTTATGGTCAATCAGACAGTTTCCAGATGGTATGGTGGATCAAAATCAAAATGTTATTTTTCTGCTTTCATAATTCCATCAAATTTTGACAAAATCCCCAACACCACAGGCTGGAATGTAGCCCCAAACATGATATAACCTCCCCTGTGTTTTAGAGACTCGTTGCTGTACCTCACTCCCAACATCTGTACATATGATGTAACAATGATTTGAACCAAAAATGTTCAAATTTGACCCGTTGCCACTAATTTCCAGTGCAGCTTTTGCATATTTGGCACACCTCAGGCTTTTCTCCCTGTTTCCCTTTCTTTAAAATGGCTTTTTGGCAGTGACAATTCAACTGAGATCATTTCTGTTGAGGCAGCAGATTAATCAGCTGAAGGGCCAGATGTATGTCTCTGGTCCTGTGTCAGCTCTTTTGCTGGATTTTTTCTGATACTCTTCATCGGTCGTAGATAGCTTTGTAGGCCTACCATTTCTTCTTTTATGCTCCATTTGTCCAGTTTCCTCAAATTTTTTTTACGGAAACAATGCTTTTTTTCAGCTAATATCATTCGCTGTAGCATTTTTCATAGATTCAGCAAGTTTTCTGTTATGTGTAGAAACAACATTGAATCTTTGCCATATCTTAAGTGCATCTTTTATGCCTGGATGATTCACAGGTCAGTGTTAATAACTGCTTTATATTCTAGGGTCAATACAAAGCGTCTTGAGGTGACTGTTGCTGTGATTTGGCGCTATATAAATAAAACTGAACTGAAAGGAATTGAATTAAAGTTTTAAGAGGTTCAATAAAAAAACAAAAAAAAACCCCACATTTGTCTGAAATTGTTCAGGTACAAGGACTGAGTGAAAACACACTCAGTGTCTAAAGAAAAACTTTCTTTGGACATTGGTTTCCTGAGAAAGTCTGGAGAACTATTACTCAAGACCACTTTGAAAAAGTGACAGGACAGTCTGGCTCCTTAGAAGCAAAATATGAAGAAATGAGGGGTGGCCAAAAATGTTTCCACAGTTAAATACATCCATAACTTTTTCACAAATCCCACTAACATACTAACTAAAACGATCATTTAATCTGATTGGTGGGTGTAATTAGACATTTAATTACACCCAACTGAAAAATTCTTTAGGAAAAAAACACATATGAAAGATATTTTCAACACAATTTAAAGCTCTACAAAGCAGGAAACCACATATAAAATCCAACATGCCAGCCTATACGACACCCGGGGTGTAGCTGAAAACATCATAGCCCCACATATTAAAGCTCAATAGTCCAACATGTTGTAAAGTAGCAAAGAACTGACAGCAAATATCCAGCACAAAAAAGTGATTATGCTAAGTAGCATAGCTGCTAGTTCGTTTCTTTTTTTACTTGATTTTTCCAATAATGCACTGTCGGTGGAGAAATTTGATATGCTCATCTCTCAAATACCACCACAATGTGACCTTGAACAATGCACTTAAGCCCCATTTGCTCCGGCTGAACTGCTCAATGGCCATTAATAGCAGACGCACACAGAGCAGCTCATAGGTACGACTGACCAGGATAATGGTTTTATGAAAAATAAATAAAAATTGAGTTAAGAGATTCTAGACAAAAGCAAAAAAAAAGGACAGGAAATACGATGAGACTCAAAAGCCCAGAGAGAGCAGCACGCCCGCGAGGGTTAAGGTGGGGTGACTAATGGAAGGGCATCGCTACTACTGAGGTAAAAGCCGATGGCCTTGTGCTGATAACGGGGTGGGCGACTTCAAGGCTGAGAGCACAATAATAGCTTATACTCTCTGGACCACTGAAGGAGAGGCCTGTGATCATAAAGGGACACTGGCAGGAGAAAGTGTAGTAATTTGTGATGATTTTAAACTTCCCTTTTGCTCTTGGATGAAAATCAATCACCAAACGTGCTTCAGTTCTTTCCTGTATACAGTGAAATATTGATAATGATACCACTAGAGGTCCAAAACATGAACCGGGCAGACCATTAGACACTTCGTATTGACATCTCGAACATAAATCTCGAAGGAGAGTGGTCATTAGTTTAAATTACACACAATAGGGAACTGCAAGCAGCTGTTACAGTATTGCAGATTAGATTTTTAAAAATACTGTTAAAAATTACTCTATATATATTGTGTCATAAGACATATGAAAAGTAACAAATTCTCACAACTGAGAAACTGGAAATTTTTAGCTTTTTGCTTGAAAAGTGACTTTGCTGAAAGTGTTTAGCAAAATAGTTGCAAATAGTTTTCTGAAAAATTAGATAACACTTAAAATATGGCAAAAAAAATCTGTGGAAATATATTCTGATAGGCCTCAAGATATTGAAACATACGTGCAGATTCTCTACAAAGTAAAGAAAAAGAACGCAATCATATTATGATAGCTAACCATACCAATAATGGCATGTCACGTGATTTAATACAAACTTGTTACAAAGTAAAGAAATTTGTGGTTTGTCGATTATTTCTTTGCTGTGATAATACTTCTTGGCAATAATTCTATTTAGTTTTCCTTAAATGTTGCCACATTTGTAAGAAAAATGCATTTGGGCAGCACCCATTAAAAATTTGCCAAACAGATGTCTGCCATTGACTCTTGTTTGGTATCGTTTATTGGATTGGATGATTGAAGTCTGAAGAAACGAGACAAACCCACCATTTAACAATTTATTCATCTAACAAACAGAGCCCTCTGCAGCATGTTGAGGAACCATGCAGAGCCACAACAGCCTGGCATCACCTCCTCATGCTGGTCACACAGTCCTGTGGGATGGTGTCTTATTTTTCAACCGGCTTTTGTCACAAGTCAGCCAGTGTGGTTGTGTTGGTCACTCTGACACGAACAGCACGCCTATGCTGATCAAACAAGTGTTCAGTGGCCACTTCATTTTCAACTCCCAAATTCTGGTCGTGGTCTCTTATAAACCCCGCTTTGTGTGATGTGCATTATAATCTTGGAGGATAGAGTTCTCTAGAAATGTGGTATTGTCCACTGGTTGCAGAATCTTGTCATCACCATCATACAGTACTTGGCCTTCCATTTGGAAATGGTACCAGGGCTCACCTGCTGCAACTTAGCTTTGCAGATGACGCAAGCCCTAACCAGATCTGTCAAACATGGCCTGTTTGGAGCAGACAACAACTGACCGCTCTACCAGGGTCCAAGCTCGCATGTGCAAGAGTCAAAAGGAGAATAAGCTGTATGCCACTGACAAAGTGGCAAATTTTACATCAACTCCGCTGTTCAACCCACAAATGCATTTTCCTTATAAATTGGAAGCATTTAAGGAGAAATAAACAGGCTTTCCAGGGGTATCAGGATTTTTTGCCAAGATTGTTACAACAAAAGAATAATCGTGTGTATTGTTTTATATTATCAAACATGTAATGTCAGATGACTTGATGTGACATATTGATGAAAAAGCTCTTGTTTGTGCCTGATTTATCCACATATTAGTAACCTCATGTTTGTCTAAACAGCACGGAGATGACTGGCATATACAACCATACGATGTAGGATGTAATTAATTCCCAGGAATGGTGATTGGCTGTTTGCAGGAGCTTAAGTGTGCTAATCACATCTATGTACCACAGGGGCACTTTTTAAGCAGTGGGCTCTTAGCTTCATTGATCTCCACCAGCAGATACAGTAGCCCACATCAGTAATGGGAGGGAGTTCAAAGCCTTCTTGCTATAGAAGGCTCTGTCATATAGAGTCTGGAGGGGAGATATCTGCTGAATAGTCAGCTTCTTTAGAAAAAAAAAACAAAAAACGATGCTGTTTTACCCACTAAATGGATCAGACTGATCATATTGAACCAAACTACAGATTTAATATAATAACCCTGATGCCATGTTTAGCTTTTTATTCAGCTCTGGTCAGTCAGACCATCTGATCACAGCTATAGCAGGAACAGCTGGATGCTGTGCCTGAGCGCAAGGTCACCTGACAGAAATCCAAGACAGCACAAAAGCCTGTGGAAACAAGCTCCTCTTATCCACCTGCCTGAACTGTTTGCTCATACTCAGCCAAAAAATGTCAATCTTGCAAAAACATCTGGACAACTCAGACTGCAAGGAGTTATAGTTTGTATTTAGCATGCACTTTCTAAAATAATAATAATAAAATAAAGAAAAGGTACTTTCTATCACCTGATCTCACCGGTTAATCCTTACCAAATGATGATTATCAAACGCCTGCTGTTGACTGACTATTCTCCACCAACAGCCAGCAGGTTTGAACTAATGACACGCACCTCCCTGATTAAAGGAGCAATCACAGAGCAATCACAGAGGGCTTGTCATTTTTTAAGGCTTAGATCTATCTTTAGGTTTTATGGAGAGCAACGAAGTAAGTTGTAGGCTATTAAAAAAAAAGAAAAAAGGGAGAAAGACTGCAGCGGTGGAAGCTGTAGTTTCAGCTATGCACCGGTGTAACCTACTTACAATATCAGTGTCATTACCGCAGCCCGATCCTCCGTAAGACGGTGCAGCGGGACTCCCTTCTCCATCTCACCCATCCTCGAACCGAGATCCCCTCCTCCTTCACCACCTCCTCCAACACCAAGAGACTTTCCCCCCTCTGTATGTACTGTTATGAAGGCTTCTGCGGCAAAAGATACTCACCTCTAGCAGACATGCCCGGTAGGTAGAGTCTCTTCTTTCTTTGCCGAAATGAACGGGAGAAGATGGCCCGGTGCAGCTGTGCAGAAGGTTGACAGTGTGATATTTCTGATGCTTTAAGTTTGAGCCTGTCATTTATTGGGATTGAGCGCAGGGACACACATACAGCCTGCGATTTGGTGGACTAGACTAGAACGAGCGGTGAAGAGGCACTTTCCAGCGACAGGGCGTGTCCTGGATCAGGCAGCATCCCTTTTCCCCCCCTCTCTTATTTTCCAACAAGTTTGTGCCCATATTTGAACCTAATATCACGGAATTATTAAGGAATAAATTAAATCATGCTTGAAATTCCTTGCCTGCAGCTGCTGTCGGCTCACCTAAACGTTAAACCGGGTATAGCCTACTTTCTGCCGGGGATGACTGTGCTGTTCTGGACGTGAGTTGGTCTAAATCATAAAGTTGACAGGCACTCAGGAGATGTGACTGTTGTTTCCCCCCCTGTTTTCCCATTAATATGACTACTTCTCCGAGATATCTGGCAAACTCCTCCCTCACGTGACCTCCTAAACTTTACTCTTAAAGTGACACTTTAAGCAAGCATATAAACTCTGTCCTGCAGCGGAAAAAACGCCTAATTTCAGATGGGAAATCAGTGCATTATCAGGGAGAGTATTTATAGTTATTAATTAACACTTCACTTGAGCTTATCAGTGGCTAAACCTGTGCCACTGAATATATTAAGCGAACATGTTTAACTGAATGTTGATCTCGGTTTGTTATTGAATTTATTGGTTTATAACTCAATTAGTATGCCTTGATAGTTGTCAACCATCAGAAGGGCTTGTTTAGTGCTCTCACGCCCCCTGGTGGTTGTCTCCATAACAAGCGTTTGGCGAAGGAAGTGCCACCGTGTCCAAAGTGAGCCTACGTTAACTCTCTGTAGACGTCTTGTTTACAGTACCTGTGCCAGGCCTGTAAAGTCCTGTTGTCGACAACGTGCTACGTGTTTTATTGCTTACATTTTTTTCTTTCGTTACAAGGGTCATTGTATGAAACCTCCAATCTGGATCGAGGTAGTAGCAATAGGAAGAAGAAGATAGAGGAATTCTCTAGGTCTTCTCGAGAGAAACTAGTCCAGTCGAAGAACAAAATGTTCTCCAAATTTACGTCCATTCTCCAGCACGCTGTAGAAGCGGTAAGTTTTTAACCGATGTTGATTTTATTTGTTGCCTGGCTTTTGTGTTACGTCTTTCTTTTGTTTTCCAGACACCATATATCACTACGCCAAACAAGGCTATCGTAGCTAATTGTTAAGCTAACCAATTAGCTTCGGCTAACGTTAGCGCTCTGTGTTTTTGTTGTCAGTTTGCTCATTCTGGTTACCTATGAATGTGCCTGAGTATGTGCCATGACAAAGTACTAAGTAGCCTTTTTTGTAATTGCAGCATGTCATCTGTCTGCATATAGCTTGGTAAACTGAGCTTGATAGATGCCGAGTTAGCTTATAATACCATCGAGATGCTAAGCTAACATTGTAGCTAGCTATCCCGTTTCAAACAGCAGGCTCTCGTCTTCAGGAGTGGTGTCAGAATAATTGGGTAACCGTGTTTGATATTGCGCAAACGCCTTAACGTTAATACCAAAGGGAACATGTGTGAGTTGTCCTCCTCAGCAGTATTTAAGAACTCAGTATTAGCATGCTATCACGCCAGGCAGACAACTAGCTAGAAACCAGTAATAACGTGTCTCAGCTCTGTTTTCCAGCTGTTTGAAACCACGCACAATACAGGCAACTCAAAGTGAATAACTCTGACTTCAAATGTGGTCAGACTATCAATCCACTTCTAAATAGCACTTACTGAGTAAACGTCCAAAATCAACTTACAACTCTGGGACATACTGTTATATTTGTTTATGTATTTTAAGTAGATTTCAAATAGTAAAACTCTCATGTTACCTGACAACGAAATCGTTTACGCCATTATAAATGTTTTTGCAAACTGCTGGGCTTGAAATGCGATCACATCACAATCAAGGTGTCTTGTAGCTGCACATGAGAACCATTTAGCACGAGAATATGTTAATGTCTCTGTTTGAAAGTGAGTGATATATGTAGAAATGTAATTATAATCATTAGTCTCTAGATTATCATAAGCTCATCTTTTCAAAATTTCTTTTTCAGCTTGCCCCTTCGCTGCCATTACAGGAAGACTTTGTCTATCACTGGAAGGCCATTACACATTATTACATTGAGACTTCTGGTAAGGACTGTCTGAAACAATAAGTTAGAATCTATATCTTGACATCCACACAGATTCATGTAGTGATTTTTTTTGGGGGGGGGGGTAATCTTGTCACAAGTAGCTTTGTTTGGTTTTGCCTGATGTTCTTATGTTTGATGCTGTCATTTACTGCACCAATCTAATATCGGTGCGCATGTTAGAAGCTCCCCACTCTGTGAAAAGAAGATTAAATGGAAAAACTTTACTGTGCAGTCAAATGTAATATTGGCTGCCATCAAAATGAACTAATACTGTCCACACCCACTGTCCACAATTGATGATCAAACTTTCCTAATTATGTAGCGTGTCAGAAAGATGACTGACATATTTTATAAATGTAACTACAAATGTGTTATGTTGTTACTAGCTGTGCTTCTGTATGTGAACAAAAAATGTGAAAAACAAATGAAGCTGTTGCATGGACTGCTAAAGATTGGTAAGGCATTTTCCCCTCGTGTTTTTAATATTTTTCATATCTTTCTATGAATTTGCTTGTTAGATGACAAAGCGCCAGTTACAGACACCAACATCCCATCCCACCTGGAACAGATGCTGGACATCCTGACCCAGGAGGAAGCCGAAAGGGAGTCTGGAGAGACAGGACCCTGCATGGAGTATCTCTTACACCATAAGATCCTGGAGACTCTCTACACCTTGGGCAAGGCAGATGTAAGGCACTCATGCTTTTGCTGACTACATACAGGAAAGTAAACATACCATAAGGTTTTAGCTGTATCTAATAAGCCCCTTTTACACACACGCTCCTTTAATCTGATCTAAATGTGTCAGCTTTTTTATATTAATCATCGCCATTTGTCTTTTCGTTTCTCAGCATGACACAAGTCTGAGTCCATGCTGTCGTGTAAACAAATAGACACACAGAAGATTATGACTGTGTGTATGTCTCTCAAGTTACTCTGCTCACTGAAAGAGATTGTTGTGGAGAATGCTGTTAGCATTAACATGGGGTGGAGTGGGGGGGGGTTGGTATGAGAAAGCCGATGTAGCCTCCATCTCATTGTATTATGGCTGATTTACACTACCGCACTCAATCTTTGTGGAACCTACTACATACACAAGTGGCTCATGTCATAATGATGGCGCATTATGTATTAGTTACTTTGTATCCCATGTTTTATATGCAGTTGCTGTCGATAGAAACAAATACAATTCTCAGGCTTTTTTTCCTCTTCTAGGTTTAGGTCAGGGTTCTCTTGTTCTTTCCATAGATTTGTCCCTGAAGTTGTTCTGCTTGTTTGTAGAGTCCCTCACATCCATTTCAATAGTTTCAGAAATCTCCCTTCAGTAATTTGCTGACATTTGTGAGTCCTTATATTGACACTATAATTATTTTTGTTATAATGAGTTGATGATTGTAATTCTCTCACTGATAAATTAAAAAACTTCAGCGAGAAAGTAGCAGGAAATGTACAGGTGGAGTTGAAAGTACAGGCCAGTTAAAATAGTTGATGGCTGCGTTAGCACAGCATTTGGCTACATTTCTAGTGAGGTGGAGGTCGGGTTATGATGAAGGGTTTCAAAGGTGTTTGCTGTTACGAAATAGCTGTGGTAAAGATATGCTGCTAAACTATAAATATCCAGTTATTTTGGTTGTTCAATAGTCTGTTTGATTATTGTTCCTAAATATATGATAAGCAGTTTTTTTTCTCTTCACTTAAAAAAAAAAAAAATCTAAGCTTAAGGATTTTTTCACTTTCCAGCTCTAACGATTAGTCCATAAACATTGAAGAGTGCAAAGGACAATTTGAAAGGCTTTAGTTGCTGGAGGTGAACATAAAACTCCCGAAAATTGCAGAGCAAGTTTCATGTCCTTCATTCAGACTGACATGTTGTTGTTGTAAAATACAAATTTACAGTAAATCCTTACTGCCGTGAAGACAGTGTCAGTGACTGGTCAGATTAACAAGAAACAACTGTCACAATATAGACGCCCATTTAAGTAACCTGACTGTCAAAACTAGTGTGCAGCACATAAATAGGCCTGTTCTGTCAGTGTTGTGTCAACGTCTGAATGAAGCTGTGGGAAACAGTCAAGGTTAAAGCTTTCTGTGTCTGGATGTCATTATGCTGTCACTGTCACAGACTGATGGAGCCAGAATTGGTCTGTTTTCTGTGTGTGTAAATAGCAGTATTGTTGAATAACAAGGTTGTGATTTAAATTGCGAGCACTGGGTCTATGGAGGTTGGTGTAGGCTGACACTTTCTGTCACGAGTAGTAACAGTAAATACAAAAACTGTCACTGGCATCATAAAGTTCAATAAATGGTGTTTTCCCACCAGTGTCCTCCTGGAATGAAGCAGCAGGTGCTCACCTTCTACACAAAGCTGCTGGCACATATTCGACAGCCCCTCCTGCCACACATCAACGTCCACAGACCTGTACAGGTGAGAAGTGCTGCAGTCTGGATTTCCTAAAAATATTCTGCTAACTGACACATTATGTAACTTGCTTGGATCTTGTTTTGTGACTGTGACGTGACCCTGTCAGAAACTGATCCGTCTGTGCGGTGAGGTGCTTGCTGCTCCTACAGAAAATGAAGAGATCCAGTTCCTTTGTATAGTCTGTGCCAAACTGAAGCAGGACCCTTATCTCGTCAACTTCTTCTTAGAGGTAGGCTGCTAGGGCACCAGAGATCTGCACAATTGGGGAAATATTTCACAAGCAAATATTTTTATTTTTTAAGCACATCATTCAGAGAGTATGTCTTATCCTTGACGTTGTTTGTTAGAATAAGTCAAAGAGACCTGAGATAAAGAGCCCTGTGGCAACAGAAGGGGGGAAGGAAAACGCCTTGTCTCCAGACACTGGTCAGTCTCTGGCACAGGAACAAGCTGACCACCAAGATGAACCACAGGCTGCAGCTGCTGTCTCCACATCCAGTCCAACAAGTAACAATAACAGCAACAACTACAATCTGGTCACCTCCCTGCTCAACCTCACAAAGAGTCCTGTAAGTGTTCCCTGTATGAAGATGATTTATTTATGTATGTAAAGTCTTTCTCTTTTGAAGCTCTCAGTTTGAAATCATGAGCTGTGTCATATATTTTTCCTGTCCACAGGATGGCAGGATTGTGGTGAAGGCTTGTGAGGGCCTGATGCTGCTGGTCAGTTTACCAGAGCCTGCTGCTGCCAAGTGTTTGACTGAAAACACCGAGCTCTGTGAGCTTCTCACCGACAGGCTGGTCTCCTTTTATAAAGCCCTGCCACAGTCCATGGACCCCTTGGACATTGAGACTGTAGAGTCGGTCAACTGGGGGTAAATTTCTCAGTAAAACTTCATACTAAATAAAGTGACTCATAAATACTTATCTGCAGATCTGATTATTCCTGAAATAGTGTGCTCTGCTGAATGCTATTTTTAGTGGTTTTATTATTTGATTTATTTGAATCAGTCCTTTAATACCTGTATTTTTTCTTCTCCCTCCTTTAGTCTAGATGTATATAACCTGAAGGAGGATGCTGCTGTCTTCACAGGGAAGAGGGCTCTCATCTCCTTCTTGTCCTGGCTTGATTACTGTGATCAGCTCATCAAGGAAGCACAGAAGGTTCTTACCCAGTGCTGACTCACTGTATTTTGATGACTCATATCATGAACAGACAGAATAAAAGAGTCTTTCCAAGGAAGTTTTTTTTTTTTTTTTTTTTAATAAATTAAATACACAAAAGGCTGAACAACATTTTTTTGTCTTGTCTTCACTGTCTTGCAGTCAGCAGCTGCAGTGATGGCAAAAGCAGTGAGAGAAAGATTCTTTGTTTCTGTGATGGAACCACAGCTTATGCAGACGTGAGGCCCTCTTTGAAACATCAATCATCATGTTTGTGGTCCTGTCAGTGTGCTACAGGCGTTGTCATGACTGCTGCTGTGGGTTTGTGCATTCATGTAGGTCTGAGGTTGGCATCCTGACCTCGACAGCTCTGCTGAACAGAATCATAAGGCAGGTGACATCGGAGGCTCTGCTGCAGGAGATGGTTTACTTCCTGCTGGGAGAGGAGAGAGAACCCGAGACTTCAGCTACAATCGCTCAGAATCCACTTAGACACAGACTCATCGAGCACTGTGATCACCTGTCAGATGAGGTTATTATACTGCATGCATCTTTACCACTATTTATTTCTGCAAACCCAACTCATTCAGGCCTTAATATTACACTTTTTTTATACTGAATTGTAGCTAATATCTTTAAAAAGCATAAATGGCCATCTGCCTTTCAAGGACTCTGAGTTCCAGTGAAACATATGATTAACCCAAAGCCCATGAATTTTAATTAGTATTTGTAAGAGCCATTGTAGTCTTTTTCATCAAACAAAAGGCAGCTGAATCATCTGTTTGATTCTTCAGCAGTCGCTGCCTACTTTTCTGTTAGTGAGAAAACACTTAACTTTAGTTAACTTAACTAAACTAGCTTAACTGCTTTTGCACTCTTTGCACTTATTGAATGAGAAGAGCCTTACTCCTTTCTTTGTCCCACCTCAGATCAGCATCATGACCCTGCGGCTATTTGAGCAGTTAATCCAGAAGCCCAACCAGCACATCCTCCACAACTTGGTGCTGCGCAGCCTGGAGGAGAGGAATTACCTGGAGAATAAACCACAGGAAGAGCGGGAGCCGCTCGAAAATGGCCAGCCTCATGATGCTGTGTAAGGACCCCCCTATTGACCTTTAACCTCCCCTGAGCTGCTGGAAGTTGAAGATCCTCTGCACAAATGCAAAAATTTCGAAATAAAACCAATGCATGAAGTAGCTGTGTTTTCGAGATATCTTATTACTTCTCATGCATAATTAGTGTGTGTTTTAATTGGTCAAATTCCTCTGAGCCTTGATTATGTAGGCTCACAAAAATGCAACTCAGCTAATTATTTGCATAAATCAAGGTTGTGCGAGACTGAAACATAATGAGAAATAATTTGCATGTTTCTTCTTGTGCACAGTAATGAAAATCTCAATTAAGACGAACTCTCATGAGAGCTTCTTTCACTTGGTAATTGATTGTTTTTCATTCAGTAGCATTCAGTTGCTTGATGCATTAGTGTTATAATATATTTTCTCAAATAATCAATTTGAAGCCTTGAAGGACTTCAGTCTCACTGACAAATTATACAAAGCTCCAAGCTGCCACAGACACACAAAGGGCCATAAAATACTGTGATGCAAATGCACAGGGATCTGAGGCAAATCACTTTATGAATAAATGTTTTCTCGACAGAGATCTTGAGGAGGATCCACTGTTTGGTGATGACCTTTCTCCAGAGAGGAAGCTGTCTGGGTCTGACTGGCTCAGCACTTCTCCACCACAAAGTCCTGACCATTCAAAGTCTGAGGGGAAAACAGAAGTCCACAAGATCGTGAACAGGTGCGCAGTTTGTTCATGGTGATGCACCGTGCATCGCTCAGCTCAGCTCAGTTCTCACTGTTAAACTCTGTCACCTGCAGTTTCCTGTGTCTGGTCCCCGATGAGGCCAAGTCATCATATCACGTTGAAGGCACAGGATACGACACCTACCTCAGAGATGCACACAGACAGGTGAGAGTGCTGTAGGTTACTGTAAAGCTTGTGACACACTGGACAACAAATAGAGAAAAATCTGTCACAGTTCTCTCTGGGACTGTTTTGATCCCCTGACAGTGCTGCAGCAGCTCATTCTGTATTGCTGCTCATTATTTTTCTTCATTGTTATTCTCAGTTCAGGGACTATTGTGGCATCTGCCAGCGGTGGGATTGGAGGGGAAATCCAAAGCCTTTTGAGAAGTGTAACTTGGACATCCCGTTCTTTGAGGGCCACTTCCTTAAAGTTCTCTTCGACAGGATGGGTCGCATCCTAGATCAAGTGAGTGTAATCTGTACTGCAGTATTTTCATAATTCAGATCAAGTGCTTGCTGTAGTGTTGATATATGCATTAATTCCTTCTTACTCCTCCGTTCCAGTAAAGCAAGAGAAGGTTAAAAAAAAAAAAAAAGTTCAACTTTAGTTCTAATTAAATAAGTAGTGTAAAGCTGTCGAGTGAGATTCACACAAATTAAAATGAAACTAGTAGATTATTTAAACTGATTTAATGTTCCCACACTTCCAACAGTTATTAGATTTGCTGCAGTCAGAAAAAAATGAAACACTGCTGCTTGCAGTTTACTGTGAGTGATGCCTCTCATGTTGGGCTTACAGAGATTACAGAGATTTTCTATTTTGTTTGCTTAATAATGACCACTGAAAGCCAGAACTTTACGGTCATTGGCTACGTTCACACTGCAGGTCTTAATGCTCAATTCCGATTTTTTGATCAAATCCAATTTTTTTGTCTGCGTGTTCACACTACAAATAAAATGCGACAGCAAACGCGCTCTAGTGTGAACGCTCAAAGCGACCCGCATGCGCAAAAGAAGACTTCACACACAACGCGCTCTGTTTAGACCCAGAGCAAACAGTATTGTTTGACTGATGGCCCTTAATATAAAGACTTCGGACTTTACGTTTCCCAATTTTTGCTTTAAGTTATTTTGTTATTTACATAATAATGTAAATAACCTACCGTATTTCCCGGACTACAAAGCGCACCTGAATATTAGCCGCACAAGCTAAAATCAGGGGAAAATCCTGTTTTGTACATACATTAGCCGCACCTGACTAAAAGCCACAGGTGTTTCAATGTTGACTTATCATATGTAAGAGAATATGCACAAAGGGAATTGTCAGGAAAGAGATGGCTGTTTGGAGACACACCCCTTTTATTAATATTTTGAAAAACAAGTTATCGGTACATATTTGCATAACTTTTTAGGTATATGTACAAGTAGCGGTAATTACAAGTACGAAACATGTACTGTCCTTCATAAATGAGTAACAAATGTAGTACATAACAATAACCTACAGCACACCAGAAAAATAGATTCGGACTACCTTTTAGGCTCAAGAAAAGTCAGTCATTCACCACCATCTTTCTCTTCTTCCTGCGCACTAAAACCACCAAAGTCCTCTTCTCCAGTGTCGGATACAAACAGGCTCAGGGTGGCTTCGTCATCCACTCTCAGCTTCTCTCCTTCGTTGTCACTTTCAAAACCAAACAAATCCTCGTTGTCAGTGTCAGAGTCGAACACCCTCAGAAGGGCCGTGGTGTCCTCCTCTCCATCATGCAGCAGTCCAGCCCTTCGAAATCCGTTGGTGATCGTGGATGTTTTCACACTTTTCCACGCTGTCAGATTCCACCGGTGGAGTTGAGCATGACTTGCTTTTCGCAAGTTTATTGCCGCTCGTCATCCACGCCTCCGGCTGAACGTGTAGCGCTACTTTGAAGTTTGTTTTTCGCGCTACTTGTACGGCACTATGTTGCCTGGCGGATGGACATGTGACCAACATACCACTCTTGAACCCCGATACTGTGTGTCTGATCACATGCCCTTCCGCCAGGCAACGTAGTGCCGTACAACAGCGGAACAAACAAAACAAATCGTCTTACGATATCACAAAAATCATGGACAATCCATAGAAAAGCCGCACCTGACTAAAAGCCGCAGGGTTCAAAGCTTGTGCAAAAAGTAGCGGCTTATAGCCCGACAATTACGGTAATAATGATCCTTATTGCTGTTTTAGAGAGGAGCGGTGCTTCAAAGGATAGTTGCAGATTTCTGTCAGAATCTGCAGATTATGCAGTACAAATAAAATGTTCACGTTTCTCCAGCGTTGTCTTCCCAACAGTTTCACTGACATCTACACGGGATGGCCAGGAAGCGTTCGCGATGTCTTATCGGGCGCTTCTCCGGCGCTGATAATTGGCGTCTGTCTTGTGTCGGTGACGTAAAAGACGGATTTAATGCGACATGACCGTTCAAACAGCAGTCGCTTTCTAAAACATTGGATATGTATCGGATTCAGTACCACATACGAAAGTGACCCAGATCGGATTTGAAAATATCGGATTTGCGCCGTTCACACTGTCACACCATGATCGGATATGGGTCGCATAGGGTCAGAAAAATCGGATTTGATGCGCTTTCGCCTGCAGTGTGAACGTAGCCATTGTGAAGATGACTAATAAAGATTCAAAGGAAATATTCACTCTTTGGAACATGGGTTTGTTTCAAATCAACACGGCCCTTCTGCTCACCAGTGTCCAATTTACATAAAACTTTTAATAATATGAAATTGTAGCTTCACTTTAAATACTTTTCATGATATGTATTTTTGTTTATTTTCAAAAATGGTCTGTCGACCCACTTTGAGAAAAAATATTAAAGATAAAATCATGACAATTTCCTTGCCCTTTCTTACCATCAGAATTAATCAGAATCTGTAATCTGGCACAGATACATTAAAAAGATGTCAGATAATTGACTAGTAAAAATATGAAACAAAATCTTATATTTGAGTACACACCGATAAAAAAACTTCACAGTGCAAAAGACAACTAGTGAAAAATTCTCTGTGATATATAGTTGAATTTCACACTGTAAAATAAAGCGTGCACTTGACTTTCAACAGCAAATTCTGAGTTATAAAAATGAATAAAACGTGATTTTCATGCTGGGTTGAGCGAATATAACAAGCTGTACCACAGAAACAACAATAAAATAAATTCACATATCAAATACTTTTCAAGATTTAAAAGTTTACAGCATGTCGTATATATGTTCGGACCTAAAACTGTGACATTGTTGTTGCGAATCGGAGATGCTCAAGCAGAACATGAATGAACAGAATGACCCAAGTAGAGTTTAGATCGTATTTAGGAAATCAAAACTAAAAGCTGTCAGTCAGTCGGTTACGTAAATAAACTCACTTTGTGTTGTTTTCATGTTGTTACTTATTGTGAAGGAAAATTTTCAAAACTCTTGATCAGATCATTTTTATTTATTTCAATCTTCTTGCCTCTCTGTCCTCCAGCCCTATGATGTCAACCTGCAGGTGACTGCTGTGCTGTCCAAACTGTCTTTGTTGCCACACCCTCACTTGAATGAATACCTGCTGGACCCCTATATCAACCTGGCCCCTGGATGCAGGTCTCTGTTCTCTGTCATCGTCAGGGTAAGGTGCCCATCTTGATTGTGCTACAGCTGCAACTTGCAATCTTGTTGCCTTTTAAAATAGTTGACCAGGATGTGACTGCTCGAGTCATTTGTTGTCTTCAAAGGAATTTTGATGCACAAGACGGCGATTAGATGGACTCGGTCTGCTGTCACTTTGGGAATTAATGGGATTGAGTCGGGAATTACATGCAATCTGTTTGTGAAAATACGATGATTAACTGTGATTAATCTGTGAAAATATTTCTCAAATATTGACATAGTTGCTGCAAAATCACAAAGATGTTTGGCAAAATTGCTTTTATAAACATAACCAGTTGGAAACCAGTTCAGTCGAGTCCCCTATTGCAAGGATACATGTCTCAGATGAGAGGATTGTTGGCAACATGTTGTCAGTCTGTCTGGGAGTGACTGGACTCAGCTCGAGTCAGATTGTTTGGAGTCAGTTTGCCTCCCAGTAGTTGCCCTGTACAAAAAAAGTGGTCACTGCAGCTGCTTGGAGTTGGACCCCAAATGCAAAACGATTTCAGTGCAACCCCTGGGCAACTAGCAATGTTTCTGGTTGCAAGGAGGTAGCTGTCCTCTTTTCATTCTAGTGTGACTGATCCATTAGAGTGTAATTATCTTATCCATCATTGATAAGAGACACTTCGTTGCCCAGAGCTCAAAGCCCAACTTTAATTTGTGTGCTGGGAGATTTATTACTTTTCTTGATTGATTAGTGCTGCTGCGTGCCATTTTGAATCTGGCTTCATGGTAATCTTGCTCACCGTGCTTCTTACCGGCTACAACACCAACTCGTTTTATTGTGGGAATCAGTTCAAATCCATGAAATCTGAAGTGGAACACAATGTAAAAGTAGTTTTAGATAGTAGTAGATGTGATTCACTGCTGTTGCTCAAATTAGCTGCTGTGTTTTTGTAATTGCTCTGCATTCGTGTGTGTGTGTGTGTGTGTGTGTGTTAGGTGGTTGGAGATCTCATGTTGAGGATTCACCGTATCCCAGACTTCACACCCAAACTTTTGCTTGTGAGGAAGAGATTATTAGGCATGGAGCCAGAGGGCATCACGTATGTACTTCCACATGATTCTGGGTCGTATGTTCTGAGGTGACTTTCAGGGGATATTCTCACCTTTCTGTTTGCCCTCCCTTTAGTATCGACCACATGACCTTGCTGGAGGGGGTGATTGTGCTGGAGGAGTTCTGCAAAGAGTTGGCAGCCATCGCCTTCGTCAAATACCACGCAGCTGCCTCGTCCTCGCCGTAATCGTCCTGCTGTTCGTCCATCTGCCTCGACCGGGCAGACAGGTCAGGATGGAACTGGGCTATTGGAGGTGCCGTTGTACCGGTGGCACAGGGTCGGCAAAATATTACCACTAACTGTTCATCTCTGTCAGACTGTTAAAGCCCACACCGACGGGTGTCATCACTCCCCTTCCTCTGACCTCTCGGGCTTCACTATAAAATTGTCTCAGTCTTGTTTTTGAGCACAGACAGACACTGTCCAGCCAGCAGAGGAATAAGAGGAGGAGAGAGGTTGGGGTGCAGAGAAATGTTCACTGGACTCTTTTGAGCCTCTGCAATTTTTCTCACAGCCCCATCCTTCCATCTTTGTTTTTCACCAGCCAAAAGATGACAGCCCTGTAATTTACTACATCAAGGACGAAAGATGTTTGTGTATTTATTTTCTGTCCCATTACCACCCATCTGTAAATGTCATTGCCTTAGTGTGGACTCACACCTTTCAGTTAAAGAAAACTGTTTCCTTTTGAAACATTTTTTTTAATCTTTACCCCTCACATCGTTGTCTGTTTGAAGACAAGCAGAATCATCATGTGCGTATATGTACCTGTAGTTACATCTAAAGAGCTGTAGTGTTTGAAGATGCTGCGCTCGTGTTTTAAATGCCAAGTCATCATATTTATTTGTCTGCTTTCAGGTTGCCTTTTTTTAACTAATGTAAACAGTCTGTGTAATGACTGACTGAGAGGATCCTCTTTAGTGTTCATTTTCTTTCCTGTTTGTAAGTGCTTCGCTCTGAAAGCTCATCTGTAATCACCGTCATCCAAAGATATCACCATCCGTCGCTTTTTGTTAAATGAAAATGGTGAATTTGCAAATTCTGCCAATTTGCACATGGACCTTCATTGCACTTGTTACATTATAAGTTCATTGGTTTGTCGAGACGTCTTTGTGCAGACTGCGTATCCAGTGTTGGAATTTTCATACACCAGTGTTTGATATATTTTAAGACATGCTTGTTTTATTTGTGTTTGCACGCTTTCTCTATAATTATCGATTAATTTATTTGATCCATTCAAGGGAAAACGTGGCGAAACCAACCCTATTGATTTTATTTATCAGTCGTAAATAGGACTTGGGGCATGCAACACAATGTTTTTCTTCCTTTTGTTGGCTTATTACATTTAAAACTTTATTTTGGGTTGTTTGCATCTACAAGTTGTAAACAGTTGAACCACATTTGGATTTCAACTTTTCCTTTTTTTTGTCCAATGATTCCCAAGAACCACGGTAAATTAGATTGGAGGAAACCCTTTAAAAGGAGTCCAGTTTTCAGTTAGGAAACTGTTGGAGTAGTTGTAGGAGCTCTGAGCTCCTTCAAAGGTTATCATGACTTCCTACAATGTGTTGCGTTTACTTGCAGTGTTACTTTTATATCCAAATCTTGAATGGCAAGGAAATGTACTCGGTGCTGTGTATTGTTGGGGCGGATTATGTGCTCGTATGTTGTGCGGATCTCTCGGGACGTGAAATTAAGCGTCTCGGCTCACAGATCAATTATGAATTACAAAAAGGATTTGAATTAGTCTGTATCAATATGCTACTTAATGTAACTTTTGTTGCTTGTGTGTTCCCAGTGTGAATGTTTCCGTTCTATGGGATGGTCTTTGAGCACTGAGTTTGATTTAGTTGCGTAACTTTGCTGTGGAGAATCATTCATTGAAGCCATGACTCGCTGGTCTTGTTTTTGCACCCATTTCCTCCTGGCCCCACCTTGAAACCATCACTTAAGCTACATTATGCAATTGCTTGCAATGAATCAAATTTGCACATCGTCTTCATCAATGTTTTTAATATATATTTACACATCAAAAAGCTTTTTTTCTCTTTCTTTTAAATATTTTGTTGCGTGAACCAAAAAAAGAAAAGTCGAGGATGTCAGGAGAGTAACATTTCTATTTTAATTTTAAACTTTTGTTTTTGAACCTGTCAATTGTTCACACTTTTTTTTAAATCAACCATGTTTCCAACCTTTTTTGTATAGTTGTATATTGTAAGTGTACAATAGCAATAGATATACTAGCTGGTGTAAATGCATGCTTCTACATTATTTTTTAAAGGCAGTCCAGCCATCTGTGACGATTTCTCTGCTGTCAGCACTTTGGTCTTTGGAAATAAGACGCCTTACTTCACACTGTGGATTTCTGAGGGCTCCTGGAATCAGTGTGGAAGGGGGTTTCTGCTTCTTTGCAGTCTGTTGTAATCTTACTATGCTTCTCTTATGTTATGTGGGCTTGTTTTGGTTTGTGAAGATATACAGGACTCTGTGTAGTCAAAACTCTGATGCCAGTTAATTTCATGTCTTGTCATCTTAGACCAATCACTGTATCATGTTGATCACTGCTCATCTCTTAAATAGGAAGAGTGTTCTACTTCCGTCTCATTGGGGTTTCATTCTGTGATTGTGCGATGGCTAATTTAAACAGGAAAAGGTGCACGCTCGCGCCTCCCAATGCTTCAGAATACCGAGAAGCAATCACTGCAGTATTGTCAGAGGCATCGGTTCATTTATTCCTCATCAGCTGTCTTCATCACCGCTCTTATACACACAAAAGGTTTCATTCAGGACAATATGGTTTTGACATTCTCCGTCCCAATTAAAAAAAAAAAACTAAGTTCCTCAGCAGGAGATGTGGTCATTCTTTGAACAGTTCGTTGTGTTTCATCTTGTTTTATTACAAAAGTTCTGTACAATGAAACAAAAACACACAAAATAACCATTTTCTTTCAAACCACAAATTCTATCCCTTTCAAAGTAAGATTTCCAATGTGAGAACTGAATGCCCGCAACATGTAATTTTCCTATGCAAACAGCCCTGTAGGACGACATGAATAGAGCAGAGAAACCATCGGGTGTGAAAATGACCTCGCTTGCCAGCGAATAGCTGAACAGAAGTGGGCATGGGAACTTTAGCCTCTGTCAAATTCTCTTTGGCTTCAAGCCTGCCATGCTCAGTCGTCCGACTAATTCTGCAGAAATGAGTGAAAAATCTCACTCTCGGGGCACAGCAATGGATTGTATGACAGGTCCAAAGTCATGTGAGGTTGGAAATAAGTAAAGCTCCCTTTTTGCTGTGCATTGACTTTTTTTTTTTTTTTTTTTTTAAATCAGCCATGGAAGAGGAGAGGCACTATGGTGCAGAAAGAAGGCTCTCAGTCTAATGACTCTCATTCTTAATGATTGTTGAGGTACATACTGAGATTGCAGTCAAACAGGGTCTTACACTTCTAGCTGAAGGGAGTATAACATAAAGCACCTGAAGTCACTTTGCCAAATTAAGAGATCCTCATTCTTAGAAAAATAATTCTAGTCATCACTTGAGCAACAGTGCTGTGATTGTGTGCTGAAGAGCAATGCAACGTCTGTACAGTGAGATTACCTGCTCTTGTTAAAACCAGACTTTGGTGCCCGGTGCCTTGATGCAGCTTTATTAGCATCATTACAGTTAACAGATGCTAACCGGCACTCTGCTTTGACGAGTCAGTCTTTCAAATATGGTGGCATTACAAAAATAAGTGAACAATCTCTATCTAATGTCACTTAAATATTCCTTTATGTCTCTAGGCGTGAACACAAAATGTAAAAATAATTAAAAAAAATACAGATTTGTGACAAAGGAAACTTGTTTCCACTGGATTGTCATAGTTTAAATAACTTCTGCACTGGAAGTGCCAGGTTCGGCTTCATTTGGAAACCTCACATGTGAAACTGATGTAATACCAAATGGAAAATTTCCCAGCCCCACCCTCCCTCAAAAAAAAAAAGGATGTGGAGAGTAAATGAAAATGATGATGTACTTTGTGACCCAGCTACCCGGAGTCTGAAGGACAGTCCTACAAATATCACAAAAGGAAAAAAAAAAAAAAACGTCCAAAAAACATCCAGCTTTCTTTCTCCATCTTGTAGTGAAAACTCCCAACAGCGTGACAGTATATACCAGCAAATGATGGTACATTAAATTAATTTACACTGACATGTAAATAATTCTTTTTCTTTATCCAAATCAATTTCATGTACATACAAAAACCACTACGTTAAAAAAACAAAACAAAAAACAAAACAACTACATGCCGCTGCACAAAATTAACCAGGATAAAAATACAAATCATCAATTAAAAAAAAAAAAAAAAAAAAAAATATGTACATTTCCAAATCGATTTTATTTTTTAAGTCGATAAGCATCTCCCCGCCCATTTACAAACCTCAGATATGTGCGCACACACTGACACATGCTTGTGCACAAACTGCTCACACTGGAACATTCAGACAAACAAATGTCTCTTTGGCTGGTGTGAAGCTGTGGCACTTTGCTCTGTGTGTGTGTGTGTGTGTGTGTGTGTGTGTGTGTGTGTGTGTGTGTGTGTGTGTGTGTACACATGTAATTACATAATGTCAAAATAAAGAAAAAACCACACACACACGCGCAAAAATAACACCATCAAACGGCATAGAAAATAGGTTCCGATGATGGATTTAGCGCTATATCTCCTATGCATCATATATATATATATATATATTATATATATTCCAAAACATACTGTGTAAGGGCCTGCCACACATAGGCCCTTGATTGTGTGTGTGTGTGTGTGTGTGTGTGTGTGTGTGTGTGTGTGTGTGTGTGTGTGTGTGTGTGTGTGTGTGTATATATATATATATATATATATGTGTGTGTGTATGTATTATAAAGTCACATTCAGAAGTATGATGTGAACCCACAAAGGAAGGCATCAATAAATAGAGATGTCAGTCAGTGTGTGTGTCTCTGTGTGTGTGTCCCTGGGTCTGCAGTGTTAAACAGCTCCAGCCGTCTGTCAGTCACTCTTTGAGTTCTGTGCTGTTCACCACCTGGAGCTCCGTCAGGTTACTGCTGCTGCCGCTCGACTGCTGGCCAATCACCATCTGGAAGGCAACAGAGCGATGTCAGGAGACACTACATCAGACAGCCAGTCGCACGTCATCACATCACACAGCGCGCAGCGCAGATGGAGATCCCGCTAAAGTGCATGCCATTTATCACAGAGTGATGCTGCAACAGATGCTGATGTTTTCTCTGTTATGTGTGTAGGCTGCGGTCTTATCTATTAGGAGACGTTAGATCCAATTAAAGGACTATTTCACCTATTCCAGTTCAGTGGGGGGATTTTCCCATCTGCATATAGTATAAAATACAGATTAATTTGATATAAAATGACATCAATAAACTCCTAAATATTCAAGTTCTGGTTTCCATGCACTGACAAGGTGGTTTTGAGTCTATAGCATGTGTAGAAAACAAGTAAGACACTATGCCAGCTTTCATTCAAAAAACAAGGGCCACAAGGCTCTATCGAGCCTGTGGCCTCCTGAGTGCCAGTGCTCTGTTAGGATGCATTAGTGCGGTCACATGGCATGCTGGTTGCGTAGGGAATTTGAGAGTTTCACTTGTAAAATGCAGATCTTGCCGTACTGGGTGTAGCTGCACTGCTGAGACAGGGATCTGCACCGTGCCTGGAGGTGCTGTGAGGAACACCTGAGGGACACCACCTATGTGAAGAAAGAAAGAAAAAAAAAAAAAAAGGAAAAGACACATTGATTAGAATTTATTGATTACACTTTTTTAATTACAATGCAATCCACATGAGCCACTCAGGAAGCTGTGTGTGCTCGGAGCCTCACCTGTGTCTTGGGCTTGTGCGTGGGACACCTGCATTGCCGAGGTCCCCTGGGAGAAGGCGTTGAGCACAGCCAACCCGCCGTCTGCCAGCGTGGGCGTGGAGGCGTACATCACTGTGTGCGGGCTGGGGTACATCATGTGACCTGCCACAGACGTTGGCACTGATGAAGTGACAATGGTTGCTGGGAGACTTACTGTGGCTGCAAGAAGAGCCAGAAAGGGAGGGAAGCGTCATTCAATGGGTTAAGTGGTGTTTACGCACACTGGCCAGCAGATGGCACTTCATATCTATCCAAATTCAACTGCTAACTCCTACTCATGCAATGTAGAGTGGCAATATTACTCCGTCCTCTGGGAATCAACTCATCCAAACAAGAGGAGAGCAAAAACAAACAGTGCACACAGTAAGAACACAACATATTATGACCTTAAAGGATTTTCTTACTAAAAATTAACAATCAAAAACTCACAAAGGGATCCCATTTCCACTCGCCATCATGATGGGAATAATTATGTACACTGTAGTTTTAATGTTGTGGGACCAGTGTGCAGTTTTTGTTAAACTTTGGTTCACTAAGAAAATCTACAAACCCTGTTTGGAACACGTAAATCTGCCTGAAAGACACAAGTGTCTGTGTGGTTGGCCTACCAGTGGAGTTTGTAGAGGTGTGGGAGATCTCAGGGCTGCTGTCACTGTTGGAGGTGGGCTGGGTGTTAGGATGGACCTGGATAGCTTGGAGCTGCTGGGGTACCCCTGGGCCTGGAGAGACACAGCGGGCAAAAAGCTACTACGGTAAGTCATCAAACACCTCGCCCAGGCCCAGAAGGGCTGCAGTAGTGTGTTAGGGATGAGGGGTGCAGCAGTGAGGACAGCGAATGGTAGACGAGGTAGAAGTCATGCAAGCAGCATCTGCAAGCATTAGGTGCATGATTATAGAGCAGAAAAGGGAGTGTTAGCAGTGCTAGCAGCAGAAGGTTTATGAAGACATGATTAGCACAGGACACGCACAGTCGTGGCAGCATGCAGAGCATGTCACCTGTGAGGGAGACAGCAGCAGGGAAGCGGAAGACAGCCTGCTGTCCCTGCTGTGGCTGTGGGGTGACGGCCAGGGCCTGACCATGCTGCCCCTGGAGGGCCAAGGAGTGCTGTTGCAACTGACTCAGAGGAATGGTGGGGGTACCAGGAGGGAGAGGAGTGCCTGCTGCAGGGGTGCGCACACACACACACACACACACACACACACACACACACTCTAAGGTTAAGTCTAAATATGAAAGGATAATGCAGTTTGAGAAAGAGCTAATACGTTCATTTCGCATGGAGTTCACTGTCACTGTTAGTTGTTTACAACCTTCAGTTGCTCAACGTTTTGGCAGCACTTTAGGCTGGAAACACACTTTCTCTTTTTTTAACATTTACCAGGGCTTTAATCGATATGTTTTTTCAACGTTTAGAACACCGGCCTGATAACGTGACGGCAACCAAACAAACAGAATGAATGATTTTCTGTGAGTGAGTCTCATTTGCAAAGCGTGTTTTGTGAGTCTTTTAAACTGGATTTTTTAAATGTAGTTATTTCCTTGGACAATGCTTGATGCTCTTATGTTGGCGTGATAGCCTGACACCGATGGCATGGTGTGAATTGTGCCACCAGCGTGCACATAAGTGCACAAAACTTCTACACATTCCTACAAGGTCAAAATTCCACAGTGTGCTTTGGGTTAGCAAGTGACGCTTTTATAAAAGGTCACCGACTGAAAATAACGCAGAAGTTGAAATTTCAAAGATAGCCACGTGAGTAAACGACAAATCAGAGGTCACCTAGTTGTGTGGCGTTTACTTTCAGCACTCAAAGGTGTGTGTTCAAAAAGCTGTAAAACCTGAATCTGCAGGCGTGTGATAGGTCATGTGACGTAAACACTAACTAGGTGAAACTGTCCTTTTGTAAATCCTAAATCATCCACCTGCTGCACAACTTGTTCTCATCTTCCTCCATCCAAGTGAACTAATGGCAGCCATTTCATTTCTAGAACGTGACTCTGGAGCTACACCCTCACGTTTGGTCATATGCTCCACAGACAGTTGCTGGAGTAGGGTGGGGGCAGGCCCCTTCAAGCTGTCAGCTGAGGAGGCTTTAGTGTGGGAGGGTGTGTTGTTCCACCTGGCGCTGCTGCTATGTGCCAGACAGGTGGTGAGGAGGAGAGAGGGCGCGAGTGAGCGAGCGAGAGAGAAAGCAACAGAGGGTGCGGTGTGGGGGGGAGAGAGCGAGAGAGAGGGAGAGAGCGAGAGAGAGCGTAAAGGTTGCAGAGTAAGATGGTGAAAGAAGAAAAAAAAAACACATTTTTTTAAAAAGGCGGGAGGACAGAGGCACTGCCTGGCTGTCCTTCACACGTCAGTCAAGATAACAAATAGTCCCCATTAGGCCATCGTGTGTCTGCGCCGTCAGACGCTGTGGCGGAGCACAGACAGCAAAATCTCGTGAGTGACATTACTGTCAGTGCTAAGATAATACAACTCTGACGAGCGCTGGGCATGTTTGGCTTCACAGCTGTAGCGACACTACTGTGACAGAAGACAACATGGCAAAGACTGCCCCCACTGTCTAACAATCCTCAGAACTGTGAACAGAGCAAATAAATATTCCAAAGCATCCTATACAGAAGGAATCATTTTAAATATATTTTATTTAATTTTTAATATTTGTAATGCCTTGAGGGGCAACTGTGATCCTCTTGGAAGTGCCCCTATAGACCCGTATCTGAAAAGGGGAAGCGTAAGGAACAATTAAGGGAGAAATCATTTAGACACTCTGGAGGGGACCTCAGATCGGAGCCTGCAGCCCTAAAGTCCTCACCGACTTCCCTTGGGTTTTAAAGCGTCTGCCCTAAATGAAGGGTCACGTCTCGGTCGAGACCACTCTGTCTCCACAAAGTCTGCCTCACATCCTCATATATAATGTCAGCGCAAGCCACCGATCCTTCATTGAATATTCATGACTAATTATGGCCCTTGTTCATCAGCCCTCGCTGCCAGGTCTATTGTGTCCCTCTCACCTAATTATTCCTGTCCCCAAGTGACAATCAAAGGCAGGGCCACTCGCCAACAGACGTGGCTCCCCTGAATACTGGGGGCTTTGTAAAAACCCGAGTGTTGGCTATGAAGAGCTGTTGTGTGATGTAAACAGCCCAGAGAGAGAGAGAAGGGGGGGCACGAGCACTCTGAGATGACAGCTGAGGTCACGCCGCAGTGCCATTTTCATTCTAATCAGCTAATAAGCTAGACAGCACGATGACATTAACAAAACATGAAGGCCAGCAGGAGTGTCTCTTCCAAAGGATGAGGTCAAAACAAACAAATCATTAGGAGTATAAAAACTGAGCTGTGGATGATGAGGACGAGAAGCCCGGGTGGGTGTTTGCTCTCCAACGTACCGGGCATGAACGTGAAGCCACCGGGCAGCTGCATGACCCCCGTGGAGGCGCTGGCAGTCTTGAGGACGGTCCCGTTGGCACTGATGTTGCTGTTGGCCGAGACGGGGGCCAGGTAGTTGGTGATGGGAAACGAAGATCCGCTGCTCACCTGCATGGTGGTGGAGGTGGTGGGTACTGTGGACTGGGCGCTGCTGGCCGAGCCTGGCAGGGTCGCTACTGTGAACGTCGGCTTCAGGGTGTCCTGTGGGAAGAAACCAAAGGGTTTAGTTCGGCGTTCCCCGGCTCGTGTCAAAATTCTGAAAACATGTTCCGAACTGGAAATTTAGGACTTAATAAAGCCTCGAATTAAAAACTTCAGCTTAAATGAGTAACTGTTCAAGGTGGCGTTTTTGAGGCTAGCATTTCCAGCTCCAGAAACGCCAACAACTGCACACCTAAAACAACACAATTAATGGGGCTTTTCCTCCACGGGCAGCTGAGCACGAGGACGCTTGAAGGGAGAAGCCTTTAATTCTCGGAGCATTTCAGGGACCAATGGATGGCTGACATAAACCAAAGCAGGTTTTAACAATCACAGGGCAAATGGCATAAACAAGCTAAAGAAACAGCCTGGGACTCTTCTAATTGCATCCATATGTAAAACAGTAAGCAGCACAGGGAAGCATTTCTCTGCACGACGACACCGAGCCTTGCAAAGAGCAGCGAGATGGATTCTCAAGTCAGCTCCGAACGCAGGGATTTTATTATGGATGGCAACTTCAGACTAATTGGAAAAACATTTGAAACCCCATTAAAATGCAACTCCATAACCCCCGAGAGAGGAAAAAAAAAACAAAAACCTATTAAAATCATAACAGTGAGAGCGAGGAACATGACTGTGCATCCTCTTTTGTGCAACACCTGACTACTCGGCATCAGCCATTTATCATCTGCAGCCGTTTCTCCTGCAATTAACATCCAGCCCTACCTGATCTGCCTCCGCTTTTTAATTTTGTTGAGTTTCTATGACAACTAACTGACCGCGTAACACGACGGCTTTGCAAAAATAAAATAATACCTTTTTGAAAAAGGCACAGAAATAAGGCAGATGAGGCAAACTTGAGATGAAAGGAGGTGAGATGTAGCATCGCACCAAAGAGCTAATGCGAACATCCATTGAACCGCCGAGCAGGATGTGTTGGCGAGTGGGCTGCATGATAAGAGCAGAGTAGGCGTTAGGCCGAGACTATAAAGTACATCGAAACCCACCGTGCCCGTTTCTACACACTCGCACAAGCTCTTATTCACATGATACTAATGATCTCTAATAGCACAATGGGAGTAAGCCTACACATTAGAAGGCATTTAATAGTTGGCACGTCTATGTGGGTTCAGTGTTCTTTGAGGGCTTGAGTCCAGGTGATTGGATTCAATCAAAGAGAGCTGCATCCACATCCAACAGGGATCCTCGGACTCTTAACATTTCCACAGAGGATTTAAAAATAAAAATAAAAAAGGATTTTTAATTTCAAAAGCTAACCCTGATGTGGCCAACATCAGCTCCCTTTAGTCTGGTTAGAAGCAGTCATCATATATCACCCCGTCTGCTTTTTTCAGCTGCATACACAATGAAATATTACATGGATATAATACAATTACCATTAACTTGCTGCACTATTTGTCAGCTGCCTATGAACTCTGGAACTTGCCCCCTTCCCCCCCCCAATGTCATTTATACTGTCAGCAGTTTGAGGCCAGCCAACTTCCTGGTGATAAACGATTAAAATATTTGATGTTACAAGCTGGAAAAAAAAAAAAAAAAAATAATTCCACCTCACGTTAGAGCATATTTAGGTGATCGGTTATGTGGCTGGATCCTTCAAAGATGCAGAGTGAGTGAATAATAAATGTATAATGTCTGGAAAACACATCTGCCTGCAACATCACACCGGCTTACTATGAGGAAGCAAGTGAAGCAAGCGTACTGCATCTTATAGGGTTGAAATTCCAAAAAAAGAGTAAGTGTGCACCTGCTATTGATAAGAGGAAAATCATATAGAAGTAGGCGAAGCCTTCTTCTCTCAGTCCTATTGGCTTTTATATGTAACTGATAACGTGGGTGAGAGGTGGAGAAACCAGCATGCTACTGATAAGCCCTTCCAACCACACACTAGCCATGCAAACACATAAATGGAGCTACTGTAAGGACAAGCTTGCTGTCTTACGCCACACTGCAGTCTAATCAAATAGTAATATTTACAACAGTCTTTTAGCATGGCTCCGACTAATCATTAAACAAAGGCTTTTTTTTTTTTTAAAGCCTATAAACTCCTCTAAGTGTCGCAGTTAACGCAGAGTCTTCCAGACTTCACTCTCTTTAACTGTGGGGTTACAGATAGACAAGTCTGAGAAAAGCTGCTCCACTTACAAGAATCTACAAGTGCAAAACTTTGCACTGCTCTTAGTTAGCTGGTCCACTCAACTCCAGGCTCTGCTGAGGGGCTGTGACAGTTCAAGGTCCTTTACCTCTTTAGTTAAACAGCAGCTGGAAAGTCAGAGGGGGGAGGGCCTCGCAGCGCTGTTCTGCCCTTTCAACCAAAAAGGAAAACGAAATAAAGTCACACAACAACAGCCCGTCGCCCATTTGCTATACTATAACTGTCATTCATCAGCGAGTGATTGCTGACAGAGTGAGGCACAGCTGTCACCGCACCTTCCTTCTCCCAGCAGGCTTTACAATGAAACTAAACTAAACTAGACAAAGGGGGGTAACCGGGTCTGCACTGGTGCACGGGCCACAGGTATCACTGATGGCACAGAGGGAAAAAAGCAATGAGACCACAAGTAAAAATGGAGATATAAAGTATTTCATGAAAGAGCTTGAAGTGTAACTGTAGGGTTTTAGCTACAGTAGCAGTAGAAAGTGTGTGTGTGTGTGTGTGGGGGGGGGCAGACTGAGCAGAGTCAGACCTGTGTGTGAGGTTTGGGACAGGACAGGGGCAGAGTACAAACAGCTGAGGGCACAGACAGCTGGCGGGAAACCTGAGCACCTCTGAGGGGGAATTAACCCTTTCCGGCCCGCAGAGGCAGCAGGAGGCCACGTGTAAAGACGGCTGCCATCTGACACCAAGCAGCTCTCACCGTTCAGGTCGCAAAACACGACTCTGAAGCAGACAGATATGCCGCTCTGAAGAACGGCTCAGTTTTTCTTTTTTTTTTTAAACGTGTGTCTTCTGCTTCCTGTCCCTCCTGAGATCCAATAGGGAGCAGGGGTTTGGCATTCAGAGGGTCAAATAGAGCAATTAGCCTTTGTGCTAGTCAAACAGTCCAGCTGTAACCCCACTATCTCTGTGACCTACATAGCCAAGTTTGCTCTGACCTACTGGTTTGTTTGACCATCTCCGTGTGTCTCCTGTTCAACTGGCCCGTCTATAAACGGTGCTGGCTTTCATTTCACAGTCACGGCGGTGCATAGTAAACATAGGCCACGGTGGTGTAATGCATTCTTTCAGAACAGAAGCGAGAGCAGAGGATCATTCTTGTGATGTAGCCAACGCTTCAGCTCTGTCATTTCCTGCTTAAGCCTCGTTCATCTCCTCCTATCTCAGTACACGGTTACAAAATGATACAGCATATTAATAAGCATGAACTCCACCCCTTTTTACCATAACACACCAACAGTCTGTTTAGCAGATAACACTTAATATTGGCTCCGAATTAACTAGTCAGTAAGTTATTGTTATACTTTTATATTGTGTTGACTGCAGACGATATTAAGCGGCCGCCTTGGTTCAGATTACTGAGTGGATGGAAATCTCAGCAGGTACTTTTTCCTGCCCACTTACATCCTACCACATATACACAATTACCGAAATCTTAAATCATTACAATCGCTGTATGCGAGTTGAGAAAACACTCACAGTCATGGCTGCAACATCTGCATGAGTTCAAAGGGTAACGGTGAAAATAAAAAGGTACCAAGACTGTACCTTCAACTATTTGTTCTTATCCAACAAAATTCTCACTGGTGGTCAATCCCGACTGTGACTTTCATAGGGAGAGAAAGCTACATCAAGGTATGATCTGTTAGTTTTGGAAGAAATACCACAAGGAAAAAAAAAAAAAAAAAAAAAAAAAAAAAGTGCTTTTACAACTGTGACTTGCCCAAAACGGTGACTGATAGCTAATTAATGTTTACATTTACAATGAATATTACTTCAAATGGTAAGTGTTTAAGGCTTTATGTTTTAAGTCTCAGCATAACTATGGGTAAATTTTAATAGAAAGGGCACTAATAGAGGTCTCAAACTGCTCATTCATTAACAAGCACATCCATACTCTTCACTCTATGCTAAACTATCTTTCCCAACACACCCCACAAGGACTCTTTGACATGCAGACTGGAGGAGTCGGGGACGAACCTTGGTGTATTTAGGAGGTGGCCAGCCGCAGCCTCAAACCACTAACATCCATCAGTAGCAGCAGCCACACCAACCTGGATGTAAACTGCTCATCTAAATAAAAGTTGACTACAGTCGACCCTTTTATTTGTGGTTTTCAAATCAGCCTCACTATGGCTCAGAACACTAAAAACTAAACTAAACCTAACCAAAGCACGACCTTGTAAAACATCCAGCTTAGTATAATGAGGTACCCCAACGCAGCACATGAAGGCAAAATTTATAGTTGTGCAGTGGAGGGCTGAGCCCTCTCCAGTAAGAAATGAATCTTTGGGAGTCAGACTGCGCAGCCCTTAGTTTGCTATGCAATCTATTTTACAAGACAGGAACATCTTTTTCCCCAGCGATGGGGGGATCTCAAGTATTACACATCCTGGCCCTCCTCTATGCACGGTGAACATATGAGATGAGATAATAAAAAAAAAAGAAGAAGAACAGATCACACAAAATATGAGAGAGAAAAAAAAAAAAAAACGTTCGCACATCAAGAATATGTTCTTGTAGCTCTTTCATTTCTCTTAAATTTTCTGCATCCTCAAGGTTTGTGTACATGAGGAAAAAAAATTAAAATAAAAGCTTCCCAAAATTCGCAGGGCACCAAACAAGGAGCCGTTTTAAAGGCGGAGGAAATGAGAGAGTAATTAAAAAGGGAAGGACACAAATGATTCTCTATTCATGTGGGATTAATCATTCCAAATTGAAGGTGACAACTGGCAGGCTAGTCCAGTGTTGGTTGGAGAGCCCATTGTGCAGTTTAATGGTGGCTGGCCCTCGTCTAATCTCCCATTTGCTGGCTCCCATCTCCCAGTCTGTCACCCTGCCAGCAACATGGAATTTGCAGCTCCATTTGGGACTGCTAAAAAAGGCAAGGCAGCCCAAGTGGAGGAGGTGCAGCCAATGGCGGCTGACCTGTCCAGTTGCTTGCTGCAAACTTAAGGGGGAGGTGGAGGACGGGATTGCGAGGCGGGGGGTGGATGACATGGCTTTTGTTGCAACGTTGCTTTCCACCACCTCCAGCGCGATCGACGTGCTTCATACATGTTTACAGATGTGCGATTATAAGCTGTCAGATCTGTTCTTCTCCAGAGCTCGGGGCTGCCGGGGAAAACAAACACGCCGCCGCTCAGTCAGGACAAGTGAGCTCACTCTGGACGTTTTCTGGTCAGTGTTGCGTGGCAAAGTGAACTGTGATAATGAGCGCAGCAACAAATAAACTTCACAAGGAGCACAACAGCAGTGACACCAGCAACCAAAACCAAAGAGGAGGGAGGGGGGAGTGAGGGATGAAGTACGGGAGAAAAGGAGAAGGAAACAGTGCGGGTGGGAGGAGGGGGAAAACCAGAGCCGACTCTGATACTGAGAATTCGATGCCAAGATAGATCATCTAAGTAAGCATAAGTTGTGGGATTTGCTATCCCCTTCCAAAAATAACCCAAAAAGCATAAGAAACAAACATCTGCACTGTAGGGACGTAGTATTACTCATAAACTATCTCCAAAAAAAAATGCAAGAAATGCGCAAAAAGCAACAAATCTGCCCTCTGATGTGGTTTCATTTCTTATGTATTCCACCTTTTCCTCTTAACATGCCTCACTCAGACTCTACGTCACACATCACTCTCCCACAATTCCTTTCAAAAGTCCTGAGAGGACCGTCTTGAAGTTACTGCTGCTTTTATGTGTGCTGACAGAGCAATAACAACAAAAAAGCGAGGATTTTCCACAGTGAGTCGCACACTAATCTTAATGTCTTATCGTCTCAGGACTCCTTTCGGCTCGAATAAAAGCACTCTTAGGGGGAATGAACTGATCCTGCACTGGAAGACTGCTGAACGTAGAGCCAAAGCGACGCTTCAGGAAAGAAGTCTGTGCCGACTAATTTCGACCAATATCTAGGGGAAAAATGTGAGAACATTTCCACAGCAGCTGCTGTGTTTTACCACAAAGAAGAAATCAGAGGCAAAGACACATGACAGCCCAGCTAGTGACGGATCGGTCCAGTCAGATGGAAAGAAGACACTGCGCTGCGAGGCAGAAAGGAGCTGTCCATCATTTCATAAACAACTATTTGAAATGAAGAACTCCCCCCCCATCATGCCAATTTACTCGTGATGTTTTATGTTTAACAGTGACGTGTGGCTTTTTCAGGTTATAGCTTAATAACAATCTATCAGTGCACAGCTTGGTGAATAGACTCATTTGCTTTCTTGCATAGGAAATCAAATGGATAAGATCCCACTACCACAGTCTTTATATTTTACCCAGCATCGCAACGTTACCAGAACTGGTTTTACTTTGTGAAATGTGCAACATGCTTACATCTACATAGCAATTGATGGATGGACCTCCCTGAGCCTGGTTCTGCTGGAGGTTTCTTCCTGTTAAAAGCTAGTTCTTCCTTCTCACCCTCCCAAAGTGCGGCATCTTTGATCATTGGTGTTTTCTCTGTGTCGTTGTAAGGCCTTTACCTTACAATGTAAAGCGCACTGAGATGTCTGCTGTTGCGATTTGGTGTTATATAAATAAAGACAATTGAATTGAACTTTTCCTGCTGACCACTCAAAGTGTTTTAAGCTACAAGTCACACTTAATCTTTATTCTGTGTATCTGCCTCACATCCACGGTCAATTTAGAGCCACCAATTACACCCAGTATGCATGTCTTTGGACTCTGGGATGAGGTGAACACAGATACAGGAAGAACATGCAGACTCCAAAGCTGGGGTTCAAACCGAGAACCTGCTTACCTGCTTGTGACCCATCAGTGTTAAATGCTCCACTACCATGCCACTCAAATGTACTACAGACCAAATCATTTCTCCTTTAACTTCCTAGGACCTGGTGTCCACATATGTGGACGTCACATTTTGGGTTGTCTAACCCAAAATACAAAGTTTTGTTCTACAAGGGCCTTATATCCACTTACACGGACGTTATACTGCCACTGTTTTTCAAAATTTAAAGCGAATGTCCTCATATGTGGATTTCATTTTTCTCAAACAAAAATCAGGTAAAAAAATAAAAAAAAAAAAAAAAAATCAGGTAATTCTTTGTTTTTACATTCATCAGGTCCCAATCAGCCCAAACAGCAAAGAGAAATCAAAAATGCATGCCATGAAAGAGTTCACACGTACAAATAAATCAGAAATAAAGGCTTGTACTCTAAAAGACGATACTTGCTCCAAAACTAGGGAGACTTGAGCTTTTCCAATCCAAGGAATACTTTCAGGCATAAAATCTTCCTTTTCTCCAGTAGAGACAGAGCTACGCTAGCCATTTCCTTTGTTTTCCAGGCTTTTCGCTAATCTAAACTAAGCCGCTGTGTGCTTGCCTCGAGAGTGGTATTGAAAGACAATCAGTGAACTAGCTATTACACTGTTTCTTTTAAGCCCTATCAGTTTATTTTGTCATTTGATTTTATGAGCGATGCTAAAGGCACCAAATTACATCTACTTCAATCATCTAAGCTTTTCCTTTTTGCTTCTTCAAAAGGTTATCCGCTCCCCCACCAATCTTTGCAAAACCCGGATTGTTTAGACTACAGTGGAGTGTATTCATGACATACTATTCCTGATGAACAGCGTCCAGACTCGGCAGAAGTTCACGCTGCAAGCACACACATAAAACGATCCCTCGCATTCGAGGGATCAGATCCACCTGCTTGTCCTGTCCTAACCGCCTGACGAAATCTCGCCCACTGACGATTTCTGCTGCGTCCCACTGTACACAGGGGTTCACGAGGTCTCACGCTAGCCTCCCACACTCAAAACTGCAGTTGGGGGTGGTGGGTGGGGGTGGACGCTCAGAGGTCACAGTATCACAGCCAGTCACCCAAATAGCTGTCACATGAAATGGGACGAAAAATGTTTCCAATACACCCGCTCATATCTACTTCCAGAACCCACCCCCTACCCCCCCACTCCCTGCCCTCCATATCACTAAAATGAGAGGAGGTGGTGGTGCTGGTGGTGGAGGAGGGTGTGTGTGTGTGTGTGTGTGTGTGTGTTGGGGGGGGTGAATCACAGGACTCCAAAGACAGCTGCAGCTTATAAGGAATGTGAGGGGCCTCAGCCAAGAGTGCAGGCAGGGAAACCATACCATATATGGCAACAGAGGCAGAACTAATTTTTATCAATGAGCAGAGCGGGCATGAGAGTGGCTTAACATGCAAAGGTTGATCTCCCATCCCTGACGATGTATGGCATGTGTTAGTTAGCGCCTTGTGAAAACAGCATGCGGGCAAACAGTATGGAAGTGTGCGTCTTCAAAGGGGAATACTTAAGCTGGGTAAACAGTGGAGGGAATCCAGCACGTGATTGCACAAAGCTGACAACAGCCACCGATCAATTCAACGCTTCAAACCCTTAGATGTTTTAAAGTTCAATGACACAGAAAACAAACTTTTTCATTCAAACTTAAAATAATAATTGGGAGAAATTAAGTGAAAGGTTACCTGTTGTATTATTATTTATCATTTCTACAATGACGCAAGTTGTGAAAATGCGCAACATCCAAATATTTTAAGACTCACACGTTCTGTTAAACAACTCAAAGTGAATATCAGACGTCTCTGTCCCAAAAATCAAACGTAAACAGCAAAAGCCTCCATATAGCAGACCGCGTGTTTCTCGTCCAAACACAGCCCAGGCCTGCAGTGATTTATCTTCACGAGTGTTACGAGGTTTTCCTGGATGAGGGGTCAAAAAGGTAAAAGTGAAGACTGCTCTCTTTTTGGTGGAGCGGGGATAAATTCTGCACGTCTTATCCGGCTTTCCCTTCTGCACGAATGCTTTGAAGGACTACTGAAGACTTCTTGGTTTCACTGAAAAAACGATTTGGTGCCCAGAACCAAACCGCGAGCCCAAACCAGAAGCCTCACATGTTAACGGGCAAAAGTTCAAAACTGTGTTTACAATAGGACAAAGATTATTTTCCACAGCTGCTTGTGGGTTTGATTTATTTGTTCTCCTTGTGCGCTGGCCTTTTCTGGAGAGATTTCCCATTATATCCATTAGCGACTCTACTGTGCTTTTTGAGGGGTTTTGGGGTTTTTCTTTAATTTGCACTGAAATCCATGTCTCTATTAGAGAACAGACAGTGAGTCACAATGACTTTAGTACCTGAACGCAGGAGAGATGAGCTGTGGATACAGATACAGGAGTGAGCGCAAATTATTAATAGTTGACCTTTGCTCTTTTGAAACGAGACAGCGAGTCTTATTATTTATTAAATGTTTGTATTTTTTGTCTTGGCCAGCTGGAGGACCGGCCTGCAACCGCTTTCACTTTATGATACTCACCTTTGTGTCGCCCATGCTCTCCGACTCCGACACCTGGTAGGTGAGGTCAGTCTCCTCAAACCCGGTGGCGCTCATGCGCTGATCTGTGGACGGGTCGGAGCGCGGCGGAGAGTCTGGCGAGTTGAGGCATGTCTGGATCAAGGCTTTGCCCGTTTCACTGGTGATCATGGGCTGGAGTTTGCGAGTAGCAAAAGTGTACACGTGACCCGTTTCGCTGGCCACAAGTAGCAGAACCTGGGTTCCCGTCAGGGTGGAGAGTTCATAGGCCTGAGAAAGTGAGAAGAAGATGTGATTAACCGACCGAGAGAACGGGCCAAGAGTCGAGCTAGAAATCCAAACATCAAAAAAAAAAAAAAAAAAAAGAGCTAGTTCGCCAAATTAGGGCTTGGATTACCTTCACATCATGTGCAAATTAACCCTAAAAATGGAGGAGGGAATGAATCTGTGGGAAAACAGCCAAGAGAACACTAGAATCTATAAATACTTCTTTGGTGGACTCTGATGTATAGCACAAATGAAACTAAAATAACACAAGATAAGGCTTCCCAGAATAGAGAGTGTGATATAGTCGAGAGACTGATTGCAGGAAAGCGCAAGCTTGATAGACAGGGGGAATAGTAGTAACTGAGTCTTGACAGGAGGAATATTTTAAACACTCAGAGGTGGCTGCCTGCAAAACACGAGGTCTCCGTCGCACTCCGCCGGCTCGTCATTCATCGCACAGCTTGCAGACACTCGCATTAAAGCTCCCCAGAGCGAAGGGAGAAGCACACCGAGATTCAGCTCCATCCAACGCACACACACGACCGAGTGCACCCTGATGCTGCACTCGGTGTGAACTCCTGAGAAAGCCTTTATCTACATGAGTCATCAGTTATCTGGAGGATGCTCCTGGTGCTGCGAAGGCACAGTGCCGTTACCATCGCCTTGGCAAGCACAGCGTACCCAGAGCCGAGCTGACAGATGTGCCGTTGCAAGGTGGAGCGGAACACACTGTCAGACGCAGCAAAAAGGGGGAGGGGGAGGACATGAATCACATTCAAATTAAAGCGTTTTATTGAGCAGTTATAAAACCCATGTCGCTGTCCGAGTCTACTCCACCATAGTGTGCTCATTATGGACCGTATCTGTCCTGTCTTCACTATCTGACCACATAATCGGCTTTGTGCAGTAACATGACGACAGAGAACATAAAGGCTAATGATGACCAGCTGCAACTGCAGCGGCTCGCCGGCACGCTGCACTTCTTTAACCTGAACGATTCGACTCCGACTTAGTGCTGCCTGCAGAGGAGGGGTCCCTAACAACAGAGCTCGATGTTTGGCCAACATCCATGACAGAAAAGGAATAATTTATCAAGTTGAGAGTGCTATGTGGCAACACAAGCTACATAGTGCTTTAATAAGTTTCCTTGCTCTGCTGATTTTCACATAAATATTTATGACTGCAGGGCGTGTGTGTGGTGGTGCTGCTGGTGGCGGTGGTGTTCCTCTGACTGTAATTGGTTCTTATGCCACAAAATATGCCAGCCAGGTCTATTTATCAAATAACTGAGGGGAAAAAAAAAAAGAAAAGAAAAGACCCATCCACAAACAACTGAAAGTAAATGTAGTTTTAACCCACTCCCACCCAAAAAAGGGTTTTCAGGGTATGTCTTCTTAATGCAAGTCCCAAACTTAGTCTTAGGAGAAGTCAGCTGTGGGTTTAAATCCCTTGAAAGTCTTGGTTGGCCTTCCCTTCTCATGCAAAGGCGCATTCAGCAATTTTACAAAGATGGGCACAGTAAGGATCAATCGCTTAACTCAGCGGTCCCCAACCGTTTTTGCGCCACGGACCGGTTTATGTCCGACAATATTTTCACGGACCGGCCTTTAAGGTGTCGCGGACAAATACAACAAAATAAAACCAGTACCGGTACCAAAAAACAGAAGATTTATTCATAACACAAGGGGAAAGACCCAGGGAAACAGAGTTAACGATAAAAACGCTAAAGAGAAAAATTAAGATATAAACCGACAAAACCCCTGAAAACCATATATTTCACACCCAAGCCTCCACTCCTGCGGCCCGGTACCAAAAGACTCACGGACCGGCCCGGGGGTTGGGGACGCTGGCTTAACTTACATATACTAGTCAGGTACAACTTGCAAATACTAGGTTGAACCCTTCTGCCTTCAGAACCATCTTTGTGGAACTGTCCCATGATGTCAATCTCCCATTCCCCCACATCCCAAAGTGCTCTATTGGACTGAGATCTAGTGACTGTGGAGACCGTTTGAGTACAGTGAACTTATCGTGTTCAAGAAATCAGTAAGATGATCTGAGCTTTGTGACATGATGCATCATCCTGCTGGAAGCAGCCTAGAGAAGATGGTTACACAGCAGTCATAAGGAGATGGACATGGTCAAGTAGACTATGCTGTTTAATTGATGTTTAACAGTTGGTACTTGATCGCCCACACTATGGTGTTTGCACCATATTCCGATCTATTTGCATGTTGCAGAAGAACTCAAGACTCATCAGACCAAGCGAAATTTGTCTGATTTTAGTGAAGGCTCGGTTTCATGTTCTTAGCAGATAAGGTGGCACCAGTTGGGTCTTCTGCATCTGCTGCCATGTGATTGGCCGATTAGACATCTGGGTTTTAAGAGTAATTGAATAAGTGTACCTAATACAGTGGGCAGTCAGTTTATGTACAACAGCTATCTCAAGTGCTGAAAATAATATTTGTTCTAACTTTTCAGAGATATTCTGAGAAGGATTTGATGATTGTGTTACTAAATGTTTTATTTTATTTTCAGACCAAATATGCTACTTGAAGATAAGAAGCAGTGCTCTGTGAAATTGGCAGCCATCCTTTAATCCTCTAAACTTTAGTAGACTAAATTATTCATCGTGTAGCTGAAAAATCTAGGACTGACCCATACTGAAGTTCCAATTTGGCCAAAGCCAATGCCTCTCCTTTTTTGTATTTCACGCTACCATTAAAAAAAACCCCAAAACACTAAAATATTTAACACAACAGATGAATATCAGCCATTCAGCCAAGACTAAATGCAATCGTATGTCAATGTATTCCTGAGGAAAAATGAATAACTGCTAGATACACAGTAGTTTGCAGTCCTTCACCTTCTATGTCAAGAAATAAATAAAATACTAATAGAAAGTTCCTGAAACCTAACACTGTGCCTTAAAAGTCTCATAAAATCACCAAAGTTATAAGAAAAAGAAGCAGAAAAATGTATTCTTTACTCAATTTTATTTATATAGCACCAAATTGCAACAACAGTATTTTAAGGTAGAGACCCATTAATAACAGAAAACAAAAAAATCCCAAAAATCATATGAATCCCCTATGAGCAAGCGCTTTGGCGACAGTGGGAAGGAAAAACTCCCTTTTAACAGGAAGAAACCTCCAGTAAAACCAGGCTGAGGGAGGGGCGGCCATCTGCCACAACCAGCTGTGGGTGAGTGAATGAAAACGGGAAAAACACATGCTGTAGAAGAGAGCCGGAGATTAATAACAAATAATTAAATGCAGAGAGGTATTTAAAGACACAGTGAGTGAAAAAGGTGCTGGAAATCCCCCAGCAGCCTAGAACTATCACAGTGTAACTACTAAGGGAGGATTCAGGGTCACCTGATCCAACCCTAACTATATGCTTTATCAAAAAGGTATCAAAGTTTAAAGCCTAATCTTAAAACTAGAGACAGTGTCTGTCTCCTGAATCCAAACTGGAAGCTGGTTACACAGAAGAGGGGGCTGAAAGCTGAAGGCTCTGCCTCCCAGTCTAAGAACCACAAGAATCTAAGAACCACAAGTAAACCTGCAGTCTGAGAGGAAAGTGCTCCAATGGGGTGATACGGTACTATAATGTAGCTTGCCATCGCCAGTGTGTGAATGTGCGTGTGAATGGGTGAATGACTGAATGTAGTGTGAAGCGCTTTGGGGTCCTTAGGGACTAGAAAAGCGCTATACAAATGCAGGCCATTTACCATTTATAAGGTCACCGAGATAAGATGGGGCCTGATTATTCAAGAGCTTGTATGTGAGGAGAAAGATTTGAATTCAATTCTGGATTTAACAGGGACCCAATGAAGAGAAACCAATATAGGAGAAATAGGCTCTCTTTCTAGTTCCTATCAGTACTCTCACTGCAGCATTTTGGATCAACTGAAGGCTTTTGAGGGGCGGTAATGCCATCCAGAGAAAGCATCTGGGTAGAAACTGTGTTACTAAGATTTTTAGGGCAGAGTACAATAACCTCAGTTTTATCTGAATTTAGAAGCATAAAAAATTAGAGTCTTTAAAAGATTTCTGCAGTTTAACTAATTGGTGTGTGTTATCTGGCTTCATGGGTAGATAAAGCTGGGTGTCATCTGCATAGCAGTGAAAATGTATGCTACACCTTCTAATGATAGTGCCTAAGGGAAGCGTGTATAACGTAAACAGAATTGGTCCTAGCACGGACCCCTGTGGAACTCCATAATTAAACTTACTATGTGAAGAGGACTCTCCATTTACATGAACAAACTGGAGTCTATTAGATAGAAATTATTCAAACCACTGCAGCGCAGTACCTTTAATACCTACAGCGTGCTCTAATCGCTGTAATAAAATGTTATGATCAACAGCATCAAACTCTGTACTGAGGTCCTGGAGGACAAGCACAGAGATGAGTCCACTGCCAGAGGCCATAAGAAGATCATTCGTAACCTTCACTAAAGTGGTTTCTGTACTGTGATGAGCTCTGAAACCTGACTGAAACTTTTTAAATAAACCACTTCTCTGCAGATAAAAGGAAGTTTGGAGATTGGCTTGCAATTTGCTAAGGACGCCGAGTCAAGTGGTGGCTTTCTAAGTAACGGTTTAACTACCTGACGGCCTGTGGTACATAGCTGATAAATAAATAGGTTTATCCTTCCTTGAGCAGTCTTGCAGGAATTCTGTCTAGAAGACGTTGATGGTTTGGAGCAAATAATGTGTGTGACGCTGACAAGTTATGATTTCTCTAATGGTTACAATTTTATTTGTGAAGAAATTCATGAAGTCATTACTCAAAGGCACAAAAGCATTTTTTAAAAAATGTAATATTTCAATTAAATGACAAATCATTCTTTCATTAAACTCATCAAAGCAGGAAAAACTTTAGGTGTAAGTAATAGCATAATGAATATATGGACGCACTCCATTTAGCCGAGGCCATTCCACAGCACTGCACCTGAGCTGAGTCACACATAATGTTCTTCATACCACTTGTGCTGCTTTTCCCCACTATAGAAAGTCATATCATATATGCCACATATTAGTACTAATTGAGTAACCCTGAACCTCAAACTGACGTAATTATTTAACAGTGTGTGTTTACAAGGCTGCAAGCTGAGGCACACATAAGAAGAGAACAAACAGGCCTGTGCTACACTAACTGCATCCTTCAAAATGAAAGTGGGCTCATCCTAGACCAATCTATGAATCTTCCCACTCCACCCACCTGTCATTTTCTGTGATGGCTGGCATAGTGTGGGCAACCTTTTCAAAAAATAAGAAAAAAGAAAAAGAAAAAAAAGAAAAGAAAACCATCCCCACACTGTGTCAAATAGTGTTCATGTTGCCAAGAGCCTACATAAAGACACCTCAGTTTCCACGACAACAGTCTGGGATACATAAAAAGAGAGAAACACAGCAGAGCGCATGGTGCAGCCGAAGAAACACAGGGACAAGTTAAAGGAAAGAGGGGGGAAAAAAAAACTCCTGGACTCCAATAAAGCACCTCTTACAAGTGTTTATTTAAAGTCATGATGAAAAGTGGTCGAGTCCACATCACAATAACTGCTGGTGTTGTGGTCAACAGCTGACCCCAGCTCAAGTAATCCACTCTCCGTGACTCTATACCAAACGGTGGTGTTTTATTGTGGCATCAAATCATGTGGGTGAGCTGTGAATTTCCTCAGAAATGTTGCTTTAAGGAGACAGTAATGAGAGCAGTTATGACTGAGAAGCAAGGTTTGTCATCTTTAATGTCGCCTGCTTATGAGCAAGAGTCAACTGACAAAACTGGAAACCAGGACAAGTCATCAGTGAGACTTAGACGTCTGTGTAATGTACAGCACCATAATGCATGCACAGACAGACAGCACCCCACCACCACACAACCCAGGCTTCTCGCTTCTGTCTCAGTGTTCTTTGACCGTTCTTTGGTCTGTTTCCCTGGGGTTTAGTTAGCTGTTGGCACATACAGGCCGACTGCTGCTTACTGCCACATGGCTGCCGCCTGTAAGCAGTGACGGAGTGAACAGGCTGTGACTTGTGATGAGAACTACATCTAATAGTTGCAAGGATGTTTGTGAAGGTGTGTGCGGGTATGCATGCATGAATCAGTTTATACGTTTCTGTGTGTGATAGTTGGGATTGGGGGTGTCATAAATAGACCTGTCATTTGCTCTATTCTATTTAAAGCCCAGTGGCTGTCATGAATGTTCTGACTTCCTCACATCCACTGAGTCACTTCTGGACCACAATGGCTTTGTCTTTCATAAGAAATACACTGACACAAGACTGACATCAGGTCAGCAGCATGTAGGCTCACATGAAAAAAAAGAAAAACCCCAACCCAAAGTCTTTCTTGTGGTTATTGTAATAACAGATGCACACTGTCCCAGGGTGTTGTGATTTTTTTTTAAAAAGGTTATTAACAAGTGCACTTCCATGAATGACTGCAAAGCACCCTACAGTGTGACACCGCTGTACTTCCAGGCCAATCAACAGCTAAAAGAGACTCTCAAATCAAACGCTGGCGCAGCTGGATGGGATCCAGACGCATCACCTGACTCACCTTCTTCATTATGCCCGTCTTCCTCTTACTGAAAGTGGTGTACCGTCTCAGCTTGTTGTCAATAAATTCCATCTTTATCTTTACGCGTCCACGTGTCTTCTTGCCCGGCTTTGCCCCGGCGACCCCTCCGGGCACCATGCTGTAACCTCCGGGAGATACTCCTACCTCCTGCCCCGACACCGCAGCCTCCATCTCCCCTCTCTCCCGCTTCACCCCTCTCCTGCTGTCCCCAAGCGAACCCACGGGTTCGTCATCATCTCCGGAGTCCGAGTCGTTATCTGAGCCGCTGCACAGAGGCGCACTCTCCCGGTCCGGATCGAAGCGGGTTCCGTGAGGCAACATTACTCCTGGACTTAAGCCCACCATGCTGCTTTGAACGGAAGTCTGAAGAGGGTTTACACCGGTCCCGTTCCCCGGCCTCGCACCTCTCGGACCCCCTGGACCATTAGCTCCCAGCATCCCAATGGTATCTCTGTCCCCCTGTCGCCCTGCAGCACCGGTACTCTCGCTGACCCCGGGTAGAGCTTGCCCTGATCTGACAAGAACGGGACGAATCCCGCTGCCGACCAACCCCGAGCCGTGTCCTGTGGTACCCCTGCCTGAACCCGAGCCGTTTCCAGGTGGTGCCGATCCAACCTGGCTCGGTAACATTATATATTTACTGGAGCGAGTTTTTTAAACACCAGCCAAGAAAGCTGGATTCGGTTGCCTCGTAAATGACTGATAAAACGCATACACGTCCGGGCCAGGATATGTAAACAAACCCGACCAAATGATGGTTCAGAGACTCCAGGAAATTACCGAGACAAACTTTCGAAAGTGATGCTGCCCCCAAGACCCTTCAACCCCGGCTCAGTTTGCTTCACCCTCCTCCTCTATTTCCAAAACTCTGAGCACTTTCTCAAAAAGGAAAGCGCGAAGAGCGACCTCCATATTGCTGCGCCACGTCACCTAGTCCGCCATGTGAACCGAAAATAACTCTAGTGTCGATTTGCTCGCACACAAGTCGAAGTTTCTCTCAGATAATGTTACAGTATTTCTCTTTCCGCGTGTCACAAACGAACATAAACCTCAAAATTTAAGAAAGCAAAAGCGACAGCGGAGTAATACCTCAGCCGAGGAACTACTTCCCTCCTTATAAAGAGATACAATGTTTCCTTATTTGGTGCTGTCTCTCCTTATTTGGTGAGTCACAGCGTCGTGTACGGATTGGCTGAGGATTATCTGAGGAGTGCTGTCATTGGTCAGCGAAGCACACTAATTAGAATAAATACCAAAATGGTTGCGCTAACCGACAACGTCACCGTGGAGAAGTAAAAAGGCACCAACATAACAAAACATCCAACTTTTATTTTATTTATTTATTTTAATTACCCACAGGTTGTGGCGCCTATACCACACAGCAAACTCCCATTTTCCCGGAAGTTGAACTATATCATCTCCTTTTATCTGAAGCGCATGTGTGCGGCACTGTTACTGTAGATAATTCAGCAATATGAGATAATTTAAGGTGCCAGATTATCTCACATCGATTTGAACAGGTAATGTAACTGTAATAGGCAAGTTCCTTTGAGTATGAAGCCTGCTGCTTCCTACCAACTTTTTAATAACGCCACTGTAAAGCAAGGTGCAGTCACTGTCTGTTTACTTCATCTTGCTCACCTTTGCAACAGTTCCTGCCCACTTAGTAAAATGTGTTACCAGTGTCGTCATTGATGGCTTCCTCCTCTACAAGTGGACCTGACAGCAAAGAAAAAACACCTTAAACTGATGTCATTCATGATTAGGTTTTCTTTGAAACGTGTAATCCGTATTCATTTAAAAGAAAAAAAAAGGTATCAGAGGGAAATCAGTCAGAGGCACTTAGGTGCGCTGTTTGAAACGATGGAACAACCTCCACCCACCTGGTCTTACGGGCAAGTTAAAACAAACGCCAGAGTTTTGAGGCATTTGAAAATCACTGGCAGGATGCTCAGGGGATTTTTATTGCAAGTGAACTACAAAATCGAAAGTTCGGTGAAACGCAGATTTACTCGGAAAATTGTTATAACACCACCGCAGTGGAAAGACATTTATTGCGTTAACAGACTCATTTCTATTCAGTGTTGCTTCTCGGCATGTCACGCGCACCGAACGAGGCCCAAAAGTGACATGCGCACGGTGCTGTGTGCAGATCCATCACAGCCCCCCCCCCAATACACACACACACACACGCACGCACACGCACGCACACACAAATTGCACAGTGCTCAAAGTTAGGAGGAGACCCATAATGACTGAGGAAGTGCTAAAACTCACTATGCACATAGACCCATTGAGGAAACTTCTTTAAAAGCTAGTTATCACATTAAACTAAACAAATTATAATAGGGAAAAAATGTTTGGCAAGCCTTAAGGGTCAGCTTTAATCCTTACCTAACCGCACAGCGCCTTCTAGTGGCTACAACAGAGACTTTTTATTTGGATAAAGAAAAAAAACAGTACTGGATGTACTTTTACAAGGTCATAAGAGTGGTTTAACAAACTACAGCCCAACACTATAAAGTACAAATCCTTTTAGTCCTACTTCTAGCCCCCACCACCACCACACACACTTTAATTATGTGTGTGTAACTTGTAGAGACTTGCAAGAGATAAACAATCCACCTCATTTAAGATTTCATCACTTATTCTTAACCTCATATTTTGTTGTAACGCGGCTGCAAGAAGAGCGTGTCACACAACACTCTGGTATCAGTGAAGAAGCCACCAGCTCCATGATTTACAACATATTTTCACTTCAATACAAAAAACAAGGCATTTATTTCTCACCACTCCAACACCTTATTTGGGGGTGAACTTGTATACAGCTAAATTACCACATTTTCTTTTCAAATATTTGTTACAACCTCAGCATAAACACTGAGCTGAAAATATTAAGAAGTTAAAGTAACTGTCACAACAAACTGGGTAAAAACACTGTGAACCTTTATTGACAGCAGCATGTATGCTTTTGTATACATCTGTGATTACTGTGAACATGTGCTGAAGCAGATTTTAAAAAAAGAAAGAGGTCTAGTTGTGAGTGCCTAGCATTCATAAAAACAAAATATTACACTAAAACCAACGTATAAAAACAGGTTCATAAACAAAGGCCATCGCATATGATTAGATGATGTAAAAACAACAACAAACAAAAAGGGAAACGGTTAAGATAATCCTTCATTTACTAGGCACTTAAACGAGCACTGGTGACCTGCAGTCACTCTTTTGACCTCCTTTGTACTTTGTGTTAGCATACCCAGCCGGTTACCAGACTGAACGCACACCGAGATGGACCGTGAGAATGAATACATAGCATAAACTACCTCACAGAAGTACCTTTCTATTACAGTTAAAAAAAACAAAAAACAGGACCTTCATCATAAATAACCAGGCACCTGCATGTCCTTCTACACAACATGATATATATATTTATATATATATATATATATATATATATATATAAAAAAGGGATAATCTTTTAAGTGAAGTTAGTGCAAGGCTTCTAACATTATGTACACACTGCCTGGTGTGATGGTCCGCTTCGCAGCATTGCACAAAACAGGTGGACCAGGAGAGAAACTGTGATTGGACCTCTGGAGAGAATAAAGCAGGTCAAACGTGGCGGCGGGTTCAATTCCTGCAGCTGAGAGGACACGATGGTGTTCGTGTGGTAAAAATGAGTACTCCTACCCATCAGCAGTGACCTGTAAGCACCTCAAAGTTAACAGACAGAGCACACTTATAAAAATGTATAAAGCCCACACTGGCACGATCTCATCCGTTCAACATGTTCCTTGGCTATAAAACATGCTTCTTTGTTGTCATTGTTCCTGAAGTGTTACCGTAACACGGATTACTTGTTTTCCACAAACCTTCATGCAAAACCCCATTCCTTATCTGTCTGTAGGGACAACAGTTCAGTGCATGTACACACACACACTCACTCAAACACACAAAAGCAAACAATTTGGGGGATTGTACCCGGTGGAGAGAGAGCAGACACCTGAGGGGTCAGGGTGGCGGACTCGGGATGCAGCTCGATGTAATTGCGAGGGGAACAGACCAGTTTAAACGACCTCACTTGACACACTAGTAAAGTGGCTGATTATCTACAGAGGCTTCATCGCTCCACTGCAGTCCCACTGTGCCCCACCACAAGGAGTTAAGTGGTGACGTGACATTTCAGGCAAATCCTTTGCACTAATCAGAGCCAGCGAATGCACCATCATTCCTACAAACTTAGAGAGTGTGTGTGAGTGTGTGTGAAGGGGCAGAGGCACTGAGGTTGTGAGGCTCCGTGAAACGAAAACGGCCGCAGACGGGCGGGGTCACAGTGGAACCACAGGCGGAGGCTGGAGGTGGGGGAGGATCGTCCATACTGCGGTGAAGGCAAACTCCTGGCACTGCTCGCACGAAGCCATTCATACAAAGGTGAGTGCAGTTCCACTCATATAGCAAACAAGTCTAATCCACACTCAAAAAATTGTTGAAATGCATAAAAAATTAAAGTTTTTTTTTTTTTCTTTTTTCTTCCCCCTCAACCCTCTTCCCTGAAATGTGTGAGACTAAATAATCCAGCATTCCTGTCTGTATTTTAGGGGAAGGGGGGCGGGGCAGAGTTGGTAACAGTTCCTTTCTGCTGTGAGATGATTGGTCACTTCAGACTTTGCTGTCAGAGGGCAGCTCTCCCAGGGCGTGGACGATGTCGGTGAACGAGGGGCGCTCTTTGAGGCTCAGCGCCCAGCAGCGGACCATCAGCTTGTAGATTTTAGAGGGGCATCCGTCCGGAAGGGGTAGCTTCAGCTTTCCTGCCTGGAGACCTGCAGAAAAATGGGATGAGATGCCTTTTAAAGAGCGATTCCCTCTTCCTGGGGTAAAGACAGTAATGTGTTGCAGCGTCAAACTCACCTTCTAACACTTCGTCGTCGCTCAGTTTGGTGTATGGCATTTCCCCATGACTGAATACTTCCCACATCAACACTCCGAAGGCCCACACGTCCGACTTGGTGGAGAAGTCATCTTCAAACACAGACTCTGTTGGGAGCCAGCGCAGCGGGATCCACGCCTGCCTGTAGTGGTAGTACTCACTACACATGTGAACACCAGAGAAATAACAAAGGGATGGAAATATTAACCAGATGATTCTACTCAGAGGAGACTTTATTGTATGTTTTTGAACAGACCTGTTGTAAACGTCCTTGCTGAGGCTGAGTGACGACACTTTGACACGCCTCTGACTGCTGATCAGGCAGTTTCGGGCGGCGAGGTCTTTGTGAACGAAGCGGTGATTGGAAAGATGCTCCATGCCCTGAGCCACCTGAGTGCAGATGGAAACCTGGAGGGGGAAAAGGTAGAGAGACTTTGATAAGAACATAGAAGTTCAAAGTGAGCAAAGTTCAACAATTCCTCAATGGTTACTGTAACTTAACAGTGATGAGTTCAGAAGGTTAAAGGTCAAGCTACAATGGCCTGTTTCAGACAGGATGACCTACACGATACTGCAGCAGAGCCCAAAGACAAAAATACAGAGCTCTGTATAACAGTTTATTTCCGTTTCCGTTTATTTCAATGGCTTCTGGTGTGCAGAAGGCTGTTATACGTCACTCATGCTGCACAGATCACTGCTTACTTTGGTCTTGGTGCTGATAGGCTGACTCTTGACTTTGTCATCTTTGCTTTTGGAAATTCTCAGGAACTGCTTTAGATCTCCCTGGCATGAGAAAAGCAGACATAGAGAGCAGTGCGTCAGGTACAAAACAACATTTCTGCACTTCTTGTGCGTTTGTGCCTGTATGTGTGTTAGTGTGAGATTACCAGGTCATAGTACTCTAGGATCATGTAGTGAGGATCCGCCTCCCTGCAGAGGCCCAGCAGGCGGACGACGTTGGGGTGGCTTAGCTTGGCGAACATTTCTGCTTCCCGGCGGAAGTCGAGTTGGAGCTGCTCATCTCTGGTCTGCAGGCTCTTCACAAGAACCACCGTCTCCTCCTCGCCCTCTTCGATTCCCTTAGCTTTGGATAGCAGCACCTCCCCAAACTCCCCTTTTCCTGAGCAAACATTCACGTGACACACAGCAAAATGTGAGTGCAGAAGCGTAATACACTTTTTTCACAGAAAACAGAGATGCATAGACTACTCTACCTAAAGTCGTGATGGTCTGTAGGTTTGTCCGGGGAAAGTGGAGCTTATCGTTGTTGACGTGGCTGTGGCGTTTCTCTGTGGTTGCGATGGTACCCATGTTGGTGAGCGCCACCTCTTCCTGGATCTCAGCAGTGGTGTGGCCGTTCTGTTGGACTGCTCCGCCTGATGAACACAACAAATATTCTACTGGGTCAAAGGTCACAGACGTAGTACAAATATGAATAAATCTGATCGATTTAGAACATGTTTTATATAATATGTTAAAATGCATTGTATATACAGAATATAGAACGGAGGAAACAAACTGATACTTGTTGCTCTGCTCAAAACTTTTTTTTGCCTTTTTACATGTTAAGTGTAATCAATAAAATGAACACAGGGTGGCAGCAAAGATCTTGAAATAGCATACAGGATTATTGTGTAACTGTAACCACAACTTTATCAGCAATCATACCATTAAGGCACTCCATCTCGGGCTCCTCTCCATCCTGGCCCTTCTGCATTCTTTGGGCGTTGCGTCTCTTCTTGCAGTAGAACATGAGTCCCAGGACCACAATGATGTAGGCCACAGCCGCTCCCACCGACAGACCGATTGTTTGGATCATCTTGTAAGGAGCCTTTTCATCCTCTTCACTCGGGAAATGCACCGGTTTGTCTGTTTGGCACAGGTGAAAATTGGGGCTGACTAAAACGTGGCTAAGAAGTACACTGTGCATGGATTTAAGTCTCACACACAACAGACTGTGTTACCAGAATGCTAAATCTTTCACCACAGTGAAAGATGCAACACAGTTGATGGTAAAAGCATCAACTTTAGTGTAAACACGAACGTAAACGTTTCATAGAACAGGATTTTAAAAATAAGATTGGAACAAGCGGATGATAGAAAAGGTATTTGTGGTGAATTTTAACACAGTTAAAACCACAAACCGACTTACAAACGTACATACGGTCCTTCCATTTATCTGAGCTGCCCTGTTACAGTCAATTACTTGTCTTTTACAAGGCGCGACAAACATCTAAATTTAATTGTCTCCAAAACAAAAAGGCAAAGCTGTAATACCATCCTGCTACTTTGGGAGAAAATGAGGTGATGTGGGACACGAGTGCTAGTGTGTGACTGTAATTTTCAGCTTTAGTCGGCACACAAGGAGCCACAGAGTGCGAAGCTTTATTAGATCCAGCGTCTGCCCGATCCCATCACCTCGGTGACAGCCGTGGCGTCAGAGACGCGCCTGTGGTTATTAACCTGTCCGCACGGATGACAGACAGAGGCTGAAGGTTTAATTAAAGCCTTCACCCTACACTTGTGATTCTGTGCCCATTTGCTCCTGATAAAGCAAAGCCTGTGTATGCAAGTATGTACGAGTGTGCCAAACTCACCCACTACATACAGCTGAGCCACGCGGTCTTTGATGCTGCAGCTGTTTCCGGCCACACAGGTATATTTGCCGGTGTCATCCGTAGTCACGTCCCTGATCACTAGGGAGCCATTGGGCATCGTTTGGAACCTGGAAGAAGGAGCGAGACAGAAAAAACACAGAGGTCTCAGTGTCCAATCTGAATCTGATTTTATATCTGCATCATTAAAAATCATCTGATTTAAAGATAATGGCTATAATTTGTGCAATTCAGGGTCAAGAAATGCAGTGCTTTCAGAATACATTAATATATTTAGCTAACATTACCAAATTAGACCATCAGGGCTATGATTGGCCCAGCACAGGAAAGTGGGGAAAGCGTGTTTAAATAATAGCTTTATTTGCTCTGGCACGTTCTGACGGAGCAAATGAAACGTGAACTCTCATACTCGTTTGTTTCCAAGGTTATAATTCTATGTTAGCACAAGCTAAATCCACAACGAATGTGTGGAGATGGAGCTTTAATCAGTCGTGTCAACTGTGTAATCCTAATCCACGAAGGCTGAGCTGTGGAGAAGACAAATGTGTTTCGTTTACCTTCTGTTATTACTGATGTCCAGCGGCTTGTCTTTACCCACCCAGTGGATGTGAGGCTTGGGATCGCCCGTGGCCTGACAGTGCAGGATCGCAGTGTGACCCTGGTACACCGTCGTGTTGTCTGGTTCCACCTTGAAGCGAACGTGCACTGTTTGTGCACAAAAAGCACACACACAAACACGCACAGAAACAAACAAATCATATTAATACAACAGTTTAACCACATCTGGGGCGACAGCACCTCTTTTACAGCTTGTGCTGATTGTGGTCACTGTCCTCCCAGATAATCTACAACCCAAACGCAATTCATTAACCAGACTGTAAAAAGGCCACCAACTACACAATAAAATGCTGCTGTGTTTGAAACTTAATGGCAATGATCAGTGACCGCCTTGCTATAAAACCACCCTCACATGCACCAAGACCACAAGTCCTCCTGATGTGGGGCTGATGACTAATACAGTAGCGTGGACCCTTTCTTTCACTACTCCCTGCTTCCATGACGATGAGACAGTGGTTTACCGGCTACGGTGAGGGTCACAAAGGCCCGGATCTCCCCCTGGAGGCTGTTGGAGGCGATGCAGGTGTAGTTGCCAGCGTCGCTTCGAGTGACTTTGGTGAAACGGAGCTGGCCGTTTTTCTGCTTGACGTGAGGCGGCAGCTCTCCTCCATCTGCAGGGGGAGCCAGAGAGACACACGGGGACAAGAGCTGGTCTGGTTATCCATGTGGGATTTAAGTGGTTAATTAGACTATTATGGCTACTGCAGATGGAGGAGGGAAGTGATCTGTGGTGATAAATCGCCCTCACGTTGTGTTTATTCTACACAAGTTGCTACATATTCTTGCGGAAATGACATTTGTCATCATAAGCATTGAAGAATTAATGCCTGCTAAAGGGTTCTGGGTGAAATATTGCTCAACAGCCATTCCTCATCAGATCTGAAGCTAGATCTGAATCAGTGGCAGCAGACCTGTTTTGGACCAGCGGATGGTGGGGGGTTCTCTTCCTTTAGCCGAGCACTGGATGGGGATCTCTTTGTCCAATTCCAAGCACTGGGAAGGCTGCGGGGTTGGGGTGAACTTTAGTTTCTCTGAAACACAAGTAAAAGCACAGCACACATCACACACGGATGACACTAAGCTGACGCAAATCATGTTCAGACATATTTGGGAAAATGTGTCAACAGGCACGACGAGCACACAGATCTGATGAGCGTAAAAGCTGAGATCTATCAGAGGTTGAGATCATATAAAACTGTGGCATGTCACACCTTTTATGAGATCAGATAGGAATTGATCATGGAGATACCACGTTACAAATGGAGGCTAAGCTAAAGCTGCTGTGTGTGAGTCATATTTTACATCTCTGTGGGTGTCCTGCAGGGTCCACAGATCCACAACACAGTTATAGAAAACCACGCACACAAGCCCACAGCCATGACCACATCGCATTTATTTTTCATCTCAGCGCCGTATTGCTCATCATTCCCTCGCTCATTACACATCATCTTTATCTCCGGGAAATATCTTCAAATAGATTCGGAGCAAACAAAGGATAATCCACCGTACATACTGATCAGCTAAGTGATTCCCACGCATCTTACCGAGCACAGCGACCTTAGCATATCCCATCAGCTGTCCACCCAGAGTTTTGGTTTGACAGCTGTACACATGCGCATCATAGACCTCCACATTGTTGATCCTGAGGGTCCCGTTAGGGAATATCTTAAACCGGATGTCCTGGTGAGACAAAAAAAAAGACAAAAAGTTTTAGTAAAACTGTGAGGGCACAAACAGACCAGCTTTCTTCTGTATGTCGTTAAAAGAAAAAGACAGTGAGGAAAGTGAAAACCTACCTCGGGCTGAATGATGTTGCTGCTGCGGAACCAGGTGACCTCAGGTTGGAGGTTGGCTTGAGCGTGACAGTGGAGGTAACCGGGTTTACCTTCTTCTAAATGGCTGTCCTTAGGCATGTCCACCCACACTGGGGGAGCTGTGGACAAAGAGACAACTCTTCAGCTACATATCGCTGCCCTGAAGGAATATCCAATGTGTCAATCACCTAGGCTCACTGAACAGACAAAATACACATTAGCTTCTGTTAGAGGACCCAATGCTCCCAGCATTAATAAACCTACTGTAGGATACATCTGGGATTCTGGATGTATCCTACTAACATTAGCAAGCTTGTGCTCTGCCCTCTCACTTCATGCTCTACGCATCATGCTTCTTAGCTCTCAAGATCCCATCTTCCTTTTAAATGCCTGCAACACCACAGTTACAATCTAAACTTTGATCATCTCCGTGTATACATACAAACGACAAACAACCACTTTAAAAGTACTTTCTGTACTTAGTTAAAGTGAATTTAGGGTGCATTTAAAGTGGTCTTTGTAGGACTTACTGGCCACAGTGAAGGTGACCTCCTGTATCCTGCGTCCAGCCTTATTCTCGGCCACGCAGGTGTAGGTGCCCGAATCTCCCTTCTCCGTGGGACTGAAGACCAGATATTTCCCATCTTGGTGTACTCGGCCCTCTGTGGGCACCCGCTGACCTTCTCTCTCCCACCACACCACTGGCGGAGGTTTGCCACGTGGGGCGTTGCATTCTACCTGCTGCAGGGTGTTCACTGTGAAAACCTTCGACGCCCGGGGCACCATGTCTTCTATTTCTGTAGCGGGAACCAGAGAGAGCGAGCAAATGTTACGAACTGACTTAGCAATTCAAATGCTGACGCTGATTTATTAGAGGACCGCTAATAATCATCAACCTGTGCTTTAACCTTCTACGAGCCTAAGATCTAAATCAATTAATGAGAAGAAAACACATTTCTCAGCAGATGAAAGAGAAGCAGAGCTGCGAGAAGAGGGAGGGCACTGAAATGAATGAGGCGGAGCCACGATGGGACCGACTGTTTCAACTTGTCCCTAAACACTGAATTCTACTGTGACACAATCCCCTATAATGCCTGCAGGGATTAGCATCAGATTAAGTGAATTAAGGTATTTAAATGGAGCTGTGGTTCACTGGGTTAAAACTGCAGATACAGTTGTACCTTGTTAATCCAAAACCCTTGGGGGGAGAAAAGGGGCTGCTGGAGAGGGGAAGGAAAAAAAAAAGTGCCCGGGACATTGAAATGCAAAGAAATTTTAGCCCTGAGCTTATTCAAAATATTTGACGTGCGTGCACTTGCATTTCAAAAAGCTGGCTGATTAGTAAGATGAGAAGATACTACAGTCATCTTGTTGTAGTTTCAACCTCAATGAGCTGTTTTAAAGTTGTTTCAAGAGGTTATCTGGGAAGACGCGGCGCAAGGAAAGAGCCGGCTTTGTTAGTGCATGCACAATATTAAAACAGCTTCACTGTGTTTGGACTTGTATATAATTTGGTTCCCCTTCCTTTTAACTACTTCTTCTTTTGCACCACCAAAGACTTTTATTTGTTGTAGTCTTAAAATGTCATTTTCACATTACACTGATTTATAACACTTTAGAAACAGTCATCTCATGCAAGGAAAGCTGCAGCGTGTTTTAATGACGTTCGGCATTTCACAACCTCCTAATTACACTGCTCATTACCCTGGTTGAGTCACACTGATGAGTTATCTAATGTAACATCTACTGCTTGAGTAAAGCGAGTGCCAGGTGCTGTTCACTTTGGAGGAAATTTGATGGGTTAAAAAAGCTTGGAAAACAGCTGGACGCTAAGGGGAAACAATATGAAGGGGAAGCAGCAAAATGCTTCTGTACGGCGCGTGGTAGTGGATGCAGCTGGGCCGGATGTCAATACAGGAATGTGATTATCATCGGAGAGATCTGGGCACTAAGTGAAAGCGGCAGAAGAAGGAGGAGAGAGGGAGGGAGGGAGGGAGGGGGGATTAGAGCAGGAGAGATGGAGGGCAGTGTTCATATGTAGCCCGTTCCACTCAGATTATAGGATAACAGGGGTTTCTAATTGTTTACGCTCGAGTTTTGTATGTGTGTACGTGTTTGACGTACCAGCTATGAGGAGGGAGGCCTCCAGCGTAACCTGTGATCCTCTGAGGCCGCGACCGACACATCTGTAGGTCCCCGTGTTCCTGGGCTTGACCTGGGTGATCAGCAGCGTCCCGTTGGATAGAAGGAAGACTCTGTAGAAGAAGAGAAAGAAACAATCTCTCTCAATCACTGATCCACAAACAACATTTCGCACATTCTTCGCAGAGAAAAGCACAGCAGAGAGAAGATTTCTGCACAAATACAGCCAACGAACCTCAAATCTTTCTCAGTCTGCATCTGCAAACCTTTCTTAGAGGTTTCGCTTTGACCTGCAAGTCAACTGCCCGAAAATTTGGACTTTCCATTCTAATTTGGCCCAATTCAGTAAACCCAAGCCATCTGCTGCTCTAAATCTGTAGAGGTAAATGCTAAGAATCTGTCCACGGAAAACAAAGAAACAAATGTGTCCTACATTTTGAGTTAATTAAAAAGAAAAAAAATCTCGTGCTTCAGGAGGCCTGTCCTGACAGCTGGCCCCTGGAGTCTGTCAGGCCGATGGGAGTATCAGTGTCAGTGATGGACAGAATGAGGAGTAATTAAAGGCAGACCTTAAGCCAGCTTCGGGGATGACAGAAAAGGAGCTGAGCATCCGGCACAGCAAAAACAGAAGATCCCAAGTCACTGCAGAGCTCATGGGAAAAACAAATACTCGGAGAGGAAAAAGGAAAGCCACTGCAGAATGATCTGCATTCCCTCAGAAGAGTTTTCCAAAAGCGGGGATTCATATAAGAATATCTAGTTCCACAGTGGATTCCCTCAGGAAAAGTGAGATTTCTGTGTCATCCCTTCTTCTTTGTTTAGGAGAAAGAGGGAAATGAGCTTTGGGAGCTGGTGTACATTTCCACCTGAGAGACGGAGAACTAGTCTGTGGAAACAGGCCAAAATAACTAGAAAACAAAATGAGCAAAGAGCGATTTTTAAAGGCAATCACGAGTATGGTTTCACACGTTTGACCCGTGGGGCAGAAACTGGCTGCAAAAAAATAGCCTTAAGCTCCAGATGGTGTGTGTGTGTGTGTTTTTTTTCTTGGTTTCACACATTTGGAAAAACAGTCTACACTAGTTATTCATTCATTCGCTAGGGGAGGTTATCTAAACAGCCTAAGTGCAGACACAGATGATATCACTGCAGAGAGCTGCGTAACTTAGGGACTATAATCAGCCCAGATCAATAAACTAAATCACACAAAACACCAGGCTGCTGTGGAATAACCTAGCCACAAAGAGGTTAGGCTTCCATGCTTATTACTGAGTCCTCATCACTTCCTAGGTGACCAAACCTGCCTCTGACAGGCTCATTACACAAATGACTAACTATTGATATTGGAGTCATTCACCCTGCCTAGCTCAACGAGCACAGTAATCACTTCAAAATAGAAAAGCAGGATTGTACTCTACGTGCGGAACGGGCTCATGTATAAGCATGAGGCGCTATGAAAGCTGGCATGATATATAGAAATTTATTATGAAGTCCTATTTATAAAGACGGGGGATATGCTGGTAATCTGAGTGTAGCTCGAGGGTCTTTTCCTCTCAGAGCGTGGACACTGGAGACCTGCAGACTTCTCTGATAGGTTACAGAGAATGGGTTTGTTCCAGTGATGTGCAGACTGAAGGAAAAAAACTTTACCGTGCTTTTTTCCCAGTAATAACATTCCTCAATGTGCAATTTATCTTGAGCTTTGTGTTGAAACAGCACATAGAGAGGCAAGAGCCCGATGCTGGGGTTCCACCTCATCGGGCTCATAGGAATACCAATGGCTGCACACTCAGATACACAGGAATCATGCTTATATGATGGTAAGGAGAAGGAAGAGGGGTGAAAAGGGGGTGGATGCAAGATGGAAGAGGAGGAATCGTAGTTAGGACGTACAGCGCTGAGCAAAAGTCTTGAGCCACATCTAATTTCTTTATATTTTACTAGAAAAGATATATAATAAGTAGAGTGGTTTAGTTAAACATACATAAGCATAAATGGAAATAAGGTATATAAGGCAAAAACAGTCCAATTTATCAAATTATCAGTCACTGTTTGGTGTGACCACCTTTATTCTTCAACAGGTCTGGGCTCTCGGGAGGCCAATCCATGACTGATAGTGTTCCAGTGCGTGTTCTTCTATCCAGGTGTGCTTTTACTGCATTGGCAGTGTGTTGGGAATCATGCTGCAAAGCCTGTACTCTCTTGTTCAGGCTTTCTTTCACCACATTTTACAGATGGCTGTAGGCACTCACGACAGCCACACTTCCACTGAGGCCATTTCTGATGAGGCGTCAGTAAACAGTAGATGGATCAACAGAAGGGCCAGATGCATTTCTCAAGTCCTGCACATGCCTGTCACTTCTTTCCTCCTTCTGTCCAGTTTCCTCAAATTTGTAAGAACACACATCAAACTGTGCTGAGATATGATTCACTTTGTTGGTGTGGAAACACTATTTTATCCCTGATACTGTCATCATTTTTTTTCTTTGCTCGGTTATCTCATATATAAACACTACACTGGTTCATCCCTGGAATTAGGTGTATTTTGTGTGCTTGAATGATTCATATGAGAGTGTTAAGTGGCTTAAGAAACAAACCTTCCTTTGAAAATGGCCATGGACAAGGGGAAAAAAGTCAAATAGGAGCCAATGTCGAAAGAAAAATTAAAGTCTGGAGAACTATTGCTCAAGATCACTTTAATAAATTATACCAAGGTCTTGCTCCTTGAAGGAAAAATAATAAAGAAATGAAAAGTGACTCACTACTTTTACACAATATTGTATGATGAGAAACAACAAAGTGACACAGAGGGAAAGATTTAGCACTCAACATACCTGGACTTGTTTGCCAGCAGCTCGTTTTCGTGGTACCACTCCAACGTGGGCGCCGGCTCTGCAGTGAACTGGCAGTGGAACACAGCCTCCCCGTTCCTCACTACCACCTGGTCCTCAGGAGTGACCACCGGCCGCGGGAAGCTCTTATCTGTTAGAGAGGTAGAACATCTGTATGATTACAGGCAACGGACCATCAAGTTCCATCTGCGTGGACGCTCGTGCATCACACCAAACTACTCCGGCTTTATTAAAAGCTGCCAACAGCAGCAGGAGGCTGGTGAGCCAGCAGTGTTCAGGTGGCAGTGTGTCAACACCACAGGAGCCCCTAGGACAGACTTAATGAGGTCAGAAAACAGAACCGGCAGCTTCCCTGCCTTTTCTCTCTCTCTCTCTTTTTTTTTTTTTTGCTCTTACAGATCGTAGAATCACACATAAGAGATAATCCTTTTCTTTTCTGCAATTCTCCATAAACTAGTTATTCCTGGAAAACAGGGTTAGAAACAGCTCCACAGGAAAGAAGAAAAACTCAGTGATTGATTTAATATTAGGGGTGCAACGATACACAAAATTCACGGTTCGGTTCGGTTCGATACTTTGATGTCACGGTTCGATATTTTTTCGATACAAAAAAAATGTCCATGCCTTTTTAATTTGTCATTTATTAAAATTATAAATATATATTTTAACTCAAAAGTACAGTTTTTAAATTTAATGTTGCTGAAACAAAAGTAATTTAAAAAAATAAATATATCTCAGGGCTCTCAAAATTTCAAAATCCCTGGTAGCCCTTCGGGCAGGGACTCTTCAGTTTTTGGTAGCCCAAAATAAATGTAAGTAGCCCGAATAAAAAAAGAGAGCAATTTTTTGATTGATGTTTTGTTTCCTGTTTAGTTTCCTTTACAATATTATACATTAAAGTATAATATTGTAAAGGAAACAGAACATTAATCAAAAAATTGTTGAAAAACAAATTACAACATTGTATAAAAATTACAATCATCAACTCAAATACTTGGTTCTAATTGAACAGAAATTTCTATGAACTTGTAAGAACTGTGTAGGACATGAATCAGTCTGTGTCAGATCCTGAATTTGAAATTTCCACTGAAGTCACGGGTAAGAGACAAGTGGAACCAAGATCTAGGCCATTTGCTTTTTGAAGTTTGCAAAGACTGCTAAATTTTGCCAGTGCTAGTTCACTCTTTGCAACATAGTACGCTGTTCTAAACAGATTTTTCAGGTTTATTTTTAGTATGTTATTTGCAATTGGTGTTTGTTCTGGGAAAGATATTGCAGATGAGCAATAATGCATTTCTTGCATTTCTCATGGCTTCTAATGGGGGCCTTTCTTAAAATGACTGGTCCCAGTAACAAAGGCGCTTGTCGACTCAGAAATCGAGAGAAAACCAACAACACACCCGGCAGAACATCATGTTATTTACGCGGGTGCACATAAGTGGTCCGCATGTGCGCATTCGCTGTCAAAATAAAAGACGCGCACCAGATAAGAAGTTGCAACGCGCGTTTGCGTCCATATAAAAAGCACTGTTTTTGTCCGCTAGAGTGGGATTTTCACGGCACATCCCGCACCACATCTCTGTGCGTTCATCATTTGTTTGAAGCCAGCTCACCTCCTGCAACCACTTTTCCGAGAATACGCGCTTCTTTTGTGGTTCGGACTCCTTCTCACATTTCTTTGGAGGTAGAGGAACACCAAAGTAATTGCTTAAAGGAGCTTCTTCGACATCTTTAAGAGTTTTAAACAAATGTCTGTCTGTCACTGTCTGTCTGTCCTCCAGAAAATCTTATGTACGCAAACACGCGTTGCAACTTCATATCTTGTGCGCGTGTTTTTTATTTTGACAGCAATGCACACCTGCGGACCACTTATGTGCAGCCCCGGTTATATAGCTCGTCATATTGCAGCCACAGAAATTCTTTTGTCCATGAAACCATAAAGCTGCACTTTCTTTTTGCCTTATAGTCTGATTTGTCATAACTTTTCCGTTTTGTGGTAAGCTTTTCTTTGGCTGTCACTTCTTCACCCTGACCCGTCTTATTTGGCTCAGCAGAACTAAAATATATATCCTGCTGCTTTACACACACACACACACACACACACACACACACACACACACACACACACACACACACACACACACACACACTAACGCTCAGCGATTCTCTGCGCGATCAACCTCTCATATGTTTAAGCTGCTGCGGGAGATTTCACTTGTCATGTTTGCATAGTAAGCTAACGATTGATAAGACGATGTCAGAGGAATTGGTGCGCAAATTATCATCACTCACCAATCAGTGCTGTCGCTCTCTAGCGATTTTGCAAGCCCTGTATCTGATTGAGGAATCACTCATCTTTGGAAAAGAGAGTTTATTACAGAGAAAAGGCTCTTTCCAAAATAAAAGCTATACTATAAGCTTCTTCTGGGCTATATTCTCAGCAGCATATTGTAGCGGGTCAGGGCTGTTCGGGGTTCTGTTTGTACAGTTATGTTTTGTTTATGTTGCCATAGTGACGGGTGACGCCCTCTCGCTGCGACGGTGTGTCCTTCCGGGGTCAGAGGGCGCCCTGTGTGTTGTTGTTGTTGCTGTGCGGTTGCCGCGCTGAGCAGTTAGCTAGCGGCAGTGTTCTTCTGCAGATGTCAATAAACGGCTGTGCTCCCTGGCTAGCTCACGGGAAGCAAGACCAAACGACACATCCGTCTCCTCGTTGTCTGAGCTCGCCACATTGGTGTCAGAAGTGGGATGATGGTGGCACCCCATGTTCTGACCCGAGTGACTTTTCCCCCGCCGGTCGTGACCGACCGGTGCGCCAAAAGAAGGTACCTGGACATTTGCAAAGTGGAAGCAAAAAACAAGCGCAAATTCAAACGCGATTTCAATATGTCGCATATTGACAGTGGCTCACCGATGCCAATGACATAATTACCCAGCTACATTTCCGAAAGAATGCAAAAGCATTGACATATATTTTTCCTTCCTACAATACCCGACGGGCAGGGCAGAGATAGATTTTGGTAGTACGACTGGAAAAATCGCTAGCCCCGGGACGTCGGGCTAGCGATTTTGCAAGCCCTGTGTTACATGCATGGCCCTTTAAGGATGAAGCCTGATGGGAAATGTATTCGGGATGTGTGTAGCGGGACTGCCTGGTGTGTGTGTGAAGAGAGAGAGCGGAGAAGGGGAAAAAGTAACGGTTAGCTACAGAAGAGACGAAAAGAAAATAAATAAAAGGAATATAATAACTCCCTCGACAGCCAGAGTTGTGTCGGCGATGCTCGCTGTGAGTAAACTGTTTCAGCCCACTGTACGCGGTGTTCGTGCCTTAGAGAAGAAATAAAGTTCGGTGAAGCAGTTTCCTACGCCTCCTTCGATCTTTTTGCTAGCGGAGTTGACCTGTATAGTAAGCTGTTGCCGGCTACGAGTCAGTTACGGAACCTTCAAGTAACTGCCAGAGGTTTCCTTACTACGGTTCGGGGCCGCGGATCTGGCGCGGTAACACCTGTATCTGATTGAGGAATCACTCATCTTTGGAAAAGAGAGTTTATTACAGAGAAATGGCTCTTTCCAAAATAAAAGCTATACTATACGCTTCTTCTGGGTTATATTCTCAGCAGCATATTGTAGCGGGTCAGGGCTGTTCGGGGTTCTGTTTGTACAGTTATGTTTTGTTTATGTTGCCATAGTGACGGGTGACGCCCTCTCGCTGCGACGGTGTGTCCTTCCGGGGTCAGAGGGCGCCTTGTGTGTTGTTGTTGTTGTTGCTGTGCGGTTGCCGCGCTGAGCAGTTAGCTAGCGGCAGTGTTCTTCTGCAGATGTCAATAAACGGCTGTGCTCCCTGGCTAGCTCACGGGAAGCAAGACCAAACGACACCTCCGTCTCCTCGTTGTCTGAGCTCGCCACATTGGTGTCAGAAGTGGGATGATGGTGGCACCCCATGTTCTGACCCGAGTGACCCCGGCCGGTGCGCCAAAAGAAGGCACCTGGACATTTGCAGGACTTTGTGTGGGGTAATGGGGTCGTCGGGGACGACTGACCCCTTAGGTGGGGGCTATGTAGCGGGTCAGGACTGTTCGGGGTTCTGTTTGTACAGTTATGTTTTGTTTATGTTGCCATAGTGACGGGTGACGCCTTCTCGCTGAGACGGTGTGTCCTTCCGGGGTCAGAGGGCGCTCTGTGTGTTGTTGTTGCTGTGCGGTTGATGCGCTGAGCAGTTAGCTAGCGGCAGTGTTCTTCTGCAGATGTCAATAAACGGCTGTGCTCCCTGGCTAGCTCACGGGAAGCAAGACCAAATGATACCTCCGTCTCCTCCTTGTCTGAGCTCGCCACAATATTAAACATATCAGGTCCCCATAAGGAGAATCATGTGCTAACGGCTGTCTAAATGACTCGGGTAAAGTTTGTAGCATGCATGCTTGTTGTTTTTGTCTGCTTCCACTTGTCTTTGTACTAGGATGATGTCGGCGTAAATGTGCAGTCATATTCCTTGTGTTCCCACTAGTGCTGTCAGCGTTAATCTCGTTGAAATGACGTTAACGCCACAACACGGCAAATCTCCATTAACGAGCTACCCCTGCGTGGGGCTAGACGGCCAACACATTAACGAGCTAACTGCGCTAACACACTAGTTCCCACCCATGTAATTGAGCATTGCGTGGCACATCCGACATACTGTTTTACTTTAGTCCATGACGCGCTTACCTTCAGGGTCATACGTCACATGAAAACCAAAATAATTCCAAACGCCAGATGTGAATGAGGGTGGGGGAGGTTCAATTTGCCATGTTGCAAGGGGAGCTTAACTTCTGTCTCGCTAGCTTGCCCTGCGCTCTTCCTTCTGACGATGCTGTCTGTGTTGAACGCTCAGTGGATCTGCGCTCGACAGTGCAGCCTAGGCGGAGTAGTCGAACGCAGATTCACTGAGCGCTCAACACAGACAGCATCGTCAGAAGGAAAGTTGATAAAATAAATTACAAATTTTGTATTGTTCGATACATATGCGTACCGAACCGAAAGCACTGTATCGAACGGTTCAATATCGATACGAGTATCGTTGCACCCCTATTTAATATGTAATGTAAAACTGGGGTTTGCAGATTTTGCACTGAGTTTTAAATGACCTGAAAAATGCTTCAGCTGCTGCATTTTTCCTTATGTTCACTTTCATTTGGCCCTTTCTACCAGCCACAAGCAGACCTCTCAGTGTTAGCCAACACTGCTCAGACCTGCCAAAACTTCAGATTAAGTCTAGTACAACCTAAAGGAGGAGTAATAGCTACACAGATTTTACTAAATTGTTACACTCCGGATGCAAAGCAGAAGGACGTCGAGTTAACGCACACGCACTAGGAAGAGATCGGGAAAACACGTGAGTATCAGCAGAGCTGCTGAAGGAATGGTGCCAGTAGCAGTTATAGGACATTACGAGTGGTTTGAGTGAAGATAAAGAAAGGCGTGCATTCAGAGCACACCTGGCCCACCCAGGACGTCAACGGGAAGCCTCAGCCTACGATCTGAGAGCGTGCACTGAAAACCAGTTTAAATCTGTCAGCCTTTTCCTTAAGGTTAAGCCCTATAGAAGAGCAGAGGGTGGTGACACCGTAACCTGAAACTGAACAATTATCCTTTCTTTCTCAACCCAGGTGCTAATCCGATGTCTCTGTGTTGCAGGTGGCTATGTGAAGCGGAACAGGGCGTCAGGTTTCTAATGCTGATTGGGTGCTGTGCTGCAAACCTTATACACGGGGGAGAAACAGAGCAAACAACACGACGAGAGCTTGTAGGAAAGAACCTACCTGTAGAATAAACTGTAGCAGAGGTAGTTGTTGTTAGACACATGGAGGAGACCCTGATGCTGAGGGAGCTGCTGTTATTGTTCTTTTAAGGCACGTTACAATATTGTTCTGTATGTGTGGGTGGTGTGGGAGGAAGTCGCTAACAGACTTAAAGGTAATCACATTACACGCACTGTAACTTTTTTCTGCTTCCTGCTTTCTCTCACCACTAATGCTCTTTAACCACACACACCTGGTCGTCTCCATTTCCAGGTGCGGAAATGTGGGAAACTCACTACATCCTGAAAACCTTTGATTAGTGACCTACAATCAATTAGTGGATCGAGTAGCACACCTGACAGCAAAGTAAAATCAATATGGTATCATCTTACAGCCCTAATGTTTCTCTATAATATATCATATGTCAGTTTTATATTCTTGCAGATCTGATATTTGTTGCACAAGGTCACACACACACACCTATAATGTTAAGAGTGTAGTTGGTGTTACTGCAGACGTGCCCAGCTGCATTTTTGGCGCAGCAGTAGTACAGGCCATTATCATCCGGACTGGCATTCTTGAAGGTGAGCGTCCTCTCTTTATTGTTGATCTGATGAGTTTTCTCCGTCAGCTTCACACCGTCCTTGAACCACTGGCATGTCGGCCTGAGAAGCAGCAGGATGAGGAAGAGAAAGAGGAAGAGAAATCGTTCTGAATACCGTCTCATAAACCTGAATTTTGATCTTGAAGTGGGAGGAGACTCACCGGGGATGTCCATCAATATCACAGCGCAACGTGACCAGCGAAGAGTTCTCCATCTCCCTGTCAGAGACGGGTTCCTTCAAAATCACACCTCCGCTCTCCAACCCTGCAGTGATAGAAGAGGCAGAAAAATCCCGTAAGTGATGGAAGGGAGCACAAGAGGACAGGGGGAACAGCTGAGGAGAGGGACAGGAGGAAAAATTGAGTTAAGTGGTCGTCCTGTCCTCATGCGACACATGACGACGCTAATGAGTGCAGCAGGGACGAGGGGAACATCGCTGCGACAGCACTATGACTCCACATCTACCACATTAGTGGGTCAGCTTACATCAGCATACCACAGTCCTGGACTCACCACAGTAATTCAAGTCCTTGAGGCGCTTTTCAAATGAAAAGTTCATTAACTGCTAATAGCGACACTCTGCTGTCAGAGCGGCCCATGAAATAAGGCAGCAGTGAACATGTTGTGACAAAGCACCTGCTAGTTATAATTTTAGAAATCCTTCAATTGTGCGCCCATCAAAAAAAAAAAACAGTTCTTCAAAACTAATTATGTGTGTTTACATTATTGCATCAAGGGAGAAATGAATGCCACAACAACGCGATGAAAGACAAGAAGGCTGATCGCTTGCGTCTCGGTGATAGATGAACAAAAGAACAAAGGAAGAAAAACAGATTGTGGGAAAGTGATCCGCATTAGTCCCATACATGGAAGCAAGCTTTTGCAGGCAGAAACAAAGAGCACATTAAGGATTTCGCCCAGTACACATGTGCAGATAGTGTGTCAAACCTGACATCAACAAAGCTTTCCTTCATCCTGCTCAAGTCCAAGATTCTTCAACATGTTCAGGTTGCCGAGACAGATAAAAAGTTGTTACATAGAAAGACAAAAGCTAGCTAGTGACAGCTTAGATTTAGCTGCAGTACCATCTTAGCACACCTTGCTGGAATTCCCCTTCTCCCACTGTTGACTACACAAACACTTGGTGTTTACACTGAATGAGAACAAGGGCTAATTGTTATTTACGTGACAGTATAAAGGCTGAGGTATGATGTGCAGAGACTGTGTAAACACTGCGGTTAGTGGGTGAACTCACTGAGAGAGCATGTTTGTTTCGGTTGCCCCCGATTTCTACACGAGTCCGTGGGGGTTTTGTGTATGTGTGCTGTGCGTGTATTAGTGTAAGACAACCCACTAACGCTGCGCCATTCCTATGGCCCTTGGCTGAACAGTGCTGCTGCAGTGTGGATCATGTATGAAATATGCATGGTATGAGCCCACCTGAGAGAGCGATGGAGAGGGAGGGAGGGAGGACGCAGCACCCCTGTGAGGTCACAAGGGGCGCTAGAGGGAAAACTGTCACAATGAATTACTCAGGAACTGGCAGTGCTGTGCAGCCTGAGGGGATCATGGGAAACCATCTCTACAGCAACAGGGCTTCCATTCTCCTTCCTTATATCCCATCTGAGCCGTGCACTGCTCATTACCTCCCTCCTACCACAGACGGCCAACAACAGTGTGTGTGTGTGGAAGCATAGCTCAGCAGTGGAGCAAGTATGTGCGTGTGTTTATACATCTGTTTGTACATGCAATGGTGTATGCGAAACACAGCTGACGATGCTCTGCCTGCGAGCCTGAGTGCATGTGTGCAAGTGTCCTCAAATATCTGACAGTTCAGCAGATGCAAATTAGTTGTGTGTCTCATTCAAGGCCATTCCAGGCAATAGCTCCACTAACTCGAGGAGGAGGAGGCAATGAAGGGCAACTGCGCTATCGAGGCCTAAGGCCCGACGCTCAGACCTGTTATTAGCGAACTGAAAGCAAAAAGCGACCCACAAAACCAGACGGGGAGACGATGAATCACTGAAGACGAGGGCGTAAGAAAAAGTTTGACGGAATAACAAGTCTTATTAGCGAGGGTGAGTACGAGTGGCAGTCAGATTAAACGTCATCTGCAAACGAAGCATTGTATCGACTCGGCCGGAGGAACAGGAGAGTGGGTTCAGTATCAGGGAGGGTGTCATCTGAATTCATGTATCAGATGCTCATTTGCATGTTCAGGAATAAAACAGCGAGCAGCACGAGAAATACCAGACGCGCTGTTTGGCTAATCAGAGCCTTCAACAGAGATTTGCAAACAACAGCAGACAACACACTCTGCCTTGTGTATCTAAAGTTTCTACCAGTCCTGACCTATTTTCTTCTGTGGCACGTTAAAACCGATTCTGGCTATCCACTTAATTTTCAGTTTGACCTGGATTTTCTTTCTTTCTTTTTAAACCAGCCTCACGTTCTTACCACTCACAGCTCCATTCACAGCTCAGGTTTCTCCAGCTGTCCGCTCGACAAACAGAAGGCACTCTTTCATAACCTATTAGTGGCAAATGCTTCCCCATAATCCCTCTCAGAATGCATGACTAAGTGTTGGAGCGGGCCTGGAAGCTAACGGCATAATTAGGAGCCTATAATTATTATGTTGGAGGCAGAACAGGAAGCGCTATCAACACGGGGATGATAACGGATGAACGTGAGGATATCATCAAGACAGATGATCGGACAGCTCGTTCAGTCATCGCTCTGAAAAGCAGCTGAATGCGTGTCCGTCTCTTTCACTCAGTGAGCTGATTCGTTGCCATAGAGAAGGGTTTCTGCAAAACGGCTGGGGATTTCATTTGATTGACAAAACCATATGGGGATGAAGATAACCAAAACATATGGCATAGTGTCCTCGTATTGTAAACATCGCTATAAAACCAAAAAACCCCAAAAAACAGTGGTGTGGCAGATTCCAGGGGAAAATTGTTAACTGAGCCAGCTCGGTGTTAGACGAGGTGTCAGATTTTATCAGCTGTGGCTGACAGGGGTCAGCAGGCCAGGCTGCAAACTGCAGGGGAGAGATGCTGCTGCAGCGACAAGACAGAGACAGGAGGAAGGAGGAGGAAAAATGAGACGCTGACACAGGAGCAAAGTCACTCTACAGGAGAGAAGCTGACGGATGGAGCCCGGGTCATTAAACATGAAGAGCTGCGTTTTGTCAGCTCACAAAAGACAGCAAGAAAAAAAAAAAAAAAAAAAAACATCCTTCTGTAGGAACTGTGAGAAACGAAATGGGGAAAACTAGAGCTGTACTCATGGTCTGTACAGACTCTTTAAAAATGTGTCTGCTGAACAAATGTGGGTTAAGGACACATGCTGTGTGACTAAGCCAAGACGGCGTGCGCATGCCTACTCATGCGCGAGTGACTGAATAGGGAGGAAAATGTGTTTCTACTCAATCTTCTCCTCATTGCTGCGTGCTGCTGTATGACACTGACATCCAAAAACACCGTCTGTGTGTGTCTTCTGAAAGCCGTGCCTCCAGGAGCAACAAGCATGCTGACGAAAGCGACGCCTGAGCCCGGTCTCGCCATGGAGACCCAGTGACCGGGCGGGACAAAAGGGTGAAGGGGGCGCGGGGGGGGGGCTAAAACCTCTATTGGTGAAAACAAGAGGGGGGATAATTACTCTGAATAATTCTCAGCTGGCAGGACTTGCCCACCCACCATTGAAAGGAAAAATAAATTAACCCTCTCTCGTCAGTGGGGGAGGGGCGGACGAATGAACTCCAGAAATGTCCCTGATACAGTACATATGGAAAACCCCACCACCACCACCCCCTACAGTCCACATTCACTACCAAGCACGCAAAGTAGCGTACACATGAGTGAGTGCACGGTCAAGATTAATGCCAGAAGACGTCTACTCTAAAGCTGCACGAGCTTGACCGCTTGTTAAAACTATATATGAGTGGAAATATGACAACAGCCACCATAGCGTGGTCTGATCCACTTAAAGTGAGCCGGACAGCCAAACCGCAGATAATGATGCAGAGGTAAACGTGTTGATACGCACACACAGACGTAGCATCCGAAAGTGGTTAGGGATGATTTACTATTGCAGTTTGAGCATCTGGTTGAGAAAAGTGTGCACTAAGCTCTTAAATAACATTGTTTCTTGTTTGTAGATGTTTGTTATCTGAAGCTATGCCTGAGGAATCCACTTATGTGATTTCTTATCAAGCTGACTCAGGCTATTACCATTTTTACAGGAATGGTAATGTGCGGTGCATTAATAACTTCATAACCAGCATCTCAGCTGTGTGCCGGTTTCTTAGGTTGTCTGTAAAAAGTGCCTAATATGATGCTCCAACATAAACCACTGAGAGTCCATTCATTCATTGTCATCCATGCATCAAATAGAGTGAACGGGGACACCATGGACAGGTCGCCTATCTGTCACAGGGCCAACACACAGAGATAATCACGCACACGCTCTCATTCACACCTACGGTCAATTTAAAAATCACCAAATAACTTAGCCAAATGCATGTGTTTGGACTCTAGGAGGAAGCCAGAGTGCCCGCAGAGAAACCACACAGACGCGGGTGAACATGCAAACCCGACACAGAAAAGGCCCAGACTGGATTCAAACCCAAGACCTCCTTGCTGTGAGGCAACAGTGCCGCAGACACCGCTGTGTCTCTAGTTTTTATTGACTTGTGCAAGCTCGTGGGGCGATCGTGGCTCAAGAGTTGGGAGTTCGCCTTGTAATCGGAAGGTTGCTGGTTTGAGCCCCGGCTTGGACAGTCTCGGTCGTTGTGTCCTTGGGCGAGACACTTCACCCATTGCCTACTGGTGGTGGTCAGAGGGCCTGGTGGCGCCAGTGTCCGGCAGCCTCGCCTCTGTCAGTGCGCCCCAGGGTGGCTGTGGCTACAATGTAGCTTGCCATCACCAGTGTGTGAATGTGTGTGTAAATGGGTGGATGACTGGATATGTAAAGCGCTTTGGGGTCCTTAGGGACTAGTAAAGCGCTATACAAATACAGGCCATTTACCATTTACCATTGACTGAACAGCGCCCCCAGTGGCAGTCAACAACAGAAAGTCTCTTATAATGACTCCTGTAACATTCTTAACTTTACATCAAAATCACATGTTTACAGACTGGTACCAACAAAGTCTGTGCCCCAATTTTTGTGAGCTAAATTCAGGTCTTTAATTGGTCCGTTGCTCAGCACTCTATGGCAGTTTAGATGTAGCTTGCTAACTTAGCTTGGTGGCATTAGCAGACAACTTAGCAGCCAGTTCTCGCATCCAAACGTACGCACAGACTTCTAGAAAAATCTATTTACAAAAGCAAACTGATGTTTATTACGATCGATGTGTGTCATGAACCGGGACCAGACTGTGCAGCGTCAGCGCTCACGTCAAAGAACGGGCACATTTGTGTGAGCCCGACTGCTACCTACACCGATCAAAAAGGTACGACCACTCTTATATAAACATTTCCACGGTTAAATGAGTTCAGCCTATTTATATTGCATGCCCTTCCTTTCAAGAAAACTATGCCTTGCTTTTCCAGTGCGTGGGAATGTTAATGGCTTGGCAGATAATGCAGTTTATTCTGCTCTGGAGAACTGGTGCTTCATGTCTAACTTGTTTCTTTTCTATTAAGTCTGTGGGAGTAAGTCGGTTGAGCTTCATTCACACACTAGATCATGTTCAATTGCAACACATGTGAGCGGTTCCCGTCAGATCGGACAGGGTTTGGGAAAAACCGATGGGCCTCTTTGGTCTTTTGGCTACAACTGCAAGCACTCAGAGAGAGACGGTGCTCGACATCACACGCCTCAAATATCCACTTGTGGAGACACATCATAGAGAGGGAGTTAAACCGCTGCTCTCTCCCTCCATCCGTCTCTCAGTTTACAACTAGGAGGTCTGGACACTCATCTGTTCTTGTAATCACCCTTTGAACAAGCACCATCACAGCAAAGACAAACCTCCAGGCTGAATGTAGCAAGAGAGGGGAACATATTCCAGATGGAATCATTTTTCGCCCGCTTTGCCTGCTTTTTTTTTTCCTTTCCCTCCTTCTACCATCACTGAAAACTCTGTTTGTATGACACAAAGGCTTTACAGTAACAACTGGTACCTGAGGGCCTCTGACGAGACCCAAACAAGGTTGTTATTTATCCCAAACAGAGCTGTGCAGAATTTCCCGGCTTCCTCTGCTCTGAAACTTAAGCGGGTCACTGAGGTTTGGTTATGAAGCTAAATAACAAAATTAAGACACTAGCGTGCTTCCCCTTAATTTGACAACGCATTTAGAAGGTGAAGATGTGAAAAGCATGACACAAATAAAAAAAACTGGAGCAGACAGACCTGTGCTAATCTAAACCGAAATAATTATACTGCTTTAAGGTGAACTAGACTGTTCAGTAATTTCCTGACAAAAAGCCCTTTGAGAGTATATGGGAAAGAGAGTGTTACACAACGGAGAGGAAAGACAAGCAACAAAAAAACACATGCTTGGTGGCGCACATATCCAGTTTCCTATAGAGAGAAGAAGCCACGAAGAATAAGGCAACAAGGTGGAAACATTCCTTCAGCTTACACTACCCCGTCATCTTATACTGCAACTTTTGTTTGGCTTTTTTGATCCAGAAACTGGATGCACACCCTTGTTGCCATTATGAAACCCTGTCAGTTGGTAATTTTCACTTAAGAGGGTTGTTTTATTTCCTCGGTCAAAGGAAGGGAAAATGGCCTGAAACTCAACACTCACACTTGATATTGAAGGAGGCGTTGTTGGAGTGGAGCGCTTCTCCTGTGGCCGTGTTTTCCGCAACGCACTCAAAGTTTCCTGCGTCCAGCCGCCGATCCACGGCGCTGAATTTGAGGTTGCTGCCCTCCTGGAAGCGCCTCTCGCTGTTCTCCAGGGGCTGGCCGTTGTGAAGCCAGCTGTATCTGATGTCGGTCGGATCGCTGACCTCGCAGCGCAGCATGGCGCTGCGGCCGTGCAAGGCATCCTGGGATTTGGGCTCCTTGGTGAACTGAATGGCAGCGGCCTGGATGGACAGAACTGGAAAGGAGGAGAAAAGGGAGAAAGAGGGGAAAGTCAGATTAGAATGGGGCTGCTGTTAACGTTTTACTGCTTTTTCCGTTCATTAAGTGTATGCCATAGCAACCACTTAGCCCTGTGGAGGAATGTGATGTTTAGACAATAATGGCTAGCTGTGAATTATTTTCTCGTAAAATCATCAGCCTCTGCGCCGGGGGAAAATACCTTCCCTGTTAGATAGACTGATGTGAGTGGGTGCTCTGACACTCAAACATCACACGCCCACGGTCACATGCTGTCATCGGCTCAGGAAGACGTGTCTCTTAAATTAGACGTGACGTGCTTCGCACACAAAGACACAGCCTCACGTACACTTGAATCTTTTATTGTCCCTCGTGGTGCCGCGGACAAGATTTGTGTGTGAGACATGTTTTATGCTCTACTAATCCACGTCTCAGAAGATTATCGGTCCGTTCAGTTTTGTTTCGTGCTCTCAGTTAAACGTGAAAGTACCGTTGTAGCACAAATCACAAAAGTCTCTGCCAAACAGACGGAGGAAACAGAAGACAAAGCCGACCCACTGTTTGTATACTGTTGTGAAGCATATGTGAAATTTGGATTCATCACTTCATAAGACCTGTTTGCCTCTGATTTTTAGTCCATTTTTTTGTAATTCATCATACAACAGGCTATTCAGTGGTTTCTTCACAGCCACCCTCCCACTGACGCCATTCCTGATGTGGCTGCAGTCAACAGTAGATGGACCAACACTAAAGGGCCAGACTGATGTCTCATGTCCTGAAACAACATTACTTCCAGATGCTGTTCATCTGCTGCAGATATCTGTAGGTCACCCACTTTCCTGAAATTATTTCTTCAAATTAAGTGTTTTTGTAACATCCAGTTAGTAACAAAATGCCTAAAGATACAAACATTTGTTTAGATCTGCTACAGCTTCTTGTGTCCTCTGCTTGTCCAGCTTCCTCAAATTTTTTTTAAGGACATACTGCACACCGTTGTTGACATATGCAGACTTTTCAGCCAATAGTTGACCAGCATTTGTCACAGATTAAACCCAAAAAAGAAAGATTAAGTGTTTTTGTAACTGCTGCTAGTAACAAAGTGCCTAAAAATGTTTTTTGCTAAGTTGATTGTTATGTATTATGTGTAGACAAAAGACTTTTTGACAGTACAGTTGGTCAAGTTAAAACGAACACACTGATAATACATAATATTTTATGACTTTATACAGATTCAGATCACGAAACTTGTGTCCCACCGCTGGTAGTTTCTACCCTCATTTAAATACAGTCATGCATATCCTTACCAGACTATTGTGTCTACCTCAGAGTACCAACATCATGGGAAGTATTTTTTTCCTCTCATTCAATTCAGTTTTGTTTATACTGTAAATCTCGGTTCACTAATATGTTTTTTATGACAAACTACACTCTTTATTGTTGGCAAGTGTAAACATACAGATGACATTATCAGAGTGCACCTGATTTAAACTCAGCAGCTGCCTACTAGTTTGAACAACCACCATAATGAAACACTTATCAATAGCCATCTGCAAAGGTTGTCGAGGCAGGCCCTCATGAGCCCCGTATAACACAATGTTATCCTGCCTGCCTGGGGTTTGTTATGATAAGTAACGGTCCACCACCAGAGTCGATTAACCATACCTACACCTGTGTGACGGCGTGTGTGTCTGCCTGTGTCTGGCAAGAAAAAAAAAAGGGAGATCTTTCAATAAAGTTAAATCAAGGAAGATGTTGATAATGAGCCAATGAAATGCTCCCATCTTTGACCCTCTAACATGCCACCGCTCCTGTCCTGCAGGTGGTTAGCGCTGACAGGCGGGAAAAGACACAGCGAGTTAGAAAGGATGGTCAAACAAGACTTCCATTCTGGTGAGCCCGCAGTAAGGTTCAGGTTCAGTGTAAATCAGATTGCCTTATATCACCACAAATATTACTTACTACAGGCAGCATTTCAAAGAAAACAGTGTGTCAGCTTAAGTCATGGACTTTTATTTGCATCAGCAAGACCGAAATCAGAAAATTCCATTTAAATGTTACATGAAAGGTGGGCAAATAGCCTTCAATTGCTAGGAAGGTTGTGCAAAGCACGCTGGAAAATAAACTTGTCTCTCCAAGGCTCAAGCGTGCCGACTCTGACAAGGTCACGGCACTGCAGAAGATCAGAGAAAAGATTACTCGTAGAAATGCTAAGCAACAGCTCTCAACACTGACATCAAATAAATTGAAGCAGTACTTCTTTAAAATCCAGAGAAAAACAACTGAATATTTGAGACCATCGTATAAACCTTTTCGGTCGCCAGTAAAACCTCGGCTCTGGCTACACCTTTATCAGCTGGTTGAAATAGCTAAGAATGGAGGGCTCAATGACTGTATGCTTTCATTTTGTCATTTTTCATTTGAATAGACTCTTGTTTTTTTATTCTTCTTTGGGGAATCTATTTTTATATAGACGACTTCATCGGTTCTAGCAAAGACACCAATGGCCCGATGACTGGCTTTTACTTTATCTCGAATCAAACCTCGAATCATTCCTCCATGACCAGCTTCTGCATAATTTTCACTCAGTTTTTGATATATGATCACATCTACTTTTCAGTTTTTTCCTCGTGACTTCGTGCCAGACATAATAATCAAAAGAAGTCACGCTCTTATACTATTATTCAGGCAAAAAAATATTATTGAGCAAAAATACTTTTATTGTATTTCTTTCAGCTTCTGAAATGTATGATTTCTTCTTTTTCACTGATTAACAATTAATAATATTTTGACATAGTTAATAAATCATTTCCCACAGCCTCTGAAACGAGCTCTACCATGAAGGTTCCCCATGATTTATTGCACAAAGGGTTGTAACAACTCCTCGTCTGTATAAGCAAATGGTCTCCAGCAATTCTCCTGTGGGACTGAGAATTTGTTCCATCTGTGCAAAACTGGGATAAAAGGTAGCAGATGGGCTGGAAACACCAGCGAAGTCATCCTCGCCATCCACCTCAGACAATCTATGCTCGCAGACAGCCTTCCGCCTCCGTGCCAAGCCTACAGCTGGGGTGCGAGGTAGCATGCCAGCTTCCATCACACCGAACCTCCTCTGCGCAGCAATGTTACGAGCTTTGGCGGAGGCACGCGGTTGATGGTTTCATTTGAGATGCTCGCTGACAAACAGCGCGAGTTTGTGAGTTTAGAACCACGCAGACGCAAAGGGAACGACTTCCGGAAAAAGTCCCGGCAGATGCGGCGCAGACAGATAAGGCGTTTTCACATTCCACGGAGTGACAGACGTGAGTGTGAGGTGGGTAGAGTGAGGCGCGCGAGTCTGCCAAGTTTACTGTACTGAACAAACAGAAGGTGCCGTGACCTACATCTATCAAGCGCGCTCCAATCCTGCTTCTCTAAACTGGCGCAGAAGAGCAGACTTCAAGGGCACACGTGCACAAACAGTATAAACACAGTCATGCACACAAAGCATCACAACTGCCATCCCTGTTCTTGTCTTTTACCTTCACTTTACTCACTCAGGAACCCAAATTTCACTGAAGTTGTATCAGTCTGGCCAGATCGACACAGATAATTTAGGTCACGCTTTTCAGCGAGTCACAAGAGGGCTGCAGAAAAGAGGAATGCTTGGATATTCGCTGTGTGGCATTTGGGATAGATAAGCAGGGTAAATGCTATCCAAACTCAGACTGAGGGCCCTTCAAAGACAGAGCAGTTGAAAGGGAGAGTTGCAGATAAAAGGCAAAGAGAGTGAGACTGAGGAACACAGGACGGGACTGTTCTTATGACAAAAAACATTCAACACAAAGAATGCTGCGACTAGCAATGTGCCATCAGAAGGAGTGAGAAGGAACGTCACACGGTGGCAAACCTGCAAGTAAACAACGCACCACTGTCTTTTGGTCAAGATGCAATTAGCAAAGTTTTAACAAACCAATATATCCATTAATGACGCATTAGTGTGTTATTTTGGTTTAGACCGCTCGTTTGAACAAAAAACTACATTTTATACTCAAGTTTTCATTTTAAAACTTGCTCATCAATAAAAGTTCTTTTCACTCACGAACTCTGTTGAATTTCTGAAAAATAGTTTGGGATATGTTTCCCAAAATTTGTGCAATTTCTGCACAAACAAGCCGGGATGTTTTCAACGAAATTCTTTCTCATATGAATCACACAGAAGGAAACGGTCCGCTTCACACATGTTCGCCTTACTGGAAACGCTCTGTGTGCTTCAGCTGAAGGAGCTGCCTGATCAGCAGCACACGTGACATTCACTCACAAACACTGGATGAATATTTGGTGCTCTGTCATCACATCGAGATCACACGTGTCACGCATTTGCGTTGCCATATGACTGGAAAACCTCGGAGTTCAGGAGCTGCAGTGTATGAGTGAAACAAATTCTGCGTGTCCTGACATATGAGAAGCGTAAACAGTGTTGAAAAACTGATACCTAAAGTTTCTACTATTCAAATACTTTTTTTTAAGCTAGAAAGCCATTAAAACAGTGAAATGTCTTTCAGCCCGCATCCACAAAAAAACGCCTCGGCTTCGATACCGATCAGCAGCCCAAAAAACTTGCAGCGCTGTTAATATTTCACGTCAATCACAGCACATGGGTGTTTTTGACACATTTCAAAACAATTCCTCAGAATTCAACTGACGTATCTGGAAATAAGTCGGACGAGACAGAAACTGGGTTAAAGATATAGCAGGAAACTGCTGAGAGGGTGAAATATCTGCACACGGGGATTCGCCTCTTCAGCTCACTGCACTGCCGACCCCATTAAGCCTGGCACGGCTGTCATGGCTGTCAGGTGGGAGTCGCCTTTAAGTCAGCCTGACAGCCAGAACCCACCATAATAGGTTCATCTGAAACTCACCGCCTCCTTTCTTTCTGTCTCTCCCAACTTTGTTTGCTGGCACTCACAGGCAGGGCTGGCCGAGCCGATTCAGTTTTCAAGAACAGATGCAAGATGCAGACGGAGGATGTGTGGGCAAAATCAGTGTTCTAATAACACAATCTAATGAATACAAACAAGATTTCACATTTCTGCATTTAAAAAGAAAAATGAATTCTTTGAGAAAAGCAGCATCAGAGATGTTATCAGTGAAAAAACCTGCGATGAGCACTGTGTGTTTCCACCAGGCCATCACACACACCACAATGTTATCTCTGAAAGTTTCCCCAAACATGCCTCTGCAGGGTGACGACATCCAAGGATGACACACGAGCCCGAGGCTCCATGAGGTTAAAGAGAGACACACAGAGGAGCCACAAATACGTGGCACCAGACACACACCCACTGTGGGAGCTCGAATAGCCCCATATGTGTGCGGTTTAGCAGCTTCTCAGTGGACCGTGTCAAAGCGAGACAGCTGCGCTGAAATGTTTGCAAATGACAGGACAGCAGAACAAGGAGCCTTGGAGTCGCAGAAATGAGTGCTGCTGACGGAGCGTGAGACAGTGATTGGAGCGTTTGACATTAGACATTAATCTCAATCCTTAAAGTGACACGCATATCGCAGAGTCTCAAACATTCAACTGCAGCTGATACGCTGTATCCAAGCAAAACACTGATAAATATTTAAGACGTTAAAGGTTCTGTAATTCAGCCTGTTTGCTATTAAAATATACAGTGAGGTGAATATGTCCTCAGAAATGTCAAAAAATTAAAAAGGTAAACAAAGGTGATCAGCAGGTGATGAATTATTTAGTATTTAAAGTATTTTAATTATGCTTTTCTTTCCAAACCTTATTTATGTGCACTCATTTCTTTTAAACACAGCGTGGGAGTCCCAGATGTTTCTGACTCTCCTCTGCTCTTTCTTTCACCACGTTTGAAATGAAATAAATGGTGCCATGTTTGTGTCTGTTTGTGCATTTGGCTACGCAGAGCGAAGGAGTGTGGGCACGCATGTGTGCAGTCTTCAAATAAATAAATCAAATGTGTGCGCAGCCTGACGGTGACACTGAATGTTTAAGAACTGGCCTGAACAGGCAAAGGAGTGACAGCAGAGTTCAGCATGAAAAAACCTCAAAAGATAAAAAAAAAGGCACTCAAGAAAAGCACAGTCAAAGGCTGCCGCTGACAGTTTACAAAGCTTTTAAGACTCAGATTCACTTTACTTTATAGAATTTAGTACATATAGTATGACTTCTTCTGGAGGCTAAAAGCTGTGCATGAGCTCTGCTATGGTAGTCTCTTAGGTTTCAAGCAGGGGACTGAGGCAGAGAAGGGCTGTGTACATAAATAAACTTTATTTGTAATCACATGTATAATAATAATAGGTTTTTTTGTAGGTTGACAGAGGCTTTGGTCAAATAATAAAACTGGACACACACAAATGCATTAGAGCTTCAAAGTTGGGTTGCCATGGCAATAATTGTGGTCTAAATATTGAAAAGAAAAAAACCTCCTGTGATTATAATTTTTTGCAATATTTGAGCATCCTTTGCAGAGAGCAGAGCACCAGGTGTGCCCAATGCTCGCACTTTTTTACACTACAAGTAACTAATTTAAAGCGCCACTTGGTAACAAAGAGTCCATAACCCATGAAAACGGCACTATCTAACGTGATCACTCCATTTTCATTACTCCATCCTCTCCCAAATCGCAATATCTACATAACCCAATTACGGATAAGACCTGCAAGACTGCTGATAACATCAGCCCTCCCAGCTCAAGCAGCACACGCCGACAACAAACAGTGAAACTTCAAAAGAGTACACCAAAAAAAAGGGGGGGGAAAATAAAAATAAGACTCCGTCTGATTAATAATTCATGACTCCAAAAGTTCACATAAGATCTGAAAGTAGGTTTAACATCTTATTCAGTCAATGTCAGTCAGGAGGTAAGACAAGCAGCACTGCAACAAGCACAGACTGGAAAAAGATGTCATCAATTTTTCAGGATGCAAAAGATGGCACGCTGATGCAACTACTCCCTCTTTAAAAGCATCCACTTTAGTAGGTTCAGTCCCCGCAGCCCTGCCATGGCTGCACGAGTAAATATGGCGATGCTCCACACGGGGTGTCGGGCCTGTGGTCATTTTTACAGGACAAAAAAAAGCAGAATCAAAATCAGAGGTGGATGACTGTCCTCATCTTCAAGCTGGGGTTATGAATACAAACCTACAGCAATCCATTAAACCAGCCAGACATGCATGCCAGCAGTGGGGAGAGGACCATACCTTATTTGCTCTGAAATTTAGCAGCTGCTGCAGATTCCTACTGCTTCACTGGAGTGATAAACTAACAAGATTAGCTTTCCTATTAGGCTGTATGTCAAACAGAGCAAAGGAAGAAGATGTTCCTCACTGTTATGAGAAGAAAGACAGATGCAGAGTGTGGCAAACACAAAACAGAAACCTGCACACAGTATCTGGAAAGAGCCTCTGGGCTTGAACCTAAACACCGTTTAAATGGCACCAAGTGATAAAAGTCGACTTTTCCTGAGCATAAGCAAAATACTTGGGAGAAAAATCTGATCTTTAAGAAAGGTGACCTCATTAATGACTGGCATGCTGGGATCACACATGCTGATAACCATCTATCAGAGTCCAGGCAAGTGTGTTTTTACAAGCTGTAGTAAAACCTCAGATGGAAAAGTGTGATAGCTTCATCCTCGGTTGGGTGGACCGAGATGTCAGAACGATCAAATGGAAAGGAGAATAAGTGGCAAAGTCATGGGAAGCTCTGACGCCCACTGACAGAACTTTCAATGCCCGTCAACAAATTACTAGATTTGTGTGTATGTGTGTGTGGGTGTGTTTTTCAGTTTTCCACTGGCTGCCTGACTTAAAACCGGCTGGCAGAAGATCTTCACTAAAAACTGACTTTATGGTTTAATAAGTGCTGTGGAAAAAAGGGAAGAGAGAGCACGAAACAGGTAAGGGAGGGTGATTAATATCTTGTGACTTATATCGTGACAGTTTAAATTCCCAGTACGTCTCAAGTCATGCATCGCAGGGTTGGAAAATGTTGATCACGGACAAATATCGGCGTTTGTTTGCGGTGATCCAGGAAATTTCAGCTTCAGTGATTTCTTGGCCAATATTTTAACATTTCTGTCTGTCAGCAACAGTTTTGTCTTCTCCAGCGTGAACGACGCAGAGCGATCACCCGTACACGGAACAGAAACGCCGCCAAACCAAGAGGTCAGGTTGCCTTTTTGAACTCGACAGGAGTGAAGATAAACAAGATCGAGTCAGACCAGGTACGACTTCCCTGTCAGCTCACTGAAACGCGAGTGACAGATATGCACGCTTAACTGGGTGTAAATGTCCCGGATTTATTTAATGCAGAAAAATCCAGAAACGAGCACACAAAAAAGGTCAACAGGCACAAGAAATATATTCAAGATCTGCTGTGAAGTGACAAAAAACATCTGATTAACTGGACCCTGCAGATAAAGCCGATTTAAATACAAGTTAAGCAGTTTACTTTTCCATAATGTTTCTCTCAACGTGAACACAAACCTCAGAGTGATCACGTTTTCTTAAATGATATCGGAGCCTCTTAAAAGGCAGCTTTCAGTGTTCAACCCCAGTCATTACAGAGGCTCCCAAACTCCATCAAGTCAAGATGAATCAAAGTAATACAAAAGGATAACACCCTGCTGACTCTTTCCATTAAATCCACAAAACTGACCCCAGGTAGTGTTTTATTCTCTGCGAGGTGCACATCAGCACAGCGCTTTCCTGCGTTTATTCATCTCCTTTAATTGAAAACCATCTTCAAGCAGCCAAGCCAGCCTGCCCTTTTACCGGTGACACTCATATGCACGCGCGCTACCTAAATTCAATCGCTGCCGTTATTGTACCGGGTAATTGCCCTGTGGAAAGGGTCTCTCTCTGCAAAGGGGCTTGCTCGTGTGCAAAGAGAGGGCTCATTATAAGAAACCTCGCTGAGATCCCTATCGGTTCGTGTGTGTTTCACTCCATCTCGTCGCTGACGGCAGGGAGCGAGCACGGCACCAACTACACACAGAACCCCCCCCTCCTCCCCAACTTATTACCAGGCAACACTGGCATGGCAACCGGGATGCAACCTCGCCAGGTAGACTTGGTTCACTCCTTCCATTATATAAAAAAAAAGAGAAAGAGGAAAAAAAAGAAGCTTCTGAACTGATTCCCATTTTGAAAACTCTCAAATATTTTTTCACCAAATTATTCCAGATGACAGAAATTAATTTGTCTTAGAGAAAAAAAGAGGGCTTGACAGAAGTATGTCACCTCTCCTATGCAGCAATGAAAAGCTCTCTCATCACTTCTAACGAGCTGCTGCTTGCCAACACAGCTCGCTCTTTCAAATGAAGTACTCCATATGGTATCCATGACAGGAGAGACAAAAAACAACACTCAAATGGCAGTGTGAACAGGAGAGAGGGGGGTGCATGAGCCATAAATCTCTTAATAAGCACACTGGGAGGCGGTCAGCAGCATCAAAGTGTTGGCTATGCCCCACCCAAACATTACTCCAACAGTGTTTTAATAGGCCACACAGCATCACTGCCTCATTATAGTCATACCAGGAGGCCTGAAGCACAATTCAGACTGGGACGGAGGATGCGGACTAGTTTGGGGCATCATGCGGAGCTCCATTTGCAAAAAGAAACCCAATCATGGTTTAAGTAGGAAAAATTATCTGTGTCTGTGCAAAAATCTTGAGCCAGACCTCATTTTGTTATATTTTGCTTCCAAGCAGCCCAATTCTCCCCTGGAAGTGGAATTGGTTCTGTTTGTTTGTCTATCTGTTAGCAGTCTAGCCTCCAAGATACCATTTTAAATTTCGTGTGATAGTAGATACCAATAACAGCTCGAGCTGATTTCATTTTGGTAAAAGTCAGGTCACGATCACGGTCACACCGAATGTGAAAAATCAATAAAAATGTTATATTACCCACATTTTTTTTTTGATGGATCATTTTCAAACTTCCCAATAATATACTAGGGACATGCAAGTATCGAGGTTGGCTTTGACCTTTATTGCTAGTGCCCAACGTTGCAACCACTTATACATAAAATACAAACACACAAAGAAGTATACCTGAATTTACAAGCCATTTTAAAACAAGCCACATGTAACAGATGTTATCATGATTGAAACAGTGTTGGATCATCTTGACAGGACACAAGAAAATGCAACTAACATTCAAAAACCTTTAGGAAGCCTTAAACTATTCCTGAAGACTACTTTAATTATAAGAAAGCTGTGCAAAAAGTTCAGGCTGTGTTGAAGGTCATAACAACTCTATTTTTGCCTCACACGCTTATTTACTGCCCTTATTATTATTTTCCTAGCAAAACATAAAGAAATGATGGCTAGCTTTGCACAGCACTGCATATTCAGTACAGTTTAGTTCTAGGACTAAAACAAAGTGTTGGAATTCAAAGGCCTGACTTCTTCCCACTCCACTGCTGAGGTTATTTAAGTATTACCACAGTATAACGTTGTAAAGCGATTCCTCGTTATCATAGGATGTGTAAACAGCCGCAGACTGAGACTGATCGGTTTGCTTTATGGCAGATGCAGCTCCAGTATGCAAAGAAGCCTTTCAAAGATGATGTGTGCCACGTCGCTCATCGCCCCCCTCGACTTCATCCCTCGACACCCGGCTTCATAACTGTCATGCTGCATCTAAAATAGAGACATCTGAGCACAGCCAGCTCTCACCAATTTTCAACACCCACTCATAAAAGGCGGGCTGTTGAAACACAGGCGGCCTAATGCATCTCTGCGTAACCCACACGTTACCGAGGACAGAGCGCGAGCCAGCAGAGACGGAGGGGAAGAAAAGAACGAGCTGTGATAAGATTTTAAACAATCTGTCTGCAACGCCCACATGATGACGACGGGGAAAAACCTTTCAGACAGTTCACAGATCTCGTCGTGACCATGAAAGCGACCTTGGGGGTTATTACCCATGGTGCACAGCGACCTGGAGCCACAGCAGTCCCCTGCAGCTGTGCTCTTAGGAGACAGAAAATATGGGAGCAATTATTAGATTAAGATGGATTAGGCTTTGCTCAGGTAAAGTAGGTTGGGCCATTTTTGTCTCTTTGGTCCTGAAAAACGCGGCGGTAATCCAGTAAGAACACTTTTAAAAGAAAACTTGAAACGGGCTGGAATTTTTCTACTTTACTTTAAGTACAGAAACACAACAAAAGGCTCTCCACGCGAGCATGTGAAAGCCTACCGCTAACGGTTTACGCAATAAGTGCTCAAACTATCCTGCAGGGGTCATGGGCAACATCACCACAGAGTTATCAAGCGAAACACAAAGCAACGGTAATGTGAAACATCTGGGGTCACCGTCAATATTTTTCCTGAAGTATGAGCCAAAGATGGAAGATTAAGTCACAGCTGAACAGAGGAGCTCGGCACTTTGCAGCCAGGCTAAACACGCAGGTCTGATAGACGTTGCAGACAAAAAGAGCCTGCTGTTTAGGTGGGAGTTTGAGAACTGAAGCTGGCTTCATGGTTAAATCTGGCTCTGCAGGCCTGTGGATGCTGCAGAGTGATGTGACAGATAGGAGATAAAACAGAGTTTGAAGAAGTGGGATGCTCTTTCCAAGTCTCCGTCTTCTGAAATGTGATCTGTGATGAAGGATAACCTCGGCGGATTAAAAACAGAGAAGAGGGGAAAGAAAAAATAAAAATACCCCGACTATACAGGCCAAAGCCAAACATGCAGACTTGGTGCAGAAATCTTATATAGTGCAGGAACAACACAATATGTCTCCAGATTGACAGGAGCTGCTTTTCACATCAGCCGTAATAAACGATGGCTCCCCTTGCTGGCTCCAGCAGCAGATGGGCGCTGAGTTCTCGACTGCCTGTGCCAGCCCCGTCCTCTGCAGGCGGCTCTGGCTGATGCCTGCACCTCGGCTATGTCCAGACATCAGTGCCAGCCAGGAATGTGGTGGTGGCGCTCTTCGGTACGCTGGCAGACGCCCCAGCGCCGATGAGAGCGAGCTGAGATAAGAAGGCTTTCATGCTAAAAAAAGAGAAGATGAGGGCCTGAACGCTTGTTTTCCATCAATCTGCTGACAGTGTATATTATGGCTGGAGTCTTTGGGGACTTTTGGCTTCATAAAGGCGAGAGCACAGAGTCTGCTATAGTCATTACTCTATCTCGCTTCGAGGAGGACCGGAGATTGTGTGAGGATATAACCCAGTCCCCTTGACGATTGACGATTTCATTCTAGGTCAATTCAATTTCAGATTCCGCTACGACGTCCAACTGCTAATATGCTAAGCATGACAATTAAAATAAAAAAATAAAAAAGGTTTGAAATTAGATTCTTCTGTCATGGCAGCCTCAGTTACATGATCTAATGAGGGGAACTGCAGAGACGAAATGAAGGAACTCTTAATGATAGATGGATGAATGAGCATGCCCAGTTTTAAGAGTCGGATTCTTCCAGTCGCTCAATGAGGCTCCAGAGGACAATAACTACTCCATTAAACCTCCGTTTCTCTCCTGTTTTGTTTTGCTGTCTCTCTCCATCACACTATTACAGCACATTTGCCACTGACCTTCAGAACTGTATTTTAAAAGCTTCCTGGATACTTCTGGAAAAAGGCTATCTGTATTATCCTCGTGGGTTTTTTGGTTCTAGCACGTGGACTCACATGCCTGAGTGAAGCAGAGAGAGGAAAGAGTGTGTGTCTACCTTTCTTATTTCATTCACAAAAACAGATTTAGGACATGGATGGCCCATGGGCTTCTCTGGATCTTCCTTTCTTTGCTTTCCTTCACACACACACAGAGATGTTGATGCTGGCAGGAGGGAATCAAACAAACCTGGCAACTAGGCTGTTTCCAGCTAGTTGCCAGTCAGCTTCTGTGGTGTAGGTTTCCTGGCAGAGCTTGGCTGGCGCTCCAGAGCGGGATTAGTGCAGTCACCACAAATTAATTAGCCACAACCTTCCTGGACAGACGTCTACTGTAAGTACAGTAACTGGCGTTTCTCGTGCTGTAAGAAAAGCCTCTGTGACTCTGGACCACATGGGTGCGAGAAGGTGCTTTTTTAGAAATATGTTGACTCAGCAAACACTACAGCAGGAACTTTTAATGGAAGTCTTTACGAGTGCGCAAAGATGCTTTCGCTTTATTTTCAACACTGATCCCAGAAGTATTTCTACAAATCCAAAATTGTAAATGCTGACGTGCACGAGATAACACCGCTAATCTGAACTTAATCTAATTTTTTCAGACTAACAATTTCAAAAATCTCAAAAATACCCCATAACAACAGATCGCTGCAATACAACAACGACTAACGTAGTTATGCATAAGCAGTAACAACAACAAAAACACAGTGTTTTCACCTTCCTCTGCCTCACTAATTGAAACCACGCAACCGGGACAGAGAGGAAAGAAGTCGAGCTAAAAGCACACACAGTAAACAAGGAACTAATGGTACACTTAATGAGAACGTGTGTCATCTTAATAAAATCTGACATCAAAAGAATCCCATTACGAGTTGCAAAGAGCTCGTGAGTGTGTTGTTCCAGCATTGATCCCAGTGTTCTTCATGCATCTGCAGCCTAAATTATAATAATTAGGTTGTATAATCTTTTAATTAAGCAAGCCACTCTGTGACATCATGTTTGGATGCTGGCAGGCGGTCTGCTTGCACCGCCACGAAGAGGAGGAGTGCAGGGGGGTTAGAAAAACCCACTGGTGCACTAAATCTTTGTTTCTTACGACTGCTCAGGCTTTTTTTCTTCTACACACACGATGAGACCATCTTAAGTCTGGACGCAAACGACATTTTACTGCAGATCACACCTGGTCACAGAATCCATTTCAACTGTGGCTTAGAGAGCATTTGTTTATAAGGTGCTGTGCTAAAGAAAATACATCACCAGTTCACCAGTACTCCACTTCATGGCTGGTGCAAACATTCAGTTGTTTATTTAACAATTCAAATTGGAGTTTATCTTATAATACAGACAAAAAGAATTCAGATTGGGACAAGGAAGCAGATTTTTATCTACCTTCAAAGAACGATCACATAATAAGTTATGCGAGACTGAATGCATCACCAGTGCACATCTTTGTATGCAGCGAGTTTAAGAAAAACATTCAGAGAGGCTCTTTTGTTAGGTTTCATATACAGTGGAGAGCCTCTAAAGGACACTCAGCTATAAGTGCCACTTTCAAATCTCCTGTGACGACTTTGTAGGAGCCGTGACATTTGCAATGACTCTGATTATTTGAATAACAGAGGAATGGGGCAGGATCCAGCAGACCCCCAGCGAGGCTCGCTTTGAATTTAAAGGCAATGTCAACGTTTTCATTTGCATAGACAGCATTTCAATACAGACGGCAGAAGAAATGTGAGCGACAAAAGCAAACGGTTAACGTGTCCTTCACTGCCAGACAGTTTGAATGAATTTCCAGCGTAGCAGGTCTTTGTATAATCTATGTACCATTTAGCTGAAATCATTAACAGACACTCAGGTGTGTGCTGCTCATGATGTAAACACCGAGGAGAGCAGCACATGAATCAAACCGAAGAATAAATTACTGCAATTTTCCAAAAATACAGCGAATCCTGGATACGAGCGCTCTAGATGTCTTGTCGCCCAGCACGGTAGCTTTATTCAAGCACTTACAGCCACCATTAGTACGGAGCGTCACACAGCCGCTAACTGACTGTGTTACTTGGCAACACAAGCCACTTGTCATGTTTCCTCCCACTCAGGTTGAGCTGAACACAGTTCAGGTGATTATGTTATTTCAGCGAACAACTCAACAGCTCAGCACTCGCCCTTCACACCTCTGTGTTAAGAAAAAGAACAGCTCTGTGTTCCCACTGCTGGCACGCAAAAAATAAGGCGCTGTGTATCAACCAAAACCAGATCACTCTAGGCTCACTGCCTCGTACGCACTGCAGATTAAGGGTGCGGGGACAGGAAATGAAATGTTTAATCTCTCGGCGTCGCGGCTGTGTGCAGTGTTTGTCCAGGTACCGCACCTGTTGATAGGCATCTAGACACGGCGATCTTTAAGCAAAGATCTAAGATATGACAGGAAGTCAGACTTCCTTTGGGATAAGCGTGACCGATAAGCGGCAACACAAAGACACAAAGGGCCTCAGACGACGGAGCCGATTGGACCAACGTACGACCTCTCAGCTCAAACAGCTTAAAAGGCGCCATTCTGTCAGCAAAGGGTTTATAGAAAGCTATCAACAAACTGAGAGACCTTTTAAAAAAAAAAAAAAAAAAAAAAAAAACGTACAAACAACAGACAAGGTTTCCATCTGTCTGCTGCAGAGGTGCAGGACTCCCTTAAGAAGCCCTCGGAGCAGAATTGAGAACTGCAGCTGGCATCCATCACTACATCTGTTCTACAAATGTTAATGTTGAGTGAGTGTACTGACACTGGCGGAAAAAAAGATTGATCGAGACAGGAAGTGAGGGAGCCAAAGCTCTGGAGAGAGAGCGAGAAAGAAGAATCGACCTCAAGAGAAACAGACAAAACAAAAATGGAAGTGTTTGCCTTTAAGCTTTTCCAGTCTGCCTGTTGGGTCGTGGTTAGGACGCTGGCGGTTTTCTGGGATGATTCAGGGTAGCGCCCCGGGGATCAAATGGACAGCGTGCTCTCAGCTAGATGTACAGTTTCTCCTCAAGGCTCAAGTCTGATGAGGATACCAGTGTGTGGAGTTACAGACCGAGATCCCGACCGGCCAACGCGAGTTCCTTCCAGGCTCAGCAGGGATTCACAACTCCGTTTTCAGACGAGAGCGAAGAAAAATCATCTGAGTCACTCGCTATAAATACATCACATTTGCTTTTTCATTTTCCAAATCTGAAAGTAGTCTGTCGCTGCCAGCTATCAGTTGATGCTTTTAAGGGCAGAATTAAATTCCCACAGTAATCTGTGTCCTGTGTTTTACTCAGTTGAAAAATTTATACAGTTAATGTGAAATATGCGAGAGCTCCGAATCTAAAAGCATTAGTGCCTGCTTTTAATGGTATTAGTGAAGGATTTGTGCTGAGCTTAATTTAGATATCTAATGGTTTATGCAGCCACTTTACTTAAGTAAGAATATCCTAATAATATGTGAGGGAAGCCCTGTAGTCTAATGTCTCCGACAAGACATCTAATCCACAGCTCTCTCTCCTCTCATAATGGAGAGACGTGTTTGCCTCCTGAGTACAGGAAGCACTCCTCTCTATATCATTTCCCGTATATTAAAGAGACAGAATTTGCTCACAAATCCTACTACACAAAAAGAAAATGAGGAAATTGCAAGAGCTGCTGAAATATATCACGTAGGAAGGTGGAGGGTGGAGAAGCTGGAGGGGGGGGGGGGGGGGGGGGGGGGGGGGTTCTCTAAAACCACAACAAAACTGTGAAAGTCATCAAGGTCAGCATGGAGCACTTTATTGGTTTTTACATTTTTATTAAAACATGAAAATAAAGACTCAGGTCCATTAACTTGAAACATAAAAGTTAACTTTCCCACCACTTATGGAATGAGTGTGTTGTGGAGTCTTTAGTAGACACACACACTCACACAGACACACAAAGATAACATACTGGTTTCTTCTTGCCCTAAATGTAAACAGCATTAGAAACCAGTCAGGCCTGACTGCCACAATGGCCTCCCTCCGAGTGAACTGTCACTCACACTCTGGGGAAAGACACCTCGCTGCAGGAGGTGGCGCGACCCCCTGAGACTTAACGAAATGACACCTTCAGAGAGACACACACACACACACACACACACACACACTGGAGTAAGTCGCAGACACAATTATATGCTAAAAGGCCCCTAATTGGCCTGCTTGGCTGTGTGTGAATACTAACTGGGTGCGGGGCAGCAGCTGTTGTTATAGGCACTTCTCTCAAAGGTGAAGAAGGGCGGAAGAGAAGAGGAAGAGGAAGGGAGAGAGTTTGTGTGTGAGAGGAATAAAGAATCTGGTGTCACGCTGCGCTGTCTCCCGTGCCGACAGCCAATTACCTGTGTGAGAAGCCGGAGCCCTCCCTTGTCTTTCTGTCAGAGCTCGTCTCGTCTTTAAGCGCGATTGGACAATGCCGCTTCCTGTCTGCGTTCTCCTGACTTCCTGGGAGACCACGGTCAAACTGCTATCCCATAATCGTTGCCACATCAGTGCATTTGGATCATTTTGTTTCCTTGGCCTCTTTAGTCTGTTTTCATTGCCTTTTACAGAGGAGACAGTTTGTACTATAGTGGAGTTTTGAGTTTCTCCACATACAGACTGAGCTGGGCGAACTGCCCAGATATATTATCGGCCACCTACAGTGGGGCAAAAAAGTATTTAGTCAGCCACCGATTGTGCAAGTTCCCCCACCTAAAATGATGACAGAGGTCAGTAATTTGCACCAGAGGTACACTTCAACTGTGAGAGACAGAATGTGAAAAAAAAAATCCATGAATCCACATGGTAGGATTTGTAAAGAATTTATTCGTAAATCAGGGTGGAAAATAAGTATTTGGTCAATAACAAAAATACAACTCAATACTTTGTAACATAACCTTTGTTGGCAATAACAGAGGTCAAACGTTTACTATAGGTCTTTACCAGGTTTGCACACACAGTAGCTGGTATTTTGGCCCATTCCTCCATGCAGATCTTCTCGAGAGCAGTGATGTTTTGGGGCTGTCGCCGAGCAACACGGACTTTCAACTCCCGCCACAGATTTTCTATGGGGTTGAGGTCTGGAGACTGGCTAGGCCACTCCAGGACTTTCAAATGCTTCTTACGGAGCCACTCCTTTGTTGCCCGGGCGGTGTGTTTTGGATCATTGTCATGTTGGAAGAGCCTCGTTTCATCTTCAAAGTTCTCACTGATGGAAGGAGGTTTTGGCTCAAAATCTCACGATACATGGCCCCATTCATTCTGTCCTTAACACGGATCAGTCGTCCTGTCCCCTTGGCAGACAAACAGCCCCATAGCATGATGTTTCCACCCCCATGCTTCACAGTAGGTATGGTGTTCTTGGGATGCAACTCAGTATTCTTCTTCCTCCAAACACGACCAGTTGAGTTTATACCAAAAAGTTCTACTTTGGTTTCATCTGACCACATGACATTCTCCCAATCCTCTGCTGTATCATCCATGTGCTCTCTGGCAAACTTCAGACGGGCCTGGACATGCACTGGCTTCAGCAGCGGAACACGTCTGGCACTGCGGGATTTGATTCCCTGCCGTTGTAGTGTGTTACTGATGGTGACCTTTGTTACTTTGGCCCCAGCTCTCTGCAGGTCATTCACCAGGTCCCCCCGTGTGGTTCTGGGATCTTTGCTCACCGTTCTCATGATCATTTTGACCCCACGGGATGAGATCTTGCGTGGAGCCCCAGATCGAGGGAGATTATCAGTGGTCTTGTATGTCTTCCATTTTCTGATGATTGCTCCCACAGTTGATTTTTTCACACCAAGCTGCTTGCCTATTGTAGATTCACTCTTCCCAGTCTGGTGCAGGTCTACAATACTTTTCCTGGTGTCCTTCGAAAGCTCTTTGGTCTTGGCCATGGCGGAGTTTGGAGTCTAACTGTTTGAGGCTGTGGACAGGTGTCTTTCATACAGATGATGAGTTCAAACAGGTGCCATTCATACAGGTAACGAGTGGGGGACAGAAAAGCTTCTTACAGAAGACGTTACAGGTCTGTGAGAGCCAGAGATTTTCCTTGTTTGAGGTGACCAAATACTTATTTTCCACCCTAATTTACGAATAAATTCTTTACAAATCCTACCATGTGAATTCATGGATTTTTTTTTCACATTCTGTCTCTCACAGTTGAAGTGTACCTCTGGTGTAAATTACTGACCTCTGTCATCATTTTAAGTGGGGGAACTTGCACAATCGGTGGCTGACTAAATACTTTTTTGCCCCACTGTAAGTGCATTCTGACCCCTTTTTAACAGCGACAGTCTGACATCATGGAAGAGGAAAAGTGCCCTGTCCATGTGTAATATAGGTTTGAATGGTTTTCCTGACCAGAACACATGCAGTTAGTGTGGTTCAATTAATTGGCGATTCTAAATTGGTCATAGGTGTGAACGCAAATGGTTGTCTGTCTTTCCGTAATAGCCAGGGTGTACCCCATCTCTCGCCCTATGATAGCTGGGATGGGGTCCACCACCTGGAGTTGGGACTCTGACGAGGATAAGCGGAAGAGAACGGATGAATGATTTTCCTCACTTAATCGTAAAAACATGTTGCAAACTTTCTGGGTTTTTCCAAGAATCACCCTCACTAACTTCACATTCACATCTAGTCTTTTTGTTCTGGAAGCAGGTCTTAAATATGAGAGAAATCACATCCAAGGCAGAAAGAGTTAAGCTACACTGCACAGTGCAAAGAAAAACAGCTCTTTTTAATGATTAGACATGTAGCTGCTACTTTGATATTAGGGGAAGAAAAGCTAGAAATAAGACTCTTTACAAGTCTTATTAGCAGAGGTGCTAACTGATGAATAACAAATCAACAACTTCTGAGCAAAGACACAAACAATGATTTGAGTTAGCTGAAGGGAAGATCACAGATAGAACAGACTGTCAGAAAGTGTCTTCAGAAAGCCCAGAATCAAAACCAAGGACAGATTCACCCCCAGCATCAATACAGACGCTTCATTTGCATATAAAATGTTGCTGCCTCTCATGTCTGTAATTGCTTTGTTTCGCAATGACAAGTGACTTGTTATTGTGTCATCTTATTTACCCAGTTGAGAATATTTTGGCATATAAACCTACTAGGTTGAGTCATTTGCAGAAATTTTTTTTTTTAAGTTGAATGTTTCGTTTTTATTTTCTTAATTCTTTCTTTTTACTTGCTACATTTTTAGGCATGTTCTTCCTCTTTATGTACGGTAAAGTGGGGGAGAGTCAGGAAATATGAGGGAAGAGAATAAATGAAGAACATGCAGGGCGTCCAGCTGAGGACTTACTGCTCAGGGCACTGGCACTCATGTTTTATGCACTTATCCACTGAGTCACCCTGAGATTAGTTATTGTTTTGTTTTTTTAATCCAGTTTTCTTTAGTCAACATCAACTCTGTAAGTCCAGCGACACTGCCTAAAATCAACAGACTGTATACATAAGATTTACAGGTCTTAAAGCCTGAACCATGAAATAAGTGCCAGAAAACTTTAATTTTTGAGTGTTTACTGAACCTTCCTACAAAAAAGAGAAAAAAAAAGAAGGGGGAATTAAATATCAATTTGCATAATTGAGTTTTACCCAACTTCAAAGAAGGAAAACAGGAAAGGCTACTCAGCCGTCAGATCTGCAGCTGTCTGTGTCCATATCAGAGTATAATCCAGGCTTAAAGGGAAACCCATCTATCAGATTCCTGTTATCTAATAAACACTTTAACACTAGCTTCATCTCTTACTGAATTCATCATGTTGTTCATTTGGTAAATTATGGTTAGCATTACAGTTAAATAGGAGATTAAAATATGTGGGTATACTTTAAGGCGGGGTTACCTTGCAATTGGCAAGTTGTTACCATGTAAACACGTTGTTTGTATTCCTTAATCACCCCAAGTTCAGCCAAGTCGCTCAGCTCAAGGCTTCAAATTAGGCCTTCACTAACCACTGGGTGACATTATGATGGCTGAGTCCATCTTTTATTCCCAATCACATGACACACATCTAATTAGGGTTTTAATCAGCCTAATCATTAACTCATTATATGAAAAAACTCATGATGGACAAACTCATATAATTTGCAAGTAAACAAAGTCGGTACTTCTATTCAAGAGTATGGGAATCCTACTGATCCAAGTTCTGCTGGGAAGCAATCAGCTGGCCATTTCCCATGACCACAAAGTCAATGTGTTTGGGTTGCAGTGCAAAGGAAAAGTAGTGGAAATATAGGAATATATTTAAGCTTACCTTTGATGGAAATGCCAACATCAGTCATGTCCAAGCAGACATAAGGAGAGAAGGAAAGAAAACAAGAATGTTAACCATGGGCTCAATGTCAACACAGACTTAACGGCACAATAAAGAGGTGGTTTCAGCCTGCTCGCTTCTACTTTCTCCTCTTGATTTATTTTGTTCGTTTTTGAGGCAACCAGAATATTTTGTGTGTTTTTCAGGCGCTCTCCTGGTATAGCATGTGGCGTACCGTAGTCTCGCCCCTTTCTTTGTCATTGTACCTCTATCAAAAGTACAAAAATATAAAAGCATTGTACAGAAACACTGTTATAACAGCGTGAAGCCTCCTGGCACAGAAGCCCCCTGAGCGCCTAAATGGAAAGCAGGACAAAATAAATCAATCCAGGTGTAAACATAAAGCTATCTATTCATCCTTCATCCATTTCCTACAAAACTGAATGGCTGCAATGGATTCACGGTTGATCTTTGCTGGCGGCATAAACCTCGGCAGTAACAACAGGAGTGGGCTGAACCAGAGGGCTTCTGGGTAATGCTTTCAAGGGGTGGTTGATGGGAGGAGGGGGGGGGTGGGGGGTGTTTCAGGTCAACACATCTTCCTCTCTTGAGTTCTCTCAGCCTCAAAGGAACAATCTATAAAAAGGTGCACTGACTACATACTGAAAGCCCCCACAAGCACTGAAACATAAATCCATTTTTTTTCCTCTTCACTGGCTCCGTCTCCACATTTATATTCTCCCCACTGTTTTGGGTTCATCTTGGCTCAGTGTGAACACCACAGGAAGATGGAAAAAGAAAAAAGCAAAAGCTACATAACAGATAGCAGATCCAAAAAAGTGAGACATGCATGGATATCCATTTTGAAGACTCTTTAAGACCAGACCTTTTGCCACCATGGGAGACCCCATGCCCCTCTGCTCACCCTGTGAACACATTGCTTTATTGCCTGTAAAATAGACACAGTGGCCTATTTATAAGAGGATTAAGTAAAGAAAGACAGACAGCAGGAGGGGTTTTTTGGTCTCTGCCAGCACTCACAGCCTGAGGGGAGGACCTGTTACAGGGACAATGCAGCACATGTATGCAGCCTTACGTGACCTTGGATGAAGTCTGGGTAGAGTTCGTTGAAGGCGGTGTACAGTGAACCGCACTGTCCCCAGTTCAACTCTGGTCCCACTCCCCCCGTCTTTACGCATCTTCAAAGAAAGGATGTCTATTACATCTCAGCCAGCTTTTCAAAGGTGAAAAGGAAACTCTTGCTCTCGAGCATCATCACCAGCTGGCTCGCTCCCCACCCCTTGCATCAGTAGCCCAGAGAGCAGCTCTGCCTCTTTTCACATCAATGATGACCGCTGCCTCCAGACCTAGTGATTTAATGATTTTTCTCAGGCTTCAGAGGCTGGGTGAGCTTCAGTAACTAAGCCCTGCCCTGGCCTTTTAAATTGCCTGCTGCTACCAAAATGATCTTTCCCAGCAGAAAAACAGCCATGCTTTACCAGCAAATGCCAAACAATAATGGATCAAATTACACAGTAAACACAGGAGCATGTACATGCTTAAATTCAGCTCTCACCTCAGATTGATCCATCTTTCCATCTGGGCTAACCCCAGAAGCCAGCCTACAGGGGCTAATACAGCCCCAGTCTAGTTCTCAGGTGTCAGTCCTATTGAAATAAAGCCAGGCGGGACGGGCCACCGCCTCCTTTCATAATCTGAAACAGATCCAGGACCAGTGGGACAGCAGGGGAGGAGAACAAAACCACCAGGATAGGGATCGTTCAACCCTTGTAGACTTGTACACACAGCCTGTTTGTTTTTATTCTTCATTTCGATGGCATGTATTGATCCGCAGCCCCGTGCAGCTGAAGGTCTTGTCTAACAGAGACCCAGACATGCCCTTGCAATGGGTTGAGAGCTTTTGACAAGGATGGGATGTGAGCGGCATTACCAAGAGATGGAAAAGATCCTCCTACCGGCGAACCACCGGTGATAAATGTCCACATAAATACATCATATATGTAGATTCTGCAAGAAAAGACTAGAAGGAGGTGGTGGTTTGTGTGTGGTAGAAATAAAGGTGAACAATGCGTAGCACTCAAAACATCCCTCATTTATCTGTGTGTGCGTGTGTGTCAAATTGCATCTTTCAACAGGCGTTTCTATGGCAACTGTGGAGAAGACGCCTCGCCGGAGGTCAAAGGTCAATTAAGGTTAATACATTTTTGCTGAGAAAAATCAATAATCTTTCCATCTTCAACGAGCCACCCTACTAGCATGCTTTCACTTGAAAGGGAGTGTTGATATTCAAATATCCACCAGTGACTGATTTCTTTGGCTGCTGTATTTTGTTGCTTCAATAAAATACAGCAGCATTCCCCAGAAGCCCTCTGGTTCAGCATACTGACTTTCGCTTCAGTGCGCATTTCCCAAATTTCCTTAAAATATGTGCATAATACAATGCTGCTTTCCTAATACTTCCCCAAATTCCCTGTACTACAGACATTGTAAACGATAGCAGAAAAGGGCAGCTTCTTTTTTTACACTGTTAGCCCTCAATCTCCTCTGGGGCATCACCACTTCTTTACCCATTTTATGACAACAGCACTAAAGGACAATCTAACCATGTTCGGTGACCTAAATAAGCCCACAGTCGAAGCGATGCCCACAGGCGTTTCACATATGAGAAATCTACGGCGGTATCGACTGTATGCAGGTTAAGTGTTCACCCACACGGGCATGCCCCATCCAGACGCACTTCTTTAAGGGTTAAAATGCTATTGTGTCAGTGAGGGCCAACAGTAAGACTCCTAGATGCCACATGAATGCTAAGGACGCTTTTAAACAAAGCCGCAGAGCTAAACTGACCTAAAGCCCCGGGCCGAGCAGCCAGCGGCCGACCAGCTCAGTGGGCGACCTGTATGCAAGGCGTATTAAACCGCCAGCGCTCAACAGCACATCAAGAAAAATCACAACAGGCACAAATATTTCTGCACGCCCTGCAGCACAATCCACCAACATCATGAGATACTATACAGCTAATTCAGGCAAATGACATTTACTGAGGAGTTATTTAGATGCTATCGGTGGCTTGGGTCTTTGTGCTTAGGGGATTAGCGCCACCGTGCCCAGCGCTGAAAGGCGTCTTTGTGGCTGTAGTCTTTAGCGGGATGGGAGAGGGGCTCAGATGCCTGCGTGGAGGGTGTCAGTTATCAGGGATCCTGCCATGCCTTGCTAATCTCTGGCCCTGCAGAGTTCCTGAACCCCAGCCAGCGTGTCCAACGCCAGCCTCTAGAGTTCCCTCAGACCAGGGGGACAATGATAGGTATTCACAGGGAGAGGCACCGGACCGTCAAGCTCCTCTCCTTGAGTGAGCAGCATAAGAGCAGGAAGACGGCTCAGGCTGTGGCAAGAGAGGTCTAAAGAACCACTTTGGCCGCCATAAGCATTCAATAGAGACACGCTTCCGACATATATATTGGCACCGTGCAGCCACACAAGCACAAATCCCAGCCAGGCAACAAAGCCACAATGTACATCCTTCAGTTAACTGCCTTCAGTCGTTTCCAGCATGGTATTTTTTCAACATTTCAGCCAAAAAAAACCAAACAAAAAACAAGGTAGTCATCTGTTTTTAGTGAGTTAGATTAACCTACTGGTGTCTGTTCTGTTTACATTTTCACAGTTTGCCTCTTTGCTAAGGTGATTAATGTTACAGTAAAAAATAAATAAATTATGCAGCGTTTTATTATCCCGATTTCTAAAAATCTGGAGAGAATTATTCATTTTTCCCACTTCATCTTTTTTAAAGTCATTTTATTTCTCAAAAGCAACGCTTCAGCCAAACAGCAGGGAGCTCTCTACAGAAAAAGTCAAAATCCCAACTTTATTCCAAACACATTAAAAGCTTAATCAGTCTTCTGTCTACAGTATCTATCCAAAAGTAATATAAAATTCCTGCAGGGTATACCAGCTAATGAAAAAGTAGGTCAGAGGACTACAGTGCCATATGTTCCCAAAAGATCAGCACTGTTCACACTCCTAAACTCTTGTCTGTTGTCTCTGATGTTTTAATTAAATGTAGATGAGCAGGAGGAAGAAAAAGATATGCAACACTGCAGCAATTTTCGTTCCGGGGGTCCCGGAGCTTTAGGAGTTTGAATAGTTGGAAGGGGGTGAAAAAAATAAAAAATAAAGGATTGCGTGGGTGCAGGAGGAGGTTGATAGAAGAGGGAGTAAAGGGAGGGGGGAGAAAAATAAGGGAGCAGTGGATTAGTGAAACTAAATGAAGAGATGATTCAGTGAAAAGTTGGAATTAATTTGCGGTTGTCAGTTTCTCTTTCACAGTGTAGTGTTCAGGGTATGGGGCGTCTTCCCCCACCTCTCCTTGGATCCCACCGCTTCCTCCACATGCCTTGGCCCAGCGCAGCTTGGCTCCCCTTCAGCCCTGCATGGCCTCCTTTCCACTCCACTGGGAAGCAGACATGCAGAGGACTGTCGTAAATGCTTGGCTGCAAGACTTCACAGACCGCAGTCTCATCTCCTCCTCCTTAGCTCTCCATTGTTCTCTTAACCTGGTTTTACTGTCTGGCGTGATGTGCCGAGACCCCCCTGGTACCAGCTCAATCCTGGTTCAGCACACACCATCTACTTCTTTCAAAGCTGTAAAGAGCTGGGCAGATTTTGGTCCGGGCTTCGTTACAGTAAGCCAAGTCCCTGCAGGCATATATCCAATCATTTCAACAGTTCTCTGGCTTCAAAAAAAGAGCTATAAGAATTCAGGCAGAAGATCAAGCAGTGCACTGCAACAACTGGCCTGTAAAGTGAGTTCAGACTCTGTGCTAACTGCTCCGAGGTGAAATACTGTAGAGCAAACATACAGCCCACGGCCAAAACAGACTTAACTAAGGGATCACAAAGCAGATTGGTCTTGACAGCTCTGAAGAACTGGAGGTCTCTTTCACTAAGCAAAGGGACGCGACACGCTCAGGCAATCAGGGACATCAAGTCTGTGGCGTCCCAACAACAATCCCAAGACCCCCACCCTCTCTCTCTTTCTCTCTCGCTCTCACACACACCTCTCATTTTGGCACTGCAGTGGAATGTAGCTGCTAACGGCTCGGTCCCATCCCGGTGCTCACTGAGAAGCTCAATACAATGTCTCTTTTCAAAGGAGAAGCTCAGATAAAAGCAGGCAACTTAATTGCCTTGGCTACAATAGAAACCTCCCTGTAAGGCTGTCCCATTTCCCCTGGCAATTAGGATTCACTCCCCCCCCAGGTACTTGTGAACGAGCCGTGGGGGCCGACTCTCCTGCGACTGAGCCGTGGCACGAGGACAAGATTCCACCTGTCGTCTGCTAGTTGTCTACAGGGCGTTAGGACATGATGGATTGTTTCCCTGGTACTTACACTACTTGGATACAACAGGAAGTAAAGGAGGCCAATATTAGTAAGAAAAACAGCTTTGGCAACCTATCCAAAGATAATACCATTAGGGAAGTACATATACAAATAATTAAGCAATGTGGAATGTTCCCTATAGATTTATTAACACATGCACTGTGACTGCAGGTTTCTGGATAATATCAGACAAATGCAAGAACAACAAGATTACTGGATGTAAAAATTATTTGCCATCTGATACCAGCTTGTTTATCTGAGATTTCTGGCACTCTTTCAGAAGACCGAGTGGCTGTAAACCAAGGGCATCTTGTGCCTTTGCCTCTGACTGAACAATGAACCGCTTATGAGCAATAATTATATGGTGAAGACGCTGGTTAGCCAGCTACAGCGGTAAGGCCTCAACGGTGGAGTTTTTCACTATGATTAAAGCAGAATAATTAGCTCTAATGACTTCCTGCTTCACACACACCATCTCCTGCAGGTCATGCTTGCAGAGAACGAACAATGTTTTTGCTTTTTCCCGGGATTCCGTGTCAGCAGCGACATGATGAAGACGCCGAGGAGCGTGAGATGACCGCACTCCTAAACATGCGTGTGTGAAATGTGCACGCTTGAACACAGGAATGACACACAGACGCAGGAACACAGAGGAGCTGTTTGTCAGATTAAACTAAGAAGGAACTGAGTGACAAAACCACCTATTATAGGCTCATTTGTATGTACATCACAGCCTCTCTTTGTATCGGAGTAAGATGTGTTGAGGCGCGCTTCTCGGCTCCTCAATGAGAGAGTGACAGGCTTGCAAAAACCCAGCTACCCCAACCCCCAGCCCTAAAAAACCCCAGTAAAAAACCCCGCCTTGAATGAGATCTCTGCAGTGGTTCCGCTAAAATCCGTTCGACATTAGTATGGGCAGCCACTCATTTAGAGTGGGACGGCCAACATACATGACAGAAACAAAACAGCGCAGAGGAAACGAGGCTGGCGAGCACTAATGAAATGGTTCAATTAAACAGCACTCCAGAAACCGCCGTCGGTTTGAGTACACACGTAAGATTGTGCGAATAAATTAAAGCTGTAATTACAAAATCAGATCATACGTTCTTATCACCGGTACTGATTAATGAGGGAAAATGTGCTGATAGTTCATTTAAATCCTTATGTATGATGATGTTCTGCTCACTCACGAATTGCATGTGTGTGTGTTGCTATGTGAACCATGTGGATTAGTAGGGATTATTATGCAGCAGCCCATTATTAATGGTCCCACTCTAGTTTAAATCGCACCGCCCTTTAGCCACATTCGCTCTGGAGCCCCTTTTCAACTCCTTCAGTCTGTTGAAAACAATGAGACCGACTTATAAGCCCAAATCCAAAAATATTGGGATGCTGTGTAAAATATGAATACAAACAGAATGCAAATCTCATAAACCATCTCATATTTTATTCCAGAGAAGATGGTGATTTCTGAATCATGCTGCTTCTATGGATCATAGAGCCTTGACCTGCAGTCGTGGGTGGCGCAGCAAACTGTGTTCGCAGGCAATCATTTGTGGAAGTGTTTCCGGAGCCCACGCAGTGATTTCCATGACAGAGTGGTCACTGTTTTCAGTGCAGCACCGTCTGAGGGTCTGAACATCGTGGATATCAAATATTGTTCCTCACGCACAGAGATTTCTCCGCCTTCTCCGACTCTTCTGATAACGTTATGAAATGTAGATGATGAGATATTCTTTCCAAACTGCTTGCAATTTTACATTGAGGAACATTATTCTGAAAATTTTTCCACAATCTGCAACAGCTTTTTGCAAATTGGTGAGCCTCTGTACTTCTCTGGAACTTTGCCTCTCTTGTTCTGTTTTTCTTTACATTTTATGCAACGTTCTGACATTTTTGAATCTAGGATTGCATAGAAAAATGTATCATGACTTCCATTATATTTTGGACAGCTAACCCATGTGATGCAACACTGGTAAATCTCTGACTTCCCCCCCCCTTTACTTGTAGTTTTCTCAGAAATATCTTAACACTTATTCGATTGATGGATAGCATTTGGTGCAACGTTACATGTAGCACAAAATCATCAGGTCACAATCACAGTGCAATCATTAAACTGTGTCTGAGAGGAGTTTTTGGACTGACAGGAACATTCACACTGAGGTAATGTATGAGGTAATATATGTATTTCTGCAAAGGGAATGTGGAAAACAATTACGATGGATCCAAAACAGACAGAACTGAAAGGAAAATATTTTTAGGGTGCTCAGGATCTCAGGCTGGAACAAAAGTTAACATTTAACAAGACAGCAGCCCAAAAACAGTGCCTCTGAAAATCTTTGTGAAAGTCCCAGAATAGATCCAAACCTGGTCACCACACAGCACATGGGAAAGACTTAATAACGGCTTTCAACTGACGCTCCCCACAATTCTGCCAAGAAGGACGAGAAAAACCTCCAAAAAAAAAAAAAAAAAAAAAAAAAAAGGTGTGCCAAGCTCGTAGGATCACTTCCAAGAAATCTCAAGGTTACATTGCTGCAAAACGAGCTTTAACCAAGTGGAAGGACTTTATACTTAATAAACTTTACAAATTATTCTTCTTGCATTTTTATTATGGAGTGCTTTTTTCCTATGGGGGGGGGGGGCAGATTTTACAGCGAGTCTGAAAAAAAACTTTAAAAAATGCTGCTGAAAACTTTGGCTTAGCTCTAGATATCAGTCTCTTTATTCTTCTTCCAGTGAAGAAAGCCCACACTTCCTTTGCATGCATAGCTAAACCCAATAACCTTGCATATTTTCCTATAGGAAGTTTATAATTCAGAGTGGTGATATGCCTGCAACATGCTGTTCTGTTAGTGAGTAAATCCCATTTACTCACTAAAAGCTCTGATGAGTCAAGGACGGTCCACTTTGGCTAAACTCTCTCTTGGATCTTGTTGGCTGATCAAAGTCTTCTACTAGCTGAGACTGTAATCTTCTAACCTCACAGCTAATATTAATAGGCCCAGGAAACCACACTCCCACTGGCAAGAATCTCAGACAAACAATGCCTCTATCTCCCACAGCTCCCCCAGATCTCCCAGCTGTATCAGCCACAGGTTAAGTGTTTCATTCTGTCTGTGTTTTAATGGCGCGCTGGGGGGTAAACATTCACAGTGACCAAAAAACAAGTCATGGCTTCAGAAAAGGCATTTAAATGAAAATCACCGAATCCTGTGAGTCACACCTCTGTTAAGCTTACATGCATTTCCAAAGACGGATCTAACACCTACGTGTCATGCATTTAGCACATGAAAGCCCGCTGCGAGAACAAACAAATGCTATTCCGTGCATGTATGTGCATGCATGTATGTGCATGCATGGATCACAAAAGGCTTGAGTCCAGGCACTCTTGACACTTGGTAATGAGCCCACACAATCTCCTTACCAGTCATCTGCATCCATCAGTGACACACAGGGGGCGGATTAGATGGACTGCATCCATCACCTGACAATGCACGCTATTCCTACAGGCTTTATTCCAAGGAAACCAGATCTGGAGCACTCAGTTTCCCTCCTCTGTGTGTACATATGTGAGTGTTTTCTGGGCAGTTGTGAGCATAGGAACTAGAAAATTAGATCTGTGACCCATGAAAAGGGACGCTGTGTACCCAGCCTGTCGCTGCCAAAAAAATAAATGAAAAAAAAAAAATCCCTATTTCAAATTGTTACTTGGCATAGCAACCATCACCTGCATGCAAGAACATCACATGTATAGTCACCGTGCACAAAAAGCTGCACAGGATGAGCCAAGACAGGGATCGGGCAAATCGCAGATCTCAAGACACGAAAGGTCAGCCTTTCCCTGCCCGAATTATTCATTTAAACCCACAGAGAGACATCCGCAAAAGACTGATTCTGTTACAAATGTCTGCTTCAACACATCTCCTGCAAGGACCAAGTGGTCCATAATAACTGCCAGTTCTAATGGACGACTTGGCCTCTGCACATTAGGTATTTAAAAGAGGCAAGAGCACTTTTTTTTCTTTTTTTTTTTTTTACTGAGTGACAGATGAAGCTCCTAAGCCCCTGGAATTTCCAGTTCTTCCAAATGGTGTAGCTGTGTGAAAGAAGAAAGGAAAACTGTTCCCAGCTCTATAATCTGTGTCATGTCATTTGATTAGTTAAATTTTTTAAAGGGGATTTCTAAAACAGAATGGGGGGAAAAAAAAAGTTTTAAAAAGTCATAAATTCAAGCAAAGCCTGGCAAGTTTAAGCTCAGCAGCTGTTACAGTGTACATCTCAATTATAGCATGAAAATTTCCCACATTAGGACTCTGGATGCTGTTGATTGTTGAAGGAGAAAAGAAAATGTTATACATTATTAAATTTGGAGCTAGCCAGGTGGTTTTACAGCCTGTGGATGCATTAAAGAGTAGTTTACACTTTATTGCAGCTTGGTAATGTTCGGGGTTTGAGCACAGGACACCGAAACAGCTCTTCATGCTGAAATGCACCGATTAGGATATCTTTGACCTGGGCTCTAATTAAACGGTAATCCCCTTTAACAGACAGCAACAGCTACTCAAATCTTTTTCATCCCTCCATGTCACCCCGAGGCATCCCCCTGTAACATAAATCTCGCTCTCCACCCGTCGCTCTAAGCTGCTGAAAGTCGCAGCCCCCGAGAAGCTGGCACTGGCTGCAGAGAGGCAGCTCGCATTTCAAGACAAAGCTCAATCCTCTGTCAGAAAGGAGACACTTTCCAAAGCAGCCCTGCCATTTATCAATCTGGAACCTGTTTTTCTGCCCGTTTCCCCGACTCACACCTCCACGCTGAAAAGCTGCCCAGGAAAGCTGCCTTTCGCCAGGGAGAGACTAACACGTTGCCAGGAATCACGCTCAAACCGAGCTTCTCCACTGGCTGTGCGTGACTGGACAGCGAGTGGACCCCGCCTAAATTCACCTCTGCCTCATTTCCCTCGGCCCTGAGAATGATGTGTTTTATTTTAACGTGATGAAAAGAAAAAGAAAGAAAAAAATCAATTAAACTTCGCAAAGGTATGCAAGGTGACACGGCCTCTGTTTGAGTTTCACACAAACAGAAAGAGATAGGGTCAAGGTGGGCTGACAGCGTTTGCGTCAGCGCGGCGTTCGTTCTGTAAAGTTTGAATAAACTACAATTTCTGTAGAGACTTTTGCCCCCCGGCACAAAGAGCCCAAGAATTTACATCCTGAGAGTTATCAACACTCCAACAGTCCGGCTTTTGTCCGAGTACACGCACGATTAAAAGCAGCTGAGGCCGTTTTACAGAATAGTGACACTGTGTCAGAATTTAAAATCTTGTTAAACACACAACAGGGATGCAGCTTGTTGCAATGGGGTTTCCTGTGTGAAATAACAAGGTGGGGAAGAGGCGAAAAAAAATCAGATAATGATCTTGTAAGGAGCAGATTTGCCTCGTTTTAAAGGTCAGAGGTCATCCTATACTACACAGACTCCGACTCTGGCTTACATGTCAGTTATAGTTTGCCGTGGCTTACAGCTGAGCGTCAGGATAATGGTTTTCTCCCGTGCTGTAACAAAGACAAACTAAACTCTGAGGCACACCCAGCCTCCCTGCGTGACTTTCATTAAAAACAGCTTTCTGCCACTTGTGGATTACAACAAGGAAAATATCCGAGCTTTGCAACTCAATATTCTGAATGTATTCTATTACAAGAACCCGCCTCTTTCCTGAGGCTAAGAAAATGTAAACCTCTTGCAACATCAGTGTTTTGTTGAACGGACAAATTACAAAGAAAACACTTGACATTAAGGGAGGGAGGGAAAAAAAACCTACAGGCTGGCTGAAAGGTATGTGCGATGTTTTGTTGATTTTGCATGAAGCCATGATTCCATCTGGATTAGCAGAGCTTTCTTGGATTGAGGCCAAAAACAAACAAATCAAAAAGAGAAGATCAGCACGCTGGAGATCAGTCTCCTCAAATACCTTCAGTCAGCTTGTTTTCACATTCACGCGGCCACCTGCTCGCTGCTCCGTGCGCTAAACGAGTTAAGAGAAAATGGCATTGCGAGCAATTTGCTGTCGTTTCCGGTCTGAAGACTGGAGCACAGTCAAAGGTGGTGTTGTTGTCTTTGACGTTAAACTGCAGATGAAAAACGTCTGATAAGACTGTGTGCTGCGAGGATGGAAATCACATGAAAACTCCAAGCGCGAGCTAAGAGCAGATGTCTGTGAAGGCCGATGTTCACCTTCGCTGGCTCCTTTCAATGTGGAGGAGTAGCAGCTCCGCTCTGAGTCCCTCCCAAATGATTGAGCTTGAGGGTGGAAGGCAGGTTAGCCTCCCGCACCCTGGTGACCCTGAACTGGATAAATGGAAGAAAATGGTTTGGATGGATCCATCCAAACCCAGAGGTCTGATCTGCTGAGACACCAACTCTTAAAGACAAAAGCTAAAGCTGCTGAGTTTGGTAGTGTATCCTGTTAGCTTTAGTTCCTCTTAACTATTTTTACACATGAATGGAATAAAGAACCAAATCTAACAGTTGACACCTGTTTTACTTGTTCATCTGACTCCCCATATGTCCACTTATTAAGTTCGGCTAAATCATTCACCACTGTAACTTCACCTGCGCATGCCAGGTTTCAAAAAAACCATGGAGGTGCACGGCAAGCTCAAACAGAACCCAAGTGCAGCACTGATGACATTTGTGACTGCCGACAGCTCAAACTGCCAGTGAACAGAGCTAAAAGGACACTTAAATCACAAAGTGGAAAAATCAGCAACTGTTTCATGTTCATTCACTGAAGCGTCCTCATATTCCACCATGACATCCTAAAAAAGGCCCCTGTTTATTAAACGAGTAGTGTGCGCTGGCACCAACTCTAACAAGATCTTTAAAAAAATAATTACCAAAATAAGAAGCATATGGTTTCACATTCAATTACTGCCATTTTCTCTCCAGCTCTCATTTTAAAAGAACCACTTGTTCTCCACTAAACAACATCTTGAGGCATCATCTCACCACAGCCCATAGCGACCTCAGGAACTAGCCACCTTAAAGCAGACCTCATTCGTAAAAACAGACCTTAAAGAGACATCAGACGCACCACAAGATCCTGTGAAACGTAGAGCTTGTGGGCATAGAGCAGAAAAAAATGACTAAAGTCTGACTCACAGCGAGGACAGTCAATCCACTGAGCTCCCTGTAAAAACGGCAATAAATCACAACTGCATTTTAGTGTCCAATCCTATTCAAAGTGTCGACTTACAAATACTTAAATAAAACTGAAACGTGGGATTAGTAACAGATGACTTCCTATGAATGAAAATCTGTTTTTTAACCCACATGTGCTTTAAAACTACTCAATCCTGCGTCTGAAAAGCCGAAGCAAGACCCTGCATGCAAGTCCTACATGAGCGCAGAGTTATAGCGCGCCAACCTGCAATGTGTGGCGATGTCCTCTTTTTACTTACAACAAGTAAACTCATGCAGCCTCTTGTAATGAACAAATTAGTGCTGTGATTTTATGACGCTGTAACCGCAGAGCAACATGATATCATGGCGACACTAAACATGAAGCTTCTCGTCTTGTACGGTTGAGTTTTCCCCCCTCTTGTAAGTTTCAACAGAGAAAAAGGCAGTGAAAACACCTCGAAGGGGGCGAATTTTACAGCCTGTACTTAACAAATTTAATTGTGAGCACAGAAACGCGGGCCCTATCTCTGTCGCATCGCATGACCGCGGAGAAAATCAGATCAGGATCACAGGACGAAGCTGGAGAGTGCCAAGATACGATCGCCTCGGCGGAGTGAGTGACTTCTTTTGTTTACTCGGACCCACAAACACAGTTCTTCATGGGACTGATTAGGTTAGTTCCCTTTACAGTTCCGTGTTTTTGGGACAGTCCTTGATCCGAGCAAGAACAATCGCTCCCCTATCGTTAGCTCACAGCTGCGCTGACCAGTTGCTCTGCATTTCCTCTGCAGCCCGCCTACCCAAAGAGCGCCCGCTGAAATGTGATGTTTCAGGAAGCCATTTGTAAAACAAAGTGAATCTGGAGCAAGCGGATCCCCCGGTGTGTGACCCCGACCTTTAATCATTCATTACACTTTTTTTAAAACTTCCAGAGTGCCACTCGGGAGCTCCCACTTCCATCTGTGGTGGTTTAAAACCTGCAGCTCTTCCTCACTCTGAAGCTGGTTAATGCTCATTAGAGTCCATCTGGATTGAAACCTGAGCAGGTCTTTAGGGGTGCGACCTCAGCTTCTCCCTGACCCTCCACCTTCTCGTGGCCTGATATCCTCCGGCTGGCCAGATTGCCCACACTCCTGCCACAAATTAAAGTCTTCATTAGGACATTTACAGGAGCGCGGTAAAACACTGTCTGAATTTATGGCCTAACGACTAACAGCTTTCACTATGATTCACAGTGATTTCCATGCGTGGCATGAAAAGGAGGAGGCGGCGGCTTTGCTTTGTGGCTGTCTGGTTTTGAAGTGTCAGTTAAAAGGCTCCACTTGTTATTTCAGAGGCGGGAAAAAACTATATCCAGATTTACATCAAAATCAGTGCTTTATCCAGCTCTCCACGATGTATTTTTGCACAAAATGAGACATATTTAACCCTTTTGGCTTATGCAACTGTTTGTCAATGTGTTCCCACTAGGCGTAAAAATAAAACCCAAGCCTGCTGGGGGTTTCTGCTACCTTCTCTAAACATTTGTGTACAAGGCTGGACTTAAAATAAGTAACCTGAGTGTGGGTTTGTAGATGTGTGTGTTTACTGAAATAAACAGGGCGCGCAGACCAGCGGTTCTGAGAGACTTAGGCCCCATCGTATGGCTTCAATCCACTCAGCATATTCTCTGAACCTCTCTTAACGTTTCCTTGCTCTTGGGGAACTCGCTCATGTTTAATGCCTTTTGAAAAGGCGCAGAGTTTTAGGAAGAGTTACAATGCCAGAAAAAAGATCAAACAAAGGATGTGAGGTGGAGAAAAAAGCTGCAGGACATCCAGCTCTCCCTCTCTCTCCTAAGAAATGAGAAACATTTGTGTGTCTATGAATAGCAGTGCTTGTTTAATTCATGACTAGCTTCGTTTTTTTCTGCAAGGTGCAGCGTAGTTTGGCCCCGGCAGGCTGAAAATCTGAAGCCTTGATTGTCTAATGAGTGAAGCTGATGTAAAGATAGCTGAGGTTTCATCAGGATACAGTGCGTTTGCCGCGCTTTAACATTTGAAGGAATCGATTTAAAGCGCAACAGTCTGTCAAACCCGACTATTTAAGTGGAAAGGTGTGCCAGCTTCCCCTTGAGGTGTTGTATAAATCACCATGAGGGAGCTGCGATTGCAACATCCCAACAACACTATGTGAAAAGGAGCACACAAACGGAAAATACTACATCTCTGTTTTTTCCACTTTGAAAGATTTCGGCGGGGGCGTTTCTGATCGTTCTGCGAGACACCTACAGTACGAACATGACATTTATTGAAAGCACGCCACGGGATTTCTCGCCGTTTTTACATCAAGAGCGTGAGACATGGTTGCAGAGCCGGGCCGGTTTCTATCCCTTGACAGCATGCTGCCGTCCGTGAGAATGTTCAAAGAGCCTGAGCGAGGGATAGCAAAGGAGGTTCACCCAGGGCTCGTGTGTCATCTGACCTCATTTCTGAGATGGACCCGGGAGGTTGCAGGGAAGGCAGAGGTGTAGCTTTCACTACAACCTTTTCTTTTGCTTCCTGCAAAATGACAGGAGAAGAGGAGGGAGGGGGGATGTGTGCACACAATGGCAGAGTAAGATGTCTGCCTGGAAACCATCCATGGGGAGATGAAAGAGCACCGGTGAAGTCATGGTGCAAAAACGCAACGGGCAGAAATACGCGGCTCCATCTCTGAATAACGAGTGAGAGGAGCATTCGATTACAAAGACAGAGAGAGCAGGAGAAAGCAAAGGGCGCATAATGCTACAACGCAGATTGGATGATATGTCAGCGCATGCACAGCATTCATCATCTGGGCTGGACATTATTAAAAGGTGCAAGGACTGCTGCAAAGGTCTAAAAGATTATTTGAGAACACATCATTTCAGTGCAACAAGAAAAAAAGAGCAAAGTGGGTGTCCAGTTTGAAAACTGCAAGTCTGAACTAGGCTCCTCCGCCGACCTGCTTCAACACAAACAAAGCTCTTGATGTAAACATACAGATAAATATTCGCAGGTGCACAAGCGACATGAATGCGGTGATGTAAAACACACACTTAAACAAAAAGTCTATTGTCTGTGTTTACATAGTTTAAAAATTCCAGTGGCAGTGGAAACCCCACAGCACACGGTCCCCATCTGCACCACAGGAAGTCAACAGCCAAACAGCCGCTGGCCTTCTCCTGTCACCACGGCTCCTGGCCAGACCCGTAGGGAGATTGCAGTCTTCGCCCGCCACCCTGACAACACACGCACGCTCAGGCTACACCAAAGCCACACAGTGCTCAGCGAGGAAAGAGAGGACCTTGGTCCTTTGTCTGGGTCCTAACCTGGATGAGGACACAGAGCAAAGGTGAAAGCTGCAGCAGGGGACAGAGAGGACTCTGCGGAGATCCTCATCCGCTCTGACGCAACACCAGGAGGAAGCAACCACAACAAAACATCTATTTCCTCTGCTATCTGGCACAAACCCGGGACCATTGTCAATTGTCAGACACAACATGGGCATTTCTGTCTATCCTCACCTCTACAGATAAGGACAGGAAACACTGTCCTGCGCTCCATAATCGGCCAGGTTGTGTCGGCTGGCTGCACCTGCACAGAGCAGCCTATTGTAGTGGTGTGTATAATGTTTGTCCTCTGTAGGGATTGAGTGGTGTGGGGTTTTTCAGGGCAAATACAGATATTGTTGACTGAGGCTGGTAATAACAATGTCTAGATTTCCATTTTCATTTCACCCACAGACAGCTGACAAACAGGGAACAAAGGAATAGTTGGTGCCAAAATATTTAGTGCATACTTTCTACTAGAACATAACAGCACTGTTTTGCAGGTGTTCATGAAGAACTAGGTGGTTTTGACCTTCTTTAATAACCAAATAAATAAAAGGTGGGAGTCACCAGACACCACATGGTACAATGTTATCACAACACTTCACTCATAATACGATATTATTGGGGGGTTTTATCCAAGAGGACAAAGTTATCTTCAATTCTTGGTTTTTTTGGTGCAAAATAAGATTGTCATGCATACAACACTGTCACTCGCACTGCTGTCAGTCTGCGATTAAATGGGCACATAATGGTACATTGCAGATTGGATGATTTGTTAGTGCATGCACAGCATTCATCGTGTGGGCTTGGCATTATTAAAAGGTGCAAGGACTGCTGCAAAGGTCTGCCATCAGTCTGCGATTAAATGGGGTCAAGTCGGAAATTACATGCTGGTAATTAGATCCATTTCTAATAATAGAGCAATGAACTGTTATAAATCATCAAAAACTGTACATCTGCTGCTGTCTGCATACACAGAAATTCACATTTAACAGAAACAAGCTTCCTGCCCTGTAAAATATAACCAAAACACAACCAGCTGGCAGCCAGTTGACTCGAGTCCCTTCGAGTTGTGTTCATTGACAAACGTTGGCAGTCTGTGTGCATTTATAAACTAGACTTCGATTATTTAAAACAGCATCAAAAATCTCTGAGGGTGACTGTAGTCAGTCCAAGTCAGACTGCAACTGTCTGCGGAGAGGTTGGTTTTTACCAGGCCAGCTGCGCGGTCCAATTTCTACTCCTGTGGCTCAGTCTTAGCTCGCACTGAATTAGCTTCGCTTTGTCAAGCTAAGCTAATTAAGAAAGTGTGTCCAGTAATGCTGCACTGATTTTTTTTTTTCCCCCGCCCCTACAAATGATAACTTTAATCCTCTTTTTTCACAGAGATGCATTGACTGCCCATCCAGGGTCAATGCTCAGCGCCCTAGCTGGCACTCTGCCTGACTGAGCGGTCAAGTCTCACGCACCTTCTCATCTTCTCATATCTCACGATTGTGAGACGCTAGCAATGTCACAGTCCGTGCACACTAACACCCACATGCCAGCATGCTGTTAAAAGACACAAAGTTTGTAATAAGTGCAAGTATTCAAGGAGGGAACTGCCACAAAAACATTCAGGACAACAAATCTAATCATTCACTTAAAACAGCACCAACCAGCTGAATATGCTCAGTTTGAGGAAGATAAAACGTGAAAGTGGCTGTAGCTAAGGAGAGCCAGAGCTCAGAGACAGACAAAGGCCAGCAGGCCCTGCTATCTTCCCTTGATAAGCCCAAAACAATGAGGAAAACTTTCGAATTCATGGCCCTACAGAGAAGCTGTTCTCTGTAGTTGGGGGAAAGAAGCTTAAGAAACCAGATTAAATTACATCAGACCAAAGCAGCAATTTTTAAATCGAACTATTTATACATATATAGCATAACGGTGGGTGCACAGTAACAAACCACTGAGAGAAGACCCTGTAACCTCCTGCAGTTTTGGGGGAAATTGCAAAGTTTAATATTGTCTTTCATCATGAAAATGAAATTAATTGAAGAAATGTTGATTTTACATTGATGTATGTACAGTTATAAGTCCAAAAAAGAAAATAATAGTGACATTTTGTCAAAGCCAGTAATGTTTTGTAGTATTATAGAGAAAAATGAGATTTCAAACCATTTATTTTGGGCTGTGAAATTATAACGGAGCATAAGGGGTACTGTGTTTTTTCAGTACTTACTACCTGTTAAAAAAGGTTTCTGATGCAACTATTAAGTGTAGATAACCGAGAAGAGATGGACTGAAGTAATTTATGTTGGAAAGCTTTTATGAATTTTTGGTGTATTTGGGAGTAGGGATGAAGAGATTCTGTATACTTCTTATTTTCTCTTAATGCAGCACAATTCCTAAAAGAAAAAAGGGGATACTGGGATCAAATTTGCCCCTGAGGAATTTTATTCTTGGCAGTGGAAAAAACAGCTTTAGACTGGTGAAAAATAGGCATCCAGGGAAACCCAGAATTGTTTTTAATTCATTGAAAACACAAGAATTTTTCATTAAATATACAGTACGACAACAAGACAGAATTAAATTTTAATTAAACTTCAAGAGCTGACCCATTCATCACAAAGTCTGCTCAGTAAAAGCTAGAATAGTGAGGAAGGAAGGAGGGAGTGTAGACTAACAGGAAGGATGTTTCTGCAGCAGATGCTCCAGACTGGTGAAAACAAGTCAGAAAACAAGCGAACCGACTGAATTTTCCGCTCCTGACATGACACCTCGCTGCTGGACAGCCTGGAGGTGTTTTGGTCAGGAGGACATGAGCCAGCGCCCCGAAACAGAGTGAGGAACCAGACGCCTTTGAATCAATACAGACAATTTGTTTGGACAAAAAAAACAACATCCCCAAAGCAGCTGTCTGAATAAAACACAGCTGCACGCTCATTTCAGCTGAGGAAACATCGAACAAAGGCATAGTTTTACAGGGAGGGGGAAAAAACCATCATGCTGCAAACCTACTCAGTTATTCTGACTGTGCTGTGCCATCCCTCTGTCGGAGTCGATTTTTAAAAAAAGCACTGAAGTCTGGCTTAACGTAGACTCGGAGGGAGGTTCAGATAGAGGACAGCAGAAAGGAGGACGGGGGTTTAAAGGGATTTCAGCATTTGGTATAGTTTGTGCGACTGGAAGGAAGAAAAGTGAAAAGGGGCAGAGGAGGGTGAAACGGTACAGCAGCAGTAGCAGCGGAGCAGGAACAAGATGAAGCTGGGGATGCCGTGGAGGTTGTTTAACATAATTAAAAACCACAAAATAACTACGCTTGTTGTGTAATGAGCTTCTCTCACTAGCGGTGACAATTACTGTCTGCTAACACAGAACAATGCGGGCCATAATGTGCAAATGCTGCCTGAGCGTGCACGGCTGCAGGAGGGGATGTACGGCTGTAATTATGCACGCCTGCGTACCGAGACTCCGGTCAGCAGAGGTTTCACTGGCCGATTATGTCGCCATTAAATAAATCTAGTGAACGACCGCCTTCGCTGTAAGGGTCTGATTACGGGGCAAATCCCACGCAAATGAACAAAAGTTAATCGAGTGTGTGCAATCCTGAAAAAGAGGCCTTAACAGAGTAAAGATTAAATCTAATTCGAAGTATTTTCACGCTGTTAAGAAGCCCATAGTGTCATACCCACTGAGCACGGCAAAGCAGTGCAAAGAGCAGAGGTTTAATCCTGGTTAAAAGCGTCAACTGCAAGAGGGCAAATGAATGAATTACTCACAGGGCCTGTGGGGTGGGGGGGGAGCTTTCTTACACTTCTGACTAAAAGTCACCTTTCTTTTGAACACTAGCTAGACTTTATGAGCAAATACAAACCAATTCGTTTCATACTAACACGAGACAAACCTAAAGAGGTCAATTACTAAGAAAGAGTTTGTTGCAAAGTTAAACCATAAGCAAATATATTAAGCAGAACTTTGGCTGGAGGTAGAAGATGCAAACAAAGGCAACGACCAGTTAGTTTTTCCGCTATCCATTGCGATATTTAAACCAGCTACAGATGGACAGTAATAAACACACAGAAATGAGCAGCTGGATTTTTCTTCGCCCTACGCCACAGACTGAAGTCCGCCTGCCAGAAATGTAAATACGAGTCGCGGCAACAAAGACCTCAGTCGGCTTGATTGGTCCACTTGGTAAGCATATTAAATGCGATGCCTCCTTTAATCAAAATAGTCATGTGTAATGGGCTGTAATTGCATCTGGCTTGCACGATGCTAATGCAAGCCATCATCCTGCTAATGTAGCCACATGTGTCTCTCTTGCTCCCGTAGCGCTGTGACTGCTCAGTATCGATTAGCTTCAGTGAGATCAGCTCAGTTTCAGTCGCCACTGTTTTGCAAAGAAACTCGAACCGGTTGCATTAAAAACCTCAGTGTGTAACAGTAAAGCACTGAATGACAACGAGAGGAAAAGGAGTCGAAACTAAGACAAAAACAAAGTCAGAGACGAAAATAAGAGCAAAGCTGGAGCTAACTGTGACAGATGCATGGTAATATAATCTAAATGTCTTCAGCTCTCAAAGACTCAATTAACAAGGACTGCCCTGGTGCTCAGGAGTACCAGCTGTCCCTGTTTGTCACTTTAGGTCAATAACTCTTACAGTTAATTGTAAACACGTCTGCACACACACACAAATCTCTAAGTGAGACATCCCCAACTTTGTCCCCATATTTCTTTCAGTACGATATTAAAGAAAACGCTTTTGAGAAACACCGCTGTGTTGAGATATTCTTCTACTCTTGACAGCTTCGGAGAACATGAGCGGTACTCTGGTTTGCATCTCAAATGTATGAGCGCGGATTCAAAGGAACCGGGGAGCTCTAAAACATTCACAGCCACCCTGCGCCAAGAGCTGATAAAGCCACCAGCTTCACTCATACATTATGCTGGCTACATCAGTAAATCCCAGCTGCTCAGCTTTAGTCAGGTACCGGGTCCAGGAGGTTAACACTGTACAGGCTGCCATGGAGACAGACGTGGCCCTCCTGGAAGCCACGGCAGGAAGATGAAAAGGCAACAGCAGGAACACAGCCAAAAATAGCAGGAGGAGGCTGGACGATACGAGAAATTAGGATAGAAACAAAAATATGCAATCTACTCAAAGAAAAGAAAGTCTTCAGAAACAACAACTGGTCTGCCTGCAGGGTCAGTCGGAGCCAGCTGGAGATCTGAAGATCAAACATCGCTAACGGCCTTTCTCAATAAACACCAGTGGCCTTGTCAACCTGTTTAAATCCGCTGCCGTGCCAAAGAGGAGCTGAGGGGTGACTGAGAGCCCAGTGTCACTCTGCCTGTGGCCTATCGCTATGATGAGTTCATTCAGCCTCAGGACGCAAAGAGTTAATGGCTGCTGGGATTATGCAATGGCGCCCCAGACGCCTTTTCTCCTCTCCTGCCCTCCTTTTTCTTCCCCAACTCCCCTTCAAACGGGGCACAAGCCAAATTAGGCATTCCTGCACGTTTCAATCAGATGCATTTGAATGCGACGTTAGCTCCGCGCATGCTTTGGCACCAATGCGAGAACAAAACAGGGGTTTTGTTTCACTCCGAAGCCTCCCCTCGCCAGGGCCTCGCACCTGCCCTGCAGGGGGAAAAGTTGTAAGAATTTACAACCGTCTGAGCGGGTTACAGCTGCAGTGTGTCAGGCTAGTAAAAACACATGTATTTCATCATTTAAGGTAAATGTGATACTACAGGTTATCACTAAAAGCAGAAGGGTGATTTCAGCCACGGCAGATTAGACAGGGTGGAGGTGAAGGATGGCAAGAAGATGTCACGCACGTCATCTGATAAGAGAATAATAATGTCACATTAGTGAGACATCAAGTGAACGAGGGAAGAAAACCTGATCTGATTTATTAGATTAGTTAGTTCACGCTTTCTCCTTTTCACCAGACCTGGGAAAAGGATCAGGAGATAAGATAATATACAACACCCCAACGTAAACACCCTCAATGCAATCTCAGGCAGGCCTCATGTGGGCCAAACCTTCAACAAAAAAACAAAAGACCCTGCACATTTTTACTTTTATAAGGTGGATTTTCCAGACTCTGTCACAACAGTGATTACTTTCCCTTTCACTGCAGCGACTGTAAGACAAACGGCACAAAGTTAGCGTTCTTGTTAGAAAGTAACTCTCCGGGAATGCGTGAAGGCATTCGACCGGCTGTGAAAGCTCATTCCAGATGACGCCTAATTATCATAAAAGATGGGAAAAAAAGTGTAGCTGAGTAGGTGCGTGTGTGCTTGTCCTTTTCAAACTCAAACATTTTCCACCTTAAATCTTAAAAACCTCTAATTTAGATCCAATCCTCTAAAATAAGACATTTTAACAAGTGTTGCTTTGGCTAATCAGACTTACCAGTAGAGCCCAAACAGATGTCTGCTGGTTACACAAATAAAAGAAGTCAAAATGAGATTCATTTATTACAGGATCTATAACAAGTCAATGGCGACCAATGAAAATAACTCAATTATCCAAAGACTTGCAGTTTATTTTCTGTCTATTGATTGTTAATTGGTGACTAATCACTCATCACTGCTTTTTAGGTGTGTATATATATAAATAAACTAACAAAAAAACCCCATCTGATTGGAAGATTTCACCACTTGAGCTCTGATAAATTTGCCAACTGGGTAGGCAAGTAATTGAAAACGCTATAGTTTCTGTGCATAACACAAAATAAGTAAAGGGGGGGTTAACCGCTAGTCCAGTCCAGACAGGAGACAGAGCCGTAGAGACACCGAGTCGATAAACAAGAGCGATCCTTCCACATGAGACGGTCGAGCACAAGAAGCAACAAACCAACTGCAACAGGAAACAAGGAAAAGGAGACGGGAGAGCTACAAGGGTTGATTCCAATCACGACCACAGGGCCTTGCAGCAGGAGCCAGCGCAACCACACGCATGCACAACATCACAGAGACATGCACGCAGCACTCAGTGGGTCATTACAGAAACAACAGGGGCTGCAAAGAGCAGTGGTCAGTAGAAAGAAAATAAACCTGCACATATCAGCAGGTAAGCTTCCTTAGGCGCACATACCAAACATTAAATGTCAGCGCCTGGAAAATAGTAGTCAACACTACATCTTATAAGCCATCACATCCATCTTTCTTTCTTTACTCTCCCTCTGGGGCTGGTGAGAGTGTTGTTTTTGGCAACCACTGATCCATAACTTCAAAATGACTCCAAACAACTCATTTAGCTGGCAGGAAAACTAAAACGAAAAAGAGCTTATTCCCCATAAGAAAAATAACATAAAAAAGAAGGCTTTTATTGACACAAGAGAGACCATGTGCAGAGGCATCACAGTGACATGCGTTTGCCAGCTGACAAATCTTCGACAGTGCTGTGTGCCTCCAGTTCCCAGCATCCTTAAAGCTGGCACACCTAGATCGATTTCGGGGTCGCTGGAAGGACGGAAAACCGAGATGATGAAGACGCATCAATTTAAAAATGACATGGACCCCAGTGGGCTGCCATGAATGTAGCCTCTGCAAGAGTGCAAGAAGATCCTCCCCCCTGGGAAAAAAGCCTTCCATAATGGGAGTGAATGCAAGCCGGCTTAAGAAAACAGGGGACCGTGGAGTTCAAAAGGCTTCACCTAAACCTGAATAAACACGGCTGATAAACGACCAGAAATAAGAGCCACCGAAGACGCTGAGAAATCCTCCCCCCTTGTTCACACAACCAGTGCTACCAGTTAAAGTCTCCCATATGCACAAACGCGCCGAGACCCCGATCTGTACAGACAAAATCCGCGGAAGACATTTTGATACGAGAGCGTAGATAAACACAGGTGTTACTCATTATATTCATTAAGGCCCGGTAGCTAAATACAGCAGAGCTTTCATTACTTTCATTGCACGCCTTTGTTTACCTACTCTTTAAAGGTCTAAACGGCTGCTGGGACATTCCTCTCCTCTTTGCTTTGTATCGCTGGTCTATGCTCTAGCAGGAATGGTTTGTGCCATTTCACTGCTTCCAAGGGGTTTTATCAAGTCTGCTTATGGGTCCATTTGCGTATCAATACTTCAGCTGCTCCCTTTCCCCCCTCCCACTCACAGAAAACTGATCGGGAATCATCGAGGCTTCTCAGTGTCAACACAACTGTTTAATTAACAGTAGAAACTGAAAATAGTAGGAAAAAAAAGGTGCGAGTGTGACTCAGATGAGCAAAAGCTTCACTGTTGTGACACGCCAGCATTTATAACACTTACAGGCATATGAATGTCACAGATTGGACCTGTTCTTGATTCTTGTTCTTATTGACTAACCGGTAAACTGGCTGGGGCTGCATTGTGGCCAATATTAACACGAGGTATTGATAACTGATAACCATCAGCTTATATTGAGAGTATATTGCTCAATAAATAACATAAACTGGAGAAGAGAAACCCGGATCGTTTGTCTTTGTCACTGGGGTATTTGGGAGATTCTCAAAAATCAATTACGATAAAAAGGAGATGAACAAATATTTGTGTTTTCTGTGTTTATTTTGCTTTTGCTGATATTTATTTCTGACAGAGTAAAAAAAAAAAGAACATTTTTTGAGTGTTTAATCTTTTCATCATATCTTACCTAACTGCAAAACTGAAGGCACACAGATAAAGGTTAGCCATGGACACTGGGAAGTTTCAACGGGCTGATCAACAGAGTGTGAACAAGTAAATAAATAACTACACATAATACATTTTAGGGAACTCTGTGTATTTTAAGTGTGACTGAAAGAAATATCAGTATGGGTCTTAAAAATCCTAAATCGGGGGATCGGACTAAACAAGGCAACCCAGAGACCAAAAGAAAGTCAGTGCCATTCAACGACAACGGGCCAAATTACCACTGGCAACGCAACTTAATGTTTTCTAAACTTCAAGGAGAGCGACTGTAGCACTTTTGTGTAGGCGTGACTGATACTGTTAATAGAGATGACAGAAAGCAGGGTAATGACATTACATTAGAAGGCCACCTAAACGAACTCTGAAACACCCATCAGCTACAAAATGAGGCATGAGGAGTTTTTTATTACTGAAAAGAAAATTTACCATCAGATCATTAAATAAGTGGAATAATATAACACGTGTAGAAAGGCTGCTGTTAGGTGATGCATTGCACAGCACAGATGTTCATCGGTCTTTCTCAATATCATCTTGTGATGAAATTTCAAAATGCATGAAGACAATCATACTGCGGTCTGTACTGCAATCCAATCAAATATATATATATGGGTTTTTTATTTTTTTTTCCACAGTCAATGGCTCAGTTTCAACACAGTTATTAGAAACAGCTGTGCACGCCTCTGATAGTAAACAGACAAATTCCAAATTCAACACAATGCACTTCTGTCTTTGTTTAGTCTACATCCCTCCATCCCCTCTGACTTTAAGCATTCGGAGAATCCGCCTTGTGTGCAGCCAAACAGCCTTCAACCCCAGCAGGGCTAATAAGAGGCAAGCGTATGGATTTTAAAATAGAGCAACAGCAGGTGGGTACGCCAGCGAGGCATCCTCACAGCCACTGGTCGACTTTCCAGGATAGGAGAGCTTTGGGATAATACTGACATCTTGCATCCTTCTACTTGAAACCTTCTTCCCCTTTTTGAGAGATGAACAGATCCAGTGCCGTGCTCTGTGGTTTGCGCAGTGTAGCAACAGCGTTTTGTTTTATAGCAGATTCTGAAAAGCCGGAGAGAACATCCACACAGTAAACAAAGTCTAAACTCAGAAGTGATTCCCAAGAAGAAGCTGGACAGGATGTGCATTAATCATCACAAAATGATGATTATTAGCGTGATAGAGTGATTTTCTCCAGCTGCCCGAGACAGAGAGAGGGAGAAAGATCAAAGACGAGGGCCTGACAAGAGCCGCTCCTCTGCAACCAGCCCAGTCATTTTTTCACATAAATCTTTCAGGACGGGGAGAGAAACAAAGAGGCAAAGATGATGAAAAATACACCATAGATGAGCAGATAAGAGAGATGCTGCATTAACGTTATGGACATTGACTGGATGAGTGGCTTTCATGTACTCCAGAGGGCTGCCACGTCACGTCGGCTACAAATAGAAACCAGATCAACAGAGGAGCAGAGAGCCGAGCAAAGAGTTATGACTGCAAAGTCAAAATAAAGACAGATCTCAGTAAATATTTGGCCACAGGAACATGGAGTGTTTGGTGCGGACGGCTTCATGTGGGGAGTAAAGATCTCTGTGGCGCTTTCACCCATTCAGAGGCCCCCTTTTTAAAAAAAAAAAAAATACAAAAATAGGGCATTCCTAAGGTTGGGTTAAAAAAGCACGGCTGTCGTGAAGGTACCTGGCTTGGCTCTATTCATTCATTTTATAAACACAAACCCACTGCCTTGCTTGCCTCCGTCTCCCCTGCTGCTGCCTGCACACAGAGGACACATTCATCCCCCAAAGCGGGCACCATGAGGAGACTGGAAAAGAGGGGGCAGGGAGGGACGCAGGGAGGGAGGGGGGTGGGCACCAGACACACTTCAACTTCAAGGAATTTTTCAGCCACTTTTGACCATCACTGCGGCGCCGACAGAGCGAGCAAAAGCCCAATCTGTGCAGATCAGATAAAACTTGATTCAGTTTTGACAGGAGGAACACCGAGTCTCTGATCCCGATCCCCCGGCAGGATAGCAGCATTCCTCTGCACAAACTCGGGAAGGATCTTCTTGCGGCTTTCTTCTCGCTCTGCGGCTGAGGTTATGGACTCCGGAGAGGCTTCACGCCGTGGGAGGCCACGGAGAAGGATCGTGACTATCTTTTTTTTACCCCACTTTTTGTAGCTCCTCTCCACCGTCACCCATGATGCAGCGTGCCAAAGCTGAGAGGCAGCTCAAACACCCAAAACAGAGTTATGAATATGATAATCAAGGAATGGCGTATCCAGTGTGTTGTGTGAGGTTTGAAGTATACTCAAGGGAACACATAATGACATGGCAGGGCTGCTTCAGTGATAGATTACAACCAGCTATCATCCCATCATTCCCCTCTGCTGCTGCAGATGAGAAATTTAATCACTGTGTAATTACAGTGATATGCAAACAGAAGAGCTGCAGCATTGTGAGAAAAAGAAAGTGTTTAACATTTTCAAACCTTTCAATTTAAAAGCATTTTTACTCTTCATCCCCCCCCCCCGCACTCTAACTTCCCTGAAGTTTTCTCTCAGTCCTGGAACAAACTGCCTTTTTAACTCATAAAATCAAGTCTCCCCCCCCCTTAAAAAAAAACGGGCTCAGTGGGGGAGGGGTACCCCCCTTTTCCTCACTGACCACCGCTCCCTGCCCAACAAAATTAACTTCTTTAAATTTCCACTACGTACAACAAAGACTTTCCTTGCATGAATGAAAAAGTCATCAAGCATCACCTTTACTCTCTGTAGCAGCCCTTCTTTGCACGGAGTTCCAACAGTGCACCAACTTCAACCAGCTACATAAGTAGTCACAAAAGCATGGAGGTCCATGTTGGCTCCACCAGCACTTATTTATGTTTTTAAACTCCTTCTTCTGGAGTTACAGTATCTGGATGCTCTGGAGTAAATAAAACCCATATGTGCTCTGCTCGTAGTAGGAGTGTAGAGGAGCTTGTTACCAACCTTGGAGGCAGATAAAGCCCACAGCATACATCATATCCACCGGCATTCTCCTCCTGGTAGTCGCAGCGGGGGTTCTCCAGCCTTCCCCCCGCCGGGTCTCGCTCCCTCCTCGTTGATCCATGACCGTCCCGGTGCTCGGCGGCTTCCCGGGTTGCTGTTCTCCGGCGGCTACGGGAGAGCCGCAGCGCGAAACACAGGAGCAGGGGGGTGAGCGTCAAAGAGATCCGTGCGTCACCGTGTGCTTACAGGTAAACCAACACCGCTGCCTGCGCGGCTCCTCCCGGGAAAAGCGAGACGGCCTGCTCACCTGGTTGTTCCGGAGACTAGCGAGAGCACAACAGAAACATGTGGGGCGGACGCTTCGGGTTTCAGGCTGCTCACACAAAACGAGTGAACGAGTTCAGACTGAGATGCCCCGCCGAAAGTTTGAAGCGAAGTTTAAACTTCCAGGTGGCTCGCAGGGGGAGGGCTGCTGTGAATTTAGGCTGCGGTGGTTCATTACAGCCCGGTCTGTGTTGCCCGCCGTGTGCCCGCTCTTAGAGCCGCTGGACCACCTCGCTCTCCAACAAGAGGGAGTTTCTCTCCGCCGTGTTTCCAAGTTGGCTTCCTCCCACTCGCCTGGGTGATTTTTTTTACTCCAGAGTTAAGTGGGCGGAAACAACATACGATAGTTCCTGTCGGAATTTTCAAAATAAATGTAACAACAAGGACGACTTTAAATACCCAGTTTTCCACAATTTCTCATTTGTATATTTTAACCTTTAATTCGTGTATTTTAATTTAGTTTATCAGTCTTTTCATGCTGGGTGAGGCCAGTAATAGTCCAATAGATCATTATTATTATTATTACTATTACTACTACTACTACTACTAAATTTATTATTTATTAACTTTACTCGTGTTTTTAAACAATTACGTGTTCAATATTATCGAGACACTGTTTTCTATGCCATTGATGCTGTTAAGTAACCGGCATGGAAAAACAAATGTATATTATTTTGAAATTAAACTTCCCGTATCACTCTGGTTACTTCACGCGTTATTCCATCTTTTTCCTCGGGTGCAGCTTCCGGTGGCCGTGCCTGATGTGGGATAAGGAATACAACACCGCGACCCTCTGGTTCAACCTGAGCACTGTTACCTTATACAGAAACCTTACATATCACTCAAATAATTCAGATTTTTATTCAAATGTTTTATATTTTCAATATCTTAAAGTTGTTTTTATGCAGGAGATTTACAAATTGAACATAACTGGTCCAAAAGAAACACATGTCAGATTTTTTTCACTCTGTAATTCCTGCACGCTTTTACGTGTTTGCAGATTACTAACCTAATTAATGTTGTACTATCTCTCAGTTCGGTGTTATGCATACAAAAAGCATCGATTCACAACAACAGTCGTCTTTATAGCTTAAAGTAAAGACTCTACAATACTGAGGGGACCTCACAGACCTCAGCAGGAATGCATGTCCCTGTTAACACCTTCTGAGAGTTCACATCACTCTGACCACGAGGTGACGGCCCCTTGCTGGCGCCACCGTTGGGGATATGTGTGGGCCCAGAGCCACGTTGCTGGTCCACTTGGCCCACGGATGACTGTGGCTGACAGAAACACTTTAGAGGATTAATAGAGGGTTAGTAAAACCTTTTCAAGGGGGCAGATATAGAAAACAAGTTCATTCACAAAATGAATTCCTGAGGGAGGAAAGAGAGGCAGTAGTCCCACTCTTATTTGAAGTGTCTGAGGGCATGGTGTCAGCTCCCATGCAATAATTAACTCTGCTGCTAGTCACTTACCTCTTAGAAACAGGAAAAAAGGGAATCCGGCAGCTCTCAGCAGAACCCAAAACCACGAGTATGGGTTCATATAAAGCTCCACATTAAAGTTCTGACATCCTGAGAGATTAGCAGCGAGCAGACAAACCCCCTCCACGCTGATTTGTACCAGGTGGGAGGAGGAAAACTCAGAAGTCTCGCATCTTAGTAAGACATCTATGTTCCCCGAGTTCCCACACTCACACTGGAGTCTGACGTTGTAAGATCTCGCTTGGTGGAACAGCGTAAGTGGATAAGACGAAGATATTCAAGCGAATTCAATTCTGAGTAGAAAATGGTTTTATTTCTTTTATCAAGATCAGACACCAACTGGGGTCGTTTTAAGTATCAGATCAAAACAGACGCGTGTGCAACTGTCCCCTTAAATGAAACGCGCTTTCTACTTGTTGAAATTTGAGCACTTGATCATATTCTATCCTTTATATTTATTACATAGAATGAAATGAAAACAAAGGCAAAATAAGGGAATTAGAAAAAAAAAAGACATTCCAGTTGTTTTTGAGTAGCGACACTAAAAACACAATCAAACAACACACTCAAATCACACATCCCCAATCACAGCATTACAGAAAGATGTGCTCAGAGTTGGCAACTCAAACCTGCAGAGTGGACTAACATACACCAGTCAAGTCCTGCATGGCACCACTGTTCAGGATGAACAGTTCAGTCCTGATTGGTTTACTTTTTCACACATATATATGTACATACACAAGTTGTTGTTGTTTTTTTTAAGGAGTGCTTTCCATGGTTTACACGATTACACCTGTGTCTTTCTCTGCAACGCATGAGATCAGCTGTAGTGGTTAAAGCAGCAGCTATAATTTCAGTTACAGTCACGTCAGTAGAATAAACATCTTCACCCTGTTTCCCAAAGTTTGAAGCTACACCCCTAACATCGCAATAAATCTCAACGGGCAAATCATTAAAAGGAAAACGTTGCATGACGTCATTTCAAACCCAAAACCTTTTCATCTTTATCTACCGTCGAAGGCAAAAATAAATCTACAGTCTACAAAGTATCTTTTATTTACATGTAAGAAAAACTTAATCTTAACTAAAAATCGGTTATTACTGTCAAAAGGTGGCATTTATGGCGAGAGGCGAACTCAAAGTGCAGAGTCAGTGATTATGAATTAAGGGCAGAGATGAGGTACGGCAGGTTTTCTTGGCCACAATTAGGAGGCACCAAGGCAACAAGACATTAGGACTACGACGAGGGAAATGCAGAAATGTGGCAACGGGAAAAATATCAGACTGGTTACGTAGGTATTCATCCTGATGAGTGGGAATCTAAGAGGATCTTTGGGTCAGGCGTGTGGACAAAATGCGTGCTGGACTCGACACTGTCCGACGGTTCTGTTGCCGAAGGCCAAAGGGAGGAAGAGGAGGGGGAGTAGTGTCTTTGGATGGGTGAACAGAACCGCCTGCTGCTCAGTTTCCAGAGTAGAGATCCACAGTGCTGGAGCTGAGCCCACGGCTCTCCCTGAAATTACTGCCCCCTCGATTCTGGCAAGGAAACAACACAGGTTCAAGTGGAGCATTCAAAAATAAATAAATACAACAACAAAATGCAAATCTTTACAAAAACTGATCATCACCTGGAACGTTTCATCGCTGGATTTGTTCAGATAGTTCAAGGAAGAGGCTCGCTTCATACTGATGGACAAAGAAAACAAAGATTAGGCATTTGTTTCTTTGAGAGGAGAGCACACACACAAAACCAGGCCTGACCACGTTTGGGGAGTAAATGTCCAATGAAGTGTGACCTGCTAATTAAATTCAGTGGAGAGAAATTGCACTAAGAACATATGTTGAAAGGTTTAATGTGGCTTATCATGTAAAAGGCTCTGTGGTGTCATTAAGACTAGAAAAGCCCTCTGAGAACTTGTAGCAGTACATTTCTTTGGAATTATTTATAACGTAAAACATCCATCACAAGAGAGGATTGCTTGAGTTATTACTTGGTGCTGCGAGGTTCAGGGGGTACGTTGCCCTGCAGTTTCTTCACCAGCATCTCGCTGCTGCGACGCAAAACATCCCTGAGCTTCCCCAGAGAGCCACTGCGATAGAGGGTTCCACTGCCATCCTGCAGACACACACAGATGCTCATTAGCTCATCCACACTCCCCGCTGCAAACATGCCTGTTCTTATCATTAACCAGTAATCATCAATTATCAAGATGCATGTTTGTGTTTCGCTTGAGTCGTGTAGCACATCACGACGCGTTCTAATCGGCTGCTCCCAGCCAAACGACGTGTTCGTGGTGCCTCACACAATTAAATTAGGTGTCACGGAGCTGGAAACATCTACCCAGAATCAGTCAACTTCCATTTACATGCAAGTCTTTATAGCTTGATCCAAAGGTTGTGCTGAGTGCCATAGATAGATAGATAGATAGATAGATAGATAGATTTAACACATGGCACATCTTCATTGAGACAATTAGCTTTTGCTGCTTTTCTTGACACCTCATATTCTCACTGTGCACTTATTACTTCACTCCCACACAGAGATCTGTCGTATCGTTGCTGGTTTGATTCATAAGGAAAACAAACATTAAACTTCATGTTGGAAGGAAATCGGCAACCTTGCAGTCTGATAAATTGAATAATCTGAAGTTCATTTTCAGCAGAAAGAAAGCAGAGATTGATTTTAAGAAGATATGTAACCATGGTTACACGAGTGGAGTAGATATGCAGTTTTAGGTTCCTGGGACTCGGTAACACAGCAAACATCTGATGATCTTCATACACAAACTGTGACACACTTCTACATAAGCCCAATAGAAACCAGCGTAACCAGTTTAATTTGTCATATTTGCCTTAAACGAATAGCTTTATTTGTAAGATTTACTTAAATATGACATGCTAATAAAAATCCAGATGTTCTATTCAGACAAATTTTAAAATGACCTTAAAGTTAATTGCAATAATCCATCCATTCATTCATTTGTTAGATTCTCCTGTGCGTGTGTGTCTAAGTGTAATAGCAACCAACTTGTAAAGTGTCTGTTTTAATTTCTAATCAGCAAATACAACATGTACTTGTCTTGCTTTCCCAGTGTGTCCTTTTCTCCTTGAGGCGACTGCTGTTGTGATTTGGTGCAATATAAATAAAACGGAACTTTTTCTATAAAGTGGCTGTCACACTGCACTACTACAGGAGTACCAGCAGAGGGAGCTGTGTGTACAGATGCGATTTCTGTTGCTTGTTTGACTCAGCACATGACATTAAAACCTCAAAGCAGGCGTGTGTGTGTCTGTTTGCATCAGAAGCAGAGAAAAGACAGACTTCACAAATGGAAAAACTTTATTTGAGAATACCAACAAGTGTCGATGCAATAACCTTCACAATGCAGAATGGTAATTATAATGCAATCCTACTTACTAAGTGCGTTATAGACTTTTCCATTTATGTTCTTTAGGAAACTGAAAGTCACACTACATATGTCGAGAACAGACAGTTCAATAAATAAGCATTCCACTAACACAACAATATTGCCATAATTATGTGATGGACACAGTCTTTTATTATTTATTTATTTATTTTGTTCATAGTTGCATTAGAAGTATAGGAGTTCGCATGGGAAGGAATGAAGAATCAAGGCGAGTAGCATGATGAAAAGCCATATAGTGAATGCACTTGTCAACTATTAATACAGCCTACTATTACACTTCCAAGATGTTAAATCATTTACATTCAGTTAGTTAAACATCTGAAATAATGTTGATCTTGAGGAAACACTCGCACTGTACTCCTGGTGTCTAAAAACATGATTCACCGACTGTTTACTTGCAAACAACTGTGTGAGAAAAAGTCCATTAAACTCTGTGTTCAAAATACAGCATCCATAGCCAGAGTGGGCGCTGCGACTGTACCACCAAACATACACATGAATACACACTACAACTACTGTAGGACCCAGGTTTCTGTTGATTTACGATGCTATCCTCTACTGCTACACCAACAGATCAAGGCAATTGTGGGCATTTATGCCCATTTATTAAACTATATAGAGATCACTCAGGTGGCCAGTGTTTGTGCTAGTAGGTCTCTGCTATTGTGTGGGCTTCACAGCGTCAGCCAATGTTGCCAATTCCCTTTGTAAATGCACGTGACTGTAGAGCCTTTGCTAAAGCTTGAAACAGTCACACTGAAGCGAGTAAGCAGAAGCTGAAAATAAATTACCATGGCGACACAACAGCTTGCTGTGATCTGGCTAATCTGCCGTCACGTTTTGGCCTCCATCCTGTTCCGGTCCCGTCACAGCGGGCAACGCAATGTTGACATACTACTGCCTTTATATTGAGCCACATAATAAAGTATTTAGAAAATGTAAACAATTTCATACAAAATAAACCAAAACAAATTAATAGCAAATATATCTATAAACACACAAAAGAAACAACCCCAAAACAAAATTGGCAACACTCCCTTTACTCTTCCCGCTGACTGTCAACGTGTCAAACTATACAGTACCATTCATTTTAAAACTTGTTAAGCATTTGATCGCAGGCGTTAGTTCAAACTGTCAAATACACACTGGCAAAAAACCCAAAAAGATACAATTATGGCTAAATACAGGCACCGGGTTGGATGCTAGCTTTGATGTTAGCTGTCATTTGTAGTGCTCAAGACAAACAAATTTGGAGTGAGAACAATGCAGAGTAACCGTGGAAATTCATTATCTGTAGCGCTTTATCTGGTTATGTGCTGGAGTGATGTCTGGAGCTATTCTGCCTTGTTTCAATAAATGGCTGCTCCTCTTATGAGCCAATAAATAAATCTGCTGTGCCCCTGTGGTAAAGACACACGGGTCTGAATAGAGGAAAAATGTGCGAGTTACTTCCTCACGTGGAAAGATTACACACAATGACTTTCTTTTTTTTTTTTGTCTTTTTTGTGACAGAAAGAGTTGAAGTTCCGACATGGGGAAGGGGTGACGCAGGTTAGTGAGAGGGAAGGACAGGGAGAGAGAAAGTAAGGAGGAGAAAACAGAGCAGAGGTGAGAAGACCAAACGTCCCAGCAGCTGTCAGTTGAACAGGGGAGAGAGGTGACAACCAGGAGGGGGGCTTTCTGAGTCTCTGCCGCAGGAGAGGGGGGAGCATCAGGAATGGCAGAGGAGCTGTTGGACAGAGAAGGCCAGAGGGAATGACAACACACATCCTTTTGCTATTGTGTTGGGGAAGGAGAGAAGGATGGAGGAATAGTCTTGATGGCTTAGGCCTGATAAAAGAGAGAGAAACAGACAAAAAGAAAAAGAAAAAAAAAGAAGGCACACATTGTAAGATTAAGAGCTCTGGGTTGGGCTTCCTACTCTAGACATCTACGCTTTGATAAATTACCCATGACTTGCACTAGATTCAGTAACTTCCTGCAGATTGGAGGCTGATTATTCTTTTTCTAAACCCTAATTTAGTAAACTGTAAATGATACGGGAGCATCAGGCTCTGATTCTCTCTGAAAGATTACATCTGTCTTAGATGCTACACTAGCAGGTAAGCGAAGCAGTAGGTGCTGGCTGCAGTCACCGTGACTCAGCTGTTTCTCTTTCCTCTTGGGGTACCAGAAAGGCTGAACTTGGCACACAGTGCCCAGCCGGTGACTGTGCACTGCAGACGTGAGACATCTGCAAGCAGCAGCACTGAAATGGGAATACTTCGATAACTATCACACTGATGGTGGGACATGAATAAACCTAAGTAGTATACATTTCACAGAAGCTGAATCTAACACACGATCCTCCACCTACGTCCTCACCTGACTGACAAACTAATCTATTCTACTCATCGAGTACCTAAATACCAACCCACCCAAGCTTATTGTGTGTAGAGGGGGAGAGTACAATCCACTGAATGAGAAGAGCAAATTTGACTGACAGGCTGATTGGTTGTCATGGCAAGAGGAATCGACATGGAAGCACGTTATTGACAAACACAAGGGGGGGAGGGGGGATGAAAAAAAAAAAAAAAAAGTCAGAAGGTGAAATCTGGAAAACATGCAGCTAAAAAGGCAGCATATTAAAGCAGACCACTTACAGACACACAGGAAGTGGAATCATGCATTTTTTTTTTTTTTTTTTTTTTTTAAACAAGAGCCACACATACACGTCAGTAATTAACCTGTACACAAGCACAAACGCGCTGACAAGCTGTCGTCTCATGGTTATTTCCTAGACAAGCGCCACTTTAATAGCAAAACAGGAAGTGCTTTTTGAGACATCTGAAGCATGTAAACAACTTCCACAACGTTAATGACACAGCAGACTGAGTGCAGAAGAAAGAGGAGATGAGACTTTAAGCAAAGGTGAGTGACAGCTCTGTGAACCACATCACCACGCGGCAAGACACAAGTAGACTCTTTCCTACACTAATCTCTGAAAGACAATAACCATTTTAAGCTGTGTAAAATGAATGGATGGATGGAATTTGTTATAAATAAAAACAAAACTTGCTTAGTCAAAAAGCAGAAGTTAACATGACTAGAAAATAGTCAGAAAAAGCATGAGAATGTCATGAATATATTTTCTGTTTGAACTGAGTCAGTTTAACTCCTGCTGCTATAGCTACACGCTGGCTAATGAAATGCAGACACACGCACACGCACACGCACACGCACACACACACGGCAATTCTCTGGATGCCAGGCCATGTTTCAAAGACAGACAGGTGCACGCTCAGATGCAGACACACATGCCGTTAACATTTGCTGCAGTGCGCTGTGAAGCAGTGTGGAGTAGCCGTGTTACGCTTATGAACATGTGCAGAGCAGCAGACATCAGGTTAAAGAAAAGACACTTCTCAACCAAGTGAAAACACACTGAACACATGACGTGCGTTAGTGTGTGTTGTTAAGGGGAGGGGAGGCCCAGCGGGCTGGCATTGCTGCATGCATGTTTGGACTGGGTTGGCGCAGCGGAGGGCGTGGCTGCACTTAAGTGAGGGGTGAGGCACAGGCTCAGATGAGGCATCCCTGCCAACGCTCTCATGCCTTGTGCAAGTCTCATTATTTGGGGGTGAACTGTGCCCCAGCAACAGCGGTGCCAATTTGACTGCATAGAGCGCCATGTTTTATAGCTTATTTTCTCACTGTAAAAGGCCAAAAGTGCAGCTAACAGCCAGAGTGAACATTACAATAAGGCAGCAGGATGAACTCTTACATATCAGCCACTCTGATTACTGAGCAGAGGGACAAGCAGAGGCACGAGCACCGATGATATCAGGAACCTTGTCAGTTGTGCTTAATGGCAGAAACATGACACATCCTATTAGAGATGTAGACAGGCTATATCTCTGAGCATATGAATGTTTAATGTGTTGCCAGGGTGCCACAGTCTAAACCTGTGCCTCATAGTTACTGCTTCACTTGTGCAAAAGCATCGCCAGAAAAACAGCCTTTATTAAAAAAAGTTAACATGGAGTCCAAAACTGAGTTTTGATGCTGTCAAAATAAAGAGGGTGCAGCATGCCAAGACACTCAATCAGCGTTACACTTTGAACTTGCAGCTAAATCTCATGGTGGTATATTCACAGGGAGATGGTGGACTGGTACAGGTATAGCTCACTGGGTGGAGCCAAAATCGAGAACAGGCTTTTGAGTGGATAATCCACTAAATCAAAATAAAGTGTGCTTCAATGTGATGACTCGCATAATTACAAGGTCATCCAGGTGATTTTGTAAAGTCTGGACTCATTGAGGGCTTCCTGACTGGCTCTGAGCCAGCGGAGTCGCTGTCCTCACTGCACTAACCTAACAGAAAGGAATCCTCTCGGCTCTCCTTTTAAACACATAACACGTCTTTGTCCTTTATTCTGAGCGTCCTGTACCAGTACACCCTCTCTGTGATATTACCAACACAGCCTCGTTTTTCCAGAGAGGCCAGCGGACACGTTGACTCAACCATAGTGGATTTGTACTCACCCCGTTCCACTCCACGCCCATACTCACTTCCTCGCCGGTCTCAGAGCCGCTCTCATACTTAACGCTGGCGAGACTGTCCCTGCTCTTCCGCCTGTCGCCCTCTGTATCTTTCAGGATCTCCACCACACGTGTCTGGTGGATTGGGTCGATGCCCTGATGGGTGCAACACACAGATGCAAGAAAAAAAAGAAACAAAAACAAAACAAAAACAGTCAGAAGTAGCACTGATGTAGCCGTCAGCATGTCAATATTGGCAGGAGTGCAAAGTTAAATGGAGGAATTAAACGTGATTTCATGTTTCCTTTCCCCTATTAATGCTTTCAAAGCACTGGGACACGTTTTAAATGACTGTGAGATGGGAGTGATGTTAGGGGAGAGAAGTGGAGGCTCTAGTTAGAGACAAATCAACTTACTGTGTTGCTCTGGATCCATAGCAATGTAGGGAAAGGGAAAGAAATATCATGAGATTCACTGTGCTAACATGGGGAACATATTACTATTTTCACGTAGAAAACTATGCTGACCTGCTTGCGAGACCTCGCAGCGCACTCTTCCAGGGTCTCAGCAGCTTCTAGCTTGCCCTGGCGGCGGTACAGAGCCCCCAGGTTCCTCAAGGTGGTGTTTACTGTAGGGCTGGATGCACAGACAAGTTTCGTTATTTGAATCTGAACAAAGCAAATAAAGTTACATAAGTTACACAAGTCTAAAAATAATAATAAAAAAAAAAAAAAAAGCTTCCGATACAAGTTAGTGACATACAAAGCAAATTAAATAATTAATTTCTGCCTTTGTCACGTGACCATGTTGTAAAAAACACTCTTATCAGTCTCCGCCTCACCTATTGACTTTGCAGGCCTTGTACCAGCCTCCGTACTCTCCGTATGGAGTATTGTCTCTGTGCCTGCCCTGGAAGTAAATAAGAGAGAAGAGGAAGAAAAACGTGAAGGGGTGTGGTTCAAATGAATGAGCAATATTGTGTTTATGTTTAACTATCATTTAACTTCCGGGGATTAGTTCAAGGATTGCATTTCTATTATAACGAAGTGGCATGCTTTCCTCATTTCTCAGCCTTGTGTTAGAAAAGCTGTTTGAAACAAGTTTTGTTTGTTTAGCTTTTGCTCAAATTCACGCGAGGACGGTTACAGAGAGCCGCTCACCTTGCTCTCCTCCCTTTCCTCGGCGTGCATCCAGATGGGCTTGTTGTCAGCTGCAGACAGACAGGAGAGATGGTGTATGCATTGGGATTTTAAATAATTAGCCTCATGCCTGGAAAAGTGAAATCAGCTACGTGTGGTGGAAGAGTGAACGTGTGTCGCTTTGGCTAAAGAGTGAATCTGGAAACATGTGACTGAGCCATTTCAGAAGGAGGCAGAGCTGCGAAGGGGTAAAGGAATTATTAAGTATTCAAGTGCTGTACCGCCACCAGTGGGTCGAAAATGAATGTGGGTTCAACGGGTTATTCCAGTTACTACCATAATGGATTTTATAACATTTCTGAGGCTTCATATTTTTCCAAGTATTCACCAGAATCCATCTAAGATTTTAGACTGATGGCACAGTAGATCTGACCAAGCATTAAAAAAAGTCAAGCACTATTTTAACTATTTAAGCCAACAGAAATGAGACTTAACAGGAAGTGAGGTCATGACTCTGAGGAAAGTCTAGCACCCATCTTGCTGACACCCTGGGACAGTTACTTATACCTCTGTGCATGTGCGAGCACATCAAATATTGGGCTGATTCGGGTTTCCAGGTCAGGTGGTGTAAAGAAGGGAATTTATTTATGACATTTTGTTTGCAAACTTGCAACTCATTTAAAAGATCATTACTGGTTTAGGCAAACATCTGCACCTGCTTGATGTGCTGGTGGTTTAGTAATAGAGTACGAGTGTAACAGCTTTAATAAATTTACTGCAGATTCGTCCCCAAACAAATTACAGACAGTACAAAAGCACCATTAAAATTGTTTTTAATGGTGTAGAGAGGAAGACGATACTACTGTTGAGGTAATAAAGACAAAGAAGATAAAACATGATTATTGCATAAAGTGCTGCCACCTTAAGAAGAATGAATATTTATGGTTAACTGTTGCTGCTTCAAGTTGCGTCACCTTAACCTTCAAAGCACTTTAGTATTAAAAAAGAAAAGAAAAAAAAAATCTTACAATATTATCAAGGTAAGTGACACACAAAGAATAAACCTCTCTGAAAAAGTTGGATGTCAGAGCGCTGCTTTGTGCCAAGTGACTTTTATTCCTTTTTCAAAGCAGTCAGTCTAATCCATGGAGGAAAGCCAACAAAAAAAGCTTACTTTAAACCAAAAGAGAAGAAAATTGCATGAGTTCATCTTTCAAAGCAAACTCTTTATTTCTTCAGAAAGATCGAGTCCTCTGAATGGTGAAGCTTGGTACCGTGCTTAGACACAAGTCCACTTTTTAACCACCTGTCCATCACTGCTCGCTGGTGTGGCACAAACAGTGGATGGATAAGAAAAGTGAAAAACAACAACAAAATAATGCTGAATTACTGAGCTGCAGTTCTCCTGAGATCATTTTATAGTCATTCACTGGTAAGAATAAAAATTCTCATTTGTACTAATATAATTAAACATTCACTGCTATACATGCACGCTCCAGCAGCCATTACATGACCTTACCATCAACAGATCCAAATTCTTTCTCATGAGCACGAGTCAGGATCTCTTTGTAGAGAATCTCAGCCTCCTTGTATTTCCCCTGTTTGAGAAAGCAGGATGCCTGAAGAACAAAGAGGTAAAAGGGGATTTTAGTGTTGAACCAAACGGGCTTACTGGCTCAGATTTTGCCTCCCTCGCTGTACATAAATTCTCTCCATCATCAGTGAGGCAGTGCGAACATAAGTGAAAAGGAAAGCCTTGAAGATGCAGCAGAACAGCAGATAAAAGACTACTAACCTTGTGCTCTTTAAGCAATGCTAAGTGACACGAAACAGTTCTTTAAACACCTTTTGAGGTGACAAATCTTATGCTGCAAGAGTAAATTGATTGCCAACTTTTATAAAAATCTTGTGTTGAAGTAAGTCGTGCCCTTTTGGAAGAAAAAGGGAGGGAAAAAAAACAAAAAAACAAAAACAAAAAAAAAAACAACAGTTGAGTTTAAAAGACATTTCAAGTGGAATCTTTGCAGGCTGGCACCAATATACAAGCTCAACACCTCCGCAGAGACCAAGGCTGACAGAACAAATGATCGAGTCTGTTGGCAACCAAAGAAAACTCTGCCTGCGTTTACCTCGTTACACTCACAGCTCAACAGAGACTGCAGTTCTTATCAACGAGTACAGCATTAGAAGTGAAAGGTTTGAAAGAAAGACGAGAAAAAAGGACCATGCGAGTGGATTTCCTGTCAACTTCTCGCTCACCAGGTTGTTCTTGGTTTTGGCCACATTTGGATCATCTGGGCCCAGCCTGGACTCGTAGATCTCCAGGGCACGACAGTAGTAATATTCCACCTCCTCATATTTGCCCTGATTCTGACACAGCAGGGCCAGGTTGTTCAGCTGTTTGGCCACATCTGGGTGGTCCTTCCCCAGGACCTGATGGATATCAGAAAAGTATATGTTCAGGTTGTCTTTCTGCCTCAGTGCATCTCTCCTTTCTATAGCTCCAAATCCTGTTGCTGCTTTCACCAGGCAGCACGTCAGCCTGCTGCAGGCACTCAGGAGATCTAATAAAAGGCTGGCCGATCAATAGCGAAGCTACAGAATAGAGCTTTCGGGCAAAGAGAGACTCTTTGTACCATGCTGAGCTCGGTAGTTTTGTCATGTCTCCTATCCATCTCCTTCCTCGCTCCCCCAACGCCTGCTATCCATTTTCAGCTGCGCTCTCAATTAAACCCTAATTCCCTGCTGACAAAGGAATGGCCCCCAGTGGAAACTTCACAGACAATTTAAGAAAATCATTTGCTCTTTTTCCTATTTATAGTAGCTGGTATTACACTAGCTTTGACTGACATTTTGGAAATGTTACCACTGTTAATTACTTTATAACAATGGGCTAATTATTCACTGGTTTAGCCTTGAGATGAGACCTCGATAGCAGTGCCCTGCTGGTGCAATCCAGGGATATGGCCTACCTTTTCTCTGATCTCTAGAGCTCTCTTACACAGAGGCTCGGCCTCCTTGTACTTCCCTCTCTTTCCATACAGCACGGCCAAGTTATTCAGGGTTGCAGCAACCTGGAAAAAATAAAAACCAGAATGACTGTACTGGCAGGTTAGATTTCAAAATTCACTGTTTTCAAGGAATTATCATAGTCTGAAAATGTATGCTGTTCAGTGTTCTCAGAAAAACCTAGATAGTAACTGCCTTGTGACAAACTGCAAAGGCCACAGTGCAGCAGAGCTTTACAGGCTTCCTTTAGGCTTTGTGGGGAGTTTTAGTGCTTCGGTGTTAGTAGTCTTACACATCTGTGCACAAAAAGGAAACAGTGTCTCTTAACGTTTCCCTTTTGGTTGCTGTATTAAAACTGCAAGGATTCAATGGTTAATGCTGGATGTACAGGCAGACACTGAACACTGATCTCTTCAAGCCCACAGGCACATGGTCAGAAATCCATACTTTAATAGTCGGAAAAATCTATACAGGCTGATTTAATAGGACAGTAAAAAGAATATTGCCTTCCTATTGAGTCTTTGGGAGTTATGAACAAACAAAAGATAACTAATCTGATCTGTCTAAACATGGATGAGTCCATATGAAGATATGGTAGCCATGGCAACCGTGAAGTCTTACAGCAGGATGGTCCTTGCCCAGGGTTTTCTCACGGATGGATAGAGCATCGTTGAGCAGATGGGCTGCCTCTTTGTATTTATTCTGATCCCTGTGCAAAGGAGAAACAGAGAACACCATGTGTAGCTCAACAAATAAAACAGGATACACAGCAATGAAAAGCCAAACACAGTATGTTTTCTGACCTATACACCAAAGCCAAGATATTGAGCATGGTGGCCACATCAGGGTGATCATGCCCCGAGGTCTTCTCCAGGTCCTCCAAAGCTTGCTTGCACAGGGGCACGGCCACCTCGTACCTGCCCTGAGAGGCATACTGGATGACCAGGTTGTGCAAGGTTCTCAGACGTGCTGGGATCTCATAGCCTCCCTGCTGGGCTGCGACCACGGCTGCACTGTTATGTTGGTGCTGCACTGTGGGGGAGAAAGGAAACGTGCAAAGTCAAAAGGTCAGATTGGCTCTAGTGAGTAGAAAACTGTAACACACACCACTGTCCTGGAATAAGGCAGCCAGGTTATTTTACACCGAGATCATGCATGACACAATTTATTCAATATTATCCCGACAGCAAACCAAGAAAGACAGCTCTCTCTTATTCAGATAATCAGATCAGTCATTGTTGCTGTTTGTTCTTACTTCCTTGTCCGTGCTCCTCCTCATCATTGGGGAAGAGGTCATCCAGGGAGTCCTTTGGTGTTTCTCTGTCTTTCTCCTCCTGCTGAGAGGATGAAAAACCTGCCAGTCAGACTCTCTAACAAACAGGTATAATTCAAGAGTTGCCTTTATCAGACATGTGAAATGTTTGTTAACGTCTAACAGGGAGAGATGAGGCAAGCCTGTTATTTAGAAAAGTGAAGATTTCATTTACCATCATCCTTAATAATACATCACAAAGAGTAAATTTCAAAGATGAACAAAACAAATTATTTTAACAAATACAAAAATGGTAATAATCATCATCATCATCATCATCATCATAAACAATTAGGATGGGAACATTTAACAGACTATTCAAGAATTATTTCCCCTTGAAAGGATAAATGAGATTTTAAGGACAAACTGCACTCATCCATGTTCACTAAAAGATTTCTTTAATGTGGAAAATGGATGACAAAAACTTTCCGGCTCTGGCTGGATGGGCCCCTGCTGAGCTAAGCAGTTAGAGGCTGTAATAGCCTGCATCCACTATCTGTGACTAACAATATGGTAAGAAAATAGAGAGATTTATCCTTGACACCAGATCAATGAGGACCACACCAGAATGGCTCATTCCAGGAAGGAATGCAAAGTTTTCTTGTTTTAATGAAAACTGTGAGTTCTTTTCCTTGCGGCCAATTATGCTGACAGTCTCGTGTCCTTCAGAGTTATATCAGCAACTACAAGAAAAACTAAAGTCTTTTTCCATTTCCCTTCTTATGCTAAATCCAACTTGAATCTATTTAGCTGAAAATGTTCCAGTTAAGAACATAAATAAGGACGAATATATTTCCTACATGCCTCTTGAAATACAGACCATATACACACAAAAATCAGTTCTCTTCAATGTACCAATCTAATCCCACATTAAGGCCTATAATCTTTGTATAATCATTACTTACAGTGGGTGAGACATCTTCATCGTATTTTTTGAGCTGGTTCATGAACTCCAGGTGCTTCTTCTCCTCTTCCAGCTGGGCCACGCTCTGTTCACTCTTCTGCAGCTTCTGCTGGGTGTTGGCCAGCTCATCCCGCAACCACTGGTTCTCCTGGCAAAGCCTCCTCACCTGTGCGCGCAGCTTCTGCTTTTCCGACTCCACCGCGTTCAAGTGGTTGGACAGGGCCATCATCACCTGGGATAGAGACAACATTGAAGAGCAGCGATATTTATCAAGGACAAAATGTTACGGTGACAGGGCGGCAGAGTATAAACTGGGTCTGAATTTCAGTGAATCATGATCACAGCACAGGCTCAGTATAGAATGAGGAAGCTGTGAGGAAGCAGGAACAACCAAAGAAGATAATAAAACAAATCTACCACTTTAGAAACCCTTCTGTTTGTCTGACAACACACAAATTTTTCTTTCACTCATCATCAGCGTGGTCAAACTGAATCTCCTCTTTAGGTTCAAACATACAATTCTGTAAATCCTTGTAACTTCTCAGTCATACCTGTGCTTCTCCCAAGCCCAATTCAATCATCTCCACTGACTTGCGGAGAAGATTGGACTTCTCGTGCACCAGGTTGGCCTCTTCATCCTTCTTTAGGCACTTGATGGTCTCCAGGAGGCTGTGAAGGATGGAGTTATGCTCGTTCTTCAGGGCCTCGAGACCCTGGATCACGAGCTTTGTGTTCGAGATGATCTCCTCCTGAGAAAGCTTCTCCAGCTTCTCTTCCCGTGGGTACACCATGGTGGACATCTTTTTAGCTCAGGGAAACCTGTAAAAGATTGGAGGAAAAGCCTGAGACACTGTAGGAAAATTCCAGCAGCAGCTGTAACAATTTCATAATGATGTGTCAAACATACAGCTGTGCTTGCTTAACACAGAACAGAACCTAAGAGCACAGCTGATTTGGCTCAGCTCACTGCAAATGTCAAAACACGTCTCAGTACCGTTCCTCTCTTTAACCAAATGCATCTTTAGTTTTTAATGATCATTTACACAATTAGCACTTAAGGCATTCTCTGATTATGTATGTGCCTAATTCTGACAGATGCTACTCTGCTAATAAGATCACAACCTCATCCTGCAGCAAGGTGATGGCCATAAAAGGGGAAATGAATGCATGTTTATTGCTACAGCTCAGATTAGAGATTCAAATTTCATAAGAGAAGTACGTCAGCAGTTGTATAAGCACACAAATTGAGCACAAACAGAAAGAAAGAAGGGTGGCTACATAAAACATACATATATATATATATTATATGGCCTAGCTGAGAGCCATGGGACACATCATGCTGATGGAGCGACTGCTGGGACTTGGCACCTATAATAAGCTCAGGCTGGGAGCAGGGCTGCAGCTCGCTGTGTAACACAGGGCACACAGATGCTGCAGTATGGTTTCTCTCTGGTGCCAGCACCCAAACAGAGGCCAGCCATGCTTGGTGCATGATTCACTTGCGACTGAAGGAGAGAATGATGTAGCAAAAGCTTCAGCAGCACAGCAGCTGGCCAACTCGACAGCTTTTAAAAAACACCTCTGCGAGTTAGTAATGTGATGGTCGTTTTTAGAAATGTCAGCCCTCGGGCGAGTCCATGGAACACTTTACCTAAATCACATAAAGATAACTTATGACTCAATGAGCCACATCACTACTGGCTACATCATGCAAATGTCAGTGCAAAACGCAGCCCTGCCCTTCCAGCTGGGGTGCAGCCAGTGTTGGAACTACTGCATTCTGCGTTTTAACAGCACTGAGGAGAAATAGTTAAGGAAAAAAGGGAGCTTGCAGTAACAAAAACACCAGCTGAGAGCCATCAGCCTTAAAAAATAAATAAATAAAAATACACCATTAGTGAGCCACTCCCTTCTTTACCACTTCCAATTGTCTTTTAAAGCAGCAGAGAAAATTAACAGACTAAAAACAGGCCCAAAGAGCTGCAGTGAAGAGCTCTTTATTTTGCACTGTGAAAACAGGAAGCATGATGGCGGGGGCGTATTTGGCTTAATTCAGGCACAACCATTAATGAGTTATCAAGATAGTTGCTGATTAATTTCTCTTGGTGGACTAACTGCTGCTTTCTTATGTCCTTAAACCTCCTGTAAAGATGACTTTATCTGCTTGCATATTCTCAGAGGACTTTGACTCAGCTTTAAATCAAACATGGTAAACAAACCCAGCTGGTTTACAGCTAGTTTTGGGCAATCATGTCCCTCCTGTGCATGTCACATCATGTAACCGCAGCTGGGCTCTGTCATGAGGGTGTTATTCATTATACTAATATGTACCACGCCGAACAGCCAGCCAGGGGCCAGCTGCTGTACTTGCCTAGTGGACAACTGAATGCCAATGAGCCTGTGGAAAGCAACAAAATAAGCAACTGCTGGGGTCTGCGGCTGGGCAGGACAGCAGCAGGGGCCAATAAGAGATGGGTGACCTAACACTATTTTATATGTTATGGGGGGGGACACAGAATGGTCTTAATTCTCCCCACCACCCATTTTTCTCTAATTAAAACCTTTGCTATCCTCATGAATCCGACAGATTAAATTAATTTGCGAATTCAAAACATACAAAAAAAAAAAAAAAAAAAAAAAAAAAAAGAAAAATTTTCTGTTTTGTGACAAATTTATCTCTAGGGAGAGAAATGACTGAACTCTCTGCACAGCCCAGGTAAAGCATGAAGCCATTTGTTTAAGCTGTTAAAACACTTCAACAATGGTATTTAGCAATGCTGAGCTTATTAGCTATGGTACCACGAGGGGAGCACGCTCGACTTCATATATAACCACCCCTCTATACTTATTCTAATCGGGGAGCAGTACAATGGAAAATTCAAAGAGACAGCCAACCTCTTAAGAGAAGCCCCCCTTTCTATCCCAAACTGACTGAACTCTGATTAAAAGTACAAAAGCAATCCTACAGAAATATTAACCCTGTAGTGTTGTATTTGGTGCTGGCTTAGAACTGCTTTCACAATATACATTATATAATTATATAATACATTATATAATATGCATTATAAAATCTAATAATAAGCCGTTAGAAGATAAGGGTTTTAGAAGGCGAAAGCAAACATGACAGCGAACAGAAAAGACTCAAAAGAAAACAAAAGAAAAACCCTCACTCAGTTCCATGAAACTCAAATGCCAAAAACAAATCAACTAGAACTTCTATTTGCACGATCAACAGAGATGCCAAAGGACTGAGGCTTCATTAAAGTCAAACCAAATATTGCAGAGACCCTTACTTTGCATCAAGGTGTGTCAGACAGCTTTATATTTTTCATCTGTGCCTGCAGTCATTTGAAAGTCTGGCTGTGAGACGCCTCACTCCTGCGAGCACGATAAGAAATGTTTTCTTTGAAAGATCAACACTGCTCGCAGATCAAACAGCTTATTACCCTGTAGAGCTCCTCCGACTCAGCTGTTTAACACCTGTATGGATGAAAGCCGGGTCTACAAGAGAAGTGCTTTCATGTGAGCCAGCATCTTTACTTTTAATAAAGCACTCCAATTAGGGAGTTTCTTTCCTCAGACGGCTCGAGTTAATATTTCCCCAAGTGTTTAAAGAGGTATATGAGAAGTCCAGCAGTCCTGTTGTTCTCTGCCCCTGGATTAATCTTTAACATTTACTTTGTTTTATGAGATCATGTGGGAGGGAAATAGCTGATATCATCAAATGGAAACACAAAAATGCAGTATGCTAGCAAAATAAATGAAAGACAACACATCTAGTTTATGACCTCTTATACCAACAAAAAGGCCAACGGTGCTTTTACGTGCCCTCGTGATGCACACGTTACCGTGCGCAGCAGTATACATTCACTCGATGCAGGCTTCAATACAAGTGACCTCATCATTGGGTTCAAGAATGATGAGGGTCAAGTATGACCGAAGGTTCTCCAGCTTGAGTCAGGTTGCTAGAAAATGCATACCAGGAAAGCATTTTGAACAAAACTGCCAGCCCACAGCTACATGACCTGCCATTTCAATAAGCACACGACACGCATTGCTTTAACAGACGTTCATCTCGCTCCATGGTAAAGCAGATGGAGTTTTTAAGGAAATGTAGCTTTACAAAAACTGAGGTGGAATATATAGAGGAATAATAGAGCGACGCACGACAAAGTCATTAAACAAAGCGACAAATAGCTGCTAAAGGCTAAAAGCCATTCATCATATTTTCTGCTGCTACAGCTTGTACCAGAAAACAAACCTGGGTTTCAGAAGCAGAGCAGAACCTCACAGTTTGGCACGGGGAAAAGCTGGTGAAATAATGTCCTCCTCCTTGAGGAAAAGCGCTACACACCAGCAAACGGCATCATAAACCTGCCCTCCTAATCCAAAGAGAGATCCTTTGTTTTGTTTTTTAAAACAAACAAACACAAAATAACACAATAAACGTTCAGTGTGAAAATGAAGCGAATGGAAATGAAGCTGGACAGTAATGAGAGTGACGAATGCTAATTTTGGTGAGGATGAGGACGAGGAGCTGCCTGCGGGATGATGTGACCTTCCCCAGTGCTTCGTCAGAACAACCAGCATCAGCTTGGGTGCACGTCGGGAGACGGGCCCGCCCACAGAGGGACAAAAACAGAGGAGTGCAGAGGAGCAGGTCAGATGGGGGAGGGAGTTCTCCCGATCTAGAGCCTGCTCCTCTCCTCTATACTCATCACACACAAAGGAAGAGACCTAATGAGGCACAACAGAACAGCCTCAGTGACACAGGCTCAAAATGGTCTGGCATCCTAGGAGCTCTTATATCAATACTGAGCTTATTTACATATAATACTCATCATGGCACTAAGAACGAAATGCCTCACATACTGTTTACCTTCAGCACGTCAGAAAATATTTACACTGCCATGATACGTCACTCACACAGTCGCCCGAGCGATGTTCATAGGCTGACTCGTGCAGCAGGGGTGTGCAGTTGAGCACTGGATGGTTTGAATACTATGATTAAAGAAAATCATAATTCACAAACTCCAGGATCTCAACAGATGTGATGTGTGGACTTTAAACTGTGACTCACACCAGTTACACTCATATGTACAGACGCAGCCTAAAAATAATCTGAAAAATATAAACAGAATAGGCATGATTTAGCTCTTGTTACCCAACTTGGACCGGGAAGACAAGTTAGATGAGTCATTCTTGAAGAAGGCTCAAAGGTCATACAACTGCAATTACAGCACTTCCCACTACGAGGCCAGTATGAGAGCAGGGAACAATGTATTGAATGTAATACAATTTAAACAGAGGTTGGCGTACTCCATATTGACTGGCTCATTCCCCTCCAACCGGTGGAAATCTGGGCCTCGTGCCTTCATCCAGAAGCTACAGCCTTCATTCGTCTCCATCTCCCGGGATGCCTTAAGATTCACATTATTACTTTACTTCTCGGCCAACACCATCCTCACTCCGTCTCTTTTCTTCTAACCCATCTATCATCACTACCGTCACTTGTGAAGGTAGTGCTTTCCCCCCCACTGAGATCACAACAGTGGATTAATGCAATAACAACTGGCATAAATGTGGACGCTCTGCTACCAACTTTAATTTCGTATTCATTTTGTTTTGTCTGTGAGGCAGGGTTAAAAACTCTCATCTTAAGATAATAATCTAGTCTTCTTTAAAATTGTCTGTGTTTAGTTGTAAACAATCCTACTAGCCTACCCTTTTTGAGAAAGGGTGTGATGCATACTGGGAGAGGAAATGGGGGAAAACGGCAGAGAGGAGTCAGCAACTTCCTAGCCAAGCCAGTGGGAGAAACCAAAGCCATCTCCCAAGGGGACGCCTTTCCTGTCCACTTGGTGAAGTTTGACACCACCGGATTAATAATCCTTATTTCCTGCACAATAAAACAGCAATCCAACACAGTGTCGGTATCACTGTGAGAGACACAAAGGAGAGCCAGCCAACCCAGAGGGTGTGGCAGGGCCTGGAAACAACCAGCAGGGAGGTGCCACTGACTGTCCTCAGTCATCCATCACTACACAAAACCAGCAGCTGGAGGGCTGCTTCCCACTAATGGCTGTCTGACAAATGAATATGCCTGCGTATTGCTAGGAAAAAAGAAGAGATGTTCACTTCAGCATCGTACCATGCCGAGGAGTATTATTCAGGAAAATCAGACACCTGTGACGAGATCGCAGTTCCCCACAAACAAGCCGAGACGATAATGACGGGAAACAGCTGAAAACAGAGGCGCCATCCTAAAGTCGTGGAGGTTACATGTTAATAGCACTGCACTGCCGCTAATGTGGACAGAAAGCTCTGTGTACATTTTGACATCACTTCAAAGCGCAAAACACACCAGGTAATCTGACGCTTTTCTAGAATAACACAATTTCATATAGCTTTAGCCATCCATGACATTTTCTTCTTTCACCTACCAATTTCGTTATGATCTCTAGGGTCACACTTGAATTTTGATGGGTTTACCGTGGGTTTTTTAATGATCGAAGACTCTTTAGTTTTGAAAGCTCTTACTGCCCGATCTGTGTAGAGCTCCCCTCAGCGCCCAGCTAGCTCTCAGCTAGCCAGCGATAGCGTCACCACTCCCCGGCTAAATGTCGCAAGTTCATCCTGTTCAAAGCGCAGAGCTGCTCATTTCTATACGCAGCATCTAAAATCCATGCTCCCGAAGCACACAACCACACACAAGCTCACACAACACTAAAGTTTCACGGAGGAAATACAGCTTTTCACTTACCGAGAGCTGGGACTGACGGCTAGCTCAGCCCCTTTAAATCCAAAATGTCTCCGACACGGCAGCTACCCAGAAGCCTCTGCGGCTGGCCAGACCGAGAGTGACGTCATGCTTACTTTTCGTCACTTTTCGTTTATCTATCTAATACATAACAAGATAGGGTCACCCATATAACCCCAGAACAACAAATGGACATAAGTGTGGCTTGTTCGGCTTAATTTTTTACTTACAAAGAAATCCCAGTACGCTATGAAAGCCCATAAATGACTCTACAGCAGAATTCAAATGAGGATGTAGCGCCACCTGGTGGATATGAGCATTTAAACTGTAGCAGTTTGGAAACATTTTCTAGTATATTTTTGGTCAGATGATGAAGCTGAAAATATGAATTTGTTGAGGAAAAAGACACACAGACAGACAAATAGGTCTCTTTCAATCACAGTATGAAGGATATTGAACACTAGATAGAAATATGTGCGTTGTCAGGCTGGATGAACAGTTCATTTCCCAAGCTTTTATAATAGAATAGAATAGAGGAATAGAATAGAATAGCCCTTTATTGTCATTGTACATGTACAACAAAATTGTGTTTGCTCCACACCAACTATGTTGGAATTAAATATAATTGGCAGACAGCAAGAATAAGTAGCATACAGGAGATATACATTCAAGAGGGATATATACAAGCAATAGAAAGGCACACATTGGAGAAAAAGTTGCAAAGTGCTTGGAGGTAGTGCAAAGAAAAAGACTTGGCCTGAATAGAGTCCGTGTGTCTGTGAGTGCCCTGAGTGATTAGGGTTACTCAGTGTTAGTGAGTCTGGAGGTGTGGGACCTGACTGACCTGAGGCGTCGACCAGAGGGCAGTGGGTCAAACTGTACGTGGTGCACAGGGTCACCTATGATGGTCCTGGTTTTTCTGAGACAGGAGGATCTGGTGATGGGCTCCAGGGGTGGCAGAGGGCAGCCAGTGATTTTTTTTGGGGCGGTTTTAATGACCCTTCCTGTTCTCAGTAGGGCCCCTGCGTACCAAACACCCAGGCATTGGAGAGCACACTCTCCACTGAAGAACAGTGGAAGGCCAGCAGCAGCACCAATGCCCTTCTTTACCAGGGTGTTGGTGTTGTGGGTCCAGGTGAGATTGGTGGAGAGGTGGGTGCCCAGAAACCTGAAGCTGGAGACAGATTCTACCCATTCTCCAGGGGGGAGTGGACCTGTCTGTGCCTCCTGAAGTCCATTATGAGTTCTTTTGTTTTAAGGATGTTAAGCATCAGGTTATTTTCTGAGCATCAGTGGTACAAGTTCTCTACCTCTGCCTTGTGCGCTGTCTCATCTCCATTAGAAAGGGTAGTGTCATTGGCATACTTGATGATGACGTTGGTTGGTTGGGTTGGTGTACAGGACTGAGAACCCAGCACAGCAGGCATCTGGTGCATAGTGACAGAAGGGGGTAGGGTGGGGGCCAAGTGGGACTGACTGAGGCCAGTTGGTTAGGTAAGGCTTCTGACACCAATGCCAGCTGACATTGTTTGCACTTCTTTGTTGTTCAGAATCTTATTTGTATTGTTAGTTCTTGCTTTAATTTTTTTTTTTTTACTTTATTCTGTTTTTATTTTTGTTTATTAGGTGCTTTAAAAAATAAACTTAAAGGCAAGGAATGTCTACTCCATTTTCTCCAGATACAGAGAAATGTATTAATCAAAACTTTGCATATTTGTCATATGGTTTGATATTTGTATGAAGGCAAGCCTGCCCTCTAGAGGCGGAGTTTAATCTAGCTGTCCTTAATGCAAGCTTTTAAATAAGAGAAGCTACAAATGCAACAAAGGGTCAGCTTTAACTTTTAGAAATAGTTACTCGCTGTAACTGTAAAATAACAATTGGTACAAAGGGGACCCTCCGACTATCTGTTAAAAAGACTTTGAAGGGGAGTTGGGGGCATACGTCTAGTGATGGTGAGATGAAGCCTCATGATGAGCTGAAGCTTTCCACCCAATTGGTCGACTCATGGTTCGAAGCATTGTGATGATTCATTTGCTCTACTGCGCCATCAAGTGGACAATTCAAGTGAAGCGGGCTCTGTGATTATAATGATGTGTAAACCTCTAAACTGAATAAATAAATTGTTTTCATGGTTATTTATCCCGAATATTGTCTCAGTATGTGTGATACAAAAGAGAAAGTGGAAACTATCAGGGCAGAGTTTTGGTATGATTGTGTAACTGTTAGCCTCAGACAGTCAGTCAATAGTATAATCATAGATCAGTACATTTGCATATTTTTATAACTATAAAAAGAAAGCTGACACTTTCGAGACTTTATCTAATGTGTAAGCATCACAGCTTACCTGCCTTACCAGCCTTTGTGTCAACATAGCTGAGGCTAAAACAGAAAAACGATTTTATAAAAATATTCAGCAGTACAGGGAGTGCAGAATTATTAGGCAAATGAGTATTTTGTCCACATCATCCTCTTCATGCATGTTGTCTTACTCCAAGCTGTATAGGCTCGAAAGCCTACTACCAGTTAAGCATATTAGGTGATGTGCAACTCTGTAATGAGAAGGGGTGTGGTCTAATGACATCAACACCCTATATCAGGTGTGCATTAGGCAACGTCCTTTCCTTTGGCAAAATGGGTCAAAAGAAGGACTTGACAGGCTCAGAAAAGTCAAAAATAGTGAGATATCTTGCAGAGGGATGCAGCAGTCTCAAAACTGCAAAGCTTCTGAAGCGTGATCATCGAACAATCAAGCGTTTCATTCAAAATAGTCAACAGGGTCTGATGCTGCTGAATTGAAGCAGAGCAAATTACAGAGGTTTTACTAGAGACGCACCTAAGCGTTTTGCAATTTTGCACAATGTTAAAAAGTTTCAATTATTTTAGTAGCCTATTGAACGGCAGAAATTAGGTTTTCTTTTCGGAAGTATTTAAAATGGAAAAAACAGCGGCTGACAACAAACAAGCGAATAATGCAGAAAACAGATTTTTAGACGGGAAACTGTTCTTGAAGTATACTGTGTGTGTGTGTGTGTGTGTGTGTGTGTGTGTGTGTGTGAGTGAGAGAGAGAGAGAGAGATGTGCATGAAGTGTGATTTTATCCTGGTGAAAGCAAAACAGCAAAAGTAAGAGGAAATTCATGACGATGTTTATGTGAAGCGTAGTTTGGATCTCCTTTTTCTGCTGGTTCGGTCAATATATTGTTTGAAGAGAAATAAAACCTGCAGCTTCAGAATCAGCGCAAAAAAGGCGTAAACACGAAGCACGGACCCGCCGACGGATTAGAATCAGTGAGCTGTCGGCTTTCAGCCCCGACCGTGTCCATGCTGTCTGGTGAGAAAGGCGACATCTCACTGATTCTGATGCGTCAGCGGGTCCGTGCTTCGTGTTTATGTCTTTGTGCAGAATCGGTGTACCTGCTCTCATTTACTGTTTCAGTTGTTTGGTGGTGGTTGAAATGTAGTAATATTTATATTAAAAATCGATTCAGGATTTTAATGAATCGATATCACGTTATCCAAGCTAGAATCGATTTTAATCGATAATCAAAACCCGCTCCTCACTGCATACATAATCAAAGCAAGCCTCGATACTTGCTTCACAAAAACGCCCCCGACTACCCACTTGCGCCTAAAATGAAAGAAACACACTTCAGAATCATATCCGGCATTTATCCAGTTGGAGAATTCCTGCATAAAAGGTTTAATTTTGAGGCCGACTCTTGTGCTTTCTGTTCTTCCGATTCAGAAACACTAGAGCATCTATTTTTCCACTTGTCAGTATGTTAATGCTTTTTGGTTTGAAATACACTGTTGGGTTTCACTCAGAATTTCCAATGTACCTGCCTTCACATCTAAGGATATTCTTTACTTTATGGACAATCTGGATTCTGAAATCTCAGATGTTGTCAATTTTGTAATAGTGCTATGTAAGTTTTTTATTCATTTATGTAAGTGGAAGAATGCCTCTCCTACCGTCTTCTTGAATTACTTTTGTCAATATTTTAAGTCACTTAAGCTTATTTCAAATATGAACAAAAAAACTGCTGTACTATACTGTAAAATCACAAAATACTTGCTATTCTAATTTTCCTGCCTGTGTCAAAAGGTCTATGTTCCTTATTACTTTACCCTAGAAACTTTTATTTTCTCCCTGTAAAGTTATGATGACTTGCTTCACCATCTTTATAATGTAAATTGTTACAATTCTGTTTCCTTGACTTGTTTTGTATATGAAAATTTGTTTCAATAAAAAAAAAAAAAAAAAAACGCCCCCGAGATTACCCGACACATTCGACGCTTCGACAGACAGGACACATCAATACATACGTCATCACTGCGCGACATCGCGTGCAGGACTGCGAAGGACGCAGAAGAGACGCTCGGGATGAAATAAGTTAAAATATAAAGGTTAGTCGAATGCTACGGTTAGATTCGGTAATATCACACACTTGACCCCAGACTAGGGGTTGAATAAGATCTGTTCATTAAAACCGAAAAGAAACGTTACTGAGCTGATGGAGCTGTCTTTGTAGAGAGACGCTAAGCTAGCGGTGGTTCACGTTTGCTTGTCATTTGGTAACTGAAGATATGCTAAGCAGAGCTGAGGCACATATGCAACCACCGATAAAAGTCAGGCGTAGTTTTGAACTATCGATTATGTGACCGATTTGTGTCAGCTACAGTCGGGGCCGAAAGCAGGAGAAATGTTAGCACTTACTTGATTTTAAACACAGTGTCTCCCTTCACCAGTCTGCAGGTCCTTGTTGTGATGGCGCTGTCGTGTCTAACTCGAGCCCTGCGCTCCCTGACTCTCTCCCAGCCCGCATTGGTCTCCTCTCAGGTAAAAACGCCTCCTGTCTTGGTCCTGTCAGCCATATTTAGACAGTAAACATGACATCAGGAACAATCTGAGCGGCTCTTTTTGGCGTTGACAGGCAGCTGCATGGAGTAAGCTGGGAGCTCAGGTGCCCAGTAGTGCGGTGATCCAGTGCAGAGGCTTCCTCACCACAGCCTCTCTGGAGCAGAACAGGGTCAGATGGAAGCAGAGGGAGAAGTACACCATCAGGCCTATCGGAATGAAAAAGACAGGAGGCAGAGATCACACAGGTAAAGTGCAGTGGTAAAAAAAATAGCTGTATGTTCACAGGATGTTTTTGAGATACAGCCACACAGGGGTTTGTTTCTCCTCTCCATAATGAACCAGGGATCTTTCCCTTGTTTTGCGAATATATAAAGCACTACACTATGTAGCCACTGTGTTTAAAACACAAAGATGCCACTGAAGTCAGAGTTTATGGTGGCATTTAAATGCTGATGTACAGCTTTTAAATGCTGCACATCTTCTAGTTTATCAATGAGGACAGAGAAAGCTTTTTATGGTGAAATGGCCCCTTAATGCCTGCTCCCTCTATACCCAGACATCGGTGGATGCAGGGGGTTCACGCTTAGAGTGGAGTGAAAGTCACGTGAATTCAGACTGAGGTCACACTGCAAAAAAAAAGAAAAGAAAATCACATTTGAGTCAGTGCCTGTAGTGTGAATGCACCAAAGAGACTTGTCTTCAAAAGAACAGATTAGATTCAACAATTTTTTTTATTTTTTGTAGCAGTCTGCTACAGGAAAGGTTTTGTTACATTTTGTAAAACACATTTTAATAGAAACCTGCCTGGTGCTATAGTTAAAGTATGAAATTGTGCTCAAGGTAAAAGTTTGAACTCCTGTGTAGCCTCAGAATTCAAGGCTTGTGGCTTTCTTTCAAGCGTTTGCCGCCCTACTTCCTTCTACAGGAAGAATACGTACACATGGCATTGGCGGTGGTCATAAACAAAGATACCGGTGGGTAGACTTCCATCGTCTACGGTATGAAGCCAACAGAGAGGGCCAGCCTTTTGAGGAGAAGGTTGTTGAAGTGCGATACGACCCGTGCAGGTGAGACCACTTACTGCCCGGAGTCTAATGTGTACGCTCAAAGTACTGAAAACACTAAGCCGGGTTTGTCTGCGTGCAGGTCTGCTGATATCGCCCTGGTAGCTGGAGGTGAGCGAAAAAGATGGATCATTGCAACAGAGAACATGCAGGCTGGAGACATCATTAAAACATCTGGGGTTATTGGACGCATGGCAGGTACAGGATCCAAGTTTTTCAGTTGGAGGTTTGTCGGCCTTCGTAACCTGTATGTCTAATGAGAATTGTTTAATTTTGCAGTTTCGGCCAATGAGGGAGATGCTTACCCGCTGGGGGCTCTTCCTGTGGGGACGCTGGTGAACAACCTGGAGTTACGACCTGGGAAGGGATCAGAGTATATCCGGGCTGCAGGTAACCTACTGTACTGTATCCCTCACTATGTAAGCTGCTGGAAGGCGAGGTTGCTCAGAAAAGCTACTAAAGTGAACGCTGCGTTTCATTTGGTTTTCAGGCACGAGCGGCGTTTTGCTTCGTAAAGTAAATGGAACGGCAATCGTTCAGCTTCCTTCAAAGCAGCAGGTTCAGGTGAGGTCAGCTGAAATAGGATTACAGCCGCTCTTAAAGACACGTTCAGTTTGGCTAAATGCTGTCTCGTAAACACACACAGGTGCTGGAGACTTGCATGGTCACAGTGGGACGCATCTCCAACGTCGACCACAATAAACGGATCATCGGCAAAGCCGGGCGCAATCGTTGGCTGGGCATCCGCCCTTCCAGCGGCTTGTGGCAGAGGAAGGGAGGCTGGGCAGGGCGCAAGATTAAACCGCTGCCTCCGATGAAGGTCTACATCAACCTGCCCTCAGTCTCAGCGAGCTAACACGGCACATGTTGGACATGTTTAGCGGATTGTAGATTTTTTTTTTTTCTTTGATCCCTTGGGATGAAATCTAACGTTGTTCTGAGAAATAAATCTAAATAAAGACGAGCCGTTTGTACAGAAGATTAAAAATTTTTATTAAACACAACTGCTTGTGAGAGCATGGAAAGAAACAATATAAAAATCCAAAACATATTTACATCTATAGTAAAACATGCAGAAGTAACCCATATTTTTATTTTTTTTAAGATTTTTTTTTTAGTGGTAAATTTAAAAATACTGTCATGTCATTTAAAATAGGGTTTGTGCAAAGACACTGGGTGGCATTTCAAGTAACCGGAGCAATGAGATGGCATGATGTAACTTTAGTTAGACCAGGAATAAAAGGATCAACGCTGATGATGCGTTCTTTTGTTTGCGGTGCTAAATCACGGTGGCAAAGTGAGCATGCCTGCTCATTGATCCAGCCTTGTTTAATGCCCCCATGCTACCTCTGGATTTTGGGCTAAAAAAAAAAAAAAAGTCTTGAGGTTACATACATTGAAATACACTTGTTATTTAGTATATGAAAAGCTAACCCGCATGACAAATTCCCCTCACATAACTCTGCCGTTGTTAATACTTAATGCTGAAATATTTAAGGTTCGGTTTGAGCTCCTGACTTGAAAGAGGGTGAACTCTTCAAAAAGCAGGAGACGGAATAACTTGACTGTACAAGTCACAGGCAGACACGTGCGGTGGAAGCTGTAAAACAGACCTCAACATTTAGTGGCAAAAAGGTTACGTAACAAATGAGCCATGATGGGGTTTTCAGACCAAACATGGCAGTTAAAGCCATCAATGTAACACATCATCCCTATGGTTAAAAAAGAAATCAAGAGCCTTCTCCTGACTACAGGTAGTGGTTTAAATTCCAAAAGTAACACCTAACACTTTACCTTGAGAACCAAAGTATGTCCCAATTTGAGCTACAATGTGTGTAAACCCATATGAAAGTGCATCAGGGAAATGTATATGAGGAAAACATACCTAATAGTGTTTGCATTGTACTTCATAGTTATGAGTTCTGGAAATATATTTGGCATTTATGTCAAGAAATAAAGGTATACTATTTGTGCTTTCAATTTAGTGGAAGAGGGAGGGGAGTTTGTGATTCACAATAGTATATCTTGTACATGTTTATATACAATACTAAAAAAAAAAAAAAGCCAGCCTATCAAAGCTTGTTAAGTCTTCACTTTATAAAAAGCAACAACCTCATAGAGAAGGCCCTTTGTCCAAAGGTTTCCTATTGCAAAAGTTTCACGTAACACTACTCAGGAAGTACCATCGAACATAGAGCACACCTACACAGACACACGGGGGGGCAGTGACTTGGACGTCAGGCAAGACTCCATACACTTGTAATCATATTTCCAAAGCGAGTCAGCACTTGGCTGTCCCCTCCCTCCGAGTCAGACGGACTCATTTGTAATATTCCCTCCATAGCCTTATGCAATGCTGAACCCTTTCAGTAACGTGCACATCCAACCACAGTGAAGCTGCAGATTACACAATTGTAATCGCCTAGAAATGTTTAGATTTGGCTAAATGTGGAGCGCTAACTGGTGAATTTGTCTCAGAAATCTTAATACTGATCTCCGCAGGGACCACAAACACATCACATATACAATTTGAGTTTTCACGTTGACATACTATGAAGTTAGGCCTGGCCAAGATACTCCTGCGACTGGACTGTTAAAAAAAATGAAAGGACTCGACTTTGGCACATCACTGCACAGTCTAGTTTTTGCTAAGTTACTGCAGGTCTGTGACAGATCTGCTCAGGTAAAGCTGAACACAGGGGCGACCACGTTTAACCACAGAAATGCTGAAATTCCACCTGGAAGGTCAAATTATGTAAAGGCGGAAAGTATAAAAAAACAGCACAACAGCTCATGCAATCGCAACTAAATTTGGCATTTCAGCTGTGGGGAAATAAGTAGTTACCCTGCTTCTAAGTGGCTGTTACTGTACAGTTTGCATGTACACCAACAGCAAAGGGAAAACATCTGCATTAATAATAATGAACTGATCTGATATTCTGCTTACACGTAACAAATGTGTCATAGCTACATTCATTATAGCTACCTTCAAATACATTGCTCGACTTGGTTTTTTTTTTTTTGACCTGCTTTAGGTATACAGTGTGCTTCAAAGCAACGAGGCAAAGAACATTCTGTTCCTTCCTATAAAAGCTTTACCTTTCTGAGAAAGTAAAGGGACGAGTAAGAAAACTGAGCAGTGAGTTAAAAGGATTCCATCTAGATTCACAGCAATATTCCAACTTTCAACAACGAAACACAAACACGGTCTCCAACAACCTCACGCACGCCACTGCACATCACCATCACACTCCTCCATTGTCTATAGAGTAACAATAAATGTAGGATTTCACAGAAATAATAAAATGTTAACAAAAACAAAGTGCAAACACAGCTGCCATTATCGAAATGTGGCAAATTGTCAAAAAACCTCAAAATACCTCCGAGGCGGTAGCGCAAATATTACAAATTAGTACTTGTTCTGTTTTGTAGTGTGTAAAAAAAGAAAAAAGAAAAGAAAAGAAAACAACAGCAACACCCAACAACATCAAAAACATCAACATGAAATTTTGTCTTGAACGTGTGAGTCTGTGAGTCAGTAAGATTTCCACAGGAAAACTATTACTGCCGGGAGGAACGAGGAGGATGTCGGTTTTTCTTCTAACTTTCTGCAGCCTCTCGCTGAGTCGGGTAGAGCCGAGAGATTCTGGTGGCGGCCGGGGTCACACGGGCTTTGTGTAACCGAAGATTCCCACCGGGAAGTGTTTGACATGCGTTGGCCACTGGGCAGCGAGCTGGAAAAACTTGACGTCATTCCACTCCACTCCGTCAATAGTTACTAAGGGCAGAAAAGACAGAGCTAAATGCACGAGAAAAACATGATGGCTACGCTGTATTATGAACACAAGGTGGCAGTGGAGCTCCAACAGTGGAGGCTCTCAGCTCTCACCTCTCAGCATCGTGTGCTGGTGCTTGGCTGTGCAGATCAACCTGCTGATACCATCAATCACTTGGCTCTTAGAGTCCAGCTCTTTTTCCTTCGGCTTCTTGCTGAGAAAAATCACTGGGAAGGGAGAAAGAAGCAAAGTCATATACAAAAGAGCTAAAAAAATACTTTAATAATGAGAAATCCACAAAGTTTGGTTTCACAGGTCATGGAGGATGCTGCTGCATTACTTGCACAGAGCCTGCTGGGAGAAGCCTCATAAACTGCCTCAAGCAATGTCGCCTGAGTCAGCATCAGAGAGCGCTGAACACTACAACATTTGGACCTCTGTAGCCTGCTTCACATCTCTGCTGGAAACCACAAACTTGATTTGACATCAGCTCCTCCTGGTACAACACACCCAAATAAAGCTACGTTCAGCTGCTCCCTTATTTCCCAAGAGTTCGCCACAGTGGATGTGTCCACATGTTTCACTTGGCATAAATTTCAGTCCAGATGCCCTTCTTGACAAAACCCTCCCATTTATCTGGGCTTGTGACCCCCTGAGGCTGATTTGTGTTTCCTCCTTGAACCGCCAATCTTTTTGTGTACAGCACATGTGACTCTGACTCATTATAATTGTATTTTCAGTAATCAAGGCTATAATTTGGAGAAAGAAATAGAAAATGTGGAATAAATGAGGTAATCTATCTGGTTCTGCCTGCTTTGGTTTTTTTTTACTGTTCATTGTAACTACAACAAGAGAGTGGAGACTAAAATTTCAAAGAGTGGAGAAAAATAAGCAAATAAAACCAAAAATACAAATTTGAAAAAGATTTTTTAGTAACTTCTATGTGCTACTCCTCCAAGTGTACCTTTTTTGTTCTTCTCCTTAGTAACAACAGTCATAGCCATGCTGGGTGGAGGAGTGAGTTCTCCGCCGCAGGGAAGGCGGCTGACTTGTAGTGAACGGAAGTTACTCTTCAGGGTGTTCTTCAGTCCTATGTCTCTCTTCTCGCCCTCTTTCTTCTTCTCTGGGCCTTGCCATGTCCAGTAGTCCACTTGCAGCCCCATCACCTCACTGCCCGAACATGGAGAGCTACAAAAGGAAACAAACATGGCTTTGCTTTGGTTTGTTTGTGGTTTGTTCATTTCCACATCCGTTTACCCTGAAAGCTACAGTGATGTGGGCAATTATGAGTAGTTGTTTTAATAAGAGACGTGGGCTTTTCATACCCAGCTCCAGACAGGGTGGTGGACACAGAGGGGGACTGTGGGGGCGTGCCCCCGATCTCCTTTCCATACGGACCGGCCGATGGAGGCGTCGGGGAGGACAAGATGCTTGTGTTGCCTCCCATGGCATCATCTGAGTCCACTGCAGATTTAGGGGGAAAAAAATCACTGTAAGTGAAAACTGTACCTAAAAAATATTTAATGCTTTCCAGATTATGCCAACTCTTCCTATAACTGAATTAAGTAGGAAAATAGTGCTTCTCTCTTTATTTTCCTGGTCAGTATCCTGTGAGTAAAATCCCAATGACACTAAACTGATAACACATCTTTAAAAATGTGCTTTTCTTACCTGAGGTCGAGAGGCTTTGTTCCACAATCCCAACTTTCACTACCTGTAAGAAAAATAAGAGCCAGTGTTAAAGAAAATATTCAATATAGAATGAATTTAAAAAAAAAGTGCAGGACATGTTTGCATGGTAAACAAATGTGTTTCTTACCCCAATAAATGGCACAAATTTCTGACAGGAGTCCTCATCAGGGCTGTGAAAAAGAGCGAGAACAAAAAGAATCTGTGAGTTTGACCAACGGTGGGTCTGAAACACTTTCAACACTCCAGAGGTGCACATGAACACTCAATGGTCCTGGAGGGCAGATGGCTGTGGCATGGCCTGCACCATGTCCCATCACAGCGGAAATGGCACATGACTGGCTTGGGTGGAATGGGATCATCTCGGGGAGTCACGATACAATGAGATGAATGAGAGGACCTGCTCCTTACAACCAGAAGAAGACGGGGAGGTGGGGTCTCTCTTGTCAACCAGGACGATAACAACAAGTGTCTGCTTTTAAATACACGACTGTTTTGGATCTGTCCAGTAACTGTGTGGCTGCTTTATGTCCAAGATTACATGCCTATCCAAACAAAGAAAAAACAGGATGACAGTCAACATCCCGTAAAGTTTGAGGCACGCTCAGGCCCACGATCAGAGTGCAAACGGTTAGCACCATAGTTCTGCAAGTGTCCAACAGTGACACTTTTAAAACAAGTCACTGATTCTTCCTTAGTCTTTAATGAGCTCACAAAAATAGTCTGCTGCAACATCAAACAACACAAGAAGCACTGCTGGTACCCACTCCCATACGCATATGCAGGACAACACTTCCCAAACATTTTAATGCCTTGCTTCATTACACAGAATTCCAGTAACATTATCGCACAACTACATCAGGACTGAACTGCACCACCTCTTTACTGTGTGTCAGGTCATTCACAAGATCCTAATAAAAAACATCTTATAAAATATGGACATGCTAAATCTACTTGCACTATTAAAGCTTGAGTGTGTCAACTCGTAATACCCACGTATTATTTCTAAAAAACATCTGCCCGACAGAAAGCAACTCGACTGTAAGCACAACATTCAGGTATCTGAGCAGCACTGTGAGCTGTAACAAACTTCCAAAAATAACAATTACAAAATAATCTTAACTGTCAAGCTTTTGCATACAGGCTTTGCTTTACTCTGTTGTGCACACAAAACGCATTTGTCAGTAGTTAGTATCATTCATGCAATTCAGAACACTAGCAGTGTTATTAAGAGTTCAGTTTTAGTTTTTCGAATGGGAATGTAATTTAACTTATACTGTTTTGTCTCTGTTCACATCATCAGCATTTTTGGTACATTTAATAGATTTTAAAAGATAATCTGAAAATGTTGTGAAACAGTGTTTAGGTGACAAAACAGCTGATCTTGTGACTGATATGGAGTTCTTTTGGCCCTGCAGTAACAGTTGCATCTTTAATAAAACAAGGAGCGGTTTTAAGTGTGGCATCATATATACATATATACTGTTAGATATTGTAAGTCAGCAAACCATCCACGCTGTGAATATTTATTTTAAGGTTGTTAGGCAAATCGTCACAGCAACAACACGGAGGACAAAGTAAGAATCAAAGTCATACCAAACCAAAGACACACGCTGGGACAGAGTGCCAAGTGAAGTTACAGTGAGTATCGAAAGTGAAAAGGGAAATGTTAAGACACAGCAAGAGGAGCTCAAGCCAAATGGAGAAGGGAAAATAGGGAAGGGGGGGAAACGAAACACGAGTTGAATTAGATACCTGATGTAAAAATCAAAATACAAACTTCTTTTCCTTGAATGCAAATCAAAAAGGGGGGAAAGGGGAGGAGAAGGAATGCAACAGCGTTAAAACTGTGTTGTATTTAGTACCTTCTGACCAATAGGAAGCCACTCTCACAAAGAAGGGGGAAGGGTTTGGTCAAATCTCAGAAAGAAAACAAGCAAATGCACAGAGAAATGCAGTGGACTGTCTCTGTCTGCAGATGTGACTGTGAGACACCTAGACTGGACTTTTTAAACATTTTTATCAAATCATACAAAACCTACAAGTCCTGCTTTCATTCAAGTCAAAATAAACAGAAGTGAGTTTAGTGTGGAAACTGAGCTGACGCTCGCTTTGTGTGTTTAATGCATGTTCTTGCAGCTGCATGCTTACATGCACATTCATCTAATTATGTTCCTCATGCAGTTTTAGCTGATATTCACTACAAGTGCTAGTTTATGATGGGCTGTCATTGCAACATTAGTTCAATGATTCATTTTTTTGGAAACATAGAAGAAAATTAACATCAGAACTACCAGTTACGAATAACTGCAACACAGACTTGCTTAGAGCACAAAAAAAAGCACAGATGCATGCTCAAATACAGAAAACATTGGATGAATAAGCCACAACTTCAATAAGCACGGTCACTTTACCTCTTCTGCTTGTAGGTGAGCATGGCTTCTGAGATGGGAAACTGGTGGGACACGTTGGCACCGGCCAGATACTGAATGATTCGTCCTGCTACATCTATGTTATCTTCAGGGAGCAAAGAGATAGATTGTTAACAACAAGCCTCTCCTGTTTTATGTCTTGCTAACAAGCTGACATTTGATGCAAATGGTAATTTTCACATAGAGCGGTGTGCTAGGGGACTGTGCATTCATCATTCACATTCCACTGAATTAAGGAGATGGGGGCTGCTGAGTGTAAAATGTCATTAAAATGTGGGTGAAGTCGACTGTGTGACACACGGGATAAATTATATGTCAAACAAAATGCATGTGGGGGTCGCTCGTATCCTGGGGCGCAATTTTTTTTGGCAACTTGAAATATAGACTTGAGTTTTAATCAATTCATTTTGACCTGTAGCTTCTCGGCACTTAATCGACTGAGAACACTCAAAGTCGGTCCTATTACAAACTGCCTTCAGTGTCGGGATCACACCTTATGTTAAGAATAAAAGACCTCTGCTCTAGATCTTTTTTGTTTTTTGGTTCAACCCAACTGCTTTGAGATGATTTAACACCATGTGTAACATTGTGACTCTTGCACCTTTGGGGATTAAAGGGAGGGAATTAATAGGTGAGGATGGGTGAAGATTATCAGGCATGTTTGGGCAGAACAAGTGATAATGGAGGAGTTGGATTGGAATAGAGGCTTAAGCATGGATTTATGTGAGCCATTTTATGTAACATTCTCACATAGTGAGAGTGTAAAAAAAATATATTCAAGGCTTAAAGTTAACAAGAAAATCCTAAAATAAACATCAAACACGCAAATGTCTTCGATTTGGCTGCCTGGATTAATCCTACGGATTCCTACTTTATTGTTTCAGACTAATTAGCTACAACTGGCACACAGCTGGGAGGTTTAAAGCTAAAATCGTTGGAGATGTTGGAAAAAGTTGAAACTAACAAACCCAAAAAGGTTATGATGATGTGCCTTTTCAAAAACAACAACCTCTGTTTTTAATATTACAATGTGTTAGAAGCTTCGGGGGAAAAATGAGAATAAGACTTCTGACAGTCTGGCAGTCTTCTTAATCAGCAGCAGACAGTTTAAAGGAAGACGGAATAATGCCATGATCTCAAACAGGATGTAGCTGTCTTTTGCAATTGGAAGAAATCTCTTTCTCCAATTCATCAGCCCCTGACCTCTGCTCCCACCCAATTTCTTTCCCTTTCAAGTTGGCTGCACATAAGAAATGCAGACACCAGAGCTGCGTGTCCTACCTGAGGCGGGCCGTTCTGTCCTGCAGAACAGCTCCCTCCACGCAGTGTCCATAAAGATGCTGTTGAAACCGGCTGTCAAAAGAAGCCACGTGCTTTGCCAGGGGATGAGAGCCTGTGGAGAGGATTTTTATATATAAAACAAATGCTAAAAGTACAGAATATGCCTGTATGGATTTCGTATAAATCAATGAATTACCAATGGGGATCACCAGGAAGCGTATGTAACTCAGCCAGTCAGGAGTCTTGTTGGCTAGCTGCTCCACAAAAAACCTCAGGATGGTACTGAGGTAACTCTGGTCGCCTGCCACCGCCACCTTCATCGTCGGTGGTGTCTGTGCATTACAGTTACAGCTGCAAGGGATAAAAAATGGAGACAACGGATGAGTAATTAAGAGGAAGACTAAGATCCAACTTCTTAGAAATATGGGTCAGAGCATGAGTGTGAGAGAAGTGACAGAAGTCTGAAGCAGAGATTTATTTCTCAATAAGATCCGTCTGGTTTAAAACCGGTCTTACCTTTTTGGGAAGCCAAAATACGTCATAGGCTATAATTTATTAGGTACTTGCGAGTATCTACAAGCCTTTCTAGAGCAAATGGCGCAACATTTTTTAGATCCTACTCCTACAATAATAAACCAAAGACCAATTCCATCTTTAAGTTAAACGACAAAAAAAAGAAAGAAGAATAAATTCAGTTTAGCCAGGAAAAATTCATCAAAAGAGTCTTAAACCCGCAAATAATTTCAAGTTTCACGAAGCTCTTTCTAAAGCAGCAATCAAACCCTAAAAGTACTTAAATGCTGTAACATATAATGGATCATCTTAAAGAATTTCTAGGTAATGTCAAGAGAGATTAAAGCAGAAGAGAATGTTGATACATTTGGTATTAAAAAGACAAGAAAGTTGTGTTTACTCCAAGTGACAACATCTCAGAAAACAATCATTCTGTTAGCGGTGGCACAGCACTGAGCAAGCACGTTAACATCAGCGACATGCGCGGCTCTGCGTGACGTTGCCCCAGCTGGAGTAAATGCGTTGACTGAGGAGCAGGTGTCTAAAGCGCTAAAAAGTTGCAGTTCAGCTGAATAAGGGAGAAAAACATGTTTGACAGAAGCAGTACAGCACACCGAGAGAGCCTCGTCTCCCACTGACATGACATCCTGAGGAGATGACAGCCGAGCAGGTGGATCCAGGAAACGGAGAAGGCAGCTGAACTTAAGCTTTTCATGAGGAAACGGCCGTATTTTGATAGAATGGGTTCACGTACAGTGAGCGCTTTAGCAGCATGAGCAATACCATCCTGGAATTATCTAGTGAGTAGCCATCAAACACATATAGTTCGGTGAAGATTGGCTCAAGATAATGAGATAAAAACAAATAAATAAACAATAAAAATCACGCCATCTGATGGGCTGTGTCATTCAGCCAATGCGTGTGTATGTATGCATGTATGTGACTCACAATCTCTGGATGCGAGTAACGATGGTGTTGAAGGCAGCCTGAACATCTGCAGCAGAGCAGGTTGACACAATGGGCTGGCTCTGTTCATGGAGCAACTCGGCTACATACTGCACAGAAACACACATGAGAGGGACACGATGAGTTAATGGATATACCAGAGGCAGGGTTGGAAAAAAGAAAAAAAATGCTACTCGGAAGCACACACACATTTTTTTTGTATTTTCCTCTTTTTGCAACACTGTAATGTGTGCATGGGTAAAAATAAGCCCTGTTCTGCATGATCCGTGTGGTTCTATCGCATGTATGAACAAATGAAGGTAAAGGAATTCATGATTCAATGCTACTTATAGAAAAACAGACCTGTCCTTGCCACTCTGTAGTGTTGATGAGAATGATGCTCTCTGGTAAGCGTTCGTCAGAGATGAGAATCTGGTTTAGTTGGTCATAGACGGACTTCCTCGGAACCTTTGACACAAATTAGGAGCGCAAAGTATGACAATGACACAAGTCAGCACATTTCCACTGGACTGAAAAAAAAAAGTGTAAAGAACAGAGTCTGATGCTCGATCCTGGATGCGTTGTCTACCTGCGCTATGAGTCTTGAGTCTGGGGAGCACTCAGACTCCATGCTGCTGGTCCTGTCGCTTTGGGCCTTGGAATTCTGCCTGTCTTTCATGGAGGTGCTGCGAGGTCGTCTCTGCAGCTTGTTTTCCACTTTACTGAGGCGACAACAAGCGAAGAATAAAATATATGACAGTCAGGAAGAAAAAAAAGAACCTAATGATCCGGTTTATAAGAAAAGCAAATTAACAATTAAAGCAGACACACATTAGATCTATACTGAATGCTTATTCCCAGATGTAGTCATCAGCACTTTACCTGGGAGACATGTGGTTTTGGGACTCAGTCTTGCAGAGCTTGCCAACGGAGCAGGGCACCCGTTCAATGTTAACATCCCAGCTGCTCACCTCCCCAGGCCCTGGCCCGCTGTCGTCAGTCTCTGGCTCCTGAACCAAAAGGGGGGGAGCAAAGATGAGCCAAGAGGGCTGTAAGAGGACAACGCTAATGTTTATCAAACACAGGCACTGCAGGTTTGCAAATGTTCAAGACAATCAATTTGAGAGAGAAAATCTAACTCAGTCATACCACAAGATTAGTGGAAAACAAAAAATAAAGTGCAAATAACACAAGTGCATTTAACGTCACGTCTTTTTCAACATTTCAAAACTGTATAAAACAATATGACAGTTCATTTCTATTAACAACGAATATTAGCTGGAGTCATGCATTAATAATAAATTAACCAGGGCTCCATGATCCCAGGCCTATGGAAAATAACAGCTAATTTGTCTCTTCTGTAAGTTACAGTTAAAATACTTAAAAGACTGAAAAACAAGACCAAAAAAAAAAAAAATCCAGAAGAAAGATGCAAAAGTACGTTTCAACCTGCAGGGCTGAGTCCAGCCATTTGTCACATTACAATTTGGTTGAAACAGAGCTTTTTCCCAGCAGCCGTTGCAACGTGAAGAGAGCAGGTAAGCATGTGTTGCTAATTAAAGCTTTGTTTATCAACTGTTTCATGTCAAATCGGCTGCTGTCAGAAAAAAGCTCCATATGCACTCCATGGGCCAATGAGCTTCCCAGCAACTGTCTCCTGGCAACCAAAATTTTCACCTAACGTTTTATTTGTGTGTCTACAGTAACGCTTTTCTATGTGTCTGCATAGTAAAGCACACAATTAGAAAGTACTTCAAAGTTTGGATCAAACCACACATTAAAGGTGAGTGTCAAAATGTCCAACATACAGTCAAACATATCATTCCTGCATACACACTTCCATATGCACATTAAAAGATCAAGACCTTTAAAAATGAATATTTCCGATTTTGAATTTTTCTTTTTTAAACACTCGCAGGTATTGCATGGCATCTCCAATTCAAACGGCATCAGTTTCTCTTTCTGTGGTTTTGTGTGTAGCCCTCCTGCTGCCAAGACGAGAGTTGAAAGAACAGAGGTGGAGAGTGAGGAGGTAGAAAGATACTGGCTTGGTGAATAACTGAGCTCATTTTTTTGAGGTTTGAGATAATGGTGTAAGCCGACCATGACATACGAGATAAAAAAGTCATGGTCTCTTAGCAGGTGGCTGGGGAAACACTGCTCCTGCAGCTTAGATATTCAGTTTGAACTCACTCAGTGGATTGGGGTGGTGAGTGGCTCAGAGGGGCGGCTGGAGCTCGATGAACAAGGTTAGACCGACCCGACAGCACAAGAACAAAAACAAACACAAACACCCCTCTTTCCATCCTCATCAGTCAAGATTTATCCAGCATGAAGCTGCCTTGCCTGCTCTGCTGATCCATAATGGATGACTATGCTGTTTAGTTTGCATGCCCTCGCACGCTCCCTCCCCTCTTTTCTTTTTCCCGGAAAACAACTAAGACCCATGGGAGCAAAAGGGCACTCAAGTGGAGAGGGTAGGGGGTTGGAAAAGAAAAATGTGAGAAAGGGATGCTCAAGGGTATTAAGTAAAAAAAAAAGAAGGAAAGAAAGAAAGAAAGAAGGGGGATAAAAAAAACAAAACAAAAAAAATGTATGACTGTTCCAAAAACATACCCCAATGGTTGTGTCTGTGACGCTGTCATCCTGATATCGCCCCCCTTGTACTTTACATCTGTCCACAGTGAGAAAGTCTCCACTCTGGGGGGTAAAACACACATGCCAACACATTAGATCATTTTAACCATGAAGCTCACCTTTCTGGTGAAAATAAAAGCTCCAAATGGAAGTGCTCATGTCATAATTAATGAAATGCAAGATTTGTAACCGACCAGTTTCACAGGGTAAGTATATATAAATACCTCACCTATAGTGCCTGTACATTTCACTACTGCTTGGTGTAATATATATAAACCCCAGAAGTGCAAGAGGCACATTCCTGTTTTTAATTCTCGTCTTGTTTGAACGGCTCTTGTAAAGTGTGATTTATTTAAATATTAAATTAAATAGTTTACATTCTGGCAGCAAGACATGTTTATGCAGTTCGACTAGAATGTAGTAGCCTGAATTGCTCTGGGCCATTTTATTACACGCCAAAATGGATTCCCTGATATTTATAAACACCTCTCGCTCTCTCGCCATCACACTCAACGTGTCTCTCTTGTTGTTCAGATGGGCCATAAATTTCTGAGTAGGAGTTCAGGATTGCTCCATCCAATCTTCTCTCTGAGCAATGGGAGCATATTTGTGTGCAGTGATGGTGGTGAAAAGGTCATTATGTGTCAGACCCTATAAATTCTGAAGGACAGCAGGACCCAGTCCTTTTCTGCCAGGGTCCACATGGCGGACATGCTAAGAATATCTTCTCTCTAGTATCCTTGGGAATCCCTGAACCACAATATGAACAGAGGGCTGCCAGGAATTTAAACACTGGGGCAATACAGGGGAAAGTCTTTTACGTAACACTGTTTATAAGGACGTCTAAAATAACTGCGAGGCAGAACTTTATAGATAAACAGTGCAACTCAAAGGCAAAGGGGTCTGTTCATAGAGTTCGTGCTAATCAACTCACAGGGCATGACATCTCTCTCTGCTGACTTTTTTGGCTGTGGATGCTTCCAATTTCCGTCTGCGAGCTGGAGTGAGACATCCCTTCAAAAAACGGCCTAGAAGCAGGAGTAAATATTTGAATTAGACAAGAACAAACAGTTTAAGTAGGGGAAGCCTTCGGATTGATCGAAACGTTAGCTTTAAGATGTAGTAAAATGGGCATCAAAGTAAGAAAAAAACATTTTTGAACTAATAAAACAAAATTCATATTGCTCTTGTCCATACTACAGGTGTCAAACAATTACAGTGTAGTTTAGAAAACTATGAACCTTCAAAGCTACGTGCAGTCAATAGTCCGAAAGCCCAAAGCATATTTATAAATCAATAACATGTAAATTGTCAATCTGTTGATGTCAAACCGTCCCTGTAAACATCGACTATATAAATATATAAAAAAATTGATGTAGCTTCCAGTTCACAGTTCAAGCCTCACCCCTTTGTTCTTCATTACAGCCTGCAGAGGGCAACTTCTCCGGTTACCAAAAGGCATCCAATTGCATACAAGTCAAATGGGAAACAATGCTACTTCTCACTTTATTTCTGAACTCAAGCACTTCCCTTATGAGTTTATGGTCTTGGATGTAGCTTAAAGGCTTATTTTATACAGCATAAATACTAAAGCAGCATATGACTTAGGATGTGGCAGGTCAGTACCACCTGAGCGAGCAGTACTCTCATGTTCCCAGCCAAATCCTTGGAGATGGTGAACATATCTGTTCATAAATAGGGATGATCTCCATGACTGGGCATCATAAAGGACACTGCAGCAGGACAATGACCCTAAACACTGCAGTAAATCTACAACAGAACAGCTTCAAACAAAATCTGCTTTTCAGAGTGACCCATTCAGAGCTACTGAAACTACTACTACGTGGAATGACCTAGAGAGAGTCACTCATCCTAGAAATATATTACTGAACTGAAAACGGGTTGCAGAAGAAGAATGATTAAAATGCTGTGCTGGTCTGACCTACAGACACAAAGTATCTGTCATGGTTACTGCTGCTAAAGGTGAAGAATAAGTTCAAGATCAAATCACAGTATAAAAATGAATGGGCGCTTTTTCCCGACAATGTATATGCGTACTTTTCGATCATTATTTAACATTCGTAATTTTAAAATGTAACAGTTCACCCTATAACCACATACAAACTTTCAACTATAAACATTTTATCTGGAAAAAAAATATGAAAGACAGACATACTTGAGTTTGGGCTTAGGAGTGCTCAGGACACTCTCATTGTCCTCCATCTCTGGCCCACTGTCACTCTGATTATACACCTCTAGACTGTCATAGAGTAAGTCCAGATCCTCCTCAACCTCCTGTGTCTGGTCTACTGGGTCAGAGTCCAGGACCTGCCACACAGGATAGACACATCATCAGTATCCTGTAATCAAGGATTTGTAATTATGGCCATGGATTAAATAAGGGCAGGGTGTTACTGGGCGCTGTGCATAAACTAATCACTTTCACAGCTGGAGTAATGGAGCTTCAAGAATGAATGAGAATAGTGAAAGCTGTAAAACAAAAATCTGTATGTAATATATACACAGTCCTGCCTTAGTTCAAAGAAGAGCTAATAAAAAGTGAGCGTTAGCGAAGTGCTAAGATGCTGAGCCTTGCTCTACCAGCTGCACAGTGGAGATGTATATCATAGGAACTACGCATAGCCAGGCTTGTGGACTAATCAGGTGATTAATGCCACTCCATAAGTGCAGGAGCTGGCAGGGAGCAGACAAACACAGTCTGTCCCCTCTCCTCCTCCCGGCTATGTATTTATAGAGCCGCAGCCACAAGAAGGAGATTAGCGACAGGGAACGTGATAAAAGATCATCGGGCCACCTGGAGCTTCCAGAACCATCCAACACCCCCCCCCCACACACACACACACACACACTGGCAAAAATGCTGGTGAAAGCAGCACTAGGTTGAATATCTCAGACAGAACTTTTTAGATCTCGATCACATATAAACGAATCCCCATTCAGTCTGAAAACCCACATAACTTGTTTTTATGAATAGGATTTTTCGAAACATGCTCGCTGATATAGTTATTGGATTGCTTGCAACACAAGGAGGAAGAAAGATGAGAAACAAGGCATGTTCCAGGTTTTCCCTATAGATTTCTTACAGTTCAAGGATAATATTTTCATCCAAAGGGCTTAACACAGATTATGCACTAATGGACATGTAGGGGTTGCTGCATACAATTTGTCAATGTCCTGCTGATGACCTGATTACAAGGCATTATGCTGAGAGACATTTATTCATAACAAGAGCGCAAATCTAAATAATACATTTTGTATTGCATTAAGTAGTAAAAAATAAGATGGTTAATGGATTCCAGATATAAATCGCTGCTAATGGAAATGTGCATCTGTGAGGAGAAATGTAATGCAGCGTAATGATGCTTGTAACCCTGTTGTGGCAGTGATTTCTCTACTGGTGACTGCCCTCTAGTCAGGAGCACATTAGCAGTGATGTAACAGAATGCTGCTTAGACAGTCAATACTGAGATTATTCCGTCCTGCCTCGAGGGTAATTTACTAAATGCAAGTTTCACAGCTGACCTCCAGAAGATTTCATAAGAGAAGGACAGAAATTCCTGGGGGCACAGCGAGGAGGATGCTGTATCCCTCATTTGCTTTGACATTGAACATGTTCTTATGAGGTCTCAGTTCAAACAAATGCAATTACCTTTTTTTTTTGTAACTCACCTCATCGGTCACCTTGAACCTCTTCAGCAAGGCCACAAATTTCTGCTTAAAGTTAGGTTGCTGCAACAGAAAAACAGAAAAAAAACCCCACATGCAGTTACAAGAGAAGGATTAACAGAATAGAAGGATACCAAGTCACAGTTAAATAAGCATGATAGCTCCACTCCAGGTAACTGTTCACTGGATTACATATTCAAAGCTGTTCTATGTAAAGGCCATTTTAGCCACTTCACTGAGTTCATTTACACGTCTGTCCACATTGTCTTAATGGCCTGAACAAGGAACACAGTGTGTGCTTTCCCTTAAAAGCTTGTAGAGAAGCAAACACAGGTTTTAAGCTATTCACAAAGTGACTGCTGAGCATGGAAAACTGCATACAGTGGAAAAGAAAGCTACTAACCCTAGTCATGGAAGTGGTTCGGATCATTTTCCTGCGGGCCTTCTTGGGCTTCCTGACCTCATCGTCTTCATCGTAAAGATCCTGAAATAGAGAAATTATTAAAATCAATTTCTCTTATATTTTTATAAACAAAGAAAAAAACCCTCTCTACTTCCTGAATAACATTTGATGTAGACTTCTTTTGTTTATATGGGAGATTTTATTTCTTGGTGTATGTACTATACATTTGTCTGGATCTAAACATTCTCTGGCACGAACCTGGCCGTGAACTGCGTCATCACTGGCTTCTTGCTCTGACGAATAGCTGTCGTCATCGTCCTCAGAATAGTTATCCATATCTGGGGAGCGGTCTGAGGTAGCCCAACCACACACACACACACACACACACACACACAAACACATTGAGATATAAGTCTAGAGGAATATATCTAGGCTAACATTAGCAGCATTACACCAAAAAGGTTAAAATTTAAAGTTTTGAAAAGACACATCTTTTCTAAAAGTTTAAAAGACAGAGATACAAAGTGTGAAACAATAATCCAAGATGACTGCAATATCTAATAAAACAATGGTTCTGGTTCTAAAAATTGTTCTGGTCAGGAATTTATTCAGTGAAACCTCCTAAACTTAATGTTTAACATGGTTTTCTTCACTAAATATTCTTCTTACCCTGCCAGTGCAAAGCACAATGTCTTACACATACCAAACTGCATAATACTAATAAGATGTAAATCAGGCTGTTATTAAATGTTTAGTCCATTTTTCACACATGTCAGGGTGAGGCCAAAGGCAGTTTTACATTTTGTGCGGGGAAGGTTTTTCAATTTTCTGCCTAATGTTCTTCTGTTTGTTAATAGTAGACTGTTTCGGCTACAGGACAAGAATAATGGGCAAAATATATGAGAATACAAAAATGCACGGAAAAGCTCTTTTTGTTTAGTTTTCAGGTCTAATGGTTAATAAATTCTGTGCCATCTGAACTGGACATCATTTTAAAGAGGCAGTTTGTTAAAGAGGCAAATCAGGTGATGGAATATCTTTACTTTTTATTTTTTTGGTAAATGTTAATGCAGACTTCCTTTTGCCCGTCAAACATCCTGTTCTGCGTTCCTAGGTGGGATGGATGCTATTAAAGATCACTGCAGAGGAGAGAAAGGCAAACATCTTTTCTTCCCTCAGAGTGACACCAGTTTAATACTTGGTGCATGAGCTCATCTGTTATGTTAGAGCGGCCTCCCTAATAACATCCAGAACAGCGACGGATCAGCACAGCGGGATAAAAGCACGGAGTCCGAATAGGGCCCAGTATTTCTCCTCAGTCCAGAATTAGAGTTGTGTAAGGTAATAGGCCCTACATCTGTTCAACTCTCAAATCAACATTACAACCATAGCTGAAGAGAATAACATATCCTTGGCCACAGCACAGCCTGGGATTAATAGAGTTTATTCTGTCCTCAGTTGGGAAATAGGAGCCATGTGGAAGGAGGGAAGAAAGAGGCCTGAGTAGGGTGAGCTGGCTAAAATTACAAGCAGAACTTGGCTGGGCAGCATGGGTGCAGGCCTGTCTAACAGACCCAACACAGGCAGGTGAGAGATTGCTGTGCCCACCTGAGGTTTTGGTCTTGCGGCCAGCCTGGCCGCTACCATCCTCGTGGTCGATGGGCTGGCTGGAAAGAGAGTACACGCTGATCTCCGCCACACGCACTGGCGCCTCCTTTACGTTGCTATGGAGACCCAGAATCTGTCCTCCGTCTGTTGGGTGTTGCATCACCTGGACATAGTTCAACATTGAGGCCAGGAATAAGTTTTTAGAATCCATTCAAATGACAGGCTGAAAATTGAGGTATAAACCCCCACTTTAGTCCTTTTTTATCCCTCACTGAAAAGTTCCTTATACCTTTCTTTTTTAAACGTTTTTGCTGAGACTTCATGACTTCGATACTTGCTATGTATATCAATCTTTTGGAGCTACGCTGGAGCAGGAGGGATCAAATATTGAAAATACAAACATTTTTCGCAGCAGACAATCAGGATGGAAGAATTTGTCTCTTTACAGAGCAGATAACAATCCCACAGAGATCAAAATGGCTTCTGCCACACTGCTTTACACCAACTGACTACAAGCAGACAGCTATGCTACCTCTAAATAAATCTTCATTAGCACAAAAACTGAATGTCTAAAGGAGCCAAGCCAATTTGTGCATATCACCCAGACAAACAGAATAACACAGTTTACATAAACTGTTTTGAATCAGATGAGAAGGAATGAGCTTTCGTTCCGAGCTCCATCTGTGGGGTGCTTTCAATATTTCACTTGATGAATTGCTGTACAGAGAGTGGGCTCATTTTGCTCAAACGCTGACAGGGGTGCACTTTGAATGTTCCATTCAAAGTCCAATAAGCGACTTCCTCCTACACAATGCTTCGATAGTTTCAGAATGAGGGCACAAGAGGGTTTACGCCACAGCAGATGACAACGTAATTACCCAACAGCATCCAATAATGGCCTATCTAGCTTTATTCATAGAGGTCTGGGAGTTGCTTCATCGCAGCAAGCACCAACAGCACAACAGCTGAGTGGTATTTTAAAATACAATAATGCATTAGTCTGTCCATCAATTGCCGTCCTGGGGCTCCTGCTGGAAAATAACTTTGGAGAGGCACATCAGCAGCTGTAATGAGAACTGTCACCTTTTTCTTTCTACAGATAAATGTAGAACTCAATAATTATGTCTAAACCTAATGGCAGTCTTGAAGACGCCCCCCCCCCACCACCACCAAAAAACCCAAACCAAAACAAAACAAAACAAACAAACACCCCAACCATGGAGCACACTTGGCTTTGTACAGTTTTGAGGGGATGACAGTTATTGATCAGTGATCTTTGCTTGTTTGCAGAGAGTGAATACAGTGGAACGACTGCAGCAGAGTTTCAACGTCTGATATCAACACTGATAACAGAAAAACAAATACGGCCGTTTTGAAAGTCAAATATAGCAGTTTGATGGCCGAAGATACGTGCAGGATCCAGCTGAGCTCTGTACTCACATTAAAGGACTGCAATCAAGACAAAAAAAATATTCCACTTCAAACAAACATCCAGCTCTCACTCAGGTGTTTCTGCACAGCATGCCTGACTGCACTGTTTTTATACAAGTGCATATGAAGGCAGATCCAGATGGTTCATAATCTCATACGGCAATATGTGTGATGACTGAGTCATCTGAGAAAAAAAAAAACACGCATCACAGGAGGGCCTCTCTCTCTGGCAACCAAGACATGATAAACAGAAGCAAATAGCCATGTCAATCACTGTGAAAGAAGAATGCCATCGCAGGCTCCAAGCAAAATGAAATGTTCCTCAAGAACAGCTTACAATGAAACAAAAGTAAGTGAGTGAAATAGCTGCCTTAGTTAAGGCATTGTGCAGTACCTCTGCCATATTGATAACTCCCACAGCCAAAGTCTTGTAGCCCAGGATGGTTCGGTTCTTGTAACGTTTCCTCCTCTGGAGCATAATCTGCAGCCTATTGGCATCCCGCTTCAGAAAATGGGGGTACTGAAAATAAGAAAAATCAAGTAAGACAAGAAAAATAATAAATTCATTATGTCCTGTAAAACGTAAGAGCTTTTGCTGCTTACTTATAAAATAAAACAGTTCTGACTGTTTTTACTTCCAGGCAGTATTTTATCCTGATCTGACAAATGTTTAGATGCCCCACACACAACTGCCATCAAACGCAGTATATACTGTGGAAACAGGCATATTATTAAAGTCATCAGATACATCTGGTATTTTACCAACCACTGTGCTCCTTGGACTGCCATTGAAGAATTTAAATTTTCACAACTAGAGCCCATAAATGCATTTATGAGAAAAATGCGTCACTTTTTTCTCAACCTTTTAGGATGTACTCGCCTCCCTCGGAAGTCACACTGTCCCAGATCTTTACATGTCATCTCCATCTTACCAGCATCAAGCCTTCACTCAACATCACTGTAATTTCACCCAGTTCTTACTCTTCTGAACTTGTGCATTTTTATCTTTTATACAACTTTATAAAACTCGTTCACTTAATTTTTTCACCTTTATAAATTGCATTCTACTATTGCAGTCTACAAATGCCTTAAAAATGTCAACGAGAACAACACAGGAGATGCTGCACAACTTCGATCTATAAATGGGGTAGACAACAGATTCCACACGCTCTTGCTCCTCAAGTAACCGCCATATTTGTGTGAGAATTCACAGTATAATGTCAGAGCGCTTGCCTGCAGTGAGAATGTGAGCTCCAGATCTGTCTCCATCAGTCCACTGGGTGGGAGGACATACTCGTTTGATCTCAGAAGACGCTTAGAACCCTGTAGGAGACAAAGCAAAGCAAAATGTCACAAAAATGCTAGACAAAAACTCATCACACCCAGGGACTTCCAGGAGTGACTTACTCTTACTTGAAAACACCATAAGCCTGTTCTAAAAATAAAAATGACAGTGTTTGCTGTTGAAACTGGGAACTGTTACACTCCCAAGCCCTCTTGCGGCGCGACTGTCTGTTCTGTGTTGCGGGGGATCCTTTCCGGAGCTGAGAGAAATTGGTGGAAATTTGAAACACCTGGTCAGTGTTCGGCACAGCTATTTAAACACTGCTTTCCTGTGGACATGTGCTGGGGGCTTTGCCTCGCAGCCCTTCTTCATTGCTTAAAACCACAGCTAGAGTTACAGTCGTGGCCGGTGAGACGATCACGACCGGGATGTTCCAATGTGACACTGGGAAGGACTAGTGGTCCAATCCCGGCTCAAAAAATATCAGATAATGCTGACAACAGACTGATCAAAACCATTCAATTAGTTTTTTGTTTGCAGCCACACATTAGAAGCAGCGCACAAGTTCCTAGCAGGAGAGCTAACAGCATGTAGGAGGCAACAGCTTTTCTTTATTTGTTTGCACAGTTTATGATCAACAGCAGTTATGTGAGTTGATAAAAGCTCTGTTGATGACGGCGACGTCTTTTCTGTCTGTTTTGCTGTCAGTGTTTAACTTGTTTGGAAGGCTTTGTTTTTTCTGTAACATGACATGTCCTCAACTTGACTGTTGCTTTACAGCTACACTATATAAGTAATGCACATGTGAAGTCGTGCACCCACAGTGAAACTGCGAGGATACAGAATTGGAACTAGTAAGACCATAAATGGCGCAATGAACCGAAATGAGACTTCTGCAAATAAATTAGGTGAAGGACCACAGTGTTTTATTTTAACACTGGTATTGGACAGGTACTTGGTACTGGCAGATATCCAATACCAAGGCTGAAAGCGCTTGTTTGCTTTTCATCAGGGCAAACAAATAACAGTTAAAAAAAAGAAAAGAATCACAGACATGAAATCATTAGATGCTACTTGGTTGATAAATTGACTAAAAATCCTTGACACAAAAATCAATGAAGTAAAAAAACATAAAAAAAATCCCAACAAATCACATATTTTGTGTTTTTTCTTAACCGGTTATCAATGCAGACAACAGTGAGTGAGTGTGCATACCCTATTTTAGTACCAGCCTCCTTCACATTCACACATTTATGCAGATTCGCGCCTTGTGGTAGCCTAGTACAAACAGTCCTCAACTCCTTTGCTTCTACTAGGATAAGTTAAATAGCTTGTGCTAATATATTTAAAACAGTAACTCTCTAATCAAAAGCCTGCTATACTCAACATATTGGAAACAGCTGTGAGCATTCTTAATCATACTTTGAGTGCGATCTCTAGTTCACGCAGAACTAAGAGCATAACACTAAGAAAGTTATTAGTATAAATACATTCACACAGCTATTGTATTACACTTTTTTACTTCCACTGATATTCAAGCTACTACTCAAAACCAAAATTAGCTTCATTACCTAATGCTTTCTATTCTTGTAGAGAATTGTCTGTTAAGCCGGTTGAGAAAGTCTCATCACCTAAGCTAATACTGGGTTCTGGCACAATGATATGGTGACCTAACATTCTCGGGGGATTTAAATGGCACAGGCTGAACGCCGCCTCTTCCCTAAGTGTAACTGTAAAGACAGCAACACACAGCGTGTCCTCAGATGACCTGTCTCAGCCCTCAGCAGTTCCTTAGATTTCTGTGATATGCCTTGGATTAAAGCCTCTCGTGTTTCTTGCCAAATTACAGATTTCCACAACTAAGCGTCTTTTTTTCCCTCTTATAAACTTAAAAGTGGGAACTAAAGTGTGATTATGAGGAAATAAATAGCATGCCAAGCCTTTGGCTCCTGATGTTTTGCCAGAGTAGCAGTGCTGTGTCATCCCATTGACAGCTACAAAAATGTCATGAACACTCAAAGCTTAGTTCAGGTATGTGCTCTATCTGATGATAGAATTAAATAAGACTTGGTGAGCAGTATGGAGTAGTGAGGATATCCAGTGTCTCTCTTAATACCCAGGAGAGAAACTCATGGAATAGTCCCACGCAGTGGGTACGACATTGGATCTGACTGTTGCAAGAGCTGCCAAATCATGTAACGGATACCAAATAAAATAGTTGAATGTGTGCTGAGGAATCATCACAAGACACCAGAGGGGTCACTTTACACTGCAATATACTTCAGATGAGATGGCTTGTAAAATCTTGTTCTAAGTGATAATGCGTGGATCTGTCTGTATGTCCTTGTGATTAAGTTGCTTCCTTTTCAAGACATTCTTTGGCAAATTGTACAAATTAAGCTAAACCAGACCTAGCTTTGTCACAGATTCTATTTGCAGCTTTTAAGCATAAAACTTATAGGCACTGTAGACGCTGAAGTAGTTTGCAGCTGATTGTAAAGCAAGTGAAATGACAATTAGCACCTCCGGATCTGATACCACTGCCCTTAGTTACAAAAGGGTGGAATGCCTGCCATATGTTGGGAAAGAGTAGTTGCCTCAAGTCAAGTAGTAAAAGTAATTCACGAGTTTTGTTCACAAGTGGGAAAGAATAGAGTAAGAGACTGACAGAGGGATCTGCAGGTGCTGTAACAGTGAAGATAGAGCTGAGCCTAAAACTCACAGTTTAACAGATGAACTATGGAAACATCCTCTCACATAGTCACAACCTGTTAGTAGTGAGAAAGTACCAAGGTTTTCGTACAAGCAGCAGTAACTAGGTTTCTACAAAGAACCTACTTTGACTGTTTCCCTGGCAACCCAGGAAAAAAAAAGAGTAATTAGATGATCGGACTGTTCGTTCATCGTTTTAAAGTTTTAGCAATATAATGGTGCAGATATGTATCACCACAACACACACATGCATACACACATATATTGCATTATACACACTTAAAGCCTTTTGCTATGTTTCTAGTACTGAGCAATCATGTGAAAATAAAGGGTAATAAACTATTTTTCTATGACACAATGTGGGATGGCAGTAGGAAAATCACTTATGTAAGTGTTTAACATATTTAATATGACATTGCCCCGGGGTACAAGAACTCTTTTTCTTTTTTTAGCTTTATAAAATAATTGTTAAGCACTCCACTGTGTCCCCATCCAGAACTGGTTTAAGTACTTCTATGTCTTTAAAACTCAATGCAGCAAGAACACAATGCAATGTTCTAGCTTAACTCACAAAAGGCGATAGAGAACAATGTGCATTTAAAAAGCAGAAGGTGAGACACAAAACTTTAAAGGACTGAGGGTTTAAGGATGTTAACCGTTGCTGACTCTTAACAATCATTCATTTCTTTTTCTATCTAACCTAATGGCACGATATGCTCCAGAGAGGAACGTGCTGCCAGTGCCTCGACAGTACCTGCAGCTTTTGTTAAGTATGGATATATTTATATAAAACATTAAGGTCAAATCTCTGTCCAAGTCTGACCTTGTCACTAACTTGAGCTCTACAAAGAGGCCTTATATGCACCCTCATGCTTACTGGCTAGTACAATGAATCAAGGCACAAAAGCAGAACACTCTAAAACTGCATGACATGCATTAACAATACAGAGCCTTGGCAAGGAAAGCTTGTACTGAATGTCCTTTGGCCCTCCCTTTCTCTCATCCTCGCTCCCCTGCTGCACACTTTGACTGTCTTTCTGGGGCCAGATGGGCTATGTTACAGACCTTCTCCCAAGCTTTACAAGCCTGTGAAAACAAGTTCAACTATACACAGTCTCAAGGTTTCCTTTTTAAACATTTTCAATTCCCTTAATTGGACCCCCACCCCCCATCCCTTTTTTTGTTGCAGTAATGAGAAGGATTAAGGGTAGGGATGAGAGCTCAATGTGAAATTGTATTAAATAGATTTTAAAGGTTTTGAGGCCAACACAGTGTAAGTCAAACATGCACAAACACATAACTGGATCATATCTAAGTATACTGCAAATGGAAGTGCTTTGGACAACAACTTGCACTAAAATGAGAATTGAATGATGTTCTCCTATCATAATCCAGATGACACTGAGGCCTGCCCACAGCCTCAGTCAATTGTACACAGAAAAGACAGGAAAAAATTTGGGATCATGGAGTACATACGTAGAAGCAACATATGGAAAAATATGTATTACACGTAGCTACTTGAAAAGAGCCAGAAAAAATAAAAAAACAACTTTTTGCAGACTAAAATGCAACGTCATCATTCTTTCTGCTTCAGTTTAAGCAGACGATCCAAATGATTAGTCTTCACATGAGCTCTGTGCGTGCATGCAGACCACTTAACCTAATGAGGCCCAGAGAAAGAATAGAGAAGGCCACGGACCATGCTGCAGAGACAACCCGATGACATGCAGTAATGAAGCTTTGTCATTTACTGACTGAAAACAAAGCCGTTCCTTTCCTCTGTCATCCTCCCCGACTGTCTCTTTTATCCCCTCAATGTCTCTGTTCTCTCTAACCAAACCTGCTAGAAATTGCATTTAATGCTCCAGTTCCAGAGCCATCGTGAACAGAGCTTCGCTCTGCTGTCCTCCGGGCAGCTCAGCAGAAATGGAGAGATTTCACGCTCTGGAGACGGTGTAGCTCATGGATCAAGCCACATGTGGTTGCTTTCTTTCTCCTTCAGGATGACAGTAAAGAGAGGATGATTTGTTCCTTCTAGAACAGAATTGTCCAGTCCAGTACTACATAGACAAATTTTCAATTAAATATATATATATTAAAAAAAAAAGGGGGGGGGGGGGGGGGTACTTTTGAGAGTGGGATTTAAAAAAAAAAAAAAAAAAAAAAAAAGGTCAAATAACGAAGAGTGGATTTTTTTTAAATAATGTGTCTTATATATATTAAAAAAATAAATAAATAAATATATAAATATATATATATATATATATATATATATATATGTATATATATACACACACATACATATATATATATATATATATATATATTGATATATTATATATTACACACATACATACATACATACATACATATAATATATATATATGTGTGTGTGTATGTATGTATGTATATATATATATATATATATAAAAAATCATACATTTAACTGGAAATAGTAAAAAAAAAAACATGACAGTACAACTTTGTACTTTAATCTCCATGTAAACCCAGGCTTCATCATGTTAAGTGAGGTCTCTGTTGACGCAATTTGGTCTAAAAACCAAACAAACTCTTGTTCATATTCATATATTTTAGGGGTCGTTGTTTTGACAGAGAATTAATTTGTTTAAAAAAAACTGTCCAAAACACTCAGCTTTTTTAAACCTGACATTAAAATCACACACAAAGTAACCTCCATACAATATATTGAACGGAAATGTTGAATAACACCGAGATTAGGCGAGGCGTGCATGCACAAGCAATCAATGAAAGATACACAATCCGTCTTAAGGTGCTAATGCTACTGCTTAGCATGGTAATGCAAGTCTGCCATTTAAGGAACCTGAGAGCACGTGACTCACCACAGCTTCCTGTTCACCTAGGGAGGTTTTTTCTTTTTAATCAACCAGCAGGATTACCAGCTTGTCTTCTCAGTGTCTAGGCTTTGCAATTACATTCAACAGCATAAAGTAAAGAGGAAGCAGAGAAGCACAGACTCCAGATGGTGACACACCGCGATCTTACAACTGAGCCTGTTATTCCAATCACACTAGGGAGATTAACCCACCCACCTGTATTTTGACAGCTATAGACAGAGAGTTCAGCTCTTTATCCAGTTCTTTGAGGACGACCAGCTTTTTCAGTGTGAGGGTGCAAAGCCTGTGGAAAAGAAAACAACAGAGGTTGAGAAAAAGGCCCGAGTAAAGGCACAAGTACAGGAGCACCTTCATTACTTGATGAGGAATCTCAGTGTTCAAGGCTACTTCTATTCAGCTTTGTGTCCCCTTAGGGAAAAATCTATGGCCTTTTTGTAAACAGATGATACACAAAAGTGCTGCTGATTTACAATTCATACTGTCTGGTTAATGGGTGAATTCCTTCTAAAAGATGGCATAGCACAGATGCTTTGACAAGCCACAAAGCAGTAAAGTACCATTAGTGAAGCCTGCAAATGCTGTTTGAGCATGATAATACACATTAAAATGCTGAGCACAGAGGCTTATGGGATTCACTGCCGTGTTTATGATTAAATAAGATGAGGAAAAATTTGTTTTTTTAAGTGGGAGCTGTTAAGCTGTGGATGGGTGAAATACAACGAAGCAATCGAACACAGTAACACATAATGTTTAATCAGGAAAAAAAAAAACCCCACACAAACCCACACAAACACACACAAAGAAAATGCACACAAACACACACACAAAATTCCTTTCCTCTTTCACGGCTATACAACTATTTCACAATTCTGCTTCCTTTCACCCACACCAGCTCCTCCCCCCCAAGGAAACTTCCCTCTGCAGTGAGATACTCCACAAAAAAGTCAACAACTCTTAGGCCAAGTTTACTAAACTTCCTCCTGACCCACTTTTCCCACCAGCCCTGTTGGATTAAATTGTGATCAGCTTGAGCCAGAGATGCAGACAAGAAAGAAAAACAAATCAATCACTCAATTTTTTTTTTTCAAGAGCCACTTTGCTATACTCACTTCATCCAGGCACTTCCTGCTAGACGACTATGATTCACAAAGACTCATACTGTTCAGTACAAAGAAAAATGCGGTGTTGCAGATGACAAAAATGGAGTGGTTGTTTATTATTCCATGCAGGAGGATGACGAACACCGTTTGTTTTTCTTTGTTTTTGTGTCTTTACTGTTGCTAAAGGCTCAAAGATAGCTTTAACAATTAAAATAACAGTTTAAAATAAGATTTTAAGAAAAAATTGTATAATAACACTATAATTTATTATACGGCTTCAAATGAGATAAAGACCACTGAATTCCAAGGGAGGTTTTTCCAAGTGTCCCAAAATATTTATACACATTCAATTATGAATTAAAAAATATATCTGAACAGGTCAGGAACTTAGTGTTCCTGTGATGACTCTCTCTAGGCCCACTTAGTGATGACAGTCCACTTGGCTACATAAAGTACCTCATCTGCCTTGGAATAACAGTTGCAAATCTATTTGAGGTTGGAGTAATTAAATGTTAAATCTTCTAGGTAATGCACGGATTCAGCTTGCCTTCCTGTGAGGATGACTCATCAGTCGGCCATAGCTCTCTGTCAGGACACAAGGAGAGAGAGAGAGACTGAAAGTAGGGCTGATGGTTTAACAACATCTCTATCCCATCACAGCTATCTCTCCTCGCACACACTCATTCTCCAGACTCTGATTCACATGTAATCAAAACAGCTTCAGGCGCTGAAGGGGGTCACCTAGGGTACTGGGAATTTTTTTATTATTATTATTATTATTAGAAGTGTTATCACCACTCCTGCCTGCCAGTGTGTTGTGTTGTAAGTGAAACTCATGGCCATCTGTTGTGGCCTGGTGCCAGGCTGGCCCTGTGCTCCTACATAGAGCCAGTTTACTTTGCCACTCAAACTGTGATTTCAGTGAAAAACCAGGTGTAGCACAAAAACACTAATCAGTGTGGTAAAATAAGTAGTACACAATGATTCAAGGACATTTTAACTAGTTTCAGAAAAGATTGTGACAGTGTGTGATTTAACAGAGGGGGGGGGGCTGCTATTTGTGTGTGGTCTCCCTTCCACTTAGTAGACACTGGCACACGCTCAAGATAAAAATAGGGGCTTGCAGGAGCCCTTCACAAGTTGCATTAATCCTCCCTTTTTTCTCTTTCCCAACATTCCCACATTCCCAGAGAGACCCTGGGGTGGAATCATAGCACGCCTGTCTGTGCCAAATGGGACCAAAGCAAAACAGTGTTATCAATCCATAAGGAAAGGCAGGGTGAGTGCAGGATTTATAAAACAGTCTCCAATTCAATAGTTCTGTGAACAGGCAGTGGAAAGGAAAGATAAGTGACATATTTTCTGTTTCCCAGTTGATAAGAGTCCATGAAATTCCTTTCAATTTCAATGCTTGTGCTGGTTCAGCCAATAAACTGCCTGCTAAGCTTTTCTGATTAAGTTATCATTGTGATACACTGAGTTTATTTATGTTAGAATCCTGGTTATAAGGTCTTTACAGGCTGAGTTTGAGATGGGATTACAGCCTACAAAATGACTGGAAGGTTGAATCGACACCTGCTCAGACAGTTATTTGATAAAAGTTGAATGTTAGGAAAGGATTTATACATTTGTCGTGTATCTACCATAGCAGTGACCTTCACTGGTAGACTAATGAGCCCTGTCACATCACACAAACTGCTCTGAAACAGCTAAAGAAACACAAGAATAAACTCACGGTTTTGACCTGGCATTCAAACTCCATACATCACACTCTGATCAACTGTCCTTGCATCACCTACAGTACATTTTTACCTTCAACAGAGAAGAGTGGACTAAGAATGCTAAGTTCAAATAGTGCTATGCGTAAAGACTGTACAAATCCTAGCAGGACGCTTAAGTTCACCAATGACTTCCTTTCAAATGGCACGTCAAAAATGATGTCACAACTGCTGGAGCGTGGTGGCTTTGGTATAATTTTGGCTGCTTCAGCCCGGCTGGTATGTCATCACTCAGCTGCATGAGTAATGCTTCTCCATCTAAGTCCATTAGCACGCCCAAGTCACTCACTGCACCATTACTAACTGTTAACCTTTTCTGCCTCTAAAGTAGAGCAAGGTCATTAGATTGCATAGCCATTTCCGCCTTTTAGATCAAGCAGACGTTCAGATATCATCAAGGAAATCAAAACTATGGAGGTGGCAAATGTTTCCATTTGTGTTAAGCAAGTAAAACTATCCAGACAAGCAAGGAACTGTTCAGACAAGCAGAGGAAAGATAAAGGATTTGCATGGAAATCTCTGTAGCTGAAATAGCAAACACAACAAACCTTGCCAACTATAAACACAACCTCATTTCTCTGGTAGTTTATTGCCAGTCATCAATTTTTTCTGGTCTAACCATGGAACTAAAACTGTATTACTGCAATGAGAAAAATCAATATAATCAACACTTCTTATGAGACAGATGGAAGCTGTGAACTGGCAGAAAAAAAATGTACCTTATAGATCAAATGTTTCTCTTTGCTGTATTTGGTTTTAGGTTTAACCAATCTTTTCTAATTTTCCTCGGATGCAAAATAAACTGTGAAGTTGCTGTTGTAAAAGACGGTCTGTCTGTAGCTACACTTGAATCCTTTCACTTTTATCTGTGTTGGACAAACAAAACAACTTATCAGGCAGTCCACTCAAACAGTTGTGGCCAAATATTTGGTTCCAGATAAGAGCCCTGTGATTGTGGGTTGTGGAAGGGTTTACATATCATCTTATCTTTTCTCTCTGCTAATAACAAATAAAGGTACAGAAGTAAAAGACACATTTGAAGTTTTAAAAGTTCAGTTTTGTATAAGAATAATCCTTTCACCCTGTCCCAGAATAAGGAAATAACAACAGAATTTGCAGAGTCATAGTCAAGCCAATCCATCTCTACCTCTAAAGACTGAATATTTCGGTTCACCCCTTATCAAAGAGATGTATGAACATCAGAGGAAAATCAATTTTGAGAGGTGGATTAAAAGGTGGACAGCAAAGTAGCAGTCAGTCAAACACATATTCTGCACCGCTAATAATTCTTTTTGTTATCTACTCTCTGCAGCCAGGCTGGCTTTCTTTCAGGAGGAGGCCTGACACAGGTTCCTCTGGAGTCAGCTCTTTGAGTTTGACACTTTAGTAAAATTATATGACTGTGTGGAGACTGCTTATGTCACATACACTCTATATTTCACTGACTTCAAAAGCTATTTAAAAAAAGAAACTAAAACTCAAGACTGGAACCCCACGGACCTTAGCTTCCCATCACAAGACTGGAAATGGACATGCACCTTATGATTGGTCAGTAATCTGATTCCTCATTTCGATCATTCTTAGAATTCTGCGTAGACTTAATTCATTCCAAAGTCTCCTCTCTTTTTGCAAGAATCTCAGTAAAGGTAGCTGTTGTTCAGCATTCATTAGCTTAAACTCAAACACAATCTGTTCAACTCGCCGATTTAGAGTGCAAGTCATCAAAGGATAAATGTTACTAAACTTAAGTCATCAGTCAATTAAAGATAAGCTACAGGAATGATTGAGTATGCCGTCTTAGAAAGAAAAACTGAATCACTCAAAATCAAAAAAACAAAAACTGGAATTAGTGCATGTCTAATGGAAATCTTGGGGCTGAAAGTATTTATTATTGCCACTGTATGCAGTTCCACTGTTAGGCTGACAACAATCAGCTTACTACAGAAAAATACATCATCACAACATCAGTTAAGTGTATTTCTGGCGTGAACGGGCATTCATTCTGTCTACATCAACATCTTTGAAAACTGGTTGCCCAACATGTACTGCCCCTTAGTAGTACATGCAGTTACTATCACCAAACTATTCCTGGATATCTGTATTTGCATGTCACAGGTGATAAGAACACTTCTAAATTTCAGAGCCTATAAAGAGCCAGCAGCTAAAGTAATCAAAATTCCAAGAAAAATAAAAGCCCTATTTTGATAACGGTGCTTGCGCAGGATGACTCTAGCTGGGTTCTCAGCTTCTTCACGTTTTTCCAATGCACATTCGTATCAGTTGAAATGACAAACACCCGTAGCTCTTCAATGCTTTCTAATTTGGACAGTTTTTTTTAACAGTGACCAAAAAAAGAAGAAGATGTAAACATATACAGGACCATCAAAAGGTTTATTGTGCAAATATAGACATGCTTCTTTACACAAATGAATGTGCAAATGTGCATGGTGCTAAAAGGGAGGCAAACAAAACCTCTGAATTTAACTATATGCTGCCTAAACAAAAACACACTTTTGTAATTCATCCTGTAATCCCTTGGTCAGCATTCTAGTTGATGTTTTGCCAGTTCCATGCCCTCGGATCACTGCACAGCAATTGTCAGTGGCACAAAGCAGAGGGAAGTGGTAGATGGAGGATGAGTGATGTAACAGAGCGCTCAATGAAAAAAAACAGTCTATGGTGGATATGCGCTGGGGGGCTTCCAGATAAGTGGGGGGAAAAATGCTTTTAGTGGTTTTAACGTATTATTTTACGTATTCTCTGCTGAGATGTAAATGCAGTTGCATTCATTCTAATAAAGCACCGCTGAGCATAATGCAGTGCATGAAATTCTTAAGAAGGCTGCATATGGTACCAGCTTATACATGGGGGACTGACAAAAAGCAAAATTCTCTGCAGTCCATGTCCCTGAAGAGAAAAGCTACAGCACTGCGTTCCTCAACAACACTATTATTTTTTCACATCTGGTTGCATAACTTAACCCAAATAAAAGTTACGCTAGTATAAAAGCTACTTCTACTTAATATTTCATTCACTTACAGCAAAAAACAAGGAAAAGTCTATTCATCAGAGGGCTCGCTTATGGAACTCCTGAGTTTGTCTGGGCCACAAACCAATTATGTTCTCTGTCTTTTTAATATTTTATTCATCATCTTTCAATCAAACTGCAACGAAAGTGAAAAGGCACAAAACAAAGCCCTGCATTCGCTGATCTAAACTCCAACACACCCACTTAAAAGTTCTGTTTCACATTTGTTAAAGTTTAGACAAATATGACAAAGCAATAGAGGCTGCAAAGCAGTGGCAAACTTAAGTGTGATACGACATTTGAACGTTGCTAGAGTATTTTTTAAATACAAATATAAATTATGATTGATGAGGACTAATACATGAGACCAAATATATCAGTTAAAACAAGTTCAAAAAGTAGAATGTGCCATGAGAGCTTAGCCTGCACTTAGGCTTGCATGCAAAAGCTATTTTAGCCCCCAAATATCTAGTTGTTTGTGCCAGATGGCCATATGCTGGTTGGGCTTTAATTCCCTGAATGAAATCTTCTGATGGTCACAGTGACAGAGCAGGAAAAGGCTTTGACCAGACAAAGGGAACAAGAGAAGCAATTAATCTGGTAAAACCTGATTTCTGTAGTATTTGTGTGAGGAAAAACACACATGGCCATAACAATATAAAATTGGAAGCAAACATATCTTTGATAAGACTGTCTCTTCGTAGAGTGGTGTGTATGGTGCCAAAGAGGTTTTAAAGCTGCAGTCATAGACTTTGGGGGACCGTGCTGTCTGTCCATTTTTATACCAGCACATTGCTGAATGTCAAAAGGCCAGAACTGAGTCAGACATTACAGAGATGGCAGCTTATCCCTTAACAGAGGGGTGTACTACAAAGCGAGATTAATGACTTAGTGAGCTATGTCAAGATTAAAGTCAGGAGTTTTCTGTGTCACAAAAGCAGCTCTCTTTACCTGGCTAAGTTATGCAGAACATATATCTTTTTTTTTTTATCCACAACATGTTATAAGTGAATTATAGATTTTTTTCCTGCTGGATGGATGGATGGCTGTTAAGCCGTCCCTTTCTAAAACCACTGCGAGAAGTGCAAACTGTTTTTGTTGCACTGTCACAGGAATATGCATGTATACAAATGGTGATGCAGACAATGTATTGATCAAATTACACTTGACTCTAATCGGCTGCTAAGTATCTTTTACACCCCTGGAACTACTACTAGAACGTAGAGCACACACCATGAATACTGCCTCATTAACACTAATTTTAATTTGATCTGCCAACCAACTGAAGTGCTTCCCACATCTTTTATTAGGCGCTGCGACAGTAATATATAATCTTTAAATGTATCCAGTTTAACGCTTCAGACTTCTAATGTGCAGCTGTCACTGTAGAAATAAAGAACAGCACCAAGAGTCCACTCAGCCATAATATAATTAACTTGAATTTAAATGTTTATTTTACCACCCGGTGTCATAAATCCCAAGATAAACACTTTTCTGCAGAATTAATCTCATCTTATTTCTAACAGTGTTGCGTTATATTATGTTAAAGATCTTGATAGAATTTTAATCACACGTTTATCATCATCACCATCATCTGCTCAACTGAACATCCCTGATTGGAGCTTGGTGCACTCACAGGGATCGTTTTTCATGTAAGAAGACTCATATAATCTGTGAAACTCCTTTTTTGTGAGTGTGCAAAGGCCTTTGTCAAGCCAGCTAACACAAAGTAATTCTGGCTGTCTTGACCTTCAGAGTATACCCCTCTGAGGTTACTTCACTAAGTCTGATAGAATCCATACAATGCAATCAAATGCTCAAATCTTTTCAATATCAAATACTTGAGCTTGCAGAGAACAAGTCAACTCCTGTTGTGATTAAATCTACTGCCCAGTTTTTATGGTAGTAAAACACATAACAGCCATAAGTCTGAAAACTAAAACAACTCAATCTTTCTATGAACTGTTCATTAATGTATTTCGGAAACTGTTAACATAACATGAAGCCAACGTTCAACTCTGAAGCAAGGTCCGCTCAGTTGTGATGCATACTCCACTATAGGAAGTGCTGATAGCATTGCAACTGTTGATTCACAGGCACTGACTCTATATGCACGATTTAAGGAATTTGCAAGAAATTCGCTAAAGGACACAAATCAACTTTTCTGCATTTAATTTTATAAATAAAAATAGCAAACCTAAACTTATCAGTAACATCAGCTGACTATGTTTATCAAGCTCCAAGTGAAACATCAAAGACTTGTCGAACAGGGTGCTGTCTTTGGTTTCTCTCTTCTCCGGCTGCACGCTCCGTTTATTTCAACAAATCATATTTTGACAAACTATGGCTAAGTGCACAGTTTCCTTGGATTTTTGGAGGAACACGGCCACTGGGAAAACCCCAAGAGACAGGAAATACGTCTTTAAAAAAATCTTACACAGATTCAAACCACAAACAGTGTACAGGTTATAATTAATACTGTGCAAAATAGAAATATTGCCATTTAGGAAGCATTCATATTCAATACATAGTTTAAGTCACTGCTGAATTGAACATTTACTTTCTAAAGCCAGTTGATGCATGACTTTCCATTGGTTTCATCAGTCAGGTATGAAAGCACCCTGGCAGATGTGATTAAAAAAAACACAAAGGTAGGGGAGGGATTGGTCATAACACTCTGTAATTAGGTCTTTATGAAGTTCTTGGTCATGAGGCTACCCTGAGCAGTGGTACAATATGACTGCGGGATTAATTTTAGGTAATTTTTACAAGTGAGTGGTACACTGCAGCTCAGTGCTAGATTTTATTTCAGTTTGGTGAGTTAGGCCTTCAGTTCTTTACCTCAAATACTCAGATGAAAAAAGATTTATGTCTGAGAAGTGTGAATCAGAGGTTTAAGCAGTATGTGCTTGTTGTGAGGACGTTCTGGTAAACTCCTCTGAAAATGATGGGTAGCAAGTTTATATTCCTGGCTGATATAAATATGGGTTAAAGGGAAAACCATCGTTAGAGGCAAGTCAAAAAATGCAAAGCTTGCTGTTAAATGACAACAGGAAATGCATGCTTACATCTAACCTGGCCCTATATTTTACCACGCAGTAAACCAACTGAGAAAGCACTTTTCCCAGTTGTACTTGAAATCTACCAAATTACCAAACTGGTCCTTAACTGGGTTAACACAACCCAGTAACATGATTTGTGAGTCAGCAAGTAAGAATCCTTGAAACAAAAGCTTTCAGTTGCAGACACTCCCACTGGGATCTTTCAGGCTACTTTCTTATTCAACTCTCCAGCCTCTTTAATACTAATTAAAAATACAACTCCATGTTGCAGTCACACCTCAGTGATCTGACAGTAATTTTCAGGAGCTCAGTAAATAGTTGTCATCCTTTGTTGTGTTTCTGCAGTGGTAAACAGCTCTTTTGTCTCTGCCCTGAACACATATTGGTGAGGTCAGCAACCCGATGTTTGTAGAGGAAATGCAAGACATGACAAGACCAAACATGGCATGACTACAGGCAATATCAGATCCAAAGATACCAGATCATCATCATCACATACAGCACATCACAAAAGAATATAACAAGGAAGATAGTATCTTGCTAGCATGCAGATGATACTGATGATAGATTATTTTAATAAAAGTGTTTATAAGTTCCTGTCTGCTGTATTCAGTAGCTTCCATGTGACTCTTCATTCACTACTCCAATAGATACGGGTGAATGGTAACTGCCACTGACAATGTTGTGGCTAAATTTTAAAATCCTATTAAAGGTGAATAGTATTCCTGCTAGAAATATTCTTTTGCAAGTGTTCTATTGGTTTGATCAAAAGCTTAGTAGCGAAGCCTTCTTCCACTCTTTCTGTCCAGCCTAGTGACCAGGAAAATTCAAGTTTTTGATTTTTAAAGAAGAAACAAAATATTGAAAAAACTCAATGGAGGATTTAAATTAAAAAAAAAGAAGGCAGGGCACACACAGGGCTAACATTAGGTCAGTTTCCTCTAAATCTGGGACCGTTATTTGGTGCCAGAGATAGTTTGATAATTGTAAAACACAATATTACTGGATATCATTTTATTCATTATATAAGTATCACTTTCTGATGCTAGAGTGGATCAGTGAACGTACACAAGGCTCCATAAGGTTTCTGTACCCCTCCAATTTGTCATGACTGCTACTATACTAACAAGGACACCAAGTGAGCATGTGCCCTCAAAGGCAAATAGAAAGTAGTATAAGGATGACAATGGATTCCTGGTGACTAAAGCAGTCCATGTGCACATCCACAAAGAAGTATAATGCAAATCTTATTGTATCGTCATACATACTAAGAAATGTTTGGAATGGCATTAAACAGCATGAATATATTAAAATGTACACAGCCTGTAGGAGACTGGATTTATAGCATGCTGAGCTTATATAAGCCTTTTTAAAAAAACAACAATGATTCATCTTTAAAAGCCATGATGAATGGGCTGCATTGTGAAAAGATGAAAGTGCAATGAAAGGGCTGGCAAGGGAAAGCCAGCCAGACCGCTGCGTTGACCCCGAGAGCTTTGACACATCCATTGCTCCACGTCAGAATAGACCCCAGCTGAGTTTTCACGATATTGTACAGTAAATCTGAAGTCCTTAGTCCTGTTTAATGCAGTCTGACAATCTACCACCTTTAATATGAATATGAATAAGCAGAATCAATTTTCAAAGCTGTAAAACCTAGCCAGCAAAGATGTATATGGCTGCTCCTATCTCCAATGTAAGGACACGGCATTGAAACTGAGTGAACTTGATGATATCTTTCAGTTACATTTAAGCATTGCTGACATTTCATCTAAAGGATCAGTGCAGCTTTCCTATACATATTTAATACTGACATATGGTGCCTCTGCTGAGCATCAGACAGGATTAGGTCTGCCCTTTAATTCTTGCATCCACCACACCGAATCTGTCTGCTCTCATTAATGATCTGGGAATTTAGAAACACCCTCAGCTTCCTAAGAAAAGAAACAAGAAGAAATCGACTTTATTCAGGTTCTACAAATGATTCGCGTCTGTATTGAGCTCTATGGTAACTGAACCAGATATGGCAGTATGATAAATCAAGTGTAGAAAATATTGCCTGACGAAGCAAGGTTTGCCTGTTGTCATTGCTAATGATGCTAGAAGGACTTCAGCTGACAAAAACACCCTTCCAAACCTGCACTGACTCGTACCATTTTCTGCAAAGTGGACAAGACTTTCAAGAAAGAAAAATGATCAGGACACTGAACTGGGAATTGTGCAAACAACTATACAACGGTCAGCATCAGCAAATAGTTCACTTTCCCCCCTAAAGTGATTAAAAACCTGACACAACCCCACCCCCCATTTTATACATCCAAATGACTAATGGACTAACTGTATCCGTGCTCCAGCTTCTTCAGAGATTCTGCACACAGATCATGTTTTTCCTTTTTATCAGTTCAGCAGTAATTTTAACACCAGTGATAGCAAGGTGAGTAAAAATAGAGAGGTGAGGCCAATTAGGCTGACGCTGTTTGCTGCCAAGTAACAAGCACAGTCATTTTTCCATTACCACAGATAAGCATGTGAACGCAGTATGATAAATGCCCATTTTTATACCGTGAATCGTTAATTAATGCAGTTTGTGAGATGAAGATGGGAGATGTTGGATCTATGTTAACGATCCATCTTTTTAACATTAATCTTAGACTATGTAATACAAAATTCTCATGTGCAATGCTTTGCGGCACCTAGATTTAAAACAGTAACATCCAATTTTTTGTCCTTAACCAAGTAAGTATTCATATTTAATTTAATTTCACCTCAGTGCAGATCTAACTTAATTCTTTGTTAAAATAAAGCTGCTTGAATTTAATGCACAGAAAAAGAGAAGGTGGCACAACTGCAGTGTGGGTCAACTGATCAAAGACGCATGGACAGAAACTGGAATCCAGACAGTTCAGACTCCTTAATCTGTGATTAGACAAGCAAGCAAGCAGGGCATCCAACTCCATGTTATCGGAGATTTCTCACTCCAGGGACTGTTATGTCCTCATCCAGACAGAAAAGGCAAAGATGCTGATTCTTTTCTGGGGCTGTTAGCCAAAACAAGGAAAAAAGTCTTCTATTTATGAGACTCAGTAAGATGAAAGAAATGTTCTTTGAGTATGGCTGACAGTTAAGGTAAAGTGATTTGACTAAGGATAAATATAACTGCACTGCCAGTCTGTGTTTGTTTACAAGAGAAGACTCTGCTAGAAATGTAGTACAGGATTTCAGACTGCCATGATGACAAATCTTCATGTTTTAAAACGGTCTGTCATGTTTTCTCATTCATCAACATCATAAATGTTTTGTGTCTGAAATAATGGTGTCTGTGTTGCTGCTGGCATATACAGCTCAGGAAATGCCTCACTGGGAGAGGTGGGAAATAAACAGTGCAAGAACAAGAGAGAAAATATGAGTTGAGAGACGCTGTCCCCAGTGTGCTTATTTTGACAGGATCCTCCCTGTATCAGAGGACACTTTCCTCGCCTCGCTTGCTGGCTCAGGAAGCTGGATCTCTTCACTAGCAGAGACCCCAGTATCCGCCCACAGAAGAATCTGGCCTCGCTCCCATACTGAGGTCCACGCAGGGGGAAACAAACCTTTCTTCCCTTTGTGAGACATTCAACATGAGCATTCAGTGCATGCCTGATCACCATAAAGCTCAGGGCCAATTCAGCAAAACTTTTCAATAGAGTGGACAATCCACAGCTCAAATCCTGGCTCCGTTCCAGAGAGCAGGTTGTTAGTCAACAACGGAAGGGAGAAGGGTACTGAAACCAGACTGAAGGAGGCTGATTTCAGTTGCACCAGCAGCTCTCTAGTTGCCAGGAATGTGGAATGTTTCCCAAGGAAATTCCTCCTCCTCCAGGAAAGCAGGGAAGGAAACCAAGAGAATTTTGACACATATCAAGCAGTGGGAGTAAGCACGAAAAAGAGGGGCGTGAAGGTGCTGATTGGTCTTCTGTCAGCAAAGTGTGTGAACAGCATGGACAGCATGGAGCCAAGTTGAAATCTTATTTGAAGACATGATAAAACAAAAGGGAACTAGTTTAACTATTAATGTGACTAAAATATGAAACATGTCTTAAAAGAAAGCCACATTATGGATTCTTATTTCTCTAACAAGAAAAATAAAAACGTCACGATCCAGTTACATTTGCAATATTGTCACTTTCAGTATCTGCTTTAAAAATGGAGCTGTCATCCCTCTAAATGCACCTTTGTTCTGAGTTGTTTATATTTTGCATGGGCATCTTGCCAAGTATCATGCCATGAAGTCAAATGTTGCTTCTGTAACAGAGCATTAACAACATGCTCTTTGGGGATGATTCCTCAGCCTAAAAGCTTGCTTCATTTACATCATTCAAAATACCATATCAAATATGAACATTTAGCATCAGGTGTCAAACAACGATTGTAAACATGGTGCAAACAGATGTGGCGACTGTGTCACAATCCTGAAGGGCACTGGAGGCGGCTGATGTATATGATTCCAAAAGGAAGCAGAGGATTAAGCAGACAGTGTGTGTGCAGCATGAGATTACTAGCTCCTCTTTTCCTGTTATGAAATCAGATTACAGCAGCTCCCCTGCTAAGAGAAACAATACCCATGCCTTGAGATGAAACACTTATTGAGGAGGTGAAAGGGTGAATTTAGATCATATTATCTGACAGTCAGGCGTTCTTTACTTGTACCCAGATTTAATGGTCTCAGCAAAGGGTTAATCACTGAATTTACAGAAAACTGGAAAATAAATCTAAGAGATTAAGGCCATGGATGATACTAGAAACTGCACGCTAACAGTTATGCATGAGGGATATTTTTACATATCCCTTATGCATCACAGCATAAAGGCATAAGGGATAAGTAAAAAATGTCTTGCTGATGGCTTCATCTCTGCTGACCCAGAACAAATATGACACAATAACGTTGCTCTACTTGAGCCCGGGTTTGTTTTCGTTTATCATCTATATCTGCCATACACAACACAAATCTGTTTGATACACTACAGATTGAGGCAGAAGATACAAACATCTGACCAGAGTCTGCAAAGTACACTCAATTACTATCAAGATAAGGCTCTGCCGCTCATGAGAGAGTAAAGCCATCTTGGGACTCACATGAATCACACAGACAGAAAGAAGGACGCACTACTCGGCAGAGATAAACATCAGACGGGAAGAGGAAGACGTTTTTTCGTAGCTTGCGAGCTAACTGAGATGTATTCACTTCTCTGAGTCCAGAGAAATGTAATAGAGGGATCTTTATACACAGAGGATTTAAAAAAGAAAATCAAGGGCACGCCAACATTTTCAGATCTACAAAACATTTTCCATTTAGCAACCCAAAGAGGATGATGTTTACTCTGAAAGCAGACAAATTGTCAGCTTGAAAGTAAGTTAGTTATAGCTTCATAATGCACCTAAAGCTTTGGACACAATGGAGGTTGGAGAGCTTTTATGGACACATTAGCACGCTGCTTGTTCGTGTGTAGAGATGATGTTGCAACAGATTTGAGCTAGGTGCCACTTTTCAAATAATGTCTGGGCTTGGTTTAGTCTCAGGTAGTATATTTTCAGCTCTTTTAGGGTTTTATCAGTACAGATGTTTATGAAAAAGTCCTCTATTTTGAACTTGGCAAGAAGCCAATGCTCTCATCCTGCTGAAAATTCTTTATCAAAATAAGATAAACACAGGACCATATTTTGACCGTCGCATTAGTGCCATTCCTGCAAATACCACATCATTACCTCAACAAATTCTTGCCTGTAGACAGCTCAGCTGGATTTTTGAACAGGCCACTAAACTTCTTTAGTTCTGCTGTGTAACCGCAGCTACACCTGTCTCTTTATTATTCTCGTATGCTTAAATAAAGGGGAAAGGATTGGTAAAAATAAAACCACTCTACCAAAACTGTTAGGGTCAAAACAGCTAAGAAAGCACATCATCCACCATGCAGAGCACTGACTAAATTATTTTTAAATCTACTCTAGTACAAAAATACCCCAGTTTTTTAAAAGCTTAGTTTTACATGCATAACTTTATATTCAGCACAATTTCCCAAAATATCAATGAGACACTTAAATGTGTCCAGTAAGCAGGCTACATGAAGATGAATAATGTGGGTATTATGTCCCTCAGCTGTCTTTGGTAAATCTGCAACATCACCAAAGCAGTTGTCTATTCTTTTAAGAGGGGAAAACAGGTGAGACTTCTGCACTTCCCCCCTCCACTGATTTTTGCAATAATTATAAAAACAAGAAAAACAAGGAAAAAAATTATCAGCTTATGAGAAATAACCTGCAATATAAACAGCACGCTGTATTTCACTGGAGGGTGGCAGACTGGCAGGCATGGCAATGCTGGAATCAAAACAATGCTTCTCTAACTATTCCAACAGGCCTGTTAAGGATGGAGCTATCACAACACTACGTCCAACAGGTAGGAGCCAGAATACTGTATGGTGCACTGCAATAAAACTCTATTTGCATTTGGATATACCCAGAATTTAACAAGCACAAGATTCTAAAATATGAATTTTGTTTCATCCAGCTCCACAGTTAGAAACCATAAATCTGTGCTAATATAATAGCATATAAAGCTAACAACATGTTTTCCATTCTGACAAAAACATCCTTTCCTGAGCATGGCTTTCAATGGAGCTGAAGGGCTTAGGATTATTTACCATGTTGTAATTATTAGAAAACAACAGCTGTGTGTGATGTTTTGGAGTACCACAATAAAAAACACTCAGCTGGTAACAGCCCCGTGGCCTCATCTGAAACCGTGCCACTTAGCTGGACACCCACATTTGCTAAAGGCCAGCTGAAGAGCAAACAGCTGCACACAACATGGCCCAGCCCCTGAAAGAATGCCAAGGCAGAATCCCCAAAACAAGCCTTGGGTTGGGCTTCATACAGGACTTTTCACACTAGCTTACAATAAACGGTCAGAAAGCACATAAGGCAGAATAGCCTGTGAGCACTATACCTCAAAGCCACCGCATATAACAATAATTACAATAAGGCTTTTCAGGCTGAATAAATAATTGTGTCATGAATTAATACGCCTAATAAGTTCTTCTCCATACATATCAGATCTAACAAAGTATCCCATTCATCAACAAGAAAGCTGTGGGTCGAGTAACAGTGTACCTTCACTGTAATACTCATTAATAATTCATTGTGATCCTCACCCATATTCATCTCGGATACAGTGCTTTGTACATCATCCACTTCAGAGAACAGTGTAATGACAGACGTGGGAAATCAATGTACATAGTATGGCGTGTTGTATGAATGCACGACATGCTGTTTTCTGCAATCCAGTCTTAAAACTTAACAGATACAACTATCCAAAATAATCTCATGCATTAGTCACTGTGCAGCATTTGCTGTGGCCTGTCCAGCAACTAAATAAATAGTGAAATCACATTTTCAGAAACAGGACTACAATGAAAAAGGGCAGGGAGCTGTATAATCTGAAAGCAGTGCTGTCACTTCAAAGACGATTCATTCTCATTCAAGCTGGCTTTAAATCGTTTGAACCATCACAGCCAAACAGAACAATATTCAACATTCACACAGGGATCTGAAAGATCAGGAATTTTCCCACATGCAATGATTCCGTTCGTACATACATGCTCATGCAGGCACTATAGAGACACAGGCACATATACACACATACGGCACATTGACTGTAGAGGAAACCCTCCCCTCCAAGCCCACTTCTATCCCAGTGAGTGGAGCAGATCTAGGTCAAAGCTGATTAATGTGCCCACAGCTCCCGAGAGGTTTCTGGTCAGGTGGCAGCAATGCCTGCTCACTGCTGAAGAATACTAACGCAAAGTGTCGCAGAAGATAACTGATAACGCAACAGGAAAACAATAACATTAAACAATCAAAAGTATTTAATTTCTTGTCATATCCGCTGTTTCGTCATTACTGTGAGTCGCTTTGTTTGTGATTGTTTATTGCTGTCTATGACGGGGTAGTCGACTCCGATCTATAGAGACGTAATCACAACACAACCCACAGCATAAGAACTTAAAAATTCTGGGAATTTCAAATCGCCAGGCAGCTGCAGAACTGCTCGTTTGGTCAGGCAGCTCATGACACATAGGGCTGCAAAAGGATAAAAAGGATGTCTGTTGCTTATGAGACGAACGGCATCCATGCCACTGTATTTATAGATAGTTATGCCGCTATTGGGTGGCAAGCATTCCTTATACCTAATCAACTACAGGCCTATCCGGACATTTATTATGTGCAAAGCTTCATCACCATAAAAAGAACATAAAGGAAAACTAGTAGAATCCGTCTAACAGATGAACTGGTTAGCTGAACTTTTGTTAGCCAGTTATAACGGTCGAAATACATTAAAAACACCGAGTGTTAATAAATTATTACAGGCTTGTTAATTCGTCTAAGCTATTAAGATACAATTGGAAATTTTAACATTGGTACTTTTGGCCCACTGCACCTTAACGTGGCAAAACAAATGTGCATTTAGCACAAAACATTATAGTAACTTCAAAACATTTGCTAGGTAGCTTTAGCATTAGCCACCTTGCTAGTTAGCTTGACAGTTAGCTCCCCAACAGTGTTTTGGAAATGTGAGGCAACTCGTCCGTCCTGCCTAACGTTCCACTCAGCGAGGGCGTTGTTAAAGCAAACGTTAGCAAAAGATTTATTCAACGTTATGGAGGCTTGCAAACATTGTGATTTGTGGTATTTTCACGCTAACATGCCAATGTTAACGTTACCTCGGGACGCAGCTTGGAGATGATCGGTCTATCTCCCAAGTCGCAAAAAGGTTCATGGGCACAGGCATGCTGCCGGAGCCCGAGCCTAGGACCACAGCCCCGGCCAACGCTCCGGTCGGGAGGCTCGTCGGCGCTGGTCCACCACCGCCACCGCTGCTCGGGTTCAGGAAAGCGGCACGGACGCCCCCTCTCTCTACAGCCGCCGCCATCATCACCACCACTGCTTGGGGAGCAGCCCTAGCTAAGTGTCGGACGAACGCGGGAGCCGCTGAACTCCGTTGCTACCTGCTCCTGCTCCTCCACACTGACTCCCAGCTGCTCCCCACTGACTGGAGATGCTGATAGTCGGGGCGGGGCCTGTTACCACTGATAGAGCACGTCGCTGCGTCCAGGGTGGGACATGCTTACTATTAAACTGAAATTTAGCATACACACGATAGATACATTAAAAAAAAATACACGTCATAAAAATACTAATCTATCTCTGGCCTTGTTTTAGGTGAAATTTAATTAGTATTTCCATTTAGCTGGGTAAAAGTGCTGGCCTACTTTAAAAGTTCAGCCTGGACTTTTTAGTCTTTTTATCCTTTCATTTAATCCAGTTCTTTACTGTCCTTTATTTATCTATTCTTTTACATTTTCAAAAAAAAGTGCAAATAATGAGTTAAAATAAAGATCAAAATAAACATTCAGCTAGGTAATAGCCTTTTACCTCATTTAATATCTACGGAATCTTAACTAAGCAGGTGACAGCCTAAATACCACCAAAACTGATTAGGTTTGTTTTTTATTTTTATTTTCATGTGAATGTGTTTAAATTGTTTACTAATATCAAAGCACTGCGCGTCAATGACACAAACCAAATCTTTTCAGTTATCTTCAGTACTCAAATTTTAATTCAAAATCTGCCCACTTTCAGGTGCACATTTTTTCCTCCTCAAATAACTGTTGAAATGTTATTCAAGATTTATCATCAGTCTTTACCGTGAGTCAGTTATTGCATAATAACACCTGGTACATGATACCCGATTCAGTTATTGTTCTCATAAGGCAGTTGTTGGGAAACGCATTGAGTGTAACTGTGACTAAAGACTGTAGAAACCTGACTTGACATAACATGCTCAGGAGGGTTGGGTAACGAGTGTGACAGCCTGTTTAAAGCACCGGGAAAACACACACACACACACACGCACACACACACACACACACACACACACACACACACACACACACACACACACACACACACACACACCATTTGTCAAACCTTTCTCTATTTTGAAATATTCTGTGGTCTTTTGTAATATTAACACGTCATTCTGGATTTCCTGATCGATCATTGCTGGCGTATTCACCTTGGCTTTAATTACTTTTCATAGAGCTTTTTTCCAGTCTTTCACTACAACAATGAGCCACTGTCAGAGCTCGCACAGATAAACAAATGTGAAATTTTTTAATGAAAGAACTTCTTCTTTATTGCCTGCAAACCTAACCTTATCACACCTGACAGTAGAAACATCTGTGACTGAGGGTAGCAAACATAAAACAGTGTCAAATATGTTATGGTTCACATGTCAAAATCCTGATCAATTACAATAAAACAGTGTAGAATTAATCTTCCACCCTAAGGCAGTGTGCGTATAGAAATCTGAATAAAAAGAAGGAAAACTAGTAAGCTATTTAGTATAAAAAATGCATTCCTGAATGAGTGCATCGCCACCTAGTGTTTGAAAATAGCTCTACATCCAGCAAAAATCTGGACACTTTAAAAAGCTATGGTTGCAAGTTGAAATTCACCCAATAGATGGCGCACTTTCTGCATTTATGGATCAATATTACAAGAAAGCTGCGCCTTTTTCTCCTCTTCTTCTTTTTGTCTCGCTCTCTCGATTGAACCTCCTCCTCCTATAAGTGTGAGTGGGTGGATGCATATATTCTGACACTGTGACACTGCTGATGTTTCCACAACACGACAGTCTGACACTTTATTACCAAGCCTCTCACCTTTATTGAGTTACAGCAACAAGAATTACAATACTCAGCCATTAGACTGTCACATAAACACCTGCTCAGTGACAGCCGTACGGCCTCAAAATTAAAGAAATTGTTCCGCTTTTAATATCAGGAGAACAACTATCTGGGAAAGGAGAGATCCTGCAGTGCACTGACAGCTGACAGGCTTTACCAAAGACAGGAAAGTGAACATAGCAATGCACCTCTCTGACGTCACCACTATACTGTAGGCAGTGAACAACGTGTTGTCTCTTAGGTAACACTGATTTATTCCTTGAATAAAAACCACACATCTTTCATAATTCCAGAGTGATAAAAAGCAAAGGCATGTTTCCAAGCACATCTTTATTTTTAGGTGTGTGAGCTATTGTTCTAGACTTGTGACATTGTTTGCGTACCACCTCCACACCATCAAAGTCAGGCATTTTTAATGAACAAGCCTTTCATTAGAAGCTAAAAACAGCACTCGCCTCAATCACTGCGCAGGCTCCAGTTACACATGTTCCAGCTTAAATTTAGAACTTCAAGGGCATCAGTCTTTTTTTTCTTTTCTTCCTAGTGTTTGCAAAAACTTGTAAAGTTATTAAGACTTGTAGGAAACTTTGTATCTCTCTCCAAGAAATGGGAGCCAGCAGTTTGTTTTGTTGTTGTTGCTGTTTTTCTGTCTAATGAATAGGAGGTTAATAGGAAGTAAGCTAAATATCTGCAACAATCTCACTGCAGTTTGGCTATACAATGCAAATGAATCAAATCTGATAATGTGGCTATTGTTCCAGAAGAGAGAGAGAGAGAGAGAATATATTAGCACTGTCAATCTGTTCACAAGTGGGTGCCTGTATGCAGCAAAATTTGGACCATATTGGTGCATTAATTAGAAGTGTTTAGGGCCCGCTGAGGGGCATAGAATAAATTCTTGCCAGCCATATGCTGACCCCCGAGGTGCGCAGTGGCGTGGTGCTGCGGAAGAGTATGGATACTCTTTTGCAGCACAACATACTGCGTGGGAGCAGCATGATACCTGCAGCAAAGAGTGTTTATTTGAGTTTGTGCCTCTGGAGGCAGAGTCAGCATCTGCCTTCCTACACACTTTATAGTTTGTGCATATAAAGATGTTAAGTGGACACAATCAAAAGAGACAGATGAAAAGAGCTCCATCTTTTCTAATTTTAATTGCACATTTCAGAGGTGTTTTGTTCCGTTTAAAAACAGAAAGGATCTTAAAAAAAGGTTGGTTTTAACCGAGTTTGCTATCTGTGCTTTCATTGAAGTGCTCGGTGTAAAGGTCTGCAGAGGAAAAAAGGGTTAACTTTCTGCTCTATCAAAGCCAGCCCATTTAACATTAGTTTAGAGGGGGTCTCGTTCATCAGGGAAGCCGTGCACAGCGTTACTGTGATGGTTCTCATTTCACACACATATTACAGCCGGCTCCGGTGTCGGCTCGCAGTGATTGGTCTTTGGTGAGTAGTCGGGCCCAATTTAAAGACCTTGTCTATTTGTAATCTGCTGAAAACATTATCGCATGGCCTGACACAGTGTATAGAGCAGATAAAGCCAAAGTGTATCTCTTTCGTCTTCATGAGCTCTCTGTACACCTCTCGCTACTAATAACACTTCAAAACACTAACAGCTGCAGATAAGCTGCTGATCTAATTAAGGTTTTGCAATCCCAGCACATTAACGATATTATTTTCTTGGATTACATCCTCTGTTCAAGCACAATTGACGTACAATTTCCAGAATTTTTGATTGATCTCAGGTATTATCACGAATCCTGTGCTTGGTTTGAGTTTGTGTGCTGCAAGCATCTGTAAGGGGGATGAAACTGAAGCCCATCGAGTCTGAAAACAAATGAGAAAATATGACTGAAATCTGTCAACAGCAAGAAAAAAACACACACACAAAAAAAAATCCCTAAAAAACTAAACTAAAGCACCAGAGGAATTTAAACTTGAGTGGCAAAGCTCATTTAAATCAACATTTCCAAAAATCCACTTTGAATCTATTTCCCATCTTTTTTTTTCCTTATGAAGATAGGAGTTATTTAGTCTTAGCAGGTAAAACGCAAGGTGATACAGCTGAATGGCTGTTGAACGTCCTTATAGCGTTAGCAGCATACTATAGCATACTATAGCATACTATAGTATGCTTCTTTGAAAACCAGCTGCCTGACTGCATGTGATGTGAATACCTCTCTGTAGGAGTTAGCAGTATCACGCTATTCATGGTACTTATTTGGACTAGTCTTATGACTGAGTGTAACCCAGTAGAGCAGGTATGTGACTGACTGATTATCCTTCAAAGGAGCCTCAAATGAATGTTTCATCTTTAACATTATTATCTACATTTCACCCTTCTAATTTCCCATATGCTCCCAAGATCTTTGTTGCTGTGCCTTGTCTTTGACTTATGATCTTTGCTTAGGGATCAGCGACAAGAAGGAGGAAAGTAGCCTCTACATTTATTAAGAAAAGAAGCATTTTTCCTTTTTTACAGTGTTAGAGCCTCAAACCAGATTTGCATAAATCCAGAGCGATGTGGGAGTCAGACTGGAACATAACAATTGACAAACACCTCTTTTGTCTTCACTTTCTTCTATGTGCTTTAGGTGTGGTATAGATATCGATTTCTTTGTACACTGTACCTGGCTCTGTATAAAAGTGGCCCCTTCTGGTATGACCTCTGAATTATATTGAGTATATCACAGGAATCGCTGTTTCTTTAGATCCTGAATTGAGTTTACTGGGAAACTTGGTCAGTCGATCTGTGAACAAACACCAAGTAAAATTTATAGAGGTCACCTTATACGTAGCTAGGAAACGTATTGCAACAACATTAAAATCTGCCTCCCCTCTCGGTATGTACCATTATATACAGTAAAAGCTGTATCGGTACATTAGCCAAGATTTAAAGATGTGACCTTGGGTGATGCCAATTTTTTTTCCCTTTTTTTTACTGTGTTTTTGCCCCATTATTGTAAAACAGCTTCAAAATAATATGTATATATGTATATATATATAAAAAAAAGATGGATATCCAGTAATGAAACCACTATTGTAGATGCTTTTTTGAGGGGTTACGCATCCTCATCCTCGGAAAAGAGAACATGTCATCAAATTTACAAAACAGATCTTTGGAACGTCTCAAATACTCTCAAAAAATGTATTTTAATTTCAGTTGTGAATAAACTGCAACCCAGCGAAAAAAGGGATAGATTCAATACTTCATATTGCCACTTATCACTGAAAAGAAAATCCCATTTGGAGGTTATGAGTGAAATGAGATTCTTTAACACAAGCCCTTCATCATCTTACAAATAAACCAAGGCAAGAATGCATCTGTGAATAGAGGTTCCTAACAACTCGGTACATTTATTGTGTATTTGCACATGAATAACAGAGACATTCCCATTCCATCTAGCCAAGATGCATTTGTGCTGGTTGTTTATGGAAACCCTCCTTACGCAGGGCGCATTAACATTTCGAGTGGAATAAAGTCATTTTTTTTCTCCATTTTTTTCCTTCAGAGTGATAACAGTGTACTTAAGAAACAGAGTTATAGTAGGAGATGATAAACGAAGAGAGCTGGCCGAGGGGAAAATGAAAACGTGATCTTGCTGGATCTTACTAATATGCAAATAAGGGGAGACATCATGTGTCGGCTTTAAATCTCATTTCAAAACTCGCAGTACATGAAGTCTCTCAGTGGTTACCAGTGTAGCTTCACTGAATACACAAGCAGACCCCCCCCCCTCCCAACACATATTGTGTTTCCACTGTGGACAATAGAGCCTAAAAAGATAAGAAAGCAGAGAGCTACAAAATCCATTTGCATCAATATCGGCTGCATAGACAAGCAGGCAAGACAAAAAGCCCTGTAGGAGTGCTTAAGACCTGCAGCATCTCACGTGAGGGCCTTGAAGGTCTGAAGCCAGGTAGCCTTACAAAGGGCAACTCTGGACAATGGCCAACACATGGGGAAATGTTCTGCAGCCATTAAGATTACCATTTAAGTGGAAGCAGGAAATGCACCTGCCATCTCGCTCTCCTTCCTCCTTTCTTCTTAATATGCTCAGATGGGAACCTTTGTTGAAAGGAACCATTTTGCATTTATATTTCCCAGGGTAAAACAAGAGGCACAGGGGGAAACTCCCGGCTTGTCGACGTGTTCCTCGCAGAGAAAACATTTCCTAACGAGTCCTTTTAAGCTTCGCTTGATTATTTTTCTGCATTTGAATCGTAGCTGGAATTGCTAGCGCGTGTTTTCCATGTTTTTAACCCAGATATCTAAAATGGCAGCCCCGGGGTACATTTGATTGCTCTTCCTTGGTCCTTTGAACTTGCACTGCAATCACACCCCCCCCCCCCACCCCCCCAAAAAAACCAAACAAACTTCATCTATTTTTTACTGTTAAATAAAAAAGGTATCTGCCTATCACAACACTCCCTGAAGCCATCTGATGAGAAGAAGCAAACCCTGAAAAAAACAAGTCCTGAAATGCTTTATGCAAACTGCGATGCTAACAGAGGCTATACCGCTCCCTCTGTCCAACATGCGGTTAACACAGCCAGTGTTGTTTATATGTGTGTGTTTTTGTGTCTTTGCACATTGTTTATCGTGCCCATCCAAAGATAGACTTCAATTCAAAAAGCTGAGCTGTCAAGATTCATCTAAGATCAATTTCTGTGCAGTATGACTATTTTCTGTGATGGCAGACAGAGTTTCTTTGTGATGCTGGGATGGCAACTTACTCAGAATAAATGTATTTTTCTTGCACATTCCCCCCGAGAACAGCAGCATTTCAATTGTAGTTGTTTAAAGTATGCATTCCGAACTACACACTTCAATGGCCTGTCTGATATGTCTAAAAAAGAGCAACTGCATGGAAACCTTATTTCAAAAGTACAGCGAAAGATTTAAGACATAAAATCCTTGAAAATACAACTGCAGCTTATTTTGAGAAAGAAAAATAAGGAAGGGGATTTTCTAACTACTCAAGACAACAACTGGGCAGCTTTGAGCCCCTACTTATTTACTGTTGGACAGGATGACAGATGAGGTCCGGAAGGAATTTGCAGATGACACTGTGATCTAAAATGAGGGCAGAAGAGAGCCTGGAGAGGTGGAGGTATGCTCTGCAGAGAAAAGGCATAAATGTAAGTAGATAAAACAGGATACATGTGTGTGAATGAGAGGGACCAAGGTGAAAAGGTGAACATGCAGAGGATAAGAGGTAGTGAAAGTGGATAAGCTTAAATGCACCCAAAGAAGGGGGCAGTAAAAAGGAGAGGTGAAGAAGAGCATGCATGCAAGGTGGTGTGGGTTGAGGCAAGAGTGAAAGGGAAGATTTACAAGACAGCAATGAGTCCTGCTAAGATGCATGGTTTGGACACGCTGTTATTGACAAAGAGACAGGAAACTAAGCTGGAGGCGGCAGAGCTGAAGATGGGGAATGACTAGGATGGACGAGATTAGAAACAAGTACATCAGAGGGACAGCTCAGGTTGAGCAGTTTGGAGACAAACCAAGAGACGCAAGGTTCAGATGGCTTAGATATGCGGAGAGGAGGGGTAGTGGATATTCTGAAGATAGAGCCAGGGAGGGGGGAAAGAAGAAGACCAGAGTGGAGATTTATGGATGTAGTGAAGGAGGACATGCAGAGGGTTGGTGCGAGATGAAAGGAAGCTAGAAACAGGATGAGGTGGATACAGATGATCCACTGTGATAGAAGAAGAAGAAGCTAAGTACCAGCAGACATTTACTTTGCTTTGTACAAATCACAAATCATCAGAGAGACTTGGGTTCAGTCCTCAGTTACGAGTGCCTTGTTCATGTCTTTGTAGGTCAGAGAACTCACGCTTTAACATTTTAGCAACAGAGAGGACGATAACCAGTATTGGTCAAGTTACTTGAAAAAAGTAATCAGTAACTAATTACTGATTACTTCCCCCAAAAAGTAATCCCGTTACTTTACTGATTACTTATTTTCAAAAGTAATTAATTACCTAGTTACTTAGTTACTTTTTAAAAACACGATTTACAACCTGAATAGGTGATAAAGCGATAGATCTTTCAGCCCAATTCTACTTTTTCTGCATAATCCATCATACAAAATGTAATCAAATGGAAAAGTCTCTTTTTTTTAAACTTGTTTTATCTGTTTTAATCTTTTAACTTTATGCATCAAGCAAAAATTTAATTATATGCAACATTCTCTGACTTGAATAAATTAGTTTAACATTTAAACCTATTTTCTACACATTCCAGCACATAAAATAAAATATTTTTTGTGTTTACACTCACTCTTTCAAATAGATGCAAGTAAAACACAGCAGAAAATAAATAAAGTCAAAGACTCAGCACCTGTAAAGCAGGACTGAGGGTAGGCGGAGGTTTACCCTGGTGCAGGTGTGCCGCGGTCAGTTGAAGAATCCGCGAGTTTCTCTGTGAGTTTCCCATTACGTCGTTGAGCACTCGGTGCTTGCTTGGAAGTTTAGGGTTTTTTTTCGCTGTAAAAAGAAGTTTTCTTCCCACGCAGGATGGACGCTACTGTTTTTGTCACTTTTTATGGAATCAAACTCAAAGTAAGGTCAGTACTTCCACGCTTTAAACGCTGCACGCTTATACTCTCTCCCACAATCGATATATGATCCATTGTTGATCTGCACACAGCTGTTGTCACCAACGGCGCACTCGCTTACATCACTGTCATGAGACATTCTTGCAAAAAAATCACGGTTTTAGTAACGCAGTAACGCAGCGTTCCTACGGGAAAGTAACGGTAATCTAATTACCGATTTTGCAATAGTAATCCCTTACTTTACTCGTTACTTGAAAAAAGTAATCAGATTACAGTAACGCGTTACAAGTAACGCGTTACTGCCCATCTCTGACGATAACTAACACTGCTGTGTTATTAAATGAATAGTTGATCATGTGTCCATTCTTACTGAACTGTGGAGAAAGGATGGATGGGCACAAGAAGAAAATATCTGTGATTAAGCCTGATGAGATGCTGTAAATATGATCCCTTTATCCAAGCTGCCAGTAATGAAATAAAAGTGCCACTGTTTCCGAGAGAATATGTTGGTCCTTGTTACCAGATAAAGCTGTTATTGCACTGCTTGTCCTTGCTTCACGTTGTCCTTCAGCAGGCACTGAGCTGTGACAGGAAGCATGCAGTACCTTCTGAATGTCAGCAGGCCATGCTTTGACCTCACTGTTGCCCTAACCTGTCACTGACGTCTCTCACCGCTCTGCCTGTGGACGGGTTAAGGCAACATGGAAAAACTAGGATATCTGAATTTCACAGACAGAGCAGAACAGAAATGGGGAAGGGATCACTTTGCAAACACTACCCCGAGGGCCACAACGGAAAAACAGTACTTGCTTTATCTTGTCGGCGAGCCTTAAATGTCGGGAGCATTTTCCCTGACCCCTGTCAAAACTAAACGCCGTCAAAGTGAAGCTGTGCTTCGGTGTGTGACCTGTAAGCCTCCACATTAGATCCAGGGAAAATAAAAGCACATGTTTAAATAAGAGTTATGTTTTAGGGTGTGTGCCATAGAAAACTGGAAATAAACGGCAGAAATATCTCGTAGCTGTCAAAGTAGACAGTAAAATGGACCACACAGCCAAAGCAATGCTTTTACTTGACATTGCACATTATATGTTATTGCTGTTGGTTCAATCCACACAAAGTTTTATTGAGTGTTTCTTGTTCTGGAACTATTTCTTGGCTGTGCACAAAGACTTCCTGGAGTGGTCGACTCCCCTGGCAACCCTCACAGTAATGACAGGTCCTTGGTATTTTGAAGCATCGACTCAACCCCGGTGAAATACAATACAGACATAATGCTAAGAGAGTATAGGTGGTCAATACATATATGGTGCCCAAAGCTAATTTTTGCCCACGCTTGAGTAGAATTCTAAAGCAACCCTGCACTTCATGCACATGCCTTCATGCATCACATTAAGTGGATTTTTTTTTCTATTTTTCTACAACATGAATAAGATTTTAAGACAGCATATGTTGCTATTGTGGAATTGATAAGAAAAAGTCTGGTTTTCTTTGTGTATGTTGTTTAATCTGGAAGTCACATGCACTGACACATATTGTGACAGGAAGTTGAACAGTGCAAAAACCTGAAAAGGGAGGAACCAAACAAATCAAAGAACCCTATCTGTCAGAAACCACAGCTTAGGTAGCTTCTCAGTGGGATGTTTGACCTAGATATGAAAACAGAATATCTGAAGCAGCAGGGTATGTCAAGCACGAGTCCCAGGCATTTATTATTTAATCATATTCTGTTAATCCTGCACATAACTGAACTGAAAACTCCTCAGCAGTACAATTTTGAGTGGGTTGTGTCATGGTCCTGGTTGGCCCAGTATTCTTAGTTTTCGTGTGTTTTGTATTTTTTCCTTATTTATGCCTTGGTTCCTAGGTTGTTCTGTTAAGATGTTCCTTATTTGATTACCCCCTGTGTGCCCCTCTATGTATCTGTGAGCCCTCGTTTCCCCTCCTTGTGTTTTATTCCATGTTTTCCCCAGCCCGTTATGTCTGTGCTCTCCCCGTGCTCTCTCTCCTCCTGTCTGAACCTCTGTGTACTTCCTGTTTTACTTTGACAGTCTCTCGTCAGTATGCGTCATGTTGTCTTCACTCCTGCCCTGTCTCATTATGATTATCTGTGTCAGCTGTGTTCCCCGTGTGCTCCCACTCCCTTTGTTAACCCTCTGTGCATTTATGTCCGCGACTCCCTCAGTTCAGTGTCGTGTTCTCCCTCACGACTGTGCGCCCCTCCGTGTGGTTCCTCGTGAGTCAGTTCCTTTATGACTTCCCAGTTTAGTTTCATATTATTTTGTATCGCCTTAACTTCTGTCAGCAATAAAGCTGTATTTTGAGTTGAGTTTGCGTTTGGGTCCTCATCCTGCCTGCACACAGCCTAATCATGACAGGTTGTGTATTTGTTCATAGAGACACCCACGAAATTCATCACATGGTACAATGGAGCTGCAAGGTTGCTGCCTTTCCAGCTGGAGGCTAGATTCTTCTCCCATCAAGGGTAACCGTTCTCGTCTTGATTTATTTTGTGCTGACTTGGTTAGCTCTGACAAATAAAAAGCTCACAATACGGAACAAAACTTTCGCAAAGTTCACCTTCAAGAATGTTTTTCTTGTGACAGAGTTTTTACTGTGTGCACCTACACTGCTGCTTAAAATGACTTCAACTTCAGGTTCTTGCTGAAGGCAGTGTATAAATAAGGCAAGCAAGTACAGAGTTGGGAGCTGTGAAAGAAAGAAAGCTATTTCAGATTCTCACAAAATGTTGAATGGACTCATCAGAATGTATTTTTTAAGGCAGAGTTATATTTTTTTAACCAAAACATACAGAGGAAAGGGTGTCAAAGTAGCAACGAGGAGGTGAGGTTTTGGTTTCCAGATTTGCTTTGAGATACGTCAGCTCCGGTTTGAAGTAGCGTCTTGGTTCGCCAGCCGTTTGAAATGACCGAAAATGACCTGAACGCTCACATTAAACGAGCCTTATTAATTTTCAGAAGTTCTGGGTTGGAGAGGATTAGGAGTTTGTTTATGTGTGGCTGTGCAGATGATTACTAGGATGGCTTTTACTGGCGATGCTGAGGGATTAGAAAAGAATAAACTCAAATGTAAAATGGTCTGTTATCTCATGCCAGGGAGGAGTGTGGGGACCAGATGTTATCTTTATGTGGGTAATGGGTTATCACATCTTGGGTCACAGCTTACAGATTTATTGTCCTTCTCTCTCCCTCTTAGATATTACGGAAGTTTTCATTATCTCTTCCACACACTGTCACCTCAGTGACTCAGCTTCTTCCTCAGCCCAATGCGTAGTCACAAAGCAGCTTAGTTCCCGTCACCTCATTTACCCTCTCACACCAATCTTCATAACTCCTTATCACCATAAACATATCACTGAATTCCAGCAATGACTTTCCGGTTATTAACTTTCATACTGCAGTTCTAAAGCTGATGGGAAGATGGGGAATTTATCTGGCCATACTTTGAGGATAAGAAATGGTTAATGGTTGTTTGGCTTTATCTCCTAAGTGGGAGATTCTGAATGGTTTGACAGATGCACCTATCAAATAATATAATGGGTAGTGAGTCAAATGTCGGATAAAGCAACAAAGCTGCAAAAACAAACTAAAGGCTTTATTCAGTTTGGTACATTTAGCTGGTATTCGCCCAAAATGCCATTTAACCACGCTGTCACATAAGAAAGCAAATATCTGACAAATGCGTGCAACCATTAACACCTTAAATCCCCCAATTATTTAATCAATACAGGCTTCATCAGAGCTGACGACTTGGATAATTCTCAGAGCTGGTGTCGTCTTCTTTTTCGTCCTTGCTCTGAGACTTATCCAAGCCACCAGGGGAACAACAAGGGAATAAACTGGGATTAGACTTCTGTATATCCTGGGAGCTGTCGCATAATGCACAAATGTAAATGGGGTCATGTCAAATAAGTAGAGAGCCTGATATTTCTAGTTGGGTAATCATCCCAAAGCGGAAGTCCAAAAATATGGAGCTTTCTGAAAAAGACAGTCCTATATATAGCAGATATTAATTCTTTGATAGCTCCAAGATTTCTGCTGACATGTATTCTATGATTTCAACAGAACTAAGTGTCTGCAGTCATGCTAGCAGCCCTGTGAGGCTGTGCTAAGGCACATAAAAGATAGACGCAACCACTGTGACTGCAGCCATTACTTTGTGACCTTTTGATCTGCACTAGAGCCTGGATGATAAGGGATTTTTGAGACTAATATGGTAATGATATTTGGTGTTTTTAAAGCACAACATTCCCATATATAAGCACATATCTCAAACATTTGTTATACATAGTTGTGTCTTTACTTGCTTTTCCTCTGCTTGATTCTACTCAGATCAGCTAGCTGTTGTGTGGTGCCAGCAAGGAAGCTGCAGAGTTCCCTCTGTTGGAGAAACAATGCAAATCAACATTCATGGCTGTGTTTCTCACCTGTTTGCGTTGACTGTTTTCATTTTCATTCATCGGCCATTATAAATGAAGATACCAAAGATAGCTAAATAGCTAATATCTATACAGATAATATCAGTTGGCCAATAAATAATTTGGGCTAGTTTGCACCAGTGGTTTATTTGAAATCAATCAAATTAATCAAATCAGACACGACAATATTTGGAGAAAGAGCGTAGAGCTAGCATGCTAGTTTGGTTAGCAAGTTGCATTAATAATTAAAATTATTAAATAAATTAAAGCTGAAAGTTGTTAATCACATAGTGGATATTCTAATGGCCGCCAGTACTACCCCTCATCCTTCTAGTAGACACACTTAAGGTGTGAATTTTCTTGAAATATCACAGTCACAAGATTTAAAGAAAACTTGACCTTTGATCTCCTTCAGAGGTCGATACCACTAAGATTCTAAATAATCCAAGATTGTTAATAGATACGCTTATAGCACCAATTTGAAAATCCTAGGTGATATCTTCTCGAGTTATCTTATTCAAGAAGATTTTTAGAAAACTCGACCTTTTCACTGGTATTTAAACTTTTCTGAGATTTTTAGTAGATACATCTATGGCCTTCTACGTTGCCTTCTACGTTGCCTTCTATGTTGCGTTATTGTGTTCACAAACCTGGGTGCCTGTGCCGCCTGCTGGTGGGGTTTAATTTTTTCTACCAGGCTGTGAAGACGTTTATTTCTGCTGTAAAGTTTCAGGGTGGACGTCCGTGGTGATTTAGCTGCTTTAAAAACTGTCCTCCAATGGCCTGTGAAGGAAATGCTGCTGTTTGGCACTTTTGTGCTGCCTTCAATTCAGCCCCACAGGCTGCCTTTTGCTCAGACACGACAACGCTTTGATAATGATCCGGTGTACTGAGAATCTCTTTTGACTATGAAAAGTCAGAGCATCACCAAAAACCTGTGTGATTCGTTCTCCAAGGACCATGAACCACACAAAGTGAAATGCCAGTGCAGAATTGCCTGGGTATTCATTCAATCTCTAAGTTGTTCAGATATTTCATTCCGTAAATGAATAGATGGAAAAGAAGAAATAAATAAATAAAAGCCAATGATTTGTCCCTGCATGCATCACTTCTATTTAGAACAATTTGCTGTGTCATTTTTGTCAATACAGAAAGTTGAAAACTAAGACGTAAGAGGTGCTGAAGATAAAAACTTTTCTGTTCTTTTGTTCGAGCCAAATATGGCAAAACAAAAGAACCCTGTGAATGAAAGCACCAGATTATAGGAATTAAAGTGAAGTGTAGCAGAAGTAACAACAGTTTATAGAGAGCTGTGTGAAATACACAGAGGCCCACACGCTATACTAGTGTTTTATTATTGCATGTCTGCTGTTCAAACGGTTTCAGAGCAGATCACAAATACATTTTTATCCAGTAAAAATGTTGGAAGACCTCAAATTACATAATTTAAGAAAGCAAAAACCCCCCAAAAACAAACAAAAGACAGCAACAAAGAACTAGTGTTGTACTGTTGCCCCTCTCTGCGTGTGTGTGTGTGTGAATGAGATCAAATACACAGTACCTTTCCATAGGATCTAACAAACCAACACACCATCCCCTATTGAGCCCCATACTGCACACACCCATCTGCCAGCACTCCAGCAGAACCTTTCTATCATCTATTATTGAAGAGAAAGCCTCAAACCTGCGGAGCAGCCACTGGCTGATTGAACTCCTTTGTGTGAACTTGAGGCCAAATGTCTGTCACTGAGACTGCATTTGCATTTATTTTATATGAAGGTTTGTAATTAGAGCAGTTTCTTAAAGGTTGAAAAGTTTTTTGTGAGGTTATGTGAGCTTCAACTTAGAAATGCAGAAAGACTTTTTCTCAAGATGGTCATAAATAGTGATGTCTTCTACCAGTGCTTCACCAATGCTGTGACTCACCAGCAACTTCATTAGCTTCACCTTGCTAGTATGGGGTTGGACTTCCCTTATGCCTTCAGAACTGCATTCATTCTTCATGGCATAAACAAGGTGCTGGAGACACTGATAGCTTCACATTGTTACTGTAAATTTGCCATCATAGGCATCCATGATGGGAGTCTCTGGATCCACCACAACCTAAAGGTCCTCTATTGGATTGAGATTTGTTGTAGAGCAGTGGTCCCCAACCCCCGGGCCATGGCCTGGTACCAGTCCGTGAGTCGTTTGGTACCGGGCCGCGAGAGTTGAGACTCCGATGTGAAATGTATGGTTTTCAGGGGTTTTATCGTTATTTTTTTTAATCGTTTTTATATTTAACTCAGTTTCCCTGGGTCTTTTCCTTTGTGTTATGAATAAATCTCCTGTTTTTTTTTTTTTTGTACCATTACTGGTTTTATTTTGTTGTATTTATCCACGACACCTTAAAGGCTGATCCGTGAAAATTTTGTCGGACATAAACAGCTCCTTTGCGACATGGCACATTATCCTGCACGAAGCAACTATCAGAAGATGGGTATGTCATGGTTATAAAGGGATGTACATGGTCAGCAACAATATTCAGGCAGGCTGTGGTGTTTAAAAGATGCTCAGTTGGTACTAAGGAGACAAAAGCGTCCCATGGAAAAAAAAAAAACCCCCACATCAGTACAACACAGCCAGAGAAAACCATTGATATAAGACAGGACTGATCTATGCTTTCATGTTGTTTATGCCAAATTCTCACATCAAGACTCATCAGATCATGTAATGTTTTTTCCAATCTTCTATAGTCCAATAGTGGTGAGCTCCTGTGAACTGTAACTTCAGCAGGTTTTCTTGACCACATGCCTAAATGCACTGAGTTGCTGCCCCCTTATTGGCTGATTATGTATTTGCCTTAAGTAACAGCTGAACAGGTGTACCTAGTAAAGTGGCTGGTGAGTATACTTGTCAAGAGTATTTGTCCACAAATCAGAAGTACGGATCCAATAAAAACAAAGTGACTGACTCTACAGTCGGGACTGGGTTACTGAGGAGGCAAATTGGGGAGCTACCCTGCGGCCCATGATCCTCAGGGCTGCCTGAGGCTCAGTTCACCATGTGGCAATTAGACTGTAATTTTGAAATTTCTGAGGTCCCTTTTGTGTAGACCTCCCATTGACTATAAAGCCTTGTTTTAAATCCCCAGTTATTTCAGTTTATACCTAATTAGGTTTGTGCTAAAAAGGTCAGTGTGAAAATTTTACACATGAAGTATCACTTAGCCTGTGAAAAGGGTTTTTACTTTTCTGTAAAGGCAATCATTTACTTTTCAGGCCTTTTGGGCAATTTATATATACTGTATATAAGATCAATATGATCAAAAGATGTTTTGCAGAGAAAAATGATCGTATTCTTTTGCACAACTGTTCAACAGTCTCCAACATTAGTTTGCTGGAATTTTTAACCTCTCCTTCATACAAATTTTCATCGGCTGAATGGTATTTGAGGATTTTCTTGTCCTGCCTGTGCATCATGTAGTCGAACAACTCTATATTTGATTTGTCCATCTGAGGACATTATTCAAACATTTTGGGCTGCTTATACGTATTTGGCAAATTTTCATTTCGCTCTAATGTTCAGTTTTCACGTGCCACCTTCTTTGGAGGCTTCAAACCTGTGCTCTCTCGTTCTGATCGTAGACATATAGACTCTGACAGAAACAGGAGTAAGAGTTACCTGCGGATCCAGGGTTGAACGTGTGGGTTTCTTCTCACATCAAACATTTTGCTCTTGGGCTGAATTTGCTGGGGCTGAACAATCTGTAGTCATTTGGAATCTAATGCAAGATTTTTCTGTCAGTACAAAGATTCGTTTAAAAAAAAAAAACCAACCTTCCCAGCCGTACAGCCATACTGTAGAGAGCTCTTGAAATCTTGGCAATATAACACCGCACGCCTCCACTGAAAGGAAAGGAGCGGACACGCGAAAGCTTTAATTAAAACAGGGTTCATCTGTCACTGCCTAATTGCTGGCACAGAATCTGCAACTTCTGACTCAAATTTATGGCTTGACGTTGTGATTAATCTAATGCAGTTGCTTTGTCTGTTTGAATGTTTCGCTCATTTGTTTACTTATTTATGAAAATGACTACACAGTGTCAGTCTAATGTGTCATTTAGAAAATTAACTTTATCCTATGGCTTGGTTTTTAAAGAGGATCGAGTATTTGCTTGCTCATATATGCTGAAAAGGCAAACAAACACCATGAGAAATGCTTTTAAATGCTTTTTTATGATTATTGTAAATTCAAAAGGGCATACCTCAAACTACCGTTGGCCCACGATTACAACAATTCAGCCCATCTTTACTTTCAAAGTGTAATCCCAACAGAAATGAAAGACCTCACGGTGCAGGTGAAGCAAACGTGTGCAACACTGGCAGAATTCTCAGTGCTGACATTTCTGAGAGTCCAAATTGAGTGGCAGTGGGGCTGCTGAAAATCCAAAATGTTTCAGCAAAGAGAAACATCTTGGTAAAAGATAAACAGACCATGCAGCACAGTGACTTTCGGAGCACACAGCCTTGTGTGTGTGTCAGTCTTTGCATGTCCCTCACACAGGCATAGTAACAAGCTTAGCAAAGCTTGTCCCTGTTTGCAGAGCTCAAACCACGGCCTCGTGTGCATATTTTCCCCTTAAAGGGCCTAGCATGTATAACAGAGTGTGTAAGTTTTGCCACATGCTATGCTATAGCTCCTGTTTCTCCAAACTTTTAAAAAAAAAATCTTTTTCATTTTATCGTTGTCCACATGGAGTCAGATAAGTTCGGATTTTCAAAGGCGGTGACAAAACCTCCATATACAGGATCAATACAAATGGCCTGTTATTAGATGTGACTGGAGTGGGTTGTTTGGGGACTTTTCAGCAATTGGATAACTCCCCCTACAGAACTCAGTAATCGATTTGAAATCACCACGCAGCAGATGCATTGAATTCTCCAGCTATTTCTCATTCCACTCTATGATGCCATACTGTGCTGCTGTGACCGGCCCTCGCAGAGGGAGTCTTAGTTCCACCCTTCAGGCCAAAGATATGAACTTGCTGCTCAGAAACAAAGTAAATCTGCTTTGCCTCCGCAGCTTTAGCAGGCTGAATCTGCACATGTGATCCTTACAGTCCTATGGATATTATGTATTTGGCTTCCAGCTGTCTATGTGTGATCTTATCTCGCATTTGCAGTGCATATCTTTTCTTGTCCCAGCGAGGCAGGTGTTTTGGTTTTCCATTTGTTGTCTCATTCCTAGGAATTCAGTGCACTGGAGCTGCATATTAAGGAGCGCAATCAGACTCTGCACACGCTCATAACCTGAGTGTCATGAGGACAGATGACGGCTCACACTATACCGGCTCTCAGTGTAATGGCTGCTACACTATTACATATCATAACACCTATTCCACTTTGGAAAGGGAAGCGATGACGGGGTTAGAGAAACTGGAATGTCCTTGTTTGCTTTTGCTGAAAATGTGCACAATATGGAGCATTCAGCGTGACGACCTTGCACCTTTTGATGCACTTTTTAAAGGTCATTAAAAAAAAAAAAACCCACTCAAGCTAAGAAGGTTAATCTGGCTACGTACGCTCTCAAAAATATAGCTGTGCTGTGCACCCTTAACAAAATTAATACATTTAATTTAAAGCTGGACAGTAAGAGTATTCTAATATCAAAGGAGTTTTCTTGAGCTCACTTTAATATTAAATGCATTTACCATCATAAAGGAAGCCTCTGAGATGAGATGAGAAAAAATGCTTGACCTACTGTGTGTATTTGTACTATGTGATAGTTTAATGATATCAGGGCTTTTGCTGCTCTGTTTATAAGATAAAACCAGCTGAATATTAATAAGTAGAAATTGCTGTTTACATTAATACAAAAAAATCAGTGCAAACAGCAAATTGATACGTGAACTACAGAGCACCGTTGGGCAGGTTTCTGCTCAGGGGCGTCTAATACATAATCCTTCCTAACACGTAAGATTATGATACTCATAATCAACAAGCTAAAATCCAGAATAAACTAGTGTAACTGATCTTCTTTATCTCAAAGCGTCATCAAGCTCTGTGTGAATAAACAAGCTTGATCTCATAAATGAAAGCAGCAAAGTCGGACTTTTTTACTTTAATCAGATCAGTGGAAAAAAATGACGATCAGTGCATTTTCTGCTATAGATTCACACAATGAATTTGCATGAACTGCAGTCCAGTGGGATATTGCGTCATTGATCTGCATCTCTTTTTAACTGTTTGCCCCTTGAAAGCTTACTTGGAGAAACCCTTGAAGCCAGTAAGGGCGGTCTCTGCCTATGTAGCTACCCTCGGAAATACCCCGAAACTATTCTAATGGTGGTCAAAATGTCGCTAACGGTACAGAGGAGGTCGTCGAGTGTCATCACTGCGGGTGGAAGAGTTAAAGCGCAGCCTCTTTACACAAGCTCAAAGCTGTGTTACTGCTAATGCAGTAAACTCCACGTTTTCAACACCTGCTGCATCACATCAAAAGGTATGGAGAGTCCTCAGTTGTGAAGAAGCCACAGGAAACACAGTGTTTGTCTGTGAGGTAGGCGCCGACTGGGATCATACAGATTGTAGAAACAGCTATAGCAGCTCTCTCGCTTTGTCACCGTCGAGGCTTGCCACAAGTTCTAAACAATTGTTTCTTCACGCCTCCCCCCCCCGCTGACTTCGAGAGATATTTGTGAATGCTCTGATTACTAAATGTACATAAATAATATTTTGCTTTTGATGACAGTTTTTTTTTTTTTTTTGCCTGTTTTTTCCACCGGCTGGTTCTTCAGGCACTGCAGATTTTATTTTTCAGTGCATTCTTGTGACTTGTTGTCGTTTCTGACCTGCCATAACAACATCATCTCTGTTTTCAGGTGCCTCTTAATTTATAAATGAAGCCCCAAGTAAGAATATGGATCATAAGATTAGGACTACAAATGAAAAGCAGATGCTTTGTTGCTCTTTCAATGTCAGAAGGGCTTGGATAATGGAAGGGGAGAGACTTTATTTAATGTAGAGCACTTTATTCCTGACTTTTTTCCCCCAAGATCTGCAAAAAGTAGAGATGTATGACAAAAATAGTATACGCTAAATATTTAAAAGAGCCCTTTCCCCTGGCTCCACTGTATTTTGGAACAGGCTGTGAGGGTGAATCAGCTGTATATGCACTCATCTGCATTCATCATGCAAGCAAGTTAATTGAAAATGGGAATGAATTAGTCATAGTAAAACGAATAACATGTATGAATTGTATTTTTGTATGCTGTAGTAAACTGTGATCTTCAGGGTTTTTTTAATCCCTTCATGGCTGCTGCTGAGCTCCATATATATTCATCCATCCATCAGTCTTCTTCACTGTAAAAAAAAAAAAGTACACTTTAATTCATTTCTTATTTAAGTTTTAATGTATGAGGAATTAATAAATACGTAAATATTTATATGAATATCATATGTTAATAAAATCAAATACATAAAAAATCATTTGGTTCTCAGCAAGTCTTAAAATGAAGTGAATTCTACCTAATAACAACAAAACATGGCACTCTACACTGTGTAAATATCTGTTTAATTAAAAACTATGTGCACCCTTACTGCTTTCACAGCTATTAATAGGGTAAGTAACAGCCAGGCGCTCCTAATTAAATCCCTGATTATCAGTGTGAGTGTGAGCACCTCTATAAAAGCAGAAGTTTTGGCAGTTTGCTGGTCTGCAGCGTTCTGGTGTGTGGAAGCTCAAAGCCTAATAGACAAGACATCTGCCATGAAATCAGAGAGAAGCAACCGGTGCTGCCCATCAACCTGGGAAGGGTTATAAGGCCATTTCCAAACAATTTGAAGTCCATCATTCTTCAGTGAGAAAGATTTTTCACAAGTGGAAAACATTCAAGACAGCTGCCAATCTTCCCAGGAGTGGACATCCCAGCAAATTCCCCCCAAGGTCAGACTGTGCAATGCTAAAACAATGCTGCAAAAACCCAGGGAGATCCATCTCAAACTCTATAGGCCTTATTTAGCATGTTAAATATTAGATCCTGTGACAATTAGAAAAAGGCTGAAAAAGTAAGGCTTGGTTAGAAGGTTCTGAGGACATAGCCTCTTGTCTCAACTTAGGTTTGCAAATAATATCCGCTTGACACATAAGAACAAGGTGGAGATGTTTGGTTGCAATAAACAAAATAAAACACCACATATCAGCACAAATAATTCATATCAGCTGTCAGCACAGTGGTGGAGGGGTGATAATTTGGGCTTGTTTCACAGCCAAAGGACCTGGATACCTTGCAGTCATTAATCATAGAACAATGATCCCAAGCACAGCAGCATAACATAACGGCTGAAAAAGAAAAGAACCAAGGCGTTAGACTGGCCCAATTAAATTCCAGACCTTAATCTCACTGAGATGCTGTGATGGGACCTTAAGAGAGCTGTGCATAAATGAACGCCTGCAAACCTCAACGTTGATCTGAGAGACTGATGAAGTCACCGTTACTTCATGTTATTGCTGCCGAAGGTGGTTCTACAAACTACTGAATCATTGCATGGAAATATAGACTGCTTCTGGATTTTTACTTAGTTTTTCTTAAATAAGTAATAAAACCATCATGTGTAGTTGTCCATCTGCGGTTGTATTAATTTGATTTTTAGTCCTAATAGCAACCAAATTATTATTTTTTATCATATCCTGATGCATATGTGAAAATTAGCACTGAAAGACGTACTTTTTACCAACTATATATGTTGCTCACAATTGAGTGAAATGTAGGAATGAAATAATCACATGCACTCAAATGGATTTATCTTATGTGAATGCAATAAAGTTTAGGAACTTGTCTCCCATGTGGCTTTTTTCTGGGTGTATATGTAAACAGACACCTGTCATACATTTAATGACACACCACATTAAAAGCTATGTAGACTGAGCTTCATGAATACATGCACACAACAGCTGATAACATCACTGATGCCATGTTTTGCTGGTGTTTTTATAATACAACAAAATAAATCACTTAACTCCTGAACCATCTGTCACTATCTGTCATTTTGCCTGCTGGTTTTAGAAAAACAGCGCGTCCTGAATGAATATGAGACAATCAGTGGCAGCTGTCATTTGTAATCAAAGCAGGCTACAGCAGCATCCACCGCTAATGCAAAAATGTTTTTTTTTGTTAACTTGTTTCCCAAGCCAACGGCCAACATTTCCAAACTTCAAAGAAATGCTTTCACGCCCACATTCTACTGCGAATCAAATAAGAGATAGAATATAATTGCAGCACATGAATAATTCAGTTGTGGGGTTTATGATAAGACACAATTCTTATCAGGGCTTTCCCTCAAGGTCCTGCAGACTGCTTTCCCCATTTTGTATGGCTGGCTGCTTGTGCAAAGTTCTGAGGTCTCTATCTTCTCGCTCCCCTGCTTGTTCTGATGCTCGCCAGGAGAACAAAGTCAGCAGAATTCACACTGACTGACTGACACCGAGTCACTGCCAACATACAGGCGGCTCACTCTGCAACAATGTGGCTCAGTAGATTAAGACTTCAAAACAGACACCCTTCAAAACACACAATACGCAAGGAGACGGGTTTTGCGTTAATTATTCAAATGTAACGTCTCTCTACCCTTAATAAGCCATGTTTACAGTGATGAGGAGAGCGAGGCAGGAGGTGGAGAGAGCGCAAACAGAGAAGGCGAGGTGGAAACAGTTTGTGATTTGGTGATGCTGTTTGGAATAATCTGTATAGCCGCATTGTTAGCAAGAGCGGAGCGAACAATAGGCACCATCCGTGAAAGACATAATAACAGCCTAGAGTTGCTTCTTTCTTTTTTGTTTTTGAACACGTCTGTCCGGAAAATGGGGATCAGTGAAATCTTTAGCACTTTAAAGCACAACAAGAGTTCTCCCCCGTGTGTGCAGTTTTCCAAAGTGTTGTGCCTGTAAAGCGTTTTTTCCCCCTTCCTCCACTTAATCTATTGTTGAGAAGCTTATACTACAGGGTTTAACAATGACCTCAACAAACTCTTCTCTTTCCCTGGCACTCTGCGACTACTTGGGAGTTTTACCATACTTTGCAGCTTATTTTTACTTCAGAGCTGTCTATCCTGGGCTCATATCAAAGGGATATAGTTTCTTAACTGCTGTCTGATTTTCTCAAAAGAAGAAAAAAAGAATCCCCCTACTATTCTCTGCACCAAAAAGTCACCTCCAGATATATCTCATACACATCACAAAAAGAAAAGAAAAACTGAGGTGTATTTCATAAAGGAGGAAAAGAGGGATGTGCTATCGTTAACTCACGTATGTCGATCTTGAATTGATAGATGAGACAGGTCTTCAAATTTAACGTTCAGTGCTTTCTCCTGATATACCAAATCCATCCCTGTCATCTGAAAGTTTGCATTCACCCTGCGATGATGGCCCATGGCTTCAAGGCACTCAGAAGAGATCATAGACAAAGCGGAGTCAAAGCTGGGTATTAAACGGACTCGGAATCCATTTCACTTTTGGCACTGCCTGCCAGACAACTTTGTTCTGATATAGAGAGGTGACCTCGGCTCTTAAGTGCCTGCGATGACTGCGGGGGTCAGCGCTTTTAGAAGTCTTTCTCAGATGTTGCAGGGACCTTTAAGGACATCTATTTTATGTGCAAGAAAGGATTCTTTTGGCCACTTTCCCACATGCACGTCTTCGTAGTAACTCACTACAATGGACTGACTGATGGATGAATCCAGTAGGAGTGGGGCCTGTCTACGCTCTGTGATACCTAATTTGTTAGGTATTTTGATAGAAATCACCACAAGGTTCTGAAATATTACATTATTTTTATTCTATGCAGAACTGCCAGTTACAGAAAAATAGTAATGACTTCATGTCCCTCGGCTGATTCCTCTTGACAATCTCTGACTTCCTTCTTTTTTGAATCATTGAAGGAACTTGGGCATTTTAAAAAATGTCATCTTTGTCAGTCAGTAACTTAAAATCTATATAGATACATATTTTATAATGGTTTTTAATAATTCTGTAATGCTTCAGTGAGAGGTTCATTTCCTGAGTAAAATGTTAATTGATAGAAAAAGACAAAAATACTTTATTTATGATCTGACATATGATATTAATCTTGAGTTCAAAGGATAATCAAGTCCAGAAACTCCACAGTAAAGGTACTTTTGGGTTAAGTAAAAATGGAAAGCGTTACCATGCTAAAATTTAGTTATCACATTACAGTTAATTGAGATTATTGTAAGTTATGGTTAATCACCCATCTAATGTTTTACCCTGCTCACTTGTGCTACATTCAGCGGGCTTCTCGTTGCGTGGAAGGAGCAGAAAAGTAGTCAAACCTTACAACTTTTAAGTTGATATGGACTTTACATTCATTTTTATTGCACAAAAGGACGAAGAGCTAAAGGTGACGCACAGATCTTGCCCAGGCTAGAAACACCTCTCCAGTAACAGGAAATTGAATCTTTGCGAGCATCTGCAGAGACAGCATCCTAACACAAAGCTAGTAGCAAAGAACCGCAGACAAAGCAGGACGGGAAAGCTGCTGCTGAGCCCCAAACCAAAGGCTCATTTTCAGCAGGTAAAAAAAAAAAGGGGGAGAAAGCATTCGTTGGATTGGAGCTATGATTTCCACTGTTAATAATTTGTGAGTTTTCAACTTTAAAATTTAAACACTAAAAGATCTTGTATATGTCTGCATTGGGATAGAGATTTGTGTGAGGGCTTGGAACAGGCTGTATTGTGGTGTAACAGAAAAGTAATATAACAAACAGTGTATTGAATTACTTTTTGGAAGGATTAAATTACATAGAGCATTACTTTTATAAAATGTAATGAGTAATTAGCTATTATTTCAGTAATAATCCCAACATTGGATAAGGCTAGGGAACACACTGTACTCTTACCTTTATCTTAATGAGTAAAAAAAAGAACCACCTGATTAAGGTCCTTGAGAAAAGTAAACCAAATCTAAGGAAATCTATAAATGAATGTTATTGTTATATGATATTATTGCACTTAAACTGTGTGTGTGAGAGAGAGAAAATGTAAGAAATTGTTTGCTCTGCTTACGACCTCCTGGTTTGCCAGGATAGATTCACTGACAATAAAAGTGGTACTGCAGTTTATCTGGCGATAACTTTTTAAGTAGACCAAGATTTAGACTCCCCTCAAACATCATCAGACCAGGACTCACTCCTGCTTATGGTCACCAGAACAGACAGTTCAGGAAGGGTTTTCACACATTCCAGGGCACATCAATTCCTGCTGGAGCAACATGTCAAACTGTTAGTTTTGGCCCCAGGGGCGCTCTTGTGCTGTACAGGCTGTCCCACGCCATCAGACAGTTTCAGGCTGCTGTCAGACTCTATATGTTATTCTCATGCTTCTCCTGCCCAAGGCCATAGAGCCAAACGCCTGTGTTTGCTTTTAGCACTTCAAGGTCCTTTGGATCCTCACTAAAAGTGAGAAACTTGAATCTCAAAGTGTTGACCTATAGAGGTCCCTAGATATGCATTCGAAAGCACCTCCTGCCTACACTGTGTAACTCCATGACAGGCCCACTCTGTGGTATTCTGGGCTAGAGACCTTGACAGAAAAGGGCTTAATCTCCCATGACATTCTAGCTTTCATTCTGGCCCAGGTGCTGTACTCTTCACCTGACCCCTTTTACACAGAAGGCTTTAATCCTAAACTTTTCTCTTACTGACTTTACAAAGGCACAAGTCACATTGGAGACATATTTTTTAGTGTTGGGGTAAAGAAGTTCTGTAGAAAGCATACAAAAGCATACAAAATGCAAACCTTACAAAACATGTAGTCTGTATGGATTTTCTCAGGGATTAGATCATTAGAAATTATTATCATGACCACAAAACACTCATTATTTGTCAGTAAATATGGTAGGTTCTCAATATATAATAGGAATACCTTAAGTCATTAACGTGCTTGCTGAGAATTTTCTTTATATAAGATCTTTATTAATGTCATTGAACTCTGTTGGATTCAGCTTCTTCATGCCTCTATAGTGAAATGACATTGAGATAGGCTTCTTCAAAGACCTGATAGGCAGCTCAAAGCAGCATATTTATTTGCTGCGGTAACGTTTAAACATGAGAAAATGTGTATTTCTTTGTCAAGGCCAAATGTCTCAAGTGAGAAGACTCAAGGAATTGCAGCAAGACACGACTAAAAGGAATATTTGAACGATGAAAAAAAGAAAACAGAGGCCAGATGATAAAAAAAAACTGTTTACTTGGTGAAAACGGTGCAACAAAGCACGAGAAGGAACCTTACACAAAAGACAACAGACGACAGAGATGCTAAAAAATATCAAACTCAGCTGAAAATCAGACAAAGACCTGAAAAACACTTTTCTCTCTTTATTGTTTCTTTAACCCAACATCAAACAGTCTCACATTCCTTCAAGCCAAATTTTAACTTCTTTTTGGGACAATTTTTATATTGATTTTACGACAAAGAAAATAGCAAAACGTAACTCCAACCCTTGTAAACTTTCTCACTGGATAACAGCGCTCGATTTGTATGTGCAAACTAAACAGTGCTCACATTGAATTCGGTCACACAGCGCCTTTGGACTAACAAAAAAGAAAAGGATCCAAGTGTGTACAGCTGACAGGATAGCTTATTGAAAACAAAACAACAACCAAAAAACAATAACATTTAATCCAACTTTCAACAAAACTGAGTTATTTCTAGTTCTAGTTCCACAGCATCTTTAGATGAAACCATTTCATGAAGAAATATAATAAAAACACAGTTAAAAAACCCCAACTAATGGCTACTGATGGTACAATAAAAGACTCAAATCAATAGAGGACCACTTCTTGGCGGGAATCCAACACTTAACCACATCACTTGGCTCAAATTGCTCTGACACAAAAAATTATGAGTGGACAGCAGTCTAAAGAGAAACTTAAGGTCACATCCTATAAACAGAGTATTGGCTTGCACAGAAGAGTGCTTAAACCCGCGGACTTGGGCAGATAACATAACTGGGTGTCCAGCTTAAGAGGCTACAGAGGCTTTTTAAATGCACAAATAATTAATACACAAGGGTTAATGATTATGATGCAAAAGCTGGCATTTATTTGACTCTCACACATAGTAAACCTCTTGAAACACACACACTCACACACAGGAAAGGGGAAAGCTTCAAAACGATTTTACACATGGTGTGAATTGTAAGTCTTGTATTTGGTCTGCAGGGAGCTGTATGACAAACTGCGTGACAACTATTAGCATTTAAGGTGGCAACCACACAAATCACCACTGTTGAACACAGTGGAAACGGATGAGCTCGCTGCATGTTAATGGAAGCTCGGCGGAGGATAAATAATTTAAGACAGCATTACATAATGAATGAACTTCCTTCAAATGAGCATTGTTGAACGGCGGTGGGTTGAAGGAGGATAAGAAGCAGAAAGGCTCAGTGAGAGTTTGACAGTACAGGGGACCCAAGAGACTGCTGTGGCCAAGTGTGCCCAGGGCCTAGAACTGCAGCCATGAGATCAGAAGGAAAAGTCTCTCACATGAAGGAGGGACTGACATGAGAAAAAGGGAGGAAGAGGAAGAGGAGAGTGACTATGGGGAGAAAAGGGAAAGAAACAAAAAGAGGTGTTTAGCTGGGATCTATCTGTCTGGTAGCCGGTTGATTTTTTTCACCTTGATTAACACAGGAAATTAACAGGGGATGTGTGCAAAGCCTTGAGGCAGAAGAGCCCCTCAGAGACCAGACAGCGTGCCTGAAAATTGAACTAGGCCTCAGGTAAAATGATGATAAAAGAAAAAAATGATGGAAAAAGCTTGCTACATAGCATGTGCAGTTGAATAATTTATTGAAATGTTGCTCCACGTGGGTTGATTTCTTTTATGGTACATATCTGAAACTAACATGAGCATGTACAGTAATCGGATCACAGATTACATCACCGTTATCTTACAAGGTGCAGTATGTGGCAAATCTGTAAAACCAGGTAAGAGTAGTGATGACAAAAGCATTCCCACTGGCTCTGGTTTATGACATTCTCTGACATAATATAGTTGCTATGCAGCTGCTAATTAAAGTTATAACTTTGCTTTCATATGCTGACACAGATATTTTAACTACATACTATTTTAAGTTACACTTAGTAGTTTTTGAGGTTATTTAAAAGAAAAAAGAATATTGCACTCTTAAATATACATTGTGTAATTGCATCGTCCAACAGATTGATGCATTTTCATAAATTTAAAATTACTCAATTTAAAATTCATAGGAGCAGGCACTGGAAGCCACCGTCTTGAACACAGTGACTGAGGTGGTCGTTCAGCCTTGTCATGTCTGGATAAAGACCAGCCACATACTTTGTACGCTCTATAAGCTACTTTTAATTTGAAGATCTTGAAGATCAAATTGCTCTTTAGATATGACCAGTTAACATTTATACTAGTACTGTGAGCGTTAATCTACAGGGTGGGCCATTTATATGGATACACCATAATAACATGGGAATGGTTGGTGATATTAAAGTCCTGTTTGTGGCACATTAGTATATGTGAGGGGGCAAACTCCTCAAGATGGGTGGTGACCATGGTGGCCATTTAGAAGTCGGCCATCTTGGATACAACTTTTGTTTTTTTAATCGGAAGAGGGCCATGTGACACATCACACTTATTGGTAATGTCACAAGAAAAACAATGGTGTGCTTGGTTTTAACATAACTTTATTCTTTCGTGAGTTATTTACAAGTTTCTCTTTGTTCACAGCCATTGACATGTCGAAGAGGTTAACACGTGAGGAGCGGATCAAAATTGTTTTGATATCTGGTGAACGCAGTAACCGGGTCATTGCAGCAGATTTCAATGCAAGACACCCTACGAGACCACCCATCTCCCATGCTACAGTTAGCAAACTGCTTGCTAAGTTTCGTGAAACTGGTTCAGTGTTGGATTTGCCAAAATGTGGACGCAAGAAAACTGTCACTAATGAAGAAACATCAGTGGCTGTCCTAGCTTCATTCAGCAAGAGCCCACAGCGTAGCACTCGCCACATGTCACTGGAGAGTGGCATCAGTCGAACATCCCTTCGGCTCACCCCTCATCTGGGACTCTCCTCAGCTCTTTCTGGGACAGTGGTGTGGCTGCCCCTCTGTTGGTCTTCCTTGGTCTCTTGTGTTCTGAGGGCCTCTGGATGTCTGGAGTTTTGATCTCCTCCATACCTGCTTCATGCCCTGGAGGGCGGGGCTGTGGCTCCCCACACCCTCTAGCAGATCATTACATGAAGGAACCTTTTAAATACAAGCGCGCTCATGCTCACAGGTGTACACACGGGTGCTCACACACACAAACTACACCCTTTTTGGCTCCTACCTCAAAGCACACTGTGCACTGTTGATCTTACACAATAATGTTTAACATTTAGTATTTACTGTTACATTCCCATAGATCATCGTGATGTTGTTTATTATGTTGCTCTTTTTTTTTCTTCTGCTTGTTTTCTCTTTTTTCTTTCTCAACAGGTGATCCAGGTGATTGATATATGTATTTTTTGTCTGCTTATTTTGTTGTTTTTTGTTTTTTGCCCTTTATCCCCGTCCCTCTTCCCCGCTGTTTTTCTTTCCCTTTCTTTCTCCCCTTTCTTTTCCCCAGTCAAGTCTGTCCCGTATTTAACAAGTGAAAATAAAATAAAATAAACAATAAAAGGTGACTCAAATAGACCATTACGGCAAGGCTGGGATGGTCCATTTGGTAAAGTAAATCCATTGGGCATCTTTCTTTGCCTTTAGACAATAATTCTGATGGCAAAAGAGCCAAACGGGACAGGCAAGAGAAAAACAAAACAAAACAAAAAAAAAAAACATCCCTTCGGCGGATATTAGCTATTCACAAACGGCACCCTTACAAACTCCAGCTACTGCAGCATCTCAACGAGGATGACCCAGATCGGCGCACAGAATTTGCAGAATGGGCAAAACAAAAATTGGAACAGGACCCTCAGTTCATGCAGAAGATTTTGTTCAGTGATGAGGCAAACTTTATTGTGAATGGTGAAGTTAACAAACAAAACCACCGCTATTGGTCTGACACTAACCCACATTGGATGGATCCCTCCAAGACTGTTGGAACAAAAAAGTGATGGTTTGGTGTGGTATATGGGGTACAACGATAGTGGGTCTATTCTTCATCAGTGGAAACCTCAAGGCCACTGGATATTTGAAATTGCTACATGATGATGTGTTTCCCTCTTTATGCACTGAAGCTGGCACGTTCCCTGAGTTTTTCCAGCAAGATGGTGCACCACCACATTATGGGTGCCAGGTCCGAGCATTCCTAGATGAACAGTTTCCTGGAAAGTGGATTGGTCGTCGTGGGCCAGTTGAATCGCCCCCAAGGTCTCCCGATCTGACCCCCTTAGACTTTTATCTTTGGGGTCATCTGAAGGCAATTGTCTATGGTGTGAAGAAAAAAGATGTGCAGCACCTGAAACTACAGATACTGGACGCCTGTGCTGGCATTTCTCCTGCGGTGTTGCTATCAGTGTGTGAAGAGTGGGAGAAGAGGGTTGCATTGACAATCCAACACAATGGGCAGCACATTGAACACATTTTATAAGTGGTCAGAAACTTGTAAATAACTCATGAAAGAATAAAGTTACGTTGAAACCAAGCACACCATTGTTTTTCTTGTGACATTACCAATAAGTTTGATGTGTCACATGGCCCTCTTCCTATTGAAAAAACAAAAGTTGTATCCAAGATGGCCGACTTCTAAATGGCCACCATGGTCACCACCCATCTTGAGGAGTTTGCCCCCTCACATATACTAATGTGCCACAAACAAGACTTTAATATCACCAACCATTCCCATGTTATTACGGTGTATCCATATAAATGGCCCACACTGTAGTTTAAATGACGTTAATGCCATTACTGCATTAGGGAGTTAGCGTGGATCGCCCTGTGCGTGGGGCTGGATGGTACTAACGCATTGACGGGTTATTTTAGGTCATTTTAACGAGATTAACGCTGACAGCACTAATTTATACATGTATATTTTCATCATCTCTTTCTTATTATGACTCTTCATCTGGCTCCTCCATCACTGCTCTTGCTCCTTCCACATTTCCATCATATACTCTTCCTCAAGCCTCACCTCCTGAAGTCAGAACTTTAAAACAGCGGTCCCCAACCTTTTTTGCGCCACAGACCGGTTTATGCCCGACATTATTTTCATGGACCGGCCTTTAAGGTGTCGCGGATAAATACAACAAAATAAAACTAGTACCGGTACCGAAAAAAAGAAAATTTATTCATAACACACTTGAAAAGACCCAGGAAAACCGAGTAAACGATAAAAACGATAACAAAATAACGCTGAAAACCGATAAAAACCCTGAAAACTATACATTTCACACCTGAGCCTCAACTCTCGCGGCCCGGTACCAAACGACTCACGGACCGGTACCGGTCCGAGGCCCGGGGGTTGGGGACCGCTGCTTTAAAACATGAAAACATGTATTGTTGCATTGACTTATTGTAAGCAGATTAGACACGTGACTCTCCCATCTGACATCTGGAGAGCTGACAACGAACAACAACAACAGCTGGTTATAAGCGAACATTATGAGAGCTTATGTTAGACCCAAGTGTCCTAAAAATCTAACTTTCCCTCTGAGAAACAGTCTGATTACATTCTTCATTATATGAGAGTTTATTTTCAACATGTTTGAGTCAAACAGTGATAGATCCACTCCAAAGAAAGTTTCACTGACGCCAAAAACAGAAGCGCTTACCGACAGAAAAGTTCCAGATATCTTCAAAAACTCAGCTTAGTATCGCGGTCATTGGACAGAAGTGAGTTTCGCTGACTCATCGACTAGTATCAGCTTCTTTCACAAAGTTTTACAGCTTCCTCTAGAATAAATAGGCATGGACACCCATCTGAGGCAAAGCTGTAGACGGCCAGTAAAGCCAGCTGTGGGCTTTACGAGACACAGGCTAAATTTAATGTTTTCATCCTCTGTTGGCTTAATAAAGCATGTTTGTCCTAAAGCCAGGATTATGCTAGTATCTAGTTGTAAGATTTTACGTAGTGTACCTTTAAAACATACCTTTACAAAGGATTTAGATGGGTAAAAATAGGATGCATCAGCATGTGAACATCCAGATGGTCACTTGCAGTTATTTTTCAGTGCAAACTGTGTTAAGACTGTGTAATTAAAGTAGAGGATCCAAAGCATGCCTGAAGTTTGGTTTCTGTGGCTGATGTGATTGCTGCATACTAAGCCCTGAGAACCTTGACGAGGTGAGCCCGGGCCATTCATCCGGGCATGGTATGCATGTAGCGTAATTGCTAATTGCGCTCAAGCACAGAACTCTGTGAAAATTGCTGTATTAAGTAATTAACAAATCTATAAGGCATGGGTGAGAACAGCATGTCACTACCCCCAACCCCCCCCCCCCTCCAATTAAGCCTCTAAATGCATAAAATCATGAACCTTATGCCCTGCAAGAGCACTTTTCAAAAGTGTGAGTGTGTGTACGTGTGTGTGAGTGTGTGTGCAAGAGAGGAGTCGAGATGCTGAGAGAAATTGAAGTGTACTTGGGCGCAGAATGTTAAACGCAGTGTGAGTGCAAGAGGAGGATTGCACAGGAGGGACAATCATGCAAGGCATGCAAGGCAACCAAGCCTAGTGTGAGTACACCCTCAACCCAACCTAATAAGTGCATATGAACTGCTGCAGTGGAGTCGTTTCATCTGGTGTAGTTCTTTAATCTGTGTTTGTAATTTTATGCAAAGAAGTTGACGATATAACTAAGTTAGAGAGAGAGATCATTCAACAAATCACATGAGCTGCTGCCATAAACTGCGGTTAGCTTTCAATGCTAAAAGATTCATCTTTGAATCATCTTCAACATTTTTTTATAGTGAATCTTTTTCATTTCATGGTCACTCAGAATTTACTGTCGCTGGCTAAAGCGTGATACTTCAATCAATTGTCATATACTGTGTGTAGTAGCATCTCATCAGACCAGCTGTTTGAAGGTTTATTTCAGTGCAGAACCTTCTTGTGTACAGACTTATTTAACACCCAAATTCTAAACTGGGCATCTCTCCACTGTAACTTCACACATTCAACTTTGATGTTATTAATCAAACGGTATGAAAGTGTGGTATGGCTGAAAAGTAAGCCACCTATTTTACTGCAAGGGGGGAGATCTCATTGTCTCCCTGTGATGAGCTGAGCCTCTTCAATGTCATTTCAACACATCTGTGTTAGCTGCTCCATCATATCCACTAACACTAACAAAGCTAGAATCAACTAACTGATATCAGCGCAACTAAATCATTTTATTTAACAATGGGATTCATGCTAAATATCAATCAATATCAATACTGAGGACCTGTCCAGGGTAAACACCTCTTTGGTTAAGAAAATCAACATACTACATTTAGTAGTATGGGAGGGGCCGTGCTAACACCTGCTGCTCTCTGGCAGCACCACCATGCTCTCCCTTGTTTTAAATGCACTTTAGAACAACACGCAGCAACACTACACATGAGCGGGAGGAGGGAGGTATGGGGTCTTCACACACCCCCGTTCTCTACTAGCCATCGGGGCGGGGGGGCTGGGAGGAGATATTGGCTGTCCGATTGGCCTCCCTGCTGCTGCGGAGCCTGGGACGGTCTGCTTGCCTCCACCCCGGGGGGAAGGGTAACATCTCTTGGGTCTGGGTTCTGGACCCGGGGTATAGAGTATGTTTGGGGAGTGTGATTGTGTGTACTTGTCCATTTATGTCAATCCTTACGTTGGGTGAGTGCTGAGTGTTTGTATATGTGGGCATGAGGGTGGGAATGCATGTTTGTGTCTGTGTGTGCCTGTTTGTCTGTGTCTATATGTCAGGTCGGGTCTTAGACTCCACCTCTCTGGGAACTCCCAGGCCCTCCAAGGCCTATCTCACCTCACCACACTCCCTGCCGGTGACTGATGCCCTCAGGGGTTGGTGCATTGGTGGTTCTTGGTGTCCGGGGCTGGGCGCTCAGGTATGTACCAGCTCACTCCCGGTGGCTACTTGGCGGGGCCTGGCGCCTGTTGTTCGGTCAGGCCTCCTCCGGGGTGCGGGGGGCCCTCGGGCCTCCGGCCTCTTGGCCTCCGGCCTCTGGGCCTGCGGCTCGGTTAACTCTGGCACAGCTGGCTGCCCCCTCTAGCTTCTGCTCGGTGGCTACTGGGTGATGCCTCGTCTGGGGATCCTCAGCCCTTCCCATGAGGGTGGCACGGATGCCCCTCCGGTGGTCCTCCTTGGGGTCTCGCACTCTGGGGCCTCTGGATGTCTGGGGCCTTGATCTCCTCCATGCCTGCTTCATGCCCTGGGGGACGGGGCTATGGCTCTCTACATCCTCTTGCAGACCATTACATGTGGAAACCATTTGAATACAAGCGCGCTGATCCACACATGTGTGCACACGGGTGTTCACTGTTCGTAGACTTAAATTACACCTTTCTTGGCTACTACTTCAAAGCACATTGTGCGCTGTCTGTCCTGCGTGCTGCACAACAACATTGAATATTTAGTATTTACTGCTGTTTACACTTAGCTAGATTAATGCGATGGTGTTGTGTTTAGTATGTTGCTTTGGTTTTTTTGCTTGTTTTCTATTCTTTCTCTCTCAACAGGTGATCCAGGAGATTTTATTTTATTTTTTTTTATTTTATTTTTTTCCCCTTTCTCACTGTCCCTCTCCCCTTCTGTTTTTCTTTTCCTTCCTCTTTCTTTCTCCCTTTCCTATCCCTCACTCATGTCTGTCCCGTCTGTAACAACTGAAAATAAAACAAAATAAATAATAAAAACAAAGGTTGATCAAATGGACCAATACGGCAATGCCACGACGATCCATTTGGCAAAATAAATCCATTGGGTATCCTTGTCGGTCTTCAGACAACAATTCTGACGGCTAGAGAACCAAATGGGACAGGCAAAAAAAAAAAAAAAAAGAAAAAAAAAAAGAAAAGAAAGAAAATCAACATACTACATTTAGACTAAAAGTTCTGTTTTCCATCTAGCATTCGATTTAGACATGTACTGGATTTGCAAATGGAGATCGTGTTACATTTAAGCATACCAGCTAGCTTCAATAGCATGCTTAATGCAGGGAGAAATATTTTTGTTTTTATGCTATTTATATATTGTTTGTGTGTTTTGTATGGTCTTAATTTTCCTTGATGTTTTTGCATGCTTTTATTGTGAAGTCTGCTGCTTACCGTGACGCCTCACATTTTGTGTAACTGTCAGGGAGGGCATCTTATAGTCATCCTATAGGAGGGACAGTGGCCTCACTGAAGAATGAAAAACAGAGGGGACGACACTATAAATTCTAAAAAGACTTTTAAGGATCAAATCCAAAAGTTGAGCAAAATGTATTTATTTTTATTTTGATAAAACTAAAACTGGACAACTTTTTTTTTTTTTTTTTTTAAATTGACAAGTGGATCGTTTAAATAGTCTGTGGCCTCCAAGTTTATTGACCCATAGAACCAACTGGCATTTCCTTCACTGTGGTCGTTCCCACTGTGAGCAGGTTCTTAAAATGGGGACCACCGACTGCATATAGGTCTGTGGCTCTCTTTGCCATAACACACCCCTGCTGCAGACTTCTTTGTGCTCCATTTGCCCCGTGCTGCAACTGCTGCTGCTTGTTATGCAACTTTGCCAGGCACTCACCGAACTGCAAAACATCTCCATATAATTCCAGTCACACTTTATTATTTCTATCCATAATGTCTGCTCCACTCTCACTCGTGCTCTCTCTCTCCCTCCTCTCTCTCTCTCTCTTGTCACTTTTCCATTGTCCCCATACAGTTTTCCCACCTCCCAGGAATACTAATGTTTCCAGCTTTAGTGAGAGTCTCTCTGGCTGGTAATCATGGGTCTATCATGGGAGCGGACTGAGCAGTTATTACTTGTTTAGTCCCTTAACTGAGGAATCAGGGAGAGGAGATTTAAAATTCTGAACAATTTTCCAATAAGAGCATGTGACAGAAATATTATAAGCATACAAAATATGTAAGAACACTAAAACCTCATAATAAATAAATAAATAAAAACATGCCAAATGGGAAACTGGTTCCACTGGAGGACACTATTGGCAGCTTTCCTGTCTAACCAAATCAAGATGGAGTGTCATAGTTTTTTCTTCTTCCATCTGGTTGAGGAAAATCTTCTTAATCATGCTAGCACCGTTTACATTCTGACCACTGAGAAATGATGATATTATCTGTCACCATCTCCAGTTGGCATCCTTGTTTCCTGTTTTTAATTCCTAGTTAATGTATTTAAATTTGAGTTTCTCCTGAGACTTTCTGTCCTCGTGATGGAAAATATATTTATTTTTGAAATTGCTTTATTCGTTTATTTTGAGATTGATTCCTAGCAATATTATTAAGTCCCCGCCATCCATGTATGTGTATATGTCGCTTTTTATCGATAAATTTAGTTTTGCGTTATGTTATACTTCTGGTCTTGTCTGTTAATGTCAGTAGTCTTGTTTCCATGCTAGTGACCCTCTGCGTCCCTTGTTGTTGCTAATATTCATCCCTGTATATGTCTCCTTTGGTTTGTTCATTTCTTTCTTTGAAGGTTAGTTTTCTCTTGTGTCCTGTTCTTCACCGATTCTTTATATATACGGTCATGCGAAAAAAGTTTCACAGAACCATAGTGTGAAAAACTAAGCATGACCCATGATTTACTTGTAGAAGCACATTTGCAGAAAGGACTTGAAGTAATGTTTTTGTCTCTGAGTTTATCAGTCTTTCACATTGTTGTTGAGCGATTTTGGCCCACTCTTCTTTGCAGCGTTGCTATACTTCATTTGTTTACACATACACTGCACTCTTAAGGTCCCAGCATTTCCATCAAGTTGAGGTCTGGACTGTGACTGAGCCATTGAACACCTTTATTCTTTAATTTTAGCCGTTTTGTTTTGCTGCTGTGTTTGGCATCAGTGTCCTCTTTCATGATCCAATTCAACGCGATATCACGGCAAAACGTGTTGTGGACACGCCGGTCCACCATGTCCATTTCACACTTTGCCTTTCCACATGCAGAAGCTGCACTACCAGATATATCCAAATATATTTGAACCAAGAAGTTGCTGGTGACCAAGCAACTTGAAGCAATATGAAGTACGTTCCAGGGTCTTTCTACGCCAGAAATAAAATTGCTCCCTCTGCTGGTACTGCAGCTTACTGCAACTTACTGCAATTTCTAAATCTGTGTCTATTTCACACTTTGCCATGATACTGAGTCCAATTTCAGCTAAGCTTTAACTGTCAGACAGTCGGTCTTACATTTGACTCCAGAATAATTTGGTATAGCGAGGACTTCATGGCTCAGGCCCTGTGGCTGAAAACAAGCCCAAATCATCACCCAGCCACCACCGTGCATGACATTTGGTATGAGGAGTCTGTGCTGACATTATGTAGCTTTTCTGTAATATGGGACTGTGTATTAGGGGCAAACGTCTCCACTTTGGTCTTGTTTGCCTAAAGGACGTTTTTCCAGAAATCCTGTGGTTTGTTCAGATGCAACGTGGCAAACCTAATCTGTGCCAGCATGTTCTTAGAGTAAAGGTAACTTTCCCCTCCTTTCCAAAAAGCTATACTTGCTCAGTTATTTTGTAAATGTACTGTTGAATGTTAGCATTTAACAGGCCTGTAGAGTCTGAGACGAGTCTGAGATGTAGCTCCTGGGCTTTTTGCAGTTTTTCTAAGCCTTGCATGGTCTGACCTTGGGGTGAATTTGTCACCATTTGTCATCATTGTTAAATCTGTTACATATAAAACCATTAGTATTTGTAGTATTAAAGGATTTGTATCATGTATGCATTGACGCATATTAGTGCAAATCTTTTTTACCTGTTAACAAGATGACGCTTACAGCTACAGATTTTCTTCTGGATTAAAAAATGAAATTGATGTTTCCCCTTTTTAATACATTCTTTTGAATAAATTACTACAAAATGGTTTCATGCATTTAAACATGCTGATACTCAGCAGCAATACTCATTGTTCGACGAATTATGGAAACAAAAGGAATCATACCTGTCTGCCTAACAGCAAAATGGCTCATGAGGCAGTCTCAACCTTCAACTTTGTTAATAAGAACAAGTCCCACAATGTGCAACTTTAGGAGTAAGAACCTTGAGATCTTTTCCTGCAGTTACTGACAGGATATTCAGAAATAATGCTGATGTTGAATAGTTTGGCATCAGTACTGACCGGAACTTTTACAGACAAGCACAGCTGAGGTGTGATTTCTACAAAGCATGCCGGTGGAATATAAAACATGACGAACCTGACTCGTGAGACACAAACTACCGAGAAGAGTGTTTATTACACAAGAATAATAGTGAAATCAGGTCAGAATAATTGTCAGAGCCTAGAGGAAGGAGCGGTTCCAGTTTGTCAGGTTGTTTGTCTTTTCTCTGATTGTGTTTCTTTCATCATCCTGTCTGTTCTTAATGGGCTTGATACTTGAAAACAACCTGTCCCTGTGGATTTTGCTGCGTGTGATTCTAATATTTAAATTTTGCATCAACTTCATATTTTTTCTCTTTCGGCAGACTGCTCTTCTGCTTAATGGATTTGTTTTATGTCCCTTTTTAATGTGCAGAGTCTTGCTGATGCTGCAGCTTCCAAGAAAAGCCTTCCAAAGAGGTGAAATAAAAGACTGCTTTATGCTCCCATTGCTATCCCACAATCTCTAATATACTTAATGTTACTCCTAAAAGATTTTTTGATTTTAGTAGTATCCAAAAGAAACCTCTTTTCCTCTCTTAAATGCATCTTTGCCTGTTGTAGTCTGCAGTCTTCTTCTTCTTCTTTTTTATTTAGAAGCCAAGCTGCTTAGCAGAAGAATAAGATCAGTTTCTTAGCCTCCAAATCCATAAATGCCTTTTTTATATTTGGTTACACGTTTTGTTTTAATGCAATCAAATGGATGAATGAACCTTCAACAGCCAGTGGAATATGAGCGATCTCACTGGAGCACCACAAAATGTGTTATAATTTCCCAGCGTTAATGCCGTCACAATGAAGTATTTAAAGTGCACGCCTGTGGTTAAGTTGTCAACAAGTGGTTATTTCGTAGCCCACGGTGTCCAGAGTTATCCTCGTATTGATGCTTGTTGTACAGATAATGCAGGACGAGTACTTTTTCTCTCCACAGTCAAATTACCGTGCCAGTGCTTAGTAGTGCATAAATTCCTAATGAGAAGCAAAGCAAACTTGTGCAATGTTTAGTGGAGCATTATTGCTGCAGAACGGAAGAGGTCTGAGAACAACCAAACAAGACATAAAATGTCATCATTCAATTCATTCCCCGGGGAAGCTAAACCAGAAAAGCAAAACCACAGAAACCATTTCAAAAGCCAGTCATGCCGCTCCTCTGAATGCTCCCTGAAATTCCCCCTAAAGGGGAATGTCAGAGTTCTGCTCCAAAAGCACGTTTCTAATGAACTATAATTACCTTTCAAACCTCTTCTTCATCTCATTTCAGGTGTGGCTTACAATTTCTTTCATTATACCCTCACATTTTCATTCAGCATGTTATATGTAATTTACTCTGACCTCTGCTCTACAGAACAACCTTCAGCTTCCACATACAACCATTAATCCTCTAATTTCTCCATGCCAAGTTCACTGTGTGCAGCCATGTATGGAGCCAGTGGGGAGTGGTGGAAAAATGAATATCCACCAACAGTTTTTTTTCCTTTTAAAACCTGACATTATGGGACCTTATGGATTTCTTTGTATTTTTGCTGGAACCACTGAGTACATAGAGGCCTTTGTGGTCATTTCTCCCAGACAATGACTCTTTCTGGGCTAATTTTCTTTTTCTACAAAGTCTAGCACATGAAGTCAAAATGATTACTAGCCGTACCTTTGACCTTGACTCTTTGCTTTTTATGCCATTACCTCTGGAACAGTGTCTTCTGCCAGAAAGTAAAGGTGATTGGATTTAATGCATCCTCATCAAAACTGTCTCAGTCAGTTCATGTTAGTAAAATCACTTAATTAAATGTTTCTTTCTGTTTAAAGCATCGTTCTCATTATTTTGGGTCTCACATTTTCTGTTTTTTTTTTTTCAAGCCACTTGACATTTACCTATGACTAACTCAACCATAAAAAACACCTAACTCAAATGATGAATTAGTGCTGTGTCTACACAAAACAGAGACAGTTTTAAATTGTATCTTTACCTTTGGCACTTTGTTACCATAAAAATGTGATTTGTTCTTATTTCTTTAGTTGATTCTATAAAAATAGACAACACAAATAGACATAAAACAGTATTTTTGCATCAGCAGGGTTATTCCCAAAGAGCTATTAGGTGAACATTTAGCATATCTCGGCATTGTGTGCAGCAAAATCTGAGGAAACTGGGTAAGTGAAGGATAAAAGAAGAAGGAGATGAGCAAAAAACAACTACACCAATTGAACAGTATCTGAAAGTCATATCCTTAAGAAATATGAAAACAATCCAGGGAAGACCTGACATGGGACCTTTGAGATGCTTCTCCATCTACTGCTTTCCAAAGCCTCATTAGAGGTAGTCTCAGTTGAAGAGTGACTGCCATGAAGCCATTCTGGAGGAAGAGAATGCCAAATTACACCAGAACAACAGAAAACAAGTGATTAACTAAATTTGAAATCTTTCGTTTCATCTCATTTCAATACTGTAAAAACAAACCTGGCTAAAAAACCACCATCAATCATAGATTGGCCTCCCTAGAGCCCAGACATCAACATTATTGAAGCAGAGTGGGATCATCTTAGAAGAGTTTGAAAGAAACATCCAAAGAAGAGCTTTGAATGTCCTTCCACAAGCTTCCATGTGTCATTACACGTTTCAATAAATTCCCCAGAAATGGGTTTATAAAAGAATAATAACAAAGAAGTCTAAGAAATCATAGCGTTAGTTGCCTTTTGGAGGAAATTCCTGCCTTGTTTGACTTCCTGTAGTGTTGTCACTGTTTTTGATTAAAAAAGATATGAGCCTACTAATAAGAAAAATGACAAATGCCTTTGGGCATGCTCTTTAAATATGCTGTTTTCTCTTGCTTCAGCTTTATATGATAACCTAATTCTGCATGCATGTGGTGGGAATGTAATTATATGCAATATTCTCCTGTTTTGTTTGACAGCAGTTATTTTCTTACTTGGAGTTGTACATATTTGGTTGCTTTTTTCAGCACTTGGAGTTGGAGTTGGGAACATAATATAGGTTCATGCTCATTCTGTCTTCAAACTTAGCTTACAGACATTTGCCATTACTGGTATGAAGCTACGTTTTCTAACAGTGCCCCACAATGTTTCCCTAAGATACAGGAAGGTTTTGGTGTATGGTGGATAACACATAGAGTCACATGGCTTGAGGAGCCGTGGAGTATTGATCTTCAGGGAGTGTGGAGAATCAGTCTGACGTGCCTGCGAGCCGCACTGTGGGAAAATCAAATGATATTGTTCTGCACATCCCTCTGCTTCACTGGGAGCACAGAGAGGAGTTTGTCTGCAGTTCTTTAGCCGTGCCCTGCGCCTGCTGTGGCACATTGACTGTTTCCTGCAACAACGTGTAGGATAGTCACAATACACAAGTGCTGTGATTGGCAGTTTGATTCCCAGCCTGAGCGATTAGCTGCGTGCAGTTGCGGACTGCATAAATATGTAAAGCCTCACAAACTGAGAATCAATAGAACAATTATGAGACTCTTCCGCCGCATAAACGCTGTTTGCAGTGCGTCAGCTCTTTCAAACAGAGAGAGCCTTTCACAAAAAGGCTAGATGTCACTTCATTCCCACTGATTCTTTGATAAAATTTCAAAAACAAAACACTAATAAGCTCTTGCCCAGTGGGGGATGAGAGTGACTTATTGACAAACACATTACTCAGAAAGAGTAGCTGATCGTGTCAAATGTTCCTCACATGAGAAGATCGTGTAGTAATTTCTTTTTGGATTATAACAAAGAGTGCAAAAATGTGTTTCATAGGAAAATTAGGAACATTTCATAGGTCAAAGTGATTTTCAGGCCAACAGATTTGCAATAACTCACTTCCACATTACAAAGCAGGACAAGAAGAAATAAATCCAACGTCTTCCACCTTCTTAAAAAATGAGCACACGAAAAATGCAGACCCGGTTTCTCAGAGATCCAGACTAATTACACCTGTCCCCCCAGAACACGGCACTCTCTTCAAAACACAAATCAGATGTGTTTGTCAGATACGAAGCCAGGAAGGCCTCCGAGATCATTCAGCAGCCGAAAGCGGAGAAGGCGGTAAATATTTCTCTGTCTGTCAGACAGCTACACATTCATTCTTTTAGGCCACATTACAGGTGCGACAAGCAACTTTTAAAATTAAAGCTGACAGTCTGTATTGAGTAAATATACAGTATGTCCCCGTGTGCCAAAACATAAATCCCAAGTCTCTCTTTACTGTTTTTCACGGTGCTCTCTGTGGGAATCCGAGCTAAGAAGCCACATGAATATCAGAATTGCTTCACTTCCCGCAGATCAGCGGTGTTCACAGACAATCCCCGTGGTGCCTTGTTTGATGGCACTTACCTCAGCCTCAGGCTAGATGCATTCATAAGAGAGAGCTTGTCAAAATGAGTGGCACTTGGTAAGGCGGGACATTGACCGGCAGAGAGGGCGGCGGGGCACTGAAGAGCTGCCTCAAGGTGAAAAGATGCTTCTTTAAACTTGTTAAAGCAACAATAACAACAATACAGGACGTAACTCGTTAACGTTCAGTGATGTAAATGATCTTTTGTTGATTATCTGCAGTGGGAGCTCGGCAGATGAAGTAGTAGCTGCTGCTTATTAAAGATGAAGTCACTGAGATTTAATGCGGCTGGAGCTCTAATTAAGTCATGAAGATGTGGCATTTATCGAGCGCACAATGCAGTGAAGGAACAAATAGGCCACAAAGGGAGGTAGAGACACTGCTGCCGGTGGCTTTAATGCGTTGGTTAATGAGTGTGTTTCTCTGGGTGGTCAAAAGAGGACCAAGGTGCGAGCCCCTGTGCACCGCGATATCCAGCAGATGCCTCCGCGATGACAGCTGGTGAGGTAAATGGTCCAGAGTGCAAACATTCAAGGTAATTATGGCATAATTATCCAGCATCACTGCCATATGGAAACCAACTGAGTGTCATACATCTTACTTTCATCCCGATATGGCTCAGTTGTTCATACATCAGGGGGTGGCATCTTCACCGACAGTTTGATGTAGCTGCGATCGGCAAAAAACAGCAGAACCTCTCTCTGTGAAATTTATTTGGTGTAAAATCGTCCAGAAAAATGTGCAGAAAGTTGGGACCGTGTGTTGGTGGCAGTCTTAGGACTGGCACTGTGCTTCATGCCTGAATAGATGAGTCAGTTATGCTAAACAGACAGCTCCCAGAAGGACAAATTATTCATGTGAGCCTTAAGTTTTGTCGCAGTGGGAGGACACAGGATGTACGGTCATGCTGACAGCAGATTTGTGGCTTCATCAACAGGACGCGGCGGTGAGGTACTGCAGCTAAAAAGAACTACAGACCTTCTGTGTTATGTTAACAAACAGTCTTTAATTACTTTTGACACTCTCAATCACAAACCACACCAATGAGTGTTCTCTGCAATTAATCAGCTATTCCCCTTGAACTTTTAACTGCTCTTTCGGTGACCCAAGTCTCTCCCAGGTCCTTTTCTCATGTTTACTAATGAATTTCATTTTTCCCACATCAAAAGTTGGCATAATGAACACACCGCATCAGTGCTGTGATTCATTTTTCACACTTCTAGCAACAAAACCTCCTGTGAGAACAGCTGTAGATGTAACCCCTATCATTGATCTCGGAAGGCGTAGCTCGCTGCGTTTTTGATGTTCCCGTGGTCTCTCCATGCTGCTGAAACGCCTCACCCCCCAATCCCCCCGCCCGCGGGCCCGAGGGATCACCTGCTTCACTGAGAGACCCAACGCATAATCGCTTATCTACACTTGTCATGCTAGTGCTGCTACCTTTGCAGCTATTTGTCTTTAGATCTCCTTGGATATCAGTTATTTGACTGCACTTTTTCACGCTTGCACAAACAAGGCGCATTCACGTTGGTGTGCCGCCTCACACGTTCATTTGCATTTACCGCACGCTGCAAATGCAAACACACTCGCTTAAAAATGTAACACCCCTTAAGGCCTGGATCTGTGTGTGAAAACACACATCCTGCATTAGGTGGATGAAAAAGATATGAGGTAGAAGCGATGCTTTCTCGACATGAGGGTTTGGGTCTGACTCTTTAAAAAAGGTGATCTAAGGTTGTGCTTACGAGAACTGCAAACATCTGGATATCATTATAACTGTCAAATATAAATGATTAACAAGATTATATTATTGTATAAATATTAAATAACTTAATCAAAATAAACTGGAGCCAATTTATTCACAAGGTGTTGCAACAGCAGGCAGCTCCACATATTTGATCTGTCAGATTTTTATGCTGGATGCCCTTCCTGTTTCCGTCTGGGATCAACCTGAAGGATCTTTTTGCCCGTATCAACCACCGTGGAGTCATTAGCAAAATAGCTGACAGTAACTCACTAATACTAAAAATATAATTCAACCTGTCTTTTTTAAGTGTTTCAAAATCAGGTTACTAACTTATTGCAGTTTAAATTAAGCAGCCACTTCACGCTGTCACACAGTGGGTGCGCCAAATAATTTCTGCCTTAAATAAAAGGCATTTCATTCATGAACAGACATTCTTAACTCATCATAATAATACATACACAATCTGCTTTCCTCTTAAAAATTATTCAAATCTACCAGCTTCAAGGAGAGCGGGGGATGGCTGTTTACAACTAAAGTTCTTCTTAAGTTTTTATTATTATTATTATTTTTTAAACCTCTTACTCATTACTCAGATTTGTAAACCTGGCTTGCAAATGTTTAATATAGTGTCTACAAATAGAGCATTTTGCATTCAGAATTCAAAATATTGTAAAAAATTGTGTCTTTAAAATACCTTTTATTGAAAATGAGTATTTAAAATACAGAAAGAAATAACTCTGTATTTTACAGTCACTGGGAGGTCACTGCTGAAAACGCTGGCTGGAAACATATTTTTGAAAGGTTTACTGGAAGGGGGAAAGTGTGGTAGGAAAACGTGCACAACCAGCCTTGACTGGAAGACCTAACTTGAGAGCGCTTCACAAGTAGAGGACTGAGGCATTAAGAGCTACCACCCACAGACATCTCCAGGAAGGAGGCTGACAGACTCATTCTTAGTATCACTCAGCCACTCCTGAACCAGACAAAGCTTCAGAAGCTTCTAACCTGGGGCTGAAGAGATAAAGACTTGGACTGTTTCTCGGTGGTCCAGAGTCTGCTTTGCAGATGAAAGTAAGCTTTGCGATTCAGCTTAGTTTATTTTTTACATAGGGACGAAAACCAGGCAACACGTCACAGCATTTACAGCCTAAGCTAGTTTCCAAACTACTCTGTGTTTAATAAGGCTGTGTTTTTAATATGTTTTAATGCTTTGTATTTTATTCTATTTAATCTCAACAAGCCCTTAAAAACAGTCAGTGATCACTGTTGGCCTCTCTCGGTTTTTATTACCACTAATCATTTTAAAGCTCAGTTTTTAAAACCTTACAATGTAACTACAGCCCAGCCCGTGCAGCAGTATATGAATGACTAACCTCGTATTGGATGGATTATCTCAGTTGTTCTCCTGAAGTTTGGTCCCTTTACAGCATCCTGCCATGCACTTGCATTTGTCCCTAACTATTGGGAACCCTCACGTTAACTTTAATCGAGTGGAACAGCTTCACTGTTTATATTATGCTAGCATAGCTGTGTCGCTAGCGATCACGTAGCACATCACCAGCTAGCCAAACTTCAGTAACCCTACAAACGTCACTGTTGTTTAGTTTTCCGTCTTCATTTATGTTGGAAGTGATAGCAAAGCTGTATGTTTGAATTAGTTTCAGAAATCCCTCAGTCATCACACGGTATTATATTTAGATGGAAAGTAGCGAGCTAACGCCCTGCTAACTTCTAACTCTGTTAAATTTCATAAATTCGGTTTTCATGGATGGCTGGATGTTAAACTTAATTGCTACACCTGGTAGAGCATTTTATTACAGATGAAAGAATTTTTTTAACTCTCAGTGATGCATAATGACATCAGACTTAAAGACCAGATTGGTTATATGGCGGGAATGTGGGGAAAGGTTGTGTGAATGCTAAATTGGTTATTTTTCTTTTATGCTGTCATGCTTTAGCTATGAGTGTGTGATTTGTATTGCGTATATGTTGAATGAATAAATGGCAGTGAGAAATAAATGAACTCCGGCCTGAGGTAGACCCTAACTTTGGTCTCCTCTCTATTAATCCACAGTTTTTCTCATAATAATTTCCCCTAGGTCTGGCGCTGGTAACAGACTGCTCCAGTAAGATGGGAAATGTTGTTTGTCTAACCAAAAAATTGAGCCGTATTTAAATTACTTACAGTATAATTTGTCTCTTTTTCTTTGTTTCCTGCTAACACCTCTTATGTTAGAGTGCCTACCTTTAAGTATTTGTAGTTAAATATAATAAGATTGTAGTTTAAAATAAAATACATTGACATTCCATTTAGTAACAGGGGGATGAAGCCCTTATACGCACACTATGATTACATTTGAAAATCAAGGTCCGAGTGTGGAAGAAGAGTGGAGAGACACGATATCACCTGCCCACAGTGCCAAAACTACCACCGAATAGTTGGATAGCCATGTTATTACTGTGCTTGATTGGCCAGCCATCTCACCTGACCTGTACTCCACAGAGAATCAAAGGGGGTCAAGAGGAAGATGCGAAACCCCGACACCAAAATACAGATGAGCTGAGAGCCGGTACCAAAGCAACCTGTGTCTCAAAAACACCGGACCAGAGCCTCAAGCTGATTGTTGACACGCTGCACTGATGCAGTAACCTGAAGTAAACAGGGGTCAACTAAGTACTGAGTATTCTGAAGATGCACATTCGTGTATTGTAAATCCTTTCAATGCATTTTAGGAGATACTTAATAATGTGAGATGCTGGGTTTTCTCTGATTTTAATGAGCTACATATAAGCCATAATCATCAAAATCAAAACAAATAGTTCACTTTACGTGTAACAAATACAGAATGTATAACCTTTTTGAATTAAATCTGAAAACCATTACATTATGTCTTTGAGATGCAGTACTGGATTTACTTTCCAAAGGTTATGCTCTGTTTAGGAATCTAATCACATTTCCAGATATTCTCTACAAGGGAAGGGCGGAGCTGATAGGACACATTTGTTACAAAGGCTGGAAACAACCTTGACAAATGTCAGAAATTAAAACCATATTTCAACATAATTTATGCTTCAGGAAGTCTACAAATTAAATCCTCAGTTGACCTGAGCAAACATCTGTCAAATATAGTAAAAGAGCTGATACAGTGGGAACACCTTGCACAAGCAAAATGAAGTCATCGCAGCCAGCCTGACTGTAGGCAACGCTGGTGTTTGGTTGGGACCGTGACAGCACTGCTTTGGTTGGTGAAATTGCATTGTGAAACCTTGAGGTGAGCATTTTCACCGCATTTACTTCTGAAATTATATGTAAAGAGCGAGGATTGGATGTGACTGAGAAAAACTGCACGCTCATATGGTAGCGACTTATTCACCACAAGGCAGGCCCATCCTACAGAACATCCTGCTTTATCCTCCACTTTTGCAATTTGAGACCTGGGAGCCGTGTCTGTGTTTGATGTACAACCCATGGTTGCAAATCATAATAGGAAGACAAGATCATATTAATTGTTTATTTGATAATTTTTAAGGATTCTTGGTGTTTTACTGAACATTTACGATCTAATCTTATTCCCCTCTTGCAAGCCTAAATTAGCAGTTTGTTTTTAATTGTTTAATTCTGATGAAAACACACATAATTTGCAGGTGTTTACTCGGGAAGTACGTGTACTGCATGCATAGGAAAAAAAAAATAGCTTTTCCGTTCTTTACTGGCCGGCACTACAAATGGGCTGTCTCACTCATAAACAGGCATATTAAATCTGTAGTCGGCAGCAGGCTGATCCAAATGGAAAATGTTTGGAATGAAAAATAATTTCACCAACCACTCATGACCGTCTCTTCCTCCCGCAAAGCTTTGATATATTGTACCGAGCATCTGACATATGAAAAAGGAATCACTCTGTGTTCTCTGAAGCTTTCTTCCTCTGCTTTATCACAAGTGCACTGGAAGATGCCAGACTAGATTGATAACTGCTCATAAAGGATGGAGCCCAAAACAGCCACATAACTTGTTCACCGAGGGAGCCCTGGGAGGACGCTATCTGATGAGTGAAAGAAAGGGGACAAGCTGAGCAACAGAGTGAGTGCAGATAGATCTGGGATGCTGCGGGGTTACTGATGTGCTGAGAAGAAAAAAACACAAACCCCCCAAAACAGGAGGAAGCCTGTTAGGACAAGCTTTAGTGCTCGTCTCCATCTCCTTTAAACTAATCAGTCATAACGACACTTTCAGCCAATTCACTCTGGCTCATAGGATGCTATCACATGTCTGGAAAAAAAAGGCATAGCTACTGAAGCTAAAAATTAGTACATGAATAGAAAGCGAGCTGTGTGATTTGGATCTTGGGCTTCCTCTCTGGGAAAGGCGTCTCTCTTAATATAGAAAGACCCTTGATCTTAAACTGGTAATAATTAAGCAATTAATTCTCATGCTACTCAACTTTAATTCTGAAATGGATATTATATTAAATTCTGGGAGGGAAAATCATTTAATCGAAGGGAACTAGTTGGCTGTCAGGAAGGTGTGGGATCAATCACAGCTTTATAGGAACTGAACTAGAGACGGGAACATTGATCTTGCACCGTTGTGTGAATTAGACTGTAGAGCACAAAAAAAGGGCATCCATTATGTTCGCTTCCTTTCTAATGAGCAGTATCACCGTCTGGATCTTCCACCTGTGACAGTATTGGCATCTGATCACTGTTTTATTAGCTGGGGAAAGCAAACTATTCCACTCAGGAAACTCAGTGAAACAGATTTTAAGTTATTGATTTTTTTCTTAATACGTAGGGGAAGTGGAACAATGGGAAAACATATATCATACTGACATATTATTTGCCTGTTTCCTGGGGATGTAAAGTGTTATGGAACCTGGTTTTATTCCCAGGGCTTTAAGTTGCTTTGCAGCTTTTGGATTCGTAGTTTTTCACTGTGTTTCCTGGATGCTCTCACTGCCTTCCTGGTGCTCTACATTCTTTTTATTGTTGATTTCTTCAGGATATTGTGAGTCTCAGCTCCTGTTTATTTATTGTCACTTTTTTGAGCACTCATAGTTTTATAGTTTTTTTATTGTAGTATTTTTGAGTCTCTTGGTGTTGCTACTTTTCAGTTTCTCGGGGTTTGTGGTATCTTCTGTTCAGGTTTACACTGTGTTTGTAGTACATTTTACTTTGAAGGTTTCTTGTCTTGTGACCATCAAGGTGGTTCCCTGGTAACTTATGGTGTGTAACCTGCTCTGGAGCAGATTCGATTCTAGATTAGAGATCACCATGTATGAAATCATAACTGACCAATCAATGCTCCAGAAAATCAATTCCTAGAAGATTTCTCAGAGTAGGAGGATCATAAATATACAAATAAATATAGATTCTTAGATGCCTCTTTATTCCTTGATTTTTCTCCCTCTGTTGATAGCAAACAATTTACAACATTTCTATTGCTTATTGCTTATTTAAGCATTAATATATGTTCCTGAAACAGGACACCTGCACTGTAAATGCAGACCTCATATCAAATTTGAATGTTTGATTTCTTTTTTAAAATGTTTCATCTTTACTCTCAAACCCTGAAAGAGCAAAAATTCAAACTTCTGTGAGTTACGTTCAGAGTTTGGGTTTAAAGCATCATGTTTTCATTGATCCTTTTATTTACAGCATGTTTTAAGTGTATCATAGATTCTGTGCTGAGGGAATATATTTTCTATGTGCATGGAGTTAAGCTGTACATTACTAAAACCACTGAATGAAGCACAAACTGCGCCTCATTCTGCTGCTAAGTTTGTGTTACACTGCTGGAACTGCAGCCACACCAAGAATACTTATCCGATCAATAAAGTTGATTTTATTTTGCTCTACCGACAAAATAAAGCGATTTCCATCTCTCCTTTATTGGGCCATGGGCCTGTAACCTTTGCTGTTTAAAAGGATCACTTTGAAAGTTTCTGAGCTCTAATGTGCAGCCGTCACCTTACAAATAAACAACAGCACAGAGAGTGCACTCACCAATAAAATAATTAACTGGAATTAAAGTGTTTATTTTACTGCTCCGTGGGAAAAATCAGCAGATTAATGATTTTCTGCAGCTTTAATCTCTTGTCCTTTTTGCAACAGTGCTTTTTAATGTTCTTTAGAGATTTTTCGCCACCATTTTATCATCATCTAATAATGTTGGTGATTGGAGTATGTGGCCCTCACAGGGATCATTTTCTGAGGACAGAGTCAAATGATGCACTAAATGCTCCTTTTAGATTGGTCAGATGAATTTGCAGGAGAAACTCTGGGTTAAATTAGCGAGATGATAAGCAACTTCCTGTGAATGCTTAATCAGATTTACCACTGTTGGGGTAAATTAATCCAGATAACTGAAAGCTACTCTGGGTAAGATGCACTCTCTTCATAGTACACAACGCTGTTGGTCTCTCCCTCATCAGCCCTCTGTGTATCTTCTTTATCATAGTTTCTGTTGATGTCCTGTCATGCTACTCCCTCCTGTGTTTTTGCTTCTCTGTCTATTTAACTTTTTGGACTTTGTTACTTCTAGACTCTATCCCTTGTTGTTGTTGTGAATAAGCCGCGCCTTTGGGTTCTCTCTACATTCAACCCTGACAGTAAAAGATCTGAAGCTGAGATCTGAATCGCAGTATGAATGTCAACAGTCTTGTGTTGTCTCCCAATGTTGCAATACTCCCCCCACCCACTGTGGGAAGAAAGGTTGCTCCTGTTTAAGATGGATTTCCTGAATCAAACGCCCTGCTGATGTTATCCCTGGTTTTGTCTAATCTCCACATCACCCTTACCAGATAAAATTGGTACTAATAAAATTGTGTATGAGCAAGACTGTGGGCTTGGAGGATCGTTAAACCCCTTCCATTTTATTGAACTCATGATCTGAACTACTAGTTACAAGTCTAATTCAAAGATACTTATTTTAAGTTCCTATTTGGAGTGAAAATAGACAAAAAAACCCAGAATGATTTAGGACTTAGCAGCCTTTTCATTGACAAGTCGCTGCCACAGGAGGATGTAGCGTCGCCAGTTTCTCGATGAGATCCATCACTGGCTTGTGAAGATGCAGAATTCAGGCTTCAAATTGGGACTAACCAATTGCTGACATCATCCCTTGTACATGGTTCTTCTGGACACCTGAAAAAGATGTCCTTAGCTCTTACGTTAGTCCTTCTGTTATAACACTCTGCTGTTGTCCTCATGAGATCTCTATGAACAGTAATCATTACATTTTTTACTGTAAACTTTGTTATTGTTTTGATCAGATTGAAAAAAGGGTCACTTGCACAACCAAAATGCTGATAATGTTGCCTTTTCCTTTATCAGCTGGCAAATGTGTCGTTTTTTTAAATTCATTTGGATCAGCAGTCAAACTACCTCCACGGGAATTAATCAAAACCTTCTCGGAGGAGACAAGAGTCAATGAATCAGTCACTCTGGTCCTTCCAAGCACACAAGGACACACAAGGACATCTCCAATTCTTTCACTGGAGAGCAGTTCACTGTTCTGCATGCAGTGATAAACGTGAGACTGTGCTTTTGCTGTGAATGGAGAAATGACTGAGAGTCTTTTTTTTGGAGTTGCTTTCTTTATGTCGCTGCTTGTTAGCAGAATATGTTTGGAATGTTGATTTCATTATGTCCAAATAATGTTTTTCACATGAAACACATTATTTCTCCCTTTTACTCCTCTGTACTGTTGGCACTGTGGCTCATACCTTTTAGATTAGTTACTTGCATTGTCTCCAGTCAAAGATACGAGGCTTTTCTCCGCACTTCGGCTGTGAAGCCGCATGAGATTTTTAAGATATTTCGCAATACCACTGACAGCTCTGGCACTGACGGCACAAGACTTTTTTGATTGCAATTCTTTTATCATTCAGTTGGTATTTTACACCATATTGCTACTGGAAGTTATGTGATGCTTTTGAGTTCTTATCAAAACAGGACATGGTAATGTTTAATAACTGGCTCTTTTGTGGTTTGGCTGCTAACAAGTCTCAGGGGCTTAAAGTGGCTGGAAGATTGTTGATGAGCAGGCAGAAATCACCTCTCTACAGGACAATGGAATTTGACAGAGGCCGCCTGTGACAGCTTTGATAACTCAAGGCTTGTGGTGATTGCCCAGGTGTGTCGAGGTAAGAAAGCAACTTGACTAGGAAGCAGTATTATTTCATTCTTGACTTTCATTTTGACCTTTTTTTTTGTGCCAAAAGGCATACCTATTCTAATTAAAAATCTCTCTCTCTTATTTATTTATTTATTTATTTTACTCAATCTTTAGGTGCATGTCCTAGTAAAATAGTAATGGCTGTATTAATATAGCTCGCTAGTACAAAGAGTTGCTCCTTGTGATGAAATTCTAAGACAATTCTTAGAAGTATGAAGTTATTTGGCAATTTTCTCTTTCATATCAGACTAAATCAGAGATATTATAATAGAGAAATGAATCCTGAATTGAGAACTACAGAAGCAAGGGTGATGGTAGAATATACCTTCTAGGGATAAAAGTGTTTTTTAAAAACTAATTTTGCAACAATGTCAGAGTTTCCTTAATTTCTTTGGCCTTTTTCAGCATTATTTTTGATAGAAACAGTGAAAAAAGGATAGGAAAGCAGGGGCAGACATGCGGCAAAGGGTTAGACTTGAACGCGGGCCGGCCACTCTCAGCCATATGGCATGCGGTCGCTAGCTCAAAGCACTGAGCTAAACCAGCAAGCCACACTTTCCTTATTTTCTAAAAATTCAGTTTGATATTAATTTAGAGTTAGTTAAGTACATTTAGATAGCGCTTCAAAATAACTGGCCTAAAAAACTCCCAGAGGCATTTCATTATGGCTGCCCAGTGGCAAGACTTCCTTCTACAGGCCAAAGGTGAAACTCTGTTAAGGAATTTTAAGAGAATTTCGTGGATATTGCAGGAAAACAAAGAAATGGCAGAATCATTCTCTGATGCTGAATGACAGCGAGTTAATGAGACACAACGGATTAGCTCGTGCACAGATAATGTTTGCAGTTGATCCCATTAGACATGAGCTCAAATCTCCTGCCCAGTGTAACAGCACCAGAAATGAGATACAAGGTATCTGTCTACTGGAGAAACGCAGCGGTGCAGCAGAGTGATCACATGATACTCTGACACGGCTCGTCTCATCAGGAAAGGTAACAAAAGCTAAGCCAAGTATCAAGTACCGAAAAGATCACATATGAGGAAGAACATCTATCTACAAATGAATATCCGGTCATCTTTTAAAATATTTCCAATTGACTTCCAATTGATTGGACAGATATGTTCATTACATATAATTAGTAATCATTATGTCATATGTGTGCCTGTGGTTTTGCTCTGGGTGCTCTGTTTCCCTCCCACAGTCCAAAAATGTGTACGCCAGGTTAACTGGTGACAGTGTCATGGACAGGAAACTGGTCCAGGATGTACCTTGCCTCTTGACTAATGGCAACTGTGACTAACCTAAGACATAAATGCAAATTATCTTATGTAATAGCCTTTTACACTGCGCTTCCTGTTGATTTAAACAGACGGCGGGTCTGGGCCCAGCGCTGGAAAATAGCTGCTGGGCAGGATGACTGTGTCTGCATTGGCTTACTTCTCACCCCTTACCCACCCCTGTTGCTTGTGACATGCTTCATGATGTTGTGATGTGAACATTTATGTGCTCTTTGTGCAGAGGAGTTTTTCTGTTTTCTGTTCTCATGCTGTCCTCCCATAGGAGCCCAGCATGAGTAGAGGTCTCTTCCCCACTCTTAGTGTGTTATAACAATGTCCTCCTCTGCAGCTAGCTGATTGACCAACAACAAGGCAAGCACGGGTACCCCACAGTCCAGTTGCAACACATATTTTTGACACTGTCCCTGAAGGGCAGTCCAAAGCTGTCAGGGGACTGCCAACAAACTACCATCGCTGGGCCGTAATTTCTCTTTGAGCAGGAAAGATACGCTGGCGTACTGCACAGCCTCGCTTTTATGGACATCTGAGTTGTTGTCCATAAAAGCAAGGCTGTGTTAACAAGCATTGCACTGTTCATGCATTAATTACACTGCAGTTTGTGGTGTCCTTTCAAGCAATAAAATAAGTTAAGTTGTGCTGCAGACAAAACTCTACAGCACTCCATGTGATTTCTCTTTCATTAACATCACTTGGGCTACAATCCAAAGTATTCTCAAACAACAGATGATTTCGAGGGATAAGCTCTTCACCTTTGATTTTTGTTGAGTAACTGTGTCTTTTTATGTAGTGTTAGATCCAGACTAGTTCATGAAATTTTAGGCTGCGTGGTGCCTGGAACAGCTGAGACTGATTCATGCAAGCATGTGGTCAGGAGCATGATCTGAGGAGCTTGATTTGCTTTTACTTTGTTCAAACGGCATACTCCACTATTTAAAACAGAATCTTAGATCGTGATCATTTAATTGTGCAAAGCCAAATTCACGATTAAGACTAAAATTTGATTAAATGGGCAACCCTGTCACAGGCTCGTGAAAGCTGTTGGCTAACAATTAAGACTGTATATAAATGACAGATGATAAGTAAAGCCAGTGTGTTAAACCTAATTATTTTTACTCTCCAGAGGCGGAGACTCTTCTGACTCTTCTTTTTCTGAGACTTCTCTTAGGAAGTGCTCAGGAACTTTTACTCCTGCACCATAGAGAGCATCCTGACGGGAAACATCTTAACCTGGTTCGGGAACAGCACCATGCAGGACAGACAAGCTCTACAGAGGGTTGTGCGGTCAGCTGAGCGCACCATCCGCTCCGAGCTCCCTGACCTGCACTCAATCTACAGCAGGCGGTGCTGGACCAAGGCCAGGAAGATCGTGAAGGACCTCAGCCATCCCAACAACAGACTGTTCTCTCTGTTGAGGTCAGGAAAGCGATTCCGCTCCCTGAAGACCAACACAGAGAGACTGAGGAGGAGCTTCTTCCCGCAGGCGATACGGTCTCTCAATCACACCACCACACAGTACTGACCCACACATACAGTTCTTACACACACTGGACATTCTGGACATCGTTTTCACTTCATCACTTAAATCACTTTAAGCATATTTGCACTGCACAAGACATAATGTGGATTGCACAACACTGGTCACTATATTCTTCATTTCCAGTTAATACTTGTACAGCTGCTGTTATTGTGTGTATATTTATTTATTTATTTATATTTCTTCATACATTCTTATATAGTTCTATATTGTGTATTTTGTTGTACAGTTATTTTATTTTCAACTTTAATTTATATATTTTATCTTATTCTTTCCCAGTTAAATTTACCCTTCATTCTAATTTGTGTTGTACAGTTATTTCATTTTTAACCTTAATTTATATTTTATTCCTTCTTAGTTAAATTTACCCTTTTTAATTTTTCATATGTATTTCCTATCTTATTCATAGCCTTTTCCTTTTTTTTCTTTAGTTGTCTAAGCATTTCACTGCATATCGTACTGTGTATGACTGTGTACGTGACAAATTGAATTTGAATTTGAATTTGAAAGGAGCTCTTAGCTGCCTTGCCCTGTGACCTCAGTAAACACTTAATGGGATAACTTAATGGGCTCAATTGCAAATTGCAGGTAACAATGAATAAAACATGAAGTTCAGTTTGTAATGTTTATTTCTAAAACCAGCCAGCGATGTTCAGACCACAGACTACCATTGCCTCCACTCTCTTACTGACTGTGATGACATCTTTGATTCTGGGTGGGATGGGGCTCTCTTCTTGACAGATGTGTTCTCAGGTTAGATCAGGCATTAATTTGCAGGCTTCCACAAACAGATACATCTATAAAGTTATAAATCATCTTAAAATACTCCTTTGATTACCGGCATCTTTCAAGGTTGTTTTTTAGCCTTTTGCAACGGTCTCCTTGTCCTCCCTTCGTACGACAGCTGAAAAATGTGATTAGTTTTCAAAATAAGGGCATAACATTTGGAAAGTGAGGAATGTCAGCATGCGGTGAAGTGATCCTAAAGTCATTGGTATTGATCAACAAGATTGTCAGCTCCCTTCTAGATTAATGGTGGTCATTCAGAGCTTGGGAGCCAGTAAAAAATTTTAGTTATTGCTCTTTAAAATGTGCCCATCTCCTCCCTGGGTCTGGAGCAGAGAAGGGAGGGAAAAAAATTTCTCATAGAATCAGTGTGACTGTGAGCTGTGGATGTGACAGACAGTGAGTGAGATGTGAGTGAATTATGAAAGGAAAGATTGGGGGTTTTAAGCGGGCCTTGACACCCTGCTCCCTCGAGGGACATTGTGACCTGGTGTGTCAGGAGGCTGGAGTGGGCGGCGTAATCACCCAGACTTTTTTTCATCCCCCGGTTTGTTCTGCCTTTTGTTAAATGATGGATGATAGATTGCAAAATAGATTCAGGTGTCCTTTTGAGGGTGATGTATTCAGTTATTTTATGAGTTGATCTATACCTGTAATCTTTTATTCTGTCTCATTTACATCTAGTACTTGCCTACCTAGCATACAGTGATAATTATAGCCTTTAGTGCTGGGTGTCGTTTTATAAGAAACTGTGTGTGTGTGTGTGTATGAGAGATGGGGGAGGGAGGGGGGATCACACCCCCATGTCATAACCACCAGCAGGACTTCACTGACAAGGGCAGCAGCCTGTAATTTAATCTGATGGCTCCCCCCTCCTTCCACACAGCTCTGAAGGTCATCCTCCTCACTGATAAGAAAGCTGAAAGAAAAGCATTTTCGCAAGTGATAATCAACTGCTTATTCCTTCAAATGCCATGTCTGAGAAGTGGCTTGCACAATTTCACCGTAATACAAGCTGTCAGGTGGTTCTGTGTTGCTCGAGGGGGGATTTGCTGCTGTAAGGTTTCATTCAGAGGGTGTTGGGCTGACGAGCAGAATTGATTGAGGTGGTTTTGGTTTAAAAGAGCAGCAAAGTGAGACATAAAAGCTGACGAACAATAGCCGAGGAAAGGAGCTGGCACTTTATGAAAAAGACAAATTGGTAGAAATATATCTCCAGTATTTATGCTGAGGCATTTAAGGCAACAGTCTCTTGGTCAGTTCTGATCCGATGTCACATTTATCATCGCGCTAACAGTATGCCTTTTTGACAAGTTATGAGCTTCAGTCCCATCTAAATATTTATTTATATGTCGCCTGTCTGGAGGAATAACTGTGTATTTGCAGTCTCCTCTGAAGCCGTGCAGTGCCATTCTTTTTTTCTGGACCAAGCTTTTAGTGGGGAGAGCAGAAGACAGGGAATACAACCGTGCGAATTCAGTTTGGGATCGATTGCATTAAAAACGCAAAGCAGCAGAGCGACTTCAAAGAGAAAAAGCAGACCGCCTATATTTAGACGATGGGTGAAAAAGAGTTGCAAGAAGAAGTTAACAGGATTCTGTGGATACAGAGAAAACATACAAGTTATTCTAAGTGGGTCCAAGTGGTTGGATTACTTTGACTTCACACACATTAGTCATCCAAGTTTCACAAATATTTTCTTTAAGTTTCTTTAAGCTACGTACAGACATGTGTTCACTTTACTCTGCTGCACTTTTACACGACTACTTCTGGAAACTTTTGTGACGGATGCTGGCACGGACTGAAAGCCCAGTTCATGGTCACCTAGCTGATGTTGCTATGGTGACGTTGCCTCTGATGGGAGGAGGAAGAATTCAGCAAGTCATTTGTCAACGCTTTCCAAAATGAGCCACAGTGTTTCAAAAATGGCTCATTAGCATTTTCTGATCTGCTACCCCAATTATACTGGAGCGACCTGTTGAAAAATTAGGCAGCTAAAACTTTTTCAGCAGACAGTGTTGAAAATGTAAAATCTTGACATTATGAAACCAGAAACAAGGCTTCAGATCTTCTTTTGCATGAAATGGTGATATTATCAGCAGTAATCCTGTAGCATAATCTTTGTAATGCCTTTGCACTGCTGCAGAAACAGTCCTTTCATTTTCCCACACCTGAAAGTCTAAAACGGTGGCCACTACTTTGAAATGAAAATGAGTTGCACTTTGCACAAGCTTAAAGAGTTTTTGAACTTCAGCTTTTGATTGTTGTTTAGCCCACTGAGCATGCATTAGTGTTTCTAATGTGCGTTTTTAGGTATGCTCACACATTTGGCTCAGCCCAAAGATTCTAATCTATTTCTGGCAAACATCTTTCGTCTCTTCCTGCCCAGGGAACCTATGGATGCGAGTAGCATCAGACAGTGGCACTCTTTGAAGTATTTTGCTTTCATTTTTCTTCCAAAGATCAAGCTTGGCAGTATTATATAGCAGGTGAGAATTGCACAGGTTCTACCTGAGCTGACTGTCTAGTTATACTCACTGCCATAATCACTTGACCTTAAACTGTCACCATGAATATCGCATGTCCAAGATGGTGGACAAGTTTACATCCTGTGGTTAGTGCTTACGTGCCTGAAAAACGTCAATAAGTACATGGTCCATGGTCTTGTTCTTTTAAAATGCAGTGCATTTGTGAAAAGAACAAACGTGAGCATCAATTAAGAAGTTTTATAATGTAGTCTATCAGGGAATCATAGATCATTTCCCAGGATTTTTTTCTGGAAAGCTGGAACTCTTAAATGCATAACTCTTCTTATCCTTGCAAGATTTCTTTCTTTCTTTCTTTTTTTTTTTAAATGTCCAGAAATACAGTAGTTATACTCAGGTTAAGAGACAATTAAAAAACAACAACAACAAAAGCTCCATAAATGTTACAGTATATATATATATAATTAAGCAGGGGATGACAAGAAGCAACATACCTTGTCCAAATGGAAATGTCATAGACTAAAGTGGAAAAATGTTTATCCAATTGCAAGTGTAATTCTTCAGTGTTACCTTTCACCTTTAACAAGCATCGCCATGAAAAGTAATGTGAGGAAAATGACACACTGATTAGCACTTGTATGCGCAGTCATTAAGATTCTCAGGGGGCTTCTACTTACAGTTTAAAAGGCGGGAAAAAGGTCATCACTCTTAATTCTGTGCTTATGTTGCAACTACCTCAGCCTGCTGGAAGAAATCCAACTTGGCTGTCGCTGACATTTTTGCACTAAATAATCTTTATGCTCACTTTGTTCCTGCTGGAATAAGATGCACAGTATGATGGCTAGAGTATGTGCCCCAAAATCAGTCTACATTGAGTTGATGCAGATTGGTAAGACGTTTCAGTCACTTGCATTACTGAAGATGATTTTTCCTCCTTAATAAGTAAATAAAAACAGCAAGGCGTGAGGTAAAATTACAGTTTAAAAATAGGCATAATGGTGAAAATGAATCAAAAAATAGAAAGTAAGTAAATGTTCTTATCCGCATTGAAAATGCTGCTCTCAGTGGACCCTGACTAATACTTTACTGTTGGTTGGGAACAAAAATCGCTTTCAAATGACATGACAATCCTGGAAGTCATTTACCTGCACAAATAGAAGGTGGAGGGATACATTTGCAAATGAACTGCATACATTTTGTGTATGACACATCCAGCCTGTCATGAAAATGGTGAAGTAGTTTCCACTGTCCAAAAAAGAAAGCAGCTTTTCTGTCAGCTTATAAATTACAAAAATCGTCAAGAAGTTACATCTGCAGAGATGTGACATGTCATTGCTTATATGAAAATATGAAAACTGATGTAATGGGTGGCCAAACAATGACGCCTCTTCAAATTCCACTAAGATACTTTAAGGAGCTACAGCAGAAACAACAAATCCTCTTTTTGGCTAAAGTAACTGTGTTGGCTCGCCATCAAGTGTTGTAGCAAGTAAGAGCTTAGCAATGAAATACACACACACACACATGCACACACGCATACACACACACACACACACCACAGGCACCTAATACAGCTAAAAATGCTGCACCTTGGTCTCCAGTCTCTTCTCACACTAGCTGCAATCTTCTCTAAGACTTTCAGCAAGATGGCCTCAGACCGCGTATTACTGGCAGCGATCCACGTTGGGCGCTATGATCCATGGCTCAATTGTTGTCTCGTTTCTGATTATTTCTTACAAATAGTATCTCCATCGGTCAAGAACAAAGCAGCAACCGTGCCTTTAAAGACATATTTCAGATTCATATCAGTGTGTGTCTTACCAAGCTGGTGGGCTCCAGTGATGATGTGTGGCAAGTTGTAAAAGTCTAAACTTTCTTAGGATGTCGTGTATAGCTGAGCAGACTTTTACAAAGGCTTTTCAGACTTCGACATTCTCCCAGAACTTTGACATAAAGGAGCCTGGGCTGAGTCGTGTCGTCTCTGAGAACTGCATCTCAAAGCAGTTTTGTGGAGGCCACTACCCCACATATACCAAACCAAATCAAGCCTGTCAAATTGGAGCTGCTGGATTCCCAGTCAGCGCAAAGGCTCAGTGTGTCGGCTTCACCTCCCTGCCTTTACGCAGCGCAGCCAGCTTCCCATGTGCTCTAAGCGGTGTCATTACAACAGGGTCAATATAGCGAAAACCCTGTATGCTGCTATGTGGAGCCACCTGGGGCATACTGATTAGTAACCGTGCTGAAAAGCACAGCTGTAAATTAAAGTGGGTTTATACGGTAGACAGAGGGGGCTGGGTGTTTACTAGGTTGAAATAGCCTACAATGGATACTTTTGTCTTGCAGATATTATTGAGTCGCTGTTAGGAAAGGCAAGCCCTTGTGAATGTTCATTTCACGACTCGTGTGTACAGCCTGTCAATGATAATGATCGTTCCTCCCCGGACAGCGTGTGAAACTGTAATTGTCTGCTAAACTTATGTCAAGGTCACAAAGAATCACTGTCAGGAGAAACACTGACGGCACTGATTGAAATTATTGATTCAAGACAGATGAAAAAAAGAGCGAATGCAGTGCACAGGCGGCTCTGTACTCTGTTTAATCTGTTCCACATTGTTCAAGGGACACACCAGCGATGCAGACGCTTTACCGATCTTGTGCAAAATACAGGAACATCTCTCACTAACGTGCAATCCATACAAACACCAAAGCAGTATTAATAACAACATTTAAATCAGAATGATCACCTTTCTGATGTTATAAAAAGCTAAAAATGTGTAGGCTTTGTAAAAGTAGAATATATGTCCCAGCTGGTGTGATATTAAAGGTGTGATACTAATGATATCAGCGGGGGTTCTTGTTGATTTAAATACAGAGCCCTAATTAATTTAATCACTAGCAGCATTTAACTACAACTTGTTGTCAAAATATGTGTTATGAATATTGCATAAAATTACACTGGGGTTCTTAATGAAGTTCTTGCTATTTACCTTAGTTAAAAATGTAGTAGCAAAATAATCTAATAGCAAAGAAAAGTAGGCTAATTAAACAAAAAAAAGGATTTTCTTTTGACCTAAAACTGTACTACATTTTAAGGTTTTTTAAATATTTATCTCTTGAACTTTGATATGCAAAATCAACTTCATTAAATATGTAGATATTAATTTATATTAACAGCCATTAAATTTGATCTTTGATATTTGCAGTTTTACAGCCTTTCTCAATTTTATGCCTTCAAGTTCACTCATCTCTTTTTCTGCTCAGCAAGCCACACCACACTTGTCCCTCCAGGGCCAAACTCAGCACTTTCTTGTGCTTTTTTAGTCCAAATTGCACTGCATATAAATAATGAAAGCTTCTGTTTGCAGGCTGTTACTTTTGAGTCAAGTGTATGACATTTTTTCTTACTAGATTTGTGGGGTTGGCTACAACTAAAACTCAACTGGTTGCTGACCATTAGTTGAGGGATTGGTCTCTAGTGTACTCAGGAGCGCTGAAGTGTGGAGACTTCAAAAGAAAATACAAAAACAAAAGATACAGGATGAAAAAGACCTGGAAGAACAGAAAACACAGAGGATCCTTGCACCTGCCCAAACCCCGAAAGACTGTACAGCATAAATCTTTAAAAAACAAAAACAAGAATTGGGTCCACACTGAATGTATTTGAGATTTTCTCAAATCCAAACAGGGTCAAATTTATACATAAAGGCTCAAAAATACACCCCCCCCCCACTAATTTTTTGGTTGTATTTGTATATGCAGAGCTTGTCCCTGATTAGGATTTTAGGTGTTTTCCAATTAGAAAACATGGACTACAACTCTACTGAAGACTCAATTTTATAGCCCCACAGTTAGAAAAAAGCAATGTTACTATTACTACTACTACTAATAATAATAATGATAAAAAAGCAATTGCAATAAATAAATAGAAAGATTTAAGGACAACCATTGCCACCTTGCAAAAGAAGACTGAGCAAATGTTAGTTTGTTTTTTTATATTTTGGTAACCTACAATCACTGCTGTTAAACATCCCTCAGCAAGTTGCACCTCAACAAGCTTCTGTCTTCTTGACAGAATTGGTAGAGATCTTTAAAACCTGTTGGTGTCCCAGCACAGGCCCAGCTTCTAAGTGTATTCCACAAATTTTCAATAGTCTGTTTTCATGTGTGTTTGGGATCACTGTCTTGTCGGAACTAGTGATGGGTCGGTCGCGAACGAAATGGTTCTTAGAGCCGGATCTTTGACGTGAACGACGCGAGCCGGCTCCTTATCGCGAGCCGTGTTTTTTTTTTTTCTTTCTCTCACCCTCTCTCTCGCACTTTTTTTCTGCTTCACTCAGCATGCGAGCCTTGTGCTTTACGCTGGGAAGAGGGGGGAGGGGCGGTAGTTACACTCAGTAGCACAGGAACAGAGCAGTTTTCGTTTTGTCGCCAGCTCCGGCGCTCGACCCTGGAAAGACGGGTGACGTTTGTGGAAAAAGTGCTGGGACGCTCGGCTGTCGCACGGCATGACCCTCTCCTTTCCGAGTTCCCAGCTTCGTCTGAGCCCGAAGATGAGGATTTTCCGGTCGATGTCCCCGCAATTAGCTGGGCTGACCACATGGAATATGTTGACGGGTTAGCCGATGACGAGCCGGAACCATGCAGGAGCGCTGACGGGCTTCAGCCTGGGTTGAAGCCCGCCAGCGCTCCCCAGGACGATGCTGACGTGCTGGACATCGGCCTGGACATCCATGGTTTGTCGGAGGATGAGCAGGAGAGCTCATTGTCGGCCCAATGAACAGTTCAGAGTTCTTTAGACTGTCCCGTTGTTCTGAGTATTGGTCAATCTAGTGATTGCTTTCAAACAAATCCTTTTCAAGTCTGGCAAATAGAAACTGCTAGTTGCAGTAAATCATGATGACCATTGAGAAAAATTAACTGACCAAGACCATGTCAAGTTAAATGACATTGTATCACCTACTTAATGTGCTTCATTTTTTTTTCTTTCAAAAGTCATTAAAGGACTATGCAGTACAATTGTACACGTCTTGACTTTTGTACCTCAGCTGTTGTGGCATGGCTGAGTTGAAGACGCAAGCATGTGATCATATTGACTTTTACCACCATTTCAATTATACAACCATACAGAGGTCAGAGATCTACAGATTATGGAAGAAATTCAGTAACAGTTTGGTTACGGAGACAGAAAACTTAAAAAAAGAGAAACCTCAGCAAGTTTTAGTTTCAACTTTTAAGTCGTTCTCCTCCCATACCAACACTGATTCTCTTAGTGGCAGCACCTATCATTCAGGACAGCCTGAATGATAGGCATCAGAATAAAGAGTGGCAGGGTTGCGATGACGTGCACAGCACAACCAAAGCAGTGAGGAGCTCAGCTCAGTCCTCAGCTCAGTCAGATGGAGGAAAGCTCCTCATCCTCTGCATCAAAAGGAACTGGCTACGGTTGTTTGGGGATCTGACTAGGATGCCTGAACAATTTAAGACGAGAGAGTTAATAAAGTAATAGTTAAAGTGTTGCTCCTCTTATATTGTATATAGTCATAATTTGCCACATTTACTGAAATGATTTATATGTAAGAGCATGATGACAGAATTAGGTGGAGCTAAAACTTGGTCCATTGAGTCCTTTCACTTCATGGTAGCTGTGTGCATTTGAAATCTTGTGCACAGAAATTTGACCTCATGGGACATCATCAACTACATATAAATAACATGAAATCATCAGAATGTTTGCATCGTTTAAGCCAATGAAGAACAGAGATCTTTATGGACTTTAATCAATTGGAACACAAATGAACAAATGGCCAGATTCTGTAATATATCAAATACCTTTGAATGATTAAACACTTGTTTGGCTGAGCTAAATAGGTTTTAAAAGGGGAGAGATGATACATGCATCTTTATACAAGCCAATGAAAAAAAATCCTCATTCATTCTACTTTTTTTAACCGCTAGCTGGCTATGGGAGGGCAATGTTTTCTTCACAGCTAATACGCTCCTGTAGGTGCCACTGGATGTTGGACTCTATCCATGTTCTTCTGTGCTTTACGGCATCATGTATGGGCTGAACTTTGTTGTTTGCTAAGATTGAATTTAAATTGCTCAACTTGAATAAAAGCTTCTAAAACTGAATTTGAACTTGCCTAATTTGAAATCCAATGTATTGATTTGAAAATTATCATCACTAAATTGAAACAGAATTTTATATTTTGAAAATGAATTAATTTAATTTCAAATTGTATTCCAGCCTTCTTTAAATTTAGCTCTTGAATGCTTTCAGTTTTACTGCTCACCATTCAATTTCAGTTCTGCAATTCAATTTCAGTAAATTCAGTTTTATGGGTCATACATCCGGGTCTTTCGTGAAAGCCGCAGAGTAATTGAGTGCCAGGTAAATAGAGCTACGTTGTACCTGCGGACCCACTGCTACTGAGCAGACCTACAGCATCTTGAGCTGCAATGGGGCACAGATCAAGTATTCAGAAGTCATTCGTCATGCCAAATGACCAGCGGATAAACTCTCAGGTTGCTAATAAATGTATTACCTGTATAAGGAAAAAGCATCATGTAAAAAAATCAATAGCTTAGCAGTAACTGTTATGCTTATTGTAGCTATTAGCTAAAAATGCTAATTTTGCTTAGTTTTCTCTGGGTTGAGATTTGACAAACAAATATGATCGACTGGTTCCAGTAGAATTCCACAGTTGTTATCGTGTACCCTCTCAGAGCCCCGTATGCTTGCAGAGACCCCTAAGGTAGGGAAATGTGCAAAAGAATATCCAAACCATTTTATTTTAGGTTTATTTATGTCTTGCACAGCATCATCTTTAGCTAACTTTCAGATTTCAGATTCAATTTGAGCAATTAAAATTCGAATTGAACTTATTCAAATTCAGTTTCTTGCACAAAGTTCTGCCAATAAACTTATGCCAATAAACCACAAACAATGAAGGAAACTCAGTTCCAAACGAACAACAGAATAAACTCAAAGTGCTGGATCACAAACCCAGCCCCTGACATATTGGTAAATCATTGAAGTGCTATTGGGTATTCATAACCAGCCACTTTGCGCATACAGTGAGTGAAAGCATTGGGTGAACTGCATCAGGCTAAATTAAATCGATAGAACTGAGTGGACTCATACTGATCAGAGAGTTACAACAACTAAAAGAAACATAGATTAATCTGAAAGGAACTAATATAGGTTAACTGTTAGCTGATGCAAATCAGGATCTAAAACCAAACCTAACCTGTGAAGGGAGGAAATCATATTATTATTTTTTGTTTGTTTTTCTGTTTGACTTCTTCTTTTATTTAATTCCTTCTGGGATTTGGATCCAACAACTTAAGTATGTATATTATGCACGCACAGAACACACATACAGCTATTACCCATTTCTTGTTTCTTCTACTTGAGATGAATTATCGTTGAATGAAAGCATTGATCAGACACATGTAAAATGTGGCCAGTTGTGTTTTATCGAGCTTTATTTTGAGCACCATGCATTTTTCCTCCATGTCTTCAAGCTTGAAGACATGCTGTTTTATGCCCTGTTGCTTCGTCTCTTGAAGCAACTGTTAATTTTTGTGCAGCATTTTATTGTGCTTTACCTGCAGCGCTCTGTATTTTTCCTCCATGCCTTGGAGTTTCCACTGCATGTCTCTCTGCTCTATGTCCTGCTGTTCTTTTTCTTGAAGGATTTTACTTTTTTTCCAGAGCTTCATCAAGTTTTCCTTGGACCTCCCGATTCTTTTTGTCTTGGAGAGCCCATTGTTTCTCCTTTCCTTCTTTTTCTTGAAGCTGGTAGGACAGTTTTTTAAATTCCGCACTCTTTCTCTTATTTTCTTGCGTCAGGAACAAAATCTTCTCTCTGTTCATGAGATTTTCATTCTGTAATTCTTCCAAGCGCTTCTCCTCTAGTGCTATTTGTTCACCCCAAGGAAGAGAGCTGAGGTAAGGGTCTAGGGGTTCATCCCAGGGAAGAGAGCTGGGGTCAGCTTCTCGTCTTTCTTGATTGTTTCTCTGAGACACGTTGGAGTCTGTATACAGTGACTACGAAAAGGATCCAAATGTTTTAAAATGTTTTTCTAGCGAACATTTGAATGCTGCGACATAAGTGCTGCTAACACAGATGCTGCGAATAACAGACTAAAAGTTGTTTGCTTCTCACTTCCCTTTATGCAAAAACTTCAAACGGATCAAAGCCTTGTTGGTAAGAGTGTGACATCAACATTCCACAAGCCAATGAGGTTGTTAGATGATTTTGCTTTGACAAATTATCAGTAGTTTCAATCCCTGTTTTGTAAAAAAATGTGTTATTATTGTGTGTGTGTGTGTGATTAATAGAACACTGTTACCCAGGGAAGTAACAAAGTACATATACTTCATTTCTGTGCTAAAGTAGAATTTTCAGGTATCTGTACTTTACTTAAGTAGTCATTTTTCTGACAACTTTGTACTTTTACTCCTTACATTTTCAAAATTGGCTTGTTACTTTTTTAAGGCATTTGAGGGAAGTTATTATTTCATCACTGTGGGCCATTAAACATCAAACCAATTTGAGCCTAAACAGCAACACAGGAAAGGATGTCCTGTTCACCTATTAATCACCACAAAAATAGATGAAAGAGCCAAAACGGTATGGCATAGTCAGGGGTTAAAGTGGTCCAGTGTTTTTCTTTCTTTCTTTGTTTTGCACAACATTGGAAAGACTGCAGGTCGTGGATGCAGTACTTCAGCATCTAGCTAGCCCTACACAAGATGAGCAAGCATAAAGTGAGTAATATTTTTTAAGTGGTAAGTAATTTTAAATGCAACATTGTGTGGTCAGTTCTTAAGAGTAGTATTAGTTTTGTATTCTTGTTTTTGTTTAGTTGAAAGGATTTTTGGTTGAAGTCTTCTAGTTTTTCTCATAGTGGTTTTGATCGTTTGTTTTCTGTGTATTCTCTGTGTGTCTCCCCAGTCATGTCTCTGTTTCTCCCTTTGCGTTCGTCATGTCTATATGTCTCAGTCTCAATGTTAGTTTCCTGTTTTATTTTGATAGTCTCTTGTCCTGCTTGTGTTATGTTTGGCTTTTCTTCCCCTATCATTTGTCTGACACAGGCTGTGTCTCAATTCAGGGGCTGCATCCTTCGTAGGACTCGGCCTTCGCGGTCTACGTGGGTCGGGTCCTCCGAAAACCTAGAAGGCTGGAAGTGCGAGGCTGTGAACTGGGACGGTCTAGCCTTCACATTTGCATCACCTTCTGTCTCAGTGGAGTTTAATAAAGTCAGCCGGCAGCTCTTTGCTATCTAAAATATAACAGGACATTGGAGTAAATTCTCTACGATTTCACACTTCTGTTTAATCAGTTTTCTGTTTGACGTTCATTCAGTTGTGTGAAAACTATAACTTTAATCTCAGCCAAACCATAAAACACTCAGGAACACATAAAACACTGAAAAAAGCCCAAAAAAAAAAAGAGCCAAACAACATTTTTAAGTTATCTAATTGATTTATATATATATATATATATATATATATATATATATATATATATATATATTAGGGGTGCAACGATACACAAAATTCACGGTTCGGTTCGGTTCGATACTTTGGTGTCACGGTTCGATATTTTTTCGATACAAAAAAAATGTTCATGCCTTTTTAATTTGTCATTTATTAAAATTATAAATATATATTTTAACTCAAAAGTACAGTTTTTAAATTTAACCCTAACCCTTGTGCATGTTTTTTATTTTGACAGCGAATGCGCACCTGTGGACCACTTATGTGCAGCCCTGGTTATTTAGCTCATCATATTGCAGCCACAGAAATTCTTTTGTCCATGAAACCATAAAGCTGCACTTTCTTTTTGCCTTATAGTCTGATTTGTCATAACTTCTCCGTTTTGTGGTAAGCTTTTCTTTGGCTGTCACTTCTTCACCCTGACCTGTCTTATTTGGCTCAGCAGAACTGAAATGCTTTTACACGCTCACTCACATAAGCTCAGCGATTCTCTGCGCGATCAACCTCTCACATGTTTAAGCTTGCTGCGGGAGATTTCACTTGTCATGTTTGCATAGTAAGCTAACGATTAATAAGACGATGTCAGAGGAATTGGTGCACAAATTATCATCACTCACAGATCAGTGCTGTCGCTCTCTATACACAGTTCGCACGATTGCAAAGTGAAAGCAAAAAAACAAGCGCAAATTCAAACGCGACTTCAATATGTCACATATTGACAGTGGCTCACCGATGCCAATGACATAATTACCCAGCTACATTTCTGAAAGAATGCAAAAGCATTGACATATATTTTTCCTACAATAGCCCGACGGGCAGGGAAGAGATAGATTTTGGTAGCCCGACTGAAAAAATCGCTAGCTCCGGGACGTCGGGCTAGCGATATTGCAAGCCCTGTATCTGATTGAGGAATCACTCATCTTTGGAAAAGAGAGTTTATTACAGAGAAATGGCTCTTTCCAAAATAAAAGCTATACTATCCGCTTCTTCTGGGCTATATTCTCAGCAGCATAAGGAGAATCATGTGCTAACAGCTGTCTAAATGACTCGGCTAAAGTTAGTAGCATGCTTGTTGTTTTTGTCTTTGCACTAGGATGATGTCGGCGTAAATGTGCAGTCATATTCGTTGTGTTCCCACTAGTGCTTTCAGGTTAATCTCGTTGAAATGACCTTAACGCCACAACACGGCAAATCTCCGTTAACGAGCTACCGCCGATCGCTCCGTGCATGGGGCTACACGGCAAACACGTTAACGAGCTAACTGCGCTAACACACTAGTTCACACCAATGTAATTGAGCATTGCATGGCACATCCAACATACTGTTTTACTTTAGTCCATGACTCGCTTACCTTCACGGTCATACGTCACATGAAAACCAAAATAATTCCAAACGCCAGATCTGAATGTTGCAAGTAGAGCTTAACTTCTGTCTCGCTAGCTTGCCCTGCGCTCTTCCTTCTGACTATGCTGTCTGTGTTGAGCGCTCAGTGGATCTGCGCTCGACAGTGCAGCCTAGGCGGAGTAGTCGAACACAGATTCACTGAGCGCTCAACACAGACAGCATCGTCAGAAGGAAAATTGATAAAATAAATTACAAATGTTGTATTGTTCGATACATATGCGTACCGAACCGAAAGCACTGTATCGAACGGTTCAATATCGATACGAATATCGTTGCACCCCTAATATATATATATATGCTGTGTTACATCACACACTGCATGGACACTGTCACCACGGAAAAGCGGGTCCGGGTCTACCCCAATCGTAAACCCAAGATGACAAGTACGGTTCAGGCACTGTTAAAGGCATGTAACTCTGCAGGAGTATCTACAGCAGAGCAAGTGCAGACCTTAAAAAAGGCATCAGAGCAGCAGAACTGGACTATTCAAATAAGCTTTCAGATCACCTCTCTGATAACAACTCCAGAAAGGTATGGGAGGGCCTGAAACATATTGCCAATTACAAAGGCAACGGGACAAATACAGATAATATGGACATCTCATTAGCAGAGGAACTTAACCACTTCTTTGCCTGTTTCGAGAGAACTGCAAACACCCCCACCATGCACACCGCCCTGCCCACAGCCTCCTCTGAGCACAGCCTCCTCTGAGCACAGCCCTCACACATTTAGCCTCCAAGAACACCAAGATCGCTATGTGTTCAGCGCAGTAAATCAGAGGAAAGCTGATGGCCCTGATGGAATACCTGGGAGAGTGCTCAAAGCCTGCGCCGTCCAGCTATTTAACCTCTCCCTGTTACATGCCACTGTCCCCCAATGCCTGAAATCATCAACACAGACCCATCGCACTGACTCCAGTGGTTGCAAAGTGCTTCGAGAAGCTGGTCTTAAAGCAGATAAAGGACTGCCTTCCACCCGCTTCGACCCTCACCAGTTTGCTTATAACAGGGCTCGCAAAATTTCAAAATCCCTGGTAGGGATTTGTAAAGAAAACAAAACATCAATCAAAAAATTGTTAAAACACAAATTACAACAATTGTATTAAAATTACAATCATCAACTCAAATAATTGGTTCTAATTGAAGAGAAATTTATATGAAGTTGTAAGAACTGTGTAGAACATGAATCAGTCTGTGTCAGATCCTCAATCTGAAATTTCCACTGAAGTCACGGGTAAGAGACAAGTGGAACCAAGATCTAGGCCATTTGCTTTTTGAAGTTTGCAAAGACTGCTAAATTTCGCCAGTGGTAGTTCACTCTTTGCAACATAGTACGCTGTTCTAAACAGCTTTTTCAGGAATTCTTGTTGTGCTTGGTTTATTTTTAGTATGTTTTTTGCAGTTGGTGTTTGTTCTGGGAAAGATACTGCAGATTGAGCAATGATGCATTTTTTGCATTTCTCATATGTTCTGATGGGGTCTTTCTTAAAATTACTGGTCCCAGTAACCAAGGCACTTGTCGACTCAGAAATCAAGGGAAACTCACAACACACCCGGCAGAACATTATGTTATTTAGCTTGTCATATTACAGCCACAGAAATTCTTTTGTCCATGAAACTAAAAAAGCTGCACTTTTTTGCCCCATAGTCTGATTTGTCATAACTTTTCCGTTTTGTGGTAGGCTTTTCTTTGCCTGTCCCTTCTTGATTGATTGATTGATAATACTTTATTCATCCCGAGGGAAATTGGGTTAAGGCTGCCAGCCGTGCCAGCGCCATCTTACCCTTCGGACCATACATACATTACACAAACATCACGGGGGAGACAGGTCAGTGAGGTATAACAATGGGAAATGCACAACATTAGGAAAGACGAGGAGAAAAAAGAACTCTCCCCAGACTGAGCTCCAACAGGGAGATCAGTTTGAGAACAGAAAAAAACCCCCACCTCAGCACATAGCTCATGAATCATCACATCGCACAATGTAGAAGACCACAGCTTCCAGTTTTTACAATAGGTCTAATGTCCGTCACTGGTCACCAGGTCTCTCAATTCCCGTTGTTCTTCTCCAAGATCTTATCCATATTGCGTTCAAAAAAACATAGTCTGACAGGGCTCTAGAGTGCGACCAATTTGATTGCAAATGCGACCAAATTTTTCAGTGGTGCGACTAAAAAAAAATATTTGGTTGCACCTGTGTGACCAACTGTTCGGGTAGCAAAAAAAAAAAAATCTGCAACCTTCCCTGTGGTCAACAACAGACACACATTATGCCCCTACCGTGGACTAAACCAATCAGAGATAGTAAGGGGCGGGACCTCTCTGATTGGCCGTGGTCCAGTTGAAAGTGCGGGTGGAAGTGGGAGGTGAGTAGCTTGAATAAAGCGATATCAATTCATTAAATCCTGAATCGACTTTTAAATATAACTGTGTTTTGCCAGAAACGCCAGATTCTCAGATTAAAGCTCACAAAACCATTTCAACAACAACCAAACAGCAAATGAGAGCAGGTACACGGATTCCACACAAAGACATAAACACAGAGCCGACGCATCAGAATCAGCTTTGTCTTTCTCGGCTTTCTCACCCGACGGCCCGTAGACGGACACGCTGTCGGAGCTTAGCGGTTCTGACGCGCCCGGTCCGCGCTGTGATTACGTCTTTTTGTGCTGATTCTGAGCTGCAGGTTTTGTCTCTCTTTCAACCAAAATTCACCGAGCCAGCAGCAAAAGAAGCAGCAAACTGCGCTTCACATTTGATCAATGTCGTCATGAATTTTGCTGTTTTGCTTCCACGACTATTAAAATCACACTTCATGCACAGCTAGCTCTCTCTCTCTCTGTACTTCAAGAACAGTTTCCCATCTCCAATCTCTGTTTTCTGTGTTATTCATTCGCTTATTACCCACCAGTCTACCGTTGTTTACAGCGCTGTCGGCTGCTGTCTTTTCCTTTTTCTTTTTTTTACTTAAATGACGCACAAGAAAGCCTATTTTTTTCTGTTGTTCAATACTGAAGAAATTTAAACTTTATATGCAGAACATTGTAGAATATTTTTAAGGTTATCTGCTATAAAAAGCCAGACCAGGAAAATCTCCTTCATGTTTTTCTGTGTTTTATTCTCAGTTACTTTCACACAAAGGCATCTGCTGTGATGTTCACAATTCTGATGAAGTCAGTACTGATAAATGATCAGAATTATAATATTTCTGACTGTCTGAGGCTAAGTTGAATCGAATCGGGACTTTGAAAACCAGAATCGAATGGATTATAGAAATCAGTGATGATACCCAGCCCTAGTGAGCAGCCTAGGCACGACAGAAGTGGATGTAGCTGTAATAGGAAAAGAACTATTGCTAACTTTTCTGTTAAGTTAAGGCCTGATCCTTCTGAAATTCATAGCCAGTGCTCTGACACGGCGTCATCAATATTTGAATGCTGAAAAAGCACAGTGTATCCAGAAAAACACATTATATTATATAAATTATTATAAAATTTGTGTGCGCCTAACTTTTGTGCCGGTACGCCTAACTTTATAAAGTTAGGCGTACCGGTACGCCCATGGCAAAAAGTTAGTCTAGAGCCCTGTTTGAGTACTCACAGCCCTGCCCATCGTTTATCATGTCAGCCAGCCTTGTGGGATTTTGAACAGCTGTAGCCGCTTCTTGTTCTTCAGTAAGTCAGGTCTGAGCCAGCTCCAATCAGCCAGAACTCTGTTACCGCAGTTCCGAATTGGTAGATGTCGTTCAATGTCCTCCATCAAGAGTGTCGCCAGACACACGACGCAACCAACCATCGAGTATCTGGCAGGAAACGTCTCCGCAGGACAATCGGGCTCTCCCAAGTCCAGGAGGGTGTCAACTCCATTAAGGGACCAGTTGACCAAATCCATAATTCTTCTTCAGGTTTTTAGAGAACAAGTCTGGGAGACTCTCTTAGGGTTAGAGAATAAGCGAGACTATACAAAAGACATGAGAAGCCAAGCAAGAAAGATAAGGGAGAGGGAGAAGGAGAAAGTGTGACCCCCTCTGTCAAGAGCCAAGAGCAGATATGACTTCTTCACCCTGACCTGCCTTATTTGGCTCTTCAGAACTAAAATACCTGCGTAAATCCATCTTTTTTTTACACACGCACACACATAAGGGTCAGCGATTCCCTGCGCAATCAACCTCTATCACATGTTTAAGCTTGCTGTGGGAGATTTCTCTTGTCATGTTTGAATAGTAAGCTAATGAGTGATAAGACGATGTCAGAGGAATTAGTGCGCAATTAATCTGTCGCTCACCAATCAGTGCTGCCGCTCTCTATACACAGTTTGCATATATTTTTCCTTCCTAAGATAGCCCGACGGGCAGCGCTGAGTTAGATTTTGGTAGCCCGACTGGAAAAATTGCTAGTACTGGGATGTCGGGCTAGTGATTTTGCGAGCCCTGGCCTATAGGGCAAACAGGTCCACCGAGGATGCAATTTCCACCACCCTCCACTCTGCTTTCCATCACCAGCTAAGCGATCCGCGTTAACTTGCTAACGGAGATTTGCTGCGTTAATGCGGTTATGGCGTTAACGTCATTTTAACGAGATTAACGCTGACAGCACTAGTAATGTGTCTTAGACAGATTTGAACTCAGTAATCTGCCTGAGACATTTCATTCTAAACACCTCATTATTACTCAGGTCTCCTTTTAGCATGGTCCAGGTCTCAGAGTCGTAGAGGCAGTGAGCAGTCAACCCAGCTAGAACCCGGCACCCCACGAAAGGAGCGGGCCAACAACCGCACCAGAACATGCAGACACGCACCCTGGAACAAAGAAGCACCTGTGTCCCAGGGACAGCAGAAGAGTCCAGCGGGAGAGTGGAACCGTGTCCTACAGAGGTCAAGGCTCAGCAAACCCAAGACCCAGGCCGAGCCACACACACACACAAACACACATGCACACACTCAAATGTAGCCTTTGCATCAGAAATTTTGTTCTCTCGTTAATTATTTAATTTAATTATTGTTTTAGTTTTCTCAGGTTGTTACTCATGTGTTCTTGTGATGAGGAAGCATAGGCAGATTCTAATGATTTAATTTTTTGTTCTAGTTCTAATACAACTGTTTTCCCCTTCTTTTTTTTATATGAACAGTAAGGTAAAATTCTGCCTGCATTGCTACTTTTTCTGCTTCCAATAGATTACATGGCGATATTCCTGGCAGGTCATTATTATCTAAATACATTGCCCACTTCTTTTTGTACTAATTAATGAAATCTTGTTATTTCAATAATGTCGTATTAAATCTCCAGCTCCTAATTGGTAGTGTCACTCTTTTCTGTGTCAGAGAGATCAATACCGGTGCATGATCGCTGACAGTGATAGGATAAATTTGAGTGTCTGTGTTATCCTGCATAATGGAGCCGCTAACAAAAAAGCAGTATAAGTGAGACTGTGAGTGGTGTACTGGTGAAAAGAAGGTGTAATCCCTGAGAGTGGGGTGATGTAAACGGCAAGTATTGCAAAGACCAAAATCACTCATGTATTGTTTAAGAATATCTGTAGGCTGCCAGTTCCTTTGACTCACTGCTGTATTGAGCCTGTCAGGTTCAGGATTAAAGACTAGGTTGAAGTCTCCTCCTATTATAAGCGTGGTATCAGAGTAATCCGAAAGGGAAGAAAAGGAGGAATGAAAAAAGGAGGAGTCATCAACATTTGAACCGTATATACTAGCAATACACAGATCCATATTTTGAATACACAAATTAAGTATTATAAATCTGCCTTCTGGATCTGAAAATAGTGTTGTCAACAGTGAAGTTTATTTTTCTGCTAATTAATATGGCTACGCCTCTTTGTTTTGGGTTTCTGCAGGCATACGGGACATACGGTTATGTCCATAAATATTTGGACAGACACAACTTTTTTTCTAATTTTGGTTTTGTACATCACCACATTGAATTTTAAATGAAACAACTCAGATGCAGTTGAAGTGCAGACTTTCACCTTTAATTCAGATGAAAAAAAAAAGAATAAAAATGTGAGAAAATAAAGCATTTCTTTTTACACAATCTCTTCATTTCAGGGGCTCAAAAGCAAGTGGATGAATGTAATAACTGAAAATAAAATGTTTATTTCTAATACATAGTTGAAATCCCTCGCTGGCAATGACAGCCTGAAGTCTTGAACTCATGGACATCACCAGATGCTTGGTTCCCTCCTTTTTAATGCTCTGCTCGGCCTTTACTGCAGCGGCTTTCAGATGCTGTTTGTTTGCGGGCCTTTCTGTCCAAAGTTTAGTCTTCAATAAGTATAACCCATCTTAACCCACCTGAAGCATACTCAAGTGGGTTAAGATCAGGTGACCGACTTGGCCATTCAACAATATTCCACTTCTTTGCTTTAATAAACTTCCGGGTGTCTTTGCCTGTGTGTTTTGGGTCATTGTCTGTCTGAATATGAAACTCCACCCAATCAATTTGACTGCATTTGAGCAGGCAGTATGTTTCTGAACACCTCAGCATTAATTTGGCTGCTTCTGTCCTGTGTCACATCATCATTCATTCATTCATCTGTCCAAAGAATGTTTTTCCAGAACTGTGCAGTCCAATCTAGCTTTTCTATTCTAGAGGCTTATGAGTGACTTGCACTTTGCAGCAAAGCATTTGTATTTACTTTCACGCAGTTTTCTCTTTTTGGTAGACTTGGATACACTTACCTCCCGGAGAGTGTTGTTCACTTGATTGGCTGTTGTGAAGGGGTTTCTCATCACCATGACAATGCGCTCGAAAACGCTCGGCAATAAAATTCTGCAAACTGTCCAAGTCTTTTTAAAAGTCCTCCAGGGTGTTGGAGTTGATTGAGATATGTCTGTAAGTCATATTTTTATTACCTTTAAAGATGTCAAAGAGTAAATTGGCAGAGGAAGTCAGTGACAGAAAATGACTGAAATGTTTTAAAATTAGCGACAGCCTTGTTTAATGCTGTCGAGATTTTCATTTTGTCTCGCGATGCTACAGCATAGCTCTCCTTTCACTTTGTGTGGCTTATATACACTTGTATCTCATTTTAATACTTAACAAAGATGATGCTGTCGTCAGTGACTGTGAGGTCAGTAATGAATTGGTTGATGCCAGATTTTATGCCATTTTGACCTTTGAATGCCTGCAACGTGATGACATGGACGACAACGCTGAACAGGAGGGGGAAAAAAACACTTCTCCAGGTCGAAATACATATTCTAAATACATATATAAATAAAAAAAAGAAATGAATAAAATAACAAATAAAAAATGATAAAATATATAAAATAACAAGGAACTTCTTTGTTTTGAGGCATTTCTTTCAAAACACATAGTTGGTTGTGAAAGCAAAACTCCATCCAAACTGAGGGATGCCTCTGAAGGATTTAGAGGACAATGTTTAGTATGATAATGAAGATACTGAACAACTGGTAATGAAGCAGATAAGTGAGACATAAGCAAAAGTGCTCAACATTTACATACTAATTTATGTATGTATATACAAGAATATGCATGTGTTGCTTAAAACCCAAACCTGCTAAATATTCATCACACATCTTGAGCTTATTTCCATTTTTCCTGCATTATTAAACAAACAAACACAAGCCAAGTGCCAGTTTCAGGTCCTGGCTGCCGATGAGTAAACAGCATAATATAAGAGTATCAAACCCACAAAGGGTTTGAGAGTGCATAGGGGGACGAGGACACATTGGAAAGAAATGGGATCATCTTTCATTCAGACCTATTTTCCTTGTGATCCTAAACCTTGTTTTTAGTATCACACTGTCAGCTCTGCTCCAGTTTTCGCTTTCCGTGTATTCTATCCATCTTGATCCACACCACTGTGGTAGGTCGAATTGCAACTTTGGGTGCAGCCTTGCCACCTGGAAACACACATATCAAAGTGGGTTATTGCTACTTTAACGTATCGGGTAAAATGCTCTTTTATTGTTTAGTTTTTTTTGTTTTTTTTTTTAAAAAACCATTTCTTTAAATTAAGGACATACCTGTCAGCTACTGATTATTTTAGCGCTATGCCCTGAAACAGGGGAAGACAAAAATGCATGCAGATGCTGGGCCAATAACAAACCAGGACAACTTTGACATTCCAAGCACATCTGCAGTCCATCAGACCAAACATCAGATTCTGAAGAGCAGGTGTGCTTGAGTAATCTGTTTTCTCAGTGCAAAGAATAGATAACACTGGAGCCCTGCAGAGCATGAGCTGTTGATTTTTGCTTGTTTCATTTTGTTTTTTAGCTCGTGTTTCCAGTTGAAACAAAATCTGCCATTCAGCTTCTCTAAAGCTTGTTAACTGAGATTATATACACTTACATATAGCAAGTACAAAACCGAAAGTATAGAAACCACAAGTTGTGGATTTGCAGTATCCCCTCTGGCAAACTGTAGATTATTCCTGTGCGATACTACAAATACAAATACTACAAATACTGGCACTGTATAATAATACAGTGCCAGTATTAATGATACCGATACTTTTAAACTATAAAGGCTTATATAGGGGAGAGCAGTATATCATGATTTATGAGATGAATCACTACACTAAATCACTGAGTTTTAGTTGACCCAAAGTCTTTAAAGGACTTTGGGTCAACTTCTCTTGTTTTAAGGTGCTGTGCACGCAACAGTCAACACAAAAAGATTCAGATATTTCATATAATGCATGTGTGAGGTATATTTTTCATTTCCAAAAAGAAAACAAAATGAAAAAAACCCCAATTTCTTTAACTCAGTGCGCTACTTAACAAACTTGGATATTAGCACTGGTATCGATCTGATATCAATACCAGCATTGCTACTGAATCAATACTATCTATATTTGGATGGATTCACCCTCTTCTACATATACATTTACAAAGATTAAGCAGATGAGTGTGTTAATCAGTGTGCTTTGGAGGTGCTGGTTGGCAAGAATACGAGTTCCAGCACCAATTAAAAAATTTAATACAAAGAAAACTGAAAAGGGGTTCCATCTTTGCAAAAGAAAATAGTGGTAACGGAAAATTACAGATAAAGAGCAGGTTTAGGTTTGAGACTGGGTGTGATAGCAGCTTTGGAGTGCATATAAAGACTTGTTTTACAAAGCAAACGTAAGATTGATGTTACCATTGATAATGCATACGACACACAATGGAATGATCAGTTTTTGCCTTTGTATTCGTCTAAGGGTACAATTCACAGTGTGCTACTGCTATAGATAGGGAATAAGGTTTCAACAGGAGGCAGGCATAACAATTTAAAAAGAAGGAGAGGATGAAATGTTAACCGAATCTAACAGTGTAGTGGATCTAGTTTTTAAGGGAATGGAGCTCTTTAAGCGCAACAGATAAAACACAGAGGGGTGTTGTAAGGTAAGAAGAAAACAACAGGGTCATGCAGACCTTGGTCTTGGTTGAGGTGAACCTCAAAGAAACTAAATAACAGCCCCAGAAAGTGGAAATTGATTGTAGAGAGGAAAAAAAATCCATCACCGAGAGAAAGTGGCAAAGAGCAAATGGTGCCAAAGCAGACCAGGATCAGAGTTTAGAAAGTATCGAAGTCCAGAAGTTGGTGTGAAAACACAGTTGAAGAGTGGAGGCTGATAACCTGTGTTTATATGGAGCCAAGTGTTATTAGCTTGCATCAACACAATTCCTAGCCACTCAGCCTGCGTGCAGCCGTTGCTCCGCTGAGTATCAAGCCAGTTTTCCTCCCATATGCCGCCAGATTGCTCGGTCCTTTAAAGAGGCAGTAAAACTCTCGGGCCCGCATTAAATCTATGCGTTGTTCCTCGTGTTTTTCCTCGTGTTAAGGCCGCTTCTCCCTGCGCGTCAGACTTGCCAGCCTGCTCTGCTCTACAGCCATCTGCTTGCCAACCAAACCGACCTTCTGTCACGCTCACCGCCACCCTGTTTTGCAGCTCCACTGACCATGTTCAGCTTCAAACTCCTGCCTGCTTGCTCATTATGCACTGCCTTTCCACTCAGCCCTTCTGCCAGCTCAGCCATTGGATCCCCACCAAAACAATCTAGATGAATACGTAGCACTACAGGCCAGAGGTAGAATATTTATATCTACTTTTTGCACTGAACTGTCCCTTTAAAGACAGCGAAAGCAGTAGCTGACGGTGGCCAGTAAAAGTGAAGTGTCATGAATATGTAGCCCACTCCTGATGAGTTTACTCAGTTAAGGATTCTTGCTCAGGGATTATGGGCTCAGCCAGCGCTGCTTCAAAATATGCAAATCTATGGCATGCCTTACATGGGAGCCGTGTGACCTGCATGTGTGTAGATTATGGTATCTCTTCAGTGTTTCTTTTTTAGTTAACTCCTTTTCTGCCCACTGAAATCTGAGTCGGTACAGTTTGGCTTCCAAAATCCTCCACAGGCCATTTGGAGCTTGCAGGACTGGAGGAAATTTGGGTGAATGTCAAATCTGCTGAAAAAACATCTCATTTCTTTCAGGTCATTCGGTGTTAACTTGCTCATTTTCTCTCTGTACATCTCTGCACTCTGTTCCCTTCTGACGATGAAACTTTGTTCAGGCTGTCCCACAAGAACAATTTCTTTTAATTTTACAGTACGTTTAAGTCTTAAACGATTCACCGGGTTTGTTGCTGCGGAAGCATATGAGATGGATTAGAGGTCGCCTGTGAAGGTCTCACTCCCATAGCAAAAGGAGATGACTGGACACTATATAGATTATGTAGACGGGATATAATAAATGCAAATGCAGGATTAACCAACACTGTCAGTCTGTGTTTACTGAGGGGTTATAGGGGAGGAAAAGTATTGGTGTTTCTTTTTTTAGAGCCACACTTCATGAGGAATGCGAGTTTTCTTGGTATGATTGACAGAAGCCTTCATTTTTCTCTACATCCAGTCACTACAATTTAGGCTGAAGCCAGCAGGCATCGTGGACTCATGCAGTGTGGCTGCAGCAGAGGCAGGGTGAAATGTAGAAGTTATGTGTATCGCAGAGCCTGGTTGCAAGTTGAGAGCTGTGTCTGCACTCTAAAGCAATTCCTTTTGATATAAAGCAGTTTGTCTCTGGTGTGTGGGTTAAAAAAAACCCCTCAAAACAAGAGGTTGTACATGAAGAAGAGCGCACACAGTCATTTCAGTTTGCCTGTTATGAAAGCACTGACATTTTTTTTTATTTAACAGTCAAACACTCAAAGCACTGTACAAATATTTACCTGTGTGGTGCAGATGTTTAAAAGGAGGAGTTGGCAGGTGAGTTGTTTGGTGATTGCGATTCTCAGTATAAACAAACAAAAAAAGCCGGCCATTTCAGTTTCAGTCTGCTCGCAGCCCATCTGTCGCACCCTGGAATGGCTTCAGCCCCAACTGACCAGTATCACAATAAGGTGACACACAGGCGTTACCTGCTCTTGCTGACAGACCGTGACAGTGGCCATTATCAGCTCCCCTAGCACTGTCTGAATAGCTGGTCCAGGTTATTATCTGGTGGAGTAGTTGGCTTTTGGCTGGAAGGAAAAAAGGAATTTCAGACAACAGAGAAGCTGGGGGGAAAGACACTCGGTTTTACACTTTCAATAGATCTGTAGCCAAGGGAGAAATTGTTGCAGCTGAAGCTACATGAGGCATGCAGTTAGTCTCATTTCCTTTAAAGTACTTACAGATTTACCTTCTGTGCTAGGAAATTGCTTAAAAATGGGCCACTTACAACACTCTCAAAAGCCCATTCAAAGTTTTCAGGTGATAGATGGCAAGTACTGCAGCCATGGAGAAAATGTAGGATATACACATTTATGTGTCATTCAGCTCATTTTATATGGCATTAAAAAAATAAGAAAAGTATGATTTGAGCCGTAAATGTACTTTAGTTATGGACAGCATAGCCTAGGTTTGCATCCACCAATGTAGAGCTTTGTGTGATCTCTGCTTTTGTGGGTTTTCTCTGGGACATAGGGTTAGTTAAACTGGTGACTTTAAATTCTCTGTAGGTATGAGTGTGAATGTGGTCTGTCTTTGTTAGCCCTGCGACAGACTGGTGACTTGTCCCTACCTCTTGCCCCTGTGACAGCTGGGATAGGCTTCACCTGAACTGGATAAGTGAAAAAGATGGGTGGACTCATCAGATATTAATCTTTTTAAGTTACATAGCTTCACACAGAAGAAGAGGGGCAGCATGCCACCTGGGCAAGGCAGGCAACTGCTTGGGGCTCCTGGCCCGTGCCGGGTCCCCAAGGGCTGACAAACTTTAAACTTCAACAAAGGCAAAATTTGCAGTGACATTCAGAGACACCTCCCTAACGTGACAGCTAGGGAAAATGAAAATGAAGAGGAATTATTTTCCTGCGATTGAAAATAGAAAGACAAAGAAAAGGAAACATGAGAAAAAAAGTAAGACAGTGATAAGTTACACATATAATAATGATTAAATAAACTGCTAAATAATTGGAGTAAATGTAACTCCGAGCAGGATGACATTATTTTTTTTTTGTATGCTGACGTTTAATATCAGTTAACTGAGTAGGGTGTGTTTATATCATTTTTCCAGTTGCATGTTTTAGATTATCAAAACAAATTTATAACACGAGTAAATAAAAAAAATGTAGTTTTTAAATAATGGTTTCATTTGCAAAGGGGCAAAAAGCTATCCAAACCTACCTGTCCTCACTAATTGTCTCTTAAACGTATCAAGCATATTTAGCAAGGAGTCTTTTATTTCATTGGAGATAAATTTGGCCTCACTATTCTTTGCAGAAATATTTTATTTCAGCCACATTTGAGGGTTTTCCAGCATTAATTACCTGCTTAACATCATCCCGTAGCAACTCAACCTGTTTAACAGAGGTGAAATCTTCTACCTTCGACAACAGTTTTCTGTAATAAACTGATGAAAGCTGTGTCTGACAGGCATAGCTAGCAAGCTGTGAATGCTACGTTATGAAATGTAGATGCAAGAAAGTTTGGGCGTGTTCTCTAAGGTGTAAATTAACACCATGTGGTGTGTGTAATTTGCTGTATTTCCCCATATGTGCCAGTGCAGGCGCCAGCACATCAATTGTCAGTATTGGAAATATTACAGAGCTTCTATCAAATGAATAGAAACAAAATAAAAAGCTGCACCCAAGAGCAACCTTCAGAGTTGAATTTCAGGAATTCTAATTCTCTAATGTGAAAGATTTTGTATTTAACGTTTTTAAACTGTTCCTGTTATAAGAATCTTTTTCCAGAATCATAAAATGAAGTCACACTCAGGGTTAAATTTATATTATATTCTATTTGATTCTATTCTATTCTACTCTGTTTTATTATATTATATTTATAATATAATAGCAATGACCTCTTTGCCTATGGCTCCATTAGACTTATCATAATCACCTCTGCATAGAAGCTGTACTTTCTGTTTGTAAATATTTCTTTGCTATATCGCATCCAGTCACCGTTAAGGACAAGCCAGTAAACACGTTAGGTATTGTGTTGCACATTTTTGCTTGCACAAAGTTAGTTTTATCTGTTTTTTTTTTGTCAGCTGGCTCAAAAGGTGTAGACCTTGATCAAAGACAAGGCCGCTTAATCAACTGCTTTCATCTGTCTAAAGGACTTTTGACAGGAACTCCAAGAGAAATCCAAGTACTAGGCTCAGACTCTTTTTGCTTTTCATCCATAAAGAAAAGCAGCTGCACATTCCCTGTTTGTTTTGTAAATGTCGACATCGCTTCTGCTTTTAAGATGCTTCAGTCATTTGTCAGGTTCTGTCAGTGCTCCTGAGCTACAATTTTAACAGCACTATTATCATGGCCTACATCACAATGAAGCTGTATCTCAGCCTGTGTAAATGCGTTGTATGTGTGCTTTAGCCAAACCTTTTTATAAACTCACATTCAAAATATAGTAAAATAAATAAGTGCATGTAATGTGATTACTGAAATCCCTCCACTTAGACTCATAATACTTGGAATACTAATCCAAACCCTAATCATCCATTCATATGCATATCTGTCATTTTTCTGTAGACAAAGAAGTGCATTTTGAATATTTAATTGTTTTGGACAAAAGAATGACACGTGTTTAATTATCACAGCTTTCAAAATGAATGTCACTTAATTTAGTCAGTAAAAACAGAGATCGTACAATAGTATTATTCATCACTTTTCCATATTTGCTTGTGTCTACAGCAAAAACAAAATGTTCAATTTCCCCTGATTGCTGATGGCATCAATTCAAAACCAAAGCAGTGTGACAGGAAATGAGTTTGGGGGCTTTATATTATAGGTGCTTCAATTGCTTCTGCCTGAGGCTATATATCCTGGTAATGAGCAGAAATAAACTGAAAAATGTAAATAGACCAGGACCACGAGTGGAGAGGTTAACGGTGGCTGGCACATCCATGCTAAAAACAGGGATGGAGTAATAAACTTTGCACTCCTTGACCCTGACGTGGAGTACTGAATGCTTCCTGGATTATGAGATGAATGAGCACTCTTACATTGATCTTCCCACTGCATCCCCCTGTTTTCAAGTAGAGTTTCACTTCTTGTTTTGTCTGCTTTAGTGAAGTTCTTCTTTGAAATGATTTTCCATATTGCAGATTTTTTAAAAAGTGCTTATGCATGACTTGGACATGTGCAGTAGCTTATTTCCTATTTAGTTTCCTTTTTAATACACCCAACAGACGACAGTAAACAATAATGCTAACGTTAATGAAAATAAGTAACGCTCCATTATTTGCTCCCAGAGTGGAAAGGGCCTCTACTTCATTTGCGGCTGCTGTAATATCCAACAAGTTTGGCCAAATTGGATGCACTCCCATGAACTACTTACCTCTCTACATTTATTGTCAGTGAACTGAGTCAATTTTCACCACCCATCTGCAGAGATTTGTCTGGCCTTAATCTGACTCTGCATTTATAGTCTTGTAAAAGAGGGGATTAATTTTGGCAGGCCCTTCGCATAAATACTGCATAATTGTTGTCATTCAAATACTTCATGTCTTAGTTCTAAAGGAATACACATGGCTCAACCAGACTGTCTGCTCTCTCAGACACTCAGGGAAACATTTTAATGAGACAAAACTGACTAGTATGAGTCATAGCACTAATAATAATATTGCTATGACTAGGAATAGTAGTATTTGTGTTTTATTAAGTTGGATAACACCGTGTTTTTCACGGGAAGAGCTTCAGTGTGCTATAACACTCCTATAGGGCTTAAATCTTCGACTCTCCAGCATTTGACCTTAGAACTGAAGAAGCTTCTTGGATGAGAGGTGAAACGTCTTCAAGCAACTTAAGGAAGTCCAGACGCTTTTCTTTCCAAGCTTGTTAGACCACGATGACCTGGATGACTGAGAACCTTCACAGACGTAAATACCAGTGGCACGCATAGCAGAAAGGCAAGCCAAAATGCACATATGCATTTTAACAGAGACTTAAGCGTAATTATGCTTCAGGGGCGTAATTTCCAGGGGGGTTGGGGGGTTATGACCCCCCCCCCAATAATCAGACCCAACCAATATAATCCCCCCCCCCCCTAATAAAATTATTAATTATCTTGCATAAATAGGCTGTTGATTCTCTTTACTTATTTTAGGTATTACCAGCAAAATAGTTGCGTGTTTAATCATTTTAATCATTTAATCAGATTTATTTATTTATTTAGACAGAGATCTTGACCCCCAAATGTTCAGCACAAATTTACGCCGATGGGTGTGGTGGTCCTACGCTTCTCTAATCAAACACAAGCAGTATTAAGCCTGCTTCCAGAGACAGTAGCCAACTACACCCACAAGATGGCATTAATGTAAACAATGGATGCAAACAGGTGAGACACTTTATGACAGAATGCTATCTGAGACTAAAGGAGAGACGTTACTTGATTTCAACGGACAAGCAGTACTGGCCTTGCTTGCCACTCTTACGCACACTGTTATGAAGATAAATAAATAATCTTAAACTGGCCTGATGTAAAAACATTTAAAATACATTTTGTTTCAACAGCATATCTACAGGAGCTAGAGATCAAATTTGAAAAACAAAAAACAAAAACAAAACAATCTACAAGCTTAGTTAAATCCTTAAAAATTAGTACTTAGGACCAGGCTTTATTATTTAAAACTACAACCTGATTTTGGTTTCTTGGCTGGCAGCCTGATGAAGGTAGATTATAATTTACTCTGATTGTGGGCAAATAACTGTGGAGGCAACTGTGGCACCAAGCGGATTAATTCCAAGAAGTGAATGAATCTGAGCTTGTTGAACTATGGTACCCTTGAGAAGGTTAAGATGTAGTGAAGAGGTTGTGGGGATAAATGAGGATATTGAAATTGCAGCTAATGGCAAGAAAAACCTTTTTACTTGGAAAAGAAATGCCAGATATAGACACAAAATCCATCTGATGTTTAATTGTGTGAAATAAACTGTCATTCTTTTACATACACCTGTATGTAATGCTGTTAGCAACACTTTGAGAATCAGCAGATGGTAAAGGGCTAAAAGCCACTGTGAAGGTTTGTGATTTAGATAGGCATAATGCACTCTTGGCAAAAGGAGCTCTTCGGAGCAGAGGTGAGCACATTATAGATGATGCATAGCAGGAGGGGCTCAAGTTTCTGACTCAAAACTTTCAGTCAATTTATCACACCTCTCTCTTGCTATGAATCATGAAGATATTCGTCTTAATATATCATTGCCAAAGTAATTGAAGAGGTCTATAACACAAGATGTCTTAATATTTTATAAAACAACTGCTAAACGTTATGTGAAATAGAGAAACATATAGATTTTATTGGGTGGAAATCTCATGCTGTGACAGTAAGTCAAGTGTATGAGTGAAAAGCAAACAGTTTCTCCAAACTAGTTCCAGCTTTCTGCTCTGTAGAGAGAAACGAGACCTCGAAATAAATCTAATAAGTGCTCTCCTCGACTGGCTGTGCAATAAGCATGCCTCTTTACACTCTGTCTCTGTCTAAGAGTCAAGGTGATACCAGAGTTTGGGGGGGTTGTACTGACTCTTCTCCACCAAATCACTCATTAAAAAGAATGTAAAAGCCGGGGAGTCCAGCAAGACACAGAGCCCCTGCCTGCTCCGTGGGCTGGGAGGATCCTTCCCTTGAGGGCAGTTGATCCAACAAAAGCTACAAAGTGTCAGCTAGTAGAGCAGTGCCCTGAGGGTACTTGGATTGAGTAGACACTCAGATGCCTCTATTTCTTTCATGATAAAGATTTGATAAAGCTTTATTTTCAAGAAAATGAGACCAAAATTAGGTTCTTTTTGGTGCTGGAGGGATCACGGAATTGGGAAATGGTTTCTTTTCTAAATGCAGGGCAGAATAACCTGTGCTCCTTCTCAGCATCCTTTTTGAGCATTTTAGGCTCAGAAATGTAGGGCAGACAGACCTCCTTTACAATCCCACCCACCCTCCCCCCCTTGCTGCATCTTTTGGACTAAAAGGAGGTGTTGAAATACGACGGGCTTTTCCTCTGTATCTCCTCCTCTCCTAGCAAAGCAGGACTAAATGCCTATGCAAAACTCAAACACACACACACATACACACAAAGCTGAAACAATGGCATCTTTCTCTCGCAAAGGAGGGCTTAAGCAGAAATTGTATTAGTGAATAATTCTTCTAAATCTCTTGTCACTCATAGCACATAGATTAAAAAACACCTACTCAAGGCAGGTTTCTTCACACAGAAAATCTCTCAGTGCAACTGCTCCTTCTCTGTGGCTCCATGTGAATCTGTCAGTTTTCTCCCACCTAGCCAGCACCAAAAGTCTCTAGCACAAGACAATGGAGATTGCAATGGGTGGTCGAAATCGCTGCATTGGCCTGGCACCCGTCTTGTTTTCAATTTATTTAAATATGCACCAGAGCTGTACAGTAGCCAAAATACACACTGTTTATGTTTATGGATGCCTCAGAGCGCTCGTGCCTTTGGGTGGCGTCCCTCTGCCTCATGCAGGACTGCCAGAACTGAGTGACCCAAATACATTGTTTGGAGTAGCAGTAGCACATTTCTCACTGAAAAAGTGAGTCATGCATCAAGAGCCAAATTAGATGTTTTACTTGTGAAGTTAATTTAGGACATCATTCATGTTTACTGTATTCCTATTATGAGGTCTTTAAAGTGTAATTTTCATACTGCACAGCTCACAGATGAACATGATATATATCTGATGGGCCTCTGAACTTTTTCTATGATTGCCATTTCATTGGTAACCACCTGCTGAGACTTGATTAATATTGCTTAGGTTTTTAAATATCACTCCCCAGTCTGTACTTCATTTTGGAACAAATCCTCTCTCCTGTATTCCCTCTCTCCCTTGCTGGATTTATGCAACAGAAATTTCTGCTTTTTTCAAAAAATCCCTTATTACTACTGTTTTGGAACTGAATCTCCCAGCCCATTGGAATTTCAAAGCGCTCTCAATCTCTCCGAGCTGCAACCCCACCCCCTAAAAAACACATCAACCATCTTGCATCTTCTTCAGCTTAACGATGGAGGATAGTGGTGCTGCGCGAGCCAGCGGGCTTCTTTCTCCAGCCAAAAAAGCACATGAAAGAGAAAATATCTCAACAGTATTATGACCTCACATTTCTCTTGTACGTCAAATTAGAAATTCATTGTTATTTTACACATCACTAACCGGAACCCAGTTGATATTGATGGTGATAACCATCGCAGATTACAGATGAAGACAAGGGGATAGTCTCCAAACTAAATGAACCCTCTTCTGTAATGTCCCAGCACGAGGTGAAGATATTACTGAGTCAGTTTATTTTAGAAAAACAGGAAATTAAGACAGTCAGTTTTAATTTGCAACACTATTGATTATGTCAACTCATAGCTTCGTAGGCACGGAAGGTCTGGGAAGGTTCATATTTCTCAGCATGTTAACGTGTTATGTATGAGGCTATGTTGCAATAAATCATCATATTTTGGAGTAATACCTATACTTGTTGGAGAAACTGTGTAAGGAATGAACAGTATGTTTAAGTTAAATAACTAATATCTCAATTTCCTGACCAAGGGGTAAATAATTCCAACATATAAGTGTTGTGAATGCAAGTATAGCATTGTATTTACTACCACTGTTGTGCAAGTTCACACTTAGAAAGAGCGAGCTCTTTTTTAATTAAGCTGCTTTGAACTGGTCTATTTTCAGCCGATCCTCCTCCACCTATCTTTGCAGCCCCGCAGTCATCGACAGTAAGCAGATTTAATGAACTGCATACATAATGGTCAGAGACAGACAACTTTTAAAAGCCAGGGAAATGCGAGTACGTTTTACTACTTAAACAACGTGTCTCATAATGCAGGACAACTCATGGGAGATTATTGTACTAATGTAATACAGATCTAAAGAAACGCTGTTGGTGTTTGCTCATGGCCTTAGCCTTTGTTAATGGTTTGGTGGCAAACACTATTTATTCAGTTCACAGTTCACTGAAAACTCTTTTTAAAGCGTTCATGCACAGCACTGTTTACCACTCACATTAGTTAGTCCTTGCAGTGGCAGAGGTGGAAAATCAGGACTCTGGAGTGCCGGGAAGGAAGCCACAAGGCTGTAAATCAGAGCAGTCAGACACCAGCCAGGTAATAACAGATTGGGCTGACAGAGCCAGCAGGGGGTCAACCAGGAGGGAAGACTTTGAATTTGGCAGGAGGTCAACCAGCGAGCAGTCGATTCTGGGGCAACAGAGCTATAGGCCAAGAAGCAAAAAATGAGTCAGCCAGTTCTCATACAGAGATGTCGGTCGACTCAGACACAGTTTCAAGAACAGGGGCAAAATGAGATGATTTGAACTCAGGAACAGATTTTGAGTTGATTGAATCAGAGATTGAAAACATTTTGGGCAATCCATGAGGAGACGGGAGCTGGAGGGACATTTGCCATGGACAAGATCAAAAGCAAAAGCAGCATCAGTCTACCTGGAAGAAAGTGAGAAGTCAACCTGAACAGGATCAAGAGAGTAGAAAAATCCATGGATGCTGGCTTGAAAATGAGAAACCTTCTTTAGTCTAAACTCTGTGACACATTGTCTCAATGATTTAAATTCCTGGGTGGTAAATCTGCACCTCTTATCAGTATAAACATGCCTTGACAGGTGTAGTATCAGTATGGGAGGCCAGGGTTGGCAAACAATCAATTGTGCTTCTTGCTAAAGACTGGTGGGTTGGAATTACAATCACTTATCTTCTGCATACCGGTATGCAATTCATCAAACTCATTATTCACATAGAGAATAGCTGCAAAATAAACAGCCGAATCTCCTCCAGTGTTCTCATAGTTGTCCTCATTGAAGAATTTCACGATTCCTCGATAGCCTCGATGGTCGAGATTTCTGTACGTCCAGTCAGTCAGAGTTGATTTACGACCCTGTTAATGTTCCTCATCTACCTCAGCTCATTACTGCTATGCATAGGGTTTGGAATACTTGTACAATGGTAAAAGCTGTAATGATAATAAAACAAAACCATCCTCTGCACACTGAATGATTAATGGGTGCTGTCACTCATGGTGCAATATTAGTGCAGCCATTTACCAAGAGCTTGTTTCTCTCTAAGAGCTCTTGAGACAAGATGGCACATGGTGCTAACGTTATTTGGCTCTCACACACTGTAAGGTACTGTCAGGCACTTAAATATCACAAGTATCTTGTTTCCCAGTTGTTTAAATTGCTGTTGTACATGCACTAGCGCGAAGACTACCTGCCAAATAATAGCTGATAATACTTTTATAATAATAGCAGCATGCAAGAGAAAGTTTTCCCCAGTGGACTCTGCAAACTTTATCACATCAAGTTGAACCACTCTATTCTCAGCAAACACAGAAATAAACACACACACACACACACACACACACACACACACACACACACACACACACACAATCTGACCTCATTAAGCTAACTAAGGAGCAGTCCTCACGAAGAAAGGTGAGTCAGGGGCTGTACGGTTTCTGCCATTTATAAACAACTTCCCCAAATTAGCCAGGTCCCCTGTGAGGAGAATGAGGAAGCATGGCACTGGATACTTACTGTATGTGTGGATGGAGAATCTACCAAGCTCACTGTCTTTGAAAAGGAAGAAACGGACAACTGTACTGTCTTGGTTACCTGCAGTCGCCCTCAGCCCTCAACAGTAATAATGGTCCCAGATAGGGTGTCTTCTTCGCTTGCGTGAGGCTTTTGCTTTAGTTTCGATACTCACTTCACAAAGTTATTTGTAATCATCTCAGAGCTCATGTATAAAAAAACAACAATTTCCAAACATAACTACACAGAAGCATGAACACAGAACAATTCCTAAGTAAGAGGGCTGCGTACAAAGCGACCTTCACAGGGGAACAATGCATGCGAAACCTTGTCTTTGAGTTAAGACTGTGAGCACTTTAATTAATGGCTTTTGTTTCTGTAAACAGAAGTAACCTCAAGGGGGTATAGAAATATTTTATATGGGTAATATCTGTGCTCGATTACTCAGACCGAGGAAACCACAGAGAGGCAAGAGCGAACAAAGAAAGCCATCAATAATTTCAAGTCTAATAAGAGTGAAGACAAATCGCTGTCCTAGTCATAGTCTTTTACACTGGCTAACGATATGATCTTTAGTTTCATACTCATCATAATACAATGTTCCTTTCTCAGCTCTATGCTCCATTAAAAAATAGATTTTTTTTCAGTGAGGGAACCTCTAACCTCATTCGTTTTACTGAAAGAATCACAGTCATCAACGTTGACGTAGAACCTCCTGCAGTTTTATTTTCTACTTCTTGCAATCTGTTTTGTTTTAGTGGCTCAATATTACCCCGTGTGTGAGTCCATCAAAATTTATTCTGGAGTAGACAGGTTAACAAAAAGCCTTTTAGGGAAATGTGTGGTCTAATTAGCTCATCAAAACATAGCATCCCAGAGTGGCACAAACTTTACTGCCACTATCATCTGAGCATTGGCTGTAAATAAGGAAAATTGCTCATAGGGGAAACACAAACAATATTCATAATGTTACAAATTTTGTTGAAGGTTGCATCGACATTAAAAACACAATAAAATCCTGAGCCGTATATGGTAACTTAAACAGACGTCCAACTGACCTCTCTGTAAGGTTGTAGAACATGTGGATTTCTTCCAGCCAATAAGTTTATTGAATTTGGCCAATCAGCAGTAGCCAGGAGCATTTCAAACTTGTTTTCAAACTTCAAAATGTCATTTTGCACCCCTACCTACTCACGTCACCACAACTACATACACTTCCGGTCGAGTGAACGCTGGCACGCTTGGCTGCCGCTGCTCACCGGTTACTATTACTATTTTTATTATAATTTTTTTTCAGTTCCTGACGGCAATATGAACCAAGTATCTAAGGCGCAACCCTGTTTTGACTTGTTTTCGCAATATCTGCGGGCTTCTATTGCTTGCACTGCAGCTGTCAGCTGGTTGTTCGGTCCCTCCGTTTGTGTTTAGTGCTCGGCCCTGATTAAGATGCGGATCCACAGAGTGTTAGTGTGGCTCGTGCTCACCTGGGTTTTTTTTATCCATCATCAGAGACACTAACTCAATATTTTCCATCTGGTCCAAAACTCGTCGTCCTCCCTGCAAGGCTGACCGGGGTGTTGACCACAGTGTGCTGGCCCACCTGGCTAGATCAACTAGGCCTACTGTCCAGCATGGCAACTCCAGCATCAACTTCGGTCTATTAAACATCCGCTCTCTCACTGGTAAGGGACATCTTGTCCATGATCTCTTCTGTGATCGTAAGTTGGACTGTCTTTGCTTGACTGAAACATGGCAACAACTTTGTTTCTCTCAACGACTCCACTCCATCTGAGTTTGTTTACACCTGTCAACCTCGCATTTCGGGAAGGGCGGAGGTCTCGCGATAATTCACCGGAAGCACTGGAAAGTACTCCGTCTCTGCCCCTCCCTCCCATTCATTTGAATACATTGCACTACAGCTCCTTGGATCTACCCCCACCATCATATGTACTGTTTATCGGCCACCTAAGCCAAACAAGGAGTTTTTAAATGAATTTGGTCTGTTGTTCTGGCATTACCCCCACCCATTGTAAAGCCACATTGTTTCCCCAGTCTGATCATATGTTTATTTCTTTTGATGCAAACATAACCGCTTCCAAAACCTGTATCTCTCGTAATATCACTTTTAGGAAAATTAGTAATATCAACCCAGCTGTTTTTTCATCTGCCATCCATGACCTTCCATCTATCCACAGCTCCTCAACCCCTCATGAACTCGTTTGTCATTATAATGTCAACCTTCATAACCTTCTTAACATATTTGCTCCCCTTAAACATCGAACTGTCTCATTTTCCCGTTCAGCTCCATGGTTTACCTCCAACCTGCGTCACCTTAAAGCTAAAGGACACCAACTCGAATGTCTATTCAAGAAAACCGGACTTACTGTACATAAAGAAATGCACAATGATCATGTTTTGTTCTATAAGGACTGCATTGCCTCAGCCAAATCTGCTTACTACTCTGGTTTAATTAGTTCTAACTCCAGGTCCCTCTATTCATTGTTCAGTAAAATTACAAAATCTCCAGACACATTCCCCTCCCACATGTATTCTGCTGATTTTTGCAACTCTCTTATCTCTTTTTTCACTTGTAAAATCTCAGACATTCACTGTCAACTTAACTCTTTAGGAGCTCCTGACTCTGAAGTAGACTTCCTGGTTCCCCCACTGTCTTCCTGTCAGTTATTTTCAAGCTTTACTCTTCCCTCCATAACTGATGTATCTAAATCTCATTAAAAAATCTAACTCATCCACCTGTCAACTTGACCATCTTCCTACTGTGTTAGTTAAAGCCTGTCTTCCCTCGTTAGCACCTCTCATAACCAATATCATTCATTCCTCCCTCAACACTGGAACTGTTCCTGAAGCACTGAAAAAGGCTTCTGTTATCCCAACTCTCAAAAAGCCTGGTGCAGACCCCAATAACTTTGATAATCTTCGCCCTATATCAAATCTCCCCTTTATTTCAAAAATTCTTGAAAAAGTTGTCGCCACCCAGCTTCATTTACTTCTCAATGACCATAATCTCTATGAGCAATTCAATCTGTTCCCCAATCATAGCACAGAAGGATTACCATTGACCTTCTGATGGCAGCTGATTCTGGTCTCCTATCCATCCTCATCCTTCTTGATCTTAGTGTGGCGTTTGATACCATTTCTCACAATATTCTCCTGAACCAGTTAGCTTCCATTGGTATTAGTCACACCCCACTTACCTGGTTCACCTCCTATCTCTCAGAGCGCACTCAGTTTATCCAATTTAAATCCCATTCTTCAACTCTCTATCCTGTTTCTGCTGGTGTGCCCCAGGGTTCAGTATTAGGGCCTCTTTTATTCATTACTTACATGCTCCCTCTTGGTCATATATTCCGAAAATATAATATCAATTTTCACTGTTATGCCGATGACACCCAGCTCTACCTTTCTTCTAAACCCAATTCATCCCTCCCACCTACTTCCCTCTCAAACTGTCTTACTGAGATTAGATCCTGGTTCTCCTCCAATTTTCTCAAACTTAACAGTAATAAAACTGAAGTTTTACTTGTTGGTACACCATCTATCTTAACCAAATCCCACAGTTTTTCCATTAACATTGAAAATTCTCCCACCCTTCCCTCCCCTCAGGTTAAGAGTTTGGGTGTCATACTTGATAATACTCTTTCATTCCAGTCTCACATTAATTACATAACCCGGTCTGCTTACTTCCACTTACGTAATATTAACCGACTCCGTCCCTTCCTTACTCCCCATGCTGCTGCCATCCTTGTCCATAGTCTTATTACGTCCCGTATTGATTACTGTAATTCCCTCCTATTTGGTCTCCCTAAAAGGGCCCTTCATAAACTCCAACTTCTTCAAGATTCTGCAGCTCGGGTCATAACTTGCACTCCGTCAAGAGTTCATATTACCCCAGTTCTTCAGCAGCTTCACTGGTTGCCTGTAGAAGCCAGGATAAATTTTAAAATCTTACTTCTTACATACAAGTGTATCCATAAATCTGCTCCTTCATATTTGTGTGACCTGCTCCATATCACCACCGTTTCCCGCCTTCTCAGATCATCATCTGCTATTCATCTTACTGTTCCATCCTCACACCTTATTACTGTGGGGAACAGAGCTTTCAGTCGCTCTGCTCCTCGGCTCTGGAACTCTCTTCCTCCTGCACTAAGAAATATTGACTCCCTCTCCGTATTTAAGACACAGCTCAAAACACATCTGTTTAAACTGGCTTATTCACTTTAATGCTGATTTTATCTGTTGTCAAGCTCTGTTTTGTAATTTTAACTTATTTTATGTATTTTATGACTATTGTTCCTTTTATTAATTTTGTTTTTTGTAAGGTGACCTTGGGTTTCTGAAAGGCGCCCTCAAATAAAATGCATTATTATTATTATTATTATTATTATTATTATTATTATTATTACAGTCATGACATTGCAATTAACGATGGTGATTAAACACATATATGGTAGAATAGTGGTTGCATCATTCATCATAATGTAGTCATAAAGTACACTAGACGTTCATTACACAATGATGCAATAATAAATACATTCATTTATAGAGACCTTAAACTGTGAAATGTGCGATTTGTTTTCCTTAATTGTATGACCTCAGCAGTTGTTATTATATTTATATGACACAGAGTGCTTAACAAATTTATTAGACCACCTGTCTTAAAAACAAGAAAATACAGATTTTGTAGAGATCTCTCAAAACTTTGTTATAAACTAAAAAAAGATAAAATTATATTGTTATTTGTTAGTCAAATAACAAGTTGACTTCATATTTTCATACCCAAATTTATACACTGGAATTTTCTGAGAAGCAACCACTGCAGCTCAGGAGGTGTGGAGTGGATCGTCTACCAGTCAGAAGGTCGGGAGCAAGATCCCTGCCTCCTCCGGTCTGCATGTTGAAGTATCCTCGGGCAAGATGTTGAATTGCGTTGAGTTGCTCCCAATGCATCCAACAGAGCATGTGTATGTGTGTGTATGAAGATTAGACAAGGTGCTAAAAAAGCACTTGTATGAATATGTGTGTTACTGGGCGAGTGAGGCTTGTTGTGAAAATTGCTTTTAGTGCTCAGTCAGAGTAGAAGGGCACTATATTAGTATCTGTTAATTTAACATTTAAAACTAATTTTTGTGTTCAGGAATGTCAGTGCAGCATTGAAAATATCATTTTGTTTTAAAGGCTTGCACATAGTGAATTATTCATTACAGAACATAAACAAATATTTGTTTTATTGTTATATTTATTTATTTTTGCCTTAAATATCTAAGGTTGAAATTCTGATTTTCCGAATATTTCAGTGAATGCACCAAATAAAAGGATATTTACTAAAAATTGTTCCAAATGTCAGTAATTGTTTGCTGGTTGTGTCCATCAAGTTTTTTATGTGTGTGTTTTTTTCACCCCTTCACCCACCTTCAACATTTCGGTCTCCAGATGTTGTACACAGTATTATTAATCCATTATTATTTTCAGCTCCAGCACATTAGCTACCCACTTACAATGATGTCAGACCTTGACACTGATAGCGTGCTTACTCATCTTTACTGTAATAATATGAGGATGTGACGGATGATTGTGTCACATGCTGCCCACCACGAGCTTTGTCATTATTAGTGAAGGGTGAAAATTTGTGCTGCTGTTCCAAGTGTCAGCAGATTTTAAAACACCTACACTTGTCATACAGGGATAAAACTCTCAAGAACACATCTATAATTTTACTTTTTAATAAAAAGGGATGTCTGATGAAACACTGATTCAAACTGCGAAAAGAAAAAAAAACTTGACATTTATCCTCTAAGATCTAATTCATTATTAATGTCAAGTGAATCCTTCTTTCTTTTCTTTGTCTAGGGGCTTCGTGCTGGACGGGTCGCAGCGGGAAATATTATTTGCATGTGTTTCATCTCACATGTCCCAAGCTGTGCTTCACACTAAAGGCATTATGAGCCACGAATGATGATGCATTGTTCTGCCATGCACACACACACCCACACACACCTGTTCTCACACGGTGGGAGGCTCACATAAAAACAAATCTATGCTCATGAAAGGGTATGATAGGACCTGTCACTTGTGTTTTCTGTGTCAGGCATCGTTTAGAGATATATAAACAACCACCTTGTTACACTGCATAATATCCCTTAGAGCCTGGATTTGACTCTCTTCCGTGGATGCGTTAAGAAAATTGCAAATAATTTGCGGTGTTTGTTGTTGCTCCTTGGAGGAGAGGTGAGGTGGACAGGTTTGTAAGTCAAGGCTTTTGAACGCGCTGATTAAAACGTCTTTCTGTGGATTTCCTGATTGTGGTAATAATGTGGCAATCGTTCTCTTCCTCTCGGTTGTAAAGCCCACCCACATGGGATTGCGAGCGAGATCAATCAAATGCAAATACTGTTAGATCCAGGACTGCTTTGTTGTAATGAATTCTCTGTCTACTCTGCTTTGTCTCAGATTTGACCTGATGTCATGTCAAATAACGCAAAGATGCCAGCAAACGCTGCTGCATTTCCTCTGCCAGCCATTATATCATAGCTAGAGGTGCTGAAGTGACCTGTATCTGCTCTGGTATGGTTGTCTAGTGGACAGCGAGGGGGCAGGGGCCATTTGCTCTATCTCCCCCCTTCTGATTTAATCGCCCCACAGGGACCTGCTTAGGCTATCCACTTCATGATTCCCATTTGGTGGTTAGAACCCTGATGGGGGTGTTTAAGGCTTAACGTCCCCATTTGTTTTCCTGTAGGTAATCGATGGCAGACTCAGGGTTACAGCTAATGTGATTTATGTGTCCTATTTCCACTGTTATGCTTCATGTACAAATTGTCTTCGGTGAAGTAAATTCCCCAATCTTCTCCCAGCTTGCTGACACTGAATACCGGCTGCCAAACCCAAACGATTAATCCATGTTTGTGTCCAGGTCCTTTTGTTTTTTTCCTCTTAAACAATCTGCAAATCATGACATGCTGTAACAGTGAAACTTGAGTCACCCCTTATCACTCATCTTTATGTACAATGAGCTAAAATTTCAAAGATTTCACCCACACGTCTTGCAGAAACATCGTTTTAAGCCTCACATTAATGGGAAGGTGTTTCTATTTGGATTCGGTGCAGAGCAGCACAGTGAAATTAATCATACCCCACTCTTGACTCTTAAGTAAATCATCTGCAGTCGAAACACAAAGCAAATCTAATCAGCCTATTCATTCAGTGATGCATACCCTTGTAATTATGCCACTACCTGCAGCACTTAGGTGCACATTAATACCCTCTTTCAGTGTTGCTCTGGGGGAACATTGATGCAATTAATATGAATTGTGTGAGAAAACGGCATACTGTGTTTAAATGTCGGACAATAAAACCTTAATCAAGTGGACGTATGTGCTGTATCTTTGTAAAAACTTTGAGTAAAAACCTTGTAGATATTTTCTTCTTGCAAAAATATCCTAATATCGCCCATCGACTGTCGGGGAATTAGGTGAGAGAGGGGTCCACAAACAGTGACCACAAATGGGAAAGTAAAGAAAGTAAAGTTGCTTCTTGAGCTACGAATTGCAACCAGCCATAAGGAGAGTCTCCTCTTGAAAGCACATTTTCTTATATCTCCATTGTTTAGAAAACACACTTTATGTGTTATTTAAGCTGAGTTCAAGGTACAATGTGCAGCGGTGAATTCCTCCCATGATATCTCTTTTGACAAGATGAGAAAACACGTTTCTCAAGCTGCTGCACTCGGTTGTCAAGGGAACATTTCTGAAAAATGGAGTGTTATGCTCTGAGAAAGCATGCTCAAATATTTGCATAAAGCCAAATACCATGTTTAGAGACAAACAGATTGAACTGCAGGTCCAAAAGACGAGATGACGAGGCCCCTGCTGTAGCCGTTCCATTGCTTTTCTCTTTTTGTGCCTTCTGATAGTTGATTGTCAATGCTGATGCTAGACAATATTATGGAGAATGTGACTGGGGGTTTATTGTCTGCTATCTGTTGTGTTAGCTGCCTGGAGCTGAACTGTGATGATGCAGTGTCCCTGTCCAAGAGCCAAGGACAGTCCTCTGCAAGAGGCTGAGCAGACTCTGATGGACGAAGGAGAGAGGGCACAAGAGGACAGAAGACTTCTGAAGCACTCTTGGCATCAAATATAACATCTTGCTTGTATAACAGTATAATTACATTAATCAAGACTGAGATCTTTGACAGGAGCTGACAGTAAAAAAAACAACAACCCCCCCCCCCCCAGCATAAACACGTGTGTAAATCAGCTTTCTATAAAAGCGACAGTGATGTGATATCCTCACAGATTTAAAGATGACGATACATAAATGCTGAGCATTTATAACTGAAGATAGAGAACAGATGTGACTCAGTCCGAGCCCAGGTTAACTGCCCTGTTTAATGGAGAAGTTATATAGTCTTGGACTCCATTATATATATCACAAAAGGCATGTAAATGAAGATATAAATTATATATTAGTGGACGAGATGTGGGAGGAATAAGAAAGAGGAGAACACGCGGTGTATCAATCTCCATACTGATTCTAGGGGGAGTGAACCTATTAAGATCACAGGGCTGTTCCCGAGCGGTATAGGCAAACCATCTACTGATTTACATTACAATTCAGGCGTTCAGCCGACACTGATACCCATGTGACTTTGAGTGAAAGAGTGTAGCAGGTGTAGCACCTACCGTAAGTGCCCTGCTCATGGACACATTTCTGTTAGTGTGTGTCTGCTGCCTGTTGTGGGGATCAGACTTGTGACCTTTTCCTCAAACAACCACCCAGCAACCATCTTTAATAATCAGTTAAATATGTTGCAGTAGCATTTCGTACCAGCTGGTATTAAACTGATGACTGCAATGTGTTTGATTGTGATTGTTAAAATGCATTAAAATGTTGTGGATGGAACATCAACTTTACAGTTTGCAAAGAAGGGTATAATTCATCATCATGGCCCAATTATGGTCGATAAATCCAGAGGAAATAGTCAATAAGCAATCTGTTGAAAGGCAAATGGCTGCTTCACTTGACTTCTTTTTCAGACCTCCATATGCTTCCATGATAAAGGCATGATAGAAGTTATAAACAGCCGTGGTTGCAGGTGTCAGCTGATGCGCAGCTGGTAATTCTGTAACCATATCCATTTGAGTGCAAAAAAGAAAAAACAACAAATAAAAAAAAATCAGCATGATTGATTGCAATTATGTTTTGCTGTCATTCCAGAGTCGGATGAAAAGTGCAGCCACGGTTGCATAGAAGACCAATAGTTTTTGACTCTTCAATAACCGCAATTCATGAAGTGAGCAGTAAATGGCTTCATACTGTACTAATGAAAGCAGTTTGGTTCCTCTGAGGGAGGATTATCCCTAATTGGCCCAGCTGGATAAACAGAGCTGGTGGTGTTAGCATACTGCATGGCAAAGCAAACACACCAACCTATTCCTACCTTTCTAAAAAAATTAACTTTCTTTTTTTTTTTTTTGCAAAGGTATTATCTCCAAGCCCAGGCATTATTACATCTCAGGGGATAAAAATGTTTCCTTTGACATTTGGTCCCACCCAGCACATCTCCCGGTGTTCCTTTTTCCTCTCCTCAGTTCGTGTCATTCTTCCTCCTCGTCACTTTTCCCTCCCTTTCTTTTTCTCTACGTCTGTACCTCCCCATCTCTTCTCACCCCTCATCTCTTTGGGTTACTGGCCCTGTCTTAGTCTCCTGATTCAGTGCTCCATTGGTAGATCAATAGAAAGGCTCTCTGTCAAGAGAGGCGTTGAACCCCCCCCAATACCCCCCATCTTCCTCTCTTCAATCCCCCTCCTACCCCCACCCCAACCTCCCCATGTCTCCCCAGATGACTGCAGACACACATCCTCCTGGGAAGCTGGCTTTCTACATCCCATACTGGAGAGCATCTCCCCCCCTCTCCTCTCCGGATCACTTTTCATCTCCATTCACCTCGAACTTGGGAGAGGTAGAACTGCACGGCGCCATAATGGGCTTTTTAAAGAAGACGGAGACCGGAGGCTTTTTCTGGGAGCCAAAACAGAAAACAGCCCGAGAAAATAGGATATCAGTGCAAGACACAATGTGAAAAGCAGAAAGGGAAGTGAGAGAGGTAAAGAAAAAGAAAGGCAAGGGAAAACAGGATGAGAGAAAGAGAGAGAAGTTGTGCATTCAGCTAAGCTGCAGAACGCTGGCTCCCTCCCCAACCCCTTTCCCACCCTGCTTTTCTCCACCCCCTGGAAAAGTGTTCTGTCTCTCTCTCTCTCTCTCTCTCTACCTCTTTTCTCTCTCCTCTCTGCAGCTGTGGTCTGCTGAGCGTCACCTCCACACAGCAAGTGCCTTTACTTGGGCAGAACAGGGAGAAGGAGCGTAGCTGTGAGAGAGACACACGGAGAGAAAGGGGGAAAAAAAATCTCAGGAGTGTGTCTCAACGCACCAGAGGAGCATCTCTCTGACTTCGGAGAGGGCTGAAGAGCGCACAGAGACTGACGGGCAGAGACAAGCAGCGGCGTTGGAGTATAACAGTGCTGGTGGTGTTGGCAGAGCACGCCGAGTGGACACAGGGGAATCCACCGGCGCTGTTGATCCTGGTGTCCCTGGCAAGAAAGAAACAACAACAAAAAAACTGCTTGAGCGGGAGACAGAAAGCGGTGCAGCAGCCAGGATCTCGCCAGGGGGGCAGCATTTTACAGCGACAACGAAGCGTGGAGACAGCTGAAACCTGCGCGCAGACACACTCTCTCTCCCTCACACGCGCGCATGCACACACACACATGCAAACAGTGAGTGTGAGCGAAAAGGGACGCTCGCGGTGCTTTCAAAAGAGCCACAAAAATCCTTCTTCTTGTGAAACGCACATACTTGCACAGGAAAACAACACAAAACATTTCATCTTCTTCGGCCAGGGATGGTGGATGATGAAGGAGGAAACTTCTGGAGAGGAAATTGTCTTTGAAGCAGGACTTACTGCTGAGGTTTTGTATTTTTAATCAACTTTGTCACCACCACCCTGTTTTTTTCTTTTTGAAGTTGGGGCATTTTAAAGCCTCCGTCTAAGCACAACAACTAAACAACCTCTATTCTTAGAGGCAGAAATTGAGAGCTGTCTTTGTGACCATCAAGATGTCTATTCCTGATTCGGTCTGATTGGTAAGTGGATTATGACGGCAAGATTTGGGGATTTTTCTTTCACCTGAAGAAAGAAAGAAGGAAAGAGCGACAGAAACCTATCCATGATTGGTGGATTTATGGCTGTCAGAGAAGGAGAGGATCCCTTGCCTTTTCTCCTCTCGTCTCCTGTGGATTACAGATGGGCTTTGTGATCTCCCAGTGCAGTCTCATGGATGATCGCTCGCTGCCAGTCATTAGGATAAAGTACAAAGAGGGACACAAGTGAGTATTCAGCTGGATTTTTATCTCTCCAGCTTAAGCTTGCATGAAAACAAGGGTGTCGAGAGTGAATCTGTAACGAGAGCACATCGCAGCAGCTTTTCTCTTTTAATAAGAGAAACTGCAACTCGCTGATTAAACTGTTGTGTTCCCTGAATAATTATCAGAGCGTAAAAAGGTAGGCACATCCTGAGATATTAATTCACAGACAAGTGAAGCTGTATGTTTACAGACCGTTTACCAATTAACACAATTTACTAAATGAGGGGTGCTGTCTACCCGGCAGGTGGCTTGGGCACAGGCGGAGATTGATTGAAGTGATCTGTGTGAATCCTATTAATGCATCCTGGATTGTGGCCAAGAAAGAAGCAATGGAGGGGAACACCGCTGTCTAGCAGCGCTATCTGATCTGCCTCTCACTGGACAACTGAGGACCCTCTGCACTCCCTCTTCAACGACACTCCTCCTCCTCTTCTTCTCAGACAGGCAAGGATGGTACCCCCGCCTCCCACCAACAAACCCCACGTGTGCTTGTCCACCATTCTGATCATGAGCAGCATGGCGCTGATTGATGCCTACCTGGTGGAGCAGAATCACGGCCCCCGCAAGATCGGCATCTGCATCATGGTGATGGTGGGAGACATCTGCTTCTTAATTGTCTTGCGTTACGTGGCAGTGTGGGTGGGCGCCGAGGTGCGCACAGCGAAGCGAGGCTACGCCATGATTCTCTGGTTTCTTTACATCTTCGTGCTGGAGATCAAGGTCTACTTTGTGTATCAAAACTACAAAGCAGACAGGAAGAGCTTGGACGCTCTCGCGAGGAAAGCCTTGACCTTGCTGCTGTCTATTTGCATCCCAGTGCTGTTTGTGGTGCTGGTGGCTATCGACCACATGGAGTATGTTCGAGCCTTCAAGAAGCGCGAGGAGATCCGTAACCGCCTCTTCTGGGTGGTGGTGGACTTGCTGGACATACTGGACATCCAAGCCAACCTGTGGGAGCCACAAAAGAAAGGGCTTCCTCTGTGGGCCGAGGGCCTGATGTTCTTCTACTGCTACATCCTCCTGCTCGTGCTGCCCTGCGTGTCCTTGAGCGAGATCAGCATGCAGGGCATCAACATTGTCCCCCACAAGATGCTCCTGTACCCCATCCTCAGCCTTGTGACCATTAACATCATCACTCTGTTCATCCGCGGGGGGAACATGCTTTTGTACAGGGACGCCAGGGTATCTGGGATCCTAATAGGAAAGAACATCTTGGCCATCATCCTAAAGACCTGCAGCTTTGTGCAGTACAGGAGACAGTTGCAGAACGCTCCTCCCGCCTTCGGGGTCGAGCTGCAGAAAAACTCAGTGGCCCACGCTCGCCCTGCCCCCACCCCTCCTCAAGTGGTAATGCAGGACCAGACACCCCTCCCCGAGGTGACTACTTGCGAACACACATGACAAAACAGCGGGGCGAACCCTGGAAATGTCAATACAAGTGTATATGACCCTCAGGACACTGGCGGGGCACAGTGTTCCACACCTTTTAGGGCATGCGAACACTCATGTGAACACACGGGAGATCAACATCTCCTCTGATGCTTCATGGCACAGAGAACCCTGCAGACACTTAGTGATGATAGAGCGTCGGATCCAAAGCTGTCATTGGTGCAAAATACAGTATTATTTGTGACTTTGTTAAAGCGTTTCCTCCAGTAAATCCAGTTACCTGTGTATTTTTTCTAATTGTACAACTGAAAGAAAAAAGAAAAACAACCTATTGCAACTATTGCAAGATTAGAGGAATATATTTTTGAATTGTGTGTGTTGCATTCTAATCTTAAATTTAAGGGTCTGTGTGGTGTGGTGTGCATTTTCTGTTCCTCGATTGTTCCTTGTAGTCGAGGGCTTCAACGTGTCCGATTTAGAGGGAGCAACCAATGAGAGAATCAAACAGTTAAAAGCTTTCTCTGGAAAGAAGTGTTTTTATATGTGATTCTTTGATAAAGTATTGTGTACAAGATAAAGGCTCTCCTGCGCTCTCACTGGCTGTAAAAGGGGTTTTTCATAAAGGCATTTGAAAGTTACTGGACCAATCGACTATATTTCACCTTTTAATTAAAATTCAGCAAATGTTCTTTAATTAACCTGGGATACAAAGAAAGACAGACAATGATTTTTTCCCCCCCCTTTTCTCACTCTGGTTCAATCTACAATTAGAGGCTGCTTAACTGGCAAACTGGTGCCTTTGCAGTGTCATTCATCTTGAGAGTGATCATACATTCCAGGGTGGCAATTTTGGGGGACATTTGAAATGAATTATCTGCACAGTTATGAACCGTTTTATCACAGCAAAAGGCTCACTGAGATGCAGTTAGCCACAGGATAAAGTACACAGCCGAGGGCCGGCACTGCAGACGGATAAATGATTCCCAAATAAGGAAGCCCGTTTAATATCCTCCTCAGGCAAACAGTAACTATCTGTGCTTGCGCTTCGTGGCGGCAGCAGTTCTAAGCACTGTCATTTTGTTCCTCACACAAAAGACAAAATGGATACCTCGGTCCAGTGATGTGAATCCACGCAACAAGCCAAGAAAACATCATGTCTTCTAATATGATAAATCTCTTTCGGCCCTCAGCTCTCCGCCACCAGTTGAGTCAGAGCTGGAGCTTGTTTCCAATTTCAGTGATGGACACGCTTAAATTTTTTGCTAAATCTCAATATGAATGTCAAAGACAGAAAAAAATGCTGGGAATGACATATTTGCTGCAAAGAATATTTTTTACTGGGCCTTCACTATCTATCCGAAACATAAAACTGAAGGTCAGGTGCTTTAATTTGATGCAGTGCACAAATGACACTGGCAGAGGTGCCACAAAAATGTGAACAATGTTTTTGCAAAAGGTTCCTGCTCTTGTTCTTTTTATTTTATTTTATTTTTTTTGCATAATCTTTCTCACTGCATGCATAATGTAAAAAGCACAATGATTATCGAAACCAGTGTTTTTTTTATCTATGCAAGGCTCAGTTACAGGAAGGTAGCAGCGTTTGGTGGCACAAAACAGGCTGTTGCATTAAGACTGCTGCAGCTAGCATTATTTTGTCAGTGTTGTTGGCTTGTAAAATTACAGCATCAGCAATTTGGACTATAATACACAATTGAATTGTATTGTTTTTGCAGAACTGATGCAATGAAAAGAAAGCATTCATCCTTTAAAATAGTATTTGTGATTTAAAACAATGATCAAGTGTTTTTTTCTGAAACTGGCAGCCTTACATCTCTCGCTGTATGGAGGACCACATAACAGCTTTCTATTGGGTTCTACAAACAAAAGGAAAACTTTGCCATTTTTGCAAAAAACAAACAAACAAAAAAACAAACCCAAAACAAATAGTTTGTTGTATAAATCAAAGCATGAAAATCCCTATATAAAGGGGGGCCATTCTGTTCCTTTCCAGCATATTTTCATCTTTTGACTCCAGTAGAGTAGCTTTGCATAAGTCACAGGTCAAAAATAATTCTTATTTCTTACACAGCCCCTCACTTCATCCATTCTGTGAAACCAGCAGTTTTACCCCCCCCCATTCCCTTTCCTTTAGGACTACTTTCTTCTGACTCTCTGCCCTTTTCAAACAGATGTTTGGAGCAGCGGGTGGATGAGGAGATCCGCTCATTAACATCACACGCAGCCGAGAGAAGGAAAAACTGCATTTTTACATACACTAATCTCCTTATTTGAAACTTATGATGTATTTATTTAAAATATAAACATTCATCACTGCATGACATAAACTCACCAGCCAGTTTGTTAGGTACACCTGTTCAAGCTCTCCATCCATCCATCCATCCATCCATCCATTTTCTTCCACTTATCCAATTCAGGGTCACAGTTGGGCTGGAACCTATCCCAGCTATTTTAGAATGAGGGGGGGGCACATATCGCAAATTTATCACAGGGCTATTACAGTTCTCATTAATGCAAATCTCTAATCAGGCAGTCACATGACAGCAACTCAGAAGATTCAGGCATGTAGACATGAAGGTAAGGGAAAGTTAAAATTGAGCATCAGAATGGGAAAGAAAGGTGATTTAAGCAACTCTGAATATGGGATTGTTGTTGATACCAAACAAATGGACTGAATAAATGATAAATGGACTTATATAGTGCCGTTCTAATCCATTTGAGTGCTAAAAGTTCTTTATACGACATTTTCCATTCACCCAAGCACTTTTTTCTACATAAGCGCTTTCTATCTAACAATCACACTCTGAGAGATGCATCAGAGAGCAACTTGGGGTTAGTGTGTTGCCCAAGGATATTTGGAATGCAGACTGGGAGCAGTCAGGGATTGAACAATCAGCCTTCTGATTAGTAGATAACCTCCTGAGCTGCAGCCACCCCTTAGTAGTTCAGGATTTTAGTATTTCAGAATCTGCTCATTCAATCGATATCTAGGTTTTATAGAGAATGGCATGAAAAACAAAAAATATCCACTGAGGATAAATCCCTCAATGATGTCAGAGGAGAATGGTCGGACTGCTTTGAGGAAAACAGCAGTATTTCAAATGAACCCTTCTGCATACCTTGTTACAAATAAAGGTATGCAGAAGCAGAAGGGCTACAGCAGCAGAAGACCACAGCAGGGGTCATTCGATATCTGCAGTAACTGTGTGATGCTATAATGTCAATATGGTCCAAAATCTCTGAAATGCCACCGTGAATCTATGCCACGAAGAAATAAGGCAGTTCTGAAGACAAAGGATGGTCCAACCCAGTACCACCAATGTGTATCCAACAAAGTGGCCAGTGAGTGTATATGTTACAGAAAATACAGTACTGTTCAAACATCTTGAGCCACCTCTTATTTCTTTATATTTTGCTTGCAAGGAGCCAGACAAAGTGCATTTGAGCAATAAGCTTCTATAAGCTTTCTGAAGGTTATTCAAACATTTTCTTTGGACATTGGCTATTTTTTGTAAACCTGTTGTCTCTCACCATTTTAGAGGTCTGTTAAGCTACTTAACACAGACCTATGACTCATTCAAGGATAAAAAAAAGACATCTAACTCGAGGAATGAACCAGTGTTGTGTCTACACGTAACAGAGAACTTAGCAGAGAGCCAAATTTAAATTCTATCTTTAGGCACTTTGTTACTTGCAGCCTGTCACAAAAACAGATGATTTGTTTTGATTTCTTTAGTTGAATGTAATCTGAAAAATGCCAAAGATAACACAGTTTGACAGGCACAAAATACGCTGCCATGTTCTACAGTATGTTGACTCCTCTATGACAAGAACTTGGTGACAGTGGGAAGGAAAAACTCCCTTTTAACAGGAAAAACCTCAGGCAGAACCAGGTTCAGGGAGGGGCAGCCATTCACTGCGACCAGTTGGGAGTGGTAGATGGCGAACTGTAGATGAATCCACTTACTGTGGACCCATCAGAAATGGTCTCAGTGAAAGGGTGGCTGTCAAGAAGCCATTCTTAAGAAAGAAAAACAGGAAGAAAAGACTGAGGTATGCCAAATTACACAAGAACTAGACTTGTCAGTGACAACAGGCCTTATGGAGTAATAAGTAATGACAGAACAAAAGGCAGCCAACATCCAAAGAAGAGGTTTGAATGTCCTTGAATGTCAAGAAGCCTGGAGAACTATTTCTGAAGACTTCTTAAAGAAATGACACGAAAACTTGCCTAAGAGAGTTCAGGCTGTGTTGAAGAATAAAGGTTTGTCAAACCAAATACTGACTTTAGAATTGTACCGCAAACAAAAAGCTTACCACTTATCTTGTCCAATTTTGAAAACACAGGCTACAAACACTATGTACTTAATTAATTTCATTCTTCTTTTATGTAAAAACAAAAGAAAAATGTAAACGGAGAGAACGCATTCTGCAACTTCCATTCATCCTGCAGTACCAAGATTATTTCAGGACTCCTGCTTCCTAATGACAGAGTACAGGCACAGATTTCAAGGGTGAAAGACGAGTGCAATGCATAAAGAGCAGAGAAACTGGAGAGTTTAGGGCTACATACATGTGCGCACTCATTTGCATTATCCAGGTTCCAGTTCATGTGACCTGCGTGCCATTTGACTGTGTGAAGAAACAACTGAACACACTGTGCTGAGGAACGTTATGCAAATTAATGCTAAGATTCAAACTCAGGTCCTTCTTGCTGTGATGTGACAACTGAACATTTCTGACACCCAACAAAGCACACTCTCCTTCCTTCCAAGTAAACTTCATGCACAGTCCAACTGCGGCATGTTTAACACGGTTATGCTTTGTTTCACAATAACAAGTGATTTTTTAAAATTTATTTAAAATTATGCATATGGTGGGTTGCCATCAGTGCGACCAGATGATGTAGTACAGTCACACAGCAAAACCAGATGGCTGGAGAAGTGATAATGAGCTCATTCTGGCTTGCTCCAAAAGCCTTCACTTGCTTACAGCATATAGAGTGTTAAATCAAACATAAATAGAATATCAGTATATCTATTCCTCTGCTATCACTATATAATTGCACATCTGGCAAATTACAAAAAGCTTTTATTCTTTTTTTTTAAAACTTCTTCTAATCATCTGCAAAGCACTTACTACTGTTTATGCCAGTCTAGGTTTATTATCTTAAAATGGTTTTAAAAGCATGAAGATTATCTACACCTTGAAAGCCCGGCTGTCCCTTTGGACATTCACCCAACCCAATCAACCCCCACACACCACTGCGCATCACCCGTCCTGCACTGCCAGCTCCTGAATGAACGTTACATTCATCCAGATGACTGTGGGGGTTTTTTTCTTGATTTGCTTTGCACTCTCAAATGTTAATAAACTGGAAAGGCTGCACCTCCACACTTACTACATTAACACTGACAAAGCAGCCCATGCCAAGCGAGCGAGCGGGGAAGACAAACAGCTGCAGTAAATTCACAGCCTGACCTTCGTCAGTCTTGGATGGCGGGTAACAAATGTATTTTTCCATGGGATGCATGTTAGAGCACGAGGAGGACAAAGCGGCGCAGAAAAAGAATGGTCACCGAGTATTGATTATGCTGTGTAGAGGATAACTGATATTAGATTTAAAAAGGGCCACTTTCCCAAAACAAATAACGGGGATGTTATTTGGATACAGGAGATTTATTGCGACGCTGCAATACCGTGTGTATTTAAAGCTTCTCTGTGATGCTGCAACCAAACAGTGGTGCAGTCAGTTCACGTGATTATGGATGCTTTAATCTAAAATTTAGATGCTGTGCACATGAGCAAAGCAAAGAAAGGTCACAAAGTCTGCAGTCTGAACTCATCCCAGTCCTGCTAAACACATGTGCGCGCTCTGATTTTCCGAGCACGTGAACATTAGCTGTGAGCAACATCCTCAAACAGTTTTGCTGAAGAGTCGTAATTACCCGCTTTTCACTCGAAACACTCGTGCAACTTATCTTTTTCAGCACATTCAATCACCAGATTACAACCAGCGTAATTACAAAACAGATTCCTCACACATCCCCTCAGCCACGCATGCATGAATTTTACGAGGAAAGAGCCGAGGGCACGGTTGCTATTCGCAATGCCCCTGCAACAGGGAAGGTTTCGCTATCTTGTTCGTGCACAGTTCAGCGAGGATTAACAACAGCTGTGAAGTGTGAACCCAGCAGAGGATCAAGCCTGTGACTCGCAGCTACAGTATGATCTTTCTAATAATCAGGTCACTCTGCTGGACTGCCAGCAACTTTCAGTCGACCCAACAGGGAAGCCAGGCGTCGGAAATGAGACCCAGTCGCTCCGAGCGCTGTGAAGTGCTGAATGTAAATGTGAATTATGAAGAGCTGTTTCAGTATTTTTTGACTTCTTGGCAGTTTTCGAATTTCAACCCAAGCAATTCGCCAAGTTTTTGCTAAGACGCTGTTGACATATGAAAGCTGTAGATGGTTTACAGCTCTCTGTGTTGTTAACAGAATATTTTTGATTTCTTTTCTAGGAATTAGTGATGATATATATCCATCCATATTGTTTTGCTGTGAGATATATTGGCCCTAGAAATGCCTTTTTACAAGCCAAGTGGTACTTGGCTTGTAAACTTAATGTTGATGTGACCTGTCCCTTTAAAGTAAATATTAAGTAATACACATATCTGTAATGGATTTCTTTATTCTGTAATCCAGTGTTTCCCAAACACAAATGATCAGTTGTGCCATGGAAGATTATCTGGTTCCACCTGATTAATACTCTAAGCGAGTAACGGGCAGAACAATTACATTCTCGTCCACTACTTACTACGGTGGCCCCAAGAGACAAAGCACGTACAAACTCCAAAACACATGCAAACTCCAAAACACATGCAAACTCCAAAACACATGCAAACTCCAAAACACTTGCAAACTCCAAAACACTTGCAAACCCCAAAACACTTGCAAACTCCAAAACACATGGAAACTCCAAAACACATGCAAACTCCAAAACACATGGAAACTCCAAAACACATGCAAACTCCAAAACACATGGAAACTCCAAAACACATGCAAACTCCAAAACACTTGCAAACTCCAAAACACATGGAAACTCCAAAACACATGCAAACTCCAAAACATTTGCAAACTCCAAAACACTTGCAAACTCCAAAACACATGGAAACTCCAAAACACATGCAAACTCCAAAACACATGGAAACTCCAAAACACATGCAAACTCCAAAACACTTGCAAACTCCAAAACACATGGAAACTCCAAAACACATGCAAACTCCAAAACATTTGCAAACTCCAAAACACATGCAAACTCCAAAACACTTGCAAACTTCAAAACACTTGCAAACCCCAAAACACATGCAAATTCCAAAACACAACGGAAGTGCTCCAGGACGCTAGGGGCAGTGTTGAGCTTTTGTTACCTAGTAACTACACAAGCCAGGAAGTACCAATGACCGGATTTTGGGCTGTATCCCAGGGTCAGGGTCTGCAGCCTTAAAGGCCGCATTTTAAGGCCGATTACGTCACAGCGACACGACGAAGGCTGTCCCAATTCAAAGGCTGCTCGAAATGCGGCCCTCAAATGCGTCCTTAATTTCCCAGAATTTTAAGGATGGGTCGGTGTAGCCTTCATGGCCCAACATATCCCAGATTTCATACCGCGTGGGTGGTGTGGATAATTTTGCCAAAAAAAACGGCGGAAGCGGAGCCGCCGAAGAGTAAACTTTCAGAAGTAAGTACTGAATATTATGTCACTTATTTATGCGCAAATGTTTTTATAATGAAGAACATTAAAACATTACTGTTTCCCACATGTCGGGAAAGTTATGTGACATTAGCGATGTTTGTACTAACTTGGTTTTAAAGCCTTTACTTCAAAATATACGCCGTTCAATAGTTGACTTTAATCTTACAGAGAATGTGATGATTTTATGGATAATTAAAGTCAGTCATATATCCACAAACACAACAAGCTGAAAGTCAGTGATGCTGCTCGGTTTGCAGTCCTGAATATCACGGCACAAGCAGGATTCACTGCACTGTTAATGTTATCTATGTTATATTGCTGCCTCTGTTCGGTGGTGTCGAGCCAAACGGACTTTAACGTGTGTTTGAACGAGCTGACGGTTCACTCGTTAAGCTGAAATAAAGATGCTTTAATCACAGGACTCACACATGTGTCCACTGTACCATCTGGGAACTCTTCTTGTTTTGTAATAACACAAACACTAAATCCTCCTTCTCTTGTGCTGTTTTGTAGCAGTGTATACACCTGAGACTGTCACCTGTCTGTCCGTCCTGCACTCTTTCTCTTTTTCTTTCTCTCTGATTGTGTAATAAAATTATGAACATTCATTTATAAGTTACACTTGTGTTTGAATCGTGCAGCTTATCACACATTTGATTTCCATGTGTGACAACTGCAAGTGTCCAGAGTGAGGACAGACTGAGGGACCCACTGCTGCACATCATCTGTGAAGCTTTGCACCCCTGATGATCCACCAGGACAAACTCAGCAGTGTGTGAGGAAGAGGAGGAGGAAGAGCCAGCAGCAGCTGACAGATGGAGAGAATAGACAGACTGTTCCCTGTTTGTGAAGAACTGCTAGGAAAGTTTAACATAACTAATTGTCTGTCCTGAATGAATGTTTTCAGTGTGGGAGAAAGTACTCAGGGCCTTCAAGTTACACACTATGAAAGGCAGCAACAAGTTTAATATTCAGAAACCTAAAGTATGTATCAGCAGCAGAATGGAGCTAAAAATAAATGTTTGTTTCAGTTCTATGAAGCTTTGAGTATTTTGGATTAGTAGCACTGCTGTGTTTGTTGCATCATATTACTGTAATTGTTTATATGCTTTATATATTCTGAGGTAAGTTGATCTATAGTGTTACATCATATTCTATAAGGATGTTATATGTTTGTATACTTTTTGCCCAGTTTGACCCATTTAGCAGAAGCCAGCCTGTTTAAGGCTCTGATATCTATTCTGTATGACTTAAAGCAGTTATGACATGGTCTGATTTTCTCACCCAATAAAGGAATATTCAATATATCAGTCTACTCTTTATTTTATCAGAAACAGTTATCACAGCTTGTACGTTTTCTTTTTATAAATATATGTAAGCAATGAGCCAAATTTAGTAATGCCAACATACTGAAGGAACAACATTTGTCTCATATGAATCACCTATATATGCACTGTCAAAGGTATTTGACACAGAGTTCATGTTCACTGCTGTAATAGCTAATAATGATTAATATAATAACTATAATATTGGCCATATTATATTTACATTACCAAAGTGATATGACTTTAGTCTCATGAACAACATTAGCTAATTGTTATTTACTAACTAATCTTAAATGACTGTTCAGTACAGAAGCCCAAAAATCATGTTTTACTGTCCTGTGGTCTCAGCCTCAGATACTTATCAAATCACACAAAGCTCTTGTAGAAACAAACAAACAAATGAACAAAATATGTTCTCCTTCATTTCTGTCAAACAAAGTTGTATGACACGTTTCCAGCGGTTAGTATCATGGTTGCTAGGCAACCTGGGAAGCGCGACGGAGACTAGACTGTCCCATACAGACAAACTTGCAGTTTATTTTGCAAATCGAGCTCAACACTGCCCCTAGCGTCCTGGAGCACTTCCGTTGTGTTTTGGGGTTTGCATGTGTTTTGGAGTTTGCAAGTGTTTTGGAGTTTGTACGTGCTTTGTATCTAGGGGCCACCGTACATTACAACTACCTGCTCTAATTAAATGGGTTGCCAATTGCCAGTAGAACAGAAGAAGACGAAGAAGAAATTACATAATACTCATGCTGTGAGACAACGCATAATAGCAATACATAAATATTTGAAAAGAAAAAGTGGTCAATCTGACCTGAGTCCTGGAGAAAATGCCGATCCAGATGAAGGCCCTGCCATGAGTAGTGGTCAGAAGAAAGCAAAAAAGGAATACTGGGGACAAACAAAGCCAATTCCACTGTACCTGGTGAAATGATCAATATGCTTTTTGTGATAGTTTTTTTTGGTGATTTTTTTTTAATGTGAAATATGTGCCATGGCTCCAAAAGGTTGGGAAACACTGCTGTAAACTACTGGAACACATTTATTGTTGACCTGAGCTTCAAAGGGAACATACTGTCTAAAAACACTGAAGTGGCTTTTTACTCCTTGTCCACGTTGGTTCTGGCAGGAAGCATATTGTCAGTTCCACCCCCTGCAGTTGGTAAAGCTTGCTCTGTCAATCATTTTGATAAGCTGTCTACCTTGAAACAGCATCCAGGCCAAGGCTGAGGAAAATGGCATCAAAAAGTCACCTCAGGCTTTAATGAAACAGATGGTGAGTGAGATGGCGAATGCAGGTTTTAAGAGTAACAACAATGATTTACCTCAGTCGACCACTGATGTGACCACTCTGTGCTACATGGCCACAAAGCAGCCCACGGCAAATGGCTTTCAGCCCAAAGCGGACAGGGGTTTTTGTTCAGAGGGCTGTTTCTGGCACGAAGGTCAGCTGAGCTAGTTAGCATGTGATACATGTTGCCCAGCTGCATTTTAATTAAAGGAGTTTTCTCATATTTGCTATTATGTTCATCCTAATAAGGCCAATCAGCCACTGCATTTTTTTCACAGCATGCAGCTGGAATGATAGCTGCAGTGAGGCAGTTATGACGGCACTTTCATTTTTGGTTGGGGGCAGTTCTCAGCTGGCTCCCGAAAGATTAAAATGGAGCCTCACAGAGAAGGTGGGATCTTACTTATAATGAAAGAACTGATGATTCGAAGTATGAACTAAAAATGTTAATGTGCTCAGTTAAGGTGAAGCTATTAGTAATAAAGGATGAGGTCTAAAGAACTGCAGTAAAAAGGGTTAAATCTTTTAGTCACATCGGATGTCGGTTTCGTGCATCGGATGCACGAAACCGACATCCGATGATTGAATAATGATAATGATGGATTGCATTTATATAGCGCTTTTCGAGACCCTCAAAGTGCTTTACAATTCCACTATTCATTCACACACTGGTGGAGGCAGCTACAGTTGTAGCCACAGCTGCTCTGGGGCAGACTGACAGAAGCGAGGCTGCCATATTGCGCCATCGGCCACTCTGGCCAACACAAGTAGGCAGTAGGTGAAGTGTCTTGCCCAAGGACACAACGACCGAGACTGTCCGAGCCGGGGCTCGAACCGGCAACCTTCCGATTACAAGATGAACTCCCAACTCTTGAGCCACGATCGCCCTCATTGAATCATTAATACATTGTTCTTTTGGGCATATGGAGACATTTTTTAAAAAGTGCTACTGTTGTTCATTCATGTCATTATAACACACTGTTTACTGATTTGTATAGGCGCATAATGACAACTCATTAATGTAATAACAACAGCACTGTAGTTGATACCCACAGCACCTTTCAAAACAATGTTACATCATGCTTCACAAAAGACTGTATCATCATCTACTGAGACATACTGGTGAGAAAGCACCTAGTGTAAAACTTCAGAAATATTCCTTCAAGATGGAAGGAAAACTTAATTACATGCATAAACACACTGGATGAATCTAATAACTGTGCATTCATTTAAAAAACATCAACAAATCGTTTGCTGACAGATATATTTATTCATCCAGGATGTAGAGCAGCACCATGTCACAAAAAGGAGCATGTTTTTCACTGGAATCATACTCATTTAAACGTTTTTGAAAAGTTATCTTATGCAAAAATGCATGAGATGATTTGCCATTTCACAGTAGGAAATACAACTTCAGTCCCCCCCAAAAAGTTGTCATGCTGTGTAATGTTGAATAAAAACCGAATGCAATCATTTGCAAATCATGTTTTATTCCCAATAGGACACAGATATTGTGTCAAATGAAAATTTATATCTCATTTAGAATTGGATTATGGCAAAAAAAAGGTCCCTCAAAAAATGTGTTTAGCATCTTTTCCATCCGGTTTATAAACATCTGTAAAGTGAGGAGACCAGATGCTGGGCTTCTGAGCCATTCTTGTCTGATAAAGGATTTTAGTTGCTCGAAAATCCTGGATCTTCTTTCTCATATTTTTTGTGTCATGATGTGCCAAATGTTTCCAGCTTGTGAAAGGTCTGGACTGCTGGCAGGCCAGTTCAGCACCCACACTCTTCTGCTGTGAAGCCTTGCTGTTGTAACAGACACAGTATGGGATTTAGCATTGTCTTGCTGAAACATGCAAGGCCTTCCCTGAAAAAGACCAGATGGATGGGGCATATGCTGCTCCAAAACCTGATTATATCTGTCAGTATTGATGGAGCCTTTTCAGATGTGCAGGCTGCAAATTCCATGGGCACTAATGCACCTCCTTACCATCAGATATGCAGGATTTCGAACTGAGCACGGGTAACAAGCCAAATGATCCCTCACCCTTTCAGTCCAGAGGACGCGGTGTCATGTCTCCAAAAAGATTTTGATTTGTCTGATCATAAAACAGTTTTCCACTTTGACTTAATCCATTTTAACTTTGCTTTTAGACCTCAATAGTGAACTAACCAACCTCATTTATGATTAACAGCATTTCCAAGATTATGATGGCAACATTGTGGACAGAGACATGGTCATTTTAAGAATCTAGTGTTTTAAGTTCTCCATAGCACACGTAAAATAGAAGTAAGATATACAAAAACCATAAAGAGCTTAAAAATGTCTACTTAAAATAAAAAAAGCAAACAAACAGGTGCTGCTCAAACTAATCTGTGTATGTGGATGACATGTTCTGTATGCATTGTTCACAACCCTGTGATTACAGTATTAGGGGTTATAATCTTAAAAAAACAAACAAACAAACAAACACAATTGCATTTAATTCCTTCTTTGCTATAATCTGATCTATATATCAACATATATTTCCAACATATATTTCATGTGGAAACAATGTCAAGATCCAGTCATCTATAATTAGGGAAATGATCTCAGGTTTTAATAATGTGCTTAGTGGGCTTAACATCTGTGATTTTTAATATTTTTAAGCAGAACATTACAGAAGAGAATTAGGGCCACTGGGAGAAAAAGTGGGTACGTCTCTCTCTCTCTTTTTTTCCCAGAATTCTGAGATTAAAGTCAGAATTCTGACTTTTTTCTCCGAATTCTGAGGAAAAAAGTCAGAATTCTGACTTTTTTAGTTTAGAGACGTACCCAGCCTTGTTTTTTTTTCCAGTGGCCCTAATCCTCTTCCATAGAACATTCACATTAATAATTAATAATTAATAATGTTATTATTAATATAATCTTGTCATTATGTTTTAGCCAACTCATAGAGCCAACATAATATTAATTAGCTAAATAGCTACAGCTGATTAAATGGGATATTTAAAATGGTAAAAATACCCAGCATTAAGAAATCCTGTCTTTTAAATTGCAAAAAACTGTGGAATTAGTGGTAATTCTGTCCCTGTCACTGTTATTTTTTTTTGTGTGTGTGTGTGTGTGTGTGTGTGTGTGTGTGTGTGTGTGTGTGTGTGTGTGTGTGTGTGTGTACACGTCTCAAAGAGAGTGTAAAAAATCAATATAGTCACTTGGATGCCACTCATTAGTTTTTGAAGTATACATTTGAAAATTTTGGACTCTGGCATACTTCTATAAGGGTTGCATGGTAGGTTATCAGCGAATGCTAGGAAGCTTAGTTAGCAAGCTGCATCTATTAGCAATACACAGCAATGCACAGACACGGTCATCAGGTGATATGTTCTAAGTAACTAATAAAACTCCAGAATTTTACTTTAAAAACTGAAGCACTTCTTGGTTGGTCTGTACTGCCTTCATGTTATTTGTCATATAATTACAATAAAAACGCTCCAATGCACCAAGCGTGCACACAGAACCTGGCAGTGACGTGATTAGCAGTGAAGCAAAACAAATGTTCAAAAAGACAGGAATACAAATTCAGCTCACATGAAATAAAATGCAGGAATTTTGATGAAATAAAAATAGCTAACAGATCAGAAACACAAAGTTAGTTAACATGAACAAAACAGGTGATTAAAGTTTGTGTCATTTGCTGTTAGCTGAAGTCAAAGAAGCGGCATCCCTATAAATCAGGGGTGGGGGAGCTCCAGACCTCACGGGCTGATGTCCTGCAGGTTTTAGATGTGTCCTTGATCCAACACACCTGATTTATATCACTAAATTACATCGTCAACATGTCTTGAAGTTCTCCAATCATTTGATTCAGGTGTGTTGACCCAGGGTGATATCTAGAACCTGCAGGACACTGGCCCTTGAGGCTTGGACTTCGCCACCCCTGCTATACATGCATGGCTTTGCACTAATTGCAGCTTGCAGTCACCAACTCATGCGTTTCCTTGTCTTTTCCAAATAATTTTTTTAATTATATAACTTATTTAGACACTTACCTTTGACATTTAAAAAGATAAGTCTCTGGATGTCTATATATTTGTATATATCTCATGCTGATTGGTCAGATCAGAATTTGAAAGTGTTTTAATGGCCAAACAGGTTCAAACATTTTCTAGCCCATAACTGTGTCTATATAACCAATACAATGAATGTAGTTTGTTAAAGACTTTGGACCAATATTATATAGTCATTTCTTGAGTAAAATATATTTCACACTATTAATACACAAGTTACTTTATAGGGTGTGGATAATTGATAGCTACACCCTTTTCACGTGTCTTTATTTTGCTTGTACACTTACTATGATACTAGCAAAACCTGATATAATCACATAAACATAATAACACAGTAAAACATATTGCTAGATTTAGCACGGTCAATCCTTTTCAACAAACCATGTCTGATGTTTCTGCAACAACCCATGCAAAAATAATGTTGAAACGTATATGAATACAATCATCACAGATTCATATTTGAAATGTCTGCCTAGTTTGCTAATTTGATTGTAGTGTTTCTACTAAATTAATCAAAACAGTGAACTTCTGTTTATTCAAATAGGTACTATTCTGTAGAGGTGCTATTCATTGTGATATCCAATTTGAAACGAATGAGAGCTTCCATTATGTTTTCCATTATTCCATTGTTGTGCTTTGTTCTACCTTTGGTAAGAGATATTAAATTATTTTGGAAGCCTTTCCGCTGCACTAGCTCAGCTCCAGCTGTCTATGTCAGATTACCTGTCAATCAAAAGCTATGCCTCGAAGTCCAGTATCCAAATGGAGGAGTTATAAAAAGAATTCGCTCCCCTAGAGTTGTTATAAATGTGAAATATATTCATAAAGGCCAAAAATATGTTTTGTAGCAGGCTGTTAACGTGCTTTTGAATACTATGAAATTGGGCATTTTAACACAGGTCTAACTATTGGAATTAGCTTCAAGTAGCCTCTACACAAACTGAACCAAGAACTGATTCATTTTTCAGCTCCAGAGGTTGCCACTTGGTGTGTCGCAGGCAAACTTGAAAGTGAAAAGAAAAATCAGTTAAACTGTGCATGCCTCTTGCTTTGAGTGGTTCTCAACCGTGTGTTTTGTGACTCATTTTTTGTATCTGGATGAGCTTAGTTGTTTTTTTCCTGCCTTTTAAAAATACTCACAAACTACACGTCATATCTCGACAGAAGGATCAGATTTATGTGCAAGATTTCATATATTACAACTAGACAGTCTACTGGTATGGGCCTAGTAGCTTTGCTCTACTCCCAGATTTATTTTTGTTCAACATTATTAAAATGAGAAAGGTTGTAGTGGGTGAAAGTTTGGTTTTCAAATATGGAAAGTAATAACCAGGAACTTGTTTAATCTTTTCACGAAATATTAAATTAAATACTACACTGACTTACTTTTGCTCATAGAACAGACACTTCAGCTCTTTTCTCTTCACTGTTTCCAAATGTTAAAAAAAATGAGACTGGATGCTTGTATCCGCTGTAAAGTGCTCTCACAAGTTCCGCACTGGATGAATAAAGGCATAGTCCCTATAGTCCTTGGCATAATGTGCTGTATTATGTGAGATGCAGGCCTTACAAACACACAAATCTACAGCTTTGATGTAGCGTCAAAAATGTTGAGTGATCAGTGAGTGAACTGTGGAGCATCCATTCTATAGGGACTAAAGGGATCTCTGAAAGTCCTGCATCTTTCCTTATCTGCTACCAAAGTGTCTGCAGTGAAAAGCCATTTAATATTGGAGCTCTGTGGAGTTTTAATGTTTTCTTTTTTTCTTTGTATTTTGATTTATTTGTTGACTTTTTGAACTCTACAAGCTAATTCTTCAGACCTGAGAAGCCGAGACCGCTTGTGTGGAACAGCAGAATAGCTGAAGCGAAGTCCACCATCTACAGACCCTGATATTTTTCTCTGGTGAAGACCAAAACAGAAGTAAAAGGTCAGTGAATATTGGACTGCACCTAAACCTCCGTGCCCTTAATTTTCACTTCACTACATGAACTATGAAGAGACCATTTCTCATTTTTAAAGTCGGCAGAACTACTTTACTTTTTTAACAAAGGTTTGGCAGAGCACGCGAATCCCTAATTACAGGCTGAAAATATGTCATGAATAAATCATGGAGTAGCAATTCAAAATGTTTAAGCCTGGTTCTTCTATTCAACCAATAATTGTTAAAAAAAAAAAGGATTCCAGCTCTCACTGTTCTGATCCTCCTCTACAATTAATCCACAATGATGTGGTGATGCCTCTTCCACCCTGGAGCAGAGTTATGAAATAACAGAGCAAATGAAAATGGGTGATTTGTTGAATTTTATTATTGAATTAATTTTAACATTATATAATGGCTGGAGGCTAATGACACAATCACTGTAAACATCGGTTGTTGTTTCTGGACTGTGTTTAATACCTTTACCTGGCGACTGAGTTTACAGTGATATTGTCTAACAGTGTTTTTTTATTTCTGTGTAGATTTTGAAAGGTTAAGTAACACACCATAAAAGTTTGTTACAGTATTTTTCTGCAATAGTACACATACTTGCTTTGTGAATTCCATACCATGGGCCACACATGCACACACACACAGAAGCCATTGGTTCATTGGTTATTGTGTCAGGGGTCTACTACCCATGTAAATGGAGGGCTTAAAAGTAATTTGTCTTCTTCTTGCCTGCCCTCGTCTTCCTTGTTGTGCTAAAAGGAACACCAGCAGGAGCAATGTATAGGACTAACACCAGTCTGCAGGCTGCGCGATCAAGATGCAGCTGCAGATGTCAATGTCAGTCTGTTTAAAATCAGGCAGTCTTTATTCCACAAGAGCTCTGTTAACTAAACTTGTTATTTCTTTCTTTTAAACCATGGTACACTACCCTGTTAAAATGTTCCTTTGTTAGCACAGCGAAAAAAGTGCATTTGACAGACTATTTCTGATATATATTTAAAAGCAGTAACACACTGACATTTATTACTGGAAAACAGGAAGGAAAATAGCAGTTTGACTTTGGTTGGATTCGAATTATCCACAAACTTAACAAGGCAACTAAGCCCTATCCTGTCATTAGCCACATATTTTAATGGGAAATATTAGCACTTGCAAAGTTTCAGGATAAAAAAAGTTTATCAAGGTTACTGCAAGTTTGGTTTCTTCCAGCTGGCCTTTCAAATAGCTTGCAGAACTTGGTGCAGTTATAGTATGGCTGTCTGGAGTTATCTTTAAGCAATTTCATAGTGACTCCACACAATTAGCTTGGTGAGTGAGGGGCTGGGCGATACAGGAAGCTGAAAGCAAGTTTTGATGATGCTTTGGGCATAAACATTTCTCAGGCATGTCATCCAGGGTTTTAAGAAGGTATATAATCAGCTATTCCTGTCATGCATTGAAGTAGAAAAAACAAATTTAGTTAACAAAAAAACTTTTTCAACTTTTGTTACTTTAATGAGAAACTCTTCCCCTTTTGAGGACTTTGGTTCAAGTTCACTTAAATTATATGCGAGAAAGAAGAAGAAAGAAAGGAGCACATGGATTACAGGACTTACTGTTGGTATATGACAGTAGCGAGGCTATATAAGAAAATCGTGTTTTAAAAAAAAAGCATGAAGGCGACAAGGTGTGGGCAGAGAAGTGAAGGTGGAGGAAGAACTGCCTGTTGTTGCTGTAGCAGCAGATGAGTCAGAACTGGATAATCGGCTATCGCAGTCTCAGCTGCAGGAAGGCCGGTGAGAAAAGAGCTGGTGAGTTAGCTAGCTCGGTGGGTCTCAGATGTTTTTGATCAAGTGAACACAATCTATGAAATACGTATCTCCAAAGTGCACCTTTACATAGGATTATAACTGTGTGAATCAATAGAAAAAACATCCATTCCCCAGTGGGTACAGCACACAGGCTGAGAACCGCTGTGGCACTCACTGTGATGTTAATGTGGAATAAGGCTTAAGTGGCCTTGTCCTTAAACTGCCCTTTGTAGAATTTCATTTGCAGGTCCTCAAGTGATAATTTGGTTTCACTGAAGCACATATGTGAATCATTGGTATCTTTTCAAATGATCCAGCAATTGAATGTTTTCCAAAGGATAAAAACTTGAACACAATTGTACAATAAGAGAGGATGAGCTTATGAAGAAAGATATAATAGATATTACCCTGCTGTAGGTGAATTAATTAGCAAAAAAAGGAAAAAATGCTTTTATATAATCTGTTACTGGCCAGTGTCTTCAAATAACTTCTAGAAACAAACAAAACAAAACAATCAATAAGTAAGATTTGTCATCTGGTTTAGCTTTTTTTGCATGTTTGTTTGTTTGATTGACCAGGACTATAGAAAGGAGATGGGAACAGAAGGTGATGAGGGAGTTTGTTGAGAAAATTGTTAAATTATTGGGTGAAAATTTAAAGATTTCTGGGCTGGGATAAGCCCGTGATGTTTCAGGATACTAATAAAGCATCTGGACTCTTCCAGGATGTTGCCTTGAGTACTCCACAGGGGATTGTACCACCTGCTACAATGCTCCTTGCTAAAGATACTTCTTTAAATAAGACTACTGCCAGGCTGCAGGCTGGCTCCTTCCTTTTTCTTCACCTAAAACGCTCGTTGCTTTCACTGAGAAAAGGTGGCGAGGCTAAGCTGTGTTGAGGTTCACCGCAATATCCGGAGGTCTCAAACATACAGGGTGTGAGGTGCATACTCAGCAGCTCCCCAATTACCTTAATCAGTGTCAGGGATGAAAACACCAAAGCTCAGGGAGCTGAAAATCAGTGTGGAGATGCTAGCTGGTGACACGTTACTGTACACAGCTTTTTTAGTACCTTTCTACTTATGAAACTATAACTAAACTAAGGAGACAAAGAGGAGGCATGTTGCTCAGAAGAGCAAAATACCACAAACCAACAAATATATTTAGTGGGACTCCCAATTGTTGCCCAACGATTGAAAACTCCTTAAAAGGTACAATGTGTACAATCTCACCACCAGCAGATTGCAAACTGCAGGATACTGAATTCTGTTTTCTTAATCCTCACAACTGAAGTGCGTAAACCTATCTACAGTACGGAGGCTGCTGTGGGACAACAACTCTTGCCACTGTTCACCTGTAGTGAGTGAAGGCTGTCAGTCCGCTGTTTACCTCAGTTGGGCTCCGTGTCTGTTTACTGTAAAACTTTGTGAAAAGAGTCCAATATGTGTCGATGAGTCAGTGAAGCTCACTTCTGCCTAATGACAGCAACAGCTGTTTATCAGAGGGAAAGTGAGATTTTTAGGGCACTCAGCCCTAACATTGGCTAATATAATGTTGGCTTTTGGTTTGAAAAAGCTATTTCTAATCCTAAAACTAAAGGTAACCTAGAAGGCATAGTACATATGTGGCTGGTTATTAAGTAGAACAGCAACATCCAAGTCTGCCATCCTGTTATAGATGGTGGCGCAACATGGCAGCTTCCACGAATCAGCACTCGCTCCTACATATTTTATAATGCATTAACTTTAAGTTTATGATAATTGCATCAATATGTTGGAAAACATTATTACACACTAGCTAACGTATATTTCTGAGCATGGTGGTTTTTTCTATTAAATAACGTCAGAAATTACTTTTTTTAACTTTAGCCCACTGGATATGTAAGGAAAGGGGTAATAATCTAATAAAATTGTACGGTATAAATATTTTAGAAAACCATTATAAGCCATTCCTTGAATTATGTTTCCATACAACTTTGTTTTTTTGTCATCAAGTAACAAACTCCTACATATATGTAACTATAAACTAAGATTATGGAAGGTTTGGTCCTTTAAGACCATTTTTGACCCCTGTATAAGAGATGAGGCAGGAGGCTGCTGATCACCAGAGCCTTATTAATGTGAGGTGAAACAGTCAAAGGTGTATCAGCCAGTTGTAAATGGCTATAATATATACCGTCAGACTGCCAGGGTGGTATAGATAAAGTGTCCTCAGGAGAGAGCTGGGACAGCTTAGAGAGAGATAAAGGAAGATGGGCAGCTTGCAGCTCAGTGCAGGAATTGAGAGAAAAGGGAATGATGGCTGCTGGTGTTCACAGAAGGCAGACCAAAGAACTTGTATACACGGAGACAGCAAGCAGAGCTTTCTCAGGCCAGCGGGATGAAGGGAACAGACGGAGGATGAGTCAGGAGCTACCAAAACAAGAATGACCCCACTTGCCGAGATGTCTCCTGGGAAAAAGTTTAGCCAAGACGGGGAAAGGGCAGGAGCCATTTGCCTGCCACCGCTGAACCTGCCTCGGTATCGATGGCTATGTACTGACATTCTGTAACCTTCTTTGTGTCTGTGGACACAAGGGGGATTATTTATAAGCTTATTAAACCATAAATTCTGAAACAGTGTTGGACAATGAGTAGGAGGCATATATTAAGCTGCCAAGTTGCCAAGCTGATAAAATAGTGTAGATAAAAGGAGGCAATCATGCACCTCATGCTTTGATGAGCAATATATATTCCAGATCACAGCAGGCTATGTAGAAGTCCTAGCAGGCACTCAACTGCTTTTTCTCCAGAAGTCATTCACTTCCATCTTTGACACCAACATGACCTTGTAAGATTGAATTGCTCTATTTGACAACTTCCCCATGAACCCATGATTGCGTAACCTGATTAGTGAAAGTAAAGTAGGAAATCAAGATGAATCAGAGGGTAAGGGTTGACAACATAATGTGATAGAGACAAGGTCAGAGACCAAAACCTCAGAGCTCATATGCAAATTGAAACCAGAAGGAAATTTTATGTAGATGATTTTAGGAATGCTGTTGATGATATTTCTATCTCTGTTCGAGCCAGTCGAGCAACGGGATGCCATACAGACCTCATGTGAGACTGAGAATTACTACAACATCTTTTGAAGTTTGCTTATTTGCATTCTGCTGCAGAGTAACATGCAAATCTGTCCAGCAAAAATACGATTTTAGCTAACATCATGCTAGCTTAGCTTTGCATAAAGTGCAATCTCGCCTATTTCAATCCAGAGTTAGGAGCCTAGCAGCTCTTCAGAGGCTCACCAATTAACAAATTATAGTCTGATACATTAAAAGTGTGAAACTAGTTATGTGCCTGACTACTTCTTGGGTTTTAGCAGTTGCTAGGTAACACATATAGACCAGTAAATGAGCTTATAAGTCACAGTGAAGAAATAGTTGAACATCTCCCCCCCCCCAAACAGAAATGTGTTATTTTTACTCTATGGTAACACATTTTTGCAGTTAATTAATATTCCCCTATATTTAGTTTTCTAGATATGCTAGCATAACCCCCATTTCTAGTTTTCAGACCACTACACACGAATGTGTCGTTCCATCTTCCAAATCTCTGTGTGATGGTAAATTACCCTGGTTTTCCAAAATGTCAAGCTATTTCTTCAAACAAATAATTAAAATCAACCAATTATCCTTAATTATTTCCTGTACTGTTAAAATGGTAAATGCTAATCTTGGCCAAAGTCAAAAATAGCCATTAGATGTGCAAGCTATCTACAAAAGTCATCCTTAATATTGTAAGTTGGCTTGAAAATGACTGTGGCATTTTCATGCAAGGCTTCTCCAGAGGAGCCAAATAATAAATGTATAGAGTTGGAAATGAGCATGAATAGACCCCCTTTAAAAGTGTGGAACATCAACATCAATAAGGAAAATAATATTTAAAGAACTTTCCCCCCGCAGTAACTGCAGTGAGTTTTGACACATGCAATAAATATCTTGTGTGTACTAACACAGGTAGCTGTCATTCTGAGTAAAGTCTATTAAGCACTGTCACTCAGGGCTGACATGGAATTATTTAGGAAACATAGAGTAGCCTCAAGAAAAGAGGCCTATTGCACTAATGAGATTAAGCTCAGACAAGTCTGCAGCAGCAGCCTCAGTACAGCTGCCAGCAGTTTCTTCATGCCAACCATGCAGCACATAAGGTAATAAGCCACCATGATACTAAGCCTGTATTAAAAATATGGCGGGCTGCAACATTTCAGATATAAGAGATGAGCCTTGATGTGACAGATCATTGTCCAGATTGAGACGCATGTCAAATATGAAATTTCAGCCCATGTCAAAGGCCAGAATACTGCTGATATGGTACTGTTGGCAGAAGAGATGCAAAGCTATGTTTGGATGTAAACGCTGGCTCTTGCACAGAAACTCATTTCCTCCTTGGTTCACTGTGCTTAACAGTGATTATGTGTATAAAGAGAGCTCCGAGTGATCTCAATATGGTATCTGGTAAATAAGGGCATTTTCACGGCTTTGTAATGTAGAAAGGGGCCTTTGTTGTTTCAGTGACAACCTCGGCATCGCTGGCATAAAAACAAGTGTTTTTACTGCTGGGAATTTCAGTGGCAGGTTGAGCTCCTTTTCTGTCTGTACACTGCTACCTTATAGATGACCTATTTCCTCACTCAAGCGCAGCGGTTGATGAGACGTGTTAATCGCCGAGGGAGACGGAAAATAATTTTATTTTTTAAGCTGTTTTTATCACTTATATTTCAACACGTTACATAAAATTAAACCGCGCCGTGAGCGGATCAGACGGGAATACAGCAAACTTTACAGAATAATTTGGTGACTACTCTGCGACTACACTGTGTATTAAATTTTCATCTCAGTTCAAAGCAGTCAACCTGTGTTAGATGTTTCAGCACAGTGAGAGCACAATGATTAAAGGCCATTACACTGCTATAAATACAGTAGGGCTTCATTTTAAAGCAGTTACAAATTAAACACTGGAAATGATGCAAGCACAACTTGATATTACAGGGATGTCTGTAGTGGTTCATTTTAAGTGCAACAACCTTGCACTTGGCTTTTCATTCCACACTTTTGGAAAAATTCAAAGGGGAAGTTTAGTCAGGGCGATTCAGTCTAAAAATCTTTGGCCAGGAGACACAATCTTGCCTCCTGTTTCTGGACGCAAGTGTTGTAGCTTTCCCCGTTTGAATAAAACAAAAACAGTTGAAGAGCTAATCTTGTGCTCTTTGGCGGTGTGCTCAGTGGAATTAATGGGTCGTGCATTCTGTGCCAAATTGCAATTTAACGAGTTGAGTCACCCTGACTGTTTTGTGTGTACAACTCATTATCACTGACATTGATGTGCTTGTTAACTACTCAAGTATTGTCTCGTGCAGTGTCCTGATTCTTTATTGTCTACCAATGTCTCTCGCCAGTCTCCTTTCCATTTTAAATATGAGCAAGTTATTGAAAAATCTTAAACGATTTGAGAATGCACGCACACTGTGACAGAGAATAAAGACTGAATTTGCAACATAATGGAATTTTATAGGAGCGTTGTCTTTATGGTTTTATATGAAAATTTAAAGTTTTGTGGTTTTCTGCACGGAGCGCTCTGCATTGTCCATCCAAACGTTCACAAAAACAAATAGCAGATGCATTTAAACAAAAAATTGTTTTCCCACATGCAAGAAATGCATCCGTAGTCCTCCTGGAGGACTGCAGGGACTCTTTGTGCTTTCAGTCACAAAGATTTATCCGTCCAACCACAATGGCCACCTGACCAGCAGATCCTTCTGAACCGCTCTTTTTATTCCTGTCACCAATTCTCCCTCGCCTTCTAAAGTTTGGTCCAATATCCTCTCAAGCAGTCCTGGCTGGAAATCATTTAGTGGCAGTCGCTGCACAGCATCCGCCGTTGTCAATAGCAGGCTGGAATTGGGACTCTGCACTGGGTTGTGTGTTAAAGCTGCCACAAGGTTCAGCATCCAGAGGAGCTCCTGCACGGAGATAGATCTGTGTCTGAGGCGGGGTGGTGGGCAGCGCCGGCAGCCAGCTGTCTGTGTGATTTAACAGTGTGTGTAAATCAAGAGCGAGTCTCTGCTCGACCAACCAGCCTCATTTCAATCTCTCTACAAATCACACCACGCAGGCAGGGCGAAGGGGGAGAGCTATAAAGGCGCCCCAAAATAATCATCCTCCACAACTCTTTCTTATGCTTTCATTTATTAAGTAGATGAGCTGAAATTTGACATCCATCATAAGAGACACTGAAAATATTGTATGGTTGAGCCAGATAACATTAAAGTGCAGCTTGGCTAGTCATCTGTGGTTTTGTGCATTTGCAGTGTCACACATTGTGGGATGGTCAAATCTAATGCATGAGTGGTGGAGCAATATTTGAATAGCATGCTTGCAGAATCAGAAACTATCTAGAGAATGGCTATAAAGTTTTCACAAACCCAGACTTTTATTTATGATGTGTAAAAAGGGTATTGAATTAGCATATCTCTTCCCGTCAGGCAACCTATGTTGAACTAAATATTAGAGCGAACTGATGCCAGGGAGTGGGCAACGTGGTGATTCACTACCAACGGATTAATTCACTGCTCTGTAGAGAGAGCCACATGAGCACCCAGGGAGGAAACAGACTATGAAGGCCAAACACTTTTGACAGGTCTTATGGAGGTATAAAAGCTGCTTTGAAGAAATTACCTTCACTAGCGGGGCCACACAAAGGGGCTGGTCAATAGCAGGAAGATGCCACATTTAAAAACATAATACCAGCACTATGTCAGAATCGTATTGTGTGGCGTTTCTTTGTGTCTAGACTGGAAAATTTTTAACAACACTGCAGTTTATTAATGACCAAAAACAAGCACATCATTTCAATAATGCAGAGAGGCACATTTATGAGGAATAAACACATTCTCAGTTGGCTGATAAATTCTAATAAGCCTAAGCCAAAAATAAATAAATATCTGTGGCTTTCTGTGCCCGCTAACAAAGTCTAAACATTAAGCCAGGGTTCATCAGTATTCTTAAGGAACAACCTCTGGAATTAATGAATTCAGGCAAGCATCCACTTTGTCAAATGGCTTTAATAGAGGGCTTCCCATTTCCATGAATGGTCAGTTATGGATTTATTCAGATGGGATGGACGTGGAGTTGCAATAGTACTGCAAATCACTGATACTAAGATTGCTCTCTGCTTGCCTTCTAAATCGTTTTTGGGGGCACTTAAGCTGTACCTAATCTGATGGTATTTACTTCTTTAAGATCATAGTATTGTGTCCGTTCATGTTATTATAGGCACTTTAAAAGAATCAAGTGTACAAAGTAATTAAATCTATCTAAAGAAATAAATTACACTTAAGTGCCTGGAAGCAGTGTACCTCTTTAAGAAGAGATTCTGACTGAATGAGAAAATCTTATTAAATATGATTTTAAAAAAAAGACATTAGCAGTTTGTGTGCAGCATGACAGCTATTATGAGCAAGGAGAACAGTCATTATCCACACGAAGTGCCAAAGAATCAATTACAAATTGAATTAACAATCCACGTGTTGAAGCAGTTATAAGGACAACGGGTATCTTATTTGCACTCATGGTGATAGCTCAAATCTCCAACTACTGGTAAAAATTTAATAAATAAATAAAAATTAAAAGACTATTTTCATGCTTTGATGCTCATATCCACACATGGCAACACCTAAGGGCAGTATACATTAGAAAAAGTATATGTGCAAATGACAAGGACAGCACACTGACCTCAGGGAAGCTGCTGTGATAAGACTCCTGTGTCAGCTAATTAGACGGCGCTCTAACAGAGCGAGAGTCACCAATAAACTCATTGCTGCAAATTCCATTTGGTTGCAAAGAGTTAATTATACAATGTACCCCACAAGTCTTTGGACAATGACACTTTCACAGTGACAATGTAAAATCAAACAAGATGTGATTGTAGTGCAAACTTTTAGCTTTTATGACAATGCCTGTTTAGGAATTACAGCCATTTTTATACATAGTTCCACATTTTCAGAGGCCCATAATTAATAAATACAAGGACTGTTTTTAATCGCTGGATGAAAATTCAGCCAGCCACAGCCTGAAGTCTTGAACCCACTGACATCACCAGCTGCTCTGTTTCCTCTCTTGAGATGCTCTGCCAGGCCATTAATGCAGCTGCCTTCAGTGCAGCTCGTTTGTGGGTCTCTCTGCCTTGAGTCTTGTCTTCAATAACTAAAAAGTATGTTGTGTTGGACCGAAATCTAGTGACTGGCTTGCCCTTTGAGTAATATCCAATTTCTTTTCCTTGAGATACTCATTGCTTTGGTTTGCTTTTGCAATTGCTTTGGGTCATTATCCATTTGCAATGTGAAGTGCTTTCTGATCACTTTTCCAGCATTTTGCTGAATCTGAGCAGAGATTGTACACTTGTACACTTCACAACGCATCCCGCTGCATCTTTCAGCAGTCACATCATAAATACACACTTGTGACCCAGTTCCACAGGCAGCCATACATGCCCATGCCATGACATTGCCTCCACCATGTTTGACAGATATTGTGGTATCCTTCAAAGTGATTTCTCTGCTTCTCCACACGTTTCACTCATCATTAGAAGAAATCATCTGTAAAAAGGATGTATTTTCAGATCTGTGCAGGTTCTTTTAGATGCTTTCTGGCAAAGTCTAATGTGGCCTTCTTGTTCTTGAGTATAACCAGTAGTTTGCACCTCGTTGTATTTCCATTCATTTAGGTGTCTCTTGATTGAGGACACATCTGTATCAAGAACAGTCTTGATAGTGCTTTATGGCAGTTCCTGGCATGTTTAGATGTTGTGAAGGGGCTTTTCTTAACCAAGGAAAGAATTCTGCAATCATCTCTTTAGGCCTCACATTGGAAGTTCCAGTGAACAGCTACTAAATAGAGCTTCAGCTCTTGGAAACAACTCCAGATGTTTTATTTGCTTAAAGGCCAAAAGTAGAGCTGTACAGACGCAAAATGACCAAAATTGTGTTATTGTTTAAATATTTGTGGATTTAAGTGTAGAAGGTAGAATGAGGCACTATAAAAATGGAAATTGTGGTTCCAAATTGTTCCCCATCCTTGCTGACTTTACTTTACTTCACTTTACTTTACTTAAAATATGTATGAAGGTCAGCCCAACAGTGGAGACTTTGAGTAGGCTAGTGTGGCTGAGAACCTGGCATATCTCAGCATGGTGTGCAGTGTGTCATGGAAAAAAATGAGGAAACTGGACAAAAACTGAAAGGCAAAAGAAAAAGTGGCTAGCCGGAAAACCTACCTGCAGCAAATGAACAGTATATGTAAGTCATGCCCTTTTGAAACATGAAAAAAATACAGTCAGTGAAACATCATTACGTATGGAGGAGGTCAGGAGAGCAGCACAACAGTGTTCACAGTCATCTGTGAAACACAGAGGAGGTTCTGTCATGGTTTGGAGCATTTCAGCCAGTGGTGAGATGTTGTCAAATCATGAACACAAAAATGTGCCATCAGGCTTTTGATCCACATTGCAATACAATCTGGAAAGCATCTCATTGGTAAAGTCTTCATTTTTCCGCATGACAATGATCACAAACACAGTGCCAAAACAGTGAAAGCATACCTGGATAGAAAAACACATAATGAAACACTGTGAGTCATTGCTTGGCCTCCTCAGAGCACGGACCTCAACATTATTGAAGCAGCATGAGAGAACAGAACAGCAGGCAGCCAACACTCAAAGAAAAGTTTTGAGGAATTCTCCAGGTTTTTTTGTCCTTTTTATAGGCTTGGATAACGATTCCTGAAGACTACTTAACTTACAACAGCGTTCAGGAAGTCTTGAAGAATAAAGGCGGTCATACTAAATACTGACTTTGAAGCTGATTCCAAACTCCGTTTTTGCCTCCAATACTGTATTTCTATTTATTTTTGCACATTCCAATAGATTTCTGCAGACATTTCCCAGTTCCTTAACAAAATATGAAGGCACGAGGGGTGGCTCAAGGCTTTTGCACAGTACGGTACATACAGAATGATAATATTAGGTCTGTCCTGGCTTTTTTGAGACACGGTGGAACTTCTCAAATATTCCCAGCAGATTGAAAAGTAATAATGTGCCAATAAAATACATATTTTCACAGTATTTGCCTCTGTGGCTCTCAACAAAGAGGCAGCATTGCATGTAAACAGTTCCTGTTGTAACTGGGAATTTCCCAAGAGTTCTACCATAATTAATTCATCCGCTAACACCAAAACAACAACATTAATTAGAAGAGTGTGACTCTATTTGGAAGAAAAAGATTTAAGCACCATTTTAGCAAAATGTTATAATATTATGTTTTATTAATTTGTATTCACACTAAATAGACACCAAAGAGGTGGTAAGGGTAAAACTGTCTCTTTGCCCACGGTCAAAGAGACTATGACCGTGGGCACTCGTGGGACAAACTGGCCATTATCGCACAGGCATTGCACAGAAAACTTGCTTCCTTCTTCTTAACTACCTTTCTAAAGCAAAAGCTCCCAGTGCACAGACAAAATTAGTTAGTTTGCAAATTAAGATTCATAGAGTGTTCACAGTGGCCACGACTGAAAAGCAACTGCCAGAAAAATGGTGTGCTGGAGTCCAACATAAACAAACATACCAACTCTGAATGTGTAGCGTAGCAGAAACTAGAACTGGACTGCCTGACTGGATCTGTCGTCTCCATCTTCCAGAATACCTCAGATAAATGTGCGTCTTATGATGGTATAACTGAGGTGCTTTTAGGACAGAGACAGAAATAGCAGAAATAACCAAAGTCTTGGACAGCAAAATTACCTTCAATTTAAATCCAAACACTCGGTTTATTTTAGAATAGAGGGAACATGTCCTACATTGAGGCTTTTGAAGTGTTTCGGGAGATAAACACATTACTGTTCGTTACATAACTATGTAATTATAAAAGGCTGATTACGAAACAATACTGTGTTACTTTTTCACTCTTTCATCTCTTTGTGACTTTTCATTAAGGTTAAACACATAAAGAAGTCAATCGCACAACTGATTGTAATGAATGAGGCAGCACCACCGTGGGTATGAAGCCTGACACTAAGGAGTACATCAGTTTATGGCCTCCAGTTGATGTAAATCAGAACATTTGCATGACACAAGAACATATTTTTCGGGTGAGAACAGTGGAAACCCTTCAAGCAACACACCAACAGTGCAGCGCATAAATCTGTCTGAGAGGAGGTGAACTCTGGCTGACAAGTGACAGCCATATCATACATAAAACATCACATGTGAATAGAAAATAAATTCAGAGAAATCTTAGTAGAAATCTTATGTATTAGCCATCTTGAGTGTGTGATGCAACACACTCCTAATCCCAATCTTTCATTTCAAAATCTTGCAATATTAGATGGAAAGTCAAGAAAAAAAGCGTACGCCACTTCTTGAATGATCTTTCAGCTCTTCCCTATCCTTGGCGTCGCCCTCTGTTACACCATGTCCTTGTTCACTCCATCCATGAAACGCCTCTGTGGTCTTTCTCTTTTCCTCCTTCCTGCCAGCTCCATAATCAAAATCCTTTGTCTGAGCCACAACATTCTTCTGATACGTATGATTAAAAAGTAAAAAGGTTTTTCCCATATATCATTAGTCGACTGGGTGTGCGTTTTTCCTCAAAAACACAAGAGTCAACAAAGTTGAAGTCCTCCAAAGCTTTAAGTGAAGCCTTGTGATGTAATGCAGCAGCTGACCGGAGGTAAATGAGCCTGTTCTCACCCTGCTGACATGGCTGGATCGTCTCCAGGTAGCGCGGCCTTGCACACAACTCCCTCTAACCAAACTCTGACAGAGACTGATGTCCCAACATTAAGCACCCTGCACCACTTTACATTTGACCATAACCTTGCTTTGTTTTCCCCCTTCAGTGATACGGCTTTATAGCGCCGTGCGTCTCGCACAGTGTCAAGAAAGATGGACGCGTCTCCTGCTTTCATATTCACTGGCTGTAGGTATTTTAGAAGTCGGCCCAAAGTAAACACTGCTCAATTCAACAGGGTATGGTCACATTTGTCAGCACTTCCTGTGTAATTACAATTGAGGCTTTGCAGCCAAATTGAGCATTAAGAAAATAAATGAGGCTGGTTTTGTTTCTGGTAAGCAAAAGCAAAGAGGAGATTTATTTTAAAGCATGGCAAACATTTGTGATTATTTAGCTTTTATATAAATTGCCTTATAATGATGTTGGTACACAGAGGGCATGAAAACAGTCATTTAAAGTAGGAAAGTGGAGAGGATCCTTAGAATTAATTTTGTATGGAGCAACAGTTATAGTGTCAGATCACATTTTAATTGGTATAATATAAAAATAATGGAACATAAAGTTTATCAAGCAAGCCCTTATCAACTTAAAATGGTATTTAGTGATGTAAACTGATACAACAGGAATGATAGTGAATCGTGAGACTAAATTAAAAAAACAAAAGCACAAGGGTGTTAAACACTCAAAGGAATAAAAGTCTTATCTGCTGGAAATGAAATGATATTTAATTTAAATATAACTTTCTGTTTTAGGACAATTTGTGTATCACGTCTGTGACAAATTGAAATTTAAGTAGACTGCTGGGTTGGAACACATCATCCTGATAAGTCTGCATACTGGGAAAAAAAACAGCCTCCATCATGTTCAGTGAAGGGAGGCAATTTCTCCACAGAAAGCTTGTACAATATAAAAATAATCTCATTATTGCACGGTAGATTTTCATGTCAGTCAAGAAACTTGTACTGCTACAGTCCATTATAAGCACACAATTTCAGCACACCGAGTCTAGATGGATTTGCTCTAAGGTTACTTTCAAAGTCAAATTATAATTCTGGACCACGAGGGACGAAAGGTGATTAGGCAACAAGTTTGATCGAAAGTTTTCTTTCAAAACACCAAAGAATTTGAGAAATTTTAGCATCTTTTGACACTGATTTTTGTTCGGTTCAGTCACTGGAAAAAATAAATCCCTTTACAGTCACAATCTGATTGGTTGGATGGGTTAACTTCACATGATCATGTTTATTTTTCTTTGTTTACAATATTATAGGATTTAGAGGTCTTCTCACAAACACTGACTTTTTCCTTTCTAGCTTGTGACTCAGCCTGGTTTCACTGATGTATATATAGTATCTCTCTGCAGCTGCTTATCTGAGGAGATAGCAACGCCACTAGTGTACTTGCACAATGTTGTCTCCATTCCTTTGTCTACAGTATACAGACTGGCCAATCGTTGCAATCAGTTGCTGCCTGAACGGCACTATCATATTATTATTGTTACATGGTGGCTCTGTTACACAGCAACATTTGTGGTTGCTGAATCCATGTGTCCATTTCCTGATTTGCCCTGTTCTGTAGATAAAGGTACAATCAGTCCGACTGATTTCTAAGTGTTGTTACTATTCAAATATGTTGAAAGATAGTGTGCACAAAAATTTTACATGAACAGTAGAAAAAACACGTCATTGTAGGGTCCACAGTTGTGGGGAAAACATAGCAGCTAGCTGCAGCTGTTAGGGGGATATATATGGTCTAAATGTAATCCTTTTGAACTCTCTTGGCTGACTAAAGCGTGTTAGTCCTCCAGTATAGCAAACATCAAGCACTTGAAAATGGAGGGATAAGAAAATAGAATTCAATTAATTGCAATCTGCTGATATTTTACAAACTGTAAATTTATGGAATGAAAAAAGGATGATTTGACAGGTTTTTTCCCAGTAACCTTGGCTAACTTTTTCTCTATTAGGGGAGTCATCACATACACTGTTGGCTGTATGAGAGTCAAGCTTTATTAGCTGATATTAGCCTTTCGCCAATCGATCGTTATCTACATTTATATTAGTGGATACATTTTAAAAGTAAGAAACAAATTTAAAACATGTTATGAGTGTTGATGTTGTAGTTTGCTCACCAGCGGGCACAAACTATACAACGGGGCGGTCTGCGGTAGCACACATGTTGGAACCCCACAAACACAACAATCGTTGTTTAAATGAATAAATAAATAACTCAAATGTTCGATTCTGCAACATTACCAGTAATAGAAAAAAGGAGTCTGACTTATTGGACTAAATGTTTCTTTGAGTGTTTCATGATAACAACTCTAAAGGAGCAAATGTGTGCTTATCACCAGAAATTCACCCCTGGTGCTGCCCTTAGTGTCCCATTATCTGCTGAAGAGCTGCAGAAAGTCATTGCAGAAAGTGTTTGATGGAGTTGCCGACTGTCGGGCCCATTGTCCAGGAGGACTGGTCTATCATGTTAGTTCTAAAGGACACATTTTCACTGTGAAAAATAAACACAGACCTTTTAGGAGGGGGGGAAAAAGAAAGGAAAAAGAGGCCACCTCATAAAAACACAGTGCATAGACTCAGCTAAGAGGTAGGTTGGTTTAGGGACTCACTTGCAATGTCCTATTCCTGCTCCTCTTTGATTTAAAGTCACATTTCATCGCATCAGTGGGTTACAAAGTATTCTTTTTCATTATCTGATGCTGCTAACATATATATATAATTAAAAAAGGTCTCCACTTTTATTATTAACCAAGTGTTCTACATATTTATTGCTAGATACCACAACTCCCTCCTTCACTACCTTTTGAATTAAATAAAGAAAGACACCTATTCCAATGATCTGCTAGTGCTGTAAGTTGCTTTGACAATTATGTATTTTTAGAGAGCCTAATAAATATTCATAACCAGTGGCTGAACCTCAGTGCTGATGATGCGATCATGTAAATTGCTCCGCGTATCATGAATATATATATCAAATATATGGCTCATTCATAGGAACTGATGAAAGAAGTTACTGGAAATGATCTTTGAAAATGTTATACATGAGCAACAAGTGTCCATAAAACTCTTCAGGTTAATTTTGTGCTTGCAATCTTTGTTTTGCAACCAGCTACTCTTTATTATTAATATTGTTGAGTGAAACACACACTATTTCATGCACCAACAAGGCAGCAATACGGGAGCAAAATGAAATACTCTGTTTGTTTGTTTTTTATATCTGAATGAATTAACAGAGTTTTATTTTTTCTTAATGACACTTATTTCAGAAGCATATTTTGCAGATTTTCTTTCTTTCTTTTTCTTTTTTTTACCTGTCTTCAACTTCATTATGTAAATACACCATATAAATGACAGGTGCATCCCAGAATAACAAACATGTCTAATTCGGAATAATTTCCTGAGCCGGGTGACAAATTCTTCCTTCCTCCTGCACTATGCATAGACGTGGAGCATCGGCATGCATACAAAGTAGGGTGGAGATTTAGCTTGGCTTGCTGTAGCGTAGCTCCCCATCTCCCTCCATGTCTTTCTCTCCAGCCCCAGCTCTCCCTGACATAAAAGGGCATGTCCTCTGAGGTTCATGCCTGCCCCTCTGTGTCTGTTGGGGCTACGTCCCAGAGAGACACAGACATGAAACCAAGCACAATGGGGGAAAAAAAGGCTGTGTGTTTTTATGGAAGAGGTCACACACATTTCTATGAATATCCAAGCGGGTATACTTTTAAAATTTCACAAGAAAGAAAATAAGACTGCACTGCTTAGGGTCGTGGCAGACTAGTAATTTTAAGTAATAACTTGGTAGCCACAGCAAAAGCCTAGCTTGTTACCCATTACCCCACTTGGCCTTCCCTTGACTTCAGCTGCCAGAGCTATAGAGAAATCACAAGCCTAAACTGAATTCTTGATATAAAAACTCGCCAGGGAAAGTTCTGAGCTGGCAGTCTGCAGCCTTTTATTGATAAGTTTGTGCACACGTCTTGTGCCAAGTTCTGAATCAGTGCTGCGAGCCAAACCGATGCTCACACACTAACACTGTAGCTTCACACTCATCTCTCTCTCTGCTCAGTTTTTGCTCTGAGGCCTCCAAAGTGTTGTAAGAATAATGCTCTAATGATAATGATAAGGTAATGTACTGTAAAAAAGAAGAAGAAGAAGAAAATAATAAAATAAAATTACAAACCGAGTGCAGGCAGTGGTTTAATGAGGGGATTTACATCAGACATTTGGAAGTTTCTGGATGGTTTACAAAGAGCACGCAGCAGATGGTGAATGAAATAAGATTTCTTACAAATAAAACTACAAAGTGGTGAATGGCGTGCTGAGGCAATTTGTTTGCCTCATAGTTGCATTTAAAGAACGCAAACAATAAAACTGCTGCTGATTACTTAATTACAGAAAACCCATTTTGCAGCTTGAAATGAATGCGAAACTATTTTAAATTGCATTAGATTACATAAACAATGCATGATGTCTGAACGGACAAATAAATAGGAAGCGGCTTGTACGGCGTTATAAGCCGTGCTGATCTGGTGAATGAGATACTGCTGCGTCTGTGGTGCTGAACACATTTCTTCTTGGGTGCTTTTGTTATTTCATGTCTGTTTGTGCAGTCCGTGTTTGATTTATTCTTTTTAATGAAACAAATCTGTTGCACAATGGACTCAGCCATTATGGAGAAAAACACATGACGCAAAAGGCCCGAAGCGCTTTTAGCAATGACACGATATTTTAAAATTAGAGGTTTATAATGATGTTGTAGATTATGTTGAAGTTTCATACATTTTACTGTCATCTCCGTGCTCAGATCAGTCGTGCTTTTGTTTAAAAATGCGTCTGTGTCATCATTGTGGGCTGAATTCCACCTGAATGTGACTCAAACTACATTTAAAACTGGAGCTCATAACTCCTGAAAACAAAGCAACCCCTCAGCTGCCTGCAGACCGCTAGTCAAAACTCTTTTACTTCTAATCCTCCAAAGAGAGTGACAGATGGTAGGATTGTGTAAACTCGTACTACAAAGAGGCTAGACCGTGTATGACGTGGAGATCTGTTCACATTAAAGCTATTAAACGGTATGTGTGTTTCTGTTAGGTTCATATTTAGCCTTCAAACCACTTGTCTGAAAGCACCACATAAATAAATAAAGGGCAAACCACAATCTGGACTGATGCTGGTAACTGATATGCACACAAGAGAGCAAATGCAACCACAATTCTTAGGTGGAATCATGTTTTGCAGAAATCCTCCACAATGCAACCTCTGACAGGCTCCTTGTCTTCTGTTGCATAAGTCAGCGTGCGCCAATAGTGACGTCAGTGCTGGAGCACTATGCAGCACCGTCGGCAAAGACAAGCTGAAGGCACGAGTCTCTCAAGTTCATCTCTACAAGCATCAAGTTGAGACGTTCTTCAGAAAAATAGAAAAAGTACCTGCGTTGTCTGTTTTTTTGACTTCCTATTATCCCTATTCCATTAGAGACTGGCTCAGTTTGTCATTTATGAACAGAATTGGTTTTACTGGTTGGCAAAATGTGTTGATAACACAGTTTGTACGAGCAGTGATCAGTCCGTGGAACATAACCGGAGCTTAACCAGAAGCAGCATAGGTCTGTCCAATAAAAAAAAAACAAGCTACAAATTTTGCTTTCAGATTTAATATTCTGTAAAGAAACTTTGGATTTCTATATACTGCGAGAATGCACGAGAGAATAAGAATAAAATATGAATCAAGTAAACATTATATTTTTTGCAAGAAAAGCCTATTTCATTAGTAAATCATTGCATGAGCCATATATGTCTTTTGGGACATATATATAAGCAATTTCTGCTGGAGTGGGGAATCCTTATGATTCCTCCCATACGAGTAAATAAGAATGCAAAGTTCTCCTGAAGTCTGCACACTACCTCAGCTTTTCTGTGAGATTTCCTTTCAACACAAAAGTTTTACACATGGCTTTGACTGACAGAATGTGAGGATGAGACAACATAATGGCTATATTTGAGAAATACAGGGAAACGGGCACCATGGGAAATGGGGAAAAAAGTATAAAATTCAGAGAGCAACAGAGGGCAGCAAGAGTAGTCAGAAACTGTGAGATGTATTTGACCTGAGCACTGAGAGATTGAAGAAATCATATGCTGCTGCTCAACTTTGGGACCGCTGTGAGCTTTAGAGATTCATCAAATGCTCTGCCATGCTTTTGGCTTCAGCAGAAATTGATGCCGTCTCAAACTTTCATTTCCAACCTTCACAGATATAATTTGCTTTCCTAAGAAGAAAATAAATGTATGGGTGCCCGAGCACTGCTCAGTTAAAGTTGCAATAGAGAGCTTTTCAACTTTCCAGCCTTGATTTCTAGTATTTGATTAATGGGCAGGAATTTAGTCTTTTTTGTTATTTACTGATGTTGGAGCGATATGGCACAGCAAGAAGGTTCTGGGTTCAAGTGTGGAGCCTGTATTTCCTGCTACAATCCAAAGAAATGTGTGTGAGTTTAACTGCTGATTCTACACTGGCTGCAGGTATAGCTCGCCTCTTGCCCGATGTCAGCTAAGGCTCCTGACACTCTGGATGAAAAAAATATATATAAAATCTTTGTGATCTAGTATGAATGTCACTTTTTGAGCCCTCTCAAGTCTCAGAGCTCTCTTCATTGAGTTAATGGCTGTCCAAGGCTCACTCTTGTCTTACTTTTTTCTTTTTTTCCTCCCTCTGCACCTTTTGTGACAAAATCTTTTTTTTTCTTTCACCAGGTGAGGTCTCTGCAGCTGCTCCTCTTCCACTTTCTTCCAGCAGCTTGTCTATTGCCACATTAAATTCACGCTGATAATAAAATTGATCTGTGCAAAAAAAGGAGTATACATCCCGTTTACACTGTCATTTGTCTGCTGCTGCTGCTTTTCCCTATTTACGAGAACAGCCTTAACTGTCAAAGGTTTCACTGAGCGGCATACGGCAACACAGTTACACCGTGTGGGTGGTTGGAGGTTCTAGACCCCATCTAGGAAATCATTGGGTGAGAGGGAGAGTACACCCTAGACTGGCAGCCGTTCACATGAAAAGGTTAGCACAAAGAGATGGACATATTCACATTCACACCTACAGCCAATTTAGAATTGCTGGTTAACCTGACGTGCTGGAGTACGAAAATAGAAATTCACACAGTCACAGGGTGAAAATGCAAACTCCACATAAACACTGCAGCTCTGTGCCGCCCAGTTAATAGATGGTGAAATGGAATGGTACTCATATACCGCTTTTCAGCTTTGTCTGTGCACTCAAAGCTACAAACCACACACACATACAAACAAAACCTACTCACAAATCTGCATATAAACCCTGCAGAAGGATGTTTCATGTACAAGTGATTCATACCTGAATCTGTTTGTACTTTACAATCAAATTTAGAAGTCCCTCCGACCGTGCATGCAAAACAACCGTGAAGGTCTGGCTGTCTGAGAACATTTTTACACACATTTATAAACTGAATAGTCCTACAACCTCAGCTACCACCAATAATGTCATCTGTAGTAGTATTAGTGTTTTTCTTTTATTTTGGGTCATTATTTACAGTTTTCCAAAACATACCAAAAACCTGAAGGCTTTAACCTTTAAAATCAAACAAAATTAAACATATTATTAATATTATTAGTAGTAGTATCAGAAGCAGAGATTCAGCCCTTGCTACATATGTTACTTACATTCTAGTTTCTCTTTTCTGGCTGACATATCTGCCTGTTTTCATCTTAATCTTACAGGCTATTAGTCTTTTCTTATATCAACTTAAATGTACAAAAGCAACAAATGAAAGAAAGAGAGCAAGAAAAGCAAAGTCATATTTCGCACCCCATTTTTTTCACTTCTTCTAATAATTGGTGGTTTTGAAAAGTTGGATCTTCTCTGGCTTCCTTCTCAGACACTGTTTCCTCAGTCTGACTGTCACCTTCTCTTTGTGGTTTAGGCTTGTTTTTGTCACTGTTCTTTTCACTTCATTTTGAAGGTAAACTTTCCATATATGCATAAATGGGGGTTTAGTGTTATGCAGATAGTTTGCAGATTGCACGGAGCGAGCACAAGCCTGTGGGTTTGGAATGAGTCTAATTAACTAACATGCACACAACACTAACAGCACGGTTGACCAGTGCAAACGTGTCATAAATCCGACCATAATTTTAGATGTAGCCTCATTTTTGGCTCGGGGTAAGAACGTTTCCAAGCACAAATTTTGGTCCATTTATACAGCACTTTCTATCCAGCACACATTCACTCTCCAGTGGAAGCTTGGAGTTCAGTATCTAGCCCGAGGATACTTCAAGTGGACTGGAGAAGCTGAGGATCAAGCCACCAACATTCCAATTAGTACATGACCCGCTCCAACTCCTGAGCTACAGCTGCATTAGGAAAGAAATCTCTCTTTAAACTCACATTGTATATATGTCTCAAATAAAAAGCACTCTTGTATTTCAGAAGTTCATTTTTAAACAAGGCTTTTACAGTAATACATTTGCAGAAACATTTTGTGGAATATGCAAAGATGGAACGTTAAGATTTTTACTAATTCACACGTTATTTCATCACACCAGAGAATAAGCAAGACTGACGGCATCAGAAAAAGAGTAAGGGTAACCATCCCACTCGGTGGGAGAAAGAAAAGAGGACACGTCTAGGGAGAGCAGTGAGATGTAAGGAATATGTCATGTCTGCAGATGGACAGGCAGAGATGGAGATGAGGCTGGGGAGACAGGTGGCATTATGAACTATTCATACTGTCAAGAAAATATTTGATGTCGTGGTCAGTTACACCTGACTAATGTAAACTTTCCACTGAGGTATGCAGCCTCAGGGCCATTTGTACTTATACGCAGAGTGCACTCTGTTAGGGTACTTACAAGTGGGTTTTTTTTGTAATGTTAGCGAGGTAGGCAATCTACCATTCAGTTGGAATTTTACTTGGTAAAAATATTAAACCAAGGCCAACAGGAGTCAAAAGTATGTGTTTAAAAATGTTTAAAAAGGTAAGAAATGTGGTTTTATAGAACACAGCACCAGCGAGGCCATTATGCAGGCAACTGCTGTAACAGGAATAACCCCTTCAAAACAGCACAAACGTATTGAGAAATTGCATGCATGAATAATAATTAGCTATCATTAGTCAGTACTGTGTATTTCATTACACAAAAAGTGAAGCGAATTCAAATTTCAGTTGGAGTGTAATGGCAGGGGTAGACTAAATCAATGCATTGCCAATGCAATGTTCTCCTAGAAGGGAAACGTCAAAGCAAATCTCAGACTGATGATGCGATACATCATTTGGTTCCCAGACAAGAAGAGAAGGAATGAGAAAACAGTGTATTCTACAGTGCTGAAAACAGCCTCGCTATCATTTCAAAGCAGACTGTTGAGATGAACTCATTAGAGGGCAAAAATAGAACATCTTAAATGTTAATTGATGTTGCAACAAAGGTTTCTTCTACTGCTCACACGGACAGCAGACACGCGAACGGGATTAAACCCCTGTAACCATGGCAATGCACATTACCTGACAAGGTTAGTTGTGTTTGACAGGGTGTTGCATTATGCAGACCAGAGGTTTCAACATTCTGCTGACGGTTGTGTTGAGGGGAGTGACAGTGAAGGGCCGTGGCTGCCCTGATGTCTTAATATGGGACTCCAATCTGCTGTACCGGCTTATTTCCAGCACAGATTTGTAAATGCTGATACACGCTGTGAATTGCAAACGCTGCAGGACATAAAGCAAAACACAGATGTGTGATTGTCGGTTCGTTTTAATGACCCGGCGTTACATTCGCAACTGTATGTGGTAACAAGCGGTGCAGAGACTCCTAAAACTATTTTGCTCTGTTAACGATAAGGCCAATGACGCCAATGAGTAAAACACAAATTGACTCAGTTTCAAATTGGAGTTCAATAGCAGCAGCAGAATGAAAAATCATTGTGATCGGATTCGGAAGATTTGGTACGTTTATGTAACCCCAACACTCTGCTGCTTTTAATTTATCAAGCTGGAACATGACCCAGATGAGCATCTCTTTCTCATTTTCCCTGCTTCTCGCTGAAGTCTGTGGACTGCTTTGAAAGTGTTCTGGTGACGGACTTTCATATTTATGCTTTAATGGGGCTCTAAAGGAGTTGGAGGGGAAGATGATTAATTGATGTTTTGTGTAATAAAAATGGACAATTAACTTGTTTTAATGGGTTTGTCAAAGGCAGTGGGGGAATAAAAACAACTAGCCTAAAGTGTCATTTGGGTTGCAGAGAGTTTCTTTAGTGCTTCCACTACATTAGAGACAATTTTGGGGGCTTTTTCACAGATAAGGACTTGCCTTTGATAGAATTGTACTGGCTTCCTACAAAGCTTTGCTTGCTTTATTCAACTTGCTGATAAGCTGTTAAACAGAATGTGGGTGCCCTGCTCTTTGTTATAAGCGCTAAAGATTTGTTAGCGTCAGTATTACCATTACGTCTAATTAAAGGAGACATTTTTTCTGTGTTTAAATAGGAATCATTTTCGCTGCCAACCATAATGATGGTATAATTAACATATTAAAGTTTTATTTTCTTCTTACTAGACTTTTGGAAATTATGCCTCAAAAATACTGAATATTGTAATCTGTTTGGTAAATAAACCCAGCATGATGATTTCCTTTTATTTTAGCTATCCAAACAAAGACTGCATTTCAAAATAGGATCCGATATGTCCATGTTCCAGGCTGCATGTGCTGTCTAAATCCACACGACACATGCAATCTTATAAACACACAAGGCCGCAGCCAGCAATATTGTAGACCGTGACTTATGGCTGTACAATAAACCATTTTTTAAAAAGAGGAATTTCAAGCAGACAGGCAGGGGATGTATGATAGATTAGTTGTGTCAGGTTTTATATCAGGCATTTAAGTTGTCACCCTCCACAGCAAACAGCCTCGAAGGCAGACAAACCTCAGCAGATTTCGACACAGTAAGCACTCTTCTTCTTCTGTAATAAACCTGGTGAATATGATTGTGAGATTATAGAAGTATGACAAAAAGAAAAATCTCCTGAATGGACTGTACGCGACACATCGTCGGCTTCTACAGATAATATGTCGATGTACTCCTATGCGCAATTGTCCTTTCCCCATTAGATACTCATCAATATCAGCTGTTCTTTACAAACCCCTTTCTTTTTTTTTCTTTGCATTTGAGACCTTCCCCCCAACCGCCCACCCAGCTGCATTTCCTGCCACTCTAATGGTATTTTCTCATATCAACCAGCTTATCAAATCCAAATTTCGGTGATGGATAAATCTGCCTGAGCTGATGGGCTGGAGTGCCGCCTGCTGCTATCAATCAGTGTGTTGCCAGGTGATTGTGTCCTGCTGGGATGTATGACATTATGAGGTCCATTTGGAGGACCGGCTGAGTTAGAATGGCTCCAATCGCTCAAAGTCAATTTTGGGCATTGGTCGCCTTTTCGCAATCGATGGGATCCTGTAAAGGTGCACGAGCTGTGAGGTCTCCAGCCATTTCTGCTCCTTATACCCAGAAAGAAGCTGTCCACTTACCCCAAGTGTCCCAGCACCTCTGCACATATGGATGTGCTTCCGAGTGACTATTGAGAAAAAGTAATCTAAAATTAAGGGGGGCTCAGCATGATACTGAGCACATCTTCCGATCAGGCTCTTGTACTGTAGGTGCATGATAGGAACTGTTTTTGCAAACTGCAAAGAAAAAGTTTACATCTGCACAATGAGCAGGGGCCCTGGGGACAAATTCACAGGGGGTTCTTCCAAACAGCATTTACTATTCACTATTATCTTGTGATCTGACACCAATAAAAAAAAAGAAAACATGCACACTCAAATCAGATTAAACAGTTGGAAACAAAAAGCTCTGCTAGCTAAGGAACTAATATTAAACATCAAAGTAAACACTAGAAATTATGTAACACTAGCGGAAATGATGTTATTAAAATGTATCTTTGGCAGCAGGTCCTTATTAAACATTATATTTAATTTCACCACTGTCTTTGTCCTCTCTTTGTTGGTGTTGTGGAAGTTTTCCATTAAATAAAGCCTACAGACGAGCGGTAGCTAACATTCTTTGATCAAAACACACAAAGAACAGACAACCAAGCTCGTGGAGAGCCTACATGACCGCGGGGCAGACGGTCAGCAGAGTCTCTCTCTGAGCCTAGCATGGCTCTCAGTTAAATACCTTCTCCAGGAACAAAAGGCAGTACACAACTGTTTCACACCTTAAGGTTCACACTCCTTGCTACCTCCCAGAGTCCTTGAAGAGAAAAGATTCTTCCTGTGGAGTTGTCTGCTTCCCCCAACTTCCTTACTACACCCCCACCATTTGTCTTAATGTATGAGTGTGAAACTTGTTAAAATCCAGTGGCACCAAGGCATTATACAATAAACTAATGTGATTAATACATAAGTAAAAGAAATCCCTGTACATTGGCATTCGGGTTGTTTAAGCAGAATCGTGCACACCTTTTTCCATCGGGAGTGACTAGACTCAGTTGGGGCCTCCAGTCGTCTTGCCTTGCCGGGTGGCAAGCAGTGCATTTGGCCATGAACATGAGAAACTATTTTAATAAAGTGAAGAAAGTGTCATCTTCATTTATTGAACATATTTAAAGCCACAGCAACCACACTTTTGGCTACAACAAAATACAAGATGTTATTCAAAAGCAAACGTGAGGGGGAAAAAAAAAAGTTCACAAGTTTTAAATTAATTCATTCAAGCGAGTCACTTCAGAAAGATGCACCTACACAAGCCTCTAGTGTGTTTCAGTAATCTAATCATCGCATGAGGAAGCCTTTCTTTGTGAGGTGAAAATATCAGCCTTGAACTGTTATAATTACATTATTTTTTTTCTCAGCCATGTGAACAATAAATAAATAAAAAATACAGGCACCTGATGAGAATAGCCAGTAGCTATTTAGACATCATAAATTATGGATACAGAAAGTGAAATATACTAACTGAACCTTATGGCAAAGCTTGTAGCTGACATTCAATTACACCCTGCACCACTTACACTGACATCAAAGCTACTAAGACTTCATTTAGGTAATTATTGCTCCCATTTACCCTTTGAGTACATAAATGTGGATGGATTTTTAGGAATAAATTCTGTTTTGGATTAATTATTCAAGATTGTGCTGTGTCATGTCATGATGTTTTTTTCCCCCCTGCAATCACATTGTTGGTAAAGTAGCACCCTGGGAAGCTGATGTTAATCACCCAATTTATTTATGCTCTACTTTCAAAAACATTCCTGCAAGACAATCAGAACAAGGTCTAATCCAAGATGATAAAGAAAGCTTAATGACTTATTATTTCTGTTCATACACTCTGCACTGATATTTAAATCAGCACCCACTGGAAGCCCCATTAACCGATTAAATGCAAGGGAACCCGACAAGTAGAAGAGACACGAGGTGACAGTTTAGGCCTTGATCATGTTTCATGAAATCTATGACTAATTGAATGAAATTAAATATTGAAGCTCATAGACTAATATGCTTAACAACTTTAATAATTACGTCAGGGTCCGTTGCAGGTCTGGGTTTCTCTCTCTCTGCTCTCACTCTCCAATCTGATCCTCGCTCTGCTCTCAGGTGGAGTTTTTGAAGGCCCGCCCCTCTGTCAATTTCCCACACTTCCGCCTACACACATGTTTTCCCATCAGCTCATCTCCTCTTTGTACGCAAAACCAGCTCAAGCCTGCCACTCTGCCAGATCTTTGTTGCATTAGTGCACAGCCTTCAAACTCCAGTCCTTGAGGGCCGGTGTCCTGAAACTTCTCCATGTGTTCCTGCTGCAACACACCTGAATAAAATTAGTAGGTCAGTAGGAAGACTCTATAGAACTTGATGGCATGCTAAGGTGGCAATTCAGCCATTTGACTCATGTTACAGTAGTAGTGAATGAACACGGTGCAATAAAAGTACTTTTAGAAGTATATTTTTCCAAACACTTAGATTTTACTTACATTTATTTAAATTTACTTGTGTAGGGTTAGGTTGCAACCTCAGCATGCAGTCAAGTTCTATTGAGTCTTGCTAATGACCTACTAATTTTATTCAGGTGTGATACAGCAGGGACACGTGGAAAAGTTTCAGGACACCAGCCCTCGAGGACTGGAGTTTGACACCCCTGCCTTTGTGAAACACTCACATTCTCTGGTTGGCTGAAGCTCTACTCTCCTGAAGAAAACTATATTGCCAAACGTATTCACTCACTCATCCAAATCATTGAATTCAGGTGTTCCAATCACTTCCATAGTCACAAGTGCATAAAATCAAGCACCTAGGCATGCAGACTGCTCTCTGCATGCTCTCAGGGGCTCAGTGAATTCCAGCGTGGTACCGTGATAGGATCCCATCTGTTCAACAAGTTCAGTTGTGAAATTTCATAGAACAGGTTTCTATGGCCGAGCAGCTGCTTCTAAGCCTTACATCACCAAGTGTGACACAAAGCATTGGATGCAGTGGTGCAAAGCACACCGCCAGTGGAACAGTGGAGACATGTTCACTGGAGTCCAACATTAGTGTCTGACTTCACAAATCAGCTTCTTGAATAATGGTCAGAAACTCCCATAAAAATATTCTTGAACCTTGTGGAAAGCCTTCACAGAAGAGGTTAAACTGTGGTAGGTACAAAGAATCGCCAAGGTCAGATTAAACCCTATGGATTAAGAATGGGATGACACTTAAGATCATGGAATTCCAAGCTGATCTTTTCCTGTATGTACACTTACCTGCCATTCACCTGCCCGTCCACCCTCTAATGCATCAGCCTTTTGTAAAACTCTGGCCCTCCACCTCTGTTGGTTCTGGAAACGAGACTCAAGTATGAATTCAAACTAAAAAATCAGCGTCAGTATTCAACTGTGCAACGCTGACCCCAAATTAACCTTGTTTCTACACTCTGACAGAAGACCGTCTGCAATCCTGTAAGCACTCACAGCTCCAAACTCTCTCACTCTGTAGACTTTTACTCTTGTGCCTGTAAATAAACCCTTTAAAAACTGATTACTGTGGTTTGGGTCCTGCCTCAGAGTCCAAAACTATGTTGGTTTATGACAATTTAATTGCATTTAGCCATTGACTGTGCAGGCGCTAAGTAGCATCTTACGTCCCGATCAAAAACAAGTAATTTATAAATAACCTTGAGTAGATCTCACCTAAAGTGTTTAGCACTGTATTCCTGACTTTACAAAGGATAAAAAATATTTCAAACTACTTACAACCTGACACCGTAAGGCTTTAAGGTCATAGATAAAATTGTCTCGGTGTCCTGCACTACACAGTAACATTGAGGAATATGACACAAAAGAAAATGGGTTATTTATGACCCCTACGCCCAGCCCAGGAGAGTACACACTGTAAGCCCAAGAATATCTCAGAAGATAAACCCCAGCATTTCACACATAACAAAATCACTCCGTCCCCTTGATTAAATTAAGGACCTTAAGTTGCGTTAGTTTTGCAGCTGAAAGACATTCTGAGTCATGCAATCGATTCCCTTTGGCTTCTGAGGTCTAGAAAATGAAGTCATTTCGTCAGCGTGTGGAGCACAGAGAGGAGGATATTGAGACGGCTTTGTAGAGGGATGTAAATAAACAGTACGACAGAGGCGAAGACGAAAAAGAGAGGAAGCAAGGGAGGAAAAAGTAGATGATATGGATGCTTTCTCCAGTGAGAGAGATAAGGCTTAAGTGCTCCTGAAAAACTGAGCCGAGCCTGTGCTCTAAATAAGTTAGACATGGTGTAACAAAAGCATCGCCTGTGCTGCTAAATTGCGTTTTTATTATTGTAAACACTATTTTTTTCCAAGGTTTTTTGGTCTCTCTCTACAAGAAAGCTTGAAAAAGAACACATTTAATCACCCATTAAACTGCAGAAACAGTTTTCATTATGAAATCTTTTTAACTGTTACCATCAAACAATTTTTAAACACTTTGACACACACTTACTTCTAAGACTTCACAAGACTGATCCCACTTTCATGTCTGAGATGGGGCTGGGAGATTAGGCAGCGATTAAGCAATCATTAAGATTAAAAGCAGTCTAGCTACACCCTCCTTATACCATGCCACTGTCACAAAAGACTGGACGCAGCCAGGCTTAGTTACTTACTGATGTGGGAGAAATAATGCCAGCTAAATATTGCCTTTGAACCCTTTCCTGTCCCAGAGGCTTCTCCTTCAAGGTTTGCACTATTTCTGAAGAGCTGTTTATTATTGGTTTCCCTCACTCTCACTTCACGCCTTCTTTTCCTGGAACCAAAACAAGCTCTTTTCTTTTGTGGGACATAGTTTAGCCACTCTGGCTGTTCCACTGTCCATCTTTTCTGCTACCAAAAACAAAATTGCTACCCTCCTCTAGTCGTGGTAAATGTAATCGAGCGTTTTCCTGTGAGGTTTTGTACCCAGCACAGTGACAGCAAAGCTCATAGGGAACAAATCAAAACATTGATTGTATCGTTATTCCAATTCACCATGCAATCAACATTTAATTGTTAATGATTAGTTAAGGGGATTTTTTTTATTGCTACACTGTGTCTTATTTGGGATGAACTATGGAGTACTCCACCATTGCCATTTTTGGTGAATGGTAGTTTATTGCAAGGCCGCCAGCTGTAATTCCCCCAAAACATCTTTTTTTTGGTTAAATAAACATGATTTTGAGAAATGAAATGTTAGATAGCTTAAACAGAGTCTAGAAGACTGCAATCCTTGCTCTTCTCCTCTGTTTCTTTCTAACTGCCTCCCAGCTCCATTTAACATGAGGGTATTGTGTTAAATGAACTAGTACTTCGATCTGTGCTCATTTACTTTGAGAATTTTTCAAGAGTTAGATGTATTTATAGTCTTTCTCAGATCAAACTCTCAAAAATGCTTAAAAACACACTGAATTTCTTGGGTTTGCGTTTGCTCAAGTAAAAAAAAATATATATATATTTTTTTTTTATTTCATTACTAGTAGATAGTTGAATTCAGTCAGAATCTCGTATAGTCAGGGTTATCCCACTTTGTTAATCACAATGGATGAAAGCTACACAGCATCTAATTTAAAATTCAATTGGAACCAGTACCAGTAATAGAAGTTAATTCTAAAGGGAGTTTATCGCCTTCTGTTCAGTCTTCATTAGTGTGCCGTTCACTCTTGCTTTGACTGAAATCCCCTCTGCTGGTCTTTGCTTTGAGTCTGGGGTGCCGCCTTATCACAGGAGGACCCACTGGAGTGCAAATAACCGGCACACTCTTTGTTATCTGAATCTCTTTGTTTGCCACCCGAAAAGCTTTCACATGGTTTTACTCAAAAACAATCATTCACTCAAATTTCATCACACAGCTGTGAACACTGTTGTGAGTGCCTCAGGTGATAATCTTCCCACTTTCCAGCGTCCATTTGTTCTTCCCAAGACAGCTATGTCAGCCATCGAATACTCAACCATTCCCACTTTTTCTGCAGTAGAGGTGAGTTGTTATTGGGAAGCTCAGGATGCCATGTCAGGTCATGTCATATTAAATAAATTCAATATCTAGTAAAATGTTATGAATGAATATTTTTTAAAAAGCACTATTACCTTTGACATTTTTAGGGCTTTATTGTCTCGAGTTATGGAAAATTACTGTGAGAGTCTTTATTTTGAGGAATAGCCAAGACGAAGGCTAGACTGAATCTGAAAGTTACTCTAAACAGTGAAGGTTGTTTACCGTAGACGGGCACATTACAAACAACTCTGTTGTGCTTTCAGTTTCTCTTCCAATAAAATTGAGCTTATCTTTGGGTTTGTCTAAAACTGACCATTATGTGTTCATCTAACTGTTGTTTTTATAATGTAGCTATGGTCCCAAATCCTAGTGATTAACGTGGACATGGGCAGAATGGAGCCAGTTTTCTGGTGCGAGAAATTGGATAAATGATGGTTTAGTTTTTATTTTAGTCCAAATGTTCCTGTATCCTCAGCAACACTAGCATCTGCTCATAGCTGAGGGACCTTTTGTGGAGTACTGTTGTGTAACTTGATGTCACTGAGTCCTATTCTCTGTTTCGTTTTTCTCAACATTACATTTATCTCTGTTAACATCCTGAGACTGGATCTTTCATTTGGGATACTACAAGCTCAAAACATTCAGCATATCGTGCTGATATCTGGATTCACCTCCTCTAACATTGGCATTTGGGATAAGTACTGACAAAAAACTTGTTATGACCTCGCCAAGCTAACCCAAGGTTTCTCCTGCACGTTCATGTGAAAGGGGTGGTGTTGGCAGCATCTGAAAAATCACAGTTATGGATAAATGTGCTGGCAGCAGAGAGGCTGATTTGATGAGGGAGGAGGGATATAGAAAAATATGAAGAGGCTAAATACAGACTGAAAGCAGGAGTGCTTGAGTGTGTGTGAGAGTCACAGTAGTTTAGTATTAAAAGCACTGTATGAATGTGTGTTTACTCAGAAAGACTGGATAAGACCTACTATATAAATCAAGTTTAATGCAGTAAAAAAAAATGCTGATTGTGAATTTTAACAGACTTATCTATGGGCAGAACTTTGTGCCATCAGAAACTGAATATGAATAAGTTTGAATTTGAATTGCTCAGGTCAAGGCTCTTATATATATATGTATATGTATGGGTAATAGCTGCATGTGTGTTCTGTGCGTGCATAATATACATACTTAAGTTGTTGGATCAAAATCCCAGAAGGAATTAAATAAAAGAAGAAGTCAAACAGAAAAACAAACAAAAACAAAACAAAAATATGATTTCCTCCCTTCACAGGTTAGGTTTGGTTTTAAATCCTGATCAGCTACCAGTTAACCTATTTTAGTTGCTTTCAGATTAATCTAAGTTTCTTTTAGTTGTTGTAACTCTCTGATCAGTACGAGTCCACTCAGTTCTGTCGTTTTAATTTAGCCTGATGCAGTTCACCCAATGCTTTCACTCACTGTATGCGCAGAGTGGCTGGTTATGAATACCCAATAACACTTCAATGAGTTACCAATATGTCAGGGGCTGGGTTTGTGACTCATATTTCTTTTCTTAGGTATATTGAAGGTATGTTAAGTTCTTGTTGTGGCTGTTATTAGTTTGAATCTGAGTTTCCTTATATTTTGTTATTCATTTAACTTATTCAAATTCAGTTTCTGATGGCACAAAGTTCTGCCCATACTTATCAGCATCGCACCCCTATCATTAAAACATGAAAGACTCTGATGGATTATAATTAAGTATTTAATGAAATTAATGTTTAAAAGGCAGATGTTTGATCTGAGTGCAACTAAATAAATCTGAAAACAGAATTTAAATGTTGGTATAGTCTACTTGCAAATTTCAGATATGGCACTTGTACAAATAGTGTCTCGTTGTACTATAGATCAATAAAATTATGGTAAAATTGTTTGCAACCAAAAGAAAAGAAGAAGCCAAGGAATAAGTTGGAGCATCCAACTGTCAAGCTGTTGATTAACAGGTCCATCCATCTATTTTCTTCTGCTTATATGGGGCCAGGTCTGGGGGCAGTAGAGAAGCCCAGACCTCCCTCTTCTGGTCCACCTCCTCTAGCTTGTCCAGGGGAACACCGGACAAGCTCGAGGCTGGCGACCTGAGAGATGTAATCTCTCCAGCGTGTCCTGGGTCTGCCCCAGGCCCTCCTCCTGGTGGGACATGCCTTACCTATCTCTAAGGGAGAGGCCTGCAACCCTTTGGAGAAAGCTCATTTCTGCCGCTTGTATCCACAATCTTGATCTTTTAGTCAGGACCCAAAGCTCATGATCATAGGTGAGGGTAGGGACATAGATCCACTGGTAAATCCACAGCCTTCTTTTAGATTCTGAGACCACCCAAGTGGAAGCCTTCTACCACTTGGTTACACCTAGAAATTCTGTTCATACAAATTATGAACAGAATCAGTGACAAAGAGGAGCCCTAGCGGAGTCCAACACCCACCTGAAACGAGTCCTATTATTGCCGGATATGTGAACCAGGCTATAGTTGTATGATGATCGAATGGCTCGTAGCAATTGGCCAGACACCCCATACTCCCGAAGCAACTCCCACAGAACACTCTGAGGGACACGGTCGAAAGCCTTCTCCAAGTCCACAAAACACTGTAGACTGGTTGGGCAAACTTCCATGCACCCTCAGGTTTCCTAGAGAAGGTAAAGAGCTGGTCCAGTGTTCCATGACCAGGACAAAAACCGCATTCTTCCTCCTGTATCTGAGGTTCAACTAACTGACGGACTCCCCTTTCTAGCACCCTGGCATAGACTTTCTCAGGGAGGCTGAGAAGTGTGATCCCCAATAATTGGAGCACACCTTCCGGTCCCTCTTCTTAAAGATGGGAACCACTAACCCAGGTCTGCTAATCCAGGAGCATTCAAAAGCGATTTATACAACATGCCACATTCACCCATTTACACACATTCACACAAGCACTCTCTTCTATGCTTTTAAGTGCTTCCTAGCTAACATTCACACACATTCATACTCTGATGGATGCATCAGAGAGTATCTTGAGGTTAGTATCTTGCAGGTTCCTGAATTGCCTGACGGTTTGCCAGAATCTCTTTCCAAGGTAGTCTGAAAGTCTTTATCCATTGCCTTTTGAACTCCTCCCACACCCAGGTTTTTGCTTCAGCCACGGCCCAAGCCGTGTTCCACTTGGCCTGTTGCTACCTATCAGCTGCCTCCAAAGTTCCACAGGGTAACCAAGCCTGATAGCACTCCTTCTTCAGCCTGATGGTTCCCTTCACAATCCCAAAAATCGATCATCGACCTGCAGTCTAGGCTGTCCTGGTGCTACCTGCACCTATGGACACCCTTATGTTCAAGCATGGTGTTTGTTATGGACAAACTGTGGTTTGCACAGAAGCCCAGTAAGAAAACGCCACTTGGGATCAGATCTGGCAGCTCGTTCCTCCGAATCACATCCCTCCAGGTCCCAATGCTGTTTTCCACATGAGCGTTAAATCATTTTACATTTCATTGTCATTTTTGATTGTAGAGCTTCTTACATCTGTACTCTGTAATTATTCAGCCAGTTATTCATTCATCTTTTATGAAGCACAGTGAGAAGAAAGTGACTCAGTGTAATTTAAAGACCTTTTAAAGACAGATATCACCGTAGAAATTTCTGCTGTATTTTGCACTGACACTGACATGTCACTGGCTCACCTCCACATGCTACACCTAATCAGAGACTCTTTCAAAGACTTCTATTATTTCTTTTTATATCATCTACTTATGCAGTCAGGTCCTCTCAGTCTGGCTGGTTTACTTCTACTTTATTAGTGGTTTCTTTCTTTCTTTCTTTTTTTTAGTGCTCTGAGAACAGCTGGATTTTGCTGCTTGAAGCTGTGAGTTATATGAGCAGGTGGAGAGAGTAATTGTTCTTGTTCTCAGATTTGATCCATATTCTTTTTGATTTTGTTAGAAATGGCAAGCCATTAGGAATTTATTTTGCCAATGATTCCATTCCTTATATGACTGAGCAAATTTCAATATAAATTACATACTGAATGATACATTTGACAGTGCCAACGAAATAGAAGGCAGTCTGAATTAGCCTCACAATCATTAAAAATCAACCACTGTTCATTCATATTGCAGTCACAGCTACTGTAAATGGATTAAGTTCCTTTTCCATCCCTGTGGCTGTTCTGAAGACATACTGGTAGAGGAAATCGCTCACTGAATTGAAATGGACAAGGCAAGTTGAGAGAAAGTGGGTTCATAAAAAATATATAATAAAAAGAATTACAACAATTTTTCATAAAACAAGTACTCCCGTTTCTAACCCAACATCCCATTAGAGGGGATGTTACATTGCAAATTTATAATCTGTAACACCATCAGATCACAGCGAAAGTTTTAAAACCAACTTTTAGAATTGTTTTAGCATGGTTTTGGTTTCGGACTTGCCTGTGGCTGAAAACATTGCTTATCACTGGCTGTTGTGGGTTACTGAATCTGTGTGGGCGGCAGTCAGTGAGTTGAAATATCTCTGATCTGCTGTTTAGCATGCTAAACAAAGTATATTTTTCCTATTTGTTTTTATTTCTTCAGCTATTCCTTAAAAGTCATCCAAATCAGGGCAAAGCAACATGTTGCCTTCCAGTGCTAGTTATTACAAATATTCAATTTTGTACCATGAAAAAAGTTAAAACATATTTCCTTAAAAATAGTGTCTGGACGGCAGCGTTTGGCTTTTTGAAATGTCGTGTTTTCTGATTTTCATGTTTGATTTTTTTGAACGATGAAACAAAAGCACCAGGTGAGCTATTACCTTCTTTACAAAATACAATAACTGGCCACTCTTTTAGGTACACCTGATCCACTGTTCATTAATGGAATAAATGAACAGCCTCAAGGCCACAAACTACAACCAAGGTATACCGAAGAACATCTCTCATTGTGTAGCTCAAACCTCGAAGCAGCTGGGTTACGGCAGCCGAACACCTGGAGTGTCACAGGGGCTCACCAAAACCACACAATAGAGTTTTCAAAAACATCAAAGTAATGTAAAAGGTTTGCAAGAATGCAGCAGCTGTGGCTGCGGGTGGAGTCCTCGCAGCACATCATCTGTGATTCAAAACATGTGGCCACATATCATATTAACACTGATAATGCATAATTGATATCGAAGATAATTTTAGAAATGTTTTGATTCATTTTAAAGAGATGATCACCGCATGAATTCATCTTCCTTAAGCTAATGCTGGGATGAAAGATTTTCTGAATTAATGACGTTAATAGCAAGCATGTCAACGCTATTTCATGCAACACAGTTCTACCGGGTAATAATTTTAACCTGTAAGATATATGACTCCTTTGCTGTGATTTTTTTTCCCTATTAGAATATCTTATTATATTCTGAGATAAACTTAAGGGTAATGTTTTGTTTTTGAAGTCCTGGAAGCAACAGGAGATAACTTCTTTGGGCTGCACAGATGCAGATGACATATTGTATACACAGAGAAATTTATGAAATGCATGCACTGTCTTATACATGCGAATGAGCTATACTAAGGTTTACTGTGAGTCAACACAGATGTGATTTGTTACCACTTCTAGAAGGGCAGATGTGCACATCAGGCCTGGGCAGTGCACATAGAGTGGATAGTGCAATCTAAGCTGGTACCATCTGCCCTCTGTCAGACTGTGACTGTACCCGATACTGCACGAGGCATCTTGTAGACATGTAGCAGATGGCACAAATGACCGTATGACATTTTGAACAAACCAATAATTTAAGGTGTTGCTGCATCTTCTCACTGTCTGGAAGATGAGATACGCTGCACAGGATTTTAAACTTTTTAATTTGGACACTCTTAGCTATTTTTCTGGCGCACGATCAATATAATTAATCTTCCTAACTAAGTATACATACTCAAACTCCACAGTGGGACTGTATGATAATACATGCAAACACTCTTGGAAACACCATATGCAAACCAAATTAAAACACCTTAACTTTGTCACTTTTGTTATGCAAAAAATATTTTAACATATTAATCAGAAGAGTTCATCTGTGGTGTCACAGAATATGACCTTTCCTTTTTTCATATTTCCACTGAAAGCACTGTGTTCTTGCCAGTTGACTGTGACCTTTTACAAACTGGTTTTCTAGCTCTTTGGAGTTTTACACACTCTGCTGAGGAACTTTGAGAGTGTACTTCGCAGTGAACTCAATTTACATGCTTTAAATAATGAAAGACGGAACGGGCTGAATACTATTAAAATGTGTATAATTTAGTTTAGTGAAGGTTTGATGTATAAAGGATAGTAGAGGAATACAACACACTTAATATGAATCTTTCAATACTACTTTTCAATCTTTCATTTCTTTCTTTACCACATCATCTAATTAACATTTGAAGCTGCCTGGTGACATAAGTCATTCTTATCTGAATGAATGCAACCGAGTGGTTACTGCAGTGGTCAGACAATAATAACTTTGCTGCAGTTTTTTGAAAAGCAATCACAGCTTGGAGACCTTTGACATTCTATCTGAATTTGTTGATTTCAATCCATACCTGCCGAGGCGCCTCTTGCAAGTTAGATTGGTTGGACGGAAACTTTTTCTGTATCATACAGTCGAGCTGTTTCCCAGACTGCTCAATAGGTTTGAGATTCTGTCAGTGGACGGACTGAATATAAGCCAGGTGCTTCTTGGCTGAATAGCGTGGAGCTACTTTTTGTGTCACTGGCTCCAAATAAGCATGCACTGTGTATGCTAGGGCCTTGCAAAAATGAAGTTTACCAACACAAAAAGTTTAACACCACCACATATCTTCAAACCATGCCTGGCAGATGGTGTTAAGCACTCCTCCAGTATTTGCTTTAGTTCTCCATTAGCTACATCAACAGTCATTCTTCCTGGGCCCTGTGACGTTGCATCAATGTACAGTACATAGCAACATTTCAACATAAACAATTGCTAACACACACACACACACACACACACACACACACACACACACACACACACACACACACTGTAACCAGACACATACAGATATACAGATACTCCATTCAACCTTCAGATTTTTCATTTAGTCAGATGTACCATTAGAGCATGGGCAATACTTAAGATGAGAAACTGTCAACTTTTTGATTGATCTGTGTTAAAGATTAAAACGTTTTAGCTTTAGAATTATCAGATCCCATCCTAGAAACTAATTCACTAATGTTTTGCAAGATAATTTGAAATAAGATGTTTTGCTTTCATTGCACAGTATGCTTGGCACAGTATTTGGTAAAAATTAGATTTTGTTTTTTCCCCCAATAGTGGTTTTAATCAAACATGCTGTTGTTTATTTATTCCTTATCCAATTACCAGTGAGTGCAACTTCAAATTTAAAACATTAAAAATATTCTCATTTTCTGCTTATTAAAAATATCCTTTTTTTTTTTTAACAAACCAAATATGAAAGATTACAAATTTCTCTAGTCCATTGCTTTTGTTTTATCACAGATACAAACTGATGACAATGTCTGTAAAGCTGGTGACCTACAGCACATAATTTGAAATATGTTCTTGGGTAAAACTGTCTCATCCATAAAATCCTAAATAAGCAAAAGGCAGCTGTGTAGGTGCACTCTACTGAACCTTTGTTCCCATGTTTTGATCCATCTGTGGTAAGACTGAACAGGGGGGAGTGAGAAGGAAGAGTGCTTCTCCACATCCAGGAACAGGGTAAGACTGGACCACATGGTGCTAAATAACAAGCTGCTCTGAAATACAGATGAGCCAAAGAACATCAACCCCCTCTGGAAAGAGGGCAGACAGACCATACAGCAGAAATTCACATGTTTATATGGAAGAACTTTTATTGATCTAGAGCAAAAGTTCTCCAAATAAACCGTGTGTGTATGCGGGGCAAAGGGTATGTAACTGTGTTGTAAGAAACTTTAAATTGACAGTATTTTAAACTTTATACAGTTATTGTCTTATCTGAAAAAATAAACCTCTATTCCTCACAAATGTTCTTTTATCTGTCTTTCTTTGATTGCACAAAAGTGATAGGCATGGCTGTATCCATTTCTCTGTTTTCAGGTCATCCAAAACTTGCATGTGGACGCAGCTGCCCCATTCTCTTTATCAACTTGAGAACATTTCTCTAAAACTTTCCACAGCCACCATCCCTTAGATTGCAACAGGACCTTAATACACAGATACTGCGCTGAAAAGACCTAAGATGCAGACGCAGTGCCCCACAAAAAGTGAGCTGTTAATAGCTGATAAAAGTTTCAGAAAACATGATGCCAGGAAACCCAGTAAGGAAGTCAGAAAGTGGAATTCAGCATCTCCAGCCAGGCATTAAAACCAGGACAAACGGACATAAGAAGGACATTAATACATAAACTGGACTAATTAAGAAAGTGGAAACAGGTGGAGAACAAAGGAAAGATGAATATAATTAAGACAATGACAAGGAGGGAAGTAAAATTCAACCAGGAACCAGAGCCTTAATAATATTCCAAAAAAACAAACAGAGTGTAAAACAATAAAGGAATCCAGGTTGTGTATTTCTACAGTAATACTGTAGAATCTTTGCATTATCAAAAATGTGGATCGTTAAGAATGAGACTTCCATAGGACATGCACAGGGTTGGTGTGACAGCAGAGGATGCCAGTGTGAGATGGAGACCGATGATTCAAAGTGTCAACCCTACAGGGAACAGGCGAAAGAAGAACAGGGTATTGAAAAATTCTACATACCAAACCTCAAGAATCAAAAACCTCAAGAGTTAAAACAACAGAAACTGAAACTCAAATACATAAATGAGAATTAAAACAAAAGCCACAGACCACAGCACATTCAGAGTCTGGTCTCCAGGAAAGTGAAGCCAAAATTAAAGAAGGTGCTTTTGTTGGTCCTGAAATCCTGATGCTTGTTGATGAGGAGTTCAGAAGGAAACTGAAGCCAATTGAATCTGCAGCATCAGAGACATCCGTGCTTATTAATTAAGCTGTCCAGATTTTTTTGGCAATCAAAAAAGGCAGAATTATGCTGAGCTTGTGGAAAACATGCTGAAAGCAGATCAGCTAATAAGTACCAAAATGTCAGTGAAAATGCACTTTTAAAATTCTCGAGTCTTGCAAGATAAAGTAAAGCTTTGCTCCTCTGGTCAATCTCTATTTGTCATTTGGTTTTTCTCCTACATTTTCATAATAAGTGCATTATTATTGCTTATTACTATTTCTTACCAAAGTATTTTTGATGGGAAACAGGTTAAATTCTAAACATTGTGTTGATATATTAAGTTGATATTCAGAAGTGTCAAAATATCAGTGTTTATTTCAAAAGCCGTGACTATGTAGTCAAGCACAGAGAGCTTACTGATGGTCTTTTCCAGCTTCTCACTCATCATGAATGTCAGCATGATCACAGTCACAGACATGTCAATCCTAACACTGACATGCTGAAATGCTAAAAATCACTGAGCGCAAACTGCAGCTGATGTTAAATTCATAAATGTGTTTTGTCATAATGAGAAAGAATTGACACTGAATGATAGGCAATAAGTTAGAATTCTACATGAGTGGGATGCATATTTCAAATCCCTTAGCAATCCAAATAGAGATATTCCACTTAAGCCACATGGCAGTCTCACGGCGGCACCACACCAAAAGCCAGTGATCACTGCAAATCCTGCTTCTGTGGAGGCTGTGTTTATACAAGAACTTCTTTAAAACATTTCAGTCTATGAAAATATTTGACCAAGCAACAACTAAACTTTGCCATCTTTAGAGAAATTAGAGAAACCATACAGCCAAAAATAAGAGTATTAGAGTAGTTCCTGGTTTTAAATCGTGTAAAAAATCAAAAGTTTTCATCTCTTAATTTAACGGGATATCATACAATTGTTTTTCAGAAACCTTTTAAAACTGTTTAGCACTGCTGATCTTATTTAATATTTTGCTTACCTACATGCCTTGGCCATGGCAGAGCAAAAAAGAAGCATTTAGAGTGACCAGAAAGTCAATTGCAAAACTTTCTGGGCTGTTTTGATTTGGAGAAACAAAAAACCCGGACATATTTTAACATTAAGAGAAGCCAGTTTCAAATGTCAGATACTTCACGTTTGTAATATGGTATTTTAGATTGGCATAAACATGACTGATGTGTTTCTGAGCTCTGCACTACAAGACACATCCTGTTTCTAACAGGCAAATGGATTTATTAAGTTTTCAGATTATCAGTTCCTCTTTAACTATCAGATGCCCTCTTATGAATGCAAATGAAAGAAACAGCTGAAGACAATTTGAGCAATCTAGTAAAGTTTACCCGAGGGCTTCAAAACACAGCGATGCAGTGCGGCAATTCTACAGAGAGAAAATTGTGTTTTTCATTTTGATCGCAAATACCACATCTGATTGGGTTATTTCCTTCCCACGGGGCATGACAACCTTGATATCAATAATATTACCTTGTAGACAATTTTTGTGAGTGACAGGGGCCAACAGCCAGCAGGTAGATGGAAATGAATCAGTGAATCAAGGCTGAATTCTACATTTCAAGATGACTTTGATCTGCCATTGCTAAAACATGTCTGGCCCAAAAAGAACTTGTCTTTTGATTATCCATAATATGGTGAACACAAAAGTCCATGACTGATGACAGCTTTAGTCACTGAAGCTGTTTTGTTTAACCTTTTAAAAAAAGGGGGGGAGAACAAGGAAATACCTGGAGGCAGGTGATGAATAAAAGCTGCACTCTTTCTCTTCCCTAACATCCCTTTTGTCTTTGCACCTCAGGCTAAAGGTATTGACCAGCGCCTCCTTTCATTTTGTTGGTTAACGGTGCACCTTGTCCAAAGGACTCCAGCAGTGATGTCTCAAGCCTGACAGCTCCTGGGCTCTGTGCATGCTTTGTGTCTTGTTGCTTATGTCTGATGGCCTAATCTGGACAGAAAGGAGATGCTCGAGGCAGAACAATCCTCAAAGACATTTTATGCCAACTGGTTATTTAACTAGTCTGGCATCACTCTGCCTCTCCTGCATTGTTATGCATACTTTCTTGCTTGCTAAATGCTTGCACATATATATTTTAATACACTTATTGTAGCAGATGGTAGGAACAAAAGGCTGATATGATTGTTTCGCTGAAGGACTGTCTACCTGAGGGATGCTCATTCATTAAAAGTCCAACTATACACGCTGTGTCATTCGTTGTTTTGTGGACGTTTTAAATCGATGGGCAGAACTTCGTCGTTGGGGTCAGGACATTATCTCACTGTCAGAGTTCACTGTCAGACTGCAAACTTTTTTTGGCTCACGAATCCTTTATGAGGTGGAACAAATGTCTTTTGTTAACTTTTGTGCAAAAAGCATTTGCATTTCAAGTCCCTGTGCTTATTTCACTAAATTTCTAGAAACCATACTTAAAAGCCTTCATGCGGTTTCCTCTGGATGTTCAACAAAACCAAAAACAAAAGCAGAAGTTCACTCGGGTCTAATAAATCCTGAGCCATTTAACTCAAACATTAAACATTTCATTATTATCTGCCCCTTTACGCCTTGCTTCTTTGTAGCTTGCTAGCAGTTCCTTGAGTCCATCTCATTTATCACTGCTGAGGGTGATACAGAGCTCTGCTTTATGTTTACTAAATCAGGGAAGAAGGAGAGCAAAAGTAAAGCCTTGGGGGATAGACTAAAATCAAAACAGTCAAGACAAGTATAAACCAGCCACTTGAATTTGTATTTATGCTGACATGTGTTTCATGTAACATAGCTACTCTTGGAAATTTGTAGAAGTAAATACCAGTTTTGTACAGTAAATCCTTAGATCAGTAAATCAGACTTGAATTAAAAGACAGAAAAGCAGAGCTGAGGGAAAGTTCTTTAAAAATCCATAAAACATAAGATCTGAACGAGAGGGTAAAATAAAAAGGAATAACAAACAGAATTCCAATGCATTGTGTTAAGACTTGTAAATGCATGAAGCTCCTTCCTTGTTCCAGCCTCAGATTTTCAGTTTGTAAAATACCTCCTTGAACAGTTTGCCATCATCGCTTGTCTTCATTATATTCTATGTTAATCTGCCTGTGGCAATTTATAAGCCTCTTCCAATTACATTTGGGAAGAAATTGACCATTAAGTCTTACATAAGCTAGTGTAATTTAGCAAAATGTTTTATTTTCCAATCATAGATAGAACTAATCTGATGGAGCAATGCGATACAGTAATTCCAGTGATGATCCAGTAATGAAACAAATCATTAGGACTGTAACAGAGCGCAGCCACCTCGCTCAGAAACACCATTATAGAGCTGTGGTTTGTACGGGCCTTGTATTGTTTGACTTGTTGTCATTGCACTCACTGTAATTGTGCATACCTCACCATTGTTATGTTAAGTCAGCTGCAGCAGCCAAGTGGTGTAAAACTGACCGCTTCTTTGCAAACACTATTGTGTAGTTTTGGTATAAATTGATGTTCAAGTAATCTGAGAGTTGCAGATGTGGTGTGAGAATATGCAGTTTCACCAGCTGGTTGTATTTTGTTTCCCGTGTCTGGAAGAAACAGGTTAGAACCCATTTACATTTAGTCACCGCGCAGATCACATAGCGATTTAAGCACAAAAAAGCCAAATGTAAATGCATCTTAGAAGGATCGTAGATGGATTTTTGATTGAAGTCTTATTGCTCGAACCAGCTGGTGAGAATCATTTAAGCCAGATGGCCTGAAATTAACTTCCATTCAGTTAAAACGGGGAGATATACATATGATTCTGCAGAATGCATACTGAGTTGTGCCAGCATTTATCTGATAATGGATCAATTTGATCACTGAATGACAGACATGGATGAGAGAAAACTGTATGAATGTTAGAGTCATTAGTAACTTTTGATAATTGCAACAAAAGTGCTAAATACACAGACATGCAGTCAAAATATTACAATATGGAATGAAAATACAGTTAACAGCAATATAAAACCAAGTTAAACACAGAACAAAATAGAATGAAAGAAATAGTGGGATTGTATGGATATTGTGGTGTTGTGGGTTTTGCTTCCCGGTGTCCGTGATGCCTAGGTGAGACTGGGATGTGCTGTCTGGCCTCTGTTGGGTCTGAAGAGGAACGTCAAACACTGATTGGTCCCTTCCTGCATGTTTGTGGTTCAACACGCTTGGGATTTCTGAGCTCGTATAGGTTCTCATTATCGCTCCTTGTTTTGATATTTAAACTCTGGTGATTTGGGAGATTTTAATGAGGGTGAAAGTGTCTTCACAACACAAATCACCCAACTACCTGTTAATAATGTTTGTGGTTTTCATTGCAGTAAATGTTGCCCTCTTTGAAAGGTACAGGGTATTAGCTCTAAACTAGTTTTTACTGAAACAAAGGACTGGGGAGGGTCAGATGCAAACACTTGCAAACTGGGCTGACAGAAATTTCACAACATAACACTTGTTACACTACATGCTGATCTTTATTTGTCTTCGTCCTTTTTGTTCTCTTGTGTTTCACCAAATGTAGGTTTTGCCATCTCTGACAGAAAGAAGACCCTAGCTAAAATGTAGTTAAGCTTTCAAAAATGTCCGGTGAAGGTCCCATGCATAGACAAAAATGGGCTAATGATGTATAAGAAGAATATGAGGTTCAGTCTGAGGCAGTTTCATCTACAAGAGAAGGAGACCTGTCAATTATTCCTGAAGCCCATTAAAAGGTGAAAAACTGGGTAAAAAAAATCTCAATACAAAGCCTCATTATACAAAAAAGGTTTGAACTGATTTTTAAAGGAATCCACAGAGTCAGCTAAATGAAGTTTGCATGGCAGACTGTTGCAAGGTTTAGGGGCCAGAGACTGAAAGGCTTGCTTACAAACAAATTCAGAGCCTTTAACTGAAGATTGCAAACAGCAGCGTGTCTAATAAGAAGCTGAGATAATTAATCTTGTCGTCCTTTTAGTGCTCTTCAAGTAACCACAAGAATTTTAAAATAGGAGAAATGTGAGCTTGCTTAGTAGAAGGCCTTAGCAGTCTGGCAGCGACATTTTTCTACAGCTTGGAGGGGTGAAAAAGATGATTTATCTACGCTGGGCTTTACCTTAATCTAGACAAAATGGCACAAATCCATGAACAATTCTTTCCAGTTCAGTTGAGGATACTATAACGCGCAATTTAGAAATACACCTTAAATGAAAGAATTAGGAATGTGGAACAGATTTTACGAGAGTCAAAGCCTAGGGAAGAATCAAATATTATGCCAAGATTACAAACAGAATTTAGCAGATGAGCAGAAGGAAGCGAGTGCTTGACTTGGAGGAGCTATAATCATTGCTTCAGTCTTGTTAGAATCTAAAACAAGGTAATTGTTGGAGAGGCAAAGGAAAGAAAACAATAATGGGCCCAAGGCTGAACCTTGCTGAACCCCAAGGGTTAGAGAAGCAGTGGTGGAAGAGAGCTGGCTTGCCCTAACTGAGAAAGTCCTGTGAGACAAATGCAGCCAAGCAACCAAAATCCCACAGGAGAAGGCAGACATCTGACTTCCTCTATGCTCAACCAGGAGGAAAAGAAAGTCCAGGGATGGCCTTCTGGTCCTATAATTTAGCGAGCATGCACAAACATCTCAGTCCATTTATTAATAAAGCCTTTTAAACTCACGTCAAGTTCTCTTGAGCTTTTTGTGACTTACCACATCGGCACACAGTAACATACACAGCTACAGGTGGTACATGTGCTAACATTTCTAGCTGCTAATATGATATCCGCTGTTAACATCGTAATACACTGAATCTGATAGAAACAGTTCAAAACAAATCTCGGAATTATTTACCTTCAAAGTCCTTAACCAAGTGGCAAACTGTATTTACCAAGATAACAGGCACTTATTCTTTGGTATTCTTAGCAGTTTTCACCCAGCACGTTTGCCGTACATGTGTCAGGTTTTTTTCCCCTCATCTCCTGCCTCACATTCCCCAATTAGTCCAATATTCACAGATAAGAAATGTCAATAAACAAAATCAAGACTGGCAGCTCAGCAGGGTAGGTAATAAATTGTGCACATCACTCTCAGGTGCATAGAAATAAACTAATATAAGATGTAATCTGTTTTATTAAAATGTAAATAATTTTGTCAGCCACTGTTTTAACACATATAATCAACTTATGAACTTCGTATCACTTTAAAATGAACTTTGAGCTATTTAAGCATTTAAACTATTTGCTCATTTGCCGTAGTCTCTTATGGGCTGGGCTACATAAATAATAGGAAAATCCATTTAATGCTGAGCTATTGAGACCAGCCAAAACCTTAAGCCTGTTAAGTAACATACTAGGGTCAGCAGAATCAAAGGCTGCAATGAGATCAAGTAAAATGAACAATTTTACTTGATCTCAGTGTACAGAACAGCTCTCTGAACCACATGCCATTAAAAGATCATTATAGAGCTTTAAAAGAGCAGGTCCAGTGGAGTGCTGCTTTTGAAAACCAGATTGAAAAGGTTCAGAAATCTGTAATTTGCATAATAAGGATATGACTTCCAACAATTTCCCCCCCCAATAATTTGCTTATAAATGGCAATTTTGAAATAGTCTAATAATTGCCAGCAGAACTGGCAGAAAGATTAGGGTTTTTTAAAGGCACTTAAAAACAGAAAGTGCATTGAAGTTACTTTTGTTATGAGTTGGTACTATGTGAATAAAGCTTAAATGAAATTCAATTAGTAAACGTTTTCCCGTAATTCCATTGTACATGCACAATGACAATAAAGAGCTATTTTTTAAAGTTACCAGGCAGGATCAGGTGCACTGTAATGTCCCTCTGGACTGAAACTACATCAAAATTTGTGCCACCAATGCAATTCAGTATGAAACTTACCCACAGACATTTTGATATGCCACAGTAGGAAAAATAACTTCTTCTGGTTTCCCGGGAAACCATGGCGGTGTGAGCAACACCAAGCCTCTGAAATCCAAGCAGCTAAGAGAAATTCTGTCATCGTTAGAGGCCCTGCACCTAAAACACTAATAACAATTGTGTGTTTCCATTTCACTCTGGCTTTTCCAACTCTGCTTTTGATGTAATTATTTCAGATTTTGTTTTGGTTTTATTAAAAAGTGGATGGCAACGTCCCAAACTCCTACATAGTCCAAAACAACAAATCAAAGAACTCTCTTGGTTGAATTGTCTCTGGCCCAATGCAGCAGCTTCCCTGTTGGTCTCCTGGACTCTCTCAGGTGGTTTGTGACACAGTTTGGCTTTTTGTCATTATGCATTATGGTTGTCTGTATGGTGTTTGTAAGTCTCCTATTATTTCAGACCAGTGTCTGGTCCCATGCATCTGCTTCCTCAATTAGTTTCACGAATTCTTACGCCACAGTTTTACCATCCAGCCAGATTGTCTTTGTGCTGTCTGGCCTTCCATCCGCAGCCTGTTTGTTTTCTCTGCCTGTTATTGATTTCATCTGAATGGTGTCCTGTTTTTGCCTTCTTTCTTTGTTTTCCCTGCATTTCTTGGACACTGTAACAATTTCTTTAGGCTGTTGTGTGCCTCGTTTTGCGTGCGTATTCCCTTTGATTTCTTTGCTCGAGCCGAGACAGCTGTGCGTCAGTTTTAAATTGTTTTACGTCAAGCTGATTCTCCCAGCTTTCATATCAGTGCCAAACTACGCACAGGGGTAAATAATGAATTTAATGATGGCTCCGTTGAATTTAGCAGCTGCAGTTACAGGTACTAATGCTCTCAAAGCTTTGCCGAACATCTGAAAAGAAAAACTCCACAGTTAACATTCGCCACCTGTGAACATTTAGTCCAAACTGTTCATTACTATTATAAAATTTTGCACGCTGTACCTAGTTGGCAGAACTGGAAGTAAAACACAATGGGAGAAATTTCAGTGTTTCTTGTCTTACTATGTGAGATGAACACTGAATAAATACATTGTACAAACTCTTTGGCCCTAGCACATCCCTGCTGGGTGGGCTAAATTTAATCTCAAATGTAATCGAGACATCAGCAGGATGCCCTACATTTTTTGCTGCTGCTGTGTACACTGTGACATCTCACACAATAAAAAGAAAATAAGAAAGCAAACAACCAACCTCAACATAGAAATTCAGAGCAACCTCAGAATTCTCAAAAGAAAGCTGCAGCTGCCTTAAAGGTCTAAATGCTCCCTGACAGTCTGGGATAAATTATTCTTGTCTGCCCGAGCTTTGGGATTTTGTTGGCGACACTAGAAACCCAAAAACTGCAGCACAGGAGCACAGCTTGTGATATATCATATAAGGCAACCTACCTGGCCAAGCTGTACGACAGCAGCAGCAGCAGCACGCTTAATTTCAGGTTTTAAGTTTGTTGCTCACACCCTTCAGCACTAAAGAGAGTTAGGATGAGGAAAGATGTTCAACACACAGCCTGGGGTGTTTCAGAGTGCAGCTACTCAAACCTGTCTTAGCTGTTTAGTTCAGAGATTGCCATACTTGTCAGCACTGCTGCTGGAACTGAGAGAGCAGTTCAGCAAGCATACAAGAGAGGTGGATCCCCAAACCCCCCCTGATGTTAGCCCAGACATGTTTGTTTGACAGATTCATGGACCTGAAGAAGCAACAGCCAGGACTAAGTCATAGATTCCTTCACCTCATGGTCAAATGGACACCAGTTTGTGGTACTGAATAACTAACCGCTGCAGCAAATCCTCAGGAGGTAGTGCGAAGCCTTGGGCCATGCTGTATCAGTCAATTATATCCATATACACTCCAACACACACTCACTGCACCGTAACCATTCCATTAGTTGTTGTTGCGACTGGTAAACCCATGATTAAAAGCAAAGGACCTCAGTAACATTTCTGTCATACGCACACTGGCTGATATGAAGCTTTTTGTTAGGGAATTGAAATTAAATGAGAAATGGAAATAGAGGGATTTCAGTAATTAGTATATCTGGTTGCTAATTACATATTATTTATGCATGATAATTATCAGAAGCAGATCTGTGGTTTCTGAGACGTGTAGGTGGAGTGGAACTTGTTGCCAAGAGGAGCTGCCACTCAGACAAAAATTCACTTCAGTCGGTTCTGAGTCATATGAACCAGTCTCACGGACCTTTTCATTCCCCCAAAACAATTAAAATATTTCATTTAAGAGACATTAGTGTGGGTTGTAACAACCACCTTCCACCTTCAAGGTCCAAACCTGTGAATTGATACACGTCAAAATAGTCACGAATGTATTATTGTGCCTGTGAACCTCTGTTTGGTAGCTTTAGAAATCATGTTATTGTGAAAGTTCACACAGTTATTGGCCATGACCTATACTGCAGACTTTCACAAATTTTATAATCATAAGTCTTACAAAACATTAAGATTATCAAAGGAAAGGTTTTAAGATATTTGGTGAGAACTGCGTTGGAACGTTTATGAGTAATAAAAAAAATGGTGTACATTCACTTTAGTTGTGATCTGTTTTCGAGTCTGTATCATGGGCGTGATTGTTTTGGTAATCTTAGGCTTTCAATAATTTCTTTAAACAGTTCTTTTTCCCGATTGGAGCAACTGCACAGCATACATCTTTAATTACTTTAATAAACAATATTTAGGCGCACAGTCTAAAATAATGTTGTATTTTCTACAATTCACACAGGGTCAAAAGTATATCTCCACTCCAACAGAGATGGGTTTTAAGCATAGTCCAAAAAGTTTCAACAGGGTTAAGGTCTCCATTATTTGTACAATGTTCCAGTACCACTGGCCCCAGAGCATGATGTAACCAACTTCATGCTTTACAGTTGTTACAGTGTTACTAGGTTTTGACAGCCTCACCAAATATCTTTCTCTCATCTGGCCATAAAACTTTTCTCCAAAAGGCACTTGGCTTGTCCATGTGGGCAGCTGCAAATCTCAGTCGAGCTTTAAAGTGTCCGTTTTGAAGTAGGGGTTTCGTTCTTGATCCACAGTCCATGGTGATGTAAAAACATAAAACGTCACTGTAAAAAGTGACGCTGGTGTTCCAGCGGGTTCTGATCCATTGCAGGCGGGAGCCTTGGTGGTTCCTGGGTTGTTTCCAGAACATCCTAAACCAGTTTGCTCCCAGAGGGTCTTTTTCCAGGCGTTGGCAGAATGATGACATATCCACGTAACTTGAACTCCACAGTAATTTTAAAATGGTCCATTAAGCTTCTGAAGTGCCCTTCCCAAAGCCCCGACCTCAAAGCCTAAATTTGTGGACAATTTGTGGACTATGCTTAAAAGTCTTAAAACCAGCAAATTTAAATGAACTCTATCAATTACACCAAGAAGAGCGATCAGATATCCAGCTAAAATAATGCCAGAAGCTTCTTGATGGCTACCAAAAGTGCCTGGTCAAAGTGTAACTTGCTAAGGGACATTTAGCCAAATGTTAGTGAGAGTATATCTATACTCTCTCTCCCCTCTGTGGATTAGAGACAGTATAATAACACAAATAAAAATTCAAACAAGTTAACCCAGTTCTTTAAAGTAACTAAAGATGTAACACCCTGGAAAAAGAACAGTTCAAACAAATAATGAAAATTTCCCAAATTATCATGACATTCAACCCACGATGACTGCAAATGCATGTCTTGCTAATACTGAGTTGGATCCCTTTTGCCTTCAGAACTGAGAAAATCATGTCAAATTATTGCTTTAATATAAAAAGCATACTTTGAAAAATGTCTCTGTATAAAAATAAGAATAACTCTTTCAAGCTTCTCAACCTTTTAGCCCAAGTGATGGCATTTAATAGGACCTTGCAGATACACAGACTCTAAACACTGTTGTCTTTCTTCAACAAAAAGATAAAGTCAGTATATTTATCTTACAGTGACGCACGCAATATGTCTGGGAGCACAGTGAAGGCAGTGGAGCTCCTGTCAACACCTGCACTCCTCAAATCGTGCTGCAAATAATTGACTCATGTTGCTGATGCTTCATACATCAGAGAGTTTAAGTGCTGCTGCGACCTAAGCATAGTTCAACCACCCACGTGCGCGTTACAGACAGACACCTGAAGATGCTGCAATAAAAATATCTTCATGTGCAAAAAGCACCACAATAGCCTGATGTACTGTATGTTCCTGGAGAATAGATGGATCACTGGATGGTTTTCTGCATTTGCTGCAGCTTATTTGAGCTCCCGTGTGACCTGCACCTCAGTGTTTTGCATTTACAAAGTAATGTGAAACATACTGCAAGACACCAGTAATGCAGTTTTTATGCCTTGAACAAATTATAAAGCTTTTGTCATCTTTAAGCCTTGGTAGCTGGTTCATTGCAGAATATTTGCCTGCATTACTTTATAGCACAGCACTTTTTTGAGCTGAGTGCTCATGAGTTGTGTTTGCTTTTTATTGCTAGACTTATAAATGGATAAATGGAGCAGGAACCGATGTTTACATTCAAACTATTTACCGGCCATTTAGTCATATAATGCAACTCATTTTAATCAATTTATTATTTATGACCAGAAAAAATGGGCAGACCTTGCAAGCTAAGCAAGGTCTAGCTTGCTAATGTGCAAGTTTCCTTTGAAAGGGAAAACAGATCAAGATGATGCATGCCACTGCTGTCACATACACCACGGAGAGCCAGCAAGCTCTTTCCTCTTTGGTCAGTGAGTCGTGGGTAACTGGTGTGCTGGGGGTCACATCACAAATGCACGGAGAACCAATGATTCACAGGGTGACAACGTTTCATCAGAGGGCAATATTTTATAAGGCCCATGACGTGATATTTCACACAACCTGTCAAGCTTTCCCGAGGAAGCTTCAAAGACAGAATAAGCCGTACTTGTCTTTCGAGTTATTGATGAAGAGTAAGTGTAGAGAGATGGATTATGATAAATAAGCCACAAAAATGAAACTGCCTGCGCCACACACGCTACGCTGGCTGGTTATTTCTGAGTCGCAATATTGGGTCAGAAAAGTGTGAGTGCTCATATCAGCTCAGCTGTTTCATCCAATGAAATACATCTATTTCTTATCAGTGTAAGATTTTATCAGCAGCGCACAGCGAGTCTGCGGCGACTGGATTTGTAAATGCGCTCACGAGTTTCTAAAGAGCGACATTTCTGTGTATCAAGTCCAACTCCAGCCTGCTGCACTTTATTGATATCTTCACTGCACAGCATTCGGTGCTGCAGGATACACGCGGTATAATCCTCCAACAAAGTCAAGTCATCTGCTTCATAATGGAGCTGCCAGAACATGTCAACAGACAGTGGCCCAATTTTATCTCAGCATTGCCAGGGGATCATTAGCATCTATCACTTTTCAGAAACTCTGCTGAAGTTGGAGTACATTTAAAATGGCTGAAGGAATACTGTCATATTTTCATCTTTAACTGGCACTCCCTCACGCTCAAGATGTTTGTCACATTGTGGGAAAAGATTCAAATTTTGTGTTTTACTTTCCCGAGAATGGATTTCTCATTATAAACACAGGGTAAAGCCAAGTGCAAACTCAACTGTATTTTTCCATGAAATATACTCACTGGCTGGTGAAGAACAGTTCAAGTTACTGCACAAGAATTTGTTTTGTTATGAGGGTCGAGTCAGGTAATACTGTAGAGCATGAGCAAAATTAGCTACGGGATTGGGAAAATATTGATTTTACCCCCTGGTGACTTTGATGTCATCTGCCACTGATCAAAAACCCACCATCCCATAGTATTTATAGTCAAACTGAGAAGTTTGAAAGCAAAAATGCAGGTTAAAACTAAAGCTTAATGCACAAGTGACAGTGTTCAGTACAAACCCTTTTAGCATGTTTCAACTAACAGACTTAAACCGTACACTGAAAATGTTTTTTTGCCATCTTTATATTCGAATATTGCATTTGAAGCATACTGCACTATCTCCAAGTGGCCAAAACTGATCGCGTGCAAGAAAATGCGTCATCATTTAATGTTCATTTAATAAACTTTCTGAGCTAATGAGCTTCTACAGCGACTACCATAATCTTAAGGTGTGTGTTTTCATCGTGTGGTAAGAGCATCCCGATCCAGCACCATCAGCTTGTAAAGAAAACCTTGTTAAAAACAAGTACAGGATGCAGATGTAGTAAAGCTGTTGGTACTAACGTTGCTGCAGACGCTGTCAGAATGGATGTTTGATGTTGCAAGAAACAAACATCAGGCAGTAATCCTCTCATAATGATCCACAAGTGAATGGAAACGTGGACAATATTTGCCTTATTGGAGCTGGTACGAACGCACCTCATTAAAATGATGACATTTTAATAAGCTCCAACGAGTGTGAAGTTTGTCGTTCCCCGTGAGATCCCTTTTTCTTTACCCCGAACATGTGGGTTAGTATTTACTTCAAAGGGAGTGTGTCACTGAGAAAGAAGCAGCTAAAGAAAAGGGGTATTTTCTCAGCCTTGCACCTGCAGTATCCAAAAAAAAGAAAAAGAAATCTAAATCTAATGCAACGATTATAACACCAATTACAGTTTTGACAAATTATCATGGCTGGATTCAATAAGCCAAAAATCCCTCAGCCATCCGTGGTTTTTTTCGGTGACACTGTTTGACAGGAGAGAAAAAGCAACAGTGCCTAATAAAGGCGCTTCTGCGGCTTTAAGAAACAGCATCTCAAATGCACCAAGCTTACAGGTTGTGACAGCCAGAGTTTATATGGCAAGAAGCCACACATATAAATTGATACTTTGGGTCTTTCTTTAAAAAAAAAGTAACTAAATCCCTGAGGTATCGCAGAGCGATCTGTGTGTGCTTGTATGAAACACTGGCTGTTGTTTCACAGCTCATGTGAAAGATATCTAGTTATCGCACGGACGGGAGTTTAGAAACTGCTGATGGCTTCCTTTAAAATACCAACAGAAAGGCTGTAATAATAGGCTCTTAAAAATGAAATATATCCTACATGCCTCATGCCATAATTTAGCATGAATTGTACTGGTGAATTATTTATTAACCTCGTGGAAAACTTAAAATTCTGCATTCTCTATATTTTCTTTTATTTATTAATTCATTCACTTGGAAAATGTCACGGCATGCAGCATTTGTCTCTGCACTTTTCATGCACCATATGGTGCCGGTATTTTTTCAGAATTAATGCTATTTTGGTATAATAGAAAAAGCCACAAAGTGGTGACCGCCCTGGCTGTTTGCTGGGTTCATTTTAGTTTGTGAAAAATGCTGCCAGGAGGGGGGTGCAATTTGGGAAGGTTTGAGCTTTAAAATCGATATCATGCATGACCTTAAAAGCCCCAATATGTGTATTTCTTTCTTTCTTTTAATCCTACTTGTTGGGATGAAAATGCTTTTTACATTTTGTGGTATTTGATGCGGTAGAAATGCTTTTTTTTGTCCAGAGGGGAAATTGAAACAATGCAGACTGAAATGCTTTACAGCTGTAACGTGAATTTAGAATACACGATTAGCTGTCACACACAGTCGCTGTGTTTAAAGGACTATCAGTCAGTTTGACAGTGAAAAATGCATTTGCTCCCATCTCTTGTATGACTGATGTCAGGGTTGGATAAAAGATTAAATGGTTTCCTTTTTGAATTTTTATTGAACTAGCGTAGAAAGGCACCGTTGGTTATGTATCTCATTAGATGAAGCATAATGGGGACAAGAGTAAGAGCAGTAAGAGGTAAACTTAGGCTTCATAATCTCTGCTGTGCTTGTGCCATATACAGACTTCAGAGTCTTTTAGTATCTATACAAATATTAGTGGATAAAAACTGAAATGGATCCATCAGTTGGATTGTGAGCAGCTGAACTAATGCAGCAATATTTCTCTCTGCTGTTCTTGGATGTTGTTTACATCGTTCACAGTTTTCTTTTGCAGAGTTTACCCTAATTAATGCAATACAAGTTATCTTTCTTTTTTAGTTTCACCACAACGTCTGGACAACTTTGTCCCCACATTAGTACCACTGTACCAACTATCAGCCCACCAACCACTTTTCAGTTAAAATGAGCTTTTTTTAACCTAAGGCTTCCCACTATGTGACTGGGTGGACATGGAGAGCGAAGATAGCCTTGGAACCAAACAAATCTGAGGGCTCATGTTTCATTTGCTCTGGTAGAATGCATCTGGCCTTCCTCCCGCTCTCATTCAAACATTTCCAAGTGCCCTTGCTCTTGCCAGGCCAATCACCGCCATTTATTTATTAGCTGTGAGGTCCGATACAGTGACAGACATTTCTGTAGCCTGCTTGCATTTTTTTTTTTTTGCAACACAAGTCACGTGTCCCCCCCCCCCCACTTTTTTATTCTTTTTTTTTCTCTGATTGCTTGTATTCTACCCTAATTTCTCCAGAGGTATTTTGGTCTGTGCTTGATGATAACGGCTCTTGGTAATTGAACCGAACTAAGAGTTTTCAGACTAATTTGCACATTTGTCTGGTGATTCCAGGCTGGAGCGGAGAGAGAAGTGAGGGTGAAACTTGAGACAGTGGAGACAGACACATGGAGAAAGATTTTTTTTTTTTAACTCAAAATTTAAAAAGAAAACTAATTAAGAAAAGCAACAAACTGATTCATAAGCATGTGCTGTTGGCTGCAAACTATGAGTGTGCAGAAACACTAAGTCACCCTCTTAAAATGTAGTTGTTACTGTATTCACTTACAACCACATTCATTAGATGATGGTTAGTCCAGTTTTAACCAGTGAAACACACGTTCAGCATGAGTCTGTTTTGTCTAAAGTGCCTCTGGGCATGAAAAACCATTGCATGAGTAATTTGTGGTATGTAATGGCCTGAGGATTTAAAAATGAGGTTAAAAAGAGAATAAACACTAGTTTCTGGATGGTAACCAAAGACAACAGAGACCAGAGGATTAATTAAAAATGTAGTTTGCAGTAAAATTTAAAATGTAAGATACCTAAAACTCCTTAAAAATGTGAGCAACTAAAAACAAAACCTGTGGTCACAGCAGTCTCTGAAAGCAAAACATAACGCTCAAAACAGTCCAAACAGCATGAGCAGCAGTATTCATCCTTTTTTCCATCTTCAGTTGTCTCTTTCCAAGTCGCCTGCTACTGGTAGATCTGGCTCCTCCTCTGTGCCATGTATGAGAAAACATCTGCCATGGCCTCCCAGTCCCATGTTTCTTTGCTGTCCATTGTTCTCCATTCATTTCTCTGCATTCCCGTGCTGCTGCCTCTTTTAAAAAAAGAGTGGATTCGGAAAATGTGATTAATTTCCTTGATTAGGGAAGAGGTAGGTAGGACGTAAAACCACTCAAATTAAAAATTAAAGCAACTTTCAAAATAAAAGTAAGCAAATATATAATATAATAAAATGATAAGTCACACAATAAATGAAACACAGCATAAAATAATAAGATTGCTTCCTCCACATGACAAGTGTGTTGGAACAGAATTAAGTTAGGCCCAAAAATTGACAAGGGAATCTGATAAATGAACCGTGGCTCCGTCTTAATTTTATATTGCCAAAAGATATGAATCTGTAGTCTGCTGACTGCAACAGATGAGCTCTGTAAGGCTAGTATAGGGCTGAGATACCCACTACAAAATGCTTCTGTGCTGCCTGTTAAAGCTAAACAAAACTCTCATCACAAACAGTTCTTAAAAAATATGTATTTAATAATCAAGGTATTCAGGGGTAGTTGCATAAAAACAGACGTTTACAGACTACGAGCACTAATATCTGAAGAGCAAGAAAGTTTAGCAATGTTGTGAAGACATAGATATAGGGCGTAACAGTCTGTTGAAGCCCATCTGTTTGGCTTTGTAAAACTTCAGCATATTGGCAACAGTTCCTGTTTTTGTCATTATTAGCAGCATGTTGCAAATTTATCCCTGCTTCATGCGTCATAATAACCATATGGAGCTTGCTCAGTATGGTTGGTAAACAGCAGATTCTTCATCTTGTGGTGATGCATTTCATGTGATTAGAAATATGACCGCAGTGGCCATGCTATCAAATCTCCATTTCAGGCCCCATAGTTTGAGATAGACCACTGTGTTTAATTGCATTTAAGAAATGACTGGGGAAAGTGCATCTTTGCCCGTTTGAGCACATTCAGTCTATCGCGAACATTACAAAACAATCCATCTCTCTTGTCTACAATGATTTTTTCCCCCACTCACTATTGTAGAGTAGTGCGTCTCAGGGTTGCATGCCACTAAAGCCCTGCAGCATATAGAGAGAAGTGTCCTTATTCAAATTGTTGTCCTTGCCCTTGAGAAAGTGTGCATGCATGTCAGCAGCAGTAACACTTTATATTTGGTAAGGCTGACAGCGAGGGGTGAGAGGAGGGAGGCGAATGTTTTGAGAATTGCATGGAAACGCTTGTTTGTAGAGGGTATGATTGGAGAAGGCAGGGAATCCTCTAATGGTTTAAATGTCAACTGGTCAATAAAAGCCTGGCATCCTGTCACTTCTTATTTGTACTGAGACAGAGGATGCTATTAAAGACTGAAACTAAAATTACCAACTTGACATTTCCCCATTTACTCACCGTTGTTTCTCATGTCCATACTCCATTCTGTCCTCATAACCGTGAATCAGGTCCCTCCACATTCCTCATATCTGTTCTCCTGTCTGACCCTGACAATTACATGTATTATTGCAACCGGGAGCCTAGGATTGTATTTATTTTTAATTGATAATTCATTTCAGACTGAGCATGCTTATGTTCTTGTTGATCATGTGTTTTGCTGTGGGGAGAAAGTTAATAAACATCATTTGGATGCATGAATTAAACCATTTATTGTTACAGAGTGTCCCAACACTCTGGACGTGGCATCCTGGCGTGAATCCTGATCAGGTTAGGACTCCCTCTGAATGAAAGGCTGGATGAGGAAAAAAGCAACACAAATGCCTGTAAAGATTTCGGTTCCCTAACGCTTTGGAAGCAAAAGTGTTGATATTTGATGGAAATTAGCTAATTTGCCTTTTAGTCATTAGATGTGGACAAGTGAACGTCATGTGGCCAACAGGGGAAGTGAAAGCCTGTTTCTAATTAACCTACAAAGATATATACCATCATGTCACCAAAAGGAACAGCCCAAAAAAGTCCTCTGACCTGGATGTACCCATGCCCAGATGTGGATATCCGCTGTAGAAATGTTCTAGAAATAAACAAGATCTGAGGCTTTTGCTAGTAGTGGCATGGCCGTATATAATTAGTAATGCAGTCCTCATCAACTGAGCTAGCTGCACGCTTCTTTTGGTTGACAGATGCACATACATGTAGAGAGAAAACAGTTCCTATATTAATTAACTGCAATAGAAGGCAAACATCCTCACGGCAAACTGAGCAGCTTACATCAAAACAATCTACATAGAAAAATGTACCAAAAGAAAAATATATACAGTGTGGACAAACTAAACGCATCCTATCATCCATCAGAAACTTTAACAGCAACAACTTCAAGTTATCATTTTTGTGTGTGACTTTAGCAGTCTCTCACATCGTTGTAGTGGAATTTTGACCCACTTTCCTTTATGTCGCTTCCGTTCATTAAGGTTTGTGTGCATTTGTTTATGCACAGCTCTTCTGAAAGCACAGCACTTCAGTGAGGCAGAGGTCTGGACTTTCACAGCTGGGCTTTCTCCTGCCAGCCTGTCTTACAAGTGCAGGCTTCTCTCTTGCAACATCATCTTCACTCTCAGCTTCAGCTGGAGGCAAATGTGTTTCCTTATATAGAGTAATGGGAGTGTGGAATGTATGGAGAGAGCATGTAGATTGCTTGAGCCTGTCTGTTCAGAATGATTCTGACTTGCTGACTTAAACATGAAGATGTGAAAAAAAAAAATAGGCTGGTTTACAGGTTTCTTAAATCAGACAGGAATTTTGCATGGCCACTTGTGCTTTTGTGCAGAGCGAGAAGGTTTCTACACATATATAAAAAATGAGGGCAGTTGTACTCTTGTATGACCCAATTTCCAAGCTTTAGCTGCCTGACAGATGGCTCATATTTGAGTTCCTGGTTAACTCAGTGACTGCAAGGTACCAAGGTCCTGTGGATGCATAATGGCCAAACTTCTACTGGTCTCTCCAAAGGACATTCCTCCTGAAGTCTTGTGGTTTGCTTGGATGCACTTTTATAAACTTAAGCAGTGCTAGCATCGTCTTTTTAGAGAAAAGAGGCTTTCTCCTGGTAACCATTCCAAACAAGCCAACAACTTTAAACAACTTTAAAATTTCGCAGCTGAGGTTAGCAACTCCTAACTGAGCCGGTAGAGTTGGGGATGTAACTCTTGAATGCACTTTCTCTGAGCATTGCACCATCTGACCCTGGGGTAAATTTGATAGGAGGCCCACTCCTAGGAATATTGGCGATTGTCTTGAATGTTTTCCACTTGTCAATAATCTTTCTCATTGTAGAATGATGGACTTTGAATTGTTTGGATTGATGGACAACAACAGATCACACAACTAAATACTCTAGATCAGCAAAATGCCAAAACTTCTACTTTTATTGCTGCTCCTACTTGCTGATGAACAGCCAATCAGGTGCACTGGATTAGCAGCACCTGATATCTACTTACCCTCTTAATTCCTATGGAAGCAGTAAGATTTCTTTCCACAGGATTGCATCTAGTTGCCTGAAAACTCACATGACTGTTGATGAGGTCAACTGTCTCTTAAAATCCACACATTAATATGATATAAACACGTAGGCACATTAAAAGAGGAAATATGATGCCGTATAGTAATTCTGTAAATTTTGCTGTACTGTATTGGTGAACCTTACATGTATGATCCAGAATCAGTCACAGAAAGGTGCGGACAGATTATAAATATTGCACGTTGCATACTGTTTTCATTCAGTGGCATGAATTACTTTCACTGTGTTTTACAATTTCTTCTCAACCAAGGTGCCAACTGAGGCAAAGCTTCTGGTGAGCTCTGATTTGTTGAGCTTCTGAAACATTTGCATGTCAGTCTGTCGCAAGGTCATTCACACTCAGTGGTTTTGAGTTTCTGCTACTGGATATTTTCTTTTGTTTATCACCTCTCTTTGTGGTCCTGATTTAGTGTTTTTTTTCTTACCGTCAGATAGTTTGATCCACCCTCGTTAGTTACTTCTGCCCTTCTCCTTGTTTGTAGCTTTTCTCCCCCATCAGCTTTCTTGCTTGTGTTCCTTTACTCTTTTTAAGTAGTTTTCCAATACTTTTGGAAGAGGTGCACATGGGGACAGTGGTGTTTTACTTCTGCAACAAAAGTAAAGACAGAATATGTCATTTTTATGATGATGACTTTGCATTTTCTGACTTTGCATGTCCTATCTTTTGATTTTCTGATGAACGTGCAGCTATGAAGTTTGTTTTTTAAATAAATGTTTCTGTTTGTTTTTATATTTTTAAAAATCTGAACATAGTATTTTGCATGCAGCAAATATACCGTTTCTCAGTTTGAGGGAACTAATGCATATATGCAGATTTAAAAAAAACAAAAAAAAAACCTTGTTGGATTCCTTGGAAGACAGATCCACACATACAAGATTAAAACTGTCATTCATCTGATATGAATGATGTGTCTTTCATTTCCAGTCTTTCCTCAGAGGGCTTTGGTTTTTCTGTGCAATGCTATAAATGGTAGCAATGAATATGTTAGAGAGTTCAAATCAGGAAAATAATCCAGGCCAGGAACATTCACGCAGACTCTTTGCTATCCACTCTCAGGATTACATCAATGAATACAAGTAAACAAACAAACAAATGAAACAGGGAGCCAAGAGAATGATTTCTACTGATACACACTAAAAGAGCTGCTTGTGTCTTCTGTTAATGAGGCAGCCCGAGAAAGGCTGCAGATAAAATCGCTCTACTGTCTGGTTACAGTCAGAAAACCCAATTCCTTCCATGAATCTAAAAAAGCGACTTTCTGTTGAAAGAAGACAAAATTATGCACCAAGTCTTAAACCACCAGAAACGTATCAAACCAGTCTGCCCATGAACAGATTGCAGTTCAGTCCCCTTCCACTTTTTTACGGCACACAGTGAAAAGATCACTGAATAGATGGACAGTGTGACTGAATTATCATGGGGATTCAAACATTTCTGCCTTGCATTGGGTGAAGTGATGATTTCAATTAAACTGCACTGAAAACCTCAAAAGTAAAATATCATCTACACAACATATACTTACATAGATACTGGCAAATTAATTACATCAATCCATTAGTATGTTTAAGTGACCAATTTTCTCATCTGCTCAGACTAATGTGTGTTTATACCCCTTGTGTGCAGATGAAACATCTGCTCCTCCAGCTCACTAAACAGAGAAGTCTTCCGAGGTATAGCCCTACCTGCAGGGTCACTGGAACCGCAATAATATTAATACTTTCTGGAGCGGGCAAGCACAGCTGTGCAGAATATCCCAGAAATCTGGCTGAAAAAGAAAAGAAAAGAAAGGCACACTGCAAATGGCGTCCTTGCATATTTCCCAGCTTTGAATGACACTATAACTACCCTGAAAAGAAGCATCAGCAACGGAAACAGCACTGCATAAATTAACTCTAGCGGAAATTGTAATCATGTTAACTTCACTGCCTAAATACTCAGTTTCTGACTACAGATTTTCTCCAACACGGCCCAAACTTTGCCAATTAGTTGCTGGATCATACAGCAAAAATGTACATGGTTCAAGAAGCAGGATTTGCTTGCTTGGTCATGTGTAACCCGTCAAAACAAAATGTCTTGGGGTATGTAGAGGCAGCTACTGGCAGCCACTACACATTAATTTAAAATGGTTGATAGTGACATGCTATCCCTCTTTTAAACAAACACAACTACGAGTATTCGATGACCAAATAAAAATATAAGATTTAGTATGAGTTCAAGCAACTTTCTGCAGACATACACAACCTTTGCTAAAGAATTTGTTGAAGCACCTTTGGCAGCAATTACAGCCTTTCTGAGTATGACTCTACAACCTTGGCACAGATATTTCTTTGCAGAATCTCTCTGGCTCCATCAGGTTGGATGAGCCACTCAGGAACATTCCCAGGATGCTCCCAAAGCCACTCCTTTGTTATCTTGGCTGTGTGTTTAGGGTAGTTGTCCTTTTGGAACATAAACCTTGCCCCAGTCCGAGGTCCAGAGCAGGTTATTATGAAGGATGGCTCTGGACATTGCTGCATTCATCTATCCTTTGGCCCTGACTAGTCTCCCAGGTCCTGCTGGCGAAAGATATCCCCTAGGCAGGATGCTGCCACCATCATGCTTCACTGCAGAGATGGTATTGGCCAAGTGATGTGCGGTGCTGGTTTCCTCCTGACATGATGATTGGCATTCAGGCCAAAGAGTTCAGTATTTGTTTCATCAGTCCAAAGAATTTGGTTTCTGAAAGTCTTGCATTTGCTTTTTGGGAAACTGCAGGTGAGCTTTCATGCGTCTTTTACTGAGGAGTCACATCCATCTGGACACTGTAGTATACGGGCTGATTGGTGGATTGCTGCCAAAATGGTTGTGCTTCTGGAATGTTTTCCTCCCTCCACAAAGTAAAAATGGAGCTCAAAGTGACCACTGGGTTCTTGGTCACCTGCCTGATTAAGCCACCTCTACCCCAATTGTTCCGATTGTACCCTTCCCCAGATCTGGACTTCAATACATGTCCCATCCTGGACATCTACAGAAAATTCTTTTTTTTTTTTCTTCTTTTTTTTTTGCCTGTCCCGTTTGGCTCTTTTGCCATCAGAATTATTGTCTAAAGGCAAAGAAAGATGCCCAACGGATTTACTTTACCAAATTGACCATCCCAGCCTTGCCATAATGGTCCATTTGATTCACCTTTTATTGTTTATTTTATTTTCACTTGTTGAATACGGGACAGACTTGACTGGGGGAAAGAAGGGGAGAAAGAAAGAGGGAAAGAGAAACAGCTGAGAAGAGGGACGGGGGAGAAGGGCAAAAAACAAAAACCAACAGAATGAGCAGAAGAAAAAAAAAGAAATAAAAAATGCATATATCGATCACCTGGATCACCTGTTGAGAAAGAAAAAAGAAAACAAGCAGAAGAGAACAAGAGTAATAGAATAAACAACATCACAATGATAAATGGGAATATGACAGTAAATACTAAATATTAAACATTATTGTGCAGCACATAAGACCAACAGAACACAGTGTGCTTTGAGGTAGGAGCCAAAAAGGGTGTAGTTTGTGGGTGTGATCACCCGTGTGTACACCTGTGAGCATGGACGCGCTTGTTTTTAAAAGGTTCCTTCATGTAATGATCTGCTAGAGGGTGTGGGGGGGCCACAGCCCCGTCCTCCAGGGCATGAAGCAGGTATGGAGGAGATCAAAACTCCAGACATCCAGAGGCCCCCAGAACACAAGAGACCAAGGAAGACCAACAGAGGGGCAGCCGCGCCACTGTCCCAGTAAGAGCTGAGGAGAGTCCCAGATGAGGGCTCACTCAGCAGCCGCGGAGCAGAAGCCAGGGGGAGTTGCAGTGACGCGCCCGTGAGCTCCGCCGGCAGCCAGCTGTGCCTGAGTGACCGAGCCCCAGGCCGAGAGGCCGGGGGCACCCCACCTCCGAAGTGGCCCGAGCGAGCCCCAGGCTTCAGGCCGCCAAGGAGTGAGCCGGTGTGTACCTGGACGCCCATCCCCAGACACAAAGAACCACCAACGCACCGATGTCTGAGGGAGTCCGCCACTGGCAGGGGAAGTGGTGGTGGGGGGAGATAGGCCTCCAAACCTTGGAGGGCCTGAGATGTCCCCAGAGAGGTGGCGTCTGATACCCAACCTGACATATAGACACAGAAATACAGGCACACACAGATACAAACATCCATTCCCACTCTCATGCTCTCATATGCACTTACTCCACACTCAACCAACGTGGAGACAGACATAAAGAGACGCTGTACACACGATCACACTCCCCAAGCGTACTCTACGAACCGGGTCTAGGTACCCTTGCCCCTGGAGGGGGGAACTGCACCCAGACCCAGGTGGTGTTACCCTTTTCCCTGCAGTGGGGAGAGGCAGACTGCCCCGACTCCGCAGCAGCAGGGAGGCCCCACACTCCAGACCGCAGTCGGACAGAAAATTCTTTAGACTTCACGGTTTGCTTTTTAACGATGTGACCTTATATAGACAGGTGTGTGCCTTTGAAAATCATGTCCAATCAACTGAATTTAACACAGGTGGACTCCTGTGTGGAATTTTGAGGTGAAAAATAATTTGAATCAGTTTGGAATAAAGCTGTAACATGGCAAAATGTGGAATAAGTGAAGCTCTGTGATTGTTGTCCATACGCATTGATGACATTAATGAAGTTGCGTTTGTTGAATGAATGAATAGAAATCAGTGTGTCTGACACATTGACACTGAAGTGAGAGAGCAGCCTTACATCTCGTCAGCTGTCCATCATGATCAACTAATGTAATCAGGGTGAAGAATGAAGGGTTGTATTTTTTTTTTCTTTTATTACACATCAGCTACGACATTAAAACAAATGACAGGTGAATATATTGATTGTCTTGTTGAAATTAAATTGAGGTTGTGGAGTTTGTATGGCTCTTATACATGCGACACATATAAATATTGTTGCACACCCCCGTTGCAACAGTATTACTCCCTGGCAGCCTAAAAAACTGCTCAGTAATGGCCCAACAACACTACACAATGCACACAATAAAATCCATGTCATGTGTAATGACACGACCCACTTACATTTTCTACTTTTGCCTGCTTTTCACTAACATCCCATGCATGTCCTGTTTACCGCTGCTGCTGCTTTTGTGTTTTAGACTGCATGTCATTCCTTTACAGTAGTTTGTTGTCACATTATTTTTGTTGCGGTGTTGTGTCAGGAGTGGGTGTATTGAAATGTTTTTGTGTACGTGTGCTGTTCATTTCATTTTTGAGAATTCTTTTTAGCCCTTACCCCATCATTTCCTCAAGACACTTTGCTGGGCAGCCATTGTAAAGAAAAGAATTTGTTCCTAATTGGTTTTCTGTGGGTGTTCCCGTTTCCTCCCTCAGTCCAAAGACATGCATGTTAAGCTAATTGGTGGTTCTAAATTTGCTGCAGGTGAGTGGATGTCTCTCTGTGTCAGCCCTGCAGACTGGTGAGCAGCCCAGTGGCAGCTGGGTCACGCTGGCTACACAAAGAGAGGCCTTTGGCAGGAGGTTTTAATATTGTGGCTGATAGGTGTATTTATCATGTCTCAAAATGGATTATTGTAGTTACTCTATGATGATCTACACTCGGTGTAGACAAAACTTGTTCAACATTCTTGATTTCTGCCTTTTGTGACTTTTTCTATTGACACTGTAACTGAGGAGAAGTAAATTGCATCTGCTTGGAGTGAATAAATTTGTCACTTTCTGATTTGTTTTTATCGATTTCATTCAACTTTCTCCTTTAGGCCGCTTGAGTCTTCAGTAAAATAACAGTAATAATAACTTATTAGATGATGTTAAGTTACTGAGGAAAAAAGAGCAATAAGCAACAAGTTTTTAAAAAGGAGGAATTTATGTTGGCAACTTAGATCATGTCAGGATGGCGTCGGTAAATACTTAATCAGGCATAACATCACGACTACTGAAAGGTAAGGTGAATAACACTGATTGTGTCTTCATCATGGCACCTGATGTGGGCTATTTTAGGGAGAAAGTGAAAATTTTGTCCTTAAAGGTGATGTGCTACAAGCAGGAAACATGGGCAGGCGTAAGTATTTCAGCAAGTTTGAGGGCCAACTAGACGACCGTGTCAGAGCATCTCCATAACTGCACTTCTTTAGGGGTTTTACACGTCTACATTGGTCAGCAGTGGTCAAATGAAGGAACAGTGATGAACCAGCGACAGCATTGTGGGTGTCCAAGGCTCACTGATGCACATGGTAAAGAAAGGCTTGCTCATGGGATACAATCCAACAGATTAGCTACTGTAGCTCATATTGCTGGAAGGTTTAATGCTGCCTCTGATAGAAAGGTGTCAGAATACACAGAGCATTACAGTTTGTTGTGTTTGGAGCTGCAGAGCCACTGCGTAAAGCACCAACAATGGGAATGAGAGCATCAGAACTGGACCACGGAGCAGTGGAAGAAGGTGGCCTGGTCTGATGAATCACAGATGTGTGTGTGTGTCACTTAATATGGTAACACCTGGCACCAGGATGCTCTCTTTGAAGAAAGAAAACCAGTCAAGGCAGTGTGAGGCTTTGGACAATGTTCTGCTGAGAAAAATCGGGCCCTGTCATCTATCGTGAGACGTGCCACCTACCTTTGCATTGTTGAGGACTATGTAGACCCTGTAATTGAAACGGTCTCGCCTGATCCCTGTGGCCTCATTCGCCATATACAGTGGTGTGAAAAAATGTTTGCCCCCTTTCCTAATTTCCTGGGTTTTTTTGTATGTTTGTCACACTTAAATGTTTCAGATCATCAATCAAATTTAAATATTAGACAAAGTTAACACAAGTAAACACAAAATACCTTCTAAATGAAGGTGTTTATGATTAAGGGGAAAAAATCCAAACCTACATAGACCTGTGTGAAATCAGGAAGGGGGCAAACACTTTTTCAGTCCACTACATGTATAATATTTCCTGCCACAACGTAAAAAATGGTTCAGGAATGGTTTGAGAAGCACAACAACAAATTTGAAGTGTTAACTTGATCCCTAAATTCCCCAGATCTCAATCCAGTTGAGCATCTTTGGGATGTGTTGGACAAAGAAATCAAGCCCATGGTGGCCTCACCTCCCAATTTACATGGTTTGAAGGATGGATGGATGTGCTGCTACCATCTTGGTGCAAGATACCACAGCACTGCTTCAATGAGTCAGGGCTGCTTTGGCAGCAAAAGGAGGACCAATACAATATTAGGCATGTGGTCAAAATGTTATAAGTGATCCATGTAAGCAGTATACGCTGATATTCTACACACAAATGTACAGATTTAATGAATATTTGATACTTAATAAATATTTTCATATTGTTCTGTAAAAGAAAATGTTTGAATATGTTTATTGTTAAATGTGCTTGATGTTTGTTAAAGATGTGTAAAAGCTCAGCACAATAACAGTCTCTTCAACTAAAGAGCCAGAAGCCCTTAAGAAGACAGTTAGCTAAATATTTTATAATGAATGGCTTTATCATATGAAGCAGACAAGAACATTTAATGCTTAAAAAAATGACTCTGTAAAGATGGGTTACCCACGCAGCCTCCTCCTCGCCCACCTCATGAGGCTGAAAGTGAGCGAATGTAAGATGACAGCAATAATTGCAGGCAATAATTAAATCAAGATCTGACCTCAGTTTTCGCCGCACTTGGCTTAATATGCCAGAGGAGATGTTGTTTACTCTTAAAATCCACAAAACTGTCGCTTTTCTATGGGAGGAGGCGAGTGTTGCTGGATTCCCAGACCTGCCTCTCTTTCAAGCTTGAGGATCTTGACCGAAGCGTTTACTGATGAGCGATTAGAGCAAAATGAGTCACGATGATGAGCTGAATGTAAAATCCGGAGGCCTCCATTTGCCAATCAATATTATTCATCAGCAGAGACATTCAGCCTGAACACTGGAAGTTTAAGTACACGTTAAATGCATCTCTTGTCTTTACAAGGATAATGTTTTGTCGTCACCAGAGGCGTATCTGACACCAGAAGGTGGAGTGAAATCATAAGCCTTATGATATCACTGTTTTAAGAGAGTCGTGCATTGATTTGCATTTGAGGGAATGCAGAAATTAAATGTTCATGAATTCAGACTTTCATAGACTCTTCTTTGTTGCAGTCGTCGTTATGCACATCCTCTGCGTGAGACTGGGTGTGATTCGAAAAACAAAAGCGCAGCACATTCCTAATAGGCAGAAAGAGTTTTCTGGGTTACATTGTGCCCTCTGTGTTTTCAGCAAAGTGAAACAGGGACTTCTGAACCTTCTATTGTGCTTTATTAACCGGAAATTCCTGCATTATGCTCTTTCATTAAAAATGTTGTGACCAAAGATTTGAAAGGGGGATTGAGGGGATAATTAGCATTCAAAAGAGTGCACACACTTTGTTGCTGCCACAAAAGATTGCTGTAGAACTCATCGTCGCATCTGCAGCATTTAAATCGAATCTGCTGGTAAATGACATTAAAATGAGAAATTATGTCTTACCTAGGAGACAGCTATAGGCACTCGGGCAAACTATGCTCTATAGAGCTGCTTACGCAGACTGCAGGGGTGTTACGCAACCTTCATGAGTGTAATCCACGTTTTCGTGAGTGCCATGGTGACTCACAGGGGCCAATTCAAAGCAGAGATCTCTGTGCTTCATGCCTTAGCATTTTCCAGGAGATTAGTACACCTGCACTTTGTATTAGGACGCTTATGGTGCTGCCTTTGTATAAATTCCCTGCTGAAATCACCATATTAGGTTCCATATTAATCCCTGCAGCAAACACCAAGTGGCATGCAAAGGCTGTCCTCAGAGGGTGTCGAGAAAACAGAGCATTAGAAGTATATGCTTCTATATATGGGTTTGAGAATCTCAGAGAAAGTGAAAGATTTGGTTTTTTCGCAAGAGTTCCACTTGATTTAAACATGTACGTTTAATTTCACGAAGTTATTGTATCACATTTGTGGCTGCTATGCTGTGAAGTTGAGTCCGGGAAGCAACTCTGATGCGCTTTCCGCTGAGTAGATGGAAAGAGAGCTGCCCGCCTTAGGAGGATTTGCTGCAATGCTGCTGAAATTAGCGTCACTGTTAAAATTAATTTATGCACAAACGACCGAAGAAAACGAGTAAAGGTGGCGAGCCTCTCTATTGTGGAGAAGCCTCTGAATAAAACGCCATGTTCTGGGCGAAAAGGAAAAAGTAAATTGGAGCCGAGTGAGTGCATTTGGACATAGTAAATGCACAGTGTTCACAGAAATCTGCGACATAAGCGCTGCAATATTGTAAGAAATATTCCGGAGCAAAAATGTGTCAAGTAAAGGTTAGACTCCTCCTTATGGAGTGAGAAACTTCTTGCATATTTATCTAAGTGCTGTTCAGCAGCACTCTCAAACAGCACTGGGAAATTTCAGAGGGTGTTATATTATGAATATTAAAAGAAAGAAAAGAAGGCACATTTGTATGAAACATGGCGACCCGTTTCATTCACTGCAGACACATAATTGGATGGATGAGCATGCCGTGCTGGTATTAAGGTAGTCCATGTCATCTGCTATTACACTAACACTGTTAAGCTAAGAGCCTCACCTCATTCCCTTTGGCTGGATCTAAAAAGCTAGAGGTGATTCCCTGCTGTTCTCTCGTGGTCAATTAGAAAATCCATCAGGATTTGTCTTCATCTCAGGACGACTCCGTGGTTCCTCTTACCTTGCAATTCCTGGGATAGGAATTTTATCATCTGACTGTTCTGCATATTTATAGAGCTTTTGAAATAAAAGTAGCATAAAATTAATAGACAGCGCTGTCTGGAAATATGCACCGTGCAGCAGAGGTGATGACTGGGACACCTCTGTCTGTTTTTCATCTAAATCCCTCTGTGCTCTCCCTCTCTGCCTCTCTGCCATGTGTCTTTAACGCATTCATACATAAACTCAACCACAGTATGTCCATTTCAAAGGAGACGCCCAAATAAAACCCATAAAAATGTAACAAATGGATTCTGCAATGTAGGCACACAGCACATTTCTCCAGAGACTTACTTTGCCTCTAAACAACTCTGAAGATCCCAAAAACACACAGCAGCTCCATTTCTGCTGGCAGCCCTCCAGCCAGGGAAGGTAGGAACTTTTACAGTGGATAATGATACAGACTTGGTTGAGAGCTTATCTCAGGGAGCGACTCCCGGCAGCCACACTGACCCTCTCTACTAATTAAAAGTTGGCCTCAAAGAACGGACCTTGTTAAATTTGATTTAAACTCGATCTCCGGGGGAAAGACGGGAAACGATGCTGCGGAGATTTTCATTGCTGAAATGTCATCTCCTCTACAAGAGCAACAAGATGTTTTGTGGTGCATTAAACTGACAACAAATCCTTCACTGAGATCACAGTAAAGTAGGCTATAATTCATTCACTAGACCGTTTGTCATCACAGCACATTCAAAACTCAATTCTGTGATACACGACTGCTGGTTCCATTAGGCCAGAGTAACATCTCATAGATTTTCACAAAGAATTGCATGAATTTAACATGATCGCCGGCCTGAAGACCAAAATGATCGCAAGGAACAATCAAATTGAGGCACATCTCCTGCTCCTTCTCTACTGTTCTTGTCTCTTTATCTTCCACAGCTTTTCTCTTTTCTCTGTGAAAGTTGTTAAAGTTCACCCGATGAAGTTATGAGTCAATTTGCATATAATTGCTTTTAGCTTCGAGCCCCAACTGTCCGCAGAGAGAGCGAGCTGGGCTGTAGAAGTACAGCAGTGTAACATAAGTGTGCTCGGTCTCGCTACACCGTGCTTCTCGACTTTTGATTGCATGACATCGTCCTGCTGGAACCTTTTCTTCTCTGTTATTCTTGTATCTTTATGTACATCATCTCCTCTCTGTGTCAAATAGCTCACAAAACAAAACAAAAATAAAGGTTTTGGAGTGTCCAGACTCAAAGTCCAGACTTGATTAAGATGTTTTGGCATGATCTTAAACTGTTGTGGCTGTGAAAGGGAAAAGGGAGGATGAAAGGAGGCGGAGAAAACTGGAGGACATAGCAGGCTGCTTATTTGAGTCCAGATGCTGTCATGTCCTTTCTCTGGGATATTTGCAAGCAGTCCCTGGCAAAATCAGTGTCTTTGTGTCGCTGGGACTTCTTCACTTTAAGAATTTGCTCCAGATGCCGCTCCTGTTCTTGTTCTGTACGTTTATCCTCTACAGCTCGTTTAAATTCTTTTCTAGCTGCTCATCTGCATCTTTTATTTGCCCTTTTAGCTTCTTCCTTACCAGATTTACTCTCTGTTTAAGCATCTCCTTTGTTTCTTTTTCTTGCCTTTTCGGTTGTCTGAGTGTGCCATTTCTGTCTGTAATACCTTCACTTCAGTCTTCTCTTTGTCAAATACTTTCTGGACCTTGAGCAATTCTTTTTTTCTTTATATTTTCAGTTTCTTTTGTTGCCTTCCATTTTCCATTTTTCTCTTCTTCTATTGCTTCACGGAATTTCAGCAATTCATTCTTCACATTTTTAGCTCTGTTGTTGCCTGAAAATTTCTCCTTTTTGCCTCTTCCAGTGCTTTCTGGACTTTAAGAAATTTCTTCTTTTTTTCCATGTCTTTTGTTGCCTCCTCCTTACTTTTCTCTTCTCTCTGTGCTTTCTGAACTGCTAACAATTCCTTTTTGGCGTTTTAAGTCTCATTTCTTGCCTCCTGTTTTGTCAGCAATTCCTTTTTGAGGTTTTTAGCATTTTCTTTGTTTCCTCCTGTATTCTGCTTTTCTCCTCTTCGAGGGCTTTATGGACTTCCAGTAATTCCTTCTTGGTATTTTCTGCTTCTTTCTTTGCATTTCTTCCCTTTTGGATTCCTTTCTGGATTTTCAGCACTTCCTGCTTTATGGCTTCCTTCACTTCATCCTTAATTTCATATCTTATTCTCGTCTAGATAACTGCACAAATATGCTTTGTCAGCGAGCACTCTTTCCACGGTCTGCACTGATCTTCGTGGGTCTTCTTTTCATTTAAAATCCTTCGCCTGTGTTGCTTCAACTCTTCTCGTAGCTCCGTCAGCTCTGGGATTGTGGTGAAGCACTCACCAATCCACTTGTAGATCTTGGCTTGTTCATTTCAGCCTTCTCACCAAGAGATGAATGTATCGCAGACAAATTCAGCTGGCATAGACGCATGCCCCGCCCACATAGAAAAAAGCTGTCAAACTGCTGCATCACCAAAATGCCGCTCCTGTTGCCTAGCAACAAAAGCTGTTGTTGACCAGTGGACACTGCCAGAAAGTTTACTTTTTTGGAGTTAGTTTTTAGTCATTATTTAGTAAAAGAAAATATGTCCCATGGCTGAGACACGGAGACAAGACTGGAGGTTACATCAGACGATCAGCGACCTGCAGGTCGAGTCTCTGTTCAGATGATGGCATCTCCTCTCTCTGAGATATTTGCAAACAGTCCCTGACAGAAAAAAAGGATAATAAAGAAACACGTAACATTCATAACACTAATGTGTTCCAGTCCTTGTGTAGTAGGATGGCTTTTACAGAAGCTGCTGCAGCATTTAACATCAATGCACTTATTCTTCTCAAAGTCGGAGCTCTGGGGTCTTCATTTCCTTCATTTTGGTGAACTTTCTCACCAAATGTCATTAAACAGCTCAGTGTGTCTGCAGTATTTTGGAAATATTGTCTTAATAACAGAAAAATGGAAGCTACACCAGTATCAGACTCACACACCTAACTGAGGACGCCCTCCTCTTTTTCCCTCTAGCTTCTCCATCACTGAGACCATGACAGTGATTCGTGTGTGACTGTGTAGGTTTATCTGTGTGTGTGTTCTTCCAGAATCATCAGGATCTCACTGTTATGTATTGCTATTCACAATTAACTGTATGCTAGCTGAGTTATTGTACAGTCAGTGCCAAACATTTTCATTCCATTTGCTTCAATGAATCCCTTCATTTTGCAGCTGATGCCACTCTTGGGATTGTTCTACATGTTTTTCGCTGCCAGCAAGAGCACCACTCTGAATAATAGGTGTATGTGGGCTATATAACTATTCTTCAGGGCTGCCAAAATGTGAATCAGGCACACAAAGTGGATTTAGGCTAATAAAAGCCCCATGGACACATACAATGATCCTATTTGTGGTGAAGTGGTTACTGTCCAGTTTGCAATTACTCCATTTATCTGTAATAGCTATTTAGAGGTAATGAAACAATCATCTCAGTGTGTCACCCTGTATATTTATGGATGATTATAATGAATATGGCAGAAGGGCTGTAAAAAATAAACTGAGAATATAAATCTGTGGCTCTTCACTGGGAGGTGAAAGAATGACACAATTATGTTTACAAAAAGGAGAAAAAACATGTCACTAAACAGAGTGAAGTGCTACAAGACTGAATGGGGAGAATTAAGAGCCCTCTAGATTAATTATATATACACAACCACTGTCAAAAGACTATTGGGATGCTGTCTATAATCTTATTGAAAATATACACTGACAGCCACTTTTGTTAAGTACACCTGTTCAACTGCTTATTAAGCCTAATCTAATCAGCCAATGTGTGTCAGAAAGGGGAGGAAATGTGATTTAAGTGACTCTGAACGTGACATGGTTCTTGGCGCCAGGCGGATTGGTCTGAGTGTTTCAGAAACTGCTGATCTGCTGGGATTTTCCCACAAAACCATCCTTAGGATTAAGAAGAAGGAGAGAGAAAATATCCAGTGAGGAGTCATTCTGTCACGCACTAGTGAGAAACCTGGACACAAGCACAGAACACAGGAGTAAAAGTTTAGGCACTTTATTGAGTAATAAGAGAATGCAGGGATGATAATGGATTTCCAAGGAACGCTGTGGCAGGGCAGGCAGGCGAGTGGTGTCCAGCTGGCTTCTTCGTCAACTCCCCAAATTTCACTTTTCTGTTCTTGCTCCTAAACAACACACTCTTCAGCGTCTCTCCAAAACACAGTTCCCTTCTCACCACAAGCATTGCAACAATCTGGCAAAGGTTTCCATCCTAAGTAGGGCACCGGTAATGAGCCCAACAGCAATCAGATGTGTAATCAGCAATGTTGCACAGGTGTGGAGCAAAAGAGGTGAGCCAGGTGAGCTCCCTACACACACACACACACACACACACGTGCACAAACACAAGAGAGAGAGGAGGAAGAAAGAGTGGAATGAGCGAGCCAACCAGAAGCACAGGGAGACCATGACATGCCTTGCTATTAGCTGATGGGAAGGCAATTGTTCTACACAGACTTTCTGAACATACAACTTGTTGGACCTTGAAGCAGATGAAGCTATAGTAGCAGACGATCACACCATTCACTCCTGTGAGCTTGAAACAGGAAATCTCTGCTGCGGCATTTAGATGGTATGGTATTGATTGGTGGGATATTGGCACACTTTGAGCCACAACCCATCTGAGTATTGTTGCTAAACACGTCCCTCCCTTTATGACCACAGTGTGCCCGTCCATTAACGGCTGGTTTCAGCAGGATAACACGCCATGCCACAAAACTCAATCAGCAGATCTCTAATATTTCACTTTTGGGATTTGATGGAACAGGATTCATATCATGAATCAGGGAAGCTATCATGTCAACATAGAGAAAATCTCTGATGCCAGTTTTAAATGCTAAACTGGGTCCAACCCATCAAAGTATACCTAACAAGATGTTGTGTGTCTGCTTGTTTTGAATTGGTGGACTCCTACTACTGCCCTTTAATTTCCGGTGATGACTACAACTAAGAAAGTCTTATTCTCTTAAGTTATGCGACAATCCTTTTACACACTGGCAATACAAAAAAATAAATAAATTACTTCATGAAAATTGCTCCACATTCTTACACACAGAACCCTTTGAATAGCTGACAGCCCTCCTGTTGGTAAGCCTCTCTCGAGGCTCAGAATTGATTGTAAGTGTTGTGCTGATGCAAATAGCTTTGCAGCTATAAATCTTTGATAAATGTTGGGCCCGTGCTGAATGCAAGGTGAAGAGTTCAGAGGTTTAATTTGAAGTGAGACTCCAGCAATCTCCTGGGCTCTTGTTGATTCGGCTGCCGTTGCCAAAAGGTTTGTCTGTTGGTGCTTATTGATTGGCAACAACATGCTAATGCTTTTATTGATGAACCACATGAAAAAAGAGCTGCTAGTTGTTAATCCTTCTGTTCGTTTTGAATACAAAAAAATAATTTACGTCTCTCACCTTGCCTTACAACACAAAAATAGCGAACATGTCGCAAGCTTAGACATGAGCATATTTTCATTTTTCCTATACATTTCTCAACCCGACATACGAAACATAACACAGTATCCATCCCTTGCTGTCATGCTGGCAAGGTTTCAAAGCCCAAGCATTTGATCAACGAAAAGAGCTTCTAGCAATTTGATGAATTGAGCAAAGCCTTCCTAAATCTTTTGCAGTCCACAATCACTACATGGAGATAAATGCTGTGTGCATGACACTGGTAAGGGTTAAAGAGGACCTACCCAGGTCTACCCAGTCCTTTGGCTGAAGACAAGAGTTGGATGGTCAAGCGGGACGACAAATAAGGCTGAAAAATGTTGCAGTTTTATTTTAACACTTGGACACTGGAAGCATTAAAAACCTGGTCCTAAATAAACTTTTCCAATCATTAAGTCATAACTTGTTCTATCTAATCTGCTATTGCTGAGCATGATTGCAGGATGATTCAGTTGCTAAGTGCAATCAGTCAGCCTCAGTGTGTTTTAAAACCTAGAGACATGCAAATTACAAGGTTATATTCCCTCATTATTCTTGTCAGCATCCACTGAAGCTCGATTTTCACACTCTTGTGCTAAGCTGATGTGGAGACGCTTAATAAATGCTATCATTAATTAACATTTTTTCCTTATTTTTTCTTTCTTTGGTATGATTGATTAGATGTGAAGGAGAACAGAGGACAACTTACGTACAGTCCCTGATCATCATACCCTTTAATGGTGGGAACCTGTAAATGTGCAACAGACAGTGCGCTTTTCTTTCTCTTCTTCTGCAACTCATCTAAGGATGCCATGGAAATCAATTAGAGACACATCAGCATTGTCTAAGCCACCGGAGGGAGCCAGTTGGAGCAGATTAGGATGCTCTCCTCTCTGTTTCACACTTTCTTTCTCATGGTAAGAAGGGAAATTACAAGGCAATCTATCAATTGATCCATGGGTGAAATATGCCGTTAACACGAGGACAGACTATTATTATCTCTTTATCAACTTTTGCCAGATTCAGTGAAGGAAAATTGCCATATTAAACACAGAGAGTGAAACACTGACCTACATAGAGCCAGTTTTCTCTCAGATACTGAGGTACTTGTTTTTTTAAACGTAATGCAGGACATGAAGTGGGGCTAAGTAGGGATTCATGTTTGATGTGGGATGAAACCAAACATATGGGCCAGTGGGTGATTTCAGGAACTTTAATAAGTCCTTTGGCATGCTAGAAAGGGGAGGTTTGATGATGAATTGTTAGTCTGCTTGCCATAAATTCCTCTTATTGGTTCCACTTGCACTACTGCTACAGTTAGCTGATTGCAGTTTATGTGATGGAAGAGGAAAACAGTGGCGCGTTCTCAAGTGTGTTCATAGACATTACTTTTATTTTTATTGCACAAAAGGACGAGAGTCCAAACTGCCAACGCCAGCCCAGCAGCCAGACCCTGAACTTCAACAGGTAACAAAAGCAGTGATGGGCAGTCAGGCTGCAGCCTCCATTTCTACCTGTTTGTGTTTCTACAGTAGAATCACTGTGGTGATCACTTTAAAGTGTCTTTGTGCTGGTTTTCATCTTTGCTTTGTGCTGTTGGCTTTGTGTTCATACCCAAATACTGAAAGAAAGCTCACATGTGTTTCCTCATTAGGACATTTGGATGCAGCAAAGTGAGTAGACTCTGTGCTTGGAATAACAAAGAGAGCGTATGTCCCCATGGTCAACAATGATTCTCCATGCTCTCAGCATGCTATTCCAAACTCTCTTTAGATGTCACATTTTAAGACTGAAACACAGATGATGAACTCACTTCCTGAGTTTTCCATTTGATGTTAAGGATAAAAATGCTAGTATCTTGGGTAAAACATGAAACCCCAAAGTAACATGTGATACAAAAGAATCACTGCAAGTCTGAGGATGAGGGGAATTAATGCTCAACAGATCTGCCACTTTTTGACAGTGTGTCTGCATGCCTATGAAGAAATTATGTGACCTAATTACTGACCAATTAGTGCTATTCTTGACTAGTTTCAATGGGTCAGAGAGAAATAGTCACAGGCAGAGAGAGAACAGACAATATTATGCAGGTTGAGGTACTGCTGAGGGTGAGGACACCAAGTGCCAGCAGAGATTAATGAATGAGACTGTGCTAACTCTGCTGGAACTGTTACCAGTCTCTTGACATCAAAATCAGATTTTTGTCTCCTCTGCCAAAAGATGAAACAAAGACATACTGGCTTTAGGATATACTCTGTTTTCAAACTTTATTCTTTTAAAGATGATAGGATATTGTAAATGATCATAGTTTCTACAAATTACATGTCACCACCATACCTGACAATGTTAGGTTAAAAAAAAATACAATTTTGTATGTTCAGATGAGAAAATATTTCTCTCATGCTCTCAGAGTCCTTGAAATGTTGTCAAATTTCAAGTATGCTTCCACACAAGCCTTTCTTCTTTCAGCCTCTGACTCTGGCCACACTCTGGGATACCATAGACCTGACTACACTTCCTTGACTAGACCATAACCGAGGATGTGCTACTTTTCCAGGGAAAAAGCCAGCAACAGTGAGCTCTAGCAGCGAGAGCGGCGCACATCTCATAAAAACATTGCCCGCAGGAGAAGGAATCACTTTAAACAAAGCATTTATTTGTCGTTGCAGTCTAGTTTATTAACACATTAGCTGCTGACTAAAAAGCAATCCCACGGACAAAATGGAGTAATTTGTCTGCAGGCAGCTGGGTGTACAGCCAGCATGCAACACATTAACACCAAATTATTCATAAAATTAACACCCCCGTGTGGCATCAGGACTTAAAAAATGCTGCTTTTGGGCCTTAAAATGGGAGAGGGAGTAGACATGCACTGCAGTTGTTATGTCCGTTAATGGTAGTTGTTTACCAAACCACAGGCGTATGCCCACATGGTAATAATGGAGATCCACTTGGTTTGGCACACCATTTATTAAAGTCAGAATTATATAGTCACATTTTATTGCAGAGGTCTACAGCAAGGTGTTAACTACTGTTTCATATTTATGCGCGCTTGTATCTTTCTGTGACGTTGTATGTTCAGTCAACTCAGATGTCCACAGGCGGACTCCAGTCACTAACGATGCAAACAGTGTGGCCGCAAAGATGAGAAAGCTTGTTCCTGTTTAAGCAAAAACTACGGTGGCCTTGAGAGGCCAAACGGACTGCAACTTAAGAAAACACCAGCAATAAGAAAAATGCTGCAAAAGCACACAAAACACAACGGAAATAGGAAAAACAAAACCAAAAATAGGAAGAAAAAAAACAGATTTCCAAAAGCACAAGGGAAGTGTTTCTGGGGAGACAATAACCCGACGGACGAGTTGCAGGAACCAAAATATGCTAAGAATTGCGCTGGGGGACACTTAAAAGAAGTGGAGGATCTATCGGTTTTGTGAGGAAAGAAAAGATGAGAGGTAAGTGTGTTAGCCTAAAAATCCGTCATCAGTATTATATGAATCATGACATTAAAACACGCTTACCTAGCATATTTTGGTTCCTGCAACTGGTCCGTCGGGTTATTGTCTCCCCAGAAACACTTCCCTTGTGCTTTTGGAAATCTGTTTTTTTGTTTTTCCTATTTCCGTTGTGTTTTGTGTGCTTTTGCAGCGTTTTTCTTACTGATGGTGTTTTCTTAAATTGCAGTCCGTTTGGCCTCCCAGGGCCACCGTAAAAAACTGCACAATATAGCAATAGTGTGTTAACCAGCACAGCATGCATCACAATGAAGAGTACAGAAAGGGCGCTGATTATTTTCTGAACCCAGTGTACTGAGCCAGGGTCAGTGACTGCATCACACACCCACCCCTGGCCTCCCTTCTGCTGACAGGTCTTTGGGCAATACCCCCAAGTTTTTCCCAATGGCTGATGAACACACTGCATGTGTGAATAGGTGAATGAAAAAACACACAAAGCACTTTGTAGACCTAGCTCAGTCGAAAGGGTGGCATAACTGCAAGTGCAAATCATTTATAGTGTAGTCGAGCAGGGAAAAAACATCTATCTACAGTCGCAAAGGTATGTGAATTGGGCTTTTGAGCATTTTTGAAGGGCTTTTGAAGGATTGTGTTCGAGCACACTGGTTGCTATTTGAAAGGTCACTGACTCTAATGACATTTCTGAGAGGATTTGTAATGGGGCCAACTGATGCATGGCGAGCATGCCAGAAAGCTCAAAAAACATCGCGGCACGTGGACTGGAACATGTCTGCTAATTGATGCCGCCCCCCTTCCATCTGTTGTGTGTTTGTTTGGTATCTCACTCACATTGTTCTTGTCATACACCTCATTTCCCAGACATTTGAAGCGGCATGTAAAAGAGACACTTAGTGACACCTTATCATGTCTGAACAGTGTTTCCTAATCCTGTTAATTACGGTCTTGATTTTCTCAGCTTTGTTTCAGATTTGATGAGCTTCCAGTTGCAGCATTAACTGATTCATTAATTCAGTGTCTTGGATGCTGTGTTTGGTGTCAATAAAACATGTCAGCTTATTTGTTCACATGCTATTATTTGAACATTTCTGTCAACTGAACAGCAGATATTCAGCAGCAGACAGCAGTGCTGAAAAACTTTGTGTCAATCTGATACAAAGTCAATACAGCGTCAGTGTTGCCGGTACTGATACCGATACTTTTAACTTATAAAGGCACTTACAAACTCATCAGTTTGCAGTTTGAATCATCAGTTTGCAAAGATATTTTAAAGATATTTGATTCAAAACCCCTAAATCAACTTTGAGCTTTTCGTGTATTTTGAAACTGGGGTTTTCTCCAAAACACTTTGGGTCAACTTCTTTTGTTTATTGCACTTTAGGCTATAAATAAAATAGGCGTGACAGTCAACGCAAAAAGGTTCAGTCATTTTTCATAGTGCGAACATGCCCATTTTTCATTTCCAAGGAATAATTAATTTAACACAGTTTAGTGTGCTAATACTGAACTTAAAGGATAAATCCAACAGCGATACAAGCATTGGTACTGATGCTATCGATATTTGTTCCCAGGCACTACATTTTACCTCCACACACTTCTGCATTACTTTACAAAACCTTTTATGTTCTACAACTTTAATAAATGCTGCCTTATCCAATGTTGTGTTTTTTTTCCTGTTCTGTATTTTTATTGCATTTCCCTGAGCCAAAGGAAATGTTCTCGCTTTGGTCCGGTCCATTTATAATGCACTTTAAGTTTAGGGAAAATCTCTGCAGATGCTATAGAAAGAGATAATGAGACACACATTGCATAAAGTGTTTATTGTTCATCCTTTTAAAATACCAAACTGCAGCAATGTTGTAAGCACAGCTGCTTGTGGTTGATGCACGACTATAGCTGTACTTGTAGTTGAATCTACACTACACGCTGTACGCTGTACTGTTGCTATTCTTTACTGCTTACTGTTTGCAATCAGCCTTGACTACCAGTTCTTGCCTAACGACACAGAGCAGCAAGACAGATAAAAGCAACCTGCTTCTATATATTACACCCCGAGGGCTCTGTAGAAAGAGGGGTTCAGGGTGGGCTTCTTTAAAAGAAATTATATATATATATACAGAGATATACAATACTAAAACTCCTCTAAGAAGGGTCTTTTTTTTTTTTTTTTACATGAAACAATGGACCATGAGGACAGCAGGGTTTTGGATGCCTAATAGAAGTATTTTGGTCAAGTGGCTTTTGTCTTTTGTGTGGAGGAAACTGATTTATGCACCTGACGCTGCAAATTTTCACAATTACAAAATAAATCATCCCTGTAAAATCAATAAAAACATGAATAAAGATGACCAAACCCTGATGAGCAACGCCACAGCTACAAACACACACACCATTTTTCTGTGTGTAGGGCACCAGATCCCAAAGGAGGGAGCAACCAAAATAGGCTAAGGATCATTAATCATCAATCATCGATTGATGGATTATTAAAGTTTGAAATGGACAACAACTACAATAGGCACCATTAGATTATTGCAAGATATACACAATAAACATTCTGGTCATGTAAAAGACAAAATATGTGGAGTAAACACAGACCTGTCTGCAAGAGGTTATTAATGAAGCTCACAAATGAGTGTGATCTGGGCTTTTAACTAAATGTTAACAAGAGATCAAGTTTCATTTGGTGCTTTTAGCTGTGTGCATAAAGACCTATCTTCTAACTTTATTAAATATCTACAGCTTCAGCTGCCTGAGCAGAATAAATATGAGGGCATCCAAAGCAATTTATCGATTTGGCAACTTCAATATTCTTACTTTTACTTATTCCCCAAACAGACGCAGGATATTTCAGTTTGTTCTATACAGCAAACCCCATGTTGCGGTTGTTAGTTAGAAAAAGCAACTTGTTACATTACTTTTGTGCTATTTAACAGCTTGGCCTTATATGTATTTACCCATATAAACCTTAGGCTACAGTCCCACGCACAGACACAGGATATTTCTTTATGTGTCTGGGTTTTAACACAGAGCCACAGCAATGTTGAAAACCAGCCCGCAGTGATGTTACTGTAGAAATGAAGACTACAATACTACAAGCCTTGCTGTTCATAACTGCCTTTGTTACTCTGGCTTCTTGACTGGCGTTGGCAGCACTCAGCTTTAACATCCCTCTGGGGTCTTTCAACTCCTCAAAAATTGTAGATTGCTCTCATCTTCTCTCTGCATGTGGCTTCAAGTTAGCTGACTGTAATATAAGTGAACAGGTTTTCTATCCGCCTGCAGATAGCTGAAGAATCCATCTTATGTTACTGAGTTCAAGAAAAATGTAATGTGATTACAGTAATGTGTTACACCCAACACTGGTCAAACTCCTGAAACAGACACAGTCGGAGTACAAGGACATATCCAGGTTGCCGAACAGTCAAATTGATTAGCATCAATGATAAAGCGAGCAGAAATGAGTAGAAGCACTACTCTGAATCAGACAAATACAGGTGGTGACACCAAATCCTAATCTCCTTGCCGTCAGCCTCATATGGGAATCCCTTATGGGTGGTTTTCCCAATAAATAACAACTGTTTATGGACCGTGACATTCAATTATATAACTAGACTGATTGGAAAAGAAAAAGTTTCTGGATTGACTTTTGACAAGTCTGTGTTGGACTGGCGCTGAAGGGCACAGAGGCCATTTCGCCCTGTGCATGAATGAACACATCATTATTATCCCATGAGCAGCTGAGCAGTGCTCTCATTGTCACCTTACTGCTCTTTCACCTCATTTGCATTCCTAGAGCTGGATTTTCCTATTAGAGAAAGTTAATAACTTGCTAATACTCCAAAATTCCAACCTCAGCAAAAAAAGGCCGTTCAGCACTTTAAAATGCACCAACATGCCTCAAATGAAGCCGGCGAGCACCCGTCCAATTTTTCACCCTCTCTACGTTCCCCTATAATCTGCAAAGTTTGATTAACTGTAATTAATACTTGATTCTTGCTGCCAACTGAAGGGGACAAAGTAATTTCATCAACGCTAGAACATGGCAGGGTAATATGAACTCCGTATTTCCCTTCTCAGTGGAGCCATTTGCTTTTTATAAGTCGCTGTTGGTGAGGCAATCCAAAGCCATTCCGCTCAGTCCCTATGGTGGCGTATAAAGCACTAAAGGTGAACATCCAGAGCATCACATGCTTCCCCTCAGGCTTTTATGTATGTAAGCAGCTAATACTGTCAGGAGCCTGTGACCTTTCATGTGGACAGACACGCTCTAACTGCCTGTGATCGATGGAAGAGAGAGAGGGGGGGGGGGGACTGCTGCAGTTTTCGCTCGGGGGAACACACACATCTGTACCACCCACTACACCTGTCAGTCACAGCCAGCTCTCCTCCAGTAATGGCACTGTGACTGAAAGGCCACACACAGCAGGAGAGCACAAATCAGTTTAGATACAGTACATGATGCCTAAATTAGGAAGACAACCCAACTATGTACAGTTTGAAGAAATTTAGAGGGTTTTTTAAGAACATAAAAGCCTTCGCAAACCCATTTTTATTTGGACTGTTGTTCATGTGTGTGTGTTTTGTAACAAAATGCTTCTAAACACTTTGATTTATTACTTTTATTGGCTGATAAATCACTGACGGATATGTGTAATGCCCACTGAGACGCTTTAAAATGTGCTCTCGCCTTTGGAGTTCATTGTTCAAAGAGAAAGAGGAAGGACGATCATTTCCCCCGTGAAGAATGACCCGAGGATCACTGCTAAAAAGAATACGAGGAGGAAATTATTCAAATGACGCAGTGCATTGTTATTAGACTCGGAAATATAAATTTACACACTCATTTTGAGTTCGTAGAGTTTTTTTTATGGCTGTGAGCTGGTTGATAATTAGGGCGAAATTTAATAAGCTCAAAGAAAGACAGAACAAAGGAGGGGGAAAGTGCACAGGTTTCTAGTGATTAAACCGCTGCCTTTGTCTCCTGTTCATTCTGCCACTGCTGTGCAGATAATATATCACTGATAGTGTTGTTTGTGACATACAACTCCGAGAAAAAATAACAAATTCAGCACTCATCGTCATATGAATTATTTTTAGCCAACGTATTGAATTTAAAACAAATAAATTTGCCTTTGGTGGACTGAAAGTCATAATATCCTATTGCAATTAGTTTTGCACGTAGAAATGTGGCTGAAAATCAATTAAATATTTTCCATTCACACAAACACAATTAGACGTGCGTCAGTGTTTGTGTGCCTTACTGAGTCTGAAACCAAATGCCAAACTGCAGAGAAATATTTATTTTTCTTTCTGGAAAAGTCAAGAAAAACTTACAGTTTTGCCTCTCTGCAAAGGTGTTACAGTTATAAGAAAAATGCCGGCACAGAGATTTTTCTGGTGTGGGAACAATATTACATTCAAGTTCTTTACCGCTTATTCAGTCAGGTCTCATAGCTCGCTGACTCCATTAAATGTACCACAGCCAGTACAGTGTTTTCATTATCTACAGCATGTATTTTGACATCCCTAAAGTGAAAAGTAAGAAATAAGTGTACACAGTGCCTGGATATGACTGTCTACCAACACACAAACAGAACGTGCGAAAAAGGAAAATAAAAGATCAACAGAATCTGTGTAAATTTGACAGTTTTTTAATGCAAAAACACTTAAATGTTACTCAATTCTAATTGGCCCAGCAATACTCAATATACAGAAGCGTGTTCCTTTTGCTCTATTACTTCTTTTCTATTTCATTACACTGGAAGTGGCTTTTTTACTGTGATAAAATAAAAATTTGTGTCCTACGTGGTCACGAGTCATTGGGACAATTATAGTTTTTGGAGTCGACACCTCTAAAGGAGTGTGGACGGTTTGATCGCTGATGGCGACACATCCCCCTCTCATTTGTGTTGAACTTTAATGCGTTTTGCTTGTAAGATTGGAGGATTAAATTGTTATAAATTAGCGCAGTGAAAGGATACTCCTGCACTTTTTAATGGAAATAAATAAAGTGTGACCGAACGCGTCAGGTGCAGTGACTTTACAAGTGTAGAGCGGCGAAATGAGACATCAAAATATGGCAAAGGAACATTTCAAGGCGTCTTGGGCCACAGGGCTTTGTAATGTTATTGGGAACAGTCAGCACACTTCACAGAGAGGCAAAGGTATTATGGGGTGTTAGACTGAAATGAACGGTTATGACTGCTTTTCCACAACTGAGAGTTGAGGAGGGCGAGGAGCTGCGTGCAGGTTTTCAGTGAAGGATGAAACAATAGTGTAACTCTAGGTTGAGCACTCTCCTGTCCTGTGGGTGCCTCATTAGTGGGTATGAGTCATCGTCGCTGCAGAAATCGAGTGAATGCAAATGAGCTGTGATGGAAGGCATCTCCCCGGGTGGCACGAGCAGAGCACACCTTCACTGACTACTGTACTATAAATCATCCTAGTGTCAAAGCCTCAGTGTTCATAATCATAACTCCCAATAGACGTCCGAACTGTGCATTCGCAGTCATAAACCTCGGATTAGAAAAAGAACAAGGAGGGAGTAAAGTGACAACAACATACCAACAAGGTGGCGTGGAGAAATGTTAAAAAGTGAGCGCGGTGGTAGGCTCTGTAATCATTTTAGATATCCTGATGGAGCTCAGAAAGCGAGAGGAGGGTAACGCTGCTGCTTTAACACTGGATAGGCTTTATTCAATTTAAATCAACTGCTTTGCTGTCCAAAATCCAAACAGATTGTGTTTGATTAGCTATGTGAAACAGTTATTGATTTTTGTTTGTTAGACCACGGAGCCATTTGTTTGTGCATGTGTGTGAGTGTGTGTAAGTGTGTGCTCTGGGACTGCACAATAAAAAATGTGTACTATAGCAAATCTATGTTCATTTTAATTTCTAATTGCATCTTTATTTTCCATTTGGCAGCCGGCCCGAGCTAAATTATCACTCACTCTATTTTCTTTGCACATAGCTTTGATTGTAGTACAGTTATTCGCCAACTATACGAACTGTAGAAGGGGTGTGCGTGACCTGAGCAGGTGACTGGGCTCCCTGCAGACCAGAGGTCACCAGGGTCACAGTCAACGCATTAATCTGAGGGTAAAATGAATGAATCAATGAGCGGGCACTGCCAAACTCTCGCCCAGGCATGCGCTGTCTCCAATTATCACCATTAGCGAGAGACAGAGTGAGCAAAATCTTCATCAGCAAAATGGACGGGTCTTCTTCTTTTAAATCCTTCTACATGTTACATTAAGGTCACATATTATGGCTCCAGTTATGATCTAAGACTGATGACGAAGTAGTAGCGCACATTTTATAGAGAGTATCTGCTAAAATTCATAGCAGGTCCTGGCTCAAGAGATGAACTTTAGTGCTCAAAGGTAAGAACAATCAACATCCTCTCTATCCGGTCGTTAAGTCTGACGTCACTAGCCGTGTCTGGGCCTAAACTCCGCTGCAGGTCCATATATCAAACGATCACTATGGCATTACTGAGAGTTGAAAAACTGTCTAAAGTCTTTCATCTTTAATAAAATGATCAGAGTTCTGCTCTACCAGGTGTAACAATAGAGTTTAACATCCAGGCATCCATGAAAACGGAATTTATAACATTTAACAGAGTTATAAGTTAGCAGGAAGTTAGCTCGCTAGCTTCTATCTAAATACAATATAGCATGTCCTGACTGCGGGGTTTTGGAAACAAATTAAAACGTACAGCTCTGCTATCACTTCCAACATAAATGAAGACAGAAAACTAAACAGCAGTGACGTTTGTAGGGTTACTGAAGTTTGGCTAGCTTGTGTATAATGATGTGCTATGTGATCGCTAGCGACACAGCTATGTTAGCATAATATAAACAAGCTAACTTTTTTTCCACTCGATAAAAGTTAACGTGAGTGTTCTCAGTGGTCAGGAACAAATGTAATCGCATGGCAGGATGCTGTAAAGGGACCAAACTTCAGGAGAACAACTGAGATAATCCATCCACAATACGAGGTTAGTCATTCATATACTGCTGTATGGGCTGGGCTGTAGTTACATCCTAAGGTTTTAAAAACTGAGCTTAAATAAATGATTAGTGGTAATAAAAGCCGAGGGAGGTCAACAGTGATCACTGACTGTTTTAGGAGCTTTTTGAGATTAAATAGAAGAAAATACAAAACATTAAGTAAGTAAGTAAGTAAAATTTATTTATATAGCGCTTTTCACAGATAAAAATCACAAAGTGCTTTACAACACAGAAAATGGGAATATAAAAACAATATAACAGTAAATAAAACAATGTAAAACAATAAAACTATAAAAACAGCATAAGAAGAAATTAATCAAATGCTTTTCTAAATAAAAATGTCTTCAGCTGTTTCTTAAAAGAATCAATGGAGTCCGTGCAGCGAAGAGACAGTGGGAGAGAATTCCACAACCGTGGTGCCACAGTCTGAAAGGCCCGATCACCACGAGTTTTAAAACGAGTGCGCGATACCACCAGCAGTCTCTGATCTAATGACCTTAAAGCCCGAGAAGATGTATGTGGTTTCAGCAGGTCAGATAAATATTGAGGAGCCTGACCATGCAGGGCCCTAAAGGTTAGAACTAAAATTTTAAAATGAAACCTAAAATTTACAGGCAACCAGTGAAGGGAGGCCAAGACTGGAGTGATATGCGATCTTCTCTTGGTGCCTGTTAAGAGACGTCCTGCAGCATTCTGCACAGTCTGAAGACAATTTAAGGCTGATTTGTTAAAACAAGTAAAAAGGCCATTACAATAGTCTAAACGAGAAGAAATAAAAGCATGAATAATCATCTCAAGTTCAAGCTTTGATACCATTAGTCTGTGTTTAGAAATATTCCGTAAATGATAAAAACAGTTTCGGACCAGCTGCTTAGAATGCTGCTCGAGCGACATCGAGCTGTCAAATAAGACACCGAGATTTCTAAGGCTTGATTTTACGTAAGGGTCTAAGAAGCTGATATGCTGTCTAATTTCTGGGACCATGTGGTCTGGAGCAATAATTAGAGTTTCTGTTTTATCAGGGTTTAGTTGGAGAAAATTGTCATATAACCATTTGTTGATTTCTGTCAGGCAATTACTTAAATTAGACAATTTATAAAACTCAGACATTTTGAAGGAACAGTATAGTTGGATGTCGTCAGCATAGAGATGATAGGAGATATATTTATAGCGCTTGATAATTTGGCCTAGGGGAAATACATAAAGTAAAAAGAGAATTGGACCCAGGACAGATCCCTGAGGTACCCCACACGGCAAAACTGTTGATTCTGATGTGACATGATTCATGCAAACAGTAAAAGATCTCTCAGACAGATATGATATAAACCATTTTAAAACAACACCAGTAATCCCAAACAAGTTCTCGAGTCTGTTTATCATGATACTGTGATCTACAGTGTCAAAAGCAGAGCTGAGGTCTAGCAGGACCAGCACTGTGTATTCTCCAGAGTCTGCTGCCATCAAGATATCACTAGATACTCTAAGTAAGGCCGTTTCAGTGGAATGCAATTTACGAAAACCAGACTGGAAAGTGTCCATAACAGCATTTTTATCCAGGAAATAGTTAAGTTGTTCTAGTACTACTTTTTCTAAAATTTTCGATATAAAAGGCAATTTGGATATTGGCCTATAACTGTTAGGAAGAGATGGATCCAGCTGGGGTTTCTTTAATATTGGCTCGACGATAGCTTGTTTAAAGAAGCTGGGGACTGAGCCAATATGAAGAGAAGTATTTATCATTTCCACAATACAGGGGCCAATTGAATCAAACACACTAGTGAAAAATGAAGATGGAAGGACATCAAGGGGGCTTGAAGTCTGTTTTATATGACAAAGCAGGCCTCTGATGTCTTGTAATGTAACAGGAGTAAAAGACGACTAAGTATCAGAGGAGAGCAAGTTAAAAGTTTGATATTGAGAAGATGATGGAGAGATATTAGACCTGATGGCAATGACCTTATTTCTGAAATAGTTCATAAACTCATGTTAACAACACAAAAGCCATATTAAACGCAGACTACTTTAGGCCCGGAAGTAGGATTCGTCACGACATCACTTAACGACCGGATTTCCCTTGTTTAATAAAATCAGGTTATTTATAACATCAAGGATAATCTATAATAATAATGTAGTCCAGGCTACCAAGAATAAGTCTATGAACCTGTATATACAGTGGTCTGAGTGCTTTACAGTTTCCATGGTAATATTTGTCAATGTTCTTTGTGCTTGAATTCAGGAACACTTGTGATTGCAATATGATGAAATACCTTATTGTGATACAGTAAAAAGGTAATAATGTTCATCTGGAACACTACGAGAGTCTCTCATCCACTGCCGCCCAGCGTGTGTTTTAGAGGAAAAATGAGAAAATAAAAAATGGATGCATGAAGCCCTGCTGAGCAGCAGTGGAGCAAAGTTTTACATGTTCTGCAGAAGGTCGAGTGATGCAATAAAGAAAAAAAATGGAAGGAAAAACCCGCACGAGTGCCATTATGGTACAGGGACGTTCTTCCCCACGTTGTCTTCTCAGCACCTCTCAGATCACCCACACAGTTATACAGCGACCACCGCCAGGCTCAGTTTGTTTTGCAGAGTGCTGAAACCACAAGAGCTTTCCTCTGTCCCCACTGCCACCCAAAGTTTTTCTCGTGGTTGATCCGAGCTCGCTCAGACGGGGAGGCTTTTTTTTCTCTGTAATGGGAAGACTTTGGCTCCTTTTGTTTTACTGTGTCACTACACTTTACAGAGCACTGTCTGAAATCATTCAGAAATATTAACATCTACACAACACATACATTATATGTTAATCCCCGGAACTTCAAAGTAGCCTGCAGAGAATGCGGTTTTCTGAAAAGCCAGTGGATTTCTCTTTTCTCTGTGTATCTTCAATAATAACAAAACTCCTCAGCTGATGGACACAGAAGTCAGAGATTTTGTGCCAGTTCGGAAAAATCCAAATGTGTAGATGAAAAGGTTTCCAGAGAGTCAAAGGAAAAGATTAAAAGGACTGGAGCTAGAAGAATTATGCACAAAAATTCATTCTAAAATAAGAATGTGGAAACATTTGACTTGAATACTGTCTCGTTATGCATGAGCTGAGCCTTCATGCCCTTTGAGTGAGATACACCGTCAGAATTATTAATGAGAGCTAAACCCAAGATAACTGGGCGTCGAAAGAGGTCCCATGATTTGTGGTGAATTTCAAAGAATCATCCACTCACCCACAGAGTCACACAGAAGAAAGGCAAAAAAAAAGAACGCTCTTGCCAGTCAAGGCGGATTAAGAACAGAGACAATGACTCATAAAATGCCAAACGTGCTTGAAAGTACAAATTAATGGCAAAGAGGGAGCAGACGTTTGAGATGGTGCAAACCAGGCATACAGTACAGGAATGTGAATGTGACTCTGTGAGCTAGCTTCATCCCTGGCAATCTCTACTTCTGCTCCTGGGACAAACTGACAACCAGCCCAGGATGTACCTCTCACCCTGTATGCCCACAGTGACCTTCAATTAGATAAAAGGTTAAGAAAACAGTTGTGAAAAAGGAACACAATTTGTTTGTTATTCAGGAACATTGTGAATGTGTTCAAATTGTTATGTATTTAAACGGCCATAAGCTGTCACTGTAATGTACATAACAAAGTCATAATACAATAATGCGTTATTTAGAATCCCCATATGTCACTCCTTATGTATCATATATTAATTACATAGCAGTCACGCAGCTCCCTGCTTATATGTTGTCAATACAAATAACAGCAGTAGGAAACATAGTTGTAAAAATAGCTATAACACTATAACAATATATATCTATCTATCTTTTTTTTATTACATTTATTTAAAATGTATTGCCTCAGGGCAACAATATACCATAATGCACAAACTGAAACATTTGATCTGTTCATGCAGAAGAAAGATTTCTATTTATTGAAAGAAAATTTTTGTTCTAACCAAACACATTAAAAACTAGACACACTGTTTGTTTATGTGCTGCACATTTCACGTTTAATGAAAGCAACATTAATTGCATGAACATATACACAAAAATCACCTTCCTCATCACCATATGACATCTCATCATCACTCCATTCCCTAATATGTGCGAGTAGAGAATGGGAATTACATATTATTTTAAATCCATTACAAAACACTCTTGGATAATTCCATCTCTTTTCCTTACAAATACAATATATTTTTACATTGTATGCTAACTTTGTGCCCTTCTTCCATGGTCTTTTGCAATTACAGCACAATGTTGCCCCAGGTAACATGCAGGTTATTTATTTTTTGTACTTTCCTATAATATATTTGATGATATGTCATGAAAAGTTTTTGAAACTACTTCTTTACTTCCCAGTGATGGTGACTGATTTGTAAATAATTATCTGGATGAAAGTGAAATCGATTTTTGTGTGAATGCTTTCATTGGTTAGTATTTGAGTTCCCCTCCCACTGCACATTGTCTCATTTTATTTAGAAAGGCTAAAATAGGCTAATCTGCCTAGCGGCAACGTGGAGGGTTGAACTTGTAGAACTGCATCAGTGTGTGAGTAAAAAACCTTTACAACGTGCAGTGTCAGGTCATTTTTTAAACGGGTAATGTATTAAACATTACTTGTTACTTTTCTTAAAAGTAGTTAATTACGCTCATGAGAAAGTAAGTGCACTACTCGTTACACTACTTAAGTGTTTTGTGACATGGAATCCACTGTCACACAATTACTAGATAACAATACAAACTGTAGGCTACGGTTACTCAAATACAACAAAGCAAACTGGCAAGAATACAAAAAGACTTCACAACACATTACTATCATTAAGAAGACGCTAGAGCATTAAAATAATGCTATAGCAGTATTTTAAAGATGTGGCAAATCTTCAGCAAGGTTTCTGTGCTTGTCTAGCCTGCCCTTTAGTCCTTGTGTTATATGTCATGCAATAGAATTTCAGCTACAACCCGAGTTGTGCTGCTAAATAGTCTTAGAACAAGTAAAGATGGAAAAAATGGTAAGAAGGCTTACTTGAGAAAGGCTAACGCTGCTTTAGCATTACATCCCAGCGGTCTGCGGTGACTTTTAAAGAAAGGCAAGCAGAGATGCACATAATAAAAACCGCCAGGAAAAAAAGTTACTGGCATCTCTGCTCATTGTTAATGGGACACTTGGCTCAGTGATAAAAAAAAAAACCTTTATTAATACTAGTTGCCTAAAGAAAACTTTAACAATGCCTTCTCTGTCTGGTTAATGAATGGTGAAAGAAAAAATGTCACACGGTTGGTCACCCTAACTTGAGTCAGGGGCAATTAACTAAATTTTAAACACCATAAAATAATTATCTAAGGACAGCAAAACACAAACAGTGATTAAATAAAATGGTCAGTGTAAAGATGAATGGTAAAATACCACGGGCCTATAAGTACGTCTTCAAATGAAATAGCATATCTGTTAACATATTATCTGCAAGAATTAGTTCTTTCCTTCCACGGTCAGATATGAATTGAAAACTGCTTCCTCTTTGAACCACACATGGGAGTGAATAATGACTGCAGCAAACACATGAGTACATAATGGGAAATGAGAGTTGAACCAAAGGAGAAACTGATTGAGAACATGAGTCAGGGAAGAGGTAGGCTATAGCTCGTGACTGAAACAGACTGAAAGCGAGACTTATGATGGAAAGACAGGAGCACAAATCGAGATGGTGAAAGAGCTCTACCCATCAATGTTTTAGAGTTTAAGTTAAAGTATAGGCTGAGTATAGGCTGACTTTAGCAACACTGTGCAGCTTTTTTGGGCCTTGGGACCTTCTAACTATTGTAGCTGCATTAGCTAAGAGGGCTTTATGTTTCACAAACACTGTCTGATGTTTTCAGCTTTAGTTTATGGCCTTTTAAAGCAGTAAACACATAAGCAGAAAACAAGCAGATGACCTTTTTTAAAACTCTAGTGTTGTGTTCATCAACAGCTAGAGCTTTTTCCTTATTTGATCTGATATATTGTCTGATTTTTGGCCCTTTGGCCTCATGCGATCGATATTCTGTGAAAATCCTTGGCATGATCTGCAATACCTCCTTCAAAGTCAATAAACAGATCAGATCACTTGTCAGCGCTGCTGTTTTCAGTTAAGACTTTTCACAGTGGTGAAATTCTGTAATTCTGTGTGTGTAAGTGCAAAGTAATGATTTCCCTACTGTCTACAGGTGACACAAAACAGGGCTGCTCCTTTTACAACAAGAGTATGACCATGAGGCACCAGTGCTATCCTCCCTCCACTGGCTTCCTGTCTGTTTCAGGATTGATTTAAAGGTTTTATTGTTACATCCTCTGCCTCCACTTCCTCCACGCTTGCCTGGAGTTCCTCTCTCTCTCATCTGTGCGCTTGATTGTAGGAGTGAAGACAGGTGTGTTCGAGCTGGAGGAGAGAATCAGCAGCTGCACTACATCACAATCATCAAGCCTGCTTCAAATACTCTGCTCTTCCCCCTACACACTACCAGCACATAGACTCTGCTTGTGCAGTCTGTCACGTTTCTTGCCATCATCTGAGCTCTTATCATTTTGTCTTCTGCTCCTGTGTTTGCTTGAATCACAGTCCTTCTAGTACCCATCTGCTTCTCCAATGTAGTTTAACTTCCAGGTCCCTGGATCCCATTCTGCCCACGATCCACACCATCAGTTTTCCTGCTGCCAGCATGCTTCCACTTCAGTCTTTTCCATCCATCCCAATATGACTTCATTAACTAGCCTGCACTTGTGTTTCAGCAATTATATTATCAACGCTGGCTGTGTTTTTCTTTTTTTTTAAAAGGTGATGACACTACCATATTTGGCCAAACTCTTGCATTTTCATTCCCTAGTTAGAGAGCTACATCTAATCAGTCAGATTATCTTGGCTACCCCAGACACAAAAATTGAGATTTTACAGTGATTACACCCAATCTCTGCAACAGCTTAACCTGCCATAGGGTCTACTCAAACTTCGGAAAGTTACTGGTTTTGTGCACAGCTTAATATACTAACTCATTCCACCTGTTCATGAATAAATTCAACATCACTGAAAATAGTCTGATTACTCTTAATCAGCACTATATAAATTTGTCCACAGTAACTCTTTTATGAAACTGATTTGCATTATTTGATTAAATACATTTAGCTATGCATGAGTTATTTATTTTATTTTTTTTACTTTGACTCCTTTTTTCATTCAACTCTTATTAAAAATGAACTAGCTCATGTTAAGGCTCTAATTGCATCACATTTAATTGCTTTTAAAATCATCTTTCAAGCTTCTGTGAACCCTGCAAAAAATGCACTCTTTCATGTTTATTTACTTTGACCCCTGAGATTGTGAAGAGGTAGAGGGATAAACTCGTTAATCATGCATGCCCTGTGTACATATATAATACGCGTGGTGCACATGCGGAAAATTACAAGCATTACCAGCGTCTTCATCGCTTACTTCAAACATCCACATTACTGCAAGGACAACGGTGCTGCTCGGAAAATCAGACTGTATCGTGGAGATCCACCTATGAGCAAATGTGTGTTGAAATTCCTGCACAGATCATTGCTTTTCTGAATGCTTGAGTCTGAGTTTTTGGAGGTAAATACAGAATATACCAGGAGACCTTACCTCCCTAATACCAGTAGTATTGCTTCTGCACAGTAAAGAGCTTAAATTTAAACCCGTGGAAATCTGTTCCACGGGACTGCTGTAAAGCACTATACACTATCTATGCATGTATTCTAAATTCCCTAATGGAATTTTTTTGAGAGCTATTTTTATTTTTTTAGTACACAAGAATTTCCATCAACAAAGAATAACATGTTTATCAAATCTTGCCGCCGTGGGATGCTTATCTCTCCTCTGAGGACAGGTGCTCTGCCTCGAGCAGCAAACTCTTCCCTGAAAGAGAACAGTAGAAAATGAAACAATCATTCATATGCAAGTAGGATCCACTGTTAGGCCGCCATTTGTATTCTGTTCCCCGGCTGGTTGGCCTTTCTCTGTTGAATATCAGCAGGATATGTTGACTGTTCATGACTGGGATCCAGTGTTGAATCAGAGCTGTGGTTTCAGGCATAGCAACAGGACAAACGGGAGGGGAGTGCTGAAGGAACGGGCTGCGGTCTATTTTGAGTATTTTTGTTTAACCCAGTTACAGTGTCAGTGTGCTGCCTGTGACTGAACCAGGACCAGTCAGGTGATTTTGCCTCTTTTTGAAATATGGGGCAACAGTGTTATAGATGAAAATGTGATGTAGTCAAAACAATAGCAAGCTGCTTCGTACATGGAGACGAAGAGAAAATAAATTAGACTAGAATAAAAAGCCAGTTTCGGGTTAACACGTAATAACGGCACGGGTGTCCCTCAAGACAGCTTGCAGCACCTCTCTGTGACCTTGGTGGCTTCGGTTTGTGTCACCGTTTCCATCTGCCAAACAATCCCAGAGCAAAATGGACAAATCATCGTAGCTGGGTGGCTCGCCACATCCTCATCTATTTCAAAATACACGTATAGCCAGAGATAAGCTTCCAATACAGAGCTCTCGAGCGTTGGTTGCAGCAACAATAAAAGCATAAAGCCTGTAAATAAACGAAGACACGGCCGTGCCACCTGAGGCCCTGTTTCCTGGAATCAGCTAGAGTTTCAATTTGGAGAGTTTTTTTTTCTTTTGCAAGCAAACGAGGAAATTATTGTGAGAAGCCACAGGTGAGGGGGGATATGAGAAACTGGCTTTCTGTGGGAGGCACGGATTGGAGACGAATCCCATCCATGAGTTGCTTTGTTCAAATGCACCCCTGCGCCTACCCGCCTCCAAGCATCCGCCCTCCAGCCATCCACCTGAGAAAGCACTTTATGAGCTACTGAAGTAAGGCAGATGACAGTTTTGCCTCCGTTTCTCTTTTGTCAGTTCCACCGTGCGGTACCTCCAGCCTCAGTAACACTCTCAGATCCTAGATATGAATCACAGCATCACCCGAACGCGTTTCATCTTTCACTTCCACTGCCAGACACCTACATTACTTCACCACTCCTGTGAGGCATGGATTCTGTTAATTTCACCACTCTTCATCTTAATTTAATATCAGAGAGATAGCAGGGTGGCCTATGTGATTAAGTGATCCGAGTTATAGATAAAGTGAGTGCGTCCCTGCTTATAGCCTGTGTCTGTATATGCGTGTTTGCGTCTTGATTTTTCATCTCTCTCGCTTCTGCTTTGACATCATCAGCACGTGCCATTACTTTGCATCGCTATTTCCCCTCACACAATGAGACACTAATCTAATATTACAACTGCATCTCCCTTTTATATATAATATAATAATAATAATAATAATAATATAAAAATAATGTTGTTTGTGACGATTTTTACAGATGGAATAAAAACAGAGCGCACAGCCTGAGCTTATTGGAAGTGTGTAACCACAGCGACGGAAGAGTGCCAAACTGACTTTACTGCTGAGCTGTGTAATCTGCAGAGACATGGGAATGCTTGGAGTGTTCATTGTGTGTGTCGGTGAAATGAAAAGGGTTTATATTTTTTGCAGTCTCCTTGGTGTGGACAAATGCGCCAAAGCCGCGATGTTAGTGTCACCGTGCCTCGGGGAAATCACTGATGTTTCAGGTGCTGCTGAGTGATGCGGGGAGACTGGAGCACAGCAGATGTGGAGACTTGTTAGGAACTTTATTTGCCATTGTACCCTTCAACAGACATCCCTCTTAATTGGGTCTCCGTGGATAACGCTCGGCATCTGGACTCTTTGCTCATGAATGGACCGAACTGATGTCCTTCTGTGCTCTCATTGCCATACACACTCACACACAGAGACACGCACACTCCTCTTTATTTGCTCATTTAAGTAGTGTCACACCAACAGCACGTAGTATCTGTGTTAAGACAAAGGTGTTGGAGTTATCACTCCATCTAGTGGTGATTCTAAGTCTCATGACAGAAACATGAACACTGTATTAGCTGCATGCCTGTAGTGCCTCCCCGCGAGCTTTCTCCCCTACGTTTGTGCATGCATGCAAATCTTTTCTGCTTTTAACCTCCGCGATCCATCAGTCACCTAAATGCGCATTTATTCATCGACCCTGCACATCAACCTAAATCTGTAACTGATTTCACTGTGCACAGTTTATGTGCTCTTGTTGGTGTCACTGCCCACAAGATGTAAAAATCAATGGAGCCCCGAAGAGCCCAGTAGACAATGTGCTGTGGTCTGATTGGCTACAAAGTACTCAGTAGGCCCTCTTGTGATAAATAACTGTTATTCCATAAAGATGCGTTTTGTGCCTGCACTAGTCAATATTTTATAATGATGGCTTACATAATAAAGTGTAGTATGAAAGGTCATTTCTGGTGATGGACCTCCAAATCAACAGTCTTTCCAGCTGTAAAGGGTGCTTCAGTATCTTTTACAACACAAAGCTTTTGGTTCACTCAGGTCACTGCAAGCGTCCAGCTACACCAGGCAGCTCTGATAATAAAGAAGGGCGACCTGTGATGTGTAAGAGGGCATCTCAGTAATGTGCACACAACGTCTTTCTCTCATTAAAAATAAAGTTTCAACGTTTTTATATATTACCTCTTAAATATCTACTATAGGCCCCTTAACTGCATTCAGCAAAACTTTATTGAGAACGTGGGCAGTCCTCTTTATTAACTCTGTGTTATAATGAATAAACAACAAAGCCTCTGATTTTCTTTAGATTTATTTACATTTTAAATATTTCTGAAGCAAACCGCAGGAATGACTCAGAGTTCTGAATATGAAGGGAATAACACAATTTAAGGCACAAAATTCAGACTTTGAATGGATTTAGCTGTACCACTGAGGTAGCTTCATCTTGTCTAACATCTTTAACTGTGACAGTATGAAAGTTTTAATGGCATACAAAGAAAAAAAACCCAATTTGTGTTAAAAACTATGGCGCTAAAGCAGGGTGAATGATCTCACTTACTTTTATTTTGTTTTTCAAGTACATTTTTATGAAAAAAAAAGACTTTAGCAAAACAAAACTCAGCTGACAGCAGGTTTTATCCATAGTGTTGGGACAGTATAAAACCCACACAAGTTGCTTGCAGACACGACATTTTAGTGAAGGTTTCCTTGAAATGTCTTTTACTGATATTTGTTTTCTTGATGTATCAGAAGAATAGAAGATGACGGATGTCTCAGCCTGTAGCTGGTGGCACATATGACATTTCAGTTTGCTACCTACAGGATTGTGACACCTGTCAATACTTTGAGTGAAGCCCAAGGAAAACAAAATCTACATGAGCTTTAGCTCTACATTCAGGAATAAGTTTCTTATAAAAAATAACATCTGAGAAGATGTCCTTTAGTTGTCTTTACTCACACTCTTCTTTAAATCCAGTGGAGGTTTATGACAATATGTCATACAAATAAAATTAGACATTAATTAAATATCTCTAAAGCTTACATACCAAAGCAGCAAATCAATAAATAGGTGGATTGTTTAGTAGAAAGTACCTTGCTGAATGCTGCTTTGCATATAGCTGGTGAATTGAGTTGATGCAACCCAGTGGTTTGATCATGGCATCCCAGCTGCATACTGATGGGATCTATGGTGATGCTGCACGGTGAAGTGCTCTGCAGCCAGCAGCTTCTGATGGGGCCCCATTCCTGTTATACACTGCTGCTAGATGGTAGCTAGTATTGCTCAATATGCTGCTTTTCCTTGTGAACATGTTTAGATCTTTAATGAAGCTGTCTAACATGCCAACATCAAGAACCAGCTTCTGTGGCTGTAGAAGATTGGTATGTGTGGATAAGTCAGGAGCATCATGATGCAGTTGGACAACGCTGCCTCAAAGTGGCTGCAACAGAAGGCCGAAATCATCTGGATGCAGAGCACAGTCCGCTGGGCTCTCACACATGTCGGACACAGAGAGACAGTCTGGAACTAAGCGAGCATCATATGTATCATCTCTGAAATCACAGGATGGCGATGATGAGGTGGGTGGAGTGTGGCCACTGAGCATGTCAAAGGATGGCTGGTCAAAGGTTTGAGTGGCTGCAGGGAGGGAGTCTGAGGGTGAATGGTGACAGGTGAGCTCGGTCTCTGAGCAGAGAGTAGAGCACAGCCCCTGATCTGTGCATGCATGCTCATCCATCAGAATGTCATGGCTGACCTCCTCCTGCTCCAGCTAATGGGCTGGCACTCTCCATATGGCTCAACTATAGATCCAGCACCATGACAGATCCATGCACTGGAGTCCATGTCTTATACTGCATCTCCCTGCAGTGCATCTAGCTGGGGAAAAAGACAATATTTCCCATTAGCTCCCAAAGATTCAGAAACTAAAAGTGCTGCAACATTACACCTGAAAATGCCAAATAGGTAACAAAAAGGCTCACCATGGAAACCCCGAGATACTCTGCTACATTTTCTGACACATACACCAGCCTGCCCTGTGCGGTGGAGACGAGGATGAAGCCGTGCAAGGCTTGAAGAAAGACCTCATGTGGCAGAGAGCAGTGTGATCGCTCTCCAGCTGGGAGCCCTTAGAGAGGAAAGAGTGAGTTCAGCCTTGCTTATACAGCATGCATCTCTGCGGGTTATCACATCTGTTACTTTTTGATTTGGTCTCAAGGGTACTGAAGATTTAGTCCCATTTTGTTTGACAGCGATGCAGGCTGAATGCAGATTAAAAGTTCAAAGGCATTAAAGGATGACTGCAGTATGAAAACTTACCCCGGACAGACTTCCTGATGTAGGTGCAGATGATGGCCATGGAGTGAAGGTACGAGAGTCGCTCCTGGTCCTCCAGGGTGATGGGCAGCAGAGCACGCATGTTCTTGATCTCATGATTGATGTGGTCCCGTTGAGCTTTGGATGCCCCTTTGGTGGATCTGTGAGAGACCATGGTCACTGAGGTCAGAAGGCTGGACTGAAAACTAAAGTAGTAAATCCGGTGAGCCCAAACTTTTGTCTATTTCCACACTTGCATTTAAAGATCATTCTGATGTGTAACTGCCAAGTGTAGTGCGCTTTTTTTTTTTTTAAATGAAAATCTAATTGCAAGAACAAAGAGTAATTGGCCTGAACTCATGCAGCCTCTTTTTCATGGCTCAGCCTGCCTTATAGCGTTAGCTTGTGGGAAGGTGATGACTTTGAATATCAAGGGTTCCTATGGAAACTGCTGATATTTGCAGTGACAATGGCACTAGGTGCTCATTTTTAAAATGTTGTCACAATATTAGAAGATAAACGGATCTATGTCAGTGTAAATGCTGTCAGATTCTTAAAAAGTACTTTTTCTCAAATTAAGACATCAGTGTAACATAAAACCCAGCTGACAAAATTGTAGAAAGGAAAAATAAAAGAATGTCTACATGAGCTTTAACTAAGCTTTTCAGGATGGGAAAGTGTTGCATATGAAAATAACATCTGAGAAGATGTCCTTTAGTTGTCTTTACTCACACTCTTCTTTAAATCCAATGGAGGTTTATGACAATATGTCATACAAGTGGTCGTCCAGTTAAGTCTCAGACTTATTTCAAGACGGGTTTTCTTCAGCAAGCTCCACCTAAAGAAAGACAGAAAATAAAATTAGACATTAATTAAATATCTCTAAAGCTTACATACCAAAGCAGCAAATCAATAAATAGGTGGATTGTATAGTAGCAAGTACCTTGCTGAATGCTGCTTTGCATATAGCTGGTGAATTGAGTTGATGCAACCCAGTGGTTTGATCATGGCATCCCAGCTGCATACTGATGGGATCTATGGTGATGCTGCACGGTGAAGTGCTCTGCAGCCAGCAGCTCCTCTGCAATGAAGCCAGTGTGCTCTTGCTGCTCCTGATAGGGATGGGGCCCATACATCCTGCACACTAAGCCATACTGCTAAGCCAGAATACTGGTTTCTCTGCTGTCAGGCTTTATGGATGTGAGATACTGGTTGGGATTAAAGAGACTGGTACGTATGGGTCACGATGCAGTTGGTCAACGCTGCTTCCTTGTGGCTTAACCTGAAGGTCGAAATTGTCCGCTGGGCTCTCACACGTGTCGGATACAAATGAGCAGTCTGGAACAAGGCGAGCATCAGAATTGAGAATGTACACGCTCTGAAATAATTAGTCGGAGATTAGGAGATAAATGGAGAGTGGCCACTGAGCATGCCAAAGGTTTGAGTGGCTGCAGGGAGCTCTGTGTCTGGGTAGGAATAATGGGAGGGAGAGGCCTCAGGGGTGCACAGCCACTGATCTGTGCATACATGCACATCCATCAGAATGTCACGACTGAACTCTTCCTGCTGCAGAGAGGAGCTGGAGGAGGCGGGGCTGTATGGAGGGATGAGGACAGCAGGGCTATCACCCAGAAGGGCAGGTGAGCTCGGGGAAGAGCCGCTCACCACACAGTCTGTGTCGTGCTCAGACTCCCTCGTATCTCTGGCACCAGGCTCCTCACTCTGGCTGTTGGGTGTCCTCTGCCTTTTATTGTTGGAGCTTTGAGGGTGTTGAGCACAGTGGTAGGAATTTGGTAGAAATGCTGGTTTGAAGGCCATGCTGCTGATTTTCTTCTGAAGTAATCTGGCCTCAGTTTCACTGCAGTAACACAACGTGCAACAAGTCAGCGTCTTTACTGGGAAAACACTGAAACATGTGCACAGTTTTTCCAGAGGAGGTCATAATACCTGATGATGAAGTTGGTGCAGCTGATGGTCTGGCATTCCCCAGAGACTTTGGTGGCTCGACTATAGATCCAGCACCACGACAGATCCATGCGCTGGAGTCTCAGCACCATTTCCACCTGGAAGCCGTCATCTGAGTGCACTGGAGGAAATGTTCATGGTTATAACCGTGCACACAAAACCTCAAACGTATCGCACACGCTAAAATAAATATGTAACGTGCTGAACTAAAGAACTGCATTCAAAGAGAATGATGCTAAACAGTCTTAATATTTACTATTTCATATCATTCAACAACTGAAAGCTAAAGTGCTCAGTGTGCTGTGAATAGATGACAACAGGTATTTAATGCGCCAGTGAATACTGAAATCCTAACATTTAGCTGTCTCTTTGTCTTAAAGGCTGTTGTTCACTTACTCAAACTTCTGTGAGAATCTGCACTCAGCGACAGATCTTCAGGATGGACGAGGCTGTACCATGATCGACCAATCATTTCCTCTGCTGAATACCCCAACAAAGGAGAAACGCTAAAAAGGAAAATCAAAATGTCAATAAACAGGAAAACGTTCATTATTCCTGCTCACAGAAGAAGTTGTGCAATTGTACCTATCTGACAGCTTCATAAAGCTCATATCCAGTCCATGAGAGTCCGTGCTCCTCAGGTAGTTCACTGCTGGGGTGCAGACAGTGACAAACATTGGCTCAGTGGTGGTGGTGGTGGTAAGGGAGGACACACAGAGGAAGCTTCCAGATCTTCCCTCAACTCTGACCAGTGTAGAGGAGCAGCTGCCATGTTGCAACTTAAAGGTCTTGGAGGATTTCATGCAACATATAAAACTCCGCTCTGAGGAAAGAAAACACGTCAGTTTAGTCTTTCATGTTTGTTAAAATATTTAAGACTAGTTTTGCCGAGTTTTAAAACTAACTATGAATTAAATGGAAGAAATTCACTTAAAATAAGGGCTTTGTAGCACAATGCTGCATCAGTAATGGATTTCATAAACAGATTTCAGGGGAAACTGGCTCATTTTTTCCACCTAGAGCAGCAATGTCAGTAATATTACAGCAAAAAGAGGGGGATCGTTTTATACAGTCATTTTAAATGCCGCACATCATTTGAAATTTTGGTTACCTGATAATATGTTGCTTTCGATGTCCAGGTTTGATTTAACAATCTCAGTATCGGAACATCCCACCATGTCATCACGTGTCTCCTTGCAGTACATACACCTGCGAAAGTGACATAGTTGGTGTTAGTTCTAACAGATTCAAAATCCATCACTGCTGCAACATTACACCTGAAAATGACAATGTAATTCACAAAAGGGCTCACCGTGGAAAGCCCGAGATATTCAGCTACACTTTCTCAAGCACAGACCAGCGTGCCCTGTGTGCTGGTGATGAGGGTGAAGCCATGCAAGGCAGCTGATCTGTCACTCACTCTTTGTCTCCACTATAGATCCGGCACCATGACAGATCCACGAACTGGAGTCTCAGCACCATCTGTACCAGACAACTGTCATGTGCCATCTCATTAGGGTGGACTGTTTAGTAGAGATGATGTTGAAGCAACCCAGTGGTTTGATCATGGCGTCCCAGCTGCATACTGATGGGATCTATGGCGATGCTGCCCACGGTGAAGTGCTCTGCAGCCAGCAGCTCCTCTGCAATGAAGCCAATGTGCTCCTGCTGCTCCTGATGGGGATGGTGCCCGTTCCTGCTGCACACTAAGCCCTGCTGGTAGTTGGTATCGCTCAATGTGCTGCCTTTTCTTGTGAACATGTTCAGATCTTTCATGAAGCTGTCAAACATGGCAACATCAAGAACCAGCGCAGGATTGGGAAGACGAACTGAGGGGGGAGGAGAATTAGGGGGCCAGTCACAGGCTGAGGGCATCGTGTTGGTGGCTGTAGTTTGGACCACATGCTGATAGGGATTCACAGTGTGATGCCGGTCAAACCTGCTGGCCAGCGAGGAGATCTGCTGGGCCAGAATACTGATCTCCACCTGCTCACTTGCGCTATACTGGTTAGGCTCTAGGGATGTGGGAGACTGGCTGGGATTAAAAACACTGGTATGTGTGGATAAGTCAGGAGCATCATGATGCAGTTGGACAACGCTGCCCTCTTGTGGCTGCAACAGAAGGCCGAAATCATCTGGATGCAGAGCACAGTCCGCTGGGCTCTCACACATGTCGGACACAGAGAGACAGTCTGGAACTAAGCGAGCATCAGATGTATAATCTCTGAAATCACAGGATGGCGATGATGAGGTGGGTGGAGTGTGGCCACTGAGCGTGCCAAAGGATGGCTGGTCAAAGGTTTGAGTGGCTGCAGGGAGGGAGTCTGAGGGTGAATGGTGACAGGTGAGCCCAGTCTCTGGGTAGGAATAATGGGAGGGAGAGGCCTCAGGGGAGCACAGCCACTGATCTGTGCATACATGCACATCCATCAGAATGTCATGGCTGAGCTCCTCCTGCTGCAGAGAGGAGCTGGAGGAGGCGGGGCTGTATGGAGGGATGAGGACAGCAGGGCTATCACCCAGAAGGGCAGGTGAGCTCGGGGAAGAGCCGCTCACCACACAGTCTGTGTCGTGCTCAGACTCCCTCGTATCTCTGGCACCAGGCTCCTCACTCTGGCTGTTGGGTGTCCTCTGCCTTTTATTGTTGGAGCTTTGAGGGTGTTGAGCACAGTGGTAGGAATTTGGCAGAAATGCTGGTTTGAAGGCCATGCTGCTGATTTTCTTCTGAAGAAATCTGGCCTCAGTTTCACTGCAGTAACACAACGTGCAACAAGTCAGCGTCTTTACTGGGAAAACACTGAAACATGTGCTCAGTTTTTCCAGAGGATGTCATAATACCTGATGATGAAGTTGGTGCAGCTGATGGTCTGGCATTCCCCAGAGACTTTGGTGGCTCGACTATAGATCCAGCACCACGACAGATCCATGCGCTGGAGTCTCAGCACCATTTCCACCTGGAAGCCGTCATCTGAGTGCACTGGAGGAAATGTTCATGGTTATAACCGTGCACACAAAACCTCAAACGTATCGCACACAACAAAACCAGAATAAATATGTAACGTGCTGAACTAAAGAACTGCATTCAAAGAGAATGATGCTAAACAGTCTTAATATTTACTATTTCATATCATTCAACAACTGAAAGCTAAAGTGCTCAGTGTGCTGTGAATAGATGACAACAGCTATTTAATGCACCAGTGAATACTGAAATCCTAACATTTAGCTGTCTCTTTGTCTTAAAGGCTGTTGTTCACTTACTCAAACTTCTGTGAGAATCTGCACTCAGCGACAGATCTTCAGGATGGACGAGGCTGTACCATGATCGACCAATCATTTCCTCTGCTGAATACCCCAACAAAGGAGAAACGCTAAAAAGGAAAATCAAAATGTCAATAAACAGGAAAACGTTCATTATTCCTGCTCACAGAAGAAGTTGTGCAATTGTACCTATCTGACAGCTTCATAAAGCTCATATCCAGTCCATGTGTGCTGTTGAAGCTGTGACAGAAGTGAGAGTCGGTGCTCCTCAGGCAGTTCACTGTTGGGGTGCAGAGAGCCACGAACAGTGGCTCGCTGGTTGTAGTGGTAGGGGAGCATGCATAGGGTTGAGGGAAGAACTGGAAGCTTCCTCTGACCAGTATAGAGGAACAGCAGCCATGTTGCAACTTAAAGGTCTTGGAGGTTTTCATGCAACATATAAAGCTCCGCTCTGAGGAAAGAAAACGTAACAGTTTAGTCTTTCATGTTTGTAAAAAAGAGGTTGGGCAAGTTTTAAAACTCACTATGAATAAAATGGCTTAAAATAAGGGCTTTGTGGGGCATTTGGGGGATTTTGCATCAGTAGCACATTTCACAAATTTGGCATTTTCTGCAGATCTGAAACCTCTTTAGTGTCCTCACTGGATTTGCATCAAACCAAGTTGAATTTCCAAGGAAACCGGCTTACTTTTTTTCCCTCACAGTAGAAATATCTGTGACAGTACCAGCAACCAGCATGTGATAACACTATAATCGTTTCAAATGCCATACATATCATTTTAAACTGAATTCCAAATCTTTCTTACCTGACATTGAGTTGTTTTCAAGGTCCAGGTTTGATTTAACAATGTCGACATCAGAGTGTTCCACCATATCATATATCGTGTCTCCCTGCAGCACGTCTACCTGGGAAAGTTACACAATTTCCCATTAGCTCCCAAAGATTCAGAAACTAAAAGTGCTGCAACATTACACCTGAAAACACAATGTAGCTAACAAAAAGGCTCACCATGGAAACCCCGAGATACTCGGCTACATTTTCTGACACATACACCAGCCTGCCCTGTGCGGTGGAGACGAGGATGAAGCCGTGCAAGGCTTGAAGAAAGACCTCATGTGGCAGAGAGCAGTGTGATCGCTCTCCAGCTGGGAGCCCTTAGAGAGGAAAGAGTGAGTTCAGCCTTGCTTATACAGCATGCATCTCTGCGGGTTATCACATCTGTTACTTTTTGATATGGTCCCTAGAGGCCTTCATGCTCAGTCCCATTTTGTTTGACAGCGATGCAGGCTGAATGCAGATTAAAAGTTCAAAGGCATTAAAGGATGACTGCAGTATGAAAACTTACCCTGGAAGAGAACAGACTTTTTGATGTAGGTGCAGATGACGGCCATGGAGTGAAGGTACGAGAGTCGCTCCTGGTCCTCCAGGGTGATGGGCAGCAGAGCACGCATGTTCTTGATCTCATGATTGATGTGGTCCCGTCGAGCTTTGGATGCCCCTTTGGTGGATCTGTGAGAGACCATGGTCACTGAGGTCAGAAGGCTGGACTGAAAACTAAAGTAGTAAATCCAGTGAGCCCAAACTTTTGTCTATTTCCACACTCGCATTTCAAAAAAAAAAAAAAAAAGGATGTCTAAGTGGCAAGTGTAGAGTAAAAAAACAAAAACCTAACAGAGAGTTTTCTGAACTGATCCTGCCTCTTTTTTCCACAGTTCACCCTGTCTGATATCTCTTCCCCACAAGCCAAAGCTGACTTTGAATATCAGGGGTTCCTATGGAAACTGCTGATATGAGAGGCTGTTGTGCGTCTCCAACAGAAATGAGGGCTCTCGATAGACTTTGCGTGATCAGTATTTGTCTGGACCCATCTACGGAGAGCCTGGGGTTTTTATAGCTGCCAAGGCTTCAGCGTGGGCGTCACACAGGGAAGGCTGGGCTTCTGATGCTCTCTTCATTGCCTTATAAAGTGGGTGTCCTCTGAGTGGGGTGCCCCACGTCACAAGCTCTCAGAAAGTGCCACAAAAGGAGAATTATATCACAATGTATCCCAGTGAGTTAATCAGAGATCCACAACTGGACTTTTTAGGGCAGTTATCTGGACTTAGCTTATGTGTTATAACCTTTCAAATGGACACACTATGAATTTCCATTATTATGTTCTATTCAGAACCATATTTCCTATATATATATGTGTATATTAAAAGAATCACTTTGAAAGAGTTTTCTTTGATTCAGCATAATTTTGGCGGCATCATGTGCAAGGCTGGATTAGTATGTATCACAAATAATAAGCTACTAGGCTGTAGACATGGGAGGGGATTAAGTGCTCCCCGTCGTGCATGCACTATAACGCACAGCTGATTCCAAATTTTCCCAGCAGCCGTGCGCTGATTCAGCCACTAGAGGACGTGGAGCAGAGAGGAGGGGAAAGAAGAGTTATCACTGACCTGAACCTCCTGTAGACTGGGCTCCGGTGATCCGCGGGCAGATGGTGGGAAGTGCAAGGAGTACTGACGTGACATTTACACAAGTTGCACCAAATAGTCATTTTTGTCGCCGTTGTTTCCACCTAACAAATAAGCATTGGTTGCAAACGATCAGACATTGCTCGTGCTTTTTTAAAAAGGCAATAAAATGTTCTTTTTTCTTAAGTTTTAAAGAAGTTTTATCGTGAGTATTTAAAGCAGCCCCCTGTGAGGTGAAAAGAAAAGGCGTCTTCATCTCTTACCTCAGCAGACCGAAGATGAGTGTCAGGCACTTGTGACCGTCCCTCCTTTTATAGCCCCAAACCCCACACCTCTCCTCCGACCCAGCCAGTGAGGAAGAGGAAAAGGCTAAATGGGATAATGTTACCTGTTGTGACGCGATGACAAACGACCGAGGCGGGTTATATTTGGTGAAAAGAGCCCTAAAAATAACCCGTCAGACAGGACGCAGAATGAGCGGTGATGAATTAAAGTGCAATCATCAAAAAAAATGTTTGAAACTTTCCTCTTATATGTGCAGACACTGTGGTATTTTAAGAAAACTGCGATTCTCTGGCCAATCAGGACGTCCCCTGGCACCCGGACAAAGTAGTCCTTTTTTGTTGTTTTTGTTGTTGTTTTTTTGAAGGGGAAAAATTGATAATCCATCTTGGAACAGCTTTGAAATTCAGAACATCACACCACACTGTAAAATACTTTTACCTTTTTGTAAATTGTTGGCTATTATTATTTAGTGTTGATCTATTTTCTGTGTTGCAGGAACTCAGACCTGTTAACCGTATAACGTGATTTTTGTCCCCCATAAGTGCACAAAAACACCGACTGTCGCAAAAATGAGTCGTGTACATTTATATGTAATTTATTTTTATTCATTTTATTCATTTTTACTTTTGTCACACGGTTTAATAAAGGCTCCAGTAAAATAAATACGTTTAAAAAAATCTTTTTTCTGGGAACTTTCATGGTTCGGGCTTTGTAGGGTTAAAAGGAGAACCGACTACAGATGGCGCTCACAGGACAGAAAGATTAAGAACCAGCGGTTGAGTCTGCTGGATTTTACAAGATCACTCCAGCATTTGTTGTGAAATGCAGTGGAGTAGAAATTCCGCATTTGATGGTTTTCTGTGCTGCTTTAGAGTATAAAAAAAGTCTTTGGTTAACTTTTATTTCTTTATTTTTTTGCTTTCAAGGAATCAGACTGTCTTGTAACTATTATTTATTTATATATCAAGTCATCCTTAATAATTCTTCAGACTTTAGAAATGTTGTCCACGGTTTGTATCGTGGGTTTTCTCACTCATTTTCAGTCCAGTCCTTGTGTCTGAACATTTTCGTTTTCTTTATTTATTTATTCAGCCGATTAACACTGAGGTATGAGTCACTGAAATATAAAAAGAAACACTTAAGAATTTAATATTTGTATTACTGTCACAAAAATGTTGTTCTCATTTCATTGAATTTTTTTTAAAAAAAAATACCTAAGTTAACAAAAAAAAAAAATACATTTGTCCACAAACAAGGTGATTCTCAAAAACAAAAAGGTATTAATCAAAAATGTGGCACCTCATGACATAATGTGCTGTCCTAAAAAAAAAAAAAAAAAAAAAAAAAAAAAGGAAACTAGGGAAATGGAGGACTATCTACAGCAGATGCACGGTTTCTGAAAGTCATGTCTTTAAGAAATTGAGAGAATCCAAAAAAAGGCCTGAGAGATGCCCTTTAGTTGATCCGTCTACTGTTCACTGAAGCCTCATCAGAAATGGTCTCAGTGGAAGTGTGGCCGTCATGAAGCCGTTCTTGAGGAAGGGAAGCAGGGAGAAAAAGTTGAGGTATGCCAAATTACACAAGAACTGGACTGAAAATGAGTGTTGATGAGTCTTATGCAGTGATGAATCCAAATTTGATTTGTTTCGCTTCAAATGATCATCAGTATGTATGGAGCACAGGAGAACGGTACAACAGTGAGCGTCTCCAGCCATCTATAAAACACACTGCAGGCTCTGAGCTGCATTTCAGCCAGTGGTGTTGAAGATCTTGGCAAATTTGATGGAATTATAAACGCAGAAAAGTAGTCAGATTTTGATCCAACATGCAACACAATGCAACACAACACAAATACACTGCCAACACAGTGAAAGCTCACCTGGATAAAAAACAAAATTAAGCATAGTCAGCCGTGGATTGGCCGCCCCAGAGCCCGGACCTGAACATTATTGAAGCACTGTGGCATCATCTTGACAGAGAACAGAACAAAAGGCAGCCAACATCCAAAGAAATCTTGCTTGTGTTGAAGAACAAAGGTGATCATACTAAATATTGACTTGTTAAAATTATACAGACTGTGTGTGTGCGCATCATATACAGTATTTTTGTGTCTCCGCATCTCAAATCGTTGCACCCATTTCCCATTTTTCCAACCGCAGCCTAAATGGGGACTGGCTTAAGACTTTTGCACAAAGTCACAAGCCATTCAAACCTGAAGCAGAAAACCAGTTTGGTGCATCATTGTTTAATCTGTGAACAGACTTGTGAGGAAGTGAGTTATGGCAGCCTTCAAAGGGCTTTGACTGCGTGCATATTAGTCACTCAATTAAACCCCTGCTGGAAGGGAACTAAGCTACAGGTCTACAAATATGACGCACTGAGTCTGAGCGGCTCACACAAAATTAGTTCTTTAAGCAGCTGAGTAGATTACGGGCATCACAAAACATGACTAAAGCATACTAGAAACTTAGAAGTCTACCAAATTCTCACACTCAAAGACGAGAGTGATGGCAAGTGATGCCTGCATACGAAACTGCAGATTAGTTTGCACGTTTATTCGTGTTCATTAGTGAAATTACTACTTTTGTTTCTCTTTGGGTGTATTTAAACAGCTATGCCTCCTATCCTCTAAGGACTCATGCTCCTTGAATCCCTCTATTCTCAAATCCCCAATTTAGTCGCCTTTTACCAGAGAACTAGAACTTGAGTGAGCGAACGGGACATTGATATGGGAGGGACAAGACAAAACAAATCACTCTGAACAAATCCTCAGTCCAATTCTCAAGGGCCAGTGGGACCGTCTGAGTCCTGAGGGGAAATTAGAGCGTAATTTGGCTGAGTGTCTCCTTGCATTAGCGCCTGCGTCACAGCTCGAAGCAGGCTCCAGGGCCAGACAAAGGGGACCCAGCGAAGCACTGCTTCCTGTGTGCGGTGGGACCAGGCGGGACAGGGTGTCTCTGCTGCCTCACTTTAAGCTGACCCTCCGTCTGTGGCGTGCACTTAACACTGAAGATAACACTGGCTTTATAGCAGGGGGCTGGTGACAGACAGGACCAAACTGCCAGGACACCACTGGTAGCAGGGGCAGAGCTTGGTGCTGAGGTTCAGTGCAAGATGCTCATTTTATGGAAACCAAAAAAGCAACCACACACACAATCCATTAGTCTGCAGACTGGTGCGGGGGGAGCGGGTTAGGCGGTAACCCAGTCGAGTAGACGGTGAGGGGTCTCAGACAGGCTGGCTGGGGTAGATGTGGATGGTTTTTAAGCAGGAAACAGAAAATATAGAAGTGGAGGCTTCAAAGTCCTGCTAACTATTAAGTACCATATACAGTAGCTCAAAGGGGAGTTATCAGTCTGTAGAGCAAAGAGGTGGAACCTGGACACACATGGCTTTGCCTTCCAGTGAGTGGAAATGCTCATTATTTAGTGATCACATCCATTCCTTCGACAAAGGACTGTTGGTGCAGAGAAGTGGTCAGAAACATAAAAGATTGTTTTCTTTCAACAGTAAATTTAAATTCACTTCATCCTGTGATCTCAAAAGACAAAATTGTCCACTCTGCCTGAAACAGGCCCCCAAAAATCACTGTCTTGGGTTAACAAAGGTGGTGAGGGCCTTAGAACACGTTTGCATCATGCAGCTTGCCACATGCCAAATACTGGCCTTGAGATGTAACAAAGTTTAAGCATAAAGGGCACGTTATTATAGTCCTATGACACAATATGTGCAGTGATGTGAAAAAGAAAGTCACCATCTCTTAAGTCTAATATTTGTATGAGGGACGACATTTAAAAACGCAGATGCAACATATGTAACTAAAACCTGCTAAAGTCAAAGTTCAAAAATCAACAGGAGCCTTAATTAAGACAGTATGTAGCAGCCAGGTGCCGCTGAAGTGTGAGCACCTCAATAAAAGCAAATGTTTTGTGAGCTTGCTGGTCTGCAGCATTAAAGCAGCACATCAGTGTGAATGTTTTCACAAATGAAAAACATTCAGTTGCCAAGAAATGGACACCTTAGCAAATTTACCCCAAGGTCAGATCGGGCAATGCTCAGAAACTAATGTTTTGGCCAACACCAAACACAGCATATCAGCATAAACACCTTATCATGTGTCAAGCGCGGTGGTGGAGGAGCATTTTGGCTTAGTTTTTGGTGAACGGAGGATAATGCGTCATGTCTTGTTGTTCATCGGAGGTTGCATTTACTCAATTTTAAGACCTGCTAAGAACCAAATGGTTTGTTGGGTCCTGATGGGTAAAACCTTAGAATTAAAAGGGTGTACAGTACACCTTTGCCACAGAGCAGTATATGAATGACAACAACTCTGGACACTTTTAGAAATCAATGGATACAAAGAGTAACCACTTTGACTGTCTCAGATTTATTGACACAGTTATAAAGCATATTGCACAGGAAGTCCTGACCAACTTTGCCAGATACAGAGACCCACTTAAAAAAAAAAAAAAAAAAAAAATTATATATAAAAACAAATCAGCAACAGGAGCCCACACAGTCGTAAAAGGAATCCAAACACACTCCAGATTTTGTTCTGTTTTTAAAACCATGTTGCTTTTAAATTAAACAACTTTTCAAGATATACTTACTGGTATGAAAACATTTTCTGCATACAATCTCTTTATCATGGTTCTGTCCGCGACACAAAAGATGGTAAAGCAAGCGTAACCACGAGAAGCTTATCACTCATTTGTAAATCCAACTCAAAGTAAAATGACGCTAACCAATTAAACATGTGACGCAAAAATATTTGGGTGGTGGAGCAGGACACTTCATTATGTGGAGGAAAGAGAGTGGCTATTATCTAGGAAAGTTATGCAGGTACTTTTTTTTTTTTTTAATCCTACTATGGTGCAATTAATTTTAGGTCCTTACTAAAAATGTCACCCGTAAACTTTACACAAAACAAATGAAAGAAATATCTGAGGAATATCAAGAGTGTGTCAATATGCATGCGTGTGCAGGGGCTAAGAGTGACAGAGTCTCAGTGGCACCACAGGTCTGTAAAGGGGTTAGGGCAACCAAATGCCCCAAACTTTGAAGTCTGTTTAGGCAAACGCAGCATCAACATATCTCCTCTCTGTCAGGTCAAACGTCCCATGGCTATAGTGCACTTATCCAGCTACTTAAATGTTTAAGATTGGGGGGTTTTGTTTTTTAAAAACACTGCTTTATATGACACAGTTGTAAATATTTAGGATGTAGGTTATTAAACGCTAATATTTGGGACCCAGAGCCCTGCTGGTTTTTTAAATGTCGACCAGCTAATCAGAGACTGAAAGCAACAGAACACTTGGTCCCAAGGACCGGCACTTAAAACATCCTCACGAGTGTGTGGCTACACAGCTTCCAATCCCACCTTAGCTCATGCATTTCCTTCCCAGGACCAGATTAAAGTAAAACCATGGTTAAAATAACTTAACCCTTTATCACCTATGACTTTATGCTCATTAAGTCTGATGTTGTCAACAAAGGCCAAAACCAAAAATATGTATTAAATTTTAATCAAAGATTGTCTGAGACACTACTGTTGTCAAAAAAATAAATAAAATAAAAATCACCCAACCTACAAATTTTATCTGTATCAGTGACAGAACCATCAGAGCCATGTGGGTTTACTGAGCATGCAGTGGAAACAAAGGCTTTGCACAGACACACAGCTTGTTTTGGTCTTTATAGGGAATTTGTTGACAATATATATTAAAAAATTAAACCGCCTTGTTCATTCACTAATGTGGGTGAAGCTGTGATTATTTATTTTGTTTTAAATAAAAGCCCATCACCAATCAAGTTTTGAAAAGTCAGATAAAATGTAAAAACCCACAACCTAAATAAATGTCCAATTTGAGAATTTCCAAGTCATTTTCAAGCAGTGTGGCATGTAATCTGTCAACAGCCATTGTGCATTTAAAACATCTGCAATTTTGCCTGTCATTATGCACATAAGAGGGTCACATCGTTAAACTATGGGATTGTCTCTAAAAAGAAACTACACTATGCATATCAGATTATCTCCTCAACAACAGGTAAACTAAATGAGGTGGGCGAGGACCACTAGCTTACACGCACACTCACACTTTGCATCAAGATTCCCTTCCACGTTTGGCACTGTAAAGCATATTAAAGGGGGGGTGGCAGGTGAACCCTTTAGTAAAACTACAGCATTTCTTGGAAGAACACAAATACCTCCCTGCAAAACACCTCCTTTAGTGATTCAGTGTATGGGAAATCTTAAAGGCCCAATGATGCATGCAGTTCAGGGAGATGGAAGCACTCCACTCTACAAGGCAGACATTTTCATTGGCTGCCTTGCAAATCACCTTGTAGCCACTTAAGTAGGGTACTGACAGAATTACAATGAAGGGAAATGGCAAAACATTGAAAACCAGCTTATTTTGTAATGATCATATTCCAATATTGTGGTAAAGAATCTTCTCCTTTCATTCAACATGCACCAGCTCTATCTGCCCATGAACATGATAGTTGCACATGGCTAAGTAAGGGAACGCTCAAGTGAAATAACCATTTGCATTTGAAACAGAAGGTTCACATTTGTATGAGTGTGACATCTGGATGACAATCCTCAAAGAGGTTAGCTCTCAAAACCTTTGGCTGAAGTTCTTGTCTCTTCCTGTGCTTAACATTAGAAGTCTATGATTATCATAGGCTGATTGAATTTCTAGAGAGGCTAGAAAGAAGAGAAAAAAGGTGAACAGGCATCAACGATTTCCATCTTAAGGGCTAAAATATCCCCAGACAGGGCAAAGCCGATGGTGTCCAAGGGAGTCTCACACGGGATGTTTTGGTCAGTAAAAGTTTCCACTTGTAGAATGTGTAAAATAAATCGGATCCAGACTATACAAAAACCGTCCTCGATTTAGAAAGATAAAAGCCCAGTGTCCTGAAACAGAGTCTGGGTTCTGCTTCACTTTTAAGCTTCTTCAGCCATGGGAGGAGAAGATGGGCCTACTGATGTTGCTGTTGGTTGTCATGGCTGCCAGTTCCCACCTGACGTTAAAGAAAACAAAAAAAACCAAACAAAAAAGCTTTAGTAATCACCAGCAAACAATTAATTTGATTTTAAAGTGCACCAGTGCAAAACTCAAAGTTATTAGTGCCAAATATGAATAGGCATGATGTTCATGCTGGATTTAATTTTTTGCTTTTAAGCTTCTTTAGCTCACAATTTTATAGTTCAGTTATTAAAATAACTGAAATGGGCAGGTTTGAGCCTTATGCTAAGCTGTCTACAATTTTATATTTGCAGAATCCTTTTATATTTTAAATCAAGTAGTTTATATTTGGACCCCTGACCCCACCTTACCCACGTGAGGGGCTACATCGTGGCCCCCGCTGTAACATGAGCATCAGGAGCAGGAGCTGACAACAGGGTCTAGTGCTGACCTGATGACAGGTCAGAGGTTGAGCTCCAGATTGTTATCACTGGGTCTGGTTTCACACTCACTCCCTATCAAACGGCTTTGTTCGTTTTTTTGTTGTGCACGTGTGTGTTTAAGAGGGGAGATTGGCACAGGACCTAGAGATGCCACTGAGGGGCAAAAGGAGTTAACCAAAGTCTTGTGACCCCAACTGAAAACCCTCTAAAAGGTTAGAAACACAACTGCAAACACCAAAGTGGGGAACATGCAAGGTGGCAGTGACGGTGCAAGAGAAATGAGAGGCTAAGAGGAGTAATTAGTATCAGGTTCCAGGGGGTCCACGTGTAACAAAAATCCCCTTAGTGGAAGTCCTCAATTTTAGACAAACACCTTTCCTAATGATCTCCATTAGCTTGCCTGAATCTATGAATTAAGGTTTTAGGGGAACAGTAATGTACTTTAAATTGCTTTTCTGCAATTTATATATACACATTTTCTGACAGCTAGTCTATTTTAATGCATCTTACCTTTATATGCATTAAACATGGGCTTAAATGCAGCTATCAAGACTTCCCAAACCTGCCATTACAACCTCACAACAAATCAAAGTGGTGCTGTCAAAATTGAGTCTCTTGCTAGTCATGTGTCAAAACAATTTGATATCAGTCAGCAAGACGGGAAAATTATGCGTTATTAATTCAAAATGCTGAGGGGGAAAAAAAGAAAAGACTTTTTACACACTTGTGTGCCAACTCCTGTGCAGGATATTCAACTAGAAGAACTGCGATAGCATTTCATCCTGTCATGATCTCCATGAGCAGTGTGGTGTAACTATGACGTTCCTATATATCACCAAGTCAAACAGGGTGCATACGGTGGGAGGGGGGAACCAAAAATAAGCTTTCAGCAGACGCTACATTTTCTCAAAGGCTCATAAGCTTTATTCATTTAAATTAAACCATTTAGGGTCTTTCATAAGAAACCTTTGAAAGCTCTTTCTACACAGTGAGGATTATGGACATTGCCAATCATTTCACCTTGAGTCATCACTAGACTGATAGGTGACTGGGATGCTGGCTGGCTGAACTGGCACAGAAGCTTGTTTGACGGTCAGATTATTATTATTATTTTTTTTAAAATAATCAAGCACAACTGTCTAAGCTTCTTCTTTTTTTTTTTTAATTAATTAATTTTAAGCAATCCTAAACCATTTCAAAACCTTTCAGGTGGACAAGAAGTAATTTAAGTCAAAGCCAACTTTTCACTTGATTAGTTTATGTTGCTACTTTGTAACCACACCTGAAGTTGTTTAATGACTGTTAATCATCTCAAAGATATAAAGGTTTAGCATTAAGATTTTGTTATATTTAATTTCCAAGGACAAAGTAGTGAAATTACTTTTTGTAGTCCACTTTATTGTTAATTTCAGTTCTTTAAAGGCTGAATAGGTACTCTCTGCACACCATGTACTGCATTTGTATTTTGGCCTTTCCTCTACATCACAGGGAAGGATCTTATACAAGCTGTACATGTGATCACAGACAATGAAGCAACTGAAAGCAGCACTATACAAATGGTTCCTGGCTGTCTGACTTCTGTACCCGAACCTTTATGCATTTAGATCTATAATTATGATTTCTACATGCGAGGACCTAAGCCAAGTCAGACAAAAGCCAGAGTAAAACTTGCCACTAGTTAAATGAAGGATAATGAATCATAATTTGCCTCTTTTGAAAAACAACCTAATTAGAGAGAGACTGAGTAGTGGCAACAATGACTGGCATAATAAAAACAGCACGAACAACAATATGTCAGCTCTATGACAAAACAGTGCTAATGTTTGAGAGGAGGATGCTCATCTGACCTGATATCATGTGGGAGTCCCGACTGCTCCAGACTGTACTGAATGACAGCTATTTTGCATAAAGTCTTCAAATTAGGGCCTGAAAAGAGAGTGCAGTGAGTCATAGGATGATCAGTGGCACTAATCATACTCAAGCTATTAATATCAATTTCAGCTGTGGGAATTCAAAGTTGAGCCAGGCAGGTCAGATCTAAAGAATCTGTAGATGGAAGGGTGCAAAAATAATCAATAGCTGGAAAAAATAAAAAAAAAATAAAGCAAGTGTTCACGTATGAGAACAAGCAGGACATGATGACGCGAGTGTGGAAGTCACATCAGTACACAAATCATCTTATTAAAAGCCAGATTTCTAATAATACGTGCAAACTCCCTCTCATTTACTATCATCGGCAAAGGCTGTTCCACCATATGTTCAGTGATAAACAGTGTGAAGGCACACGTGACTGGCACGAGGAAGCGTAGGCCACGGGGGTTGTCATTGGGTACTGCCAGTCCCATAAGGTCCCTGTGTAAGCCCACCTACACAAACCCTAACTGTGACCTGACAGCATTACAGGCTACCCCAGTGCAGGCAGGATATTGCCATATTTGGTAGTCCAAGAGACGGAAGTGCCGCATTTGACAGCACCGTGCAGAGCCAAGGCCAAGCATACTAGGTCTGGTCAGAAATAAAGCAGTCATTTCATAATTTATTACAGAGAAGGGGAAAAAAAACCCATCCCAAATCTTATTTTAAAAACAATCATTTGTTTAGCTTGCTTTTCTGACATCTTAACAGAAAAGTCGATATAATTCCCTTTTAAGTTATCTGTGGGCTGCCTGACAAACATTTCCTGTACAATTCACAACAGTTATTGACCAGCATTGGCTTCTGTTTGTACTCAAGTCTGAATTTGAGTTTTTGGCCATATGGCAAAGTTTATGCCAGAAAAGATGTTAACTGCAGCAGCTTCAACTGGCAAAAACCGTAGGGCTCTAATTAATGTTGTACTTAATTAACGCATCACAAATCAATCCGAACAGCTGTCTGGCAGAGATGTCCCTGTACACACGAGAGTGGGTAATGAGAGAAAACCCGGGATTTTATGTCCTTAACTCTTCATCATATCTTGTTCACATATGACAAACCGTATTTTGGTTTAATCTATAATTAGCTGAAATAAATGGATGAATATCAGTTGAACAGGTAAAACAGTCTTAATTACAACATCTGCCTTTTTTTTAACTTTTATTTTGTTGAGCTGCTTTGATATGTATAATATAAAAAAAAGTCAAAATATATGTTTGTAGGATTTTTGTTTAAGTAAATTAATAAAATTCACAAACCCTTAGCTCAGCAAGTACTCATAATGGTAAAGACTCTGGAAGCGTGCAGCCAGGCTTGTAAATTTAACTCTTGTAACAGTTAGTGGAGACCACCTACTGTCTTTTTAGCTGCAGAACCTGCACTTTACCAGCCAGTTGCTGCCAACTCCTTTGTTGAGAAGCAGTACAGTGGATTTTGTGAGATAATTCACTATTAAAGCAGCAGGACTGAACTAAAGCAGTAAAATAGATATGACATCTAAACCATGAAGGTGCAGGTTCAGATTATAACACAGTTCATCGATTCTGGTGACTCCTTTGAGATCATCCTAATGTTTTCTTTATGTCATTGAGTCAAAAATTGCTTGGGGGGTGCATTATCTGCAACAACACAGAATCCTAAGAGAGATACAAATAAAGACAAGAGTACTTACTGAAGTCTAAGATATACAGGTCTGAATGATCCATGAGGTTAAATTCATCTCCCATTCCTTGCTCTGGACAGGGGCTGTAAAGAGAAAAGTAACAGGGTTAGAGCGATTCTATAAACTTCCTGTTTTCATGAGCACAATTCACACAGCTTACAAAGACCGTAAGCATTACTCAACTACTTAATGAGACACACACACCATAGAATTCCAGCATTGGACTCAGTTATTTATCTTATTACATGAATCAGTTGGGACCATAATCAGGGAGCCACAGACTGTCCTAAATAAGAGCTATCACACAGCTCTCCTTATCATGCGTTGCATGATTTAGGTCCACAGGAAGTGGAGCAGTCTTGTAAGACAGACTGGCCAATGCTGATAGTCTCCCAGACCTGAGCAGCCATAGATATCACTGCACATCTGTTTCCTGCCACAGTTAAGCACATACACCTGTGACACCTGGTGCACCACAGCTGAACAAGCCCAAACTATATACCTGTTAAACCATTCTTTTAATTACCTTTTCTAGGTAATGTAGCCTGTCAGTTCAGATTTATTCGCACATATAGCAAGGTAGTACATATAGCTTTCCAAATGCACGCTGCACACGACTGCTTTATATTCATAATGTAACAATAAAACTCATCTAGAAGATAAAACGACACTTTACATTTAAATTCACCAAGCCGTTTGCGTTCTATGGAACCATTAAGGAGAAAGTGTAAAATGCAGAAGCCAAGTTTTAAGAGTAAAATCAAGATGCTTTTTGGACCAGCTAGTGATTGGCATGTGTCCAACCAACCCAGACATTACCACAGGAAGAAAAAAATAAAATAAAATTGTTGGCAACAGATTTGTTGCAGTTTTTTTGCATTTACGATTTTCATCACTCTTCATCTTTCATTCTTGCCCTGAACCATCCTCTTGCTGATCTCAATGCACCGTCTCGCCACCACCCATCAATCTCTCTCACCCTTTCCTGCTGTCTTCTCCATCGCATCTTCCTTTCGCTCCGTGTTCAGGATGTTGTAAGGGTTTTACGTTGCTAATCTTCCCTAAACAAACACGGCGGTGGCTTAAAGCAGCCAGGAGAGATGCAGAGCACGAGCTCCGTCGTCCCAGGGGGCCAGCTGGGGAAGTCATTACGCCCCCCGCCCCCCAGGAGGTGACCCACCCGGGCTTAAAGTGGGAGCCTTTATCAGAATACTCACCCAAGCTCTAACATTACTGTGGTGATTGAAAGGGTACATTTCAATAGTGGTGAGAAACACTCACTCTTTAATGTATGACACACATGTGAGTTACCTGAAACTTTAAAACTACCACCGGAATTAAATTAGCACAAACGTCCCTCATGTGATAATTAGTATTGATGATTAATTTTAACCAAACAAATGGCTTTGATATGACTCATTAAATCAGTCTTACAGCTGTTTGTTTTTTCTTTTCTTTTCTTCCCCCCCAAACATCCTAAAAAAACAAAAAAACAAAAAAAAAAAAAACACCATGCTGTTGGGTGGCATTGCCGTATTCAGTCAACAGTTTCCTGTTTTTTTAAGTGCATCATTCTCAAGTTAAGCCAGCTAACAGCATTTGTTTAATGTAAGAAACAGTATGATATAGAAATATTCAGCTACTTGGGAGTTTTAGATACCACATGTGTGGAATGGACAAATATCAGCAACCTGGCTACACAACAGAAGTAATGAAAAGCAACATCTCTATCTAAAGAGCACCCCGCAGTAGCTGTGAACTACTGTGTAAACCCGTAGGGAGGGTATCGGCCTTGGATGCTGACGCGTGAAAGAGTACAGATAAGGGAATGTTTTAACACGAGCAACCACAGAGATGAAGATTGCATCCACTGGGATATGGCTTCTTTGGATGGTCGTGGATAATGCAAGTCAGGGTGTGAAATTCAGCAGAAAATTAGGGAATGGTAATACTTTATGGGTCACAACAAAGAGAAAGGGCTGAAGCAGACTATGGAGGCAGCGGCAATAATGGCTGTCTGACGCACTATTCGGAAACGGGAAAGTCACAGTGTGTGACTTTATGTGGCATCCTGGTGTTTGATGGGCCACTTTGTTACTTGATCAGCAAAGTATCACTATGTGTGAAAGTGCTCCTCCCCCTACAGCATAGTGGTTCCCAGTCTGAATGAGGCCTGAGTGATGCCACCCCCCCACTAAAACAACACTGAGTGCTATTTCAAACAACACTCAATGAGGGCGTCTAATCACCTAATTGCCGGTCCTCTCTAGCAAGGCACTACCTGCTCCACTTCATTATCTTACACACCAAGGTTTCAAAAGTGTAGAACAAAGAGTTGAGCTACAGTCCTAAAACTAATGAAGAGACACCAAAGAGCCGAGGACTATTTCAAAGTGTCGAAGAAGTTAATTGCCCACAATTTTTGCAACTTACTTTCAGAACCAACACTGAAAACGAAGTGGCGAAGAGAAGATTTGGATCAGATAGAAATTCTATTCATGACACCTCTGCTATCTCAAAACAAATAGAGTCAACAATATACCTGGAACCTGACCTGTCGTAAGCATGTTTTAAGTGGCTTCATTGGGCATATCCTCATTCTTGGGAATGATATGATCTGCATCCCTTTCCTTTCTCCACTTCCTATTGAACTTTGGTCCATCAGAACCATCTAACTCACAGGAACTCATCATGCACTACAACTTCCTGTAGAGGACTTTATCAGGAGAGCCAGACTTACACATTATTGCTGAAACACCTTGACTGAAAACACATGAAAGCAGCGAGAACAGTTTGTGATGCGCTTTCAACATTTTAAAATTACTTCTGATATGATGGGCAACCCAGGTCCTAACTGGTGGGTTATATTTGTTTAAAAAAAAAAAAAAAAAAAAAAAAAAAAAAAAAAAAAAAGAAGCTTTAACTGTTACTGTCATTCAGACAACAGTACAAGCTAAAAATTATTAAAATTCAATACATTAAGAGTATAGGCAGTGCTTGGTCATGTCTATTAACCTTACCCAAGGTAAAAAGCAAAAGCATTTAAAATATAATGAAACAATCTATATAGACATTATCCAATAGGAATTTAAAAGATTGTTAAGATTCCAGCAAGAGTTTGTAATGGTCTTTGTTATCACTGCTCAATAGATTTCTATTCAATGCTTTTGGCTTAATCTCTGCTGTCTAAACTCGTCTTACCCAGCTATCTGTGCCCCCTCCTGGGCAGTGGCTGGACAGTGGATTAAGACAGAGCTGCCCAGACCTATACCCCATGCAGAGGGTGAGATACAACCTGTAGCTGGCTCCCAGTGAGACAAATAACTGACTTTAGATTAGAAAGAAGAGATGCCAACCCCTAATGAAGCATGCAACTCAAATTTCAGTCTCTCTAGATAAAATATAATTGCACTTAGTGATAATACTTAAAGGCACTGCAAAGTCAGAGTGGTTAGTAATTTGGTCCCTTGGTCCCAGGACAGGTTCTTATCAACCTAGCTACCTAGAAAAATTAGGGTGATTTAAAAAAAACATTTCTCACAGCTCTCAACATAACTGGTTCTCAAAGGGTTTGTCAAATGTTTAACTGCCAGATTCATTTTGAAAAAATAGGTTATTTGGTTGATTTTGATACACTGCCATTTACATACTAATAAACACAGTTCTCATAGATCATTATAACATGTATTAGCTCACTGGTTAACTTTCCATCAGTGCACTGCTTGAGCAATTAGTTCTTATAGTACTGCTATAAGAGTACTCCATCATTTTCCAGAAATATCAATTTTAATGTAAAGCAGCACTGTTTAAAACACGACTTGCTGATTAAAACATCAGACATTATCCTGTTACACAAGTTGACTGGTGGGCTTTTCTTGTAATTTACTACTTAAACAGCTTCAGCACAAACTCCAGACAATGTAAGGAGGATCACAGTCCAGAGTTGTCTTTTCCCCTCACATGTAGCACATGGCAGGAGATACCCTGCTTCAGACCTGCCCGAGTAGTGTGTGCAGGAGGCAAGTAACACTTGTCGAGTGAATTCCCTGGCCTCCTCCCAGCACCACTCTCACATGAGTGTAAATCAGTGTTGTCAAACAGACATTGTACTAGGCTGCAGAGACTTACACAGAGCATTTAAATTTCAGATGCAGACATACGTGCAAGCTCGTCTTCTAATGTCTAAATTTAAGGGATGTTGTGTATGCGTGAAATCGGCTAGTCTTGCGTTATTCTACTAATCCAAAAAGCACAGAGGTGTTTTAGTTGTAATGACAGCACTAACTCAAAAATACTACTATTTAGAAATGTCTACTGACATGGACAACAGCATCACAATGCATCATCTGTGTAAGGCTGTTTATTTGAGCTGCTGTGCAACACTCAACCCCTACGCCACCATAATGTATACAGACCGTTAGCAGGTTAAGGAGGGTTAAGATGCAGATGAAATACTATCATGAGCTTGTCTTTGAAGAGTAAATCACAGTGTAGCTGAGCTCCCCCAAGGTCTTGTCCTGCCACGCGCAGTATGCCCCATATCCTGATGGGGTCACCTTCGCTGTTTGACAGGTTTTATCTCAGGAATACTAAACACACAGACAAATAATAAAGGAAACTTCTGCAGGGTACCCTTTGACACCAAAGGCCAAAAGACAACATGTGTGGTATCAAAATCTGTTGTGCTGACAGGCATGCATCTATAGAGTCGATTTCCACTGTGGCAGATCTAAGATATTAAGTTGGCATTGTAGCAAGCCTAATGAAGCTAAAAATATTAAAGTTTCAAGCAGAGTTTTTTTTTTAGTTTTGGTACAATACCCGGCAAGAGAGGACTATCATTTCTCAGACCCATGCTGTGTTGAGTCTAACATTTAGACAGGCAGGTTCCAGGGTGATAACAAGTCACGTTTTAACCAGATGGTCTATTGTAACAGCTGCCACTTCAGCTATTGATAAAGGCGCAATTCAGCCGTGTCCGAGATATAGAGGCACCAGGCTTCTGACCTTCCTGGACTACTAAACAAAAACCCCTGGACTTTGCAGAACTTCTCTGGCTCACCAAATTGCAGTTTTATAATGAGCTGTTAAATTCCACACAGATTAAATATCCCAGTGAGATTTTGGTAGCTTAAACTAGAGGTTTGGAGCTGGAATGTTTTGGCTACCAGCAAGATTACCTGCTATGTGGTCTCCCGCTTGCTAATTACGTAAAGCAGCAATTCACTCTCAGTGGAGATCAGACGACTCCGATCTGTTTGAGTTTTAGAATCAAGTAATTCAAACCCAGAGTCTTATATTTAGAGCTTTCAACCCACTCATCCAGTGCAATGACTCGACAGAAGCCAGAAATATTAAAACTGTTTGTTTTTTCCATCTAATGTTAGAAATGGCGTCAGCATGCTTTCCATCTTTACTAAATGTACTAAGTGACTCTGCATATTTCCAAAATGGAACAAATGTGTTAAGGTTGGCACAGCAGAGTGTGTGTACCATGCTGACGTAAGCCCAACAAGAGCTGTGACTCACTAAGTCATGTGAAGACATCCAGACAAATGCAAACACCACCAGAAAAGGCACCAAGTGTCCAAATACATAAGTCAGTAGAATATCTAAGCATTGACATTCAGATGCAAATAAGTAAATTAATGGAAAAATTAGATTTTGAAGGCCGTAAAATATCCCAGGTTGCTCAATATCACCCAATTGTGGAGACACGACCAGCAGTTTCAAGACAGGAGTTGCATGATTCTCCTTAATCAACAAAAGAGTTCATTTAATGAAGGAGTTATTTTTGAAGAAAAACATACACCTCACTTTCATCTTATTAGATATCATCTTGACACCGGTATTATTTTTTTATTAACCATTTGAGTTGCACTCACACTATATTTATCATCATGTATTTGATTTGTAAATGTAAATACAGATTATAAGTAGGTTTCTGTAATCTCTGAAATATGTAAGAGTCAGATGTATTACCTGCTCTTACTTATGCACAGTAATATCATCCTAGGTGTATGAAAACTATACCTGCTTTTGAAAAAACTAATTATCAGCAGTATACACAAAAAGGTGCTGAAGGACTAAAAAAAAAGGCGCAAAGGACAACAAGGATCAAGCAATTACAAAAAGCCTTCAATCACAGATTAACATTTAAACACACAGATAATTTAAGTCTGTCATCATTCAAAGATGAATGAATGCCGTCATGGTAAAAATACATTCCCTAAAAGCATTGTTGGAATGAATGCACATCAGGTCCAAGTAGTTCAGAGGCCTGTGCCAGATTTCCCTTCATAGATTCCGAGCTGTCTGCTCCCAGCATGCCAAGCTGTCATGTCCTTGTTCACTTCCTGCCCCTCATAGGATGCCCTGTTCCCAGGCTTGAAATGCTTCCTGATTTAGCTCAACCTGGGTTTGTCGTAAGAAATTAAACACACAGTGAGAAGAGAGCCAACAATGACAACATGAGCACTGTGTGGCTCTGCCTTCATACGCAACTCAACTTGAGCTGCGCTTCATTCCTCGGGGAACGAAAAAAAAAAAAAAAAGAAAAAGAAAAAGAAAAAAGCAAGAAATAAAGAAGAAAACAATTTACATGGTTTAACTGTTCATTGCTTGTATGCATAGGTGAAGGTCGGTACAGGTGGAGTTGGTCATGCACGGGTCGTCCTTCGTGGGGCAGTGAGCAAGACTCAGTAAATGAGTGTAGCAGAGGTACTGGGGGTATATCAAATTGCACTCTGTGAGAAAGAATGCTCCCTAAGGTCATAAATCAGAGATGGGGCAGACTTTCGCGCCTTTCTGCAGCTCAGCAGTCCTGTTTACACTGACGCAAGTGGTACTCAACACATTGCCACTAATGCCCAGCCAGTCTTTCACACACACAGTCTGCTCATTTACCTTTAAAGTGAAAGCATGTATTAAAATAGAGGTATCTTCCACTTAAAAAGGATTATCTGAATCCAAATTTAACAGCACCAAATTAGAGTAAACCAGGCTTGTTGGCTGCAAATCTTACTTATACTTGGAATTTCATGTTCTGCTAACAGCAGTGTGTCTCATTCAGCTGTTCCTACATTTTATTTTACAAATGCATTTTAGCATATTGCAAGACGACTGAAGCACAACCCTTTGGAAAGCAGAGCAGTCATGCTTGAACTAATGGTTTAACAGTCCTTCACTAAAGTGATAAATTATTCTGAACAAATTCCTGCAGGTAAAATAAACTGGGAATAAATATCAGAGGGGTTCTGTTTAAGATCAGTCTGAAAGGACAACCAACTCAGGAAAACAACATTTGGACTATAAATTTCAACACAATTTCCTCAGAAGATCTACTGAAATGAGGAGCCCCACAACAAACACAAGCAAGGTGTCCAGCAAATAATTCATGGCAGCCTGTGCAAGCATTCGTCAACTGCATTGAGACAGACACTAATAACTTTCTAGCCCTGTTAACAGCCCTCATGTTGTTAGGCCGTGCAAAAATAAACACAAGAGGTGCTGGTTTTAAATGGACTGTTCAAACGTAATTAGTTAATGAAACTGGATCAGGCTAGTCTTTATCAATGCAAGTCAAGACAAAGCCTAAACACTGTTCAAATCTTAAAATTACAACTTTATTAGTCAAAAGACGAAAAAGAATTTAGGTCTGCTTGGATGGTGTTTGTGTGCAAATGCTTATGGGAGTTCCTGCGTGTAAGAAGCTTAAGTGTGCTCTAAAATAACAAAAACAAAATAATGAGCAATGCTGGCCAAGAGAACCTGTGTGGCCAACTTACTTGGAGCCTGTGAGGATCATGCTCCAATTTTTACAGTAACAGAAAACCCCTCTCCAGACTTTGAACACAGCAACTACCAAGCACATAATAGACAAAGCAGTTTTTCCTCTAAAGATAGATTCATGAATATGTTAACCTCTGTGCCCTTGGGCTTTTAAACAGGATGTCAGAGATATTATGTAGTGTTTGATTTCTTCCTCTGCTCCCTTCATCAGCTCAGTGACACTCCCTTTTCCAGCCCTATCTGCTCAGAACAGGAAATCATGACTCCATTCTGGACTAATCCCAGTGAGTACCTAAACAAAGGATAACCTTCAAAAATTAAGACTCCTTCCGAGCTTGTCATTTTCATTATAAGCTTCTCAGTACTACATGAATAGCTAATGATTACAAATTTAGAGAGACAACTCTTCTGTATTATGCTTTTGCATATTATTTGAAATGTGTGTCACACGTACGCGTTTTGGGGTGTGATGGACAGCACAATGTGGTAGCAAGTGAAGCTTTACAAAACACATCCAGCAACAGTCAGTGGCTCAAAAACTACAGGGCACGTAGACGTAGAGGGTCTGAAAGTAGCCTTATCCACAGCCTTGTGATCCCCACCATCAGGTTATCCCAGTGGAGTTCTCCTGATAACAGGGTCTTGTTGATAACAGTACCCCAGGACATGCACTACCCTGAACGATGCTGTAAGCTACCTCATTACTCCAGCGGCTACTGGCCTATCACAAGAACGTCACCACCTCAGCGGCACCTAACCAGCTACGAAGCCCCTGGTTATCACTACTGTAGACAGCAGTCTACAGGATCCAGACTGTGTTTGGCATATTGAAAAGAGAAGACTGTCGTCTGTCCTGAAATGGTCAGATGCACAAAAAGTTGCCACCCCTTCAAGACAATCACTGAAAAAACTGAGTGCAAAAAGCCCATATTTAGTGTTTTTTATGAGAGCTGTGAAGGCAAGGACACAAAAGAACACTTAAGCAGTCATCTTTAGTGCAATGAGGAGCCATTGTGATTTTTCCTGAAAGAACAACTAAAATTTGAGCGACTGAAGTCCATCCATGCTTAATTTCATGTCCTTTGGTACATTTTCTAAAATGAACCTGAGAAGTAGAGGTAAGACATGTATTTTTTTTTTTTTTAGACTCCAATTGCCTGGAAACCTTCACCAGCGCAGATGGTGTAAACATCATTATTAAGGATTTCTCAGATGCTAGGCTACCGGACCAGATTTTTGTCTTTTTGTGAACTCAAAGAGTTTATCAGGTGAACCCAGGTAAACGGATTATGTTTTTTGGGGGGGGATTTTTTGTAAATGTTCAAAATCTTAACATCGATACAAAGTTTCCATCATATTGACTCTGACATGCATGTGTCTATTACATTGTGTCATTACATGAACGTCTGGGCAAACTTTGATAACATGCATTTCTTTCTGAATTAGGGAATGAGTTAATGAGTACAGCACACACAAAATGTTTGGCAGAGATGTAAATATACAAATGATTGACAAATGATGACAATTTAATTGAAAAATAAATGTTTGAAGTTCAAATCTAGGTCAAGTACTAATATTTTGTGCCTCACCTGGTTCCTCCAAAGAGGATGATTCGATCTCCAACCATACAACAGCACTGACGCCGCCGAGGGCACGGGCCTTTCCCTTTAGGTTCAACTTTCTTCCATGTGAAGTTTTCTAGTGTGTACACACAAGGCAAAAATTTGATTATATTAAAAGTTATATTTTATATAAAAAACAAGAATAGATAAAAAGAATGGGCATAGATACAATGACAGATTTCTTTGGAAATGTATCTGCAGCACAATAAATCTAAACTACAAGAGGTTACATTATACCAGCTAAACTAGAAGAGTTTCTCACTATGCCTGCTGTTTATTCAGCTTCCTAAAAATATTAAACCACAAGGCTCTAAGATAAAGGAATATTTATAAAGAAATAAAAATAAAAAGAGACAGGGGGGGTTAACCTTCAACACAAAATCTTACATTTCAAAAATAGAAACAAATCCTCTATGAAGTGCATGCAACGTAAGCGACGATGTTGAAGCTCACTCACTTGTTCCATATAAGGATGAACTGTCTCAGACCCAAACAGCATCACTGCATCTCTATAGCAACAGGCCATTCAGACCCTTAGATAATTATGACTAAAATTAAAGTGCTGCCACCTAGCGAACTGCAGAGCACATTTAGATGGCAACTGAAGAAATCAGCTTTAAATAGCACAGGCACATAAGATCATATCCACTACAAAAAAGACCAAATCCTCAAATAAACTAGAGAAGAGTTTAGAAAACAGCTATGGCTGTCCTTGTCCAAATTCCCTGCCAATGTTTCCCAACACATCGCTACATTAATGATCTACTTTTAATATGATTCAACACCATGTGCAACTGCTGTCACAATGGTTTTCTCTAGTTACAACTAGAAATGGCAGTTGGGAGACAATTAAACATAAATTAATTAAAACAATGGACTTTTAGCTAGTGCCTGGTATTACCTTTGTCATTTATTTCCTGACACAAAGATAGTATCAGATAATATAGTGCTATCTAACACCATTTAGGACACAACGAGTTTACCACAGGTGTGTTGCTTCATCAATGACTATGTTTAGCATGTAACAAGAGCCTGAGGCTTTCTTCCAGAAAACCTCCTAAACCAATTTGAAATGCAATCAGGTAACATTCATCAGCAACTGAATGGGCTGTCATTCCAGCATCTGTGTTGCAAAACATGAAACACAGAAAGCAACTTTGTGGTGAAAAAGGAAGCAGCCAATCACCATTACGCAAATGTCAATTATGCAGCGGAGGAGGACCGGTTATTTATGCATGAAGAAATGAGAAAAGTAGGTCAACACAAGCTAGTCCTGCACTTCTTGTATTGAGGTAAATAGTCAGGGTGGAATTTAAAGAACTCTTTAAAAAAATAAAGCTACCAGGAATTAAACCCTCTAGTGGCAGTGCTCTACAGCAACAGGACAGGTTTTCCAAATCTAAATGATGTAAATATAGACTTACCTGGATTGAATTTCCAAAGGTCGTTGAAGTGTCGTTCCATATGAGAATTGTATCCTCCAAATATGTACAGCTCTCCATTGTAGGAAACTTCAAAAATAAATAAAAAGTCCAGATTAATGATATTTGAAGTATACTATAAGGAACCACTTGACCCAGATAAAGTACCTTGATTTGTTTAATCGAATAACGTTGGCAGATTATATTTGACAACACTGTTCTCACAACACTAATCCAACACCTAGATGCATATAAAAGATTAGCACCTAGCCTGTAAATATATTGGAACAAACAGAACTCAAATTAAAAGAACTTAATCAGATACTGGTCTAATAACACAGTCGATTTTATGTGTGTATTTTGTGCCTTACAGGCTGAATGACTTCTGCGTCCCTCTGGTAGTGGCTGTGTTGAAGGGGTGGTCAGCCAGCAGTTAGTCTCTGTGTCAAATACTCTGATCTTGTTGCAGTAGACCTCATTGTTGGAGTGGAAGGGACCAAGACGATCTGCTCTTCCTCCAAACACGAACATTTTTGTCCCAATGATGGTAGCCGAGTGGAAGTCTCTCCAGCGTGCTGGAGTTCCCTGCAGAGCAAAGACAACACACGATGTTACTGTTACACTCTTCCACACTCAAAGTTTTAGTGAAGAGAGAGCAGAGCAGTCTACTCAGACACTGAAGTTATAGCTATTGAGAACATTTTTGGTAAAACTTAATTTACTGTCTTTATTAACTCATTCACTGCCATTGACGTCTATAGACGTCAATTGAAAAACCCTGGCAGTGGGGAGTTACCTGATTTGAAAATGGCTGGCAGTGAATGAGTTAAATCTAAAATTTCATCAAGTTATGTTGATCATAAGCCTTGGTATGGAATTCATCTTCCTAAAATATTCCAGATCTTATTCCCTGGGATAAGAAAAAAAAAAATCCTAATATTCAAAACAAAACCATTACATGTCAGAAACAACTCTTACGTTCAATATAAGGGACAGTGTTGAAGCTCATTCGTTCCATATAAATGATCAACCATCTCAGGCATTTCGCCCAGGAAAAAAAAACAAACAAACAGCAATTTCAGGTAAACACTGCCATCTAGTGGATCAGTTTTCCAACTACAAAACCACAGTGAATCCCAAACCTCCCCCAGGCACCACCATCCCTTTTCAAAGGGATAGTGGTGTCCAGTCAGCCCAGTCATTGGGATAGTGTAAACAATGTAATGGGAGCAAGACACAGAATCATAATCAAGATATATGAACTTTACCAGAAATATGACTGAAACAGGACCTGCTCTCACATACTGCAACCAACTCTAACAGAGGCAAACCTCGACTCACTTTACATGTCACTGCCCTGTAGTCATGCCAAAATCTTTCACAAGCCTTCCTTTCAGGAATGTGCTGCCAATGTCTAACCATGAACTTTATGCAGACAGGGGGGCTTTGTAAATCGTTAACATAGTTGAAAGAATACCAGAACCAATACTGAAAAGTGAGTTTTACACATGCAAATGTAAAAATACAAACACTAAATGATCCCAAAGTTCAAAGGGGAAAAAAGCAAGTGAGTAACAGCACAGAAGTTTTCATTTTCCTAAAGAGGAATGCAATCCTAAGTATTATTCAGTCACATGCACCGCTAAATCTGTAAGCACCACAGTCCAATCTCCTTACTGACAACATGGCTGTAACTAAAACTGAATGGATTGACTTCCTCCACAGTAACTCTGTCATATGATGACTAAAATATACTTTACAAGCGTTTAATCACATGAGCATGTTGACTGCATAAACACAAATAGTATTTGCTAAAAGGAGACTGTATATAATCCAGTGTGAGGCTTTTTGAACTTTCCTAGCAGGAAGCTGCTTTGAAATTCCACACTGCGCTGCTTTTATAACATGCCAATATACCCACAGGGAACTTATGTTGCTGATGTTCAGCTGTGTCATCTTTGTTTTTTATGAGAGGGTTTCCTGTTTGTTTGTTAGGAGAATTATTTTTAATGCTCAATACAGAAAAACTGTCAAGGAATAACCAGCAACGGTTGAAAAGCAACAGCTAGTGACTTTTAACTCACTCTGGCATTAATTAGTGACCAAACCATGGTAGTGGTATCCAGTTTGTGGATGTCATTGGAGAAACAGTCAGCCTAAAATAAATAAACAAAAAAAGATTCATTTTTAATGTTCACAGAGAAAGTTTGTGTAAGCAAAAATAAATCAAAAATCAAACTCACCAGCTGCTCATATCCTCCAAATATATACATTGCCTTTCCCAGGACACAGGCAGAGTGGCCGTCCCTCGCCCCTGGAACAGTCCCTGAAGTCCTGGGTGTGTACCATCTGTGAGTATCTGTGAAGCAGTCGCAGTTGTTCAATATTGAGATCAGAGCACTTGCGTTACATGCAATGGAAAACTATCACACGCATGCAGGTGCTACAGCTTTCTTAATATAAAACAGTTCCTCTACTTTTTGTTGTCACAATTTTAACTTCAAACAGGTTCATCTCAAAGGAAATACACCCTGAAACTCTCAGCAGCACGAGTTAGACGAGGGTCTACTTACTGACATCAAAAGCATAGAGCACATTGCAGGCCCCCTCTGTGTCGTTACGCCCGCCCCAGAGGTAGATAGTATCATCCAGCAGCACAGCTGTGTGGCCATAACGCATATATGGCACTTCACGGGGACGTTCAAGTCCTGTAATCCTCACTGGAGGCAGCTTCATCCAGCGCAATGACACTAAAAAACACAAAAAGTAAACATTTTCCTTTATTAAAAAATAAATAAAATATAAAAACTTAATGAAAGAACATTTTTTTAAAATTCAATTAAAAACAAACACACAAAAACAATGCTGCCTGACAAATTTTACTTGATACTTACTGTGTTACAAAGGAAGTTCTACAAATTCAGTTATTCGCGCGCGCGTATATATATATATTTTTTTTATTTTTTTTTTTTTTTTTTTAAATGGATATTAGGTTGGTAGTCAGTAATTTATTTTATTACCATATCTTTCTTGCTCTGAGAACTAAAAATGTAAAATTTGTTAACGTGCCTACAACTCTCTCACAGTGAGCTTTCCGTACAGTTCACATCACTTTAATAATAAAAAGTACCATCAAGAAAAGAAAAAAAATTAGACTCAGTCTTTGCAGTAAATGGGTCAATGGGGGAAGGAGGACAAAGCAAGATGACAGGAAACTGTAGTTAAAGAGGTCCCATTTCCATTACACTCAAAGCATTAGTTCCACAGATCTTTTCATGATACACCAATAGCAGGTAGGCTCTATCTACTTTGGGAAGTCGTAAAACCCTAAAGCAGGTGGCTGACCACACAATGGGGAAAAACCATGCAAAATGAGTTAAGGGTGTTTCTCTTAACCCATTTAAAGAAAACAGCTGTGCTTGTCTGATAGCAACTGAAAAACAACAACTGGAAAAAAAAAAATTGTTGCAAACCGCTATGAAAAGCTGGGGTTTAACTGCCAACCTGAGTGAGTTTTCAGTAAAGTTGTGCACATTCACATTCAACAAATTACAACAGTTTCTTAACCTTTCTCAATACACTGGGGGGGGGGGGGAAGAAGTGCTGTCCTGCCTGTCAAATAGATTTTTTTCCCACCCATTTAAGATACAAAAAAAAAAGTGCATGAATCAATTTTACATAAACATCAATATAGTCTTTTTCCAGAATATCCTTTAATTCTTTTTTTTTTTTTTTTTTTTTTTTTAACTTAAACACTTTTACAAATGAAACAATTGATCTCTACACACACACACTTACCACATACCTGTGTTGAAGACGTGCACATCAATCTGACGAAGTGTCTCATAGTCCTCCCCGGAGCAGTAGCCTCCAAAGGAGTACACCTTGTGACCCACTGCCACAGCAGCATGGTTGACTCTCCGTGGCCCTCCTTCTAGGTGCACAGTCCAGCGCAACATTCCCCACTTCTGTGACTGTGAGCGCTTAGACCATCACTCTGATGCTCCCATCAAACCAAGGCCATTAAAACCTGTGACCACAACAAGGGTAGTAGCAGCACTCTGCTAAAGAGAACAACAGGGTAAGTTGTGAGGGGGCAATCAAGGACAACAAAGGGTAACTGTTGTTCCCTTGGGCTAACCTCAGCTCTGCTGTTGCTGACAGGTACAAGCCTCTGTATCTATGCTTGCAGGGTATTTTAAGAGGTGATTAGACCTACACTTACCACCCCTTTCTATTCACTCTTCACTTTGTACCCACCCACTGCACTACAATGAGTTTAAAGTCAGAGTAAACATGTGCCTCCTTTAGGCAGTACTATAGGAACACAAAACACTGCCACACTACTCAAGGAGATTGCTCAATCTATACACAGTATTGAAATCCTGCCAATTTAATATTTGTGAGTGTTTCTATTGTTTTTTTTCTTAAAAACAAATACAACCATAATTTGCCTATTTTATCCATAACGATTGACAAAACTGAAGTACACCTGCAGCTCTTAGCTCAATGGGAAATTAAACATTTCCAAAGCGACATTTTCAGCTCTGAACAGTGAAATTTAAGTGACATAAAACGCTACTTGTTAAACACAAGTAACTCTGCCTCTCCCCTTGCTTATTCTGTCCCTGTGACACACTTTACCACTGACCTCCAACCTTTGTTTACCGTTAAAAATAAAACACCCCTAGAGCACCATTTAACATAGACCTATTTCAAGCCCACATATCTATGAGGAGCAACAGAAGCACAAATCTAGTCACCAGGCATGTGAACCTTAACTGGAGCCAATATTTTCGATGATTGCACTATGTGCACTATGGGTAAATTGACACCCCAACATGCAAATACAGTTAAACCGTTTAACCTTTCCCAGGTTATTCAAAGTTAGCAGTATAAATGCACACAGTTTCCTTTATACATACTTAATACTCATCTCGAATAATTTGTTATACAATTAGACAACATGAACATTTTTGCAAGAGCCGAGCTGAGTAGAAAGCACCTTCTATCCCCCTGTCCTATTGAACAGTGCACTGTTGACATCAGATGACTAACAACGGTGCTTCAAAGTGCACAGCGGCTATCAAGTAAATAAGACTCGTTTGTAAATGGGTGCATACTTCTGCACAGATCTCGACTGACCGAAGCACAAACTGTTGACAGATGAAGCTAATCTAAAGCTGGTGACATTGAGCTGTAACAGTTATAACACCCAGTGGACGCCTCACACACTAGCTAGCTTTGCTCTTTAGCTAACGTTAACAGGCATAACAACAACCTTTTGAGGCGCACTGGCTAGCCGCCGCGGTCGCTTATCTCTCAACATCACCACCACAGTAACGAATATGGTGCTACTGCAAACAGCTGTTTGACAGCCAAGGTGCTAGGCTTTGAGAGGCTAGGCTAAAGCTAAACAGTCGAAGCTAACTATTTAGCTGTTAGCAAGCTAACGTAAACTCTAAACAAACGACAGACAACTTGTAACACAAAGACATTCACTCCCAGCTTTGGCAAAGTTACGAGTTAGTCAAGTGAAACAGAATAACATTCATATATGTTCAATTTTGCTACCTTCGAGCCGGTTGTGGTTGACAGGCAGCCAGGCAGGGCTATCCCCCGAGAGCCCCTACCAAGCGTGATGGAATGAGAAGTTACCGCGAGCACCCCCTGTCGGCTGTTTTATACTTGGGGAAAACACGCACGTGAGTCTTTCTGCTTTAAAAACAGATGGATTTACTAACTGCCGTGCTAAGTGCAAAATAGGTCAGCGGCTGCATTTTTCGACACCGTTTTTGCATAGCACAGAGAGAAGTTAGAGTTGAGTGTCTTAATGTAACTGTGATGTTTTGCAGAATGGCCGGATTAACCTGTTAGGTGACCCAGAAGCTTAACGTTTTTGTCATCCACGTGGTGTGATCACATAATAATGTCACCAGTTACTATAACAATGAAAATTTTTAACATGCAAATGAAAATATACCAAGATTGCAATCACAATGTCATCCAGGAAAGCTGATTTTTCTTTTTTAGGGTTCATTGCAGTCACTACTTAAAGGCTCTCTCGTCAAGATAAACTATCTGTTGGATATCTGTTTGACACACTCCATTCAAAAATTTACATGAGTGCGGAAATATAAAATATATTCAGCAAATGCAGTCTTCCTATTTGAACAGTAAAACAGTTACTGGATTTTTCTTCATGTGTATCCATCTACTATACCCGTTAACAGCAATGGATATGTGTATTGTCTAATAACTCACTGTTTGTCTTTTTCAGTCTGATGGTCCAACAATCAAATCTTGGCCATTCTCCCAGTGCAACAGAGGGAGGCCGGAGGAATAATTTAAACAAGAAACAGAAAAACAGAAGAGCAAAACTCAACCTGCTATTGGCAAGTTCGCTGTCAGAAGTGATAAAACTTCCTTTAAAGTCATACTTACATTTGAACATACTAATAGCAAAACAATCAAGACCTTCTTGACACTATGTTTTGCAGCTTGTATTACTGTGTCCAAACAAGTTTGATTTTTGGTTCAAAAACATTTTCATATCTCTCTTTATCAAGAAGTACTTTCCTAATATGCTAAACAACCCTCAGTTCTTTACATTTTACTTCCAAGAAGCCTCAAGGGATGAACCATTGCAGTTTGCTACATATAACTTAATTTAAGAAACAAATGCAGTGTGTCCTTAAAAATTTGAGGGAATTGAAAATGGTAGACAAAAGAAGAGCCAGACCGAAAGCTCTTCTACAGTGTGTCCTTTGTCCTGTCTTCTGCTCCAACTGGTTGTGGCAGATAGCTGCCCATCCCTGAACCACATGACTCTGCTGAAGGTTTCTTCCTGTTAAAAGGGGGTTTTTCTTCCCACTGTCACCAAGTGCTTGCTCATAGGGGATCGTTTGATTCTTGGGGTTGTAGCATTGTAAGGTCTTATGAGGTCTTACAGATTGCTGTTGTGATTCAATTATTATATAAATAAAACTGAACTGAAATGAATAGGTTCACTAGCCACACCCAGGCCTGATTAGCAATCGTTAAATAGAACCTGTCTGACAAAGTTAATCACAACAAGCACCGCATCATGCCACAAATATGTAAGTACTATTTTAAAAAAAGGACGCCAGGAATGGGTCAAATACTTTTTCACAGCCCGGCATGCTTATACATATTTCAATAAATACTGCATCTAGTTCCCATTTTCCTAGCAATATATAAAGAAATGAGGTGTGTTAAGACCTTTCTAAAGTACTGTAAATTTATGTCACAGACTGTTTTTAACTTTTAAGCAAGTATCTGTCCTTTCATAAAAAGGCTTCTAGAAATCCTTGTAATTGAACAATTTACAAATTCTGAATGATTTTTGTTTAAATGCTCTTAGCTCATAATTTAGGTGTCATAAATACAAATGATGTGGAATTGCTGTTTTAAACAAATATAACACTGCAACTGAAAATGAACTAGCAAGGTGACGAAACGCCATTGTGTTTGATACTGTTGTGAGTATTTATGTGACATGCACAGTAGCGTGACTAGAGCAGTAGATGGCACTGTTGAATTGCAAGGTTAACAGATACCCATCACACAGCCTCCTGCCCAAAAGACAGTGAATCCCTGTCATACCCTAGTGTACCGTTCCTACCCCAGTATTTGGTCATATATTGTGACCAGCTTATTCATTGGGTCTGGTTGAGAAGCTCTTGGGCAGCAAATTTAATCTGATAATAATAATTTGATACTGTTTGTGTGACAGCCATTCATAAGGCCTGGCAGAGCATGAGCATTTTGTATGGAGCATCCCAGGAAATCTCAGTGTTACACTGTCAGCATAGTAGTCGCATATAAACAAAGGCTGAAACCCAGCTTGCCTGGCACTAAACCAGTGTACTTAACCACAAAATAAGGCTAACAACCTCAGCTTATCCCAATATAATAATGTGGTCAAATCGGTGAGTTCTTGCATATCTATTTATGTTTGATATAGAGAAAAGCCCTTCATGTTGCAGCTTGCAAGCACTGCATCCAAGTCAATGCTGTCGATAAATAAGAATGTGCTCCTGGGCAGCTTGCCTGGGTTAGAGAACAAAATAGCTTTCATCTGAGGTTCATATGGGCATGGCTGACTTAATTCCTACTGTAACTGAGGGCCAGGTGATGGGGCCGGGGGTAAATGTGAGCAATTAACTTGCTATTTTGGTATGTTCAGCCTATCATATATACTAGCGAATTTTACTGAAACCCACAAAACGGCCTGTTTCACACGTCCACACTGTGACTATGACACACTATGCAATTTTATTATCCTGCCTAAATGTTCAAAGGTATAGAATTACAGGGGTGGGTTAAGTGTGATCAGCTTGGTTTCAAATGTTCAGACTGATATGAAAGGAGTCTCATAAAAGGATTATGGCACTGAGGATCCATATTACAGCTGCTACGGATCTGACCGCATCACTGCCCAGGTCCGAGTCCACTCAGGAGGGGCTCTGATTGATTCACTGTGTGTAGGCATTCCAGCCCCGCGCCAGCTGCACGTCACGCACAATGGTGAGATTGTGCCTGCGGCTGTCCAAAGACAGCTGGTCATGGCTGCCCCTTGGAGCTCTGATAGGTGATTAGAGAGATATCTGAAACTTTGTTGCTGCTGTAATTTTGTCAGCTGACATTAAAGCATATTTCATACTGTTTTTTTCCCCTTTATCTTGACCTGTTACATGCAACTGAAAACTTTAAAATGAAATCTGACAGTCTGATCTGGTGATCCTGAAAGCTGTCTACTCGGCAGTTCTTTATTATGCTCTGACTGACATTACACATTTACAGCTAGATGATGTTATGGTCTGGAAGCAGCCCCAGGAATTTCAACTTGGCTGTTTTTTGAAATGATGACATGTCTGCAGCACATGTAAGGTAACTGTTTTATTTTTCTACTTCTTCAGTCAACCTTCATACTGTATATTGTGGAAAACAATACGCCTGTATACTACGGAGGAATACTATTAGTTTTTGTGTGTGTTCTAGACATAGTCTGTTTTTTTTTTAAGTGAACAGAGAGCCCACCCTAGTGAAAGTGTTTCTTGCAGCTACACCCAGTCTGCCGTGCCTAAAAAAAAGAAGAAAAAATCCCAGCCTGCCATCCCACCTGTCAGCATTTGCACAGATTGCGTCACCCATCTGCACTGCTGAGCCATTCTTTGACACATTTGCTTAGTGGCGTCCTTTACAAACTTTATAGCCAGCACATGTGTGTGTGCATGTCTGCTTTGACATAGGGAACAGAAGTTGCCCAACTGCAGCATAGCTCCGCAAATCAACAACAACTGCTAAAACCCAACTGTTGTTCGCTATTCTTGGGCAGGCCCGGTGATGGAAGAGCTTTGCAATGCTTTTTGTGGCCGAGAAAAATACAGCTTTTGCGTAGAAGCAGCTCATTCGGTTAACCTTTTTCTTTACCATGGGGTATAAAACTTCTAAGTGTGCTGTTATTATGAACAGTAAAACCAGCTCCATGCAAAATAAACCAATTTATATAAAAGGAAAGGGGGAAGAAGGGTTTTTTTAATATAATGTTGACCTGAAAAACAAACACTAATTTAATATACTTTTGTAACATTACTCCTTTCTGCCTCACTTTTGTGTTAAATTAGTGCATGGGTCTTGCCAGAAAATGTTAATATGTTTTACATTATTACGGACCTGCTCCTGATCTTCTTTCATAGTTTCCACTACGTGTTTTCGCTGCATGGGTCTAAGTTAAGGAACATTCTTACAGTCATAGTGTTGTTTGAGCATTGTCCCAAAATGTCCAATCCTATGCATCCGCAAGCTATCAGTGCTTTGCTACAGAGTGCAGGCAGGATCTCCGGATGTTTAACGTACGGATTTGACTTCCGCCGTAGCTCGATTAGGTAAGCAGTATTGAGCAGTCCAGAATGATGTCATAGAGCATGATCTAACTCTGTGGCCAGATGACTGAATCATACATTTTCCTTTAATTTCGGGGTTATTAAATGAACAGAGCTCCTCTCTGTGAGTCTCTAAAGAAGACGATTGGTATGCGCCTTAGGTAATTTTCTCGCTTATGGTTCATTTGAATTGCTCTGAATTAAGAGAAAAATTAGTACTTTGTAGCAGCATTTATTAGTTAGGCTGTGTTTCCAATTACCAATTAAGTAACAAGCTGTATTTTATAAGGAAAGTCATGTGGCGGTGCAGGGAGGCGGGTTATTGGACAAAGCTTAAAATCCTAAACAGATGAGTGATTTAATAGCGTATTATCATTTCCACACTGGTCATAAAAAACGCAAAAATGCTTTGGCAGCAGCCAAGATGGGGGAAGAGTAGGATCAAACCGATCTGACCATTCTGTACTTCACCTCAGATCCTCTCTATGGGAAGAAGATCGCTTAATACAGAATGCTGATTGTAATCTTTTTTTTCTTTGACAGCATATGCCCACAGTCTGCACATTTTCTGAAGGTTTTCTCTAGCTTCTTTATCTCTTTCAAGGTTGGTCTGAGTGATGCTGTTGGATAGAATAGTGAGAAGTTTGTCTGTGGTCTTCTCACCTCCCAAATTAAAAAAAACAACAACAAAAAATCCCAACAATTAAAGACAGAAGTTTTCCTGGATGCAATGCAACTGCACAAAATAAAGCAGATATGAAAGTACACGTAATTTCTTACACTCTCATGTTCTTCCACAGCAGTTTTATCTTCTTTTGAGTTTTTTGTCCTGTGTTATTTGTGCTTTTAGGAGTAGGATAAAATAATTATCGTTCCACAGAGTTTTCAGATTGACTGCAACAGCAGAGACAGGCAACTGTCTGCAAGGCATATTTTCACTTGAACCGCTTCAATTATGTGGCTCACTTTCTATTTTTGCCCTAACCTCACCCCTCTTCTTCTCATACAGTTGGTACAGTTGTTTTGAAGACTGCACAGCACCTGCTTAAAACCCACTTGTTGTTATCATCCATGGGTAAGGGCCGGATAAGGCAGTGACTGCTACTTTCCTTGGATGTCCTGGGGATCTCTGAGTCAGTCAGTGACAGGCCCCAGTGGTTCTCCCACACCATATCTGAAGACACTTAAACACTTGAACCTCCCATCATCCTCATTTGATGCTTAAAAATAGTTTGGCGCTGCGGTCTTTTGAAACTTAGTCATTTACTGTTTCTTTAAGGGACAGATGACCTAGAATAATATAAAAATATGTGTGAGTCTTAACATCCATGCAACAAATATGCCAAAAGAGGCTCATAATCTGGGTTCTCGTGTTATCGTGTCCACACAAACGTTTTGCCGTGGCTTACTAATTGTGACTGAATTTTCAGAATTTTATAACGGTTGGTTAAAATCCTTTTTGTCTTTTTATGTATTGTAAATTGTCTGTACAATCTGGGAACCCACAACCCATGTCTTGTCACTCTGCTTTATTTGTCAAAGTATACCACAATGCGGTGCTTTGTTCATATGTCAGTTGATTTTTTATCATCAACAAGTCATGCATAACTTAGACTGGTGTCAGCAATGAGCTCATTCATTCCTCTAACAGGAGGTGACATGAGTGAGGCAAACAATAACGCAGAACTTTGAGGTAGGTCCAGCTTGTTATGTGAAGGCCTCAAGGCCACCTTGTTTGTCAAAGCAGGAGTGGGGGATCACATTTGGCTTTCCTATGTTAAACCCAGACTCCTGAGGTGAAGTGTAATGACGTTTTCAAAGTAAGACTGAATGAGTGTTGCCCAAACTAGTTTTCAAGAAGATTAAAAAACAAATGAGACATTTTCCAAGTTGTCTGTGTGTTTATTGATGTATGGATCCAATAAAAAAACTGACAAAAATAATTACCCTTACTGAAGCATTAAACTAATCTGCAACAGGGATTCATAGGATAATTCAATATCTTCTTTTCCCTGTCTATATTTCACAGTTTTCCTAAAACACTTGGATTAAATTTACTTTTTTTCTGCTGTTTTACTTTTTTTAAATGTGCATGATGATTACAGATCCACTGAATGATTGTATGTATAAACATTTATTCCAAAATGTCAGTATAAAGGCTGATGTCTCCTTATTTACTCCCTCTGTGCTGACAGACTTTAACAAACCTGTCCACTTAGCAACAGTTGCCTATTCAGATGTCAAGTACACATGTTATCAGTATACTCTAAGCAAGCTGCATCACATGATTAAAGTTCTTGCATTTGATTAATAAATCACACCGCCAAGTCAACTGAGCTTCAAAATAAAAGCTTAAAGGCACCCAGCTTGGCACTGAAATGACATCAGGGGTCAGATATTAAGCGTCCCTCTCAAGGTGATTGATACTTTCGGAGAGGGCAAAAATAAGCTACAGCTTTTTTCCTGTTATTCAACCTTTGATATGGGAAAATTGCTTCCTGCTGTTGGAGCACAGATGCCTAGTCAACTGATGATGTCACATAATGGGACCTGATCCCAGCTTTCAGTATGACTGCTACCTGAAGGTGCAGTCTGTCTGATACAGTGTGTCCATCTTCTTGTCCTGGGGGAGTCTTGAACCTGCAGCCCTGCAGCCACACGAGGTTCCTTATTATTATTTTTAAACAGGAAGTGAAACCACTGAGATTAAAAATCCTCTTTGCAAGCTTGTCCAGGTTGATATAGGCAACATTAACCTAGCATGTTTTTGTGCACAGGCACAAGCAGACTGCAAATTCCACACAAAGCAGTCCTTGCTATGAGGAAACAGTGAGAACTGCTGGGACACGGTGCTGCCATTTACCCAGCGTCTGTGGCTTTGATTAAAAAAGACTATGTGAATATAAATATGGAAATTAACAGTAGTGGTTTTTTTTTTACATATTCATATTTATCATTGCTTTTTATTCTCTATTTACATTTAAAAATTGTTAATATTTTTTCAGCTAAAATTTTCATTGGAGCTTAATGTTATCGATATAACCACAGTTCTCTAAATAGCCAGCTTCTTCTTCTCACATAAGCCTGTTAACTACTATGTTTACGTTCCCTCAAAGTCCTGGATTAAAGTGCAGACACTGCTTGTTAGGTTCCCTGCAGTAGCAATACTGTACTGTAGCTATTGCAGGTACTGAATAGTAATACTTTCACCCTGGGAAGTAGCAAGATTTACTGAAGCGAATTAGCTACACTTTGCATCAGGTGGCAATACCCATGAACAACAGCACTAGCAATATCTCATATTAGCAGTGTCACTAGAAAGTAGCACTACCTTTTTCTTATTTCTTCTTTTAACTTTTACTATTTTAAAAGCTATTAGGCAGCTTTGTATTGTATTTATTGCTCTCTGTTGCTTCCATATATGACTTATTGTTACAAAAAAGAGCTATAAGAAGTATAAATCAATCAAACTATATAGAGCCAACTAACATTTTGTTTATTAATTTGAATACCCTGAAATTTTATGATTTAGTTTAATATAAAATGGCACAGATAATGCATTTCTGCATGCTAAAGATCTTTTGTTAAAAGGTTTGGCATAATAAGCATGTGCTTCAGCCAATACCTTTTAATTAGCCTTGTCTTGTGCTTTCTTGCTTTGTGGTAGATCTTTATTCTGTATTCACTGAGATATTTGAATGCTAATCAAATAAATAATTAAAAAAAATAAATAAATACAAAATTTATGATCAAAGCTGCCTACTGTTAATTTGGTTAATTTTCCTGAACAGTTAGGAAAATTACAATTGTTCAAATTTGTTGGTAATAAAGATTAAAAAAAAATAATAGGCTAAACAAATCATCATTTCAATTCTCTAATTTTATAAATACAATAAAGTCATAGTGGTATTGTACTGAAAATGCAATGTGAAAGTGTCATACAATCATTGTTAATAGGCCACTGCAGACTAGTCAAAGATTTTAATTATTTACATGTATACCTTAATTATTTTTATTAGTTATGTTGAAGGGCTAATTTGTATTTAATAAGATGTGTAACTATTATTATAATTGACAGTAAAGGTTATTGAACCCTACACTTACACTAAAACATGGAAATGTTCAGATGATCTTCGTAGATTATTAGATTTGATTCAAAGGCTAAAATTACATTGCTATAAGCTAACACGTGCATGCTAGCATGCTAACTCTAATAATACTAACAGGTACAAACCTGTTTTCCCTTTGACTTTACTAATAACAATGCGCCAAAACCAGGGAGATGGATCGGCCATCACAGAGGCATGTTGGGTAAAACTTCAATCTTTTCATTTATATCCAGAAATGTTCTAATCCAGCCAGATTTCCAGTGAACACTATGTCGTGACAGCTAATGAGTCCATGAATGCAAGTCTATTTTGAGTTAAAACACAAATCAGAAGTTTAAACACAAACACTAATGGGATGCAGCTGATCATCTGAAAACTTCCTTTCAAATCGTTTGATTGATTAGGTGAACAAAGCTTTTTGTTGGGAACAAACTTAACTACAAACCTCCCCAGCTATAAAACATCCCCAGCTCCTTTGCCTGATGTATTTTTCGAATGTCATGCTCAATTGTTATGTTAAGATGTTAGGAGACTCTCTTATTTTAAAACCAGGTCTGACTCCTGCCTGTATAGTTTTACAAACTGCACTTACTAATAGACATATACATTTTTTTTTCACTCAATACTACAGTGCTGCCAAAGCTGGTGTTTAAATATTATAAATATGACAGGTTACATATGTGCATGGAAGATTGCTGCTTCAGCTTAAAATGCTCCCGATATGCGTCACGGCAGACAGTTAAGTTTCATTGTTTTGCTTGCGCCTCCTTATACTGTGACAAACTTGGCCCTTTATTGCAAGTGATGTCATCCAACACTTTAATTTGCTTAGCCTTTTTATATCTGTGATAAGCGTGGACATGTTCAAAAAAGTGAGAAACAGGACTCCTGGCATGAAGTACCACAGGTGTGCGGGAGCGTCAGATGATAAGCATGCAGTCTCACCAGGTCAGATATTGCCTCAGGTGAGCCTCAAGAGTGGTTTTCACAATCATTTCATTATTAAATCGATGACTAAAGGGTTTGGAACTTCAGCTTTTGGCTTTCCAGCCTGCAGCTTTTATGTTTTCAAGAAGACTTAATTGAAATTAAAAACTACATTGCAACCCACTCCAAGAGATCTGGGGTGGGTAAATCCCATGTGGGCGCCATGTAGTAAATGCTGAAAATGTGTCTTCTATAATGTGTTTATATTACGCACTGTCCATAAACTGCAGATGCTGCATTGTTCCTTTGAAGCACAAATCATTTCACTTTCACTCAGCAGATGATGTACAAAAATCCCGCAGGCGACCCAACTGAGACGAGCCAGGTCACTGACGAGATGTAGCTTCAAAGCTGTGTGTGAAGTACAAATGAATTGACAGTGATAAGCATTAGCAGAAATAGGAGTTCACCGTTTCACTGGAACTGTCTCCCTGCCATTTTGATTTTATTTCACTGTCATTCAGACAAACCACCCTCTTTGTAGTCTGTTGTTTTAATTCCATTTAAACAAAAAAGTGAACCGGTTTAAACATGACTGTGTTGGTTTAAAACTTTACAAACACTATCATCACAGTTTAGACATAACTAAAACTTTGGTGGTTCTGATCACTTAACATGTGGCTTTTGATTAAAATTGGGCTTCTCTAAAGGTTACTTTTTATGTAATCTTAAGTCCAGTTTTGGCCAAGCAGGGCTGACATAGCACCTAATTTTTCTATTCCTTTCATAGCAACAATTTCTAAAACCTAATCTTTTTTTGGATTTAGAGCAAAAACTCAGTCTTATCTGCACTGAAACTTGACCAGGAGGCCAATCATGCCTTTGTGATGACATACACCAAGTGGAAAAGTACAGACCCCCCCTCTTGCCCCCATGTATATTCTCTCCTCCGCCGCAGCTATCAACCTCCTTTCATGCGGACAGACTCGGTGACATCACCCCTTGAACAAGTCCTCTGAGTTGTATTTACTGACTCTAACTAAATGGAAGATATCTAACAAGGGCAATCACTAACCAGGGCCTGTGGTGAGAAAACATCAGGTTTTTATTATCGTCTTGGGAGGCAATGATATCAGCCATCAGGCCAGAACCAGCTTGTCTTTTAATATCCATCCTCAAAGGTGTGCACAAAGACATAGAAAGGGCAATCACATCAAGGCTGACATATAAAATATTTGTAATGGATGCGGTGAGAGCGCTTAAATGTTACACACAAGACGCGAATGCAGGCTGTGGTGAGCGAGGGAGCACTTCCAGGGTAAACAACATAAGGAAGGTGTTACAGTAGCCTAATCTGACTCGGTTGGCAGAGGTGGGACACCTGGTTCAAATCTAATCAGATGGTAACTCTCTGAGCAAACAACTCTCTGTCCTTTATAAATGTTTATAGTCTAAGTGGAAAAGAGGCAAAAGATAGACAAAAAATTTTTAAAGGTCAAAAGAAAGAATTTTTAAGGAATCTCTAGTGAAATGATCTCACTCATAAAATATAAAACATGTACATTTTAATGCTAATTGTTTGCCTGGATCACACTATAGAAACCTGAGCAGCCCCCTCGCACTCTTAGTTGTTCACAAAAGGTGCAGCTTTTACTTTGAAGACAAACGTTCTCCGTTGCCAGTTTGTTCTGCGCTTTTTCAAATTTCGCTACAGCTTAGAGAGCAAATGATGAGTGTTTGCAGGCGAGTTCAATGCAATCTACGGGCCACTGCAGCAGACTACAAGTGACCAAAGCAATCACCGGAGGTTTGTGGTACAGCACCCTCTTTGTGACTGACGTCACCTTGCAGTAACCAATAACCAGCAGCAACCACTCACCAGCTCGTCACAAAACACACATTTTTTTCCCTAGCGACCAGTGGTTGCCTGATCCCCCTGACTGTCTCTATGTCTGTGTGACTGAGGCCTTACTGGAGTAAATCATTTGACTTTAGACAGCTGTGAGCATGATGAAATAAAATAGTCTTAAATTGTATATAAAATAGTCTTAAATTGAAAAGAATCACTTAATTTTGTTAATGACTGCAACTTCTAAGTGAACACACATCACATTTTTATCATTTGCCGGGTTCACAGTCACACGGTTTAACCACTGCGCACATAAATTGCAGACTTTAAGAGCCGCTCACACGGCAATATGAAGAAATGTCATTTTAAAGTTAGCCAAACCCCCTTGAACTCCACCCATTCAGCCTGTGCAGAATTTATCTCTGATTTCAAGCTGCAACACATTAAAAACTCTGCCTTAGATGACTTCATCATGAAACTAGAGCTCTTTTAAAAGCATTATTAACCATGACGACTCTGGGGATACATTTGTCATACGGAGCCCCGCTGAGTGAACGCTGTCCCACTGCTGGCTGTTTTGACCCTTCTCAGACAAACTCAGTAACACTGGAGACTTCACAGCATGTGCAATAATGTTTGGCTTTTTTTCTTTTTATGTTTCTATTTCTAAACGTTACATAATACCACCGCATGGGTCAAATATTAGAGAACACTGACTCCACAAGCGCTGTGCTGTAAATGAAGCATGCAGTAACATCAGTTTCATAACACTGCCTGAGTTTTGTTATAAGGAGCTGAACCGCCCTGGAGAGTCACTGGACCAGGTGCAGGGGTCAAGTCAGTGGGCAGCAGAAGAGCGAGAGTTCCTTGTAAGGGAAAAGCTTTCAGCAGTGAAAGCATTTTCTCCCCTCTGCTCCTCTGCAAATGTTTTCTCTGCTGTCTGCTCTCCCCCCCACCAACCCTGACATAAGCACGCCAGTCCTGGCATTCCAATCAGTCATCCCAACATTTGTTCTGCTGAACCTTTTGCCACCATCAAGGAGTGGTGGGGGCCATCATCTGCTTGACTTCCGTATGCACCCCTCCTCCTTTACACACTTGTTATGTCAGCAGCTCTGAGGTTTAAGGAGCAGAGCGACAGATTTGGTCTGTTTCATTCAGCTGTAACCCGTGTGGCAACTGCTCCCCTCTGATGGAGAAAGAGGAGGCTCAACTTAGACCTGAGGGAATCATTCTCGCTCCTGGACAGACAGCATAAAGTTGAGTCTCTGAAAGTGATCCTTCTTATTTTTAAGACTTTTTTTTGTCTTGTAATTCTTGTGTTGGGACAGATCCCAATGCCTTACAGCTGAATGAGTTCTTCTGCACTTCAAAGTGGAGGTAAGGGAGAGGCAGTGTGGGTGTGTGTGAGTGTGACTCAGCCGAGGATATTACCTCATAGAGGATAAGCTGTGATTGAAAAGGTCCAACAGAGGTCTCTCCCTCTGACTCCATTACTCTGGGTCTCTTATCTTGCTAGATTTTCTGTTAGGGTTCAGAGGGGAAGTTTTGACAGCCAGGCTTTACAGCCCCCCCTGTTGCTCCTGACAGAAAGAAAGCGAGAGAGAAGAGGTGGTGACTTCATCCCTTCTCTTAACCAACCCTCCTTCTTCCCCCTCCTTTTCTGAGCTTTCTTTTTTTTTTTTCCAAGACTTTAGTGCAGCACAGTCAGGCAGCATGCCAGCAGTTTTCATCTTGCTGCGGTCCCTGGTTATCAGGCTCCTCAGTAGCAGACTGGTAGGCTCAGTGGCACAATATCTCAGGAGAATCCTCTCAACAGGAGCTACGCACCTTGGAACAGCACTGCGCCACATCTGGGACCGTGTTCGATCCCAGGAGTCCAAGGAAGCCATCCTGGGCTGTGTGCTGTGCATTCTCAACATGCACAAGAAGGTGGAGAATTGAGCTCTCTCTCTCCCTCTCTCCACTTTCGGTTCCACCCTCCACTTGACTGCTGAACTGAGACTGGACAACTGTTTAGTCAGGAGAGCGCACAAAGGGATGAAACAGACTTTTTTTTCAGAGCTCATTTGGACCTAAGCAATTTTGTTTTGTTTTGTTTTTCTTATTGGGACACTAGTCATGTCTGAGAGCATTGTGAGGAAGGTGCAGCCCTTTACCATTGGGACAAGGCTGTCAGCTCCTGCTGTGGCAAAATGTCAGGATTTTACACAGAGTTATCTGCCTGGCGAGACTCTGGATAACTGTGTGCTGCAGCACAATCTGAACTCGCTCTACCTCAGTGGATCACAGGTGTGTGCACATGGACCCTGTCTCGTCTCGCCGATTGTCAAGCAGGTAGCCCCCGTGAAACACAACCAAGACCGGATGGCAGCGGAGGACCAGCTGAACCAGAATGTTGCCTCTGCCTCTGCTGTCTCCAGATCAATAAAGAAGATCACAATCTCTGGGAACAAAGACAGGCCAGAGAACAAGATGACAGCAGAGCCTGCAATTACACGGTGCACATCTGAAAACAACAATAACAACAACAACATCAGCAGCACATCAGAAGTACATCTGCCAAGGATAGTGGGTGTGAGCTGTGAGAATAAGCCCACTTCTCAATTTAAGGTACAAGACTGCATGCACACATAGAATTCTAACAATAAAGAAAAACTATGACTCAAAAAATATGGCAGTGCATTAAAACAGTTGTTAAGGTAAAAAAAAAAAAAAAGTCTAAATATAGATAAATATTTTTTGTCAAATATATGTGTAGCATACCTTTAGTTACATAAAGGATATTTGATAAATTGGCTATTTTAAAGAGTTTCAAAATAATTAACCTTAAACTTGAAGAGGCCAGTTTTCCAACACTGTTCTGCTTTAATTATAACATTTCCAGTAGAATATGGAAATGATCTAAACATGATCTTTTAAAAACAGAAAGTTATTAAAGAAATGGCTGTTAATCGAAGATATATTTGTTTTACTAGCTCCAACCGAAAAGGCCTGTTGGAATTAGTCACAAGCACGTGCGCTTTCACATCGTGTAAAACGTTAATTACCAGCGTTCATTTTTGTCTAGCTTTCTTTCTTTTTTTTTCATTCATTATTGACATTTCTCGTCCCTCCCGGTTGCATATTTTATCCTAATATTTTAGGTTTTACTCAAAAAAGAGAGCAGCGATGAATTTCAGCCCATGCAGGGACAAACCAGACCGAAAGCGAACAGAGAGAAATCCCTACAACAGGTAAGATGCAAGCTAACTACTAAATTAATGTCAAATAGTTAGGATTATTTAAAAGACATGTTTTAGAGTAAAAGAAGTGGTAAAAGAAGTGGAATTTTGAGGCTAAAATATTTTGTTATTACTTACTGTGCTACTGTGAGCAGCTGTCTTTAGTGTTTTATTTAGACTAAAGGAAAGCTAGCCCTTGTTGGGGGTTTCTTTATAGCTAGCTGCTTTTATATTATAAATTTAAAGCGAAGTGACACAGGGGTGGAAAACCAGTTATAGGGACAGTGTGTTTTGGTTGAATGCTACCCAGAATACTCGTTGTTTCCTCTTGATTTTGCTGTCGTGTGTTTAAGACACGTTATACAGAACAAATAAACACTAAAAGTATATTTGTAGGATGTTGTGTAAAGCTAGTGGGCTGCTGGATTTGGCCGGTTCCAAGCTGAAGTCATTGCGTCTTGCGGATGAAGTGCTGTGTTAACAGCAGAGCTTGCAGAGGCAGGGCCCACTGGAAAACATGAAGTCAGGAGTAGATGTTAACAAAAGAAAAGGCTAGCTGAAGTACTTGTGGAGGCTGGTTGTAATAATACACAGACTGCCATGGCCTTAATTCCCCTTCAAGAACAAAACAAGGAGTAATTTTTCACATAATTTCCTATTTTGTTACCACAACAATACTTTGAGTTTACTCTGCTCATGTATTATTCATCCACGTTGTCAAAATGTTCTTATTACAAGAGATAAAGTGGCTTTGGTGCCTGTACCTGTGCAGGTAATAATGAGCGAACGTGATCTGTCAAGGCTCTTTAAAGATGACATGTTTACACATAAGCCTGAAAAACATTGGAGGATCTGCCTGTTCCTGCTTCCCTCTTGTGCCCAGATGTTTCCTGATTGGGGACCAGCAGGAATGCTTGTCCATTAGTGAACTTGTGCCAGTCGTGTTCATTTCATCCTACGTGGTGCTGACAGTAGGTTTTTGTTAAGAGAGACCTTGGGGCCAGTCTGCCATGTGTTTCTAATGTGCCTGGATGGCGAACATAGGTATAATCAACGTAAGCGGACACTTAGACATCCTCTGATTGTGAAGTGATCTTGCTGGAGAGCTGTGCCTCTTTCTTAAAGGTTTGTCAGAAGCAATCATCATCTGGTGTATGGTTTTATCTGTTTAAAAAAAAAAAAGGTTTACGTTGGAGACAAACTGCTCTTGTGTTTTCAACACTTTCTCTGTGTTGCATGCTCACACAGATATCAGTACCTGAACCACAGGAGGATGAGCCTCAGAGGAAAGAAAGCCATCCACGCACACCGATTGAAGGGTCGGCAGCTGTTACACCCCCAAGTGACTGCTTCACTCAGCGTAACTCACTCTTCAGCAAGGAAGTACTGCAGGTAACACGAGGAAGGCATACCAGCGTATTAGCATCAGTAGCTCCTCGTGGTATTTCAGTGGGTTTATCATTTGTTTTTCACTCTTTGACATACAAGCTTTATTTTCCTGCTCTCCGTCTTTTTCTAATGTCTAATAAATAAGGAAAGATTTGAAGAGATACTTTTTCTATGGAGCTTCTCGTAAATTTGCAGCCTCTTATTTTACAGTTAATTAATCAGAATCTCTTTTAATCTATAAATGCTACAAAGACCACAAGCTACAGTGGGCTGATCCCAAAAGAAACATGTTATGCTGTTCAGTTAAAATCAGAAAGGAAATTGCCTGTTGTATGACCCTCAGAGGAGAACAAAATATGTACTGATTCTTATTTTGTCCCTAAGAACTGTATGAGCTGTGTTCGGCTGAGGGAAGAGAGGGAGGGGAAACCGCCACAAGCAATTATTTGGGGATGAGATCATTGTTTGGCTCCATCCCTTCACGCCTATTGCTCAGAGAGACTCAGCCAAGCAGCACAACTGGTTGTGTTATCTCACTGCTGCGTTTACCCCAGCACACACAAGGACATTTTTCAGCGAGTTCGGCTGAGGGACATTTTTGTCCAGCAGTTGGCTTTGCCATCAGACCTCTGTCGAGCAACCATCCAAGTGATAGGCGAGGAAAAAAAAAAGAATTACATTTGAGTATGATGTATGTATGTGTTAAAAGCTTTGTAGCACATTAACAAGCTTACTAGACCCATTGGACACAGTGGAGGACGCTTTTGTATGTTCACGGTTTTTGACAATTGGCTTTATAAAAGTGGAAGTTTAGGTACCTGGGGACCTGCCTGTTTCACAGCGATTTGGTTGACTGCTATTGCTGATGAAAATGTATTATTATAGTATTACATTTCTGTCAAAGTGGAAGTGAGCCTTCCAGGGAGAGACTTTTAATGGCCCCCGATGGTTCGAGCTAGGGGATCGGAGCGGGTCACAACATGGCGCAGCAGGACTTTGTGTAGAGCCATCTGTCTCCCAGGCTGCTCTGCAACATATCTTGCCTTTCACCATTTCATTTCCAAGATAGAGAAATAGAGAAACTTCAACCCCCACAATGTTCTCTGGGCCAAGTTGCATTACAAAAGAGGTAAAAAATGTGGCCCGTTAATAGATATTTTATAACTGTCAATCAACTGTCCTTGTTTTCTCTATAAATTCCAAAATCAGATTTCTTTCAACTTTTTATATTTATTTTAAAATTTGTTATGTATTAACTGCAATGTTTCTTTATGTGGCCATATTTTTTTTAAACTGCAGTCGTTCAATTCTTTGTGGCTAGACTAAGGCCCAACTGTATGATTTGAACAGACCATTGTTGTGCAGAGTGGACAGGAAGAAACAAGGGAATCATAGACTTCCTGTATGAGGTCATTATAATGCCATGGGAGCCAGTGTGAGAAGATAGGGGCAGGCCTGTTTTGTCAAGCTCTTTTCCTTCTGTTGAAACCAGAAATACGCCCGTTACCCTGGGGGCCTTGTAAAGTTAATGACTTGCTCCTCTGGGGAGCAGTGACATCATATTTTAATCTAGAGCAAAAAGCTGTTTGGTGGATGTGTCATGTGCGGTCTTGATGTTTCATTGATTTTAAAGTGGAGTTGCTACAGAGTTTATTATTCAATGTCAGTTGCACCGAATTCCTTGGGAAATAATGCTCTGATGTAATGTCAAGGTATGATGACTTATTTGTGTGTGTAACTGTCAGTTGACGTACACAAAAGCAGCGCTGTGAAAAAAAGAAAAGTCCGGATCAGTCTGACAAGTAGAAGAACCTGAGCTGATTTATTAGTTTTTGTAACTTAGGCGGGCCACTGACTTCCATGCTGTGTTCTTTGCAGAAAACAAACACGTACTTTCCAACGCTTTCTGATTTTGGCCACCTGGTTTGGCCTTCTCACTCCATACAGAAGGCTGCCAGAAAAGGCTGCTCTGCAAGACAAAGCCTTATGCAATGGAGTCGAGGCCCTTGCCAAGAGAAACTTCTGCTCTGTATAACATGACACTGGAGAACAAAGAGCTGGTCTTGATGTGCTTGATGTGCTGTATGCTGTATTACAATAAGACGGGGGAAAAAATTCGGTCTTTGCTAGATATGTAAAATGATGACTGCTTTTGTCTAGTGTACTTTCATGCAGATGATATCTCACAATCCAAGCTCTAGATGAGCTTAAGGTGTGAAATGACTCGCTGCAAAAGAAAAAAATAGAATATACTGTTGGTCCAAATGTACAAATCAGTCTTCACCATTGATTTTCACATGTACAAGGAAGCATTGCGTCACTTTTATGGGTCCAAAATCAGTTTTTGTCATGTCTGTACTTTGTCACTGTCACAAAAATCACCAAATTGTTGTGAAAATTTGGCCAAACAGCACTGAATATATGCTCCCTAAACCAGCATGAAGTGTGTAAAGCAGTCTCACACACTCTCAGATTCAGGTCAGCAAACATATTAGTGAATAACAATGTGAAGCATGACTGAGACATTTTTGCCTGTGTTTGTAATTTGGATGTAGGCTGAGGCGTGGATCAAAGGCAAGCTACAGGATTTGAAGGACGGATGTAATATTCAGTGCTGCCCCCTGGAGGATTGGGAAGACGCCTCACAAATGCTTCAGAGAGATCTTAAAGACTTTGAGAACACCCTGATTCAACTCAACCAGGTGGGAAAGTTATTCAAGATGAGACTGGACACTAACTGAAATATCACAGAGTTACCAAAACAAGCACATCTGAGCACCCTATGTCCAAAATTAAATGTTTATTTTAACTTTTTAACACATAATGGGCATCTGAATGTAACCATTAATCACTGCATTTGGTGTTAAAAGAGCCTGTCAAATCATATAACACATAACATAATGGTAGGCACTTCCAGGCAAGAGAAAAGAGGAAACCTCAGTATTCCAGGCGACTCTGTCAAGCCAGTTTATACTTTCTCCCACAGGAGAAATGTTTGGAAATTGTGCATTGGTCATAATTAACATTGCTCGGCAGTCAGACAGGCCGGCAAGGGCAGAAGCAGAACTCTGAGAGTTTTCAGGAGTATATCCAAAACATGAATGACAGATGTGTTGCCTCTGCTCTGGGTGACAATTCAAATGAACAATGTCTTTGTGTTTCTGTGTGTTTTAAAAGATGGGTGAGCAGCTGATCTGTAAACTGAATCCCACATCTGATTTGGTAAAGAAGCAGCTCAGTCAGCTCAGGGACCAGTGGCAGACCCTCAAACAGATGGCTGCAAATCAGATGAGGGCCCTAGGAGGAGCCAAGAACCTGCAGGAATTCAACAAAAAGGTGGACAAGCTGGAGGCATGGATTAAAGAGAAGGTAAGGAACATATCAGTCTTTCTCTACTTTTATACTACGTACAACTAAAATTTTCAATTCAGGAGGAAGGAGCCAACCTTTGTGGGTTACTGGGTAAACTCAAAGTATTTTGTAATATTGGTTGTCTTTACGATGCAGGTATTTCCTTCAATATGTCTTATTTTCTTAAATTCAACACCAACAGGGTAAAATGTAATTTACGTTTTCTGGGGTTTTTTTTGCAATGTTTTGTATTTCGCTGTTAATTCCTGAACATGTTTCATTTTTCTTATCCTGTTCACATCACCTTTGTAATCTCCCTACATTTCTCTTTCCCCTTCGTATTTATCAAAGCAGGCAATCCACATATTAAAAAACAGCAGTTAATAATGCTCTCCAACTTCAACAATTATGCCAAAACAGTTGGCCCAGAGGCAAATCTGAGTCTACAGGCAGCTCCAATCAACATTTGTCAAGATATTAGTCACAAAAACAGCACTTTCCAATACAGGAAATTAGCTCAGTATCCTGAAGACATCTCTGGTTTGTGTATGTTCACCGGTGTAAAACATCTGCCTGTCATTATCAAAAAGCAATCATCTAATTCATTTTAGGCCTAGGTTTATCTCTCTGTTCATGTCCGTGTCTGGCACAAGGGAACTGATGATTGATAATGGACCTGTGGGATTGTAATGGAGGATGCTGGTTATGAAGTCTATAAAACATCCACCCTAGGAGATGTATTCTCCATTACGTTCCACTCATCCTTTCCTCTGTCCCTTAGTATCAAGTTCAAAGTTCCTCACTGCATGCTGAAGGCTATTTCTGTTTAGCATCTTGCTTGGTAGCAGAGGCAATGTGGTTTAATCCTGGTGCCTCTGAAAAAAAATAATGGTTGGGTTCCTAACAAATGGGGGCTATAAACACTGACTTTTATGTGTGCCAGCAGGAAGAGGAACAGTGTCTGGTGAATGTCCTGGGGGAAAATGTTGACAAAATGCAGTTGACTAGAAGAATTTTAGATCTGAAACAGGTGAGCTACTACTAATAATTACCCGAACACTGATAAAAGTGTTATAAACAACATTCCTGTGGTAAAAATATATGCATTTCCATATGTTAATAGCTTCCTTTACAGTTTTGTAGAGGTTTTCCAGTAATTTATCTATGGCTGCCTGTAATTTGTCTCCATCAGTGTATGGTAAAGACAGCTGAGGTCATAGTTGGATTGTGTTCTCCTGTTCCCCTGCAGGATGAGCAGCTACACAGAAATCTCCATGAGGAAATCAACAACTTGGCACTGAAACTGGAGAAACAAGGGAAGACAGATAGCAAAAACATATCCAGCAGGAGGAAACACATCAATAAAATGTTTGTCACTTACATTTGACTGAAAAATTGCATGAAACACCTCCAATCTAAAGATTAATTGAAGACTGAGTTTCTCTATGCTGCTGTCTGCTGTTTGTGTAGGTGGCTGAAGATGCAGTCGCATCTGAAAAACTACCATGAAAATCTTCATCTGGCCCTGGAAGTGTCCTCATTTTACCAGCAGGCTGATAATATATTATTTGCTATAAACAGCATGGTAAAACTTCCTGAAAACCTAATTATATTATCATATATTAGATCTGAGAGGCTCTTCCACTCACAGTGTCCCTTCTTTTAGAGGAAAAACATGTCTGTATTGAAAGACGTGGACAGCTTTGGAGATAGAGAAATGCGTGAGATCGCCAGTCAGATCATGGTAAGCTGTGTCTTTTCACTTAAAGCAGCACTGCTTTGTCAGATCTTGAAAGTGTGTTGCAGAAGCCTTCTCTACCTAACCTGCAGGCCTGTGTGTGGTAGATGCTTGATGTGAGTGTATCCCAGCTGTCGAATCTCCGTCCCACCCTGGCTGCCAGTGTCACACGGAAGCAGAGTGAGGTGAAGGATTGCTGGGCACTTCTTCAGAAGCTTTTCAGGTACGCCAACAGGCCAAGGATACCCTAACAACTTTGGTGGCCTTAAATATGTGGACCATTTCACTCAATAATTGGTCCTTTACAACTACCCAGTGAGTTAGAACTTTGTTTTTTCTGTCATTACCGTACTGTTACTGACGTCAGACGTATGCACTGGGAGAACCAAACAGTTTTCCAAATGAAAATGAGCTCTGCCTGATGAGTTTTCTCTTCATTCTGATTATCCGTGTCTAATTTTGGTTTAAATCTGTGAAAAATTACAAGCAAAGAAAAAGTCTGCCGTGTCTGTTGACCAGTTAGCACACAGATTATCATTTACCATTTACCTCTCAGTTTAGAATATGAAGTTTTCTGTGCTGATTTGGAATTTGGAGAGGTGTACAACATGAATAATGTATTGGCAAAACTGCAAGTTGAAAACGTGGTTTGTTCACCTCTTACTATTAAAATCCTGATGTCATCTGAAACAGTCTGCTAAATCTGAGTAGAACTTCTTTGCAAGCATATTTAGTTATTTTTTTATAGAATGTGTAAAATACATTTATTGTTACTGTAACTACAAGCACTATGTAGCCAGACTTTTTTTTCTTTTTATTAACTATCCAGACTTTTGCATCCTTAGACTGATTAGGGTGCTAGAAGCTGTATCAAATTAATGACTACAACCAAAATCATTGTTATTTTGTTTCAAGTTCCCAATTTTTGTATCAGAAGGCCATTAGGTTAAACAGATGGATTACTCCGTTTGGTGAAATAATCATAATAATAATGCTTATAATCATAATATTGCAAAATTTGTAAATTGTGCGAGTCAGAGCTTCTGACATCCATGTGCAAAAACTTTCTCATGTTAGTAGCCTATCTTTAGATCCAAATATTACATCATGCCGTCTCTTATCAGCTGCTTTTCAAGACTATTTTAATCAAACAACACAAACACTGGCATGAAACTTCAGAGCCATAATTGGAAAGAATCGCTGGCCTCTGAAGCCCTGCTGTCAGTACTACAGTAACCTCCTGGTCTGCTCACCCTGCAGGAGTGACAAGACCACGCTCTCTCTCTCTGGCTCCACTTTCACCAGGGAAGATTCTGACCTCCTGACACTGGCCCAAGAACCCCAGTGCAACATGGGAATGGAGGCAAATTGTATCATGGGAAAGGAGGTGAAGGAGGAGAAGAATCATCTGAAAGGCTGTGCTGTAAGTAGCTTTTGTATTTCACTGTAATACTGGAGAAACCACATTGTGGTTCCCAAGTAGGAGAGAACAACTCCATCAGTGCTGGCAAAAGATGACACCAGCCCCATTCAGTCCTACAAAATCTGTGGCCTCAGAAAGTGACGCACTTCGTCCTTTGGTTTGGAAACTGCCTGATATACAGCTAAAGCACAGTTTTCCAAAATAGAATTTGACAGATGTGCTGTAAAGCAGTGGCTTCTACTCTTGGCACCCAAAATACTGTTTTCCATCTTCCCTCTACTTAATTATATCATCGGATGTCCCAGTTTTGGAGAATTCCGTGATAAGATGGTTTGCAAAAATACCAATTTTGTGCTTAAATCAGTGCTATAGAGAAAAAAGCAATATGTAACTGTGTTTTCTATTTTTTTGCCAATCACCTTCTGTATCATCTAACAAGAACCCCAGTCTTCAAATGTTGCAAATATTGCCCTGTAGGAGACACAGGAAGAGCTTTTAGAGGTGTTATTTGTGCTGGCACAAGAATTACATAAGTTTCCATGAAAAATGTCAAGCCCTGACTGCACAACATGGTTGAACAGTGCGCCAGAGCAAATAAGCCTTTCCCTCCAAAATTTCACTTCATGGTAGAAAAATATCTTGGCTTTCAACCATTCTAACAAAAGTACAGTCATTGAATTAATACTATATTAACAGAGGGTCCATAGTTCAGTCCAGGGTGAATATTCTAGAGAGTATGTTTATTCCTTGGACTTGACATTCCTTGTCTTTGAGGCCTACAGGAACTTTATTGAACTCGCGGGTCCTCCTATAGTTACCGCACTGCCCATAAACCTGACAGAAAGTCTGATTATCCAGAAATGTAAGTGTGGTTAAAACCAGTAATTATGTGAATATTTAGTCTTTAAACTTAGCGCATTACATTTCTTTGATTACAGTGGCTGTTTGAGTTTAGCCTAGAGCAAAGCTGTTCTTGTATCGCTGACCTTGAGCACTTCTGATCCCTGCTGGGCCCATGTCCTAACTTTGTCAAGCCAGAAAGTACAGATGCTTGAGAAAGCAAACTTCATTCTTTCCATTCTTCTCATGTTACTATTTCAGTAAATTTCTCTACTCATGTTTTCTCGCATCTCACCATCTGTGACAGGAGCCCATCAGGGCAGCAAACCTGACTCAGTTGTTGCTCTACAAACACTGATCTTGTTGCCATGGCATGCAGGACGACCTTGAGTGAATGGTTAGAATGGTCTTTATTGCACTAGGAGTTAGTAGTTGCCTGGGTACACTGACTATGGGAGCTTTACTTGTCACTGTTTTATGGAAGGGTTAAAAAGACACTCCATGCAAAAGCTTGGAGCCTTAAAGGCCAAACGCAGTGCTAAGCACAAGCACAGGTACCTGTTAAAACAGTAAAAGTAATTTGTCACATAGTTTCACAGCACCCTAGTGTATGGAATTGAGCCCATTACTTTTAAGGGTGCAATGACGCAGTTACATGGATCTTTAGGTTAATAGTGACTGTGAATTATTTGCACATTTGCTGGTAGACAGCATTGTCAGCACATTTGCATATGTGTTCATGTGCACATACACACTGTATTTATTCTCTCTGTTGCAATAATTCAGTCAATTAGCTGTAAAGGTTTTAGTGTCTGTACGTGCTTCAATATATGCATCCATGTCTGTGTTAGCCGTATATAGCCTCTTGTTTCTGAAGGTAAACATGGCTATCGTCTGTTTCTCTGGCTAATTGTAGCCAGATGCTACTGCTGGAGACCAGATGGGTCTGCTGCTAAGTGATAGTTCTTGGCTGACATCATAGCACACTACAGAAAGACACACAGGGTTAGAGGAGATCAGCAGAAAAGGGATAGGAAGGAAGAGTGAACAGTATGCTGTAATGGTAAATGATTGGATAAGACGGTAAAGCACAGAATACCATTAAATATGACATACCAAATTGTTAAACGGCTATTTTTTCTGTAGCTGATATTCTGCCAAAGTGAAACGACACGACATGTTTACAGTGGAGTGCCCTGCAAAAATGAAAGACAGAAGCAAATGCCTGTCTGCAGAGGAGACCTTAGCAATGATTATAAATTCTTTGACACGAGGTTTTTAGCTCTACTGCTTTAGCACATAAATGGGCCTATAATTTGCCTCTATGAAACTCAGCCTGGCCTATAAAATGACTGGCATGTTGGTAAATGATGTTAGACCCCTACAATTTACTGCACTTTGCATAATTTTGGAGGCGACACTTTTCTTTGCTCCCTGCCTCACTTTTTCTATAAGCCCAGTCAGAAACTAATATGATTAAATTAAGGGCCCTCCATAAAACACTGTTATAAATGGATTTTTTGTATTTTTTTGTATAATTGCTATGGCACATTGCTAAGTGCTTCCATAACTTTATAATTTCATATTCAGTATATATCATCTGGTTTAGTTAAGAGAAGCAATCAAAAACTTACATGTATAGCACTGTATAGTTAGAAACAGCACCAACATCAAGAAGTAATTACCGAATAAAGCAATAAAAAACAGCCTAAAACACTTGAATTAAATATTTGTATACATACATATACATAATTATGAAAACATCAGTTTAAAAGAAAATATGTTGTTGTAGTACACAGCTGCTCGCAGCAGGATGAAGAAGGTAAAAGACCTGCACTCAGGATAGTCCAATGTAGCAGTCCAGATACTTGTGGCTCTCATTGGAAACTCTTCAGTAGAGCCCTTTGGCCAACCTTTAAAATACTCATATGGTTGTAAAAGTAGCTTAGTGGCTGTTGACGTCTTTAATATATTTCTGCCCATAGACAAGGTTGATCGCTGTGGCATTGACCTTTCTAAAAACTCCAGAGTTCTCAACAGAGTCGGGGTGGATGACCATGGAAATCACTGTCTAAAGCTGAAACAACACTGCTGCTTTAAATGGGAGCAGGGGCATGGGAGTTTGAGGGTTATATTTCTATCTACAATGGCTCTTTTTATGATCAGAGTGGTTTAACATATGTTAGTAACGTTGTGCTCATTCATTTTGTAATTTCACATTTTTAAACCTTTCTTGCCATCTTTAGTATTGAAAAAGTTTGATGCTGTCAAACAGAAATAGCTTCTACTCTGAGACTGGTCTGGGCTGTTTCACTAAAAATAGCGAACCTTTGTGAGTATGTTTTGTGTCATTTACAGGAGAAACTCCGGGCAGCTGTCCATGTTGTCCAGCGTCCAGCCACATTGTAACATTCACATTAGTACTGAGCTACAGCAACGCCTCATTGTCTAGTGACTGTTCACAGCATGAAATCCTCTTTTCTGAGACGTTTAATCATCCTGTCAGCATTAATTCAGCAAAGGCCAAGCATTACTCACACACCATGTTGCTGATCTTTTGGATTTTCCTACAGACATTTACTCCTTTGTCCACAGAGTACTGCTGACGGTGGGAGTGGTAGACGAACACAGAGCTGCCAAAGCCAGGAGCAGCAATCAGTGAACCACACCTCTTTACCAATGAGAGACAGCCCTGTCTGCATTGATGATGCTATCGTCGGAAATCAATTGAAGGGGGAAAGGTGACGTTTCTGCCTGGCTTCTCTCGCCATCTTACATAATGAAAGGTCTTTATGTAAGTCATAATTGGAGTCTATGTTTTCTTTGCAGCAGGAAGCCCAGAACAGAACCCAAGATTGCCACCCCCTCTCCAGGCCACCCACAGCTTCACATACAGCTTCAGAGGTTCACTGTGTCTGCTGACAAGGTGACTACTTCCCCTGCCAGTCACACCCACTATTCTCCCGACAATAGAAATCAATTTGCAAAACTGTTTCCATGCTCCACACATACAAATATAAGTACAAAAACAGGTTAGCTGGCAGCAAGGACTGTGCCTTCAACATCAGAAGTGATTGCTATTAATTGTCAGCATAGCATTTGTACTCCGCAATATGGCCATGTATTTTTGCATTAATTCATATCTATCACTTAGAAGTTGTTTATGTGGTTTCCTGTAGCCTCAGCAGCTAAATCATATGTGTAAACTGTTCCTCATTACTCTCTTTGCTTTTTTTCCATCTCAGACTTTGTCATGGCTCAAAGACAACGTGTCCATGGCTACACAGGTGTGTTCAATAGCCAGTTTTGAGGGGCTGGAAGCAGCAAAGAGGTGTCAGCAAACCGTTGAGCAGGAAATCCTTAACAACCGAGCCAGGATAGAGGTGGTCAAAAAGGTAAACTGAAGCACACTGTCACATTCACAGTTTCTCTTGAAATAAAGCACTGAATGAATTCCTTTAAAAAAATCTCCCCACATTTTGCAACTTGGGTTTCTTGGCAGGTCTGGTTTATTAATCAATGAGCTGACATCACGTCTGAGACAACTTTACTTACCCAAAGCTTTAGATTAGTCTATAGTTACAATATAAAATCCACTTCATTTCTTATTCATAATTTTCTCTCATCACTTTAATGAACCTTCCTTAGGAGGGCCACGGGCTGGTCCGGGCACAGCACCCGGGAAGCACAAAGATCGAGGAGTTCCTTGGCCAGCTGGAAGTCCTGTGGGAAGAACTGAGGAAGAGACACCAAAGGAATGCTGTCTTTCTCCAGGCCTCAGAAGAGCTGGGTTTTAGGGTAACATTCTTTTTTTTTTTTTTTTAAAGAAAAGAAAATAGTTCTCTCTTCTCTGTTGAAATTTATGATTGTGACAAATTATCCTGGATCCTTTTTATCCCTACTAAAAGCTTTCTGTTCAGCCAGATCCTGAGCTGTATGCATGCACTCATGGTTAGAAACTTGTTTACTTTATCACCTTAATTGGCTGAGTTGTTGAGATGTAGTCACAACATTTTATGAAGGCTAATCCAAGGAATATAAAATGTGCTCAGATATAATTTGATTATGACTTGGAAAGAGGCTGCAAATCCAGATTGATGACCTAGTTGGAAACCATGAGTCATGTAAGTCTTAGCAACTACTTCCACGTATTATTGTTGTCTTTGAACAGTGCCTTTGGTAGTTTAAACTGTGCATTAAATCACCTTGAAATTAAAGCAGGAAAACTTCTATAACATGAGACATAAATTGCACTCCCCCAACCTCTCCATGTCTGTTCTGTACAGGTTGTGAAAGTGCTCCAGGCCCTTGGCAGCTTGGAGGCCTGGCTGGAGTCTGTGGAGCTTTCCATGAAGGAATCTGTCTTAGCTGGTGACCCTGAAACAATGAGCATGGCTGAGAGGGAAAGCCGTTTGCTGGAGAAAGAGGTGGCATCCCGTAGCCTGGAACTCAGTGCTCTGAGGCAGGAGGTGGACCGCCTTCATAGTCACAGCCACCCACGTACACGAGGGCTACCGGCACGCATGGAGGAGGTGGAGAAAAAGTATGTTAGAAAGATAGGTCAAGGGTAGCCCTTTGATATTTGTCATCATGGAAAGTTCATGTTATGGATCTGAGCAATGAGACTCTGGTGGTTTTTCTCATCACTGTGGTCAGGAAATAAAGGAAGTCAGTGTTTCCAAGAGGTCACAGGTTTGGGCTTGCCATGTTTGTAATCCAACATGGAAGAGTTTGTTCATAAAGCTCCCCAGTTCTTATTTAAGACAAACAGTTTCACCCCATAAACCACAAATATATATATAAATATATCCATAGATTTTTTCTCTAAGTTGGCAAAAATATCTCTCCATGTGCTCATCATTTCACGGCCAAAGTTTATTCATTTGTGATTCATGCAGCACTTAGTGAGGTCTACCCCAGAGTTTTGACATGCACTTCACCCACAGCTTGTCAGTGTGTGTCAGAGTCACCCATTCCGTGTTTGCAAGATGACGCCTCTCTTTTTGGTTGGCCCTTGAAAGACAGGTTGTTGCCATGGACTCTCACTAAAACTTATGATGCTGGCTGGTTTACCCAACATACCTGTGTCTATAAACAGAAGTTCAGACTCTGTAAAGAACACCAAGCTGACCAAAGAAAATACAGATGTGGAAAGGTCTCAGTTTAAGTGTTTCCAGGGTGGGGGTGTTAGATGGGGCAGGGATGGCCACTTGTGTAGTCTGAGGTCCTGTTGATGCAGGAGGCTCTCGCTAAGCAGCTGAAAGACACTTGTTATGATGTCATTATTTAACAGTGCACACAAGCAATGTAAGGGTCATTTATTCTGGAAAAATACCCTTTCAAAAAGATCCCTTTACCATTTCCTATATAAACTCTGCACAGTGGAGGTACCTCAGTGCACTAAAGTACAGGATATGTTTATGTGACACATGATATATGATAACATAAGCAGTGCTCTAGCACGGTACGAGTCACCTAGTAAGATGCTTGCGGTCTCTGTAATGTGGTTCTGCTGAAGGATGCAAGGTTGTATATGTGGATGTGGTTTACCATTTAGGTGTAACTTTTGGTTATAACATCCCTGCTGGTGTTTGTGTTTCCCAGGTACCACCGTGTCCAGAGTGCCCTGACCCAGCAGAGCTCTGAGCTGCAGGACACGCGCATGCTGACTGAGTTCCTGGAACGTGTGGAGCTGGAGGAAAGCCAGGATCTCAGTGGCAGTCAGTACAGATTAGGGCAGGTAGGTAAATTTTTCAATAGTGGCATTTAAAGGATAAGCTTGTAAAAAGTTTCAATAAAAAAATATATTGTTGTGCATGTGTAGCCAGTTTTAGCATTACAGGTAGCTTTAGTTTGTTGTCAAATTTTGCATTCTACCTGAAAATCTGTAGTTTAAATGGTAAGTACGCTGGTTCTTAAGTATACTTTTCTACTCTATCTGAGCACTCAAAGCACTTTACACAAATTCCCTCATTCACTCATTCGCACAAGCACTTTTTTCTAAGCTCTTTCTATGTAGGTGCTTTTATCTAACATTCATACACATTCAAACTCTGAGGGATTTATTGGAGAGCAACAGACTGGAGCAGACGGGGATCAAACCACCAACCTTCCCATTAGTATGTGACCTGCTCCACCACCTGAGTTACAGCCACACTGCAAACACAATATAAATCCATTTTATGAACTCTACAACAGCTTTAAACTAAAAGCAGTCCTTATCAAAACTGTTGACAGTGTTCTATGAATTAATCAAAATAATATAGTATAAGAATTTTTAGATTAAATTATAAATTCAGGAGTGGCAGTATTGCAATGCACTACTACTTTTTCTCATTCACATTACTACCATTTTAATTCAGTTGAACTTGGCAAATGAATAGTAACTCTTTTTGTACCTAACAGCCTCTCCACAGTGAAAATTCCCCAGCTCCTACTTTGCTGACACTTCAGAACAGCGGCAGTGGTGAGCCTCTGTTAGAAACCATGGGAGACCCCGTGGAAGAGCTACGAGAGGCTGTAGAGATGCTGAATGACACAGTGAGAGAAAGAGGTCGGTCACAAAGCCACGACCAGGCTATCCAGGAGCTGATGAGCAAGGTAAGAAGAGGAGATTTTAGATATATATATATATCACACACACTGATTACATATAGTCTGTTCAGAAAATGCATGTACACGAGTGCTGCAGTGGCTCAGATTTACTGTTTGATGTAGTATTAACATATAACAATATTAGAAGGTGCTGAATGGGTTTTAAAGTCCTCCATCTCTAATAGAGTTGCATCTGGTTTCCTTTTTCCTGTAGCTGTGCACATTAATAGGCCCAAGACAGGCCACCACTCCCCCTCACATGTGTTTTTTTGTGTTATTTCAATTTACTCTTGGTTTAAGAAAAAAAAAAAAAAAAAGAGTACACATTTTAAAAAAGCACATACGCAGATGGCTGGAGGGGAATCCATGACACCATTTTAAACTAATTTGCAATGTGGCTCTCATTGGAAAACAAATAATGTACACTGAAGTATAATGACTTAATAACATCCTATGAGTACTCATGATGACTTGGTGCATCGCCAGCATGCCAGCCTGGCAGTGCGTGTGGAGGAGTGCGTGTGCTTCAGCAAGGATCTGAGCCTGGACATCCTGGAGAAGGAGACAGACATGGCCATCCAGTGTGAGCCAGATCGCTGTGGCCTAGAGGCTCTGCGGGAGGAGCAGGACCACCTGGAGGTGAGAGAAAGATGCCGGCACATGCTGTGATTATGCTGTAAACATCTGAAATGATTCATTTCTGGTAATGCAGTCCAGTATTCCATTACACTGATGTTGGATTATGGACAGTTTGCCCTGTGTATTTAAAAAAAGGGAAGTCCCCCCAACCCCGACTGTCTTATAGTCACCTCCAACACCATTGTTCCACAGTCTGTTTCCTGTTGTGACATATTTTTTCACAACAACAACAAAAAAAGCCTGCCTTTTCTCCTTTGTGCCATGAGCAAGCTACATAGAGCAAGCAAAAGTTTGTTATTCCCGTGGGATATTTATTTGTGCTTGCATGAGTCACTGTTGTGTTAGCTCTCAAAGTGTATGTGTGTGTTTATGAGCAAATCTGGTAGGGTGTGTATGAGTGTCCACGGTTCACAGGGTTGGAGATGTGAAGTTGGGGATGGTAAAGTTCTGTGTGAGTCATTTTCTGGGCAGTGTTATGTTTATCACACGCACACACAGCTGTCTGTACTTGATACCTTTGAAAAGCAGAAATGACCTAATCTCCCAAACTGAAATAACTGTGCCGTCAGCAGACAAGCATCTACAACTCAGTGTTCTTGTGGCTTACTGTAGCTGAGAAACGTTATGAAGTAGTGGTCCCAGAGAACCCTCAACACTATTAATTACTGCCTCGTCAAAAGGAGGACAAAAAAATTCCGATTGCAAGCTAGCTATAGCGTGGCAGCCCATATGTAGACCATATGGGCCTCTAACTGAATAATATGCATTAAGCCATGGAGATGAGGTCATAGTCAGAGATACAATTGGTACAGGCTGTTTGAGTGAGTGGATTTGATGGGAGATGATAGATTCTTACTGTGATTCTCCACAGACTGACTACGAAATCATCAGGGAGGAGGTAAAGGAGTTGCAGGACCAGGCTTCTCGACTGAAGGATCTGTGCCCAGAGAGAGTGCACGTACTAGATGCAAAAATTCAGGCTACACTGCAGGCCTGGAACGAGCTGGGAAAGAGCGTGACAGAGAACAAATCACGTCTGAAAGAGTTTGCGCAGCTCCAGGACTTCTTCAGGAGCTACCTCGCCATGATGTAAGCAGGGCGTGAGGATGTTGTGACCCTTTTCTGGGCCTCAAGTTATTTCGTAATCAACTTTTGTGAGAACATCTGCCCCTTACAACATCTATCAAGGAAAGAACAGGATGTTCTCATTGTCAAGCACAGGTCCCTGGGGAAGTGTATAATTTAAGATGTGCTGAGAAGGTCAGAGCAAGTTTCTTGGGCTGAGTGTGACAGGGCAATGAATGTCTGTCCTATCAGGGAGAGCCTGGTCATTCTCATGCTTTGTGAATGTATGGTTTTTCTCACAGCCCTGTTGCTTGTCTCCTCCACTACCTCCCACCCCAACCTGATCTCTGAATAGCTCATGGACAGAAGACACCAGGTCATGCATTTTCTCAGATACCACCTTGCATTTTGGGAAAGACGGGCAGACATCACTGGTTGCAGAGCTGGATATGCAAATTGAGCAAAAGTTTGAGGAGTTTGATGAGCTGGCCGCCACAGGCAAAAATCTTTTAGACAAGGAGCACCACCTCACACAAATGGTGAGCAGGGTTTCACACGTGACTTTCTTTGAATATATTTTTGTTTTTATTTGGTTCTACTTTACGAACTCTAATGTCTTACAGGTAAGAGAGCGTATGGAGGAACTGAGGAGTATGCTCGGGTGGATCTTGGTACACTGGAGGGCTCAAAAGCAACAGTGGCTCCACAAGAAGAGCAGACAGGAGCCTTCACAGGACAACATTTACTTTGAGGCGACAATGGGCCCGCCATCAACAGAGGTAAATGAGCAGAGGGACACTTACTGTAGAGACAGAATGAGTGAATGAAGGCTGGGGAGAACAATATAGCACCAGTGCATGTATGTTTTTGACAAGTGGAAATTGTAATATAAAATGACAAATATTTGTAGTTCAAAGTGTTTCTAAACCATTGTGTTTTTATGTTCTCTTTCCATGATACATAGAATTCAGCTCCTGAGCCAGAGCCCTTCCATTCTCATCAATCCCCAGTTATCACCTCTACTGAAGACACAACAAAGGCAAGAAATAGCCAGCCATTGTGTTTGGTGCCCAGTCATGCTGAGAAACATAAAGAGGAGCCATCAGAAGATGGGTATGAGATCATGAACAGCATTGGACCCCAGGATGATCCTCCTAAAGCCAACGTGCTGGTGCTTAAAGAGGGCAGCAGCCCTCCTGTAGGGGGAACAGTCAACCTCATCCTTAGCTTTGGTAACACAGGGGACAGCCAGGTTCAGGTACTTGACCTGCCTGCTGGGACAAAAGAGGTAGTGGAGGAGACCTCTGAGCCTGTCCACAGGGTGAGAGACGCACTCATCATTTCACACTATAAGCAGCTACACAGTAATATGGGGCGTCACTATTAATGCCCACATTCACTTCTCTCCCAGAAGCACTGAAACAGATGATATTTGTTACTGTTCCTGAAGGTTAATGCAGTAACACGCATTCCCTGAAACCACACTGCATGGGATCTCCCTTCTTGACTGTCTTGCTGTTCATTCCCCTCTCTCCTTTGGCCTTCACATCTTCCTTTTTCCCCGTTTTCTCCCTCAGCCCACTGTGCCTCAATCTTCTGCCTATAAAAACTTTTGGAGGCGCTGCCAGGGGCTTTTGGAAAATACTTTGGGTAGTTTAAAGCGAAAGAGAAAGATTTATCGGCAGAGTGCAAATGAGGTAAACTGCGCGGTGTGAACTGGCATTGCATGCTGCATCTCGAAGTGTACTGGGACTGCATGCCGTGTGTAGCTCTTTTCTTAAGGCAGCATGCTCTACTAATCTGTTACAAGACACAGCCAGTCTGCAGCTTCCCTGGCTTGTTTCCTTCGCTGTAAGTGAGACATAAGAGTAACGGGAAATAAGTCAGGCCGAGGTGCTATCATATTCATACTGACACCATCTCCAAAGTCGCTGTGGCTGGAAAATTTATAGTTAACATGAGAAAAGTGAGAAAAGAAAACAAACTGTTTTACTATTAAAACTCAGAGTTTCCCCACTTAACTAGAGTCGTAAATGAAAATCTAAAACCAAATAAATTCTGTTTTTAATGTAGTCCTTTCTGTTATGATTTTTAATGGGATGTGAAAAGAAAGGTGCTACTTTTACAATCCATTTGTAAAAATATAAACGTAATGAATAAAGTGATCTACCTGACATTCAATAGGTGAACAATAATGTTCTGTTTTCAGGAAAAAAATATTGTATTTACGTAACTTTTATAATTTACTTTAATGCTTGCAATAGATTTATAACAATACACCCCAAACCACAAGTTGTACAAAATCTGTGTATAAAAAGTTTTTCAGTTGATTTACATTTCTTGGGAATTTACACCAAAAATAAACTGTTATCTTTGCAGTATTCACTACCATATTTAAAGCAGTTTTGCTCTCCATCATGCATTCCAGCCTTAAAAGCAAGAGGAATGATCTCAGTAATCTTGATGCACTGAAAACAAATCTGTGTATTTTGGCAAGTCTGTCTTTGCAGTAATCTGTCAGCAGTCATCGTGCCTTTTCAGCTCATCTTGTATAAACTCAGATGAATTGTTAAGTTCCTACCAGAAAATCACACAATAAAACCTGAGCTTTTTCTTACTGTTAAACTTCTTTGGGCCACAACTTGTTAAATGAGCCAGGATTTAAAACTGAAAAGATTTGCTGACAGAGACAGAATGAGGGTGATGAGTAAGAAGAGCACAATCAGTCTTCTACCTACAGTGAACGTTGACAGAAGCTCTCTCTTCTTTGCTGTCATTTCACTACAAGCCTGATATAAACCTGGTCGTGTTTGACTGCGCGGCTGTGCTAAAGTTGTTTGAAAGCAGTGACCTCATCCTCTCTTCATATGAAAATCATGCTCCAAAATGACTCGCAGCATGAGTGCTCTCTCAAGTGCCAGCAGAGGTTCAGTCATTAGACAGAGAACTGTTGCTGAACTTCGAAGAAAAGCCCCCAGACTGCACACCATGATTTATAGTCTGGGGTTTCCACAGAAACAAGAGATTAGTCACAGAGTTGAAAGGTCAAGACATTACAGCTGCGTATGACGGCATGTGAAGCCACATATGATTCTGATTAAGTCCTGTAAGTGTGCAGTTGCAATAATGTTCATGTTCTTTGTCCTTACATCTAATGTTTTTGTCTTCGATAATTTTTTAATACATTTACATTGTTGTGTCAGATTCATGCATTCCTGAATCTGTTGTATTCTTGGATGTGTGCGATCATTGTCTTAGTCAATTTTGCTCTCATGTCATCGTCCATCTGTAACACATAAAACAGCTCTTGTTCTCACAGAGGGCTGCAAGGCTTCAGCCTGCAGCACGCATGAGTCTATGGTTAACCATTTTTAGTACAGTAATCTCACTAATATAAGAGCTTCCACACATACCTAATATACTTTTTTCTCTTTTTAATAGGTAAGTACCTACTTGCATGTCAAGGATAACAACCTGGCTGCGGCCCCTGTGTATGAGAGCATCACCTTGCCCCGCCAAAAAAGCCGCTCCACAGCCTCAGCCTCCCCGACTTTCTTGCCATCCTCCTCTTTGCCATCCTCCTCAGCACCTGCACTTCAGGGAACCAACGTAACTTTCCACAACACGACAGGGAACGGAGGCAGCTCCATCTTCAGCAGCATCAAGAGAATGGGCAAGAAGCGGAAGAGGAAGAGAGACACGCGTAGACACACTATCCAGAAAATCATGGGAGTTGAGGAGCAAACAGATGGGATGCCTCATTGTACCTCTGAGACAATCACATACGACACACATACATGGCCACTGAAGGAACGTCGAAGGAAGAAGAAGAATGGGGATGGAGTAGAAGCCATTGCCTATATGAAGAATCCTTTGCTGAAGGACATTGATACAGAGTGTTCAGGGGAATACAGCATTACTCCATATGCTGTTTCAGCAGGACCCACCACTACACCCACAGCAGGTCAGGTGAAAAGCCACTGCAGGTTCCTCTCCTTGGGTTCTGTATTGAGTTTTGATCTACCTAAAGATATGACTCTCATTCCCAGCATTCAGGACATCATTACTATTGCCCCTCCAGAATCAAAAAAAGTAGCCGGGACTGATCCAGACCCTCACTCACACAAACAAACATTCCTGAGCTCTTTCAGACAGACTAGACCCACTCCCACTGTCACGCATGACACTTCAGCTGAAAGCAGCTTTGCTGAGACACAGCTATCTACATCTCTTGGGAAACATCTTCCTGGTGTGGACAGCGGTTTACAACCTCCACCTTCTCCTTCTGTGGAGGAAGATGAGGATCAGACTGTACAATGTAATGATTTATCTAAAACCCAGGTGGCTCTTTGTGAGGAGGAAAAACAGGAGTGGGACAAAACATTGTCAGAGATTAAAACCAGCACAGCTGAGAAGGATGGGACTGTCCAGCCTTCACAGTTGCATATTTATGTGAACCAAGCCTCCACCTCCACTACAGCTATACATAAACACGAGTGCCTTAGTGTTCATACACTCATTAGAGACTTAAATGGACACCAGTACCACAAATGTGCAAGACCCCACAGTTTTCATGAAGAGAGTCCTGGACTTCAGTCAAGCCAAGCTTCCTTCATGAGAGTCAATCTGAAGTCAACAAAGAGTGTTCGACAGGACTCTGTGGACTCTGGCATCTCCACCTCCAGCAGTCTCAAGCTTTGCAAAGATGATGCTCCACGTTCTGATAGCATGCAGCCTAAAGGGGTGGTGAGGAAGCTTATATCTCTTGAAGTGGGAGGTACAGAGTGCACTAAAATAAGAGAAAATGATTCAACAGGTCCACCTTCACGCTCAGCAGTGATAGAAACAGAGCCTGTCCACCTTGATCACCAGCAGTTTGAGGAAGAGGAGGAAGAGCTAGAGGACATCTGGAACCAGACTACTAACTACAGGCAGAGCATTTGCTCAGACATCATGTACCAGCCCAATGAGGAAGAGTCCTTACCTTTAGACAAAGCCAAAGAGACACCTTCAGATACAACCCCGACTGTGCTCTACAGAAACCTCGTCACTGCCTCGGCACCCAACCTTCTTGTGGCTGAATTCAAACTGCCCACCCACATTCAGAACCTGCTGGGTTATGAAAAGGGCCAGAGTCCCAAAGATCACCTTCCTCCACTGTCTATAGGAGACAGAAGGTCCTGGGCAGCTTTTCCTAACAGGGAGCCAGCCAGCAAAACTTCAGTGACAGTGAACGAGACTGCTTCGGATCCAGTGAAGCTACCTGATGTAGGGGACAATCAGAGATACATTTATCAGTACAAAGAGGATGAGGAGGAGGACGAGGAGGTAGAGAAGGCAAAGGTGGGGGCGGAGGCAGACGAGCACACAGGTTGCTTGAAGGTGAGGTCAGGGTGTGATGATCCCACATGACTGAGATTATACTGAAATTACAAAAAGAATTTTTTCTCACACATTGTGGTGGGTGGTCAGACAGACAAGTGTGTCAACAGTTTTTAACGGAATAGATTTAATTACTTTTTCATTATGTAAAAGAAAAGACAAAGACAAATGAATTCAAAGCCAAAGTAAATCAAAGCAGAAGTATATGCAGTTCTAGAGACTTAGTGCTAGGCAGGATAGTAGATTTTATGGTAGTAGATGTAGTAGAAACATGGCATATACTTTATATACTTTCGTATGTCAATATGGCTTGCACATTATGTGTAGTTACTGTGTGCATGTATACTGCTCTCACCCCAGTTGCATTGTAGGTATTCAAGGCAGTATAGCTACATTAAAAAGTTATATCTTCTCACCCTGAACAGGACCCGTCAGTGAGTCTCCTGTCAGTTCATATGGGTTTGGATGGGATCTGTCAGCAAAGGAAAGCCTCACAGAGCCAAGAGGACTTGGAGAAACCTGAGGAGCATGTGGCCTCAGGGTGGCACTGTTTCACCTCAGTGAGTGTTAGTCTGTGTAGCTCTTAGCCAACTGGAAATCTGGGCTCTTCTATGAGTTTTCTTTTTTCATTGATTTTTTTTTTTTTATTAATTCACTTCCCTTCAGAGTGGAAAACCTGAGCTGCAGTCTATGGAGGGGATGCTTGAGAGGAAGCACAAGCTGCAGCTGGGAGGGAAGAAAGTAAGAAATGTTTAAGCCAGCACAGTCAGCAAATGTAAAGCGTGCAGTCAGCACTACACACTCTTATCTTATTTTCACAGGCACCCTCCAGAGGTTGGAACTCCTACCACGCTGTCCTATATAGACACACCTTGTGCTTCTACCAGGATAGAAAGGAGACTCTGAGGGTAAGCCAAGAAATCACGACAAAAGGAGCCCAAGAGAAAAGTGAGGATTAATAATTTGAAGTAAATAGAATGTGGTCACTGATGATTACACTGTGTTGTGCTGCAGAGTTCTGCATGTGGCCTGCCACTGAACCTCATGGGAGCAGAGTGTTTACCTTTCCCAGAATACACCAAAAAACCCAACTGCTTTCGATTAAGGTCAGATTGTAGCAGCTGCTGTTTAATAGAAATATACTGATTTAAAGGCAGCGATGCCTTTCCAGCAGCTGGAACGGTAAAAATCGTGTTTTCTGATCTTTAGGCTCCGTGATGGGTCTGAATATCTGCTTAATGCATCTTCACGCTTTATGATGAAGAAATGGATGATGAAGATACAAGCAAGCACAGGTAAACTAGTTATTTCACAGCTCACACTGAATTAATGTTCAGTATTATTATTCTAATTCATTTGTGTGTGTTTTTAAAGGTCAGACAGTGTGTAGGTCTTCAATATTAGGTGTCCCTTTTAATGAAGATCTCCCCAGTTCCTTGTAAGATGCTTTCATATAATTTGAATTCCACAAAATCTTTGATATTAATTTCTGTAAAATAATAGCTTGCAATTCTTTTGTCCACAGAAAGCCCCCCTTCTGTTTTGGATGTCATGATCCAGACGGTTGCCACTGTTCCGCTCAACATGATGTCACCCAACTGTTTCCCAGGCACAACCCACCGGGTACCACCCAGACCAAAGAAATTGTTGTCCTCACCAGAGAGTTAAATCACATGACACAGAGTCACTTCAAGCGTTTGGATGAACATTTAATCTCATCGTCAGATGCGGGCTGCTGCGGTGAGAGCCTCTGCTGTGCAGACAAAAGCTGCATTTATCTGGGACCAGTTTAACAAATACCTCTGCCCCACTTTCGCACACGGCAATACAGAATAAAATAGACACCATTCTCCACCGCCGGCTTCTGATTAGTCCCACTGGGCTGGTGGTTAGAGGATGCACTCTGTTAGTTATTGTTTTACGTACAATTTACATTTGATTTATTTTAAGTGCAATGATTTTATCAGCTAATGTAGTATAAAAGATTTAATTTCACGGCTTTGGATAACCAAAGAACTAGTGAATGGTTGTTGCAGGTACAGTTGGTACCACTAGGGGGAGCTAAAGTATTGTCTACTTGCATATTAAAACAACATAACTAAGACTGGTGTTAATACAATAAAGGGTTTTGCTTTTCCTCGCTCCTCTCCTCTGTCACTTTAGTCCTACTTTTAATGTTCTCTCTGGCCCTTCCTAGATGTTGATAAAGGCAGCTTAAAGCAGATGATGACTCACAGACTCTCTGGAGGCTTCAAAGACAACGCCTCTTCCTCTCCCCACTCCCCTTTATGCAGCGGTCAGGACTGGCTAAGTAGCAAGCGTCGCTCCCACTCCTTTACTTCATGTTAGTATGCAACTAGTAAAATACATTTTAGCATTTATAATCTATAATATCTGTGTTATTTCTTTTTGTCTTCTAATGTTTTCTGTTTGGTGTTTTTTGCAGCAACTTACCAAGAGATCAAACCCATGTTGCGCACCCCTGGAGGCAAAGGCCTGGAAACAGGCTCCAACTACTGTGTGACTCTGGTGGTGGGAGACAAGTCAACAGACAGCGCATCAGCAAGCAGAAGCTCTGAGCCTCCACTGCTGGCTTTGGCTGGGTGGGAGCAGGACAAATATCAGGACGCAGCTCTGAGGAGCTACGTGAGCCTGCCGCGGCCACGCAACAAGTCTGTCTTCAAAAAGTTCTTTGGGAAAAGGGACCTCTGAGTTTATCGATGATGATTTATAGAGATTGAAAAAATAGTTTCGAATGTGCAGTGCACATATTAAAAACAGTTACTACTGACCATATTTATGATTAAAAGACATACCACAGTTTTATTTTTGACGGATTTTATAGAAATCACTTAGCTGGCTTGAAAGTCCTTATAATAAATCATTTTTATGAGTGTTTATATTCTTTTTCGCTTTTCTTGTTCAAGCAAAAAGAAGAAAAGTGTATGTGTGCACTGTGTAGTTGCAGATTTAAATCTGTATTCCTTCTTTTTGTTTGAGTAGTATTTCTCTTTTTTTTGGTAATCTTTGTATAGAAACCCACCTGCTCAGCAGACGGTCTGTTTAGAATCCCAGTGGTATCATCTTGACCTGGTTATGACCAAGTATTCACCATATCCTCAACTCACGATGCTCGTTGTACTATTACATCTTTACAGCTCCTCTGTTTCACATGTTTCATGTGTGTGCGCGTGTGTGTATGAGTTTGTGTGTGTGTGGTGCACCAAAATAATTTACTTAACCACAGATCAGCAGTTTGATACTGCCGAGCTTGTTTGATACAGATACTAATGTAGCAGAGACTATTAATAATAAAACATAAAAAAAAACTTGCTGTGGTTGTGATTAAAAGAAATCATTTCTAAGACAGTTTTGCTGAAAATTTCTGTTGCTGGAGCTTTGTTGTCATCTCGGGAGGCTTTGAAGAGAAAAGGGATTAGATGAATAGAGAGATTAAAGGCCAAGCTAGGCTAAAATTATCCTCAGATCATTAGTCTTATTTTTGCATATGTAAACCTGACATCATTCAGAAGCACCAGATCCAGGAACTCTGCAGACATGGCTGCATAATTAGTCATGCATAAAGCATTTGCAACACTGTTTAGCATTACAAAATATCTACTGATTCCCTAAAAGATGCCTCAAACAGATGGCTTTGAACACAGAGTGCGCATGAAAATACACTGAAAACTGCAAAGTCAAAAAATATCTTAAAATGCTAATTATTTCCATGTGTGATGACCTATAGGACCTACATAAGTATGAGCATGGGCTGTGTTTGATCTATAAGAGCAGCTCATATCAGCTGAGGTGCAAATGCTGCGTCTGAAATTTTAATTTCAAATTTGAAAGTCCTCACACTTCATGCAAAGGCTAAAAATTGCTGAACTGTTAATTCAAGTGGAAGAGACTACCATGGCTGAACTGTTTTTGGGAGCAGTTTAAGCTGTGGAAACATTAGCTGAGCTGAGCTTGAAGTCTCTGTCCTTGATAACTTTCAACATGCACTAGTTACATGCAGACCTTCATAACATACTATGATTGTACCATTAGGCCTGCACATACACATTAAACTATATCATTTTACCCTGCAACCACTAAATAAAATTTGTGTTGAGTAACACTATCACTGACTTTAAACCCCCCCAAAACAAAACAGTTGTGAACTTTTAAGTCAGACCATGCTGCCAAAAGTCACACTGTGGCCTTGGCACATACCTATACATACACACATGCACAGAGCAGCTACAGTAGCGTGTGCAATGGAAAAAAGTTTGAACAGTTTTGCATTTGTGGTGTAAATTTGTCAGAAGCACCCAACAGAGGCATTAATCACAGCAGGTCGACAATCTGTGAATCATTATCCACACGCTGTAGAGATGAATACCTCTTGACTCGACCCGTTCAATATCCTGCAAAGCTCTCCATATATTTGTTCAGTTTATGTAACGCTGCGATAATCTATATGTCATTAGAGCACTCTGCGGTGGAGGAGTTAATGATCCACAGTGACATTCTTGATATGGCATAAAGCTGCTGCATGTACATATGGCAGCTATTTTCTTGATGTACACTGAGTAGAAACGTTTGAGGGTTTTACTCTCTCTATATATATTTTTTCTCTTTTGTAAAGTTTTGGAATGACGGACACATCAGCTCAGCGGCCCTGAGGGGAGCAGTACCAGCCAATCAATGGCTCACCATAACCCAGATCATTGTGTCCTCTTTGCCCTCTGACCTTACGTATCATCCACTGACAGCTCCTGCTCCTTCCTCCACAGCTCCTAGGGGCTATTTTAACCCTCCTCTGAAGACACAGTGATGCTTCTGGAGGCTTTGAGTTTAGGATCATGTAGCGGAGCAATGGACACCAACTCACACGCATGCACCTCCGCTCTTTGTTTGATACGTTTCCTCTATCTAACCACTAGATATTGACCACAAGATATATCCAGCCCAAGGTGAAGCCTGCTGATGCAAAACTGGCCATGTTCCTCTTACAGGATGTATGACTCCTCACACATGACACATTCCCACAGGAAATAGGTTAGTGGTTTCTCTTGAACAACACAGAACTGTTACATTGAAATAAATATACAGCTGTGCAACCCATTGTATGAATAGTAAAGGGGGAAAATGTGCATTTCTGAGATCGTGGAAGGATTTATTTATGCCATTATTTCATGTTTTCTTTTATATTTGTCTTTCATTCTGTAAAGTGAGCTTTTGCAGGAAAGGTATGCTGGCAGCTCAGGCACAGGCTTTGAAATCCAACACTGTCTGCCTCCAGCAGCCCCGGGGAGCCCATGAAGGTGAGGTAATGGGAAGAATGGTTTAGGAGCTATCTGCGGTGGGCAGCAGGGTGGAATAATGGTTAGGAGCCCGGATCAAACAGTGTAATTTCCACTGGCTTTGGATCCTTTCTGACATTAACTGCCCACCTGTCAGGATCCGCAGACTTTTGCCATACTTATTAGCACAGTGAGGTGAGGTGTGGACTGACTCAGGATTTTTTTTTACCACTATGTGGTGTGGGGACAGTGGACTTGGATTACCCATTGTGACTTGGATTACTGCTGGGTTTAAGGCATTATACACAGACACGATAGCTTTTTGGTATTATCCATCCTGCCACAATACAAGGCTGTGGAGATGGATAGAACAGTAGCAGTAGTAGTAAAGTAGTTTCAGTAGTTAGTGTGTGTGGATTTTTACACAAATCTCTAATCAGTCTAATGATAATCCCCATGCAGCTGAGTTATAGCACCTAAGGCTCCTCACTCGTGGCAGAAGTAGAAACTAATTTTAAAGAAGTCCACTTCTGCTATCTGTGCACAGAGCCTTTCAGGTTTATTTGGGTAAACAACCGACTGAGTGAACTGCATGGCACAGATATTTGTGGAGCCTGTTTGGCCGTTGCTATGTGAATATTTGGCTTGTTAATGAGCACGCTGCCAGAAGGCTTTCTGCAAGGTGAATTAAAGCTCAGATAGCTTTCTGGGAATATATCTGAAATTGCAAAGTCTGGTTGTAATACTCTGGGGGGGCCAGGTGAAACCTAGTGGCAAAAAAACCCAGTGAAAAATATTAAAGCTCACATACCCAGGCTACACTGACAAATGACCTTGATTTAAGGGGAGTATTGCTAAGTACTTACCATGTGCAGGCTTTGGCACAGAGAAATCTGACATCACAGATGTTAAGAAGCTTTAGCCTCACATCTTACAATAAATCATAGTCATCTTGGGAAATAAATAGTGAATTTGAGATCTGTTTTTTGTTTTCTTTTTTTGGGAGAAAGTTGGACTTGTTGTTTATCTCCCACATGGTCTTTGAACAATATGTTAGATTCTTATCAGTAGTGCTTGGCCTTTTGGCCAAGGGCTTCTCGGACAATACATCATACACCCCCCGCCTCTACAGCTGTCAATGTGCCTCCTGGGCTGGTGCCACATAGTGCAATAAGTGGGGAGAAATTTCCTCATCTAAGCCCCCAGCTCCCCCACTCTCACTCACACAGCCCCAACCCTTCCCTCCAACCAGAAAGCTCCCTTTTGTCCTGGATTGTTTGTAAGCTCTTTGCATTTCTGTGCCCTCCATGTGCTGGATAAAGGGTGGAGGGTGTCACACAGACATCTGTCACAGAGATATGGTGAGAATGCATCTCTGCGATATGGATTATGGATTAGTTCACTTCATATTCATTCAAATTGTTCTACAGGGTGGGCCATTTATATGGATACACCGTAATAACATGGGAATGGTTGGTGATATTAAAGTCCTGTTTGTGGCACATTAGTATATGTGAGGGGGCAAACTCCTCAAGATGGGTGGTGACCATGGTGGCCATTTAGAAGTCGGCCATCTTGGATACAACTTTTGTTTTTTCAATAGGAAGAGGGCCATGTGACACATCACACTTATTGGTAATGTCACAAGAAAAACAATGGTGTGCTTTGTTTCAACATAACTTTATTCTTTCATGAGTTATTTACAAGTTTCTCTTTGTTCACAGCCATTGACATGTCGAAGAGGTTAACACGTGAGGAGTGGATCGAAATTGTTTTGATATCTGGTGAACGCAGTAACCGGATCATTGCAGCAGATTTCAATGCAAGACACCCTACGAGACCACCCATCTCCCATGCTACAGTTAGCAAACTGCTTGCTAAGTTTCGTGAAACTGGTTCAGTGTTGGATTTGCCAAAATGTGGACGCAAGAAAACTGTGACTAATGAAGAAACATCAGTGGCTGTCCTAGCTTCATTCAGCAAGAGCCCACAGCGTAGCACTCGCCGCATGTCACTGGAGAGTGGCATCAGTCGAACATCCCTTCGGCGGATATTAGCTATTCACAAACGGCACCCTTACAAACTCCAGCTACTGCAGCATCTCAACGAGGATGACCCAGATCGGTGCACAGAATTTGCAGAATGGGCAAAACAAAAATTGGAACAGGACCCTCAGTTCATGCAGAAGATTCTGTTCAGTGATGAGGCAAACTTTATTGTGAATGGTGAAGTTAACAAACAAAACCACCGCTATTGGTCTGACACTAACCCACATTGGATGGATCCCTCCAAGACTGTTGGAACAACAAAAGTGATGGTTTGGTGTGGTATATGGGGTACAACGATAGTGGGTCCATTCTTCGTCAGTGGAAACCTCAAGGCCACTGGATATTTGAAATTGCTACATGATGATGTGTTTCCCTCTTTATGCACTGAAGCTGGCACGTTCCCTGAGTTTTTCCAGCAAGATGGTGCACCGCCACATTATGGGTGCCAGGTCCGAGCATTCCTAGATGAACAGTTTCCTGGAAAGTAGATTGGTCGTCGTGGGCCAGTTGAATGACCCCCAAGGTCTCCCGATCTGACCCCCTTAGACTTTTATCTTTGGGGTCATCTGAAGGCAATTGTCTATGGTGTGAAGATACAAGATGTGCAGCACCTGAAACTACAGATACTGGACGCCTGTGCTGGCATTTCTCCTGCGGTGTTACTATCAGTGTGTGAAGAGTGGGAGAAGAGGGTTGCATTGACAATCCAACACAATGGGCAGCACATTGAACACATTTTATAAGTGGTCAGAAACTTGTAAATAACTCATGAAAGAATAAAGTTACGTTGAAACCAAGCACACCATTGTTTTTCTTGTGACATTACCAATAAGTTTAATGTGTCACATGGCCCTCTTCCTATTGAAAAAACAAAAGTTGTATCCAAGATGGCCGACTTCTAAATGACCACCCATCTTGAGGAGTTTGCCCCCTCATATATACTAATGTGCCACAAACAGGACTTTAATATCACCAACCATTCCCATGTTATTACCGTGTATCCATATAAATGGCCCACCCTGTATATTGCCTTTGATGGAACAATCCTCACAGTACACATTAATACAGTACCTTCAAGCCCCCTGGCAATATGTCTATTGTTCCAGTTGCACAGTGGTTGTATATGAACAAAATCATGGTGTTTACAGAAAACCACAATAACCATATATCATAACATTACCATAAGACTGGGAACAAAACATAGTTGGTTTGTGTGTGTGTATTTTGACACATTTTTACCCTTAGACATAGTCATACATTGGAGTTACATTCACACAGAACATATTGATCCTGTTATTGGGTGATTTGCGTTCTTTATTGTCGAGTACTTTCAGCTCTTTCAACCATTCCATCATTATTTTAAACCACCAACCTTACCAAACTATCTATTTTACCCTTTATTCGCTGCTTTAACCGAGTTATCACTACTGTGCCTTGCATTCACTTCATTGTTTGCACTGCTTATCCATTTTTAGCTCTGTATTCATGCTCTTGTACTCTCAGCACATGGTGTTCAGGTGTTACAGCTGAGCTTTGTTAAAGTAACCCACAGTCTTTCTGTGCTTTCCCTGCCAGCAAGTGCCCCCGGCTGGGAATCACTTCTGTCAATGATATGCCCACAACATGACAGTTTGGACAGCATGGTTGCTAATTACATCATAACGCATCGAATGCATCCACACACACCCTTGATTTGGTACAACTGGCAAGGCCTTGGCTACTGTTACATAATCCATCTGCTGTCTTGCTGCAGGGTGCTGACAATCACCTTCCAGTCAGGAGAGCCGCCTCCCTCGGCGCTACGCTATGCTTTGCCTTGCCCTGCCCTGAACCGCACCGTCCACTCTGCAGCAGCTACAGCAACATCATGTTGCCATGTTTGCTGAAAGATGCGACCAGTGAAATGTTGACTTTGAAGCCGTTTCAGCGACTGCTGCTGGTGCCAGCGGATCCAGCCGTACGTCAGCAGAGCCCACAAAACAGATGCTGGCGCAGCAGCGTGTCTGACGCACATCACAGCTGGCAGCTCTTTCTGCAGCCAGCCTGACAGGTTACATCAGTTATACAAGCGTTGTTTTTATTTATTTATTTTTTTAAAGGGGGGGGGAAAAAAGTATTTTCACTTTGAAACGACCCAAAGATGCTTTGGTTTTGAGACAAACAGCTTTGCCAGAGGGTTTCTATTAAAAACCTTTATGCGACTGCCAGACTGTGGAGCTCACGCAGAGAGAGGGAGAGATTCCACTTGCAGCGAGCTGATGCAAACGATCAGCAAACTCGGGAACTTTGAATGTACTTGAGCTACTTCACCTCACTCATAGCTACTGGCACAGCTCACCAAATTTTTTTAATATCTGTTTACTTGTAATCAAAATATGCATTTTACCTTTGCAAGCCTTCATAAACCACTTTGAAGCTTTTTTGTGAAAGCACGCCAACATCTCAAAAACCTTAAATCCACTGATGCTGTTTATCCTTCACTTTAATCTGACTACGCACTGATATTGATGAATATCGCATGACCGAGTGTGGAATCCACGCAAAGTGCAACATATTTATTTGCGCCGGAGAACACGAAAACACTTGCCAGTAAAGAAAGTGAACAATAAATACCCGAGAAAAACAAACTGTTTATTTTTAAATTATTTTCTGTTCACATTAGACGATGAATAAACCATGAAAGGATGGGCTGCATCGTTAAATATTGATCGACTTTCAATGAGAACAGCCTCAGGTTGATGAGACAAACGGAGGCTCGCATAGCAAAGAGCTAAATGAGTCAACAGGGGCACGGCTTCGTTCGCCCCTTTATTAAAAACGGCAGCACCACCTGACTTTGTGGGGAAAATAAAATGATATTTTATACTAACAGAAGAAAAATGCCTTCTGATGTCTCTATAAATCAGTTAAACAATAAAGACCTGTTTTTGAGGCTTTGACGTATTCACCCAGAAACTGAACTATTTCCCCGCTGTCTTCCATCTCACAATCAATTATTCAGCATGCACACAAGTCTGAGGCTGTATGAGAAAGGGGGAAAAAAATTAATTGTGTACATAAATAAATGCATGCGACACACCAACTCCCCCAGCAGCCAGGGATGCCTCTAAGCTCAGGTCGCAACCCCAGTTGCAAAGCGTGGGTAGATCCTTTTAATCGTCTCTGGCTGTTTGAACTGTTCCAGTGCTGACACTTAGAAAACTTGTAGTCAGCAAAGAGCCACACGCGAGCTGCAGGGTTTTTTCCTTTTTAGTGGCTCCATACGAAGCTCAATATTAGGCTTTCGACTTTAAACATTCCTGCAGTGTCTCTAAGATGTCTTGTAGAATAGCATTTCTGTTCTCCTTAGACACCTAAATGGGAAAAAGAAACAAGTAAACAAAGAATTTAGAAAGTGTTTGTAGCCTGTGTGAGCAGAATATACAGGCATGCATTAAATACAAAGATTAATATGAAATAAATATAGAATATAATGTCCAATGCCTAATCTGACCTGCTGTAATACAAGTAAAATTACCAATGGTATGTCTTTAAGTTCATTCTGCCTCATGTAATAACTCCCCCAGCCTGAGAGGGAGTACAGTGAGTAGTTTGCATGACAAAATCCATAACTGAGTCTTCCGTGATGAATTATTTTGACATTTGAGCCCTCCCTTTGTTGTTAAATCAGTCACGCATGATTTAGAGTTAATCCTGCCGTAGAGGAGGGATAATGCAGGGCATGGCCCCTGTATGTTAGTGAACAGACTGCTTCCTAAGGCCAAGTGGATGCAGTCTAAGCAGAATCCTATAGCTATCAAAATCTGTTTTAAAATAGCAGGGGAAGCATACTAGGATTATTTATACTCACAGTGAACACCTTGACGTCCCTCCTGTTCCGCACCTCTTCAACCAGCCCCAGGGGTTTACCTTTAGGGATGGGGATGGTGCCCAGGATGGTGCAGGAAGAGCTATCTAAGGTCTGTCTCACTGCCCTGATGAAAGACTGGCTGAAGAGCTCCATTTTCCCAATCTCATCGATGACAAACACCTTCCTGCTGCTGCTGCTGCTTCCATCCGCCGAACCAATCTGGAGATGAACGATGCAGACATTACATGGAGTAGTGGGGCTCAAGCTAACGATTACTTTGTCATCAATTGATCTTTAATTATAATGTCAGCAAATCCTTTGGTCTGTAAAACACCAGAAAAAAGAAAAGAGAAATTTCCTAGTTGCTTAAAATCAAGCACAATCCATCTGAGGAGATATCTATTCATTTAAGCACTAAAGACTATTTTGGATGCTTAGTTTGGTTAGTTAAGGGAAACATTTTTTACAGGCAGACGCTCGCCGTTTTAATATTTCACGTATGACTGACACCGAAAGCGTTTTGGGTGATGCTACACTGCAGATCTGCTGTGATTACAGAGAGAGTGAGATGAAAGTGAACCACGCGCTGCCGAGGCACAGACATCTTTCTTTACAGCGCATGTGTAGGCGTCACTCCAGGTTCACTTTACATGCCGGATTAATCACGGTCAGTGACAGCCAGACGGCACCACGAACACTAAAAATGTCACTGTGGAATTTACGTGTTTGCAAGCTTCCAATTATTCCATCAGTTTTCAGAAAAAAAAATCAAAGTGGAGGGGAGAAGGGAGTCTTTCGCTTGCTGTGATCTACTGATGAGGGTGGCTTTAAAAAAAGCCCATGTGCTGCTTACTTACATTTCTGAAGAGGGGGAGAGCCAGATTTTCAAATGAAGGCAAGTCGACCACATACTGGCCAACTGTGTACTCCCGCCTGCCGTGAGGCTGGCTGTCTCTACTGTCTCTGCAAGTTAAAAAAGACGTGAGTCAAAACAAAGTGAGAAAAAGAGAGCAGGCAGTTTGAGTGAGACTGCATGACAACACCGCTACCTGATTCTGGACAGGTGGCCCCTCGCTCCTGTCAGGGTGACCACATCAAAGCCGACTCTCCGGCCCCCTTCCCTGACCTCCTCCGTGTAAAAGCCTTCAGCTCCCACTCCTGATGACACTAAAGCCTCGCAGGCTTTCTGGACCAGGGTGGTTTTCCCCACACCTGAAGGCAAAACAGACAAACTGTCAAACAACTGAAATATCACCGTTTCAAGCTGAGGGATCCTGCCTTAAGTATTACTATGGTAAATCAATGTATTTAATCCTTACAGCTCTCAGACGATTAGGTAGCATAATATATTCATGTAAATCATCAAAATATGGCGTCACTCCATCGTTATAATAATACTGAGAATAATAAACACAAACTAAACTAAACAAAAAAGGCTGAAACGTTAATTGGGTTTGTTACCCGAATAAGAGTAACTGGAATAAGCTAACCTTCATTCAAATCAACGTTAAGACTGACTTTTTCTTCGCTGGGACTTAAAACAGCTGACTGACCGCTTTAGATTTACAGCGACTTTAGCTTCAGCAGCGCTGGGTGCACTCACTGCTGACTGTTACCTGGAGGTCCTGTCAGAAATACGTGCTTGAACATTGTGGTTTCCACCGTCCAACGTGTTCCTGCAGCTCTTCCGGACACAGAGTTGACGCATGCGCAGTAAGAGGTAAAACTTAGGACTGCACATTTAACGATTTTTTACATGATTTTTTTTTTTAAACCAAATCATCTATAAAAGACAAGTTAAATGGGTACATTTATAAAAGAAAATGTTTGCCAAAAACAACTTATTTTTCTTTAAAAAATAAAACTTGGGTTTTATACAACTTTAATATAGAGTTTAACAATTTAATGTGAAAGAACAATAAATTGAAGAGGTCAAACAAATGTAGTGGATCAACAAGTCCAACATTTCCAAGTAAAAGTTAGTGAAGTATACGGTTGAATAAAACTAACATTTTCCAAATTATTAAGGTGCAGCTGGTTAACTCTTTTATGCAAGATGCCTTGTGAAATGCCAAGACTGCCCAAATCTTATATAAATAATATTGCTTGAAATCCATCAAAAACATAATTTAAGTAAAACGTGTATTTAAGTCTAAAATGTGATATAGATTACTATTTGTTTGAACTTGTGTTGCATTTCTTTGCCTTTGTATTCATTCCCCTATTGATAACGTTCCAATTTTTCAGTTTTATCCATTGCAAAGTTATTAGTTTAAGTATGCATTCGTGTGTTTGTGATTATCTTCAGATATGTTAGGACAGCCATTTCAATTGTGGATCTGACAACAATGGATTAATATTTAAAAATTTGACTTCACAACACACTTTGACAGCCTGCCCTCTGAACACAAAAACAGAAACACATAATGAAATGTAGAAAGAAAATATTGAAATAAACCAACTTCTAAATAGGATGACACATACAAAGAAAAATAATAGTTAAATACGTATGAACAAAGAAATTTAAACAGATAGTAATTTAAAAGACATTATTGAAAGTGGTATAAGGTTGTATCATGCCTGATAATTTATTTATCTGTATACATATAAATATTATTTCCATACAGTCTTTGTTTTCCTTGTCAAATGATGTGAGGGGGTAAATGGAAAGTAGCAGGTGGAATTTAAAGGAAATGCCCTGAAATCAGGAGCTGCTACAGGACCTGGAGATTTTCAGCTTGTGACTAAATCTGCTGATTTGGCGCTTTTATGCTAAATGATTTGCATAAATGGCACGCTTATAGAGATTTTTCATCCTCTTATATGTTATCTAAAGACTCATGGCCCAAAGCTTAATGCAATTATCTAGTAGCTCCAGTATTAACTGAGTGATTAAGATAAAAAATGACTACAAAATTTCCAAAAACGTCTTTATTCAAGAGCATTTGCAGACATTATGAAAAGGAATTAAATATACAAGGTGATTTCTTTGCTACATACAATACTACAATTCTTGATGGGTAGGGTAGGGTACATAGGGTATATTTATATGCTTTTTTCCCCTTTACATAGTGTATCCAGGGAGTTTGCTGGCCACTAGCTTAGAGATATGCTGATACTCTTTCCTGAAATCCAGAGATCCCAGTTCATCCTCCAGTTCCTCTACCTCCTGGGGTTCAACGGAGGACACAGAGTCTGCAGACAATCCTCGAATGGGGATGCTGTGGTTGGCTAACGCGCTCGTCTGACCTCTCGATGACATCAAACTCTCAGTGCAGGAAGTCATTTCCACTCTGCCACTCGCTGACATCTGCTTTCTACTTTGCAGGGAGGCTGACCTGTCTCTGTCACACTCATCAGAGGAACAGCTGAGGGCAGAGGTCTGGGTACGAGGTCGGATGATGTGTGTACCCCTCAGAGTATGCTTTGGAGAGCTGGGGGCTTTGATGGGCACAGGAAGGGGGACTGATCTTCTCTGGACGCTGTCGGATTCCGAATCAGAGTTCCAAAAGCGAACTGGAGACTTTGGAGTCTTTGCTCTGGAGGGCTCGGGGCTGCTCAAAGGGTCAGGAGAGTAGGCATCACTGGGCTCGAGACTGTTAAAGTCATCAACATAGTCTGCTTCCTCATTTCCATCCCAGCTGGAGTCTGAAAATGAAGACTTTGAGCTGCTGCGTCTGCGGCTTCTTGAAGATTCAATTTTATCTCCGCGCCTGTCAGATTCAGACTGTGATTGATCTGATTCGCTGTGATGCTCGCTCTTGTCTTTGCTTTGGGGAACACTGTCAGTATCCACGCTGGGGATGTGAATACATTTCGAGAGTCTTTCAGAAAGAAGAGCCTTTTCTGAAGTTGTCGGAGAGCCTCTGCATTGTTTACCCTCGACTTTCACATGCTGTTTTTTCTGTTTTAGTGTGACTTTTTCCTGTAGCGCAGAATCCCGGCTGATGCTCTGCATCACCGTCTCAATATTTTCATTAAAATCAGAGCTCCTCTTTATTACCAACTTCCTTTTTCCAGACTTAATGGTTTTATGACCTAACCCAGTCTTTTCGTTTACTTGTGTTTTATTCTGTTTTAACTCCTCACATTCACGACGGTTTACTCTGAGAGGAGAAATCTGCTTCAGCCTTAGATTAAACGTTTTAGTTGTTCCACACACAAGCTTCTTCCTGGGTGATTTACATGAGCTTTTATTCTCAAGCAACATATTTTCTTTTTTGTCCTTTAGTTTTACAGAATCAGGTCTAACTATATGTGTGGAAACATTTTTGGAGGAATGAAAGCGTCTCAGATGAGGAAAAGTTTCCTGTTTGGTTTTCTTCAGGGATTTGGTTTGTGCCTTCTGTTGTGTGTTTTTAGCTGAAAGCTCTGCAGAAGCAGGCCTGTATATCCAAGCGAGACTGGGGTGAACAGTCAAGGGCTGGTTGCTGTTTAGCTGTGACAGTTCAACAAGCAGAGCGTTTAGCAAAGGCATCCGCTGTAAGGCTTCCCCGAGGACATTTGGAGGCATTGTGCTTGTTTCTTGGTTTCTTATTTTCGCATCGTGTCTCACTTCTGAATGCATCGTTGGAGAACCTGGACTTTCCACTTCCTTTTCATCCACTTCTTCCTCTGAACATGAATCTTCAAAAACAGGAGCTTCTGAATCCAGAGTCCATGATTTGTAATCACCTTGTTCATTTACTCCTTTTTCCTCTGCAGAATAGTAAAGATGTGGGGGACAGAATACAGTTAAATCCTCCTCAGAATCATTTTCAGCTTCGTCTTGTGGTCTGTGTTCAGTACCATCAAACACGTCATCGTCTTCCTCCTCCTTTCTATCTTTACTTAACAAAACTTCTGCATTTACCTCCCCTTTGCTTTGGGCTTTTCCGCTACACTGTGGGGTTGGTGAGCAGACATTTCCAGAGTCAGGAGGCTGCGATGTAGACTTGTTTGTCTCCTTGACATGTTCTTGTGCCTGCTGCCCTCCAGGCACTCTCTCCCTCTCTGTGATGTGTGGCAGCAGACTCGCTCCTAGACATAACAGTTTATAACTCAGGGACATTGCTCCGACTTTCTCCCCCGCGAGGTTGCATATAGAGACAACAAGCCCCTTTTCTATGTGATAGGAGGGACTAGAAACCCCCCGTTCAGTCACATCCTGCCTGATTCTGTCCATCGCTTTAGCCAGTGATATCATACAGGAGCCGACTAACTTGGGACTCTCCTCTGTAACATCCAGCACCATACCATACAGCGGGGTGTTGGACAGCTGTACGTGCAGTGAGTTTAAGTCCATTTTGAAGAAACAACACTTTCCTCTGTTAAAGGCGAACATTCCAGGTTTCTCCTTTTCATTGTGCCCGGGGTTGTTACTGCTCCCGCTGATATGTTGCTGTTGCTGCTGTGACTGATAAATTAGCAGCGTCGGAAAGTTCAGGAGTGTGACTCCCAGAGCCAACTCGTTAAGGATTTTACAATTTTTCTCTACTCGAATGTATTCCACTAAAAGCTCCAATGAAAACAGAGTCTCTGGATTATCGCTGTTTAGTTGTCCCGACATCCCGAAAGCTGTTTGGCCACAGAGAACCAAAGGGCTAACTATCAAGACGTCAGATAATCCGCTAACAAGCGCTTTTAGCTTCCATCGGCTTCCATGGAAACAGCCGTCGCAAGGGTTTTACGTCAGAGCGCGAGATTTGTGGGAAATGATGTTTCTCTACATACGGACTTAATTAATTAGCCAGTCGACAATTTCGGGGGAGGTGGTTTTTTTGCGCGTTTTATTTATTTTTTAATAAAATAGCTATTACTTAAATTTGGAGCGCTTGTTCACAAGTTTAAATCGAGAAGCATAGAAAGCACAAAAACCGATAGACACGGAAAGAAAAGCGATATTCAGGTAGTTCGAGGGAGTAACTTTCCTGCAGTTCACCAGATGGTGCCACTGTGGGGCTTATTGGACTTATACCCTAAAATAGACTCGTGGCAAATAGCAACAAGGCCACCAGACTTAGTTTGCAGGACAGTTTCATTAGACGCCTTTAGGTTCGTGTGGGGGGTTAGGGTTTATCTGGTAGTCTTCCTTCAATATTAACCTACAAACCTATATGTATAGGTCATCACAGGGGAGCGGAGTAGCGGTGGGCGGAGCCTCGCTGCGTGTCGTCATCACGCAGAAAGGTGCTGGATGGGTATCGCTATGGTCCGTGCTACTTCAGTCTGCCGGAGACTGAAAGAGGGAGATGTGAGAGCGACTACGGCAGCTTCAGCTGGTTTTACCTTTTACGGATAACTAACGCCGTTAACAGCCGGGACAGGACACCGGCTCGGATTTGAAGGTAAGGCTTGCACGCCCTTTTTCGTTCTACCTCTGAAGGTAGCAACAAAGTAAAAAAGTGAAGCTGGGGAACTAGAAGCGGGGAGCGCTGCACACGGGCAGAGTGGCAGAGGCGTACAAACTCAGCTGGCACGTCGATGGTAATGGTGAACACAAAGGATAAAGTTGATTTCAAGCACCGATGGTGGTGCAGTCCGAGCGAGGGGTGGAGGTTATGATGTTTCAGGAGTGGACTTTATTTATATATATAACCTATATTTGTCTCTGTTCCTTATGACTTATGCTGCTGGTCAGTTTAACTGGATTCCTGTTTGTTTACTCAGGACATTGCAAGCTTTACAAATAAAGGCGTTTCAGTGTAAAACATCTTTATTTTAACATTCTTGGAGACAGAGTGCAAGCTTCTTATTTCGGTGTGATTTTGAAGGAACTGTGTGTTTGATAACGTTTACTTGTGGTAGTGGTGATGGGGGACGTGGGGGCACAGTGGACTGGAGTATTTTTGAATGAATCTGTTTTGAGTGGCGTGCTTCCATTAAGACGGTGGGGGGCGATAAAGGCAGCTTTGTCCAACTGGCCGTGTGTAATAAAGCCTTCACTTGCTTACCAGCCCATATGCTCTCACCAACCATATTTAATATTTTCCTCCGAGAACCTGAGTGGGATATGTTTTTTTTTTTTTTTTTTTTATGTAAACAATTTGCTGTTGTGTTTTGTGTCCTTTTTGTGGTTTTACTTTGCAGCAGGTTGTTATTATGAGCAGACAAAAGACAGTTTCCCCCTCCAACAGTCCCGGTTGTTTGGTTTCTTCATAAATAATATCTGGCAGCCAGCTTCTACACAGCATATACAATCTTGTTTGGTTGCTGGCCGCTTCTGTGACCTATTCAACATACACTGCACTGTATACTCCACTGGGAAAGTAAGTCCAGTGTTGTTTGTCCTTAAGCACCGTATCCTTCCTGCAGGAAGTTGAGCCTCCACGGTAACTAAATCCCCAATAAAGGAAAATAAATAGGCCCAATTCTCTGCTGATGGAAGGCTACAGATACGACTAGGTGCTAGGAGTGTAAATCCTGAGTTTCTGTTGCTTAATTTACAGTCCTCTGCATGCGTTTCCTTTTGTCTTTGCAGCTTACATCTGACCACATCAAGCATACATAGTTCTCTGCTCCCGGAGCGCTTAAAATCAATAAGGCACCATTATTTTTCACAGGGTTTTGAGTCTGGGAAAGATTAGTTTTCCAGGGGATTTGCCGAACTAAGTAGGCAGAGAAGTGTTTTAAGATGGTATGTTCATGGCCCGCTTTAATGTTTAACTTTTTTTTTCTTTCCTTTTAACACTAAAAATGCTTGGCTTAACTGCAGCTGTCATAGGTCTGCATGTTAGGGAAGCAACCTGAACGGGTGCAAAGATGTCTGTACTGATGTGTGGAATATTAAGCAATATTGTGCATAATAGTCAATTGTTATTATTCTTTGTACATAATGGAACCCTAATCCCTTTTATCTTCTCATTCTCGCTATCATCATGCACATATTTCTATTAGGCTACCTCTCTAGGTTGGATTAATGTCTTTTGTTAATTTCTGGCTGCTGAGTTTTACATTTGAAAGTTACGTTGTAGAAGCAAATGTAGGTTTTTTTTCCCCAGATGATAAAAGATTAAAGATAATGTAGATGAGATTAAGGGTCCTGGGTACCCCATCTCACCCCCTGTCATTGGCACACTCCTGGAGCAAGACTTGCTCAGCAGCCACAATAATGATAGTGCCGTGGTAACTCCTTCAATCTTAATTTGAATAGGGATCTGTTGTGTTCTGCCATCAATAGGTTGCTGAGAGGGCCCCAAAGAAGAAATATGTGCTCATCTATTTCTAACAGCGCCTTCTGCATGACTAACCAGACAATGGGTAATTGAGCCAGATAGATATGTCTTTCAAAATAAAGTTATGTGCGCAGCTGAACAATAAGGCACCTGTCAGGTCTGGCAGAGAAACGGCTTCCTGTGACATGCCCGTGGGCCATATCCAGTTGTTATCATTGCAGAGCTGTTTAGGATGTCTTCCGGGCTACTGGGCCTGGAGTCGCCTAACTAGAATTACAGCCATTATCCTTGGGTTGTGTCACAGAAATTGTCTGTGAAGATGTTACTGTAACACATTGATTATTTAACAGTGTTGGCGGATATCAGTCTTCTCACATCAGTTGCTTGCTTGGGATGTTTCTTTTCTTTCTGTTGTTTCTGTTCCCACGGTGGTTTCCTACCAGCATGCTGACAAGTCATAATTTGGAAAACAGCAGAAGTGAAACAAAACTGCTAAAGGTCTCGGTTTTAAGCCAGGGTTTTGTTTTTTTTAATAATGATGATGCATTTCCCGCCATTGAAGGATTCTCTTGCAACCATTTCCAACCAGTCCCACACCCCTTTCATGTGATGAGGATCAGAAACCTCGTCTGGTGCGTGCCAGCTGACTGGCTGGCTGGCTAGCTGGCTAGCTAGGAGTCACAATGGGTCTCCCCAACCAAATCCTGTTGCTTCAAAACCAACCAACCAGCAGACAGGGGATCACATGCTGCCTGCTCATGTTGTGAGAGCCAGTCTTTCTCTCCACCTTTTTTGCCAGCCTTTGTTTTGATTGCGGTCTGGATTTATGGAAGGATTTAAGTCAACTCACCGCTGTCAGGACAGCATAGATGAAGTCATTAGGATAATGTTGTTGTCGTTTTTTGTGAATTTAGTCTTTGCTCCACTTGGCGTCTGTTTGTGATGGATGTGGGTGATTCACTAAGCACTGTTCATAATGTGCCCAGAGTAGACAAAAGCTTCCTTTTTAATTTGGGATTATGAAATTTGTATCGCTGATGATCGGGTAAAAGCACCAGAACTATCATCAGTACCCCTCATTTATCTGGTAAACAATAAACCTTCCACATGGTTCTCAGAGGAGTATTGAGATATCTTGTTCTCGCTGCTGATCAGCATGGTGATTTTCCTATTGGGTTATTCATCAATTTTGTCTGCACTGTGCACAGTATGGTTTCTTAATGTGCAATCATTGTAATAGTATTAAGGTGCTAATTTTCTTGCTTAGTCACTGGTTTGTGTGGTTTGTGCCAGTATTCATCTCAGGAAATCACTGTGAGAACAGGCCTTCCTAGTTCCATATTTCCACTCCTTATGCAAGATGGACAATTGAGATGTTATGGCTTGCGGTTTGTATCCTGGGAACATGGTAATAGCCTTGGTGTCTGGGACATGTATCCTTTGTTAATCTTTGTTGACCTTACTTTGGCATCTGATAGCGTCAGCAGGAGTGAAGGATGCTATACGATGTTTTGAAGCTCCTTGGCTCTAAGTCAGACAGTGACTAAGGAATGGCATGTTGCATTTTATATGCTTAACACATTACTGTTGCTTGTCATGAAGACCAGCTTAACCAGCGTTGACCTTACCATTTAACATGACCCCCACATAATTTTCAAAACCAGGCTGTATCCTGTTTGCATGACAGACAGATGTGATGTTGACTACATGGCAGTGGTTTACAGACAGCAGACTGTACAACTATGCTTTGTCTGAAAGAAAATTGTTAATTGTCCACATGCCAGACAGAATTGTGAAATATGGGGCTTCTTGGTCTCGGTGAGACTGCCTGTTTAAATAAAAGACTTAATAATATAATATAGAAGGAATATCATTGCCATACTTATTAGCCATTCCCTCACCTCAAATCACAGGTTTATCCATACAGTCAGTATGGTGGTTTGTTAGAGTTGTGAGGGTTGTTGTTTCACCAGACTCATATTTAACATTGACTTTTTAAAAACTAAAATTAAAAAAGTCCCGTACATTATAGATTTGCAGCTGAGAAGCATGTGGGCGAATGCTTCTTCCTGCCCCAATGAGCTATGCTCACACTCACTGTGTTTGTACCATAAAGGCTGGAGAAATGCCAGTGAAAGTTATTTATGTGCTTTGTCTAAATGTTTTGTCGCTGGTCTGCAATGGAGAGGATAAGTCCTGGCTAGTCACTGACTTGATGGGAGCCAAGACCGGCAGTGACCCATAGGTTAAGTCAGTCTGTGTTTCCCCCGACAGGCCCGCACAATCGGGACAGCTGACCTCTGTTGTTGCAGCCAGCCCCCTTTGGGAGATAAGGAGGATTTGGTGCCCCTGTGCATACCTCCTCCCTACCGTAGTGGAAAAGAATAGCCCTGTTTAAGTAAATGGACATGACTGGGTGAGGATGATGCAGACAGAGTCCAGACAGGATGTCATTTCTGTACACTTTTCTATCTTTGTCTGTTTATTGGAACCTCAGTATATCACATGTGTCACACACAGGAAGTGGAACCGGTTACTTGTTAGGAATGTTGCTTTTACTCTGTTTGATTAAATGTGTGTCTAATTTGATTGGATCACAAATTGGTTGTAGTTTTTTCACCTGTGTCTGTCATGTGTCATTTGACTACTTCTAATAGAAAGTCAAAGGCCCCCGTAAACAGTTGCTTCTTCCACCTATCATCAGTCAAATTTGATTGGCAGAGACCAATCAACTGCAGTGATATGCAAGTAAGGCTTATTCCAACTGTAGGAAAGATGCATATGATTTTGTATTTAGTGCTGTCCACTTGGAATCTGATCTCTCTGTCTTGCATGCACGCACACCTATTGTATCAGCCCAGAGATCCAGAATCAGCGTTTCCCTGTTGTTTTCCCATATTACTCAAGATATTGTGTTTTCCCTGATACAAATGTATATAATAGTCATCATGGTATTCCTTGAAAGTACAGAAAACTGCTCCTGTAGTCTTAAAATGTGGGCCAAAGTGACACAAAGCCCCTCCCGTGCATGCATCAGTGTCCTTGACTGTCAGATCGACCTGGGATAAGCTAAGGCATTTTAAGCGTTAAAAGTGCACGACTGGTTTCTGATAGAGGATGATTGTAATTAACAACTGAAATGGAGCAGATCCGTGACAGATGTGCCATAAAGTGCTCGGGCTTTAGTGTGTGTGTGTGTGTGTGTGTGTGTGTGTGTGTGTGTGTGTGTGTGTGTGTGTGTGTGTGTGTGTGTGTGTGTGTGTGTGTGTGTGTGTGTGTGTGAGAGTGAGAATCACTGAGGCATTGCTGCTGGGGCCAGTATCCTTCACTTAACCTCGTGAGCACACTGCAGTGCTTCTACACTGTTGTTGAGCACAAGGTTATGACAAAAATCATTATAATCTACATTGGTAGGAGGATGGCTTCAATGAATATCGCACTGTAGAGCTTAAGCGGTAACAAGAGGCTCAAGTTTTAATATTAGAAATATAAAATGTATGTCTAGACAGCGATGCAGAATTTTAACTCCTTTGCGCTATATGATGGGATTATTTTGTTTTGCTGTGTGTTGCCCTGTTGTGCCTTGTTTGCAGAGTGGTATGTGCAGGATTTCTGTTGTGTATCAGCCTTTTTCAAAAGGAAGGAACTTTCTCCTAAACAGCCCTTTGTCAATTGTGAGAGAGTGTTGCTTTTTTTCTTTTTTTCCTTTTATAGCCGGTTCCTTTCATGTTCCCAGATCAATGACATGAGACAAATTAGAAAGTCTAGTCATGGTCTGTAGCCTGTCATTGTGTTTTTAAAAGTACTGATGAGACATATTGGGAGGAGGATGTTATTCTTGTTTGTGCTTCCACTGCTCCATAAATCAGATGATAATGAGTTTAGCTACCCTGGGAATCACCAAAACTAAAACAAATGTGGCCATTTGTACTTTTATTGTCACTGCGAATTTTGAAGTGGTGTGATGCAATGCGTTATTGTGATTGTGTAATTTCTTTCGACTCAAGCGGAAAGCTATTAAAATCTTAAGTGTTGGCTCGAAGAGGTCAGAGCTGTTCTTCCAAGCTCCATTTGGTGCACATAAACATCATAGTGTCTTCAAAATCCTTTAAATATAAATATTTGGTTTCTTGGAGTTCAGTTTAGATACTTTCTCATTCATGCGTGATTAAACTGGGACATTACTGTGAAGCTTTTTTTATTTTTTATTTTATTTTTTATTTAAAGAAAGTCATTTACAGCACAGAAATGGCTGTACGTGATGTTACTTTTGGCCTATTCTTGTAAGTTGGTATAGTCTGAATATTTTAGACACGCCTGAGATAATACAGGGAAACCTTTTACACAAAGTAGATGGGAAGGCTAAAGCGGAAAGAAGCTGAACAGTCAGCTTGGCCTTTCCTTGTTCTTGGGGCAGCAGCGGTATGATGTGTTTAAGGAGCACCGGCCCAGCCAAGCAGATCTAATATGCTAGAACATTATATTCCATCTCTTTTTTTCCCCTTCCTATTTATTTCTTTGTCTAGCCCTGCTTCTATGGGATTTGTAGAGATTATTGATAGAGGATAATGATCTTGAGTGACAGTGGCCTGATTTTCTTTTTTCCTTTTTCTTTCTTCTGTAATCGCACTGTTTGTCACTGTGAAGGAGATCAACTGCCCCCTCCTCCTCTGCAGCGGAGTGTATTGAAAGCTGCTGTGGATGTTTGGAGGTTAGCCACAGGGGGTGGCAAGATGCAGAATGCAGAGCTAGAGGGAAAGCACTGAGTGCTAGTCTTTATATGGGTTTACTGCCTTTAAAAGAAGAGGAAAATAAGATTACATAACACAATCAGGACAAACAGTGTCCCAGACACTATGCTAGGACCCCGACAGGAGATTTGTGTATTTGTAATTCTTACATAGCTCCACAGCTGTGTGTTCATTCAGTGCTTACCTTCCCCAGGCCATGTTTACTGGAAGCCTTTGGAAGCTCTCTGAAATGTAAACAGGACTGTAGGGCCACAGGCAGTTCAGCGCTAAGCTGCATGAGCTCGAGCCAAAACACAACGAACCAATGAACACACAAATGCTAGATGCACAGCCAGGTGATGTATATCTGACCACAGGAGCAGCTGTATAATTACATTGTTCTCATCTGTCTCAAGATGATCTGTGTTTGGGAAGAAAACACAAATACCAAAGGACAGAGGTCAGAGGAAGCTGCCAACCTTTGATGGATAGTTTGTAGTGCATTTGCTTCAATATCCTCACAGAAAGCTAAGCTAGCTACACGGCTAGTCATCAGGTCACACACGCAGATCTCTCAGGTGATGACATTTGACATATCCTGGGGGTCCATAACGAGAGAAATTAGTGTCAGTTAATTATTTCCTGTCATTTTGCTTAATTTCCACTGAAAGGCGGTCTGAGCCCGGGGTTCCCTGAGGAGAGGTCTTGCTTTTCCCTTTCCTCACACAGAGACGTTTTCTTGTTTAGTCAATGCTGACTTGTTTGTTATATATTTGCTGTTGTCCTGCAGAATAGACAACGTGCCCATGGCAAGGTGGTGTACAGTAAGGCCTCATTCACCAAGGATTATGTGTGAAAATTGTCTGCTCTTCTTATGCATTCTTATGAGCTTGCTCTTTCTTTGTATAGGCTTCAAATTTTCACTGGAAACTCCACAGTTGTTGTTTGGGAAAGAGACTGAATGAAGGACCAAAGGGAACAAAAAAAACAATAACAACAAGATATTCATTTGCACAGGAGATAGATAGATAGATAGAGATATATATATATATATATATATATATATATATATATATATATATATATATATATATATATATATATATATATATATATATATATATATATATATATATATACAAAGACAAATATATTGTGCACATTCTTTCACAGTACAGGTTAGGTTATATGTGTGGATTTTTTCCATTATAAATTATACACATGGGAGCAAGATCAGAGATGACAGAGTAATCATTTCAAAATGACAAAGGTTCCATACTATCAGGCTAGTGTAATAACTGTGTAATAGCCTCTTTGTAATAACTGTGAGGGTCTTCTGTGACCTTAATCCCATGTGAATCGGCCACATCCATAATTTTAAAGTAAAAATCCCCTGCTCTGCTACCAACCACATCCAAACAATGTAATAATGTCAGTGGTGCAAATCAGCACCTTTTTATTATTGCTTTCTCTCTTTTTGCCGTGTGTGTGTGTGTGTGTGTGTGTGTGTGTGTGTGTGTGTGTGTGTGTGTGTTCGTTCTCAGCATCTTTCTTCGGCCTGTTTCCATCTTTTAAAGGCTGCACTGGCTTTTTGAGTGCACATTCACATTCACGGGGCTCAGGTTGTTACACAGCATGGAGACCCATTCGCAGAAAGAGCCTGCTCAAATCCATTAGAAGAGCGAAATCTCAAAGGATGATGAAATGGATGTGAGGCAGCATGCGGTAAGGAACATTTAGCTGTCTTTCTTCAGTATGCTCAACATTTATTCTGACATCATATCCAATGGGTAATGTCTGTTAATTCCAGTAAAACATAAACACCACTATCCCGTATGAATGTGGTGCACGAAATATAGACGTGGGGTTTGTCATTTCAAAATCAAATGAGCTCCCCCGGTTGTACAAATTCTGTGGGAATAGGGCTATCAGTGCTGAAAAGAAGCATGATAGGATTTTGCCCCAGGAGTCTCATTGTGGGCTGTGCTTATTATTGATTTAATATTGAACCGAATGGTGTTAGTGTCTGTGGTTTCTCAGGGATGATAGTAATGCTAAAAAATCAAATATTTCAAGGTCAGATGCAAACGTTACCCAACAGACTCCAACAAAGTGCTAAAGTATGTGTATCTCTTATTAACCAGGCAGATTTGGTGTGTAGGAACAGCTTGTGGGAGTCATTCATCTTATCAGCCCTTGCTGGAAATAGTCCAGCAATCTACCAAAATAAAAGCAAGGCTTTCCTCTGTTCCACTGAGTCGGTGTAACTTATACTGATGCCAGCGCCTGGTGATATCTCCAAATGCTGCCATCTTGGTGACATTCTTGGGAGCCTGCTGCAGTTTAGAGATAAGAAGTGAGGAATAGTAAAGTCTGTCCAGTGCTGTGATTAAGGACAGTCACCTTCCTGTGCGCAATCTTCATCTTGTGACTGATCTCTGCACGACTGAGGTCAAGTACATTAAAGACTCTAGCTCCGGCTCTGTGTATGTCAATCCGAAATTGCATAAATATTGATGTCAAAAGACGTGCATTCACTAGCGGAAGAGAAGCTGCGGTGTGGGGTAGAATCGTACTCCTTATGACTGTTGGAATTTTATTTCCACTCTCTGTTCACTCCCTCCCTTCCTTCATAAGGGCACTTCATCAGATCGTTGGTCTCAATCTGTTCTGAAGCTCAAAGGTCACTCAATCACCAAGGACCCACACGTCAGGTCCTATCAGTAAACCTGGCTCCTGGTAGGAGGAATTAATTCATCTGTTTTCATCTCCTTGGACACTTTTCTTCATTTACCATTCAACAAAAAAAACAAAAAAAAAGCAGACTGTGTGGAAGCCGAATAAAGCAAAAGCAATAATTTCCCAACCTCCTCTCCACACTTTTTGTTTTTAAAGTTTTATAAGATATATGTGAACATATAAATTCAGACAATTAGTAGAGGTTGATGATGGCTTGCAAAAACGATATGTAGATATGCGCTGGAGTGCGTTTTTCATCACTCAGACTAAAGGAAGGACTGATTAGGTTTGGTGAAAGATCAAGGTGTCTGTGACCTCATGCACATCCTTTCTTGAGAACACAATAAAGCCTGAGGGGATTTCGTGATTCTTTGCTGTTTTAAAATAAAAAAAAATTTTTGCCCATAAGTCAAGAGTTCATTTACTGATTGTGACAAAAGCGCTCTCACATGTCTAATAGGATAAGATGATGAAGTGATGACATTTTATAAAAGTCAGACATGCGTGGATCTGACCTGCTGGTTTCACTGGTTAGTTAAAGTATACGACATCTAGGCAGTAATTGTTTACGGCAGCTGACTCCTGTCTAAATCAGTGAGATCAAGCGTGGTGCTGATGGGCAGCAGAAAAGAGCGTAACAGATTTAGAGCAAAGTAATTCCCCTCGAGTATGGTAAGGTGTGCACAGTATTAAAAACAAAAAGTGCAGAGGCATGATGCGACCAAGATGCATTTTTGCAAATTTATGCAAAGGTGTGAGCGTGTGGGTGGCTTTTTTCTGGAGTTTTTTTTTTTTTTTTGACACACTTGTAGCCACCACACCTCCCTTAAACACACCCACCACATGCCATGCCAGCTGCAGCTGTTGTGCCTCAATGCTGGAGATGTACAAAATTCCTCTCCCTCTGCAATTAGAGCTGGAGATTGCTGAATAGCACACATTGCAATGTCCTAAAATTGCTCTTGCTCTCCTTTCTTGCTCCCGAGAACTCGTGAGTAAATAGAAAGCGATGAGAGCGAATCGCGAATAAACTGGCCCCGTCTGCCTCCGAGTTGACAGATTGTGTTTTGTGCGAGCTGCTCCTTGTGATGTGCCGTTACCCGGTTAAAGAAACCAAAGGGTGGAAAAAGGCCTCATTGATAGGGTGGGTTTCTCATGCCTGACTGGGAATGTTCGCTTTCCACAGAGTCAAGTGGTGCATTGTGATCTCAACCAAAGAAATGCAAATATATAGAACAGATGTACTACTTCTTTTCTTCCTCCCCCGTTTGTCGGCAGGAGTAATCTCTCACTCTGGTGGAAATTGTGTTGGGTGCACTCTGGGTGCAAGACTAAAGTGTTAACAAGGGAAAAGCCATGTCACCCTGGCACATGTGATGGCTGCCTGCCTTTCAGGGCCTTTTCTCAATAAGGCTAGATGCTCAGGAGAGATAAATGGAGGCTTTTGTGGCCTTTGCCAGAGGGAGAACTGCACAATGCAGGACACACACAGAGCGAGGTCTTTTCCAGAGAAAATGGTTAAAAGCAGCATTTCTACAGTCCCTCCTCCTTTCCCTCGCTTTCACTCACTCCTTCACTTTTCTCATGTCTCTCGCTCTTACCCGCTCACTCTCCAACTCTTTTCCTCCTCCGTGAGAACTGAACCTTGCTCCCATAATGTTTCCATAAACGGGCTGAGGGAATGGAAATAACTCGGACCATTTCCCATCTCCTCCTTCTATCCATCCTCCCCCCACTTGCAGTCTCTTTACAGGGCTGTGGACAGTACCTAAACACACTGCCTTTAATGATACCGAGTGTTTTACACAGCTCCGAGCACTCGCAGAGTGCACCTCGTACACCCTGGTCTTTGCAGCCTTAATATAGCTGTGCTACTGCTGCTTCATCAGACATTACCAGGCCCCTCCACTAACAGGACTGCTTTGAACAGGATGGAGGTCAAATTGGTCTTCTGCCTGAGATTTGAAGTACCACTACACAGCCAGGAGACACTGCCTCTGAATTACAAGCTATTGTGCTCCTCTTTCACTATTACCTATCATCTTTTGTTATTAAGGGTCTCTCTGCCTTCTTTCATTCTTGCTTTTTCAAGTTATTTTTTACTTTTTGATACAGTCATTATTTCCCATGCCCACTCTGCCCATTCTTATTTGTCCTGTCTCTTTATCTTTCCCTTCCCCTTTGTGACTCTTTGCATATTATTGTCTTAACTGTCGCAATGTTGCTGTCTGGGGCTTTACATGTAGATTTGCATGTCGGTTGTTGCCTGCATCTACAGGCCATCCTGCTAGCGCAGGGCAAACTCTCATGTGGGTGGCTGTCCTGGGAACAGATGTTTTTGGTGCCACTTGTAGGGGGAAAAGCTTTGAAAGCGACTCCATAAAAGAGATGCCAGCTGCATGACAAACTAGGGCCGCCTCGTCCTCAGGAATTCTATCAGAGCCATTTCTCTCTGAGCCCTGGAAACACTGCCTGTTGAGAATAAGCAGAGTTCTCACTTAATCAGCCTGTTCCCTTTGGATAACTTCATTAATTACAGAAGGAAGTTGTTCTGCTGGAACATATGCTCCAGATGGCCACAGACTTCACTTTTATAAAAAAAAAAAGTTAATCTTTTATTTCTTAGTGTTGTAGTTAGATTATCTTACATGTTTCTTTCCTTCCAATCTCGTTGGTAGTAGACTTTCATTTTCAGCACCTACGACATTTCCAGCAGCTGGATTCATATGATCACTTAGCTTTTGCTGTACCAGTTGTTTTGTTTGTAGCGTACACCCAACTTCTCTAGCCAGCTGTGAAGCAGGCATCTGGCATCTTCTGCGGTCCTCTAAAAACACTGGAAACCATATCGTTAACAGGGCAAAGTTGCCAGTGTCAGCTTTCCTTTGCTACTTTAATGCCTCTGCACACGTCCGTAGCGCAGCACCTCTGATTTGGCATCTGCACTCTTTCCCCTGCCAAACTTCCAATGAAAAGCAGCTCTCTGGCCAGTGATTATCATTCACCTGCTAATTTTAACCACTGCACTCGTCACAAACCCTTATTATGTCCCTTATGGATGAAGGACGTCATCTGTGCTGCACACAAAATGCACTGAACCTGAACCACTGGTGTTGGCCAATTTTTTTTTTTTTTTTTTTTTAACCAAACTAAAGTTAGGATGGGTGCTCGCCTCAGGAGATCCCAGTCATATGTTTATTGGTAATGATATACTGTATGCAAAAAATGAAAACAACTTGCTCAGATAAGATATGTTCAGCAAGCCAGTGGCAATGTTGTACTGTTCAAAAATTAATCTATGGGTTTGCTCAGCAGTGTGATTATAGCAGCAGGGAATGAAGTCTTCTTCATCTGGTATAAACAGAGATACGGTTGCAAAGCAAATGATTTGGGAAATGTGGTGCTCAGATTTTAAATGAAGCATTATTTGTTGTCTCCCATGTATTGGGCTATAAGGACTGTCTAAGAGGCTGAAAACAAAAGTTCCCTGAACAACCACTCGACCACTCAATTTACAGCTGAACTGAGCATTTCCCTCCTCATGACAACATGTAGAGGGGTGTGTTGTTGTCTGACTCATCCTTTTAAAAAGTCTAAAAGGCATATTTTAATGTTGATTATTAAAGCTGTGGCCATTTTGAGTGACGGGGGAGTCAAAGGAACGGGGGGGTTGCACAGCTAGCTGTCTGCTAGGCTAATTTGAGTCCCTGAACTGGACCTTTGTCTTGTTGTTTGGAGCATTTGAATCAAGTTATCTGACAAGAAGATGGATGGCTGTGTGGCTGATCATACTAGCAGACAAAAGAAGTCTGTGTGTGTGTAAGTGAAGTTCTAGTTTTCCTCTTTTAACCAAGCTAGCTAGCTTGGCTAACAAGATGCATTCTACAAGCTACAAGCTAATAACCACAACTAGCACGCAATAAGTGCTAGCACTCCACTGTCTTGTTTAAATGTGGTTAAAGCCATAAGGTGAAATTCGATGCTTCAAATTGGGTCTTCACAAACCAGAGATGACGCCATGGCAACTGCGTCCATATTTTATATACAGCTTATAGTATTGACCATCTAGCGATGTATTTCAATCATTTAGACATCCAAATGGCAAAGTTGTCTAGTTTTGAAAAAAAAAAAAAAAGTGTTTTAGTGTATTTTTTATTTACCTCTTCTGTTAATCATCTTACAACTGTTTGAGAGCTTTGAAACCATCACAGCTACATTGATATTCTCTTGCACATCTGGCATCGTTTTGGTTCCCCTCTTTTTATAGACTATTGATTTTCTCTTTGTGTTTCATTTGTGTTTGTTTTGCCTCAAACTGCCTGAAGCAATAATGCGTGTTTCCCTGAATTCTCTGACTCACCGCTGATCTCTGTGCCCCTCTCTCCTCCTTTCTCCTTTCCCTCCCTCAAGTTTCCATCTTTGTTCAGAAGGGAGGTCTGCTGTCACTCAAGGCTGTCATGTGCAGAAAAAGTTGCCTAGCAACAACATAGAGGGATGCAGAGCTGCTGTTTACTCTCCACCCGCTCACCTCATGTGCCCACTACCCCCTTCTCTTTCGCTGTCTTCCCCTGTTGTATAGATGGAGTGTTATGGATGGTGGAGGCGGCAGCACAGCCTCTGGCTCTTTGGTGAATTTGGACAACAGATACAGAATAAACTAAGAGAAGGTGGAGAGAGGGAAAGGAGAGGAGGCGGGGAGATGGTAGGGGAGTAGTGACATTCAAGAGATGATGTGCCTGCCTGTTGCCTGCCAGCTGCTATTCCTGCCTTCCTCTCAGCAGGGGGAACTGGCCATTTTCCTTACAGTACCCTCTGTACATAACTAAAAGAGAAACTTGTGCTCCCACAGCCTGCTGTTATCAGCCAAACTAAAAATACTGAGAAGCAAGTGTATCACATGCCTGGCTATCGTCACACGCTCATGAAAAGAGGCTCAATCTCAGCAGATACAGGTACCTTTGATTCTCTATGGATTATTAAATGTTCCCTGGTGGAAGCAATCAGGCAAACCCCTTTGTTAACTTGTTTACTGTAATTATATAGCAAGGCTCAATGGGTTCCTCACGGCCATGCTGAGGAAAGCTGCAAGTTGGCTGTGGAATGACACGAGTCACACTCAAGGTTGCTGAGAATCAAAAGGCACAAAGAATCTCAGTGTCGAATTAGTATTTTTATCCATCGAGTCGTTTTATGAACGCTCCAAAGCTTTTGACATCAATATGATGAAAAGGGTTGATATTAAGTTGGTAGTGCTGCTGCTGTATAGACAGCTTTATTTAGCCCAACTTTTTTTGTTTATTTTTAACCACGCCTAGCTTAACAAAACAAATCCTACCCTTGCTCTACCATAGGTATGATATAGTCTGGGCTGTTTTATTTTATTTAAATTTTATTTTATTTTTTAGTTGGCTTTTATTCACTTTCTTTTATGTAAAGTGGCGTACATGGTGTAGATGCCCTGTCTGAGACCAGAAGGAAACACAAGCCCAGTCTCAGGGATACACAAGCTGGTGTGTTCCAAGTGTTCGCCCTAATAAATCGGATGTTTTGTTTCAAATCAAATGTGCAGCTCCAACCACTGTGGTAACACCTGGAAAACTTTTTTTTTTTTTCTTAGCTTCTCTGGAGAAAAAGCTAGCAAAATTATTTCCTTTAAAACTTCATTAGGTGTGCAATATATTAAGTTATTAGCTACAAGTGGAAGAATGCTTCGCTTGTCTTTAAATCTACATAAAGAGTTGAAAAAGTTTATGAGATTAACTCAGGAAATCAACAGTTTTGACCAGATTGCAATTTTCTACAGGAATTAGTGTTTGAATAAAATATATTGCACCTTTATTGATGAAAAAAAAGTGTCTCTTCTGCCACTAAAACTACATTATTTCAGCTCATTCAGAATGGACCAGATGGCCACTAGCTTAGACCCCAATTTTCAGTATATTTCCTTAAATGAGTCCAAATTCTTTGTGGAGTGTTTGAAACATGAGCTTAGAAAAGATGTTATTTTAGTGTTTTGTGAATGTATGCTGTTCTGCATGCGTATCCGCTTGTGTAATGACTACCTTCACTATGTAAATTACCCATCAAACGCGTCCGTTAGTGTGCAAACGAGCAGCGTTTGTGGGATTGTGCGTTTCTCCACAGGCCCTGCTTGCACATGTGTGTAGGCTGATGAATAGTTTGTCTGTTTGCTGGGATGCAGTGACAAGAACTCTTAAGTGTTACCTCCTGTGGGCTTCCCACTCTTCAAATAAAACTCTTTCCTTCCCCTCAACTCAAATCAAAGCTGAGAACCTGCCTGCAGAGGCTGGATCAAAGGAAGACTGTGGCACAAAGACGTGTACCCGCTGCCATTCATTCAACTTGATTAAAGTCTGTCATTTCCTGCTATTAACACGTTCCTACCTCCAACCAGAAACTGAGCAAAGCCGTTATCAGGAAGTGGCTAGAGTTGTCACTGTGTTTGGGTCCTTTCAATTAAATCCCCTGAAGCTTAATTATGTAACATTATATGCTCTTTATTTAGCCTTCCTGTGTCTCAGGAAGGCTGGCTTTTTGAGAAATAATAGTTTCAGTTACATAAACATATTTACAAATAGTCGGTTGTAGTTGCTAAAAAGGCACAAGTTCAGTTTTTAAGCCACTCTTCTGCAGCAGTACTGTCCTCAGTGGTGTAGGTCACAGTTATTGCTCTCCACACCCATATTTCAGCCACTCCTTTACAGATTTCCAACCAGCCTCCTTCACTAAATCCATATTAGAGCCTTGACACAGCAAGCTGACCACGGGTGACTCTCATCAACAAACACTTAATGGCAGCCTAATGTCGAAAGTGAAAATTACAGTGCCATATGCAACTTTTTTTTTTTTTTTTTAATGGACTACCAACTTGGCAGGCACAGAGAAGTGATCATCTGTAGTGTTCACTGTGCAACTTTTATGAGATTATATGAAGCAGCACATAAGTTAATCTTTGTTGGTTGGTGTGTGTGTGTTTGTGCACGGGAGAGTGTGTAAACCTTAAAACCACAGCTGTTTGCTTCAAAACACCAGAGAGGGGTGTCCTGCAGAGTTCTGTTTTCATACATTTCTCTTCCTTTCTTGCTCTGAAGACCATCATAACCTCACCCCTCCCTGCCTCCCCTCGTGTCTGGTTGCTGCAGTCTCTGCTGCTGATGGGAAAAAGTAAGCAGTGCTTAGCATATGGCATGTGGATAGAGGGATTATCATTTTTGGGGAAAAAAAGAAAAAAACCATGCCTCCTCCTGGGCCTTTCTCCGCTTATCTCTGTGTTTAAGGTGGTCGTGGTTGCTGCTAGCTCTGTCTGCCAGACAGACCTTTGTACCAAGCTGTAGTTCATAAGAGAGAATGGATAAGTGGATTCCTGCATCTCCCATCACTCCAAATGTCAGCCATCATGAGGAACTTGGAAGGTCACAGGCTTGATCTGGGGATCTTTTCCTGGGAACAATAGCTAACCCCCCCAATTTCTCTTTTCTTCTTTTTTCCCCTCCATTCTTGCCCTTCCTGTCAGCCCGAGAAGCTCTGAATGTCACGGTCCATTCCCTGCCCCCAACCACCAACACAAACACTCAGCATTGCTCCCCACCCCAACTCTTAGCCAACACAGCCACCTACTTTCCCTTACATATGCTAATGCTGCAGCCTCATTCAGCTTTTGGTGGCTTTGTCACAGGGGGGAGGGCTGTGTGCATTAAGGGGCAGCTGTATGCATTTCACTAAATTGACTCCAAATAGCTGCCAGACTTGTCCTGATTTTACTCTCTCCTTCTCTTCTTTATACCTTTCTCCATTTTTCTTTCCAAGCTAGCTGTTAGTAAAGGAGCAAAAGGAAGGTGCTGCAGTTTATTTTTTGAGGCTTTCTGCCGTGGAGTGTGTCGGGTTCCTCTCTTTCTTTGTGTGCTTTTGGGTGGCTTGTGCTCAACAAGTGGCTGATGGATTTAATGCACTTGGATAGCATCTCCACAGTGAGCTCATTACCACAGTAGCTCACAGGTCTCTGTTCTTAGAATTTATGGCTCTGATGAAAAAGGACTCTATTAATCAGGTAAGCATGGCAACTATTTATCTACTGTTGCTTTTTCATTTAATGGCCTCACACAGGAAAAGGGTGTAAAGGCTAAATAATGCACGTTAGTTAACATGAACTTTTGTTTGAGCCGCATTTATGTGCAGCATCAGCTTCATAAAAAGTGGAGTACGGCCTTTCTGTGTTTCAGACAGTTCTTGTGAGGTGACTGAGTGATTCATCTGTATATCCGTGCTTGCTCCTGTCTTCCCTTCACATCCACTGATTGACTGAGCATGGGTTTGTGTCAGCAGCAAAGATTGCAGCTGCTGCCCTGAAGTCCAAATTATCTCTCTTACACCAAAATTCTGTCAGCAGCACCGGGCTGACGGTGAGGAAGAAACTTTGAAAAGGAAATAAAAAGCTGCTGCACTGAGTACAAGGAGGGAAAGACAGTCTATGGCGGCGACGCGTGCTGAGGTCGCCCTGCTGTCAGGCTGCATAAGTGCTGCTGCCCAGCTGATGCGTGTGAATGTGTTTGCGTCAGTGTGTTGACTCTGTCTTAACCGCGTCAAACACCTACTTCCCCTCTCTCGCCGGTGATAATGTGACAGCGTGGACTCTGCCTGACCTGACAGCAGAAGCACAGATCTTCTGAGAGCTTTCGAGCTGAACACTTTCCTTTTGCAAACTGAGAGTTCTCCTCTCACCGTTTTTCTTCTCCTCTCCCAGAGAGAGTGTACTTTTCTGAACAGGCTGCCATTGGTATGGCTGTAGCTGAGAAAGCAGCAGGCTGCTGGGAAGTGGCGGGGTGGGGGGGGATGATGTGTGCTGATGGAAATAGGTGGTGGTTTATTCTGGAGACTTGCTGGGCCACATCAACCCTGCATGTCCCTTTCTGTCGCCCCATAGCAGAGAGGGCCGCTGTGGTTAGGCCCAGTTTGCGGGGGACAGATGGTCCCTTTTGGAGAAGGGCCACAGCACAGAGGTCTCTGTTCGTGGGGCTCCACCAGAGCAGCCAAGAACAAACACGGTCTCCTTCTGTTGGGAACATTCAGGAGCTTCGGTCTGTGAGACCTAATGGATTCAGGAAGTGACATCTAAAACTTTGCATGCGTGTTAGGAGTGTGACTGTGACGCTGATAATTTTGAATGACCTTTAAATAAGTGCTTTGTGAATGTGCTGCTAGTCAGATTTCCAATAACACTGCATTCCATTAGTCATATTAGTCAGTATTCTTTAGTATTGTAACAGAGGAGAGAACGGGGGACTCTTTGTCTTTGTCCGTAGCCAAGTTTGCAACATTGCTTTAATCTTTTAATTGGTGCATTGTGAGCTTTCTGTCACTTTCCTGCAGTTCTTGTTCTTTGTTTCCATGCGAATAAACAGGGAGAATCTGTTGTCCTGTCTATTTTAATTCTCAGATCACCCTGAAACAACTAAAGGACAATGGCAGTGTGCTGCCCGGCAGGCGCTGGGCAGACGGCCAGCTGGCAGAGCGACTGGGTAGGAGACTCCCATTTTCAAGCAGAACCAAGAGGAGGCTTGCCTCTCCTGCACTGCTTATAGCCAGCACCGTGATTATTGTGCTCCTTCTATATGAGCTTTAGTCCAAGCAACTGGGGCTCTTTTCCAGAACATAGCTTTGACGCATAGCTCAGCTCCACACCTTGTCGATGTGATGCGCTTAAGCTACCCCTTGATGGATTGCTGTTAGTAATTATGTTAATCTTGGCATGTAAAGGTCATCATTCTAGTGCTGCAGTGGTAATTTTATCAATGGCTGTCATCAGTAATGCAGTACTTGGCAGTGGAATTTAAAGCCATGCAGCAAATTCATATGGGGTATTTTATACTTGCACTGGAAATATGACAAATTACTTGAGGGTTGAACTGTCAGCTTAGTTGCAACCAAGCTTCAGAGCTTTTGAAGTGCTTTAAGAGGATGTGTTTTGATGTTTAATGAGCCTACAGCATATAAAAACACTAAGTGATTGTTTTAGAGGCTCTTAACGTACATCAGTTTAAAACATGCTTTATAACTTTGCAATGCAGACAGTGACTTTGAAGCCATGTTTATATGAAAGAAATCAATGCGCAGTCATGGTTTGTTTTTGTTTTTTTGACTCTTGCATTGTATATTTCTGCAAACTCTCTATTGAGCCTTTTTTTTTTTTTTTTTTTAATTATTTAAACCATTCACGTCTTGATTTACTTTTACTCTCGATGTCTTTGTATTGTTCATCACCCAACCTCCCCTCAGCTTCATTTCTTTTAAACTGAGTTACAGGTGTTTGGTTTTTAACCACGAGTAAGAGAGAAAGCCAAATTTGTAACTACCAAAACTTTTTAGCTCTTGATTCTTTGTCATCTCCTTAGAGAAGACTTATTAAAAAATTTCCAGCCAGGTTGTAAGCGGTTACTTGACGTGCTGACATTAAAAAGCTTGGGTGTTGTTAGTGTCGCTATTTTTATCTTGAATTGTGACTGAGATGAAAATCAGGCTACACTGTAAGAGTCAAATGCTGGTAATTCCAAAGTGTTAAGACTCCATTTATGTCAGCTGTAATTGTGTTGTCTTTGTATTTACCCCTTAGCCAACGTTCACTCTACAGACTCACAATTATTTAGGCCACTTTGCTCTGGCGGAGCCTTTTTCTTTGTCTATAGTGGAGCATATGGTAGATATTACGGGATTTGAAAGTGTGCAGGAAATGAAAAGAATTCCCTTTTTTTTTCTTTTTTTTTTTTTTGTAGTTTCTGTAAGGTAAATACTCACTGTTCCCTCAACCAAGTGAAATAGAGTCACATCGTGGTTGACCCCTGAGCCTCAGACTCGGCTGTAGCCAGCACATTCCAGATGGAGCTACAGCCAGCACAAAGCAGAGCAGGCTTCAGGGCGCGCTGGTGTAGGAAAACGGACTGCGTGTTCATGTTCATGTAAGCCGCCTCCCTGATAAGACTAAGGCTACAAATAACCACCGGCCCAAACCGCAAACTCCACAGCGAAGCAAACAGCTATCTTTTGTTTAATTGTACATGTGAGAGCATAGCTGTTGACAGATGAGGTGTGGCTCGGTAACTGCTGGAGGACCGTCACCTCGGGTTAGAGCTGCAGCCACAGAAGCAGATTATCAGATTCGGCTCAGCTCGGAAAATGTCTCTACTGCCACTTGTATTCCAGCCGTTTTCCATCTTGTGTCTGTGGAAAGCCGTTCAATTTTAGGATGCTGTGGAAGTATAAAAGTCTGATTCTGGTATGAAGCAACTTCCTCTTTGAAAAGCTTCCCATCTAGTCCACTTGATCCAGAAGGGAAACAGGTGAAAGGATTTTTACTTGAGTTTTATATAGATCAAAATGCAGACAGAGCATAAAGAGACTTCTTTTGAAGCTGCACTTATGCCAGAGGTTAGATTCCTGCAGATACTTTGGTGGGCGCTTTCTGGTCTTTTTTTCCCCTTTCCAATAGCTTCTTTACTCCTAAAACCTGTGCACCTGCGGCACTGACTGGGCATTAGTAAATGTGGGCATTTCCCACAGTGCATTGTCAGGCTGGGTGAAGGGTGAGTGGGTGAGAGTATAGTTTACTCTGTGCTGTCTGACCTCCTTTTTTTCTTCTTCTTTTAAATCTTTCCTACTTGTTCGTCTTCTGTTGGTTCAACTAAGGTCTGGATGCGCTGAGATATAAAAAAGAAAACAAACCTCTAATTGTCTCTCATGCTCCTGTGGAAGTTGCTTCGCTTCAGAGCCTCTCTCTCCACAAGCACACACCCATATGAACTCAGGCTCCACTCTTTTGTAACATTTTATGTCTTTAATCTCCGCTGCTGCTGTCATGCCAATCATCACTCTCTCATGAGGTCACTGCATGTGTTTGTGTGGTTGTGTAATTATGGGCAGTGCCAGGCATATTGGATTGTGTCAGACTTTTCAGCGGTGATGCCCTTGTTTCTGTAGATGGTTTGCACTGTAAAAAGTCCAAATTCAAAATGAATGTTTTTGTGTGTATGTGTGTTTTAGATGTATTTCTTCTAAGCTGATATGACCTAAAAGGGTAAATATCAGGTTTCCTCTACAAAAAGTTTAGTTACCAAGTGAGTCAACAATCTTGGACTGAATTCAGTCTAAATGTGGAGCTAGATCACAGAAAAATAGGAGTCCAGGGACTGTCCTTCAGAAAATCACTTCATGGATGGTGTCATTCTTTCTGGCGCATATTTAAAAAATGACACTTGCCAAAGAGAGTAGCACTCTGACATTATTAGTATAGCTGGCCTGTTAAGACAACTTCTGTGTTTGAAAACACTGGTGAAATCAACTGTAAATGTCAAGTTGAGAAAATCTGGTATAGCAGGTTGTGTATTTTCCATAGAAACAACAGCAACTGTTGGTTCCAGAAAGCTTGGGGTGACACAGTGTACCAACTGTGTATATATGCCAGTGCCTAGCTGATAATAGTGCATTAAAGGAAATGGAAACATGTCTAAATATGTAACAAGAAAGTAAGTGGAACATTCTTTTTCACAGCGACCCAATGGGTAAAGTAATACAGTACTTTTGAGATGTATCTTGAAGTGGATACAGCGGTTGTTAGCACATCACATGGCAGTACATCATCTTTGCTTATCAAACAGAAGGTTATGAGTTGAAATCCAACCCTGCAATAAAACATCTGGGATTGTGGGTTTTTTTTTTTTTTTTTTTTTTTTTTTTTAAATTAGTACCGCAAGTGCTGCTACTCTAGATGCATGACTAAATATGAATAGTGACGTTAAATTTAACCCTCTCAGGCTCAAATTAAACTTTTTGTTGCTAATGCACAACCAAGTCCTGCAGTGGTACTTCTGAGTAAAAAAAAAAAAAAACTCATAAAATATGTATGTGGGGTAATCAGGTTGTTAGTTTTTAACTGTTGCAAATCTGCAACGCCTGCCTTGAGAGGGTTAACAAACTTACAATGACCCTTTGACTGAAGTTCTTAATTTGTTTTTGTTTGAGCTTTTACAGTGTCGGAGGCTGTGCACAGTACACATATGGGGAATATGACAGAAAAATGAGATGGCAGATTAGTACTAAAAGATGTTGGTGCTGATGGTACACTCATAGACAAATGTTCTCACAGTCTACAGGACAGGTTTGCGACAAATAAACTGCCCAGCGTTTGGCTTTGATCGCTACAAGTCAGAACTTGCTGAGATGTTTGCAAAATCTTGTCCACAGCAATTCTAGCTAGTTAACGGTCTCCGCTCTGTGTGTGGGGTTTTTTCCCTTCTTCTTAAAGATGTGGTCTTTGTTGTGCATGTACTTTGTGGACCATGCAACCTATTGTTTATTTAGTCACTGAGTTGACCTGCAATTACCAATGACTCATGATCCAAATTAAAACCAGAAGGACCCTAAGCTGTCTCCATTTCATATAATGAAATAAGTTACCCCAAGTTCACTTATTTGCATTCTTGAAGTATTACCTTTTTTAAGTGTTAAATGCTAAAGAGAGGTTTTTTTTTTTTTTTTTGAATAGGCTCACTCATTTTGGCATGTCATTCAAGGGGAAGCTGGCATTCAGCAGCTCTTCTTCTCTTGATGTGTTGTTAGAAAAGCGTAATCTCTTTGTTTGGTTAAGAGAACAAACATGCCCTCTCCTCATTTGCTTATTGTTGTTGTAATGCAGAACCACATCCAGTTCTGTGTGTGTGTGTGTGTGTGTGTGTGTGCCTGTGTGTGTGGGTGTTCATTTTAAGCACAACTGTCAGGATTTCTGGCCTTCATTCTGTGTGACTTGCAAATTCTGCAGACCCCCAGTTACACACCCAGAGCCTTTGAAGACATGCCAAATTTGATTTCCAAGTATACCAGAGCCTTGAGTGACAGTGACTTATGAGGAAAAAAGGATGGAGGGGAAGTAGTGGGTAAATGGAGGATGATTTTGACCGTCTGTTTGGTAAGTGACAGTCACATCCCTCTATCCTCGCTGATGGACAACACTGTGAAATTGGTCCCTGCTGAAGTAATATTTTTAATTCCGTAGCTTACTTCTTGCGTAACCCTACTTAACCTAAATATTTATGAGTTGTTGTTTTTTTTTTTTTAATATTGTTAAATTTTGTTTTATGTGTTTTCCAAACCATGTGAATATTTTAAAGGATAAGAAGGCTTGATATAGTCTGTAGTTTCATCATGTTAGGCTTGATAAGGCAGCTGGCTGGGACTCATTTTACTAGCTTCCCTACCGCCCACTGAGGGTGTGACCCTCCATTCACACTGGCCATTAAAATCTCAGCATTACTCCCTGCAGGCAATATTGGCACATCACGGTGTTCGGTAGGTGGTCTAAGCACAATAAGAGAAGGTGGAGTTTGATGATTGGGTTCTTACCGGCTCAGATACACTGCTCTATCGCCGCGTTGAGGAAGGAGTGGCTTCGGCCATTAATGGCAGGGCTTTAGCATCAGTCTTAATATGAGTGTGAGCTGGTGGGAGATTATTCCCTGTTGTGTGGTTGAATTGTGGGAGCAGCAGATGAAAAAGGAAGAAGTTGAATGGTGCATTTCGTGTTCTTTGGTCCATACTTTCATAGCTTTAGTTCATGTGATCAGTAACGCACACGCATACACACAGTCTTAACACCTCTTTACAAGTGTCCTTTTGGTTACGGAGGGCCTTGGGGAAGGTGCCATGCCTGGTTTCCCAGGCCCCAGTAATGAACTCTCAAGGATAACATTGCCCAATTAATTGGTTCTGTGGTTTTAATTGCACCGATCTCTTTGAGCTTGGTTTTGGCAAAACTCCCATTCTATTTTTTTTCCTTCTCTGCTTAACCTCTCATTCTTCTTTTTGTAACAACCCAGTTAAGGTGAAGAATCGCTCCAGTGAAGCTGGAATACAAGTTTTTTTTGTTTTTACACCCCCCCTTTTTCTCCTCCATCAGATTGGAGATGTCCGTGTCTGGTTGCAGATATCTCTGCCCCAACCTTCTCTTGCTGCGAGTCTGATGAATTTAATATCTAAAACCAGCACATGCCCCCCCTCCCATTCTCAGCACAAGGTTGCAAGCAGCTGCTGACAATGGAAGATTGAAATCAGAGCTCCCACGTTGTTTTAAATCAACTCCTTGGAGGGAAAAGTGCCAACACAGTATGCAGCGCTGATTTGATCGCATTTGAGTGCGGAGTGATATGGAACGCGATTTTATTGTTTTTATTTTAAGTTTATTGAGGAATCAAACTGAGGGCAGTGAAGCGTGTGAAACGTCCCTTCAGGTTTGTTTGCTTTCCGCTTGGATTTTATCCCCCCTTCCTCCTTGTTAATGATGAACACAGTGAGACACATCCTAATGTCTGACTGTCTGCAGCATGTCAGTGTAAAATGGCAGAAGGCAGGTTAAAAAAAAAAAAAAAAAAAGGTTTTAAATTCATTGAGAAGGACTTGTAAATTTCATTCACATCACAACACTGCCTCACCCGTTTTATGATGAAGTCCATGAGTTGGAAAATTGATGTAATCATCTTGGCCTCTAGTCTACATTGCACCCTAATTTGGCTGCAGGAGGAGAGGAGAGGGTGACTGCATCGCAGCTTGGCCTCGGCTCCTGAGGTTGAGGCATCTTGGGGACGAGGCCAGCTACAACTTCCTGATTGCAGAGAACAGAGGAGCATTAATGTGGCTCAATTACACAAGGCTTTATTAAAGATAATTGGCCATAATTACAGGCCTGCATTCACCCCAAAGGCGCAAGAGTGGCCAGGCAGGTTGGTCGGGACTAAGTAAACACGTCTGACTTTGACCTGAGGTGCAGTAGGCTGGACACAGGAGGATTCCACATTTTATAGGAATGTGAAAATTCGATTCCTGCTTTGACGGTTATTATCTCAGTTGAAGGTGTTGTTACATATCATGCCAAATGTCTTTTCTGGGCAAAACCTGAAGGTAAATTGTGCCTGTGATCTTCAAACACATGCAAATCTTGATATTTTGCTGAAATGATTGTGACTTCTTGGTGACTTTTCAGCAATTGCAACACTCGATTTACTCAACCCGTGCGAGCAGAGCGTCTCAAGGTTAAGCAGCACATGATATTTTCAAAGATAACTCCAGGCCTAACAGCGTGCTATTATGTGGCATGTTTAGCTACTCAGGAATCAATTGCTACCTGAAATGAGCGTTGATGCCAACAAATCGGGTAAGCGAAGATGCAGTATTCCTCTCAAGAACTTTTTTTTTTTTTTTTTTAAGGGCTAATGACACGGTTCTGCTTTTTTCACGTGCACACTATGTTCCTAATTTCCTGAAGTGCTGTCAGTGCTGAGTGGATTAGTCTTAATAATGTTGCGCTCAGAAAGTGTTTGCGACTGGCATCAAAGTGCTTCAGCGTTGATGTGAGCAGTGCTGTTTTTGTCAAACATCCTGGCACTGTGACTCTTTTTCCATAAATACCATTTGCAAAATTCCGGTTTTCTCATTACTAGCTCAAGTAGCTCAGGGTTTCACTCAGCGTGCCCTTACTAGTCCATTAGATAAATGTGTAACTATAAACATTTGCAGAATTGGAACCAAAACCCAACAAAAGCACACTTCATGCTTTTGCTCGGGGAGCCTTCCTCTCCGTGCTCGCAGTGGCAGTTCTGCACAAGTGACTGCAGAAGTCAGTCACTCGGGTGAAATGGCCTATTAGCAAAAGAAGAGTATTAATCTCAGAGTGGTGGACAGAACACGTTCACTTTTCTGACAGCGTATTAATATCTGGCGGGCCTTTAATCAGGACACAGTGTCAGAGGATTATTTTAAGACCTGTCAGAACCGCTGGGCCACTCCTCTCTGGATGAACCAAGATGAAAGACAGACTCTCCAACATCAGACAGAAAATGAGTTCATTACTGTAATTAGGCCTCTCTCCCATCTCGCCTTCGCCATTCCTTCCTCCTGTTCACCAGGCCTTTTGTCTTAAACGCCCATAATGGCGATGCATTACTCCACTTAGCGAAAGCAGACCTCTCACCCCTTTCCATCTGCTGTTTCACTTGTGGAGACCAAAACAAAAGAAAGGAGAGAAAGAGGACAGAAAACACACACTCTCCCAACAGGTCACACAGAAGCACGGATTCTGCTGACCAAGTCGCCTGTGGCACTCTCACTTGGTGGAGGAAGGTGGGGGTCGAGACATGGTGCGGGTCGTTAATCACTGTCAAAGGGAAATTGGCTAATAGAAGAAAGTAAAGAGAAACACAGACCACCATGTTCACTGGGTTATCCTGTCCAGGGCAGCTCACCCTGGCTTGACCCCAGGACAGCAACACAAACAAGGAGAGGCTGGACTTTATGAACTTAAATAGGCTAATCTGCTGTTTCAAGAGACTGGCTTGAAAGACAAAAACTCAGAATAGATTTTTTTTTCCTTTAAGTGTTATAAGTTATTTTTAGCCCCTCAACATTTTTAGTTGTTCAAGTGCAGACGCGATGCTGCAAACAGCGCTAATAAACGTCAGGCTTTGATTGTTCTTTGCTCTGTCTGTGTTGACAGGATTTCTGTCCGTTTCTCTCTCAGACTACAGTGAGAAGTCAGTCATGCTGTTTTGTTGTCATGCACTGACATTACAGTATGTCAGTTTCTTTGTTCCTCCTGTCCTCAGTCATCCGTTAAAAGCGTCTATTGGAGTGTCACCACTGATAAAGCTGTTTGTGCAGGTGGCACATTTTGCTGTCACTCGCTCTAATTGCGAGTGTGGAAAAAACGGTGTTCAGTCGACGTCTGGGTGTCGGTCAGGAGACTGCTCCCTGGCATGCCTTTAAAGGAGACTTGGTATTAATTTTGGTTGACCAGGAAAAATCTAAAATGGCCGTCTTGCTGCAGGAATAGAAATATGGGAATAGCTACTTAATATTTTCTTCCCCTGAGGTTCCATGTTTGTTTTGGCTAGGGGATATCTCCCATGTTGTCTTGAGATAATGGATGTTTAGTGTTGCAAAGCAGTGGATATCTCTTAAGTATTGGCTTACAATTCACAAAGACTTTAGGGATAAAGTTAGCCTTTAAACAGACTGCTCTAGATCTACGCATGTAGGCTGCATCCAAGATTGCATGCTAACATGCTAGTCAGTACACAGAGTGTGATGTAGGAGTGAAACCTAACTACGAGCAACAGTAACAGTGGTATGTGCAACGCATACCTTTTCCAGGCTTTGTTATTGTCACTACACTGCAGGCAGACGCGCATTTCATTATTCATTTCCAGCAGAATATTGCAGTATGCAAGCAGACGACGCCAAATAAGAAAAAATATAAGTGAAAGGGAAATGTGGTAGTCGTATGCATAACCCTTGGTGGTGGAGAGTGCCCAAGGACATTTAATAACCCCCAGTTAAAGTGTAAAAATAAGGTTTTAGTTTGCTAGATGTAATATCCTTTTTAGCGTATATTCATTGTTACCTACTTTCCCTTAAATGAGGTTTGGGGGTTATTATAATGTCTCAAACTGACAACACCGCTCTCAGGAAGTGAGGGTTTACGTGCTGAGCAGCATGACAGCAAAGCGCATGATGCTGAGTGCAAGAGGAATATACAGGAATGACTCTTAAACTCAGAAATGACTTGCTATTTTGCACTTGACATTGGTAAGCCTTTTGAATGTGTGTTTAGTTAAATGCCTGAAGGGGGGGAAAAAGGGATGTGGTTAAGAAATGCCTTTGACACCATCACATTTTGTTCTAAAACATAAAATATGCAAGAAAAGCTTTTTACGTCTCTGAGATGTTTGTTTGCTAACGAGACTGCAGAAAATTGCCTGAGACATTCAGCAGCTTTGGAGGCTCAGTGATGGGGAAGATGAAGTCATTAAATTGTGATGTAGTTCATTTATAAGATAGCATTAGCATTTTACTTCTGGCAATTGCATTTATGTTTCAAAAAATCATAAAAGTTGCATTAATTGGAGATTATGTTGCTGAACAAAATGCCAGTATCACAAACTTTTTATTACCCATGAGTCGCTTTTTCCCTGCAGTAATCCATAAAAGCCTATTAAGAAATCCCATTGGCTGTTTGTCAAGGAAACCAGGGTGATGCAAACTTCCGTGTTGGCCTACAGAAAAATTCCTGCAGGATCACATGGAAGTACTGCTATGCACCTTGATCTACAATGTCTTTGTGTATGGGAGACTTCCTAATTATAGCTCAGGATTTATTGTAGAAATAATAAAGTCATATTTGCTACAAGATCTGCAGCTTTGGCTCTTTGAAGACGGGCGTTGTCTGTGATTAAAAATAAGTGGCTTTGTTATTGTTCACCACACGGCAGTCAGACACATACTTCATTATTCATCATTTGCCATTTGTAACGGACAAACATATTTCCCACAGCAGTTCTCTTCACTACATTATGCATGACGCAACACAATTTCCTGCCTTCATCTTTAAGCCCCTTGTTAAATATAGTGACACGACATGCATTTTCCTGCTCCTGTTAATAAAGCCGTTCTCATAACAACCCAAGCCCCCGGTGGGAGAGGGAGGGCTGCACATAGTTTGGCTGTTGTTGTAACTGAGAAGTCGTCATTACCAGCCTGTTCCTACACATTTAGGTCATGCATGCATTAACCTGTATTCGGCCCAGGCAGAAGTGAATACTTTATTATTAAAATGTTTCCAACTCGTCCCAAGTGTATTTGGTCTAGTCTGGCTTGCAGCTAATCTTGATGTGGCCCACATTTTCTTCCTAAAATAGTTTAGCCCCCCTCCTTAGCAGTAAATGACAGAGAAATGTAAACAGTTGTCTGGAAGCTGTAGCGATCATATTAAAGGCCAAGCGGATGGAACTGAGAGAAAGACTAGGACCTTGGGCCCATATACCATCATTTATCATGTTCACAATGAAACCTTTCAAAGAAAGACGCTTTAACGGAGCTTCCCATCTTCGCTGAAGCGAATACTGGGGATTTGGTCCATGTTCTCTTTGATGGCAAGGGTTTTACTTGATAACTCAAGGGGTTTTCACATGATTGCAGTACCAGAAGAAATGAAGCACAGCACTGGCCCCAAAGAACAAGAAAAACGCATTTGGGTCAGTGTAGAAAGCCTTGCAGTTTCTACTGTAGTGTAGTGTGATCAACAATGCAGAAGTCGGTGTCAGTAAAGAGATGAATCCAGTATAACACCTCCGTCACCTGCCCCCTCCTCTGGAGCTACAACACAACACGTAGCATGGGATGAGATTGATGAGAGAAACTTGCTTGTTTCTTCTTGGAGTTTCATGAGTATCTTTATTACTTTGTCCCAACCCGTACCTGCTTTTAAAAGTCTGATAGTCGATGTTCTGCAGCATTATTTACAGATTAAGTGGAAGCCACGTGTTTGTGTATTTTTAACATCTGAAATACCCAGTGGCTTCACTCTCCTTCTCTCCGTCCTTGAATGTTCAGTCTGCTGAATCTGATATGAGCTTTTTCTTCCCTAACAGAATTAGCATAGGCCAAACTTTACCCTCTGAAGTTGTGTCAGTGCTGCAGTAGACTATATATATATATATATATATATATATTATATATATAATATATATATATTAGTCTTACAGTTCTACTCTGTTTTTTCGTTTGTTTTCTTTTGTCACAGCCAGTTTACCTCATCAAGTCCTTGTTAATTTTCCTACTAACCAGATCAGATAAAAAGGCAAAGTGGAGCTGGTGTTGAATATGCATCAGTTCTCCAACTATCCCTCCTGTATAATTTGCCGGCTTGATGATGCTGCAAGCCGTTGGATCAGATACTGGTACATGCGAACGTTTAGTTCAACATCTGCCTCTTGTTGCTGTAATTTGCTTCACCGCCATCTGTTAGATATAGGCTAGAAGCACCATCCATGATATACATCTATCTAGTTATAAACCTATAATGGCACTCTCTACTCCCAAAGATGCAAATTACTCGTACTCTGCGATAAGCTCGGCGTAGTTCCAAACCTGAAAGATCCCAGCGTAGCCCGTGGTGAGAGTTTATTACAAAGATAACTAGGTACAGACAATTTGGGTCAGCAGTTTCTCTTTTTAGCTTAGCTGATTGTGCCATATTTTGGAGTCCTGCTGAGAAATAAAATACTTGTTTTAAATGAAAATGTCTTTTCAAAGCCTTTCAACCTGCTCGCAGTGCGCTAAATATTTTTTCTTTCTTCTGTGTTTCTGTGCTATAGATCTACCACCTCCAGCTGTCGTTATTCATTGGCGACACGCTGTGAGAGAAGGCTCCGCTCTGCTGTGCTACGGCGCGCCCCACTCACTCGTCCTTGACGCCCAAATGCTGTTTGCCAATTGTCATGCCACCCGTCCTCTGTGAGTTATGACGGCTGCTTCGTTGACTCAGGAAAAAGGCTGCTCCTTGGCTCACCAGTGAGCAAGTCGCATGATGAAGGAGGGTCCTGGAAGTCTGCTCTTCAAGGAATCTGCCAGCAGGATATGAGTATTTTGAGCCCTGTGACAGCTAACAAATCTAACCTTGTGGGAATTGTGGGAGGCCCAGAAGAATACTCCAGAGTCATGCAGTCAGAGGAGCTATTCAGCAGGAAGCTCAAAGCCTTGAGCGATAGCATGGGACCTCCAGCCTCCAGCATGCAGGGGAAACCTGATGGTGCAGGCAAAACAAATGGTACTCCGGCAATGCCTAAAATGGGTGTCAGGGCCAGGGTCACAGAATGGCCGCCAAGAAAAGACGGATGGGACGGGCGGCCTTCGCCTAACTATCAGAGTGTGATACCCGTGTTTCAGAACGGCCAGCAGGAACACACTGTGGAAATACTAGACCAAGGTGAAGCAGTCTGTCTAGGAGGTGGACTACACTGACAAATACACGCTGAGTGACTTTCTCTGCCACTCTCCACTGAAGGGTCTGCACCCTATCCGTCAGCGGAGCAACAGTGACGTTACCATAAGTGACATCGACTCTGAAGACGTAATGGACCAGAATGCCGTCAACCCAAACACTGGAGCCTCGCTGCACCGCGAGTACGGCAGCACATCCTCCATCGACCGCCAGGGCTTGACTGGGGATGGCTTCTTCACCATGCTTAAGGGCTACCGAGTTGAAACCCTGGACCACCGCAGTATACCCCCTCTGGGTTTCCCCGAGTTGCTGCGCTGTGATGCCTCGCTGTCCCCCAGCTTGCAGACAGCAGCACAAATTGCAAGGGGTGAGATAGTCCACATTCCAGGCTATGACTACATTGACAGCTCCCTACTCTACAGCCGGGAACGGGAGAAGTCCTTCATGAGACGTCTTAAATCGGAGTCGTCAGAAACATCACTGTTCAGGAAACTTCGGCCCATAAAGAGTGAAAGTGACGCACTGCGGCTCTCAATCGAGGACGACCGGCGACCGCTCAGCTTCCAAAAATGCTTCGCCCACTACGATGTGCAGAGTGTGCTTTTTAACATCAGCGAGGCAGTGGCGAGCAGAGCTAACCTGAGCCAGAGGAAAAACACTACTACCGGTGCCTCAGCCGCCTCAGCTGGAGCCGGAGCTGGTGGAGTGTCCGTAGTTGGAGGCGGTGCTGGACCTGGAGCAGGAGCCGATGGTGGAGCAGCAGGATGCAACAGTGCCAATACCCCCATGTTTGAGTCTCCACTGGGCAGCAGAGAGGACTTGAACCCAAAGGAGAACCTGGATGCAGACGAGGGGGACGGGAAGAGCAACAGCTTGGTGCTGAGTTGCCCGCACTTTCGCAATGAGATTGGTGGCGAGAGCGAGAGGAAGATCTCCCTCTCCAGAGCCAACAGTGTCAACTACAGCGGTTTGTCAGAGAGCTGCTCTTTCGAGTCGTCCTTAAGTTCACACTGCACCAACGCAGGAGTTTCTGTGCTGGAGGTGCCTCGAGAAAACCAGCCAATCCACAGGGAAAAGGTCAAACGCTACATCATCGAGCACATTGACCTTGGAGCATACTACTACCACAAATTCTTCTACGGGAGAGGTAAGGAGCTAATTTCTGTTTTTACAGATAGTTAAAAGTGATGATGCAGCAGGATTTGTGTGACTCACTGTTGAGGACTATTAAACTTTCCAGGCCAGCTACATTTTTATAAAGTAAGACTTCTTCAGTCACCTGTGGGGAAGCTAGTTCCCAGATGGAACAGCCTCATCTCACAGGGTCAAATATCTCAACGTCCCAGTTGTTTTTTGTACAAGCACATGAAATAAAGTCCAGAACAATAGCAGGCTTGTGTTGGGTGCGAGGGCGTGTGTTTCACTTCCTCAGCAGAGGAGCGGTCATGTCCTCCCTCTGATATTACTCCGAACCCTGCGGAGAAACTGCGATTAGTCATGTGAAAAAGAGAGAGGTGAGTGAGAGGGTGTACTGCAGCTGTTCCCTGCAGGGACTAAGAGTACGAGGTCTCCTCATATGAAACTTTAGGGTCAGCAGAGCTACGCCAAGGTCCCAGTTCTCCTCATTAAAACACCTACGAGACGTGCTGACCCCGACCCATCGCCGCATTATACATATCTGTTTTTCCCACTTCTCTGTGCAATCTGTGCTCGCTGGTCTCAGCAGATAGAGTTACCCCGTCTTAAGCCTGCCCCCACCATAGAAAACAGCTGCTTCACCTTTCACACTCTGAGATGCCTTAACCTCTTCAAAAAGACACTCTGAATAAAAATCTGTCTCTGAGAGACATGTTGATAATTGCCCAAATGCCCTGCTAATACTCACATCAAAGCTGGGTTCTGGATTTGGGTTGTGCATTTATTTAGCCTGCATTCACAGCAATGCAGGCCTGTGTATAACAGGGCATTTTCATGAAGACCTTAGTCTTTAGGGTAGGATGCCTCTTTCACAGTATGGAAATATAGCCACTGCCTTTTTCCTTTTTTTAAAATAAGGTGTTTTATTGACTAGACAGGTCTGTCATCACCTGCGCTTCACAGCAAAGACACACTCACACAAACATGACTACATGTCACTATTTCTCAGCAGGCTTTCATCAACCTGGACTGAACATTGATCCAATTGATTGCCTAAAGCCCTGCTTCCCTTGGCAACCGGAGTGGTTTTTCCCCTAATGGACACAATGCTTCCTTCACACAAAATGGGTCAACCTTCACTATGTACAGGTCATGGTCACATTAGGTGTTTGGGTTGACACTGAGATGTGCAGAGGGCAATGTAAACCATCTCTTACTGACATGCAAGGCTTGAAATTAAGCTTGGAGCACTAAATGTACAGAAGAAGGGGCTCACAGTGTTGGACTTTCAAAGATTTATTTAAGGTGTTTCTGTGGTGTGGATTAACAGCAAAACGAGAAGGGGGCATTATTTGACATGAAAAATCAAAGTCATCCAATTTGCAACCTTTGGCAAAATGTCAGCACCATGTGATGGGCACCGCTGACATGCTAAAGAAATGTGTTGACAAAAAGCTTCCCTCTAAAGTCAGCACTGTCTGACTCACTGTGCTCCTGGTATTTGGATGCCTTGAGACCTCCGTTGCTACACAGCCCCCCCACCACCACCATTTGACCGTATGCCTTACATTTCCCTGCAGAACTCTGTCCCTGACAAGCATTCGTCAGACAGTTAACCCTACTTTCCCTCCATAAGGATAATTTATTATTAATGCCGATGTGCATTTTGCTCCACTGTTTATGCTACAGTGACAAGAACCACGCTATTTAACACAGCTTGCACTCCATGGCGTGGATGTAATATCGAAAACTTCTGCAGAAATCTCTCTGTGAATGTCACTGCTTTGTGGACCCTGCTGAGGTTTTTCTTTTAGCTGTTGAATCCAGGTCTTTCTCCTCAGCTTTAGCCTGGATTAAGGGAGTGTTTGCTCAAGGCCCTCTTATATGTGTGCCTACACACATTCATGCGCACACACACACATGCACATGTACGCACGCATGCATTGTGTGTCAACAAAGAAATTAGTACTGGTTCTTATGGTGCTTAGAGCTGAAAAGACTAAAGCCCAGCTAGTAATCCTTGTCATGTAGTGAATTTTTCATTAAATCAGCACAATAACTGATGGAAAGAATTAACGACCGTATAAGAAATGTGGCCAAAAGACTCGACTCCTTTGGAGCGATACTATAGGCAGTAGAGCTGGCATTCTGCCCATCATTATTATTATTAATTTACTCTGAAAATTAATGTCTAGACCTCAGGGTGTCAAAGGGGAAACAACCACAGACTGTCCATAAATGAAAAAAGTATTCATCCTTCAGGGGGCATAAAGGGGGCAAAGAAAAGTAATGAGAATCTGCCCGTCACATTTTGATATTTTCAGCACACTGGAGGGGTGAGGAGGTTACTGGAAACATCAGATTTACCCAAAGCCATGAAAATCCCCTGGAAATTTCCTGAAAATCTTGCCTTGGGTTTTTGAGCAAAGTAGATCGAAACATGAAATTTTGAGTGTGCACTCAATAAATGTTTTTCTGGGATTACACCAGATTTACTAGATTTACTAGTTTTCATGCCATGATTGTTGATATAACTGATGGATGTATAGACCAACACCAACATCTTCGCAGTGATTTCCCCCCCCCAGTCATGTGATCCAATCTCTACCAGGATTTGAATGTTGGTGCAGTGTTTTTCTAACACCATTCTTACCCGCGTGGTCATCTATCTAATAAGCATACGAGTACATGCCATTTATAAAGTGCAAAGCTCGACTTCTGCATCATTCATTTCTAGCATGAGAACAAAGTCAAGGGTTGCTGCTGCAGTAGTAGTAGTCGTAGTAGTAGCTGTGGGAACGTGACTTATGGGGCAGAACAGTCCATTAATTTAAAATGACAGAACAACAACAAGAGAAAAAAAAAACGTTTGCATGTTCTGTGGGCGTCCTGAGCGTCTGCTTCATTCAGTTATGGATGTTATGCGTCATGCATGCACTTCACTTCAGAATAGAAAACTGAATTAAATTTCTTTTGAAATGACCTGATGTATTATTAAGGTCATAAATGTATTGATGCAGACTTATATTAAGACATTATGTCATGTCTGTGCTTCAGTCTGCGTGTGTCTGCATTGTGCAAAACTCAATGCCATGTGGAGCATGTGGGTTTTATTTATTTAGTGCCGAATTGCAGCAGCAGTCTTATCAGTGCTTTATTACAAAGCAATGGCCAATGACTCTATATAAGCAAGTACTTGGTGATGCTGGGGAAGAAAAAATCCCTTTTTATCAGAAAGAGACTGCTGGCAGACTCAGGCTCAGGGACACAACAGCATCACACAGTAGCTGGAGATCCATGATGTGAACTCTGCTCTTGCTCTACTGGATTGAAATCTGGTGACTGTAAAGACCATTTGAATGAACTCAGTCATGTTCAAGAAACTAGTTTACGATGATTTGAGCTTTGTGACATGATCCATTATCCTAAAGGAAGCAGCCATCAGAAGGTGAATACGCTGTAGGGCATAAAGGGATGGACATGATCAGCAACACACTCAGGTGGCATTTAAATGATGCTCAGTTGGTACTAAGGAGTCCAAAATATGGCAAGAAAATAACCACATACCCCCAGCCTGAACCACTTGAGATAATGCAGGATGGAGTAACAGGCTGTAGCTTCAGTTTTATGTTGACTGGAGTGGCCCTCGGTGTGTTCTGCTGCTGTAGCCCATCTTCAAGGTTTAATGTGCTGTACGTTCAAAGAAGCTCTGCTGCATTGCTTGGTTGTAAGAAGTGGTTGTTTGAGTTATTGTTGCCTTCCTGTCAGCTCTGAACATTCTCCTCCGACCTCTTCCATCAGGAAGGCTTTTTCACCCAGAAACTGCTGCTTGCTCGATGTTTCCCCCCCCTCCTTTTCAGACCTTTCTCTGTAAACACTTGAGATGGCCATGAAAAAATCCCAGTAGATTGATAATTTGACAAATACACATCCCAGCTCTGATAATGCCACATTCAAAGTCACTTTAATCACCTTTTACCTCATCGTGGTGCTTAGTTTCAACTTCAGCAGGTCGTCTTTGCCGTGTATACATATCTAAATGCATTGAGTTACTGCTATGTGACTGGCTGATGAGATCTTTGTTGAACAGATGTAACTAATCAGCTCGTCTGTGAGTGTATATAGGTAAACAGATAATCTACTGAAACCACAGCAGTAATTTGATTACGTGTTTTATTAAAAATCTGTAATTTATTATTACTTTATTTATATTTAAGCTTTCTTTCTTTCACCAGCTAACATAATGTCTGATAACATGCATAACTCTCATTTAATTTTATATCTTTTTCTCTCCCTCCAGAGCATCAGAATTATTTCGGTGTAGATGACCATCTTGGACCCGTGGCAGTCAGCATCCGCAGGGAGAAGCTAGACGATGGAAGGGATAAGGAAGGGATGCAGTACAACTATCGGGTCACCTTTAGAACCAGTCAGGTAACGATAATACACTGATGTGCACTTTTCGCTCACTGCTTACATTATGGATGCATGATTGGAGAACCTTCATGACCTGTCAATTTATTGAAGAATTGTTTACTAGCGCGAACATGGATTTTTCATATTTCTCATATCACATTCAGTGAGACACGTTAAGGTCACTCGGCCTGCGGCTCAGTCAAGCAGTACAAGAGTCCAGGAATGCTTCAGTACCCCCGAAAACAACAGGAAACTTCTCTGCCCTCTTAAATCTGCACTAATGTGTCCAGTGATTCGGTGCCAGTTGTGACTCAGTTGGCCATTAATGCAAATACTGATACAGTGTATCAGAGGTGTGTAGTTGCCCGCCTTCGCTCACTTTCACACACCCCGATGAACACACAACCTGATTAATCCTAAAAAACGGAGAGGCAGAGTCCTGGTGTCCCTGGTGGGACCGTATCGTCTTGATTGATGCTGGCTTGTCTCATTCACTGAATAATTCAGGTGCAACAGATGCGTCAGGCAGGAAAATGTCACTGATATCCAGTGCCCTTCTCGGTTTAAAGCACCACTCCCACGATAAAACAATGTATCTGGGTCATGGTAGCCCTGCAAGTGGCACGCAGGCAATGTTTTAACTCCTCGACCGCTGGAGCATCTATTTGCATGTACTCCTGTCATTTAGCCTCATTGCTCTCTCTCTGCGCGACCTGCCCCACATCGCTCTCTCTTCCTTCCTCTGCTATATAAGTCTACTTTTCGGAAAGCCTTTTTATTGGACCGCAGTTGACTGCTGACATGTTAACAGGCTGTGCAAATGGAAATTTGGATGTTGTTGTTTTGAAAGTGTTTACTGGCACACAAACATCTAGTATTCAGTTAGCCTGTCTCAATTATTTAGAATTTGAGTTCCTTAATGCTGTCCAGAGTCATAATGTAGTCATTACCCTTAACACCAGTCAGCATATGGAAGCATACCTGACCCAACCCTATCACACTGTACAAGTAGGAGTTTATATGACTGTTAACTTTACTGGACAAATCCTCACCATCTGTCTTTCCTGCCAGCTGACCACCCTCCGTGGTGCCATCCTGGAGGATGCCATTCCATCCACGGCGAGACACGGGACGGCCCGCGGGCTGCCGCTCAAAGAAGTACTTGAATACGTCATCCCTGAGCTGAATATCCAGTGTCTGAGGCTGGCCATGAACTCTCCCAAAGTCCCGGAACAGCTCCTCAAGCTGGATGAGCAAGGGGTGAATAATACATTGAGATGTCCTCTTGAACCGTGTTTTGAGTGCTACCACAGATTTTTGCTGCTGCTGATGATTTAACGGGGTAATCTGAGGTTCAGTGCCTTGATGATTAATACTTGGTGCCTTGCATTTTAAGATATGTATACATATGGTTCTTCCTTTTTTAAGACAACCCCCCCCCCTCCCAAAAAAAAAAAAAAAAATTGCGTAAATACTACCATTTGTAGTTTTACGGGGTGATGCATTACATGCAGGACTACTACTTGTCGAGACGAAGTGACTCACTGTGGAGTCATAACTGTGAGGCTGCCAACCAGCACTCCAGGAGGTCACTGCATCTGGACAAACAATAGTGAATCACACAACCTCTTCACAAAACCTAGACAGATTACGCTAACAAGATACAGCAGGTTAACAAACGTGCGTCTCTGTATGTGAAATCTTTCTCTGAGGAGGGAAGAAAGCCTCGTCTGTCCAGAGATTTTCCAGCTGTTTAATTTTAAAGCCACCGCAGCCACATATCAGAAACGAAAGATTGTTTTGACTGCATTAGCACATCACGCTCCATATTTCAGGCGTATGTGTCTCTATTTGTGACATTTACCTCAGCTATAGAAGGAAACTGGGAGGGATTAACTTCAAATAGCAGGAATCTTTGTCCTATATACGGGCTGCTTGTTATAGATAGATAACACAGACTCCTGGGCCGAGGTGCAGACAATATCACGCTTAAATAGAATCAATAGAAGTCCTGTACTCTCTGCAGCCAGCACCATCTGTTTTTGGCACACTTGTTGTGCTGATAGGACACTTGCACACAAGTTAGAGTAACTTACTTTTGACAGCCTACTTTGCCTGACAGCAGGAGATTTGGTATGCTGCTCAGACGGTGGAGGGTGTCATCTTGCATTATCTCTGTTTGAATAAAATTGCTAATAGTGATATGGGCTCTCTATATTCACAGCTGTCACAGATTCATTGCGTGATCGGAAGGCCTTTAATTTCTCATGTAATGAAACTGGGGGAAAAAAAGATGGAATGGAGAGTGGAAGGATTAGCCAGGGGTGATACTTGTTTCACCATCAGAGAATTGTCTGCTTATTAGTTTAATTACATTCGTTAGCGTGCGCCCATCCTTCCAATTGACAGGGGAAAGGTTCTTATAATAGAAAGTGTCAGCCAAGACCCTCTTCTGTGTTAGGATTTCGTTACACACATAAACAAGAGCAATGAAGTGTCCTCTCTAAAGCAAGTTAAATGCACTCACGGTGGCAGGCTCTATGTGTCCAATTATGTCAAAGTAACTTTGTAAATAAGTGCTTTGAGGAAGTTCTTCCCACCAGATGTTACAGGGGTTTGTTCACCTGCCATGCGACTCCCCATGTCTGCAGATAAAGAGTTTGATAGATGATGAAACTGACACATGGGAGGCAAAAAAAGCAATAAAATAATCTCAAGAAACTGCCTTCAGAGGAGGAGAGCCCAGGCTAAGTGGGGCTTGAAGCTCTTCCAGTTGGCACTCCTCTGCGCAGACCTCAAACCAAAAGCCCAGTGGAAGCCAGTTTTATATTTGGATGTCAGTATTTTTGCACACTCCTGTTATAATCATTAATGTTATTCTTGCCGGGCAAATGTTCAATATGTCAGGCACTCCTTAATCTGCTTTTTAACCAAGCTGGACTTTGACCGCCCCTCTAATGTGTTTATGTGAGGAAGCTGATACGGGACAGGAAGAACTGCAGCCTGATGATCTGCCTGACTTTTTTTTTCCCCCCTAAAGTGCATATTTTTTGAGGATTTGTGTGCGCGCGCGCATTTCTTTGGAGATGTTAGATGTTAGATGTTAGTCTCTTTGTTAAATGCTTCCTCTTGCTGTGAACAGAGTCAGAGAGGGTCTCCTGCATCTGCAAAAAGAATATCCCTGAATGCGGCCTTGTAGACTGCGCCGTAACAGCCTAGGACGTAAGAAGAGAAGAGAGCATATGTGAATGTATTTTAGATCTCATTGTAGATCACAGTGAATTGACTGTGCGCAGATGGACTGTGGAAAAGGAGTTGGCAGCTAATGAGATTTAGAGATGCGATCTTGCGTAAGAAATTTACAAATTAGGTTTTGGTTTTTTTGTAAGCCATTGATTTTTCAATGCGTATCTGCTGTTTCAATCTAAAGACTCAAATCTGGAAAATTAAAATTCTTTAGTTTATTATTATCTGTGTCAGTTAGAAAATGAAAGTTGTGAATTTACAAGCACTGGTAATACTCATAAATTTGAAAGTGAGAGGAAAATATAAGTGTGTCATGACAGTAATGACAACGTTGAGGAGGTCAGAGAACAGTTACTGACCTTTTCCTCTAAGTTATGTTTGACAGATGATATTCTCCCTAACCTAGAAAGCTAATCTCCCTGCAGTGATCGCATTCATAGCATAAACAAAGAATAAGTGCAGGAAATTTTGCAATTACAAACACTGCATTTTTTAAAATCCCCTGGCCTTACATTGAAAGTTGGAGAAGTTTCTGTAGTGACACTTTAATGCAATAACCCCAGCAGATGTTTGTGTAGTGGTGCGTGGTGATTGTAGCCAGGTTTAAGTAGCCACATTTTGTTTTTTGCTGCATCAGGACACTGCAGCGCAGACATATGTCACACCACGCCATCCCTCAGGAGCCGCTCAGAGCTCTCCGGGGGAAACACTGTCCCAATTTCTTTCTCCACTCATTATGTGTCTTTTGTTGTTTGTGCGTTCTTATTTTAGTTTCAGCTTTTGTTTAAATGAATGAGCAGGAGTTCAGTTTTCAACGCCCTGCAGCTCTGGACAGATGGAGAAAAATTGGAGATGCTTTCTTTGCTAAGATCTTTGGCAAGATCTGTTAAATGGGATACAGCTCCACCTTAACAGAAGCTAATGCCACTCCAAAAAGAGCCATCACAGACGGTGATGCAACAAGCTTCACCGAAGGAGCACTACTCATCTGTATCTTTGCTATATGTCCTGTGTGCTTGCACTTTTCAAATTCGCCCCAAAGGTTAATGTGATTACCCTCCCTATCGGTTAGGCTGTTAAGAGGAGCTGGAGGTCAAGCGAGTCCATATCACACAGGATAAAAGACAGAAGGCCACATCATTGCACATCATGCCATTTCCACGGGGCTTGATGGTATAATAGCTTTTGGTAACCGCAGGAGCTTTAGTGCAGAACAGACTGCCTGATGGGAGGAAGTCACCATGACAACAGTGTCAGGAGTACACCGGGAAATCATAACCTGTAACGGAGGAAAAAGACAATTCCAATTTGTTTCAGTATATAGACCATTTGTCAGCATCCACATTCAGAGAAACCCTTTCTTCCCGCCGTACCGACACATTGACTCTGGGTCAAGATGAAGGTGAAGCTGTGAATAAAGGGCAACAGGTGCCAAACGCAAGGGGCTGCCTCCTCATCTATTTGTTTCCACCCTTGACCCTTTTTTTTTTCTTTCCATCTTCTGCCATCATTGGGAGGGTGTAAGCCTTAGAACTCATGTAGTGGAGAGATGCTCTCACACTAATCTCACAAGAGAATCACTCCAGATGTTTTATTTCTTCCTGTCTCTTGAGGAGATGAGTTCATATCAGACATTTCTGAATTACAGCAACGCTTGTGGTGGAAACTTGAGAGATTTGGCTCCCTTTTCTATGCCTTTAGATGGTCTTCTCAATAAACAAGACGTCTGTATATCTGTATGTAGACACATTTGTTAAACAATCTTCCTAGTATTTCACAGCTACAAAAGTATCTCCTAAGGAAGAGGTCCATTAGAAAGTATTGAAATACTGTTGTTGGCAGATTATGCCGTTTTCTTTCATAAACCGAAACTGTTCTGCTGTATGTCTGTAATCCACTCCCTTGTCACCCCACAGCTGCTCTTAAGTAGCAGCTAATAGCTCAGGTTGATTTATACTCTGCACAGTGCTCCTGAGAGTTCATAGCCTAGCTTCACAAAAGGGGATTTCAGCTCTCTCTCCCCCCCAAGAAGGGTTATGAAGGCCTTCACATTAGCTGTGACATGATGGAAAGTGGGCACTTGCATGCTTTGAGTGCTTAATATACAGTATGTATGAGTGTGGTGTGCGTGATACCGATCAGCAACAGGAAATGGTACTCACTGAGTGTCTATGTCTATTTTCTTCATTCCAGCTAAGCTTCCAGCACAAGGTGGGAGTACTCTACTGCAAGGCTGGCCAGAGCACAGAGGAAGAGATGTACAACAACGAGAGTGCCGGCCCAGCGCTGGATGAGTTCTTGGATCTGCTTGGTCAGAGGGTGCGCCTCAAAGGCTTCACCAAGTACAGAGCTCAGCTGGATAACAAGAGTAAGATAAAATGCACAACACACTCGCCAAGCTAAACATCCACAAATGCTAACCCACACATTTCCAGTCCTGCTGAGTGCAGATGCTCCGCTGTATGTGTTTACAGGGACTGTAGTGCATCTTCAATCTTAATTTTTGTTCTATGATATCATCAGATCAGCTAACTCGGTTACATTTTGCAATCTGGCCTGAGACCCTGACCTCCCTGTCTTCTCTTATAGCGGACTCCACAGGCACGCACTCTCTTTACACTACCTATAAAGACTACGAGCTGATGTTTCACGTGTCCACCATGCTCCCCTACACACCCAACAACCGGCAGCAGGTGAGTAAACTGTACCCTTCAGGCTCTATCTTCTGCAGCACACCACCATGCTTGCCCTTCTGTGTACTCAGTTGATGTCTAATAGCTTTAATAAATCCCTGAGCAAGTTCCTTTTAGGATATCACCTATCCTGACTACTGCCAATCTTCCCCAGAGACTCATTTCGCCACGGTAATGACCTATCAGTTGAAAGCACGAGCATTGCCATAGCGACGGTACCCCATAGTAGGACTTTAATCAGTGCTTCCCCAGGGGCTGAAGCAGACGCGGTATTAGATGGACCTCTGTCTGTCCGTGCTAACAAGTGGAATTAGGTGGATGTAGCAGTGGACTGTTGAACGATGGCCCTCTAAAGATAAGATTACAGACATTCACTGTATTAATCTCTATGCTGATCACATGGTTGTACTTTTTGAGTCCATAATACAACCTGTGGGCACCACCCTGTAGAGATTAGAATACCTTGATGGAGGCTGGATGTACAGTCTAAAACATCAGAAACATCTAACAAGTGAGCGTAGAAACATATGATTGGTGGTGTTTTTTTTCTCTTTACCTTTCATCCAATTGTATTTCATAAAGTGGGACTGTTTGATTTAATCCCTGGTGGTAATATTCCAGCAGGGCCAAGCAGAGCTTGACCTGTTCATCCCTTCATCATTTCCAAATCACCCCTGCACCCTCTAATCCTGCTTGTTTCGGGCTCTCACCGACCCTGACTGACAGGCTCACACCAACCAGAGAATGGGGGTTAATGACCTGCACAGGCCAACAATACAAGCAGTATAAATTGGGTTTGAGTGGACATGTGCCCTTCACACACAAATCCTAAATCGAGTTAGTTGATATCTCTACCACCCAAAAATCCCTTTGTCCAGTAAAGTTTCTGTATCCAAACCAGGAACAGTGATTCTGTCGAGGAGAAGGGCAAAATGTGAGAGCTTACTCAAAGGATTGATTTTTTTTTTTTTTCGTGCAGGGGATGAACTGATGCCCCCCGTCCCTGCATTCAGTGTAATAAAGATGCTCAAATGTTAATCCAGGAAAATGATGCTAAACAGGTTTTGTCCCATCAGTTGTATCAAAGCTTGTTGCAACCCATGAGTCTATGATTGAAAAATTGTTTCCAAAGGAAAGGCCTGTGGGAAGGAAACATAAACGGTGACAACCTCATTTTCTCAATTACCACACCATGTCCTTCTGAGAACGTGACGTACACGCCACAAGATTGTGCAGAGGCCCAATCAATGAGACAGGAATTTATCCCTCTAATGCCAAGTGTATCATATTTGATACATGAGCATTGTTCGAAAAGCCTGAACAAATTGCACATTTTTTTTAAACAATTAATAAATAAAAATGCTGGATGTAGCAAAACCTAATTTGTTTTCTTTAAATTTGTCAAAAAGTTCAATAAACATTCCAATTTCAAAAAAATTTGAATTTTCCGGCAATTATTTAATGACTAGACTACAGTTACTATAGTTTTGTATTTTCTAATTATTTTAATTATTATTATTATTATTTCATTTTGACCTTTTGTTTTCAAGTTCAAGTGGATTTTCTTATTTCAGTTTAGTTTTTGTTGTTTGAAAATGTTTAGTTTAGCCTTTTTTCTTTTCTTTTCTTTTTTGTTTCAGTGTTAGTTTTAGGCTTTTTTTCTTCATTATTATTGTACCAAGAGCATAAGTCACAGGCAAGATTTGGGGAAATCAGGCTGTATAATAAAAACATTTTGAAAGCAGTGATTCGTAGTGTTATAAAAATCCAGATATCCATAAACACTAGGGGTGCAACGATACACAAAATTCACGGTTCGGTTCGATACTTTGGTGTCACGGTTCGATATTTTTTTGATACAAAAAAATGTTCATGCCTTTTTAATTTGCCATTTATTAAAATTATAAATATATATTTTAACTCAAAAGTACAGTTTTTAAATTTAATGTTGCTGAAACAAAAGTAATTAAAAAAATAAATATATCTCAGGGCTCTCAAAATTTCAAAATCCCTGGTAGCCCTTCGGGCAGGGACTCTTCAGTTTTTGGTAGCCCAAAATAAATTTAAGTAGCCCGAATAAAAAAGAGAGCAACTTTTTGATTGATGTTTTGTTTCCTTTACAATATTATACATTAAAGTATAATATTGTAAAGGAAACAAAACATTAATCAAAAAATTGTTGAAAAACAAATTACAACATTGTATAAAAATTACAATCATCAACTCAAATACTTGGTTCTAATTGAACAGAAATTTCTATGAACTTGTAAGAACTGTGTAGGACATGAATCAGCCTGTGTCAGATCCTGAATTTGAAATTTCCACTGAAGTCACGGGTAAGAGACAAGTGGAACCAAGATCTAGGCCATTTGCTTTTTGAAGTTTGCAAAGACTGCTAAATTTTGCCAGTGGCTAGTTCACTCTTTGCAACATAGTACGCTGTTCTGAACAGATTTTTCAGGTTTATTTTTAGTATGTTATTTGCAATTGGTGTTTGTTCTGGGAAAGATATTGCAGATGAGCAATAATGCATTTCTTGCATTTCTCATGGGTTCTAATGGGGGCCTTTCTTAAAATGACTGGTACCAGTAACAAAGGCGCTTGTCGACTCAGAAATCGAGAGAAAACCAACAACACACCCGGCAGAACATTATGTTATTTACACGGGTGCACATAAGTGGTCCGCATGTGCGCATTCGCTGTCAAAATAAAAGACGCGCACCAGATAAGAAGTTGCAACGCGCGTTTGCGTCCATATAAAAAGCACTGTTTTTGTCCGCTAGAGTGGGATTTTCACGGCACATTCCGCACCACATCTCTGTGCGTTCATCATTTGTTTGAAGCCAGCTCACCTCCTGCAACCACTTTTCCAAGAATACGCGCTTCTTTTGTGGTTCAGACTCCTTCTCACATTTCTTTGGAGGTGGAGGAACACCAAATTGCTTAAAGGAGCTTCTTCGACATCTTTAAGAGTTCTAAACAAATGTCTGTCCTCCTCCTGAAAATATTATGTATGCAAACACGCGTTGGAACTTCATATCTTGTGCGCGTTTTTTTTTTTTTTTTTATTATTTTGACAGCAATGCGCACCTACGAACCACTTCTGTGCAGCCCCGGTTATATAGCTCGTCATATTGCAGCCACAGAAATTCGTTTGTCCATGAAACCATAAAGCTGCACTTTCTTTTTGCCTTATAGTCTGATTTGTCATAACTTTTGCATTTTGTGGTAAGCTTTTCTTTGGCTGTCACTTCTTCACCCTGACCTGTCTTATTTGGCTCAGCAGAACTAAAATATATATCCTGCTGCTTTTACACTTACACACACACACACACACACACACACACACACACACACACACACACACACACACACACACACACACACACACACACACACACACACACACATATAACGGTCAGCGATTCCCTGCGCGATCAACCTCTCATATGTTTAAGCTTGCTGCGGGAGATTTCACTTGTCATGTTTGCATAGTAAGCTAACGATTGATAAGACGCTGTCAGAGGAATTGGTGCGCAAATTATCATCACTCACCAATCAGTGCTGTCGCTCTCTATACACAGTTCGCGCGATTGCAAAGTGAAAGCAAAAAACAAGCGCAAATTCAAACGGGATTTCAATATGTCACATATTGACAGTGGCTCATCGATGCCAATGACATAATTACCCAGCTACATTTCCGAAAGAATGCAAAAGCATTGACATATATTTTTCCTTCCTACAATAGCCCAACGGGCAGGGCAGAGATAGATTTTGGTAGCCCGACTGGAAAAATCGCTAGCCCCGGGACGTCGGGCTAGCGATTTTGCAAGCCCTGTATCTGATTGAGGAATCACTCATCTTTGGAAAAGAGAGTTTATTACAGAGAAATGGCTCTTTCCAAAATAAAAGCTATACTATACGCTTCTTCTGGGCTATATTCTCAGCAGCATATTGTAGCGGGTCAGGGCTGTTCGGGGTTCTGTTTGTACAGTTATGTTTTGTTTATGTTGCCATAGTGACGGGTGACGCCCTCTCGCTTCGACGGTGTGTCCTTCCGGGGTCAGAGGGCACACTGTGTGTTGTTGTTGTTGCTGTGCGGTTGCCGCGCTGAGCAGTTAGCTAGCGGCAGTGTTCTTCTACAGATGTCAATCCGGTTGTTCAGTGATGACGCGACGAATCCTACTTCCGGGTCTGAAGTAGTCTGCGTTTAATATGGCTTTTGTGTTGTTAACATGTTTAATGTTTTGTATTTTCTTCTATTTGATCTCAAAAAGCTCCTAAAACAGTCAGTGATCCCTGTTGACCTCCCTCGGCTTTTATTACCGCTAATCATTTATTTAAGCTCAGTTTTTAAAACCTTAGGATGTAACTACAGCCCAGCCCATGCAGCAGTATATGAATGACTAACTTTGTATTGTGGATGAATTATCTCAGTTGTTCTCCTGGCTGAAGTTTGGTCCTTTTACAGCATCCTGCCATGCGATTACATTTGTTTCTGACCACCGAGAAAACTCACGTTAACTTTTATCAGTGGAAAAAAAGTTAGCTTGTTTATATTATGCTAACATAGCTGTGTCGCTAGCGGTCACGTAGCACATCATTATATACCAGCTAGCCAAACTTCAGTAACCCTACAAACGTCACTGCTGTTTAGTTTTCTGTCTTCATTTATGCTGGAAGTGATAAGAAAGCTGTATGTTTTAATTTGTTTCCAAAACCCCGCAGTCAGGACATGCTATATTGTATTTAGATAGAAGCTAGCGAGCTAACTCCCTGCTAACTTCTAACTCCGTTAAATGTCATAAATTCCGTTTTCATGGATGCCTGGATGTTAAACTCAATTGTTACACCTGGTAGAGCAGAACGCTGATCATTTTATTAAAGATGAAAGACTTTAGACAGTTTTTCAACTCTCAGTAATGCCACAGTGATCGATTGATATATGGACCTGCAGCGGAGTTTAGACCCAGACACGGCTAGTGACGTCAGACTGAACAACCGGATAAACGGCTGTGCTCCCTGGCTAGCTCACGGGAAGCAATACCAAACGACACCTCCGTCTCCTCCTTGTCTGAGCTCGCCACATTGGTGTCAGAAGTGGGATGATGGTGGCACCCCATGTTCTGACCCGAGTGACTTTCCCCCCGCCGGTCGTGACCGGCCGGTGCGCCAAAAGAAGGCACCTGGACATTTGCAGGACTTTGTGTGGGGTAATGTGGTCGTCGGGGACGACTGACCCCTTAGGTGGGGGCTATGTAGCGGGTCAGGGCTGTTCGGGGTTCTGTTTGTACAGTTATGTTTTGTTTATGTTGCCATAGTGACGGGTGACGCCCTCTCGCTGCGACGGTGTGTCCTTCCGGGGTCAGAGGGCGCTCTGTGTGTTGTTGTTGTTATTGTTGCTGTGCTGTTGCCGCGCTGAGCAGTTAGCTAGCGGCAGTGTTCTTCTGCAGATGTCAATAAACGGCTGTGCTCCCTGGCTAGCTCACGGGAAGCAAGACCAAACGACACCTCCGTCTCCTCGTTGTCTGAGCTCGCCACATTGGTGTCAGAAGTGGGATGATGGTGGCACCCCATGTTCTGACCCGAGTGATTTTTTTTTTCCCCCGCCGGTCGTGACCGGCCGGTGCGCCAAAAGAAGGCACCTGGACATTTGCAGGACTTTGTGTGGGGTAATGGGGTCGTCGGGGACGACTGACCCCTTAGTTGGGGGCTATGTAGCGGGTCAGGGGTGTTCGGGGTTCTGTTTGTACAGTTATGTTTTGTTTATGTTGCCATAGTGACGGGTGACGCCCTCTCGCTGCGACGATGTGTCCTTCCGGGGTCAGAGGGCGCCCTGTGTGATGTTGTTGTTGTTGCTGTGCGGTTGCTGCGCTGAGCAGTTGGCTAGCGGCAGTGTTCTTCTGCAGATGTCAATAAACGGCTGTGCTCCCTGACTAGCTCACGGGAAGCAAGACCAAACGACACCTCCGTCTTCACCTTGTCTGAGCTCGCCACAATATTAAACATATCAGGTCCCCATAAGGAGAATCATGTGCTAACGGCTGTCTAAATGACTCGGGTAAAGTTTGTAGCATGCATGCTTGTTGTTTTTGTCTGCTTCCACTTGTCTTTGCACTAGGATGATGTCGGCGTAAATGTGCAGTCATATTTGTTGTGTTCCCACTAGTGCTGTCAGCGTTAATCTCGTTGAAATGACGTTAACGCCACAACACGGCAAATCTCCGTGCGTGGGGCTAGACGGCCAACACCTTAACCCATGTAATTGAGCATTGCGTGGCACATCCAACATACTGTTTTACTTTAGTCCATGACTCGCTTACCTTCAGGGTCATACGTCACATGAAAACCAAAATAATTCCAAACGCCAGATCTGAATGAGGGTGGGGGAGGTTCAATTTGCCATGTTGCAAGGAGAGCTTAACTTCTGTCTCTCTAGCTTGCCCTGCGCTCTTCCTTCTGACGATGCTGTCTGTGTTGAGCGCTCAGTGGATCTGCGCTCGACAGTGCAGCCTAGGCGGAGTAGTCGAACGCAGATTCACTGAGCGCTCAACACAGACAGCATCGTCAGAAGGAAAGTTGATAAAATAAATTACAAATTTTGTATTGTTCGATACATATGTGTACCGAACCGAAAGCACTGTATCGAACGGTTCAATATCGATACGAGTATCGTTGCACCCCTAATAAACACGTCTGTCAATACCTCAAGTTTTAGTTAATATAACCACCTTGGTTCAGGCAACATAGGGTTAATTAAATAAGGAACTTTTACATAACTGGCATGTTTTTTGGGGGTTTTGTTTTTGTTGGTTTTTTTGGTTTTGTTTTAAGTCCTGTGACATGTGGTTTATGGCTGTTATCAGAGCTGTCAATCAAATCTTGTTGCATTAAAAAAAATGCTTTTGTATCATTTCCTGGTTTATAAGAGATGTCCATTCTGTCCATTAATGAGGACGTTTTTGCCACCCAAAATTCTTTGTTTTTCTTGGCTATAGGCATGATACTTTAAGGTTTGCTGGGAAGTAATAAAAGGTCCAGTACATATGAGCACTTGGTGCTACACCTTAGTTTGTCTGGTATTGATCGGTGGCTTATCATGGTTAATGTTAGCAAATGTTTGCTAAGTTGAGAAAGAAGTTTTTGTGTGACTGTTGAGTCACTGCAACTGACACACGGCTGGCCTTTGTTCAGAAAAACACTCGCATGCTCTCATTCTAATTGAAATCTTAAAGCGATAATGTGTTTTCCAAACTTCTGTACTCTTAAACTAACCTGACTGTGTTCATCTTTTATCTAATTTAATTTCAATTTCTCCTTTTTCTCTTGCAGTTGCTAAGGAAGAGGCACATTGGCAATGACATTGTCACCATAGTGTTTCAGGAGCCCGGGGCCCTTCCTTTCACTCCAAAAAACATCCGCTCTCATTTCCAACATGTGTTTGTCATTGTCAAAGTCCACAACCCGTGCACTGATAACGTCTGCTACAGGTAAATGGAACAAGCATGCATCACGCCTGCAAGGCACTCCCAAAACCGTTTTTTACTCTGGTTGGTAAAGAAAAGCGTGCAGAGTAGAAGAAAGTAGAAAAACATCTGAGTTTGGTGGCATTGAGTCAAACCACTAAATATTAGAGTGCTACACCACGGGATAAGAAGCGAAATGGTGTGCTCGAGACAGTTTAGGCGAACGTGTTGATCTTCTGATGTGTTTTTCATAGATGTCTTTGTGTCAAGTGGCTCTTCTGCGTGAACTTTTAAGAGCACTTAATTTAAAAGGATAATAATAATAGCTTGCTCAGTGATTTCTGTGGTTTCTCTTATGACTTCATAGTAATGTGCCAGAATCACAGGGCTCTTTTCATCTGTTCAGTGATGATACAGTTATTATCTTCAGAGACACCTTGAAATTATGACTTATGAATTACGACTCAAGAGTTTCTGAAGTCAAGACGACTCTTGCTAATAACATAGCATTTGTTGAAGGGAGAAAGATTAGTCTCAGCAGAAATAATTTTACCAAAAGACATATAATTTCAGCGCCTGCTCATTATTCATTCATTTCAATATCTACGCTCCTCTTTTTCTTAACTGTCACTCCCGCATTTTATTTTTTTCCAGTGTGGCTGTGTCCAGATCTAAAGACGTGCCTCCATTTGGCCCCCCTATTCCCAAGTCTGTAACTTTTCCAAAGTCTGCGGTTTTCAGGGACTTCCTGCTTGCCAAGGTCATCAACGGGGAGAACGCAGCACACAAGTCGGAGAAGTTTCGGGCCATGGCGACTCGTACGCGGCAGGAGTACCTGAAGGACCTAGCCGAGAACTTCGTCAGCACGGCCACTATCGACTCAGCTGTCAAATTCAGCTTCATCAGCCTCGGAGGCAAGAAGAAGGAGAAGGTGAAACCCAGGAAGGACGCGCATCTGTTCAGCGTGGGAGCGATCACCTGGAGCGTCCGTGCCCGGGACTTTGGCCAGTCGCTGGACTTTGACTGCTTGCTTGGTATATCCAATGAGTTCATTGTGCTCATTGAGGAGGAATCAAAAAATGTGATCTTCAACTGTTCGTGCCGCGACGTCATCGGGTGGACCTCAGGGATTATGAGCATTAAGATTTTCTATGAACGGGGCGAGTGTGTCATGCTGTCTGCTCACGACAACTGCGGAGAAGACATCCGGGAGATGGTGCAGAGACTAGAGGTAAATCTCTTCGTGTCTGCATTGGAATAATCTCTGTCATCCCAAAGCTCTCAATAACTGCTGGATTAGACCACAGAAGGCCAGTGGGATGATCCTTTTTGTAGCACCTCGTCTTCGGTGTCACTTTCTAATCATACCATATGTAGAGATTTGAGAGAACAAAAGACATCAGATGAATCAGTTTCCAACACCACACCCCCCTCACAGAGCTAGTAATTCATTCTGTGTTTGCCCTGTCTGTTTAATTGAGGGGTTTTTGTATAAATTTGACATCCAGTTTATTTGTGAAATAATGAGCACATTACAGTAAAAACAATTACGCTGTCTACTACTAGTGCGTAACACAGTTTTAATAGCTCCGCGGAAAGGTGCAGCTGTTGGTGCTAATGCATAAACATAAAAAATTACAGTAAGATTTAAAAAATAAAAGCCAAGCATCAGCAGCACCAAAAATAATGATGATATGGCACTTATTGGGTTTTACTAGAAATAGAGACAGGTTCACATTTTCTAAACATGTTCTAAACTATGCACATAAAACACAACCAGGGCCTCTTCCCCGCCCCCGTGCATGCTACCGCACTTTCACCTGCATGTTGTTGCCTGCAAAATACATTATTTGGGCGACTGTGGTTAATCCACGTGTCTAAAAAGTGAAGTGCATGTGAAGGAAAGTTTACTTTTAATGTGGCAGTGGAGCGTTGTACTTTGGATACTTGTGGGCTCTGCGGTGAAACGGTGCATTCAGCAAATGTTGCAGTTGCAGCTTTAATGCTTGACCACAAACCTTTTAATTCTGTTTTCACGGTTAGGTCAGCAAAACTGTTGCTCATTTAACCTTTATTTGTGCCGTCAATTCTCATGTGTTGCAGAGCAACAGAGATTTAATGGCCCCTTTTTTTTGGCCTCCACTCCCTCACACACATGCAGTGAAAATATCTCACTAAATTAACCCAAACCTCACTTGCTTTTCAGGCGACTCCCTCTTTTTTTTTTTTTCTTTTTTTTTTTTCTGATTGTGCATAAACAGGAATGTGAAACTGTAAAGCAGAGCCATCAGAGTTCAGAGAGGATTACAGACCTCCTGTTGAAAGCTTTCTTTGGCTCATCACAGACTCGGCAGAGGTGCACAGGCGACCGTTCGGGTCACACAGTTGCAGATGTCCTGCTCTTGATCAGGATAAACCACTATGACATATCACGCAATTTTCACAAAAACTGACTAAATAAATAAAGCCGAAGCGGCTCAGTACCGCAGACAGTTCATTTAATGGATCGAAAGATTAGTGAAAATGTGATTTTTGGGCGTTCTTGAATTGGGGACTGTCTGGGTGCAGGTTTACAGGGAGACTCTTTCTAGCAGGACACCAACCCAGTTTTGAAGGGGAAGGCTGGAAACGGAGGCAATTTGTTTTATTTTTTGGGGGTCTGGCAGACTAAGAATAGAGGACACGTGGCCTCATACTACTACTTTACTCCTATTGAGAGCTCCCCACTTAGTCCCAGTCCTCGCATCCCTATTTTGTAATTCTAGCTTAGTCATCTGCACAGAGCTGCAGATACATTGTGTTACTGTTTGGGCTATGTGGGTCCAGGTGTCTTGAAATTTTGAAAATGGTGTACACCTGGCTACACAGCCCAGATGCTGTCCTCAGACACCTTGTTTCTGCTTCCTGTGTACCTGCAGGGTCTTGCTTTTCCTATTCTAGTTTCCATGATTTGTTAAGTGAAGCTCTAATCAGCTCTTTGTTTTCCTTAAATAACATCGTGGTTGAATCCCAAAATCCAAACCTGAGCTGTGCCTGACCTTTTTCATGCCTGGCTGTGTGCTTTCCGGCACTTATCCTGCACAGTCCCTTTTTGGCAGTTGCATCAGCAGTCTTGAAATTTGCAGCAGACCCTAGCCAGCGAATCAGTTGTTCAGCCAACAAGTAACAACCAATTTCCTGCTAAAAACCTGAATGAGGATCAGATTCTTCTGAGGATTAAAGGAGGCTCGGATAATTTTTATTATCACCTCTTGCAATGAACTGAGACTCTCAGAAGAGCTTCTGAATGAGAATGAATAAATGTGCACCTGAGCACAAAGATTCTGCATATCCTTACCAAAAAAAAAAAAAGTCACACCAGAACCTGAAGAAGTCTTTCCCATAATTACTCTTTAAAGGACACGGATGTCATTCAGCGTCTACACACACTCATCTTAAGGAAGGACAGAGCGGGATATATTAGCATTCGTGATTAGCCAAAGGACATCACTTCCTCATTCGCTATGCTAATTTCCCCTCACATTTTCTGTCCACTTCTCCAAGGAATTCCTGATTAATATTTCACAGCCCAGTTTTATAAAGTATTATAAAGTTAGTACGGATCGCTGTTTGTGTTGTGATACAGGGCAATGGAGCAGCAAGCTGTAGGCACATTTATTTGGGTATGAGCTGATCAGGCATACTTGTTCCCAAAGGTGTCTGCATTTTCCCAAATGTCCCAGAGGTTGACTCGAATCAAATTTCATTGGTGGGATTTACAGGCTGCCCGACCTGTGATGTAATGTGAACAGATTGCCAACTGTAACACACAGAGGAGCCCAGTGTGAGAGCACAACTAAAAGCTTTGTGATAGCGTCCTGCTCTCCGGGTTGCGGAGCTGGTTGGCCGCATGTTCAGTTTTTACGATGCATGTTCTCTTTGCTCGGGTGCCACATACGCCACTTTCTTTTGTCTGGTTGGGTTTTGTTTTGCATGTTTTGGAACTAAATAATTTGGAATAGTTTTATAATACTACATTGTGTTTATCTAGATTAAATATGTATTAAATTAGTTATAAGCTTTTAATCATTCTCCTAACTCCAAACCTTGTAATTATATTGCTTTTCTATTTGATATATGATGACATTTTAAACACTTGTAATTGTATTTGTAAACAATTTTCTGATTCCTTATCATTTATGCTGTCAGTAGTAAAATGCCATGGTAGCCTTTATGATTATTTCTTTATTCAAACAACAATCCAAAAAGCAACAAGCAATTTTACTGGCACATAACAGAGAGAAGCAGCATGTTGATCAATAAAAGAGCTTCTTAATTAGTGCTCATTAGCACCATTTTGAGGTCATACATGTTGTTACAGACAAGTAAAAGCTTTGATAACCTCCTGCAGTCCCACAGTGCTGCTGAGCTCCGTTAAGCTAAAATATTCAGAATCACACAAGAAGCTACATGACGTTGATGCCGATTCCTGAAGTATAAAGCGGCCACAGATTTACCAGTCCGCACTTCCAGTAGAATGACAAGGTTTTGTCATGTCTAAGAAACATGCTTCTGCAGACGGTGCCATCAGTGTCAGAGCAGTGTTCGACTGTCAGACCTATCACTGAGGAACAGTGCCAGTAACAGTGTTTGGCAACAGTAGTTACAACAGATTTGAGGCTGATAATGTTTATTGTAGTTTTTATGGCCGGTTATTAGTCTGTTATTGGTTTGGCCAGCAGGACGTGCACACATGTTGACTTTATGTCCCTTTTCTCATCCAAGTATCTTCATAGGCCACAAATACCTCCTGTGAGATGATGGATGCACTCTTAGATTCAAGCGTTATGAATCTGAGCAGCTCGTAGGAGAACCTGAGCAGATTAATTTGGTGGTTGGACTGAATAAAGGGCTCTAATGAAAGCATTTAGAAAGCTATTATTTAGGCCTAATGGATTTCTGAAAAAGGGCTGTTTGATTCATGGTCCCAAACGCAGAAGCCTTCATACACAAACCATTTAGTCCAGACTTTACCCCGGAGAACTTTTATGTTTCATATTTCCAGTTCTTTTTGGAAATGTGAAATGATTGCTAAGTTTTTTGGCGTCTTTTCTCTAGATTTTGAACCCGAAGTATCTTTGGCTTCTTATTTATTAGCACATAAAGCAGGGACTGTGTTTGTATATAATTACTGGATGGGCTCCTTTGCTGAAATTTTACAGTTGTATCCTATTAAGAGGACAGTTATTGCATGATGGTTCATAATGGGGTTCTGCCGACGTGAGAATCTGGTGTGGAGTGTTGACAATCCATAGTCTGTGTTAATGTGTCCCTGAAGCTAGTTGCCACTCTGAAGCAAATGGAGGCAGTCACCCACAACTGAACCGAGACTAATCCAATGGGTGATTAAAGCTCGTTGGATGTAGCGTGAGGTTTTATTCCCCATTCGTTGTCATAAACCGTGTAGTCCTAATGTATGCTCGCAGTGTAGCTATAATGTAGTCAGTCATTTTATGTCATCAGTGTGCAAATAGGTGCTCCACTACTCCACTTACTTTGCTGTGTTTGTGTTGTGCTGAAATAAAACCATTGAAGCAAGTAGGTTGCCTGAACTTTTACTGAACCGGAGTTGCATTAAAGCGAAGGATGATGCCAAGCCGCCACTGAGCAAAGCGAGCAGCTTAATTTGCATGTAAGCACATAATTGGACAAGACCCAACTTTCATTTTCATCCAAGAGCGCAACTGGACAAGCAGAGACTGTCCACCAAGAATCCTTAGGGAAAGTGTCACGTCTCTGGCAGCAGTCTGCACAATGGCGAGAGAGGGTGAAGTGAGTCATCTTTTCATGCTGGGTGTGGGGGGGAAAAGTGCTTTAATTAACTGCCAGTTGATGCAGATTATGTATTTGTATATAAATATTACGCTCCAAACTTCTCCCTTGACACTGACTTTACCTAATAGACTCGGCTCTGTGGACATGTCAGTGTCTCAGGGGCCAATTAGATCTGCGTTCCCCGTGCAGCATGAAGAAAAGAGCTACTGTAGTTACTGTCCACAGAGACAGGTGTGTATTTGTGTGCGGCTCTTTGGCAAGACCGTTAACCGTGCGATGTAGCCTCTTATTAACTTCAAGTTTGAAAGGTTCTTTGAATTAGCCAAACAAACATGCTGGAGGCTTGCTGCCTAAGGACTTCTGCTTCTGCTTTGGAGGCTTTGATAGTATTTTTCTTGTGCATGCATGTGTAATAAAACCCACACATATCTTACAAATGATGCAAACCATTCGCTGTTGGAATATACTCTGTTAGCTTTGAAGGCTCTTATTAAAGAATATTAAGATCATTCATTTTTCTCTCGGTCTCATCTCCTCACTGTCATGTGTATTGCATTCTGTTTCCAGCTAAAGTATCTATTAAGTCCTTCGGTTTTTAAAGCTCAGGATGTGTGCCGTGAAATACAAATTCACCTGCCTTTTATCGTAGATTATAAAAACGGCCGTTTTCATTCTGCTTCCAGATCGCCACCAGAGGGTGCGAAACCACGGAGATGACACTTCGCCGGAATGGCCTCGGCCAGCTCGGCTTCCACGTCAATTTCGAGGGCATCGTAGCCGACGTGGAGCCCTTTGGTTTCGCCTGGAAGGCAGGACTGAGACAGGGCAGCCGACTGGTGGAGATCTGCAAGGTGGCCGTTGCTACCCTCACTCACGAGCAGATGATTGACCTGCTGCGCACCTCAGTCACCGTCAAAGTGGTTATAATTCAACCTTATGAAGATGGCACTCCCCGAAGGTAAACCCTCACTCTTTGGTCGTCTCATTTTCACCTCGGTGCAAACACTTTTGTTACAGCAATTAAGCCAAAATGACTTAAAATCAAATGCAGATTTCCTGTTGTTGTTTCCTGTTGTCCTGTGGTTAGCGAGACAGAAGCAGGTGCTCCCCCCAAAATTAATGAAGCCATAACAGAAAAGTAGTTTGGTTTACTTCTTTTTTCCTGGCAGGTGGTGTAAATTAGCTTGACATTTGCTCTCGTGTTTGAGGCGATTAGCATAAAGAAATGCTTACATACTGTTTGTGTTGCACCGGAGATGATGTCGTCCTCCACTGATTTCTCTGGAGATAGTCTTTCTTTGTTGCGAGAGAAATCTTCAGCAGGCCTGCGGAGCCGCAGACACGGACAGTCAGCATTTCCCACTAATGATAATGAGAAGAGGCTTTTGATTAATGGCTCAACTCTCGCTGCCTTTGTTTGACAGCTCACATTTGTAGATGGCTTTTCTCTAACCTCGCTCAACGTTCTGTTCTGCAATTAGGATGGGAGTGTGTGCCTTTTTTAGGGACACACTCCCACGTAGAGAGTCCACCGCCCTTGAAATAAATGAGGGAGCGTGTTTCAAATGATTTTTTTTTTTTCCTTTGTGTGTGCGTGATGGGAAGAGACGAAGGTCTGTGTAAAATGCTTGTTCTGAAAGCACATCTGCTTGTTTTGTCTGTGCGAGACAGACAGCCCTGTGAAATCGTATCCGTCACTCCTTCACACTCACATTTTCGACATCTTTGTTTTTCTTCGGCTTCAGGCTGACAGATTTATGTACCAGGAAAATGCTGGTTCCACTTTGTCACAGACAGCCACGACAGAATGGCTTGACAATGTGCAGAAAGAATATTTCAATACAAACCCATTTTTCTGTTTGCGTTGTTACAGGTAATGCTAATATACCAGCTAATCGTTAAAGGTAATAACACATAGATAACAGCAGTTAATGAACCACTGTGTATTTTCATTCTTTGACTGTATTTGTGTGCTTTCTAAACACATGAAGTAAAGTGGCGATTGGTGAATATCTTGATAAATCCCTGATGGGTGAGTGTTTTGGTAAATAATGATAATGACAAGCCTTGCTTAATGTTCTGAATGAATATATGATTAAACAGCTGTGTGTATGTGTGCATCAAAATATAAAGCATGCATAGTAGTTAACTTTTGCTTTCTGGTCTGGCAACAGAGGAGCAACATTTTTGCTCCCCCAGATGGCGAGCTAACGTGTGTTGTCTGTGAAGCCGACAGAGCAGCCTCTCTGGCAGAACCGGCGTCTAAGCCTCTCGCCACGATCTGTGATGATACACGACGATGCAATCATCGTCGCGGTCCGGGGACGGAAGAAGCAGATAAAACGGAACATCCTCCGAAACTGGTTTTGTCTCCACAAATGTGTCCAGCTTATCAGAGCAGTATTTACAGGATGGAGATAGAGAGAGCTTTTGGTGTGGCATCTGTGCCAGGTGAAGACTTCTGGCTTGGTTTAGCTGAAACCACTGAAGTGACTGTTTAATGGGAGCCTGGACAGCCAATAAGAAATGGGGTTAGAAATAAACATAAATGAACAGAAGCTTGTGCAGTGATTACGTCATACTAAATGTGTATAATATGTGTTGTGACGTGTTACGAACAGAGTGTGACCCATATATCGCATTTGCTAATAGAGGCATCTGGCAAATTAGTGAGCATTAGTAGCAGCAGAACGGCAAACTGGTCAGTGCTGCTGAGCCTTCCCCGTCCCAACTGAAACACAGTTCCTCAACGCCGCCCCCATGAGAACCAAACGCCTCCATCTAAGCTCCTCTGAATATTCTCCCAAGACTCCCAACAAATCAAGAGGTGAGAGGTCAGGTGAAGAATCTCGAGGGCCCTCAACACTTTTCGCTGCTGCGTCTTGGAGTTGCTAAAGTGTTGCAGTCAACAATAAGTGCTCCAGTTTCTCTGGCATTATCTCAAAGGAAAGGAATTCAGCAGGGGGCCCGAAGGCCCCAGTCAGTCCCCCGTGGCCAGAGAGATGAGGACTAATCTAGCAACAATGGACAAGAGTCTCATGACCTTCAAACAATGTACCCTGGCTCCACGCTGCTACCATGACAAGGAAAAATGTTTTCATAAGTACATGCGGTGGCTGGAAGGAGCTTCCTCTTTATTCTTTTTAAATCGCTCCAATATTGTTTAGGCTTCCTATTTTTGTGATTCGGCGAGGAGTGATGTTGTCATCTTGTTGCTAAGATTATGTCACATTAGATTGCAACAAGTGCAACAAGGAATCATTTATACAGTGTAGCATTGTTTTGTGGCAAACCTCCTAAAGCTGTTTATGCCCTAAATGGATTTACCCTGCTCTGCCTGAAGCTGTGAGATGTCTCTAATATTAGCCTTACCTAGTACTGTATTTATTTACACTGGGGGGCAGGATGTGGTTATAGCTCAGCACAGTACCAGAGGCTTTTCCATCATCACTCTGAAAAGCCTTAAACAAGTTCAGCATGTTAGCTTTGGATCAAAACTAATGAGAAAAAGATGAAAAAGATTAGCTCTTTGAAACAGGAATGCGATGTACAGAACATGGCAGAGATTGTATGTTTTGGTATGCGGTCATCAGAGATGTAAGGATAAACAGAAGGATCAGTACAATATGGACTAAAATGTATGTTCATTACAAGACATACAAATAGAAGCAGAACATCAACTGCTACGTGGCCAGTAAGGATTTTTTTCCCCTGACATTTATTCCGGCTGAGTCCCGGCTTTTTGTTTCTCTTTTTTAATATCATATTGTCGTTTTAGGTTTTAATTGCAAAGATTTACTTTTGAAATGGTGTCTTCAGCCTGTGTCACAGTGTTGACGATGACATTCAGATGGCCACTTGTGACCTTTCCTTTGTAGTGCATTCAGACTTGTCATTGTGGATTTTCATATGGACTGAAGTAAAGCTGGATTTCTCACTTCCCATGCCAGCACCCATCCAAGATGGAGCACCACTAAACCCAAAGAAACTAGAAACTGCATCACAAATTGTCCTACTTAATCCCCTTGCATTCTTCATAGGAGCTGGGGCGGGGGGGTTGGGGGGTTCTGCAAAGATCAGTCTATTTTTTTTCATCTTTAAGTCTTCAGCACACCTCGTTTAATGAACCCTTTGACAACAGTCTGCACAGCACTGGTGGAGGTCACGACCTCTGTGACTCTTTGCCGTGACAAGGACTCTGACTGTGGGAATGGATTAGCATGTCCCCCTCACTTGCTGGCCCTGTCATTGGACTGACAGCTCTCTGACTGAGGTCTAAGGTCCTGTTGTCACACTGATCTATTGTGATTCGTTAAGAGCCGAATGGCTGAAGGAGCTGAATGTTCTCCACCAATCACCCACTAACAAAGCTTAGCACAGTTTTTTTTAAATTACATTTTTAATGACCTGTGATGGTATTTTAGTAAAGTTGCATCAAGTTTTGTAGATTTTGTTGTCAAAGTACTCCCCCCCTCTCCCTGGAGCTTTATTTTTAGTTGTGCATTGTCTCCAGTTGTGTAGTTTTCTCTAAGCTTATGTAGGCCATTGTGGCATAATTTATAGCCACTCACATTAAACTGGGAGAGAGGCGCAGCAGTTCTTTGTGGAATCGGAGGAAAAAGACGGTTATTATTTTTCTCACCAGTCACTCGCTTCCTCCTCTGCTCATGCCTGGCTGGACATGTCCGACAGCTTCTCCTGCAACACCAGCTTCCAGCTAAAGTTTTCTAACTGTTGACCAAACACCTGTTTCCTGCCGTTTCCTTATGATTTATACACTCAGTCTCGGGTCGCCTTTATACAAGAGGCACATTCCTTATACATGAATATGAAGGCTGTTCCCATTAAGTCTGCAGTTGTACTGCTGATGGAGATTATTTGGATCATATGGGCAAATCACTTTGTCACTTCTTGGTCATTCTGGAGCAAAAAGCACAGCAAGAGAATAAAGCTGAGACCTTCACTGTTGACAAGCTGTTAGCTGGGGATAGCTCTTTTCTTTGTAGAGTAATGATGTGTGGCAACCTATTATGACCACACACATGCGCTCTCTCTCTGTCACTCACACAGACATACACACACAGTTAATCAAGCTAGTGCCAACCATGTTGAAAAACAATTGACCAGCAGTCTTTTTTTGTGTCTTTTTTTGTGTCTGGAACAATAATTGAAAGACCTCGGCTGGCAAATTGAGTGTAAAGAGGTAATGTTCTCATCTCTAAGCTTTTTTTACGCATACAACAGCTTCACTTGTGCTGTACTATCGCTCAATACTCTCACTGTCCTATATACCAAACCAGTGATGCATGCAGCATGCATATTGTAAAAACAATTAAGTATGTACACTGTAAGATGTGCAGGATGTAGTTCTTCATCATGAATGAGGCCAGCTGGCGGTGACATCAACCAGATGTGAGAGGACACAGAGGAAGAAGCAAAGGATGATCTTCTAGTTATATCTTATAACACCCGCAGCTCCAGTGGGAAGTCTGGTGTAAACAGCCCAGCCACCTATGGCCCAGACTGATGAAAGGGTCCTTCTGAGAAGGATTACTACTCCCCCCTCCTTCCTTCAGTGCACCCTCCTCAAACCCTTCTATGTATACATTTATGACCACAGCAAAAGTATACAGAGCTTTCCACTCCCCAGTGGATGCTGGAAAATGGACTTTAAAGGGGGGGGGGGTTGGCAAGTGTAATCATTAGGGTCATGCTTGAAATGCCTTTGGAGAGTGAGCAGAGTGCTCACACTTTTTAACCCTGACCCACCACCCGGTTAACCCCCATCCCTCCCCTTCTTTCCAAACATACGCACCAAGCCGCTGCCTCGGTGATTAATGTTGCATGAAATGGCATCACAGGCCTTGTCCATCCCAGAGATCTTCACTGATGTTAGCAGTAAGTGGATGGAGACTGTGCACCGAAAAGCTACCAGTGTGTAGCAATTCAGGGAATACCCATTACTGGCCGAGGGGCGAGCTCAGATTTTTAGCTTCGGAAATGGTGGGAAACTATTTTAAGTGATGTTAGTGCTCCGCTTACCCTTGCAAATGTGTGTGAACATGTTCGTGGGTCTGTTGTTGTCAATAGTGCAGAAATAAACACTATATAAGTCTAAAGATCTGGCTCAGGGTAAATAAAAGTATTTGTGTGCTTCAGCAGGGTCCTGGAGAGGCAACGTGAGAACACTTCACCCTGGTTTTCACAGATTATTATGAAATTTTCAGTTTCATGGCTGAAAAATATTAAAATATTTAACATATTGTGATGTGAGGTTATAGGTCAAATTAATAGGTTCAATCCTGCTAATTAATCATTCGCATAACTTAAAACGTCATCTCCTGTCATTTTCTGTTCATTGATGAACTTTGACCCTTGGTTCCCTCTCGCCCCTCTCCTCTCAGGGGCTGCTCCGAGCTCTACCGCATACCTATGGTGGAGTACAAGGTGGACAGCGAGGGTACGCCGTGCGAGTACAAGACGCCCTTCAGGAGAAATACCACCTGGCATCGGGTGCCCACGGCTGCCGGAGCGCTATCCCGAGGCTCGCCCACTCAGGGCCCCGACCGCTTGCAGTGTCAGCAGATCCTCCAGCAGCACCAGGCAGCTATCCCGCGAAGCACCTCCTTTGACAGGAAGTTGCCAGATGGTTCCAGGTGCTCACTATTCTCCACTTTAGCTTTCTTCTGTTGTTTGCCTATGCCCAATATGGCACTTATTAAGGGTTGAAAGCAACGCTTGAATATGGGCGATCGAATAACTGTACGGTAGAGAGGCTGCATTACAAAAGCACAATGACAGAATACACTGTTCACTGCTTAATATTGAGTCACATACAAATAAAGGAGCTTAAATGTTACCCGCGCTGAAAGAAAATAGCTTCTCCACTCGGTCTTTATGAATGTGGTTATCCACTGATGGCTTTATCATATATTTCATGTGTAAGCATTGCACACATGCCAGGACAAATTTACATAATGTCACAGTGGTGCAAAAAGGCAAAGGAAAAAAAACATTAACTAAACAAATTAAGAAAAGAAATGATCCTGTGAGACATTTTTTAATTTGTCTTTTTTGACACACAAACTTTCTGCTCAAGGTTTTTCAGAAACGGAGGCTCGTCATCAAACACGACAGTGTAAAGACGGCGTCCTTTCAGATGAAATCTTTGAACTCTCAGCCTTTCTTATTTAGAAAAGAGCTGCAGTTACACTTTGAGGAGCTGTTATTGTGCTCGGTTATTTGCATACATATAAATGGCGCATTTTAGTTAAATGAATTCACGGCTCCGCTTTCATCTCCCTTTGGATGATAAGGCTGCGCTCAGACTTTGTTCCCGTCCTCGGCTCTGTCTCTTTTGGACATCTCCATTGAGCCATGTAAAGCAGTGATTTGTTCACTCTAATGAAACCCCTACAGTCACGATAACCTTTCCAGTGTGTCACACCGACTCCCCGCCACCCACCCGCCCGTCCAGTATTGCCTGTTTTGACTATACTGGGATAATGGCCGCCTTCTCTCCCTCGAGTCCCTAGCAGTCGGAGCTCTCCGTTCTCACTCCCCTCCTCCTTTCTCTCACTCTCCAACTCCCCCACTCCCTCCCTTTTCCTGCACCCTGCTGAGGAGGAGGTGATGGGGACACTGACACAGCTCCGCTCATCTCATCCAATTACTGCAGAAACAAAGAGAGTGCTCTTCCCTAGACCGCGATATGAAGCGCCCCAGAGGGAGTGGGAGTAGAGAAGGAGGAGGGGAAGGGAGGAAGACGAGACTGTGTCATAAAGTCGCAGGATCTGTAGGAATAAATCAGCATGAGTTAGCCGGACATTTGTTTGTGCTGCTCAACTAATTTTATTTTTAAAAAGCACCTTTTTTTTAAATCCACACACTCTGAGGTCTGAACAAAAACCGAACCACTAACCTTCCTGTTAAATTTAAATGAACAAAAATGGAGCCCGACAGGTGGTCTCACTAAATTACTCATCTCACGAGGCTTTGAGGGGGCATGGACCCATTTGTCTCGCAAGGCCGCGCGAGAATCTTTATAGCTCAGATAAAGCGCCATTTCATCACACGTATAGCTGGATTTAGACTTGCAACCATAAAATATGACGAGTGCTTCACAGCCAAATGAGACCAACCCTCTGATCTCTCTCCCCTCAAAACTTTTTTTTCCCTTAACATGAGGAGAAGAAGAAAAAAGGAGAACGAAAAGCAGCCGCTTCTGTCTCAAATTGAAGTGCCTGGACTTGGCTGGACACTTGACTAACACAACCGGAGAGAAAACATAGCGATCTGGCCAGAGTGTTTGATGATGTGTGGCACAACTGAGATACTGACAGTTTATTTCCCTGTGGAGGGGGAAAAAAGGAAACCGAATGAGGAAGCAGAAAGTGTTGATGTTTAATTTGAGTCGCCTTGTGAATGTTTATACTTGCATTTTTGAATCCGAGCTCTACCGGATCATTTTCAGTCGCTTATCTGCAAATTTCCAATCTTTGAATACCTGATCCAGGTGACAGTCTCTCTTGGCTTTGCATTTAATAAAGATTTAGTCATTTCAGACCTGGTTCCAAACTAATGTATAAGGACAAAAGAAGCAGATATAAGGAGTATAGGCTAACCGACAAGACTTGGCTTACGCTTTAATGTGAAAGCCATACTGCCTGTGTTATTGCAGTCTTATTTCCGTCCGCTCATCTTACCTCATTTGGCGTGCTGGTTAAAGGGAAGGCAGCAGACATAAGTCACATACAGTGTGTATTTTTCACTCCATCGTCCACAAGTTTTTCCTGGCTAGACGAAAGTAAGCAAAGCATCTTATCTCAAGGTATTAGCTCAGAGGCTGTGATCAAACTAGGTGAAAGCACTAAACTTCAGTAATAAGCTAAGCATGAGGAATCGCACAGAGAATCAACATCTGGATTGCTGAATGAGGTTAATGCCATAACTAACCTCTTTCTCTGCCTTTGAAAATGAGACACCTTTGCCTCCTCTAACATTTTCTCACATTGACTTTTCTTTTTTTTGAAAGCCTTTAATGATGCCCTTAAGATTCACAGTCCTTCCAAATGATGATTTGATGATGATCATTTAACAATCATTTGATAATGCCCTCCTTTATTTGTGTCCCTATACATTGTGGACTTTTTATTGTTCTAAAGTGCAATTTTAGGATATTATCTGCACTTTATAAACAAATAAGCTGTTGGTATTAGTCAGAACTACAACTGTATATATATTATGGGCTATCTGTAATCATTTTTAACCACTTCTGTCTGTTGTCCCTCTTTTTTTCTGCAGAACTGTGCAGGATATGGAGAATCCCCAGGTCACCTCATGTAACAAGGGAGACCAGCACTACCGCAGTTCCCCCAGCAACCAGTCGTCCTCCAGTGATCCAGGGCCCTGTGGCAGCAGCACATGGTCCCAGCAGCCTGGATATGATGGGTACAGGAACACAGCAGTGTGAATTTTTTTTAGTTTTTTGGAAATAACCTTTAAGTAGTCCCTCCAGGATTATGCGGTTTTACAGTAATGAATGCAGCTCCAATCAGTCCCAGCACTATTTCTGAGAACTTGCAATTTTGCGAAATGACAGCAATTTTTCCACATGAAATGACCAAATCATCAGTGCACTTTTGGCCAGTCGTCATGCTTTTTTTTTTTTTCTTCTAGGAAGTAATCTAACAAAACAATAAAATTACGCCTGTCATGGTCTAATACCACATCCAGAGCATAATGGAGAGAAGATGGAAGATGAGTTTTATTTAACATGCATTATTATAGTTTCCGTGAAGTCATCTCAAAGCTTTACTTTCAAGATGTCTTTCAAAGACGAACAGAAAAGCTACCTCGAATGTAAATGGGCACTTTTTAATTTGAAGCATGCGGTTAAAGGCTGTTGAAAATCCCACCTAAGTGAAGTGTTTTTCTTACTTTGGGCACGTACTTCTCATGCTATTCAGTAAATTAAAGAATGGGTGGCACTTAAATGTAATTGGAAATCATTTTTAAGGAATCTGACTGACTGACTGACGTGGCGATTTTGGAGAACGATTTAATTTAAAGGGTTTAATGAATAATCAAAAGAGAGAAATTATTCAGAGTCAGAGTATTTGGCTTTGTATCATCTGTCAACTTAATTATTGCCACAACAAATTCTTTCTTGTCATCAAATTTTCCAGTTCACTTATTTTACTCAATTTGTTTTTTTACAATGTTCTTTTCAACATGTTGCTCTTTATCATTTCGTCAATTATATAACGATGTCACGGAGCAGCCCAGACTGTAGACTGCGCAGGCGTAACATCTGTCAGGCTGATTCTTGTACATGAGCAGAATCCATGAGAGACCGACGTCTGTCTGTAAGTGGTTACAGACCATGACAAGAGGCTTAGCTCCCCACTGCTGCCTTTTCTGTCAGAGGCCTCAGATGTGCATTGAACACCCGAGGACCACTGCGCCCTGTCAGAGCTGCCCCGATGCAGAACGGCAGACATGTCGACCGATCTGCCGGGCTTTGTCGGAGATCAGGAGACAATGCGGCCTCTGTTCATCTGCTATAAACTTTATTAGCTCTAAAAGGTTTAACTAAGACGCGCATTGGAAAAAAATTGCTGCTCTTACTCTTTTGTCAAGAGGTAAAAAGCACCCGGCAAGCTGAGTCCAATGAAAAAAGGTCTTTTGTCAGCGTTGTCTGGCAGCTTCTTCATTCTATTATGAGCTCAAGTGTTTTGACCTTAAATGATGTTGAGCTAATTGCTGTACATCTGTGGTGAATCTATTGAAGCCTTTCTCTTAATTGAATAGAGAGCACACTCTATAGAAAAACGAATTTATGGCCCATTTTCCCCCTCCTGCCCTCTTTTTCTCCTTTTTCTTTTTTTCTCCCCCCATCAGGTGTCCCTCCCCTATCCTGCATGAGCGGGTAGGGGACATCCAGGGAGGGGATGGAGAGATCCACAGAGAGAGAGAGCCCACCCTGGAGAGGACTAGGTCTGCAGGTTAGTCTGAAGTAGTCATTGTTAACATGCATGTCTGTATAGCAAGAGTGTAACAATCCTGAAACCAAAGCAAATCTCACAAACTGTTGTCCACATATCTTGCTGCCATCTTTTACATACAGTCTGTGAATCATGCCATCTGCTTCTATAGTAACAGTAACTTCTGGCTCCACAGAGGCCAAATGGCACATCCCCTCCACCAAGATCCTGAACCCTCTGAAGCAAAGAGAAGGAGGAAAGGACTCGCCCAACAAGCTGTCCAGGGTAAATGTCTGATCCACTTTCACTTTATTGAAGCCGACCAGGTGACTTTAATAACGTTTGGAAGTCTATTTGCGACTTTTGGGAAGGTCTTCGTATTTGAAAACTTGGTCTGATTCAGCCTTGAAGTGTGCTGTGCTGGCATTACAGAGTCTGTGTAAGACCTGCTATATCCCACAACTGTTTCAGGCTGAGCTCAGATTGCCCTTGTTTATGGGCTTTGCTGCAATCAGTTCAATTGGGGCAGATGTTCATGTTGTCCCCTCTAGATGCTCTTTGCAGTTATCACTTTCCCTTCATCAGCATGCTAAAGGAAATCTCATCTCATCACTGTTTCAGGTTGTTTCATGCGTTTCTAGGACACCTTTTCCTTGAAGGTTGAATATATTAAGTGTTTTAGCCCCTCGTTTCTCCTTTCTCTATATTCTCCCCACTCCCTCTGATTTATGGTTATTTTGCCCAGCACTGCCTTCCTTTTTTCTTTCTCCTCAGATGCTGGAGGCCGGCTAATGCACCTAAACAACATGTTTTGGTGTTTTCCACCACTGTTGGAAGTGGATAAAAAATTAAACCATTTTCTTGGCACTGTACATCTCTAATGTACTGAGCCTGCTTTTTCAACTGTTTTTTCTATGCTGTGACTAAAACCGCACCAATAATTTAGCAGTAAATCATAGTAAAGGTGACATCGCAGAACAAACCTTTGCAATTCATGGCTTACGTTCTAAAATAAGGCATAGATGTTGATCCCCATGGTTTGAAACTGATGATGCACATTGGAATAAGTTGGTGTGACCTTAAATGTATTTGAGCTTGAGGGATAAAAGAGCTTAAAAAAAACAAAAAACAAAGCTTATGATCATCTGGAGACCTCAAATAAGCATCACAATTTCAGAGTTTGCACGCAAAGTATGTGACATTCAGCATAGTCTGCTTTTATTCCTGCCTACATATTACTGTCAACTACTTGACAGTGTAATGGGCCTCAAGAAAACAAGCTGTTGCCTCAGTCAGGGACACATGACCGTGTGAGGAAGCCTGATGGGTAAACCCCCTCCTTGCCTGGTAGGGCAAGAATGTTAAAGCATCCGTAAGAATTATTTGCAGCTGCTGTTTGACCTCGTTTGATTTACTGTGTTTCTTTCTCCTTCACCCCTCTCGCTCTCTCCCTCTCTCTCTCTGTGCCAGGCGGGTGATAAAAACTCAAGCCACTCAAGTAGCAACACTCTTTCAAGCAACGCCTCCAGCAACAGTGACGATAAGCACTTTGGCTCTGGGGACCTGATGGACCCCGAGATGCTCGGCCTCACGTACATCAAAGGCGCATCCACTGACAGCGGCATAGACACTAATCCCTGCGTGGCCCCCGGGGCCCGAGTGTTGCTGCAGGGAAGAGTCGGGGAGCAGGGACACCCGTGGGTGTCGGAGCACCACGAGGATGGAGCGTCGGAAGAGGATCATGGGAAAATGTACCTACCGCAGGGCTATGCTTCTGCCATTTTGTCTAGCCATGTGACAGAGGGCAGTATCGGGGACCTGAGCGAGATCTCGTCCCACTCCAGGTACAGCATTTTTGTCCTCGTTTGTACAAAACAATTGACTTTGGCTGAGTGAGTTACAAATTAAACTTTAAATGGAAGTTGTTGAGTATGCAGCGCTGAACCTTGCCTTAACTGTTATTAGATCTCAAACAAATTTAGCACTTAAGTGAGATTTTTGGATGCTTGTCTTAAAATGTGCTTTCTAAATCCATCATGAAAAACACAGAGCGTCTGATAGACTTCGAGGATTCATGCTCCGCAGCGCTGAAGTTGTTCTGGAGCATGAACACCTTCCTAGGAGGCTTTAACGCTTTCCCCCATAAAGACGACATTTGATGACCTTTTCACACCGCCGTGTATACCAATAAAGATGTGATTTTATGACCATTAGAGTAGTTTCTGGGTTTTCCCAATAGTAGCTACATAAGCAGAGACTACCCTCAGTAACTCCTGATGCAAACAGTCATTTTGTTCTATAAGCAGGCCTGAAATATGACCTAAAACCTCTCAGTCCAGAAGCTCCTAGTAGGCTTTCAAGGGGTAAAAAGTTTACAGTCAATTACAGCACTCTGTTTTTCTTTGCTGTGGTCAAATAGTTTTTCCTGGTGTGGCTTAGTTCCATCTTTTGGGGTATTGATTTGCCTTTGTGAACTTTCAAACACCCCCCTTTTTTTTTTTTAAATGGCTCTCGGCAAAATCCACTATATTCCACCACGTAGATGTTTTCAGGCCCAGTATCTGTTGAACACATGCAGAGACAAACACGTGCACAAAAGGAAGGTTTCTGGCTGTTAGCTGACCTTTTCACCCAGCCGTGCCCCCTCTCTGCTGACACACAGTCTGGATCATCCAGTTGTGCTGAAAGCTCCTGGTTGGTGTTGCTGTCAGGCCGAGGCAACATCAGGAGGCTCATCACACTATCCTTTAAGTCCTCCTTACCTGACCTGGGACCATCTGGGAAAGAGAAATGGTGTCATTGAAGGTCGGCCCTGAAGCCACTCAGTCTGTCTGTATGAAGCAGCACGGGTGACCATTTGTTGATGTCATATAGGATTATGGTCCCCCAGTCTGTTGAGATCATTGACCTGTTTGGGGGTATAAAGAAGTAACCGTGCCAGGATATCACTCAGAAATGAGAAAAGAGCCCATGCCATCACCTTGACTGCTCTGATGCTTCCCACCTTTTATGTAATGGTCTTTGACACCCGAGTGTCATCTGAGCAAACAGTGAAGCAGCAGGAGCACATTTGCAGGGTGTGGCACAGATGGGCATGAATATGGAAAAGCAGTGTGTTGTGCCTCCAGCCAAAGCGAGCTCTCATGTCTTTAGGGTGTTTTAGAAGAATGTTTGAGTAGCAAAACCCTAACGTCTTTTATGGACCTAAATCTGAGATCCATCTCTGCAGCTAATAGATGAATCCTAATTAGGCAAAAACAAAAAAAAACAGACACACACACAAACTATCCACTTTCATATTAATTATGGAAATAATGAAGGACGCTGTAGCAGATGTGAGACTGTGTATGGAGAGGGGGAGTGCTTAAATGTGAAAGGCCAATGGAAGATAAAGGAGCAAAGAAAGCAAAGCAAGGCAGCGTTCATTACCTGATGCATGGCTCATTTTCACATCACTGCAGAGTGTGACATCGCCATCCTTTATCATCTTGCTTATTATTTGGATAGAGGCAAAGCATTTACACATTTGAGGAATCGCATAAAGTAAAGTGATATAAAAACACCATTCAGTCGAGATGAATGCTGTACAGCTGTGTGTATTTGACCTTTTGATCATAACTTCAAGGGTCACCTTCCCCAGTTAACAAAAATAATAGTATTTTCCTCGTGGCATGCAGTTATTTTATTTTGTGTTTGCTCGTAAGTAAGCCTGTAAATCAGCCTAAGGCACAGCATTGTAAATAAGCAGAAAATGCCTCCATGTGATTTGAGTGCACTGACCCTTTAATGTGTTTTGTCAGTTGATATTTGACTAAATACTGAAAGGACAAAGTTCAGGGGGAATATTCACATGACAAACTGCAGCCGAATCCTCTTCCAGTGTAGGTTTAAGGGCAATTTGATGTTTTTAGATTAAAAGGGGGCTTATTGCCCTCATGAACAGCTCCATATTTCTTAGGAAACTACGCAAGTATCTTTGCGTGATTCACATGATTCAAAATATTCATAATCAGTACTTATCTTATATCGGGCCTTAGTGCCTATTAAATTGATCCTCTGTCTGAGCTGTTTGAACTCCTCCCTCTGTAAAAGCCAAAGTCTTCCTTCCTTTCTCTGTTGCCCCACAGAAACAGACAGTTTGAGCCTACATGTGTTCACCCTTGTAACAGGATACAAATGACAGAGAATAAGGAAAAGCGTAGCGACCCCGGCAGCATGGAGACCATTCGTAAACCATTTTCCGTTTAAAGAAGTCATCCTAATAGGTCGTTTCTTTACGTCTGACATGTTGCTAGCACCATTTCTATTGCTAATGCTTGTTTATGTTTTTGTTATGATTTTGCCTCTTTTTGTTTCTCTGTTTTTAAATTCATTCATTTTGTGGTCACTTTTGAGTTATGTTATGCCTTTTTTTTTTGTTTTCTGTTTCTTTTTTTCTTTCTGCTGTTTGATCAGTGGCTCACACCACTCTGGCAGTCCCCTGGCCCGTGGTGCCAGATACTGTATGTCTGCTGACTCCTCCAAGGTGTACACCATCCCCCAGACCAGCAGCTCAGGGCCAGAGCTGGTACAGGGGTCCGGGCTTGGGCCCGGCTCAGAGGCTTGTGGACAGGCACGCACACAGTCCAGTTGCAAATTCACAGTGGGCGCGAAGGCGACTGATGATGATGATGATGATGCCGCCCACAGCACTGAGGAACCTCCCAACATTTCAGAGTGTGGGTGAGTGTATGTGAGGGTGAAAGCAAGAAGAGCATGTGTGAGAACATCAGCAAATGTGCAAAAAAACTACAAAAACAAAGAGGTTTCAGCTCACGTGCTTCACAGCGATTTTATCACTAGCTAGTAGGCACATTTAAATAAAACACCCTTTAATCGTGCTCGTGTCAGCACATTTTTCTCCGTCTTACTGCTGCATCTCCACCTCAAACCCAACCCCACGATCAGCCTACACAGAGTGGCCTTGATTGAAGCAGACAGCCACAAAATAAATAAGCTCAGTGAAGCTGCGGACATAATACACTTGGCACATGTCACTTACGGTTATTGATCGCTCCCGTGAAGCCGCGTCCCTGTGGATCGCCAGGCTTGACCATCTCTGCTGGGAGCCAAGCATCAAGACACACACAGGAACACGCATGCTGTCGCACATATAGTCTGAGGACCCCCATCTGCAGAATAGCCTGTATCGCACAGAAGAGGAATGTATGCAATCCTCAGTCTGTGTGAGCAGTGATGACTGACTGTATCTGTCGGGTGATTAAATGGTTTTGCTGTAGAGAACAGAGAGCCATTGATGGTGAAAGCGAAACAGCTTTTACGGTGTGAGTGTAGCTGTGTGTGTGTCTGTCTGTGTGCACTGATTTGGAGGATGTTTGCGAGCGGGGCGTGTTTTGCAAGAGAGAGTGTGAGATTTTGCCCTGGAAGGAACCCCGTGCTCCAGCTCCCAAGTAATTTCATTTAGGCTGTGAAATTTGCTACTTACGGTTGTGTGATTGATCGCATGCACTGAAGTCATCTTCTGCCGACTTATGAAAAAGCTCCGTAATTCAGTTACCCACCCCATTGTTTGTTTATATATTCCTACCGTTTTATTTCATCTTACATAACAGCGCCTCGTGATAAATGGCCTAATATTACTCACAGATATTGTCCTAACATAATGAAGTTTCTCTTTCCCCCCAATTCTAAAAAGTTTTCTCATTTGTTCTAACGCTGTGTGTAAGGCTGGATGTGTAACAGTGCTTCTAACCGTGGGCTCTTTCTTTCTTTCTTTCTTGCTTCTGCTTCTTGTTTCAGAGGAGCGGAAAGCTTGTTAACCTTCCTTCTCACAATGCTGTCTGAGCGTTCAAGGTACACAGTTAAGAGTGAACCCTGTGGTCCTGATCTGACACCGCCTGCTTACCCCGCACACTGCCCCGCCCTCTTTGTACCCCCACTCCTCCGGTGTCAAGTGCTGGTTCTGCCTTGTGGACCATGCTCAAAGTGGACAGCAACCAGCTGTGCATGAGTGACTGTGACATTTCCACTACAGATTCATACTGCTGTGTACTGTCCATCTAATATCTTCTCAGTCTCTCTGCTTAAATCTCTATTAGAAGTTTAATTTTAATAACCACAACCAAAGCTATCATCACAATTGCTTCCCTTTGGTTATGTTTCGTCTGGGACAGAGTATTCCCAGCTTTATACATGCATATTATAGCTATGACTCCACCTCACATTATCTGAAGGCCAATAGAAACACTTTTCTATCTGCGATTAAACTATTTGCTTCTCTATGAGTGCTGTGAACCATTTCTGCTACATTTTAGCTCGGCATATTAGCCAGCTAACTTATGAGCGTGGAGAAATATTTGAGTCAGTCCAGATACTGGAAGGCATGGTGGTGTGGCGGTTAGCAGCGTCACCTCACATCAAGAATGAGGCCCTGCGTTCAAATCCAGAGCAAACTCTTAAATAGCTGTAGGTGTAAAAATTGTCATTCTCTCTGTTAGCGGCGCGACAGACTAGCGCCCTGCCCAGGTTGTGTACCCTGTGTACCCCATGACAACCTCACATTGGCATGACAGACAATGAATTGAATGGTTGGATGGCTGGTTACATTATGTGTGGGGTCCTTAAAATTTTTCTCCACTGTTAAGAGTCTTTAGCCCAAAAGAAAAACAAAGAATCTTGTGCACCACTGCATCTATGGCTTGTCCATGATAGGAGAAACGAAAGAAGGCATCACAATATTAAGCATCAAACAACTATCAACACTTATACTTCCTTCTCTTTTGGATCTCTCTGCTGTTTCTAACTGGACTAAGTCTAAAATAATTTTATCATCTTTTTCACAAGCTCTCAGACTTTGTATTAAAAACAGGTGGATGAAAACGTACATTCTTTCTTTTTCACTGCCCCTTGAGAAGTTAATTATACACTGTAGGCATTTAACAGATGCCAGTGCACAGCAGAGTAATATTTAACTCCAAAGATGAGGGCTTTAATGTTGTTCCAGTTTTCTCATAATTATGGCTCAATTACTTTAGGCGAAAATGGACAGGTCAAGGTAGAGTGGGAAAACAGAGGACTTTTTGCTGCAGTTTTTGGCATCAAACAACGAGTGTACAAAATTCAGTTAACTGCACTTATTTTTCTGCCAAACAGAATAGAGCAAACACGTTACATATATTTAGGAACTGTTCTCCGTGTTGCCAAAAGCTTAATACAGTGCGGCTCTCAGCAACAGTGTCTGGAGGTAGCCGTCATAACTAGGCTGTCCCATCGTCTAACCATCTAGCGAATCTCCCTGCGGCCACCTAACAGCCTGCCAACAGCACTCAGTGTGTCAAGCTCAGGCTGCTCACTTAAAGCAGAGGTCTCACAGCCACATGACTTCACCAGCCTGGTCGAGCACATCTTCCGTGCCCTGTAACCTCTCCCGTAAACTCTCCACACCCTCAGAATCATTTAAATGTTCTCAGACAAAACCCTGCTGACAACCACACTGCTAACAAAACATGTCACCTCTTGTGGGTCCTTCTCCAGCCCTGTCTAACAGCTCTCATGTCTCCCTCTGTTGTTGTTGTTGTGAACACTCCTTTAGTTGGTGCTTTCCACTTGTTTCTGGAAGTCATTTCTGTCCCAAACCCTTGTTTTCCCTTCTACCTCTCACAGTGCTTGGCTGGATTTTATTTGCAGCCTGTGTAATCATGGTTTTGGCACAGTGATGTGGAACAGGGTAAGATTTGGAAATAAGTTCCCTCCCTTGGTCCTTTTCCATCCCCGTTATCCTGCATTCACCTGACTAGCATGGAGCAGGGAAGCGCCTGATGTTGGCATGATAAGACGGATCCCTGTCCCTGTTCTCTAAGTAGCTGGGATTACCTCTGAACCCAAGCTGTGATGGCTCCAAGGCTGCCCCCCTTGGGATGTATTTTGTGTGACCCTAGTGATGAGCCATGCTCTTCTTTGCCCTCTGTGTCATCTACAGGCAGTTGTACGCACAAGAGGCCGCATGCCGGCTCCAGGCCACTGAGCGGGATGGAAAATCTCTGCAGAGACTCTCGAAAGAGGAATACGTTAAAATGATGCTGCCCGACAGCCCACCAGGAGAAGACAGGAGTCGCAAGGTGAGGGCATTAATGAAACCCTAACCTCTAATTTATCATTATTATGATGTCCTGTGTAATATGCAAATAAATGTCACTTCACAATTCTGTTATTATACTGACACGATGTATCTACAAAAACCTCAGACTTCCTCCTTTTGAATAAATCCAGTGCAGAACCAGACCTGAAAATCTCTTGCTGGGAATCCAGTGAAAGCAGGACAAACATATGCTGGCACTGCTGATAGGATTCCTCCCTCTCACTCTCTCTCTGGACACAGGACCCTTTCAGTCACCACTGACTGGCACAGTGTTTGGTTAATTTAATTTCTAACAAGGGGCTGAGTTTACTCAGTCGGGATGTCATGGATTAAAGGCAGGAAGTTCCAGAGAGCACATCGATGTTTGATGTTTCTGGGTCCTGCAGTCTCTATTAATTGCATCTCGAGTTCCCTGCACCATCCCCCCCATCCATTATCTACCAGGAAGGGACTCTGGAGATGTACAAATGGGTTATTCTTGGACGCTGCTCAATTCTAATACAAATGCACTTCAGTTCCCCGGAGAAGACGGGCATGTCCTCTGTCACAGACAGGCCTCGTCCCTAACACGAAGCAGCAGTCCACTGATTCGTTTGTCTTGCCTCCAACCATCGAGCTTATGGTTTACAAAATCTGGCGCTTGCAAGACAACTAGGCAGCGTCAGCACCTGTCTCAAATGAAAGCATGCGTGTTGAGCTTGTTTGGATACACATAATATTGATGTAACTTTGCTTCCCACGAATAAAGAAAGTAGCCAGTACCAAGGTGCACTGATTGTCAGATTCACCGAGCAACAGGACCTCTGTTGTCACACTCTCCTGTCAGATTCGGTGTGATAATGTAGTGCGCGGAGCAACAATCTGGGAGGGCACGGGGCCAGGCACTCCAAAGCATATACACATATGTTCCCAATAAACACATACTGTTCTTTTCTGGGAGCAGCTTCACTGTGTTTTCAGTCATCAGCTGGCACATAAAGTCATCAAATCACAGTAATTATATGGTGCTGGAAACACGGTTGGTTTATTTCTAATTCTTATATAAAACAGTCTGAACTGATGATTTGTCAGTTAATGAAACAGATTCTATAGTAAAGGTTAACGCATGTGTCATTTCCGGTACTCGCCCGTGGCCTTTCTTTGTGTGGCTGAGCAGGTGCAGACAGATTTTCCTTGCCAGCCACAGTGTCCGCTGGGACGACCTTCTATGGACAGGCAGACCATTGTGTGGCTGACGTAAAGGAAAGGCCGTTCACAGCTTATTTGCCCACAGTGTTCCTCTTTTGAACCTCCTGTGGGAAAGAAAGAAGAACGATCTGAAAAGGTGGTTGTCCAACACATCCTCCCGAGTGGCACGTCATTGGGTCTTTGTTTGGTGCGGGCAGCGAAGGAAAAAAAAAAAAAAGGTCGGGAAAATCAGGAAAATCTAGGTGGATGTGCCACTGCTGCTTTGACTGATAAGAGTGTTGCTGCTCTACAAAAGAATTCAAAGCCCGTACAGCCCCAAAGCAGGCTGAGACTGTTGCCAGCTGAGTTGGATTTAGGCATACTATAATAGTCAATAATCTTGCAGGTTTTATTAATACAGTATTTTCTCCAAATGTGCACAGCAGGTACAGTTAACCAGTGCCAGGATGTGTTCAGAGAGCTTGTTTTGATGTACTAAATAGATTGCTTTATAAAGAAAAACATTAAGCCCAATTGGAATTGCTTTCATTTGCCGTGACTCCATTTATGGGTGCTCCAAATCTGCGCTCTTATGCTTTATATAGGATCAGCAAATCCTGTTTTAAAGTTGTTTTGATGAGCGAGAGCCTTGGGAGTCTAAGCTTGTAAAGTTGGGTGGGAAAACTTGCAATAAGAGACAACCTTGTCAAGCTCTAAAGCCTCTGAGGTGGTCTTTAGAGGCAGTAGATGTGCATTGCTTTGAATTCCTGTATATATTTCTCACTTTAAAGACAGACAAGATGTTTGTTAAATTCTCACCGTGGGATTTGTCTTTGAAATGGAGATGGCTGGGTGTTGGCTTTGCGGGTTTACTAGTCTAGTGTAGGTTACAGCTGGGAAGCAAGGGGAGACGTTTACCCATCTGGCCAAATGCTCCGCATATCATTTGTGGCTACTTTTGATGTCACTGCTGCTGCATTTATGTTAGCTGAACAGCAACATAACGGATGGGATCTGGCTTTGTGGTTTTCTGGGTTTAAAGAGGAGATGCTCTGTCAAAACTGTGGCCAGCTGTAACACAATGGTGTCTTTGCAGTGATATCCCATGTAATTCTCTCTCCAAAAGACATCCCCTCAGGGTGATGCTACTTTTCAAGCCCTAACAGCTTTTATAATTGTTTATTCTGACCTCATGCTCTCTTTGATCACAGCATGCATCGTTCTGATTTGGCCCCTGCTTGTCTCTGCTATATGAGCTCTCTAATTGCACTATTATACCAAAATACTGGAAGGCAGGCAAACTTCAGATGTGCAGACGAACACAAGACAGAATATTGTTTTACACTTGCTTTTTTGTTTAAGTTAAATTACCCACCATTATCCTTGTAATTGTCCAGATGTCAGTCTCACACATGTATACGACACTGTGGTTAGTTCACCCAGTTGTCTGTATCCTCCTCACCATCTTAAAGACTTCTCGGCTGCCTCCTCATGTTTTTTTCCTTTCCGTCTCGCTTTGTGAAACCTGCACTCTGCTTTAGCATTAAACTCAGCGACTACTTGTTGCCACAGTGCAGTGGCTTCTGTCACCACCTCCTCCAGCCCTGTTATTCCCCGTCTTCCAGACGTTCTCCAGCTGTGCTCAATCCAACTGCATTTTCCTGAACGCATAGACTGTAAATGATTCCTGCCACCTCTCCCCCGGATGTTCCCCGTTTAGCCCACCCAGTCACCCAATCGTGTATGCCTCCTGTGCCGAGGAAAGGCAGAGCATGGGGAATGTGCATCTAGGATTGTTTTCTTTGTTATGAGTAATGCTTGACAAATTGTTCTGATCTTCTCAGGTATCAGCAGTGGACAGCTTGTCCCCCAGACGCTCGCTGTACCGAACGCTGTCCGACGAGAGCGTGTCCAGTAACCGGAAAGGCTCGTCGTACGCCAGCTCGCACAGCTCCATGCTGGACCAAGCCATGCCTAACGACATCCTATTCAGCACCACCCCACCTTACCACAGCACGCTGCCACCTCGCATGATCCACAACCAGGGCGCGTCCAACCTGCGGAGTAAGTACAGGCAACGAAACGCTCGACGGGCCGGCTCGGTGAAAAAACACACAAACAGAAGACAGGAAGGCTAATACACACTTTTCTCAAGTGACGCTGCTGGATTATCAATCCTCTTCTCTGGCACCAGATAAGAGCCAGGATATCGAGACTCGTTCAAAGAGCCACTTGAGTCCTTGCTGATATCATAAGCACAACTGGTACACACTCCAGCAGCACTCCTCAATATAGTCATCTAATTGGAAATGGGTGAGGCTGCTCACTACTTGCAAGGGACCTGCCGCTCCGTCTGCATTAAGCAGACACCTGTCACTGCTGGCTAATATTCCCTGCTCCACTGTCTCCCAGCATCCACTGAATATGTATTAGCGATGAGAGGTGTGATATGTCCTGCCTGCTGCTTTAGGATCTCTGACATGAACATGCCTATTTTTCCATGAGGAATGTCACAATGTCTGTCATACATAATGTTTCATTCACTCATCAGTCCCTGCCAGCCACCCCTCTCTGTCCCTCCTGTCTCATTTTCGTACCATCCCTTTTCCATCTCCCGCTGCTGTCCTTAGATAGAAAATGGCTTTTGGAAAGATGTTTTTTTTCTCTTCGGCCTCTTCTGCCTGTCAGTCTGATGGATTCCTGATTGTTTTGAAGGGTAGTTGAGAGCACAGGCTCTCCCTTTCCCGTACTGAAGCAGCCCCAATTTGGTAAACAGTGAATTACTCAAGCTCCAAGACGCTGGGTAAATTGAAAGGAGAGTGTCAGCGTCACCTCAAGCTCTCTGTGTCTCTTCTCTGCTTCTCCACTCATGCTTTTCTAAATGCCTCTCTGCAGAGTGGGAGCTTGTTTATTGCATTCTCTGTCTTTCAGGGCTGGGGGGGCAGGAGGGACAGAGGGGAGGGAAAGGAGTTATTGATTGAAACATGAAGACATTCACTTAGACAAGTCGTTTATCGCCCCTCAGACAGCGACTCGCGAGTGCCACACAGAGAAGGTGGTTTTAATGTGACTCTTGCCTATCATGCTGTTACACAAATCCAGAACTTGGCTTTTCAAAAGGTTCCCAACCTGCTGGAGGATTTCGCCAGATGAGCGAATATAGATTAGGCGTTTGGCAGGAGTTAGGCTAGACAAAAGCCATCCCGCTTCAAATTGTCTCTCTGGCTTCCCCCCCCCCCTCACGTCCCCCTCCCCATTCCTTTCCCCTAACCCCTTTTGTCTGATGCAAACTGATGGGTGACTCAACGATTAGCCCTAAACTCAGGCCAGGCCTAGACACTGATCGGCGTGCCTGCCTGTCTCTGCAGATGAGTTTTGGTTCTCTGACGGCTCCTTGGCGGACAGGTCCAAGTTCAGCGACCCGGGCCTCATGCCCCTCCCTGACACTGCCTCTGGGCTGGACTGGTCTCACCTGGTTGATGCAGCACGAGCCTTCGAAGGTAACCAGCCTGGATGAAGCTGCTGGCACCTTGTGTAATCCACTTCTACTCCCCACCCCCTCCTCCTGGCTGCTTAGCGTGTGTGACTGTGTGTTTTGTAATCTGCAAGTGCCCGCTTGCTTGAATGTGCAGATTTGTGTGAGCTATGTGTTTTCTTCTAGTTGCTCCTAAGTGCTTCCGGAGCTTACTTTTGGGAATCCTCCTGCTTTTTGCACCTCTACCCCAGGCCCCTTTGCAATTTCCTATTAAGAACAAAGCCATCATTTCTCAGCACTGACATGGAGCTAATCTTCCCACCATAAGGCCAGCAAGTCATCATTCGGGTTTTCAGAGTGTTGCTGCTTTTCTGTTATGGTTAAGGTTTCGTTTGTTAAGTTTGGGATGATTTATGCTCCCCTCTTGACCACCAGGTCCGAATGTGATCTTCTGAAAGAAACAGACTTTTCCATTTCGGGGGGTTTGTTGGTATTCAGCTCTGGGACGAGAAATTTAGATATGAAGCTTTCATGTAGACTTATAGGTTGTCTTCCTGTCAAAAACTTAAAGCTGATTATTTCCCCCCCCTCAATCGTACATTTAAACCACTCATTTGCATCATAATCTCTTTTCTAATTTAAATACCTTTTTTGGACCAGTCTCATGCCGGTGTATTTCCCATTTATCACAGACCTGCGCACATGCCATGAGTATTTTTTTTTTCTTTTTTTCCACCTTGACCCTGGACCAGTGAGCAGGCAACATAGCATGTAATCATTTGTTTGTCATAATTAACGAAGTCTTTTGTGGAGATTCTCCTTTGATGCATTTCTTGCCGCACGGCCCGCAGTCTTGTCATTTAACGAGAGACGAATCAGCAGAGTTGATGCAGAGTCTGAGTGGCAGCGGCAAGGCAGTTGTCACGGCAGCCGCGCTGGCCCAGAAAAAACGCTGTGTAAACCAGGGGCCTTGTTGCCGAGCAGAAAGTGGCTCGGGGCTGCCATTGTGTCATGTATGTTTAACCAGCTTTGTTTAGAGCCAGTGGGGAAAGAGGCTGGCTTAGATGTAAAGCATTCACGGCATTCATAACCCTTAGTCATGTGGATCCTGAGAGACGGCTCATTTTTATGATGCAAAAAGACAGTTTGGATTGGCTAGCACTATATAAAAAAAAAAAAAACTGAAAAAATAAAAACTACTGTGCTCTCTTTGACTTTTGCAAGAAGCAGCAGATGGAAGTGAAAATAGGCTTCTTTTTTTTTTTTTTTTTTTTTTTTTTTTTGTAGATTTGAACAACAAAGCATGTTGGTGCAGTCGCTGAATGCTTTCGCATGCAGTGTGCAGCATAGATTCTCTTCTCTGTAATCTGTCTTTCTGTCCAGTAAGTATGAACCCCGGGTCACGCAAAAACGGCAAGCTGCTTTTCTGCACTTGTCTCCGCTTTTCCTAGAAGTCTTTAATCTTTCTGATGCAGCCATCGAATATGAAGGAAGATGTTCATTCATATGCAAATGAAGACTTGCTCTCCCGTCCCTGACTCATCTGAAAAACCAACTTCGGGCTCGGCCAGCTTTTGTCTTCGAGTGGATTAGCTTTCACTTGGGGGCTAAATTAATGGAAGGGTTTCCTTAATCTTTTTCTATGAATATGCAGAACACACCCCCCCCCCCCCCCCCCCCCCATCTTTAGCCTCAGATAAGGGCTTGAGAAAGACAGGTTTCTAAAGAAACAAGCATTAGGCCTTAAAACTGAGTAGGCCCCAAGGGTAACATGCCAAGTTTGGGTTTTCCATGGAGCTTTGACAAAGCTTAAGGGCCTGATATGGTAAAACAAGCATGGCTGGTGTCTTACAGCTCCCTGGGATCCAGCCCATTATGAGCCAAACAGCTGTCAGAGGAAACTTGGAGGGGTGAGGGCACTGGAGCAACACCCCAGGGACTGACTTTATCTGTAGTAGTCTAGAAATGCTCTGTTTACTACCTTGTTCCCTGCTGTCCGGTTATAGATCTCTCAGCAAGGCAGGACTGCTTTTGCAAGTGCACTAATCCAGAGCCATCCATTCATACAAGCCATGAATGAATCGTCCCATCCACTCGGGAATGCGTGTGCGAGTGTGTTTATCTGTTCTGTTTTAGTTTAACAGATTTCCTGTTTTTGATGTCAAAGGCAGATCATGACCCACTACTTCACCTGTTCTTTTCCCAGACCAGCGCGTGGCGTCCTTCTGCACCATGACTGACATGCAGCGGGTCGAGGCTCTGCAGATCTCGAGAGAGCTGACCAGACGGGTGGTGGAGGCGGAAGGAGCGGCGCTGGGAGCAGAGTAAGCTTCACTGACACACACACAAGAACTAAGTGAATATTGACTGTTAGCTAAACTGTCATTATTGTTTCATTTCGTGTAAATAAATGACTCTTGGCACCGTCCTCTTCTGTGTTACCCCGCAAACAGCTCCCCCTCCACGCTCACTGGCAAAGTCAACCAGTTAGAGGTGATCCTGAGGCAGCTGCAGCACGACCTCAGAAAGGTGAGTCCGCGTCATCCTTTTGTCGATTATGTTTTTGTCACCTTGGTGCGCTCCTTTCGCACATTAGCAAACGACACATGTCGGTGTCCCACAGCTCAGATGAACAGACACTGAGTAATGCGTGCCCCGAGGTCTGTGTAATACAAACTCATCCACTTAATTCAATATCCCGCTTCCTTTTCTTATTGTGTCCCAGCCCAACGTTTCCCCACCTACACTAATGTGCTTAAAATGGAGAGAGGAAATGCGCTTTTATCAGAACAGAGGAAGGGCTGCTTTGCCATGTTAATGCCTCCCATTTACACCATGCTGACGAAAGACGGATGTTCTTGTAATAGCGGGGCTTTTATCAGCCTCTTTTGTATCCATTTATTTTTTGCCTCATGTGTTTCGCGTTGATTGCGTGTGTTCACGTGTGTGTGTGTGTGTGTGCCCTGTTTTCAGGAGAAAGAGGATAAGGCGATGCTACAGGAAGAGGTGCAGCACCTGAGACAGGACAACATGCGACTGCAGGAGGAGAGCCAGACCGCAGCGGCGCAGCTCAGGAAGTTCACAGAGTGGTTCTTTCACACCATCGACAAGAAACCCTAAGACACAGAGCGAGGGAGGGAGAGAGAAAGCATGATGGCCTTTATTCCTCACGGGCACCCACTCTACTCCTACTTAAGACTCCCAGATGATCCACAGGCAAACAAACTATAAAACAAACCATTACCAGCCCCCAAGAGTAATCAAGACGCTTTCAAACAACCCCATGTTTAGGAGACTATCGTGCAGTCCTGGGTGAGAAACCTGAAACCCCGATCTGGACTTTTACTTTTGGGATCGTCCTCTGTCTGAAGCGCAGGGTCGTGTCTGATTTAACTGGTGAACGAGGCTCTTGGGGAAACACCACCCCCACCTCCATCTCCAGCACTAAAGAGGAATCAAGAAAGACGACCCAGGGCCCCGCCTGTCCACGGGATCTTCTTACAGTAGAGGAATGTAAAGCTCATTTACTGTAGTGAACATATAATCTACCTACCTACGTATGTCGCATCGGTCTACTGTACTGTATACTCAGCCGTACTGTATCATACTGCACACACTGTCACACAGCTGTTTCTGTGCCGGCCGTCACGGACACAGGAAAGTATAGAGGGGCGAGGCGAGGGGGAGGAGGGGAGGAATGTACTGGACATAATGAAGTGGTACTTACTGTCTGCTTGCACCAAGAGGAATCCACATGTGGCGCTCTTGAAACGTACGGCGGGGAGGGGGGGAAATGAATGTAGCTCAACTGAGATCTTTTTTTTCTTTCTTCTCCTGCTTTCTGGTTTCCAAAGTCGCAAAAGTTTTAAGGTTTGCTGTTTTTCAGACTTTTTGTTTCTTTGTTTTTGTTTTGTTTCTGATGAATTCCACATTTTCCTTTCCTCTGTGTTGTAATGTAGGGTCACATGGCAGTAATTTTGATGTTTTAAAGGTGCTTTTCCCTACGCACATTTGTCACTAGTTTCCCTTCACTGTCACAATGTCCTAGCAATAACAAAGTGGTAGTTACAAAACTGTGTTTTGTTTTGTTTTGTTTTTTTTTATTTAAATTTTTTGTTTTTTAAAAGAAGTTACCACAAGCGTGAAGAGTTCCTGTCGAGTCGCAGTTGTATTTGACGTGTATTTATGAAACGAGGAAGAGACTGTGCCTAAAACTCTTGGTTGTCGGTGGATTGTTTCTCTTTGCTTTTAGTCCTTTTTGTAAACACACGCCTTGTCTGTGGCTCACTGATAGAAAAAAAAAAAAATGTGTGTGTGTCAGAGAGAGAGAGGTTATGTGAGTGTGTGTGTGTGTGTGTGTGTAGTTTATCACAGGAAAATGTGTTCTTATGCAGTGGTTTCTAGAGCATTAGAGCAAGCGCCAGTGAACCACACTTACAATGCCAAATGTGTTTATTTTCTGTACATACCTGCCACAGAAGTGTCTTGTATTTAACACTATTATTTAAGCTTATTTAACCTAAAGTTGTTTATTTTATTAAAGGTATTTGTTTTGTTTTGTTTTTTGTTTTTTCTCCACTAAGGAGAGATGAAGCTCTGTGTATGTTGTAAAGTGTGTAGCTTGCCGGGGCAAAAAAAAAAAGAAAAACAACAACAAAACTATATATTTAAATATATAAATGATGATTTTGGAGATTCCAACATTTGGATGCTGCTAGATTAACAGTTTGCTGGTTTGTATGCTTTTAAAAACTGTCTCTCTCCATGAACTGTCTCATCCCTGGTGAGACATTGGGCGCTTTTTTTGTTTGTTTTTGTTTTTTTTAAATAAATGTAGTTGTAAAAATAAGTCTTTTGTGCTTCGTCAGTCTTTCTTCTCCCAGCCTCGGTACCAAAGCAGCGATTTGAGTTTTTTCAGTCTGGTTCACTGCTACTGCTGTTTGAAGTTTGTTTCAAAGAAATGGTTTCAGGAAATAAGAGAAACTTTTTCAGCCTCTTGCCAGGGGTTAGATGAGAAGATGCATGCCACCTATTTACAGTCAAAGAAAGTTTTCACACGACTCTCTGCAGTCCTGTGAAAAGCTAAGCACACTGCATGACTCAGTAGTTTGCTGCCAAAGGTGCTTCTACAACAGCGTGAAGTGCTCATTCTGTATGCTCGCCTGTATGACTGATGGAAGTCGCTTCAGTTCACTGAGGTTTACAGGCAGTCATGTATGCACAGCTCTCTTAAAGTCCCACCACAGCTTTTCAGTCAGACTCTGGTTGGACTTCGACTAGGCCGTGCAACACCTTGATTTTTTTTTCTTTTTGTTTAGCCGCTCTCATGAACCTTTAGTGGTGTGCTTGGGATGATTGTGTAGAATAATTTGGTATACAGAGGAGTTTGTGGTCGACTCAATGATCGTAATGTGCATCAGTCCTGTAGCTGCAAAGTGAGTCCAAATCATCATCTTTCTACCACCATGCTTGACAGTTGGTATGAGGTGTTTTTACTGATTTGCTGCGTTTGGTTTTTCCCAAACGTGGTGCTGTGCCGACATCTCTAGTTTGGTCTCGTCTGTCCAAAGGTCATTTTTCCAGAAAGCTGGTAACTTATTCAGATGCACTTTTACAAACCTAAACTGTGTTGTCAAGTCCTTTTTAGTTAGGAGAAGCTTTCTCTTGGAAAAACCTTCAAAACGAGCTGTACTTGTTCAGTCATTTAAAAAAAAAAAAAAAAAAGTGTCATGAACTTTAAGATTTAACATGCTAACTGAGGCCTGTAGCGTCTGAGATGTAGCTCTTGGGTTTTTAGTTTCTTTGAGCATAGCATGGTCCTTGGGATGAATTTGACTCCCAGACTGTCATAGTGTTAACACACACTTAGTATAGTATTAAATTATGTACGAAGCTCTCTATGTGGATCTATGTTCAGATCATGAAAATCATTATTTACATGTATGCTGCATGTAAGTAATAATGGTTGTGTTGCATCACCTTTTTCAGCAACACTAAGTAAGAGTTTAGGAACTGAAGAGACACATTTTGTATGTTGAAAAGTAAAATGTTTCTGTATTTCTTGCTTGGAAAAAGGGGTTCAGCAGCTCAGGGTGTTTCTTTTTTCTTCTTATTTGATGTACTTTTTTTCTTTCTTAATGGGCCAAATGTTTGAGGTGGCTGACAGGTCGACACCACTGACTGCTCTGGTCTGACTGCTGGATCATGTTTTGTATTTGTATTGTTCTTTACAACAGATCCAACAGTGAAATATTCCTGAGTCAGTGCACAAAATTCTACTTAACAATTGGGTCTCATCATCATGGCCATTCACTATTGGCTATTGTGCTCGGTGTCAGAAATTCTCAGGTTTCTCTTAATCGTTTCATGTTATCATTTCTTGTAGATGATGAAATCCTGTGATTACTATTATTATTTATCTATAAGCATACATATTTATGTAAAGAACATTTATTCTCAGATTGTTCAGTTGTTTCCCATGCACTGATGAACCCCACAAGTAACTTGCATAATTTAACCAGTTGCTTAAAAAACGACGACAACAATTTTAAAAAGTGCAGCTAGATGTACGTACCTCCTTTTGTGTAGATGAGTCACTATGTTAAATCCAGTTTACCCATTGTAGCAGCTTTTGTGCTTTGTATCTTAATTCTCTCTTAATTCACTTGGTTGAACACATTTAATATAACGACTGATCATTACTGATTTTTGTAATTTGGCATTGTTGACCAAAAGGGGGGAAAGAGAGAGAGATTACAGTCACTTCTGTTTCCCCCTTACTTGATTCTTTTCTAAATGGCTGAAAGAAATTGAATAAAATGTTTATAGCTGACGCACAAATAAGTTGGACCGTTTTCGGGGGTGTGGAGTGAGTCTGCCTCTGTGTGTGAGAGCCATCTTCATCCCTGCAGTAGCTGTTCTTCAGCAGTCGTCATGCAGCTGCTGCAAAGGGATTAGAACAAATTACCTCCTGAATATTAGTTCATAACTGTGCCATTACCCATTCATAAGCTCTAGTTGGGTTGGGTTTTTATTTATGTTTATGTTTGTTTGTTGCACACACAAATGCTCGTTGCTGAGAGACAAGAATCCGGCACCTGCACAGGGACCTAAAGAGGCAACCTGGAGGTTACCAGTGGCTACGATAACTTGTGTTTATTTTAGCTTCTTTTTCCTTTCTAGCTGCACATCCTAACATAGCCTTGCTTTGGGATACTCTTGTTTTAAAGACTGTTTGATATTAAATGCTTAATTATTTTAAACTGTTATTTGATCTATGATGACATGAGAGTGGCCACATAGTCCACAGCCCACTGGATTAAAATTCAGGTATTTAAGGTATGTATTTATTTTTTGAACCTGTTGCCATGGTGAATCATGGTATCAGGCCCCATTGATGATGGCTTTCTTTCTCTACTCATGTACACTCTTAACTCAAGGTGAGTGTATTCAGCAGCTGATTGGACTAACTCCAATCGCCCTTTTAGGAACAGGAAACTGTTCAGATCTTTGAGTTAATCAACTCAGTTTATATTTTAAGCTCATCTTGGTGAACCTGGTTCCTGAAGTAGGGGCCCTGGTCCAGCTTTTTCAAAATACTTTTATTAAAAAGAATAAATTTAAAAAGAAGCTCCCAGTTTTAACATTTGACCTGTTGTATTTGTGCAATTTTCAATTTAAAAAAAGACAGTATTTAGAGATTGGATCTGTAAATCACTGCGTTCTGTTTCTGTTTATAGTGGTATCAGGGACCCTTAGTCCTAAAACTGTAAAAAATGTGGGTTCCTATACACAACATAAAGGGGTATCTGAGTATGACCTTACACTCTTTATATAATTACATCATGTACTCTTACAGGGTCATCTCAATATTTAACTGAACCGCATTTGTTAGAGCCAGAATAACAAGGAACAAAAGTCCTGAGAGTCAGATATTTTTAACTGAAGTTCTTAAAATTTGTCATAAGCAATGATTAAAACATTTAAACTAACAGACCCTAGATAAGAAAAAAATCTTTTGTGCACCTAGTGGGAAGAGGCTACTGCATGTAGACTCAGTCACAAAAACCTGTTCTCCAGGTTTGAACAAGAGACAAAGAGCTAATTTGTTGCGGTACGTTCGTTAAGCTCCTGCAAGCTAAAAAACCCAAGGATGACAACCTTTACTATGAGACTTTTTCATGCTCTATTTTGTAAACAGCAGGTGCGCTAAGACTCTCCAATGGAAACATGAAACCATAATGTGTTTGTGACTTGATTCCCAGTGAGTTGGTGTGCTTTAAATAAATGACAGATGTTGCTTTCACTGCAGGGACGCTGAAAGACTCGCTGAATAATTAATCATAAGCCTTTTTGGGTGCTGAGCAAAAAAAACCCCAAAACAATTAAATTTGTTTGCGACTTCCTGCATAAACCTCCAGCCCAGCTGCTGGAGTGTGGCCCAATACATCATGTCCTCCAGGGGATTGGGGGGTATGCTGCTGCACTGAATTGTGGGTAGAGTTGTTCAGGCCAGATTTTTGGCTGGATACATTTCTTTCACCTCTCTAACTGCATTTACCTGTGAAGGAACTGGAGCTAGTTGTTGCTAGTGTGTTTGAAGTTTGTGTCTCAGGTTACAAAGCAATAAAAGTGTGTTTAAAAAGGCAAGCCATGTAAGTCTGAAGGCTTTATGAATGAACCCGGAGCTTAGATTACAACACACTCTATTGTGACTCTCCTGGGAGGCTCTTGATCTCTGTCTGACCTCTCACCTCCGTCGGGCCACGCCACACCAGAGATACCTGGATGGTCATATGGGCGTGTTTTGGGCGAGCTCCGGGTTTGGCCGGGATCAGCATGCAGCGAGATGAGGTAGTTAATCTACACGTGCGCGTGCAATGCCAGGACAGCAGATGGGAGCTCACACTGGCACAAAGCTAAAGTGTTGCCCGTTTCAGATAGAGGAGGAGTCCGGGGCTTTTTGTGGACTTTGACCAACAACTAAGGAGAGGTGCCAAATGACTTTGGCGTCGAGCGATGTTGGTGGACAGAGGCCGGATCGGCAGCAGAGTGAAAACAAGCTGTGGCAATCCATGCGCAGGACTAGTCCTGTGATGCAGTGACATGTTGGAATTTCATTAGCCTTGAAAAATATGCTGACAAGCAGTCATGCAAACCACATTGATTTCTCAAAATGTGACTGTGTCAGCAGTTAAAGGAAGAAATGCTGGCGTTCCTCTGCCATTCAGCAGTGGCGGTCATGCGCTACACGGTCTTGCTGCTCATCACACATAATAACATGTGACTGGGACACAGTTGTCCTGCTTCCACATTCCCACAGCAGATGCTCCCTTGCTGTGAGTGCCACCCTGGTGGTGATCATGTTACCCAGAATAAGGTTCAGTATGCCCAGAGCACAGCTGGCAGAGTGCAGGGAGCGAGGGGGGGAGTGGGGCTTTATCGACTGCGAGCGTAGGTCAGTGTGGAGTAACTGCCTGCAGAATATCAAATATCAGCTTTAGCTATCAGCTTCTTTAAGAAAACATTGATTGGATTTTATGTTTCTGGTGGATTTAAGTTTTTTTTTTTTTAAATCTCCTCCAGCATTGTGTGGAATAGTTCAGAAATATCACAATTCCTCTTGCTGCATTATTCATAATGCTTGTGTAATTCTCGGCTCAACATTTTAAAGTCAATTTTTTCCCAGTTATAACCGCAAGTTTTGTACACAGTATCGACCACCACTCGGGTCTGAAGCGCTGCGGATGGTGAAAGAGAGGGGAAAAACTGACAAAGGTTCGCCGTTGGTCTTGCCAAACAGTTACCAAATCTCACTTGTGTTGTGTGCCTGCGAGGCGTAACAACAGGATTAGCTCTCTCTCACCTGGACTGCTTATCTGTGAAGCTCATCTCTCCTCCACGGGCGCTTTGAAATTCCCTCTCACTCACCAGGGAGCTGCATCTCACACAACACAAAAGAAAGGAGAAGTGAGGGGAGTAAAAAGGAAAGCTCCTCCAAACCAGCGGGCAGTCATCTTGCTCTCCCCCCAGTCTGCCTCCCCCAGGTCCCCATGGGGCCTCACTATCTGTCAGTCAAGTCAAAGGTGACCACCCTCTTAGCTGAACCTAGTGAAGGGGAACATCTTAGAAGCTTCTCATCTGCCCGTTTGCCTGCTATAGGAATGAGAAAGGATAAATAGAAGTCAGAGAAAATCTACAAAAAGTCAATTCTGTTAGAATAGCTTGAAATCTTGGATGACACAGACGGGGGAGCGGCACAACCTGAGCAAACCTCTCGTGCTTGAATGTGCGAAAAATAAAAAAAGGGAAGGCCCTTGCCTTGTGTTCGCTGCATGTGCTGTTTCACTGCCAAATTAGATAAAGAGACAGGAGCAAACAGATAAGACAGCGCTCCTAAATTATCTTCATTTGTCCTTGTCCGCTGTCCTCTTCAGTCTTGAAGCAACAGTGAGCTCTGCTATCGATTCTCAATCGGCTGCTTCAATCGCAAACAGCCCCCGACTGTGAGCAGGTATTGAAGGCGTGGGGTAGGTTGGTGAGCGGCTGGGAGAAGTTCAGGACCAGATCTCTAGGCTGACTTTTTTCCTTTAAAAAAAAAAAAAAATCTTAGATATTGATCATGCAAAGTTGCATTAGTGCACCTGGGCCTGTGCGGCCGAGTTAGAAGGGTTGTTATAAAGGGTCATGGGAATATTGATGTCTGGAGGGTGAATGGTAGGTGTTAAGAGTGGGGGCGTATAGCGCTGAATAACAAACAACCCCCACTGACCCATCATCAGCAGTAAAAGCTTAACTGGAGAAGCAATCGATCCTCGGTGTGAAAGGAGGAGATGCGGACACGGTGAAGGTCAAACACAAAATGTATTTCAGCTTTTCAGCGCAGCGAGTTCAGGAGAGAGTGATGCCAGAGTGCATTTTGGCACGGTCTCATCACTCTGTAAAATAAAGTGCACGCTGGGTCCATGTGCGGCTAATTACGGCAGACCTGTCATTATCTGCATGCATGGGGCTGTTGAGAGCCTGTTTCAGTTTACAAACATTCATAGTTTGAAGTCATTTGTTTTTGACTTTAAATAAGCTGCAGATCCTTTGATCTTGATGGCCGTGGAATGGGATTTCCAGCCTGTTGATTGGGACCTGGGGCTTAACAATCCAAGGAGAATCCAAGTGTCCTCAAGGTGCTCCCGAGCAGCTTCTGATACGTTACAAATCCTGCTGGGGGAGGCTTCTCTTGTTGAGGTGTGCTTTTGTGCACACATTTTTTTCCCCACCTTACCTCCATGTGAACTTGTTTAATAACCACATCTATAAAAATCTGGGACTCCCCACCATTTGACCTTAGAACTGAAGAAGCTTCTCGGATGAGAGGTGAAACGTCTTCAAGTAACTTAAAGAAGTCCAGACGCTTTTCTTTGCAAGCTCTTTTGACAACCACGTCTATAGTTTGGATTGTGTAAAGAAAGTAATGTGGAAAAGATGCTGATAGCAAGTGGAATATTCCAATTTTCTAATATGCGCTAAACACTAGTTTTGCAGATATTTTGTCATGTCAGGGTGAAACAGTAACAACACAGGATGAAGAGACACTGCCATCCATAAAGCCAGGCTTCCAGACCTCTGCTCTCACAACTTCATTACATAAAAAGTTCTTGGATTAGTATTTATATCAACCTTCTCATCTTATGTCTTACTTTAATTTCCTCTGACATTCTCACAGTAAAGCTGATCGGGGATTATTCTTCTGCTTCAAATGCCAGATGGTGACATTTATGCATCTTTATTCAGCTTGTCAACAAATGCAATAAATGCTCATCTGCTAAGCTAAAATATAAAACTGGAGGATTTCTGATTTGTAATTTTAATTAGTCTGCCTAATAGCAGGACTTTATGTTCACCAGGAGCGATGAAGCAAACACAGAATATTGGTCTTTTCCTGAATAGTTCATTAACCGGTTCAATAAGTACAAATTAATGTTCCTCTTCCTCTCTCGGTGACAGCTCAGTTTGTGATGCGGGTACAAAGCTCCACTATCAGACTCCTTTGTAATGAGGGATCAGTTTGACTTGGATTACTCAGCTGAATTTTCTATTAATAAAGCACGCAGTCTTAGACTTATCCTTTAGGTGTCTAATCAAAACATTTTAAAGTACAAACTTATGTTACATGAGCCTGTTCTGCTGCTGAGCATCTCCTCATCCATCCTTTAAAACTACCAAACAGCAGAGGTGTTGCACAGACTTTATAAAGTAAAAATATGAATTAAAGATTGAGATGTGACGTCACTTATTTAACATCAAGCCACTAATTTGCACAACAAGACAACTCGTGCAAAGTATTCTCCACCTTAACACACACGTCTGTCAATAGGATATTAAGCCCGCCCTCAGACGGGTCATTATTTTGTATTGATTGCTTTTTCAGTCAATTATATGCAACATGAAGAAGAAAAAAAAAGAAGCTTGAATGCATTTGCATAACAAAGCAATCTCAAGATGAATGACCTTTAATCTCCGGTAAACAAACTCACACCGCTCCAATTCTCAAAAGTGCTGTTGTCTGTTATTTATTTACTTACTCACAACATATTTGTCTTTGTTCCCCTGCGCCACATAACACCTGACAAGTGCTCATCATACTGCCGCTGTAATTTATGCGTGTAATAACAAAAGTGCAAAGCTCTGGTGATCTATACGTCAAAGACGAGCCAGTCAGCTTTCAGCCTGTCGGGTCCCTGAGGTCCGACACATCCTCGCTTCTCTCTCAGTTATTTAGTTGTACAGTAAATGCATTTAACACCCACCTATATTCAGCTTCTCTGTCTTGGACTGTTTCCATAAATACGGATTATGCTGATTTATACAATGTGAATGTTGTGTAGATTTATGCTAGTGCAGTTATGATTTCCATGCAGTGTTTCAAGGTGTGTTTTTATTTAACCTGAACCACTATCAAGCTGACATTTCTGCTTTTAGATAAAGTGCGTTGATGTCTTTAAGATGGGTTGTTGTGTAACCTGCAGGTATCCGTGCTTCTCAATGGACCTGGAGCATAATCGTGCCAAGATTTGGGTCCACCCAAGTCAGTGATACGTCAGTCAGCTAAAAGCATTCTAAGGGAGCTATTCCTGAAGAAAGTAGGCCGCACGATTTTATGACGAAATGTTTGCTCCAGCTCAGAAACAGACACAAGCCTAAACAACCTGCAACCTGTACTAGCTTTGCCCCAAGGTCTTTGGCTTGCTTTGCAACAGTATTTGGGTCCTGTTCTGTAGAAGGTATGTGGAGTGTAAAAGAGCAGGATTCTGATGACTCAGCTGGTTCAGGATCAGCATTTCTCAGCATGTAAGTATCATCTTCACCACTACAGCAAACCGACTGGTAGATTTCCTCGTTCAAGAATTGCTAAATCGACACCCTATGGAAAGGTGGCATACCCGAGCACACCTGGTGAACACATATGGTTGCATGACCCAGAGGAGACAGCGCGGAGACATTTCAGCAAATCTAATTTTGTACTGCGAGAGTCTGGAGCTGGTAGAGGTCACTTAAAGAGTTAGGGGAGTTTTTCTGCAGAGGCTATGCTGCAACTGACAGAAGAGACCCATCCAGAATTACACAGAATACTAAGAGAATGCCTCAAGGTGACTGTGGATTAAGAGGGCGGATTTGTGGGTAGCAGCTTCTGGGCCAGAAGCCTGAGTCTTAACTGCAGCTGGTTTGACTGGTATGATGTTCAAAAGACACGATGACCCCAGGACACATCGCTGATGGTCTGACCCAGCTTAAAATCAGGGGTTCTTTGACTACATTAGCACAAACAGCACAATTGTATCTAACTGTATCTAAATATAGCACATGTTATCGAGACAAAGCAAAAAAAAAAAAAGACTGAAAAATCCCTGATAATCAGCTGAATTGGCTGGTAGCAACTCTGCTAGTCCTTTTTTTCCCACTAGGTACAGAAACAAAATCACAAAACCTGAGCCTTTGAAGTTTACTGGCTGTTAGTCAAACCTTTTATACAAAGATTTGAAGCAGGGAGCCTTTTCAGATGATGCAAGGATCAGAGAAGAATGGGACTGAGAGGAGTTGGGATGGAGACACAGGTTTTTTTGTTCCTCTTTTTTCCCCCTCTAATTCTCAGCTTATAAAAAAAAGGTACAAATCTGCCTCCCTTCCACTTCTCTGCAAAAAGGTACCTCGCCATAGAAATCTGCACCAGAATATTGGGCACTCTCAAATGGAGTTGTTTTTTTTTTTTCTTTTATCACCTGCTTTTCTCCAGCTCGTGGTTACTGTAATTGTGCCCTTTCTCATGCAGTCTCTAATCATCAGCCGCTATCTGCACACCATGTGACAATGCAAATAGGCAGCGGTAGAAGAGAAAGAATGACATTAAGTGCAAGCGCAGAGCCGTGTGGCAGCTTGTGTGTCTGCCAGCAGCTGGAAGAACTCAAACAACAGCAACATCTGCAAGGAGCGAGATCGGGTTTCTATCGCACCACCCACAATGCAGAGTTTAGTTACCGAGGGTAACGCCTGATACATGGCAGGCCAGTGTGGCAAGAAGCCAAAATTATATTATTAGTACTATTAAAGTTCACTGGCACACCAATGCCTTAACTGTGGATTGATGGTTATATGTAAGTTGTGTTTTTTTAAATTTTATTTTATTTTTGAATTTGGATATTTTATCCACTTTGGGGAACTTTTGCTGAATGTGAAGTGATTCACTTGGGCTGACAGCCAGAAATGTGTGAATTACTCATCATGTCATCAGCAATCTACCCATTAGTATTCTCTGTAAATACAGGCAGTGAATAAGCAGCCCAAACATGAATCTCATGGGTCCTTTCAATTTGGTTTTACCCCCTTTAGGGAACAGATGAAAAAAATCCCTCCTCCTGTAGTGACCGACTCTGTGATTTGCTTCATTTTTATGCCAGCTTCTCTCAGCAAAGGTGGATCTGGTTAGGATTCAGCTTCCAGGAACACTCTGTCACCACAATTTATTCCCACGTTTTTGTAAACATTTTCCCGTCGGGGGCATTGCTGTAGGCAGTCATGCTTTCCGTGTTCACTTGTTGAATCAGGGAAAACAACTTTAAAGGGCCAGGATATGTTGTATCTTATTTCACCTTCTTCTGCAGCTGAAATCAGAGGACCCTGTTCTTTCTCTTAATCTTCGGGGGCACGCCGTTGTTCATAATAGTCGTGTTCATTGCCTTGCATTTCCACACAAGCTTTCAGAGAACTGATGTGAGGAAAATAGTTCCACATGTGAGAGCTTTAACCTCAACAGACTCAGAATCTCATGCTGCAACAATTCCCGTGTGTTTGCAGTTAAAACCGTGACTCACTGCTTTTTTTAAAGTCTGAAAATCAGAACTGTGCTTCATCAGACTGCTTCTGCTTATGCTGTTGGTTGTGCTGTCCCTTGTTATTGCTGTTTCAACACACACACACACACACACACACACACACACACACACACACACACACACACACACACACACACACACACACACACACACGCACGCATTTTCTGATGAATAAATCACAGTTACTGAAACCAGTCACTGAAAAGCCTCTGGTTTCCCTTGCTTGCAGCAAACATTTCCGTCTTCCTCAGTGCATCACAGTAAGTAGAGCTTTGTGTCGCTGAGCGGTGGAACAGTGGTTACTAGTGTTGCCTCACAACAAAAAGGTCCAGGGTTTGAGTTCACCTGTTGCCTGGGGCCTTTGTGAGTTTGCGTGTTCTTCCTGTGTTTGGAGTTGGGTTAACTTTTGAGTCTAAACTGGCCATAGGTGTGAATGTGAAATGTTGTTTATGTCAAACCTGCTGTATTTGTTGCTTTGCACGGTCACAGTGATGCCATCACAATAGCTGCATCCATTTGTACTCGCAAAGGCCAAATGTGCAAGGTTGCAAAAATTGAGATGTGCAGGAAAAGACACCAAAGCACTGCTTGCACCACTTGATCTCATGCTGCTACATACGATTCCCTAACTCCTGTATTTTGCACAAGTAGCCTTATATCAAAGTGTATGTGCAGCATATACTGCTCGGTTGTAACTCGTTGCTGAATTGTGTGCTTTGGTATGGTCGCCATATTGTTCTGGGGCAGCCAGATCTCTTAATGCACATTTGTGAAGGTAAGAGGTCTTTCCACAATTAAAGTCATTATAACTATTGCAGCTATAATAATTTGCTAGTTTTTTTTTAATTTCCCATGTGCCCCAACTGGTTTCCCCGTCTCTCTCGTGTGCCACCACATTAAAAAGAAATCCTGGAAGCGCCCCTGCAACATATAGCAATGAACAACAATGTTGTTAATGTTGGTCTGTAGCTTTCTGTTTTGTAGATTTGAATATTAGCTACTGTATATTGAAATATAACTGATCGGGTGTGTATGCTGAAGTTGTAGTCTGTAGTAGATGCATTAAATTGGAATTTCTCCTCCCTCTTTGCATATAAAGACTTAAACACATATAGTGCTAAATTTAGCACCTACATTCCCTGTTATGTGATGTGCAGAAAGCACAAAATGGAAAGCGACGTGTCCTCCCATCACACTTCACTCTAGTAACACTTTGCTTGCCAGACGCTCTGGCACTCTGAGGAATGGGAAGAATTATATAGGGATAAAGCCAGACTTTAAGTCTGGCTGTTGACGGGAACAAACATCCGCCCTGCTCCTCCTACGCTTCACACCAAACACACAACACACAAGAACTAATGAACCACCATCTGGCGCTACAGCAGACCTGGGTGCCTGCCCTGCACGGGCATCTCACAAAAACAAGTTCTCGAGCAGCTTCCCCACTAAACTACTATTCTAAACAGCAACGTGGCTCTGGCTTTAAATGCTGGCACCGTGTACAGGTTAAAAAAGATAAATTCAATATTGTCAAAATTTAAGAAGCGACATTAAGATATCTGAATGGGAACCGAAAACGTTCCGAGTTGTTTTGGTTGCTGGAAAAGTGTTTCCAATCAAGAGCTCGCGTTTGTCCATGTGTCAGCAGTGTGTTAACACATTTATGGCGCTGCTAAATAATCATTTATTCCATTTGGTTGTGTAAAAGAAGGGCAGGTAATGGTAATGCGTGCTTGTGCTGCAATAAAAGAGCTGAAATAAATTTCTCTGCATGCATAAAGGCAAAGTGATGAGGGATCACGATACGGGCAGCTGAAAGTTTGCACATACAATAGGTCTAATTCAGTGCACAAAGACAGCACATTGTGCAGAGGAGATGTGAGCGATAGCAGAAATGAATAGCAATTGAAAGGTGTGAATGGCATCTCTCATTAAAAGCAAACACACAGAGAGCCAAATAATCTTCTGATCCTGACTATTCATGCTTGTTTTAGTTGGACCTTCACACTGCTTCCATGTGAGAGAGAGCTGTCAGCTGCAGAAATACTGTGGGAGGCTTTTTTCTCCTGCTTTTTTTTGTTGTAATATCAGAAGGGAAAGGGGCTCTTTTTGTCTACCTACCCTTCTGCCAGGGTGCAAACGAACTCGCTCCTCCACTGTGAGGTTTGTTGTCGCCCTCCAGGCTGAACCAGTGCTGGGTTTCCATGGTGACGGAGGCGTGAAATGTGCCCAGCAGCCAGGCTGTACAGTATGAGTGGCCATTCTGTCTCGTTCCTTTGTCTTCTGTCCGTTCGGGGAGGCACGTCTGGCTAGCAGCACCATACAAATCAATACAGCCTGGCACACATAACGCACACACATGCATACTGTACATAGACAGGCTGCACATACTGAAAATTCCAAAAGCTGCAGCAAAGGCTCCAAAGCTCCTCGGGCCTTTTTGAGTTTTCCCAAAGTGGAGCTAGGAAAGGAAAGGTGAAGGGTCATCAGCAACAAAGACTTTAATGCAACCATTCAGAATTCAGCAGACAAATCCCACAAATTTTAGACGGTTTACTGCTATCTGTGGCACATAGAATAAAAAGCTGTCAAAGCATGTGCACAGCACCGACAAACAGGAGTGCCTTTGTGTTGACTTTGTGTTGCCTGGGTGTGTGACTGTTTTGCTTTTCAAACCACCAGCTCAGCAGTGACTCTAATGAACTGCTTATTGTCTTTGTGTAAGAGCCTGCTGCTGATTAAATGTGGTCACGGTTACATGAGTTGTCTTGACTTCTTGGTCTTTGCCAGCTGCTTTTCACTGAGTCGGAGCTCTTCCACGCAGCCCTATTAGCAAATTCTTCTGTGGGCTTAATGTCACTTCTGAGCAGTGGGTGTAGACATGATTGCTCATATCTGGGCACTTCTCCAAATACTTCAGTTAAATATTACTGTGTAAGCTATACAGCTTTCTATAATCCTGATTTAATTTTGGTTGGCTGATTAACATTAGGCTATATCTTGCTATCCTTTTGCTAGAGGTTTCTCATGGGAGCTTTGGTACATTTTAACCATGGTGAAGGTAAGAGAATTAGCCTTCATTACAGTGTAACTGATCTGATTTCAAGTGGGAAACGCTCTCGCTCTCTCTCTCAGCTCAGACCTCTAACATCAAGGCAGAAGGGTGGGGGGGGGGTGTCTATTATCAGTGCATTGCTGTGTTGTGCTTGTCACTAGAGTTTACTAAGATAAAATAAAGTTAATAAAATGATTTACAGGCAAATTTAAAGTCTTCTTGGAAGAAATAACTTTTTCTTCCTCTTCTTCTTTGAATGCTCTCCATAGGGGATCATCTGCCCCCCTCTCATCCCATCCTTATCATTCTCCTCTGCATGTCCTCCTTCACTGAATTGATCTCCACTGATCAGTGATCTCCACCTCAGTGGAGATCAATTCAGAGTATTTCCAATAATCCTCCTCTTCACATGTCCAGACCATCTCAGCCTCGCCTCTTTAACTTTCTCTACAAATCGCAAATTTCTTCGATTCTTGTATCATCTTATGAACCTTCCCCTTAACTCTTGCTGCTATCCTTCTATCACGAATCACCCCTGACACTCATCTCCACCCTGCCTGCACTCTCTTCTTCGTGTCTCAGATGATTAACCCAAGGTATTTAAACTCCATCATCCACCATCAGTTCATCTACTCATTGCATCTTCACTTATGCCTCTCTTGTTCACTCTTGCTCCTGCTAACTTCTGCTGGAGACTCTTTTCTCCTGTGCATACCTCCACCTCTGTAGGCTCTAACTATGTCATCTGTGAACATCATAGTCCACCTCCTTCGGACATCCTCCATGTTTCATTAACACTCTCAAATAGGGCTGCCACAAACGATTATTTTGATAGTCGACTAGTCACCGATTATTTTTGCGATTAGTCGACTAATCAGATCATGCATCCATTGGACGTAAAACGTACAGCTTATTGCACCAGCATGCATCTGCTTTTATATCATTAGCTTACAGCTTGAAGTGTTTAAGGTGCTAACTAAAAATAAAAGACAAGATGATAGTTTATTGAATTTAAATGAAATTTGCAGATTGTTTCGGTGGACTTTATTAAACTCAGGCGTCTGCTCCTTGCTATCTAAAATACAACGGGACACCGGAGTATATTCTCGAGCATCTCACACTTCTGATAATCAGTTGTCTGCTTGACGTTTATTCAGCTGTGTGAAAACTTTAACTTTAATCTCAGCCAAACCGATTTACTCAGGAACAAATAAAACACTGAAAAAAGCCAAACAATAACATTTTTAAGTTATCTAAGTGACTTATATATCATGTTTAACCTGAGTAGCGAAAGACGGTGGTGGGTTTGAAAACAATTTGACGGGAGTCTGGTGTTCTCACGGGCTCTAGTGAGCCTTGCCCCCGGCTAACTATCGAGCTAGTGGGTAACAGACGTCTCCGAAAACGTCGGAGCGCTTTTGCAAATATGTGATGTCTTGATAAACTGAGCAGATATTTGAGGTTTACACAGCTACATTCTCGCCTGAAAATATGTTAAACTATGTTTATTTTGTGACCCAGAACTAACTAGCTGCCGCCATTGTTGGAAACTGAGCTGGGCCGCGCTATGAATTCTGGGACACAGCTTCTTCTTCTTCTGGGTTTAACGGCAGCTGGTCAGTGTTGCCAACTCCTCAGTAAAAGTCGCTAGAAGTCGCTAAATGACGTCATCGCCTAATTTGCATAATTGGTCATGCTAATCTAATTGTAACCTATGTTGTTGGAGAGAGAAATAACATCGTGGAAGAGACATAAAGTGAGTAAAAAACGTCCTAAATGCATTTAGAGTTTTTTTAGAACTACAAATTAAATTTCTTTTAGCAATTATTGTTTTTTTTAATGTCACAATTCCAACCCTGCTCCTTTACCTGGGCTTGGACCGGCAAAAGTGACCCGAAACAGGCACTCTGGTGGAGTTACTTTGTGTGTGTGTGTGTTTATAAGTAGTTTTAAACCTTGTGATCCACAAAACAGCATAAGAGTAAAAGAGTAAAAGAAGAACTGACTGCGTTACAGCACCCGCTGCTTGTTGAGAGTAAAAGCAATACGCGCTTTCACGTCATTTTTTAGCGACTTTTTTTTTAGAAAAAAAGTCGCTAAGTTGCTAAATTGGCAACACTGCAGCTGGCATCCTTGGACATGCAGTGCTGCCATCTTCTGTTTCAGTCCGTTATTACACTCTTAAATCCTACTACTTATTCCTGCGTCTTTTGTGATCTTACAAAGCTTCAAACGACGCATCGACTATTAAATCAGTCGTCGACGATTTTGATAGCCGACGTAATCGTGACTAGACGACTAATCGTAGCAGCCCTACTCTCAAAGCAAACATTGCATCTGTAGTGCTCTCTCTTTGCATGAAATCATACTGATACATTTTATCCTGGCTTAAAGGTATTTTCCATAACTTTATGGTATGGGTGATCAGAATTACCTTAATTCTTAGTAGCACAGATTCAGTAAGCTGCTGGAAATATTCCTGCTCACTTTCTTCTTTAGCCAAGACATGAATCTCCCGTTCCACCACTGGTGACGGTGGAGATGATCATTGTCATGCTCAAGATATGAGCCCGTGAGATGATTTGAGCTTTGTGCCTTGTTGCAATCTCCTGCTGGAAGCAGCAATAAGAAGATGAGTACACTGTGGTCATGAAGAGAAGTCACAAGAAAACAGTTCAGAGATGCTCTTCTTCATACCTTGGTTGTGACTAGTTAGTGGTTATTTGAGTAGCTGATATCTTCCAATCGTCTTGAAGCAGTCTGACCAGTCTCCTCTGACCTCTGGCATCAGCAAGAAAATATTACCCAGAGAACTGGATGTTTTGTCTTTTTCAGGTTATTCCCAAGAAGAGACTGAAGTAGATAAGCAGTTTCTGAAATACTCACTCCAACCTCAACCCTCAACCTTCACAGTCACTTAAATCACCTTTATTCTTTACTCTGATGCTCAGTTTTAACGTCAGCTGGCTGACTTGACCAGCAGAACAAGAGGAACCCGTTTTTGGACAGAAGGTTGGAATGCTAATACATAATACTTACTAATTAGTAAATTGCAGATAAAAACTGAATTCGTTTGCACAAAACCAGAGCACAGAGGGTGCTAAGTGAGGCATTATTACATTAACTTTACTATTTGTCAGATAATTGGGTACCAAATAAAAGCACCAACTCCTCAAACACAGTTGAAAGGGCCAGATATGCCATCTAGCAAACAGGTAGTAGGCTATCTCTAATATTACTCAAAGCAGCCATTCCCTTAATATTACAAATTGTTAACTCCTAACAAAATCCACTCCCTTTACAGCTGAAGAAATGAAATATAAGCTGAAAGCTTTTTTTGTACCGCGCCGTAAGCATGTTAATTTCTGCTGTAACGATGGGCATTTAACTTCAAAGTCTTGGGGGCTGACTCGCGTTTGCAGCCAGCCTCGAGTGACCTTTTTAGTAACTGTAGTTTTTGGCACTTCCCGTTGTCAGTCCCGGAGGCTACCGCTTGGTATACCCATGAAGTCAAGAGAATTGCAATAATCTTCTCATGTAACACTTTTCACACTCATGTCTTTAGAGACACGATTTGACTTAATCGTGTACTTAAACTGATATAATGAGGTTAAAAATGGCAGGCAAGAAGCCAGAGAAAGAGTCCACCCACCCCTGTTGCTGAATTATTGAGTCTGCACCACCAGCCCAACTGTATGAGGCTGGCAGAAAGACCGTAACTCATGAAGACAGTTGGAAAGAGCAGTCGGATGTTCTGCAGTGTCATGTTGTGATCAGGCATCACAGGCACTTCTCCTCTACAGGCAAAACCCACAAAGAGCCCGAGAGAGAGATGGCAGAGCAGAGAAGGGGTGGGTGAGCAGACATTCAAGGGCAGCAGATAGAAGCAAGCATTCATGCTCTGAGCCAGTTTAGAGTTTTAGGAGGATGACTTTGCTCTCTCTCTCTCCTTCTCACTGTTTCTTTCTCTTTGTCGTCTTCTCTCCTGACTCCTCAATGTGCCCGAGGCAAAGCAGAAAATCAGCTGATGTCTGCACAAACACAATGACCCCGGGCGTTGTGTGTTCTCGAACGAGCAAAGAAAGACAAAACAGCAAGGAAAGAATAATGGAGAGAGGGAGAACAGGGCGATTTGTTTGGAGAGTTGTAAAAAGCACTCGAGGTAGCATGCTCTGTCTTTGATGGTACATTCCTAGATGGATGGCATTTTTCCAGGGGTCCTCTGAGTGCTTATCATCAAAATGCAACCATGCCAGCATGTTTTTCCATACATCGAAGGTCAGAAATCCCCACATGGATGAGGACTCAGAATCTTATAAGTTTAAACCCCAATTGTTTTTCTTTTTTGCAAACTTTCATTCTTCTGTTGTTTTTTGTTTTGTCCGCTGCAAAGTCACAAATGGCAGCCGGGGCCCACAGGTATGATGCACTCACCTTTATGTCACTTCCTATTTAGGTCAGGAAGGTCCCAACTTATCAGCACAACAGGTCACTAAACACGAACAAATGGATGTCTCCTGAATCATGTAGCTGCGTGGAGGTGAATAAACTTCTGTCTGCTGGTAATTGCAACTTCTTTTATTTATTTATTAATGTTTTCAAAATTATCTTGATGCAGTTAATTTAAAATTGTCAATTTCATTTCATTATTTAATTTGAATTTTCATTAATTGGAGATTTAAAAGAGGCACTTAATACAAGGCTGCAACAACACTTATAGCATATGGCACATAACAGCTGTGTGGAGCTGTTTACATCTGTCTTTTTGCCCAGGTGTGACATCTGTTTCAGAGCTGAAGGCTGCAGGACATTTCATCGGTGCATGAGAGTTATAAACTGTTATCACCCTGTTTGTGTGCCCCTGTGTGTCTCTGTGTGTGTGTGCACGTTTCTGACATTGCTTTTCCCCAGATTCGACAGATTCTTCACTGTTGGCGTGCCATTGCGTTTTCGGGGCACTGACACTGAAATGCACATTTAGCTCTAAGGCTTGTTTTTGAATGGTCAGTGGGTCAGCGGTTACATAACGGGCTCGGGGCTAATGTGTGTTTTTTAGCACCATGTAATCTTGTGATTCCTTGTCAGATTTGATCTTAGCCATTGGACTTGCTCACTTCATGGAGCTCGAGCAAGACAGCCTGCCACTGTGTTGACAAGAAAAAGTGTTAAAAGTGGAACAGCAGTGGAAAACAGTTAGCTGTATTTGCCTGATTTATTTTATGGCACACTCATCATTAAGTCATTATAAGTAAGGTGAAAGTAGTGTCATCCAAAAGAGGCCTGATATTCTCTGATTAAAGCTAAATGCTAAAACACACACTAACACACCAACCAAAAAAACAGATCTGACCAATCAGATTGAGCATTTGGCTGTGTAGCTCTGGTACCGAATATTCCAGTAGTAAACTAATACTATTTTACCTCTGACACACATTTAGACTTTGCTCTCTGTGAAATAATTACTCTGCCTCCTCAGATTTGGTCTCAACTCTACCAACAAGAGTTCAAACTGCCCCACTGACATACTGAAATGTGTATGAAAGCAGATGTGATACAGCTGCAACTCCTGGATCAAACCATGAAATTCTATCTGCTTGCTTGTAGGAATTGGAACCAGAATCTTATTTTCGTCATCATCGCTTGATTCGGACAGTGCGTTTATTGAGGACACGTCGGTGTATATTTATATTATAAGACAAGTTTGGATCTGAAGAGTTTGGAACTTCATGTTGTGTTTTCACAGCGTGTTCAGTGTGTAAAGGACTTCAGACGCTGACCCTGAAAAATGTTATAGATCAGCAAGTTATCTGCAAGTCCTCGCTGTGAGCATCTGCAGCACTGATGCAGTTAAATTAAAATGGTAAAAATTATTACAAGTGTTATGAAGCACTGTGTACCTAACCCCTTTTTTGCAGCAAATTGCAAGCTCAAATGCTTGTAATTTCAGCTTGTAACTTTTTAGGACTTGCCACTTTTCTTCCTATTACCTCCAGTCGGTTGTTTTGCACAGGTATGATTGGCTGTATATGTTTCTCTGGTTTGGCTTTTTTAGGGAGCTTTAAATTTAAATTTAGAATAAATTAAGTGCTGCTATTGTTTGCTTACATGAAAAATTCCCTTTCAGAAGTTATTCTCAGTGTATGGGATGATAATTATAAGAAGGTTGGGTCTGTGACTCAGCATTTTAGTATCTAGTGTTATTATTAGTATGTCTTAGTTGGGTTTTGTTTAGTTAAAGTTTCATCCATGTTCCCTTGTGTCCTTTTCTGTTTCCTGTGTAAGTCTCTTATCCTCTATGTATGACTTTTAGTTGTCTGTGCCTCGTTCCCCTTATCTGTTTCCTTGTTCCTCTCCCTGTGTGTCTCCCCAGTCTGTTTCACGTCTGCATTTTTCATGTCATATTGTCAAATTTGTGTTGTCACAGTCTTTATCTCTTTATCCTATTTTATTTTAACAATCTTATGTTTCCATGTTCAGTGTACTTTTGGTGTTCGTTCGTGTCAGCTGTGTTTCCCATGTGTTTCCACTTTCCTCATTACCCTTCTGTGTATTGATGTCCTCTGTCTTCCTTTGCTCAGTATCAGGTTGTCTGTTGAGTTCTCATCATGTGTCCATGCCTCCATGTTTCCCGGTTTGTAATCATGTTCAAGGTTTTGTTCTTTGTCTATTGTATTTAGCATTTAGTTCTCCCAGTTTAGTTCTAGTTAGTTTTGCCTCAGTGTGCATCTGCCTTTTGTTTTGTACCTTTTCCCCAGCCACAAATAAATAGCTCACCTTTTGTTAAATTATAGTCTCATCCCAAGTGTCTGCATTTGCGTCCTCTTCCTCCCATCACACAGTCTGCTTCAGCCAGACTGTGACATATATTGTCCAGTGATCTTACAATCTAATTTGTAGAGCAATAACTGAAACCTCTGAGAAACATACCGTTTTTATTCTGAAAGAAAAAGTTATTTATCTGTCAGGTGTTACTCATAAGTAGGCTCCGCAATTCGTCATCACCAGGGTCTGATAACACATTGGGGACAAAAGCTTGCATATTACCTCTCGGACTGGATGAAGACTGGAGGAACATTTTGGAATTTGGTTGGTTAAAAAACAAACAAACAGTAAACTCTATTTTGACACATCCAGCAAGCTGCAGCAACTATAAGGGATTCAATTTGCACAGAAACTGAGCTAATTTCCCTGTGCTCTGTAGGAAGTGGATAATAAAGGCTGTCTTCCTGTCTATCTTGATTTACGGTGATGTTATCTACAGAAATGCCTCTGCTTCCACTCTTACACCCTTATACTCAAAGTTATTATAGTTATTCCACTTATCATTGTATTTTGTTGAAGGTAAGATGCTTTCTGTTTATTTTGAAATCCCTTAATGGTAACATGTCATATTATTTGTCTGAAAATATTTCTCTTTTTAAAACAAAGGTCGAGCAGCTCTTACAGCTGGAAATAACATAATTGTTGGTCCATTTTTACAAATTCTAAATAAGTAATTGAGAAGCAGGTTTAAAATATAGTTCTATGTATACAGGGTGGGCCATTTATATGGATACACCGTAATAAAATGGGAGTGGTTGGTGATATTAAAGTCTTGTTTGTGGCACATTAGTATATGTGAGGGGGCAAACTCCTCAAGATGGGTGGTGGCCATGGTGGCCATTTAGAAGTCGGCCATCTTGGATACAACTTTTGTTTTTTCAATAGGAAGAGGGCCATGTGACACATCAAACTTATTGGTAATGTCACAAGAAAAACAATGGTGTGCTTGGTTTCAACGTAACTTTATTCTTTCATGAGTTTTACATCCTATTAAACTCCCCAGGAGACTCTAGTTGCTCAAGACCAGAACATTTAAGCATCTGCCGTTTATGTTATGACTCAGCTGCTGCATTTCAACAAAGCTGCATTTTTTAGAACGACTCTTGGACCCTTTTAAAGAGTGGAATGAACATTTTATATTTTTTAAATAGCTAAGGACCGATATTGTTGAACTCAGCCCTTCATTGTCATAAGCAATAATAGTAAGTCTTTCAGTGGACCAGGAACAGCCTGCAGTTTTGAAAGGTTTATTGTGCAGAAGCTCGAGTTAATGGAGAGGTATCTGCAGCAGGGGGAATCACAGGTGATTATCAGTTCACTGAGTGGGAACGGTCTTCTGCCAGAGAGGAAAAGTAGATTAGTTTTTGTTGCCGGAGTTGCACTGAAGGAATATGTGTTACGAGTTTGATTTTGATTCTGACTTTTTCCAGAGAAGGCGCCGGAGGCGCCGTGGAAGTGGTGGAAGGTGGACTGGGAGATGAGTCTCAGGTAATTGAGAACACAACTCCACTTTCCGCAGGAGCAGACCAGCTCAGAATCACAGGCGAGTTCTTCAGAGAAAGAGCATTTCAGCCAACTTCAGCCGCCAACTGCTAAGAAGCAGAGAGAAACCACATTAGCACAGAGATTTCACTGATACTGCCACAAATATCAAAGTCAAAGTCAAAGTCAAAGTCAACTTTATTGTCAATTCTGCCACATGTACAGGACATACAGAGAATAGAAACTTCGTTACTCTCAATCCCTAGATAAAATAGAATATATAACACACATATCAAAGTCCAGTCCACCCACTTAGGTAAGTGTCATAATAAACAGGAATGACTCAAAAGCAGGACTCAGAAGGTAGCAGCTGTTAAAAAAGATCTTTTTGGGAAAAATAAAGAGAGGACATACAAAAGAATGAATTAGAGGCAGGAATAACTGATTCAGGTAAGTGCTGCTCAGCTGGAATAGGTTAGGGTTTTTCTGTTGGAGAGGAGGCCAGGAGTTAATAGAGGTTCAGGTGAGTGTTTGTTTTAGATTTCAGTTCTTTGCTTTCTTTCACAGAAGATGGGGAGGGAGTAGACCCAGGTGGTCTGCAGTTCAGAGGGTGAGAGAGTGGGAAGAAAGGTGTGGTGGACAGTGGGCAAGCAAGTGAGCAAAACAATTCTCCACACAGAACTCGACTGGTCTGAGTTATGTCAGTCAGGTGAGCGTGGCAGAGAGATACTTGAAATCTTCCGGGTTGGGAGAAACAGGGGAATCTGTCTTCAGCCGTCATTCTCCAGACATGTTTACGGGAAACAGACAAGAGAACAAGATCACAGACTGAATGCACACAAGGAAAACTGGTTCTACAGCAGAGGGCCTGATTACCACCGTAGGCAACAACGATCTGACGAGGAATCTTGGCACCAGTCAGTTCTTAAATACTGCAGAGAAGAGAAAAAAGGGAACAACCTCCAGGCCAAGGGGAACCATGAAAGGCAGCTGGTTCAGGGTCCAGTGAAGGTACATGCAGATGTTAAAAAGTAAAGTTCAAAGGTATACTTACATATGTGCATTATGGTCCTGATCTCTTTGTGATAGAACAAGACCATAATAAACATAATGTTGTATTGAAGAAAATCTGAAGATACACTAATTACACAACAGTTAAATTACACAAATTCTTAGACATTACATCTAGATGAGCTGCTCAGCCATGGAAACCCATGCCACTGAAGCTCCTGGATCACAACTTATGTGCTGATGTCAATAACTGACCCATTTGTTTTAACGAATCTTTGTAAAGGCACACTGTTTTGTCTTGCATGCCCGTGGCAATGGGACTGAAAACACCTACAGTGAAAGATTGAAAGGTGTGGTCCTATACTTGTCTCCATTTAGTGTAAATAATTAATACCAGAAACTCATCAGCATACTATCACCAAAATCTCATTCTGTATTTCCTGTTTTTCTATCCTATATGTTGAACTATATTTGCCTATTTTATTTGACAAAAAGAAAAAAAACTAACACAAAAAAACAATGTTGGTCAACACATACACATACACCACTTTCTGCTGACAATTCCAAAATGTAATACACAATTTATAGACAGAAGAAAAATATAGTGACATATTTTCAAGCACAAAGCCACAAAAGGATAATCACATGATCTACCTTGAAATATCTCTGGAAATGCACTTTTCCTAAACCCATTTTTTGAGAAGGCCACTTATTTCACATGCGCTCACATCAAAGTGCCTGCTGTCCACCCACGCAAAGATGGCAGATATAATCAGACTGTCAATCAGGCTGTGGGAGCAAAGGGCACAAACATTACAAAGTCAAGGTAAACTGAATGCAGGTCACAGACTTATGCACACATGTTGGTGGTGGGGGGGCATCAGCACCAGCATACCACTGGATTATGCACACAGACACCTCCACGTGCATCCATCTCCGTGTTGATGCTGAGACGGTGTAACTGAGTCCTCCTGTCAAAAGACTAATCCCTCACAAGGACAGATTTAGCTGCCGAGCCTCATCAGGCTTTCATCTGAGTCCAAAGCTGATGTCATCAAGCAAGCTGCCCTCACTAACTGAGTTATGTTAAGAGCAAACAGCTTCACACCTGCTCTGCATCAGCACTGAACGGGTGCTGCTGCTGTTACGGGAGATTGACGACGGTTAGATAAATGAGTTGAGATCCCACTGGAGGCTTTTTCCTAACCACGAACGAAAGAGCTTCAGAAAGATTTGGGGCAGGTCAACATCCTAACTCTCTGACTGTTAAATGCCTGTGGGGTGTGCTGGTGATGAAGAGGAGCTCAGATGCGGTCTCAAAGCGCTGATCAGTCATCCCCTTCCCAAACCCCTTAAACCCCTTCTGGTGCCTGTGGGGCCGTCTGCAGACACCCTGCACACCACGCACAATTACCCTTTGAGCTGTTCCCAGGCACAATTACCCTCACTCCTTAACAGAGCAACACATGGTATTGCAATAATGTATGGAATGGTCACTGATGACTTTGTGTGGGTATGTACACACAGTGGATAAATACATTAAACACTTGTTCTCTTAAGCCACAGTTAGGCTGTTTAGTAGAGAAATGTCTTGATGATGTTGTATTAACTTCATTGATTCATATACTTTTCATCTAACTGTGGCAGCCGTGTTTAGTATTAGCGACGCTAGCATGCTAACATAATAAAATGCTATATATTACAGGTTTTTTCCACATTCCCATTACTTGCATGTTATGATCCGCTGCACTTAGATGTAAAGATAATTGCACCTCCAGTGAAGCCCTGCTAACTGTGTCTTTAACACTTTGCATAACCTATAATGTAGGGTAACCATATTTTGATTTCTAAAAAAAGGACACTTGCCCCAGTCACAAAGAACTTTAATAATACTGTTTGCTTCAAGAAAATTTTTAACATACTCAAACGATGCCTTCTCTGTGCGGTTAGTGAATGGTTAAATTAAAAATGTCATATAGGCTAGATAAGTTAACAAGTGCAAAAAAATAACTCTGGAATTAAACAATGGTACAGAAATAAGGCCCTATCTGTATAAGAAAAATTACCAGTACCGGGAAGGTACGAGGGAAATTTCTTTTGCAGTTCGTCTGAAAAGCTGCACTTGTGCAGTCTGTGAGCGCAGAACAACCAGAACAAAGCAGCACCTCGGGGGTGACATCACACATATGGCCCATAGTATTGTAGGCCCATAGAAAAACCTGGACATTTTCATCAATCTCAAAAATCCCCCCAGACGCCCCGGACAGAACGTGAAAAGTGGACATATCTGGAGAAAAGAGGACGATTGTTCACCCTATATAACATCTTTGGAATAACCCCCCCCCCCCCCCGGAATATACAGTGTGAAGCTTGAAGCATTCTGCAACGACACATCAAATGTTCCAGATTGCTTAGAAGCTACAGGATGCTCAAACTTATCCAAACATAGATTTTTTAACAAGTATAAAGCACAGCTAAGCATTTATGACAAGGGAGGAAGCCAGCACCGGCCCCTGACCGTGCAGTGGCCTTTGATGCTACAGTGGAAACGAGCCTCGCAGAACTGCTGGCATGGTTGTTGGAAGCTGCTTTTCCAATCTGAGCATGAACTAGAGATTCCCTTAATTTGAACCCTGTGAGAACTTGTAGAGTAAATGTGGTCAACTGTTTGCTGTTCGCTCAATAAGCCTGCTGATCTTTAATAACATGTTATTAAACTTGTGTTTCTTCTCCGGTGGACTCTGCAGCGATGTTGCCGTCATCCCAAACCTACTTTGCTGACCACAGTTTTATCAAGACTGACAGAAAACCAGACCGGAGATGCAGAAAATAGGACTGCATTGTGATGAATGGGATTTTTATATCCACAGTGGTGGAGACGTTGTGATGTTGTGTGTAAAGTGAGGAAGTGTGTGGGGTTGAGAGTGAGGGATGAAGAGGACTTTTGCGCCTGTGTGTGCCTCTCCACATGTCTTTCCTTTGAAGCTTCCGTACACGGCTTGGTACCTTCAATTGTTGGAGATGGTGAAGTGATTAATTCCTGTGTCAAGTCTTGGGCTGATTGGACAAGCCTTTGGGGAGACTTGGATTGATTGGATGGTTCCTGTTTCTGTATAGCTCCAGTGGTTGTGATGGTAAAAGTGGGGAGGGGGGGGTTGGGGATTGAGGAGGCACACATTTGCTCTCTCTCCCTTTTTTTCTCTCTCTTCTGCTCTTGGTCTGTCCCCAGAGATCGGCCTCAAATTAATACAAATCAGAGCCCTCCTCTCTGCCCGAGCTTCACCACTCACCTTCCCCCCAGGTAGGAAAAAAAGGAGAGAGGACGCTGGAGCAGGTGCAGCCAAGTGCAGAGCAATCGGAAGAGAAATGATTGGAATATCAGTGAGCGAGGGCTTTTGTGCTGGAGAGACAATGTGTGTGTGTGTGTGTGTGTGTGTGTGTGTGTGAGAGAGAGAGAGAGGCATCAGAAGAAGACACGGAAGAAACCCTTATCACAAAGTTTTGGAAAAACATAGCGTTCCAGTTTTGCTGCTGACACCCGTGTTAATATAGAACGACAGCGCGCAACACATGGACAGATGTTTGAATTTTTTTCATCTCCAGCTGTCATTTTAATAAAAACTCCTTTACTATCTGTCAACAGATTGAAACGCTTGCTAAGGAGAGCACAACCACAAAAAATGTATACTGAGCCCAGCTCTACTGAATCATATAAATAAGTTCAAGCTTACTCACTGTACGGATAGAGGTCAGAACAAACAGTAAGAGTACAGTGATGGTGGCAGAGTGACCCCTTCTGGTCTGATGCCCAGCACAGCTCTACTCTGCACCCAAAGCTTGCAGTGAGTGGGTTGCCGTGCGGTGATAATACTCCCTTCCTCTGTCCTCAGAGCTCACAGGATCAGTGCTATTTGTGTTACTGCTACATCACCATCATTAGAAAGCTCACAGCCCTGTCATTGTACCATATCTATTTTAGGTGTTAATTATTATATGGAAACTGTTAGTGGTGGGAAACTGACAGCTCACAGCATGTCTCAAGGGGAATAATACTGCAAAGTATTTTGGCTATCACTTATGTCTACCTTTAACAGTGCTACCTGCTATCTTTTGTCTTTCTTGTTTCTCGAATCCACAGGGAAAATCTAATGTTAGTGGGTAGACCTGCGGGTATTGATCTGTCCATTACATTATAGCGTTTATATTCATCATTTTATCAACCTCATTTCATTAAGAAGGATTAAGCTGTTTTGCTGTTGACCATCAAAAATCTCTTTGTGCCGTGCGTCTGCAGTGAACATGATGTATAATATGTTTTGTTAACTGTGTGACGTTGATCCTCGGGGGACAAAAGTGACACTTAAGATTGACAAATCCCTTTCATCTCGCTTTCTGAACACAGCGTGCCACCGTGAAGAGCACTTCAGATAAGCCGCATAGCCTTTAGCCCATGTCAAGCACAGCTCTGTGAGAATAACCTTGGACGCCCTCCTTTGATGCTGCCGACACGCAGAGATTAGCAGCCTGGTGTCAGTTTGTCAAAACTGATCCAAGTCCAGCAGTGTTCTTTCTGATGATGCCTACTGTCAATGGTGGCACAGCACATGAGGTGGAATTACCAATAGACGTATGAGCAGAGAGATCAAATGGGTTTCTAGCAGTAATCACAGCACTGTGTTGTGCACGCTTTTTTTCAGCTAATAAGTCTACAGGTGCCCCACAGGTAAATGAGGGACTGGCACTCGGCAACCACAACCCCCTGTCATTTTGGCAACCCAGATGTCGGCTTAATTTGCTGTCCAAATGTCATGAGGTGGGGTTTAGGGGGAAAATGACACACCAGGCTGTGGCAATTCATGTCCAGGCTGCATGTAACCAACAAATAACCCTCTTAGGGGCCATATTTGTCCAAAAAGCTCAGTCTGCATGCACCCTTGTGGCTCAATTATATGCCCACATAGCTAGTAAAGTATAGGAGCCATTTGTTTATTGTTATAATAACAAGTGATTGTTACATGAAGATTTACACAGCACTACATTTAATGGGTTGCACCACACAGAGCGTTTACGTCCTTGACTTAAAGGATACTAAAATTATGTGTAAAAGTCCTGGATTGAAAACCTCACAATGTAAAGTGCCTTGAGGCGACTGTTGTTTTGAATTGGCACTTATAAACTGAATCTAAATGTGGTTTAACAAGCTGCTGAATTATGAGGTTCAGTTAGTTTTTCACAAGACTACATAGAGTCCTGGGAAAAGTCGTTTTTTACAAGGCTGTATATGATACAATTTCATTATTATTTCTCATGTATAAACGTAAAAGCTGTGTTAGAGAATCATTTTGTATCAGACTACAATTTTATTTTGAAATTGAATCGTGTTATCAATATGCTGTTTTGCTTTATAGTTTGAGAAAACTCTAAAAATGGTGACAGCTGCTATCAAACGTGCGCTAACGGATTATTCAAAGTGTTGCCAGTTTCCATAAACTGACTCAATAATTAGTCAAGTCGCTGATTCAGTTGTTTTTGTATGAATTTCAGAAATATCACATTCATGTTTAAAAGTTTTGTGTGAAATCTTTGTAAAGTAATGTGTTACTAAAGCTGTCAAGTACAGAGGAAAGAACATTTCAAGAAGTGCTACTACATTTATTGGTAACACTTTATAAGGCAGCCTATGATGGGTTTAATTCCTCTGTAATTACATGGAATATATACATCTTTTATTTGAAATTACGATGTAATTATATTTACTTACAACTACTTAAAGGTGGGTACACTAAGATAAGGAGGTAAGAAATTAGGACGCAAAGAAATCAGTATGCTATAATAACATTTAGGAAGCATTTAAGTAATTTTACATAGTGCATGAGTTATTTTAAGTATTGTACAATTCAGGTAGTTGACAGAATTATTTTGAGCAGACATGCAAATGACATCTAAATTATGTTTCCCTTGTCGTTAATTTGCTTAAATATGCGTCGCACCAGTGATAAGTAAAAGCGCTAATTAGAGAAAAAGATTAACGCAGCTGACCCAAAACCTAATGAAATGTCATTTAATGCAGTTTGAACAGAAATAGTACAACATACGCCAATAACACAACCTGTGAATAACGTTACCCTGAATTCCAAAATAGTACCAGTAGGTCACCGTAACTGGTGTTTCCAATTTATTCTAAACTGCATGAATACTGCTAACCTACATATGCATGGATACATCTCCTTGTTTGCATATATTACATCAGATACGACCATATCTACATTTACAAACGGCTAACACGTCATTTGAATACATTTTATATGAATAGCTACAATATGTACTTTTAACTTAGGAATTGCATATAGTCTATATCCTTCTCAAATGGGTCTAAAAAGAACTTAGAAAGGACTTCTCACACAAACTTGAGATAGATTTACGAATAGATGGTGACCCACTTGTCTTGTAGCCCACGTTGTCCCCATTAGTGTTCCTCTGTATGAAGCTGATGGACAAATTGTTTTGAGCCCCTGGGCTTCAAATGAGCCCATCAGTATCGCACGTGGCTCCCACAAAGCCACTTTATTCATAGGTTCTTCCAATGGGCATTCACTTCTGTCATTCATAGCACTTAAATGTAATCAGTGTACCAGGGACCAGATCTCATTAGCATTGGAAGGCTTGATTAAAATCCATCCTTGTGGAGAATAATAGTGTTTACTTGGTTGGTAACGGTTCTTGTATGTAGGTCAGTCTGTGTCTAGCTGTTTTTATACAGTTTTGTCAAAGTGCTGTATCACTGGAAAATGCTGCAGCAGGAGGAGTCCAGGACTGCAAGTGGGTCGCAGAGGGATTCTTTCAGCTCTCTTACTCCTCCTCTCCCCTCCTTGTCTGTCATCATACACACCCGAGTGCTTCTTTATGGTTTGGCCTTTAGTGAAATGGTCCATTGTGCATCAGTCTATGAGATCACAAGCCCTCTGTGCCCACCGGGAAATCTCCTGTCCACTCTGAAGCAACAGTACAGTGATCAGCAGCTTTTTAATTCAGTACAATAAATCTTTTAAAACCATCTTTGTGTTTAGATTTTGTTAGTCGTGATGCTTTGGGGCCCACACAATTGGTCTGTTATGCCTGGCTGCAGTGGCCTTTATCTAAAACTGCACAAAAAGTGGCTCCAAATCCTCCCTCGAGGCTATTTTCCCCATGAAACCTCTATGTCCACAGGGGAAACACCATGCAAACCCCCTTTCCCTCCCAGAACCACTAATCACCTCTAAATCAGGCGCCTTCAGCGATTCCACACGACAATAACGGTGCCATTTTTAAACCCCGAGGCAGATCACCATACGGGAACAAGAGCAGGAGGTATCTGTAGCAAAATTGGAACACCATATGTTTCTCAAAGGGTTTTTTGATCATAGTGTTAACTTACATGAGCGCACACAAGCACAAACAGAGAAAGGGTGGGAAAACCAGGAGAGCGCTCAGGCAGGAGGGAAGCTCAGTGCTGTGGGCTTTACCTTCCAGTAAACCAGTGTAGCAGCCCCCCTCCCCACTGCCCCTAACTGTAATGCTAAACTACCTAACTCCCTTCCAGATTTAGCTCCATACCTAACACAATGAAACTAAAAAAGTGGTATGATAATTCTCATTTATTTGTCAGACAGAAAACTGTTCTAAACCGTACAAGGCATGTGACTTGAGCCGAGATGAAAAACTGTACAGTTTAAGCAAACGTGAGCTAATATGATGATGTGGTGTGACAGTTATAGCAAAGCTGTGGTGATGTTGGTCTCAATGTCTGCAAGTCAGCTTTCCAGGAAGCCAGTGAACATAAGAACATAGAGGAAAATGCAAAATTCTACAAATCATCTTTTAATAACACGTTTTACTGGGCTACAGCAAAAGTAATGTAACAAAAATATATCTTGTTATGCTGCATGAGCGAGCATAGGATTTGTACTGAATTGCTCTTGTGCTTATGATATCGCAACAAATGACTCTGCCTCTCTGAGAAAGTCTGCGGTTTGGAAACAGCAAACGGGCTGGATCTGGAAGAGGAAAAAGGTCAGCGGTGGGCACATCAGTCATATCCAGACAATGGCAGCGCTGGAGAGCACTGGCTTTCGCTGAGGAAGACTAAGCCTCAAGGATCCCCTTTCAGCAGATGGGGCGTGTGTGAGGAGGGCAGAGGCAATTAGGCCAGCTTTAATCCTCCATCTGCTTTTTCTCCATCACCATCCCATTAGCCACAAGCAAGACTGTCCCCAAAACCTTAAAATCAGACGGGTACCTACTGCAGTAAGAAAAGCCCTGACAGAGCACAAAGAGACTAAATAAACTCTGTCAGCCATTTTTTTCCCTTTTAACTGCTCCCCCCCCCCCCCCCCACACACACACACCTGCTTCCTTTCAGATCCTCTCCCTTTATGCTTTCCTTGTATATTTCTACTGTTTCCCTTGCTCTCTAGTGGAGCGGAGCCATGGTCATCTTGTAGCTTATTCACACTTGTAAGCACATACTGCAGATGCTAAATTATGTAGGCACACTTCTAGTGTAAACACAGCGTCACAAGATCTCTAGCTTATTTCTCTAGTGGTCTTAATGTTGTTTACTTTAGTGATATCCACAGTAGGAAGATATAGACTTAAATGACTGAACCAGCTGTGATCTGTTGTCTCTTGGCTGACAGAGCTGAAACACACAGATGGGTTTAAGCAGAAAATGCAAGCCTATTCTGCAATGATGCTCCAAAGCCCACAATATACCTGCTCTTCCTGCCGACAGTCCTAAGCTATCAGGGTGCTACAGATGAAGTGCTTGTCAGGTTGTCAAACAGTGTTTACTTTGCCAGCTCCAATTGTGATGCTGCAAAACTGACAGGCATGTGTAAGGGAGAAAATGTGTAGGAGGTTTGGCCCTTACACTTTGGCTTGAGGTCATATGTTTTACATGTGCATACCACTCTAGTAAATTAGTGAAAAAGACATGGATTGGAGCATTTGTTCCTCTAAAACCTGTATATACCTTTTAGGATGGATATTGCCTTTCCTGATGTGCAAACTGCCAACATCATAGGCCAAGGATGTCGAACATAAGGTCCCCTATGTTTGACATCCCTAGCCTATGAAGAGTGAAGAGTTTGAAGTGAAATGAAGGGCTTCAAGTGATGTTTAATGAAGCTCTCCAAAGGAATACAGAACTGCAAAAAGACAAAGAAGAGCATAAAGCTAAATAAAAAGACCAGCAGTGCAAGCTTCAAGAAAAGACCAAGAAATTCAGTGTAAGCTTCTGCACATCCATAAGAAAAACGAAGGGCTTCTAAGTGATATTTGTTTTGCTTAAATTTCTCGTTTGCTTATTTATCTTTGCACCCCCAACAAATTGCATGCCATTACACTGCCTTTTTACAGCAACCTTACGTCAGTGAGCAACCCCAGCAGGCCCTCATATTGTGGGAAGAACTAGCGGCCCACCTGGGGAAAGGTACTATACAGGAGGTTGATGCTGGGGACCGCCGAGCTGGGTTCTTCTGTCGCTATTTTTTGGTTCCCAAGCGGGACGGAGGGCTCCATCCGATTTTGGACCTCATGGGCACCAGCTGTTGTCTTTGGCCCCTGAGATGCAAAATTTTAATGGGTAAGGCAAGCCATCAATGAAGGGGATTAGTTTGCCACCATTGAAATGAAGGACACATACTTTCAGATCCCTATCTGGCAGCAGGACTGGTGGTTTCTGAGATTCGGGTTCGAGGGGAAGGTCTTCAAGTTTCGAGTTGTACCCTTTGGCATCTCTCTCGCTCCCCAGACCTTCACACGGTGCATGGACGCAGTCCTTGCTCCTATGATGCTCCTGTGACCCTAAATGGCATGGTGGCAGCAACTGACCAGCAATCATCTTGGTCGCTCAGCTCTTAGCAAGGCCGACGCCGGTTTGAGCTCACGGTTCCTGAGGGTTACCCATCAACAAACAACTTGCAGGCCATCAGCGCCCTCCCTTTGGGCCACTGGAGGAGACAGATCAAAAATGTCTGTCCCTCAAAACTGCTTTCTTATTGGCTGTAACATCTGCGATACCAGTCGGTTGAGCTACAGTCCGCTCCCATTGAGGGCTTGGAGTGGGAGGTGGCTCAACATCCGGTGGCCCTGTGCGTTAGGCATACACGGCCAATCAGGAGAATAGAGGATAGCTTGTTGCCTTCCACCCTGGGATCCTGGAAAACCCCTGTTCAAGTCCCGGTTGTTCAGCTGGGCTGTAGAGACTTATGCATCTGCAGGGGTTCCCTTCTTCCCCTCCCAGAGTATCCTTTAACACTGGTATCTGTATCTTAGGTGATGGATGTGTGTAATTCTGTGCAAAATTTTTGCATAAAAAACAAACAGAACTAAAAAGAATGGATGTTCTATACTAAGTTGGCCTTGTCTTCTCTTCCTGGGTGATGCAATCGAGACCTTTGAACTTTAATCCAAGGAAACTATTGGAAAAGTATTATATTAGAATAAAAATAAGGACTTAGTGATAAAGAACATTATATAAGATGATGTTCATAATTGATAAGAAAACTCTTAGGCTCCTTGCCCTTTGCTTTGTGGCAGCAGCACTGCATCCTGCGTGGGCGTCTGTGGTCAAGGGCTTCTTCCAAAGTGAGGTACTGCAGGATCTTCTCACAGAGAAACTGGGCTCCACTGAGCTCTTCATCACTCTCCTTCTTCTGGGCCTTAGGCTTACACAGCCCCCTGAGATTCCTCAGTTTCTGACCGTTTCCACATTGCCAAGTTTAGACCCTTTTAGGGGTGTTCAAGCACCCCTAAAAGTAAAATTGTCTTCGAATGTTATTGTTAATGTTGTTAAAAAATACACAGAATTGTGTTCTAATAATGCAAGGTTGTTGCTGTGGCACAAAGGCATTAGTTATTTGTTCTCTAAATAGCATTAAAAATGTCAGCTAATGTAGGTTAGATTTTTAGATCTTATTCACTAATTTTAGCTTTCTAAGCTTTAAGTCTGCTTGTATATCACCAGCTGTCAGCCAAGGAGCTGATTTACTTTATTAGTTTTCCTATTCTGGTCGAACCGGGATTCAGTGTCCTGTTGCTGTGTGCACAGCACAGCTCCAGAGAGCTCCAGTGTGATTTTTGCTTTAAATTGCTTTAAGTAAAAAGGACTGCCTTTGTGCGGCTAAGAGACCGAAACAATGCTGTGCATGTTTCTCTGGGTATCTACTTTGCTGGATATATTTCTTTAACTTACTATAGAAAATTCTGGTCAACGTGACTGAGCCTTTCCCCTCAGTGATAACTAAAGTGTCCACTCTAAAATTTATTATATTAAAATTTTAATATATTGTATTATATTGAAATTTGATTCACAAATATCAACATATTAACAATTTAAAAATGGTTTTATTTATATAAATATACAATTTACTTTTTACTCATCATCCCAACTTTATTTGCAATTAGGATTATTTCCCCATGAAGAGTAGAAGTGATGCACTGAAAATATTACCAAACATATCAACAGTATACTAATTCTAATCAGCCCCTGAGGCTATCATCCCGTGGTGTTATAAGATTAAAATTACTTGTAAATTCATGTGTTAGTGGCATTTTACTGTTGTAGTTCTGACTTGGCGTCATAATTATTTGTTCATTTATATAGAGCTGCAACTAATGGACTAATTTTCTAATTATTTTCTCAATTAACTGATAAATTGTTTAGTTTATAAAGAGAAATGTCCATCACAATTACCCAGAGCCCAAAGCGACACCTTCACACTGCTTGTTTCATAATTTACTGGGATACTAAGATACTGGGATTAATTAACATTTACAATTACAAGGAAGCAACAAATCCTGAAATCTGGAAGGAAAAAACCTCCCATTGTCTATACATAGTTGACAGTCTAACAAAACATATTTTCACATATGTGAACTCAAAATGTAATTAAAGTATATGAAATAAAGTAACACAAACGTGAGTGCAGTGCAGTATGTGAGTAAATGTACGAAGTTACATTCATCCAGTGGCGTTTACACGTGGTTGTTGATTTATTTCAAGCGTAGCCCGACCTTTTCTTCCTGTCACATTTGGCCGCTTGATCACTTGTTTATATGTTTGAGGGTACGCTGATGTGTCGGTGTCAGTGTGTACTGGATGTTCAAGGAAAGTCACTAACTTGTAAATAACAGGTTTGCAGTAATATGTGACGTGATCTTTCGCATCATTGCATTCGTTTGAGTGCCATTTGATCAATTATCACTAGATATATCACACACACACCCGCCTTCTCACATCATCTATAATTGACTGAGACAGGACTCTCTTCCAGACACTCTAAACCCAAGCACAATGTACATTTCAAATTCCTTTAATTTTAAATATGTTTATATTGTCTATTCTGTAAAATAGTCAGATGTCTATTCTCATTAATGTATATACTATATATATATAATGTTCCTCCTCTACCCCCCCCCCATTTTTGCACATGTCGAGGAGCGTGTCAGGTTACATTTCACTGTGTGTTATACTTGTATAACTATGCATGTGACGAATAAAGAACCTTGAACCTTGAACCTGATCTTCAAACTGGGCTTTTGCAAAGTGAATTTAAACTGTAGCAAAAAAAAGACGAAAAAGAACAAGTTGTCTTTTTTTTATGGCAAAAAGCTTCCAGTTGGTGAACTGAAAAAGAAAATCAACTTCTTGACCGGAAAAAAATTGGCACCCAACTGACTTTGCCTCCAGACTTTTCTCGTCACTGATGAATGTGAATGAAGCACATTTACTTCCTGATGCTTGAATCAGGCTAACTTTGGTCTGGATGGATACCACTGAGCAGAAAAGAAGTCATGGAGAGCATGAACATAAAGAGACCATCTGCTGACATGTTCTGCCTGTCTGAAAAAGACATGGGATTTGCTGGATCATTTAGTCTGTCACTCATTTAAAAAATGTAACATGAAAATGTCTGTTAGTCGCTGTTATGAGCATGAATTTCATGGCTTATAATGTACTTCAGCAGTTAAAACTAAGGGTGTGAGTACTCATATTATTTTGACTTAGGGGGCTTGACATTTTTTTTGTATGTGGAACTTTCAAATCCCCACAGTATAGCTCACTATTATAAAAAAAAATTACTACCTCACCCAAAGGATATAGATACACAATATACTGTATCATGGGAGAAATATACAAAGTTGTCAGCAGATCTAGGATAACCTATATATCATACAGCCTGCTTTCTTCATGTCTACCTACCCTAGGGAGGATGCAACAGCAACAACTCATAAGCTTTGCTGTTGATAGCAGTGGTATTGACCTTCTGCAGTGCTAACAGGTCACAGGGAGTACAGCTCCTGCCTCAGGACTAATGCATCTGAGCAGAACAGCCTGAGATGAGGTGGAAAGAACACACCAAGCATTCATGTCAATCAAATGAACTGCCTACTCACATTTTCCTTTTATCAGATCGTTGCACCATGTGTTGTGTAATCTCACTTTCTAAGTTAAAGCTAATTTTATTTTTTTAAAACAGTGAAATTTAGGCTGCACGCTGACCAGGATGACCAACTCCCAGAGGAGAATTTAATAAATGATTCACTCAGCTAGAGAAAAGTAAGCCCTCTTATGTGTAGTCATGTCCCTCCACTGAATGAATAGGCTTCTTTTTTTTCTGGGCCGTGTGGAGGTTTGTTCTATCCGGGGGCATCAGACTTTCTCTCTCTCTCAATAGTCTGCAGGAACACAGGTTAAAGGGTCAGTGCATTAGCTGCTTTACTCTGAGCGTGAAACACAGAAGCAGCGTGAGGCTGAATGCAGAACTGGTCCTGTTAGAGGCACCTTTTGATTACAGTTTGTGTTAATGTAATTAATTTCAATACGCTTAACAATACACAGCACATAATTTTGACTGAATTGCTTAAGGAACATATCAGGAAGTATCTAATGGTCAACAAATCTGAAAAGAATTTGAATTAAGCGCTATGTATTGGAATAGAAATCTTTAGGAAAAGGGTAGTTGCTGGGCAACACAATTAACTACTCGTTTCACTAATTTCAATTCAGTTTTAAAGAATTGTCACGGTCCTGCGTCGGTGACCCAGTGCTTTGTGTTTTGAATTATTATTGATCTTTGATTTTGTCATAATTTATTATTACTAGTCTCTTCTGTTTCTATACTTCTAGCTCCCTAAGTTCTTTGGCATCTCCTGATTTCTAGTCTTCAGGTTTTGTTAATGTGCCTCCCCTTTGTTGCGTGTTATGTCTACTCCTTCCCATGAGTCATGTCTCACTGTCAAGTCCACATCTTTGCATATGTCTCTTGTGTTTCCTGTTTTACTTTGATAGTCCTTATCCTATGTCAGTGTATTCTACTTTGCTTCCTTTGTCTCGTTACGTCAGATTAGCCCCAGCTGTGCTTCCTTCCTGTTTTCCATTCCCTCGTTACTCCCTGGTGTATTTAAGCCCTGTGTTTCCCTGGACAAAACGCAAACTGTGGGAGAGAAATGCTCAGTGCATCATGGGAAATCTGCAGCATCCTGGCCTGAAAGTGTGAATTTTGCAGCAGCTTGTCTTTGGTCATTCAAGTTGAAAATCCACTGTCCACTGGTGTGATGTCTCACAGTGCAATCTAGGTCAGCCACAACAGCATATTTCAAACGTTGTTTTCCTGACCACTTAAAGTAGATTCATAAATAAAACTTTCTGTGTTCTGGAACACAGGATGTTGTTTGTAGTTTTAAAAACATCACTGTTTAATACACCTCTTAAATGTGGAGCTTAATTTGAGTCTGTCCAGAAACAGAACCCTGTGCATCCCTTTTTGGCATACAAAGAAAATCATAATGTAATAAATATCATGCTTACAGATACCTGGATTGATTACTGGCAGAGCCATTTGGCCTCCAGATAAGAAAAAATTCCATTTGGCATGCACTAGCAGGCTGACCAATAAACATACCCATGGCCCCACTTGATGAAATTCACTGCGAAAAGGCCACCTCTTCACATTTGTAAAAGTCACCTTCCATTATCTTCCAACTGTGGCAGTTGGGTGTTCTTGGACCTCTGTAATATTATCTTTTACAAGTGTGACAGGACCAGCATGACATTTGTAAACTGTCACTTGTTTCCTTTTCACTCAAATCAGCGTCTTTATGGCCAATCAGATAATGTTTCTCCTGATGGCTGGGGTGGCAGCCAGCGAGACTCACCGTACGACGCCTTCCAGAGCTGTGCTCATCTTTCTGGCTAAATGCCACAGTGTCATCACTCTGGTATTTCAGAGAACAGGTGCTCCACTTCATGTTAGCCATGCTGCTCTGTCAATGTGACTGAATAAAATACACTGGAGTTAAAGTTACGGGGTGGTGTGACCAGGTTGCATTTCTGATAAACTGTGTGCGTGAAATACAATGTTACTTGACAGGGAGGAGAGAAATATGTGAACTGGAACTGAGAAAAACAAGTAGCACCCTGCTGAGAAGATTTTGGTGTCGGTGTTAAGCTTCTTCAGCTTTTTTCGGCTGCTCCCTTTAGGGGTCACCACTGCATAATAATAATCTGCCTCCAAATCACCCTATCCCCAGTGTCGTCTTTTGCCACACCAGCCCTCTGCATGTCTTTCTTCACTACCAGCATTAATCTTCCATGTAGTCATCCTCTTTTTCATCCATCCTCCACATCCTTTGTCTAATATATCCACTCGCCCTCCTCTGCACATGTCCAAACCATTACAGCCTTTCCTCTCCACAGTGCTCGACCTCAGCTGTCCCTCTGATACACACATTTATAATCCCCGTCTCTTATAATCACTCCCAGAAAACTCTTAGCATCTTTAGCTTAGCCTCCTATCTTTTTGTGAGGGCCCGTCTCCAATCCATACATCATAGTTGGTTCACCACCATATTGTAATCCTTGCTGCTATCCGTCTGTCATTCTGACATTTGTCTTCACCCATCTTCACCATGCCAGCACTGTCCATTGTCCACTCCTCTCTAGGCTCTCTTCTACCCACCCCCTACTCTCACTACAGATCCAAGGGTCATCGGCAGCCATGTGACATAAACATCAATCAGCAACATTAAAATCTGTCCAAAACTGCTCTTACTGCTTAGGGTGTAGACATGGGACCTCAGGCGGTGTCCTCTGATATCTGAGACAATTATAATAGTTTATTTGAGTCCTGGCGGTTGAAAAGCGGGGATGTTGGATTGGATCTAGTGAGTTTTGGATGTTGAGTCATTGCCTTGGGTTCTTTTTTGCATTTCTCAAGATATTTGTGAGCACTTTTTGGGGTGTAGTCAGGTGCATTTTCATGATGCGTGAGTTTGTGAATGACTCAAGAATGAGGCAACATATGATTTTAAAATTCATCCCATGGGTGCAGCTGCTAAAAAGTTTAAAATCTGACGATCTTGACATAAAGTCAGAGGTTAAGTTCTGAAAATCACGTAGGATTTTCACATTTATAATAGATGCATTTCCTGTACTAGTAGGCTGAGGGGTCGGACTGGGAGCCACCAGAGAGATTTATCAATCAAAACAACTGGGATACTGCTTTAAATGGCAGAGTATTAATTCACTTGATTTCTTTTCCAGCATTCAGTATACTGTGTATGTTATTGTATCAGATCACCTTACAGCCCCACATTTCAACAATAAAATCCCATGAAATAAGAAAGAACAAAGAAAGAAAGAAAAGCATTGTTTGAACCACAGCTGGCAGACAGTTTGGACCCCAGCTGGCAGATTCGTGGCAACAACCCCCACAAAGTGCTTACACTAAAATACGAGTGCCAGTGTCGCTTGTATTTTAGTGGTCATGTCAAGTGTGGTCATGTTAAAGGTAGTGGAGCTGCCAAACTGTATCCAATGGGACATGTACATGGAAAGAAAGCAGAGTTTTGCTTCTGGCAAAAACTCTGCCGGTCGTACTTAATGTAGCATGGAGAGAGTCTGCGAGACGCTCTGCACCTTGCCGTCATTCATTTTCATTATCCCTGAGTGGGAGTGCCAATGGAGATATCAATCAGTGTGTGGATAGTCATGCTGAAGCTGTCATGTGCAGCCATGCTGGACAAAGATGGATGGCACCAACACTGAGCATATCCTTAACAGGAGAATAATTAGCCGACTGCAGCTAAACTCAAAGGCGGTGAATTTAGAGTATGGCTCACAATGAGCCGTGGGTAAACCGCTCTCTCACCTTCCCGAGCTGTTTGGGTCAGAATGATGCTGCAGATAAAAACGATGACAGTGTTTTCATGCTTCTTTGTTTTTTTTAATGTCCAGGCTACACCAGCTACAGAAATAGGTCACGGTGTGGTAGAGAAACAGTGGAGCAAATCACTGACTCCCAAAACAGGCTTATGGTACTCAATCTGGAGCTCTACAGCTCTGATTGAGCAGCTTCAGGTGCCTGTTCAAAAGATTTATAAATAGCACATAGCTGCTCCCCAAGCTGCAGATCCGCCTCCCTCTCAGTGTCATTAAGTCCAATTGGAGCGGTAATTGCTTATAGCGAGGCAGTCAACCACAGCACTGATGGATGGAAGGAGACGTAAGACTATTTTTGGCAGATGCGGTGGCAGTAACGGGACACCTTTCAGAAGCAAGCCATTTTCTCATCAGAAACGTGCCTTACAGGTGCTGCCAAAATCCTAAATGTAATGATCTCTTTTCAGTCTTTTTTATGCATTTATGTATCAACAGAGACAGAGAAAAATCAAGCCCTGAAAGACGTATTGTCAGTGTTATTTCCTCACTAAGCACAACATCCATATCAGACATCAAATAGTCTTATTGTTGACCTAACCATGGAGCCTGCACACAATGGGTTATTATAGTTCCCCTGATTGTTTTGTCACAAACACTACACCCAGACAGCCGCTGAAATGAGAGCACCCATCAAAAAGAAGAAGAATGATGCGCCTCTCTTTTCCAATTCATTTTCTTTGCTCGTGGGGGGTGGGGTGGTCTCTTCCTGGCTCTGCAGTGCAACTGGGCAGAAGGTTATTTTTCACCTCACCACCTCACCTGTCCTGCAGCGCGCGCCGTGACAGATAAACCCAGAGGGTTTGCTCTGAGGCTTAAACCTGCAGATGGCATGGTGGTGCTGATGGGGCATTTTGGTGAGTTGGAAGCAGCATGGGGACGTACAGAGGGGGGCTCTTACAGAGTAATAGTAGCAGTATCCAGACTGTGAAATGCCAGGGAGAAATGAGGGGAATGGATGAACCAGTGCCATGGCAACAAAAACAAAGAGGAAGCAGTATGGCTAAGACTCCCAGGGTGACTGTTCCTGCTCTTTTCCTGGATTTCCCTTATCACCAATAGCAAGATGTTCAGCAGAGCTGACAGCTTGTTAATGCTGATGGGTTCGCATGATTTCTATGGAATATTTGCACATTTGCCACGAAAACAAATGGGAAAAACAAAGCAGAAGTTGCAGTTTGACCATGTTTCTCATTCCAGATAATTCCTGAATCAGATACAACCTCTATTGGAAGCAAAATTAATTAGATACTGCTGGAATAATGAACTGCGTGTGTCAGTGCTCCCTTGAAATAGTTTTTTTTAATACTTTTTCTATTAATAAGCTTTTCCTTCTCTCACTTTGTAATAAATGGAGCCTAGTGGAAGACAGACAAACAGAAGATTTTCTGAAAAATTAACTGCGAGATTAGAAATGGGGAATAAATGAGATGCCTATGTTGCAGACAGAGTTGAAGCCGCCTCCACCATAACCGTGACCTCAGGGTTAGACGGAGACAGAGGCCCCAGGGTGCTTCCAAAGGGCTCCTCAAGTTCATTTTCTACACTGCGGGAGGAATGCCTGCCTTTGGAAAACTCCCGGGAGGGGAGCACAAAGTGACCTCGTGGCACTGCAATAGAGCTGCTGCAGAACGGAACAAGGCCACTCCCTCCACCATCTCTCTGCTAGCTGAATGTTATTAATCTGACATATAGCTGTATATTAATAAACCTCAGAGGCTCCAAGTGCTCCTACGTGTTTGCACGTTTTCTCCTTTTGCACTTGAAACTGCTGAGGCCTTAATTCCTAATATTATATAATATGTTTCAGACAAGGACAAGGTCAGCTAAAATATGAGGACAAAATGCAGGTTTTTGTTTTTTATGCTGCTGCAAATATTCGGTCAGACTGAGGCCACTACATTAGTTTTCCACCACAGTGAGTTGCTTAAATCCTTATTTTGTACAATCGGTGAACTACTGCTAAAATGAGAAATGGTTTTTCTATTGTGGGGTTTTAAAAGGACAAAGAAAATTGAATTACCTCTATCCAACCTTTCGGTATCTAGCTGCTACTGTTTATTAAGTCCAGGTACAAATACAGAGAAGTAAAAAAAATACTATCTTGCTTACTCATGTTGTGTTGTTTTGTTGTTGTTGTTGTTTTTAAATAGTTCACTTACAGATGGTCACCCAACCTTGAACACTGCTGAAAGACAGATTAAATAAAGTATATTGTTAGTATCATAAAGCAACATAATTTGATTCTATATATAAAAAAAAGACTATGTTTTTATGAACACTAAAACCTGAATTAGCAAGAGACAGATGGGTTGAAAGGCAGATACAGCAAGCACATATGGGTTCACATAAAGGCGAGATATGCAACCAGCTTATGATATAGCCTGCTTTATGGCAGGTTAAATTGGGGTTAGTTCAGATTAAGATGATTTAGGATATGCATTACGGTATTTGACATAGCTTTTCATGTTGGTGCTAATCTACATTGTTGAGGTCCATTTTAATCTGATATCTCTGCTTTCTCTGTTGACTGAAAAGGCAGCACCTGTCATAAATTCAATAGATGATGTTTGCAGGCAGTGTTTTTGTATTTGGGTGCCCTGCAGGTATTATCCTGTGAAAGTCATATGAAAATCTGTAAAAGGACCACTGTAAGACAAAAGAAAAATCAAATTAAACTCAGTTGGGTTGCAAATATCATTTAAGATGTATTTTTCAGGCTTGTAGCCATTTTTTTAATGTTAGGACTGTAGAGAGAAGACAGGAAAGCTGGACAGAGATAACACGTGCAGTAAACAGCCTCAGGGTGGAATTGAACCCAGGCTGCTGCAAAAGCCTCACTCCATATGACCACCTGTTAAACAGGTACCTGTTTCCATTGCATTGAACTGCATGAAGCCTTTTATTTATTACGTGATGCATATAAATTCTAATTCGAGGTTGTTTTTGCAAAAAAAAGAACGCTGCTCTGGAAGATCACAACAATCCTTGAGTATTCACGTTTACTTGCACGTGCTTTTCTCGCTGTTGTGCCACAATACGCCGGCTTAACGCACTCCCGAGCTCTCTGATAAATAATGATTTTTCTATTTAAGTTTATCTTTTCTCCTGTAGCTGTGAGGCTGCTTATCTGCCACTTCCATTTCGTTTAGATAATTCACGGCCGGCTGATCGTCATGCAGATGCAGGTAGCTGTAATTCCAAACATTTAATGGAACAATGTGATTAACAGCAAATCAAAGTGCAGGAGTTTCTGTGAAACAGAAAAACATTTTGGAAATGCTTTGAGGTGCTGGTGAAGAAAGCTGCTGCATATTCTAGCAGACATCTATTCCCAGATGGGTGTTACAGCCAGCATCCTTTATAGATATACATCCTTTACCCTACAGGAACACTCTCAGTCAGCGCTATCTGCTTTTTTTCCCTCTGTCATTTTCTATTTCTTCTTCTCTTTTTCATCCTGCTTCCATTTTCAATTCCAAATGGCACTAATGTCCTTGGGCTACTCTTCATCGGCTGTTTGTTGTGTTAGCGTGGTAGCACTGTAAAGGATGAGGAAATTTAAGGGGACCTATATAGCGCCTGACACATTTACTAAAACGTTTCACATCTTAAGGCAAAATTGCTATAAATAGTGTGTTAGGCTCTTGTCAAATACATTGCACCCGCGCGCGTGCGCGTGTGTATGCGTGCGTCTGCACATGCGTGGCGTGAATGGGGGCACAGAGTGGCCGTATTGTAATGGATATCCACGATCTTGTGTGATGTGTTTATCAGGCAAACTGGAAACACAAATGCAGTACTAACAGATTTATAACATACATTTATCCAGCTTATTTATTTTGTCTGTAGTGTTTATATCAAGACATTTAATACTACAGCGTCAGATCAGTGACACAGTGACCTCTTTCATGTGGAATCCAAACGCTGGAAAAATAAACCGAGTTAGAAGTCAAACCAGTGCCAGTGTGGTAATCTGTTTATATAGAAACATCATAATTCCCCAGTTGTGATGTATGGTCCAGCGTTGGTCTTTAAAATATCGGTCCAACTGTCACGGCCCCAAGATTTGTTACTAAGGTTTGCTGTTATTCAGTTTGGGGTCTTAGTGAATACACTTGAGTCCTGGTTCATCTTTGATGCTCATATTTGTTCCAGAAGTGGTGATTTCTTTGTGTTTGATCTTTAGATTTCTTTATTCCGGGATAATACGAGTCTTTGTTCTGGTTTTATTGATTCTTTGGTGTCTGTGTTTACTTTGTTCATTCGAGTGATGGGTTTTAGTTTTGTTATCTTGTGTTCTGGCTCAGCTCTGTTATCAGTAGTTTTAGCAGTAGTCTCCTTGTGCCTTCTTTTCTCTTGTTTCCATGATTGTACCTTATCTGAGCACCTTGGTCCCTCTGTGTTCCCTTGTTTAATGTCAGTTTTGTGTGTGTTAGTCTCTATTGGTTTCTTTTTGTTTTACTTTGAATGTTAGAGGAGGTTCCACCTGTTGTTAATGACTTTAAACATTCCTGTGTCATTTTCCCTTCATGTTCTGCTATCCTGTTTGTGGTCCTGTGGTCCTCCCTGTGGATCTTTATGCTTTCTGGATAGCCTTCTTGAGCTTTGCTTTTCTGTTCATGTACAGTTTTTGTTATTCCTGTCTGCCTGTGTCCACTCTATGCCATACATAACGATGGAGTTAAATATTTGATTACAAAGTGAAAAATGGCACTTTATTTTCTAAAATAAGCAAAAATTTTATTTTTACAGTTAGAGTGCGTAATATTTTCCACAGATCTCCACAGAGCAGTGAGTGCCCAATACTGAAGAAGCAAATTATACTGCAGAGTGAGAAATTGTCCACCCTGAAAATGTGTCCCTACCAGAGTCTGCAACCTGGGTCACTTAATTATTATAGGCATACAGATGCTTAATATCAGGGTTATTTATACATAAAGAGCAATCGCATTCATTTTGAATCCTCTTTGTATCCATCAGACTAATGTAAATCCAATGTTTGCTCAGATTCCAGCTCTGCTTGGGCATCTACTAGCTTCTGCAAAATATCTTGCTATTTAGCTGCTAAATATTCAACCACTCTATTTTGAGTTTAAGGCAAGGGAGCTTTTTGTCAGTGAAACTGAAAATAGTTGGCAGCAGTGCTGATTAGAGATCTGAGAGTGAATGAAAACCAGCCAAAGCAAATTTAATTGAAGTTCAGAAAAAAAATGTGCAAAATCTTTCAGAATCATTCAAACATAAAAAATGCACCTAACCTGAAGAATGAATTACATTTATGTCTGCACATAAGAAACAACTCAGCAGAGAATCAATTTTAAATTGTACCTTTGCTACCAGCCTGTCATACAACCCATAATCTATTCAGATTTATTTAGTTGAATCTACAGAAACTATCACAAATAACAGTTTGGCAGGCTTAAAATAGAATTTTTGCAACGCCAAGTTGCTTCCTAAAGAGCTATTTGCCAAAAACCAGGCATGTCTCAGCATGGTGTGCAGTGTTTCCTTAAACAAGTGAGGAAACTGGGCAGGCAGGTGGAGAACAAAAGAAGAAATCTAAGGCCTAAAATGCTATTTACAGCAGATGAACATTCTCTGAAAGTCGTGTCCTTAAGAAACAGGGAAAATAATCCAGCAGTGACACAAAAGATGCATTTTGCCCTTTGCCCTACTGCTCCCTGAAGCCTCGTTTTTCAGCATGAAAATGATCTCAAACACACTACTAATGCAGTAAGAGCATACCTGGATTGAAAAACACACAGTGGAACACTATCAGTCATGGAACGGCCTCCCCAGAGTCCAGACCTCAACATTATTGAAGCACTGTGGGATCATCCTGACACAGAACAGAACAAAAGGCAGCCAACATCCAAAGAAGAGCTTTTAATGTCCTCCAACAAGCCTGGGGAAGTATTCCTATATATTAATTAAAGAAATTACATTAAAGAGAGTTCAGGCTATGTTAAAGAATAAAGCTGGTCATACCAAACATTGGCTTTCAAGCTCATTAGAATTGCAATAACTCAGTTTGTTTGCAGATGTTTCAATACCTATTTCCAAAATACCAGCATAATACAAAAATGAGGAGTGACTGGAGACCTTTGCACAGTTTTGTGAGCCTGGGATTCAGAACAATACTAAAGTAGTAAACTTCAAACACTAAACTATATCGTATGCTCATCGTTCTCTGTGGGTTTGTCTAGACAGACAGACAGGCAGCTGCTGAGAACCAGCATCTGACCTCCTCAGCTCCCTCCCCAGGACACGAGCCCCTCTAAGTCTCATTAGGCCGAACTGGCAGCTCGAGCGAAAGGAACGAGGGCCACCTACCCCGCCTCACACGGCAAACCCCCACCCCACCCCATCACTCATAGGAGCTCTCATTACTTCTCTCCCCTCCCGTCGGTCCTCCAGCCCCTCTCTTATAGGCAGTCAGCTCCATCCATCACATCTATCGATCCCGTCTCCCCTTGGTGTGGTACCTGCCTGTTTTTGAGACTAAGTGGGAAGGATGGCAGAGCTAGCGTGATATTTCAGCTTTCCAGTGGCAGTGCTGTCCCCTTGGGATGTTCAAGGTGAGCTGGAGGTTGGGTTTCATAGAGGAAGTGTTTCTTCATAGATCTAAATGAAGGAGCTCTCCCAAGAGGAATGAACAAAAAACATGTTTTTCCTCTGCAGAAATCAAAGTAATAATCAGTCTGCTGCTGCTTCTCCTATTCACGGTGTTTCCTAAAAATGGCTCTGCAGCCCCTCATGATGCCACACATCATAGCACAATATATGTTTAGCAGCACGAACATATCTTTGTTCAAATCAAAGCAAAGTATTGTTTTGGATTCAGCGGTGATGTTCCACAGCAGCATGTGGATGCGGTAAATCTTCGGAAATAGATCCAATATAGTCAGAGTCGGTTCTGACTTTGATCTTATTACCTTGATGGTTTTTGGGCAGAGAAGCAAGCTTAAGCTTTTAAAGCGATTGCCTGAGAGAAAACCATTTTAGAGCAGTGCTATACTTCAATCTGGGATTAGATTCATAGTATGTGACATCATTCTGTTCACCAAAATCCATCTGAAAATATTTTTACACATTGCTTCGAGGTACATTGTGATAAATTTAAAAGAAGGGAGCGTGTTTCGTTTATATAGCGTAAAGAATGTTACATAGTTGAGGGAATCTGGCGGCCTAATGGTGCATTCAGCACGAAATCTTCACTCTGATTTTTGGCTCTGAGACCTTTATTGCTTTTCACGCCACTCTCTCTCGCTCCCTCGCTCTCTCTCTCTCCTCCTGCCAGTGTGGTTTCACTAATTATATGCTGAGCTCCAGCATGAATTTTACATATATTGAGGTCACGAGTTCAAGTCCCCCACAACACACACTCTACTCTTCCTGTGGGCTGCTTCAGCACGCTTATTTTAAAACCTCTTCTCACGGTTTTGATCAAAACCCATAGGCTGCACTGGTAATTTTTTTTAACATGCAGGTTACTCCAAAAGAATTCGGTAGCAGTCCTTTAAAATGTGAACCAGATGCTATGATACCATGTGTAACTGCTATAGCCAAGGATGTGTCCAAGCAGCTTGTTGCAGAAGGGAGTTTGCTTTTTAACATGCGTTTAATCATGCGATGGAAAAATGTTCACCAAAAGTAACCCATAAAAAGTCAGTGGTAGCATTTTTTGAGACAGTCCACAACTAAGGATGTAATTCCCCGAGAATTAAATGGAATTTTAATGGTATTTTATATGAAATTGTAGTGTAATTATATTTACCTACAAATCCTTATTGGTAGATGCACTGAAGGAGTAACGTTTCAACTTTTAATTTAATGTTGTAAGCACTGCTGCCTTAACCTTGTCTTGTTATACATTTATTATGTATTATATGTGTGTATCGTGGGTGCTACACTAGTCAATAGTCCTCTTTCATTGCATATAAAGACTGGTCTCGCTTTCCTACAAGAATATTGAAATCATTATAGTCTGTGAAGGTTCTCAGTCATCCAGATCATCGTAGTCTAAGGAGCTTGCAAAGAAAAACGTCTGGACTTCTTTAAGTTTCTTGAAGATGTTTCACCTCTCATCCGAGAAGCTTCTTCAGTTCTGTCCAAAGTCTTCAAGCTGTAAATTGTTGGTGCATTATAGATGATTTTTTTCCTTTCACAAACACTGTTCAATCATCAGCGAACACTTCTGAAGTGACCGTGAGAAAACCACCAAAAATAACACGAATGAAGAAACACCGATAGAATAATTGTTTTTTTTATTTATATAAAAGCCCAAAACTGAACACAAAAAAGGTGTGAAAGCGGGTGTAGGTCACAATCAGCCAGGGTTTCAGGTGAGCTCATTGTGAAACCTGGCCCCACCGTATCATATGATTTCCTGAGGTCAGATGGCCCAGGATGTAAGTGGGTGTCAAGGCGTCTGGGAAGGGATTTTAAAACTGGATTATAGATGGCAGACAGTTGGTGTTGTAAGCCACCGCCTCTATTCAAAGATGGTCGCTCACAGTGGACATAAATGGCTTCTTTCACTCCTCTTTCAAACCATCTGTCCTCTCTGTCCAAAATGTGAACATTGGCATTGGCGTCCTAGTGACCTTTGTCCTTTAGATGCAGATGAACAGCCGAGTCTTGTCCCGTGGAGGTGGCTCTTCTACGTTGTGCCATGCGTTTATGACCCATTTGACTCTAGAACTGAAGAAGCTTCTCAGATGAGAGGCGAAACGGCTTCAAGCAACTTAAAGAAGTCCAGACGCTTTTCTTTCCAAGCTTCTTAAACTACAATGACCTGGATGACTGAGAACCTTCACAGACATTTGTAGGTAAATTTAATTACAAATAAAATAGAGTGAAATTCCATTAATTACAGGATAATTACACACTTTTTTATATGCTGTATTATAAAGTGCTACCAATGAAAATAAATTGAAATAGGGCTCTCTGACTAAGAGGTTGAAGGTTATGCCGTCCATCTCCCAACATGGACATTTTGATCTTCTTCACAGTGAAATTTGACACTACTGGAGCATCACCGTGAGGTCAAATTACTCCAAGGGATACCACTTGCATGACTGGGAGCTGACTGATAAGCGTCAGTTGTTCTGTTTCACGGTTCAGATATTTGAACACTGGATGACCTTCAACTATTGTCATTCAGTGCTCTCATCTGTGTTCCAGGTAAAAACATGTATGTTTGCACTCTCACTGTAAAGTTGCTCAAATTGGGATTTAGGTTAAAGCTCTGCTGTGCAGAAACATAAAGTAAATCTTTACAGCTGCGAGTGGGTGTCTGAATCCTTAAATTATGAGTCTAAAAATACGCAAATCTTCCCGTAATATAACACTCCCCATATGTATGCTTTTAGGACACAACATGCAGTTTCCTCAGGTTGTTAAACCACCCTCAAAAATGTGGTCGTGACCTCAATTTCTTTCCTGTAATTAGAGTTTTGTTTTTTTAATCCGTTGCTATCATTCTTTATGCTACCTGTGTGTTACTGCTTATTGAAAACAGCTTAGACTGTTTGGTTTTCACTGGAAATTAAGTTAGCTGGAATGGGGTCTGCCGGAGCTGATTGTTGTCACAGCTGTGCAATAAACTCTTCATTGGATTCTTGTCGCCATAATAATATCATCATGCAACATTCACCAGTCCCATAGGTCAAACTCACATGTGTATTAAGGATATCAATTATACCACGCTTGGATCACTGAAGATTGTCTTTTCATACAAGATGTTGCATTTGGTGCCTTTCTCTTGTTTATATGAGTGCAGTTTTATTGCGTTCTGCACTTGTTGGACACCCACTCATGTTCTCCCAGACTTCTGTGCCCCTTCATATGAATGTATATGTGATACATCAAAATGCAGAAGAAACTATGCGTGTCTCTGGGTATATTTGTCCAGTACTGTAAGTGATGGGAAGCAGTCTGTTTCTGGGGCGATTGCAGCTCCCTGTGGGAAAGTGTTTATAATTAAGTGTGATTTTCTGCATCCACACCAGACCACAGGAAAGAGAATAAGGCAGGCTATTTTCTGTAGTTGCTGCTCAGCTTTTCATTTGTTCCCATCTTTTTTCACTGGTTTAAGAGAGAAATATGCAGATTTTGAGTTGGGAGGACTTGCAATTAACTGATTTAAAATGCTTATTAATTCCACAGGAAATTTTCTTCATGTTAAATTGCTCATTTGAATTTATTCAACAGTTGAGTGAAGTGCAGGGTGAATTTCAATGAGCTCCTCAAACGACTGGAAAGACTGAAATAAAGGGCCATTTGCAGACAGAGCTGAGTTCTGGGTCCATGTCCGCGCGGCCTCTCGGTAGAGCTACATTCACTGGCTCAGTGACCAGAACTGACACGCAGTCGCTCACACAGAACACCGGTGTCAGTTTCAGAGGAGGATGCCGAGATCGCGTAGGATATGAAAGACGCGAACACACCGAAAACCTCGGTTTGAATTCATTAGTGGTGTCTGTGACGCCAACTGAAGCGGCGCGAGAGAGGAAAGAAAAATCAGCACGATCTCTGATTCTCCCATGGTTCAGAGAGTTTGTACCTGTACCTGTCAGACAACTTAACAATTCAGCAGGGAATCTAGTAAACAAATCCAGAACCCAGAACCCAAATCCCCTGATACAAACACATTCCTAAAATCATTCATTCATTTATTTTTGGGCATGGAACATTCTTCATAAAATCAGTGAAATATTCAAACAAGGGATGGAATATCAGCTGCATTTGCATGTCATTTTCACATGCTAATGAATTTTTTGGTGGCAGTACATGGAAATAATATTAAAAGAGTGTGGTAAGAGTTTGATATTAGAAAGGTAATATATAAAATATTATGTACTTACCAAAGTAATAAGCTTGGGAATATCAAAGTAGATAGCTGGTAATATTAAACTTAGATTTATGTTGTCAAATTCACTCCAATAGCACCAATTTTTTATATCTTTATTATCCATCAATTTATGCGTCCATCTTCTGTCAATTTAGAATAACGAATGAATCTAAACCAGAGTATCACACGGCATGGCTCAGCCAAAGGCTGGATTCGAACCTAGGACCTTCTTCCTGTGAGGCAAAGGTGATCACTATAGTGCTGCTCCAGTACTTTAGTAATTTCCTGGTATTACTCTGTTATTAACTCATTCTCATGGCTTATTTAGCCCCATTATTCCCATCTTATTACCACGGTGTAATCTTAATTGCCACCCATTTGTCTTCTTGTCACACTGCAGTTATGCAGACTTCTCCATGCATGACTAAACTCGCGAAAGAAACTATAAAGCTTGAGAAGGAATGAAACTAAGAGGGATGGATCTGACTGGACTGTGCAGGAAAAAGGTGGAACGATTTTAATAATATATTATAATAACGAGGTATGGTACAATATCCTAGCAACCGAACTGTAAGAAAGGGATCCAGCGCTGCGTGATGCTTCATTTTACATTGAGAAACATCTCACCCTGCCTGCTTCAAACCATCTGGGTTTTTCTCTGTGACCATTTTATGAGCAGAGCTGCCACGTGGGGCACAGTATGATGCAAGCATAGATTCAATTATGAGGTTGGGGTGTTTGGCAGGAAGGTGTGCATGTGTGTGTGTGTGTGTACTGGGCTCTGTCTGAAGCTGATAGATGTGGAGATTTCTAGCTTGGCAAGTGGTTTGGCAAACTGGCAGTAATGTGAGAACGGCCCATTGTGCTTCTGCAGAAAAACCCCTGAACGCTCAGCTGTGTTTACAGCCCAGAGCGTGGCACGGCAGAATCCCCCAACAGCCCCCGCTCCAAAAAACACAGAATCAGAAAAAAAAGTGCCGTTCCCATCCCATTTTTCCCTCAACATGCCCTCCGTGAGGCTGCCTACCAATTAGCCACCGCTGCTGCTGAGGTGAGATAACAACAGAAACCCATGTATCCCCCAAAGACCTCACTAGGACCTTTATTACCGTATTGATATCTTCTGCCTGTCACCGCTGCCCTCACTTGCCTGGCAGCGTGCCAGCAAATTTTCTATGAGCGGGGGAAAAAAAACAATCCATAAAGAGGCTGTAACTCAATGCAAGTAGAAAACAGCAGGAGGCAACATTAGACTGAACGGTACATGCTGTAATTAGTGAGAAACTGGAAGGAATAAATATAAAATAAGGTACAGCTGCTTAGTAAATTTAAAAAAACAAAACAGAACTCAATAATAGGTGAAAGCACAAATATGAATAAAAAAAACACAACCAGTGGCAAACAGAGGGGGAAAAAACAACAAAAACAGCAGTTTCTAATCCTTTTATGTGCCCACCGATGTTTTATCTCTCAATAATTCCTACGTAGATGTAATTTGTCCTTAATGTCACAAAAATGTTAAAAACCTAAAGTACGCAATGTCGTTTGAAAACAACGGAAAAATCTAAATATTGCATTTTCCACCCACAGATAATAAAGTGTTCAAGTTAGCTCACATTTTTGTAGCACCACAAACGAGTTACTTCATGGACGCAGTTACAAGTCCAGTCGTTCAGAACATACACAAAAGTGGCTGGCAGACCAAAATAATAATAATAACAACAACAATAATAATAACAATTAATAGGCATACATTTTATGTTATTTTATGTGCAAAACTGTTAGCAGTGAAAACAAATTTTAACGTTTTCCGATTGTCCGCTTGGTGTCTGGTCAAAACTCAAACCAAACCTTCATTTGCAGCCATGGGTTACACAGACTTTAAATCTTGCTTATAAAACGGGACTGTAACAAAAATGGTGACATTTAAATGCTTAAAAAGTGAAAAATAAATTTGACCTTCTTAAAAAACTGTATCTGAAAACGGTTAAAAAGAAACATCTCAATGTGAACTAGTCGTCAAAGGCACTCTTTTTAAGGGAGAAAGTGTCTCGTGTGTTGTATTTATATCACGTTTCTTCATTTTGAAGCAGGTGAAAAGTTACACAGACCTGATCTGATGGAAACTTTCAGCAGTACCACGGCGGCTGCTTGTCGAGTGTTTCGAGTGAGGCTTTACAGTAAATGGATATGGGGTCACTTCTACTGCAAAAGCCGAGGTCAACCTATCAGGTAGCCATTCTGTGTTTAAGTGCTCATAAAACACTGCAAACATCTATTTCAAATGTCCCAGCTGTCACTGAAGTACTGGTCCTCTTCCTCCTCCTCCTCCTCTTCTTCTTCCTCAATCCCATTTTTCATGAGGTCATCCAACTCATTCACTTCCTCCTCGTCCTCTTCTTCCACCTTGAGCTGTGCAAGCATGGTTTGTAAAGTGGATTTTACTTCCTGAACCTCCTTCTCTAAAGACTGTGCAAAGGGAGTTAAGGAAGAATGCTGCTGCAGACACACACACACACATTAACATGTAAATAAAACGCATGCCAACAGACAAATATGTCACATGTGCCCTGATGTGTGCCCCCTGACGGTTAATGGCGATAGCAGCGGACAGCCATAACGTGATGAAGTCATCAATCTCCGATTTTGGCCCACGAGCGGATTATCGGGACAGATCATCGAGTCATACTCAATTTAACCCCATCCAATTATTCGCTATTCATGAGCTCGTCTCAACCGTGAGGCTGGGTGGCAATGTGGGGACCCAAGCAAACAGACTGCCCAGCTAAATTATTCATAAACCATCAATGAAACGGGATAGAGGCTGTCAACAGGAGGGGGATTGTTTAACCTGCTTAGAAACTCAAATTAATCGTGTGAGTGTCCAGCTTAAGTGGCAAATCAAAGGGATGGCTTTGATGGCAGATGGGGCCTGATGGCTCGTTTTGCTGTCTGAATGGACACAGATTGTCCTCATTCATAATTAAACAGCTATTAAAGAGCTTTTCATGAATACTGCAGAGGGTTCGACAAGACTTTTAGGGCGGCCTAGTCCAAATGGGAAGAAACTGCTCAGAATGATCTTAAAACCCCTTAAAACTAACCACAAACACCGACAGGATTTTGCCCACCCTCGTCTTCATTTTCTTCAATCCCAGTCTCCGCGGTTGTCCATACACCTCCTGTTATTGAGAGCAGGGACTCAATTAAGACCCTTAGACACTGCCGGTTTGATCGTACTGTCACTATGGCAACAGTCCCAGCATCGCTAGTTCAGTTTCTGTTCAATTTTCCTTGCAAACCGACAATACTGTCCTCAAGTGTCCACTGCAGTTCTGCACGAGTGCAGTGACTTCAAATATCAGAAATAAGTGACACATAAGGACATGAGAGCAGAGAGGTGGAAAGAGGTGTGCCGGTCTCTGTCTATCTCCGACTGCCAGGCTGCATTGAAATCATGCAAACGGGGTCTGTGCTGGCCCCTGACAGTACAGTGGGGGACGCTCTACAAAGATATAAAAGCAGACTAACCACAGATCAACAAAAAGAGCCGGGGAGGGGGGCACTGCAGAACACACTGGTTCTAGAGATCGCCAAATTAAATACTGTCCAGCACAGAAAAATTGGACGTGACAGAAACTAAGCAACAGCAGGTAAAGGTGGCAAATTTTCACCACGCCAATGTTGAAATATTACCTTTTGATTCTGTCTTAATACGCCCACCATGCAGAGGGGAAAAGTGGAGCGAGAAAAATACACTAATCTATTTCCAATCAGCCTTCTAATTAGCGCAGAAAATGATGTATTGTGACCTGTAATCAGCTTCAACAGTTTGATTTGAGTCATTATCATGGATATTGTAATTTCCTGCAAACCACATCCAGCAAGTGGAAGTGGGCAAATGGAGAAAGGGAGGGGCAGTGAGGACGGGTGAAGAGAGGGAGGGTCAGCTTGGAGAATAGACGTTAAGATATGACGGGGAGTCATTACAGTGACATTCTTCTATCTGCTGCGGCACTGCCCCTGTCGACCGGCTTTAATCTCAGCCCATGGTGACTGGCAGCCCGCATCAGCGGCCCTCTAATAACCTCGCATGGACATTTACCGTTTCATTTTCCAGCTGGCACTTCCAACCTGTCGAGAAAAATCCTGTGCACCCAGCTTACATTTGAAGCTGAATGGACAAATAATGTCAGATTAGACAGGCTGATTTTTTCTTCCTTTTTTCCCCCTTTTTCGTTGAATGGTAACGTCACAAAACGCAAACATCAGTCAGTCAGCAGTTAAGCAAGGTAGTTTGAATGTGTACTTTGGAGAGTTGGAAGGTCTTGAGGAAAACTAGGTGTTTCAGATAAATGGACAGACACACATAACTGACCCCAAGGTGTGAATTATCGGGTCAGTCATGCAAGAGTAATATAGGACAGCGAACTCATTGCAACTAGGAAAACTTGGTGGTTCAAATCAGGCTGACTGCAATCACTCTCAGACTGATTGGTAAAGGTTTACAAATAATGTCAATCTAACAGAGGAACTTAGTCAGCATGTCACAATCAATCTGAGCCACTCTAAACTAGCGGTCACGAGTCACGGATCGGTACCGGTCCGTTCCCGGGGGTTGGGGACCGCTGCTCTAAATCAATGAGTGCAACTAATTTACAAAACCGGACTCAACTCAAATATTCTTATATAAAAGCAGGGCTAGCCAGCACCCATGTAATTTGCAATTATATTGCTGTCCTGGAGCAACTATGTCACTATTTGTGCTGCAATTTTCTGTTTCATATCTGTGAGACTCTGGCTGGACTCTAAATGTAGTAATTAATGTTGGCAACAGATTTGTGAATTGCACTGATCTTTCACAATTAATTGCCCTATTATCAGAAACAGACTGTAAGTGCCAACTTGACCCCATTCAGTTGCAAACTAATAGCACACTGACTCTGTCTCATTGCCATTTTATCCACAACTTGATGCACCAATGTTGCTCTGTAGACAGCAACTGACTATAAGTTGTAAGAGACCTGGACCTTTTCCAAACAACCATTTCAAAGACACTGGAAGTTCAACACCCACAGCAGCAATGATTATGTTTGTGCCACAGGCTCCAGCCACTGTTTTCCCCACTGTGACTGTAGCATGATGTATATTTACAGTTAATTTAAAGGATATGGGTGAGGGCCTGATCCCGATTCAGTATGGCCATCTGCAGTTCATCTTCCAAGGACATCAGCCTGTTACTGATCTGCTCACAGCGCTCCGTCAGTTCGGTAGCCCCAGTGTCGCTGCACCCATCCTGGGTAAGAGAAGACAGGAAGGGTCAACAAGGGAAGTTGTTCAAATATAAGCCTCTGATACTGACAATGATCAAAAAACAAGTTTAACTAAAAGTAAATGACCGCTTGTGCTAATCTGATGTAGTTCAACCAAAGAAAAGCAAAGAGTTGGGAAATTCACAGAAGATTTCTGTCTCCTAGAAAGTAACATGCACCAAGCTACAAAAACATTGGCTACAGCTCCCATAATGCAACTGGGCAGTTTTTTTATTAGCCCCTTCTTGCCTGATAAAAATGACAAACCGTGTTTGCATGTGTATAATGCAGCATTAAAACTGCGACAAACAATAAACCTCAAAGTTATCATCGTGCTTCATGTTGCCCTGGGTTAGATGAACTGTTTGCAGGCTCACACACTGACATGTTTATATATTTATATTTACCAACTACAGTATGCTCTTCATTCAGATGACTCTGTTTATTAACAGATTTTTTTTTATTATAGCAGCTAACGGTTTTTTGCCATTTTAACCACTTGCAAGTCTCAGTTAATGTGCAACAAAAAGCGTTTATTCGCAAACACACACCTAGAGGGGCAGTGTTTACAACATTAAGAGATATCTGCATATTACATGATGCTACAAGGCTGGGTGCATTTTGAAGAATGGCAGGGATGTCAGGTTGGTGGAAGTTCAGAGTGCAGTAGGGCAGAGCATTCGGGGAGCAACGCTGGCCATAATTAGAACAGCCCCCTTTGCAGACATCGTGTCCTAGTTTCTTCTCTCTTATCAAGCATAGAGAACACAAACGCACACCCAAGAGTACACGCACACTCACTTCAAGCAAACAGACACACACACACACACACACGCACACAGACTCAGTGTTCTCCTTAAACAACACAAAGAGTCTAATCTGACTCATAGCTGCAGGTTAAAAGAAAAAGAAAAAAAAATCAACTCCCTGCAGCTCAGAGGTGTCAGAACAATCACTGAAAAGTCGCGTCTCTGGTCTCTGCCCTGGAATAGCTCTCCCACTCTGGATGATGTAACACCAGAAAAGAAACGTACCACAACAGCAAGTGTTGGGGGCGGCAATATGTGCGAGACATCCTGACACAATTAAGGAATTAAGCGAGATTTTTTTCAATGCAGAGAGGCCCACAGGAAACAGCATTCAGAGAAAAGATATTTTAGCGCTTGAGGAACTTTGAATGAACAAACGATCACTGTCACAAGTCTCTCCTCTGGCTTCACTTCACCTCGTCCTGGATCTTTTCCCCTCAACAGATTCAGTGAGCTGTTTGTTTATCCAGGCTAGGGGCTTCTCCAGCAGATAAGGGCCCTGGGTTTGTGTAGCTAATTGATTCTTTACTTTCCAGCCTTCAGTCAGCTTTTGTAAAGTCAATACAACCACAGGACAGAAAACAAAAGCTCCCCGTGCAGAATGACACTCTTTAAAAGACACGCCTGACAGGTTGTTTAAAAACCATTAAAACAAAAACAAAATCTTTAAAAAAAAAAATAAAAAAATCACAAATTGTAATGTTGCTCCAGGTGGTGATCAAAACAGCTTTCTTCGCTATCTCTGCCTTTGACAAACAAGGCGACAGATTTCACCGACATGTCAATTTGCATAATAGAATCGCAGGCTTGCGTGTATTGGCGTGTTGATTTCTGTTGTACATTAGCGCTAATGTTATTAAACCAAAGTAAACAAAGCAGACTGGGGGAGCGTGGTGTTGAGGAAATTATTTAGGAATTCAATATTCAAACTCATGTATGCAGTTGTATGATTATTTAAGCAATAATGAGTGAGAGGCAGCAGGTAATTGTGCATGCTCCCATGGGTGCTGTTCTACCCACTTTGCACCAGGCGGACAATACAAAGCAATATTATTGCACTGGCATAGCACTCAAGGCAGTATTTGCTTAAAAAATACAGTGGCTAATTTATTTTAAATAAGAAACTTGGAGTGCCTGACTTTTTTATTAAAATAAATAATAATAAATAAAAACTAAATGAATATAAATGAAAGGCCAGTAATACGGCGGTTCATGCCAAACAAGTTCAGCAGGAGGTAAAAGTATTTGCAGCATATTGTAAACAGCAGATCAAACGTAAATCAAGATTTTAGCCTCGTTAATGCGTTAAGTACTTTTTTATGTACTGGAAAACACATCAAAAATACATCAAACAAATTTCGTATAAGAACCTTTAGTGTATTGTCTTGTCTTTTGGTCCCTGCATTCACACAGGTTCTATTTCTCTCCTACCTTTTGGTAGCCAGCTGTCTGCAGTGGAAGTTACAGAAATCTTATTTCAAATTTGGAGGTGAAGCATTCAAGGACATCATCACAGTAAAATGCCAAAAAAATATGTGTCTCTCAGTGAACAGCAGCCTGCAAGTTACGCACATCCACGACACTGCTGCTGAAGGAAAGCTATTAGCTCATACTTGAAGTACTTTCTAAGTTACTTTTCTTAACAATGATCAATTTCTGGTATATTCAAGTTGCAGCTCCCTTGTAATGTAAAAGGTTGCTTCTTAGGTTTCAACACTAATCCTTACCAGCAAATACGTCTGCAAAGGAACATTGTATACAAGTATGTGCAGTAATAAGAGAATTCAGTACTGCAGTTATTTTATTACATATTCTCAAGGCAGTATGTAGGTTGAGCCCCAAAAAGTCGGCATGCATCATATGTTCAAATGCTTCCCAGACGTGCCATAAATGCACACAGCTGTCCCAAAATCCAAACCATAAAGAAATTATAAAAAGCTGTAAATCATTTCCTTATTTTGCAGTTTACGTTGAAGTTCAAATCGAGGATCAGAATGGGGTAGAGAGGTGTTTCAAGTGACTTTGAATGTGGCAGTAGAAACTTGGGCTCTATTTTACTTTTTCCTAAAAGCAAAGTTTAAAATGTGTGTAATGTTTAACACCAAGCTGACGGTAACTTTGGGGATGTCACTCAAATAAGCTTTGCCAAAACAAAGAAAAATCTTTTCTTTCCTTTTCCCCTCATCTTTCTAGAGCTGTCACTGTCATTTCTACCTGACCTTAATGATTTTGCTTTTCATTGTGGGACAATAGCTGCCATCAACAAAGAACTACAAAAATCAGCCCTTTTATAGTGCGCAGGATTGAGTATACTTAATTTTGTCGCTATTCAAATGTGAAGTGGAATTTGAATACAGCTTCAGTTTTTGAGCACTTCTGTCCTACACTGCAGGATTCTCCACAATTGTTCAGTTTGGGGGAAAAAAACCCATCAAGCTATGTTTTTTCTTTGTGATGTTTGTTTGGCAATGATCTTCTAAACCTGTAGCTTGACTGACATCCAACAGTATGTGTGCTTCTTCATTTGTGCCTACAAAGTGATACATTTCATTTCAGAGGTGGAAAAGCAATGCAGTGTTAAACATTATAAAACAACCATTAGTATACAGTAGCTCCTGTAATACGAGGTATGATATAGGAACCTGTTGCAAAGCAGTCAAACAAATCTCAACAGAAACCATTCAACATTCCAGTTTAATGATGCGTCTACTGTCGTTCAGAACTATGGGTGAGTGTAACGAGACATATGCAAGGACCTTGAAAGGATAAAAGAACAATTAGTAGAGGTTAGAAGAAAACAGTAGCAACACACATGACCACACAAACTCACACACACCAATCAATCTCCATTGTGGCAGCAGGGCAGCAGCTAAGTGGAAATCATTTACTTAAAGTCATTATGGAAAGGAGAAAGAGGTCAGACGCTCTGCGCGAGGCAGAGAATCGAGCTCCTCCCGATGCTATCACAACACCATCACTGGAAAGATGCCATTAAACAGCTATCACATCATCTGACTCAGTGATGTATCACTGTAATGTCGCTGTACTTTATTGTAATTACCTATTTTAGGGTATCTGGCTTTTTAATAACTACATGTAATGTCATATAAAGTTAGAAAAGAGGAAGGCTTCTCACTTCTACAGCGCCACAGTTAAAATTTCATGTAAATTGATGCTATCTCTTAAAATAGATTTTAGAAGGTAACTGAGCCAATGTTTGATAGAAGCTTTGGGTGAAATGTTATCACTGGTACTGCAGGTTGTAGCATTGAGAACCTGTTAAACATGACATGCGTCATTTACTGGTTTGAATTCCTGCAAGTGCCACCGTTTACTGAGCCACTGTGTGGCTGTGTGACCTTGTGTAAATTCAAACATAAAGTTACAGTGTGTAAAATCTCACCACTAGATGTCACTAAGATGCAGATTCCAAATAAGTTAATTCGGTTTTCTTACCGTTCCCAATTAAAGCGCGTAATCCTAACTATGGTGGCCACTGTAGGACAAACATGTTATATTCAGCCCAGAGATTAACCTTAAATCTAGACTGTTTTGTACACACTATTGTAAAATATTTAAACAATATCAACATTTGCCAGCAAATCGGAAAATAAAAAATGTTTTTAAAAAAAAGATATTTTTCAGTTTAATACTTTCCTAAATTTTATGTTTTTACCAAGAGTCACCTGAAAATCTATGGACACTGTTGATCTCACAGAAAAATGACTCCAAACCACAGTTTTTGCTCAGTAGGCTTTCTGCCTACTGTTTACCTCAGCTGCCAGTGTTGGATGAGAAACGTCCACATCTACTTAAGGAAGCTGTAAAGCTTTGTGAAAAGGAATCGATGAGTCAGCAAAGCTCACTTCTGTCCAACAACAGCAACAATGAAGTGGGTTTTTGAAGACATGATGTACTTTTGTGTCAGCAAGCGCTGTTGTTTTTGCTGCTGTTAGCCTCTGTTAGCTGCTGTTAGCCTCTGTTAGCTGCTGTTAGCCAAGGTTAGTGATATTTTTTTTTAAGTGGATCTAACATTCCTGGACTTGGAATGGCAAATAACCTGTTATACAATGTGACAATGTAACCAAACTGTTTACCAAAAGAGAAGTGCAATTTCAACCCTAACATTAGCTGGCTGACAATAAGGATGATCCTTCATATCTGGAGTTTGAAGGCTTGGACGTAATTTAAAACCTGCCTCCTCTGCACACAAATGCCAGTCCGTGGCCACATGCATAAATTGTATTCAAGATAGCAGGACAACATGGTAGATACCACAAAACCTGCCCTTCTGCATTTTTAACAGATTAATTCAATGTTCATGAGGATGCATTCGTTTGCCAGCAGCAGAATTAAGCGATCTGTACATATGAATAGAATATCCTTTTTTTTCTATTAAATAAACTCAAAATTGACTGTTACTTATCCCTCATAAGTAACAGTCATAAAAAACATGTTGCAAAAAAGACATGGTGCCTCTCACGTAGATGGTAAAACAGGTGACAGGGGTCATGTTGTTGATAATGTTAGCATTGTACTGATAACATTGAACCACACAGTGATAGTGTTAGCATCACGCACCTCTGGGTGACTATCCTCCATGCAGAACAAAAACTCCTCCAGCTTCTGCAACAAAAATGGGAACATTTGTTGAGGCCACACAGTCGTAAGCCTGCTCATGAATTATTAAAAATACAATTATGTCGGCTGTGTACTGTATGTGTGCAGCATCATCATAATGCAAGGAGGCTGTAATTACTCATCAGCAAAACTGACAACAAGAAAATAGATTAACAGACTCGTTTGTATTGCAGGGTTTTTTTGTTAGCATTCAAAGTATGTAATTGTACATTCTTCACTAAGGAAAAGTAATTACTCTACCTATTGGAGGCTAACATATTGTTTGTGGTTTTAAAAAGCAGAGTGAAAACAAATAATCAGCAAAGTTTTAATTATTATTCTAAATTCAAAAGAGCCTTTTTACTTTACTCTGAGGCAAACACAACTGACCCATCCATAACTCTTCACACAGTATCTGATTGGTTTCAAATGCTGCAGTTTTAAACAACTCATATAAACTGGATTGCCACTGCTATCTCTAATCACATCTCACAGCAGCGTACAATCTGCCTCACACAGTTTTCGAGGTGCAGATTGTAAAGATTAACCAGCTTCAAGCTCCTCTTTTATTGTTTGTTGCTTTGAGATGAAAACACTCATATCTACCAAGCTAAAATAATGTTTGCTGCCGAACGAAAACAGTACCCACTGAATGTGCCTCTTCTATTTCTATAAGCGACAACAGGAAGGTTATTCTTAAAAGTCTTCATATAAAGATTAAACGTTTTTACATGCCAAAACGCTTTTTATTGTAATTGTTGCAAAGAAATTCAAAGATAAAGTCATACCCAACATAAATATTACAGGGTGTATTTTGCTACACTGGGTTTCAGGCGGAGGGATTACACAGAAAACACAGCTCACAGGAAGAGGACAAAAGAGAGAAATGGCTGGCTGTCTCACCTTTTAGTTCTTGGTAAAATGTTAGGAGGTTCCAGGCTTTAGGAGGAGAAAGAAAAGCAAAGAAAGACAAAAGGGGGAGCAGAAAATAGATTCATGCAGTTTATCATATGCGGTCAAGGAAAGGCAGGAAAGAAGAAGACATTAATGAAAACTGTGTGTTTATGCATGCTAAGGACAGGTCTGTGAGAGAAGCTGAACAGGTTGCAACAGCGGCAGAATTAAACATGGCAATGAAACCCTATAGCTTCCTGTATATTAGATCCAAAAAGAACGAACGTTTGTGCTTGGAAGCACAATCCAGTAAATCCATACTAATGGGGAAAATGTAGAGCAAACATTATGATAAACAACAATCTGTGAGCCAAAGTAGGAAAGTATAATGAAACATATCTGGAAAATGTTCTGTGTTTTTAATATATATATATATACACATATATATATATATATATACACATATATATATATATACACATATATATACACACACACACACACACACACAGTGCTGGATCTGTTGGCTTTGTTCCTATCTCACACTAGTCAGACTCCGTGGGTGGAGGAAAGTGTGAGAAGAGGAGAGAATGAGTCGGACTCGGCCCTGAGGCAGTGGACCTCAGCTCACTGTGGGACAGACCGCCACAGAGAATTCACACTCACACATGTGCACGCGCACATACATACGCATGCATGCCCACTAAAGCATTTAATCAGGAAGTCAAAGTATTTCCAAACGGTTGCCCCCCTCACGCCCACATTTTCCTCGTTTAGAAATACCTTCGAGCAAACGCGCTAACTGACTGCTGCTCATCTCACTGCAGTCGGCAGAATCTCAGACTCTCACAATGGCTCCATGCACAAACTGAAGCTGTCCTCTCCAGCCAAGCGCTAAGGCTGACAGAGCAGAAAGATTTTTTTTTTTGAGGTTACATTTCACAGCACAGTAAAGAACAGCAAGTATTTCTGAAAGCACGCTGTTCTCATTTGACCTTTCAGTGGCAAATATGGGTTATGTGCAGAAAATATGTAAGACCTCAGCGCTTGAAAGTGTCACTTGGGAAGCCTTCGTATTCAAGAGACTAAATCCCAGCCTTTGTCAAGCATTCCAGCATTTATACGGAGGTGTTTAGATGAATTATACATAGTGTGCTCTTCACAAGACAATTTACTGTTACCTTAGTGAACTCTGAGTTCTGTAAGTTGGCCTCAGGACACCATCGCCCTCCTAAAGCAGTCAGCATGGCACAGTCCTCTTCCTCTTTGGTGCCTGGCTGGGATGGAGGATAAACTGTTGCAGTGGGGAGGTCTTCGATGTCTGCTCCACTGCAGCTGGGAGTCCGCAACTGGAGACCTCGCAGGAAAAGGTGACATGCTTCCAGGTCGGCTTCCCAGATTCGCTCCAAGCTGGGAGACCCATAACTAGCAAGGGAAGGAGACAAGTATGTTATGCATTCTGATAGAGAACTTGATGTTTGCTCTCAGTGCAAGTTTGAGATCAGTATTTAAATCATAAAAGTCCAAGTGGTCAGAACAGGCTTTAGCAGCAGAGCTATCTGGAGCTGTCTGCATGCTGAAGGAAAACTAACATCAGGTATGTTCTTTTATGTTATTCAGTGATGTGAAATTTTAAAAATGTACTACAACATATAAATACAATCTTATATGTTAAGCTATTAAATAAAATGTAGTGTGCTGTAAAAGAATGTCAAAATAATACATTGATGCACATCACTCGCGTCACCGCAGAGGCATGTGTCAAACATAAGGCCCAGGGGCTAAAAGCCACCCTGCAAACACTCATAAATTTTGGACTTGTCCCTTTAACTTTTTTAAAGGTTTTATGGCTTTTTCTACTGATAAGGACCTTTTTTTCAGCACTACAGAAACTTCTTGTTTTTACAATTTTACACATTTATTTCTTACAATTTATGCCCCAAAAAGTAAAAAGAAAACAGATTTCTTTCATTTAAAAGAGCAGCATCTCTTTGTTATGCAGCAATACTGATATGTACTTTTGAAATTGCACTGCTTTTTTCTAATACTAACATATCTCAGGGATTAAGTGTGCAGTTAAACTTCTTTACACTGACAGAAAGGGGGCATGTCACTGGTCTGGCGTACTTAAGGTCATACTGGGCTGTATTTGGCCCACATTGTCCAGTAAGTTTGACATTCCTATTATACAGGTACAGCAGCATCTCTTCAAATAAAGCACATAAACCTCTGAGTGACAGATGAGAAGTGAATCATTCAAAGAATAAAATTCCATTCACAAAATGTAACAAGAGCGATATTCCTCCTGAAAGGATGCCCTTTACTCAAAAGAGGGTGTGGATGCGTTCGTTTCTCCTGGGGTCACTGAGTACGAGTTCACTGGGAGGGCAAGGAGATTGTTTTATCTACCTATTGAGTTATGATCAGTCAGCCTTCTTCACTCCTTTTTCCCCGACCTTTGCAGGATCTCAGATCCCAGCAGAAACTAATTAAAGCAGGTAAAAATGGATCGTATATACTTAAAAATGAGTTACACCGTTACTGACTTTTATCTCATTGTTCCATTATTTAGGTTAAGCTGATCACACAAAACAAGCAAAGGTAAATGTCACGACAAGCAGAGGTTTCTATATATATATATATATAAACTTGGGGAAAATGCCCAAAATGACACCACACTTCATCCAGATTACCTCATACACTACATCAAAACAATCAAATACACTTTTTATCAAGAAAACCAGACACACATACAGAGATTCCTTGATTGAGAGACGCTGCCTCTGTGAGGATTGAAGCATTGATCTTTTTATTTTCAGAAACCATTTTCCATTTCCTTTAAATAAAATGCTCCTTCACTGAGTCACATTTGAGGCCTTCTGACCTTTAAAATCTTCTTGTTTATTGACCTTCTCCTTTCAGCAACCTTTAGATAACTAAACATTCACAAATGACCGTGATCTCCGAGCTTGTCAGACACGAAGCCTTTAATAGATTTTAGGGCTTTTAGACCAAACACAAAAGGCAACAGTTTCCATACTAACTAACACCAACTTTGTTTTTGTGAATCCATGTCATGTAGAAAAATCAAACTAAAGCTGACAGGATGCAGGGAAGACGATGATGGCTTTATAGGAGACTTATCAAATCTCTTAAAGGAAGAAATGTCCTCTGTCTGTCTTCACATGCCACATTCCAACCTAGGAGGAAATACTCTGTCACAGACATAAACTCAAAATGATTGACTCACAATGGTAGAAAATACAGCAATGTCATTTGCTGAACTCACATGCAAACCCTTATAAAATAGTATTTTCACCTGAAAAGTGCACAGTGGCTCATTCTCCGTGATATATAAACAAACTCAAAGGCAAAATGCACCCAGATGACATTGTTTAATCTCTCCCTCTGTTCATTCTTCTCTCTCTCAGGGTTGAATCACCCCCCCCAAAAAAAATCCCCAAAATTGAATGCCACTTGTTTTCCAGCCCATCTCCTGCCTGAAAGGGCTGCCAACCTCTGTACCCTGCCAACGCACGCCTCTCAGTCGTTCTCTAACCTTCATTTGGCAGACAGACAATAGAAAAATTGCTCAGCCCAGTCCCCCACCTCCACCCCCACCCCGCCATCACCAATTCGCTGCCTCTGAATTCTGCTACGGTGGGGATGCACCCAATGAGCCGTGCCATTGTTATTTGTCTCTTCCGAAGTGGAGAGGAACACATGCAACACACAGATATGGGTGAGCACACATGTGTTAACTTACATGCCCATAAATCACTCTCTGTGGGGATAAAAATCATAAATTCTTCTAAAAACGTCAAAGCTGGCCTCATCGATCAAAGCGGCTTCTCTTCAGTGTCAACCACAATTCATTACAAACAACTGGCGCTGGCATTAGGGCTCTGTCTGCTGAAAATTCAGACAACATGTTAGCGCCTAAGCATCCCTGTGATGGTGGCGTCCTGGTGCCCGCTGGTATGAACTCGTCGCCCACGGGGTTAATTGGTGGCAGCCGCTCCGACTGCCATCTGACAGCGGCAGGGTGTGGGCGTGCTGTGCTGCTGATGGCCCAGTAATAAGGAGGAGAAACAGACAGGCACACTCTCTTTCTATAGTATCTTCGCTTCCCTGTGGGACTACTGACTGGCAGGACTCCTGTTTCCCCTCAAGGCATTCAATCCAGACTGCTGCTGAGGAAGGGTTATAAATCTGCTGGAACTTTTAAACGATGGGGCAGTGACCGGGTCCTGCAGGTACCAGCGGGTTCAGTTAGACGTCTCAAGAGAGAAGAGGCACATTATGGGTTCACATCCAGTCTGACCATCATTCAAAAACTTCCCAGGGCTGAAAAGTGAAGCCAACAACCAAGTGCCAAAAGCTGCATATCCTGAAATGGCCACTCGATGCTGGCTCCAAAAGCAAGTCAATCCCCTTGACTCCCGTGTTAAAATGTCCAACTTCACAGCAGAAATAACCTCATTTACAGCCAGGAAAAAAAACAAGTTTTATTTTGTTTTGTCCCTATAGGTTTTGTGAATTTAACTCAACGTTAAATAATATTAAAACTTAATGTTATGAATTATATTACATGCTTTGACTACCAAAGCAGTGAACTGTAACTGGTAGCTGTCTACTAGGTGCTACCTCAGCCAATGCAAGTCACTGAACTGGACCTTTTGACCATTTTTTTTTAAATCCTTTTTTTTGTTTTGTCTTTTATTTATCTTTCATTTAACCAGTAAAGTTGGACTTTAAGAGATTTAAAAATCTCTTTTACAAAAGTGTCCTGGCTAAGAAAGCCAACAGTTAGCATACAAACTGGAAAAGCATAAACAGACCTGAAGAAAATAAAGAATTAAGTACAGAAACATAACATAAAAAACAACACCTCCTTCACCATATTCTTTATGAGTGTTGTTTGAGGAGTAGGTCATTTTTAGTGCACTACTAACTGACATTAGTAATTGGCCAGTCTATCAGTATCAGCAAATTTATAATGGACGGTAAATGAAAATTTAACAAGTAAAGAAGAGACCGGAGGAACGCATTTGAATTATGTTATGAGTGTTGACATTACATAGTTTGTCCACCAGAGGGCGTTGTATGATTCACCCAACACAAATGTTTGGAACGGCACAAACACAAGAGCCAGCTAATCGGAGTCCAGTGTACGCTACACAACCTGCTGTGACAATAAAACAGGATTATTTTTAAACTGCAGTGTCATATAATCTTAGTAAGAAATCATAAATGACTACATATAACAACTAACAAATGTTGAAGAAATCTATTTATCTGTCAAATGTTTGAAGGATATGTAAGCCAGTATACTATACAGTCTGCAGGGCTCTAGAGTGCAACCAATTTGGTCGCAAATGCGACCAAATTTCTCCATGGTGCGACTAATAAAAAATACTTGGTCGCACCGGTGCAACCAAGTATTTTCTCGGAAAAAAAAAAAAAAAGTTTCAGCAACCCTGAAAGTCTCCGTGTGTTCAACAACAGACACACATTATGCCCATGTCGTGTTCTAAACCAATCAGAGATACTCAGAGGCGGGAACCTCTGTGATTGGCCGTGGTCCAGATATTCCTGCAGGCCTACTTATGTTTACGTTTGAAAGTAGTGATGGGATTTCCGGCTCTTTTTAGAGATCCGGCTCTTTCGGTTCGGCTCACTAAAAAGAGCCGGCTCTTTCGGCTCCGAACCGGCTCTTCAGGTTGTTTTGTTGCTTTAATTAATTTATTATTAACAATAATATAAAATTATGCACAAAAGGAATTACTAATGTAAAAAAAAAGTGGTTTTATTTATATATGTTTATATATAAATATATGCGGTGGCCCCTAGAGACAAAACAAGTACAAACTCCAAAACACATTTCTAGCATGAACTGAACTTCCAAAGCAGAGCTACTAGATCACTTAAATTACACAATTGAAAGCATGTGTGTACTGTTTGTGTATTTATACACAGGCACTCATATATATTCAAATAATTTAAAAAAAAGTTCATTTACCTGTTACTACCACACACCAAATCCGGTCGTTTGTACTTGCTGGCTTGTGTAGCCACAAGATAACAAAAGCTCAACACTGCGCCCAGCATCCTGGAGCACTTCTGTTGTCTTTTGTACGTGTTTTGAGTTTTTATGTGCTTCGGAGTTTGTACGTGTTTTTACGTGTTTTGGATTTTTTACGTGTTTTGGAGTTCGTACGTGTTTTTACGTGTTTTGGAGTTTGTACATGCTTCAGAGTTCGTACGTGATTTGAAGTTTGTACGTGCTTTGTCTCTAGGGGCCACCGTAAATATACTTTTATTTATTCACTCCACATAAAATGTAATAAATAAATCATATAATACAAAAATCAACTATTCACATTTCAACTTTTAACTATTTAAATTTTCAGCTTTTTCCTTTTACAAATTTAAAGTGAAAACAACACAAAACACTGCAAACCACAACACAATTAAATATAAATTATAATATGAAAACAAAAAGAACATGCATATTCTCTGTCATATGGGCCCGCATGAATAAACTTTCTGAATCCTTTATCATCTGCAACCAAAAATAGTTGTGGATAATTACTATACCTTTCTAATGTCAAAGGCCCCTCCCCCCTCTGCCCAGCATAAAGCACAAGGCTCGCGTGCAGAGTGAAGCGGAAAAAAAGTGCGAGAGAGAGGCTGAGAGAAAGAAAAAAAAAAACCCACGTGACGGCTCGCGATAAGGAGCCGGCTCGCGTCGCTCACGTCAAAGAGCCGGCTCTAAGACCCATTTCGTTCGCGAACGACCCATCCCTATTTGAAAGTGCGGGCAGATAGAGAAGGGTGAGTAGCCCAGGTCAGAAGTGTATGAAGTAAACGCGGTGTAAACGCAGAGCTTGCAAAAGAAGAGTTTGTAAGTTTGAAGCTGTTAATTACCAGGATGTTCAAAGACAAGACCTACCTCAGCCTTTGGGAGCTCATGTTGACCAGAGAGCCGTACCGCTCAGAGTACAAGGTCAGTTTTGGTTAATGGTCTTTCCTAAGATTGTGTGAGTTTTGCTATCTAACACAAATTGGTTCAACAAATCTCTTGAATGTATTTTTCTCTCAGAACATCCTGCATCTTGTACACATTATGCTGGTCCTACTTGTCTCAGCTGCGGTATGTGAAAGAGGGTTCTCTGCACAGAAGAGAATTAAATCAGACACAAGAGCATCCCTTCATTCAGAGATAGTGGATGACCTGATAAGAATCAGTGTGGAGGGGCCAAGTCTGGAAGATTTTGATGCTAGAGAGAGTGTGGCAAGCTGGTTCACTCAAGGCGAAAGATCAAGAAGGCCAAATTACAGGAGCTGGCCATCTGAGGTGATGTGACTGCAATGGAGGACAATCCATAAGATATCAAGTTGTTCGGATATTGAAATGTTCAGTGTGAAGCCTTTGACACTTTGAGGAACTTTTTAATTTAGATTTTTTTTTTTTTAATTTAATATATCTCGAGATGTTTTAAATTTGTTTAATGTTGAAATTTCAGCTCAGTGAAGCACTTTAAGCACAAGCATTTTTAAGTAATCTTTCTTGTAGAACTTTGCTACAAATAAAGAGCTTTGTGTTGAAAGGTTGTTAGTTAATCATTTACAAATCAATATTTACAAATCAAAAAAACGTGAACATGTAAAACTGCGGTTAAAAAATTTGGGTACGTCTAAATTTTGTGCTGGTACGCCTAAATTTTATTTTTAGGCGCACCAGTGCAACCATGGCAAAAAGTTAGTCTAGAGCCCTGCTATACAGTATATTTTTAAATTGCCAAATATCCTCATCCGACTTAAAAATCGAATATTGACAATTAACACGGTTTGTTGTGCTTTATTAACTATAGAGATGTCACCAGAACTGACATTTACAATACCTTTAATACCAAGAGGACTTATTTTTTTAGTATTGTTGGTACCATAGGCAGTGTATGTACTGCAAATCTTCCATAAATGGGCTACAACCCTTTGCAGTGTCTGGGCGATGCACCCATGTGGTCTATGAATTCAGCACGCTAACTAAGTTAGGTGCTTTAGCTGGTAAGTTATAACTTCACCCTCTTGTAAAAATACAGTCACTTCTCCCTCTGAAAATATTAACATGACTTAAGTCAAAATGATCAATTTGACTTTTAAAAAAGGGAGTCCAAAACATGTGAGTTGGAGTGGCGGAGACCATCTTTTATATACAGTCTATGGTTATCAGGTTCAGAGCATAAAATATTTTCTCAGATTTTGAGTCATAGTTCATTGTTACATAAAAATCATATTCTGGGTAAAATGAACACCTTTTTTTGGTTGTTTTAGAAAAGTGAGAGAAAGGAAATATAATCATTGATGCATTTTTGTTTTTTGAGGAAACATAAAAGCTATAAAATAAGACTTCACACAATAGAAAGGAAAGGAGATGTGATAATGTTTCGCCTTAACATTAGCCTCACAAATAACACCAGCTGTGGAGAGGTGTTAATAATATAGCGATAGAGGTGTGATAGATGGAGGACTGGGAGGGGTTTGTTTGGTGGATGACTAGAGGAGGTTTTTACAGGAGCCAGATGGGCAAATCCAGCTTAAGTGTTCCAAACACTTTTAAAAAAAATGTGGATTCAAGAATTTGTATATTAAAAGTAAGAGAGGAGCACATTTTATCCCAGTTTTTTCTCATTTAGATTTTCATAGAGCATCTTCAATTTAACTATACATCTCAGCATTTAATGGCTTCTGTGCCAGTATCCGTCGCGTATGATATATGCCGCTCAAATCTCTACAGGAGAATGAATATATAAATGAGGGACAAAAACGAGAAGCATTTCCTAATGAAACATCTGCATAAATGTATTAAACAACTGTGTGGTGCTGCTAATCTGAATAAAATGTTTTTTATTCTGATGACACACTTACAGCATCTGTGCTGTTCTAACATCCTGTTCTAGTCTTTAGCAAGGAAAAGATAATTGGTTTTTTCAACACCATCCGTCTCCACGGAGACCAGACATCTCAGCACACTAATCTGCCTCTCTCCACCCTTCTCCCCTCCTCCTCTCCTCACTTCTCATCACCACGGTACTCTATCAATGGTAATGTACATTAGAGCTGACTGATAACATTTACAGTGGATGATGAGTGCATGTGTGCATCTGTGTGTGTGTGTGTGTGTGTGTGTGCGTGCGTGGGTTAGTGGTGTATGCACATGTGGGGAAAACCACATTCAATCAAGGCAAATATGTGTCACTGTGCCAAGCGGGAGCTGGTGGAAGGGACTGGTGTACGCCATAAATCAGAGCTATATTTGTGAATTTATCTAGACCGCCTCTGGTCATGGAGGCCGATCTAAGGCTGAAGAGCCAATCATTTAATATAGAATGTGATGGCCGAGAAAATTAGTTTACAGTCACCCAAGAAGGTGTCCTTGAATGGAAATTCTCTTTTTTCAGAGTGATGTGACTATATCATTGACCCGGCTCTGAAAATTGAAGCCAGTGTGGAAGTCATGGAGTTAAATAAGTAGTTAGGAAGAGGGATGTAAGGATGCATGCACAAGTGTCTCAGATCTGCACTCTTTCTAATGGCAGGAAGGGGGTGACTCTTCAATAGTAAAGAAGTCTTTGGGGGAAAAGTCCAAGTAGGGCAACTTGTACTTCTTGTGATGTACAATTCACTTTCATACAACCGAGCAGCATCCTCTGTGTCTCAGTCGGATTCACCCCTCGCTTATGAAAAATAACACCAAACATGAGGCTTCGAAGCAATTCACTGATCAGTGTCTGAGGTCATAGTGTCTACATCCTCCCTTTGCAGAGTCTGTGGGGGAAATACTTGTGATTTACAGTATGTAATCATCTGCCCTCGTAGCAAAGTATCTCAAACAGGAACACAGTATATAGCAGCTCCACTGCAAACCAGTTTTACTGGTAATAGTAGTTAATGATGGTTTCCTCGGGGAGCAGTACCAAGCTTTCAGGATTTGTAATCTCAGATGGTTTGCGTAAAAGAAAATTAAAAGGAGATTTTAGACTTAAACATTTTATAGATGTTTTTATAGCTGTTTAATGGGGCACACGTGTGAAGAATCATTTAGTTGCTGTGAGGAGCAGCACTCAGCCTGTGGAAAAGGTTTTATATTGTTATAACATTTTCTGTAGCCCACTGAAGAACTTTAATATATAACCTTGTCAGTTTCATCAGGGTTATCTCAGGTTAAGCTCGGAGACTTTCCTAACAGAAGGCCTGTCGGTGACAGACAGAGAAGGTCTCCACTGGTGATACCACTGAGTTGTATTGTAACATCTGGCATTTTTATGCTCAGTCTTAAATTTAGTTCTTGTTTTTAGATGATATTTTTAACGTGTCACACTTTCATTATGCAGTTTCTGTGTTTGATAGTATCCTACGTAGGCTGCTTGTCATCTGTTGTGTGCGTGTGTCTATCTATCTATGCGCCTAGCCCTCAACAAACGTTTTGCCTTCTTTTGTCCTTTATATTTAGGCAGCGATTCATCCCATTCTCTAAAATACTCTGACAAATGCCTCTGCTAGAAACTCAGAAGTGTTGCCATCATACAAACAAAACACAAAGCAGCCATCTGCCCTATTGACAGCGATGGTCCTGAGGCACGATTCCCTGCTGGGCGCTGAGATCGCAACCATGTTGCTCCTTGACCATTCAGACCCCCAGTCTGTGCATCCTTCAACAAGCAAGAGCCCTGCAGTATGTCACTGAGTCCTGGCTCTCATCCAAAGAGGTGACCCTGCCTCTCCAAGGATGCAACACACAAAGCTGTGCCCCCCTACACACACCACAAACAGAGACAAAGGTCAAGTAGACAAACAGGGTCTGTGATAATAAAGGCTTTTGCAAGCTCAAAGTAAACCCATACCACCTAACCTTTTCTCTTCTGAACACAGCTAGAATAGACTGAGTGGAAAGAACAGCTCATATGTGGTGCACAAAATCATTACCGGCTATATTTATCCATCTGTAAAACAAAAATTGCTCCAACAACCTGTAGAATAGGAGCCAGTCGCTGTTTGTCTGCCAAAGAGTCTATCCATCTGGTGATTGAACTATAAAAGAAGCACAAGCAGCTGTATGGACTCAAATGCCTACCAGGATCCACACTCTCACCTCCTCAGCTCACTCCTTAAGTCAGGTAAGATGGGTGGCAACCCGTAACACGACTTGTCCTTTGCGATTTAGAACCTCTGAGTTCGCAGACGGAAACAATGAACCAGTCAGAAGAAAGATATTGTTTTGTCTAAAATGGTTTACACACAAGAAGAGCGGAAAGGTGGGAGATGAGTTGATGGCGAAGCCTAAAAAAAAGGTACAAAAGGTATGTGAGAAGGTGGGAAGAGGAAGACAAATTGTGTAGGTGAGAGACAGACTGCAATGTGAGAAGGGGCTCTAGGAGACAACGGCGTATGAAAAAAGGTGTGAGAGCATGATGTGGTAGGTGATGTGATGCACTGAGGAGACGTTGCTCTGGTTAGAGGACAGCAGGAGTGAGAGGAAATTCCTTGGAGGCTGCTGCTTTATATACGTCTCCTTGTTTATTAGTCTGAGGAACACCGAGTCTTCGCGTCTGTATTAAAAAGAAGCAGAGAGCACAGAAAAGCCTTACCTGTGCAATCGGTCCTCCAGTAGTTCAATATACTTGCTGGTGTTCTCTTTCAGGCGGCTTTCTGAGTGAGAAAAAAAGAACAAAGAGAACGACAGCACGTTACCTCTAATACTGTTAACACTGACGCATCAATAGCTATGATATACGTGTTAGAAAAGTTAGTTGTCATCACTTGGTGACGGCATTGTGCAGAGAAACTGCAACAGTACACTTCACTTTAGAGGAGCAGCTGGCTTTCTCTTAACACAAACACACAAATGAGGAGAGATCACTGCCTCTGCTCTCAGAGGGGATAAAACTGTAGATGGCCCAAGGATAAAAGGGGATTTTATCATGGCATAGTTCTTTATATCTTGCCAGATTTTCTGTGGGGCATGAAGTTGGATGGATTGCTTATGTTGCTTCCTGTGCCCTTCTGCCAGCAGTGAGTTGTGCCTGAGGAGGCTGGTTGAGCAGTAGTCAGGATGGAGAGGAGGACTGAGCTGCGTTAATGAGCTCATGTATGAAACATGAGAATATGCCCTGCCCATAGGAGCTTCCAATCCTTGAGCACAATAGGAATAGGAAACATAGATGCTATCTATATTTATCTATAGACAGATAGACCCAAGTTATAACATACAATCCAAACCTTCCTACTCTTCCTCAGTAAAACATAGCTATTCCTATACATTTGTACATTCTCAACAATCCATTGGAACCAGGGAGCACTGGTTCCCACCTTGGAGTCAAAGGATCACAGACACTGCAAGACAATAATAATGAGGCTACTCTAAGTGGAAGCTATTGTCTAGAAAAATAGTAAAATACTGAATACAGAACAGATGGTGTAAAACTTTCATCTAACATTTGGTAAAAAACAATTTTTTTAAAGTGAGTACGATTATATTTTACATGAGTGCATACTCCTACTTAAAATACAAACTTTAATGAAGAACTAGGAAAGCCAAAAACAGTTGGGAAACTGTTATGTTTTGTGATGCCGCTTAGGCTGCTCACACAGAGACAAAGTCTGCGGATTGAAATACAATTTGCATCATTGTCTTGATGGTGGTTAATAGACAGCATCAGCTTGGGGGTGACATATTCTCGGGGCCAGGCACAGCAGGAAGAAAAGGAAAATGTCAGCGACAGTAGCGTGACAAACACTTTCCACACTCTTGCACACACACACACGCACACACACACACTCCTGTCTGTACTTGAAGGAAGAGCTGAGATGGAGCTAGTTGGGTTATTTATGGGGGCTTGAATGTGGGAGTCACAGGAAGGGATGTTACTCGTTTCAGTCAAAGTGGCCAAATCTGTGCAATCAGAGGCCGCTGGAGAAGCTATCACATATCTGCTGTATGTGGACCAGACAGCTCACTTACCAACCCTCTAATTGCCACGTGAGATCTTATCCTACCTGATAGAGCTTCCCCTATCAACTTCCATTCACGCTGGCTCTGTTAAGCAGCTTGCAAGCAGATAGCCACTGAATAATACATGGAGGGCATTAAGCCTGACTTTAGCTGGCAGAGAGCAAGTTGCCAAACTGAGCTACAGCTTGAACAACAGCAAGACGGATAGAAACAGATGAAGGTGGGAGATTGACACACAAGTGCATTAACTGTTTACTTAATATTTCTTGCCATGCTATACACAGAGGAGAGTGCGCCGTCCTGTCGCCATGCCAACCAGTGGTAAAACTACGGCGGTTTTTCAGGCGTGACAGATAAAAATAATCTTTTCTTTATAGAATGGGACGAGAAATCAAGCGGCAGAGCCTCCTCCTGCGCAGAGTGGAACCAGAGCACTGGGTGATATTACCACTTCCTGTAAGACTGCGGGAGGCTGCTGTCATGGGCAGGCAATGCGAATAAAATCGGCACTAAAAAGCCCATAAAGAAGACAGTCGCTCTGTTACTCCCTGATGCGTGCCGTGGCATATTTGGTGTTGAAGGAACTTCACAAAGGCGTTCACAGAGCCCACATCGGAAATTCATGAGCTCAGACTCCCTTCACACTAGTGATCTCAGCAGGCATTAAACATCACTGATTGCTGTCAAGGACCCCGGCCAAAATCGAAAAGGCCATTCATTCATAACACAAGCAGAACTGAGACACCATTGAAGGATGTGGAGAATGGGTTACTGGGTGCTGCGACAATGTCATTTGCTTTATATATGAATCAGAATTTGTTAGACTAATCGAAGCTAAATTGCTTCAGCTAAATAGCTCTAACACTCTAAGACAGAAAAAGACGAGTCTGATGGTTACAAACTCTGATGTGACAGACAAACCTATGAAGCAGGATGTCACAACTGTAGCAGAGTTTACAAAGTTTCTGTCAGTGTGTCCTGATAAGGGACCCAAAGAGCAGAATGAGCTCAGGAAACACAAAAAATACTTTTTATTTAGGTGGAGCACATAATCCAAGGCCTGGTAAAACAAACAGACACGCAGACCAGAAAACACAAGAGGAAGTCCGCATGGGATGATCTGATATCCTCGTGTCGGTGTTGTTCCTACATCATCATAATAAACGTTGTTCCAGGTTCAACATTGCAAGTGACCAATCACATTGTTGTAACGTCCCCCTTTTGTGCCTTTGAAAAATACCGCCTTAAAAAAACCTACTTCACTTGTGAGAAGAGAAACCGCTTCTGTCCGCCGATCCAGGAACTTGAATTCTTTGCATTTCAGGATACTTTTCTTTAATAAATGGTAAGCATTATACATATTGTCCTTACAGAGGCGGTTTCTCTTCTCGCAAGTGAAGTAGATTTTTTGAAGGTGTTTGTTTTTTTCGAGGTCGCGGATGACATCAGGAGAAGGTGATTGGTCACTTGTAATGTTGAACCTGGAACAACATTATTTATGCTGACGAGGGAACAACACCAACAGGAGGATATCAGATCGTCCAACAGCATGACACAACAGAGAACTAAAACAAACTGAGGCTTTAAATAGACACACGGAAATCAGGAAGATCGGAAACGCCAGGGTGACAAGACACAGCTGAAATTAGTCAGTGACTAATGAAACAGGATAAAACTAAATACAATGCACACGAATAAGAGATGAACAAAGTAAAACAGGACATCACCAAACAGAGATGGAGACTTATCCAGAGAGGAAAAACTGAAACTCCAGGAGTCACCTATAAACCATGTCCATAAATATTAACAATAACTAGGCTACAAAATATGATGAAAATAAAACTAAGAAAAGCTAAGAATAGAAACATGGTGAAACCAAAAGTCAAGCAGAGAATATTCAATAATAGACAGAACTTAAAATTTCAAAACTCAATCACAGTTATGGGTTTTACAGAAAAAAGTTAATATAGGCAAGGTGTTTCAGTGCCTCCTGCATCACGAGCATTCAAAGAGCTCTCCAACTCTAAGTGAATAATGCGGTCATTTCTTCAGCGCCTTAACAACAAAAGCACCCAAACGTCTGTGAGGCCTTCTTGTTGTCAAACAAATTAGAGGCGGCTCTGCGCTAACAGAGCACCGGTGTCATGCTTGTTATAAAAGCCTGTGCAATAATAAGGCAGAAGACAAAACTGTGTGTCTGTAATTGAGCTGAAGGCACTGACTGTGATGAATGTGTTTAAGCTTGGCTAGGTCTGTCTGAGTGTGACAGCACTGCAGGTAAAACACAAACATAGGCATATGGAGCCACTCCCACCATATATACCTGAACCTAACAGCAGCAGAGCTGACGGAGGGACAGCCTGATATAGGACAGACGCTCAATCACCCATGATGCTCTAGCTGTAGCATGCACAGATTGCAGCTGGCATAGCGGAGCATATTGTTGGGTTGTGCTTGAATGCACAACAAAAAGAATCACTTGACAAGTAATTGGCTGTGTGCAAAACTGTAGTTGGGTTGTGTTTTGGTCTTTTTTAAGTGATGGGTGCTAAACTGCTCAGCTGAAATCTTAAGAAATGCTCACTATCATTGTATGTCAGTAAATAGAAACTGTTTAGAAGAGGCTCTAAACTATATTTCTGCTGAAGCAAGCTGCAAATATATTTTTTGTTTTTGACAACTGAATCTAAGAAGCAACATTCCTCGGCAATGAGGAAGTCTCCCAAAAAAGTGCAGAGCACTCTCAACGCTTCACCAGCTCAACAATCCCGCCCCATTAAACATGCATCCTATTATTCCCCGGGTTTCCTCTTGGAACTCCGGGTTAGTACATTTTCACTAAAATGCATCTTCCCCCCCATTATCTCCCACTTGTATATGCGAGCAATATATCATCTTACTCTGGTGTTTTTGTTTAGCTGCAAATTTGTGGCTCATGAGATAAATATACTTAGAAACTCCAGTCGTTTTAGGGGAAATTAAATATACAATATTACAGAAATACCAAGTAATTCCACAAGATGGAAAGTCGGCTGCTTTCAGTATGAGCCAGTGTGGTGGACTGACAACCTGGCATTACATCCCAAACCAAACAGCTGCAAACATTTTTTGAGCTTTACCGTGTTTGCAGTGCACGTAGAAGAGAAGGAAGGCACAGTAGGGATATAAAACATTTGTTTCAGCGGTATGTAATTGAGGAAAAGACCTGATTGATTGATTGACGGAGCCTGATTGGAGTGGTACCTCAGTCAATTGTGTTTTTGCAGTAATTCTTTCAATGATAAATTCATAATGGAATGACAGGAAGAAAAAAATACTCAATATTGCTGAAACTTCAGAGACAAAGACCAGAAAACATCCTCCCCCCCCCAGGTCCACTTAACCACCGTGCCGCTCTCAATCACTCAGATGCTCTTCAGAGAAGAGCTGTCACACATTCCATCATGTTCTCAACAGAAGCACCCTAAAAGAGCCAGAGCTATGAATAAATCATATGTGTCCTCGCCTTTACTGTAAGAGAAAATTGCATTTGTCTAATAACACAGAGTGACTTGTATTGATGTGCACTTAAATCCGACTAGCACCGCAGAGTTGGGTTCGAACTGACTGGCTTTAAACTACGGCACGAGCAACAGGAGCTGTATGGAGAAACAATAGCTGGTACAGTAATTAAATGGGTTCCAGTTGAGCCGCGTGAAGCAGAAAACAAGAGAACTGCTGGCATTGTAACAATGGCAGTGAACAGGCATTACCACACTACTTGGCTAAATGAAGAGGAGCACAGTCTGATGCAGCTTTCCCCATATGAAAGTCCTCACTACTGGGGGTCATTTACGCATCTTATTCAGCTCTTCAATTATTTATTTGTAAATTTAGCGTCGCTCGAGATCTCTCTTGGGGACAAAATTATACTCTCAGCGGGGAATCAAACCTCTGGCCATAATGGCTGTGGTATTCATCAGCAAACGTGCCAATGGCAATTAGGGACATAATGGCTCCCAGGCCAAAAAGCCCCCACACCGCAAGCACTCAACAAGCTGAAGCTGTGTGGCTTCAGCTTGTTGATGAATTTCTATCTTTACATGGCATCAGCAGGACTATTCATTGCCTCGGAGCTCACGCGATGACAATGGACATGCTGTTTTCTTTGTACGGGATGACACTAATACCACAAGCGCGCGTGCTAGAAATGCCTCGGAAACCTAAAAGGATGGCCATCTTGGCTTTGACTTAGACAGTAATTTCTAATCCCCTCCAGCTAAAGAAATGGTAATGTGCTGTTGGTGGGCTATCAGTTTCCAGCAAGTGTGTGCCAGCCCCTTATTACCAAATAGGATGACAGTTTAATGAGCCCCTTGCTTGGTGTCAGCAACACATTTTGAAATTGCGACTGCTGCCATATTGTGTGCGCCCACTTGAGCGTTTGAGCACGCCGCGCAACCAATCATTAACTTGCCGTCTTCTCTGTGACGTGTTACCACCTGACTCCAAATCCTTTGTTTAGCCGCCGCAGTTTCGTACCACTGGTTTCCCAGCCTGCAGAGCTACATTATTCAAGATGAGGCACACACGCACGCTGCGTTTAGGCTGCTGAGGTGAACGTGGTGATGCTTGTCATGGAAGAGATCAGTGTTATCCCTGGCTGTCAAGCAGACCGAGGTGTTCTTGGGTGTGCTTCCACAACAAGAATCCAGTGGAGGTCGATGAAACATAATCACTTTGAAATGAAAAGAGCTGCTTTCTCCTATAATGATATACAATTATAGACTGGATGTACTAAAATAGCAAGTCTATGCATTACTATACAACCCCCTAAAAACTTCATGCAACTGAGCCTGAACAATGGAGTACAAAAATAAAAGGGTGCCCCCTAGTGACAGGAAAGGGTGCATTCAGGACAGGACAATAGCATTAAATGTGAAGCTCCAGCCACAAATCTTTATGATCTGGGTAACAGCATATGGTAGATGGGAGGTTGTAGCATTAGCTTCAGTCTGATGCCGCTTCACTTCCTGCTCTAGCCCCATCACTTTACCACCACCCCCCCTCTCCCGCCCTCCCCTCATCCTCCCGTCTGCGTGTCTCAGTGAGGGAAGTGACCTTTTTTAGAAATCTCCCTGTGACTGATGGACTAGAGAGAGTACCACTGCAGGTGGTGCCGTCAAAATCCATTTAGATCTCTACCAAATGCCCACACGCCAAATCAATCTAAAGACTGAACCCTACAAAAAAAGAATTCAAAAAATTTAAAAAGACAAGCCCCCGTTCCTTAAGATCTTAATCGAGTTGGAGAGAGTGTGAACGCTGATGCATCATGTCTGCGCACACTGGCTCGAAGGTAACCAGCTAACTTTACACAATTAAAGCTCAATTCCCTCGCACCACCCTCGCCACCTCGCCTCTTCGCGACTGCCAATCCTTGCTGGTAACTCGTTTGAAGCCGATTCCCCCGCTGACAGCAGATCACTTTTGCTTCATTTGGGAGAAAAAGTCATTGTTCATTGATGTCCTCTCACAGTGTGGAGCAACATCAAGAGGCGACTCGTCTTTCAAAGAGCTCTCATGATTCACATTTTGAACTGATATTTAAAAAGTGTATTCAAAGAAAAAGAGAGGCGCCTTTCAAGTACACAACAAACGCTTTCACGCCTCAGTGGGCAGGGAAAAAAAAGAACAGCGCTGTTTCAGGTAATGCTGCACTTATTCATATTCATTCTTTAAAATGTTTATTCTAAGCTACTATAATAACTGTTTGTATGTTAACAATGGAACAAATGTGTACATGTAATATCCCAAAGAGAATTATTACACAAACATCCCTTAAGCTGACTTTTTGTTTCTTGAGCTTTTTCACAGTTTTTCAGATTTTTGTCTTATTGTACAGGTTTCGTTCACTCTTGCTGCTCGAATCAGGCTTGTTTCCAGATGCAGCAGACAGCTGTTCATAGAAGGCAAAGTGTACACAACCTGCCGAGCACCTAAGGGCAGGCAGCTGTGCTAGCTGAAGGCCAGAAACATAATCTGAATGAATGACAATATGATGTCAACTTGAAAAGCAATATGTTAGTTTTGTGTATTAAAAAAAATACTGCTCACACTAGCTTCATAATTATAATACAAACATATCGATATGTTCCTTCGACCAGTTTTATTCATTTTTGTTTCTGATAGAGGGCTGGAGGAAAGGATTCATTTAAGCAAGCAGCGCTCTTGGTTTTATTAACACCGAAGGTTTTTCCTCTTAAGAAGCATGAAAGTGACTCCTGAGCTCACTGACTGGATGTTTTGTGGTTAATCACGCCTCAGGAATTCTAAAACTAAAATTGCGATATAGATTTTATGGTCATAAGTGTGTACTCTGGAGCTTTTCTCCAAAAACCTGTTGCTTATTTAGCACAGTTCTTACTCTTTTGTGCTAATGATTTAACCAGGACACTTTTTGTTGTAAAAGCTGCAACTATGAGCCACAGAATCCTGCATATGCAAATAAAATTAACTGGAATTTTATGTGTGGAACCAAAGTGGTTTCTATCTAGCCCCTACTTCAGATTTAATCCCCCATTAAACCGAATGGTAATTTTTTACATTTCAATTTGGTACAAAATAAACAAGAAGCTATGCTTCATGTAGAGCCTTACTGGAGCTAGTAGGAACATTTTATTAATCTAACTGTATGTTAATATTCACCTGTGTGAGATTTATCTTCTCAACAAATTATATAAATTCATATATCTACATAGGTTTTTAAGTAATACCATAATGGGCAAAAGATGCAGCAGTTTATTGAAATCTACACATGGAAATACAGAATATAAGCCCAAAACAGACTCTGTACAGTTCTAACAAGCCTGAAAGTCAATGTTTGGCTGGACTGTTTCCCTCCTCTTGACAGCCACCCTTTCATGGAGACCATTTCTGATGAGGCTTCAGCAGCTGGATAAATTGAAGGGCCAGATGTTTCTCACAGGTCCTGTGTCAGGTCTTTTTCTAAGGACATAACGTGTTCAGATCCTGTTCATCTACTGTACACAGTTTTTAGGCCTAATTCTTTCTTTTATCCAGCAGCATACTGAAATATGCTAAGATTCCAGCTAACGGCTTCTTGGGAATCACCTTGTTAGTGCAGAAATACTATTTTATGCCCTTCAAACTGTGTTCTCGTGCTAAGTTGTTTGTTATGTGTAGGCACAACAATCCTTTGCACCGTTAGGCACAGTTTTTATGCTTCAGTGATTTGTATTTCAGTGTTAAGTGATCAGGTACAAGGACTGGACTGAAAATTAATGAAAAAGCAGCCAATGCCCAAAGAAAAACCTGCAGAACTATTGCTCGAGACCACTTTTTAAAAATTGTGATAAAGTCTTGCTCCTTGTAGAAAAAAAAATGAATAAAGTAATAGTGTTGTATATTTATATATTAATTAAACAATAGTAAAGACAAGGGTTTGATGTTGTCAGTCATACTGGGTAGCCTCTGCCACTCACCATGCTGGGCCTCTCTCTGCTCCAGCTCCTGTCTGAGTTGGTGCCGCTGCTCCTTCATCCTGGCGAGCTCCTGGCTGCTCCCTGAGCTGAGGCTGTGCAGCCTCTTGGCCAGAGCCTCAAGTCGGTCCCGCTCCAGGTACACCGCCTTCATCTCTGCTTTTAGTTCCTTAGCACTGCTGAAGTCATTACCTGCACCGGTGCACCACAGGAGCACATTATGCTTACAACGTCCATTAACGAGCTTCTTGATCATTAATAGCGTAATTAAGTGAGGCTAATGGTGGGTGAGCCAAGTAAATGGGGTAAATAAAAAAAAAAGGGTAATGCAGCAGGGATGTAGTGGGGTGTGGTTGAGTGGAAAGTTACCTGAGATGGCTGCCAGTTTGGCTTCATGTAGTGCCAAAAGCTGTGTTTCAGTCTCACTGACTTTCCTCCTTAGGCTGCTGCCCAGTCTCTGACTCATGACCACCTGAGGAAAAGAAAGAGAGGAACATGCAGAGGAGAGAGCAGGGGGGGAGGGCGGTAACTAACAAAACCTTCGCAGACACATGGATCCCACAGGAGGCAAAGCTCATTTCCAATTCCACTTTCATTTTCTTTTTGACACTCATTCTTACAAGACCTTACAAATTCATTTCCGTCCTTCTGTGTTCGCTCTGCTTTGAATACACAGCAGAGCATCAACGCCGATGTGTTACCTTTGTCTATAACCTTTAGAAAGAAAGAGAGTGCTTCTCCTTTCACATGGACAGACTGGAAAATGTGAAATCCTCATAAAAGATATCATTAGAAAGTCAGAGAGGAAAAGGCCCCTGAATGTCACAGCCTGATGGGGATGCGGCACCTCAGCCCTGAGTATTCACAAAGGAGCTGATGGTCTCCATCAGCCCGTCTGGCCCTCATCTGCCCTCACCCTGTCCTTTAAACCTCTGTTATTTCCATTGTATACACTTTGAACCACAGCTACAATCCCCACAATCCGCTTCCTTCTTTTTAGGAACTGTTTTTCTTTATTTTCACTGCTCAAAGAGATTTGGATCCAGATTTTCTGACGCATGTTTTCCTTAAATCTGACACAGTTATGTGCAACACTTTGAAAAGGCAGTCAAATAGACTGTTATTTCCGAGGCAGAACATCCCCGGAGAGTTTTCTCCGCACAGAAATGTAGAAAGCGGATTTTTTTTTTTCCAAACAGGCTTGTATAATTTTATTTCATGCATTACATGAAGTGAAAATATTTTTTGAGTGCTTTTTCAAACTGTAGAAATTCTGACATCGCTGATTTAATTTCAAAACATCAGGCTATTTGTCAATTTCAAAAAAGTCAGCGGAGAAAGCGAAAGTTACTTTCATGTCAGCAATCATTTTGTCACAGCAGGTGAGCAATTTTCCACTTGGTGAATATATCATCTTGGAACCAAACTTCTCATTTTAGCTTAACAATGGGCACTTTGTGATGATGGTAAATGTATATCTGGGTAGAAACCCACGACATTTCTTTCAGGTGCAGCGGCAACATCAATCAGTGATTTGATGATGGCTTTCTGAAAGACTCAGTGACAGTAGCTTTACAGAGCTAACTCTGTAAGCTAACTTCTCTCTCCTTATTCCATGCATCTAGTTTCTGGATAAAAATATCTGAAAAAAAGAAAATAACTAGTAAGCAGCATATGTCTGAATGAATATGCCAAAGTACAGAGGATGACAACAATAGCTTAGATAACCACTCATCACAAAGAAAGGTATACAGAAGAGCCTCTCTGAACACAACACATTCACCTTGAAGCATATGGGCAAAAACAGCAGAAGACCACACTGGGTGAACGAAATGGTCAGCTAAGAACAGGAAAGCGATGTTGTGAAGTGTAATAATATGGAGGATATTTTGTTAGCACAGATTGGTCCCCTTATTACCAACTGAGCATGTACTGTTGCTGACTACGCTCACCTTTTTATAACCAGTGTGTCCATCTTCTAATGGTTGCTTCTAGCGGAATAACATATGTGACAAAGATCACATCATCTTAAACTGGTTTCATGGACATGGCAGTGAGTTCTCTGTACTCAATGCCCTCCACAGTCACCAGAGCTCAATCCAGTAGGGCACTTCTGGGTTGTGGCGGAACATGAGAATCACATCGTGGATGTGCAGCCGACAAATCTGCAGCAACTGTGTGATGCCGTCATGTCGATATGGACCAAAATCTCAGAGAAATGTTTCCAGCAGCTTGTTGAATCTATGCTACAAAGAATAAAGGCTAATGGATGTCCAACATCATCCAGTACTAGCAAGGTATAGATGAGCTCATGGTTTGGATCTCACCCTAAAAGTGTCAATCTGACAACACGCACTGCCAAGCAGCCCCAAATGATGAATTGCTTTTTGGGGAAGAGGAGAGACGTTGCAGGTAAACAGATGTGGGGATTAGAGTTTTTAGAACCCAGTGTGGTACACTGAAACACACTAAAGCTGACGTTGTTTGCTCTACATGTACTCTTGCAGATGCCTCAGGATTTTACAGTTGAACAACATGAACTCCATGTTGAAAGTCATACCCGAGACTATTTGACTCAGTTCTCATCACCAGTGATCATCTTTGACATGAAAAATTCAGGTCAGTTTGAGACAGACACTGACCGCTCTCACAGCACATTTAGCGTCTGTACTGATGCATATGTGCAAGAGAGATCTAAATGCAGTAGCAGCACAGAAGTGGTGCAAAATCTCAACATTAACAGGAACCGCTGCTACATCCAAATCAAGTTTTTGCTTCTTATGGTCTTCTGATTACACCGTGTGCAGCTTTGTGCCTCCTTTGTGCAGGAAGCACAAAGGAAAAGCAAACCCTTGATAAGCATGAGTGAATTCTAGTTACACAGCAGCATGCAAACCCAGGTATACACACAAACAACGGACACGGGCTTCAAATCACTACGTTAGCCATGTTTTACTCATTTAGTTGATTTTAAAAGTGGGCATTTAAGCAAATCGGACAGCTTTTTCATCATCAGGTGTTGTAATAATTTTACAGATGATTTAGAATTTAGGGAGGATTTATTCAAAATGACAACTCCTGTGACTCTTGCAAAAAAACAAAAAAAACTGGAGAGTTTACTGCCTTGTCAAAGAGAAACAAGCTCATGAATACAGACACTGACATTTAGTACATATATTAAAAACACCAAAGCTCGCACAAGACACATAATGTGTATTTTGACTTACTGCTTATTATTAGATATTCACACACATTCAGTCATCGTCGACATGCTGAGAAGAGAATGAGATGATATAGAATAAATCAAGTCAGCGGAACAGTGGCTTACCTTAGCAGTGGCTTCCTTAATGGACAGATTTAATGCCTGCTCCTGCTCCTGGAGTCTGCAAAATAAAAACATAAATGTCACAGTGCAGGACTAAAGGTAATTTTTTCCATTTTGGGGATGAAATCAGGAGTTATCAATATGATATCTCCTGTTCCAATCTAGATTTTTGTATTTTTTTTTTAGCTTCTACTCATCTGGCAGCTAATCGCTTAACGGTTTGCAAACTAACAACTATCAAACTGAACCTTGGATAACTTTTTAAAGGACAGTCTTGAGAGTGTTTGTCCAGTGGATGGGAGCAAATATTCAACGACCAGTTCAGCCATGCACAAAAGTGAGACATTTCTTTATATTTTGCAGCTAATTATCTAGATTGCAGTCTTTTAACGTGCTCTTGAGGAATCGTTCTCCTGGCTTTCTAAAGGTCTTTCAAGGTCTTTCTTTAGACATTGGCCATATTTTTTATCATTTTATCCAGTCCTTTTACCTGACCACTCTCAGAGGAACAGCTTTTTATTTGTTAAGCCACTTAAAACTGACTTATGAATCATTCACGGACAAAAAATAAATCTAATTTAAGGTCTGAACCAGTGTTGTACTCTACACATATGATAACATAGCAGCCTGTCATGAAAACGCATCATTTGTTCACATTTGTTTAGTTGAATAGTTGCACCAACAAGGTGACTTACAAAGAACTTTTAGCCAAAAACTTAGTGTGCAGACATAGTGTGCAGTGTCCTTAAAAACCTTGACAAGTTAAAGAGAAAGCAAGATGTGGCAAACATATAACTGTCGATCTAGATAGTTAAAGAAGAAAGTTTCATTGGCAAAAGGTCTTCATCAGCATATACGAAAGAGGTGAGGAGAGAAGTACAACAGTGAGTGTCTAAAGCCAGCTGTAAAACACAGTGGAGGCTCCGTCATGGTGTATGGCCACATTTCAGCCAGTGGTGATGGGAATGGAATTATAAACGCAGGAAAGTACCATCAGATTTTGATTGGCCATGTAATCTGGAAAGCGTCTGATTGGCAACAGCTTCATTTTTCAGCAGGACAATCATCCCAAACGCACCACCAGTGCAATAAAAACATACCTAGATAGAGAAACACACAGTGGAACACTATCAGTCATGGATTGGCCTCCCTGTAGCCCAGACCTCAACATTAACGAAGAGTTGTGGGATCATCTTTACAAAAAACAAAACAAAAAGGCAGCCAACATCCAAAGTAGTCCTTAAAGAAGCTTGGAGAACTATATTGAAGACTACTTAAAGAAATTACAAGAATGTCTTCCTAAGAGCTCAGGCCATATCATCACCACCAATTTTCAAGTTCATGTGGGTTAGCTTAAGACTTTCTTACCTCTCTTAGCTTCTTAAACATCTTGGCATACAGAAGATAAAAGACTTGCGGGTATCTCCATACAGAGTAAGTTCTTTGCACACTGTTCATCTTAGGTTGTAAAAAAATACATATAAGCTGATACTGTGTGCAAACACGAGCATAAGAGACCTGCATTGTGAGGACACGAGCTTTAAATTTTGCATTTGGAATCAAATGCTGTAACCAGTGAAGCTATGAGCCTGCATCTGGGTGGCTTACTTTAGCGTAAGAAAGAGAAACGCTGTGAGCGAGTGTGCCCCTTTTTGGAATACTGACCTGAAATAAACTACATCTGTTCGAGCCCCGGCTTGGACAGTCTCGGTCGTTGTGTCCTTGGGCGAGACACTTCACCCGTTGCCTACTGGTGGTGGTCAGAGGGCCCGGTGGCGCCAGTGTCCGGCAGCCTCGCCTCTGTCAGTGCGCCCCAGGGTGGCTGTGGCCACAATGTAGCTTGCCATCACCAGTGTGTGAATGTGTGCGTGAATGGGTGGATGACTGGATATGTAAAGCGCTTTGGGGTCCTTAGGGACTAGTAAAGCGCTATATAAATACAGGCCATTTACCATTTACATCAAAATAAAGAGAAGACTGAACCTGAAAAACACCTTCCATTATAAAATATGGCTCAATATTTGTGTTTTCTTTAACTGGCCTGTTGGATTCAACTCTAGCCCAATATTTCAGACAATAAGGGAAAACAGGACAACCCATTAAGGTCACACTACTTGGTGACAGATCTAAATCAATTACAAGATGGAGAAAAATGAGCATAAAATCCATTATGCACAGTACAGTCACCTTGAGACAGTCCCAATTGTCTCACAAAAATCATTATGTCCACTCCATGTTATTCAAGCGGATGCTCAGAGTGAGTCAGAGTTAAATGTTGTCTCTGAACATCAGTCTTATAGCGCCGAGTGGATTTCTTTAATTCAGTATTCGTGTTGAAAAAAACCTGATACGAGACAGAAATATCCTGTGTTGTTTGGAAAAGGGGCGACTGCAACACAATCATCACCGTGACCCGTGGCAAGCCACCCACAGATGTGCAGCTGAATATCCAATCTGAGGTCGCAATTTCAATCAGCAACGAGAATAAATGCGTTTCAGCCGGGGTGAGAATAAGCCAGATATCAAATTATGCCAATGGTGGTGGGTCACACCGCCAAGAAGGCGATAAGTACAATTTACATGTCTTTCTAACGAGTGGCAAGACGGAGAGGCTTTCCACAGTGTTCCCTTGCAAGCTATTAACTTCAGAGGATATGATGCAAAGTGATCGTTAGCATCTAAGAAAAAAGCCATTAAAATTCAAAGCAGGTTCAAGCAGGTGTGAGAGAAGAAGACTGAAGCCACGTGGGATAAGAAAGTAGCTGTCCTCTCTGAATCTAAGAAACAAGTTACTCCTAAAGGGCTGCAAACTGCTTTACATTACATCCATTTGTCAGTGGCTTTTGTTTATAAAGACCTGAAATACATGAGCTGAACCTCTCCAGGAACAATAGGCATCCAGTGCTGCACGGGCAGACCTGTCGATCACCGAACAAAGTGAGCAATTTTGCCTGTAAGCTGATAAAAAGGGTAATGATTCATGTAAATGCAAGGCTAGGTGTCTTCTGTGCTGTTACTGGAGGTGTTGATTTGGTTGAAACGTGATGGTGTGATTTTGACAATTCTGCTGAAAGATTTATTCAAAGTGCCACTTTGTCTAAGGATGGATGAAGCTGAGAGGCGATGACTTAGAAACAGCAGATCGCCACTGACACATCAACTTCAAAATGGGCTAATTAAATGTATGTAACATGAGGAAAGAGAAAAAAACCCTATGGACAGACTGTTGCATGGTCACCAGCATTTGCAGCTCTATAGCAGCCCCACCTGGCCGTTCCAGGTATTGCACAAATACAAATACTGACCACTGCATAAGAAGTGAGCACATCTGACAGGCTTGTACTAAACAAATGCTTTATGCATAGTAACCACACCAAGATCTTGCACAAGGTTAAATTATCATTACTGTGGCTAATTTTGCCCAAATTAATTGATATTTTCATATTTTTATCAAAGTAATCAATCTTATACAAATCTGGCTTCTACTGCACATTTTGAGTAAGATTAAATAAGGAGATGCACCTCCTGGAGTTTTTATGAAAAATGAAAGAATACAAAACCTTTTGACTGCACTGGATAAACGTTACCTGTCTATTAAGCTGGCGTCAGGTAACAAAAATACTTCTTCTACATTTACAGTAAAGAATTATGTTTAAAACTCCAGTCCTCCTGCTGTCAGAGGAGGAAACCATCATAAAGTGGATAAACAAATGGCTGTCATGGAGGATGCTGTGATGTTTGGCAATTTGTCAGCTTCAGGGCTTGTTTTCCTCATTCCCGACATACGCTGTGCCGATTCCTCTATTGTATATAAATATGTAAGTAGAAATACATCAAATTAACACAACAACACAAATTATGTTACCTTCAAACTAGTTCTGAGTAAAGGTTATGCATGTAAAGGCCCAATCAGCGGACACTTTTCACAGTTTAGGTGTTAGATCCGGCTCGAGCAATCAAACAGAGTCCAACGACCGACAGGAGAAACTGTAATACCGACGTGCAAAATTCAAAAGGTGTGAAAATGTTTTCTCAATGCTCAAGACCTCAATTTCCATTTTTCACATACATTTGCACATTTTCTTAACTATTCTGCTCGCTAGCAGAAGCAGATCCTGGAGAGCAAAACGCCTTTAATACATCCAAAGATCTGCAGTGAAGGCTTTGATTCCCTCGTTTGAAGTTTTTCCCTAAATACAGATGAGGACAGAATTACTAGTGAAGTGTTTTTGAGGACATTACCAGTTCCAGAAACGTTGAATCATCCCCACATCATAACACTCCCACCACTGTGCTTCACTGTGGGGACGGTGCTGTTTGGGTTATACGCCTCTCCCTTCTGTCTGTGACCAAAGAGCTCTAGTTTCATCTCATCTCACCAAATGATGCACTTCCAGTATGAACAATCTTTCCCCAGGTTGTTCTTAGCACATTTCAGCGTGGCAGTTGTTCTGGGCTCTTTAGACTCATCTCTGACTAGTTCTCGTTCCGGTCTTTCTCAGTGCTTTTTTAGAGGCAGAGAAGATTTATATACTGTGTGTAAATTGGAGGATAACTCTTGTTTTTTGTAAGCTTTGAGGAATACAGAGTTAAAGCATGTCATTGCGCATATATAATAAATAATAATAATTTTATCCTCATTTGTAAATTTCTGTTCCTGGGAACAGCATGTTTCATTCATTCATTACCTGCAGCTTTGTAAAGGAGGCTAAAGGAGGCTCTAAATTTTTAATTATTTCATGCAACCACTCAAACAAGATGAAAGCATTATTATTAACTATGCTCAAAAAGACACAACTGTTTAGTTCTCTATTTTTGCATTTTTTTGGCTCATGCAAACACAGCCTTTCATGTCACAAATGTGACATTAAAGCAAGCAAATCATGACATATATGGCGCTGACCTGAGCATGGAGGGAGGACGAGAGACTGAGATTTGTGTGCGATTTTCAGAAGCGACGAGGTCCTGGAGGGTTCGGCTCATGTCGCGAAGCTGAGCCGTGCTGCAGCTCCTCAGCACGGAGGCCTCCAGCTCCTCAGCCTCCACCTGTTGCTCTTCCTGCTGGATCTGCTGCTCCAGACACCGGCTACGGTCCTTCAGCTCCACCAGTCTCTGCTGCAGCTCTGCGATCTCCTCCTGCAGAGGTGGAGCAATGTTCATTTCATTCATTTTACATGTATGTTAGAAATAACATAGTTTCTATGAAGGTAATCAGCAACAGTGAAGTAGTACTTCAGTTTTTTAAGCCAGCAGATTGAATGAAAAATTCAAACACCTAATCTGAAACTGAAGGAAACTTGACTGGTGAGTTATTAGCTTTTTTCAGAATTGTTAATCAATAGTTTGTTTGATATTAAAGTAGCAGTGAGATTAATTAATCTTGTTCACACTCATTCACTGTCAGTGTAAATACTGCTGACAGCTATGCATATTTTACAAATTTCATTCACTTTTGTGAGCAAGGAAAGAAGCTGTTTTATTAAATTCTCAGAGGAGCAGTAACTCAGACCAGCCTGACGTACAAAGCGGAACGACGTGAGCCGAATTTACCTCGACAAGCCGTCTCTCTCGTATCAGACGTTCTCTTCGTTGCAGTGGACCCTGTGATGAGTCGGATTGCTCCCCTGCAACAGGCTCTGCACACTCCCTGCCACAAAATGACATCATTTTTAACAGCTTTGATTAACATTTTCAGGAGGTTAATCCACATTTAATGTTGCTTTTAATCTCTGTAAGTCAAAGCTAAAGAGAGCTGCAGATGGGTAATATACAGTATGGTTGTGTGTAATCACTTTTTCCCACAGATTCTCATCAAATAACTCTGTGACAGTGGAAAATCTGCTGTTTATCAGAGGTGACCTAAAATCCTTTTGCTTATATTTGTTCGGGATACTCTCTGAAGAGGCCCCACCTGATTTCCTTCCTGTCACAAGAGCTATTTTGGAGAGCTCCCCCTCTTTGATCTGTGCTACAATATTGCAACAAAAGAGAGAGAATGCGCTTATGAACTCAAATAAACCCTATTATGTCCTGAACAAAGGGAGTTTATTGCTATAAAAGTAGATCTGTTTTTGTTTAAGTGACACACAATATAAAACGAGGTCCTAAACAAAACAGGAAAAGTAATTTTCAGTGTAACCACATTCATATATTCCCCTTATATATTGTATGCAGTTAACGTTTTAAATATAGTGTTTCAGTTAACATGATCAAACCAGCACTGACCTGTACTGACTGCAGTCTGCCCTCTGGAGGGCGCTGTCCACCGCCTGTCGGAGCCTCTCCAGGAGCAACGCCACGCTGGGCTGTTGGGAGGGTAAACCCAGCTTCAGAGTGCTTCGTTCTTTAGACAGCTCCTCTAACTTTTTCCCAAAGCGCTCAGCTGTGAACACACATACACACATGTTGAATAACATGCAGAAAACATCAGCTAGAGGAGTCCAGTTATCAGCAAGTGGTGTTGTGTTCTAGCCCTTTACTAGAAGTCATTTAAAGGGAGCACATTTCTGACCTTGCTGTATTTATGAATCCTGAATAAAAATCTGCATTTCTTGGCTCTGTAAACACATATGACCCTAAAACTAGAATTATCCCAGTCTGGCGGGTTCATAGCTAAATTAAAAGATGGCAAGCACGACATACACAGACAGAATTTACAGAACCAATCTCATCAGCTATTTAATCCAACACTGTGTAAGTGGAAAAACAGAAAACTAAACGTATAAGTCAGAGAATGAATAGACGAGGAGAACACCAGCCAAGGCATACAACACTGACCCAAATAATAAGCACGTTCGAACAGATCTACAGGATACAGAAACATGTGTATTTAAACCTGTTTTTAAGCTGCTCCCTTATTCACAGGGGTCACCACGTGCAGATAGACACACATGGTTTTAATATGGTGGGTTTTTAGGCTGGATGCCTTTCCTGACAAAACCCTCCCAGTGATTTCTGTCTCCTGATATCAAACCAGGGATCTTCTGTGTGTAATGCAAATGTGTTAACCACAGAAGCAGATGTATCGTATGTATTTGTTCTATCACAAAACAAAAGAAATGGGTTAAAATGCAGTTTTTGGTTTGATTGTTTATATTTTTTTTTTACAATATCTAGGTCAGGTACAAGTACAAATGATATTTGTTAGGTTTGAGGCTTTGTTGTTTCGTTGCAATAATCACGGGGAACCCCTTCCTGTAAACTTTTCTGTAAAAGCTTCCCTTATTTCTCTGTAAATACCCTTTATTTTGATTTGAGTCGACATAATAACTGCGCTACTTTCTGTTTTAAGCCACATAAATTGAAGATTTCCTAGTTTTACCATTATAGGATAGTTAAAAATAAAGCTCTGTGCCTCATCTCTCACATGTTCTTTCACACAGGTCATCTCAGTATGGTGAACAGCAAATTAGCAAGAAATTTAATAAAGAAGCTGACATCAAAGTGATAAATGATCCAAACATGTGAGTGCAAGCACACTCATGAGTTAGAAGGACAGCACGTGTTAAGCTCCTGTGGCTTTCTGGTCACTGAGTCAGAATATTTTCACTTTGAACTGTGCTCTTTTCTCTAACTTTAAGTTATTGTGTTTAGGGATATTAAACTTTACTTTTTAAAAACAAATAGTAAAAAGATAAATAGAATCTTATCAAATCATTCATAAAGCCGTTATTTTGTAACCTTAACCGAAATGGCTAAACTGGTTTACCTGCGTCATAATCGTCGTCCAGAATTGCTTTCTGCTGGAGCCTCTGCAGCTTCAACATCATGGATTCAATCTGAGAGACAGCAAAAAGACAGAACAGGTTACACAACAGTAACTCCAGAGTTCATCGCCTTTTTCTGCATATATTGACTGTTTAGTCAATATATGCAGAAAAAAGGTGGGTGCAATGACTGCCAGGTCAAAGTGATACTGTGTCAGCAAGCTGAGGAAAGGGCGTTAACAATAACTTGACTACAGTACTTCACCGTTTTACTTTTTTTGAGGAGGACCTGAAAGATTCTATCAGATGTAAAACACTAAAGCAAATACTGAAAAATGTTTTTATCAGATGAAATATGGGGTCATTTTTATCACTTTCAAGCTTAGAATGTAAGATAAAAAAAAAAATTGTTTGCTTTTCTGTAAAATACTCACAAGGCAATTATTTCTAATTTCTTGCAAAATGCATGAATTATACACTAATTAAAAGTACTTAGGTAGTACTTAATATTAATTACAGAATAATTTGTCTTCTTTTCTATAAAATACCTGCAGTTATTCCCTTATTCTAGTGTACCTATCTTTAAGTATTTCCTTGTAAATTTAATTATTTTGTATTTTCAAATAAACTATATTTAAATTTCATTTAATTTCAGGGGAATTATGTCCTTACTCACGTGCAGTATTACAAAGTGTTAACCAAAAGTTTGGTTAAGTAGGTGAGTTGAATACTTAGTTTTCTCTTTCAGAAAAATCTAAACCTGCTTGCTTTTGTCTTTCTTAATAAAACAAGAAAGCATCAATACAGCATCACTCTGATGAGTCTGTAAGTACAATGTTCTGCTATTAGAAAAAGCTAGCTGGTTAGCTTGAACGTCTAAAACAAGTGTAAACAAACAAACACGATACATGACCAGGTCTTAAAGTGCAACTTAGTTCTGATACTTAGTATAGGATAAACAGATGATTAGTGAGTTTCAGAGTTACTCAACTCTTGGGTGAATTTTGTTAACAAAACAAGGCTAACTCGTTCCCTTTTCAACATGAAGCTACAGCCAGCAGCTGTAGCTTCATATCTACCAACAAGGTATGAGCTGGAACTACTAAGGAAAGCAAATACGGGTTTCCTGATTTAATATAGTATTCATCTCTCTGTAGTTTAGTCTCATCTTGACTGTAGACCAAGGTGTCAAACCTAAGGCCCGGCAAAAACTCCAATCTGGCCCACTGGAAGAATTTGGAAAATGTGAAGGAGTGAATAGATTTTGAACTTTTAACTGTATTTTCCTAGGATATACAGCTTTTTCCATTGACGAACACCACCCCCCATTGCAATCTATACTACACCAAATAGTCAAAAATAACAGAAAAACAATTCGATGACAGAGAAGTTCCTGTATTTCCTGTATCGACTATGTCCATCATAGAAATTTCTACTATAGAAATAAAAGAACATTATTATAAATATAGGAAAGTGAGGGGTGCCAGAACTGTTTCTGTTATTTTACATATTTTACATATAGAACAGACATACTGTTGAAATTTCTTCTTATATTAAGATGTTGCTGGGAAAATTGTTTAGTTAAACTTTACTAAACAGAAAGTGGAGTTTCACTAGTTCGCCACACTTAAAATCAAAGTGGGCTGTATGTGGCCCATAGTGTTAGATGAGTTTGACGTCGCTGCTCTAGACCTTGTTGGGAGATTAATTTGAATGACTGATATGTGAATTTCATGAGTCTGTCTTGCCCACCTTGGTGTGAGTGCGGTTGTTTTGGAGGCAGTCTTGCAGCACGCCCTCGTACTTCTTCAGCAGGTTATCCCAGCCTTGCTCCAAGGCAGGTGTAGCGCTCTCGTAGCCTGAGGTGACAGAGGAGGCAGAGGTACTGTCCGAGTCCAGGGAGAGTGAGGAGGTGGCCTCTATATCAATAGACTGGGCCTCACAGTCAGGCACGTGGGATCTTTCTACGTGGGTGGCAAACAGGCATTCTCGCCAAAACTTTCCTCCAGGTAGTGTTTGAGCGGGAGACGACTGCTTAGAGAAATTGTGCTCGACAGGTAAGGTTTCGCGTTTTGTTTGAGGCAGGTCAGATGCTTTTGTTGATGAACTTAGTTCTTGCTCTCGTGTGGGTGTGGTGGTTGTTTTCTGGCTGGAGGTAAGTGACTGTTGGATGAAACTGAAGCTGGAGTTAAAAGAGTCCTCTGGCTCTGAATGAGTGTCCAGGCTCGAACTTAACCTGAGTTCATTGTGGGGCAGTGAGGACTGGCCCAGATGGCTGGATGTACTCTTAGAATTGCAGTCCACAGGGGAAGGAGGGTGGGTAACAGAGCAGACAAAGCTCTGAGTCTTCCAGGAGCTACACGTGTGTTTATCAGGCTGTTGATGATTTATTAAAGACACACTGTCTGCAGGAGCTGGACTTGGCCTTTGAGCATTAGTTGCATCAGCTATGTCAGCGTCACGTCCTGATTTTCCATTGGTAATAAAAGTGGTTGTCCCGACGTCCTCCTCCTCTTCCTGAGTGGCGCTCTGCAGTCTGCACTGCTCTCCTCTCATGTACCCTGGTCTTCGGTGGAGCCTCTTACGGCTGGAGCTGCCAGCTGTCCCTGATGCTCTGCCACCTGTCGATGCAGAGATTAACCATTAAGCTTGACAACATGGCCATGAGGAAGATAACGCATGACCTCATAGAACTGGTAGGATTAACCATGTAATCAATGGCTAGAGCAGGAAGATGTAATGCTACGTGTACTAATTACACAAGTACCCGAAGCAGCTGTGATCCAGCAAAATGACCTTGTTTTTAAAGATAGTGCCTAATGGACTGAATTTTTTTTTTTTTTTTTAAACGTTGGGCAGATGTGTGACATTTCCCAGGGTTCTGCTCCAGCTGTTGGGAAATACCAAAGCTGCACAGTCATTTATAAGTTAAGACATGCCTCTCTGTGGGATACCAGATGCATGAACAATATATTCTGAGGTTAGATTTGCATTTGTTTATTTTTGCAAATAGCAAAATTCTTCAGAGGAAAGGTTCTCAAAACATAGCAGGGGGTTCACGCCTGGATCTGGAGCCTTAAATCGGTCTATTTCACTGAAATATAGGGCAAAGGGCACACAGGCAAGGTCTGATTCATGTCGGTCCACTAACAAACCAGCACTGATGATGCTATTGTTTTTATAACCACTCAGCTTCTCTCTTTTTCTTAAAGCAGTAAGGCCGATAAAGTTTAACTGAGATCTATTTCTGAGTGGGTGCTATAACCTGTGAGTCTTCCAGCCAAAGCAATAAACTGAAGGATTGTTTAGAACAATACTGATTACCCTCGCTTTATCAAACCCACTTGCACTGCACTCATAGCTTGTCTCAAAGCTTTTCAGTTATTACAAAACCCATGTTTTTTGTAAAGGGGGCATAACCGAAATAGCTTGTGAAGCACAGACACTGCCAATCTTAGTAACAAGAAGTGATACAAACATGCATGCAAACAGCGTTTGGTCTGAAAGTGGAGCGTAATGATAAAGGCCAGATTGTGGCGGGAGTTAGACACCTGCTGCAGGGCCACGTGATTAATACATATCATGTTTAGGATTCAGACGAGGAGGCGCGCTCAAATGCTGGGGATCAACAGCCCCTTTGTGTACAGCTGCGCTGCTCCTTCTTTCACTTCTGGCTCTCGCTTTCTCCTCCCACTCACGAACACTGAAGTCACACAGAGGCACACTGACAGTGCTGAAAACACTGGGATCAGTTGTACTATTGTCAGTGTAAAAGCCTGTTAAACGCTTTAACTACGATAAAAACAAATCCAAAAGTAGAAAACGCAAACAAACACATAAAAACAACATCTTACGCAACTGTAAACCTCTACAAATAATGTGTTTTTTGCAGTGGGAGCACAATTATCAAGACAGGAATGCGGGGCATTGAAGAAAGCATGACCGATGAGCAAACCACAGCCCACTTCCCAACACCCAGTAACCTCCTACGATGCCACTCCTAAACTATCCCATGAGACTGTAAGAGACTCAAATAGACACCAGTGAGAGCAGTATTTCAAGTGAAAGTAACACACGGATGCTCCCATTGTAGCCACAGTGTTTTTGTGTGTGTGCAGTGTCACTTAGAGCTTGGGTTACACACAGGTCCATTAGAGGGTCCTTGCAGATGTGGCCACTGGTCCATAACTGATGTAAGAAACCCAACACCATCTGTAGGTTACAGCTACAACCGCACACTGTCTACCATCTGGTGTGGCTAGATGTTATACTAAGCCCTCTACAACAACTAAGAGTCGAAAGAAGAGGGACATGATGGTGTTACTGTATCCTCGCCATACTTCGATTACACAAAGAGAGCTCTTCCTGGTTTAAGGGGAAGGAAATGCCTCAGGGCCCATTGTTTTGTGTCTGCTGGCTTGTGTGTATGTCAGAGGGGCATCTATTTTTTGGCTGAAGCCCCTCAGAGGTATTTTCTACTTCCTGTCGGGCTTTGGGCTAAAATAGTTCACCGGGAATTCAGGCAGAATATACAAACAAGCAAGCAGTGACGTTGAGTGGTTCAACACCAAAGATAAAACAGTCTCTCTGCAACAGCATTCTCACTGTTGCATGTTATCAGTGCTGAAGAAACTGTAGAGAGAGCCTGAGAAAAAGAAGCATGTCAGCCAGAAGAGGCGAGATTATTTACCTTTGGAGATTAAAGAGGCCCTCCTCAGCACCCTTAGGTTAAACACTGCATCCAATTGGGCACTGAAAGTGCTTGAGCCAAAGACAGAGAGGAATGCAGGGGCTCTCATAAAAACACAAACATTTGAGGAACAAGCTCAGCACCCTCTGACACACACACAGACACAACACACACAAGCGGATCTGCATGTCAGCAACCTCCTGAGAAGCAGCACTGCTCGGCAGATGTGCAAAACCTCGCCACTTGTGACCAAAGAGAGCGTCACAAAAAGGGGAAGTGAAAGTTAGCAGTGATATCTATTCATCTTACTAAAGAAATGACTACATAAGTGGATGAAAACCCAACAATACAGTATGCTCCAATGCCAGTTCCTATCTTTGGTCCTAAATCTTTTTTACCATTTTGCACGGTAGGTTAAAGGGTGGGGATATTCCAAGGATTGCATCTCTGCTATGCTCTTGTCAGACTGTAATCACATGAGGATCAGTTGAGTCTGTGTTATAGAGATTCATTTACACACTGCACATACTCTTTAATAGGCATTTTGATATTTCTGGTAGATTAGATTAATTCAAAAATGTCACACAACAGAGACCAGGGAAAAATCTACTCACAGCAGAAGCTGTTTCGGAAGCACTTTGGGAAATAGATTTTTATCTAAGGTTTACCACATCTAGCAGCCTTTTAACTGCAGTAGTTACCCTGTTGCATGTGGCGAGATCATAACAGTCTGATAAATGGGTCTAATGGAGGTCTGATTACCGGCATCCTGCGTGAACAGACTTGGATCACATTTCTATTTATTAGTCAAGCTCATTTTATTTGTATAAAACATGTTAAAAAGACCCAAATAGAGACAAAAGGCAGGAAAATGCTTCTCTACTTTGTCTAAAGAGGTGGGGAACATATTATTTAAGTATTTAATCATTTCCAACTCATCATCACTCCTAGAGAATGACTGGTAGGGAGACTTTAAACCTTTATGATCCAGGGAACTGTGAACTTTCATACACATTCCAGGCAATGCATTATAAAACAGGCTATGAGTCTTCACTGCTTTTGTTTAATCATCTGATGATTATCCCTCCCTAAAAACTGCCGGCTTAGTACATCCTAATATTACTATTTTATCCAATTTCGGTGTATTAAAGTTGTATGAAGTTCCTGGGGGTGTATACATATCCTGTAAAAGACCAGGGTCGGTGTGAGAACATCAGCGGATAGTTAAAAATCTTGTTTTACCTTGAATGGTTTCGCGGCGGTGAAGCAGAGAGTTGCCGTGGCATTCCAGTCCCATCAGTCCAGCGAACATTTTTCCATTAAAAAAGGCTGTTTGTGTTGAAAAGTCAAAGAAAGTCAGACCCCGGTGGCACAAGCCTGCATAGAGTTACATCGACCATGTTTTAGAAGAAGTGAAGCCAGGCAAAGGGACTGATCTCATTTCCGTTATGGAAAAGTGAACCCGGGCTGCTATATTTTCCCTGCACACAGTGAGTGACGGGTGAAAACTGCTTCCCAGCGCGCTGTTTTGTCCCTGATGAAAATTTCTTGACACAAACATTTATGGTACATCAGATTCTTACATTTCTCCCCCTGTTGGAAACAAGTGGGTCCCGCCGCGCCTGAACTGACGGTCTGGAGAAAGACTTCACGTCGTGCTGTTCCTTGTGGGGAAAGTATGGAAAACACATCCAGCGGTGGGTGGTGTGCAGTGGCAGAAGTACGTAGCCCAGGAAAATCTGTCTGTTAGTCGACACATCGATCAGTTGATCAGTAATCCGTTAGTCGCTGCGCCCTTGCGTCATGCGTCGCGTTGGAGCTCCTACGTGTTCAGGAATTTGACTCCAGACTCCTTCAGACCGCCTCATATCCACAGCGGGCACACTGTGGAAGTAGCAGCGGACACGGAACCGGATTAAACAACGCAGTTGTTTATGTTTATATGTGCTGTATTTTAGTGTCACTGAAGCTTGTGGAGGAAATTTATGGGGGAAAATACCATATCTCTACTATTAAGTCACAAATACCATGAAGTTCAAATGTATACACACAGGATGCGTGTGATTCAGTCATTTAAATCACAGTGTAGCAGGTCTGTACTCCCTTACACATCTTAATGTGTCTCTTTCTTTCGGCACTCAGGGAATCAGCGAGTAGCACCAAACCCTAGACCTCACATGGCGCAGAGTCTTTTCATCCACCCCTTCACACACCACTCATCCCAGTGCTCCTTTCATTCAGCTCGCCTGGCTCGTGAACAATACTCAGAGACAAAAAGCTCTGTTCAACAGACAGAATGCAGGACGTACTTACACATAGCTAGGGTAAGAGCAGGGATGAAACACGTTGCCTGGCATGCAGAGTGCCATCACCTGCTCTTTGTTAAAGATTAGAGGCGCATTAGGTTTGCATTAGAGATGCGTTTTTGACATCAGCGCACTGCCCCACAGGCTGGCTAGTTTGACTTAGTTGTCAAGTTTTAGTTTTTGGCTTACCTCTGTGCCATAAGTTTTAAGACATAAGAAACACCATATTATGCGAAAAACCCAGAAAGAAGATGCTAAAATTTCACACGGTGTCTATAAGGGAGCAGATGAAATGTATAAGAATGATGTAATCACATCTGTCTTATGTGTTGATATATGAGGGCTTTTATGAAATAATTAAGCAATCAGGAAAAGAGTGACTGCAAGGATAAAAGATGAATTAATCAAAGGATAAACACGTAGCTGTTGACTAATAACACATTAGCTCCTGCTCTGTTAGGTTTAGCTTGCTCTTTCCCTTCATCAGCTATGCATTCAATGCATCCATCGCATGCATTTTTCACAGTGCTGTAGCTGTGTTGCTGACTTTGACCAGCAGATGTCAGACTTCACACAGATATATTAGTTTATCCGCTATAGAAAGTTAAGAAATAACTTTTTTCTTTACATTTCCCAAAAGTATGTGTACACGTTTTCACTTTTACATCAAACCTTGAGAAATACACGTTTTCATTTCAACTTTGATTTCATACATAACCACAACCATAGGCTGACTACGTGTTTCCTGATTTAGTCGTATTCACAAAATATTCATTTGATCCATCATGTTTATGTCACTGTATACACAAATATATAGTATCACATTTAAATAGTCTGAATGTGGATTTAATAGCATTCTTTTCTCCTAATAAAAAAAAGGTCCATGCCAGTTTTTTGACTTTCTCCTGTGTATGGAACCAGGAACTTTTTAAGCATGGCCACGAGAGTCATTTCCAAGCCAAAGGTCTAAATCATTGTAAGTTTTATAGCTCTCACTGACAAAGGTGTTAAGAGTGGTTTTGGTCTGCCATTTTCCAGACAGTAGAGTTACAGCAAATCTCTGGATTAGGGTTGTTCCAGGATTTATTTATTCATTTATATAAATGGGGCGCTAAAGTAAATTAGCTAAAGTAAAGTGCGTTACACTTTTAATTCAGTGTAACGCACTGAATTAAAAAAAATTCAGTGCGTTACACTGATTATAATGTGCACAGGCCTCCTATGTAATAACTACACAGGAGATAACTACGTCTCCTGTTGCACAAATTAGGAGATGTAGTTACCCAGTAATAATATAATGGCTGCACTTAAGCACAAGATTTAATGGTTTGGTAATGGAACCACTGTGATATGGTATAGTTATAGTTTTACAAAGTAAAGCAGTTAGGAATAGTAAGTAGTGGACTGAGGTTCATGCAATATACCCATGCAGTCAAACAGTCACTGCATGTAGTATTATTTATATTTAGAGTTATATATTCACAGTGAAGCAGATGAGGACGTTTATTTCTACAGGAAAATGGGGAGTTAGACCACCTTATCATCTCCTGCTATAATTTCCAGTGCCACCCTTAACCCCCTCTTTAACCGCGGTTGGCTGATCATCTCCTTCGTAAACAAATTGCTTTTCTTTGGAGTGTAAAAGGAGGCCAAAACTTTATTTTTTCTGCACATGTATCTGTTTGTATACACCGTTCTGAAATTGCCCAGCAGATGGCAGACCTAAATTATTTGGACTCTCTCTTACAGAGTCATAAAAAGGGACAAACTTATACAATATCAAAATGATCTAGTTCATATCAATACAAAACAATTACTTAATTACAAATAGCCTACATTTTTTGTACAAAATAAAATTTGTCATAGTCTTGTTTTTTCTAATGTATGTGTGATCAAAATGTGATATGTATACAGACCTAAAGGTGACTAATGTGAATCATAAAATAACATTTTCTCTGAGGTGAAATCTGGCAATAGAATTGTTTTGGCCCTATCGTGAATAAAGGCATCTATTTTCAACAACAGACTATGCTATCATTATTTTCATTTGTCACCGTACAATAACAAACACCATGAGGTGAAGCATGATATCAGTTCTCTACCAGGAATATTCCTCCTCTCATTCCAAATCTCACTTTAAGTGTACGTCACTGCACTGGGACGGAGTGTTTAAAGAGGGTAGAAGAAGGAGACAAGGGGTTGTTTGTGAGTATGTGTGTGTGTGTGTCTGCTGGAGAATAGGGGTGTGCAATGTGCAAAGGTCACATGTTCCTCCTCCACACTGAATGAAGAGTGCAGACAGCCAGTGGGACTACCTTAGATTATCTGTGTGTGATAGAGAGAGGGAAGGGCAGCGAGAGAGAGAGAAAATAAAATGAACACATATTTTCAAAGCCGCTTAAAGTCTCAGGGAGTATGGCATATTTGGCACAGAACCTTTATTCATGCAAAACAACTGAAGTCATCAGATCTTTATCGAACAAAAGAGAATCCATTGTCTATTGTAACACTGTTGTTATTGTAATAATAAAAAATGAACAAGCATGTCATAAAACACTAGAAACATCAGTGAAATCCCATTAAAAATGCACACAAACATCAAATGGAGCTAAACTAAACCAGACAATGAGACCACAGAGAAGAGCGTCGTTGAAGCAGTGCGGGATTAAACCACTCCTTCCTCGGGGTCGATGAGTGTGGTCCGACTGGAGAACACGTCTGCCAGCATGTGTTTGGGGATCTCCGAGCCACGGACGCGTAGGGTGTAGCACGCGTCTTCTACTTTGCCCAGGCTCTGCCGCAGCGTGTGCAGCTTCTTGGACACCTCGTACGGGCCCGTGTTCCCAATGTAGGAGAAACCATCGTGGATCTGCCGCAGGAACTGGCTTAGCTGGAAGGGTGTGTCAATGTCGCCATTGCCGACGCTGCTGATGCACATCCGCATCAGCTCCCCTGTTAGGTCGGCCACGCCCAGCAGGTAGTCGGACGACGTCACCTGAAAGGTCAAGACCTGAGCGTTCACCGGCATCGCTTCAGCTGAGCCCTGAATTGGAAAACAGGACAGGAAAGAATACATTCTAAAAAGTTGGGCCTTTATATAAAATGTCAACAAAAACAGAATGCAATGACCTGCAAATCTCTTAACCCCATATTACATTCATAGTAGAAGACAGAAAACTAAATGTTTAATCTGGGAAGCTCATTTTGAATTCGATGGCAGCAAAAATTTCAAAAAGTTGAGACAAGGAGGGGAAAAAGGATGAAAAAGTAAGTGTACTAAAAAGAAACATCTGGAGGAACACTATTATTTGAAATTCTTTTGGGAAATCAGAGCAGAGAGAAACTATTCAGCTTGTTATCAACGCTCAGTTTAAAAACCTGCATCTGTGATGGTACAGGGATGCATTGGGCACCCATCAATGTCTTTTTCAGGGAAGGCCGTGCATATTCCAGCAATACAATTACAGTTGTATTACAAGTACAACAGTGTGGCTTCAATAGACGGTTAGAAGAGCCTTACTCCTGCAGTGATCTTCCTGAAGTTGGAATCTTTCACCAGCTGAAAACATCTGGAACATCATAAAATGAAAAATAACAGAGAAAAGACCCAAGACTATTGAGCAGATAGAACCCATATCAGACAAGAATGGGACACCATTCCTCTCCCAAAGGTTCAGCTGATCCCCTCAGTTCCCAGATGTTTATAAACAGCTGTTAAAAGAAACAGGGATGCTACACACTGGTAATTGTGACACTGAGACATGCTGCTGGCACCAATTTCAAAATTATCTTATTTATTTATGTGCATTTTCTGAATTTGAACATTTTATATGCAATGCCTTTAATGCAAATTAAAGAGATTTAAGTCATATTGTGTGGATCAACAGACACCCTACAACTGAAAAAAATAAACAGTCACATCTTGCTTTAGAAAAGAAAAAACAATCCAAAAATAAAACCATTAAAACATTAATGGTGAAGTTTCTATATTTGGAGTCTCAAATCGAACGGTGACCTTACAGTGGCTACATCTAAGTTTTATTTTTATATACACTCTCTGAGCCAAACAGAGTTTGATACCAAGAAAGCGACAAAATATATTTTCCAGAATGTCACATAGTTCTTTTAAGGACTTTTTGGGGCTTAAAAAATACTTCATAAATTGTTAATGTTCAGTCAGTCCTCTGTGATTTTACCTTAGGATCTGCCTTCTCTGTGTTCATGAACACCAGCCTGGCGTTGATCTCTTCCAAGCTGATGAGGCAGCGATGGCGGATGTAGTGCAGGAAAGAGACGGCTTCCACATATTCCTGAATCCCTGATGAATTAAAGTACATTAAAATGGATCAGAGTAAAACAATGGCATATTCACTTGATCATTTCACTGTGCTTGCTAAAACTGAATGTGACAGTGGCTGGGGCATTTGTTTGCAATTCACTAAAATGACCATGTATCAAATAAGCGTAGCAAGCAGAGCGTGCAGCATCAACATGAAATCTGCACAGTACAGATCACAGATGGAGATAATGATTCAAATAAAACCTGTTTCCTGTCTCTATCTTTTGATAGAACAACAGTGGCTGTTTTTGTTTGGTGGGCTAAGATGACCCCTCATTTGTTTTCTGCCCCTGGGTAAACAACAATCCAATAATCACAGGACGGAAGACTTTGTGTCTGAAGTTTACTTTTGGAGCGGCAGTTGAACTTCAAAGAGCCTGCTATCTCTCCGCACTGACCGCAATGCGCTGCACGGAGCCAGCAAGAATACTTTATCTTGACTGTACTCTGAATAGCTTTCACCACTCTGATTATGATTTCAGTCCAGTCACACCAGCGTGTACAGGCAGTGGGCCGAACGACTACACAACACTAATGTGCACGGAAAATATGAAAACTGTCAATCGCAGCTACTTCGTTATTTGGTTTTGTAAAATAAATGCATTAAATATATCGATGATCATCTATATTATGTCTTAATGACTTCATTTAACATTTTGTTTATTATGAATAATTATAGAAAAATCATTGATTTTTTTTCTATTAGTTTCTTAGTAGCTGAAAATTTCACCTGCTGAGACAACAGCAAAATCTGATACTCAGAACTTCAATTTGATAATTACCTAATAACTCTACTTACCAACATAGTTAAACATTTGTGTCTTTAAACAAAAGACGTATCAGAACCATATCGCAGCATTAATTCTCAAAGTTGTATGGGTTACATGGAAACATTATGTCAACAATTTGCATTTGATTAACTGGACTGACCTGAACAAGCTGGAGCAGAAAAGTTAAAAGTTAACCAAGTATTGCAAAAGCAACATAAAATAGCATCTTAAGGAAAAAGAGAAATAATTGGAAATAATTAAATGACATGAATTACCAATTTATTATCAAAAGAAATTTGAAAAAGAAAAAGAAATTCTTATCTAATCATAATAAACTGTTAACAGTTACAACAAAGTATCCAGTGGTAAAAAACAAAACAACCCGGAGCGAGAGCTTGGGTATTTAGGCTGCTATATTATTGCTTGTATTTTTTGTAATTCCTTGAATGCGCTTTTGTGTGTGTGTGTGTGTGTGTGTGTGTGTGTGTGTGTGTGTGTGTGTGTGTGTGTAGTGTTAATTCTTTAACCCTTTGTTTCATGTACAACATGTTGGTCATCTTTGTTGTTTTTATGAATAAATTTGGATTGAAAACATTTTTTCTTTTTTTTTGCTAACAGCATAGTTAGCATTGAAACATTGTTACTTAAAATTGTGGATTAACAGTTTAAGTGAAACTGAGTGGTTTGTAAGTGTAGTCGCAACTTTAAGTGGAGGATTAACTATTAATAGTTACAAACAAAAACTATTAAACTGAAACTTGTTTACTTGGAGTACATAATTTTATAGTACTGTGAAAGAGTCTTTCTTTAGCCACTTTTCATTTCTTTAAATTGTTTTTCTCCAGGCTTCCAAAGGTCTTTAAAACCTTAAAAGACCTTTGGAAGCCTGGAGTAGCCATTGGCTACTTTTTCACTTATATACATAACATAATTTCCTTAGGGATTAATAAAGTATTCTGATTCTGATTTTCAGTCCAGTGCTTGGACCTGATCATTTTCAGAGGAATGTTTTTTGATTGTTAAACCACTTAATGCTGACATATGAATCATTCGTAAATTAAAAAAAAGCACCTAACTCAATTTTTCCAAGCAAAGTATAAAGAAATGAGAAGTGGCTAAAGGCTTTTGAAAAATACTCTATTTTAGGCTTCGGTCCACCCAGTGTTTATTTGGCAACTGTTTTCGACTCTTTTTAAAAAAAAAAACCAAAAAAAAAAAAACTGCTTACCAGCTAAACACTGCCAGTGGATCCACTTTCACAGAGGGAACACCACAGTCCGGGGCAGTTTAAATAAGGCTTTGAGGCAGGCAGGCAGAGCCCAGTTCCTGCATTTACTGTCAGGAGTTGTTTATGTCTTTACTGAAGCAGAAGTTACCTTTGGTCAACGAGGCTCGCAGAAACCTTACAGAACATCGTGTCTAAACAGTGACTAAGAGCTAAAAAAGTGGAAATTTGAGAGATTTTACTGGCATGGTGGTAGGAAAAGTTGAGAGGCGAGGGTGCGAATATAGCTTGGCAGGATCAGATCTTAAGTAATGCGCAAACAGTACCGTTGCGGTTTGGCGCACATTCATGTACTGAGGATTTTTGGACTGAGCTAATGTTTGACCACAGAGCGGTTCACTGAATTGCAGGTGAGCCACGTGAAAAGTTCCACATGTTAATGTACGTTTGCACTGACTCATAGCAGCTAGCAGGGTAAAAAAAATAACAACAACAAAAAAAAAGCGTACCCAAGTGCCACGCTGCTCTGTTATCAGTGGCAATTATGGTCAGATTTAGCCCACAATATCTTTGATGGTCATTATATAAAAAAAACAGACCCATTACACATGCCTGGAGACTTCTCCTCCAGCCAAGATTATCTGGAGGGCCCGTGCATCGAGCCCAGCCTCAATCTAATAAAGACGATGAAAATGGGGAAAAAAATAAAAGGGCTAATTGGTGGGAACTGCCATTGGTCACGTCGCGAAGGATGCAGCAGTGATTCCTGTGTGACCGCAATCTAAAAATGACTTCCCCAGCTGCTAGATAACAGCTCCCACTCGCTGCCAGTCATGTTTTTCTCCTTCGCTGCAGACATTATGGCTACAGTAACAAAAAGTGGTGCTTATGCTAGTTTGAAAACAACTTTATCAGAAAGCGTGACCATCACATCCAGGCCTGCATCAAGGTCATGCTTTAACACTATCACTGACTTTACAATATGTCTATTGAAGATAAAAGAAAATCATTTAAGTACAAATCATAAAAAAGAAATGATTAATTACATCAACAGATAAAGAAAAAAAAAATGTAGTTTCATATCTCACCTTAACTCTAGATTTCGACATTTCTTTGTCTACTTCTTATTTTGGGTGAGTGACACTATCGTCACTCTAAGGCAGCTGAGTGAACCAATCAGAAGTAGACTTTCTATCAGAGCTGCATTATACAATGCAAGCTAGTTGTGCTAACTTTCTATTGACTATACTCAATGGCTTTGAATGACCTTTTAGGGCCTTCCACACTATTATTATATTAAAGGTATATTTATTAGAACCCTTAATGTACTTCATAAAGATTAAAACAGCAAAATACTTACTGCTTAATAATAAGAAGGAGATTCAACGAATGTGAGCTATCATTTTTGCAAACACCTCTAGTGGAATCTACATCAGATATGATCTAACTGAGTCACACACAAAGGGCCACGTGCCTTGTATCCCATGGGACCGTAATCTAATAAATCCACTTGGGTGTGGCAGGAGAATTTAAACAGCCGATTAACCATTTTAGAGTGAAAAAACACCACTTTCAAAGAATTCAGTTTCTTTCAGAATAAATATGTGCTTTATATATAAACGAAAAGAGGTAAATGACCACTCACCTGGTGTGAAGGCTCTGTGAAACTGATAAATATCCTCTCCTTTCAACTCCTCAGCAATCTGCCCAATCTTCTGCCTGACTCCATCCAGCTTTATGTCTGCCTCGTTCAGGACATCCTCTGCATCTGGTACACTTTACACACAGAAAAAAAATGTTAAAAGGTACAAAAAACATATAAATATTTATTTTTGTTTTAGACTTACTTTGTTGCATGCCCACTACAACTAATGCCAATGTATTTATTGTTTTTACTTATCACTTTTAAAGATCATTTGCCATTTTAAGATGATTTTCCCCCTGTGAGGCTCATTAAAGTCCTATTACATTTTTAGCTGACGCTGTTCTGAGATCTTGATTGACATTGAATTATATGTTTTGTCAAGATATTTCCATATTATTCCAAAGCATATATTCACACATTACATCCCTCTCGAAACTATATCTGTACTGAATAGAGACAATGTAAATGATAGGTAGGTTATTTTCAAAGCTGCTGTTTACATCAATGATATAAAAAAGACACTCTGTAGTGTCCAGACAGCAACTACAATCAGAAGCAGGCCCCACTGAAAAAACTGATATACAGTTATGTCAAAAGGGTTTAGAACAATGATACATTTTTTGTAATTTTGCCTCTGTATACTAACACAGAAGACTAAACAAAACAATCAATATGTGATTGAAGACTTTCAGGGTTAATTCAAGGGGTTTAACCAAAGTTTTGCAGAAAATGTGAGTAACTACAGATACTTCTGTCCTGAGCCACCCCTCACTTCCTCATATTTTGCTTCAAATGAGCCACACTTGTCATTTTTTAAACTGGTCCTGAGCAATAGTTTTCCTGAATGTTTCTCTTTTGACATTGGCTGCTGTGCATGTCATTTATTTGTGGCTCATCAGAAATGGCCACAGCAGAAGGGTGACTGTCGATAATCATCCACTTTAGTTGTCTTTTGTGGGCTAGTTAGTATGTTTTGTCTTTAATAATATATCAGATTGTTTATCTGGCTTTATCTCTGACAGGTTTATTTTGTTTTCTTTTTTAGCCTAATGATGCCTAATGATCTCTTTTTGCTTTGGTGTTTAAAATTAAAGTGGAAAACTATAAAATCCTAATTTCAACATGTTGAATGAACTTCAGATATCATGCCTGCTGTATTTATCATGAAATAACCTAGGAAGAGGCCTCACCTGAAACTGCCTCAGTCAGTACAATTACTGGGCCTTTTGAGAATGGGAAACTGTGTATAAAAGTGGCTGTAACTCCTACACAATTAATGCAATATTTTTGTTAAACCCCTTGAATTAAAGCTGAAAGTCTGACCTTTAATCACATCATGATCGTTGTTTTAAAAATCCACTGTGCTGGTGCACAGAGGCAAAAGTAGTTATCCCAAAAACTTATAGACCTAACTGTACTAATCTATACGGTGCATATTATTGTTAAGAACACCTACGTGGTCACTCTGTGCAGAAGAAATATGGTTCTCTTGCTTTCAATTGTGACGTCGCGACTAATCTTAACAAGACGCTCATATTTGTCGTGTTTGGTGTCGAGCTCCTGTTGGAAAACTTGAAATACACAGAGAAATGTTTCAGTGCAGGCAATACAACATTAAAACCATTTGGGTGCAAAGTGCAGTGAGAATACTGAGGATGCTGTTACCTTTGAAGGCAGCCATGACAGACGAGGAGGGGTTGGCACTCATTTCGTGCTCCTGCGCTGCATCTGCATTTCTCCGTGAACAACCCTCACCTGACAGTAGAGATGATGTCACAGTCTTTAAATAATAACTGCCTCTATCTGCCTCTCAGTCACACAAATAAAATACACTCAAAAAAATGAAATTGGGTGGTTGTTATATGTACAAGATTCAAACTTGTAATTGGAACTAAATTATTTCATGTTTCTATGGTGAACGTAATTAAATCATGTAGCATCTGCATGAAATTCAACAACTTAATTTGTTCTTGTTGAGATGACATGATCATGACATACAATCTAGTAAGAGTGGTTAGTTGCCTGGACTCACGAAATTCACAAGATCACATTAGATGCCAAACTGCAGGAAAATCGTTGGAGTTTTAAGAGGCAGACAACTGCACCCACACCACGTGTACGCTATCGCTATTTATTGTGGTTTAACCTGTCAAGGACAAAAACGTACAGAAAAGTCTGCATCAAACCTTGTAATCATAGCTTTCCTAGTTTTCTTTCCTAGCCTGGATTGACAGCTTGGTGGTGTGATGGTGAGTGCTGTTGTCTCACAGCAAGAAGGGCCTGGGTTCAAATCCACAATCTGTCTGGTTTGCAGTATGTAATTAGAGTTAGGTTAATTGGCTATTCTAAATTACCCATGAATCTAAGTGCAAATGGTTGTTTGTTTCTATGAAATCATCAATCCCATATTGGTTCATTAAGCAAGACAAGCAGTAATTGCCCTGATTAACAAAGTAGTTGTTCAAACAACAAGATTTCATTGTGTTTTCCTGAAGTTTTTAACTTGTGTAGAATGAATTAAAACAAATTTCACTTTACATACTTCAATATGTAAAGTGACATAAGTCAATGTAAGTATACTACGTTGATCCAACGTAATCTGATTACATTAAACCACCAAATGCCGACAGTGGCTGCATGGTGAGATTTTTCCCATTCAGCAGCCAATGGCAACTTGTAGTGACCAAATGGCTGCTAAGAGCTTGAGTGCGTGGGTGTACAGATTGCGTGTAATTGCCAACCTGACCCCCATTCAATCGGAGACTGATAGAAACATTTATTGCAGGTTTTAGTGACAGTGTTGGCACGCATTAGAATCTCATTTTTTGCAGCAAAAAAATATTGAAAGTGAGATAACTTTATTTAAAATTGTGCATACTTTGCAGTTGAAAAAAGACAAATGCGATACTTAGCTTAATGCAAAAGGTTAAAAAAAGATAATAATATTGTATCGTCAATGAAGTATTATGATAAAATCCTATCGTAGGGTGACTCGTGATTCGCACTAGTATGTGCTTTAGGCATTTTAAGGGAACACAGGATTAGCACTGTTTACGTCTGTTACGACCGAAATGATTTCGTTAACCTGACTTAGGCAGAGTAGGTTAAAACGTTATCATGTATTAGTCCTACTGTTATTTTAGGCTCGCTGGGTAATTACAAAACTCATAAAACTAAACTTGTTATTTTGAAATGATGGACTTACCTTCTCGTTTATTCATAGCTTCGGTGTTGTAGTGCACAGTTTTAAGGGGTGTATTTCGAGAGTTTTAGCCACTAACTAACGCCAGTACCAGTCAAACGTAAAGGCTGAGTACTATTACGATCAAAAAACAAAATAGTTCCGCTTTAATCCGAAAAAAATATCTTCTCTGAGCGATGGAAAACAAAATTAGTAGAGACTACAAATATTTTAACGCGAATAAAACGGTGTTTCCTTGGTTTTAATAACAGGCGTTGGTGCGGACCTCAGTCCATCGCGGGGCTTTTGCGCTGTTTACACGCGTAGCAGGAAATTCAAAGAGATGCATCATGGGATACGTAGTTAAATGTCAGCATCAGGAGTTAGTTTTATTACAATGTTTTCCTTATTACTAATTTTCAAATAATTAGAATCTGATTTTAGAAATTTGGCGTAAATATATAACAATTGCATTTATAATAATAACACAATTTCAATAACAACAATACAAACATATAACAGCTATATTTATAATAATTACATAATAATCGCTTTTATGACGTTATAACTATTAAGTAAGTTCTTGAAGATACCATGTATACTAATTAGATATTCCAATACCAAACCAAAAAGAAAGATGTGCCACACAGAACTTGTGCAGTCCAGACAATTTCTCTTTCCAGTCAAAATTCAAACGTAGAAATTCTCCAGACTACCACCCTAAAATAACCAGTGTCTTAGATATTCCATCGAATATCTAAGCCAACCTTTGGCGAATTACTCGTCTTTTCAACAAAACGTTCCACCTTGACTTCTTCCACAGAGTGAAATGTCTTTACTGAAAGTCCTGCAGATGTGATTTGCGATTGCTTTCTGTTAACCATCTGTGCATCTTTTTGAATATTGGCCACTGTTGTGTGATGCTTACTGCATACGTTTGTTTTCATTCACTTTTCATGATTATTTTTAGGTCTCAATTTAAAATTGGGCGTCTCCCTGTGGTCATTTAACATCTCCGAGAAGTTGTTTTGTGCATCATATTTTTTTTCTTCTTGTTTTTATGTCATTGTCATTTTTTTGTAGTTTTTTCCCCTTTTTGTAGTAACACCTTTCATCTTTTTACAACCACTCTCTTGGAATAAATGTACATATCATCACGTTTGGGTTTACTATCTAATTTTGAGTGACAATTGGGGTATTTTCTATGTGTCATTGTTTTAACTTTGTATCTCTTTAAGTGTACTTTGTGTCTCATTTTAGTAATTTTACATCTTTGTATTGACATTTGGTCCCTTTACCAGCATCTTACATCTCTTTGGTGTGTCATTCTGGATGATTGTTTTGTGTATATTATATTTGTGGATAAAACAAGACCAGGACCCAGATGAAAAAAACAAAACAATTTAACTTACCGTTGTGATGAATGAATGACAGGTGTTTGTCATAAAATATTTATATGAGTACCTCCATGCTCAATAAAATTTAAAATGTTATCCAATATGGCTTCCAGTAAGTGATTTAAGTCACCGGTCTGTCATAATCCTAAGTTTCATAAACTGCACGCCACCCAACTTATCTGTCTATCATAACAGCAGCAAGCTCTTTAACTTTTTGTTTGTGCGAAAGGAATTTCACCTATGCGAGCCAGGAATGAGAGCACAACACAGTGCTGCTGACTGGAGATGCCTTCAGGTGCTCCCTTCAAGCTCCTACAAACTGATTTGTGCCAAAAACTGGTTTCCGATTCTTCTGTTTTTATTATGTCTTTTTTCTCATAAATAGGTTATATATAAAACAAAGAAACGACTTGTTCTGCAAAAAATCTTTATGACTCCGTCTTATTGCATCAACATCATGATTATAATCCAGTCCCTTTTGGCCAATTAAAATATCTTTATAGAAGTGTGATGTTAGTTCTTGACATTTTAATTTTAACGACACATTTGACTTGCAAGTGGGTAGCTTCTGTTTCACTAACATCACAAGGTGACAGGGCTCAAAACGATTTGCTATCATTCATAAGTGGTATGTTTAGCAGATTATTAGTCGTTTGCAGCAATGTAAATACCTCCAATTATGTTTTTATTTTTATTATTTTGGGGGGGCAAATACCAGAAATCACTTTTCGGCACGCCACAGGTTTTTAGATGTTTCTTTTGCTTAATATAGAATAATTACAACAGCACAACCACACGCAGGTAGACAAATACTCATCAGAATATCTGGTTTCTTACTTTATAATTTAGGCTATACGATACTATTGCTTCGATAGGAAATGCGCACAAAACGAGTCAGTGATGCTTGAAGCAACACTTGCCATATGGCTATATCTCTTTTGCTTGTCCTTTCCACAAATCTGTAAGCGGTTTGTGTCAAATTTAAATGACAGCGCTACCTTTAATTTGCCATTACACTGCATTGCAGTGTTACACTAATGGTGAAAGTCAGAAAGAAAGCAACATTGGATTTATAACCTATTATACTGGATTGGTTACTCAAAGTATAGAAGTATAATCATGCATTTATGTCCTTTCAGTCTGTTGCACATTTTGTTCATACTTATTACTGCATGGTTGGTGGAGCTAATTTTCTGCACTGTTAGAGAACATGAATATATTGCATAATTGAAACAGTTAGGGTAACATATGTACATCACTTTTTACCGACTGACCAGAGGCGCATGCTCCCTTTATACCCCCGACAAGACTTGAACATGAACTTCCACGTGTCGCAAACACGCCACTTTTACACCGCCAACTGTCTGTCCGACCGCACCTGAAAGCAGCACGAGAGAGGCGGTGCCTTTGTGCTGACGTCAGAGCGGGCCGGTCCTCGAGCTGGGCTGGCTGAGCACACTCTGAGCGGCGACATCCATTACCCCGGGAAGGAGAGCTAGCTTGCAAAAATGCCTCCCAAAGACCTCGACCCACCCCTAAAAGCTGGTCCATGGGCGCACGTTGTCGTGTTATTCCGCTGACACACGAGGAAGAAAAGGACATGAGTGCGATAAAATGGCAGGGTTTTGAATGTTTGGTTCCTCTGGGTATCAGCGTGGCGTCGGCGGCGGGTCGTTTCCAAAGTTGTCGATTAGCAGGGCGCGTGAAGGATCGGTATTAAAGGAGCAGTACGCCTCCTGTATCCTCAAAACATGGAGAAGCCGCAGAGCGAGCTGGACCGAGACCGACAGTACTGTGAACTTTGCGGGAGGTTTGATAACCTTCTTAAGTGCGGTAGATGCCGCAGCTCCTTTTACTGCAGCAAGGAGCACCAGAAGCAGGACTGGAAGAAACACAAGCTCATTTGTAAGGAGGCGGACAAGCCGCAGCCGCCCGCACAGAAGCCCGAGCAGGCACCGCCGCCCGGGGACGACGAGGCGCCTGAGAAATGTCGAGAAGAGCAAAGCTCCGAGCAAGCAGACATTGCAAACACAAAAGCACTGAGAATTGAGGTGAGAGCTGGACATGATATGTCCGACAGCACCGCCACACCTAACGGACAGAGCAGCTTATCCCCGCAGAAACTTGCCATGGAGTGCATAGTGCCGTGCATGAATAAGCACGGCATCTGTGTGGTGGACGGCTTTGTAGGAGCAGAGATCGGGCTGGACATTCTTGAAAATGTCAAGGCCCTGTACGAAACTGGCAAGTTCACAGACGGTCAACTGGTGAGTCAAAAGAGCGACTCCACTAAAGACATCCGAGGGGATAAAATCACGTGGATCGATGGCAAGGAGCCCCGCTGCGAGAAGATACAATATCTAATGAATCGCATGGACGACCTGATTAGACATTGTAATGGCAAACTGGGAAACTATGCGATAAATGGAAGAACAAAGGTAAGTACGAAGCACACGCGCATACTGCGCATCTACTGCATTCATCCTCCAGGAGCCAGAGGCTTGCTGGTGTGACACCTGCCACACACACTACAAGGTCAGGGAAGCAGCAATACTCTGCGTGGGGATGAAATCAAAAGTACCGCAGGTTTTTAACAGGGGTGCATCATTCTGCAGAAGCTTTTTTTCTCCCACTTTTGTCGTTAAAGCGCTATTAGGTGTAACAGATCAACCTTGTTTGCTAATTAGATTCGACTTTGCGGGTAAGAGGCCGGTGAGTCCTCTTCTGGCTTTGCTCTGAGTCAGAAAGGTGATTGCTGGTGCTGCTCACATGTTAATGGTTTTGTTTTGGACGCACGAAGAGTGTGCACAGACAGCGCACGTGTTCGGTCGCCATGGCAATAGAAAGACACCCTCAAATCATTGCTCTAAATAAACGCAATACCTCAACCAATAAGAAAGATTAAATTTGGATAGATCATGTGTCTGCAGCATCTTTGAATCAAATGAAATCCAGCTGAAATCTAATGAAAGCAAAGCACGAGGCACATTGTTCTAGCAAGCAGCTGCAAGCATATGCCATGCTGGACTGTTTATTCTAGCCTAAAATGATTTTTTTTTTAAAAAGTATATTGATCCTAGTTCAGATGTGTAAATAGTTTAGCTTTCTGATGCCTACAGAATATATTCCTAAATCCATATTATCCATAGATTACTGCTCAAGTCCAGTCCTCACCTCTACAGGCTGCACTCCCTCCATTAAGTGTGTATTGTTCATATTTTGAATGACTATTGGTTTTTAGATGTGTTTCGTAGGTGTGTAATTATGTATGGTGCTCTATTTAAAATAAAGGTGATGGGGAAAGCATCAGATATAGAAAGCAGAGTTTCCAAATTAAAGATCCGATTTCGCTGAAAGCACCTTAGTAAGCAGTGAATAGCAGAGCTATATGCTCTAACAGACTGCATTAGTTTCAGGACGGTCATTCTGACCAGTGACACGACTAACACAGTTAACACATGCTGCCACATGCACAAACAATGGAGGCAGTCCAGCTTATCAGAATGTATATATTGTATTCATATGTTTGTACTTTAGCTTTTATTTTTGGTAAAATGTGAGTGATGTGAAGAAGCTGCAACCATGTGGCAGCTTTAGTGGTGACAGGTTGTGGTGATAAGTTCAGTGTCACACAACATATTTGGTTAGGCAGCATTCCTATACTGAGAAGAAAACCTGCGTGTTACAGGGGCGAAAGGAAGCTGTGGGTAGCTTCTGTTCCACTAAAATGTGTTTTCTAAGAACTTGTTTTTAATTGTCGGATGTCCTCGTTTTTTCAGGCTGAGCAGCTAGAGTTCAGAAGCTCTCCCGGCACCTGGTTTGTTTTTTCCTAACTGTTAGTGCTGTCTAGTGGATAACGATGGTTGCGTGTGACCTGCGACTCTTGACAGATCTGGTCACCATGGCCTTATAGCATGAGACTGCCTCAGGAGAGGATGAGGTGCTTTCAGGCTTTCTCCTCTTCCTCCTCCTCTCCTGAGTGAAATTCTTTGAAGGCTATAGTCACTATTAACTAGAAGTTTAGCAACATCACTTTGAATCTGGCTAGAACCTAAACACACTAAAGCAACGGGCCTTTTATTATAATATTAGAGAAATAAATCAACTTTGTAGTCACACACCTCTCACACAGTTGATGGAGTGGATGGAGCCATCACAAATATCTGCTGAGAATAAATAAAAGCTGCTGGACTGTGAAACATTTTTTTTTTAAAATGATTTTAGTTAATATTATAATTGTTTAATATAATTATTTATTAACCTAACATCAAGCTGTTTGAGATTAAATCAGTTTTTCAGAGCGATTTCTTTAGTTTTTAAATTGAATTCAAAATGAAAAGAAAAAATAAATCAGTGAATAAGAGGTGAGTGGGATACGTGACCTAGGTTTATGGCTAAACTGACAGGTATTTTTGACCACAAAGTCTTTTTCACAAGGGTTAGGGTTTTCTACCTACACCACAGGAAGCTTGCTGCTGCTGGTGGAGGCTGTGCGGCAGTGGGCTCGTACACTTTAGGAGACCTGCGCAGCAGCCGTGAAGTGAATAACGAAGAGCTTAAGCTCACAGCTTTACTTTCTCCAGATAAATCACTAACACTTTGAAACTGGTTCAAAGCATTGCGCACTAAACCAGTAGGTATTTTTTTACTAAAATATAAATATGATATAACATAAACTTTCTGGTCATTTGGGAAAATGTAGGGGTTTTTTTTTTTTTTTTGTATTGCTTTGTCCAAATCGTGTGTAGATTAAACATGATTTAACTGCAGAGTTAACAAACACCATATATTGGAATCAGCACATTTTTAGAATAGTTTAATAATAAGTAAACATTATGGCCTTTAAAAAGGTCAGATTTCTTACAGAAGTGTTATTAAAATCTGGTGCATTGGGGGGAAAAAAATGGTTACAAAAGATTTAAGGTTTTATTAACAGTTATTGCATCTATGGTTGAGCCATATTACACCGTTCACGGTAATACTGGTACAATGTAAGGCAACGATAAGAAAATAAAATAGACCCTGTGCACGAGAAAATGCTAACTTCATGGTTTGAGACCGGATGTGGGGTTGTACATTTCCGGTAGCTTTACTTTGCGGTCAATCGCTACCGCGAAGATATCCTCCAAAATCATGTCCAAAACTCGAAAACGGAAAGATCGCGTTAAGTTACAAAGAGCAGAAGGTGGGAACACTCACCACTGTTGTGTCATAAAAAATCTAATGATCAATTTTGACGTTTAAAGAGTTTAGATCGATCAGTTGTTTACATCACTCAACACAAGCAGAACTGCCTCACTGCATGCAGAAGACACATCGTCCACATTCAGAAGCACATCTCTGTATAGTGACTGGTCTTATGATTTAAACAGGCAAATGTTCAGCATTCAAACTGCAGGTGACGAATAGTCAAACCAGATGTTTCCCCCATTATGTCGATATCAGCTAGTCAAGTACACACCTACACAGCATGTTAACAAACCGTGAAAAAAGCCACACAAAAAATGAATGATTGCTGGTAAGGGTTTCTATACATTAGTATTTACGAAGGGTATGTTGTGACTTACCTTCAAAATTACTGTGGTCCCTCGCTAATAACGCGGTTCACCTTTCACCTCGCTGTTTCGCAGATTTTTTTTAGTGCAAGTTTGCACGTTTTTTGTTTTTTTTTACGTCACATTGTGTCCTGCGTCCTGATCGCTGCAGACGATCTCCTCCGTGACGTCTCTCCTGTACAGTACAGAATCGCTGCATCGATCGCTAGCAGTGTGACTCTGAAGTGCAGTACTGTATGTCCACGATGTCCACCAAACGTTTTGCACCGTCAAAAAATAAAATTGGCTACTTGATTTCACCTATCGCTAGTTATTTTTAGAACATAACACCCGCGATAAACGAGGGACAGCTGAGAAATATAACATTTGAATCCCTTTTCTCTTTTGCCCTGAGGCGCAGGGGGAAAATATCGACAAGTCGATGAACATCATTTACAGATATATTGGGTAAATGCCCAAGACATCTATAGAAATGTAAATCGCCGCTTGATTCATTCATTTGCTAAACTTGTTTTGGACCGTAAACAGGGCGTGAATAGGACACCGGAAACAAAGCTCCCCACAGGAGTTTCCGCACCGGAAGTAGCATATGCTAGCGTGCACATAGTCAATTGCGATAGAATATGGGTAAAACGTGCATGCGCAGTGCCTTTGTTTTCATACGCACATGGCCAAAAAAGCATGGCGGCAACGGAGAATGAGAAGGGGGAAAGCGGATCGTTGAGTGAAACGGATGAACCAGAATTGGTTTGTAAAAATGGTGCCACTTCAGTGATGTGGAACTGGTTTGGTGTTTGTCCGTCAGATACCCACCAAAGCACTTTTTTTGTAGAACATGCAAGCGGGCCGTATTTGTCGGACTAAGGTGCTCGTAAATCTGGGAGTGATCTGGGTCCAAAACTCCGTCCGCTACAGGTCCCAAAGTCAACACTGAGAGTTAAAAACTGTCTAAATTCTTTCATCTTTAATAAAACGAACAGCATTGATGCTTTACCAGGTGTAACAATTAAGTTTAACATCCAGCCATCCATGAAAACAGAATTTATTGCATTTAACGGAGTTAGAAGTTAGCGGAGGTTAGCTCGCTAGTTACCTAAGCATGATATAGCATGTTCTGACTGAGAGATTTCTGAACAAATTAAAACGTACAGCTCTGCTATCACCTCCAACATAAATGAAGACAGAAAACCAAACAGCAGTGACGTTTGTAGGGTTACTGAAGTTGGGCTAGCTGGTATATAATGATGTGATCGCTAGCGACACAGCTATGTTAGCATAACATAAACAGTGAAGCTGGAGGATGAACGCTAACTTTTTTCCACTCAATAAAAGGTAACATGAAGGTTCCTGATAGTTAGAGACAAATGCAATCTCATGGCAGGATGCTGTAAACGGACCAAACTTCAGTCAGGAGAACAACTGAGATAATCCATCCACAATAGGAGGTTAGTCATTAATATACTGCAACAACATGGGAATAGAGCAGCTGTGATAGAATACAGCATTAATGAATGAATGGTACAGAAGTGGAGGAAGCAAGAAGAATGAGTTGAATAAAGTTTGATTTATCTGACTGCTTTGTTTCGCTTAATGTGCCTTATAATCCCGTGCACCTTATGGTCCGAAAAATACGTATTTGACTTTTTTATTTGGCACACTGCAGTTTAATGTTGCAAAGCACCTCTTTTTAACTTTAGTGGATATTATATTCCATTTCTACTGGAAATGCCTTTTGGTTAAACTGTCAGCAGGGAATTTGCATTTGCACTGTTAAATTTTTATATAGCTTTAATGCACATAAAAAAACAGCTGCTTGTTTAAGTGAAAATAAATGGATGGGTTTTGTTGTGCTAGTAAAGTTGTGGAGTTGTATTTTGTCTGGCATTAACTATATCGTCTGTTATATCGTTTTCGCAAATTTTCAAATATATATCGTGATAAATATTTTTGGCCATATTGCCCTGCTCTAATTGGATCTAATGGTCTTTTTCTTTATGCCACTTAAATTAAATAATTTTTCCATCCAGTTAAACATTTAAAACAGAAAAATAAATAAAAAAGTTTAAAATTCAGATTATATTTATACATTTCATCTTAGTAACTTGAAATTTCAGTTTTTCATCTAAAAAGTTTGAGTTACTAAGTTTAAATTTTGAGATAAGTTTGACTTATACATGGCAAAATAAATAAAATTTAACAATTAAATGTCAGAAGACAGCCTTTCATAGCTCTTTGAGTTTTACAATAATTTCATTATTTGATATCCTGATCTGTAAACTTATTTTTATCTTTTTACTCTTTTGCATATAAAAACAAAGCTCCAACCTTCTGACAAGCTTTAAGCAGTTTTGAGGACTTCTTTGGTCTTTGACCTTGAGATGTATTTGTCACATCTTTTTAGAGGGAAATAACAGACTATACCAGAACTGGAATTAGCGCTTAAAAATGATACACTAAGAGTTGTCCCTGATCTACATTTGTTACATCATGTTGTGTTATAACAGCCCTTGACATTTAAAGGATCTAGTGGTGAAACAGCCCACATTCGATTGAAGTCTGTGGCCTTTACTCGCTCCAGGTACTTGTTTTTATGTGCTGGCACAGCTCTAGTTGCCGTATGCTGTTATTTTTAGGTTGCTTCTCCTGTCCAGTCGGTCCCCCCTCCTCTCTCACCCTTGGCTGTTTCTTAGTAGGCCTAAATGTTTTGGAGAAAGCACATTATTTCAGGTTGTGCTGTTGATCCATGCAGCTGGCCACTCACTCACACTCTACTGAGAACTTGACTTCCTCGCCTACTGCCCTAGTTGCCTTGGCAAACACACGGCTGGACTGTGACCAGCAAATATCAGCATGACTTGCACAAATGGAAATGCTGCAAGTATCAATGGCTCAAAGGGATATGACACAATGTAAGCACAATTCGCATTGGGAGAGACAGAGGAAAAAGATTTTGCCGAAATAGTTATTAAATGCCATTGTTTCCATTTCCCCCGTTCACTTGATAACACTGTGGGAAGTTGCAGGCAGTTGCAGGCAGCGGGACACGTTTGTTTCTTTGCAGATCCAGCATGTTGAATGCTCTCTGATACCATTTAAACATCCGGAAACCTAAAGAAGCTTGTAGCAGCAACATAATTGTCCTGTTACTGACTTATTTCACGCTACTGTTAGTCTGTCTTACATGATAAAAGAATAGCCAGCTAAGCTAAGGCTCCATTATAAACACCCTTACTGCTACTTTTCAAAGTTGACATTATTAAAGTTATGCCGATCACATGAAACATGATAGCCGTGTTAAGCATGCTGAAATATGACTCAGTACTGAATTTAAACACTGTACATACTGTAATGAGGTCCCACAGCAGCTTAAGTTTTCAAATATAATGCAGCCCAATACACACAAGGGAGATGTTGCTCCTGATTTGTTTGTTTTTTTGGTCCTTTTTTTCATGTCATAGGGCGCTGCAAGGCTGCACATATATGGATTCCAGCTGCATTACTGTCTCAAACATGACTCTTTATTGTGAAAAACAACGGGTCAGCTGTGGAAAAAAAACATCCCCCTGTAACATAAGTGTAGGCAAGACCTAGAGACAACAACAAACAAACAGTTTTCTGGGCTTTCTTTCTTTTAGTGCTTCCGTATGCGATAATTTTAAAAGTTGTTTCAGCAAGGAATACAAACCAGAGACATCCCATAGATATAATTTAAATGTGTGCATTTGCAGGTTTTGTTAGTCTTAGTTGTCTGTAAATGCATTGAAGTTTGGTAATAGACTGTTAGATTAAAGATAAACATTTAAAGATGTTGTTCTTGCTTTTTATAATGTCTTTGGGCACTAATTGATTCATCAAGAATACATTTGTAAATTGTCAAGAAAAGGACGACTTTAAGGAAGTTTAATTGAAAAGCTGTTACTGACGTAGACTGTGAGCATGTAATACGGTATGCGGTATTGCGATTTTCCGTTGTTTTTTCAAAATCTTTTCCTCATGCTATGAAATCATCTTGTCAATTCATTCATTTCAAAGCTGTTCAACTTAAACAGGACAGAACTGGACAGACCCCTTCCCTATCAACAGAGTTTGATAACAGTGTTTTGACGTTGTTGGCAGTTATTTGCTTTTGTCATTTGTTCTGTCACAGAGCAACGTGTGGACATGTGCTTTCAGAAGGAAGTTGACCCTTGACCTAAATCTTAAAGCTCTACAGAGCGAGTAGACAAGAGGAAGTCATGTGACAGTGGTCCTCTGAGCGCTGGGGACAGCTATACGTTATGCTATAGGCTCCACGAGCTGCTCATTCCGTCCGCCTACAGTACCAGCTTGACTTAAGTGCAGCACATTTCATGCCTGGTTTTATCCTGCTTATTGTTTAACCATCTCACTGTTGACCAGAAATAGTCTAGGAATTATTCAGCGCTCAGGCTCACCCATCATGGTCACGTATCCCCTCTCAAAGCCTGTAATCCATCTGTGGATTTCTTCAAATGCTCATGATACCATTCTTTTAATTAAAACCATAATGTGGTCTAAGCCGTGTAGAGTGATTTCTAAATCAGTGTGACATACCAGAGAGAGGGATGAATGCATCTAATTTAATCCAGCATTTGTTACAGTGTCATTTTCTTGAATAAGTGCTCATCGGTTAAAATGAAGCTGTTAAAATATACATTTTATTAAAGCTTAAAGCGCACATCCATCCTTCTGTTTCCTATCACAGCTGTCTAAGAGCAACACCTGGCCATGATCCAGGTGGAGCCCTGAGAAAGAGCTCTTTGTTTTTTACTACTTGCAACCGTGGGCTTGAAGACAGGAAGGATTTATGGTGGGTGGAGAGTGATAGTAATGGTGGTTTTAAAAAAAAAAACAAATGAAAGCATAATTAGAATTTTTTTCTTTTAAATAGAAAAAGACAGTCTCAGGGGATCACAAGCTAATGTATTCCAAGCCCGGATAAACAGGATGGTTGCGTTCAGGAAGGGCATCTGGCATAATGTCAGTGCCATATCAAACATGAACATCCATCCACTGATGAACATATTTTTGCAAATTAGATACTTTAATAATTATAATTGCCTCTTTGCAACAGTAAATGAAGGCTTCGGCTGTTATTTAAGTCATGTTTAATAGATTTCACTTTGTCTTTTACTTAGAAAGCCAATTTCTTAACTCATATCTTGACATGTTCAACTGTAACATATCAACATGCTGCATCACCCAGTTTCAGAATGAGTTCACATGGCTCTCACACAGTTGATGGAGTGGGTGGAGCCATCAGAGGTCAGATACAAATATCTGCTCTGTTGGTTTTTGGGCTGTTCGATATAATGATATATATCGGATGACGATATAAAAACGTCTATCGTTTCATTTTACGCAATCGTTTGTTTCGTGGTGTCGCAAAATAGACTGTTTACGGCAATATTTTTTTCATCGTTTTGATGGTCACTGTAGTGGCTATGTCAATTAGTTAAAGTTCTCTCTTTCTCTTATATTTTATATAACCACACTACAGACAGACAAGCGTTTGTTTTTATGCGTTGTCGTTAGCAACAACGACGGTAAAACCACCGCGTGTCCGTTTGTTCCACATAAACCTTTCACAATAAAGCTCAAGATCCTGTTGAGACTTTTCAAAATAAACTGAATCACGTGAAAGATGCAGATTATTTACGGATGAGAAGCAAAAAAGAGCCGTCATGTGCTAAAAAATAAACCTTAGACTCAAACGTTAGAACAGGCTTTTCCCTGCAGCACGCCGTGTAATAAACACTCACAAAGAAAACGGCGGGCGTTACAACTTATGTCTAAAAATGTATCGTTTCAGGCAGCGGTTAAAACACTCGACTCCAGCTACACGATGCCCAGCTGGAAACAAGTCGAGCTGCCTAAGATTCACAGAATTTACAGAAAATGTTACATTTTTGTGATTTATATCGTTATCGGACGATAGATGTCTTAATATCGGGATATGAGATTTTGGTCATATCGCACAGCCCTAGTTGGTTTTCATTGAATATGAGTCAAGGCTCTTGAACTCTGTGAAAAATCATAATGATTTTAGTCAATATTGCAATTGTGATTATTTAATAGAATTATTAACTTAAACATCAAGTTATTGAGATTAAATCTTTTTTCTGGGGGATTTCCTTAATAAGCCGGTCGTGCACCTCTCGATTTTTGTAACCTGTCGCGTTTTGCTGCCACAGCTGGGTTGAAGACTCAAGTGTTCAATCATGTCAGTTTTTATCACCATTTTAAGGATATTTTGATACAGAAGATTAGAGGGTCACTGAGTGCACATGTTTTATTATATCAGCTCTGATGTGATAGTATTGTCTGAGTGGAAACGCCTTTCGTTGAGGAGAAGACAGCAGCGGCTGTCTGCGCCTTAACGGCAAGCATAAATAGACGTGGCTTTAAAAGCCGTTAACAGCGGTGCACGAAGCGATCAACATGGTGGGTACACTGGGCCCTTTAGGAGACACTCACAGCAACCATGGGTGAACAACAAGGCGCTGAAGCTGACAGTTTTACTTTCTCTAGATAAATCTTGTTGACCGAAGGCTCTCTTTTAGTCCTCGTGGCTGGAGCTGCACTAAACAGTGAGTGAGCTTGAGATTTAAAGGGAAAGGGTGGGCTCGATTTATGACACAAGAAAAAGCGAGAGCTTTATAGCAAAAATGAATAGTAATAAAGAAAAGTTATCCTTTTTTCCCCCTGTTGGTTTTATAACTCAGTTAATTCCACTAATATGAATAGACACAGACTGACTGACTGCAGGGCAGTTTTGGTCTGTCACTGGATCCCAGACCTGAGTTTACTCCGGGTGAAACTTAAAGCAGCTCACAGAGATCAGCATATGCATTTATCTTTAGTTCGTCAGCGGGAGAGTGTGCTGAGATATACAGCGCTTTCAAGTTTAAACAATTCCTCTCAGAATATTTGCGTAACAGTACCAGAGAGTGCGTTTGTGTTTCCACCGCAACAAGTGGAGGTTAAAGGGTAGTGTTGCTGCTGCATACGTCCCTCAATTGTTCACAGCCTGCCATAAAGAAGAAAAGAGTAAACTGGGCCATTACTTTAAACAAGGATTTCCTCTGAGGCAGCACCACTCTCGGACAGATAAAGCAGTGAGCTATCCTGGGCCAAAACCCAAACTGCCGTGGTTCCCACACTCCTCTGTGCTACAAGGTCTCCATCCCAACTGTTTGTACTCATGTTTGGATAAGCATCTCTTATGTGAAGTGAGCGGACTCCTTGCAGCTTTTCCATTTTTCTCCACCCCAGTTCAAGGCTCACATCCTGAGTTATGTGTCGACACAGGGTGAAAGTTCCCTAATGTCATGTGTAGATGCATTTGTTTCACAGGTCTGTTTTAAGCAACTGTCCTTTATGTTTAAAGCTGTAATCAGTTTTTAGTTTGAGGACATGTTCTGGTAAATGTATGCCATTCTGCTGAATTTCTTAGTTATTTCCTTCTTTCTATATAGGAGCCCTTTAAATGTTTGCATTAGCATTTCTTTTACCCGACAATGTTTAAGGTACCATAGCTTAGTTAATGTTCGAGCTACAAAAAACAACTTGGGTTTATTCTCTCATTTCCCACTGAAACGTTAATCATATATATATATATATATATATATATATTTATTTTAGGGGTGCAACAATACTCGCATCGATATTGAACCGTTCGATACAGTGCTTTCGGTTCGGTATGCATATGTATTGAACAATACAAAATAAATTTTTAATTTATTTTATCAACTTTCCTTCTGACGATGCTGTCTGTGTTGAGCGCTCAGTGGATCTGCGCTCGACAGTGCAGCCTAGGCGGAGTAGTCGAACGCAGATTCACTGAGCGCAGGGCAAGCTAGCGAGACAGAAGTTAAGCTCTCCTTGCAACATGGCAAATTGAACCTCCCCCACCCTCATTCAGATCTGCCGTTTGGAACTATTTTGGTTTTCATGTGACGTATGACCCTGAAGGTAAGCGCGTCATGGACTAAAGTAAAACAGTATGTTGGATGTGCCACGCAATGCTCAATTACATGGGTAGGAGCTAGTGTGTTAGCGCAGTTAGCTCGTTAACGTGTTGGCCGTCCAGCCCCATGCACGGGCGATCCGCGGTAGCTCGTTAATGGAGATTTGCCGTGTTGTGGCGTTAACGTCATTTCAACGAGATTTACGCTGACAGCACTAGTGGGAACACAACAAATATGACTGCACATTTACGCCGACATCATCCTAGTGCAAAGACAAGTGGAAGCAGACAAAAACAACAAGCACGCATGCTACAAACTTTACCCGAGTCATTTAGACAGCCGTTAGCACATGATTCTCCTTATGGGGACCTGATATGTTTAATATGCTGCCGAGAATATAGCCCAGAAGAAGCGTATAGTATAGCTTTTATTTTGGAAAGAGACATTTCTCTGTAATAAACTCTCTTTTCCAAAGATGAGTGATTCCTCAATCAGATACAGGGCTTGCAAAATCGCCTGCCCGACGTCCCGGGGCTAGCAATTTTTCCAGTCGGGCTACCAAAATCTATCTCTTCCCTGCCCGTCGGGCTATCGTAGGAAGGAAAAATATATGTCAATGCTTTTGCATTCTTTCGGAAATGTAGCTGGGTAATTATGTCATTGGCATCGACGAGCCACTGTCAATATGTGACATATTGAAATCGCGTTTGAATTTGCGCTTGTTTTTTGCTTTCACTTTGCAATCGAGCGAACTGTGTATAGAGAGCGACAGCACTGATTGGTGAGTGATGATAATTTGCGCACCAATTCCTCTGACAGCGTCTTATCAATCGTTAGCTTACTATGCAAACATGACAAGTGAAATCTCCCGCAGCAAGCTTAAACATGTGAGAGGTTGATCGCGCAGAGAATCGCTGACCGTTATGTGAGTGCGTGTGTAAAAGCAGCAGGATATATATTGTAGCGGGTCAGGGCTGTTCGGGGTTCTGTTTGTACAGTTATGTTTTGTTTATGTTGCCATAGTGACGGGTGACGCCCTCTCGCTGCGACGGTGTGTCCTTCCGGGGTCAGAGGGCGCCCTGTGTGGTGTTGTTGTTGTTGTTGTTGCTGTGCGGTTGCCGCGCTGAGCAGTTAGCTAGCGGCAGTGTTCTTCTGCAGATGTCAATAAACGGCTGTGCTCCCTGGCTAGCTCACGGGAAGCAAATCCAAACGACACCTCCGTCTCCTCCTTGTCTGAGCTCGCCACATTGGTGTCAGAAGTGGGATGATGGTGGCACCCCATGTTCTGACCCGAGTGACTTTACCCCGCCGGTCGTGATCGGCCGGTGCGCCAAAAGAAGGCACCTGGACATTTGCAGGACTTTGTGTGGGGTAATGGGGTCGTCGGGGATGACTGACCCCTTAGGTGGGGGCTATGTAGCGGGTCAGGGCTGTTCGGGGTTCTGTTTGTACAGTTATGTTTTGTTTATGTTGCCATAGTGACGGGTGACGCCCTCTCGCTGTGACGGTGTGTCCTTCCGGGGTCAGAGGGCGCCCTGTGTGGTGTTGTTGTTGTTGTTGCTGTGCTGTTGCCGCGCTGAGCAGTTAGCTAGCGGCAGTGTTCTTCTGCAGATGTCAATAAACGGCTGTGCTCCCTGGCTAGCTCACGGGAAGCAAGACCAAACGATACTTTCGTCTCCTCCTTGTCTGAGCTCGCCACAATATTTTAGTTCTGCTGAGCCAAATAAGACAGGTCAGGGTGAAGAAGTGACAGCCAAAGAAAAGCTTACCACAAAACGGAAAAGTTATGACAAATCAGACTATAAGGCAAAAAGAAAGTGCAGCTTTATGGTTTCATGGACAAAAGAATTTCTGTGGCTGCAATATGACAAGCGAAATAACCAGGGGTGCACATAAGTGGTCCGCAGGTGCGCATTCGCTGTTAAAATAAAAAACGGGCACAAGATAAGAAGTTGCAACGCGTGTTTGCATACATAAGATTTTCTGGAGGAGGACAGACATTTGTTTAGAACTCTTAAAGATGTCGAAGAAGCAAGCTCCTTTAAGCAATTACTGTGATGTTCCTCCACCTCCAAAGAAATGTCAGAAGGAGTCCGAACCACAAAAGAAGCACGTATTCTCGGAAAAGTGGTTGCAGGAGGTGAGCTGGCTTCAAACAAATGATGAACGCACAGAGATGTGGTGCAGAATGTGCCGTGAAAATTTAATAAATGACAAATTAAAAAGGCATGAACATTTATTTTTTTTTTTGTATCGAAAAAATATCAAACCGTGACACCAAAGTATCGAACCGAACCGTGAATTTTGTGTATCGTTGCACCCCTAATAAATATACACACACACACACACACACACACACACACACACACACACACACACACACACACACACACACACACACACACACACACACACACACAGAGTAGTCTGGAAAAATTCATAATGCTAGTTTCCAGTCTAAAAGTACCAGATAAGTAACCCTTCAACTATTAGCTTTTATTATGCAACATTTGAAAGCATGTGCTGCAGCAGCAGTGTTTGAGTACCAGGCTTTATTTGTTTATGTCCTCGGCCATTATCAAAGACCCATTTATTTAATTGACTGCTGTTTTTTGTTTTGTTTTTTTCAATCAAGGAAGTGCATGGTTTGGTACTGGTTGCAGGTTGTGCGTGTTTGTAATGTCAATTATTTTCATGCTCTTTTAATATCCATCTGTGAAATGAAGCCTTCCTTTCCTGTGGCCTCAGTGACAGCCTCTGAGCTTTCTTCTGTGACCTCCTCTCGCTCTCTGCCTGTGAATGCCCATCGGCTTCAGAAGCCATGCCTGTGGAATGTAAACAAACAACACCAAGAGTAAGGTCAGCCTCCTAATGAGGGCCGCGGAGGAATGCGGAAGAATAAGTGGCTAAAGGAAGGGAAGCTCAAATAGGTATAGAGGTTAGGGGTGAAGAGAGTGAGGAAACAAGTGTGTTAAAAATAGCTTTCATTTGAAAACATTTACTCCTGTCCCCACTATATCAGCAGTAACTCTGTTAGACAAAGGGAATGGAATTATGGGCTACCTGAGTTTAGTAGGACATGTTTTTTTTATTGTGGGAAATATGATTTTTTTTTTCCCTTCCCAACTATTATTATTATTATTATTATTATTATTAGTATTATTTATATAGTTGTTATTATTTTAATACAGATTCTAACACTCCGAGGCTGTCTGTATTTTGCATTTTTGTAAATGTTTTAGCTAAAACATCCTATTCTCTTAGGATTTTTGTTTTTGTATAGACCAGCAATTCATATAGGTTTAGCTGTTATGCATGTCATGGTTTTTTTGTAACAAGAATAATCACAAACCGCTCTTGCATTTGTTATATAGCATGTGCTGATGTCAAGCTTTCCTGGATCTGATGAAGCATTAGAACGTTTCTACAGCTGTCTATTTGAGGGAATTGAAAGCTAAAATGCCGCGTCGGGAGTTTTGCAGAGCGCCTAGGCTCTTGCACCTCGGCTCAGCAGACGCACAAACACACACACGCTTCCCCTAACCTCACACATACACACACACACACATCTCATTCCACACAAACATGCTTTCCCTAGCAGCCGCTGTTTACCCATCTCCAGCCTTGCAGCGCAAGCCCAGCAGTTGAGGGTGGGAGGGGTGACATTGCCGAGGATCAGCCAGCCCTCCTCACGATCTGCACGTAGCACAACCATTAAAATACTGCTGCCTCTGGAGGGAGGCCAAGAGTCAAAGTTCACTCAGTTCACTCTTGTCTTCTTCTCCAGCCCCACCCCTATGCTTTCTCTGTCTGTGCCCCTCTACCTCTTTCTCTGCCACACACAGACTCACACAAAGAAAGAAAGCATACTGGATTGCGACTTACTTACAGGAAGCGCTTTGTCAGTTCGTACCCCCCCATCCCCCAACCCAGCAACTGTTCTTGTTAAACCCACCCCATTTATATTTACAAAAAAAAAAAAAGATAAAATTCATGCAGCCAGAGCTACCTCCCCCGTCTTTATGTCAGATTTTTGGTTGTTTTTCAGCTTTAAAGGCCCTGATAATGTGCATTCCAGCGGTAACCTGCATCACACAAAACATGTGAACACAATGTGGACTGACGCAAGTAACTGTGATCAGACATGTAGAGTAAGAAGATGCCGACGTGGGTCTGATGTCATTTTATTTTAATGCTCTCACTATGGCGTTAAAAGGCTTTGCACGCAAAGATTTACAATTTTTCTGTGGTGCAGTGAAATAATCATGAAATTTGTGCATGTACAGAAGTAAATGTACCTGTTCAACTCCCGGATGTTCATTTTGAATCCCAGCACCTTCAGTCTTTTCTTTGTTGAAAGGGTAGCTTTAACTTCTAAATGTGCTAGCATAGATGCTCTATAATATTTTACAGGGTAGAAACCCTGAGGAAGAAGTTTAGTCTACACTGAGTGTTTATAATAATGTTGCTATGGTTTATGTTGATGCAAGTTCTTGAAAGAATGTGGATGAACTTGCCTTTGTCTGTCATATCACTGCTTAGACACTGCTTGGCATGAGGGCTTATTCCACCCTGTGTGCACGTTCACCACTCATCTGAAAAGAAAACACACGCTGTTTGGTGTTCAAGTGTCAGCTGTAATTTCCAGTGCAAAAGCTCTGAGATGTCTGAGAAATCTCTACTGTTAAAGAAAACACATTTTTCTGTATCACAGTCCTCGGGGTGGTGTGCAAATCACCGCTTGTGTGCGTCTTATTCCTGAAGGGCATTCGAAGGAGCGGGCGTGCTCCCTCGATGTTTACACCGAGAAGTTTACAAGAGCTCGTGGAGGTTCACTGCCAACACCCAAGCAGATCATGCAAGTCTTAGTAGAGCAGGAAGAGACGAGGGGAAGTTGCAGCATGATATCTCCGGTTTATTTTCCTTGCCAGTTTAAAGTTTATAACGAGGCAGCTGTGTTTTAGGCAGCTTGTTCCTTGTGTCAGTCCTGGTGCAGGTGAGGCAGTGCTACAGTCAGACTGCGGCGAGGCTTTCTGCTACTTCCACATCACGAGCCAGCAAATGCAGTTCGAGCTCCTTTGCTCCCGTTCCTCCCTTCTTTCTTGTCCTTGCAGTACAGCTTTTGTTTGACACATGAGCTGTAGAGACTGAATGCCTACATTTCTGCTGTTGTCACTGCATATCTGTTTTTACTAATCAGGGTTTTTTTTTCATGTTCCTCTCTTCAGGCAATGGTGGCATGTTACCCCGGAAACGGGACAGGATATGTGCGCCATGTGGATAACCCTAACGGCGATGGACGGTGTGTCACATGCATATATTACCTTAATAGAGATTGGAATGCCAAGGTATGGTAGTGATGTGTGGAGGACCTTCTTGTTATCACCATTTGATTCAAGAGTGATTTGAAATTAGAGCCCTACCGATACCCGGCCGTTATTGGTCTGCCGCAGATCTTTAACGAGTTTGAGCAATACTGGAAGGTTGATTTTAAGAAAGCAACCCCATCGTTTTGAGTTATTTTACATGATATTTTTTGTTTTAATTTCAATGACTCCTGTATTGGTCGGGCTCTATTTGAAATTATTTGTAAAATAATCATCAAAACAAAGTCATCTGTCATGTGTTTGTGTGTCAGGTCTTCATAACTTCTGACTTCCTGCCACAAGCATTTGACCAGTCAGTGCAGTTGTGGTGTGTGTGTGTGTGTGTGTGTGTGTGGCACTGTTGTCACCCTCCACCCTGCTTTATTCCATACACCACACCCGTACAGAGTTCATGATAGTGGTTACGTGTAGGTAAATGCTGTGTGGCCACTCTCCCTTTTTCATATTTCCCATTAAAATGCAGAGAAGGAAAAACACCCCATACTACCTTCCATGTTTCTTTGTTGTTGTTGTTTTATTACAGGAATTTTCATATAGTGGTCAAATTAATTGAACTTTGTGTCATACAGTACTTAAAATATATCCACAGGAATTCAGTATTATCCTAACTTTATTTTTAGATGTCCTGCTAGTAAGTTGAACTGCCTTTCACCTTTACAATTGCCTATTTCATTGAAGGTCTTAGAAATGTTGTCTTGAGATTTTTGTGCATATCAACAAGATAACGTCATGTACTTACTGCAGATTTGCGGAGAGCTCTTTCATGGTTTGATCCTCCTCATCCACCACATATCAAAGCTGCTCTGTTCAGTTGCTGACTGTAGAGGCCATTTGGGGACAGGGAATTCAGTGTTACTTACAAGAAACCAGTCTGAGATTATATAATATATATGACATTAGAGCAGGGCGATATGACCAAAAATATTTATCACGATATACATTTGAAAATTTGTGATAACGATATAACTGACGATATAATTGACACTAGACAAATTATTTTCAACTCCACAACTTTATTAGTGCAAACAAAAAACCATCAATGTATTTTCACTTAAACAAGCAGGTGTTTTTTTATGTGCATTAAAGTTATATAAAAATTTAACAGTGCAAATGCAAATTCCTTGCTGACAGTTTAACCAAAAGGCATTTCCAGTGGAAATTGGCCAACATATCCTCAGCATAACCATGTATAATATCCACAAAACTTAAAAAGAGGTTATACACACACAGTACGGTAATATTATGTTGAAGCGCAGTACGTATCACTCCGCGAGGCTCCTGCCTACAATAGCCGTAATGCTCCGACAATCCATCAAGCGGTGCGGGTTCGTAGCTTAGCAAAGTCGTACTAAAACATTTGACTGATTTGCTAACGCCGTGTACCACATAAAGGTCAGTAAACACAACCAGAATTCATACATAAGGCCCACGGGATTATAAGGGGCACTGTCGATTTTCAGAAAAATCAAAGGATTGATTTTAAGTGTGCCGTATTTTCCAAAAAACATGGTAATAACGACGGCCCGCTAGCATGCTCTACCAAAAATAGTGCTTTGTTGTGTGTCTGACGGACGAAAGCTAAACCAGTTCCACATCACTGAAGTTGCAGCATTTTTACAAACCAATTCTGGTTCATCCGTTTCATTCAACGATCCGCTTTCGTCCTTCTCATTCTGCGTCGTCGCCATGCTTTTTCCGCCATGTGCGTATGAAAACAAAGGCACTGCGCATGTGCGTTTTACCCATATTCTATCGCGATATTTCGTTTTCTTATCGTTGCCCATTATACCGGTATTACCGTGAATAGTATGATATGGCCCAGCCCAATATGACATCAACATCAGGAGATGGGTACACTGGTCACAGAGTGAAGGGCATGGTCAAAAAATATTCAGGTAGGTCATGACATTTAAATGAAGCTCAGCTGGTATTAAAGGGAACAAAAGGGTGTGACATGAAACTGCCTCCCACACCATTACACCCCCTCCATGAATCTGCTGCTGGAGCTCATCTGCTTTAAGGCTGACGTGTTGCGTGTTCAGTGTGATGTAACAGATGTGTGACGTAATGGGTGGTTATTTGAGTTACTCGTTCTGTCAGTTCGACCCAGTCTAGCTGTTCTTCTATGACCTTTGCCATCACAAGGCATTTTTTATTCATTTAACTGGATCATTTTTCCTCCCAGATGTTTCAGTAAAGCCTAAAGTTGTGCATGCAAGTGTAAGTAGATCCTCTTGGCAATATGCATTTAACTGCAATGTGCTTCAAGAGTTTGACGTATTTGTCCTTAGATAAGCAGTTGAGGAGCATACCTTCTAGACAGGTTCCAAGTTTCCATAACAGAAGGCAGCAACTGTAAAGTGGATCACTTTCATGTTTCTTTGAGGAGACGGTGACATGACACCAGTGCTGGGGCAGTATGACCTGTATTTGTATCGCAGTGTTTTTTAGTCTTTTTACAGAAGCAGGCCTTTTATATATTTTCACAGTAAGTTGTTTATCTGTCAGGATTGTGCAGAATAAAAAGCGTTTTACTGTCATAATAAAAACTAAATAAACATAGAGGGTTTTTTCTTTAAATGATTAAATAAAAAAATAATCTACTCTTGGGCTATCTTTAAAAAAAATATACATTTGAAAAGGGCTCTAGAGGCAGTTTTCAACATAGACTGTATATAAAAGATGGTCCTATCCACCATACCATAACCTGTTGCATAGCGAAGTCCTGGGTTGAAGCCTCAAACAGCATTTTCACTACTTTTTCAAACAGTCAGGAATAGGGATGGGTATCGTTTAGGTTTTATCCGATACCGGTGCCAAATCGGTACTTTTGAAACGGTGCCGGTGCTCAAACGGTGCTCAAACCGGTGCTTAAAGAATGGAGAACACAAAATTGGTCCAAAAACCTCATGTTCAGCTGTTTTTTGTAAAAAGATATCAATGTTAGCCTATTCTGCAGCTATGGGGCATATATGGTATCACTCTTGGCTGGAAGCAGTGCTTAAACAATGGAAAAAACACAAACTTTGTCCTAAACCTCTCATGTTTACCTGTTTTCCACTTTTTCTTTGGTCATTTTAGCCTTTTTGGCCAGGGTGAAGGGAGTATCTGCCATCAAACAAGAAGACAGCCGCATGTAGCTATGAAGGTGTTTGCTAGTTCACCTTACATGCATTAATGTAATAACGTGGTTAGCCTACTCAACGTAAATTACACACGAACAACATTAAGCTACTCACGCAGAGAAGAACGGCTGCTGCTGCATCATCATCCTCATCATTTCTGCTACACTGGCAGGGCTAGGAGCCAGGACTCTATTCTTCGTGTTTTTGGGGGATGTTGCATAACAGGCAACCCACCCGCAGTAGATGTGCTCTGTGTGAGGTCTCGCAGCAAGCTATCAAATACAGCGCATTTCTGGGCTTTTAAAAAAAACGCTATGCGTCGCCAGGTGTTTCATCGGTTACCTCCTTTGACAGTATCACAGTATCAGCTTAAAGCACTTGTTGCAAGCTGCTGAGTTTGCATCTTTTGCTGTGAAGTACAGCCAGACTTTTGACCGCTTCGCCTTGGGCATTTTTAATCTGTAGCTCTGCTCTAAAAGAACGTACGTACCTGGGCCCGCCTACTATCCTCGGAAACGTAAAATGATTGGCTAGAAGTGTATCACAGCTCAGGGGAAAAAAGCACCGAAATAAAGCACCGAAATGTGCGCTGCTTTTCGGTCTGGTTACTACCGTTTATGTCAGAACCGGTGCCATCATGGCACCGGACACCGGTACCCATCCCTAGTCAGGAATAAATGGCGGGTCTGACAGTGAAATCAAGGGACACTGCATTCCCCGCTTTATCTTTCATTCTGACTGTAGTGAGGAACATAAGTTACTAATTGAACTGCATCTTGCTGTCACTGTGACCTGAAACTAGCGACTGACCTCATAAGGTCATTCACAAAGTGTTTATTGAGGTCGAAGAGCAAAGCAATCATTTTCCTACAACTGAAAGTCTTTGTGCAAGGCACTTGTCATTGGCTGTACTTGTTCAGACCTGGAAGCTGTGTCCAATTTTTACATATAGTAAATGTTTCAGTTCACTGTATTGCCACATTTTGGCTTACTTTTTAAATGATTGTGGTGTTAATTGTTAATCCATTGTCATATAAAACACCTGTTAATAAAATAATCGTGAATTATTATTTGTCAATCTAATATAGTTTTTCTTTTGTTTGTTTTTTGTTTTGTTTTTTTGTTATAAAGAGGGTGCAGAGATCATACAGTTCCCCTCCCAATATGCTCTAAAATGCATATAATATAATATGTATAATCTCTGGGGAAAACAGTGTTGAGCGTTGTCTCTTCACCGATATAGCGATATTTGAAAAGATCATATTATGCATGAAATTAGGACTGGTATACCGGATGTGCGGCTATATCTGCTAGCATTACAAGTCACATGAGTAAACAAGAGGCTGACGTCCACACTTCCTTACATAGTTGACCTCCAGACCTGTATATGAAAATGACATAATTACAGGAAACTCTGTGCTGCTTTGAGATGCGAGTTTGCGGCAGAAACCAGGTCATGCATGCGTCTGTGTTCTTGCTGTGATTTTTTTCTAAACGTCTATCACTGAGCGAGCAGTGAGGTGAGAGGAGACAAAATACACAGCCGAGTTAACAGTACTTTTACATTTAATTGCAAATACTGATACTGTGATCGACTCTTTTGCTGGTCACTTATGTACTGCTTTCAGCTGCTGCCTTATTCATCACAGGTCTCCACATACAACCCTCAGACCCTCAAAGGGATTCCTGGTTGTTTTAGCATGTTGCTGTTGTTCATCTGCATTAATGCGGTTTCTGTGATGGTCAGGATGATTTACTTTGACTTGTGATAACATTAGGTACTTCTTTTTTTTTTTTTTTTTGTTTAGATGTCACTACACCTTATTCAAAGCAGCAGTCTCCTGAATCTGACTTGCACCATTTACATTGTATTATCTGTTCTCTGAGCACTTCCTCCGCAGAATTGCCTGTTTTCTTATCTATATAGTAAATCTTTTCCTGTTAATGCGTGTATCAGTCATGAGGTAGGTTGTGCTGCTTTTTTTATGCGCATGCTTTAGTTGTTACAGCAAGCCATGTGCTAGATTCCTGTTGGACATGTGAATAATTACAATCTGGCCTCTGATTGGCTATTAGTAGGCTTATAGAATGTGGTTGCCTGGATACCGGGGCCTCACTATGAGAGAGTGACATGGCTTTGGAATGTTCAGGTTCAGTTGTTCCAGTTATTTACCCCCCAAATTTATGTCTCTTCAGCCGCCACGCCTTCTGTATAAAATCACTTTGAGACTTTAACATGTAGGTGTCCATCTATCTGCAATGCAGTAAATAAAATGTTGATTTAATATTATACACTCATTTACCACACAGGCAAGCAAATGTAAGAGAAAGGAAATGACTCAGCCGCTTTACTGCATATACGAAGTGCAAAGTATGCTTAAAGGTTTAACCTACAACCCATATATTTTTCCCTCCTTTTGGAGTCACTTTAAACATCAAGCTAAAGTACTTTGCGACTGTAGGGAAAGGAAAAGCTGCCTTTCAGAAACCTCAGCATTTTAGTGTCTGCCAAGGTGAGTTGAGAGGAAAGCAAAACGACAAAATATGATCACTGAGAAACAAGGAGCCTTACGAACAATAATAAGGTTAAATTCATGTGTTGTAAGATTTGTTAAAATGGAAAGTAAAGGGGCCTAATCTTTAAAATATAGACGAGCTCGGCTGGTTCCACAGTAGAGGAACGTGATGGCTAAAGGTTCTGCCTCCAGTTTTATTTTTGGAAACTCTCTGAACCACAAGTCTGCACTCTGACAGTTGTGTACTCTATTGGAATAATGTGAAAATGCGAGGCCTTAAAAATACGATGCAGTTTTGTATGCACTGAGAAGAGTTTTAATACCGTTTCTCGATTTAAAGGGAGCTTATTAAGGGAAGCTTTTATGAGAAAATGTGTTCTTTTTGTTCTGGTTGCTCTCAGTACTGTGTTTTTTATGGGAAGGTGAATTAAAGGCTTTTCAGAGAGAGAGGCATGCAGACATCCTAAAAACATGAAAATATAAAAGTTCAATTAGGAAGTAACAATGCACCAACAGGTTTTTTTCACTGTCTTGTGACAGGATGTTCCGTTTTGTTGACAATGCTGCACAGTCGTCGAGACTGTTACGTATGAGACAAAGAACATATTCTTGTCCAAAATGACTCCCGAGATTTCTGGTAGTAGCAATGAAGGCCAAGGTAACATCACTGAATACACATGTTAAGACTGTGTTTCCCTGAGGTTTTTGGCCAATATACTTAGTTGGCTTTAGAAAAAGAAAATTACAGGTCATCGAATTCGTTGTGCCTTCAGATGTTTTTGTAGTTTAACCAACTGATGTGTGTGTTCTGGTTGTGTGTTTGAGTCTCATCTGCATGGAAATAGAGATTTATGCACTGTTTCTTTGTAACATTCCCTAAGGAAGCACGTTTAAGGTAGAAAGTATCTATCCCTAACACAGAACCCTGTGGAACTCCATGGCTACATACAGGAAAGAATCATCTCAGACATAAAAACATGGGGAACTTGAATTATTATGTTAAAAACCTGTGCTGTGTCAGTTTATCTAGTAGGACAAGTATAGAGATGAGTACAGTAGTCTGAGATTGTGACAAGATTGTTGGGTGGCATTTGCAGTTTCTGTGATAAATCCTGACCTAGACAGACTTTAATGATACAGCTGTGAGAAAGATGTGATGTTCAAAATGGTCACCGTTTTATTTTTAAAGATATGAAGAGTCATGTGATCATTGGTGGTGTCAGTCTGGCTACAGTGCTGGGGTTTGTTTTCCAGTCAGCAATGAGCAATTTGCAATTCTGCCATTACTAAAGGCATATTTTTCAATGTTGTGATACTTTTGGTGAAATTCTTCCACATTAGTAAAACTCCCACCTCCCATGCAGTTGTATCGCAGCTGTATGAAGTATTTATATTTTGCAAGACTAGCTGCTATTTTTAAAAGTTAATATGCTGTAAATTAGTATGAAGTATCCATACATGCTTTTTCTAGTATAATTATTTTACTCAGGGTTCCAGGGGATTTTATCTTCCTCCAGCCTACAGTGGGTGAGTGGCGAAGACCGGTCCTGCGTGCGTTAACACCCACGCTTGTAGTCGCCACTCCTATCATTCCTGTGAGCATGTTGCAGTAATCACCGCCACCATCACCAGTACTAAAGCTAAAGTTATGAGCCCTGATTTACAGTAAATGTTATTTTAAATGATAAACATTCATACTGGTATCAGTGCAAGGTGCTGTCAGGTTTGGTGAGATTTTATTTGTTTAACTTGGACAGGGTGTAAAAACATCACGTCCCTACCACAGTTTCCAGCACCTACTCAAAAAAAAAAAGTGTCTCATCAGCAATCTCAGTATTAGTAATTTCATAACTCTGTCATTGATGGGACGCTTCCTTTTATGAAGAAAGTTAACAGACTATTAATACTGAGAAAATTCTGGTAATGTGATCGCTGACTTTGAAATAATTTAAAGCTCAGCCGTCTGTTAAAGCAATCTGTACAGTCCACCCCAGTGTGTGACTCAAGCTGCATGTGTGTGTGTGTGTGTGTGTGTGTGTGTGTGTATATAAAATATATTTATTAGGGGTGCAACGATACACAAAATTCACGGTTCGGTTCGATACTTTAGTGTTACGGTTCGATATTTTTTCGATACAAAAAAATGTTTATGCTTTTTTTAATTTGTCATTTATTAAAATTATAAATATATATTTTAACTCAAAAGTACAGTTTTTAAATTTAATGTTGTTGAAACAACAAAATAAATCTATCTGATCGAGAAATCACTCATCTTTGGAAAAGAGAGTTTATTACAGAGAAATGGCTCTTTCCAAAATAAAAGCTATACTATACGCTTCTTCTGGGCTATATTCTCAGCAGCATATTAAACATATCAGGTCCCCATAAGGAGAACACACCCGGCAGAACATTATGTTATTTACACGGGTGCACATAAGTGGTCCGCATTTGCGCATTCGTTGTCAAAATAAAAGACGCGCACCAGATAAGAAGTTGCAACGCGCGTTTGCGTCCATATAAAAAGCGCTGTTTTTGTCCGCTAGAGTGGGATTTTCACGGCACATTCTGCACCACATCTCTGTGCGTTCATCATTTGTTTGAAGCCAGCTCACCTCCTGCAACCACTTTTCCGAGAATATGCGCTTCTTTTGTGGTTCGGACTCCTTCTGACATTTGTTTGGAGGTGGAGGAACACCAAAGTAATTGCTTAAAGGAGCTTGCTTCTTCGACATCTTTAAGAGTTCTAAACAAATGTCTGTCCTCCTCCAGAAAATCTTATGTATGCAAACACGCGTTGCAACTTCATATCTTGTGCGCGTTTTTTTTTTTATTTTGACAGCGAATGCGCACCTGCGGACCACTTATGTGCAGCCCCGGTTATATAGCTCGTCATATTGCAGCCACAGAAATTCTTTTGTCCATGAAACCATAAAGCTGCACTTTCTTTTTGCCTTATAGTCTGATTTGTCATAACTTTTCCATTTTGTGGTAAGCTTTTCTTTGGCTGTCACTTCTTCACCCTGACCTGTCTTATTTGGCTCAGCAGAACTAAAATATATATCCTGCTGCTTTTACACACACACACACACACACACACATACATACATACATACATACATACATACATACATACACACACACACACACACACACACACACACACACACACACACACACACACACACACACACACACACATAACGGTCAGCGATTCTCTGCGCGATCAACCTCTCACATGTTTAAGCTTGCTGCGGGAGATTTCACTTGTCATGTTTGCATAGTAAGCTAACAATTGATAAGACGCTGTCAGAGGAATTGGTGCGCAAATTATCATCACTCACCAATTAGTGCTGTCGCTCTCTATACACAGTTCGCGCGATTGCAAAGTGAAAGCAAAAAACAAGCGCAAATTCAAACGCGATTTCAATATGTCACATATTGACAGTGGCTCGTCGATGCCAATGACATAATTACCCAGCTACATTTCCGAAAGAATGCAAAAGCATTGACATATATTTTTCCTTCCTACAATAGCCCGACGGGCAGGGCAGAGATAGATTTTGGTAGCCCGACTGGAAAGATCGCTAGCCCCGGGACGTCGGGCAGGCGATTTTGCAAGCCCTGTATCTGATTGAGGAATCACTCATCTTTGGAAAAGAGAGTTTATTACAGAGAAATGGCTCTTTCCAAAATAAAAGCTATACTATACGCTTCTTCTGGGCTATATTCTCAGCAGCATATTGTAGCGGGTCAGCGCTGTTCAGGGTTCTGTTTGTACAGTTATGTTTTGTTTATGTTGCCATAGTGACGGGTGACGCCCTCTCGCTGCGACGGTGTGTCCTTCCGGGGTCAGAGGGCGCCCTGTGTGCTGTTGTTGTTGTTGCTGTGCGGTTGCCGCGCTGAGCAGTTAGCTAGTGGCAGTGTTCTTCTGCAGATGTCAATAAACGGCTGTGCTCCCTGGCTAGCTCACGGGAAGCAAGACCAAACGACACCTCCGTCTCCTCGTTGTCTGAGCTCGCCAAATTGGTGTCAGAAGTGGGATGATGGTGGCACTCCATGTTCTGACCCGAGTGACTTTTCCCCCGCCGGTCGTGACCGGCCGGTGCGCCAAAAGAAGGCACCTGGACATTTGCACGACTTTGTGTGGGGTAATGGGGTTGTCGGCGACGACTGACCCCTTAGGTGGGGGGCTATGTAGCGGGTCAGGGCTGTTCGGGGTTCTGTTTGTACAGTTATGTTTTGTTTATGTTGCCATAGTGACGGGTGACGCCCTCTCGCTGCGACGGTGTGTCCTTCCAGGGTCAGAGGGCGCCCTGTGTGTTGTTGTTGCTGTTGCTGTGCGGTTGCCGCGCTGAGCAGTTAGCTAGCGGCAGTGTTCTTCTGCAGATGTCAATAAACGGCTGTGCTCCTTGGCTAGCTCACGGGAAGCAAGACCAAACGACACCTCCGTCTCCACCTTGTCTGAGCTCGCCACAATATTAAACATATCAGGTCCCCATAAGGAGAATCATGTGCTAACGGCTGTCTAAATGACTCGGGTAAAGTTTGTAGCATGCATGCTTGTTGTTTTTGTCTGCTTCCACTTGTCTTTGCACTAGGATGATGTCGGTGTAAACGTGCAGTCATATTCGTTGTGTTCCCACTAGTGCTGTCAACGTTAATCTCGTTGAAATGACGTTAACGCCACAACACGGCAAATCTCCGTTAACGAGCTACCCCTGATCGCCCCGTGCGTGGGGCTAGACGGCCAACACGTTAATGAGCTAACTGCATTAACATACTAGTTCCCACCCATGTAATTGAGCATTGCGTGGCACATCCAACATACTGTTTTACTTTAGTCCATGACGCGCTTACCTTCAGGGTCATACGTCACATGAAAACCAAAATAGTTCCAAACGCCAGATCTGAATGAGAGTGGGGGAGGTTCAATTTGCCATGTTGCAAGGAGAGCTTAACTTCTGTCTCGCTAGCTTGCCCTGCGCTCTTCCTTCTGACTATGCTGTCTGTGTTGAGCGCTCAGTGGATCTGCGCTCGACAGTGCAGCCTAGGCGGAGTAGTCGAACGCAGATTCACTGAGCGTTCAACACAGACAGCATCGTCAGAAGGAAAGTTGATAAAATAAATTACAAATTTTGTATTGTTCGATACATATGCCTACCGAACCGAAAGCACTGTATCGAACGGTTCAATATCGATACGAGTATCGTTGCACCCCTAATAACTATATATATATATATATATATATATATATATATTAGTATATTTGGAGTTTTAACTGTTGGCCTTAACTATTGAGCATAAGGACAATAGTTTGTGGCAATCTGTTGATGTAATTAGCTGTAATCAATAATAAAGAGTTGCACTGGTGATCCAGAGCACAGCTAACTATTGAATATTAATTCCAATCATGTCTTGGGCTTTTTTTCTACTTACATGACTTTACTGACTGGCTGAACTACAGGATGGACTCCAGCCCTGATTCTGTATTTGAGGATAGCCTAAGAGTCTATAGCCATGCTAGCCTTTGCTGCATTCAGCATGTTCAGTTCAGCTCCATGTGGGTCAGGAGGTCGTGCCCTTTAGGCAAAGGGTAATCCTGGATGGGTTAATCCATACAACCTCATCTGCAGGCCTGCATAATAATGCTCAGGCCAGGTGGCTGCCCCTCCCTGAGCCTGGTTCTGAAAGTACTTCCTGTTAAACTGGAGATTTTCCTTCCCACTTTCGCCAATTAGGGTGTCATGGGCGTTGACGGATTGTTGTGGTTTTCTCTCCATTATTGTAGGGTCTTTACCTTAGAATATAAAGTGCGTTGAAGCAACTGTTGCTGTGGTTTGGCGCTGTATAAATAGAATTAAATTAAAATCACATACATGGAGTTAAACTGCTGTTAAAATGAGTGGTCCCTGAGCTCGTTGACTCAAATTGCAGGGAAAAACCATTTCTCTCATCTTCTTTGTCGCTATTGTGCTTTATTTAGTTTGGTCACACCATTGGCATTCCCCCTCATTCACTGTACATGGGAATAGCATTACATTAGGGTGTGAGCCTTTATACTGTGCCAGTTTGCGTGTGAAGAGAGGGCTATCATATCAGCTGTGTGAGAGTTTAAGCGGCACGCTTGCAGCAATCTGCTTTTTCACTCCCCAGCTCCTTTATCCAGCCACAGCAGTTTTCCTGTGGGTTATTCTTCCTATCCCTCCACAGGAAAGCCGTCCCCCGCTGCTGCTTCCTATCCTGAGCTTTCCTCCTTGCCCTTGGAGTTGGACAGCCCTTTTCCTTCGACACTATCGTTCCACGTTGATAACTTAAGAAGCTTTTAAGTGTCTGTTTTATGAGTAGTACATGTGTTTATTGTGGGGGCCTCCTGTCTCTGAATAGTTACCTGTCAGCAATGAAGATTAAGACCAGAGATGTGATCACTGCAGAAGCTTCACATATGTTTGCTTCCTACGGTCTCGCTTTACCTTCCTGCTATTTCTTTGTCCTGATTTGTATACATAATGGGGTTGTTTATTCGTGTTCTGCTCTTCCAGGAACATGGAGGCCTTCTTCGAATCTTCCCAGAGGGAAAGGCCCAGTTTGCCGACATAGAGCCAAAATTTGACCGTCTGCTTTTGTTCTGGTCGGACAGACGGAACCCTCACGAGGTTCAGCCCGCTTACGCCACAAGGTCAGTGTCTAAGTGTGTCCGCTGCACATGCTCAGACAGTCTCGTTCTCTTTTACGGGAGGTTCACTGCTCCCGTTCCATCTTCACAGGTATGCCATCACTGTGTGGTATTTTGACGCAGACGAGCGAGCCAGAGCTAAAGAAAAGTACTTAACAGGTAGGATTTAGCGTATCAACTGCACAGTCTTTGCTTCTGGGTATCAACCCCTTTGTGATGTCTTACGTCATCTCTTGTGTGTTTGTTTCCCTTGCGTGCAGGTGCGGGGGATAAAGGAGTAAAAGTTGATCTCAACAAATCGTCAGATCCCAGCTAGTGGGATGCACAGTTCCCCTGCAAACAGCCATTAAGTGCTCTGTCCTAAGAATGTGGCCTATAGTGAGCGTGCGAGTGTGTGTTTTAACTGCCATACAGCAGACTTTAGTATGAGTGGGTGGAAGATCTGTGCTTACGGAGAGAGAAAAACAGACAAAAATCTGGTGATTTCTGTTCATTTTCAGCCAACCTCTGCGACCCAGCAGAACTTGAATGTCATAACATTGTACTGAAAGGGATAGTATGTTGTTTTTGCTCTATTTTGTTTCACCTCTGGTGAAGGAAGCTTATGTTACAACTGACATTTTCAGCCATTTGCTTTGAACAGGTATTAAGCTCAGAGCAAGTCTTCATCTTTTTTTTTCTTTTTTTTGCTGTTTATTTCTTAAAGGTACAGTGTTCTGCAAATTTGTCATGTGTTATGCTTTTCACAATGAATCAGCTGTTATAATAAGCTACTGTATGTGCTTATGTTTGCAGTCATTTCAGAAATGATCTAAAATTCAGATTCCCGACAGAACGTCTTAGTTTAAGTTCTTCTGCAGCGCAGTAGATGCTAATGGAGGATACATGAACTCACGCTGACTGAACATTTGTATTTTCAGCGTCGCAATGTGAATATGCGCAGAAATGCATCTTAAGGCTACCTGAAATGTGATTTCTGAGTCAGTTTATTTACGCATACCAACCTTCCACACGCTGCATGAGCAAATATTTTTAAAGCGTGTTTAATTTGTTTTAATCCAGTATGTCTGGACTAAGCAGTATTTGAACTCTCTAAGCAAGGTGCAAGCTCCCCCCCCCCCCCAAAAAAAAAAAAAATTTTTTTAAAAAAAGGCATGAACTGTGTTGCTAAAAGCACTTTTCAGATTTGGTTTTATTGCAAATCGTCATCTTCCGATGTCAAACAGTCTTATGCAGTTTTTCCTCACATTATTCAGGCTTAACATGAATTATCGGACTCAACATCAAGTTTGCAAGACACATGCTTAGACAGTATCCTTGACAAGGACTTGGTTTTTATGTGCAGTCCTGGTTGCACCATATACAGTACAAAGATCTGTGCTGCTCCCTGCAGGAAACTTGCTGTACTGCATCTTTTTTTGTTTGTTTGTTTGGAGGTTTTTTGTCCGTAGATGCGTTGCTGGCTTCAAATTGAAATGAGCATCTATTTTTGGAAATAAAAATAAAAATTTCTCAGTTTCAACAATTGATATGCTGTCTTTGTGCTCTTTTTGGTTTTTAGTTATTTTACGCAGTTACGTTCTAGAGAAGAGCTGACGTGTCTGTGCTCAGAAGTGCTCTCCTTTTCATCACAGCTCAATGGGAAAATGTGTCAGGGCTGCAGAAGCTGTTATTAGTCACTGAGCATGATCATTATGTAACAGTCGTCATGGGTTCACCTAAACCTATTTGTGTTATGTAGGGTTTGAAGATTTGCCATGAGTAAAGGTGACACAGCTAAAATTTGTGATATTGGAGTTGCAGTTTAAAAGGACAGAAATTAAAACGCTCCATCGCATTAAGTACAGATAGATTAAATTTGAATAGTAGTAACTGGCTTTTTTTCCATTGTGAAACCCACAACTGCACGCTGCCAAATTTCAGAGGCAGTGAAGCAACCACAAACTGTAACATCTGCTGCATTATCTTGTCATGGGTGAAATGAGGTTATTCTTCTAGCAAGCTCTATTTGGTTTTCATCAATGTGGTTATCTCAGCTATCCAGTTTTTTCTAGTCATCTGCAGATACTGCGCTGAAATCTCATTTACTGTAGAACAATTTGACACAATGTTGAGGTTCTTTTAAATCACCTGCCAGACACAGTTTCTATTCACTCTTCTTTAGTCTTTGGAGAAGGCTTCAGATCTTTGAAGATGACCCCCCACGCTTCCAATAGCAGAGAGGACAAGTCCTCGTTGTCAGGTGTTCAAAGAAAATGGATCACTCCCTAAAGAGAGTTTAGTCATCAGCACCTAATCTTGTTTTTTTGATTTTCTGTTCCTAAGTGACCACAAACCCTTGTGAGTTCTCCTTTGAGTGTTTCATTAATAGAAGCTGGAGAGGAAAGCCATCTCTTTCTGCTTTCTAGCAAGACTGAAGTTAAGTATCTTTACCGTTAGTTTCTTGTGCTTATCTAGCTCAAGGCACTGACATTTATGTACTGAGAATTACTAGAGATTCCTAAAAGGAAAAGACATACTCCTCATATGTTAATGTCATAGATGACTCCAGGTGCTACAGAAGTCTCCACACAGTCTCCGCACATTTTTTGTACAAAAAGATGAGAATCTGTAGCTGCCAAAGCTGTACGTGATCCACATAGAAACTATTCTGGTGTGATATTAAAACTAAACTTCATTTGTATAGTATTTTTCTTTTGTTTTTTTAATATGAACTAAATGAATATCTTCTCTATATAAACAAATCTGTATGGAAAAAATGAAACTTGTTCATAGATGTTACATAAAACAGAAATACAGGACATATTACAGAGATCAGGATATATTAAGTAATATTCAATATAAACCTTTACAAGCAGATCAGGCTTTGTACAAAGAGTGTGCAAAATCACGTCCCTTTACTGGGTCTGTATACATACTGGCAACAAAAGTCTATTAGTTCTTTAGACAAAATAGAAAATTGGATGTTTGAAGTCTGAAGGGCACTTTGATCCCAGTGTGCCTTGGTCGGTCAGTCAGTGTGCAAAACTTTACAATTAAAAAAAAAAAAAAAAAATCAAAGCCACAGGTCCGAGGAAGTCATCATGGCCTCCTGTCAGTAGTGGCTGAGCTCCTCTGGAGGAGTGAAGTTGTAACTGTCATCGCCGATGTAGGCGCCGATGCCGCCGCTTTGGCTCCCCCACTCATAACTGTCGGCGGCGAGACTAGAAAGTCAAAAATCAAAACACTTGAAGCATCTCATGAACATTTTTTTCCTGTGCAGCAGTTTCCAGGGAACAGGTTGTGGCACCGCTTACCTGGCTTGGATGTTTTGGGGCATTATGCTCCATGCTAGGTCATCGTCACTGTCGTAACGCCGGGGGTTGTCAAAGAAATAGGCCCTAGAGGAGAAGACGTGACCAGGAAGCCCAGTGCCGCTCTGCGGTACAAGACAAACAGAAGGCATCAGCGCAAACACTCAAAGGTAACTGTCCTCCTTATAAACCTGTGTTGTAAACCTGTGATCTCAAGGAGGGTCCCTGACTGGTTTAAGGTAACTGCTGGCTCACCCTGTCCAGTTTAGGCTGTCGAACTCTGAAGAAGAAAACGACAAGAGATGTGGGGAGCAGCTCCCACACGAACAAGATCACTCCGAAGACGATGTAGCCGGTGTCGCCCAGAGTCGACTGTAGGTCTGCCTGAAAGAAAAAAAATTGACGCATGCATTTTAGAATAACATGAGAGCAAAAAGGGGACACATGCAAGTCTTACTAAATTCTGACCAGCTAGTCTGAACAGTCAAACACAGCTAATTGGCTTTTAAGAGATAACAGACTGATTTCTCTAGAACTTGCACTAAAACCCACTTTTTGTTACATATTTGCAGCAGAGCAAAGAAACAAAAAAGTAAGCTTTAGATGGGCCGGTCTGAGCTAGCATAGCTGCTTCCCCTTGTTTCCACACTTCCTACAGTCTCTTTGTGAGGTATCGATTTACTATAGAGAGCAATCATTCCTCTTATCCGGTTTATCCAGTTAGACAGGAAACCAAATGACATTTTCGGACAAAGGCACTCAAACTGTTAACATGAACCATCGTGACCCCCTCCCCCAGTGATTCACCTGGTCTGAAACGTTGTACCAGTCATAGTCAAAGGAGTTAATACTCTTGTTTGAGAGCGCCAACACCACCAGATTGTAGCAGGCCCTGGATGCGTACAGAAGGATGACGATGGCTCCTATAATCGTCACCTGGCACACTGATGTCCCCTTCAGTTTAAAAAAAACAAAACAAAACAGAATGACTCGTGAATTCATGTTAGGCTGAAAATAAGACAAACTGGTGAGACGTCAAGAAATGGCTTAAAGAAAGTGCTCTAGATCATCACTAAAAATATTATGTGCTTCCCCTTTCCACGCCTCACCACTCCACTAAGTTTCATGAAACTGTGCTGCTGGGTTTTTTGCATCAGCATGCTCAAAACTTGGAAAACAGACCTCCTTCATGCACAGGAGAAATTTCTGTATCTTTAATTAAGGTGTGATTGGGACACAAGAAGCATGTCCACACTGTATCGAACCTTAAGCTTTCGTATGCACCGCAGCACAATTTGAACGACGCCCAGTTGCTAGGGAACTATCTCTACGTGGCAAGCACAAATTATGTGCAGAAGTGACTCTTCATACAAGGGTGCACAATACCTTTTGATGCTAGTGACGCACCGGCTGTTAAATCAGTCGTAAGTGGCAGTGTTCAGGAAGTCTACACCGCACCAATCCTGCCTGACTTTGAGTTGCAGGACATCTCACCTTGGACTCCAGGTAAATGTTGGCCAGCGACATCTTGGCGATCTTGTAAAGACACAAGGCCAGCGAGATGGCGCACAGGACGAAGAGCGTGTCGTTGATCGCGACCCTCACCAGCACGATGGTGTGGGCTTCTGCAGAGGACATCCTCACCAGCAGGGCGCACACCAGATTGACAACTAAAAACACCAGGCTGATGAACAGGAAGGTGAGATACAGTGGCAGCCTGGTGGTGACGAAACAAAAACAGGCAAAGATTTATTAACCCCAAAAATTACTATTAAAAAGAAGAAGACTCTTTATTTTATTTAAGTCCACCAGCTGGTCTTACCTGTACTTCAAAAGCTCCGGTGCATATTTGGACTTTGCCTTAAAAATAACCTGTGAAAAGGAAACAAACAGTTTCATTCAAATGAGCAATGGCCTTGTGTCAGACTGCTTTCACTTCTCTGTTCTTGCTCTCCGAAACGCACAAGACACTCTGATTAAACAGGAACCTCCAGGCTGTAAAACGATTTAGAGCTGAACTTCGGATATGCAATGGTCACACAGCGCAGGGCCTCAGAAGCTTTGAGCCTCGCTTCTCGTTCGCAACTGTGACTCACATCAAGCGCAATAGGATTTACGCTAAAAATAGGCTTCAGGCAGAGGCCAGAGGAGCTATTATTTAGTATCTAGATTATGTAAGCAGTTAGAAGGAATGATTCACTGCATCCCACTTTTGCACCTGATGTGAATGGGAGTCTGTTGCACTGAGAGCAACAGGTAATATTCAGTGGACGACTTACTTCCTATATGAATCACTGTTACAGTGGCATGTCAAGCCCGGGGTCATGGCCTGTATCCTGACAATGCCTCTCTAAAATTCAAAATCCTGAAAAATTAAAAAATAAATAGAGCCATCCATCCAGCCATAGTGGGTGGGCATAAGAAAATTATGACATGAGGTTTATGGACCTATATTAGGTCCATAGGGGGCAATTGTGGCTCAAGAGTTGGGAGTTCGCCTTGTAATCGGAAGGTTGCCGGTTCAAGGCCCAGCTTGGACAGTCTCGGTCGTTGTGTCCTTGGGCAAGACACTTCACCCGTTGAAAGGGGTGGTCAGAGGGACCGGTGGCGCCAGTGTCCGGCAGCCTCGCCTCTGTCAGTGCGCCCCAGGGTGGCTGAGGCTACAATGTAGCTTGCCATCACCTGTGTGTGATGGGTGGATGACTGGATGTGTAAAGCGCTTTGGGGTCCTTAAGGACTAGTAAAGCGCTATACAAATACAGGTCATTTACCATATTATCGAAATGTGTTTAAACTGGCCAACTGGTTCAATGCAAATGAATTTTATTTATATAGCACCAAATCACAACAACAGTCTCCTCAAGGTGCTTTAGAGTGGAAGGTAAAGTCCCAACAATAGTACTATGACAACCCCAACAATCAGATGACCTTCTGTGAGCAAGCACCTGGCGACAGTGGGAAGGAAGAACTCCCTTTTAACAGGAAGAACTCCCTTTTAACAGGAAGAAACCTCCAACAGAATCAGGCTCACAGAGGGGCAGCGATCTGCCTTGACTGGCTGGAGGCTATACCTAGAGTGACCAGGTGGTCCACCTTTCTCCCCGTCCTCCCATCCATGACAGTAGAATACACAGAACAATCACATACATCAGTGTTTTAAAGCAGCTCTCAGCATTTCCACATTATCCCACTCAAATCTACTCTTTGCCCCACATTTAGTTTGTTTGCTAGTTCATTATCACACTGCAAGTTGGATGTTGGACTAACTGGTTTATAAACCAGCTGGGGTGTGACACAATTTGTTTTAGCCCAGACATAGACTTCCCTCATTAATCAAACACTGTGCTGGCACACGAAAAAGAAAAATAACATCTGAGCAACTCACCTGCGCAAAGTACAGGTTCATGAGGCAGAGCGTGAAGAACTGCAGGCAAACGGGGAAGCAATAGAGCAGCCAGAAGGGAAAGGGTCCCAGAGTGTTGGCCGTGACAAAGTTCTTGAAGTAGAAGGAGAAAAGCACGGTGCGCAGCGCCGACCACAGCAGGCACAGAAACAGGAACACGGTCTGGTAGCTGAAGCGCTTGTGTCGGTACCGCAGGACCAGCCAGAGCTGGATGTAGATGAAGATGAAGAGGAGAGAGTAAAAGACGGTGTAGACCACCGTCAGGCCCAAAGTGACGTAGGGTGGCACGGCCGGGCTCAAAGTAGGCAGGGGCTGCGAGTCGTCCGACGCCCAGAGCCCCTTCTCCTCCGCCAGAGCCTCCATGACCTGCTCTCTGTGTCCGGGGTGAGAAGGAGGGGGGGTGATCACCGCCAGCTCCTGCGGCTTCACAGAGCCAGCTTGTCGGCTCTTGTCTCTCTCTCACGGCCGGCTGAAGAGAGAGATGGAAGCCAGAGGGAAAACAGGAGAAAGGGAGAAAGGGGGAGGAGAAAACAAGGCTGTCAAGACGAGCGAGGAGGGAAGAAACGCAGCAAGTCCAACTTCCTGCAGCCGATCCGGAGAGCGAAGCACATGATCAGCGATGAGAAAGAGCCGTTTGTCAGGAGAGAGAGCAGGAAGCCGCTCAGAGTTGCAAGCAGGAGCTCCGAGAGAGGACCAGCCTCCTCCAGCGCCCCCATCCGCTCCGTTCTGCTCACTCGTTTACGCGACGCGACGCATCAGCTGACGCACGTCGCCGTACCTTTAACCCCGCGGAGGGGTTTCCCACCGCAGCGCAGATCCCGGGAGAGTTTACATGTGTTTACCTTCAGTTCATCAAGATGAGTGAAATAAAGAGTATAATTAATCACGCAGGGGGAGCTGCCCTCCCGGTTCACACAGTTTAATGACAAAAGTCAGGATCCTTAATCAGTTTTTATTTTTCTTTCATTTTGACTTTTTGAAATGTATTTATTTTTTACTCAGTTTAGTTTCAGTTCCTTTCCAGAGTGGAAAGTAACTAGTTTTTGACGTTTTATAATTTTTTAGTTTCAGTTTAGTAAAAAATATTTTTACTTCGGTTTTTATTAGTTTCAGTATTAGTTGTTTCCTTTATTGAATTCCTGTTAATGTATGGAGAGAATGTGTCGGGGTTAAGATTCAGGAAAATCTGGAAAGGTATTATACTGAAACAATGTAATGAACATGTCCGCCAAAGCCTCAACAGGTAAGTTCTGATAATAAATTTAACCAAATTAACAAATATTAAAACTGAAGCTTTTTACTCGATTTATTTATTTATTTTATTCGCATCTAGTTTTACTTACTGTAATAACCTCATGTTTTGAACGAGAACGTGTAAATCCCAGATCAACATTACGGTTTAAAATTTTTATGAAGTTTAAAGACTTATTATACGGTAATTAATGAATTAATTATTCTTAATGAGATACATTTGCATACAAAAAGGAGGAAAATGTTATTTTTATTTAGCGTCTGGCACTTGTCCTCTTTACAAGACAGAACCTCAGACTTTCGAGGTTATCTCATTTCAAATTACAGTTAATCAGAATGTATTTGTATATTTAATAGATTATTGCAGTCCAAAGGTCCTTACAGATGACTGACAAGCCAATCGTAAAACAGGGCAAAAACTGAATTTACAAAAAGGACACAAGAATTGAATGAGGTCAATAAAGTAATGATTTTTTTTTTCGGTTTGAACCGCCGGTGCTGTGCTCACAGTCAGAGGTGTTTGCCTCTTTCAGGACATCACTTTAATGCGTCAGGTCACAGGACTTTCTAACATTAGCTTTGCCTCTTATTCACACTGAACTTCAAAAAACTGGATTTAGAAACCTTACTGCCTGTAACTGGAATGAGCTCCAACAAATACAGAAATAAATAAACATGGAGCTACATTTTCTGATGTTACCGGAACATTTCAAAATGATCTATTTATGAATCTGAAATCATTCTCATGCATACTTTTCCTCAACTATGTATAATGTGTCTTTCTATTTCTATGTACATTCTTTCTTGATCAAAGGGGGACATCCTGTTTAAATAAAGGGTGTAATACTGAACATGATCTAGATCCCAGAGAAGAAAAGTCTGTCTGAGCAGTTGAAACCTGAGGTTTTGACTCTCTGAGAAGACACTGATGTCATTATTGTAGACTTTTTCCATGTTTAATATGAATATGCAGCACTGTAAGAGTATGTTGATGACACAAAATAAGAAAAAAGTATGATAGGTTGACTTTATGGTATAAAGACACTGTTTATACAGTTAAATTATCATAAAGAAACAGCCAACCTTGGCGAAAGACAAACTTTTAAATGGTCAACAAATGTTTGAACTAATCCTACAGAGGCGATCGTTTCCTGACTTTTAGTTCCTGTTATGAGTCATGATCCAAAAATACTGAATCCTACAGCTTTGATGAAGCAGATCGGTTCTTCATTTGACCTTTCCTGCCTGGAAAACACCCACATTTTTAGAACTTCACAGATACATCTTGCGATGTAGCTTTTCCATTTAAAAAAGTAAGTCCCATGGCTTTCATAACATCATCAGGATTATTTTCTGCCACATTTTAAACTACATCCTGAGTTTCAGAAGACCTCATATAGTTTTCATACATTGAATAGTCCACCTGGTCACAAATAAAACACTTTTTGTGTTTTAAAATGAAAATGAAATCAAATGTAACATTCCCCTGTAATTCCAACCGCAAGTCACATAATTCAGTTTATGACCCAATCGGTTATTTATCCAATGTGCACAGAAATCTAAGGGACGTTTGTTTGTTATGGTAAATATCCTAGCAGCAAGGTTTTGGTTTCACAAGACCAGGGCATGTGAACACGAAGAATGTCAAGGATGGAGGTCACTGTGATCCATTAATCTTTTAGCACACGGGGACAGTGCCAGCCAGACACCAAACAGGATGCTGTCAGCTACAGTACCTCCGCCTTGGCTGTGAAACCACAGGTTGGTACTCTCCAATATCAGAGATATGTGATTTTGTGTTTGGCCTGTGTAAATGTGAACATAAATGCATAGATTTTTACTTCAAAGATGTATAATTCGACAAGAGGCTTAATTACGGCATGTCTTAATTAGGCCAGGTCAGTGCAGTTTGTACAGAGTGCTGGGATGAACTGTTCTGCTGTTGGGGGATACCATTGCTCTGACATGGAGTGGGAGGTGTGGATGGATGTCTTAGTCCATTCCAAAGTTTAGGTGGGTGGTAAGTGTCAAAGTAACATCCACATGAATGCCAGGACTCAAGGCATTTCCCAGCAGAACATTGCAGTAAACTGACCAGTCAGTGGTTTCACTGTTGTGGCTGTGTACTGTCAGTCTATGCAGATAGCATAAAACCTCCTTGTACATGGTATATATCGGTTTCTTTGTTCACTCAGAATTACTTCAGCCTGCCTGCAGCCCTTCATATTGCCTGCATCTCTGGTTTCATCTGTAACAGTATTGGAGTGATAATGAAATAGCACTTCAGTCTGATTATCAGGCCACAGCATCCTGTTATAGACACATCAAACACCAGCCTGCTGGTTCCTAGGCAACTTGGTAAGAGAAAGCAGACTCGCTCAGACAGTAACGAGTCAGAGCTAATGGCATCACCAGCTCTGATGTAAATATCCCAACAAGGGTCCATTGTGTCTCAACATTCAAACGCAGAGAGATCCATTTTATTTCCTACAAACAATGTGCTGTTATGAATAACATTCTCTGCAGCCCATATATAACAATCTAAATCTGTGTTAAGGAAATACAAGTGCACTCTGTTATTTAAATATGGTGTATGCAGATTAATTTTGAAGTCATGTGAATCTGTGGGGTAGGCATTTAGAAACCACAAATGGAAATCCCACAAAGTGACCACGAGGTGGCGCCTTTTAGCTGTAGAAAAACAGAAAGACATTGGGGGATACTGTCTTGCTGATTTTGGAACCACAGCATGTTCGGTGCTGTGAAAAAGTATGTGCTCTCTTCCTGATTTCTTCTTTTTTTGCATATTTGTTACACTTAAATGTTTCAGATCATCAAACATTTCATCTTTTAAACATTTCATGTGTGTGTGTGCGTGTGTGTGTGTGTGTGTGTGACGGACCCTGTCCGTCAGACTGAAGTAGACTAAGAGATCTCAACATCTGAGATCTCTTTGGAAGTATAATTTCTAAGGTTTTGGGACTTCAGTGAAGCACGGTAGGAGCCATTATCTACAAATGGAAAAACCTTGGAACGACATCTTGAACATTCCCAGGAAAGGCCAGCCTATCAAAATTATTCCAATAACCCTTTAATGATCCATTCAGGAGGTTACAAAAGCACAGAGAACAACATCTAAAGAACTGCAGATCTCACTTGTGTCAGTTAAGTTCAGAGTTCATAAATCAACAAGTCCACCTTCGACTGGATTTTAAAAAAGGGGGAGGTTTTTGAGTGGCCTAGTCAAAGTCTGGACTTACATCAGATTGAGATGCTTTGACGTGACCTTAAACAGGCCGTTCATACTCGAAAAGACTCATTGCCAGTTATTACTAATGCTTGATCATCGGCCTAACTTTGTGCTGAACATTGGGGGGGTCAAGATCTCTTTCTAAATAAATAAATACAGCTGGGTAAATTCCCAGATGATTAAATATGCAACTATTTTGCAGCTCAGAGGAACAGAAGAAATATTTCATTTACACAGTCTCAGCAGGTTTGAAAAAGAAGTTAATGTTGGGTGTTTTATCACAACATTAGGCAGCTTCATAAATCACTGTCTTGTTTAAAGAAATCTCCTCCTGGTGGTATTTATGAGAAAACCACAGAAACATTGTCTAAACATATCAGATACTTTGGAAATCATTCTAGGTCTTGGAGGTAATTTGTCATTGAAGATACTTTAAGAGCTACAGCAGTGGGTGAGTCTGCATTTTGGAGTGATGGTAAACATTTGCAAAAACCCTTTGTGGGGGACCGTGAATACCAACTGTCAGAGCACTGTGGACCGAAGAGTTGGACGGTTCACTAAGCATCTCAAAAACAGCTCCAAGTTGAAGCATATTACTGTACTGGCATACCTCTCATTATCCCAACTGGAGATGAGTCTGATAGCCTCAGCACATGCCTCAAATGATTAGTGTATGGTACAGTGCTTTGTGATATTGTCCTTTACATAATGTTTCAGTCAAACCGGGCATGGGGCTCTGTTGCCGGTTACTGGTCCATGCTCTGATGGCCTGCTGGCCTGTGTCCAAACCTGCAAATACAGCTTCAGTGTTGTCCCTCCAGAGACAGTGGCCCTTCTATTAAAACCACTTATAATCTGCACATAGCTGTCTATTTTCTACTGTATTGGCAACACTGCAGTAATCCGTTTCAAGAATTTTAAATAAAGGATCTGCAAATGACCTTAGCTCTTCTCAGAGTTTAATTTGACTCAGTCAAAGTGCATGCCATTATAAAAAGAAAACAACAACAACAGCACCATACCATTTGTTTCAGGAACATTAATGAAAGCAAAGCTTGGGCTACCTCTCACTGAAACTCCTCTATGAGTTAGTGACCGCCCACAACTCTTTCTACAACTACTGGGTTTGATGTATCACTCGCGCCTTTAACGCAGGACTGCTTAGCTCCCTCTGAAAGACGGACCATGGGTTGGAAGGAGCAAGGCTGGATTGCTTGTCTGAGTTTTCTCGGATTTGTGGTCTCGGTACAGAGCATAAGTCGAGACGAGCTTTTTCCTTTTGGTCCGAGCGCAAGAGACCAGTTACTGGAGCCAGGGAATGATCAGACGTACCGACTGGATCTGAGCAAACCGGTGTTGTTTTATGATGGCACTTTCCTCAGCATCTTTGTAAGTTAATTCTTAACCTTTTGATGATTATTATTATTATTAACATTAATGCACTTGCGTTGGCTTTACTGGTCATCAAACGTCCGTAGTTCGTGCGCAATTGCGCGTTAGCCAGAAATGGAGTGAATTTAAACAGTTCCTGGAAGTTGGAAAACGGAGTTCCAGCAGCGTATGACTTTTTCCTTGTCTGTGGAGTATTTGTAAATACTGGATTTCTTATCGCAGATGCGACTGTATCATGTCGAAAGCATGTGCCCAGGCATTTCTTTGTTTCCCTCGAGGTTATCATTTTACTGCCAAATACCAAACCTTATTTTGCAATCCATCCTAAAAACACCCAGTGACGAGACAGAGAACTTTACAGAGTGGTCACTGGGTGGTTTGTTTCTGGAATAAATGCAGTAAATCATGTAAAACTGTATGATTTGCTAGAATATTAACTGTTGGCCTGTAGTGTTTTTAAAAGCCGCACCATTGTGTGGAACGGACAAACAGCCCTTTATTCCCGCAGTTCTGGTTTCAAAGAAAAGTGCTACATCTCTGTTTCAGTGCTGCATGAGTAAACTGTGCCATGACGCAGTGATTACACTAACAGATGCATTCGTCAAAGCTTTGCTGATGTTTTATGCATAAAGATGTTTCTACCAAGCATTCAAGCTCTTAAAATGAAAGTTTCTTCTTTAGTAAAGCTTGCCATTCATTCCACAGTAGCCTGTCCAGTCTCAACCCAGTGGAGGCTGGGAACTGGGAAGATCTCCATTTAAGGAGATCGTGCAAAGACAATGATTAACGTGATTAACACATGAGCCTGAAGCTTAAATGAAACACATGAATGCAGTGTTCACCAATTAGTCTGCTGACTGCCTCCAGGTTAACCTTCCATTACCCACCACAAACATATTTCTGCACTGCAGTCAAGATGCCCTCAAGAGTTTTGTTTTCATCTCTGAGACGGTCTGCCCTGAACTGTCTCTGCCCTGGGGTGGGGGGGATGATTCTTCTCACCCTTCATGAGTATGATCCATTTTTTACTGAGCACTTACATGTTAACCACTAACCTTAGAGCTCTCTATCTGCAGCACCTCTGTAAATAGGATCACTGATCATTTTCCCAGATCTACCCTCCATTTTGGCAGGAAGTTTCTGTAATGACATTTAGTGCGCAATCTTTAGGCTCTCTGGGGCTACTCATCGGGGGCAAGGACAGGAAACCTTTTGTTTTTTCCTTTGGTCAGGAAGTGAAGGAGCCCCCATGTCCAGTGTGTGTCTGGGCATGTTTTCTTCACACGAGCGCTTTTTTCTTTCTTTTTTACGAGCCTTGCATGTGTTCCCACTGCAAGTGTGTAAAGACTGCGTTAAATAGCATCTTGTTTGTTTATTAGCACAGTCGTGGGACATAGCTGCTGACTCAAATCATTACTGCAATGAAGATCAAAGTGGGTCAGATTGTATCCCCTGTGAAACAGTTCAAGTTGTGTCAAGAATAAAACTGTGTACAACATCGCAGGGATTTCATTTCAGTTTCTGTCTTCTGGATTAATGATTTTAGCTTTTCGTTTCAGATTAATACCAATGGGTTCGTCGCCACAAAAGAGCCAGAAAGCGAGCTGACGTATCTTGGCAAAATGCCCCCAAAATTTGGCATGATTGCAGCTCTGCAAGGAGACCTGCACACGAGCGATGGTGTGGGGAAAGTTTTCTTCCGAGAGGACTCCAGTCCTGATATTCTACGCCGCGCTGCTGAGCACATCAACAGGGCTTTCCCTGAAGACGACGAAATCAATCCCACCCATGCTGTGGTGGTCACCTGGGTTGATGTCACCACCCATGGACTTGAGAGCAGAGGAGACAGCGGCATCAAGAAGGTGAGTGTCACATAGTTATTCAAGTAATCTAAAGTGGATGTGATCACTGACAGAGTCTATAATGTTTTGTTTCTCAGAGAAACACCTTCCAGCTGGTTATTGCATCTCTGGAGACCACCTCATACGCTATTGTCCTCTATCCAAGGGATGGGATAAAGTTTTCCTCCATGCTTGTGGGAGACACTAATGTAATCATGCATGCTGGTTTCAGTAAGGGTTTAGTCCAGGGTTTCTTCAGTTCCAGCAAGGGACCATACTACCGCACCACCACTGATGACGAGCAGTCCGTTAGAGCTTTAGCAGAGTAAGTCAGACGGTAACAATGACGGTTCTTGAAGACATGTTTTCTGCCCAGAATCTAAACTTTTCCCCCCACAGGGAGACGAACTCTGGCCTGAGGGGTGTATGGGTGTACGAGATTGGGACTTCTCCCTTTTTTAGCAACGTGGCTCCAGGTGAGGTCCCTGAGCTGCCCACTGAGGCTCCACCACAAGAAGATGTTGACGCTTATGAGGAGTCCAGCGCTGCAAGGAGGCCGTTGTACCCTGACAGACCGGTGGTAGCCTACCCTCCTTATCTGCAGGAACAGACTGAAGTCCACCCAGTTCAGTTCCAACCACAGAACCCGGAGGTGGTGGAGGTGGATGATCCAATTATAAATGTAGATGGTGAGTTTATGATGTTTTAATCCAACGAGTGCTTTTTAGTGAGCCGTTCACCCACACTCGCTGATGGTAGCAAGCTTGTCTGCAGCTCTGCTTCCTGAGCCATGCTGTCTATCACAGTGTATTTTGAGAGTGAGAGCATGTCGTATATAAATGTTTATTGTACTTGTCTTATCAGCTGTTCCAGTCATGGTATTCTTACTGTTCCCCATGTTTTCAGTGTTCTCGTACAACCTTGGCAGCTGTGCAAACAACAGAAATAAATGCTCCAAGTTTGGTGAATGCAGGGACTATGCCAATGGATACTGCTGCCATTGCATCTCTGGCTTCTATGGCAACGGGATACAGTGTGTGGCAGAAGGTACATGCAGAAAAGCGTTTCAATATGACGTTTTTTATTAGCTGGTTGATGTGGAAACATTAGAAGAAATCTTAGCTGTTCTTGGATGAAATTCATTTTAAGGGAAGTGGGTTTGCACGTCTCTGTGAGTAACTTCAGTGGGGTGGCTGTGTTTTTGTTTTGTTTTCTTTGGGGGATTTTGCAGGAAAGCCACAGAGGGTGAACGGCAAAGTACACGGAAGAGTGTTTGTGGGCAGGTCTCCTTCTCCGGTGGAGTTCGCCCACATTGACCTCCATTCTTACATTGTTGCGAATGAGGGTCGAGCCTACGTCGCCATCAGTGACCTTCCGGAGACTGTTGGGCCCTCGCTGGAGCCCCTGGTGTCAATTAGTGGTGTGATTGGGTGGGCGTTTGCTCTGGAGCACCCAAGCTTCAAGAACGGCTTCAGCATCATTGGTGAGTGAGAACAACGCTGCAATGAAGATATCTCATGATGTGATATTCAGTAGCTTGTCTTGTAGTTTTTACAGGGTTTCAAAAAAAACTAGTGGGAAGCATACATTTCTGTAAACAAATGTCAGCGCTGCTGCAAACACAGCTTGCATACAGCTGCAGTCTTCTGCACTGTCTCCCTGAATTCCACTCGCATTACCTCAGCTGTAACAGAAGGCCACGAGACAAAGTTCATCCCGGGCCAGTATTAGAGTTAACATCCTCCTCTCTGGCCTCCACAGGGGGGGAGTTCACTCGGCAGGCTGAGGTGACCTTTATGCCAGGGAATGAAAAGCTGAACATCAGGCAAGAGTTTAAAGGCATCGATGAGCACGACCACCTGATTGTGAGCACCAACCTGGAGGGCCGGGTGGCCGAGGTGCCTCTTGGCTCCACCATAAAGCTCGACCCGTATTCTGAGATCTACCAGTACAACAACAACTGTGAGACATGACTTGAACAGAGAAACAATATTTCACCACCTTTTCTGATTTTGAGCGAGACATAAAAGAAGTGAAAAAAGGTGAGCGTTTCTAACGTGTCCATCTTGCCTTTCAGTGATCACCTCGTCGTCCACTCGGGACTACGTAGTGACTCTGCCGGATGGATCCAGGGAAACCAGGAGATATCAGTGGCGCGAGACAATCTCCTTCAACGGCTGCTATCATAGCGAGACTTTGAGAGACATGAAACCTACACAGATGCTAAGCGTGGACCACATTTTTGCCATTTACGATCCTGCACAACGACTCATCCGGTTCGCCCTGACCAGCAAGATCGGGGACATCAATGGTGAGAGGACTTTTTCGTTTTCCTGCCTTTGGTTTGAGCTCACTTCCTTCCTCAGGAACAACGTCCTGACAGAGAGATTATTTTTGCCAGACAGGCTTTTTGTTGCTATTGTTAAATGGTAAAAATAGGTATGTTTTGCTTCAAAAACCCAAAACAAAACCTGTTTAGAAATAAAATTCACCTTTCCTTTTCAGGTGGGCAGCCGGAGCAGAACCCATGCTTAACCGGAAGACACGGATGTGACACGAATGCTGTTTGCAAAGTCGGAGAGGGAGCAACGTTCACTTGCCAATGTGCTGCTGGTTTCAGCGGCGATGGACGCGCATGTTATGGTAAGAACTGCATATTTAATCGTGTAACAAAGAGCAGTTAGAGTTTATTTTCTGCTTTTGGAAAAAATCTAACTGTTTCCATATCTTTCAAACTCATCATTAAAATCAACCCAGATTTTCTAAAGCCTTCCTTCCTGACTAGGGAACGGCACAATCATACAATTAGCAGGGGGAGTCCCATAGGATAAACAAAGCATTTCCGACTCAGAGACCAGGTTAACAGAGCTATTTCAACCTCTATACAACCGAATCTTTTGCATTAGAGACCAAACAGGAAGAGGAAGGAAGAATTTCAGACAGATGCTATCATAAAAGTATTATTATAAATCTAATCAGGCTCTTTTCTTTGATCCCAAAACATTTGATAATGAAAAACTTATCTGGCAAACCAGACTTCTCAAACTCTGACCCAGTCCAAGACTATTTAAATCAAGTCATTTTGTTTACACGACTCAACGTCACACGTAAAGTTTCCCAGGATTTTACATACATAAAAACAGGAAAAAGGCACTTGGACAGAGAGGCGATCTGTCCAGGATGTACCCCGCCTCTCATCCTATGACAGCTGGGATACGCTCCAGCCTCTTCTGTGACTCTGAATTAGATAAGCAAAAGACAGTAGACAGACGAAAAAAAAAATGTTATCAGTTTAGCATCTCATCACTACTCTTTTCTTTCTTTTTCTTTTTTTATCAGACAACGATGAGTGCAGAGAGGATCCTCAACGCTGCGGCCCTAACGCTATCTGCAACAACCAGCCCGGGACCTTCCGCTGCGAGTGCGAAGAGGGGTATCAGTTCGGTAGTGACCAGAGAACCTGCATTAGTAAGTGGCTTTTGTGTGCTGTAAAGTGCTATTCCATATCAGGCAAACCGCACCTGGTTCTAAGGAGGTAGAGGTGCAAACATAACCTGGAATAAAATTCATTATTGTATGAAAAAGTCTGTGGTGATTATTAACACGTGTAGCAGCAGCAGCAAATTAGTTTTGCTCAGCGCGGTGGCTGTAAAGTATTTTCTGGCATGCCCCAAAAGGATCCAACTTGAATTTCAGTTAAATAAATATTAAAGTATATTCATTCGTCTTAATTTCACGCCATATTTTTCACCCTGCTCCCCAACTTAAGCGGCTCTATCCAAAACCAGTCAACACATTATTTTTCTCACGCTGATAGCATTTCCCAGAACTTGTTCTGCTTCTCCTCAGAGGTTGATCGACCCGTGGACCACTGTGAGGCAGGCACCCATACCTGCTCACCCCATGCTCAGTGCAGCTACGCCGGAGGCTCGTCCTACGTCTGCACCTGCCTACAAGGGTTCACAGGAGACGGTAGAAGCTGCCAAGGTACTGCAGACAAACATAATGCTCTCAGAATTTTTTTTCATTGTTTGTTTGTTTGTGGGTTTTCTTTTTTGCATGTTAGTTCACCAACCTGCAATAAGCAGTGTTACGTGTTTTCTATTATTAAATGAGTTTTTAGGTAATTTTACTGACAAAAAAAGGCTTAAAGTTTGTTGGCTGCATGTAAGAATTTGCAGTTTTCCCTGTTCCTTCCATTTATGAAATAAAATTAAACAATTAAATTAAATAGTAGGAGCTTCTAAAGCAGGGGTGTGAAACATAAGGCCCAGGGGCCAGAATCGGCCCAGCAAAAACTCCACCCCGGAGTTTTAGAAACACAGTTTTAACTTTACTTACTATAACTTCACTTTATTTATATTTGTTTAAGTTTTACACCTTTTCCTATTGATAAAGATTCCCCCCACCCCGCTTTGTACTACAGCAAAGTCATCTATAGATACACAATTACATGATGGAAATTTCCTGGGTTTTTTTACTATCTACCACAGAAATTTATGGTTTTGTTTTTTTACAGTGAGTTCACAGAAAAGGGCTTTGTTTTCTGAATGAAACTTTGAATTTTATAACTACAGGACAGTCTGGGCAATGATTTTACACATTTGTCATGTAATTTCACTGGTCCGGCGCACTTAAGATCAAAGCAGCTTTAAGTGTGACCGGTCAAAAACGAGGGACATGAAGAAAAATCTGCTGAAAGTAAGGAATACGTTCAGTGTGGCCAAAATCACTTGATTCACCAAATGCATCCTTAGGAATTATTTGAATTGTTACACCATCTGCTCGGGACTGTGGGCGGTCAGGTTGGTTGCATAATACACCAACAGAGACCGAAGAGTGAAACATTAAAAACAGATGGGAATTTCATGTGTAGAGGTCCCGGGTCTGGGTGTAGGGTTTTTGGAGGGGTTTTTCTGGTCTGGGTCCTTCTATTCTTTCCACATTTTTGCTTGATTTTCTGCTATTTGAGGAAAGTTTAAGTCAAAGGTTCACCCAAGCTCTTCTGCATGGATCTCCACTCATAAAATGACACAGAAAATGTTCATATTTGATTTTTTTCTGCTCTCTCATCCTCCATCCATCCATCCATCCATCTCGCCATCATCTCATCCATCTGCCTGAAGACATAGACGAGTGTCAGCAAAGCAGGTGTCACTCAGACGCCGTGTGTTACAACACCGAGGGATCCTTTACCTGCCAGTGCAGGCCAGGGTACAGCGGCGACGGTTTCCAGTGCCTTCCTGGTAGGTGAACTCTCTGAATTGCACCGCTTTAAACAGAGGGTTATTTGTTAGCTGGCTTGGCTGCACATTCATTCTGGGGGTTGAAAATAAAGCCTGTGTAGTTACATGTTTGTTTTGGAGGTCCTTCACTGGAGTTCAGACAGCCGAGTAATAGTTTTTTGTTTGATGTTGTTTCGTAAAATGGGTCATTTTCATTCACAGCCTTGTAGCCGTTTACGCCGGAGGGGGTGTTTGGAAAATGAATTCCTCGCCAGAGTATATTGGTGCCAGCTGGAATCTGTTTCTCATTCCCTTCTGGAAAGCGCGAGGAATTTGTCATGCCTTGTGAAGGATGTGAATTTTATGTGTAGCTGAAATTTAAATTAGAAGACTCCAAAAAGATAAAAGAAACAAGTTCGGGGAGTTTGTTGCAGGCTGTATTTGTTAATTTTCGAGTCTTTCTTTTCATATTTTTCTTCAGGGAGGCCAAAAACACGATGTGAGGTTCACAGAGAGAGCGTCCTGGGTGTGTCTGGCCCACGGGGGCCGCGGCCTCCGATTGGCGCTTACATCCCCACGTGTGATAACAACGGTCAATATGAGCCCATGCAGTGCCATGGAAGCACGGGACATTGCTGGTGCGTGGACCAAAATGGACAGGAGATCTCGGGGACTCGCACCGGGCCTGGCAGCAGACCAATGTGTGAGTAAATCACAGAAAGAGGTGACAGTGTCACTCACAGTGGCATTAAACAAAAACTATGGAAGCACAAACACTTCGGGAGTTTTGATGAACTGATTTGTGTGCGTCTCAATTAGGTATCGACCACAATACTGGGCTGCCGCCCGTCGGACCCCGGCCACGGCCCGATGTGGACGCCCTGACCCCAGGAACACACCTGCTGTTTGCCCAGAGCGGCAGGATAGAGCACGTTCCTCTGGGGGGTTACAACATGAAAAAGAACGATGCCAAGCCCGTCCTCCACCTGCCCGTAAGTTCATCTTTAAGAGAGGAGTTATTTCATACATTTTTATATGGCTTTTGCAGCAGTTTTATTCTTATTTTTAAGTTAAAGCCACAATTTCCTGTCAGGATTGTTTACTTAATTTAAATAATATATGAGAAAACAGTCACAAATAACTGCGCTCTGTTGTCCTAAAACTTTCTTCAGCTCTGGGTTTTTTCCCATCTGCTTCTCGCATCCAAAGCTTGCACTTTACTGGGGGCACATGGTGACATTCAAGCTAATTGCTAACATCAGTCAGACAACTTTACAGTTGCAGTCTGCTTTTCTTGTTGCACTGATTTGAGCTGCTTGAGCTCCTCACTGTGTGACTCAGTTTGTTTGGATTTAAAGTCTCGACGATACCATCCAAAAAGCACATCTGCTCCACGTTCTGGACCGTTGTTGTGTGACGAAAACTGCACTTCAAAGGTTTGTTGTTTGCTCACACCCTCCTTGGCTCCACAGGAGAAGGTCATCATTGGTGTAGCCTACGACTGTGTGGAGAAAATGGTGTACTGGACAGAAATCACGTCTCCCTCCATCAGCAAGGCTAACATCGATGGGGGTGTGCCCACTTCTGTCATTAGTTCAGGTAGTGTTTTCTTCACGCTACTGGTTCCCCTACATTTTGAAAGAGGAGGTTAAAAAAAGACAGAAAAAATGCACTGTTTTAACAGGTTTGGAAAGCCCAGAAGGGATTGCGATCGACCACTTGGGTCGAACAATGTTCTGGACGGATTCCGCTAAGGATCACATCGAGGTGGCGTCTCTGGACGGGTCTAACCGACGTGTCCTCATAAACACCGACCTCGTCAACCCACGAGCCATCATCGCTGACCCTTCCAACGGGTGCGTTACGATTTAACAGCCTGTTTATTGAACATAGTTTGAGTTAAACAGCACTCTCTGTGAAAATCTGCGATGCTCATTTACTTTAAAGAGCAGGTAACATTCACAAACAGATTGATATTCAGTGTTGCTGAACATCACAGCAGACTCACTCTTCACCTGTCCTCCAACAGTAACCTATACTGGGCTGACTGGAACCGTAAAGCCCCCAAGATTGAGACATCTTACATGGATGGATCCAACAGACGGGTGCTGGTTAGAGACAATCTAGGCCTGCCAAACGGCTTGACTTACGACCCTCACAGCTCACAGCTTTGCTGGGCAGACGCAGGTAGATTTCAGACGGATGACTCATCTGTGAAACGGTGTCTGCTGTGTGCAAGCAGCACTAATTACAGTCTCTCGCCTGCAGGCACGCATAAAATGGAGTGCATGGATCCGGGTCGGGGTAGTCGCAGTACGGTTTTGGAGAGGATCCAGTATCCTTTTGGAATGACAGCTTTCGGGAAAAACATCTACTACACCGACTGGCAAAGGTTTGATTTTTATTTTAAGAATGTTTTTTCAAACTCTGCCTTTTTAAATCGTGAAAAAAAATAATAATAATAATAATATTTCTTGCAGCTGGAGTTTGTTGTTTATAAATGAGACCCACTGGTGTTGTAGCACCGAAGACACAGGGTTTTTACTTTTACCTGTGATTCAATGTGTCAAGGCAGAGGAAAGAGAGGGAAGGTTAAAGGTCAAAAAGCTGCCCACACTCAACCCCCTTTACATTCTCTGTGGCAGGGCTCAGACGCTCCCACACTCGAAATTGTGGAGCTTCCTCCACATGTGTCCGGCTCTGTAAGTTATTTATTCCTGAGCGACTGCAGAAAAAAAAAGGGGAGGGCTTTGTGTGTGTGTGCATGTGTGAGTATGTGTGTGTGTTAGTGTGCACATGAGGTGAGGAGGAGTCCTAAAAAGTGACAGCTGCTTGCAATTTCTCAGCCCCAGACGTCTGCGAGTGACCTCCACAGGGCCTCCCTGTGATCTCGCCAGGGCCGCAGAAAGGTTGAGAGGAGGTTGTGTGGGTGGTGCACACTTAAACAGTTTACAACAAACTATGTCATGTTGTGGCTAAGAAACCTACCCTCATCCCCCTCTTTGGCCTTACTCAGTCTCGACAGACTTTGTAGGAAACATAAGGAGGCCGGATGGATGATTGCGCAAGCTCAGATAGTCCTGGATTTCTGAACTCCTGTGCTGACTGTGTTTGCAACAGGGAAGCTGTGATTGCAGTGGACCGCTATGCCAGCAGGGAGTCAGATGAGTTCCAGCCTCAGAAGCGGACCAGGTTATACGGGATCGCCACAGCCTATGCCCAGTGTCCTGCAGGTAGGAAGTTGTGATGACACATTCCCCTTCAATTCCCCCTCTTCACATGCTCGAAGCGAATCTTTGCACGGTATCTAACCCTGATGTTCAGCTCCACTTTAAAGCCGCATGCAGAAACTGCTTGACCCTTGTATATTTGGGGGCTACCTTTGAGGCCAACCTTATTATGCGTTCCTTTTCCTTTTTGGGACCAGGCTGACCTAGTTGTGACCTCTGCAGACTCTCTAAAGAATCCTTTAGAGCACTTTGCAAACAAAACAAACAAACAAACAAAAAAACACGAGTACAGTTCTTAATCTTTAAGCAACTGGGGGAATTCTTCCAGCTTGTATTTATTATCAAGCAAAGGAATGACTAACGGCACCAGGCAACAGCCTCTCTTATAGATAAGGCTAAAGCCAGGGAATGCAGAGTCAGGGGAAAGGGGCCTCCAACATCTGGAGATTGCTGCGTGCTTCCTTTGGATGTTTTTAGTGCATTAATAACAAGCAGTGAAAAGGCTATTTCCCACCAATGCCTGCTGTAAAATGTTTCCTTTGTCCCCTCCGTCTGTCAGGACAAAACTACTGTTCTGGAAACAACGGTGGCTGCTCCCACCTGTGTTTAGCAACACCAAACGGCCGTTCCTGCAAGTGTCCCGACAACGCGGCTCAAGTGGGCTGCGTCGAGAGAGAGTACTGAAAGGAGACATCCAGCGCTCCCGGAGTGGACAAGTTTTAAATCCGGAGCCCCTCAGCATGACTAAATTCTAACTGCTGCAGAACCAGAACCGCCTCTGAAAAGCAGAGGTGAACTTACTGTGCCTTTTTTTTTCTACTGCTCACTGTTATTGTTACCTACATTTTTTGTGTGTGTTACATTTCCCATTTATAAAATCACAATGAACTGTAAGTAGAAGCACTACCATGGTGACCTTTTTCCTGAGTCCACAAAAACTGAGAATGAAGCTCGAAGGAATGCGTAATTCTAATGTGAACTTTATCAGAGCGGTAGATGGCGTCATCTCATGCACTACTGCACACTGAACCTGGGCTTTTTCTCATGGAAGTGTTATTGTGGAACAGGGTAGGGGGGAAGCTGGTGGGATGAGTCTAGCTGCTGAGCAGAAATGTGAGGGAATAAACATTTTTCTGACACCGTGGGCTCCCGAGTTTGTTGCTTTACAGCGACACCTTGTGTTAGGTAAGTGAATTACAAATATTCATATCTGGTGCTGTTGCGGTAGGTGTCGCCATTGTATAACCTCAAAAAGGGGATGCCTTGTGATATACAGTACCTGCCATGGTTGAATAAATAACTTGTCTTGCAGATTTATATGTATGAAAATGTAATAAATGTTTATTCTTAAACAATTTCTGCGCGACTTTTATCGCAGATGACTTATACACAGGTGCCATTATACACCATTTCTTCCAACAGGCTTATTTTTAACAAGGTGTGTGTGTGTGTGTGTGTGTGTGTGTGTGTGTGTGTGTGTGTGTGTGTGTGTGTGTGTGTGTGTGTGTGTGTGTGTTTCTTGTCACATGACTTATTTTTTGCGTCTGCTTGGATGATGCTTCTTCTTTCTCAAAAAGGATCAAGAAAAGCTGCCACCCACGCAGTCTGTGTGCTGGAGGGGGGAGACACGTACGTCAGTGGTGCATTAAGGGGGCTTTCAATAAACCCGGAATATTTTTTATCATAAAGACTTGAAACCTGATTGAAAACCTGCTTCGACCCGCAGCAGTCGTTACTGTCTCTCTCCAGTGACTTGTCCCATTCACATCAACGCTTTAGGGGTATATCTTGATATAACTCTGAGACAAATCGTCATTTCGATCTCACAAAACAATGCTATGACCATAACTGGAAAACAAAATAAAATTCTGTCCTTTTCTATCCAAAATATCAGTGACTGTCATTGTCTAACAATAAAAAATTCTGGCCATTAGTGCTGTGCAAGACTGCAAAATTTGGTATTGATCGGACACAAAGTAAATATTGGGACAGTATTTTAAATATGCTGATACTTTTAATCTATAAAGACAGCTTAAGTTGGGGAGATCATTGTGTCAGGATTTATTAGAGAAATCATCATCACTTTGCAAATTCTGAATACATTTTAATGATCATGGAATCACTGTGGTCTTTTACTTTCCACAATACTTTAACACAACAAACACACCTTTCAGCTTTTCATATATTTTGAATCTGAGGTTGTGTGTGTGTGTGTGTGTGTGTGTGTTATTTACTATAAATAAAAAAAGACCTGACGATCAAAAAGGTTCAGATATTTTTCAAAGTGCATGTTTGATAGAAAAAAAGTATCGATTCTATCGTGCTACTATTGATCTGATACCAATACCAGCGTTGGAATCGATACTATTGGTTCAGTCCGCCTACCTCTACTGGCCATCTGTCAAGCCACGGGTAAGGAACAGCAGGGGAGATTGTGACCAGAACCAAGTAGCTAATTCTGTTTTTCATAACTGTGACAGATGTGCTTGTCTTGCTTCACTGATTACCAGCTGTCCATTAAAATGTATGAATAAGGGGGGGGGGGGGGGGGGGGATTCAGTGTCCTGAAGCCCACAGTAATGTCACCATAAAATAAATAAAAGCAGCAAATCCTTGTTCTTTTTTTTCACTAAACACATCAATCATTCGTCATTACGCAAAAATTACCTCAGTCGATTCGTTTAATTTTATAAGTAGTTCAACTACATTTTCATACTCGTAATAACCCTAATCTGCAAGAAAGATAACCTACCGCCGGGATTTTTAGACAATTCGTCTCAAGTGTGGCGGCTTTTCACTTTGATATGCACAAACAAGAAAATTACACTTTAGGGGAAAAAATGAATTAGCTTGCCAGTCTGTTCTGCCATCTACAGAGCTTCCCCAAACGCACCACCATTCCCTGGGCTAAAAGCTTTGATTGATTGGAAAATGATTTGCGTGTTATCCAATTGGGAGCAGAACAGCAGTCAGTGGGCACTCCACAGACCGTGAGCGCTTAATAAGAAAATGGTCATTTGCACCCTCAGACAAGTCTTTGAGGAAAAAAGCTGATCAGCGCATAGAAAACTTAAGCTAACTGTTTGGCTTTCAAGGGCTAAACATGCATTATGCATTACGCACAGCCATATTAAGTCTTAGATCATATTAATAGTTTCCAAGGAAATAAATCGCGAAATTAGTGTACCTGTTTGGGTGTTATTACAAAACATTTGCTATGACTTCTCTTTGGATTCTAGGAGGTTCTTCGCAGCCAACTAAATGGGCTGTATTGTAGAGGGAGTTGTCTTGCAGTCAGAGCTGAGGGCTTAACGACCCATTATCTTTAGTGCTGGATGGATGCTAGCTTTAGCTGGGTTAATTTGGGGGAAAACGAAGGTATGTCATAAAATTAATTCTTCTTATTACAGGTAAATATCATACATGTAAGAGATACGTGGCTATACCCATAGCACCTGCTTGTTTTGGATGTTCTTGAAGATGTGTTGGTCGCTCTGTGATACAGTTTTGACAGCTGCCGTACACAGGACGGTGCGATGCAACAATCAGCAGAGCCGCTAACGTCACGGCTGCTAGCTAAAGAGCCAAGAACTCCGGAATAGCTACTTTATTCGTTAAAAAACGCTCAAAGTCAGTCGGTAATGCGTATCTCCGGAGAATATGGCATTTATTTGGACATTTTTTTTTAAAGTTACCGAAGCTGCTGGGTTGTTTCTTTTTCGGTCAAGCTAGCCACAACTATAAACACGCTAACGGAGATGAACTTTCAAAATATATCTAACTCGTTCGTGCGATGTAAAGTATATGTATTTTAAGTAAAGCCCAGTTCCGAGGAGGGGAATAGCCACATTACAGAGTTACCACTTGCAATTTATATATTTCTTTTATCTCAGTATGAAACCTAGATGTCTCTGCATTTGAATATTTCCATAACACACTTGAAACGAAATTTTAAATATAAACATACAAATTGCATTTGAGTGTAATTTAAGCGTTTAATACTGACTGAATACAGCAAGCATCCAAATTGGATATTTTATTTTCAGTTTATTTGCGATTCGGATTATGGATGTTCTTTTACGGCAATATAAATGTGGGTGCATTTATTTTGAAAACACAATTTGTCGCCGGAAATGGGATGTGTGTTGCTGCCTAAAGACTTCACGCAGTTCTGTCAGATACCTAGCAAGCTAGCTGTCTGTATGGCTAGTGTCCGTTTTGTTTTGGTAATGCCCTAGCGTGTCAAACTCGCTTGGGCGAAGTTTATGGTTCAGGTGCGGGTTTTTTGTTGGGTTTTTTTTTTAACTGTTAGTGTATCTGCGTTTGTTGACAAAAGTGAATGCGGCTTTGCCAGCTAATTCTTCTTTGCTAACCCATCAGACTTTGTATTTTTCAGCAGAAGCCCAGTTTAAAAGTGGCAGAGCGATGCAGTGAATATGCTATGAAAGACTCCGAAGAAGATTTGGGGCTTCGTTCGGGTTATCCCGGGGCACTTCCAGCCACCTGGAGGATTGAGAAAGAACCCCAGAGGAGACCTTTCTGATTCCTAACTTCCTCAACCAGACTTGGTGTTGTATCTGGGAGTGTGGACGATATGGCCAGTCCACAGGAGACGGATCTGTGCTATGCGTGGGAAAAGTATATGGACTGTAGACTGCAAGGAGCCGATCTCCAGGTATGGCGCTTCTGGCAGGAGTGTAACGTCAGAGATCATTCTTTGGGTGGTGGTGCTGCTTACTTTTTACAGGAGCAGGTCCTTAAAAAAGATGATGTCATTGTACTTGGGAAAAGGTCTGAAGACAGCCATGTATCTTGTTTATTCTGATAGAGACAAATTATTTGTTTTCAATCACGATACAGTTGCAAAACCGGTTCTCTCCAGGATTTCATTCAAAGGGCTGAGTCGATACGAAGTTAGTGTGCTTTCTACGCTTGAATAGCAAGAGTTTGTTCTGTGACAGGTGCTATATGAACGCTTTTAACCTAGATAAACTCATGAATAAGGTAATCTTATCCAGAAATACTTTGCTTCTCATTTTTGCCCTCGCTGTGCCGAGGTCAGTGTTCACTAACGCGTTTAGGCAAAATGCTCCAGTATGAATTTTGTGCAGAATTATACATGTGCATATGAAAAGTGGGTAAGGGGAAGAGTCACTGACTATCAAAGAAAATGACTTCCGATGTGTTTTTGCATATACCTTAAACCCTCTGGTTTACCTTGGCGGTCCCCAGATATCACTTAAGTGGCCAGAAATCTGGCTGGTGCACACCAGAGGCCTGCGTAGGCCCAGCATTAAGTCACTGCACAGAGGTGGAGGCAGGTGTAAACCACAGATTATTCACTGTTGGCGCTGCATAAAGGTGCTTTGCTTTCTATCTCATTGTATCCTGTGCATATGTGGTAGCAGTTCTGAAAACTGTCAGATCTCTGCAGCTCTTTCATCCCCCTCTTTCTGTCAGGGAATGAACGGCATCCAGATCATGAGACTTGGATTAGGTTCAGACTGCGGCTCTAAGAGTACACACTCGCGCGCACACAGAGGCACACTCACTCATAATGTACCCCATTACTTTTGATTAATCATGTGTGATTTGTCCTTTTAAAGACAGACCTACTATCATTTTTAAAGCTAATTAGTGTTTAGAAAGCCTTGAGGGTTTATTCTCTCTTGGAAATAATGACTTCCTTCCTCCATAGTCATCATGTCTTTGCTGGTGTAGAATGCTTCATTGCTTTGTTAATCACATTAGTCTGCATTATGATATCAGCAGGAGGAATGGCGCTGGCTTTTTCTCAGTTGTTGCAACACTTGGAGTGTGCCAGGCAGGCTCAGCCTTTCTATTACTGGTAACTTTTGTCACTTGTGACGAATCTCATGGGACAACTGTGTGCGCTCCTCCACCAGTCAGCTTCCCAGTGATCAAAGTGCCATGCAAGTCTGTGTGTAGAGAGATGGTTAGGTGAGCATAGCTGTCCTGTCCTGTGTTATGATCCTGTAGCTTGCCCTCCTGATTGAGCCTGCAGCACACAGATGCAACTCATTCCGCCAACCCCGTCAATGCAAGAGCGTCTACTTTCCATCCTTTTCACCCAAAGTGACATCTTCTGTTCATGGCAGTCAGTCTACAGGTAAACACAACAAAGCGATCATGGGAAATGTCCAACCGTTGACAGAAGCAAGGCTCTGTTGTGCTGCTCTGCATCCATTTCTGTGATCACACCTTCTAGAGAAGAGGGGAGGGAAAACACAGCTTCTCCTGCTGCAATCAATAAGAGAGCACAAAAAGAGGTGTGAAATATACCGGTGTTGCAGCAGCTCCTCACTTTTATCATCTTTTATTCATGCCTCTCTCTGCTTTTCTTCTTAAGGTGTTTCAGGACTAATTTCACACCCTGTATTTCCATCATTTGTTCACAGCGCAATCACCGTGGTCATTAACATAAGTGCTGGGTGGGCTAACCCTGACCGATGTGTTCCTCTTTCTGTTTCCTCTTGTGGCTCGATCGTCACTCTCTTCTGAGAAAGCAGACAATGCGAGGTTGTTTATGCTCCACGTAATCACAGATTTTTATGAAGCTGCAAAGACAAAAGACATACAATTTCTCTATGATTTATATTATTTATTTATTTTAAATGCCACAAGGACGACTTTGTCAGACCTTAGATGTGGCCACTGAAATTTGCATACTTATCACTGGTAACTTGAGCGTTCTTAATGTGGGTGTTAGCTTTTAGTGTCTCAGAGTTATGCACTCAACAAATGTCTTGCTTCTTTGTAGGATTTAGCCTCACAGTGGGACTGTGACCTGTCCAGGGTGCACCCCATCTCAAACCCTATGACAGCTGAGATAGACAGTTACTAAAAAAAAAAAATCAAAACTGGTTAGAGTAGAATGTTTGGATTGATACTGCTGCCTCTTTTTGCCCCATGTCACTTAGTTTCTCCTAGTTTGCACATTATATTACCATTGAGATGACAGCAATATGGCATAACCACAGCCACTTCTTGTGCTGAATTGGTGGTATTTACCAAGGGCGTGCGCATGTATCATAGCTTCAGTATAACAGGATTACTGACATTAAGCTTTTCTATGCATTCATTCTAATGGAGCCAAAGCTACTGAATTAGTGTGATCTGCTACAAAGAGGATATTTCGAAGGATCCGAAAGGATACTTTTCATTCAGTCCAGTCTCTCTGAATCTTGATGAGCAGAGTCCATTTAGCAGAATGGCTGCCTGGCGAGGAGCCAGGCAAGAAAACAGGTTGCCTGTTGATAGTTAAGTTTCATTATGAGCTAACAGGATGTTTCAAAACACCAAAGTGAGGTGTTTGTAGCACTTCTCTTTTTCTTGCTTTTTGGCACAAAGGGGGTTCAGCTAAGTGATCTCTTTGCTTGCTCTGTATGACTCCTGAACTACTTAAAATTCCATTAACTGAACCAGTTGGTCTTGAATTCATGTAAGGTCCGCTTGGCTTTAGCTTTTTTGCATAAATGTGGATAACCAGTCTTTTCCTACACGGTGGATGAACACATCTTGTGAGTTATGGTTTTGGCAGTTTACAAATTATGGGCTGTAGTGTTAATTACACTGTCTGTGCAGTGTCAATTAATATGTGACAGCAGATACTTTTGTTTAAAGCTGATAAAATGGTATGTTTGTTTTAATTGTTTTTATTAATTTTTTTTTTTTTAAATTAGGACAGCCACACATTCCACCCACATCACTTGTTATTACTTCTCCGAGTTCTGTTCTGTGCATCTCATTCATGCTGTGGTAAAGCACTGAATCCTTGTCTAAAGAAGATTAAACTTGTCGAGCAAAGCATGAGGCAAAAATGTGGTGAATACTAAAAGGAGAGTAAAGATGGCAGTGCTGCTTTACTTTCATCCCCAGTGTTTGTTATTTGGCTTGTCAGGACTGAACAGTGAGGGGAAAAAACTGTGCCATCCTCGTATTTTTAGAATATTTTGGTTAAAGGCTGTGCTGTCAATGTTATTTCTGTGATTGTATTAACTGAGACCTTATGCTGTGCTGTTTGTCTTGCAAACGATTGAACTCATAGCAGTACAGGAAATGTAATTGTAGCAGTAAAAATGGAAAAATAATTAATTATAGTGTTTTCTTTTCATTTTAGGGTGAAGTACACTAAATGGTCTATACTAGGCCATTTAACTAGGCCATAACTTATTGAAAGGCATATATCTGCAATGCTATATTTAGTTTAACCCTAGGTTATTCACTAAAGAATATTTGTTTGTAATTTTTGAACTGTGTGTATCTATTTGTGAAATGTAAGTTCTTATCGGTGTATCTCATTCATCTTCATAGTAGTCAGAAACGAATGTTCAGTTCTTTCTTACCATAATTTAGATTAGTGATTTTGAAATTTATGTGAGTAACTGAAAAATGACAACCACTAAGTTTATGCTGGAGAGTTCTCGATCTTTATGTTTTCAGTGTTAGTAATTCCCAACCTCGGGTGGTGGGGGAGCTTCTCGGAGGTTGTCCTGTCATACCTAATGTGTCAGAATCACGTGGACCAATAAGATGTAATGCATTTAGAGACCACTTCAAGGTCTTTTCTTTTTTCTTGTTTTAGACTTATCCCACAAATAAATCAGATCACTGAGGTCCAGTGAATTAATTTATTAGGCAGAGGTGGACTTCAGTCAAGATGTAGACGCATCTTCAGCGTCACTGATGGAAGTAGGACACTCCAGAGCTTTTTTGCAAGCCCATCAAAACAGACCGGTAACAGTAATATTACATTTAGAGAAACGCCTAAAAACTTGATTTTACTTTTTCATAGGCCCTTTATTTGTTATGCCTTGTTAATACTGAATTGGACGTCTTTTTACCTTCAGAACTACCTTTATTTTTCGTGTAACTTGCTGAGATTTAAGTCCATATCAACGTGGTGGCATCACGTAGCTGCTGTAGGTTTGCACATGCATGATGCAAATCTCCCGTTCCACTATGGAGGCCATTTGACTTCAGAGAACCTATTGTGAAGAAACCAGTTTCAGGTGATTTGAGCTTTGTGACATGGCACGTTATCTTTCTGGAAACAGCCATCAGAAGATGGGTAAACTGTGGTGAAAAAGATCAGCAGCAACACTGCGGTGTTTAAAAGATGGCTAGTTGACACTAATGGACTGACCACATGTAGCTGTCGATACAAGACAGGATGGATTTGTGCTCTGTTTATGCCAAATTTTAACACTACCATGCAAAAGCAGAAATCGACACTCATCAGCTGGGACACTGTTTTTCAAATTTTGATGAGTCTGTGGGATTTTATAACCTCAGTTTCCCATTCTTAGCTGACAGGAATGGCAGTGTGGTCTTCTGCTGTTTTAGCCCGTCTGCAGCTAGATTTGATGTGCTGTGCATTAAGAGATGCTCTTCTGCATACTTCAGTTGTAAGGAATGGTTATTTGAGTAGCTGTTGCCTTTCTGTCAGCTCAAAGCAGTTTGGGAGTTTTCCTCTGACTTCGGGAATCAACGAGGCATTTTTTGCAAAGAGAATTGCTGCTCACTGGATATTTTCTGTTTTTGTGGTTGTGTGGTAAAATCTCGGTAGCTCAGCAGTTTCTGAAATATTTAAATGGGCATGTCTAGCACAGACACTCATGTTGTGATCAAAGTAACTGAAATCTCCCTTCTTCCCCATTCTGATGCCCAGTTTAATCTCCAGCAGCTCATCTTCACCACGTCTGCATGCCTGAATTCACTGAGCTGATGACGTGATTGGAGGATTTACTTTAATGAGCAGTTGAACAAGTTTTTCTAACAAAATGCTTTTTCCAGTGCACCATTTCTGTCCTTCAGTGCTGAATAAACAATAGAAGTTTTAGGATAACTCATTTCTAACATCTGTCAACACAGTAGATAAATCATTTGATCCTCAGTGATTTGCCGATACTTCACTGTTTAGTGATTCACCACTGAATTTTAATTCAAGTGCTACAGATCATGCCGGATCTGATCATGCTGTCTTGTGATCATCACACTTTGACAGGCTGCTGTTGGCATTGTTTATCATCGCAATTTTAGTGAAGTTGCTTTGTTGGGCTTGCTGACTGACCATACACTTGTTTCACATCTGCTTTCATTGTTCTGCCCTTTAGCTTCAGCCTGACTCCTGCTCGCTCTGGTCTCCGGGGCTGTTCCAAACCACTGGCTGAATGGATGAATTATTCATCTCTCTGGTTTGGGGTTGAGTCAGATCCCAGCCATTGCTATGCCTCAGCTTTTTCCACCCGGTGGCTTGTTATTAAGTCAGATTCCTCCTCAAAAAACACAGTGTCTCAGGCCACAGGGGAAGAGAAAGGCCAGAGCAGGTTGCTTGGTTTGTAATTTTGACTTAACACCAGCTTGCGTGCTATTTCCCTGTAATGAAAACAATGAAGCAGACAGTAACACATTTTCATTTCCTGTACAGTGGCTATGCTCAAACAAAGGTCACTGTTTGTGACAGCGAAGATCTGAGAGTAGCAAAAACACCAACATGCTACCCTTTTTTTTTTAAATTGTGGCTACCTGATATTTTGCCTGTGTCTCATTGGACGGGGTTGGGGGAGCATTTTATTATGTTATTTATGATCTTGTGTGAAAGGATTCTGCTCTCTGACTCATAGCGGAAATGTGTAACGTTAGGGGCTTCTCATGATGCTCATCACCCAAATGTCAAATTAAATCAGCTGAGATCTCAAACTAAAAAAAAAAAAAACAAGATTGCATAACTAACGCTACACGTCCTCTCTCATGAGGACAGGATCACATCGCTTTCCGCGCCTCTGCCAAGTTGTAGACTGCCCAATTATCCAAGCAGAGCTTGAGAGGAAAAGTCTGTACAAGCATGGGTGACTCACCCATCACACTCCCATGACTAGGTCTCCCATGATCACCAATTGGATAAAGACACAAGTCACAGCAACTGTATCAAAGCAATTATGGAAAGTCAGAGTCTCAGCTGGAATCATGTATACCTCCCATGTAGTAGAGAAGGGAAGTCTGATTTGAATCTGTTATTTTTACTTAAATGTGTGTTACTTTAAGCAAATTAATCTTACATGTGTGCAGTGGCAGTACACGAGAGAAGATGAAAGGAAAGGTCGACATAACCAAAGTTACCTGTGGTTAAATTATGTTAATGTATTCTACTGTCGCAAGCTATAAAACAGAAAGTAACACCTTAAATAAGCGATAGTAATGGAAATCTGTAGCGGCAAGTGTCAACCGACCTGGATAGCCTGCCCACGTCTACATGACAAATGAGCGAATAAAGAAGTCGGTGCAGAGGAAAGGTCAGAACTTTCCTTTTGTTTACAGAGATGTGTTCAGTGAGCTTTGTGAACTGCTGATTTCCCTTCTAAGCTGCATTAATCGCTATTGGCAGTCTCTCCATTATCAAATCACGCTGGCTGCTTGGTGCTGAGTGCATTGTAATATTGGATTAGAGCCTCGGAGGAAAAAACAAACCTTTGCTGGGAAATTGCATGTTATCTCGAACCATTCAGTTTCCCTTTCCCATATGAGGAATACAACCAGAACACAGGTACACAAGATAACACGAGGACAAACACAGTCATTTTAGATCCTCATTTCGGAAGATTAATTTAATAGACGGCGTGCACAGCTCCAGCATTGCTTCAGGGCTTATTTATCAAACTAATAACAGTTTTTGCGAGCTTGAAGCTTTGATCTCCTGCCAGTCACCTCCTCTGTTTATCTTTGCTCTCATCTGTTGCTGCATTTATTTCTTTCACCTTTACGCTCTTGTCCACTCTCATGTTTTTCCCCCCCTTGTCCTTTCCTGTCTCTCTCATGCTCCATGCATTTCTTTTCTTCCCTTTCCCGTCTGCTCTGTATGATGTTGTCCAGCCCCCTGATGTGCAGTGACCCCTCCCCCATCCACCCATCACATCAGTGCTTAGGTGGGTTGTTGCCTCAGGTGTTGAAGTATCACCCTCCCTGACCCTCCCTGACCCTGGTGAGTGTGGTCAACTTTGCACCTTCATCATCTGGTACCTCACAGTGTAAGACACCTGCCTTAAATGTCTACATGCTTTTGACCATATGACACACGTGTAAAATCTGTTTCATACCATACATAAGCTAACAGAGTAAATAACCTCCTTTTGACAGTTATGACACAGGAAGGAAGTTGACTTCTCGCCTAAATGTAGGGTAGCAGAGCAGTGATGCCAGAAAATAGCCTCAGTCCTTGTGCTAAACGTGATGCTTGGCGTCAAAAGCTGAGGTGTAATAGAACTTCAGCACCTGAATAACCGATGTGAAACTTTCCCCCCGTTGTGTTTCTATCATAGCGTGTGAGAAAATCACACTTTCACTCTAACTGTCGCCAAGTTTACTTGTTAAAGTGATGCTTTACATCACTTGGCTTTATTGTTTTGTCATGTCGTACTGTAAGTTGTGTAATGATAAAAGACTGTTTTGCAATGAATCTGTTCAAGGTGCTTGACATAATCTTTTATCCAAAGATAAAGATCTTTTCAAATTATCGTTGTTTTGATGGGGTTGGGGGATTTAAGGGCTAATACTGGGCTCGTGACAAAAATGAAGACAAATCAAAAACAAGTGTGCTTATTTTCTGCTTTTTCTTTCCAAAATGCGCGGTTTTTCCTTCAGGTCTATGTTGATTCTGTTTCCTTCCACATAAAATCTTAAAATTTAATTTTAATTTAATTTCTTCAGTGTTTTAATGAAATAACAGGAAGCTTTTGCCAGTAATGTTTACTTTCATGCTTGTGCCATGTGCATGCACTATACAAACAAATATGGACCCACTTTTGAAAACATTGCTGCTGCAGGTGTTGTGGTCCAAACCTCCACAGGATATATTGACATGTACTTTAAAAAATTTACTTGAATCAATATATTCCATGCATGTGATTTATCTTTTATTTGAAGGATTTAAATGCATCTTTATATTATTTTTAATGGACCAGCTGTGGGGATTGTCATTTAATAACCATACCTTCCAAAAAGCAGTGTAGGGATCACCCTAAGCTTGTAGATCTTGTTGTGTAATGTAGTATGTGGTGTCTGTTCTTTGGCTTTGTGACCCAGACACTCGGGGCAGCTGCATCAGTCAGGGATCAGTGTTGCCCGAATGAATCCAGTCAGCGGTATCAGATTAGCGGAGGCGTAAAGCTAGCTCCTGTGTAGCATAGGAGACAGCAGTATGCTGGCTTAGTGGTTCACCCGTCTGTTGGCAAGGTATTAACACACTATCCTAGAAAAGTAATGCAGTTAAAAGTGGTCAGATGGCATGTCTTACCGGTAAGAAAGTTCCTGTTGCCTTCCAGCTCTAATGACAGATTTGTGCTTGGCGGTCAGGCTCTGACCGCTGCACTGTGACAAAACAGATTCATCATTATATGGTCTTTGTTTCCCTACACTGATAGATGCCTCAGTACTTTTAAGGTTACTACTTTTATTGCTAATATTGTTAATTGTGAACTTTCATAGTGCTCTCCAGTAGGGCAGACTTTTTGTTCAAAGTGTTCATTTTTCACTTTGCTAATAAGTTTATGGAGTTGGGGCAAAGATTATATTAGAATATTAGAAAGATGCTAAAAGAAAATGTGGTTATTTTCATCAAAATGGCATCAGAAATATTATAACTACAGGACTTGTAATTTTGGTAACTTATTTTTCTCTTTGAATGTGTTTTAAATCGGTGCTTTTATAGTAGGAGGTTAGAGAGGAGAGAGAAAATATACTGGCTCCCAGCACTTTATCTGACCTGAAAAATCTATATTGGAGCAATACGCTCACATAATGACACTGGAGGCTTTTACATCACTATTGAATGGACTCTGCTACCATTTCGAATGATTGTAAAACCTAAAAATGTTACAGTAGCTGTCACTTTAAAAGAAAATGCTTTCAGGTCCTCTTTGTTTTAGCACATGTACATAATAACCTGGGTTTAATTTATGTTGCTACTCTTGTGTCTCATTTGTGTGTCTCTGTGTGTTATCAGGTCAGCCTTCAGAGTCTGGAGAATTTCCTTTGTCTCTTCCACTACGTGCAGCACCACTGCAAGCACAGCAGCAAAGATGCACTGAAATTCTGGTAAGGTCTCATCACTCTGTCAGTGTCTTAACACCTCATTATAAGACATTTGTGTCACTTTGCCGGGATAAAGCCTATGCATGAAATGAGCTTTCGAAAATCTGGTGCAACAGTGGAATCATAAAGACATATTTATTAGCATTATTGTAGGCTAATAACACAATCACTATAGTTGTGTCTCAAACTATGTTGTCAAAATCAAACAATCAAATTTAAGAGAATAAACAAGGCCACATGCAACTTAATGTATATATTAAATTCAGTTCAGTTTTATTAATATAGCACCCAATCACAACAGCGGTCACCACAAGGCGCTTTATATTTTAACGTAAAGGCCCTACAATAATACAATGGAACCAGTGTGTCATAGATTGGATGCAGTGCCTGCAAACTTGCAGGAAGTGCAGTTATTTTAGTCCTCTTTTTCTCTGTTTTGGCAAAAGAACGGCAGAAATGACACATTTATATCCTTTTATGTCCTGCCTCTATAGTAGAGGTTTGAGGAATTATGTAATCATGGTGCATTAGCGTTTGGAGTACCTTACTGCATAGATTTACATACTGATGAGGAAAATTGTGGGACTTTAGGAACCTCGAGTACCTCTTGTTTGTATTCTGTTGAGTGTGGGTAAGTCGGTCTCTCACACACACACACACACACACACGCAGTCTGCCTAGAATTAAGTGGATGCATTAGCATTTGCAATCCACATGTTCCTTCAGCTGAAAAATCATTGTTAAAATACCAAAAATAATGTCCTTGTGTAAAGACGAGCTTGAGGCGTTTTGATGTTTTGCTCCGTGAGATCAATTACTGAACACTAATTTGCTTAATTAACAGAGCTTTTTTATGTGAAAATGAAGCAGTTGGCTAACAGATGTTGTAGAAACAAGACCTCATGCTGTACAGCTTCTTACATTGGACTAGGTTGTAGATTTTTACTTGTGTGCTGTTACTGTGGTTTGTTTTAAACCATCAGACGCTTACACGTTTATAAGTAATATTGTTAGAGGAGCATGATCACAGATTAAAGTAATACCTATACTGCCTACATGCTTATATGTGAACAAAGAGTTGTGCCAAACCTTTAAAAAAAAAAAAAAAAAAAAAAGCATGTTTGTCGGGATTATTTGAAGAGGCAACATCCAGTATACATATAGTTTAAAAAAGAAATTCAAGGAAAACACTTGGACTGCATTTTGAAATAAACTCCTTTTACTTGAAATTGTTTGGGCAAACGTGAGTAGAAGTGTTGTTTCTTTTTTTTTGTTGCAAAACTAGAACTGAGAGAGGAATTGAAAAATTTGACTGTAAGCCTTTACAAAGTTCTGAAATGATACAGGAAGATTAGTGACCATAGTACCGCTAATCCTCCAATCACAGTGACAATGTTCACGGTCTAAATATGAAAAAGAGATGTCACAGGAGTATCGGTGATGGTCTGGATTTCTGTGACTTAGATAGTGATCAGACAGACAAGATTACAGTGTTGTTACAGTCTGTATTGATAATGGTCAAGAAATGAATGTATTCTAGCTGCGTGGTTAACCTAAGATATATAGGTGCTCCTTTAGGTCAATGAAAACATTTCAACTTCTATTAAAACTAATTTACTAAACTAGAGTGCATTGGAGTTCCCTGAGTCCCTCTTGGAGTCCCTCTATGGGTATACCCTGCTCAAAAAAAAATTAAAGGAGCTCTTTTAAAAACACATCAGATCTCAAAAAGAAATCATGCTGGATATCTATATTGATATGGACTGGGTAACCACCAAACTGGTCGTGCACCTGTTCTCATCTGTGAAAAGCACAGGGCTCCAGTGGTGGACCTGCCAATTCTGGTTTTCTACAGCAAATGCTAATCTGCTCCACGGTGACAGGCAGTGAGCACAGGGCCCTCTAGAGGACATCAGGCCCTCAGACCATCCCCAGTGAGTCATTTGTAGCTCTGGCAGTGCTCATCTTGTTCTTCTTTGAACAAAGGAGCAGATATCGGTCCTGCTGATTAGTTAAGGACCTTTTACAGCAATTTCCAGCTCTCCTTGACTAACTGTCTGTTTCCTGGAATCTCCTCCATGTTCTTGAGACTGTGCTGGGAGAGACAGGAAACCTCCTAGCAATGGCGCATGTCCCCGCCTTCCTGGAGGAGTTGAACTACCTGTGCAACTCTGTAGGGTCCCTGTATCCCCTCGTGCTACCAGTAGTGACTCTGACCCTAGCCAAATGCAAACCTAGTGAAAAAACAGTGAAAAATGTCCGTGTCCTCCACGTGTAAAACTATTCCTGTTTTGGGGCTTGTCTCACTGTTGCCCCTCTAGTGCACCTGTTGTTAATTTGATTAACACCAAAGTAGAAACTGATTAACAACCTTGTCTACTACTGAACTGATCAGATCAATATCCCAGAAGATTAATTGACTTCATGCTGTACTCTGATTAAAATGTGGTGCTTTTTTTGTCCACATTAAATTGAATCAGGTTGAATTTCAGGAAGCGCTTCAGTACTATTACCAAAAATTATTTGTTCAGTCAGAAGGAGTCCAGCATGTTTTAGACAGGCTAGAATACTCCTGTTAGTGAAGTGGCCACATCACTAAGTGCTGTTGAGACGACACCACGAATGCCTGTGGTGCTGGATGACAAGGTGACTCCTAGTCTTCTGAAAAGGGAACACAATGATAAAATCACAGAGCTTCTAAACAAGATAAAAAATAAAAATACTATCTTACCTGATCCAGTAGAATGCCTATGGAGAATACAAACGAGAACGATCGCGCAAAACAACCCTCACAAAAAAACAGTGCCTTAAAGATAGCGGGGCATCTGTTCAAAAATCTGTGCAATGCTTAGACCCTCCTCACCGAAGAGGATTTAATGTGCCATTAAAAATCCAGAAAACTGGACAATAGAGTAATGAAGTGTGTAATACTACTCTGGATGTACTGACTTCTGTTGTTTTCTGTGTAAATCTGTGTCAAACATATAAGCCCGGAGTCCACTGTCCCGGTTGTTGTTTACAAGCAGCCATGAAAACTCACTTAAGTCTTAATTGACAGATTTAAATTCATTACACTTTTTTTTTTTTTTTTGCATTAAATTTGCATTAATTATCTAATCTCATGTTGTTTGTAGTAGAACCAGAACTACAGATGCAGGAGATAAACAGTGCTGACAGTCTGTTAACAGTGCATGCCACACAGGAATCCTTTCAATGACACTGAGGTTTTTATTCATAGATGAGGGGAGCTGTATTTGAATATTATCCAATGCATGACTCAAATGACAAAGCTGAACAAAGCATCCACTGTAATGATAACTGGGTTTGAGTGAAGAACGTCACAGTTTTTGGCCTGGGGTTAAACCTAAAATTTGACATCTGGAGTGGGAAGCTTTCATGGAAATCGTTTTGAAGTACTGAATTTCGATTTAAGGTCTCGTGGTAGCAGGACAAAGCAGGTGAATTGGATCAGATATTGACGACAAAGAAATTTCTGAGCTATCGCTAAACTCTCTTAAACATGGTGGCTGTAAACTGATGGTGTATTTGCAGAGCTGTCACATTGATCATGGTGATGATTTTGAGCTGTTAGCATTTTTGATCTCTAATAACAGTGGAAGAAAATGGTGCATGCAGTTTTTTTCAAGAATTTGTTAGACCAACTGTCATAAAAAAGAAATATTTTAGCAACCTGCCAAACACTTGTTTAAAGCTTCAAATTTACATTGTTTATTAGGCAAATTATAAAGCAAATTCACATTTTTATACCCAAATTTGAGTCGGGCACTGTATTTCTCAGAAATTAATCAAGCATAAAATTCAGCCAGTAAAAGAAAATGTTCTGTTCAGAGATGTAATTTGGTGTCTTAATCAAACATTAGGGGTGGGGGGAAAAATCGATACTGTGTAGTATCGTGATATTTTGTTTGCTAATAATGTATCGATACAGGGACAGCAGAAATCGATATTTTGTTACAAAAAAGTTTTTGTGGACTGGAACATGCTCTGACTTCAGAGCACGTTGATCCTTTTTCTGAGCAAGAATCCTGACATTCCTTCACTGTCCAAATGTGTTTAACTTTTTTTTTTGGCAGCAATAAACATGACAGTTTACTTATTTTAATTTAAGACATGTTTTATTTTAATTAAGTTTAAAACTTTTTTATTTAATGTAAAATTATATTTTGTTTTAATTTACTTTCAAATTCTTCAGTTGCTGAACGGGCTGCATAGTTTTCATAAATTGCATAGTTCAGAATAGCTATAATTGTACCAGATGGTTGCATTCAGTTAAGTTGGACTAGACTGTAATACAAACCGTTTAAGTTTGTCAACAATAAAACTGACTGAAATGAGAGAGAGACTGAGAGTGAGACTTTGATATTAGATAAAATGAATATTGATAAAGTTTACCTTTATGTACAGAATCTGAATATTGCAAAATATTTAAAAAAAATTGCAATAATATCGTATCGTGGGATGTATGGTGATTCCCACCTCTATCAAACATCCCAAATTTGTTTTGTTTTGTTTTGTTTTGTTTTGTTTTGAACAGTCAATTTGAAAATTCAAGGATTAAAAACGGTAATTAATAGTAATACACCACCAGAAACATAACAAAATGATATTGTCAGTACTGTTTTACCAGTACTGTACCTTTAATTTAGGGGAACTGTGGCGTAAACCTTACACTGGGTGGTGGTGTAGTATTTTTCTGAAACACTGTACACCAATTTATCTACTTCTTTTAAAAATTATTCTGTGCTTTGAACTTTGATCAAATATTAAGGGAAATGAAAAATGCTGTACACACACTACTAATTACAGTAAGACGTGTTTGAAAAATGTGAGATCCAAAGGTTGTTTGGCAAATTGAGTGGCTTGAATTAGGTAACTGTGAAACAATTTTTGGCAAATTCAGCAAATTTAGTCAACGAGCTGATATATTTAGTCATGTACCAAAGGTTCAATTTGAGATTCATAAAAATTTAGATTTGTTGCAACTGCATTATGCAAGCCAAGTTACATGCAAATTCATGCAGCCAGTTATGAGATAAAAATGCTTTCAGGTTGTGGTGCCACCTATTAGTGAAGCACAATTTGCTTTATTACATCAGACTTCTGGAAGTCTGTAGAATTTCAGGTTAAAATCCCAACGTGTTTACAAGTTATTGAAAGCGTTTGAAAATTAAAGGAAGGGAAAATAAAAGCAGCTCAATGTGGGCAACCTCAAATGTAGCGAAGGCTTCTTGGGAAAGGTTAAGCGTCCTCAGAGACAGTTAGAAAGCTTCTGTAAGCAGAGGCAGATCTATACAAAGGCAAAATTTTAGACCTGGCTCACAAAACCAGGTGTTGCAGCTGGATTTTCTAAAATGTGCCGCTCTCTTTTCTATTTTCTTTAGCCAGTTCACTTCATCTACTTTCTTCTTGTGACCTTATCTTTTTCTGAGTCTAGCCGGCAGTGAATATCTGCAGCCCACTCCTCTTTCCGACAGTGCTATTTTTTTGTTTTTTAATATTTATTTATTGTGTAAACCTCATGGCCTTAATTAGAAACAATATTGGAACTGCAATAAATTAAAAAATAAACATGTTTTTTTACACTTAATATCTTACGGAAATGGTGTTTACTGATTGGAAAAGTATAATTAGAAATAGTTGGGGAAAAATGTAATTAAAATTTGCATTTCAAATTCATCACCGTGCAAGGTTAATTTGTAAAGATGAAAGCAGCAAAAAGTTTGAGAAATATCTTTTTTTTTTTTTTGTGTGTGTGTAAAGTTTCCCTTATGGCACCTTCTCTGCGTATCCTCTGCAGGGCTCTGTGTGCATTAAAGAAAACCTCTCAGCTGTTGTAGTGGAGGATACAAAGGCAGTTACAATGAATGATGGTTGAGGTCTCGTACGGGGCACTGGAGGCTGATCAGCTCAGAGGGCCACTCCCATCGCCATGTGACATCACATGCTTTCATGTGATACGCTGATCTGCTGCGAATCTGGAAAGCTTCCATTTGAAATTCCAATTTAATGGAATTTGTGCTGCAGAACAGAAAATTCAGTCAGTAGTCATGTGAGATGGTATGCAGATACAGCCAGCAGAGCTGCAGTCAAGCTTTCAGCACACAAAAGATGACTGGAAGGAAACTATTTGGCCCAGTAACATTTGGTAAGATAAGAAGGACTGTGCGTGTTGCAGAGGTTTGTGTCAGAAATGGGTGTTTTTTTTGTTCTTTTAAATTAAGTACATGTTGAAGATTTTATTAACCAAGCCCTCCTGTGTGTAGATTATTGTATTGTACGCAGGTTTGGATTAGAGGTGAAATGTAAACATCCAAGTGTGAACACTGAGTTATTGGATCTGTCTGATGGAATTAATCATGTCTCAGTCCTGAGGCCGTGTCTTGAATTCGCGTTGTGCTGCGTTACAGAAATTGTTCTGAAACGGTGATTGAAGGAGGTGTGTGGTTTACAGCTTATGGTGCACGTGGTTGCGGCAGGCATGCACATACAAGCCTGGAGCCGCTCTAAATGGCTTTCTTAGTAGAATAAGCACAGTTTCCTGTTTGATTTGGTATCAGTACGAATCAACAGTTTCATGTTTGATCATAATGAGCGTAATTGGAGCATTGATTTGTTTTGCTCATTTATACAATGCCTTGTATAGTCTGGCTGTTTCAGGGGGGTTGGGTTTGGCGGTTTTTCATTCATCCCATGGTTTTGTGTCGTAGATCTGACGTCACCAGTGGATTGTAAAGGGAATGCAGTTTTACAAAACAAAGGCTGAACTAATGTGATTACATCCTTGTTTTGTCTCATTAGTTAGAGCTTCACAGCCATCTCAACATATTATGGCAAAAGGATTATTTGTTTGTTTGTTTTTGGAGTGTTTTTTGTCCTTTTTTTTAGAGGTAAGTGAGTGCTTTTGCTAAAATCAGATATTCACGTGATTCATGTGTTTTCTTTTACTTGAGAGAAATTTACTATCGTTCGTCTGAGCGAGTTAAGTTATAAACACACTAATAGCAAGGTGTATTTTTACTGTTTGTCCACTAATGCTTGTGAAGAAGGAAACCAGAGTTTTTCAGTATTATAATGCTACAATCCGAAATATTTATGAGTGTTTTGATGTGTTTGTCTTCTGTTGTAGCTCAGACATGAGTGGGGCCAGTAACACACTGGCACGGGAGTTCTTGACTGATGTGCATCAGCTCTGCAGTGCGGTAGCCCAGAGATCGGAGGCACGGGAGGAAGATGAGGAGGAAAGTCACATGGTGGCTCTGGGCGAGTACCTGGTCAGGGGACGAGGCTTCCTGCTGCTCAGCACCCTGGACTCGATCATTGACCAGGTAAGGAGAAGTCAAGTGCACCCATCCTGACTTTGATTATAGAAAAAAAATCCATTATGTATTTAATTCCCCAAAAAGTTAACCTTTCTGTGCTGTAGTTACAGAGAACCCACAAACATTTATCATTTATGCAGCTTTGCCAACACCAGCGTATCAGATTCAAATTTCTCTTCACTTGACGCCTCTTGCAGCATCTAATCTCTTGATCAAGGAGAAACTGCAGATAGACTTTGCAGTAGAGAGATGCAATATAGTTAAAGCACATGACAGAAATGAGAGAATGGAGATATTTAATGACCATTATGCATTTATAAGACGCGATAACATTTTAAGAGTGAACAAGATGGGATTTAGTTGAGCATGCTGTATATTTTTAAAGTTTCCTGGAGTTTGATGGTTGTCAGTAACTTTCTCTATGCTTTTTTTTTTTTTTTAAGTGCCTGGAGGTGACTACTGTTGTGATGTGGTGATATATAAATAACATTGGATTGAATTGACTGCTTTTCTATACTTCTAGAACCTTTATTCACATTAGGGGACTTCCAGGCATTATAGCCAATTCTTTTACTACCACAGAGCCAGTATTTTCTGTTTGTTCAAAGGCAATTTAGGCTCCTACAATACATCTGCTTCTGGTGTTTGCACAACTTACAAGACGGTTTTATCATAAGAGGAAACTGGCGATGCCCACACGCTGTTGATGACATGAATGATTGCTGAGAGACGGTCTTTCTGCTTCTGCTATATGCAAATTATTGATGCAAGTCTTTATAGAATATATGAGTTGCACTTAAAAATGCGCGCGCGCGCGCACACACACACACACACACACACACACACACACACACACACACACACACACAAGCCCATTCAGCTATCTTAGTGAGGACCTTGATTGACATCATGCTTTCCCTAGCTGCTTACCCTAACCATTAAAAATGAATGCCTAACCCTGAACCTAAACATAACCTAATTGTAACCCTGACACTAAAACCACATTTTGAGCCTCAAAATGCCTTTAAATACCATCAAATTTGTGAGGAGCCGTTTGTGTGTCCTCACAAGTGATGGTAAGTATAGTAGAATGCAGATTTTGGTCCTCACAAAGATAGCTAGACTGTGTGTGTGCATTTTTATAATAGATCATAAAAGACAATTCCTCAAAAATTCTTTGTGATGTGGTCTGAACAATATTAGTACATAGAAATAAATGAAGGCCAAAGTTTCCTACCCACTGTCTATGAGGGTAAGTTGAGGCCTTTTTTGTGGTGCTCCTGTTAAATAGGATGTGCCTCTTTTAGACACAGTTTTTGTTTCCTCTGTTAACTGGCACCAGGCTATGACAGAGTGCAGGGTTTTTTCTGCCTACACACTTGTGTACCAGTCTTCAACTTCACCTTGGAGCTCACACTGGAGGGCACTGTGTGTTTCTTATATATTGATTTGGTCTGTGAGTGTTTTTTGTGTCAAGAAAGAGTTTAGGAGATTTTTCATTTGTTTATTTATGGTTGGTTTTTGCAGCTTTCACATGACTGCTGGAGCACTTCCCCTTGATAGTTTGTGTGAGAAAAAGATTTCGGGAAAAATGACCTGTCTATATCAAGTGTTTTCTTGAAAAAAAAGAACTGTTTGTCAGTGTCCCCACTGCCTCATGTTATTCATATCTTTTAGCTAATTTGAAGTAAATTTTCTATTTTTGTCCAAGCCTTCAGTGTAAAGCATCCATGTGCAGCTGTGTGCATCAGCAGCATCCCAAGTGGAATAAAGCCTTCAGAGACACATTATGAAGAACTTAAACTTTTCGAACAAATCAGGTTTTAAATCATAGACCTAGTGTGTGAGAAAATGTATTTTGAGTAGTGTTTATTCCACACGGTTGTTATGTCCTCCCAGACTGTGTCACCTTCACTCTGTTGGTTTAGATGATTCAGATCTACTCTGTAAAATTCTCTTTAACAGTAGAAGTGTTATTAGTCTTTACATTAGCAGAACAGGAGTCCTGTAGTCAACCATGTAACATCCTATTGATTTGAGGGTTTTATTAAATTATTTTTTGTTCCCTTTTAAATTAAGGTTGTGTGTTGATGTGTTAAGCGTCAGGCTTGTGTCGGCTCTTTGATTTCACCTTAATGGTTTACCTTTCAAATGATTACTACATATACTACAGCTAGAAAAAAAATGTATTACAGAAGTCGTCAATAAATGGTAGTAAAAGTATTTGAAAAATTCCAGAGTAATACTAACAGAATATCTAGTGAAGATACTACTGGATATGTGACTTGCATTTACTTACTGAATGTCGGTGTGAGTCATTTCTGTCTGCAAACAGTTAAAGTTGACACACCCATTGGAGATGTCCTAAAGAACAGAACCATCAAAGGTTGCGCTGGAGCACCGACGTTTTGAGCCAAGGCAAATAGGCACGTTGGCCAAAATATCTTACCCTGTATTCACATTTCAATAACAAGTACACTTGAGACAAAAAAGAACTGAAAACAGTTGTGGCTATAATGTTCACTTACCCCTGGACCAGAAAAAACCTAAGAGAAGCACCAATTAGAAACACAGAAGGAGTGGGACTTCATCCTCTGCCAAGGATGCTATTATTACTCTCCTTTGGGCATTTCCACAACAAAGGTGTTTGGTGTTGTGTTCATACTCTTCTATTATGAATCGTTAAGAAAAGAACAGCTTATTTTCTCCCTTCACTATCCAAAATGTACCTTTTGCAATAAATGGAGATGCATATTTGTAAAAAGTAGTAGCTGAATATAATACTTTGAAATGCTCAAAATGATCCTGGAATGAAATGGATTGCACTTTTTCTTTTTTTTTAATGCAGTCTAAGTCAGCGTGCGCTATAAACTAAACATCCTGTATGTTTTTGCTAAATCAGAAAGCTGTTTAATTCACACATGAAAGAGTAGGTTTATCATTTTTAATTAACACCTGGAGGAGGAATCCCCTGGATAGACATGAGCTCCCCGAGGTCTCAGAAGTAAGTCTGTCATGTAGCTGCTACATTGCTCCTCGACGCACTTGCATTGGAGATTAAATAACTAATTCAATAAAAGTGCATATAAAAATAAATAAAAAAATGCGTTATTTCCAGCTGAAGGAAGTTTTTTAAGTTTGTTAAATTTAGATGCAAGGCAGATTATTGTGTCTGGCAATAATCTATTCATTCTAACTGTTGAAAGTAGTGCAAACCAAGTGTGGTGGGTGTGTCTTGGTGTGACATTGGAGTGTGACCACAGGGAAAAGCAAAGAGAGGCTTTCTAGGTAAACTCAGTGTGCTTTGCTGCCCTCTCAGGAGCTGACCTGTCGCGAGGAACTGCTCACTCTGCTGCTGTCTTTACTCCCATTGGTCTGGAAGATTCCTGTGCAGGAGGAAAAAGCCCCAGGTCAGTGCCCACACATGACGTGTAATGTAACATTACCTAAAAAGTTTCCTTTAAATGTGTCCAATTCATAAGTATAAAATTAGCTAACCATTATAGTTACTGTTTCGTGTTCTAGCGTTTACATTATTCTTAAAAAATTATTACTATCAAGCAATCCCAAAAAGTTGATTATGGGAGAAAAGAGACTGAAGAAGTCACTTGAATGAATGACGAAACGTTTCTCCCACTGAAAGTGCTACGTTCAGGTGAACAGAATCAGCTTTCTGGGATTTACTTACCTGGATGATTGAGCATGCATCAAGACTATCAAGCAGTCTTCCAGCATCAGGTTTGGTGGGTTTATCAGTAATATGCAAGAGTCTTTACCCATTGTTCATTTCTTTATATTTTCATTGGCGAATGGGGAAATGAATGCAAGGATTTATGGAAACATGTGCAGACACACATGGAAATAACATATATAAGTGAACATTAAAAGTTTTCACCTTTATTCTTTTGCACAGCTTTAGTTGAGCTTCTTTGTAATTTCTTTAAGTAGCCTTCAGGAATAGTTCTCCAGTTTCTTTGGATGTTTGCTGCCTTTTATTCTGTTCTCTGTTAAGACAATCCCACACTCCTTCAATAATGTCGAGGTCCTTGACCAATAGTCTTCAGCTGTGTTTTTCTATCCATGCTTATGCTTTTACTGCTCTGGCAGTGTGTTTGGGATCATTTTCAAGCTGAAAAATGAAGCCATTACCATAATTTTTGCATTGATAATTAAATCTATTTTGGAAAGATCCCTAACACGACTGACTGAAATACAGCCCACAAAGCCCATAAACTCTGGAGAACTGCTGGTCAAGACCACTTACAAAACTTTGTCTCCTTGGAAACAAAATCGATAAAAATTGGGGGGAAGCTCAAGAGTTTTGCACACTACTGTATGTGAAGACACTGAAATTGGTTTTGACTTTAAATTGCGTCTCTAATGTCCTTATTAAATTACTTATTTTTATTTCAGGGCTGTACTTGCACAACACAAACTTTCTACTGTACTTGTTTCACAACGGATTAATCAATTTTAACCATTTACGACATTGTCAATGATGTTAGTATTGCAAGCACAAGCAGCCACAGAACAGGAGAAGAGCAGTGATTACAGAGTCCTGTGACCTCCAGATGACACTGGCATTTAGTACAGGGCTGCCGATCCTTTCTAACATGCACCCTAGACATTTTTACTTTAATTAATTCTTGCTTACTGAGAGTTTGAGCAAACAAGGTACGGCTGCTGAGATGCAGCTGAGCATTACACTTAGGAAGTAATATTTTTGATATTTAAAAATAGATATTTGCCCGCTGGTGTCTAACATTACGTGTCAAATACTAAAATGTGACATTTACAGCTGCTGAGTATACGTCTACAAGTATACTGGCTAAGGTATGTCTATAGGTAGTCCTATGAAAAAGTTGCCTTTTAGGTATTTGTACAGATAACATTTTGTACTCTTTGAAGCAATACCAATTAATACAAGTGTATTTAAACCCAAAATGTAACAACTTGACTGCATTAAACATTTGGCTATATTAAATCAGTAAATAAATATCAGACACTTGCAAAAAAAATACACCTGTATATATGTAACACTATCAGATCCACATAAATGGAATCCAGCGTTTGTGAGATCTAGGGTTGGGTATTTTCCTTTCTGTGGGAGTTTGTGGTATAATCACTCCAGTCGCAGTCAGGTTTTAAGAGAAAACCTGAGGGGATACCTACGAGTTAGTCAGGGTGATTTAAAAGTATGTTAGTCATGGTACACATAACAATGATTGGCTCCAGCAAGTTCAGATCAAGATCACTTGATGCGCAAAAAGAAATGAATAAAAAAAGGCCCAATGAACCCTCCCAGATTTTATCTCGGGATCTGCAGGTAACTCTTTCAACTATCGGTGACAAAGTGCATGTATTTACAATCAGAAAGCAATAGAAGAATTTTAACTTGCATGGGTGCAGGGCCAATAAAAGTCTTTTCTATCCAAAAACAACATTAAAGCTGCAGCTTGCCAGTGAACATATGGGCAAAGAGCTTACCTTTTGGAATATTGTGTGGTCACAGTAATGATAGGCTGCAGAGCACAGGCCAAAGACAGCTTTTGATGAAAATAACCCCATTCAAACTGTGAAGCATGGTGGTGAAAATGGTACGGCTTGAGGTCGCTCCTCTGCCTCAGGGATTTGGCAGCTTGTTGGCAGGGCTTTAACTTTCATTTTTCACTATCAAAGCTTACTTGTTGATGATGATGTGAAGCTATTTGTAAATGGTAATAGGACTGGCACTTTTCTACTTAATCTGAGCACTCAAAGCGCAGTCTGAGTGCTCAGATTGTAGTCTGAATGTCTAAACAATGTAGGACCATTTAATAGGATAGTGCTTCTAAGGACTCAAAGAAATCAACCAAGGAATGGTACAAAAACAAAAAAATGAGGTGGTGTTGAATGGCTTTGTCAAAAAGAAAAAGACTTTCTATTCCATTCCATTTAGATTTGCTGGGGAAACCCTGTATAAGATTTTTTTTTTTTTGTTATACAGGGTGCCATAGTAGTTTGAAAGGTTACTATATTTTATCCACACAAGCATTTCACATCTATTGGTATTTTTGTTGAAAAGGTTTATTTTGGTCTTGTTTAAGTATGTCACCTTTATCTGTAGACACCAGGATCAAGTGCTTGTCTAAATATTAAAACAAAAAAAACAATACTCTCACTTTGTGGGATTTTCTTACTTTTTTGCGATTTGCATGCACCTAGAACAAGTATGATAGATATGTATTCTATGTATTGACAGATTTCACCCTGCCGTCCCTGCTGGAGGTGTTCCTGAACCGGGAGGTGAAGGCCATCCCTCTCAGAACAGGGCTGAAGGCTGCAACAGATGAGCAGACCTCTGGGAAGAGATCCCGTGTTGCCAGCAGTACCTGGAAGTCACGGAGGTCCCGGCGGACAGCGCAGAGATACTCTGTGAAAGATGCTCGCAAGTCTCAGGTTTCTACCTCAGATTCAGAAGCCAACTCTGAAGACAAAACTGGCCCAGGTAGTGCACGGAGCCGAAGATCACATGGCTCCACCATCCAGGTAAGCTGTCAGCATCATCGATCAGACGCCTCGCAGTTCACGTCCACCGGCACCACCACAGAAACCATGAGTGCCCCATACCCACATCCCAGAGCCCCTGGATCCCAGATGGCTGACAGCGAAACCCTAACAGACCCAGCTGCAATATCAATATTCAATCGAATGGAAAACTCGCCTTTTGATCTCTGCCATGTGTTGCTTTCCTTGTTGGAGAAAGTGTGTAAATTTGACATGAGCATCAACCACAACCCTGGCCTGGCTGTCAGCGTTGTACCTACTCTCACAGAGATCCTTACTGAATTTGGAGATTGTTGTGGTCCAGGGGGTGGAGGAGGAGCAGGACCAGAGGAGCTTGCTGGAGGCTGGACAGAGGAGCCAATTGCACTAGTTCAGAGAATGCTACTACGAACCATCTTGCACCTGATGTCTGTGGATGTGAGTCAGAATGACAGCCTTCCAGACAGCCTGAGACGTAGTCTAACAGACCTGCTGCGAGCCACTCTCAAAATCCGGAGCTGCTTGGACAGACAGAGTAACCCTTTTGCTCCTCGGCCCAAGAAGACTCTACAGGAAGTACAGGATGACTTCTCATTCTCTCGTTATCGCCACAGAGCGCTACTGCTTCCAGAACTTTTAGAAGGAGTACTGCAAGTGCTGCTGGGTTGCCTGCAGGCTTCCACTCCCAACCCTTTTTTCTTTAGTCAGGCTCTAGAGCTCATCCATGAGTTTGTTCAGCACCGTGGCCTGGAGCTCTTTGAGACTACAGTGCTTCGACTGGAGGGACTTGGCAGAGCCAGAGATTCTAAAGTTGGAGGTGAAGCCTCAGAGAGGCTACGAGGCCTCATTGCAGGGGTCTTCAAGATTGTCAGTGCTGTAAAGAAGGCAAAGTCAGAGCAGCTGCATCAGTCTGTGTGTGCCCGAAGGCGCCATCGTCGCTGTGAATATTCCCACTTCCTGCATCATCACAGAGACTTGTCAGGTTTGCCCGTCTCTGCTTTCAAGCAAGCTGCTAGGCGCAACCCCTTTGAAGAGGATGGAGAAGGCGGAGGAGAGATGGAGGGTGAAGCAGTACGTTATCCTGAGCGCTGCTGCTGCTTGGCTGCCTGTGCCCACCAATGCCTGCGGCTCCTACAGCGCCTGTCCCCCAGCGGGCCAGGTGTGTTGCAGGTATTGGCTGGGGTGCAGGCTGTTGGAATCTGCTGTTGTATGGACCCCCGTTCAGTCGTAGGACCTTTACTCCATGCCTTTAAAGCTCCAGGGCTGCGTAGTTACCAGTCTCATGTTCTTAGTGTCCTGGGGAGACTGATCTTAGACCAGCTTGGTGGGGGACAGCCTTCAGAAAAAGCCAAGCTGGCCTCATGTAACATCTGCACTCTGGATAGCAGCCAGCTGCCAGGCCTGGAGGAGACATTGCAGCACGGGGAACTTTCAGCTATTTCTACCAGCCTGTGTTACCGCTCCCAGGGTATTCTGCCAAGTGGAGGGGGCACTGAGGATATGCTGTGGAAGTGGAATGCTCTGGAGGCCTACCAAGAGCTAGTGTTTGGTGAGGACTGGCAGCTTAGTCAGCAGATAGCTGGCCATGTGTGCCACCTAACTCAGAGGGGCAATGCTATAGTGCAGTGGCAGCTCTACACACACATCTTCAACCCTGTGCTGCAGAGAGGGGTAGAGCTAGCCCACCACGCCCAGCAACTGGGAGTTTCTACTGTCTGTACTCAGGTCTGCAGCTATCACACGCAGTGCCTGCCCGTGGAGGTACTACTTGTTTACCTACAAACGTTACCATCGCTTCTCAAATCAAGGTGAGCTGGTTCACAGGTTTAATTAGTTTAAAATATAATTCTCAGTTTTCCCTCTTCATCTGGCTGTGTGTGTGTGTGTGTGTGTGTGTGTGTGTTGTTAGATGTCAAAACCTCCTGAAAAAAAGCAGCACGTTCTTTGGTTATGAATATTTTCAGAAGCATTAGCAATTTATTTTATAAATTTCTTCTGAAAGACAAGTGATATAGATGTTTATTTCGATAGATATTGCATATTTCTTTCTTATGAAATGGATTCCTGTCCTTTTGATACAATGACCTAAAGCAAATATAATCCGCCAGTTCAAAGGAGGATACCTAATCTACTTGGAATTTCTTTGTCATTAGATCTATCCCTCCAGGTCATTGCTAATTAATGCTAATCAATAATTTAGCACTGCTTTGTGAACTCAGCGAGATGGAGAGGATTATTGACAGTTTATGTAAGAGTGTCGTGAGTACAGTAGCATAACATAGCAGAGGCAGATAATGTTTGTTCATGTGCTTTTATCAAAATGCTGGCAAATGTGAAGTTGTGTAAAACTGTATTTTTGGTTTTTGGTGTGGATATTCTCAGTTGTCTGTAGAATTCTGAGATGTTGAGACAATCCAGAGACATACAGGTTAAGTAAACTCTGAAACGCCCATAGAATGGGACGTGCAGAGGTTTATGCCTATGTGTTAACCCAGGTGACCTGCTTAGATTACATCTCAGCGGCCGCTCTACACATGCTGTGATTGGTTGCATGTTCTTGCGACCCTCAGCAAGATCGGGAGTGTTAAAAAATAGATGGCTGGATGCTTTGAGATGTTTTGTCAGCAGTAGGCTGATAGATTTCCTTGTTAAAATTCAGAGAGTTCTCTGCTCTCTGCAGGTTTGACTGACATCTGTGATGGGTTTGGTTTTTTCTCTCTCTTTTAACCAATCCTCTGAATTACATTTTACAACTCTTTAGAGCATAACAATAAACTACTCATATCAATGAGGTGTCTGGTAAAATATTTATTGATAAAAAGTCCACATGTGTTTTAACAGGAAAAAACATTAATAGCCCAATAGCTAATCAGTTTAACTCTGCTGCTATTTTTTCATTATGTTAATTTTTTTTTGAGACAAAATGCACAACAATTTACTTTTAGATTCAGAAAAGCATGAATCAAAATTCTCAGCTTGTGTCGAGACTTTTAGTTTAATTAATAGACTATAAATGTAGATCTATAAGTTTATATAAACAAGTTTTCACTTATCCTCAAAGCCCAAATGAAGGGGTATAACATTTACAATTAAAACTCTCTTTTATGTTTTCTGCAGCAACTTTAAGGTTTTTGTGCCAAATTCAGTTGTTTGGTATACAATGGATGTAGTTGTAGATCTAGTTGTATTGGTCTGTTTTATTATAACCTCAGCTCACAGAACACAGGATAGTTGGTGCGTGGCTTACTAAGATGTTAAATCTGTACTGGTCTCAAGGATGAAATTGAACGACCACATTTCCCCATGAAGTCTGCAGCATTTCTCCATGACAGGCTCCAAATTAAAAAGTCTTCATTGGTACTGAATTTGCAGTTGCATATGGTCAGACCTCACATCTTTGCACATGGTCACTCTCGCTAGGTTAGACTATACAGCTCCATCTACTGGGCTATATACATATTTGTTCCAAATATAGCTGCAAAGTTAGCTGGCTGCAAAGCGGTGATTAACTTGTGTTGTTTAGATTGACAGACAGATGGAAATTAGGCGAAATAGGATCCACAGATCATTTGATTTGGGGCACATTCATGTATGAGTTACACAAATTGGAGCTTCAGAGCCTTCAGTACTGCGGGAAAAGGTTTGAGCGACATGTGTCAGATTTTTCTGTCTTTCGTGGTCTCACAAACCGAGCGATTGAATCGATGAGGACTGAATTTTAATATTTGTGTGATCATCCTTCACGTGGATGGGCAAAACCAATTCTACTTAAGTGGTTTTTACATCACCTTCTTATGCAGTCTGCTCATGCAGGAAAAGTTATCGAAAGATAACCTGAAAGACGAGCAGCTTTTCTTCAAAGTTGGACATCATCTGATGCATTGCCCGCCACTGCATCATCTCCTGCTCTCGTTTCGGTTTCTGCGTAACAGGAATCATATTTTTCAGAAGTGAGCATTAAATATGCAGACTAATGAATAGCCATTCTGATGGAGTTTCAGGCCACTAATGAAAGGAGGAAATGTTGTGAAGAAGCAGATTTAATCAACGCTACATTTATTTAGAGGAAGACTGGAGAAGATGGGTTTAAATTGGTGAAAAGAAATCAACAAGTTAATAATCTGTTAAATTTGTTTTGTGTTTCACGCTCGCATCTCAAAGCTCTAACTGAACATCTGTGTCACCGCACACTGCAGAGAAAACTCCATGCTGAGATTAAAGTGGTTGTTTTTTGTTTTTTTTGTGGGATTTCAGTCCGTTTGTAATGTTAGCACTTCTCTCAAGTTGTTTTTCCACACCAAATGTTGATTTCACTCAGAGGTGATGCTTTATTCTTTCACCATAATTTACCTTGTGCTGTGATAGCGTCATTTATTATTCATCACAGCCTCAGTAGTGTGTGTATATCACCAGTAAACAAATTTAAAAGGGTAAGGTGTCAGCTGTGTTTTCCCAGTAAATATATGATTTGCCTTAAGATAACAAGTCGTGAATTTGTCTTTCATGTTGCTCAATAGAATAAACATGAAGCAGAAAAGACATTGGAGAACAAAGAAAACGCAGTAAATAAAGACTAGCAGGTGTGTCCGTGTGCATTATTGTAGATGATGACTTATTTATGTAAAGGTGTTGTGCTGGAGAGAAAATTATTTCTGCAACCTGAAGAGAACAAATGGAGTTGGCGTGTGAAGGCTTCTGCGTGATGAGGTTTTTTTTCTGTCACTGGCTGGTTACAGCACTTGTCTGATTGAACTGAGCGGTGCTTTTTATTTTAATAAGGGAGCGCTGCGGTAGGAGGTATTTGTGTGCACTCTACACATCTACCCGAGTTGTCAGCATGTTGTTTATTTTGCTGGCTAATAAGAAGTACAACTCCAGTTCCAAAAAAAGTTGGGATGCTCTGGAAAATGCAAATAACAGAACGCAATGATGTGCAGATTTCATAAGCCCATATTACATTTGCAGCAGAAGATAGAAAATGGATGTTTAAACTGAGAAAACATACAATTTCAAGAAAAAGGTTATTTTTAATTTGATGGCAGCGACACGGCTTGAAAAAGTTGGAACAGGGTCATGTTCACAATCACGTAGCATCTCCTCTTCTTTTAATAACAGTCCATAAACATCTGTGAAATGAGCTGCTGGAGAGAAATGTTGTCCCATTCTTATCTGATACAGGATTCTAGCTGCTCAACAGTCCTGGATCTTTGTCACTCTTTCCATTTCATGATACACTAAATGTTTTCAATTGGTGAAATGTCCTCAGCACCTGGATTCTTCTACTATGGAGCCATGCTGTTGTAGTAGATGTAGTATGCAGTTTAGACCTTCCCTAAAAAGGCATTGTCTGGATAGGAGCATATGTTGCTCTAAAACCAAGATATGCATTTCAGCAGTGATGGTGCTTTTCCAGATGTGCAGTACCATAGGCACTGAGGCACCCCCATACCATCAGACAGGCTTTTAAACTGAACGCTGATAACAAGTCAGATATTCCCTCTCCTCTTTAGTCCAGAGGGTGTGATGTCCATAGTTTTCAGAAAGACTTGGTACATTTTCTAAGTACAAATATTTTATATGTTTTATATGTTCTGTTGTCATTAATAATAATTCATGGCATTCTGTTTTTATTTACATTTTACATAGCTTCTCATCTTTTTTGGTGTTGGGTTTATATATATACCCATTCTTTATGAGGGGGGTAATAAATGACACAGTGCATTTTAATGTGAAAAACAACTTATTAAAATGTCCTTTTTGTTTAACTTAGTTTCTCATCTTTTGTATTATAGGGTGATCAGAGACCTTTTTATTAGCTGTAATGGACTCAACCAGGTGACAGAGCTTGTCTACTTGGACCAGACACGCTCTTTAGCTTTGAAGGTGTTTGAGACTCTGATAATAGGCAGTGGAAAGCAGCAGGCTGAGGGGGTGCTTCAGGAGCTGGAGAGTGCTGATGCTGAAGAAAGGGAGGCTGTCTTAGGCCTGGCTGAGGAACTGGGGTCCAGAGGCATCGGAGAGGGCGCACAGAGTCTCAGCAAGTTCTATGAAGGCCTGAAGGAGGCTTATCCACGACATAAGAGCCGTAGCGGCCAGGCTCGTGGACCGGGGCGCAGCCGAACAGAGATCCACCTCCATGTTATCAATCTTTTTCTATGTGTGGCCTTCCTCTGCGTCAGCAAGGAGGCAGATTCTGACCGGGACTCAGCCAATGACTCCGAAGACACTTCGGGTTATGACAGTACAGCGAGTGAACCTCTGGGTGGACGGCTGCCATATCTGTCCCCAGACAGTGTAGCCCTGCCCTCTAAAGAGCAGCTACGACGTGCCGCTGATGTTTGGTCAGTGTGTCGGTGGATCTACCTGGCCAGCCCTTTGTTCCAGAGACAGTTCTTCAGGCTGGGTGGACTGGATGTCTGTTTGCGCCTTATGGCAATGGTCATTCAGAAGCTCTCCTGTAAAACGAAGGATGGAAAAGCAAAGAAGAAGAGAGACGGCAAAGGTAAAGGCAGCCCCGATTCCACAGCCACTTCACTGGGACTGGAGGAGACTTCTCATGATGCATCTGAAACCAGCAGCACCAGTCCAGCTGAAGGAAAGACCAAAGATCCATCAAAGAAACTTGAGGAAGAATGGCAACTTCAAAGTATTCGTCTCCTTGAGGCTTTGCTGGCTATTTGCCTACACAGTGCTAACTCAGCCCTGCAGAGGATAGAGCCTGAGCTTTCTTATCAGGTATGTTGAGCAATGTGTTTAATTAACTAACCCCTAAACAGGCCAAATACGCAAAAAATTACTTTGGCTTAACTTAAATTGTCATGTCCTCTCGATTATAGCTCCATTCAGTGGAGGATACCTTGTTAGAAGTGAGAGACCAGCTCTCTCGGTCTGGAGTGGTGAACTCTGACCTTGCCATACCCCTGTTTGACTCTCTCCTGAGAGTGGCCTTGGCTGAGGTGTCATCCTGTCCCGATCCCCCTGAGGAGAAGCCAGAGAGGGTGAGTCCTGCCTTGGGAGAACCTGTGAGACAATAAATATTCTCCACTTTCATGAAACACTCATGTATAAAGAGACATGAGGTGCCGTCATTGTTGATCACATCTAATCACTCTATAAAGCTTTTGGCAAAATGTCTCTCCATTATTTGTTCGGCTGAATTCCATTTACTCATTAAAATTAATCTTTTTTTAAATCTCTTTTTAAAACCATTTGTTTTCGCTTGCACAATATGTGCCTGTTTTCACACTACTAAAAAGTCACTCATGAAATAAATATTTCAAATGACTATATTATGGCACTAAATGAAAGCTGCTATAGGTTCATTTATTGACCTTTTGTTGAGCAGTTAGTATCTTGGAGGCCTTTATTGCTCATATCTGTCCTGTTGACTCTAAAAACAACAGGCATACTTTCCTGCCTGTTTTTTACTTCTCTGTCTCTTATGTTACTGTTTTTCTCACTCTTTTAACAAATTCCAGAGATAATTCCTACTGATTTCAGCAACTTTGCAGAAGGGCAAAACAAAAGGGCAAATGCCTTCAAAGGTTTCAGGCAGGGCTGAGAACTGGAGAGAGAGTTGAGAGCCTGTGTGATCAGAAACAACTGCATTTTCTTGTGTGTGACCCCATGTTATTAACTCATCATCTCCCACCAGCAGCCACTATTAACCAGTCAGACGGACAATAACATACAGTACAAACACGAGTGAAAATTGTATGTTTCTTTTTGCTGCCTCTTTTGTCTGCAGAGTGAAGTATCTGTGCATCTACAGCGTGTGTTTGAGCACCGTGGTAAAATATAATGAGCAGTGGTGTTTATTTAAGAGGCAAGCGTACAATGAGAGGAAAACCATTTTCCACCCAAGTGTTATCAAGCATCAGTACTGCCGTGTAAGGCCACTCGCACTATGTTGCTAAGCAGCTGTTATCAGCCTGATGTACAACAACAGAAACTGTGAACGTAAATAATTGTAGCCCTTGTGTGGAGCCAGCAGCGGATGCAGCCTCATTTTAAAACCCAGCATGCTGCTGATGTTTCTTTGTTTTAGTGGATTTTACACTCTGCTGTCAGCTCTTCAGACAGACTTAGTTTAATTAACATATTGAAAACATTTTTTAATTCAATCAGTTATCTTCACACATGTTGACAGTTTCTCATTTGCTCAGTACAGATGGGCCTCTACAAACTCTCACCTCCTTAACAGTGCCACTATCAGTGCAGGCTTGTAAAGCGTTATTTAAGATTCGCAAGAGACATGAATCTGTTTTTTCATTTATTCCATAAATAAGGCAAACACAAACGAAAAGAAGCCGTCCGCACTTACATGACTGAAAGTAACTGTCTCATGTCTCTCAGCCCTAGACGTGTTTTCTTCAAGTCTTAAAATGCCTGTCTGACTAAGCCTGTTCCAACACAGGAGGATTTGGCTTTTTATATAATAGATTTACCTATTTCCTAAGAGCTTAGTTCTTTCTCAGTGAGCACTGGCAGACTGTGATGTTCGCTTAACCATTACAAGTATGTGCTTGAAGCACCGAGATTAGTCTTCCACCGCAAAGTTTGTCCACTGATTTAGACCAGTCTTTTAAAATGTTCACCCACAATTAAATATAAAAGCAGCCTCATATTAGTTTCGAAGGAATAGAGGTGTGTGATGCAAAAAGCCTCTTTGAACCAGGAAATGGTTTAGTTTGTCAGTTTACGTGTGTGTGTGTTTGCCTACATGCACATATGATGACTGTTCATGTCGAGGAACTGGGGCTGTGTGAGCGCCTTGCAGGTCAGCTGATATTTGTCTTATGACTAAAAATCTTGTACTTTCTTTTCCCCCCGTTTTGAGGGCAGTCGATTCGCCGCATCAGGCATGACACTCCATGTCATGCCTTTTACATTTTACCCTAAAAATACTCGATCAAGGAATTTTTTTTTTTTTTTTTTTTTAAAGCAGCATTGGGTAAGCTCTTACGAAAGCAATCTTATCTTAAGTGCTTGAAAGTTAACCAGCCATTGAACTTGGAGTGTATGGGATTGAAATTCATGATTTTTTTTTTTTCTTCTTCTCATTCCTACCTCCTCCTCTGCCTCACTTGCTCTTTCACTCTCTTCTTGCCAGAAGCTCCAGGTGTTGGCGGAGGGGGCGGCCCCAGCGGGCGATCTGTCTGAGGAGGTGGACGAGGTGCAGAGCTGCGGCGGCAAGCCCCCAGGGGAGGAGGAGGGCTACGACGCTGACAGCGAAAGCAACCCAGAGGACATGGCCAAGCAGGAAGAGGGTAGGTACACACTTACTACCCCACACGCACGCACGCACGCACGCACACACACACACACACGCATGCTTTTATTCTCACTTACTCCTCCTCAAGGATCCATAGCTGCTGCACATACCAAACCACTTCAGATATTGTTACTGAGGCTGGTTGCAGTTCACACTTATATGAGTCTTATTACTTTTCACTGCCTATTCATTTTTCAGTTTATTTTCTGGACGCTATAAATCATTTTTACTTCAGATGTTTGTCTTCTCTGCATCTTGTTTTTATTGGCTATAACAACAACAGACTAACCTCGATGGATTGAGAGGTCATGGGACCGTTATAACCTCTAAACCTGCTTGTTTTGAGTCTTGGGAAATCTTGTTTCTCACACTGTTAACTGTTTATTCGGTCTTTTTGCTGAATGATTAGTCCTTTCTGGAGTTCTGTGCATTCACTGGATGCTCTTTTTTTCAGTGCAAATGCACATACAGACAGTTACTTCTATAATAAAGAAAAAAAAACAACATCCTCCTTTGGTGTGTGCTGTGGAGGATGTGAAGCAATAAACGGTGGCTAGTTTTTAATTCATGCATATGACAAGGCAGAAAATGCGTTTAACCTCTTGTGTCAGCTCTGTTTCACCGCTTGCAGGTTAAAGACACGGCCCGATTACACTATTTTTGCTTCATCTCCTCAGAATAAAGTCATTGTTTTACGTTTTACAACTGCAGGCAACTAAATTCTTTTGGCCTCATGAGCTAGATCTTGTGACTTAAAGTCTTCATCAGATGGAAATTTTAGCTTCCCGGAAAACTCTTATGTCATGAGAAACAGAATCTTTAACCTTGAGTCATATTGAGCAAACCAACTTCAACTTCACAATGCAGTGCTATTTATTTGGTAATTAGCCTTATCTCGTGTTTCTGTAAAATCAAACCACTTATTTCCATGAAAATCCTTTTTCAATGGTACATAGCTCAACTTAGGTAACTGAGCACAAGCACCAATGACTGTTCCTTTTTTCACACTCAATTAAAACTTGATCCTTTTTCCTGTATTTTTTTTTATCTAGCATTACAGCAATTCAAAATTATTTCTAATATTTAATAATAAAAATGTTTATTTCAGAATTTCTCTCCTCAAGCTGTTCTCGTTTTGTCCAAATTGGCTCCTGTAGCTGCTGCATTTCCTGGTCTCTTAGCGGCGTTTACACTGCTCCAGATCCTTGCGTTTATTAGTTTGAGGTTAATTGAAAGGATAAAGACCATAAACATAGCGAAAAGTGACGTGAAATGCATACTGTAGACTTCCTGCAATTAAATTTAACCACAGACACAAGCATCAGTATAATGCACTATCAAGGCAGACGGGTATGACAGTTGGTACGTGGCTTTTAGTTTATATTTACTGCTAGCAATATGTGACTGGATGCGTGTGTGGTAGATTGTAACAAAGCGTGTAGCGGTGCACAGGAAGACAACCAAGCTTCTTTAATTAAAAGGAGTTTCTAGGAGCCATGTGAGAGCCTGCTGGACTGCTTTCCTTGAAAACATGAGGCAGCTCTGCAGCTGAGCACAGAACTGAGGCAAATTCATTTTTATGCTCTACCTCCAAGAACCCAAGAGAGGGAATGCCTTTGAATCATGGTGCTGTTCAAGGAGCAGAGGGTGGCATATTGTGCCTGTGCTTTAGCAAGGCAGGCAGTGCGTGCCAATCTCTTGTTTGTCTCTCTGATCTTCTTCTGTTGGGTTTCTTAGGTTTGAAGGTGGAGCCAGCCGCATTGCATGAGTTTGTAGAGGTGGCAGACGGGCCCGGGCGAGGCGCGCTCCTGTTCCCAGAGATCTGTACGATGGAGTTGCAGCTACTTGCCTCTGGCTCCCCAGACCTGGAGGTTCTGAGTCATGTGTTTCACAGCCTGCTCGGTGCAGTACACGCCAATCGCCACAATGCTGCTCTCCTCTATGACCAGGTCCCGCCAACCACAGTTTCCTCTTTGTGCTACACTTAACCACCTCCCGTATTTGTCTTACTTTACTACTCAGCTGTGGTCTAAAGAAAATGACTGACTGCTTTGTTCCTGTTTTCACAGGGAGGAGTCAAAACTATCCTGTCTGGCTTTCACAACATTCTCAGTCAAACAAACCACTCGTTCACAGGTTTGTTCTTCATCCTGCTTTATTTTTTTTCTGTCTTATCTGATCTAAACACATATTTTTCATGTGTGACGTCTCAGGAGGAGGGGAGCCCTCTCAGTTTGCTGTTTTCCTGAGATTTTTTCTGCTTCTGACATTTCAGCTGGGTCCCCTGGGCTCAGTGTCATGTTTTATCATAGGTACCTTTAGTAGTTCTTAGTCAGTCTTACCCGGTGGGCCTCTTTGGAACTTAAGTTGATCTTATTTGACATTATAATATCATGATGTCCAAAATCTAAAGGAAAAACAAGATAAGTGTTTGCTCTCTGTGGTGTTGGGGAGGATTTTTGTCCTTGGGATATTTTGTCAGCCAATTTCTAATGGCTAAAACATCAAATACAACATAGATTACATTCACAATTATTGAGAAAGCTTAAGAAAAATCATCTATTTTCTGTGGTAAGAAATTATTCTGATGCCTGCCAAAATGCGATGATAACTCTTTATGTAATCTGCTCTTCATTGGTCTACATTCAGATTGCCAGACTGTGCTTGTGGAGCTGCTGGTTGCCATGGTGAGCCAGAGGATCACAGCTGAGGAACTTGCTCTATTGAGTCGCCTCTTCCTGGAGAAGACCCCACCTACTGTAAATAGCCATCTCCTATCAGTCACTCAACAGTGTGCTGTTTGCTTGCACTCGTGATGCCTGACACTGATGTCTTCTTGTTCTCAGTGCCTGCATGCTTTTGCTTGTTTTAAAGCAGGAACAAGAATCTATTTTTAACACACCGTGCTGTCAGCCTCTCTTCTCACTTCTTGCCGCTTTAAAATGTATCAACACATAATGCTCCCTTAGGTAGCTTCATTCTGTATACAATTAACACCAAAGTGTGCAGAACAGATGTAATACTAGTACTTATTAACACACGTCTGCATTTAATTGGAATTCAGACGTCTATGAGAGCAGACAGGAAGGATTTATTTTTAACACCTTCAAGGCAAGTTAATTTTGTCATCTGTGAGGATAACACACAACTCTTTGTGCTTAGCTGTATTCATCTGCATTCTTCATGGTTTGTTTGCTGGTTTTTATCAATATTCTGCAGGTTTATTATGGATCACAGTTAAATCAGTTACATTTCTTAGTGTATTAGCTTTTATGGGGGGGGCTTGGGTTTGTTTTTTTTAAAGGGGACATATCTCTTTATTGGGTGTGTCAGGACACCCGCTGTGAAAATCGGCACGTTCAAATATGTGGAGCTACCCATTGTGGCAACCCCTTGTGAATAAGAGAGCAGCTGAAAACAGCTTTAAGTTTAGGGTTACAAAAAAGCCCAGATTTAAGTGTTTTTTTGCATCAAATTTAAAACAGTTCCCCTAACTTCACATTTACTTTGTTACCTCCCAGGAGATTTTACTGAAGGGCATCTTACAAATTGTCGAAGCCAACATGAACATCGAACCTCTACACTTTCTGAGTTTTCCGATAATCCTTGGGGCTTCGACTCCGGGAGTGTTTTCCCCCAGCTCCAGACAGAACTGTGCCGCCGGAGGGAAAAGTGTTGGTTTGCTCTGGAAGAGCAAGCTGTCTCCAGGCCGTAGGGAGGGAGAAGCTGAGTACCAACCGAGCCACCTGCGCACCTCTCCCTGGCACATCGCCCCTCTCCACCTGCCCTTAGTTGGACAGAACTGCTGGCCCCATATGGCCAGCGGCTTCAGTACCTCTATATGGCTGAGGGTGGCCGAGCAGGGAGCGAAGGACGGGGACAAAAACAGGGGTGAGGCAGAACTCCTTTACTAAGAATCCTTTGTGCATGATGCCCATGAACACGAATCGTTTTTGACATTCTCTGATTATTGTTTTCCAGAAGAAAGTAACCCTCCTGCAGCTGAGTTGCACCATGCGTCATCTCAGGCAGGGACAAGATTGCTAGAGGAAGGACTCATTCATATTCTATCCATGGGCTCCAAGGCACTGATGCTTCAAGTGTGGGCAGACTTCTCTACAGGCTCTCTCACTTTTAGGTGAGCTCCAAGGAGTGCAGTCTCAAAGTAGTGTCAAAAGAATGAAGTGCTGTTTCTTAAGTATTCAGATTTTCTTGGACTTTAAGCATTCTAATATATTTCTTTTCCTCAGGATTTGTATAGACCCCAACGATGAGATAAAAGCAGGCCTGTTGGCACAGGCAGACTCAGCTGAGGGCCTGTTCAGCGGGGGCCAGTGGCAACACCTTGCCCTCACTTACAGCCAGCAGCCGGAGGGAAAGAAGAACGTCCACGGCCGCGTGGTCGTCTGGGTGTCTGGCATCTGGTGAGGAAAACTGACTGAAATGTAAGCTGTCGTTTAGCTCGCATGGTTTGATAAATAATTAAAATTCAGTCCAAACTGCCATTTTCTGTAGGAAGTGTGAAGTTTCTTTGGATTACACCCTACCCAGAAAGTCCAGTTTATCATCTGACAGCAACAAAACCTTCTGCATGTTGGGCCACTGTGTGCCATCCTCAGAGGAGATGGGAACACGCTGGAACATGGGCACTGTGCTACTCTTCAACGGTAGGGCTCCTGTTAAACTGAACTGAAGATAGTGTCTGTAATATCATACTTAGACATGCGCACTGCAGTCCGTTTTAATTGTTTAACTGCCCTCAGTGCTGCTCTCTGGTGGCACATTGATTATCACCTTCAATTTTACAAAGCAGTAGAAACTGTAGAAATGCTTTGTGATGCATTTGTATTTTAAAAGCGTATGCAGCTGTAGAAGGCTGCGCGTGGTGTGATGTGTGGCGTGCTGTGGATTCTCAGCATTCTCTCGGGAGGCTTACTGAATACTTCTCTGGTTACCTCTAATTGGCTGTGAAAGCCTTGCATCTAGGCGCTCTCGACCTATGAGCCCAACTGATGTGTTTAGACAAGCTTGGCCTCTCCGCTGTGGTTGGAATTCATTGTGTGTAGCAGGTTCTTCTTTGAAAAGCAGGACTGAAAGTATCAAGAAAAAAAAAGTTGACCAGGACACCTCGGGAGTCTTGCATTGCATCAGCTCATGTGTTATTAATTTGCAGCATATTAGTGGACTCATATAAATCATTAACTCTTTGAGTTCATTCAGGCTTTAGTTTGGATTTCTCACAAATCAATTTGACAGCTTCTGGATTGCACAAACACACAAAGATATTCCTTAAGAGAGAGGATATTCCCTTTTCCTAAGTCAAATAATAATAGATGTTTGCATGCCTCTTCTCAGGGTCTAGAATAGGATCTGAGGAGGCCTTTTACCTGTACACGAGTGGACCAGATCTCACCTCGATCATGCCCTGCAAGTATGGCAAACCCAGTGTAACATTCTCCAAGTTTGTCACCCAGGAAGGTCTGAAGTGTGAGCACGTGAGAGAGATTTTAATGAAGAGCAAGGATGTAGACACAACAACTTTGGTCGTAAGTCTCTTTTTTTCTCTTCTTTTTTTTTTAACACGAGGCATTAAAACATCAGCCGTGTCACAAAAAGTGTAATTATGAAATGAAGCCAGAAAAAAAAATGTTGCCGTGTTTGTTCATCTCTCACTCAATTCCTGCAATGCCCGCCGCCGACCCCTCTACTTATGCAGGGTGATTCAAGTGCTCTGTTAGCGTGGCAAATCCCCCCTATGTCTCATTTATTGTTTCATTTCACGGTGTATGAGTTATGTGCTGTTCCAATTAGCTGTCATTAATGATACTGCATGGTAGGAAGTAATTTGTCCCAAATGGGGAAAAACAACTATTATAGTTAAGCTGCAGTTATTTTAGTCAGACTGAAAATAGTTTTTCTCCCATTAAGTGGGAATTGCTTTGTTGATAATAGCTCATTTTTAGCTAATAGCTAAAAAAAAAGAAAAGCCAAGATGATAAGAATAAATGTTTGGCCATTTTTTTTGTAACTTACTGTTAAATCTAACAACCCTTGCCCTGGTGTACATTTGTACCCTATTTGAGGACATTTTGGCTCCTTATTTATTTATTTTTTAAATTACTTTATATCTAATATCCTAAATCAAGTATCAACAAATTTCCCACGTGTGGGACTAATAAAGGTTATCTTAATAAAGGTTATCTTAATAAAGGTTATCTTATCTTAAGATATTACTTTTTTCCCAAAAAAGATAATTGTGTGCGTTGGTTTCTGCACAGGAGAGCCTGGCGGTCGTGTACGCCCCCAGCAGTCCGAGAGTCTACACAATTTATGAGCCTGTAATCAGACTGAAAGGTCAAGCAAAGACTGTGGTTACCCAGCGGCCCTTCAGCTCCAAAGAGGTGCAAAGTGTTTCCCTGGAGTCCAGTGCTCTCAGAGCTCTGCTCCCCACCGAAACCCACGGCCTGCAGAGTGTCCTGCACAAGATCGGAGGAACTGGAACTTTTGTCTTCCTCTTTGCACAGGTGGGATGATTTAACCCTTTCTCACCCAAGTGTCATACAGGCTGCCTGGACTTATTTTGTAATTTTGGCTTTAAAATTACTACATAATTCTCAGCTTTCAAGAACTATTTGAATTTTCTCTCTAGCCCAAAATAGTTGAGGAGTTACAGTAATGTGAGGCACATATGGTAAAATCTAGAACCTGATTTTTCTGTCTGTGTGCACACAGCAGTATCTCGTGAATGCGTTGTGCTACTGTTATACACCAAATATCTCCATAAAGCTCATCTTCTCTTCTTTCCGAAACCAGTTGGGGTTTCTTTCTGACACAAACTGTAACAGAGTTATGATTATTTAAAAAGACCCAAAATAAGTAAAGGGTTAAATGTGAAGGGCAAAGCCTATATATAATATGTATGCAATTTGATTGCAGTATGTAGGAGAAAGAAGGCTCTTGAATGACTTTGGAGAATTTTTGTATTTGATTAATTATATTCCAGGCCAACTGATGAGGTGCCCATTAGTTCAGTTTCATTCATAAAGAAAGCATTTGACATTATTTTGTGCTTCTGTGAGATCTCAGTGGCCACAGCAGGCCCTCATGTTCACTCAGTTTTGTTTTTTCCCCCTTCGCCTCCTCTGGCACCGTTGTGTCCAGACAGTGGAGCTCAGTGACTGTGAGAAGACCCAGGCTCTGGCCCTGCAAGTGCTGCTGTCGCTGTCCAAATTTAACCAACACCGCATCCACGAAATGGACTGTTACCATGGTTACTCCATGATCCATCAGGTCCTCATCAAGCCCAAATGCATCGTAGGATATCACATGTTGAAAGTGAGTCACACCTTGAACTCTTGTCTTCTGTCCCTGCAGCCTCAGCTGATCTGCACAGTAAAACATATCCTCTATTTATTTGATTTTTGGGGGGCCATGAATCTGATCTGGCCCGACACACTGGTTCCTCTCTGAGCCGGTGTTGGTGACCCTGCTGTTACTTGACCCTCTGGTTGTGTCTGTAATTGAGCCGTGTGATGGCTCTGGCTGAAATGGATTGTGTCTGACTTGATGAAACACTGAGCTCCTGCAGAGTAACACAGCAACTCTGATTGCATTTGTCACTTTAGGCTTTCTCATCCTGTATTGTATAGCATAGAACTGCACTGATTAGTGGCATTAAATTCCCATGATCATTCCTATATAAAAGGAACACGCTGTGCTACAGTTGTTGATAGTTTCCATTTGTACCTTTCACTTCATGCTGTAAAAGAAATCTAATTCTGGTACCTTTCTTAAACTTGGGTAGTTACATTGTTAACCTGCATCTTAATGTTTTAACTGAGTGCAAGGCTGCAAGCTTCTGTCTTCTAGTAACAAAATGTACCAGAGACATAAAGGACTGCAAGATTTATGACCACTGCAGTGAATCTGGTCACAAATGATATTCTCTGATCGATACAGACAGGGCTGCTCGTGGAGTAAATGGAATTAGTTTTGACTGAGTTGACTGAGTGATAAGCACTCCAAATATTTCATGGAGAATGTATTGATTTTCTTCCTGCTTGAGATTCACAACTAGAGATTATCAATATGTTGAGGTGTGTTTCTGATGAGAGTGAACGGCGCCCTGTGAGTTATTATCACAGAAACTCTACAGAAGTCGTTGCGTTTCTGACGGTCACGATTTTTCTTCCTAGACTTTACTCGATGGGTGTTGCAGTGGACCCATCCTCATCCTCGGAGAAGACGGTCAGTTCCATTTGGACGCGGAGTCTGTGGCCGTGGTTCAGGATTTAAGGCTTCTCTCAGACATTCTGTTGGATTGGAAGATCTGGGCCAAGGCGGAGGTAAAGACTGCATTACAGTTAAATGTAGCTATGGCACACCGTCTAATTCAATTACATCGTTTTGGTCAGGTCCATCCCGTCCAAAAGCAACATCCATGTATTTGCACACATTTATTTTCTTAAGAACAGTTTTTATCATTTAGCATTTACATCAAAAAGAGACTGTAACATTACATCAAGTTAAAGTCCATCGCCCTTCGTGCAAGGATATCTGTAATGTAAACATCCAGAAAGCCTCTCTCCTCCTTAATAACAACTCATCATCTCCACTCTCCTCGGTGGAAATAAGTAGAGCATAAATAAATAATGTATGATTTTTTTTTTGAAGGACACTGTGTCTAACAAAGGCAGACAAAACATGAAAAACTAAGCAGATGAAGATGAGCAATCACACATTCATTACTGTGAGGATACTTCAAATGAGCTGCATTTCTAATGCAGTTTGTTCAAGATCTAATCATTCATTTTCTCATCACACCTGAAGGTACAGTTGTAAAGAAAAGAAGGAAAGTTGTCTTTTTTTCTGATTGACTTTTGTGAATCTCAGCGTTTCTGGTTTTTTCAGGGTCTGTTCATTTATTTATTGTTATTGATATCCACTCCTGAACAGACAGAAAGCTTAAAACATTATCAGCTAAATGATGAGCTTCTTAGAAATTCATACTTTAACTCTAATGGCCATAGTCACTGATTTTAGTTCTCCCACAAAATCCCCGCGGCCTCTGAAGCGTTTTAAGGTTTTATCTTCTGGTGAATCAAATGTTTTGGGAGGAAGCATCAGTTAGTGGTTATTCCTGCAGTTTTTGTGCTGCAGACGACATTTTTTAAAATCAAAGAGTCCGTGATGATTCTTTCCAGAACTGTTTTACTGTCTCAGCCGTCATATGGTGTCATTTACTGTTTGTGTCAGTGCGGAGTGTGGGAGACGCTGCTCGCTGCCTTAGAGATCCTCATCAGGGTTCACCACCCTCATCAGGTCTTTAACATCCGTCAGTTCCTCAAGGCTGAAGTAGTGCATCGCTTCCTGCTCACCTGTCAGGTATTACAGGTAGGTCGCTGCCACAGAGCTGCTTCACATTCCCTTCCCTCTTCCTTCCTTTTTATTTTAAATATCGTGTTTGTTTTAAGGAACATCGGGATGAGCATCTCACAGCGATCCCGCAGGAGGTGTCTTTGTCATTCATCAAAATCATCCAGGAAGTACTCGGGTCTCCTCCGGACATGGATCTGCTAAAACTGATCTATAACTTCCTGATGGCAGTGCACCCACCTACCAACACCTACGTCTGCCACACTCCATCCACCTTCTACTTCTCACTGCATATAGGTGAGGAAGCGGTTACAGCTGAGCGCACCGGCTCCATATCAAAGATCCATTAAGCTAATGTGCCATGTTCCTTTGATGTTTCTCTGTCAGATGGGAAGCTGTACCAGGAGAAGGTGCAGTCCATTATGTACCTAAGACACTCCAACAGCGGAGGAAAGTCTGCCAGCAGCTCTGTGGTGTCGCTCTCCCCGACTGCTTTCGCCGATGCTCCTCATGACGGTACAGCTGCTCCAACTAAACACCAACCTTAATGCACTCCCAGTACCCTAACACAGCAGATAATTAAATACAGACCTCAGGTTGTTGCTTTGAATGATATTATAAATCGAAAGCTCAGCAGTGCTTTTATGAGAGTATGTGCCTCTAACAAAGGAAATTTGTTTAACATGTTTAGTGCTGTATCAGCCTGATTACGTTGGGTTTTTCCCCCTCACTCTGTGATGAATTGGTCTCAAAAGTTTTATTTTAAGAACTTAATGTAAACATCATTACTTGTGGGAAAAAGCTGATGCATGAGCATTAGGTCATTATAACTCTCCCTCGCATCCTCCTCTGCTTTTAGCTTTTAAAAAGACTTGAAATAACCTCAGCTTGATGTAAGTCTATTAGAGCCTCTCTTTGTAATACTTTGTGGTATAAATACAACATATCTAATTACCATATCGTTTTACCTCTTTTGACTGAGCATTTATTATTCCTGGTTTTACTTTAAGAGCCCCATTTTTCAATCACGGTGTTTCTTTTTGATTTATATTTTATTTTAGTTAAACTTTAGCAAGCACATGAGTAATTCCTATAATACTTTGTGATCGACTCAGCTATAAGGGGATAGATTTAATTTCCTAGTCCTGTTTAAACAAGGACGCATTATGTTGTTCGCCGCAGCCCGCTGGTCTCTGAGTATTTGTATTTGCACTTTAAGTGTTGTATACTATGCGTGCATACAGATAAGGTGCTCTGCAGCCTTTAATTGAAGCATTTGCAAATACTCAATGAGTCTCTTGTGTTTTCCAGGCCATCTCCATGCTTCTTCCCTTGATCATGGAGGTGATGATCAGTCATTACGTGCCCCTAGTCTGGGGCCGTCTCCGTACTCTTCGCCTCTGCTGACGCCTCGGCTCGGACGCAGTAGCTCAAACGAGGCAGCCGAAGGTGACGGGGCGTCCCTCGCCACTCATCAGGCTCTCGGAAGCACAGAGACGCTCAAAAAGGGCGGAGGTGATGAGCAGCTCCTCAGCAGCTGTGAGTCTGCCAAGACGATATGTGAGGACAAAGACGCGGGCGAGGGAGCAACCCCGCGCACACCATCCATCAGTGTGGAGGAGGAGCGGGATGAGGCAGCAGAGGTCGACAGCCTGGCAGACGGGAGCGTTGGGGTGGCAGAGTCCGAGGACAGGTTCGAGTGGGTCATGGACGAGGCGCCACGCCGACCTGACAGCCTGAAAGGCATCCCATCCTTCCAGAGGAGCCACAGCAATCTTGCTAGTCTGGGTCTGGCCTTCCCAGCTACAAATGGCTCGCTGACAATCAGCCGGTGGCCCACAGCTGCTGACCGGAGCTCCATGCCTGAAGACTGGGAAAGTTACACCTACTCTCCTGGCTATGAGAGGGCTCACAGCAAGACTGAGTCCAATGACAGGTATGTAGTTCTCTTTAACATGGCAGCTTGATATACTGTGAATGAATAAATAAATAAAAAACACTCGGGATGTTTTAAGCGCTCATTATCATAAGTAATTATGTTTATGCAGCCCATAACAAACTGTGGCCAAGCTGCAGTGAGCAACAGTTTATCTAAATCCACGTGCATGTGGGTTTAGCCCTGAATGTATCACCAGAAACGTCTCGCATCTGATAATGACCAGAGTCGGGATTTGCATAATCTTCATAAAGCATGTGCTCAGAGTAATAATCCCCAGCCAACTATGACAACGATTTGTACTTCCGTGATAGATTCAGCTTATTCCTCCTTGTCAGCTGCTAACTTAAGCTTATATGTTGTTTTGTTTTTTTAAATTGAAGGATCTTTGGGATTTTTCTGTCACTGAGTGTCAGTGCAGGCACAGCGTGGGTTGCGAGCAATGCTGAAATGCTACTATGATGCTAATTTCGGTTTATGGATGTAACATATATTAAATTCAACACTCTGTCTGTACTTGACTTTTTTTTTGTTATTTGGTTGGTGTAGCCGTTCATGTGCAGTAACATTCGTCTTGGTGTGTTTCTTAGGTCCAGCACAGAGGATTGCCTGGTGCTGATCTGCTGTGGGCTCTATGATCTTCTGAGGGGCATCTTGCTGCTGTTGCCTGACCTCATGCTTGAGGAGGTGATGGACAAACTCATCCAGACAGAGGCCCTCATCGTCCTGGTCAATCACTCATCACCGCTCATCCAGCAAGGAGTCATGAAGGTTGGTTTCTCCTTAGAGAGTCTGATGTACTGTAAAGCAGAGGGGGGTCTGATTCTGCACCAGGAGTTCATTTTCATCCCAGTATCTTCTGCAAAATACTGTTACGGGCTGTAGGATGTGTGAGCTCATTGCCATTCCAACAAGCTGTAGTTACACATTAGTTTTGTATTTTATGCTTTGCAGCAAGCACTTTTCCCCCCGAGATACCTCACACTGAGCTTTTAGAAAGCTGGGAACAGCTTGGACAGGCTGAACACTACTTTTTTCCTTAATGCTTACAAATCCCATCAAAACTCCAAATCACAAATGTGTCACTGAATAGCCTTTTGTTTTACTTTTGTGTATTTTTAAGAATTTTATAAACTAGGTGGTTATTGCAGCTAAAAGGTTTGCACACTGAAACTTCACTACACATTTTCTTTTGTTAATCATAAATTACTTGTAAATAGTGGCTCTTTGGAAAAACCTTGCATTCAGCCCACTATATTTTCCAACAATTAATCCAAATTTTTTTGTGCATATCCCTCCTAAATGCCAACACACATGTGGTTCCTGTGGAGCATAGGGGCAGTGCTACAACCCAATCGTCAGAGGTGAAAGGGTGCAACAGCTGTTAATAAAACAAACAGGAGGATTGTCGTAATACCACGGATGTCTGTATGAGGCTGAGGGATAACACTGGCGCTGTACTCCTCTGTACTGACAGGCGTAATTTATTCTGCTTCTCCCACCCAGCTGCTGGACGCCTATTTCACCAGAGCTCTTAAGGAGCAAAAGGAGAAGTTTCTGAAGAATCACGGTTTCTCACTGCTGGCCAACCAACTATACATCCACCAAGGCAGCCAGGGGCTCCTTGAATGCTTCTTGGAGATGCTGTTTGGACGGCCGGTGGGCCTGGAGGAAGAGTGAGTGCATAACATCCACTGCACCACAGGCGCATGATTGCACATTAATATGTATAGAATTGTCTGCCGTATGATTAATGTTGGATGCAAACATATTCTTCATGTTGTGCCACATTGTTCTTTCTCGTGTTTCTCTTTAGTCTGGACCTGGAGGAAATGGAAAATCTCTCACCCTTCAGAAAGCGCTGTATCATCCCAGTGTTGGGTCTTATTGAGAACTCTCTGTATGAGAACTCTTTGGTGCACAACATCCTGTGTATGCTCCTGCAGCTCATCAATGCCTGCCCCAAGCTGGCAGACATCCTGCTAGACCACGGACTGCTCTACGTGCTCTTTAACACCCTGTCTACCCTCAATGGCATGGAGAACGGGTACGACTGCCAGAACAGGGAATGATTCATTCAGACATCTCCACGGGTTCATAGCACGTTTGTGTTGAACCTTTGAGCCAAGAATTAAATCATTAATCCTCTTATTGTTGGTTGATCTGGCACATGTGAGTGGTAGACTGACTTCCTGTGCTTCATATTTTCTTGTTTTCCTTGTCCTCCCTCTGTAGTATTCCCCTGAATGACTACAAACTCCTGGTGTGTGACATCCAGCAGATGCTTGTAGCTGTGACTATTCACTCCTGCAGCTCCTCTGGGTCCCAGTACTTCCGCATCATCGAAGACCTCATTACCTTACTGGGTTTCATGCAGACCAGCAAGATGCGTCGCACACAAGGTGAGAACCGTATTTCGATACACATGCAAAACACATCAGTCTTGTCACCTCCCATGCTCTGCAATCGTGGATGATATCAAGCTGTCAAGCTTGGCTACAGAAACAAATAGGGCTGTCACTTTATTATCTCCATCTGCAGAGTGGAAACTCATTTGAGAAATATCTCCCATTTTCATCTTCCCACCAAATGGTTTTCTCTCATTTTTCCCTTTTTATTTGCTCTCTGAAAAATATCTCTCCCTCCTCTTCCCCATTAGCACTTATTTCCTCGCTATATTTATGATCTGATATTATCATTCTGTGATCACAGAAGCATTAGAATGGCATTATGAGTGTGTATCTTTTTATTTTTGGTTGTTTTTCATTTCAGATATTATGTTCAGATGTATTATTAACATTATGGGGCTCTGTGCAAAAAAACATTTTGTATTGTTGTTCTCAACTTCTCATAATTATTCCAAGTCTTAATTGTACAGCACTTTGCAGTTTTCTTATTTCAACTTAATGACTGTGTCCTTGTTAGTGAAGCGTGTGTGTTCATCACTAGTGTAATCAACACCATTAAATGCCGCATGAGGCTACCTGTGCTGCTCTGTCTGCAAGTCCTGTTGCCATTAATTTTAGTGTTGTCAGTATCAAAGAGCAGTAATTAATTGTAAAATTGACTAACCTGTCAGTTGACAGACTGACTCAGTTGTCTGTAGCATGAAGAGCGTGACCTCGAGTCACTCATCAGAAGCAGGTTGGCTCTAACATGACACAAATCTTTCTTTTCCCAGAGATGGCTGTGGCTTTGCAGTTCCGTGTCCTTCAGTCGGCGATTGAGTTTATAAAAACGACCGCCAACCAGGAACCTCAGAAACTGAGCACTTCTGTTAACGCTCCAAGCTCTCCGCATCACGCCATCTATCAGAAACGCAAGAGCATCGCCGGTGAGTGTCTCAAACTGGCTCTGGCACTGTAGAAAGCTGCAGTCTGCTTCTGTGCTGCTGGAGGTAGAAATGTGTCTGTTTATTGATCGTCTCTTCATCCCGATCTGAAGGTTCCATTGCCATCAAAGACTCCATTATCCCCCGCATCCCCAGGCAGCACTACTGCTCCTATGGCCAGATCCCCTTGTCCCCTCCATTCAGCTTCCTGTCCCAGGACTCCCCCCTCCCTTCCCCCACTGGAGCTCCATCGTACATGCTCCACTGTGACGCAGGTAGCTGGGACTGCGGTCCACAGCGGAAAACATCCTCCCTGTCAAGGGGCATGTTTTCCTCTCATGCAGTGAACTCACCCTGTCCCCAGGACCTCACCTTGGGGGTTAATTTGCCCAGTACCCCAGTGTGTTACTGGTGCCTTCTCTGTGTGCATGTGAGTGTGTGAGAGATCAAATGCTTAACTTCGTCAGTGTTAAGCATTCCGGCACAGATGACTATTTGATTAGTGAATCCTAATAATTTTCTCTTTACCAAAAACACGTGTGCTTATCCTTTCTGAAAACTGGCTAATTATCCCAGACTACCAATTTTATAACCACATTTAAGCACTTATCAAGATTGTTCTTGTAGGTCGGCGCCGGTTCTCTCTGGCCCAGACTGACTCTCTGCTGATGCGAATGCGCTCTGTAGCCAGCGACGAGCTCAACCAAATGATGCAGAGGAGGATGAGCCAGGAAAACCCCATCCGTGCCAGTGAGACTGAGTTTGTCCAGCGGCTGCAGAGGCTTGTGGTTCTTGCCGTCAACAGACTCATTTACCACGGTACACAGCCTGGTGTTTCTTTGAATGATCTGGTCTAAACCCTTTATGAACACTGCACGCTAATCCTGCTTCTGTTTTTTTTTGTTTGTTTGTTTTCCTTATTTCAGATGTGAGTCAAGATTTATTTGATCTGCTGAATATCCCAGAGTGCACAGACCAACAGCTTTTCACACCAGATCCAGCTGATCAACCGCACGAAGATGGTGGCTCCGCTTCTGTCCCGCACTCTCCAACTCCCTTCACTCTACCACCTGCGAGCAAGAAGAGCTTCCAGAAGGACATCCTCCAGCTCATGATGGACGGGATCAAAGTCAGCCTGGTACGACAGCAGTCCAGTTGAAGCTTTTTCATGCTTTAGAAGCTCTTATTTGTAAACCTCTACTCTGAGCGTTGTAGCGTTTGATGGCTAACCTAGTGTTGCTACTGTGTATCCGTAGGGGAGCACAGGTCGTGGCGGAGCCCCGCATCAGCAGTGGCGAAGGATCCTGTGGTCCTGTCGGGACACTTTTCGGGTCCAAATTGGCCGTTTGCTGGTGCACACACTCAGCCCTGCACTTCCTCTATCAGACAGGAAGGAGGCACTTCAGTTTGTGTTTGATCCCAAACATTTGGATATCCTCAAGGAGAGTCTCAGCCCTGGACTAGAGGTGAATGTGATTTCTCATCTTAACTCCCATGAATTAGACCCTAAAGTGAGATATTTCTGTTCATTTTAATCTATATAATGAGAGAAATTGTGGATTAGGTACAGAAAAAAACTCTCTTTAGCTTTAAAAGTTCAAAAATTGGTGTCTTTCCCTGTTCATCCCCCTGCCAGACTTTACTGAAAGCTAGATAAAGCTCGGCTCCAATAGCCAGTGTCTGTGACTTACTTCAGACACAAATAAACTAAAATCCGCACTTTCTTTTCTCTCGCCCGCTCTCAGCACGGACCAAAGTTGTCGCTGTACCTGTACGAGATGCTGCACGATCACAAGGATAACCTCACCAAAGAAGAGCAGAGCGCCGTGGGTGTATTCATGACCTCTCTCAAGCTTTGCGGTCATCGCTGCATCCCACCCAATGCTCCGCACAAACAAGACTTGCTCAAGGCCATAAAAGAGGTACGTCCTACACGGTCATTGTCAAAGAGTCATTGTTAAAGGAAAGGGCAGCAGCTTCCAGGCTGCTTTAGTCTGACCTAATTCACCTGTTCCCTTCAGCTGTATGAAATATATTAACTTTAGTGCAAGCAAAAGTCTGTCTTTGATAAATGCTAAGCACAGCCTGTCAGGTTTTCTTATTATTCAGATAAATTTGTTTACCTGCAACAGGAAAAATTCAAGTATGAAGCAGAAGAGAAAACAAGTAAAGTGGCATGGGAAAAGAAAATGGCAAATGCTCAGAGGAAGTGAGTATAATTCTTTTCTTTCTTTTTTCTATTGTTAACAGAAAGAATCATATGTTAGTTTGTTTTATTTTGTTCGCTCACTCTTTTTAATTTTCCTCTGCAGTCTTATCCAGAGGCTGGATGGAAAGTCAAAGGATATATCCAAGATTGCAGCCGATATCACTCAGACTGTGTCCCTCCGGCAAGGCATGGAGAGAAAGAAAGTCATCCAGCACATCAGGGGCCTCTACAAGACCGACCTGAGTGCCAGCCGCCACTGGCAGGAGCTGGTGCAGCAGCTCACACACGACCGGTAGGAGTTGTTCATGATCTACATTACTGCTCATGTCATCCTCGCTGTGGCTGCTTGTTTGTTGGTTTTGGTTAAAGTGCGAATAAAACAAATCAAATACTTCCCTTTCAGACCTGCAAAGCTTTCTTTTGTACTGATGTAAGGTTTTGAGTGTGCTGTTTTAGTTTCTTTTTCTTTATTTATTTTTTTCCTCCAGTGCGGTTTGGTACGATCCCACATCCTACCCAACTTCCTGGCAGCTGGACCCCACCGAAGGGCCGAACCGTGAGCGACGGCGGCTACAGAGATGCTACCTCACCATCCCCAACAAATACCTGCTCAAAGACAGACGCAAGCCTGAAGGTGGGGGGAAAAATGCTCTTTGGCTAAATTTTGTGTCGCACTGGTGTCTCCCAAATCTCATATTTCTTTCTTCTTCTTTTTTTTTTATTTTTTTTTTATAGAAACTGTGAAGCCACCGCTGTCCTTCCTGTTTGAGGATAAGACTCACTCCTCCTTCTCCTCCACTGTTAAAGACAAAGCCACCAGTGAATCCATCAGGTATAACATCCTGCTTCTTTCTTCCTGTAACCCTTTAAGTGAACATGTCATGTCAGGTTGTAAGAAAAACATCATTCTTTTGTCCTTAGGTTCACCAGACGTTGCATCAGCGTTGCCCCTTCCAGAGAAACAGCAGGGGAGCTTCTTCTGGGTAAGACACCGGCCACTGTTTACACAGAGCTCCATAATCTGCTCTCTCTGAGGCACCGCGGAGTATTGCTCCTCCATCACACACAAGCATTTGCTATTTATTCAGTAAAGGAAGCGTTTGTTTGTCTTGCATTCAAATCTCACTCTCACCTGTGCTGTCTCACAGGAAAGTGTGGGATGTACTTTGTGGAGGACAACGCTGCTGACGCTCATGACAACCAGGTAAAGCCAGAGCACCGTTCAGGCGTGTTCCCTGCCAGAGGAATGACAATAATTTCTGCAATAATTTCCGCCTGGCTACTCAACACCGAACACGTTTGTGTGTCTGAGCAGAGCCTGCACGGGGAGACCGAGGCACCTTCTTTCTCCTGGACGTACGAGGAGATCAAGGAGGTGCACAAGCGATGGTGGCAGCTAAGAGACAACGCTGTGGAGATATTCCTCACCAACGGCAGGACGCTGCTGTTGGCCTTTGACAACTCCAAGGTGAGTGGAGTCAGAGGGGCTTTTAAATAAAAGACACCGGATCGGTTGTGGAAGGTTTGGTTAATGCTCATGATTAATAAACAGTAGATCTTGTAAGTTGTTTACTTTAGCTGTTCAACATAACTATTGCAGAGCGCTGACTGGACTAGACTACCCAGCAGATTACAGGAGGAAATATTCCAGTCTGTGTTTCATCTGAGTATAAAATGTAACCACACAGGATGGACTGTGATTAAAAATGATAAAACAAAGAAGCATAGTGATGGTCAAAGAGAAAGATTGGACAAAATCACAGTTTCAGAAGAAGAAAAAATAAATGCTGTGGGAGTTAATTGTTGAATTGCCTTTTTGGTATTCTGCTCTTGAAACCTCTGGCTCTGTAGTGCTCCGTGCGAGAAATCGATCTTGACAATAAGCCATGATAATAAGATTCAGTAGCATCGCACTCTGCTGTGAAAATATATCGTTATTTTGCAGTGGCTTAAAGTGATACACTGAGAGAAAGTTACAATATGGTCAGACAGATGGCTTATTGCTCATGCTTTTAATTCAGAAAAATCAAAGGGCGTGCCGACCTACTGAGCACACGAAAGCCAAACAGATAATGTTTGCAGACTTCTGAAAACCTTTCTGTCAATAAGGCAGGAAGAAAAGTTTTCCATTTCTCCTTTGTATTTATTTCAAGTTCAGAAGGATATGGAATTTTGAAAGTGTAAATGTTTGCATGCTTGACCTAATGTGATGTCGGTGGATCGGGATTATAGTCAGGAGATCATCGTAATTCAACATCATTACCATAATATAAGCCTCACAGAGCCACTAATGGTTTGAAGCATTCATGTTCAACTAAACCTTATATATGGCTAATAATTATTGATGGCTGATATATGTACTTTTTAAAAAATAAATATATTTCGTTTACATTTAAAATAAGCTTCTTAATAGTCAAATTAATCTTTTTAATTGTAAAGATCGTTATGTTCTATCATAGTGGTTGCAGAATCTGAGGCTCGGTTTGCTGGAGAAGCTTTAGAATGAATGAAACTAAAACTAAAGAGTAATTTAATTGTTTTATGTGGATTAGCCATTAAATATTTTTAAATTAAAGTTCATCTTTCATGTTACATTTGCAAGTTAGCACCATGTTTCAGTCAAGTCTCTAAACTACCTCATGGTGTCTCTGCTCTGGCCTCAGTTCCGAGATGACGTCTACCACAACATACTGACCTCCGATCTTCCCAACCTGCTGGAGCACGGAAACATCACGGCGCTCACGCAGCTTTGGGGCTCGGGTCAGATCTCCAACTTCGAGTACCTCACGCATCTCAACAAGCACGCCGGCCGCTCCTTCAACGACCTCATGCAGTACCCGGTGTTCCCCTTTATCCTGCGAGATTACACCAACGAGACTCTCGACCTGCAGGACCCAAACATCTACAGGTCCGTGCTGGATGACGAATCTTTTCCCGAGTTGACATTGACACAAAAGCTAATTTAAAGCCTCCCGTTTAAAGCTTTTCTATTAAAGTATTATGAATCCAGACAAACATTGAACTGTTGTTATATTTTTTGAGAAAAACTGAAAGGGAACTGGCGTCTCTTTGAAGTCAACGCTTCTGTCGCTGATGATGTCATCGCTCAACAATTGTTTGCTTTCGTATTTTAACGCAGGAACTTGAGCAAACCCATCGCCGTCCAGTCCAAAGAGAAAGAGGATCGCTACGTGGATAATTACAGGGTAAGTCCTCGTGTCTGTTTCAACACGTGCTACTCGAGCATTTTGCATATTCCATAAATAAAAGCACACTGACGTGTTCCTCGTGCAGTACCTGGAGGAGGAGTACAAGAAGGGCATCCGTGAGGACGACCCCATGCCTCCCGTCCAGCCTTACCACTACGGCTCCCACTACTCCAACAGCGGCACTGTGCTGCACTTCCTGGTTCGAATGCCTCCTTTCACAAAGATGTTTCTCGCCTATCAGGGTAAGTCGCAACATTAAGCCTCCTTCAGAATACAAGAAGAAAATCTTATGGTTATGGTTAATTGTTTTGGGCCTCTAATGCATGAATGATGCTATACTTATACTGACCAAACTGTATGTTTTGTTTTTTTTATGTGAAGCCTGAATCTGGCACGGTGCTCTCAGATCTAACATAGGATTGCAGTGTCTGTGTTATTGCTTCATGAAAGCCTGCTTCATCTTTACACTCTTCTCTGATCAGCTCCTCACCCTTCCCCTTCCTCGCTTCTTTCTCTTTCTTTGGTGTTAATTTATTTTGCATTCATCTGATCCTCCGAGGCATCTTTTTATGTGATTTGTAAATGTATTCAGCGAGCGTGGTGTTTAAGGTCATGAAAGATGTTTTCAATCAGTGAGTCGAATTTGTAATTAGACTGTCTCCGGCCTTAATCAGACCAGAGCTTTGATATCCCGGACCGGACGTTTCACTCAATGAACACTACGTGGCGTCTGTCCTCTTACGAGTCAATGACTGACGTCAAAGAGCTCATCCCAGAGTTTTTCTACCTCCCAGAATTCCTGGTTAACAGAGAAGGTAATTAGTTTTCCTTTCCTATTTTTAGCTTTTGTGCGTTCATCTTTCATCTTCTCAGAATTTCCTCTTTTTTTTTTTTTTTTTTTTCTTTGCCTGGATAGGTTTTGATTTCGGGGTTCGTCAGAATGGCGAGAGGGTGAATCATGTGAATTTACCGCCGTGGGCTCGCAACGACCCACGTCTGTTCATCCTCATCCACCGACAAGCACTAGAGTCTGATCAGGTCTCCCAGACGCTGTGTCAGTGGATCGATCTGGTGTTCGGGCTCAAGCAGAAAGGCAAAGCAGCGGTCCAGGCCATCAATGTCTTCCACCCAGCTGTACGTAGCTGCTGACTCGCATTTCCTCGACGTTAGTGTAAAAAAATAAATAATAAACCTTTGTCGCTCAGACACCAGTTTCATGTCACTCTTTACAGACCTATTTTGGCATGGATGTTTCGGCTGTAGAAGACCCTGTTCAGCGACGAGCCCTGGAGACGATGATCAAGACATACGGACAGACGCCCAGGCAGCTCTTTAACACCTCTCACATCAGCAGGACAAGCACCAAACTCATGGAGGGGGAGCTGCCAGCAGCCATGGGCCTCCTGGTCCAGCTGGCCTTCAGAGAAAGCAGAGAACCAGCCAAGGAAATAGTCTGCCCGGTAATCAACTCTGTGGTGTTTGTGACTCTGGCAGCCTGCTGTGCGCTGAGCAAGACATGACTTAATTCACCACCCGTGAAATGATCTGCTCCTCACCTAGCAATTTTCTCTTCCTCTCCCCAGAGTCCGCTGCCGTGGATCAAAGGTCTGAAGTGGGGCGAGTATGTGGGCTCACCTTCCGCTCCGGACCCAGTGGTGTGTTTCAGTCAGCCGCACGGGGAGAGGTTCGGATCCCTGCTGGCTCTGCCGACGCGAGCCATCTGCGGCCTCTCCAGCAAGTTCTGCCTCATGATGATTTACAGCAAGGAGCAGGGTAGGAAGCCCAAAGACTCATTCCAGAAAGTATTGTACAAGTGCCCCGCTGACTCGCATTAAATTTTTCTTCTCTGCTCTGCAGGTGTGCGGAGCATGCACAGCACAGACATCCAGTGGTCAGCCATCTTAAGCTGGGGCTACGCGGACAACATATTGAGGCTGAAGAGCAAGCAGAGCGAGCCACCTATCAACTTCATTCAGTGTTCACAGCTTCACCAGGTACGCATCAGTTTATGCTTCGACAAATCCTGACCACCTGTTATATAAGAGTTATCTGGCTTTTGGTGTGCGCTCCTCCATCCAACCGTCCGTCTCCCTCTCCTCCAGGTGACCAGCTGCGCCTGGGTGCCCGATGGCTGCCAGCTATTTACGGGTAGCAAGTGTGGAGTCATCACCGCCTACAGCAACCGCTTCACCAGCACCACGGTGCGTTTCCATGGCAACGTCCCCCTCTAACCTTCCGCCTGCACACGAACACCCAAACCGCCCACCCACCGCCGATTACACCCCCCCCACCCCGTCCTCTTCTTTAGGCAGCCTCACCATGCTCAAACGCTCAGCTTCATTAGTCACATCACAGCTGCCCTTGAAACACATTTCCACCGAGCCCATAAGTGGGATTAGAGGTCTCAGAGTTCAGTCATCAGAGAAGCTTTCAGACCTCGTCAGTCCCCACCAGTAGACATGTGGATTTGCCATTTTTCTGGACTTCCAGCAACTACCGAGAGGCAATTTGACTTTAATTAATGGAGATTTTTAGGAAAAAGCAAGACACAATATATAAGAGTCACAGATACATTTAGATCTGTATTTCTTCTGTGTGTGGTCTCTAACATGTATTTCCCTCCACAGCCATCAGAGATGGAGGTGGAATCTCAGGTTCACCTGTACGGGCACACGGGCGAAGTCACCAGCCTGTTTGTCTGCAAACCTTACAGCATCCTCATCAGTGTGAGCAATGATGGCACCTGCATCCTCTGGGACCTGAACAGGTCAGTGTGTGTGAAAGGTTTTTATGTTTTGGTTTTTTTAAAGAAGAAGAAACTGCATTATGCAGTGTTTGTGTGGTTTCTGAGTACTTCTGTGTTTTCCAGACTCTGTTATGTACAGAGTCTCACAGGCCACAAAAGCCCGGTGATGGCTGTGTCTGCCAGCGAGACCACAGGGGACATCGCAACAGTGTGTGACTCAGGTATGAGGGGGCGGGCGTCTTCTTTTATAACCAGAGTGTTTATCGCGTCTCATCTTCTGGTTATTGAAGTGTCTTCTGGTCCTTGGTGTGAGTTATGGCTCCTCTTCTTTTGTTTCCAGAGGGAGGAGGCAGCGACCTTCGCCTGTGGACGGTGAACGGGGACCTGATTGGGCATGTCCACTGCAGAGAGATCATCTGTTCTCTGGCTTTCTCCAACCAGCCGGAGGGCGTGTCTGTCAACGTCATCGCTGGTGGGCTGGAGAATGGCGTCGTCAGGTAGGCAAAACTTTTCTTTTGCCGTTACGTTTGTGTCCTGTTCCACTAGACGGCTTTGGAAATTTTGGAGGAGGGAATACTTTTTCGACTTCAGCTTTTCCTTCTCATATAGATCCACTCCATGGCCACTCACCAAAGTAATTAATACAGTTAGGTCCATATAAATATGGACACTGACACAAGCTTGGTTTTTTACATGTTTACTCAAACATATTTTAAATATAGTCATAGAAGTTTATATAGTTATAAGAACGAACATTGTATTTTCAGTTATTTAATTTGTCCAATTACTTTTGAGATCCTGAAATGAAGGGATTGTGTTCAAAATACTTTAGTTCTTCACATTTTTATGCAATTTTTTTGTTCAACCCGCTGAATTAAAGCTGAAAGTCTGCACTTCAACTTCATCTGAGTTGTTTCATTTAAAAATCATTGTGGTGATGTTACAAACCAAAATTAGAATAAAGTTGCCTGTCCAAGTATTTATGGATCTAACTGTAAATAAGTAAATATTACATGACAGAAAGTTCCTGTTTTTCACTCTCTGCTATAGAATTTATTTATTTTACAATAGCTCAGAAGTTTTTTAAAAAAGGAGAATAAAATAGGAAATTGTCTGTGAATTACCAAAAACTTTTATACTTGGAGTGCAGTCTGAGCAAAGAGCTACCAGAACATTGTAATTTTACACATTTATTTCTTATAATTTAAGCCCAAGGAGTCGTGCTGACAGATTTCTTTTACTGCAGCAGAATTTCTGTCATGTAGAAAATCCCAGATGTCCTGTTGAAACTGCACTGCTGGTTTTCTCATATTAAGAGATCCCAAGAATTAAATGTGTAGTTAAATGTCTTTGGATTGACAGGAGCTTCACTTGTCCGGCCCACTGGGCTTGCATGTGGCCCACGATGTAAAATGAGTTTGACATCCCGCTCCCTGCACTGTTTATTTTTTATTTTTTTTAATCTCTGATATGTTTTCAGGTTATGGAGCACCTGGGATTTGAAACCAGTGAGAGAGATCACATTTCCCAAGTCTAGCAAGCCCATCATCAGGTTTGTTTACAGCGCGCTGTTCTCTTTGTACTTTTATGCCACGCCTGTATGCTCGTCAGCATTTTAAATCTAACAGTCTCCTCTCGTGTCTGCTTCAGCCTGACGTACTCGTGTGATGGCCACCACCTCTACACGGCCAACAGCGAGGGCACGGTGATGGCGTGGTGTCGACGGGACCAGCAGCGCATGAAGCTGCCCATGTTCTACTCCTTCCTGAGCAGCTATGCTGCAGGATGAGTGTTTGTGTGATGTTTGCGCCTGTCCACTTCTCAGCAAGAGGACCTCCCCTCCTCCTCCTCCTCCTCTTGTCTGCACTGACAGAGAGGAGGACATGTCAGCATGTCCTCAAACTCTCTGAACCCTCCCTGACTTTTAAATAAAGCCATCCCCAGCAGAGCAAACTGTACCGCCGCCACTCCCAGCATCAAGAAATGATTATGAAAATAGTATTATATGTAGATAAGTATATATTTATAAATACATTAAAATGGACTCTTGCAGGAATGGTTGAGTATTTGGCTGAGGCTGCATCAGACACTTTATACAGGATGTATTTCTGAGAGTGTTTCATTTGTCGAGTCTTTAATTCCTGCTGATGTGTTTTTGTTGGCTGGTGTTGATTTAGCCGTTTCCTGGTAAGCTGCTATGGTCTGGACAAAGCCAGACTCAAAGTGTGAAGACCCTCGTGTTTCACCTCGACATCGCTCACGTCTCCTGCAGCGTGCGGTCTGACAGATCGCCGCCCCAGCTCAGTGAACGCGTCTTGCTGACGCTGCAGTGGCTGCAAGGGAGGGGAGCCCCCTCCTCGCGTCTGTCGCCAGGAGAGGTCCCGCTCTGCGGGAGTGAGACGTCCCTCCGCCGCGCTGTCTGCTCCACTCAGATCTGAACGCTAGAGTCACAGACCTGCTTTACTTTGTGTCTGACCTCAGTTGACGGACCGAGGGGACCTTGTGGGTGCCTGTTGTTCTGTCCTGCTTTTGCATGCTAGGACGATGCTGCCCTTGACTGTGTGAATGTGGATGTAACATTTGCTGCAATGCTCCTTGTTTTAAGGCTTCCCTTAGTTAAACCAGCCCATTTGCTCTTTAAAAACACCACGGAGGCTCATCTCTCTTGCCCGTCGCTTAAATGCACAAGAACCACTTTTCACTACTTTACAGGGCTGATTTATTTATTTTTTTGAGAAAGCAATTAACAAACTGTTAGATGCTTTCAGTCGGAGGAGGAAGAAGGCGGAGGAGAGAGTGATTTCCTGAATGCTCCGTGATCCTCACTGATCTCCCACACTTACTTAGCACCTGTGCAGCATTACTAAAAGGGTGCAGTTGGTGTGGGAGGGTTTAGTAAAGAGCGTCGCGTCGGCTGATATCATATACACTACACACATCGGTCTGGGAAACGGCCGAGCAGCTGTTTCTTTTTCTTAACCCACTCCAGGATCCATGTAGCCTTTCTTTACATTCCCACTTACGTTACTGCACTTCACGGTTTCTTAAACGAGAATCAGAAGCACTTTTTTTTTTCCCCCTCAGCTACTTCAGTTTAAGTAGAGCCAATGATCTGTGGCCTTAACACAAACTGAGCTTGATTTAATTCCACTAATAAATCAAATCCAGAAAGCAATATCAGACACAGACATGCAATAGGTCATGTTTTTGGTACCTTGTTTCATGTGGGAAGAAACCAGGGTTCATTTCGTTTCTTTTTCTAAGACAGCTGTGAAACAATTAGTTTTTATTCCCTTTTGTGGTGACTGCAGCACCCGGTGACGACTAATGTCTTACACTTACTTGAGAAAGGGATTATTTCTTGTTAACTCATTCCTTTTCGCTTCGACCTGATTTATTTTTCTTCCTGATCCTACGTGGACATGATGTTACTGTGTTTGTTTACTGATTTTCTCTATGAAATGTATGAAAAACTTTATGTGAACCACAACCTCTCAACCCAAATGTGTGTTTGTATGTATTTTTTTTTGTTTGTTTTTTTTAATGCAAAAGGTAGAAAATGTGACAGCAGATTTTCTGACGGAAGGAAATATTATTTTTCTGTTAATGACTTAAAGCTATGCATAATTTAAGATCATCGTTTTAGGTTGCTTAAGTTGTATTTTGGCCCCTCCTGCTAGTTTTCGGTTTTTTTCCTTTGCATTTTTGGCATCTTGAAGGTTCCTAATGTTTAGTTTTGTTTGTATGCGTGTACGTGTTTGAATGAACCAAGTGATAAGCATATTATAAATATATAAAAATCTATAAATATTTGAAGAAATATTATCGTCGTGTTGATTGTGTCCATTTCTTTGTGTGCGTGTGTTGGGGGAGGGGTTGCGTTCAGGGACATAAAGTAAGCAGAAACTCGTGTCGTACTGCACAAATCAGATCGGAAGCACGAACAGGAAAAACAAATTAAAATTTTAAAAGTTATCAGGATGCAAGCCACGCTTAAGAGCGCGTGCAGTCGTTAAGGGTGAGGCCATCAGGGGGACACGGTGATGTCAAAGCTGATAGAAAATAAAATAATAAACGATACGGGGAAAGCCTGCAGACCTGCGCTGCCTTTTGCAGCAATCAAGCTAATTAGAATCAGCCGCTCCTAATTTGACTAACAGGCAGCGTCGGTGCGTTTACGGCCACTCTGGACAGCTGAAGCTCATCCCGGCTCCCTGCTGCTGCTGCTGCTCCTGGTCCACTGATCGAGTGCTCCCCGCCCCACAGCCTGTATCTGATCGTCATACAGAGGTTTCCCCCCCTGCTGCTGCTGCGTAACATCTCTCCAAGTCCAGCCGTGGTGCTCACCAAGACCTCACCGCTTGGAGCTCATCTTCCTACACGGAATACGCACTGAGCGAGCCGCCGAGGCGACATTTAAAGACGCCGAGATTTTTGGCTCCTCGGGTTCAGTCCAGACCGAAGCGAGGCTGGGATTTCCTCTTATCGTTTCATATTTGACAGATCTTTGTGTGTGCGCGCGTGTGTGTGTCTGTGTGTGTTGGGTGGAGTCAACCCGGAATTCTCCCAAATTGGAAAACCACTGGCACATTTCAGGTAGGTCGGCGGCTGCAGGCTACATTAATGAGCGCGTATCCGACCAATGCAGGGATTTATTTCAAAATGTTTATCATCAGTGCAAAAATCATTGCTGCTCCTTTTTTTTTTTCCCCCACATGATGCATGGTTTGCTGTTTTCTGCTCTAACCAGGGCCGCAGCTCGCTGTGTGTCCACAGATTAATCTCCTCTTAGAAATAAATAGTCGCACGCGTTTTCACAGATCTGCATCAGCAATTAGCAGCATCGTTGCATTTGGATAAAACTGCACAGGGGCGAATACAGCCGAGCAACCCTCAGGATGGATGCATCCAAAGCGAACCTAAACGGAGAAGGCCCGATGGCTTCCTACGAGGGTGTGATTTAAAAGCTATAAATTGGCCGTAGAGCTGTGGAGGCTGGAGGGATGGCAGATGAATTTGTCGTCTTCGACCGTCTGCTTTAAGATAAATACATTTTTTGTGTGATTTTTAACAAAGAATAGATGCGCAATAATAATAATGCATATTATCATAGAAAGGGGGATTGATTCAGCAACCCCTCACCTCCAGTGAAATGCTTCATTTCTTAAAGCAAATTATTAGAAAACACATCTGTGGGCACATTTTTGCCGTGGCTGCCAAACTGGGACATTTCAGTGGTGGGTGGGTGGGGGTGGCTCAAGGAGGCTAAAATGGGAGTAAGATGTAGTGATTGCGAGAATTGATCTGCAGAGCTGCAGCTGATGTACTCTTGAGGTGAAAGTTGAGAGGAGGAAGGCCAGCAGTGGAAAGATCTGCAGATCCTGGGAGGAACTGGGGAGAAGCTGCAGGTGCTTTGCTTTTCTAGGTGTACCAGCATAAACTCCTGCTGAAGTGCACTTGAGCAAAATACTAGGGGGGTGTGTGTGTGTGTGTGTCTTAATCCCTCCCAGCCCTCCACTCCTTGCTAACCTCCCCCCCCCAGCCAGTTGGTCTAAATAATAACGTGACAAAGGAAGAAAAGCAATCATGCATGAGCGCTGGCTGAAAAATGACAAACTGCTGTCCAGCTGATGCCCACAGAGCAGCTTCTTCAGATAACAAATGGACAAACAAAATGGGTCCTTCCAAGTTTTACTGTGTAAAAAGGAACGGGTGGGGGTGAGGTTGTAGTAGAGTAGCTGCTCCATCAGGGTAGAGCTGTCGCCAGGGGGGTGCTGATTTAATGTGAAGTTCACTGAGTCTCTCCCCCCCCCCTCCCTTGCACCTGTTTGGCGTCACAGGAGCACCATGAAGGACGGCATCGCCAACAACAGCACGGCCAGCATCTCCCAAGCCAGGAAAGCTGTGGAGCAACTGAAGATGGAGGCCTGCATGGATAGGATAAAGGTACAAAGCTTTATTGTTGTTATTGTCTGCGCACGTGAACAAATATTTTCACATCGCTTCTGTTACCAAGTATGCAATTACTCAAAAACCGTACCTCCACTTATCGTGGAACTGAAAGCTTTGTGTGCCTCTAACATCGGCTGGGATTTTGGAGCAGTTCAATAGGCGCGTCTCGATGAGTGACAGTTCTCAGCAAGCATTTCATTTTTGCTCATTTTTGTCTGAATAAAGCACAAAATTAACTTTGCTGGCTTACAATTGGCAACATTATCACGCTTGGCTCTCATGGCTTCATATTTGCACACAGTAGCACTGTTTAAAAGAAGAAATGGCCGGGATGATGGTGCCGTCGTCCAAAAACTGGGAAAAATGCATCAATTAGCCACACTGCATTGGCTTTTCCTCGTGTTTAAAATACTCACTCGTGCACTAAATCTGCATCCTTTATTAATGCACTAATTACTCCTGTTTGAATCACCGTTGGTAAACACTACAGTGCCCAGCTGTTTGAACGTTATTTATTTAATTTTTAAATGAATCCTCATTTCCACAGTGGGGTTGAATTGGCTTGCTGTCAGACGTATTGAGGTAGATCAAAATAAACCTGGCACAAAAAGTAAGGAAATTTGTCTTTGGTCAATTTGTTTTTGTTGTAACAAAAAGCCTCTTGGGAATAAATATTATACAGTTGGAAATCTTGTTTATTTTTCCTTAAATGGTACCACTTGTAAGGAAAGTGCATTTGTTCCGCCCATGAAAAACTTGCCAACTTGGCAAGCTAATGGACCCTGCTGCAGCAGTCAGTTGGTGTCTAATCCAAACATGCCACGTTTGACTGATTTGGTGCTTGCGCTGTAGGACAACTTCAAGCTGCAGAACCAAGATGCAGCATTATTTGGAGTGAGCTCTAGTACAATCTCCAAATTGAAGACGAAGATTCCGATAATGGAGGATGTCAGAGAAAGGCGGTGAAGTTGGCGCTTAAGAACTGTTAGCAGTCTTCTACAGATTTGCAGGATGATACGACAGCGGCTCTCTACCCAGATGATGTAGAACAGACTCCATGCAATCTCCGGTTTTGTGGCGGCCTGTCCCGAGCCCTTCACCATCAGGCATGTTTGCACTGGTGTCACCAATATGTGCACTGGAACCTGAACATGTGGAGGAACACCATGTTAGACCCATTTCTGTAATATACTCACATATCTATATTATTGCTAATATATATTGTAATATATCTATATCACTAAAGCACTTCTGGATGGATGCAAACTGCATTTCGTTGCCCTGTACCTGTGCATGTGCAATGACAATAAAGTTGAATTCTATTCTATTCTATTCTATGTTCAACCATGAGTCCAGATTCTGCTTGTGCTCGCCCCTGCAAATCAGAGACTCCATCCAGAATTTGGGAGTGGAGTGGATGGTGTGGCATGCCTGCAGTAATGACATCAACCCCACTGAATACTTGTTTGATCAACTTGAGCGTGCTGTTCAATTATACTGACTTATGACAAATGCTGGTTGAAGAATGGGACACATCCTCATAGTATCATGTGACCAGCATGAGGAGGCGGTGCCAGTGTGACTGTGTTTCCACAAATTTCTTTAGGCAGGCTTTAGGTATATTTAGAGACCAAGACGCACTGCTGTACATGGGCGTGGAAACAATGTATCACTAGTCCTGTTTAAACCTTCATCCCTGTGACATGGTCCACTTTTCTTTCTGTTACTCCAGCCTATTATGTTTTCTTGATTTAGACGCACAGTGTAATAACTCTGCACTCATAAAACATTCAAGATAACATCCATGTGTTGAATCCTGAGTCCGCTATTATTGTGCACTCTTTGTCTCAGTCCATTATAAAAGCTTTAACCCATTTATTAGATGGCCTGGTCCAGTTGGAGTAAATCACTGCTATTATCTTCCCTCGTCTTTCTTGGATTTCTTTTCTTTAGAGAAGCGCGCCACAGTTTTGAGTATTGCAGTGCCGTCATTTTTGCCAGACTCGTGATGGATGCTTGGCGCACTTTTTCCCACCTTGCAACTCGACTCGGTGACAGTTCAGTGTAATTACAAACTTGCATATTTGTTATTTTGAGTCCCTGGATTGTGTAAAGTTGAATGAGGAATGTTGGGCACTTCTATAGATTGTATATAAAAGGTAACTGTGGTCACTATGACATCAGCAGGGCCTCTTGATGTTCTGAAGGAGTACCTCTGACGTTCATGGACATGGTTGTGGATTGCAGGTGTCAGTTGCATATGTGGGGGGGGGAATAAATGACCCTAAACTACCTCTTTATTTTAACCTGTTAAATGCATTTTAAACACCATCTTGGTTATGTAGTGGAAGGGATCAACAACAAATTTATAGCAATTAGAAGGGAGGGAACGTTCGTCAGCGCTAGCTAGTTAGCAAGTAATTGACGTTTGATGATGTTTGGTGTTTGTTAGTGAGGTTTGAGTTCTTGATTTATGGCTCTGACTGCAATCACTCAAATTAGTGACGTTCTACAAGTAACTGCCCTCTAATTTAAAAGCGCGGTCAGATTTCCAGCACATCGTAATCACTCTGAGATTTACACTGATGGGCTCAACTCATCTGTGATGACTTCTTGCAGCAGGAGACTCGACTCAACTGGTTGCCAACTGGTTCTATTCTTGTTTCTCTCACATGAAAAGCAAAGTTGCCAAGCCACTTTGTCATTTTGTAGTTAAATTGCATTCCTGCAGCAACTATGTCACACTATGTGGAAGAATTTCAAACTTATTGTAATTTCACCCCCAGCCGGTCACAGCAGATGGCTGCACCTCCCTGAGCCTGGTTCTGCTCGAGGTTTCTTCCTGTTAAAAGGGAGTTTTTCCTTCTCACTGTCGCCAAGAACTTGCTCATTAGGGGTCCTCTGACTGTTGGGATTTCTCTGTATTATTTTAGGGGATCTACTTAAAAGCACCTTGAAGTGACAGCTGTGATATGGTACTATTTAAATTAGATTGAATAGCCAGCATGATTACATTAAGCTGTAAACTGATGGCAGATGGACTCTGCCTTATTGGTGTTTCAATGCCAAATCGAGGACCAAAGTTGATCACATGAGTTCTCAAAATCAGGTCTCCATCTTTGAAGCGGCCATTTCAAAGGCAAAGAGACTGCAAGTTCATTGCACAATAATTCTGGTTGTGCTGTAGTCTCCGACCACTGCTGTCTGATCCGCTAAGTGGGATCACTTCTTTTTAACTCCCCCAATCTGCATCCTCACATTTTTCTGAGCCTTAGTGATATCGCTTGAGTCAACATTATCAGATTTGGCCTAGTTCCCTGTCACATAAACCCTCAAACTACAACCGTTGCATTTCCCACCACTGACTTCCACAGCAGACTGTGACATGCCAATAAAATGCATGTGGGTCTTTTTTTTTTTTTTTTTTTTTTTTTTTTTTTTTTTAAACTTTAGTCCGATGTCTTCTGACAGGCATTGCACGAAGTCTCGGTTCACCTTATCATCGCCTCTGCTGTGCACAGCTTGGAATTCCAAGCAGACCAGTGTGTTAAATGTGAGGGATGAACCCGTAGGAAAGGTGGGCTTTGGTGGCTGCTAACCAGCTCTGACAGTAACTTTCCACCAATTTAGGTCAGTGTGGCTGCAGGATTACTTCTCCACCACACACATTATTGTGAAGCAGTATTGTTTCCTCATTAAACAACACCTGGTTAAATATTGACTTTTGCTCCCTGTGCACTCTTTGTGGTCGATCACCACGAGGCTGTTGCTGCAATTAGACATCAGTTTGGTGCTTCCGTCCATTCCAGGCATCATTTTCTCGGTATGTTTACTTCCTGTTTTCTGTTCATGTTTCTGGCATGTTGGGACAATTCTGAACATTTTCTTTTATGAATGACTTCTTGTGCAACTTAATGTCATCTCATTCAGTAGGCTCCTCGTGTGTTTGGGGAATGATTGCCCTGCAGATCAGAGGCTGTTCACTCAGCAATATAGCTAAGCATGGAAGCCGGCCAAACACCTTCATTCCTACTCAGCACAGCACAAAGGCTGCTTACAAGCAAACCTCATCGTCTTAAAAAGTAAAGTGATCCGCCCGAAACTGCAATCAGTTTTAAGAAGATTAGGTATCAATTTGGGCTTCTTTCAGGTAGCTCATCAAAATAAGACCTCATGCGTTTTAAAGATATTAAGTGTACCGAACAGCAAAACCATTACTTGTTTTTTTAACACAGCATGTGTGCAATGGGACTGCAGCATTTTTGTAGACAACACAAACTCTAAAATGCCAAATGTTCATTGGAAAATTGCTGAAAATGTTGAATTTTTTTTTTTTAATTTTTCAACACAAACCAGCAGATTGAGTTCAAACCATTATTAAAGAGCAATTCTTCCTCTGGTTTTGAAGCCTGTTAATAGCAATAACTTTATTATATTAATAAATCTGATGCACTTTGGCTACTTTTTGTGAGATCATTGTGGAGTCTGTGAAAAGTGTTTTTTAACAGGACTCCATGCAGTATCCTCGTACTGCTTCCACAGGCACAGAGCCGCTCAGCCAGGTGCTGACAATCAAATGCACTTCATTAACTGATCATCAGCAGGTGTGAGCACCTCTATGAACGCAGCCGTTTTGGCAGTTTGCATGTCTGGAGCATTCGGGTGTGTTAACGCAATCTGTCCCGGGAGCAGACGTCCCAGCAGTTTCACCCCCAAGGTCAGGCGGTGCAGTGCTCTGACAGCCAAGAGCTTCCTCTCTGCAGGCATCAGTTAGCATGTTAAAGTTCATGCGTACATTTAGAAAATGACTGAACAAGTCTGACTTCATGCAGCACAACTTAAGTTTGCAAACTTGTAAGAATAATGGCGCACTGACTAGTCAGTACTCTATGTAAGGAGACGTCTTTACCTTAGAGTGAAGCAGAGATGATTGGAAAAACTAACAGACTAGAAGGAAATGAGGAAGGACAAAACGGCACGTGATCTGCCAACCTGAGATGGGGGAAACTCACTGCAGTGGATAGGAAAATAAAAATCCAAATTCTCCAGCATCTATAGGATAATGCCAAGAAATCAATGTTTTTTGGGAGATTTAGGCTCTAAAACCATTCTAAATTTGTTCAAACTTTACAAATTTAGAAAGAGAGTGGTCCAAAATTTCTTCACAAGGTGTGAGAGATTGCTAGTCCAATTTGTTGCTGCCAAAGGTGGTTTTTAAAGCTACTGAATCATGAGTGTAGGTAGGTGTGTCCCCTCACATGACTGTAGGTAGCCATTCTGACGTAGAGCATCAGTGTTCCCGAATCAAAACACGAGGTTTCCTCCCCCGTATGCAACCGCGTAGAAGAACTTTCAAGGTTTTGGATGGCAGTCTTATCAGACTGTCTATGCAGAAAGAAAACCCAGCATCAGAAAAATGGACAGTTTCCTTGTTGTTTTTTGCACATTATGTTCAGGCCTGCAGCCAGTTCTCGAGTGGATTCACAGGATGGTGCCAGAACGACAGCAAGGCAGCTGAAAAAATATTGTTTGATTCATAAATTATTGTCTTGTGACCCACGTCTCTACACGCATTTCAGCAGCATGGAGTTATAAATGGTTTATTGCAATATATGAGCCTCTTGTCTTAAGATGAGAATTAAAGTTTTACTGTCAATCTAGGATTTTATAGAAAGAAACTGTTTTAATAACAACTTCTTTAGCCAAATCCTCCTAACTTTGGTTTTCATGCAAGTGTTGTTACACTGATGTTAAGTATTGAGGATCATCTGCTTTTTTCCTTTTATATGAAGCGTTAGCTTAGCTGTAATGGTGTTCAGACATTTTCAGGCAACATAATATTTTAAGCTTTGTTTAAATTTCCAAATTAAGGGGGGGGGATCTTGTTGCTCTGCAAAACAGCAGCTTCAGTTGCAGCATGATTCACATCTGTATCATTTTCTCGGCGGTTGCTCAACGAAAGCGAGACAGCTGCTAGTATTTAATAACCGCATAGTGCATCAGATGTGGCGATCCAAATAATACTTCATAAAAGAACTCGAATGTGCATGGATATAAAAGCAGAGGGAAAAGGAGACTTGGCCACGCCTGGCGATCCCTTAAATTTAATTAAGGGATCTGACGAGGGAGAGTGTGACAAGAGCGGTCTCTGTGCTGCTGATTGAGGGATCACCACACTCTCATTAATTGCTCAATCAGCCAAAGGAATGTGATCTGTGCTAATTAGGAGGACTCTCCTTCCATCATGGGGCTGCGGTGTAATTACAATCAGTCTGGGCCTGACGACACACACTGAGCAGCACCACTCTGTCCTGTGAGCCTCCTGTTCAGAGCAGGAGCATTTGGCTGCAGTTGCATAATAAAATGACTGCATTTACTTTGATTATGAAAATAATTAAACTGTTTGCTTTGTTAGTGTTCACACTTCATGCAAGCTTGGATTCTGTAATTAGTGCCTGAGTTTGGTCTTTTTTTTTTTTTTTTTTTTTTTTTTTTTAGTTTTTAGGTAGCCATTTGGGGTACATTGTGTCTGAGCGACTAATTTTTATTTCAGCTAATTAAAGTTCTCTGTTAATCAACGCATTAGTCACATTATTCCAAATATTCAGATCACTGGTGGGTCTGTAAGCGTACAGTCACTGATGACGATTGATCCTCTCATGAATGCAGTGTTACAATTCTGCCAACTAAAGTGTGGCGTTGAGTCTTTTTTAGTTTCAGCACAGACACCTCTGTTCTGAAATATCACCGTGTGGTGTATTGAGTATTAGGTGACTTAACAGCTTTTATCAGCAACAGAGGAACTGCAAAAGGGGATCCATGATGTAGGTGCAGACATAAATAATAGAAACGCATTAGCTGGAAGAAGGTGGCGACAGTACCGTGGCTGGAGCAGAAAGCTGACAGAATGATGCAGAGAGGTAGCCATGCGTGGTAACACTGCTGTGTCAGTATGCTTGGCTTTCCTTTTTAAGTTTCATGCATTGCACAGCTTATAACTAAACTTAACTTTGGGTTGGATTTTGCTGAAAGAGGTGCTCGATGGAAATGAAAGCACCAGTGGGGGAAAATGACTCCGCTGTGCATTTGTAGTTTGAACAGGATGTCGTACTTTCATGGGGTCGTTTTTAAAAGTAGTTCAAAAGCGGTGAATATGAGAGAGACACTCGCTGTCCATCTTCTATAGTTACACTTTGCTTGTACTGGGTTAGAGCACAGTTTTGCCTTTTTAATGGCATCAAGAAGGTGCTTTAAACATTCCTCATGTTTTGGTCGATGCTGACATGAATGCAGTACAGTTGCTAACAATCTCCTGTTCAGTTGCATGCAAAAACGGGTTTGGTGACACTGGAGGCCATTTGAGTACAGTGAAGTCACTGTCATGTTTAAGAAATCAGTCTGAGACAGATTTGAGCTCTTTCACGTGCAGGAATACCGTACTGTAAGCGGTCGTCAAGAGACCGGTGCACCGTGGTCATAAAAGGATGGACATTCAGTAAAAATACGATCTGATGGGGTCTTTAAATGATACACAGTTGATACTAAGTGTGTCAAGAAAATATTCCCTGCACCATTACACTGCCAGCACCCCCTGAAGCATTGATACAAGGTAGGATTTGTCTGTGCTCTCGTGTTTAAACCATATGCTGCCCTTCCATGTGAGTGTTGCAGCAAAAATCGACTCATGAGACCAAACAACATCCAGTCTTCTGTTGTCCTCGGTGTGGTCTTCTGCTGCTGTAGCCCATCTGCTCAAAGTTGTGACGGGTTGTGCATTCAGAGATGCTCTTCTGCACAGCTTGGTTGCAACAAGTGGTGATTTGACTTCCTGTTGCCTTCCTATAATCTCAAATCAAGTTTGGTTATTCCCCTCTGACATCAACAAGGCATTTTCACTCAGAACTGCTGCTCACTCAGTATTTTGTCCTTTAGACCATTCTCTGTAAACCCCAAATGGTGACAATCTCAGTAAATCACCAGTTTCTGAAATGCTCAACCTTGAAAATCATTTAAATCACCTTTCTCCCTCACTCTGCTCAGTTTGAGCATGATGACGTGTCAAACTACACCGAGCTACCATCATGCATTTGGCTGATTAGAAATAATTTTTGCATTAATGAGCAGATGTACCTAATAAAGTGGCCGTGAGTATATCTAAACTGTTCTTGATTTTAAAAAATTTGGGCAAAAGCTAACTTTCCAGTGAGAATGAATTATGATTACGAGAGGAATGGCAGAGAGTCTGCCATTCCTCTCAGCAGTCCAACCATGTGGAACAAAATCAAAGGCTTCACTGCTCCTTTCAGGATGGTTTGTGGGGACACTGGTGATCCCTGACCTTTTAATAATGTCACTTTTTTTTTTTTTTAATGTGGCCAATATTTCATTTAATGGATAATATCGCCTGGACTGTTTGTTTTTGTGGCATTTAGCAAACAGCATAATGCTAATATGGTAAATATGGTTGATACTGTAAACACGATAAAGCTTAAAGTCGGCTCGCTGACATTAGCGTTTGGCTCAAAACTGAGTTGTTGAGATGGCTACAGACTTTTATTCTTGTTTTCCGATTTACTGGCACAGCATGATGTACCTCAGTGTTTGCCAGACTGTGTGACCTGTGAGCGTATTGTTAAATTGTTGTGGTTGCCTGATGTGAAAGCAAAGCAGGCAGTAAAGGCTGTTTGTGGGGAGAGAGGGAAGAGAACATGTTTAATAGATTTTTTTTTTCTTTTTTTTTTTTTTTTTAAATAGATATGGGTGTCCTTGTGGCTAAGTGCTTGGTAGGGATGTTGAAATTAAGAAACTGAATAACACATCCTGGTTTTCTGCCATTTCTTCTCTTTTTGTGGGATTTTGAGTTGAAACGGCTCCATTTCAGGCTGCAAGATGGTCGAAACGGTAATGTAACAATCCATGCTGAGGACCAAAGCTGTGCTATTCTCTTGTGAGAGCAGCAGTGGGTGAGGTGAAGTGGCAGGCAGGAGATCAGATGGCTCTGTCCTCCACATAGATCCCTGAGCCCTCGCCAGCCCCCTGATGCAGCTGCTCCTCTGCTCTCCATTTGCCGCCTCCCCTCCCGTAACCTCCCACTCAATTCCCAGTTGAAAACCTGCATTCACATACAGTCTGACTGTACTATAAAATTTATGGTCACCGTTCGACTTTTTTTCTTTTCTTTTCATTTGCCTTGGAAGATGTCACATGCTTCGTGCTATGCTTGTTGAAGTCCCACCTTAAGACCCGTGAGTTACCTCGACGAGCTTTCTCGCCCTGGTTCCTGAGGCTCGGGTAACGGGCATCGGTGCAGTCGCTACAGGCGCTGACAAATCGGGAACATCGGCAATATGCAAGTTGAAAGAGCCTTACAGCAATTTGCCCAGGTCTCATCTGGTGTGAGTTTAACTTCAGAAACATCTGCTCTGAGAATGAATAAATGGTGAGCTGCAGAGGTGTGTGAGCTTATTCACCTTGCTCTCAAGAAAAGACGTTTGGGCCTCATCCACTAATATTTGCACTAAAATGTTTTTACCCTGCGCAAAAAAGTTTGTGCGAAGCATTACTGTTGGCAACATGAAACGTGCTATCTGCATACTGCCACAACTTTATTTTCCTATGTAAGGGAACATGTTTCTGTGTGGGGGATGAGAAAGAGGAGTCTGACAGAAGACACAAACACAGTGGGGTCTGAAGAGCAAACCAGTGTTTCCCATTAAAAATCAATAAAAACATAAAAATTCTCCAGCATTACTATTATAGTCCCAAAAAAATCATCTCCAAGCGATGATGCCCGGGACTGATAGATGAGAGGAATATTGGTAAATGTTTACACAGTTCATCAGTTGGTGCCCATAGTCTGAATTTGATTGTACAATACGAATTAATTCGGTTACTGAAATATTGATGGGTCACTAGTTTGAAAACTTTACCATGAATACTTTGATGTGTGCGTACGGTCCGATGTCTGCGAGTTACTCAAACCTGTACTTGAGCTGAACTTGAGCACTGATGGTGTCGCCACACTCTGCGCTGACAGCAAGGTGAAAGGTCTCAGTCCTCTTCAGCTCAGGAGTCGTTGATTTCCAAGATATTTCATAACAGGACTGTTTTTTCACTTCATGCCCAGAGAAGGGTTACCCTGCAACTTCCGAACACTGAGCTCCTTCACACTGGATTTCATGTGACTGCATGAATTTCATGAGCTGCAGTGACCGTTTCAACCTCTTTAGCTTTTAAGCACCAACTAGGGAAGCTTCTCACAACCGATCTTTGTCGTATCTCTTAACAAAGATACAAAGAGAGCCAGCATTTAATTGATTCTGGGGAAAAACTAATCATCTGGTTTAAATTGTGTAATACGATGTTATTCGCTATTTTCTGGGGGTCCTTTATGCTGCTTTTTAGACAGCTAAAGTGCAGAGATCAGAAATGAGATGCAGCTATGGCCCCAGGATGAGTTTGAACTTTGAAGCCATGACTACTGAACTTTAGTAAGAGAACACTGGAAGCAACTTTAACAACATGAACATTGATTGAAAATCTGAAATGCAGGACTGCGTGTTTCTGGTAGCACCCCAAAAAACGGCCTTGAAACATCATCACACAGTTTAAAGAATAAATCTGAAATGTCTGATCAAAAATTTCTAAATATTTCAGGTATCCAAAGCTGCCGCAGACCTGATGGCATACTGCGAGGCGCACATACGCGAGGACCCCCTCATCGTGCCCGTGCCCGCCTCCGAGAACCCCTTCCGGGAGAAGAAGTTCTTCTGCACCATCCTCTGATGAGCTGCTGGTAGAGCTGTGCAGGCATGGCGTTGCCTGGCTTCTCTGTCTTCACCACACCTGAAGCTACTGGCCATAGGCATTGAGCTGAGTTTTGCCAAGGCGAGGACACTCTGTTGTTGGTCAGCTCTGCCCCTGGTGGCTGAAGGTTTTGGGGGAGTCAGCTACCAAACTGGCAACCCAGTGGGCGTATAATGTCTTGTTAAATAGGTTTGTTATTGCTTTGTTATTAGAGAAACAGCCTTGCTTAGTGCTCAAAGAGATGAGAGATGTTTTGGTTTTTTTCTTTTTCTGTGCTAGATTTGAACTTGCCTCAGGAAACAACTTTGCCCAGTGTTTGACTTTTTTTAAAAAACATTTATTTCCCCTTTTTCTTTCTGAATAAAAATGTGTAGGTCTTTGTATAAACTCAATCATGACTTGTGTTAGTGGTTTTTTTCTTTTCTTTTTTAAATGGCTCTCAATGCACAGATGTAACTATTAGTAGCAACACTTAAAGCACCACTAAAAATTCGACGACTTCCCTCAGCAGTGGTTTCAGTTTCAGCATCGACAATTAACCCACTCGCTTTAGCACAATCTGATTCAGATTAAAGCCCAGAAACGGAAACCGTATCTCACAGTGAATAATTTCCGCTGCACTCTCAGTAAGAATGAGGCGGCCGCACGTCGCGTTCTGCTGCAAAGAAATGAGTGGACTGTTTTTTTTGAAAGGTGCAGAGCTAATGTTTCAACAGCCAGATGAGTTCTTCGGGGTTATCACTGTGCAAACAAACCCTTAAGTCAAGAATTATTTATGAATCTGCCACCTTCTGCCCACTCTAATGCATTCTAACTTTGCTTCTCGGTTTGATTTGCTCTTTTCTTTCGAATCTGAAAAGGCATCAGTTAATCCTGCAGCTCTCTGCAGGAATAGATATAAAATATCATTATTTTATTTTTTTGCAGGACATCTTGTTCCCTTCAGCAGTCTCTCTTAATTTCTGGGCATGTTTCCTGAGCCTGATTCTTTTCCTTCTTTTCTTCTTCCTTTTTGCCTGTCCTAGAGTGAATGGCGAGGCCTTTGACATTAATACCAAACTGGAGGCCTGCATGTTTCTCTGCTCCTTTTTGACAGCCTCCTCTGTTTCCGAGGGACCGTCAGTCTCTTCGAGTGTACAGTATGTTACGGTGCCAACTTCTGTGGGAGCGGTGTGATCTTCACACTGTGCTTCCCAGAGCCTTTTCTTTTTCTGTTCTGGGTTTTTTCTCTTTTGGAAGAAAAAAAGCACACTGTCGAAACATTTCCTTTACATGGTAGTTGAATAGCATTTGCTGATTTTTATGATGACTTGTTCTGATCGTTATTAATATTGTTATCAGTAGTATTAACGAATATCTGTTGCACAGCACTGACAGCTACATGACGTGCAGTGCTCCTAAGCCTGTATGATACGTAGAGGAAAAAGAACGTTTATAAATCATGCAATTATTGATACTATCGTGAGTATTTTTTAAAAACAGCGCTGAGGGTCGTTTACATAATAGGGTCCCTTTTTTCTTCTTTTCTTTCTTTTATTTGGAGGTTCAGGCTTTTTGCGTCAAGGTTTCTATCATCGAAGGGGAGGGTGAGTGGGGACTTCCTTTTTGGTACTTGAATAGCCATTGCATTAGGAATCAGTCTCTGATACTGGACCGTAACAAACGCAGACTCAAATTGTCTTCAGGATAATTATCGTCTTTATTTCCTATCTGAAAACCTGAGCTGACCTCAGGACACTCTCGCTGACCTCATCTCAAGGATGGTGCCAAAATCTGAATAGAAATACGACGGCTAGAGATGAATATTGCATGGATTTATTTCTATTTATAACAGAGAGAACTATTATGATATGAAATATTGCCTGTTCATTGACTTTTCTGGGTGCTACTCTGCACATAATAATCTCCCTGGAGTCCGGATATGTCAACAACGTGCAGCTGTATTCATGAATGGTATTGTTTTGGGGGGGGGGGATAAATAGCATTTACATAGCAGACTTTGTAAAAATCCTTTGACGGATCAAATGAATTAAAAGAAAACGGCAACCCACAGTGTGCTGTGTCTTCAGTATTTTTCTCTCTCTTTCTGGCATCTGTCTGATCACACCGACAACATGCTGCACATCGTTCTGGGTCTCGCAGAGGAACATCGTGTTTCGGTGTGTATTGGAGACCTCCTGTGGCTGAGCTGAACCATGGGCCATCTGGATGCACTCTTGCGTTTTTTTTTTTTAAAAAAAAAGAAAAAAAAAGAAAAGGATTACGATTCAGTTCAGCCTTGGCCAGTTTGCCTTCTATTCTGCAAATCTAAAGCGGGAGGGCATTACATGTGCTGGGTGACAGCACAGTTTGCACGAAGAACGGCCTCGATTTTTATGATTCGAGGTATCAGCGGCTGACATCAGCATTCACGTTGTCTGCTGTTGCTCCTTCATGTCTCCATCCATGCATCCATTTACATCCTCACCGGGGGAATAGGCCAAAATTACAACTTTCCACCTAATTTGGTTGATAGTGGTTATTTTATTTTTAGCCACTTTTCACTGCACTTCATGGTCTGATGATCGGGTCAGAGGCAGAATTGGTCTTTTTTTGGACAAACAAGGAAATCAACTCTTGCGTGTTGATATTATGAGAGACAGCAGTTATGATTTAATGCACAGCACTGACAGTTTTGATGAATGACACTGAGAAGGTGAATACTGGTATCTCTTATTGATTTTTTTTCTTTTCTTCGCCTGGTTGATCCCAAAGGGCTAGGATGTAATTAAGAAGTAGTCAGTGTTATAGTTTTTCTTTTCTTTCTTTTTTTTTTTTTTTTTTTTTTTTAAGGCTTGGGACCAGCTGTGCTGTGGATTATCTACATTTATTTCACATTTAAACCCCAGTGAGAGGCAAAGTTTCTCAGTCAGCATCTTACAGTGAATGATGGGCTCCTCCATGAATATGTTTCTGGTTTCTAAAGTTGAAACGCTTTTGTTTTTCCACAATCTGAATAATCTTGATCTCTGTCAATCTACACCTTAAATCTCTTGGCAGTTATATTGCTTACATTTAGTTGTTGGTTCATGGCTACATCAAAGTTAAGAAAAATCCTTTTGCTTGTGGAAACGATATGCGCTATTGAGAAGACAAATGGTGTACCCAAAAAAACCCCCTAAAATTAGGTCCCTGCATCGTTGCAGGCACATTGTTCCCATGTGGGACCTGACTGGATAAAAAGAAACCTTTATAGATGTGGAGGAAAAGTACAGTGATTCCTGAGTGGGAAAAGATGAAAAACACAAGTTGGAATAGTATAAATAGAGTATGAACTCCACATATAAATAAAAAGTGAAATGTGAGAGACAAACAGCAGACTCTGATAGACGAGGGCTGGAGAAGCCACAGCATTGCGGGATGTTTGGATGGGTTTCAAGAACCCCTGAACATGCTATGAATAGCCTTTTCCTTTCAAATGAATAATGTGTTGCGGGGAGAGAACTAAATCATCCTAATGAGTAGATCTATGAATACGAGTCCAAAAAGAATTATAAAATGCACAGGAAAGTAATTATCCCTGGGGCAGTGGGTTATCTAATATTGGGTATCTGCACTGGAGCAATTTTCCAAATTGAGCAGTGAGGCCCCCAAAGTCTACCAGAATAGTAATAATTCCTGATAAGATTATTCATCTACAGGCACAGCATGGTGTTCTGCAGCAGCTTCTCAATGAATTCTGCTCAGAGCACTGACATGCAGCACATTGCAGTGTTTCCCCGTCACATTATTTTTTCACTCCGAGGGGCGGTAAGGTCTCTGAAATGGCATTTGTGAAACGCTGGAATTCCATTAAATCAATACAAATAAAATGTTTACAAGCACTGTAGAGGGATTGTTTTTTTTCTTCAGTGGGGTGATCCATTCCTCCTCCTCCGGGAAAACACTGGTGCTCTCCGAGTCAAAAGAAATCCTCCTCAAGCGTTCGTCTCCATGCACAAAAGATTCCATTTAAATGATTTATGTGCAGCACAGGGGAACAGCTTTTGATAAAGTTGCGCTCTTAATGCTAGAACACATCACCTGGGTTTAGAGAGGATGAAATGATTCATATGTTAATTTTTGTCTTTGCTTACAGTGTTTTCCTCACTTTACTGTGTGGAGTAAAGGAAAACAAACCTACCAAACTGACATGTCTTTATGTGATAATCATGGGATAGGACGCACCTTTAGTGTTTTAGTGTTTCATTTGTTTTAGGGACATGGGATAAAATATTTAGTGAACATACTTAAATTAACATACTCTTGACTTTAATATGATTTGAGTGGAAAATAAAACAGCACGAGGCTGATTTATTTTTAATGGAGACACATTAAATGCTAGAAAGTGTTGCCTGCTGTTGTCAACACATTTATCTTTGTACACAGTATGATGGAGGAAAGGGAACTGGACCACTGTATCACATAAAAACTTTTTTTTTTGGCCCTAAATATCCAGTATTTGTCACTCTAATTTGCGTCTTTTTTTCCATGCTAGTCTAGCTAAGTAAATGTACTAGATGCATGTACTTTATAGTTTTATTTCACTAGCTAGAGTTTTAAAAAAGTAATGTAATACTTAATATTTTTTAAATACTATTACTATTAATCCTACAAATAATAATATTGATAATAATGAAGCTATGTAAAAAGAATAAAAGTAATTTTATTAAGCTGAGAAAGGACCAGAACATACATTTGTATGATTTATTATTTTTATTATTAACCTAGAGAACTACTATGTCAAGTTTAAGGCTCGTTCGATTGGCTACAGGGTTGAACTTCACCTCCCAGAGTGCACCGCGGTAGGGCTCCTCGTCTCCCATTGGTCTCGCTCATCGAGCAGCGGAGGCAGACATGAGGCAGTGGTGAGAGCCCGGCGGAGAGCTGCGGAGCTGAAATGAAGCGCACACACGGAGCAGCTCACACCGCGCAGCACCGTGCGGCTCGAGGAAGGTAGGCTCCGCGCCGCTAAAGCTGAAGGCTGCTCCGGCTGAATGAAGGGCTCCGTCCATGCGGAGGCTAGCGCTCATTCTGCTTCCCTGTGCTGTCGCCGTCCTGGTGCACTTGTGGTTGGCACAACGACCCTCCTCCGCCCCGCTGGACAACAACACATACTCGGGTACTTTTTTAGCCACTACCCCGGGCTTTTACCTCCTCAGCTTCGCAACTTTTTTTCCTTTCGAGCGGCTGGTTAACTTTGCCTTTACCGCCCCGGTGTGGTAGTTTGCTAGTTAGTGTGTTTGTGTGGACAGGTAGTTAACGGCAGTGACTGTAATGAGTGTTTTCTAATGTGTGTTTTACGGAGGAAAAAGAGGTGAATGTAACATTTGAATAGTGCGGGGCGTTGCTGGGATAGTCTCTCGTCGTGTTACAGTGCAACTACTGTGCTCCGTGGCTGCTTGAAGCGGGTTATCACTCATTATCAGCCCTCACGCTGGCTGTGTGAAGCGGCTTCACCATCAGATCAGTGTAGACTAACTACCTTTTAATGCACGAGGACATTAATCTTCACGGGGTGCATCGCAGTAAGTCACCGCAAACTGAGTATGAGAGGAAAACCGGTCTGGTTAGATTTCTTTTTTTTTTTTTTTTTTATCCATATGTTACATCTGCCCTTACATTTTGAGTACTCTGCTATTGTGTGAGGTCATCTTCAGTGAAATGTGTCTGTCTCCAATGCAGATGAGCCATTACCTTTCTATGAAGTTTTGGTGGGGGTGCTGTCAGCAAGACATCATTATGGACTGCGACAGGCGATAAGAGAGACCTGGCTGGGATACCTCAGACACCACCCCCACTTCCAGCACAGGTCAGCAGGCTGGACCTTCAACTTCACAGCTTTTCTGTTTGTTTTGATTTGTCTTGCCTTTCTTTTTCTCACCATGTCAAATTCATATAGTGGAGGGGGATGAAGCCAGCAGCAGCTGGCAGCAAATAACTGACAGCCCCATCAAGCCTTTTATCTTTACCTGACCAGCGGCCAATATTGTTCACTTTCATTCTTCCTCTTTGTCCATTTCCTTCTCATTGAGCGATCCGAGCACAGATAAGGTGTGATGGCCTTTAAGCAACCCCCCGGTAACCATGGCAACGCAGGTTGGATAGATGGACAAGCTTTAGAAATCTTGTAGCCGAATATTGCACAAACGGGGGGATATGTCACAGTGTTTGTGGTGTTGTTACATATTTTTTTGTTGTTTTCTCTCATCCAGAGTGGGGGTGAAGTTTATCGTGGGGGAACATGGGTGTCCTATACCAGAGGATGACCGAGAAGATCCTTACTCCTGCTCCCTCCTGAACTTCACCGAGCCAGGTAAAAGAGGGGGAAAATAGAAAAGCAAAAGAGGGGAGAGGCATCTGACTGCAGCTCTAATTCTCTCGGCAATCTGTTGCTTGCGTGCACGGTCGTCAAAGGGGAGCGGAGGCAGGATAACAGCAGAGGAGTCGAGAGAATGAGAAGAATGGCTGTTGAGAAAAAGAGTGAAACACCTTTTTATTCATGTGTTCCCACAGCTCAAGGACAACTTTCTCTTCCTTTTGTATATCTAAGGCCAAAGCAGAAATGCTCACTGCTGCTGCAGGGCTGAGGGAAGAGGAGGTGGGGTAACTAGAACTGCTTAACACTTAGAAAAGTAGAGCTGCACAAGAGCAGAGCAGACACTATATGAAATAATTTAACTCCCTCGCAGTCAGTTTTGAACATCGGCAGTAATTGTTAACGTCTGTCGCCTTCGCCGATCCCGTCCACTTGAGCCGGCTTTCTCCACTTTTACTGGCGTTAAGCTGCCTTCATGGAAACATAATTACAGCTCATCAGAATGGGCTTTTCACACAGTGGCCTTTGGGGTCATGGCAATGCGTTACTTATATATTTATTTATTTCTTTTTTTGTTCCCCAGCCCTTTCTCTTGCCCTCCACTGCGTTAATGGCTGTTGGTTGTTGACGTGATTTGCTTCAGAATGGCAGGCAGGCTTTGGGTGCGCGTGATGCTCCGTGTGATTGGAAGAGAAAGAGGCAGTGGCAGCTTTTTAAGCACAGTCGGGGTACCTGACGCAGGATTCAGGTCAAAGCGCGCGTTAAGTGGACAATTAATTGTGGCGCTGAAATGTGTTTGTTTGCTCCGCGTTCATCACAGGGATTTTTTGTATTTATTTATTTATTTTTTGGACTACAATAAGGTGAATGCTAATTAGCTTCTCAGAGCAGTAATCCTGCTGCCGGCTGTGTGTGTGTGTGTGTGTGTGCGCTTTGAATCGAGGAGAAATAGTGAGATATTTAATGATGTTTGAAGGTTTTGAGATTTCAGAGCTGATATAAACACACTACAGCACGAGATGAATGGACTGATTGACATGTAATTAAAGATTTTTGTCTTTGCCTTTGAATTCTGAACTATTACAGAAAACAAGCACTTTAAAGACGTCACACTGAGTTCTTTTTTTGTGTGTTATTTATTTATGTACTTATTCTTTTTTTTAGACTGAATGTTCATCCACTAGCCAGTAATAAAAATAATGGTTTGATTTATGATCTATTTAATGAGCCATGCCCAATGCAGCCTATAGTTGGTGCTTGATATTGAAGTAATTGCCCATAAACACCCTAAGCGACAGAAATGTAATGATAAAAATGTATGATAGTTTGATAATCACATTTTTGTCATGTTTCCAGGGAATAAAGCATCGATCAAAATGATTTGTCTATTGTCTCTTAGTGGTAGCACAATCCTGCGGCTCAGTCCCATTCAGCTAACGTGAAAAGCGTTTGCCGTGATAAAACGTCTGCTCCTCTTTGCCTCTAATTGTCTTTATTTTGGAAGGAGCTGTAGAAGTTGTGTAGACTGCACATAAAGTGAAAGCGGGGCGGGGTGGGGGGGCTTTGCAGCTTCGCTTTAACAGCCTCGATCTTTTCATTGATCTCTCGGGTAATAAACTGCTCTTTTGTAATTAAGAGAGCACGCTCACAAGCAGGGGCTCGCTTTGAAGACAGCCGTCCTGAAGAAGCCGCTCCTCAAAGTGCTGATGGTGTAGCTTTCCCAGAGTCCGCCACCTTCTCCGAATGCTTTCTCTCTTCCCTTCATCACTATGAGAAAAAAAAAAAAGAAAGATAGTCAGCGTGTTGGGATTGTAATAAATTTCATGTGTGCTTGTGCAGTGACTCGCTGCCCTCTCTGTGTCCCAGCGGCAGGCCGGGACGGAGAGATGGAGATTGTGACGGTGTCTGATCCCTCGCTGCTCGCCCCCTCCGACGTGTCTGCCATCGCCCTGGACTTCAAGGTGCTCCACCCGGTGGTGATAACCCGGCTAGGGGTGTTTCCCAGCGGGACCCGAGCCGAGCTTCAGAGCAACGTGACGGTGAAGCTTCTCCAGCTGGACCAGGAGGTAACGCGGCTTTGGCCTGTGAGCATAATGCATCGCGTATGCTGCGTTTCTGTGGAGCTCGGTAGAAACGCAGCCCGAGGGCAGCTGGAGGACTCTGTGCTGCTGCTGTTTGTTGAACAAACTTCAGCTCATTTTAGACTCCTGCTGTTGACAGAGCAGTGTGTGGCTGTGTTCAGTATGGAGGACGGCATCTTTGTGAATTCTTTATGGATAAAAAGTTTGAATATTTCTTTTTTTGCACTTTCCTCTTCAGGAGGCTGTGGTTACTGCTCGCTTCAGCTCCATTAGCACGGGGACCTTGGTGAACTGGATGTGGTACAAACCAGTGGAGCAGTTCATCCTGCCGAAGGTCAGTTTGTCGCTGATCCTCTGAGCTGTAGCCACGACTAAAGAAAAATGGAGTAAAAGTCCTCCAGTCGGGAATATAAGTCTGCAGAAGCTGTTTTAGTTTATTCTATTTTTTTTAAGTACTAGAAAGCTACTTTCAGCTGCTCTTATTCACAACGGGTCACTACAGCAGGTAGCTCTGCATATTTGATTTGACAGATTTGTTTTAATTTATTTTTTAACCTGGATTTTCTTGATGCAGCCACAAAGGGATTTGTGTCTCCTCCTGGAATCAAACTAGGGATCTTTGGGTTGTTTTCATTAGCTCTGCTCGGGTTGATAACTGTGGAGGAGACTAAAAGAGAAAAACACACGAGACTTATGGAAGTTCAGGAGTTTATAAATTTATTTAACAGAAGGGATTTATCATTAATGTGAATGGGTGCCACATGCAGATTTAAAGAGGTTAACCCCCCAAATCAGAGGAGGACACATGAAGGCATTCATGTGTATGAGCTCACTGACTGAGGTTGATGTTAAATAGAATAAGTATCTGTTTGGAGAGCCAAATTTTGGAGAGCCTCGCTTCATTTTGTCCTCTTATATTTATATAACGGTGACCTCGCGCTGAATTTGATGTTTACCTTTGCATAAGTAAACATCCCCAACCTGAACTGATGCAGAAAAGCAACACATCAGTGCATAAAAAAGTGTTTGATGCTCACGATGTCCTGGCTTTAACACGCACCGCCAAGCGAAAGCCGTCCCCGTGTCTGCACGTACGCCTGACGGTGATGTCAGGGGTACAAGAGTACACCGGTACATCGCTGCAGCAGAGGCTAGGTTCAGGGGATGTTAAATTAATCTTTCATTAACATTGTAGCGAAGCATAATGTAATCCACTCTAAAGTTTCCAAGTCTGCAGTGTCCTTGATGGTAGCTAATTACATCATTTAGATGAGATGGCGTTGGACAGCACACCCATAACATCTGTCTTTATTCCAGGGGTTTGAGGGGACGCTCGTCTGGGAGAGTCTCGACTCTGCCGCACTGACCACAGTCAACTCCTCCTCCGTGCAGCTCAGTGATGGAGGAGGCGTCCTAAAGATCTCTTCTGTATGTGTTCGCACACAGTATCTAGAAGGAGATATATGAATAACGCACTCTCATTCCTCTTTCAAGTTTCCAATAACTTAAAACTTTTTTTTTTTTGCTCTTTTTCTTGGAGTTGCAGATTGCAGAGGGGATATTGCCTCATAGAAGTGCTCTTGGATTTCCTGGTTTGGCTGGAGGCTTCACATTTACTATCTATGGTTAGTCCTGCAGCAGAATAAACTTTGCGCTTTTTTTATATGGTAATTGTGTGATCAAAGCCACATTTTTAAAAACAGACCAGATGTAAGAGCTCGAAAAACGCCGCTCACCGCGCTGCAGGCTTTTTGTATATGTTCCAAATAGAAAATAGCATTTTCATAGCCTCAACACCCGGCTGTTCCAGTATTGATTTTACCTACATGTGTTTGCATTTTGAATCATAAGAGCAGATTTGGTGTAAATCTGTGCAAAACAAAATTAAATCCATCATTCAGCATCTCTGAAGAACCGAACTAATGGCCCATTGTGCCAAACGTTATCATTTTTTCATATCGTTTTACTCGATGGTAATTAAAGTTATTATACCTCAAGCGCCTTAGGTTATTAAAAAATTTGGGCTGAATAAATATAATATTTGCACAAAAACTATTACAACTTTTTCTCTGATTACCCCGAATGTTTTCCTCACTCTGCGTCAGATGGAGATGGTCTGTCAGAGCTCCTGCGGGGCCGCCCAGCCAGGATGGAGCGCCATGCCTCCAGGCTGAGGGAGGAGGATGCCACTTTGCAGGAGGAGAGCCTCAGGCATGGCGACATGGTGTTCGTAGATGTGGTAGACACCTACAGGAACGTGCCTTCCAAACTGCTTCAGTTCTATAAATGGTATGCCAAGTGCTAATGACTCGATTCTCTGTCTCCAAATTGCCTGGGCCCTCTGAGGAAATCAGCAACCTGAAATGAAAGTGTGCCGACGCCTCAAAATGTCTCACTGTTAAAATCACGACTGCAGTCGCTCAGTCAAGAAGTAGAGTTCTGAGTCATCAGATAAAGCAAAATACACAGAGTGGTCTTAAGCTGTGATGTGATAAGTGTTATACTTATGTGCAGACCTCCTGCCCTTCATGCTCGCTGGTATTTGAAAGTAAATCCACTCTGGGATATTGTATAAAATCAGAGGGTGGGCTTTAATTAAGGCTGCATATTCCCTCTCCGGCAGGTCTGTGGGAAACGCTGACTTTAATCTACTGCTGAAGACGGATGATGATTGTTACATCGACGTGGACTCTGTATTAATGAAGATTGACCACAAGGGTCTCAAACGCAGCAATTTCTGGTGGGGGAAGTAAGTACAGTTCGGCGTCCGGTCCTGTTGACAGCGTATACTTTGTGTCCACTTGTGCTTACAGTTTAACTTCAGTGCGCTGTCAGCTGAGTTTTGGAGCAAAGAAACGGGAACGCTGTGCACGGTTAAAAAGCTGATAGGTCACCTGAAATGGAGACTGTATTTGATGATGATGTCTCTGCCATCCTGACCCAGTTTCAGGCAGAGCTGGGCAGTGGATCGCATTGGGAAGTGGCAGGAGCTGGAGTACGCGAGTCCAGCCTACCCGGCATTTGCCTGCGGCTCTGGCTATGTGGTCTCTCGTGACCTGGTCCAGTGGCTTGCCAACAATGCAGAGAAACTGAAGGCCTACCAGGTAGAGTACGAATGGTAAATAAGAGCGTCCGACGTTCATGATCATAACGTGAGCAGCCCATCCTGGATGTCTCGTTGCAGGGAGAAGATGTGAGCATGGGGATATGGATGGCAGCTGTTGGGCCTCAGAAATATCAGGTGAGAAGCTGAATGGTATGAACTGCCAGCTTTAGTAAAACATAAATGATTTGTTTTGCTTTATTATCAGTCTAACACTGGCATAAAATACAACTTAGCCCAGTGCTTTCACTTTCCCTTATCAACGTCAGACTGATAAAGGTCAGCGTCTGGCATTAAGAAATGTTAGAAAGGTACAGATATGAATGTGTTTAATGTGTACATTTTTCTCAGAATATAAATGGCAGCTGAATTCAAGCTGTAAATATAAATGATACTTAAATTTACAGCAATATTGATAAGATACTGTGTATTAACACATTGTTTTTTTTTATATGACTTAGAGCTGTTAAACAATGTAAGACAAAGAGAAAAACAAATACTGCGAAACAAAAAGAAAACTGCACTCATTTGTACTCACTATTGGTCCTCTGAGCTTCATTAGCCAAACTTTAGCATCTCACTAATAGGCTCTGCAAGCAAAAGACACAACGTGAAATAAAAATGTGAACTGAAATGATAAAACCCCCTCTCACCCTTGAGTTTCTTAGTCTGCTAAGCACGTACAATTTGATTTCTGTGGAGAAAAAAAGTGCAACAAAGAGGCATGAACATTTATGATTGTTTTTCTCTTACCAGTAATTCAATATGCGGTTTGCTTTACAGCTTAACATTTTTATTACGAGCATGCGGCAAAAAAGCTTTGCTAGTGGAGTCGCAGTTTAAAGGCGTAATTGTGTTAACTGGTTTAATGTTTGTAACCTGGAGCATATCAAAATAAAATACTGCCAATTTAACCCGAGAGAAATGTGACCCAGCGTCCGCCTCATAATTAAATAAATTTTATTCCCCTTCCTGTTGCCAGGATCCCGGCTGGCTGTGCGAGAAGGAGTGCTACCTGGACATGCTGTCGTCCCCCCAGCACACGGCCAAGGAGCTGCACGTTCTGTGGGATAGGAAAAGAGCCTGTGGAGACCCCTGTGGATGCCCCTGGGACCACTGAATGTGGTTCACACTACACTCACTACGTGACACTGTGGGTAAAATGCACTCGACACTAGCTGTCAGGTCATTTTCTGTAATATTATTTTCTTAAAACACTAAACTGAGCCATTGTCAGTTACTAGAATTATGATTATTATATTATTAAAAAAACACTTAGATTTGGAAATGTGGGACACTCTGTAGGGAAAATAATGTCAAACTTTGCAGGTTCGTAATATTAACAACATAAACCATTTGCAGCTTAAAGAAAAAAAGACCTCACCTTTAGCTGTAGCATCCTGCCGGTATTTGTATCATGAAGTCGGTTATTAAATTTGAAAATGTCAAAATGTGGGAAGACTGCAGATGAAAAGATGCTTTATTAATGTAACTGTCAGGGATGGTACAAGAACCATGTGCAATACCAGCGTGTGAAGGTCATCATGTTCAGGGTGATTGCTGTGAGACTGAGTACTTTATTCTAATTGTTGGTACTCTGGAGACAGAGCTGAACCTTTTTTTGGTTTAATGCAGATATTTGATGGCGTTTTAACGATGATTCCTCTGCATTGCTATGTTTTGTAAATTTATTGTCTGAAGCTTTTCATCTTCTTTACAGTTTGTAGGTTTATGATGGGCTTTCTCACAGACACACACACAGTTTGTACTGTAATTGTTATTGTGCAGATAGTGATGTGGCCTTACTGTATTTGTTAGGCGTCATACTGTACCTATGTTAACACTTGTGATATTGACAGATTTTTTGGGGGAACTTGACAAAGCAGTCGGAGCGACTGTGGAATAGACTCACTCGTTTAACACGGTTTTATGAAAGCCTCCTCAAAGGTAATAAAGAACACTTGAGAGAGATTAATGGCTCACTCGTTGTTTATTTTGGGAACGATGAACGCAGTAAACTTGGGGGCGCTGCTGTGCTCAGTCCACACTGGATACGGACCACACAGGTCCTTTTTTTCCCCACTTAAAAAGGAACAGGAATCCTATTCTTCTCCTAAGAGAGTAACAGCGCTGGAGTTTTGAAGCAGAGGATGTGTTGGCACCAAACTGATCAGTGTTTTCATGTAATCGATAAGACCAAGGCTTCTTTGGACACATGCTTCTTTTAGGGGGATCTGTTTGTTTAGCCATGTGATTGATGCTGAGTCCCCACAATTAGATTTCCTCCCTGTATATTTTCTTTTCTTTCTTTTTTAATTAATTTATTTTTTGGGGTAAATAATGAAAGATGATGCTGAATGTTTTACTAATGGAGGACAGTTTGAGTCGTTTGTTTTATTTAGGCCCGTCCCACCTGCCAAGAAATCTGTTCCTGCACTTAACTTGACATTCGAGCAGGCATTCCTCTTCTTCTCCTAACCACCCTCCTCCTCCTCCCTCCCATCGTATCCTTTCGCCTCCTCTCTTTCACTGAGCAGCATGATAACAAAGTCATATCCGCATCTGTTCCACTCTCCAGCATAGATAAGCGCGGCGTTTTCCGCCCCATCAGCCTTTCTCGCTGATTCACATCGAAGCCCTTCATTGTGAACTGGGAGAAGCGTGGAAATGACACACTGACGGGAGGGGAAAAAAAGGTCACTTCTGCTTTCCGTGCCGATGATTCTTTAGGGGAAGAAGTTATTAAATTTTTCTAAACTTTGATGAGCGCTGGAGGGATACTCATGCAAAATGTTTAAATTATTAGCTCTAGAGATATTCTTCATCTCCTCTGAATCCTTTTATTCGAGTCCTGTCCTCACCAGAATCTGTCATCGTGTGAAACAAATTGTTCCGTGTTTACTGTCAGATTGCAGTTATGTATTACACTTTAAATCTCCTCAGGCTTTTCTATTATTATAATAATTTAACAGCTCGGCCGTATTTCCTGAGTGTTTTCTTCCGTTACGTTTGCCACTGTTCATTTTCAGAATAACGTGTAATTATGAACTTCCTCATATTTGGAGGGAAGATGAGCTCCTATTTGGGCTTAAGCAAGAGATAGAAGGTACAAAGTGATGTCGTCTAGGGGGAACACTACTTATGAATTCCTTGTTTTTCCGAGCGATCAATACTTGTGAACATATACACTCTCAAAGCTGGACGCTTAAAGGCTAAAGAAGCCAAAGTGTAAAAGTGCCACAGCAGTAAAACGAGCGGAACGAAAAGATCTCAGCTCATCTAACTGACCCAGAATCTGTGATTCATTCATACGTTTGATATTAATAGACCCCACACGTTCTGAATTGTTCTATGCCCTCAAGCGTGTATGTAATCTTTTCTAAGTGACGACAAGAGTACAATTCCCTGAACTACTGACTTCTTTCACTCTATTAATATTTTGCCATGAAAGTGCAATCATCCGTTTAGACTGTGACAAGCGCTGCTCAGAGAAAATAGAAGGAAGTTGGGCGCTGGAGTTAATTGTATTTATAAAATCCTTTTCATCGTTAGTCTCACCTCTTCCAAAAACTCATCTTCTCGTGGTGCAGAGTGAATACGAGAATGTGTTGACATTACAAATCTGAGTCTCATTTTCGGGATGGGTTTGGCAGACACTTAATTTTTGCTTGAGCAATTTAAAGATTTCTTTTTTTTCCCCTCTGAGGAAACCCACACAGGCCAGTCTGAGTTTATACCTACAATTTCACACAGTTACAGAATTGTTACAATATTTTTCCTTGCAGCCGAAGTTTTTATGTTGCTTTGGGTATATTTGGACTCTTGATACTGATGCTTCAGCAGGTCAGAATTTTAATGTTAGTTCATTATTTTTGGCTATTTCAACTCTTGACCTGCTACTTTCAGCCATTTCATTGATTACTTTTAGCCAAACTAACTGCTGATTATTTTCCTTTTAATGTATCTGCCTATTTTAATTTATTTCAGCTATACATGTTTCTATTATCTACAGTCTCCATGCACATCACTGCAGCTTTACGAGTACAAAGCTGCACCCTGCTTTCAGAATTGCTTTAATTCTTCATGGCAGATCCAGCTAGGTTCTGGAAACATTCTAATAAATGTTGGTCCATATCGACTTTATAAAATCACCCATTTGCTGCATATTTGACAGCTTCACCTGTCCTGTTCCACCACATCCCAGAGGTGCTCTATTGGATTGAGATCATATTACTCTGGACGCCATCTGAAACCAGTCTGAGAATATTTGTGACATGGAGTGATCCATGCTGAAAGCAGCCATCAGAAGATGGGTGCACTGTGCTCATAAAGGGTTGGGCATGGTCATCAACAGCAGTAGTTTGTGGAGTATCACCTGCAAAAGCAGAAATATTGAGGTGTAACATTAGCATTTAAATGCTACATTTGGTGACACCATGAGTGCAGTGGGTATCTGGGTTGATCTCATTATCAGCAAATGTGTTTTAATATGAAAAAAGATTTTACTCCAAACTGTGAGGACACGAACAAAAGGCAAAAATAAAAGATGTTGATATGGAATTTGAAATGGTAAGTAATTACAATTCATTTCAACATTAATCCCCGGTGACAGTAATAACCTGTGCCTTTTGTTTTTCACACCTTGGCTCGTGTGATTACTCACATCACATGATCAGTACTGGGTCTGTGGGTTCAATATTCATGACTCTTCAACATTTGCTATTGGAGTTAAAGGAGCCCGTTGGATAAAACAAACTTCAAGAAGTCCACTTGTCTCATTTTTTTTTTTTTTTTTTTAAAGCTCTTTAGACCACCTTGACCTGGATGACTGAGAACCTGCAAGTACAGCTAATTACACTTTGTCACATCCAAAATAACAAAATGACCCTTTAAGCAGACAGATTTGGAATCATGTAGCAGTGTGTCTGATTTTACCTACATTAGAGACTATATTAAAACCTACCTGTTGTTTTAAACTGAACTCGCCTGGATTCAGATGAGGCACAGCTGTCTCAGATCTCAGGAGCTTACAGTGTGCTGAGAGCCATGCATCTGCATACTTATTCAAACATCTCCAGATTCTTAGACTTTCCTCGCAAAGCATTACACATTTCTGTCAATCAGCCTCCTCTTCTCTTCCCCCCCTCCTCCTCTTCCTCCTCTCTGTGCACTAAAACGAGGGGGAAATCATTTATTCATGACACCCGGCATTCCAAAACCAGCATTTCTGCCCGACTCTGATTCGCAGGAATGAGGAGATATTATTAGATGCACAACTATGTCCTAATGGGGCAACGGTTTCATTCCCAATTTGAAACCGCGCTCACGTCTCTCTCTGATTTCCATGGCTTCTACAGCGTCTCAGCCTGGCGAGGTTATGACTGCCCCCCCCCCCCCCCCCCCCCCCCTTTTTTTTCCCTCTTCTTTTTCCAAACATTTGCAGAGCGCAGCTGTGAGACGTGTGTGACACATCAGGTGGAGGGCGTCGTCCAGCTAATCCATTACATTGATAAAGCCGTGGAAATGCCGAGTGAATCGCGAGTTTCATAAGCCCACTTGACCCCTGCTGCAGTAACGCGGCAGATTTACTGTGATAGTGTTTGTGAGAGATAATTAGTAGAGCCATTACTGAACCATTACTGACAGTCATTCTGTCTTAAGAGGATCATGAATTAGCTCATTGGTATGATGATGATGAGATTCTTGGAAACCACTCAGTCATTTAATGTAACCTGATGTGACACCATGTGTGCAAGAAATGCCACGATGTCAGCTCAGTGAATAGTTTCTCCCCCTCAGTTCAGCATTAAATGGGCTCTCCTTCTGTTTAGGATTGCACTTGATGGATTTCTAAAAGAAACTCTGCGCTTTAGAGGATGACTTTTGCTCCCTGCGAGTCATGTAATGTAGCTCAAAAGCATGTTTGTAGACTTCACCTACCTGATGAACGCTACATTTATTTTTAAACCCCACCTCTTGCCCCAGTTTGTAAGACTGGATATCTGTCGTTATGTGTAATCTTCAAATCAAAGCAGAAATGACCCCGGTGTCTCTGTTCCCTTCAGACAGCGCCGTATCTGCACATGGCCATGTCGAGCTCAGAAGACAGATTTATATAAGCTACAGTGATTGCATGCGGAAACAAGTGAGCACTTTGTTGCTCCTCTTTATCCCCGATAAGACATCAAGACGCAGTGAGGTTTTTTTTTTTTTTTGGTTTTTTTTTTTGCAAGCAACTGAGTGCTGGCAGAATTATGCATGAGAACATGTTGTTCTGGGATCGGTGACATGAATATTATAAAATGAAGGAAGCTTTTTATGAAATCCATGAATCAAGTGGTTTTAAAAACATCTACAAAGAAAGCCCAACTTTGCATCCACATCAAATTGACCCTGCTAACAGGAAGTGTCTGTAAATCCAAAACCAAGTGTGGGTTATTCTTCCACTGTTGTCCAAAGGTTATTGCCAAAATATCAGCGTGCCACCAGGATGACATGTTTTCTTTTCATTACTATGAAGTCTGAGACTGTGGTTTCTTTTGTGTCAGCCCAGCCTGGAGCTATTGACTGCACACCAAATTTGCAGTCGATGGTGGTCCCCAACAATTGGCCAGGAGTTTTAATAGTTTTTCAGGCTTTTCAGAGAATGAAAGACCAGTTTTTCAAAGTGTCAACGGACAACTTTTCCCTCCCTCTGCTCGCTTTGCAAAGATTGGATCATTTTCTCTTGGGCAAACCTGCTTACTGTTAACAGTAAGCAGGTTTGCCCACTTACTGATTAAACCGAATATCTCATTTGGATCCTCCCAAGTCTCAGCTCTCTACAATCATATGAACGCCTGTCTGAGGTTAACTGCTGTTTAATGTTTGGTTTCTTTTCCATGTTTTTAACCTCCTCTGCCAGGATGGCTCTCGTCTTCTTTTGTTTTTTTTTTATTCCATCACAGAGCTTCTAGTAACCACTAGTTCAGGCACCTGAGGAAAGCTACTTGTAGTTGCAGAATCAAGGCTTCATTTTTCTGGGAAGTTTTCTACAAGTGGCAGACACAGCTGCATGAAAGAGAGGCTTACAGAGAACCAATCTACGGTAAATGCTGATGGTTGATTATTCTGTAGCCACTGGGCCGTGAACATTTATCACACAGTGAGAAGTTAAAGCAAAAACAAAACAAAAACGCTGAACACAGTGGTAGTAGTTTCGGGAGGGTGAACATTGTAGATTTTTGGTCATTTCAGGGGATTTTATGACTGTGTTCACCATGTCGACTGTTTTATGTCACAGAAGCCACTGAGCGGTCATGTGGGTGGTTTTCTTCGGAGTCTACTGTGGAAAATTTTAATATCCTGCCAGGTGCTTCAGTGAAGGACTGCAGTGGTTCTGCCAGCTCAGAGGTGCAAATGTGTGCAAGGTGAAACCTCCAGCGATCGCATGAAAACTTACCCACATAGTTGAGCAACAAGAAGAATATAGAAGGTAATGGTATGATTCAATTCAGCAGAATCACCAGAAAGGCAGCGAAGGAGTACACACGGTGCCCGATATTTACATTTTCAGAAACAAGGTTTTCAATTTTTTTTTTCCTCTTGTTGTCACAAGAATATTTATGAAATATCCATCAGAGTGCTACCAAGCAACACAGATGTGTAAAGCACGGCCCAGTGATAAATAATCCAAAGCTTGCAGAGGATGAGGGAGACAGTGAGCGAGCACAAAAGCTATTCTGTTTTGCTCTCAAACAGAATTCAGACACCGTGGGTGAGGAAAATCAATCTAGTCAACCTAGAGAGCGCGAGAGAGCGAGGGGGAGAAGAAATGAGAACCGTGAGAGGCTTTGATTATTGTGATGGACTTAAGTCAGCTCTGCGAAAGCCACTTCATACATCTCCACTATTTATCAAATCAGAAATGCATTTGCATCACATTTTCCTGCACTTGCGGCTGCTTGGAAGGCAAATTAGCAGAGGTGCCGGTCCCACAGATTTATAAAAAATGGACATTTTGATTAATAGATGCTTTTTTTTTTTCTTTTTTTTTTTTTAGTGAAACCACAATTCAATCTAAAGGACACGTAATTAATTGAATTGCAGCTGTCAAGATCTGGGGCTTCACTGAGTGAACAGAGCTGTCGAGGACAGATAGCCGCCCTCCGCAGCTCTGCCGGTCTTTCAGCAGCTCAGGAAAAACTCACAACAGTATTAACAGAAGCTAACGCAGGATTTAGATGAGCGGCGCCCAGTTTGGTTTTGTTGTCTTGTTTTTTCAGACCAAACACCAACCGCATCCAGAGGAGCCAGGCTCTGTATGCATGTATTCAGTCAAGCTTCCTCAAATCAAAGCAGGCAATTCTGTAATAATCTCAGAGGCCGTACTGTTCAGCATGCAGATGTAAAAGCACCGATAACCTTGAAAAATAAATACACACATCTGCTGTAACAGGAGACAGCTTATGATTACATACACTACAGATAATGATGCCTCTGTGTTCTGTAATGATGGGCCCATGTGTTGTGGTTGTGTGTGTGCAGGATAAATGAGAGACACACACTGGTAGGTTTGGACAACTTTTCTCCCTTAATCACCGAAATTATCATTTGAAAGCTGCATTTAGTATTTACTCAGGTTATCTTTGTCTAATGTTAAAATTTGCTGTGTGACAAATATAGCGTGATCAATGTAAGGGGTCGAACGCTTTCAGTTTCCTATTCAGACCCCTTAGTACCAACTGAACATTGTTTAAACAGCACAGTCTGAGTATTGTTGATGACTGTCGCCAGGAAGTCACGTCAAAAAGCTCAAACTTTATTTCTTTAACCTTTATTTAACCAGGTTACTCCCACCAGGAGCCAAGATCTTTTTTTTCCTTTAAAAACAAAGGAGACATGGCCAAGCGAGCAGCAGCAAACAGATTGAATTAGCAACATTAAACTTTTTCTTCACCGGGAAACATACGTAACCTGATGTGTAGCTCTGGAGAAATGTAGCTACATGTCAGGTTGACCTGTAAAAAGTTGTAATTCATTTCTTATGTTGGACTGCTACTGTATATGTGAGCAAAACTTTGTCCTTAAAAATTGTTGGAAATTATTAACTGCATCTCCTGACATAATACCCAGCTGTTTCGGGGGGTTAACCACACACAGAGGACATTAGGTCACACTAAAGGGCAGAAATGTCATTGTATGAAAAGAATCAGAATATCTGAAATATTTAAAACTTTAAGATATGTTGTAAATATATACAACATATCTTAAAGGTGTGTTTTGTGGCAAAAAGCTATTTCAGTTTCAAAAAGAACAGATTCTTTGTGAAGTGTGACTTACATAAATTTTAAAATGTTATCAGTATTTCATTTTTTTTAAAATTAAATAAAATCCATGAATGTTATGTCAATTTAAAAAACACATTTTTATAACTTAGACTTTCCAGTTTCACTTCAGCTTTCCATTTATTAAGCTTATTTAAAAAAAAAAGAAAAAAAAAGAAAAATTGTTATCAATTACCAGTGCAATTCATTAAAATTAGTCACTTAAATTTATACATCCAGATTATAACAACCCCTGCTGTTATAGTGACTCAATTCATTATATAATATATTTTTGCAATTGTAATTTTTATTACTAGCACTACTCCAGTGCTGAAGAATCTCCATGAACAGCTTCGGTCATTTGCACATCTGTCCTCAGATTAGTTACTGTAATAGATTCAAAAGATCAAACTGGCACTAATGCCAAAAACTGCTTTCCACAGGTGATCTTTAAAGAACCTTTTTTATTAAATAAGTACAAACAAGGTGTTACTGCACAGAGTTGTTTCCTAATAAATACCAGTATGACACTAATGAAGTGTTCGAGGTGTAAAGACCTGTTGAAACAAAAACAAACACAGTATTCAAATACTGAGAGCATGAGCAACAGGAACACTACTTTGCATGTAAAACCAGTGTGTTATGTAACAAGGAGACAGTACAGTGGTGGAGGTCTTTCCTATAAGCTTGGCACTCTGGTGGTTTGATGATTAAGGAGCCCCAAACCACATAAGCCCAAGACATCCATATCCTATTTTTAAACATGAGAGGGGGGGGGAAAAGAGACTTGCTCTTAGATAAACAATTTACATTTGCTTACAAGGAGGGGAGAAATACATTTATGCACTGTTGTGCACATCAAAAGGCGTAAAAGCTTTTTTTGCCATCTTGGTAGTTTTCATTTTCAGAAAAAAATGGAAAAAAAAACCAAACAAACCCTGAAGTTAATTTCAATTCATGTCTTCCGCTGATTGAACTGTTACACTTTGATACAAAAGTTAGTTATGTGTACAATAAAGCAACTCTTGCAGGATGCCTTCATGAACACAAAACCAAAAGGCAACATTTGGGACTGGTCTGCTATCTGAATTCAGTCATGAAGACTCAGCATAGTGTGTGAAGGAGATGTTCTGGTATGTACTGAGGTTTGCAGGAATGTGCGTGTCTGTATCAGTGCATCAGCTAAGGATCTGTGTGCTGGAGTGCATGGGAGTCACGCAGCATTTAAGGTAAATATGCGGTCAGTGGTTTTGGCTGGAGGGCGGCTCACAGCTAGACTCGGCTGTGGCCTCGGCCTCGTGATGCATCTGGCTAAGATGTTTGACCAGGCTTTCCAGCTGAGGGTTTCCCCCAAACTCCCTAATGAGCCGGTAGGCCTCAATCTCCAGTTCCCGCAGAGTCTGGCGGGTGTAAGCAAATGAGCCCACCTTTTCCAGGTAGTCCACGCAGTATCGTTTGATGTCCATGTTCTCCGTGCGCTGCCTCAGGATGTTCTGCACCTGAGTGCTCTCCGGACGTGACCATATGGCATGAATGGTGGGGAAGGAGAACTTGCCCTCGGTCAGGTCCTCGCAGAAACTCTTGTTCTCGCTGTACTCGCGGGAACTCAAGTTGGCGTAATCGTCACGGATCTGGAAAAAAAGGCCCAGTGTGTCCAAGAGGGGTTTCAGGTCCTGCTTCCAGTCTGAGAAGAGCTGCATCAGGCCTACAGCGAGGCCGAACAGCCCTCCTGTCTTCTGCAGCACCATTTTGCGGTACTCCTGCTCGGTGGGACAGGTGTAGGTGTCTCTCCAGTGGATGTCGAGGCCCTGACCGCGATGCAACTCAAGAAGCTGACGGGTAAACACTCGCACCGCCTCAGGGTGCTCCAGGATCAGCACCTTCTCCAACCCCAGGAAGTACACGTAGTTGGCCGAGTTGATAACAGAAGGAACGCCATAGATGCTGTGTGCCACAGGGAAGCCTCGACGCAGCTTGGAGCTATCCTCAATGTCATCTATCAGCAGGCTGGCATTGTGTAGCATCTCAGTCACCTCAATGATCACCTGGACATAAGAACAAGTGTGTTTGTGTTAATTCATATAAAAATGTATCCGGAAGTAAAATATCTTCTTGTACAGTTGTTAATGTTTCATCTTTACGAGAGCGTCCAGTGCAGAGGAAATATTTTTAAAGAAACAAACAGTCTCTCCTCCAGCTCAAACAGACTCCAACAGGTTGTCAGAGGCTCTGTGTAAATTATGCATTACAACTTGTATACAGCAGAGGGTGCCATGTCTACACTCTTGTCTGCACTGCTCCACAAGTCAAAGTCTTCATCAGTAAACAAAACAGTTGTTGCTGAAACAAGCTAAGCAGTCAGTCTGAGCATGAAGAGCTCAGCAAAGATGCACTCTGGCCCGGAGCAGACTCACACTGTGACGGAGCAGCTGTCAGGAGAGACACAGAGCTTTGACGAGGTTATAGGAAATGCATGGTTGAGCAATTAGAGGTGTCACTGCTGGGCTTGGTGCACTTTAACCTCCTCCACAGAGACGATGAGGAAGGCTGAATGCTTAACCTTAGTCACTACGATGAGTATACTGACAAGCTTTTTAATACAATATGACCTACCAGCCTCAACGTCCAGAGCACTGCTGTGGTGAGTCAAGGGCACTGTAGATATATTCTATCCTGATCTTCACCACTATGTGGCAGCACACATGTACCACATACTGTTTATGCTGTGCTTCACGAACCAATGCCAAATAATAGTATTCATTTATCAGTGGAAAACCGAGCCCCACACACACACACACACACACACACCCCGTTAACCCAAAAACGGCCCACGTCGACTCACAACAGTCACAGTGGCCATCAGGTGTCTGCTGTCCTGAGCTGGCCTTACAGCCTGCTCGAGTGCCCTGCTGATTTAAAAGACAAGTGGGGTGGCCTGGTAATGAAAGCTGTTTGTATGAGGCCTGAGAGCACAAAGAGTGACTCAGTGGGTCAGGCAGATGGCCAAGGCTAGGCCAGTTGAGCAGTTTATCAGCCAAACACAACCTTTCCTTCGGCAGGGTCCCAAACACTTGCTCACCCTGAAACCTCAGTGAGCCACTTACAAAGCAGGGGACGTGGGTAAAGCTACAATAAATGCATGCATGAAAATGTATTATTTAGATGGAAAAAACAAAACAAAAACAAAACAAAACACATTCTGAAGTATTTAAAAAGGTTCACTGCAAATTACAATGCACCATCAGGGGAAAAAACAAAAAAGAAACAATGGCTCAATCAACTTGAAATTCAGCTAGAGCGCTTCAGATAACAGCAGCAGCAATCAAACCCGAACACAAGCACAAACAATTTTCAGGTTTTGGACTTTTAAGTGTCTCCATTCTCCAAGGAATTTAATGAGTCAGGCTGTCACTGCATAATGCTGTTTGAGCCCCGAGTGCCACTACTCCGCAAGTCTATATTGATTGTCACAAGAGGTTAGTGACGCAGAAACTCAGTTTGCTAAAGCTATAATCAGTGATCTATTAAAAATGCAGAGACACATTCACAAAAAACAAGCATACCGAGTCTGACATGATGACAGGAGGTAAATGAAAACAACAAGCCAGTTATGTTCTGCCATAAAACCGTCACACTTGGCGAGATTACAGCAGGTGATCACATTTATACCTGAAGCAGGCTGCAGCACTGGTCACTCACACCATGCCTACTGGATTGTGTCATTCACAAAAAAAAAATAGCTTCATTCATCCATTTTAGTGTTTTAGTGTCCAAATGATTTATGGATTTATAGATATTCTGCCAATGTTGAAAAATCCACAGCTGTTATCTGGGATTCATTTAAAAATAAATAATCATGTTAGTATTTATGCCGAGTTCCCATATTTTGCCTTCACACGCTCTTGTTTTAATAAGAGCAAACAGAAGCGTATCATTTTTAAGCAGTGCAGTGAAGCCAGAGAAATTTCAACTATGTGGATAAGTGAGCTCTGAACTAATAACTGACTACTGTGAGAGAAATCCTGTAATACAGGTTTATTACAAATAGTTATCCACATTTCTAACCTGACACCTCTTCCGGGCACACAGCGATAGTGATGTTAGTCACCGTAGCAATAAATGTGAGGACTAGGTAACAAATAGTGAGCCCATAAATAGCTGCTTAAACCAACGCTGGTTAACTGGTTGGGGTCAATACGTGAAGTGAAGATGGTAGAAATGGTTTGTACTACAACCAGTGTCTCTGGTAATAACTAGATCAGAGTTATGACGTTAGAAAATGTGAACCCTATACACAGAAAAAAAATTAAGTTTTAATGTTGTATTTTTAGCTGTTATGTGGGTCATGTCCTACATCTGTCCCCTGGCACCGCATCCCCCTTTTGCTGAACATCAATAGTGGTGCTTGCATGAACACATACACATGAATGACTAGTCCTCAGCTATGGAATCCAAGTCAAAACAAAAAGTCAGAGGTAAACAGGATTTAACAGTGTGTGAACAGATTTGTTTGCTTTCACTGCCAATGCTGCTGGCTTGCTGGTATTCTGGATCTGAGGATTGAGTCAAAGCGACCTGCATAGGCTTTATAGCTACTGTTTCAAAGCAGGCCTCAACATGCTAAAATCCCCCCCCCCCGTTTCACAACCGCTCTGTTAGTTAAATAAATAAATCCATAATAACCTACTGCAGAGCAGACATGTGGCATAAAATAATTTATATTATTTCATACTCATTAGTAACGGTCACTATGGGCTCAGATGTGTTTCGCATCTCCTAAATGATTCTTTTTTTTGTTTTTTGTTTTTAAAAAAAAAAAAAGGTTAGAAACGTTTGGGAATATCAATCCATTCTTTTCCACGTATCCAATTCAGGGTTGCAGGGACCTGTGGATTGTGGGAAGAAGCCAGAGTACCTGGCGAGAACCCACACAAACAAAACCAGTAGCAATGCGAACCACAGCGCTGCCCATGTTTTAAGAGTAAAACTTTCCAAATCTCAGACTAGTTTGTCCAAATTTCCATTTAAATGCATAGCAAATTAGTTAATAGACACTCACCTAACGTCTTCCATAGATTATTGCTGAAGAACCAGTTGACATTTGTTGTCTTGGCTGATAACGTCACATTAATGGACTGAACAGAGAGGCGGTTTAAAGAATTACCATTTTAAGCCATTTTGAGACAAAGTCGTACAAACTAATTCACCTTGATTAAAGCTAAAATACTCCCATACACGGCAAAGACTTTTCTTCACTATTCTGCACAACTTACTGAGCTTGACATCTTCATATCAGTTTTCAAAACAGAGAAGTATCGGTATTTTAACCTTATTTTACCAAAATGCATGGTTTTGAAAATTTCCTGTTATAACGTATGATACTGATGCTGCTGACTATCTAACCTGGTCCAGCTTTTACTGTGATGTGATCGTCTGCAGGTCATCCGCTGCATGTAATAATAACCTCGTCAGATATTACAAGTTCAAATGCCAGCCTGTGCATCGGAAATACTTTAAGCATGCCTTCATTATTCCAGTAGTTACATTTTTATCCACATTATATTTCATGAGAACCTGACATTGATTCCTAGTCTTTTTTTTTTCCTCCCGTTGTCCCACTGTCACAAAAACATGAGAAGCTCTTGGCCTGAGGTTGCGAGCACTCATGAACATGTGTTTCTAAAGTAAAAGACTGTATATAAAAAAAAAATATATAGCATCAACAGTGTCAGAGAAAACAAAAGGAAAGCCATCAGCTAAAGGTCACAAGGAAAATGATGAACACGGGGAATTTCCCCAAGCCTCCACCACCTGTGCTGTCATATGCAGTACAGAAGCACATATGGGGCTTGATAAAAAATGCACTGCCAAGTGAACGAGAGAGAGTACTGCTGTCACTGCCTCCATCTATCTGAAGCCATGGTTGTTTCCATGGCGGCGGCAACGATGACTTCTTGGCAGTACACTAATGATGACGAGGAGCGCGCTCAATCTGCATTGTGGGTTCAGCAGGAGTTTATGGCGCTTCTACAGAGACGGAGGGAGACGCGTGGAAGAGACAGGGCTGTTATATCTGAAGTAGATTTAAACCAACTGCTGCACCGTAACAGGGAAGTATCCACTAAAGTGGAATTATCAGGAGAACGCGAGTAGATGTTCACACAGCTTGCTTATGAATGCACGTCATACACCCTGTCAACAACATCGCAGACTCAACCAAACTCAAAACTAAGGATTCATAAAGTGTTTTCTCAGCTTTAATAAATTTGACCTACATACAGTGTGAAAATAATCAAACATGACACTGCAGGCTAAACTGTTTAGGTTATTCTTTTTGCAATCCGAGTTTATTTCAATCTGCTGTAAAAGCTGCAGAATGTGATTAAAGAGTGAGGTAAACAGTGTCTCATGGGAACCGCTGACATGACCGCACTGATGACAACTTTATTACTTTTCCCCCACAAACTGTATCCGTGTACTTCTTTTTTGTTAAATAGATGCCTGAAAATGGTCATCAAAAATAAGACCGGACTCCTCTTTGGAAACTACGGGAGACTACACAGGAGACAACCGTGTGAGACCTCCGGGCTTTACTGCAGAGCTAAGATTCCTCTATTTGTGAGGGGTTTATAAAACATTCAGGACAAACAGACCTGTTGAACAGCAACTGTAATGAGACCCGACAGGCTCAGCACTTCTGCATTTTCCACCATAGAAAGGCATGCAGATTCAGAAAACACAGATTAGGTAGCTTTGTCAATGCAAACAAGAACAGTATTGAGTCAGTACAATGCTAATGCTATCAGTATAATAGGATCAATAGCCTGATCGCCCTAAGGAGACAAAGGCAAGGGCCCTGCTCAATAAAACCAATAAATCCAGAATGGCTAATCTGAAATTCATTTAACAGAGAAAAAGGGAGGAATTCAAGAAATTTCAATCTGCCTGCGGTCTGTATTTCAATGTGTCTGTAGCACTCTAATCAGGCAGCCAAGAACATGTTACAACAATCTAATGGATGAGTGGAACTGTAGGTTTTTACTCTGGAAGCAGTCCGTGACTTGAATCCACTAATCCCCGTCTCACAAAGGTGATCAGAGCACAAGAAGCTGAAAAAGAAGTAGCCTTTCACTGGAGATTAACGCAAGTACAGTACATCTTAAATACATAAACATTCACCAGATGCTGTCTAATACATGCTTTACACTAGAGCGGGAGGCGATAGGACCAAAAATATTTATCACAATAGACATTTGAAAATTTGCGATAACGATAAAACTGACGATATAATTGACACTAGATACTTTTCAAATACCAAATACACCAAATACTTTTCAACTCCACAACTTTATTAGTGCAAAAAAATAAAAAAACCATCAATGTATTTTCACTTAAACGAGCAGCTGTTTTTTTTTTTTTTTTTTATTTTTATGTGCATTAAAGTTATATAAAAATGTAATAGTGCAAATGCAAATTCCTTGCTGACAGTTTAACCAAAAGGCATTTCCAGTGGAAATTGGCCGACATATCCTCAGCATAACCATGTATAATATCCACAAAACTTAAGAGGTTATACACACACACACACACACACACACACACACACACACACTACGGTAATATTATGTTGAAGCACAGTACGTATCACTCCAAGAGGCTCCTGCCTACGATAGCCGTAATGCTCCGACAATCCATCAAGCAGTGCGGCTTCGTAGCTTAGCAAAGTCGTACTAAAACATTTGACAGATTTTCGAGCGCCGTGTACGACATAAAGGTCAGTAAACACAACCAGAATTCATACATAAGGCCCATGGGATTATAAGGGGCACTGTCGATTTTGCCGTATCCCCCCCCAAAAAAACAAAACACAAACAACACGGTAATAACGACGGCACTGCGCATGCGCGTTTTACCCATATCGTTGCCCAACATTATACCGGTATTACCGTGAATGGTATGATATGGCCCAGCCCTACTTTATTTTATACAACATATTCCAGATGTTAGTAAATTGTAATCTATAGCGACTATGGCCTACCCACTTTTATAAAAAACTAAACAAAAAAAACCTACAACTAAGCATAACTTTCTTTAAAAGATCAACCAAGTTTTAAATGCTTTTCATCTTGAAATATCCCAATATAAACAGCAGCTGCCACATCATACTGAAACTGCTGTTAATCCACATTTGCTTTTATTTGTCCATCCAGCTTCAGAGAAAATGAAACAAAAGAAGACAATTGAGAAGTTCTGCAATCATTATAAAATTTTCATCACAGTCTTCTAGTGAAAGGGTGATGTGATGCCCAGCATGCACACAAACTCATAAAAAGGAGTGTAAGCAGTGAAACTTGTATGAACAAATATACACTAACTGAATTCAGTGAGTAAAGCCACAAACACGTACTATTGGAAGTAAAACATGTATCACCACATACATTTTTGCAGTGTTTAGCATACCTCTAGGCATGGAGTTATCTTGTTTTTCTGTTGTATTGCATTTAATGTCTTTATATAATGTAGCCAATAAAAGGGATTGTTTGACATATTTCATTTGTTCTCCTCTGCATTTCTATGTAGACCATTCCTTAGTGGAGTTTACTGGGAGCTTCTGTGGCATTCAGGGGATGGAAATCTGTGTCATAAAAATAGATTTAAAAAAATAAATAAATAAATAAAAAAATAAAAAAAATGTCTATACAACATGCCCTGATCTGACACAGCTTGGTATTGTTAGTTGCATCAAATTTAGCTTCAAGCCACAAAGCTGGATGATGAATGAACCTTGTGCCTTTAACTAGCTCAATGACCAGTCATCAGAGCAACATGAGGTCTTTTTGAATCAGCCCTCTAAACGTGTAATAATGTGGCCGTCAATTTAGAGATGTACAGATGAGATAAGGAATCATGCCTTGTAGCTGTCACACCTCACACTCCTCTCTTAAAGCAGTCAGCTGGCTACATGTAATGTAAACAAGGTCACTAGCAGTTACAGTGGGGCAAAGAAGTATTTAGTCAGCCACCGATTGTGCAAGTTCCCCCACTTAAAATGATGACAGAGGTCAGTAATTTGCACCAGAGGTACACTTCAACTGTGAGACAGAATGTGAAAAAAAAAAATCCATGAATCCACATGGTAGGATTTGTAAAGAATTTATTCGTAAATCAGGGTGGAAAATAAGTATTTGGTCAATAACAAAAATACAACTCAATACTTTGTAACATAACCTTTGTTGGCAATAACAGAGGTCAAACGTTTACTATAGGTCTTTACCAGGTTTGCACACACAGTAGCTGGTATTTTGGCTCATTCCTCCATGCAGATCTTCTCGAGAGCAGTGATGTTTTGGGGCTGTCGCCGAGCAACACGGACTTTCAACTCCCGCCACAGATTTTCTATGGGGTTGAGGTCTGGAGACTGGCTAGGCCACTCCAGGACTTTCAAATGCTTCTTACGGAGCCACTCCTTTGTTGCCCGGGCGGTGTGTTTTGGATCATTGTCATGTTGGAAGACCCAGCCTCGTTTCATCTTCAAAGTTCTCACTGATGGAAGGAGGTTTTGGCTCAAAATCTCACGATACATGGCCCCATTCATTCTGTCCTTAACACGGATCAGTCGTCCTGTCCCCTTGGCAGAAAAAACAGCCCCATAGCATGATGTTTCCACCCCCATGCTTCACAGTAGGTATGGTGTTCTTGGGATGCAACTCAGTATTCTTCTTCCTCCAAACACGACGAGTTGAGTTTATACCAAAAAGTTCTACTTTGGTTTCATCTGACCACATGACATTCTCCCAATCCTCTGCTGTATCATCCATGTGCTCTCTGGCAAACTTCAGACGGGCCTGGACATGCACTGGCTTCAGCAGCGGAACACGTCTGGCACTGCGGGATTTGATTCCCTGCCGTTGTAGTGTGTTACTGATGGTGACCTTTGTTACTTTGGTCCCAGCTCTCTGCAGGTCATTCACCAGGTCCCCCCGTGTGGTTCTGGGATCTTTGCTCACCGTTCTCATGATCATTTTGACCCCACGGGATGAGATCTTGCGTGGAGCCCCAGATCGAGGGAGATTATCAGTGGTCTTGTATGTCTTCCATTTTCTGATGATTGCTCCCACAGTTGATTTTTTCACACCAAGCTGCTTGCCTATTGTAGATTCACTCTTCCCAGTCTGGTGCAGGTCTACAATACTTTTCCTGGTGTCCTTCGAAAGCTCTTTGGTCTTGGCCATGGCGGCGTTTGGAGTCTGACTGTTTGAGGCTGTGGACAGGTGTCTTTTATACAGATGATGAGTTCAAACAGGTGCCATTCATACAGGTAACGAGTGGGGGACAGAAAAGCTTCTTACAGAAGATGTTACAGGTCTGTGAGAGCCAGAGATTTTCCTTGTTTGAGGTGACCAAATACTTATTTTCCACCCTAATTTACAAATAAATTCTTTACAAATCCTACCATGTGGATTCATGGATTTTTTTTTCCACATTCTGTCTCTCACAGTTGAAGTGTACCTCTGGTGCAAATTACTGACCTCTGTCATCATTTTAAGTGGGGGAACTTGCACAATCGGTGGCTGACTAAATACTTCTTTGTCTCACTGTATAAAATGACAATTCATTAAAAAAAAAAAAAAAAAAAAAAAAAAAAAAAAAAAAGGTACAGTCAGTCATTTTGAGGTTATTTTATAAAAAAGAGAATTTACTTCTAAGCGCACATCGATTGGTATGCAATTACGTAATGCAACAATTACGGCATCGCCAACACACAGAGATGCATTCCTATCAAGTTAGAATTAATCCATTACAAAGACAGACGGGCACTGGTTTTTGGAAGCTACCATGTTGCCCTCCCATCTTGAATACAGTTGCCGACCCAATTCCATCTCCTAAGCTGAAGTCAGGGCTCTAACACACAAAAAACATGCATAAACAAACTTATTTATTCCCAATATTGTTACAATTACATATCATCAGGAAATTAGCCTCCAAACTGCTGACAACGAGCCAGCTAATCAACCACAGCTGATTAAAAGCTAACATTATGCCAGTTAATGTTAAGCTTGGCTGTCCTTTATAAATAAAAATAAAGGTTCAACAATGTTAGATCAGTCACACTAAAACCGCTAACAGCAGCAAAAACGGCAGCACTTACAGAAAGAAAAGTCCTCAACAACTAATTTCAGTATCACTGTCATCGGACAGAAATGAGCTTCACTGACTCATCAATTCATATTGAACTCCTTTTACAAAGTTATAAAGCCTTCTCGAGAATAAACCGATGTGGAGGCATTGACAGCTGAGCTAAACTGACTCACTACAGCTGGCCAGAGTTGTTTGTCTTACAGCAGCCACCATCACTTGAATTGGGAGGGGTAAGAAAACAAAGTTCAGCTGAATGAAATCTGCAATCCACCGACATCTAGCAGTGACATTTTACACAGTGTACCTTTAACCAGCAGCAGGCTGAAAAAGGAAGCCAACGAGGAAGTGATAAAACTGGAAATTCCTGTGGTGGCCACTTGAGACCAGCTTCAAAAACAGAGCCAATCCCCATAGACACTCGTTAAAGATGCCCAACTTCATAGTCTACTAGGCTTTACCTTATTAAACTGGACCTCTTCATTCTGCGTGCATGTTTTAAGCCGATTGACTGTACATGTGTGGTACGGTTCATCACAGATGTTTGTGCTTCAGTCTTGGCGAGTGTAACTGTAGTTTATTAGTATGTTACTTTGTAATACTTAGCAGATGTGTCGCTGTTGAACCATGAATTAATTTTGTTAACCAAAATATCTAGCTTTAGCTGATAACTTGGCACTACACTCTAGTCCAAATAAGGCAACTTCTGGCACCACAAACTAGCACAGCCATGGACAAAACCTGCACCGCAGAGTTGAAAACCAGTGTTTGAATCACAATGGCGACATACACAGTATATGCAAGTCACTGTGTTACCCAAGTGTGCATCTCTAATGCTCCAGCAACATGAACAAATATAACACACCAAAGGTAAACACAATGCATTCAATCTTAGGAATTCATTAAAACTGGAGAAACAAGGGTTTAAAATGCAGAGAAACTGAACAGTTTTTAAAAGCTTTGCATCGTTTTTTTCCCCACCATCTCGTTCCACTTAATCCTCAGCTGCATTAACAATCTCCTTTAATAAATCATGTGCGCTCTAAGCTCTTCTCACAAGCTTTACACTTAGGAACAACTCTGCTGATAAAATGCAAAATGGTCGCATTGCAAAAATAAACTACCTGTTCTGAACGAGCACAGTTTCATTTCACCTTCCTAAATCTGTCAGCAACAATTAACACCAGACAGCTCTGGCAGCAAAACGGATGATTTTTCTCACCTGCAGTTTGTCCTCGGGAACATTGAGCCAGTGGTTAAATGCTTGGGCGAGTTTTGTTCTCACTTGTTTTCCTACCGAAAGAGCAGAACAAAAAAAAAAAAAAAAAAGAAAAGAAAAAAAAGATCAATTGTTTTATCCTAAAAGGACGTGGCATCTACAGTGGTATTACTTCACACAAAGACTTCATGTGGACAATTTTGGGGTTGTCCCACCCCCAAATGGACCCATTACGGTCATTTAAACCTTCCTTCACTCTATTACAGTAAATTTCCTTGATTACCAATTTAAAATAATCTTCATTTATCACATGCTGGGCTCTGGTGGAGGCCCCAGTAGTCGTAGTAAATGACTACTCCACCAACTAAGAGTTCTGATATGTCATGAAATAATGAAGGAAAACAGATCGGACTGCTTGTAACTGACTTGGCCATTTACTTTTGAGCCTCTGTAAATTGGGGACTGTGTATAAAAATGGCTATAATTCCTAAACAGTTAATTCAATACTTTTGTTAAACCCTTTGAATTGAAGCATGAAGTCTGTTCACATCTTAATTGTTGGAGTGAAAAATCCACTGTTGTGCTGCACAGGGGCAAAAATCACAAAAATTTTGTCACTTTACGAAAATGTATGGACCCAAGCTTTAATTATAGAGAGTTGCAGGTACAGAGTGTTCTCAAAGAAATGGCTTTCGCATTTAGTGTGAAATGAGGCTAAATAAACACCAGTCTCACACAGATAAAACACATTTTTAACTCCACTTATACAAAACACAGTTGAAGATTAAGTGAGGGTGAACATTTAAACCATTAGTTGATCAGCTCCCGCTGAGCTGCTACCTGACTAAAACACTAAAAAGCTGGAAACACAGGCAGGATTAACAGATATTTTTATCTTCAAAGACAACATTTAAGGCATTTTTTCCTCCTTCATCCTATTGAACTCTGCTGTAAAGCAGTTTTCACCGAGTGCTCAAAGCCATAGTCTAAACCATTAGGAGTATAATGATATAGTCTATCTTACAATTGAGACACTATGCCTTAAAAGGGCTCGAGTATATTCCAAATGCAGTTCTTTCAATATTAACCAACATCGCCTCAACTTAAAATAGAGACCTGGTGCCATCCTTTGTTCTATTTAAAATGTAATTTGTGAAACACAGAGCCAGGAAGGGAAAACGGTGCAACTTCTAGCAGAGAAACAACCCTACTAACAAATACCAGGCACATGTCCCATTTATCCAAATTAACGTCTGGTGTTAGGTCAGGCTTTTCTCTACTGACGAGAAGTGACCAATCAAAACTGAAGCAATAATTAAATCTCAAAAACAGCTGCTAGGAATGAGAATCCACACTAAAGAAAACAGTTAAACATGCACAGAGATGTGCACAGCTTGCTCATTTCAGGGTTTCATTGTCTCATTTCTACAGCTGTTCCATTTTATTAATATTAGAAGTCATTATTCTGTGAATTACAGCCTCATACTCGAATCAAAGAGATTACAAATACAGCAAATTGGTTTATGCTCAAATTATTGTCAAGCCAGTCTGTGGTGAACATTGAAATAAAAACCATGTAACTTTAGAGCTTAGAAAAAAAAATATAATACCCTCAACAAAAAGAAAGCAATATACTGCTGCAAAACTACATATTATGATGTAATAGCAAATATCAGTAAGTTAGTGTGGTTTTATTTCAAAGACATTAGAGCGAATGCGCCAAACACCAAAATTACTTGAAATACTTTGTTAAAAGCTGAAATCTGTAAGCTATAACTTATGATTATGCTCAACTGATTATAAGACAATCCCTTTTCCAATGTATTTGAGAACCATAATTCTTTTACACTCATCCTTTTGTCAAAGTTTCCCCTCAGACACCAATAATTTAAGAAGACTGGAATCCTCAATGAACCTTTTCCCCTCATAAAATATGAAATATGGTAACATCCAAACCCATATCTGTGTATCTCGTCTATTAGTCACAGACTTGCGCACACACTCCCTTATCAGACTCCCGAAGAAGTCAGAATCATTTGCTCTCACAGTTAGCATTTGAGTGTTTTTGAGCTCATCATCTGTGAAACCCACAGTTCTTGACTGTCTGACAGATGTTTACTCCTGCAGTGAGGACATCAGGAGACAATTCCAGTTATCATAAATTAGACAACCCCCACGTTTTTAAACCTGATTACTAGAAACAAATACTGCTTGTGTGATGGTAATATGACATTCTTTAGTTTAACACCTAATATGCCAGTACTGCAGCATCATACGGTGTTTATAAAAAGACCAACATCTGCCGATCTTTATTGTGCCGACTGTGTCTGAACTGGAGCCTTTTATCATGTTCAGTATCCAAGATATTGTCCTCATGCTCTGTTCCACAAATACTAAAAGGAAGCAAGCAGCTCAGGTCAGTGTAACTAAAGTACTCATCAGCTATATGTAAAGCCCCTTTTCCATTAGTACCTACTTGGATCGACTCGCCACGGATCACCACGACTCGACTGGTTTTCAATTACAATCCAGTACTACATAATGTGCATGGTTGTCATCATAGCAACGCATCCAAGCGTCCCGCGACGTAATTAATATATGATGCGAATGCTACAAAAAAGGTGGACGTCGCCACATGAATAAACCTGCTGCCGAGTCTGTGGCTTTTTGTCAGACTCGGGGATCACAGCGTTGATTTTTGTAGTCATCTCCCTTGTTGCTCAGTTTCGAAAATGGCGGTTTAATTTTCCCGAATGAGACGCTCTCATGACTCATCGAGTGACACTACTGACCAGCCAATTGATGGCATTTTAGTACCTGCTTGGATCGCTTTGAACCCGGGGCAAGTAGGTACTAAAAAAGTACCTGGTACCAGGTACTATGACCTAATGGAAAACCCTGAAAACCATGGAGAACCATGCCAAGTCGATTTGAGTAGGCACTAACTTAAGAACTTAAGACATTACAGCTGCTTGTTTATCTCTTTCCTGCCCCTGTGGTCACTGAGAGACAAAGAGACTCACCTGGCAGTTGCAACAAGTATTTGTATGGTTCCAGCAAGATTCGGTCAGCAGCAGCCTCCGTGCCATGGTCCATCGCTTCAACTTTATACAATATAGCTATAATGGAAAATAAAGAACACAAAAAGCAATTTATTAAAAGAAAAATTTGGTTTTTGAGCGAATGCATGCACTGTGTCATTTGGCCTCATAACAATGTCACTAGAACAAAGAACAAACCATAAAAAATAAAACCCCACTATGGGTGCAACTTTGTTTAGAACACTGAAGTTCTGATGAATTCAAAACGCCATTTTAACTATTATATACAAAAAAAATTCCTGTTTGGATTTGTTATTTTTATGGCTTGACATGTGGGGGGGGGGGGGGGGGGAAGAAAAAATGTATTTTGGCATTTTTCAAGGGCGTTTGGTATAATGGAAATGACAGTCTTCCCATTTTTAAGCGTTTAAGATCTCAGCGTGTGGAATGTGAATTTTGAATTCATTAATGAACATTATGCCTTCAAGCCCAGTCATGTCCTAAAAGTGTGAATGTCTGCATCTTCTTTCAGGGTTTTCATTATTTTCAAAGCCTTATTTATTTATTTTTAAGTGCTAGAACCGTTTTGCATTAAACAGAATAGTTAAATACATCTAATGTACAATGACAGACTTATATACTCTAAATGTCGACTCATTTTCTGCTGCTTCTCCTGGTCCAGGTTACAGGGGCAGCATTCTAGTAGAGACACACAGTGTATTCGTAAATAAGTCAGAATTTCCAAGTTCCCAGTTGAAATTTGAATCTGGAATGCCCCCTCAACTTGGATTTTCTACTTGGAACATCAGCGCAGCCCCACAATCCCAGAGCTAACAATCCAAGATGTCTGCACTGAGCATAAACACTAGTAAAGTCTAAGACATTCATGGCTCCATCCATGAATGTTTTGCAGCAGGTTTTTAAGGGGAAAAAAAATATTATAAGAGTAACGTCACTCCCAAGTTCTGACATCCAAGTTACAAAATATCTGGAATGTGGAATAACTAGCCATCCGCATCAGCCCTTCCAGGGGTACACCAAGACATTATCAAACTAGTAGAAATCTCTCCAGTGTATCCTGGTCTACTCTGGGTGTCCTCCTGGTGAAACCTGCCTGAAACACTACACCTAAGGTGTGTCAAGGAAGAATCCTAGTCAAGTGCCCAAAACACTGGAATTGCCTGAAAAGCTCATTTAAGCTGTTTGCATGACCATAGCTGGGGACAGGAACAGAGACTGTTAAACTGACAGTTTAACTTTAATGCTCAGGACTCTTGTCACCAACTGGTACCACAAGCACCACACTGTAGATGATGCTCAAATATGATCTTCTGCTCCCTTCATCCCTCACTACTATATCAGGGGTGGGGGATCTCCAGGACTCAAGGGCAGGTGTCCTCCGGGTTTCAGATGTGTCCTTGATCCAACACAGCTGATTCAAATGGCTAATTTACCTCCTCAACATGTCTTGACATTCTCCAGAGGCCTGGTAATGAACTAATCGCTTGATTCAGATGTGTTGACCCAGGGTGATATCTAAAACCTGCAGGACACTGGCCCTTGAGGCCTGGAGGTCCCCACCCCTGTACTACATGCTTTAACTACTCCACTTGGGGCAGCAACTCACTCCCAGGGTGATCTGGTAACACTTGCTCTTGCTTTAAAATTTTACTCACCAGAAGAAAATACCAAAAGTTGCTCTTCAGATTTAGTTTTAAATCTAACAAATGCTAAAAATGAACATTTTAAATGCAGACATTAACTAAAAGCACATCACCTCACATCACAACAGAAAACAGTTAAATTTGATCGATGAATGACCCTAAAGTAATATGGTGGAATTAATGTTGACACTACTGAGCTCTGGAAAACGAAGATTTGACACACCTAACACTAGAGTAAAAATAAGTATACTATTAGTGAGGTTACTTGTATCTGTCATTTGTCACCGTCAAACTTCGACCAAGCTCTTAAATAACAGATTGGGCAACAAGTTTTCTGAAGACAGAATCTTTTTACAGGAAATAGAGTGCTGACATGACAAGAAGAATGTGAGACTCAAGGCCATTTAAGTGTAGCTGAAATCAGACACATAGCACATTTTACTCATACGAACAAAGTGTAACTATGGGTTACACTTTGAGCTGTTTACGCAGAACTGGGCAACAGAACTATAAATTCCCTTGTAGTGGTGACAAAACTGTCACATGAGCCACTGGATAACTTAAAACTACTTCACCCGTGAGGCACTCAAAACTCCCAAAGATTGGCTTAATTAAAAAAAAAAAAAAAGAAAAAAAAAAAAGGTGCGGCTGTTTTGGATTTGTGACTACTAGATCAGAAAAGTCTGTGATAAAGAGACCAAAAATAAAACTATGGAACTATATTTGATCAGATGTTTGATGTGTGTACATTGTAACTGCATGTATCACTAGTTTTGCAGTATTTTTTTGTCGTTTTGAACTTTATGCACCGAAAGGTTAACTGAATTCATCGCCTCGTTTACGCCACTTTCAGCCACATTTTTAACCAGTGTACAGCTGCATTTTTCTTCACGCTCACACTGAAAAACTACGAAACATTTCTGCACCATGTTTTCGCGTCTTGGTGGCTCCCTTTAAATTAAGAACATACAGTAGTGATTAATTTGAAATGAAACATGCTCGGCAGAGCAGAAAACACCACTTTTAAGATACAATGCTACCATGGAATCTTAACACATACCGAAACTTTAACTCCACCCACCTTGGCAGACTCAGTCCGCTAACTAGCCGGTGCTGAATTCCGGTTAGCCACACTGCTACTGGGCTAGCGTTAGCAGGCTAACACAATGGTGTATCACCATTCAGTATGTCTTTCTTTCTCAAGATAAAATCATCCACTTCCACGCTGGTCGAGTAAGGCACAAAATATAACTGTTATATCCAGACCTTCATATCATTTTAAACCGGTGTGCTGTCGGCTACTTCATCTGGTGCTATGCTAAGCTAGCGCCGTTACAGTAGAGCACGCTACAAGCCTTGCACTTCTCCAGCTAGTGTTGATGAGCTACATATATATGTTTCGTCTGCGTTACAGAGCAGGCGCGAAGTAGCTAGGCAACGTCAGATAGGTGCAGCGCATTAATCTCCGTTGCATTTATATCTCTACATTGCCCGGTACAATATCCCTTACATGTAAGTTACCAAGAAAAACCTTACTTCGACTGTCGGGCTACTCTGTCATGCATACCTAACACACCAGTACTCTAAGACTGGGTGTTGTAGTTTTTCAACATTTTTTGTCTTGGTATTCTCCGGTATTGTGTCAACAACCACCCAGTAGGGTACATCGGACACTTTACCATGGATATTTTTTCTCCACGGTTGACCAATCATGTGTTACTAAGGCGTTTTCTTTGTCGCTGCCATCCAATTGGAGGGGTTTATTTTTGAAAAGGCGGGATTAGTATACCCATCAATCATTCTCAGGAGGAGGGGAAGGATCACAGAAAGAGCTAGGCTAGAGGAGCTACTCAACAAGGCAAACAGCAGCTCTGCGAAAACGACTTTTACCCATCCGCATCCAACATCAATCGGTGGCCAACGGACGACGTTTAAATCTGTCGTATTTTTCTCATAAATGTTCCTATGGATTACTAATCCACTTTCGACGAAAACCAGAGGTGTTTTTCAACTTGACAGCATAGGTAAGCCTGCTTTTGTTCGGCAGAGCCGTCGCTATTTAGAACATTTTACTAGCTTGCTTCCCTGCTGCTATCAAGCCAACCTTGACGTTAGCTAACTTGTTAACTAATGCTGTGTTGTGTTTAGGGAGGGTGGTTTAGAGGAATGAATGAATTTGGCGACAGGGCAGTAGAAACCTGCAGATTAAAAAAAGAAAGGGAAAAAAACTTGTTCAGTTCGATAACAAAGTTAAGCCGTAGCCAGCCAAATTAGGCGGATGAGCGCAGTGAAAGGTTATGCTACTCCGTGGCTGAATAGTTTCAAGTGTGCTGGACAGGCTCCGGAGTGTTGTGTTGTTGAGCGGAGGAATCCTCGGGGAGGCTGTCGTCGAGTAGCGCCTGCCACGGTGCTCGCGAATAGCCATTTAAACAAAAACAAGTGATATTACCCGAAACAATCGGTGAGTTCTTATTAGCGTGACGAGATCTGTCGAGCAGCGGGCGGACGATATAGTTAAACGGAGGTAAAATGCATTGTCAGGCTTTCCTTTTGTGCCACCAGTAACGTCTGGCTCCTCACGACTGACTTGTCCAATGTAGGTTGGAGCTACCGTGTATCAAGGAACTCGCCCATTTGATCAGTTGTGGGGATAAAAATCAGCTCAAAGGTTATCCATATTTCCCCACCTACTGCTAGTGATGACTTGTTATTCTCGGTGTTGTGGGTGCTTGACCAGTATTTTTTTGTGATTATTATTATGTTACGTATGTTAAGTAACAAACTGCTTGGACGTGAATCACTAGTGGAGAGGTTTAAATGAGCTCGACGCTCTAGTTAATCACTGTAGCAGCTTTTAGAACAGGAGAAAAGACTACCGAGTCTCGAAGCTTGTACGAGTGTGTTAACGTTGTTGGGAATGGTGCTAGCAGTGGTGGTCAGTCCACTCACTCGCATCGGCTCGGTCTAGCAAATTGTCTGGGGCGGATGACATTGTATCCTCCGTGAACTAAACCAAAGGAGGACTGCGACCTTGGCTTGTGTTACAACAATAAAATTGTGTGTTGTTGGTGTTGGTGGTGGTGGTGGTGCTTGGGGGGGGGGGGGGGGATTAACGCGATGTTACTGCGTTGCAAGTCTTCGAGCTTGACCTTGTTGCGAACCGTTTCGTCGACTTGTTTCTTTGTCGGGAGCAAATCTCCACTCATCGCTGCTCCGTGAACGCTCAGCGAAATGCCACAGTAGAGCATTCCGTTCAGAAAGTGACTTCCAATCGGTCTGCACGGCCGAGCTTCACTTTTTTTCTTTTTTCGGGGGGGCTCAACTTGACGTGTTTTGTACTACCAGGGCGGTGATATGACATATGTGTAAAGGTTTTTGGGGTCTAGCTACTGTGTTATTATCTCGCTCCCTCGCTCTACATTTATATATATATTATTTATTTATTTATTTATTGCTGTCGAGCGCACTCTCCGCAGAGAGCAGTGCACCGACACCGAGGGAGAGAGAGAAGCGAAAACGAAAATGGATGGTCTCGGTGCAGTTTTCCTGTAACAAAAAACACAGCGTTATCCCAGTCTCCGATGAGAGAAATGGCCGTGGTACGGGCAGGTGACTTGCGACCGCGGTTTCCTGGATTTTCCCAGTGTTTGCCTGCTCAACTGTTCTCCTTTTCTAGCTTACTGTCAGCTACAGAAATGGCGTCATCCTCTGCTGTAGCGTTGGTATAGTCAGTGCAGTGCAGACAGCAGGCACACCACGCTGCCGTGTACTCGGAGAAACGAGCGCCGTGCGGCTGTTAATACTGTCCATCACTCCATTAAACAGCTACAATATTATCCATCTGTGCACACAAACAGACACACACACAGAGGAAGCCTTTGCTTCGAGTAGCGACTAGTTACTTTGTTTGTGCTCGCCGTTCTTAGTCACAAGCCAAGTCTGGCTGACTAGCGCTGACTGACTGACTTACAACAGTGTGCGCTGGGCATTACATAAACGGCTTTAAAGGCTCTGCGAATGAGCGATCAGCCTGCCACGGTGTACTTTGCAACACATATTATTGGACTGGAAAGCTCCCGTACACACACATACACACACCCTTGTCTGTCTCTTTCTCGAGCAGATGTGTTGCAGGATGTAAAGAAAAGAAAGATGTCTCGTGTGCAGTCGTCGATGTTTTTTTCCCAAGCCGTTTAAAGTGAGCATCTACCGCCCAGCTTTTTCTTCATTGCATCCAGCAGTCTAGCAGAAGAAGTGATGTCATCATAACATAATCGTGTCTTGTTGTGGCAGACATAAGTTGGCACTCTCTGAAATTTCTAACAGCTTCTCCTACCTTTTTGTTTTTCCAGCTTGGGATCCGTTAAACTGGTCACCTAGAGGACTCATAGAGAGATGAAGGTATGTTCATTCATTTTTTTTTTATCTTGCATGTGCTCAGCAGCACGGGGAAGCTCCCATTAGCTCTACTACTTCTGCAGCTCAGTTTCATTCAGCTCTTATGTAAACACGACTTAACCAGAGGAATTAAACGGTTGGATCTTCCTATTAAATGTAAATGTAAACACAGTGTCCTGGATAAAGGCCAGACTAATACAATTGTTTGATGTCCCCGATGTTGAGTTTCTAGTGTCTTCAGCTTGCTTTGCAAATGCAAATTGAAAATTGTAATATTAATGTTGTGCTTTGTTATGTGTTGGCATTGAATTATAAGACGAGAGGGCGTGGATGTGAAGTGATGTATGTGTATGTGGCTCTAAATTTATACCAAAGGTGTGGCTTGTGAACTTCATGATGAGATTTAAGAAAAACTTGGTCATGACATTGTTTTCTTCAGCCTTATTTAGCCTGAAAAAACACAGCTGTCTCTGTCAGTGATTTGAGCTATTTATTCTCGTGTTATAGCTGCAGTTATGACTGCAGGCAGTGTCCTAACTTATCATTTGTTGCCACGTGAGTCATTATGCTGCCTCGTAACCTGCAGAGCAATTAGTATAACGCACATGAGTTTTTTGTGTTTGTTTGTTTTTGTTTCCTGACTCATGTAAGGTAATAGTGATGTGTGAGGAACATAAACCAAGTAGAACAAGAAGTTGCCAGGCTTTGTGATCGGAGAGTTGATAGTGGCCACATTACAAGCAGCTCTGGTAATGATTAGCTACTTTGTTATGCTTATTGTGGTTAATTGGACTAAACCGCCACCCACTAATAAACATGTCACCTTCAGCCAAATTATCCAGTTATTAAAGTGCAAGCAGAAAGAGCAGGGGGATACAAAGATAGATGCCACTTTGATATGTTTGTCTACATCCAAACTAGGGCTGCTCAATTAATCGAATTTTAATCACGATTACGATCTGGGCTTTCAACGATCATTAAAAATGACTGAGCCGATTATTAGCCCCTCCCTCATTTATCTGCCACACCTTAAAGGCCGGTCCGTGAAAATATTGTCAGGCATAAACCGGTCCGTGGCGCAAAAAAGGTTGGAGACCGCTGATTAAGAGGACCCGAGGGAAGCTCGGAAAGCTAAGCAGAAGTTATTTGGAGAGGAGATGCATTGGTTGAAAAGAGAGGTTAAAAAAAACTTCAGTGGTGTTGCACACTATTTTATATTATTTTTTAAAGTCATTATTCAATACGTTGTTATTGTCAACCCTTTAAAGCCGGTCAGAGCTGCATGCTCCGTTTTGTGTAACTATTTTTAAATCCGTGAAGAACCCTGAGCCGTGTAAGCTAGCGCAATAATTTTTTTTTGCATATGAAACCGGAGGAGTTGTACTTACATCTTATGACATCAGCTTGTCCTCGGTCACAGTTTCCTTCCACATATAGCTTTGCAAAAATTGCATAAAAAGCGCTTGCAGGAACAAAAACATAATATTCCAGAAACACGCTTTGCCGATCGGATCAGCTGTTCATAACACTTCCCACAGTGAAACAGACGTCAGCGCGAACTATCGCATGTCCGCCATTTCCTGCCCGAAACCGGAAATGACGTCATTTTCGCGGAAAATGTAGTTTTTTACTTGTAGGCCTTAAAAGCCTATACTGGTGTTTTTATAAGTCATGTTTGACTTTTCTGAATAGTTTCTGTGATGCTTAGAACTCGAATTGCACTGCTGGAAATAGTTTGTTTTGATGCACCTGCTGTTTTCTTTGCAAATTTGCATCATAGGATTGTTTTTTTTGTTTTTCCTGCAGTATATAAAAATTGCTGTATCTCCAAAATAAAACTATGAAGACACTCAAAATAAATTTCCTGTTGTTGTAAACTATTTTTTGCAACTTTTTTGTATTTAAAGTTTTGAGGGATAAACCTCTTAAATTTCTCCAAGTAGAAATATATGTAAAAAAAAACAAAAATGATTTTCAATTTTTTTTGTAGTTTATTGCACTTTTTTTGCAATTAATGTAGTTACTATGGACTTAATGCATACATATTATTAAAATATGGGCTATAATAGTTGTATAGCAACTTGAAATGCTCCCACAAATGGCACTACAACATGTAAAAAAATAATATAAGCTCTGGCCGACTTGGTTCTATAGTAGGTCGTAAGGGTTAAATAAATATCGTCAAATAATCGAGATCTCAATTTCAGTGAAAATAATCGTGATTATCATTTTTGCCATAATCGAGCAGCCCTAATCCAAACTCTTTCTGTTGGTTGTCCTAGTGGTAACGCTAACTTAAGCTACTGGGTGGTCTGCGATTATATAATGACCTATTTGTGTGGCGAGAGGAGTTTTGATTGCCAATACTGGAAATGCACTTCAATAAGCCGAGATGCACACTGAGGAAAAACGTGGCTTTAGCAGATACCGCCTGACTCGCATGTTATGTTGGCCTTTTGCTGCTTAATTTCCCCGACGTCTCTTTGAATAAAGCTAAACATATAAAAACTCATGAAACATGGTGCTATTAGTAACTGTGACCATTTTGCAGTTATTGTTGTTTCCACATGGGTTGCAGTAGGCCTCTAGTAGATGATTATTATGCTTAAATGTTCACATCCACGCGTCAGCTGAAAGCAGTGATGTTCCCACACTGACATTTTCTGTTTAATGTTGTAGCATTTGTTGTTTTCACAGCTCTCTGAGTTTGTGTGGCTCTATTGATGCTAGAGGAGTGCTCACTCATTTTACCGCTGTGTGTATGAGCATCTGCTCAATGCCTAAACTGTAAATTGCTCTGTAAGTAGGACAACTTTTCATTATGTTCACTTAGCGTTATATGTCACTTAGGCTCATGGTCTGCAGGCTTTCTTCACCAGCTGCGCGCACACACACACACACACACACTGCTGTAATACAGTGTGTAAGATGAAATGCTGTAAACATTAGACCCATTATAAGAAGTTAGAAGTGTTGGATGTTTGTTTAAATCCTTAATAAATTTGTTATAAAAGAAGTGGAATACATTAAGCTTCCGCTTTTATGTAGTATCAATAGCAGCGGACCACTCTAAATTCAACCACAGTCAGTAATATTAAGGACATTCGTCGCTTTTGTTAATAACAACAAAAGGGTTTGATTGCGTGTGAGTGTAAATGTGTAAAGCTTAAACTCACACAACAGTGAAAACGTTGATTTTCTATATATTCTATATGACAAAACAACACTACAGGAAAAGTACTTTTCCGACTTTATTTTCATCACAGTTTGATCTTATAAAGAGGAAGTTTTCCATATTTTTCAAAACAACTTTGTCAGTGTTTTTATTACATGGTCATAAAACTGGAAAATCAATAATAAAAAAAAGCATGGCTTGCAAACTGGAGGTGCTGGGTGTGTAAGAATGAGGCAGGGGAGGTCTGATGAAAGATGTTTTTGAGTTACATTTTAGGAATATCAGGAGAGCTCGGCTTTTAAGTTTGACCATCCCCTTTTAAATCTGTCATTTATAAACTTGAACTGCAGTTCTAGTCTGTTGCTCTGTTGTGTCAAAGCAGTGAGTATGCAGACTTTGCTGTTACAGTGAAATTAGTTATTTCTGTGGCCGTAAACTGTATGCAGTGCAGTCATTTGGTTCCTATTTTTGCATTTGAGAAGATGGACTCAGGAGGTCAGGTACAGTAGGCTGTCTAATGTGCTTTGAAAAGTACACCTCATGATCACATTTAAAAGCTATGGTTCACTTTTGGTTAGTATTACGTAGATCTGGATACAAACAATATAATCATTCTTTGTAAAAATACAGTACTTACATTTTTATATGTTTAAAAAATGCATAAAGTAAAAGTAAAGTCAGCCTGTTCATTCATGATTTTTAGCTGTACTTAAATTTCAACGTTGTATCTTTAAGTGACATTCGCTCAACTGTTTATATTACTTCACTTGGGTCCTGGTCTCGGTAGCGACACTTAAAAAATAATAGCGCAAGTAGCTGTGAATGTAACCAATTATACTGATTATACTTTTTTCATTTACACTCACTTAGCTTGATTTGTAACTCAGTTTCAGTGTACCTTTCATTCAACATTGCTGAGAGATTTTCAGTTAATACTTTGTTAGGAATACTTTTGCTAGTATGTAGATAAGTTTACCCATAGAGCTGTAAACTGTACAGTTTTAGTTGAGAAGAAAAGTTTTCCAGTCTGTTAATCTGATGTTGAATTGTACCTGTTGATCAGTGTTTTATCATCGAGGGTCTGTCCATATGCTTTATTAGAAAAAGGGTGTCTGATAAAGACTTATTTAATTTTTTTTAAATATTTAAAAAAAAAAAAACTAAATTCAGAAGCACTGAAATTCTCGAAGTAGATTAAACTGCTGCTGATCGCACAGGAAGCGTGAATATGGTGAATGCCCTAAATGTGGGGGAGTGAGTGCGTAAACAAAAAGTATTAAGATTGCAATTTTTTTTCTAGTTCAGAGCTGCCATGGCATTGCCAAGGCAACTCCTGCTGAAGCACCAGTCACTGGAATTGTGGCGACTCTGGTTTGGACAAAGAGGTGATTCACAGCAGGATTATTGTACGTGTGAGCTAGGCTGGGAGGGTGCTTAATTCTTTCCTGCGTGCCTCTTGCATGTTCCTTTGTTTGGCCTGTGAGCACCACAGTACAGTATAATGGGTGTAAAACTATTGTTTGTAATATTTCAGAGATGCTACAGTCATTAAAGCATTGTAATTCTCTTGGATAAATATAATAGATTTTAGATGTGCCAGTAATCTTAATAGACTGAGACATTTGTGTTTTATGTCATCCTATACAGCCTAAAATAAAATAAACCTAAACTAAATCAAACCACATTCAGACTAGCATGTGTGTCATTTTACATTTCACACATGCGCAGTATTGATTCACAGTACTCTGGGAAATGGCAACAGTTTCTTTATTTATTAATTTTTTATATCTCACAAATACAAAGTGTGTGAGTTTCTGTGATGGTGTGAAGTGGAAAAAAGAAAGAGACTCTGAGATCTGAACAGCAAGCAGCTTCCTGTCGTTTCAATTTTAAATCTGATCTGGGTTCACATCATCAGAGTTCGGCTAATTAACAGTGGTTTTTAATATTCTGATACTGTATTTCAATGAGAACAGCTCTACATAAGTCATGTTTTAAATATATAAAAGTATGTAAGTAAATTAGAAAGTATTCACAATATCTTTGCCAGGTTAATCAGTATTACTGTTTCATAGTTTGAATTTGTTGTGGATTTGAAGTCTTAAAGTGTCGCCCACACGCATGCACAGCCGGCACAGGTGTTTTCACTTAAAGTGCCTAATTAGAGCTCTTCTTCTTAGAGGACAGTGTGGGCATCTATAAACTGTTTGATTGACAATACACTCTATCTATTATATTTTTCAAGACCTTTAAAAATGGTATGAATTGTCTTAAATTCTTTTTGGATGGGACCTAAATGATTTTTAGTCTCATCACTGTGAGATTTTCATCAGACAGTATCTGCTCTTCTGTTCGCTCAACCACACAGTGTAGCTGCATTGTTCAGGCCATGCCTTAAAAAACAACCTGTTATTTTTATATGTGTTTAGAATGGTTACTGGTAACAGTAAGCTGTTACGTTAGCTAAGTTAACAGTTGCAGGTCAACCCTAAAAGGGAATAAAAAAGTATTCAAATGACAAAAGCCCCGATGCTTTGACCTAAAGGTGGCGATGATGAGGAGAAGGCCTTGTTAGCTACAGGAAAGACAAGAGACAAATCATGTGACTCTTGGAAATGAAGTCATGTCAGGAAAGTGTCCTGTATGTCAATGATTGTTCAGGAGAATGCTCCTTGAGTTAAAGTAGCATTAAAAATGTAAATTTAACTCGTATATCTTTTTTAATTAGATTACACATAATAAGATAATGCAATATATTGCATCGTCAATTATAAGTTAATCACATATATATATTCGACTGCAAGTTGAATCAGCTCAAATAATTGCAAATATCTGTGTGTAGTAGTGTTTCATTTGCAACTTTTTTTTGTCATCGTCTTTATTTCTTTTGTTGCAATTTGTGGCTAGTTAAATGTTCAAAGACAGTGAGACAAAGAGCTGAAAGACTTTAAAAAGGATTGTTATTTGTCAATTTTTTATTTTTATTTTTTTAAATTTCTCTGTTGTCTTGGCACAAAAGGGAATTACATAACAAAAACACTGGTATCATATTTTGGCCAAATTGCTTTTTTAAACATTAATATCAGCCCAGAATTTCACAGTTGTTGATTTTTTTTTTTTTTTTTTTTTTTTTTTTTTTGAAAAAGTCTTTTTTTGGTGCAGAAATAATCTGTCATGCGATGTGTCTTGTTGTATTTTGAATTTGTGTGACTGAATTTGTGGTCAAGAAGAATAAATGACACGGAGTCATTGGTGCACCCTTGGTAGATGAATAATATCTTATTAAACTAAATACTAGATAACCTTTTATTGTCTGGCAGTATTTGGGCATTATTTTTTTTTTAAACAAATAAATCATTCATGGCTTTGTGAGAGCAAGATTAACCATGCTTCTGCTGTTATAGGCTACCTTACGCTCTCCATGTTGGAAGCGGAAAGGAAACTTCCTGGGTCCTCTTCCTCTTTTTCATCTGCTGCAGTGTCTGCACTGATGAACTAAACGTACCTACACAGGTCTGCTGTTCAGTCTGTGCTGCACAGTATGCAGTGTGGTTGGTATAGTGCTACACTGACCCACCTTTCCGTATCTCTGGGTTGCTTTTCCATGAGAAGAATCAAATTTGGAGTTGGTTTTCTTTTTTAAAAAAGTTCATTATTTGCCCTGATGTAGATTTTCTGGAAATGCAAGCAATGATGGGCTGTAGAAATCTATGACAGCATGTAGAATAGAGCTAGATTACAAAGTTTTTCCTCTAAGCACATCATTGTTGCTAACTTTTTTTAATTCAGCATAAATGAACTTGAGAATATGACAGAAAGTGGAAGCATATTCTTGAATAGGATGGCTGGACTGGCTTTAATGGTAGAGAGTGATATACAGAAGACTGCGTGTGTCCAGAGTCTGTGGGCTTTTAAGAAATCCCTGGAGACTTACCAGTGTCCCTATAAAGTGAGGCCCTATGTATGCATTACCTCCCCACCATGGAGCTTTAACCTTTTGATAGCTGCCAGGATTTTTATTTTATTTTATTTTTACTGAGTTGTAGAACGAAAATGCTATAGTCACTAAGGCTGTCTAAGAAATGCGCCATAAGCAGCAGCTTATTTTCAACCATGGAGCCGGCGGTTAAATTTTTCATGACCCGAGTCTTTATTGAGTAGAAACTGATCTCATTCTGCTGCTGTCAGTGTCACTCCAGTCTGCTTTATTTTTGGTTAAAGCGGCGATGATTTCAAAGCTCTGTCTTAATGTATCGATATCTTTTCTTTTCCGACCAGAACAGCTTAAACGTCGAATAGGTTTTTGGATGATCAGTAATCAGTGAAGCACTCGTACTCTATCGGAGACAGAAGTACTTTATGACCAATAACAGTGGTGCACCTTCACCTCTGGTATTTCTTTTAGATGGCTCATTGTGGAGGGAAAAAAAGCTTTTAAGGCATGATTACACATAAGGCTATTATCCTGGGTGTGCATGTTTGACTGATAGCCAAGTAGAGCATACTAATAATTACAACTTGGACATCATTATTTTCCCTCTCGAAACCAGAGCGCAGCTTTTGGAGGAGTTGGTGCGTATTTCTATGAAAGGTAGCCGCAGGTGCGTTTTGTCACCCCATGCCAACTCACATTTGTATGTGTTTAATCAAGCACATGTGCCTGGAGAGTATTTTCCACATCAGTAGCGCTAGGTGAAAAGCCAGAGAGCTGGTCTTGATTGTAGTGCTGCTGCTATCATCATGCTGACTTTCTGCATGTAGTGGCTGAAGTGGCGCTTAAGGCTTATCATAAATACTGTTCAGTCCTTTTTTTTTGTCCCTTTTTTATGACAGAATCTTGGGAAAGAGCCGCTCTCATTAGGTGCATGATGTTGTTATGAGTTGACGAGAGGATGTTTCACATCCCAAAGGCATAGGAATTCCACTTCTTTGAGTTTAGTCATCTTGACTGGTTGATCTTCTGAGCGGGGGAAACAACACAAGATCATTCAGCACTGGCAGAAGCAATGAAAATAAAATAAATAAAAGTAGTCAGTGTTTTTTCTCCAGACAGCTGTAGGCCAAATAGCAATCTAATCCGAGGAATGGAGTTTTCTTTTCATAGTTGTGGTTCAGTGCAGGGCGGCAGGGCATTATCGGTGGAAACAACAAACTCTCCTCTGTTTGTGTTGGAATGTGAGCATGACAAATGTAATTCAGGCCTCAGTAGTGTGTTGTTAGCCCTGTCTGGTTAGGTTGTGCATATTTGGCTAGCGCAGCTGTTGAGATAACCCAAACTGCCCTTTCTGAGTCTCCTAGTATGACTTCTCCTTTTTAAAAAAAAAAAAAAAAAAAAAAAGAAAGGAAATGGGTTAGTGCGTAGAGGACAAAAGGAGACCTGTAATAGTATGAAAGAGGAGGCTGAACACTGGTCTGAAGACTGTAGTGGTACAGCTTTGTGGCACAGCCGTGACTGACAAGAGAGTTGGTGAGACAGTGGAAATGGCTGCTGCGTCATGTAAACCCATAGTTGGCTAGGGCCGCTGGTGCTCAGGCCAGACTGCTACAGACTTATGAGGTGTTTATCGGAGAGGTAGAGAGGCTGGAGGGCGCTGGACTCTGCCCCCGAATCCCATCTGTCAGAATCCCAGAGAGTGTGGAGACGAGGCCGCCTGTTCTGGTTTGACTAGAAAAGCTTACCAGCATTTCACATAAAAGATGCAAATTTGCTAAGCTGCAAGCTTCAGTTATTTTTGTAAAGTTTCCAGGAGAGTGATTATTTCTGATGATTATTTGAAATATCACCTTCTGTTGTTACATATTAGCATACTATTTATATACGGTATACAAGGGATGGCGGACTCGCTTTAGCTAATAGGCCACATATGGCTAAAATGAGCTGCAAGAGTGAAACGATTGTATAATAACCTGTCTTTCTTTTCAAGTAAAGATGTAAACGTTCAGAATTAGAATAAGTAGAATAAGTGCGGTTTCAACAACACGTCTTATTAGGACCGATTTATCGGCAGGCCGATATTATCAGCTTTATTATTTAGCTATTTGTTGATCGTTCTGCATTTATAGCGGTTGGTAAATCTTTTTTTTTTTTTTTTTTTTTTAAAGAGACTGAAGAAACACTACGATGTTACAAGTACTGATGTTGCATAGTTTGTCCACTAGAGGGCAGCCTGCAGATTTCCTGTAGGCAGCACATGGGGTTTGAACGCCACAGACACGACAATCAAGAGTATAAACGGGGAAATCTGTTTAATGTTTTGTGTTTCTGAAAGGAAAAATAAATAAATACAATCCACTTGGAATATCAGATTTTTAAATTTCCAAATATCGGTATTGGATTTTAAAAAAAAAAAAAATCATATCTGTCAGGCTGAAATCAAGAAATAATTTGTAATGCGAGCCTGTGTAGTAAAGTTAAGATATTAAAGCTATGACTGTAAATTTTACACTACAAGTGGACCAGATTAGACCCTGTGACAGGCCCACACTGGCCTGCGGGCTGCATGTTTGACACCGCTCACATATACTGTTTCTACCCCCTCATGGTAGATTGGGTTAGAGAATTCTGGAGGGATTTTGGGGGCCATATATCCAACCATTTGTAAACTGAAGTGAAAATAATCTTTTCAGTGTTTAACTCAGTTTGAGTGGTTTGAAGACAAAGTTAGGCAGGCAAGGTTGAGATGCTTTGGAAATGTGCAGAGGAGGATAGTGGATATTTTGGACAAAAGATGTGGAAGATGGAGCTCCCAGGCACGAGAAAAATACGTAGTAGATGTAGTGAATGAGGACATGCAGAGGGTTAGTGTGGGATGGGGGCAGATGATCCGCTGTGACGACCCCTAAAGGCAGCAGCCGAAAGAAGAAGAAGGAGGATTTTAACTCTACGGCACAAACTAATTAACACCATGTCCTGAAGACAGCTCTACAGGCAATTCTAATGCAGACCTACATCTAATAGCAATAAAAACCCATTAAAGTGCAGGCAGTTACATGTTTGACCACTAATTACTGATAGTTAGAGCAGTATGAGTGTTTTCTGTGTTTATAATGTCTTCACTGTTCTGCCTAGTTTGTGTGATATGGTAGCAGGAAGTTGTCAGTCTGTCACTTGTTTTTGCTTAAACAAATCACACACGTTTCAAAGGCGAGATGCAGCCAACAGCACAAGGCGCCGTGCACCTGCAGAATGTTGAAGTAGCAGCTGCTTCTCCCAAAGCCGCTGTGCTCGCTTCTTCTGTGCACTCCATCAATGCGGAAGTCCTCTGAGTTTAGTTTTTTTTCCCCATTTCCATGTCACTCCATGGAAGCAGGTCCTTTTAGGCATTTCTGAGCTCGATAGGTTGCAATAAGCTAAGGTTCTAATTAGGATTGAGATTTGTAAAGCTCACAAATTACCAAGCATCCTGACAGGATTAGGACTTTGGAGCATATCAGGCCTGAAAAGGTGGTTCGGTCATGACACAAGTATGTGCCATGGTGGACTGCATGCAGCTGGCGTTAGCAATTAGTTCCTCTTCACTGCTTCAAGTACAGCTAACCGCTGGTGTAGTTTTTAGCTGGAATGACAACCTGTGCACTCTTTGCTCTCCTCGTGGGAACAATGAACAACTGTTATGAACAGCCCCCACAAATTATGTGGTTTGAATCTCTTAAAGCGTAGAAAATGAAAATGTCGCAATAAAAGGAAAAAAAAAAAAAAAGGAGAGGTGTGCATCTCACCAAGTCTTACAAGTTATCATCTTGTCGTGTGAAATTGAACAGGTACAATTTGCAAGGGAAAATGGTTTTATATGGTAATGAGTAATGAGCAGAACCAACTTCCTGCTGTGAATAACTTCATTTGAAATTGATTGTTCTTGTTACTTTTTGAGCATCTCCATTCCATCTGGCGCTCATTCACTGATTTCATTCAGACAAGATGAGAGGTCTTCTTCTTTTTCAGTGTACTGCAGAAGTGCTACATGTGTTTGAGCTGCTTTCCTTGCTTTCAGGAGTAGCAGGAAGTGTGGCCCACTTTGGTTCTTATTCTAGAAAGATGTCTAAATATACTGCTGTTAGGCTGGGCTTTTTTCCTCCAGTCTAACTGAAACAACCTCAGTAAATTCATCTTCACACTGTATGAAGCACAAACATCATCTGCCCCCATCTATAGACAGAAGGTCTGCTTTCTCTGTGTACTCTACCCTCTGCAAATCTGTTTTTGGAGGAAGCTGGGGAGGGGGGTGTTGAACCATTGATGACACAAGATGGTGCTATGTGTTTCGGATATCTTCTTCTTTGTAGTCATCAAAGCTGTAGTGAAGTGGCCTTTTTGTTTGCTCCCTCAGAGGCTTGTTTTCCAAAACCCAGAGCAGATGGTATGTGTATTCCATGGATGAATCACTGAGCCGGGTGGGTTTTTTGCGTCGTTGCCCTGGACTCTGTTATGCCTGTATGTGTGCGTCCTCCTGCTTTAGCTTTGTGATTACACCTGTGTCATTAAGTTGTATTGTATTAAAAAGGGTTTAAACTCTGTGTCATTTTTTTTTTTATTTCTTCAGACTCTGGAGGAGCCCCCCTACCTGACAGTAGGGACGGATGTGAGCGCCAAGTACCGAGGGGCTTTCTGCGAAGCCAAGATTAAGACTGCCAAGAGGCTAGTCAAGGCCAAGGTAAGTCATATTTCAAAGTGCTTATGATCCAACATTAATATTTAATTATCTGTCTGTGTTGTGTATGAAGTGGATAGCAGCCGGGCCGGGGGGGTGCTCTTGTCTTTGTGTGAAGCGGCTACAATCAAGATCACACAGCACTGCTTTATTGTGCATCCAGAGCCGTTGGTTTGGACACAGACACATTATCCAAAACGTTCCTTCAGAGCCCGGGTTAGCCTGGGATAATTGGATAAAGATCCTTCTATTAGATCATAGAGTCTGCCACAGTCAAACCAGGATTAGTTTCTTATTTCCAGTGTTGCCAGAAATCCAGCTGTGCTGCTCACACGCTGGAGGCCCGCCACCTGGTTTACGCCATCAGTCAGAGGCCGATCAGGCGCCCAGCTGCGGCAGATGCGAGATCACCCGGTACCCGTTGCATCCTCGAGCGCACCTCTCACCCGGAGCTTCCCTGCTTTGTCACGGCCACGGGAGCGATTGCCGCCTCCCCATTGGTTTTCAGCCCTCCTGATGAAGGTTTTGCATGATACACGTAATACGGTATCTCATTTCCCAGTGGGGCTGGAGCATCTGGATAATACAATAGAGACAGATCGCTTGTCTCTCATTCTGCTGGAGTGTGTGGGAGGAACAAAGACTGGATGCTGGCTTTTTCACTGTGTCAGTGCACTGTAGTTCCCCCTGTAGAGACAAAAGAGCAGAGATGCTCTGCTATTCCAGCACACCAGCTGAACTCATCAAATAACGTCCTCTTTTTGTCTCATAGACGGGGGACAAACACCATGACAAAGTAGACCACGCAATGTTCTTAGTTTAAATGATGCCGGCTGAAATGAATCTAATAGGACAGTCTCAGCTCATAAATTAATTACCATACTAATTAGATGAGAGTAGGGTTTGTTGTTTTTTCCCGGGTAGCTGCGATGTGAATGTGGAGCTCGGTTACACAAATGTTGAAACATGGCAATTATTCCGTGGTTGTTGTGAGTCTGAATATTCCGCTGTAATGAATTTCTTCGTAGCTCTTTGGTTCATTAATCTCTGTCTGCTTGTTTATCAAAGTCGATGTTTGCAGCGTACAGCGCCGGTGTCTTTTGAGTGATTTTTAAGGCTTAGTGGAGGAAAAAAACAAACATGTGGTTAAGATTGAGCTGCGCTAGAGAACACGTAAGACACCGATTAACACCATGTTAGTATCAATCACTGCAGAAGCGAAGCACACGCGTTCAGTTAGGACTAATGCTGAGTATTTATATATAAGTCTTTGTCGTATTTTTATATGCATGCAAACAAAAGAGTGTCTCAAATGAAGCAATTGTGAAATCTCGTTGTGAGGTTCTTCTGACTCATTTAAAGAGTAAATGGATGAAGCTGCACGTACTAACAGCTTCGAAGTACTCGTGGAGAACAGATGAACACCAGCTCCTTCTCTTAAACACATTTCCCGGTTCTTTGAGCACTTGCAGACCACACTGAGAGAAAGCCCACTCCTCTTTAGGATGGCGCTGTTTCAGAAATGTCACGCTCAAACAAGTGCTGACTAACTCAGTCGTGTGAATGCCACTCATGATGTAACCTAACCTTCCTAAAACTGATTAAAATTCCACTTCTGTGCATTTGAGGTGCCTCACAAAGTCTGCAGTTTTATCCTTGTGGTTATGTCGCTTTAGCAAAAAAGGCACCAGAAAGCTTCACCATTGCTCTTTTATCTATTTATCCCCCCCCCCCCCCCCCCTTTTTTTTTTAAATGACACTATTTCTAGGCTTCAGATTAGGTTACTGTAGATTAAATATTTATGTGGGTTTTCCTTATTTAAACAGCCAGGTGTTTGACTTTTGGAGGTAAATATTGATGTCATTGTCCTGTTAATCTGTGCTCCTGCTGTGTGGCACGAAGCAATACTTCGAGGCAGTTGTAATGGAGGGAAAGTCGATTAAATAGATGCGAACATGTGAGGTGAAGAAAAGCAGATTTATAAAGGCACAAATGGTGAAGGTGTGTACTCTCGAAACATATCTTTTTCAGCATAAATAATAAATGTTGAAATAAACAACATGTAAAAATCAGAACAGTGGAGGGCTTTATTACTGTGTCACATCCTTTTAGCTGTTTATGGCCACAGAATCCACCTTTGCTTGAATAAAGCAGTCACTTCTCACAGCTCTCGTTTCCTGCTGGGAGAAAACGGAGCATGAAGGACTACTGGCTCCTCATAAATCTGTTCACAGCATAAAATTGCTGCGCCGAGGCTCTGTTGTATCAGAAATATGGTTTCATATCTTATTCCAATATTTGTTATCAAGCCTAAGTGGCTGCGCCGTGTGTACGGCTCGCAGTTAGGAAGTCGTCAGAGCGCTCTGCCGTTATTGAAGCCGAGGCCTCGGACAGCGGGAGTCACCCTACCTAAAGTCTGGGGGGAGTCGAGCTTCTTGCCATCCCCAGAGAAGAAAGGGATTCCTTTATTCCCCCAGTCGGGAATGTTATTATCTCCATAACTGATGAAATGCTACCCGAGGAAGCTTTTTATTTGCCCCCCTATTTTATTACCTGACAATCTTACAGTATGCATTTCTTTCATTCATTGTCTTGATTGTGCATTCACAGCGAGACCTTGATTGCTGCTTCTGCTGTTGTTATATTTGAAACTGACTCGAGCATTGTCTGAATTTGTTACCCGCAGGCTTGTTTTCTGGGATGAGGTGCTTAACTTTTTTTTTTTTTTTTTTTAGCCCCCGTTCTCTCCTCTGTACGGCAACTTATTCTAAACTGAATCACAGTCAATAAAAGTGATGCCAGTTTTCCATTATAATTATGTTACAATTTTTTTTGTGCATATGCTCTCAACAAATTGCTTTAATTTCCCTCCGGAAACAGAAGGAAGCACATGAGCATTTGGATGTACAAAGCAGGGAGGAGGTTTGCGGTAATAAACAGTAACGCTGTGCAATTCTGCAAATTTTGGTATTGATCCAATACCAAGTAAACACAGGGCCAGTATTGCCAATGCCAATATCAATCCTGATACTTCCTAACCTGTAAAGGCAGCTTATATTGGGGAGAGCAGTGTGCATTTCATCCATTTTTCCATTTCCAAAAAAAGTGATCCATAGTGATCAATAGTGATCTATTCATTGTTAAATAGATCACTTTCAAGTATTGATGCTATCACATTAATATCGATCTGATACCAATACTAGTGTTGGTATCGATACTGTTGATATTTGGATCCATCTGCCCACATCTACTAAAAAGATCCTGCACTTCTGGCTGCTTTCAAACTTTTGCACATGCTCTCTGGAAAAGACGTGGCAGTAGATGGCTCTTAAGTGCGTGTGTGCCTGCCTTGTGGCCTTTTCTGTCTCACAGTAATGCCAGGTTGCCATGCAGATACAAGATTACCACAGCGTGATCAGATTATGATCTGCCGTGGCTCACTTAGGGGGTGGACGTTGCAGATGTAGAGAGCGGGGGATGGTCAGTTGTTCGGCATCAACTGAGGGTTCAGTCATTGTGTAAAAGTCCTGCAGTATTAGGAGAGACTTGCTGCCTGTGTAAGGAGGATGATTGGTGTGATCCGGTCAGATCTTTAGGTAATTGTTTTGTTTATGCTGTTACTGATTCTACTCTACTGTTGCCTCCCACCTTCCCCAGGTGACCTTTAAAACAGATCTGACCACAGCTGAGGTTCACGATGAAAACATCAAAGGACCTCTAAAGGTAAGGCAGGAAAGATGGAGACCTATTATTATTATTATTATTCAGTATTAGTCATGAATCCCTCCTGTCTGAATTTAAGACTCCTTATTTTATTTTATTTATTTATTTTTAGCTTCACTCCTGTTTGTATCTAAGCTACACTTCACCCTCCCTTTGCATAAAAGCGCACGGGGCAGCAAAGCATTAGCTTTGCAATTTAATTTCACTAAATTAAGGGTTTATGTAGCAGCAGTATCATCTTCTCATTACTTGAAAAGACATCATTTAGATTTATCACCACAATATAATAATAATTAGTGCACTGACTGGCAGAATAACAGCAGTGTATCCGTCCCACAGGTGGGTGCTGTTGTGGAGGTGAAGAATCAGGATGGAGTTTACCAAGAAGCCACAATCAATAAGCTGACCGATGCTAGTATATATACAGTTGGTAAGTCAATAACAAGCTGTCTGCCTTGCCTCCTTCCTCTCACACTCTTCCTAAAAAACATGTTTGCACTGACAGAAAATCCTGCATGCTGATTTGTGTTTCTTGGACTGCGAAGTTGCTACAACTTTGAGAATTTTAGTCAACATATTAAATAAGGGGATCGTCAACCAGTGGTGCCTCTGCAGTTTTGAATGTGTGCATGGAAAGATTAACTGTGCTGATACTTTTGGCTGCTCTCTTATTCACCTCAGCAGGTAGCTCCACATATTTCATTTGAAAACGAATTATTTATTTTACACCTTATGCCCTTCCTGACGCATCCCCAGTGGGATTTGAGTCTCCTGCTGGGACCATTAGGCCAGTGTGTAAACCACTACACTAAGAAACCACAGGACAAATACTGGGCTGGACCTACTTTTGCTTTCTGAACTGCCTTAATTCAACAAGTTTTTGGAAACATCGCTTAGAGATTTTGGTCCATATTTACATGATGGCGTCAGCTGCACATCCATGATGGGATTCTCCATTTCCCCATGCTTTCATGTTGTTTACACTGGTTGGTGACCCTGTGTGAACTGTAGGCTTAGTTTCCTGTTCTTAGTTGGCAGGAGTGACACCCGGTGTGGTCTTCTGCTGCTGTAGCAAATCTGCTTCAGGGTTTGATGTCCCTTGGTTGCCTTGCTATCAGCTTGAAGCAGTCTGACCATTCTCCTCTGACCTCTGACATCAACAAGACACTTTCCCCCAGAGAACTGTGCCTCCTGGGATCTTTTCTCTTTTTCAGATCGTTCTCTGTAAACCTTAGAGATGGTTATATGGGAAAATCCCAGTCACCTTTTCGTTCTGATGCTCAGTTTGAACGGCAGGTCATCTTGACCATGTCGAGCTGCTGTCATGTTATTGCCTGATTATGTACTAGGGCTGCCACAAACGATTATTTTGATAGTCGACTAGTCACCGATTATTTTTGCGATTAGTCGACTAATCAGATCATCATCCATTGGATGTAAAACGTACAGCTTATTGCACCAGCAGCATCTGCTCTTATATAACTATCATTACTTTACAGCTTTAAGTGTTTAAGGTATGTGCTAACTAAAAATAAAGACATGCTAGTTTATTACATTTTAATGAAATTTGCAGATTGTTTCGGTGAAGTTTAATAAACTCCTTGCTATCTAAAATATAACAGGACACCGGAGTAAATTCTCGAGCATCTCACACTTCTGATAATCAGCTGTCTGCTTGACATTTATTCAGCTGTGTAAAACTTGAACTTTAATCTCAGCCAAACCGATTTACTCAGGAACAAATAAAATACTACAAAAAGCCAAACAATAACATTTTGAAGTTATCTAAGTGACTTAAATATGTTTAACCTGAGTAGCGAAAGACCGCGGGGGGTTTGAAAACGATTTGCCGGGAGTCCGGTGTTCTCACGGGCTCTAGTGAGCCTTGCCCCGGGCTAGCTATCGAGCTAGTGGGTAACAGACGTCTCCGAAAACGTCGGAGCGCTTTTGAAAATATGTGATGTCTTGATAAACTGAGCAGATATTTGAGGTTTACACAGCTACATTCTCGCCTGAAAATATGTTAAACGTTTATTTTGTGACCCAGAAAGAATAATAAGAGTAATATTAAAACTAACTAGCTGTCGCCATTGTTGGAAACTGAGCTGGGCCGCGCTATGAATTCTGGGACACAGCTTCTTCTTCTTCGGGGTTTAACGGCAGCTGGCATCCTTGGACATGCAGTGCTGCCATCTTCTGTTTCAGTCCGTTATTACACTCTTAAATCCTGCTACTTCTGCGTCTTTTGTGATCTTACAAAGCTTCAAACGACGCGTCTATTAAATCAGTCATCGACGATTTTGATAGTCGACGTAATCGTGACTAGTCGACTAATCGTGGCAGCCCTATTACGTACTAGCATTAATGAGCACTTTAACAGATGATGAAGTGGCCAGTGGGTGTATTTGGCTAAATAGCGGAAACCAAAAGTGTCTTATTAGCAATTAGTATATAGTTAGCTAAAACAATGGATAATTTAGAGTATCCATGTGTGAATGCATGAAGTTTAAACTAATCTTAACACCAGTGATTTCAAATACAGTCAAATGAACACATCTGGATGTCCAGTGGTGTCATGCTGAGGGTTTTGGAGCTCAACCAGAAGAACACTGTGTGCCAAAAAGACGGGAATCACTGTAATATAACACAAGATAGCAAGTGAGAAATGCTGGTGATGCTACATGTAGGGGGATGAAGTGTGATATCAATCATTTGCTCTATAAAAAGTTCAAAATAAATATGACAGGGTGGTGAGAACCTCAAAAATCCCACATTTTAGCTTCTAATTGAACAGATTTGGTGTTGGGGTTTGTTTTTGTTTTTTTGTGCCCACAGTTTGTAATTGCGAGTCTGTCAAGAGCACACAGTTACATTGTTGGATAATCCAGAGTACACAGCATATAGACTTGCTGCAAAGCTTTCCAGTCTCTCGGCAGCTGCTCATCACTTAAGAGCACCCGTGGGGGTTTTCTGCGCCTTGAAAACACTCATCTCGGCACATTTTCATTCTTTTCATTCGCTGGTGGGGAAAACAAAAACATAACTCACTGTTGAAGTTACCTCAAGTGTTCCCCTCATTGTTGTCTACAAGTACGTTTGAACAATGAACAACCCAGGGTTTGTCTTTGCGATCCAAGAGACTGTTTTAAGAGTCCTTGAGGTCATTATTATTACATTTAATGTTAGATTTAGTGCTGTTTCACGTGTGAGCGCATTTTACAAATGGCTGCTCATTTATGGATAAAATATCAGAGAGATATGAATTAAATTGAGACGCTTCTCCTCACGTCTTTATTTTGCTGTTTACTCAGCTCTGTGTAGCAGAGGGTCCTTGAAGCTCGAGTAAATCTGTGAGCTGAAAGTAACCGTGGCTGCCTGCTGGAGAACGTATGAGCCTTAAAAGACAAGCATCATTTGTTTGCAGTATATCTGAGGCGCGATGGCATTTTGTAACTGAGGCAGGAGTCTGTCTGTGCTTGAGTTTGTTTTTGTGTGGGCGCGGGGGTACCGGTGGGCTCGCAGTCTGATAGTTGGTCTTTTATCTCCGCAGTGTTTGATGACGGCGATGAGAAGACCCTGAGGCGTTCCTCCCTCTGCCTGAAAGGAGCGCGTCACTTTGCGGAGAGCGAGGCAAGTATCGCACTGCCCCTCAGTCCCATAACAGCCTCATCTCTGCTTTCTGGGGAAATGAAGCTCATTTTGTGTATAAATCCATTTATAAGTGTGCGAATAGAGGGTAAACCTTTTTTTCTGGTTGTGTTCTCTCCACCGCAGACACTTGACCGACTCCCTCTCACCAACCCCGAGCACTTCGGCACACCCGTCATCGGCAAGAAGGGGAACCGCGGTCGGCGATCAAACCCGATGTGAGTATCGTCCACGGGTCTCTGTGCTCAATCCCGCAGCGCTCATATTTAGCTTCATTTTATCAGAGGCCTGTGATGCCAGTGGGAAGGTATTTTCTGTTCCGATCCTCCGCCATCAGAAACAGGCTCGCCCTGCTCTAAGTGTGCTGACAGCAGTTGAAATGAAAGATTTACTCTCATCTCCATCCCCTCATAAAGAGCCCCCGAGGCCTGGAAGGAGAGAGAGCCTGCTCGCCTCCTCCAGCTCCTTAATCATAGCGGGCTCCCTGAGTGTGTGCGCATGCATGCTGGAGAGGCAGAATGAGCGTGGCACAGTCCTGCTGAACGTTATCTCTTTTTTAAAAATTATTTATTTAATTTTCCCTGCTTTGAGTCTAATGTTGCAGTGAGTGTTTTATGCTCTGATGTCCCTGCTCCTGGGAGACGACACAGTTTTCATCGGGGGAATAAGAACTGCTGAGGGTCTTCTTTTTTTTTTTTTTTTTTTTTTGGTGCTGGGTATATTCGTAGCTCCTCTCTGGTATAAAGAGGACACTTGGCTAGATAATCTTATTCTCTTGCTAATGGCGCCCAGAGCAGTCAATATTACTCTAAGCATTGATGCAATATTGACTCGGAGCGGTCCCAGCTGCACATTAGCACCTCGGACCTTTTGTTTCTTTAGCGTGCACTAATAGTGTTTCAGCTTTTGAACTGCAGGGATTGGCTGCTCTGTAAAGATAGCAGCCACAAGGCCTGCTTTTAAGTTGTTGTTTAAAAAAAGGGGTGGGGGTGGGGGGTGTATAGTTTGACTTGTTGGAAAACATGCTAATTTGCCCTCCTGAGTTAAATGAGAGGAGAAATATGCATTAACATAAACACAGGAAACAGAGGAAATAAGTTTATGTAGCTGTGAGTTTGCCAGACGACAGAGAAGGAGTCACTGACCATGCCAAGAAATAGACGAGCTGTTAATTAATGATATTTTTAGGTTGCTTTAAGGCTTATTTTACTTTGTTTTTTAAGGAGCATAAGGAGAGCTGTTACCCGTGTTGTTTGGTGGTAAGAGTGCCATCAATCGTCTCCTCCAACAGGAAAAAGCGAGTGTATCTCAGAATGTGTTTATTTAAATTGCTGCCTTTAAAAGCAGCGACAACTGTAAAGCAATCCCTGCAACATCAGTCTTTACAAGTGGAGAAAACGTTTCTTTTTTTCCCCCTAAATGAATAATAGTCTGTGCCTCATTGAAGAGTTAGTGTTTTCTTTGTGACTTTGATTCACAGCTTAGTTGTTGTTGTTGTTGTTGTAATAGTAGCAGCCTGGCTGATTTACAGCTCTTGAGTGGTGCCAAATGCTGCGTGTGTGTATATGTACATAGAGCTGTGCTCAGAGCCCCGTGAGCCATAAAAAGAGAAAAGCAGGGTCTGTTTGCCTCTCGGTGCTTCCTGCATGATCACTCAGAGACGAGGCTATCTGTCAGGGCTCTGCCCGAGCATCAGGAAGACTGTCAGACGGCACACAGCGAGCCGGCTCCTTTTTACCCACCGATCCTAATGAGTGAGCTCATCAGTAGAGGCAACCTTATGTCTCACTGTGCTACATGATAAGACAATGATGGATTGTTAGGTGGAGACTGGTGGAGGTGTTGTTTTTAATCTGAGGAGCAGTTAAATGATGCCTTGGTTATCAGAAATCATCTGCCTCCCCCTTTTTTCCCTTTTCACGGCGCCTCTTTATTATATTATATTGCATAACACAGAGAAAAGCAGCAAATACTCAGAATCAGATTCATTACTTAGGAATGTTTGGCATTTTTGCTAAGTGGCTTTTAAAATCAACAGCAGCTCTCACGTGGTATACTTGAATTCGTGTAATGAAGGTAAAATGGTGTAAATGGTGTAATATATGAATGCTCGCTGTGCCGTTCTGTAGCGAAGTCCATTGAGCAAAGTCTCCCTTCCTCCCACAGTCAAGAGGAGGAGTTGTCCTCATCCTCCAGTGAAGAGGAGGAGAGCGATCAGCGGCAGAATGAAGACCTGTTCGGCAAGGTGGTCTGCGTGGAAGGGGTTCCCACCGGGGACAAAAAGAAGACTACGTGGTATCCTGCTCTGGTGAGCTGATAAGCTTTCCTTCCTTTGCTGCTCTCTGCAGCATCGCTGTGGAGGAACGGGGGCTGCTGCTGCTGCCGGGCTTCCAGTGAAGTCACGGCATTATGCAGTTTCATCAAAATGCCTGCTTATGTAACCTCAGCACTCAGCAGGATTATGTTATTGTGTTAGAATTTGCCTTCCATCAAATGCTGTAATATGCATGTAATAACATTTCATATCCAGACAGACTTCATGTTCCGACTTGAAGGACGAAAAAGAGCTCGAGTCTTATTTTGCAGAAGAAAAAACGCCCGACTTGTTTTCCATGATGTGTGCGAAATGTCAGACAGACATCAGTTTGATGTCTTCAGTCTTTGCCTATCCATTTCCATCCACCCAGCTGTAACTCTCAGTCACCGTTAGCGCACAATGAAATAGTGACAGGCCTTGTTTGTTTGTGTAAGTGTTACAAGTAGAACTGGGAGAATAGGAGAGGGTGGGGAAAGCTGTCCCTTTTACTGTGTAGTCAGCAGGGGCCCCGCCTCCAGGATTTGTTGTTCTTGGCTTGCTACTGACTGAGCTCCATGCTGCCTCCTTGTGACAGTTGAGAGAAGTGCACTGCACAGTAGCCTGTCATTGTTTACACTGCAACCATATGGCAGAGGGGTGGAGTAGGTACACTGGCAGCTGTCTCGTGCAACAGATGATGCGCGGCTGTGATAGACAGGGGCTCTTTTGGGTGGCCTTGTTATGTAAAAGTTCTAAGACACGAGCGTGCACGTGTGAGCGTATGTGACAGAGCTCGAAATCACACAGCAGGCGTGAGTCATGGACCTGAAGTGAAAGCATCCAATCCCGTGAGCCCGAGTGTACGCAGGCCTGCTGGAAATGCGCTGCTTCTTTTGGGTTAGACCCCGGCAGGAGTAGCAGCCCTCACGTTAGTCCTCCTCCTCCTCAGCTCCAGCTGCTAATGATGCTGGCGGGTGCCCACCCTTCGTCATCTCTCGCTCTTCATCTCTCCTGCTAGTTTGATTTTGTATCATAGGCAGCACATTTTGTAATCAATCAGTGTGCCCTTTTGCTGAAACCACTTTAGTCATTAAGTCATTCTCTGATACACCCCCACCCCTCCCCTATTCTTCTTCTTTTTATTGCCTCAGCACCACCTCACGTGACCTTTTTCTGACTTTCTCTTGTTTCTGTGCAACAAGGTCATCTCCCCCGACTGCCACGAAGACATGACCGTGAAGAAGGACAACGTCTTTGTGCGCTCATTCAAGGATGGAAAATTGTGAGTCATTAATAATTCGCCCAAAGCCACATTTACATTCTGTTGTGTTAAGCTGCTTCTGCGCTAATCATTATTCGTAGCTTATCCAGCATAATTTATGATGCAATCAATGAAAAGTGAGACAGAGGGAACTTGGGCCGCTCGTCGGCTACAACGCTAAGAGGTAGTAAAGCTGTGGCGTGCAGATGCTTTGCGCTGGCCCTTGATCATTTATATAAGTTGTTCTTGATTCATTTTTGTTTGTAAGTCAATTTGCACACTAACCATTTAATACTAATGTAAAGTACGGCCATTGTGGCTCTGTCAGATAACATTTGTATTTCTTGACTAAGTAATTGTGCGTGTGTTTGGTGAATGAATTCAAATCTCCATTGATTAGAGGAATATAGGCTCATATAGGCCTCAAGCACACAGCTTTCCTCAGCAGCATCGCCTATTGTTATTTTATTTGTCCTGAGGCTGTGAGTTACTGGTGTGGAGAGGTAGTGTAGCTTCCCTGCAGCCTGCCCTCGGCATAGAACCACACAGCCAGATTGTTTTGTCTGTGGTAAAGAAAGAAATAAGTCCTGTCAAGAGTGTGCGCTCAGCTGGCGGTTGTGTTACTGCAGCCTTTCTTCATGTGGGTAGAAACATAGCCCACACTCAGCATAAATTAATCTGGCGCTTGTTCGCCCGCTCCAAAGACTACTTTCCTGTCTGTTTGAATTCCCGCAATGACTAAATACACTTGCTTCAAAAGGAATCCTGAGCGAGTCGCCGGCGTGACCTCCTTAATCTGCGGCTGAAGACAAATATGCAGCACAGGAAGTCTTATCACTCGGCTAAAGGTAGAGCTGATGAAAGGGATAAGATAAAGAATGATAAATCGGAGACCAGCTGGAAGTTGTACGGCTGTGAAGTATTTCCTCTCTGACCGAGGGCACCCTGTGAAAAACCTGTGTGGTGGTGGGTTTTTTTGTCTTGTTTGCAAGTGGAATCGCATTGGAGTACTTTTTCTTTCTGCTCTGCAGCTATTTGATTTAAGTCGCTGAAAGCACTACTGTGCATCCAGGTGAGATTGCAAAAAACAGCAAATGAAAGGAGGAAAATCTATATGATTGTAATGAGATTTTTCAGTTTGTTTCCGTCTCCAATCGGTTTGCTCTCATATGCATGAAGCAAAATTTCCAACATGTGTATCATTATTGTTACGCATAGCATTTTTAGAGTGTAGTAGCGAGACATAAGAAAACACATTTTAAGCACATTTGATTGCTGAGTGTGCATCCTCTCGGTCGCTGCAGTGCTGCGTGATTTCCTTTAGCCCTTTTACTGCTTTCAAGTGCCTTTCCATTCTTCTGCACACACTTGTCACTGTTTATTATTCCACTTTTTATCTTTTCTGACAAGCTCTTCTCAGCTATTATCAGGCTGGTGTGGTTTGTTTTTTGAACAAAAGGTTTACATCCATAGGCCACGTGACCTCTCCCGCACAGCACCCGGGGTCAGTGTGTTCGCTTTCCTCAGGAGAGTTGTATATTGTTACTAATAACCATTGAACATGTCTTTCAAAAAAAAAAAACAATGGCTTGGAAAACATTTTGAGGGAAAGGAAAGTCAGATCCAGGGGTGAGGCGGGAGTTGTCAGGAAGTGGTTTTACTGTTTCCACTGTTACTACAGTAACCAGATCTGACAAGTCTTTCCTGTTTCCACTTTTTTTCCCCATTTAGCCAGCTTGCAAACTTGTCTGTGTTTTTTAACCTGCAACAGAAAAAGACAGTGTAATGAGCGTGAGTGGGTTTTAAACCTCAGCTAAACAAACCTGCACGTGGTTTCTCCGAGTTACAGACAGGTGTCGTTGTCAGTGCCGTGTTTGTAGTGATTATCTAAGGAAATGCCAGGAAACCGAGCCGTTCTCTCAGTGTGAGGTCGTTTAGCTTTTATACACTTGTTTCTTTAAAATTTCACTCCATGACAAATCTAGTCATTGGATCTGCTCAGCTGCCTACAGATACCACAGCAAATCGCCTCACATTGCTCACCAGCCAAACCTCTGACTGCTTTCAGCTTACAAGCTTCACTGATCCGTGTGTCTGCCAAATGGCCAGCAGCTGACTGTGCCCAGCCGCTTTAGGGATGCTGTAAGAAAGTAGTCTGTGACCGCTCAGGTTTTTGGAGGCTTTGATTGGCGCACAGCTGTAAGGTTGTTTTAATGAATAAGACTATACAGTAGAGCTCTGAGCTGTTTAGACTTTGTTGTTTTAAGAAAACTTTTTTTTTTTCTACTCCACACTTTCTAATCAGAGTTGCTATATTTTTATTTATTTTTTGCAGTTACATGGTGCTACAGAAGGACGTCCGTGAGTTCGACAGCAGCTGCCCTCCAAAAGCTGACGCGAGCCTCAAACCCGGTGAGTTTGAAGTCGGTGCTACAGAAGTGGTGCGCAGCAGAGCATACCTTTTATCAGCCGTCTGCGGGCAGCTCTGTACGCTGACACACTTGGCAGAAAACACTCGCAGAGTGGAAGACCAGAGAAGTTTTGTTTATGTTCTGGAGAGAACGCAGCGGTGGAGAGCTCCTGTCACTCTGCAGTCTATTTTTAAAGTCCTCACTAAACTTTTTTTTATAAAAGTGCTACATTATTTTTCATTTTATTCAAATTTTTTTCCACCGCTGAGCTCGTACTCTCGTAATTGCACTTAGCATACAGCTTTGTATTGTCCCCGTCTTGATATTCACAGGTGGTTGACTCACAACTGTGATATTTTCCGCGTTACAAAAGCGTAAAACAAGCATCTGCCGAGGTGGTTAGATACTGCTAAAACCCACCTGTGACACTGTGGCTGGATGCTTCAACTGCTGTGCGTCACTGTGCAAACACTGGCAGGTTTTCATGCTTCCAGAGTTCCTGGTCTTTTTTATACTGTAGCTTTTATGTGGGCGTATTATTGTTATTGTTGTATATAGTGTAGAACACATTTTTAAAGGTATAAGTGTGTCTTTTGAGCATGCAGTGATGCACGCACAGCTCCAAGAAGTGTTTACGAGGTTCGATTAATCCGCTCTTTCAGCGCTGGACGCAGCCCTGGAGTTCCAGAGGCAGCTGGTCGTGCCCAGCATCTGGAAGACAGAAGTGAAAGAGGAAAGTTCCAGCAGCGAAGAGGATGATGACGACGAAGAGGAGGAGCAGGAGGAGGATGCGAGTGGTGAAGAGGAGGAGGTAGAGACAGCAGAGCGCACTTATCCTCTTATCCTACAACCTCCCAGATTTAAAAAAAAAAGAAAAAAAGAGAGATGTCAAACTGTCTTGTTTCCTGTCTGCAGGAGGAGGTGGAGCCGTTCCCCGAGGAGAGGGAGAACTTTCTGCAGCAACTCTACAAGTTCATGGAAGACAGAGGTGAGAGCAGGGCAGGGACCAGTGTGATGTTTGAGGTTTATTTTCATTTGTGAGACGGGTTGTGAATTTTGTCTTCTTTTTTTTTTCCCTATTAAAAAGAAAAATCATAATTTTCTCCAGCAGACAAACATGTTGTGCTGCTTTTCTTACCACATCCACCTATGCCTTCTGCTTCTCCTCTTCAGGGACTCCCATTAACAAGCGGCCAGTTCTGGGCTACAGGAACCTCAACCTGTTCAAGCTCTACAGGCTGGTGCACAAACTGGGAGGTTTTGACAATGTGAGTGCTACTGCCCGCCCCTGAGAGCAGTTTGATGTCGCTCTCGTTTCGTTTGGTGTCGACTCTCTCTGAATTTTGTCTCCCTCGTTGAGCAGATTGAGAGCGGTTCTGTTTGGAAGCAAGTCTATCAGGATTTGGGAATCCCCGTGCTCAACTCAGCTGCTGGCTACAACGTCAAATGTGCTTACCGCAAGTACGTACAGACACTCCACAGCTCGAAAGCTTTCAAAATGCAAAATCCTCCAATCGACTTGCTTTTCATCTTTGTGTGATTAACTCTGAGCGGCGCAGGTGTGTCGGCGTGCGCGCGCTTTGGAGCAGTAAGATTAAACTTTGGAAAATCTTATTGGATGTGTTGAATGTCTCATCACGCAGGTACTTATACGGATTTGAGGAATACTGCACCTCCACTGCCATCACATTCAAAATGGACCTCCCTTTGAAGCAGGGGACCAAGGGGGAGGCGAAACCTGAGGGGGAGGCAGGGAAAACGGCTCCTACGTCATCAGTCGCCGAAGAGCCGAAAGCCCAAGTGGACGGAGAACCTTGTAGCACACAGCCCGTTATCTGCAAGGTGCATTATCCTGAGTGCTGTCTGTTATTTTAGATGAATTTCTGCACACCTCCCATGTTTCTCATAATAAAGCGTCATGTCTGTGAAGGTTCTCAGTCTATAACCTTCACAATAATAAAGCGTCCTTCTCTCACAGGACGAGAAACCTGATTCGACCCCGAGTAAAACGGAATCCGAAACATCGAAAAGCGAGGGGAAAGAGGGCGGAAACGATGGCGATGACGAAGAAGAGGACGGTCCGCACAAAGCCGACGCCGACGAGGGCTCGTCGACGGCTCGCCTCGGAGCCGACGACATGAAGGAGGAGCACGATGAGGAGCAGGAGAGCAAGGACAACTCTGGGTAGGTTCACTGAAGGGGATGCTCCCTCCTCCACAGTTGCTTAAAAAACAAAACGTATGGTCAGGGCACAAACATGAGCTCCTGCATGGTAAAACTATTCCATGTGAAAGCAAAATAAGAATGCAAAAGGACTCGAGGTATTTGCTTTCCTTGGTGGCAGCACGATGCTAGAACACCATTAGCAGATGAGGAGCAGTGATCCTTCTGACCTTAAAAGTACTAATACGCCGTATACTCTTACCTGCTAACCAGAGAGAGGCGCGCTCTCCTCTCTCTCCTCTAACTAAGCTCTTATCCACTGCCCTTTGTGCTATTATTATTCCTTGTTGCTTAGTCGACATCGGCTGGCAGAGACATCTTAGAGCACCAAAGCCTGACTGCTACCTTTCACCTGGCATGTCATGCTGTGCTTTCTCGCTGTCTCTCGCTCGCTGGGATTGTTTGACCATGCCGAGCCTCTCTCACTCAGTGCACAACATGGCTGTGCTCTTCTTGATTCCTGCCCTTTCCTGATCTCTCTCTCTGCCACCCTCTTCCTGTCTTTTCTCTCATCTTTTTGGCTTTCAGTGTTCAGCTTTATTTAAATGTTCCATGTGTGTGAATGTTGTCATAGATGCATTAACCCTCCAGTTGTGAGATATGTATATATCTTTATATATACAGTGCTTGAGATGCTTTTAGAGGAAAACTCTGAGTGTTGGTAAATGGATTGTTGTACAGTTTGGCCTCAGCAGTCGCATTTTCCCTGTTGCTTCCTGTGATTAGCGCCGTCTGTCCAGCTCAGACCTGTTTGTTCAACGTCCACAGTGACAGATGTACAGTTGTGTTGTTTGGACTGCTGAAAGCTAGAAAACAGGCTCTTGGTTTACTGAGTCTCTGTGTCTGACTGAAGGACTGCAAAATTCCTGCACGTTATGAGGAGGTTATCTGTAGTTTATACCAACCGTGGCCACAGATACCTGCTGATAGAAGACCACTTGTGACCTCTATGACAGTCAGAAGTCTCCTTGATCCTTCGGCTTTGTCGGGATCAACGTCCTTGCAGATTACGAGTTTACAGATGCACTCAGTGGACAAGCCGCAGGCTGATCTGATCTGAGCTTTTCTGATCATATCAAACCTGTTTGATGTTTACAGGCTGTAAACTGGAACAGACCGGTGTTGTGTCAGGGTCATGTTTTCATTCCAGCATCAGCACAGACGGCGTGTAGCCACTGAAACTAGCTTACTGTGAGCTTAAACGAGAAGGCGATGCATTAGTAGGAGACATCGATGAGTTATTGTTGAGTTCTTGCTGGACAGGTGCTTATTTTTACGATGAAGCCTTCTCAACGGCTTTGCTGAAAAGTTCACTTGGACTGTTGACCTTTTGGCTTTTACTCATAATGATGAGCACTGCAGTTGAATTGTGCTCATTTTGAGCAAGCCGAGTCTTAATCTACGTGATATTTGTGTGTTTTATTTATTTTTCAATCAGGGGTGGAAATGTTTTTAAAAATCAGTCGGCTCCTGGAAATAAGCCCGTCTGCACGTTCTGAGGAGCTAAGTTTGGGAGGGACTGTGAGGCGTGCTGTGCTGTAGATGTTGTTTGTCGCAGCGGGCCGACTAGGACCTCGCAGCCGTGCTTCCTCTCAGTGCTGTAGCCTCGCTTTAAGTTGCTGCGTTGCCTGTCCCGTTGCGCTTTGCCATGCTTAACCCACCCCACGAGGCCCCCTGGCGCCTAAAACACTTACTGACACCCCTGCACCACCCCTATATCTCCTGATTGTTTCCCTCTAGCTCCTTCTTGTGGCTGCTTTGTTTCTTTACAGCGTGCGTACGAGGGTGAATGAGAATCCCCTGTGTGTGTGTGGGGGGGGTTAGACAGCATAACAGTAGTGTGATTTCTTATCATTAATTTTTACTATGAAAGAATAAAGAATGATGTGTTTTGTTTGTTTTTTTGCTGAAACACTTCATGTACTGTTCTTTGACTGGCTTTTCTATTAATGATGCAGCTGGACTAGAGCTAAGGCAGCTTATGTTTCTGTGCAGGTGAAGGTGTAGTGTTGTAATGGGACAGGGAAAGGCAAGGGTGGAGCAAATAGACTAGAAAACAGGCTTGTTATAGCAGCAGGCAGCGAGTTGGGGGTGGATGGGTGAGGGTGGTGGTTTTTGTGGTGTTATAGCCTAGGGCCAGGAAGTGCTGAACTGTTTTTCTTGCAGGGATGACAGCAGTCAGGAGGGGGAGGAAGGGGAGGAGTTTGAGTGTTACCCCCCGGGGATGAAGGTGCAGGTGAGGTATGGGCGAGGCCGCAATCTGAAGACGTACGAGGCCACTGTGAAAGAGGCAGACGTGGAGGGGGGAGAGGTGCTCTACCTGGTGCACTACTGTGGCTGGAACGTCAGGTAAGACAGGACCTGGGGAGAAATCACCTAAACGTCTATTTTCACCCTAATTCAAAAGAAAACAGACCAAAAAAACAAATTTTTAAAAATCCATCTCTTAACTCATGGGATCACCGCCTACGTGGGTGTCCCCGCAGCAGTAACCCTTCCTCACAATTCTGCTTCGTGTGAACCAGTGCCATGGTCAGCACTCTGATTATGGAGAGCACTGGGCCATCTAGTGGCAGAAACACAACTGAGTATCGGGTTGATGCGGATTCACTCCTCAGCTTCCTCTCTCTCAGTTTTGACCAAAATCCCCTGTCTGTCTGTCCCCCAGCTGTCTGTCTCTCAAACAGATCTACAGACAGCCTGATTTTTTTATTTATTTCTTTTTTTTAACCAATTTGAAGTCTTTTAACAATCAAACAAAACTTCCAATCCTTCAATGTGATATTTGAATGTGAGCTAACACTGAATGGCCAACCTAAGTGCTGCTACACTCACCTCTACCTCTCAACCCTCTCCCCCCTCCCCAGCGGGTCAGGGTTAAACGCAGTGTTGAGTAGAGTGTTAGGGTACCATGACACAGAGGTTAACTAGTGCAATCGGCATTTCATCGTCTCAATGTTGTTGTGTGGTCCTCTAGCACTCTATAAAAGACAGTGGGATGTTCTCTGCATTGTGTCTGTTGTGTGTGATGTTGTGAAACTTTTTTCTTCCATCCCCCCCTCCCCTCCTCCTCATACGACCCACTTCCTCGGTATTGTGTGAATTCTACTGAATATGATTTGTGTGGTGGTCGGTGTTCTATCTTGTTTCTTTCTTCATCGTAAAAAGGTTGTGTCTTTTTTTCCACATAACACCATGGGATTTCTTCTCTTGCTGTTGAGGCTTACTGTGTCACAGCAATATGTCGGGGTCAGACAGTAGAAGCGTCTGTGTGGTGGTGGGTGGTGTGAGAGAATATTTCACAGCTCCTTCTTCAAAGTCCTAAATGATGAAACTCTTTCTCGTCTTTGTACTTGATTTTTTTTCCTTTTTTTTTTCTTCTTTCTTTCTTTTTCTTTTCTTTTTTTTTTTTTTATAGATATGATGAGTGGATCAAAGCAGACAAGATTGTGCGACCCGCCAATAAGAATGTACCAAAAATAAAGCACCGTAAAAAAATAAAGGTATGACTTTGGAGAGCCGGTGACTTTTATTAAGTCTTAAAATCCCGGTTTGGTGTCGTGAAGTGAAAGGCTGACTGACTTATGTTGACTTCTGGCAGAAAATGCAAGACAATTTGGAGAGGCTCGATGACAGGGAGGTCCTCGGCCCTTCGTCCAACGCTAACCGTGTCCCGCGCTCCAAGTGTGGCCTGAGCCAGGACGTCTTTTCCAAGATGGACGAGGGTGAGGACAAAGGGCCTCAGCAGTCTCCAGTCAAGGCTATAGAAATTACTTCTATCCTCAATGGCCTGCAAGGTAGCAACACTCATTAGCCTGTAGTGGTCATGCACACTTGCAGCAGATTAGGACCGCGTCACTCTGATGTGTGTTGTTTTTTGTTTTTTTTAACAACCTAATATAGCTTTGTTCTGTTTGCTTCAGCCTCCGAGGTGTCCACGGATGAAAGCGAGCATGAAGCTGAGGAGGGAGAGCATAACGAAGAGGATCAGCCAGGGAGCCGTCTCAGAAAAGGCCAACCAGAGCCACCGCAAATTCCAGAGCGCTGGGAGGGCGGAGCCCCGTCCGAAGGGTCCAAACCCTGTCCTGTCACGGGAAAGGCCCAGGACACCGTCAGTGTGGAGAGCCCAGATGCCGGAAAGCGCAGAAGCCAACCAGAGTCGGAGGGAGAGGCGAGCACGAGGAAGAGGAAAGCTGACAGCGCAGCAGAGAGGACTCCAAAAGGTCAATCCAAAGCTAAGACCAGGAACACCAGGAGTGCTGACTGGCTACCTGCGGGTTCTCCGATGAGAGGGGAGGAGAGAGCAGCCGCTCCTGGAGAGGAGAGGGGGGCCTCATCTAGCAGCAGTTCAGATGATGAGGGTGCAGCTGTGGCCGAGGCTCAGCCTGAGGAAAGTGAGCGAACCCGCCCCAAAACCAAGGGGTCACCGACCAAGAAGTACAACGGAATGAAGGAGAAAAGCAAAACCAGCCGACAAGGAGGCTTCTGGGAGATTCCCGAAAAGAGAGCCAAAGTTTCTGGGAATGTAGAGGAAAGGCCCGCCGTTCGCCCAAAAGGACAAAAAGACGTGTGGTCCAGCATCCAGGCCCAGTGGCCAAAGAAGACTCTCAAGGAGTTATTCTCTGACTCGGACACGGAGGCCGCAAACTCTCCTCCCCCACCGGTGTCCTCATGTATGGAAGAGCCGAGCGTCGAGCAGGAAGCGAGAGGCGAGGACGACACCTCGCAGGAGCAGATGGAGACCGAGAAGCTCCGGGAGTTCCCGAGCAGCGGGAGCAACTCTGTACTCAACACGCCACCGACGACGCCGGAGTCCCCATCGGGAGGAGGAGGCAGCGCCGTGGAAGAGTCTGGTCAAGCGCAGCCTTCCTCCCCGCCCCCATCCATACCCGCTGCCTTGCCTTCAGAGCCGGTTTCGGACGCTCTTCCCACAGGGCCAGTACAGGAGGAGGTGACGGGCGGGCGCAGCGAGACAGATAGCAGCACAGTGGAGGTGGAGAGTCTAGGAGGAGAGCTGCAGGACGAAGGGGCGAGTTCCCCCTCGAAGGTGTTCGACGTCAGCCTCTCGTGCAACAGCAGCAGCAGCTGCAGCCTCGAGCTGAGCAACAGCAGCCAGCAGGAGAGCGAACAGAAGTCCAAAGGTACGAGTGGCAGCAAAAATCTATTTTAACAGGTTTATTTTTCAGTGACACAACTCATTATTTTTCTTCAGGATGGAATACTAAAGAAACAGAGGCTGACTACTCATTTCACAGTCCGCCTATTCCCTCACCATCTTCTCGCTGTTTTCTTTTGTAGCATCTGCGAGTCAGAAGCGGCAGAAAGAATCACAGACTGGCGGCGCAACAAAGAAACACAAGCCAAACCGCAAGAGCCTCGGTGTGCCTCCCAAAAAGAATAGGAAAACAGGTAAGAAGCGCTGTGGGTGGAAATGATGACACCCGCTAACGTTCTCATTTTCAGCGCCAGCACTGCTTTCATGTGTCTCCGTTTCATTTATTAACCTGTTTGCAGGCATCATGTAACAGATGCCAGGTAGGAGAGGATATGAGGCGTTTCCTGTTCACTGCATTTTCTTTCTTTTTCCTCTTTTTCTTCAGCCAACAGCAGTGACAGCGAGGACCAGTCTGTTGTTGAGGGCACTGCCAAATCAACTGCCTCTAAAAACAACCCATCGGAGCTGAAGGCTGCCACTTCGCCCAAATGTCACGGGCGATCTCCCCCTTCGAGCCATAAATACCACAAGCAGGGTGATGCAGACCATGCACAGCACCGGGATAACCACGGAAGATCGCCGCGGGTGTACAAGTGGAGTTTCCAGATGTGTGAGTATCCAACCCATTTGGTTTATGCTTGTCAGCTCTTTAGTGCTTCTTGTGAACCTATCCTTTCATTTTGGGTCCTCTCAGCTGATCTGGAGAAGATGACCAGCCTGGAGAGGATCTCGTTTCTTCAGGAGAAACTTCAGGACATCAGGAATCACTACCTCTCCCTCAAGTCTGAGGTCGCCTCTATCGACAGACGACGAAAACGCATGAAGAAGAAGGAACGAGAAAGTGAGTCAGCTCTTTATTGCCTGGAATAATAACTAGCATGTTATTTACTAAATTTGGTTCACCATTAAAGCAAGAGGAGTAAAACAGGAAGTCACTGTCGCATCTTTTTTTTTTTTTAATCAGCTTAACCAATCACTGCTTCTGCTCTGCAGGCACAGTGGCCGCTTCCTCCTCATCATCCTCCTCCTCCTCACCGTCCTCCAGCTCGCTCACAGCGGCAGTCATGCTGACGCTGGCAGACCCTCCGGTATCATCCTCATCGTCCTCATCTCAGAACTCCGGGGTTTCAGTGGAGTGCAGGTGACAGGACGACCCAGCAAGGAGCCACACCGCACGAAGCACTTAACCAGCACCCTGGGGTCAGCGCCCCGATTCCCTTTCAACAGGATGAAAAAGTCGACCCACATACTGTAACTACGGGGCACAAAAACCAGACCAGAGACAAAAAAAACCACGAAAAAACAAAACAAAAGAGAAGAAACAAGCACTATTTTTTACTGACAACTGTTTTCTCGGCAAGCTAATGGCACTTAAGTGCACTTTTATGACGATTGTGTAGGGGTGGGGCGGGTGAAATTTGTCCAAAAAAACCAAACCCAACATATATACAGATTTGACTTTTGTGCTTTACTTAATTGAACATTTAAAATAATTGTTTTTGCAAGCAATAATTGTTTCCATTTGATAAAGTTGTATTGCAAAGGGATGATTTCCAGTGAAGACCATCTGTCATCTGTCCTCGTAGCCCAACATGGCGCTCGCCATGTTATTTCTGGAAATCTGGAGGAGAGACGCTGCCACATTGGCATTAAGGGCATAGGAAAGGTAACTTTGCTATGTTTCTCTCTGTTTCATTAAAAAAAACACAAAGAAAAATAAAAAGGACCTTCATGTGGATGGGGTTGCCCTCCCCATGTTCAGGCAATCGCTCCTGTACATGGTCTGAATCAAGTAGGTGGTGATGGATAAGGTTTCAGCACCATCGTATGTCCGCTGATGGCCTCAGTGGATCATAAGGAATGATACTGTAGTGCCTTTTTTTTTTTTTTTTCTTGTTTATTGTTGTTCTCCGCGGGGGCACTTTGAGAAAAGGACAGTACTTTCTTTTCCTGATCCTCCTCTTAGATCAGAGCGTTAGCTGGAACAACGTGTCCCATATAAAAGACTGCAGAACGCTGTGAGTGAGCGAGTGAGCGGGCAGTGAAGGGCTAAGTCTTGGCAGGTAACGACGGGATGTTATCAGTGTATTAGGATTATTACGGTAATTGTAAAAGCAGAGCTCCTGTGTTGGATCACCTGCAAATCTACTACTGAATACTCATCCACAGATTACTGTTGAGATAACAGTCTAAAATGTGCAATGATGGAGGTTGGCGAATGCAACGGATGCATTAAATCAGTTCATCAGCCTTTTTAAAAGCCCATCTGCTTTTTTTCATTATGTTTCCATCCTCCATTTTGTTTTCAATCCCCCCACTTCAGTTGCATCAGCTTCACTGATGTTGATGTTGCATATCTGCAACCGGATCGAGTCAAAAGTCAGAACACACACAATCAAAGCCGAACTCCACGTTTTCAGTGTTTCCATCTACATGAATTTATTTAATTAAGTACATTTTCACTTCATCGAAATGACGCATACTTTATTGGCATGACATGCCTGCTTCTCACACTCATCCCTACCAAAAGAAAAGAAAAAAAAAGTTTGACTCTGTTTCTTGTACTATGACCAGAATAAAGGTAGAGATATTGTAAATGTGCATTTATATGATAAGGTGACGTACATGTATACATTTCTGAAGACATCTCCAGTGTTTCCTTTGTATAGACCCCCCTACTGTATGATAACCGGAAGTTACATTTTGTTCGGCACTTGTATGTAACTGTATGCTTTTGTTATAAATTTGTATATTGAGAAGTGTTTTGAGTCGAGCTATTTAATATCTTGCACTGTTAATAACATGTACTTTTCTGTACAGACAGTTTTATGGTTTTAACTGTAGTTTGAGTGTAAATAACTGAGGGTTGCAGCATGTTCCGTTTTTGTTTTTTTGTCCTCTTTCTTGTTCTGTTTATTTGAGCTCATTTAATGTTGTTCTGTTCTCCCTTTCTCATCAGTTTTGAGTCTTTATCTAATTTCATGTTTGCTTTAGTTTTTATCCAGTTTTTCTTTGTGTCTTTTGTTTTTCTATAGCTTGTGCTTGTGAGAGAAGAATGGTGGTTTTTGGATGCGGCTGAACTATTTTCCAACCTGTACATGGCCTAAAGCTAAAACTGTATGAACTTGTATACAGGAAAAAGTCTGTGTCATAGATCAACAGAAAGTAACGGAGCTTATTGAAAAATGCTCAATAGTATTTATTAGGCTCATCTGAGGATGGTCATTGTGTAATTTATTGTAAAAATGTAAGCAAAGCAGAAGCCTCTGTTTGAAATAAATGCCATAGTTTGTGAAGTACTCGGTGTGTCTCTTGCATCAGTGGTGGAAAGTAACTTTAGTCAAGTCTTTGAAGCACTTTACTCAGACACGTCTCTGTTATTATATAATTCAGTGATGACCAGCAACTGTAATCACTTCTATCAAAGCAGAGGTTTTGGCAGTTTGCCAGTCTGCAGCATTCAGCGGTGTGTTAGCATAACGGCAACGAGGAAAGACACCAGCAATCATCTTGGGGAACCTGCCCGTCAATTTGGAAAGGCTTTTAAGGCAGCGTCCAAACAATATGAAGCCAATCGCTCTACAGCGAGAAAGATAAAAACTACTAGAGTGGGCATCCCAGGAAATTCACCCGAGGTTTATGACAGCACAATTAGAAAAAGACTGGACAAGTATCATGTGTTTTGTCTCCAGAGAAAGTCTTTCCTCCCCAAAAAGAACATGGCAGCAGTGTTGGTTTAAAAATGTGCATCTGAACAAACCACAAGACTTCTGGAACAATGCCCTCAGAGCAGACAAGACCAAAGTAGATACATCAGACCATAATACCCAGCACCATGTTTGTTATAAACCAAACTACACATCAGCACAAACCCCCTCATACTAATTGTCAAGCATGGTGGCTGGTGGAGGGGTGATGATTAGGGCTTGTTTTGCAGCTACAGGACGTGGGCATGTTGCAGTTAGTCGACCACAAAGACCTCTGTATACCAAAGTATTCTAGAGCCAAATGTGAGGCCATCTGTCCGACAGCTAAAGCTTGGCCAAAATTTGTTCATGCAACAGGACAATGATCCCAAACACAGAAGCAAATCTACAACAGAATAGCTTAAAAAAACAAAATGATGAAGGTGCTGCAGTGGAATGCTGCGGTGAGATGATAAGAGATTTGTGCATAAATCAATGCCGGCAAACCTCAACCATCTGAAGCAACTTCATAAAAAAGAGTAAGTGGAAATTCCTCCACAAAGATGTGAGAAACTGATAAGGTCACACCGAGGTGGTTCTGTTATAGGGGTGTGCTTAGTTTTTCCTCTTGGTCTAATTTTTGTTAAATAAATAAGAAATAAAAACTTTTTTTTATTATTATCTAAGACGTAAAACCTTAGAACTGAAAGACTACATTTTTAACCATAAATTTAAATACTTGTTTTTGTTAGTTTGTACATAATTATTTTTTTTAAATGCAGCATTTTAACTTTTTATCAATTTATATTAATATTATTATTATATTATGTATTTATAATATTTATATCTTAAATATTATTCTTCATCATTTTGATTTTAATTTAAAGCATGGCTGGGTAAAAGTGCTAAGGGGCGAAATGTGGCCAAACAAATTATTCGACAGATTATTATTGGTAATTTAACTACATTATACATTAATTTTGGTAAAGTACAGATTATTAACCAGATTAATGATGGTTAAAAGCAACTAATCTTTGTGCGTTATTTATATTTGCCTTTGCTAATTATCACAGGCAGTATATAAAATATTATACAGTCTATGGTTATTAGTGGATGTTTTATTTCCTTAGTTTGAGCTTGTTTGTTGCTAACTCAGATATTTTGGGGTAATTTGGGTCACATTTCCCGCCTTCGTCTACGTCATCACTACGTACTTCCTGGCACACTTCCTCAGCAGCGTGCTAGCTGCTAGTCAGCGGCGAGCGTGGCTGTTCATAAGTAGTTTGAGAAATGTTGAGCGGCAGGACGAGCGCGCTGGTCGCCGGGGTGTGTGGTGCTCTTTTCATCGCATACTGTGTTTACTTTGACAGGAAGCGGCGGAGTGACCCCCGTTTCAAGGAAAAGTTACGTGAGCGTAAGTGTGCAGGTCAACGGCGTAAACTTAGCATCGTAGCACGTTAGCCTCCATGTGACCGCGAGGACGTTAAGAAAAACACTCAAAGCTTCTGGAAACTAATCGAGACTGCGTATTTTCTGTAGTCTTCAAAGCTCCGACTATGGTAACATTTACTCTAATATTATGTCCCTCAGCTGCAGAAGAAGAAAAAGCATGCTACAAGCAACAGCTAGCAAACGTATTCCCTCGTGTTTTCCGTGTTGTACAACAGCAAACTAAACATGCAGCATGGTCTTAAAAACCCACTTCTCTCTCACAGGTCGACGAAAGCAAAAGGTTTCCAGTGAGAAGACTGGGCTTACAAAGGTAGGACATGTAGAAAATAATCGATTCTTGTCTCATTTTGTTTAGTTGAAGCTTACATTTGTTTTTTGTTTATTAACTTGACTTTGAAGCTGCCGAACTTGAAGGACGAAGAAGCTGTCCAGAAATTCTTCTTGGAGGAAATCCAGCTGGCAGAGGAGCTCCTAGCACAAGGTCAGCCACATGTTCATTCACAGAAAACACATGGAAGCTTGCAGCATGCGCAAGACGCACACCACTCATATCACTGTAACTGTGGCTACACTGGTGTAGTGACTCTCTACAAAGTTTTAAGCCCTGATAAATTTTTAATGCTTGTTTTTTATGTGGTCTGTAAACCCGTTTCTTCCCTAACCCAGGTGAATTTGACAAAGGTGTAGACCACCTGACCAATGCCATTGCAGTATGTGGTCAACCTCAGCAGCTACTTCAGGTGCTTCAGCAGACGCTGCCTGCTCCAGTCTTCCAAATGTTGCTCACCAGACTACCCAGCATCAGCCAGGTGAGAGTTACCTGCATCTCCTTGTTTTTTTGTTTAGCATCCTTGAAAACCCCCCAGTTGCCATTTGTGATTTCTGGGACAAGAAAGGGTGCAAGAATAAACCTTAGAATCATCCAAAGCTGAGAGCTGTGTGTCAGTAGCTCTCGGTTATTTCACCTCTAAGACAAAAATACTTAACGGCCCGTGTAACTGATTTGCCTTTCTGTAATGGGTAATCTCTGAAAGATATTTTCTTCCTCTCTTTCAGCGACTCATCGGCACTCAGTCTTTAGCAGAAGATGACGTCGAATGAACGTATGTGTGTGAATGAGATGGAAATCTATGAGGGAAGGGGGGTTTTAGACACTATCACTGCTGCACGGTTCAGTTGCTTGCGAATTCTGAGCTTCACTGGCCATCGGTTGAGATGAATTTCCCTCCATCACAGCACTTTGAGGTGGATGAACGTCTGCCAGGTTACATTTATCGAAATGCATTCCTCCTTTCCAACATATCGGTTATTATGTAGCCATTTGTTTGTATTTAAAGTGCAACCTAAGTATGTAGACGGTTTGTTCTGTTTGTGACTTGGACTGAAGTGAGTCTGTCTACAGAACACTTGCTTGTGGTGTAATGTTTATATAAATGGTTTTGCAGGTTAATTAAAATGTACTTTTTAAAAAACAAAACAAAAGCATTCCAGTCTTTCACCTGGGTTTTTGTTTTTTGTGTCTGTGTAATACTACAATAAAACATGATAACATGTGTTGACTTTTTGATTGTCCACTTGCCAGTAGATGGCAGTAGCAATGCACAGGAAAACCTGAAGCATTTAGTTCTGAAATATGGAGCAAGGGCACTTTCACTTTCCCCCTCAAATAAAGGGTGTGCAGGAATTGGGGACAAGTATGTTTGTATCAATAAATATTAATGAACATGGAGGGGAGTGAGCCAACCTATTGTACTTATCCCATCCATGTAGGTGCAAAACAAAAGATCTGTGAATTGCTGATATTAGTAATAAAACAGATGCTGCTGAAATGGGGTTAAATTGCTATCGTGAGAGTATTTGTTTCCAGCCAGAATGCTGAAACCTCATCTTGTACGAGTCCAATGAACCACAATGTCTTTATTGTGTGTGCAGGAATATAAAACTGGAGCAGCTTGTAGGGGAAGGGAGTGGGTCTGCTTGGATGTGTGTCTCTTGGAAGACAAATAGAGCTGTAATTATTTTTATCCCTCTCTGCAGCTGTTTTTTTCTTTCTTTTTAAGGGCTCTGGCCAGAGCAGCCCAGGCCTCAAGTTTTGCCAGGAAACAAGAGTAGGGGGGAAAAATAGTTTTTCAACATTAGGAATGAAAAAATGAACAGCGGCCCAGAAATGTCGAGTGCAGACTAAATGGTAGACAGTGTTCCATTTTCCATGAACTCATGTGATCACTCTTCAGTCTTTTCTCCACCACTCCTGGTGTTTAGCCACTTGGTGGAAATGGAGAAGCCTGTCAGGGGCCTGCAGAGTCCACTGGCGCTAGGTGTGTGCGTGCAGAAGAAGTGACTCGTTGTTAATCTATCCTTCGGGGAGGCGGAGAAGAAAAATAACAGACTGTGTTGGAGGTCAAGCTGAAATCTGTGGTCTGCTGCTGGCAGATCGAGGCTAGAAGCAGGTTCAGACTTCTCCACGGAGCGTAACACTGGCCTGCCTCTCCTGTAAATAAACACTGCTGCTGGCCTCGTGCTCTGTCCCCTGCAGACTGGAAGGAGCTCAGGGGTCACTGAAGGATGCCAGATAGGCCCTTCCTTCTCTGAAAGCGTACCAGCACAAAATAAACCCATTGAAACAGGCCCTGACACGAGGACAGACGCTGTTTGATTTAAGGATGACACAGCAAATCCAGTTTCGGGGCAGAAACCACACCCGAGTGAAGAGTGGGATAATAATCTAATGAATGGAGTGCTCACTGTAATACTTTTAATATAACATCATTCTTTTAATTGCCTTGCTGCTCTATTTTCAGTCTGTATGAATGGGTTATGAGTCAGCTCTTTGTATCTGATGAAGCTGGCAGCGGGAAGAAGAAAAATGAAGAAACTCCCTGTTGTTTTGCAGTAGGGGGCACTGTTGCTCCAGGCTGTATTTGGACACCTCTGTGGCGTTACACTGAGCCGCAGACAGATTCACAGTTTGAGGACGACTGAATGGACAGAAGCTGAGAGCACAACAGTTCCAGTTGACAGCAATAACAATGTCTGTGCCTGCAGCACAGATACCCTGTGATTTTTAAAAATCCTTTTGTTGTTGTTGTTTTGCTTTACTAATGTGTGCACGGTGACACATAAACATCGCTCCACCACAGGTAGAGAAAATAACCCCACGATCATGGCACAGGGAATGCTCAAAGCAGCCTGACTGCCATTGTAATTTGCTGGAAGTGTTGAACTGGGAATATTATAATCAGTACAATAATCTGAACTCTGCAACTCATTAGTGGAAATCCTGTCAACAAATTATCCGCATCGCTAATGACCTTTGCTGTGTGTTATTGGAGTGTGTGAGTTTGAATGTCAAAGCCTGATTACTGCTTCTGTGTACCAAGTGCTATCTGACCGGTGGAGATGTCTGGTTATGTAGGAGCAGCTGTGTTTGGGATTTTAAGGCAGCCAGAAATAACTTGGTTGTGTGTGGTTGCTATGGCAGCTTCACGTAGACTCTCGGTTGAACCGGTCTGCATTTGAGATCCTCTGAGTGTTGGCTTCTGAGCAGCGAGGGGGGTATTTGCTGCCTGTAGCTTGCTGATCGGTGTCTGTTTGGTCAGCAGAGGCCCGGAGTCCTGCCGCGTGATGATGCTCGCAGTCCCGCTGTCTGTGTCCTGCTGCTGCTGAAGCCATGGCTGTGGTGCTGAGGGGGGGGATAAGAAATGTCCCAGCTATTACAAAGCCCAGTGCCCTCACTTTGTGCACGCAGCACCAACACGGTATATTAAATACCCGCCGCCTTTTTTTCTTCTCTTTGTCAGTCACCAGCGAGGGGAAAAGAAGACGGAGAAAAAAATTTCCAAGGCACGTCCTAAAAATAAAGCAGCACTGTCTGTGCTCAGAGTATTAACTTCCACACAGATGACCCATTTTTCCATCTCAAAGGGTCTGAGGATGGTTGGAAAGGAAAAAAAGGAGGGTGGGCTGGGGAGGCAAGAGTGGAGCCAATCACGTGAATCTAAAGGAGGCTACAAATCCTGGCAGATTTCTCTTTCTCTGTGGGGTAATGCCTTGCTGTCATCTGTTTTTCCATTACTCTGCTGCTAGTAACTGAACTTGTGCTGCTGCTGTCGCTGCTAGCTGCTGCCAGGCAGGTTTTGTCCTCCATGTGTAGGCCTGCCTATTGAGCTCTGTTGTTTACATTCCCCGTGAGTGGGAGCCAAAGGGTGTGGGTGCCCCCCTTTTCTCTCCCCCACTACCAACCACTCAACCATACTGACTGCCTCTCTCCCTCTCTCTCTCTTTGCTAATGTCAGCCCCCACCCTGCCTCCAGCCTCCAACCTATCTCCCGATCACTAAATCTCTGATAAGGCTGAAATTCAATAGCGCGGCTGTTGCCTGAGAGAAGTGAGTGCGTCACATGACCTGTGAATTCCTGTTTACACTGAGCGGTTTTCATATTTCTGGTCTGATAACGCGAGGGCTGAAATTTTGTGATGAAGTGGAACAAAAGGGGAGAATATCAAAAGAACGTGTCACTCAGCATCAGTTCTCACCCTGTCATTGGCGTTATCTGCACAATCTAGGCATGCAGTTAAGCTGCAAGGGGGGGAAAGACGCACATACACACACACAAGCTGAACTGGAGGGTGAAGAAAGGGTTAACTAAGCAGACTGTGTGCACAGTTTTTTCTCTTCTCCCCCCCTCCTCCCTGTGATCTGCCTTCCTGTCTCACAAGCAGTGCAATGCAGAGGCTTTGAACATCATGAGAGTCAGACAGGCTTGTTTTGCATACTGTAAGTCTCCTGCATTGACTTGTAGCAAATCCTTGCCCTTGGGAGGCACGTCAGAGGGGATTAATGGGAGGGCCGGGGCCTCACAGAGTTTCCCATTGTCGTGGCTGTGCCCGCACTGTATTTTCATCCCGCAGAGTGAGAAAAGAGTGAGCAGGTGGGGAGGTGGTGGTGGTGGGGTGTGTGCAGCTTGTGTGTGTGAGAAGGAGGGGGGAGGGGGGTTATACAGTGGTGTTATTTCCCTCTGCCCTGATTTTTGGAGCTGAGCTGTAGGGAGGGGAGGACAGTGTAAATAATGTATTTGGAGCGGCGGGGTAGAGGGAGATGGAGCTTGACCGAGCTCAGAGCGGGTGGAGGGGGAGGGAAGGAAGGGTTGAGCGGCCATTCTGCTGCACAGGAAGCAAGGGGGTTGGAAGAAGGGGAGGTGGAGGTGGAGGGGGGAGCAGAGGAGGAACTGTACGAGCTACAACAACAATGTTGCTGTGGTGGTGCTCTGGGGAATATGGGGCCTCCGCAAGAATGTGGCAATCCTCTACTTCCGCTCTGCTTTCTCACTTTTAGCAAGACAAACAGTTTGCTGCTGCAGACTGCCGCTAATGATGCAAAGTTAAGAATAATGTAGGCGTAATCTTACAGCTGGTAGGACTTTCTCACTAAGAGCAACGATTGCAAAATGACACCGGCCGACCTTCTACAAAGCACGCATGCTAAAATTAAAATTTAAAAAAAGATTTGAAAGGTGAGGCAAGGGACACATTTTGCATTTCATGCTTACAAGCTCGCCACAAAGACAGAAAACACAGAATCATGCAGCCTAACTGTACAAAGCATGCACAAGTATCTCTAAACTGTTAAAACAGACAAGTTTGCAGGTTTTCTTTTACACTTCCAAGAAACTGCATTAAATGGTCTGACACATTTTTGCAGAGCACTGAGCTGTGGTGTCATTTTTCAAAAATAGATACACAAACACGTCAAGAGCCAAAAATAAGCTAAACCTGCAAAGTGACTTACAGGCAGTTGCTGTTTTTTTCCCCTAACCTTTTATCATTCATGTTTACGTCCAAATAACACCAACTTCACAGGCATTAGCTTTAAACTACTCATGCAGGCACTGAGTGATTGTTTACATACATACATTTTTATTTTTTAAAGCCTGCATGCTAGCTAGCCTCATCATACCTTATTTAAAGAAGTGTAAAAATGACGAATAACCATTATTATGGGGGATGTGTGCTGGACTGTCTCTAGTATTGTGTGTTTTCCACCTTGGTCTAACGTGTGCTAAGCTAAGCTAACCTACCTGTGATTACGAAAAATCACACGTTGCACGGTGACTGCATTGCGATGTGTGTCTTTCCAGTTTTCCGGTTATATTTATATATAAAAACGCTGCTGAGGGCCTGTGTTATTTCGCACTTCAATTGCCCACATTCCTATTTGTGGAGAAATTTCAGCTTTTTTTTTCAGATCTATCTATCTCTATCTTTCCGTGTTAGCAGGCAACCATAATTAAATCGTTGCATGTAATTGCCAACTTGACCCCATTCAGTCACAAATGGATTGCAGACTGATGCCATTCATTGCCGTTTTGTCGCCATCTTGATGCGGCAGCGTTACTTTGAAGATGACAGCCGACTGCGCAGTCGCAAACTCTCTTCAAAGCTATCATTTCAAAGACAAAGAGATTGCAAGTTCATTGCACACAGTGGCATTACTTTTGGTCGTGCCGCAGTCTCAAACCACTGTTTACCCTAGTTGGACTTTGGCATAAGCCGGAGGCTATAGCAGCTTAAATGGCGTACATGAGAGCAGTGTTGGTCTTTGCATGAACACAATCGAATGTATTTTACAAAAAACCCTCTGTTCCACTACCAGCGCCTCTTTATTTCTCTCCTTCTCATTCTTCCCTCACTCTCCCTCGGCGTTCCCTCTCCCCTGTATCTCTCTCACACCTGCCATGTTCGGTGGCAACAATAAAAGGGACCTCAACCTTGAAAGATGATAGAGCAACTCCGACTACAATAACAAAAGAAGAAGAAAAAAACTACAAGTCACTTCTGCTCTCCTTTACACACGATGTAACCTTGGTGTAACTTTTGTATTTTATTATCTTTTCTTGGGCTCACACAGCTCTGTTGCTGTATCACCCTGTGCAGCTCGGCAGATACAACCCACTCGTTCACCCGAGAACTACAAAGTGGGTTTGACGCCTTGCATCTTGTGTAACCGCGGTCTTTGAAGACTTTGGCTTTGAGCTCTGTGTCTTATCAATTCCCTACGCAAAGCTAAATCTGAATCTGAGGCAAGCGCATAAGGGGGTAGCTTATCTGCCCCACTCATTTAATATTATTCATTCATGCGCACTATATTTATGACATGCTTCGCATGCGCAACTAGTTTACATTTTTTCGTCATTTATGTAAGCATCGTGTGTGTGTAAGGGCCAATGCTTAGACGTGGCGGTACGGCAACTTATTAACTTTGCATGAGGTAAACAACTGGTTTCATTTTGTTGAATACATCAAACAAAGGAGCACTTCATACATTAAAGGTGTAATTCCTAATGTTTTGCTCACAGAGTTTATGCAAAAGAGTCGACACGAGTTGACGCGTTGGTTTGTAAAGCCTTGTTTTGAAGTCTCGGTGTTAGCATCTTAGCGGCGGTCATATTGTTTTCCAGCACCAGAAATAACCACCTTCAGATGAGAGGTTGGAGTTATCAGCTAATGCTACCAAGCTAGGTATGGAATAATTAACATATGAATTATGAAAAACCATGTTATTTATCAGGTTGGCTGTTTACATGGGAGTTTATGGGCATTGACTCACTTTTTTAAGAAGGCTCCAGTGGCCATTCGGGGAACTGCAGTTTGATTTTAGCCCAAAAGGATGCCACTTAGTTTAGCGTGAAAGCTTTCACAGAGGACCCAGTCGTGGGTCCTTTTAGGGCACACTTTCAAGTCAACTCACATTTAAACCCAAGGGAAAGGGAAGCAAAGTAAAACAGATTTCCGCCCAATTCCAGTCAACGGAGCCGCACCGTAAAGTGAGTGGTACTTATCACAGCAAATTCCTGACTTATTTGTCATCTGGGGCCTCGGATTTGTCACATCGAATCTTCTTTTCTCAATGGACTGGGGAGGGAGATTACAGGCTCATAGTCGGTGAGATAATGACGGCTTTGACTCTCAAATGAAAGTCCTCAAGAGGATGCTGTGGAGAATACAGACACGTAACATTTCATTCCCACGGTGCCACCGAAGCTCGCTCTCTCACCCATCTGGAAATAAGACTTATTTCCCGGTCAGCCTCAGAATTATTTGGTGAACCCGAGCCGCAGAGCCACACCGCTCCTTCCCATCTTTCAACCCTGCAAATCATCACATGGCACGTAAATGACTGGACGGTTCACTTACTTTTCCACCTTTTGACTGATTCTCAGATTTAGTTCCTCTCCAGCAAACAAGGTTCATTTATTTTTGCATGATGTCACGTAGAGCACATGAATATCCCCATTTGACCCATTTTAGCTAAAACCTCGTTTTCCCCTCTTGTTTGTTTGGCAGCTACTGTGAGGATTTGATATTGCTGCCTAGCAACTTGTTAGTTTCCAAACCTGGTTTCATTAACATATAAAAGGCTTGTTTTTTGGGGGGAAATATCCTTATCTCATTTGAGGTGCTTCTCCCCATAAATTATTCCACAAACGAGGCTGCCCATCAGCCAGATAAGCTCTTTACTATTTTGTTTCACGCAGAAAGCCCACATTCCTGGACTTGATTTGAATTTAATGGACTTGTAGATGATTAATGAATCAATTACCGGATACAGCATCTGATCTCTGGGTGGCTGCAGAGGCAAAGCTGACAGCTTTTCAAATTGAAAGGAGCAAAGTCGTTGTGGAGTCTTGCCAGCTGCCAGCTCAATGCGCTCCTTTAATTATAAATGCATGAAATAATTAACAAACAACTCCACTTACACGCCGGGTCATTCGGGGTCAGCTGGAAGGGTTGGTGGAAAGTGGAGCTCGCCGATGATTGCACTTTGTCTGATAAGGACGGTAACGCGGATTGAGTTAATCTTGTAGCGAGAAATGCACGGAAGGCTTTTAGTCCAGATGACGCTCAGTGAGAGGCCTCTGTCCTGAAAACATGTTAGTGTGGATGTAGCTCTAGTGAAAAGCTTAGTGAAAGCCCCCTCCCACCGGCACCGCCACCTCACCATCCACACCCCCGTCTCCCCTCCCGACCCCTGCCGCTCCATTCTTCCAGAGGGATGGCTTGTTGACATCCATTAGGAGGTTTCCCAGCACCGAGCCAGGCCAGGAAAGAGAGCTAATGATGTAATTCCCTGAGAGATGACATTAAAATGTCAAAGTGCCGCAGCTGACATCATCCATTTAGCACAGATTTTCCTATAGCATACATTTGTCTTCCATTTCCACCCTCCCATCCCTCAGCTTTTTCTTCCTAGGAACAGAGCTCCCCACCCATCCCAGTACCTCCAGGCTCCACTTAGGTGTGCAGCCACACAGTGGAGGACAGGCTGGAATCAAAGCATGTCTTCCCCTGCAGCTATAAATGCCCTGCTCCAGAAAGCAGTATTTTTGAACAGGGTATGTGTGTCACGTTACATTTAGCTCTTCTTCTTTTTTTTCTTTTTCCAAGCTTCAGCAGATGCTAATTCATCTTGTCTGCACAACAAAGACACCACACGCCCTACAATTCTCTCACCTCCACCTCTTTTTTTTACTACTTGTTAATTCCCGCCCTCCTGTGGAAATGACCTCTGCGTGATTTTAGGTTAGCTACCCGAGTTTATCCTGTTTTGCAAAGTGTGATCTGACCTGGTTTTGTTTTGCGTGACAGAACCAGGAGAACATTTTGTACAGACCGCATTTTGCTACCTGCCTCACGTCGCGACCCTGCGCTGTTTCACATCGGTCAACAGTCACGCTGTTGAAAATGTGGACTCTGAATTATATTTCTACGAGGGAGACTTGACAGCTCTCTGTTCTTCAGCCCAGCGAGTGGGCAGGCTTACACGTCAATAATGGATGCTCGGAGGCAGAGTGAGTAGACGTGAACTGGAAGCAGAGAAGGGGGCTGCGCCTCACTCAATAATGAATCAATTGATCCTCCTGCAGATGATGGATCAGGTTGCTATGACGACAGATGCAGTGTTACCCAGAGCGTGGAGGAGAGAAGCTGGTTTCCCAGAACCATAAACTCCAGGCTGCGAGTGTGTCTTGGCTTTAAATATATGGTGACGCTGGATGCGATTCATAAAGAAGACGAAAGCAGAAAATATTAAGCAGTAAATTAATGCAGCCAGATTCTCCGAAGAGGAATTACCGCACAGAATCAGCAATCCATCACATCACTCCAGATCTTTCCTTTTTTCCCTCGATTTCTACCGTGAAAAACAGATGTAAAGATGTTGCAGGTGCATAAGAGATTACACTGGCGGTCACCTCCACTTTGATTAATCGAGGCGTCGTTCCTCTTTGATGGATGCTGTAGCACCCAGAGCTGAATACACATGTGGGTTTTATTGTGCGTGTAGCTCTGGCTTCTTGAAAAACCAACATGTTTACCGTGTCTGCGTGTGTGCGTTGTGTTGCCGTGGCAACGCGGCTGATGCCGGGTCCAGCTGGGACCACGTTGCCAAGTAACAGCTGAGTTATGAGAGCGGAGGAGAGGAGCGTGGGCGTTGGGAGGGGTGGTGGGGGAAGAGGGTGGAGGTAGAGCAGAGGATACGAGGACTTCTATAAAGACAGCAGCGAGTAACAAAGACTGGAAGCATGAAGGGAAAAAATATCTCTGAGGGTTAAAAAAAACTTTTTGCATTTATTTAGTGTAGTGCTATGGATTGAAAAATAACATGGTTTTCATCTCTCGCTCGCTCGCTCTCGCTCTCTCTCGCTGCGGCTTTCTGCCAGAGAATATTAATACTTGAGCACATCTCATCGCTGGCAACATAAAGTGTTGTGCCCCATGCTAAATAGCAGCAAAGCAACTTTTAGAATTTCTTTGATGTACGTAAAGTTGAAGTAATTACTATAATCCTGTGTGCGACCCTGCCTCTAATATGACAATACAAATGGCCTCCAGCCTCCAATGACTTCCAGGTAGGCCGACACAAGCCTTTAGCTACAAATGGTGATGACTGTGCATCTTTGTAGTCCAGGAGGCTCAGGTGCGGAGCTGCAGTACAAGGCCTGTTGTTGAGTCAGCACTGAATGGCAGCTTTTAGGAAAATGAACCCACTCAAGAGCCAAAACTGCAGTTTCTCCAGTGGCCATTCAAGGCTGGCTCTCTAAAAGAGTCACTAACGGTACCGGTCTGTGAGTCGTTTGGTACTGGGTCACGAGCAGAGATGGGCAGTAACGCATTACTTGTAACGCGTTACTGTAATCTGATTACTTTTTAAAGTAACGAGTAAAGTAAGGGATTACTATCGCAAAAACGGTAATTAGATTACTGTTACTTTCCTGTAGGAACGCTGCGTTACTAAAACCGTGATTTTTTTTGCGAGAATGTCTCATGACAGTGACGTAAGCGAGTGCGACGTTCGTGACAACAGCTGTGTGCAGATCAACAATGGATCATATATCGATTGTGGGAGAGAGTATGAGCGTGCAGCGTTTAAAGTGTGGAAGTACTGACCTTACTTTGAGTTTGATTCCATAAAAAGTTACAAGAACATTAGCGTCCGTTGTGCGTGGGAAGAAAACTTCTTTTTACAGCGAAAAAAACCCCTAATCAAGCACCGAGTGCGCAACGACGTAATGGGAAACTCACAGAGAAACTCGTGGATTCTTCAACTGACCGCTGCGGCACACCTGCACCAGGGTAAACCTCCGCCTACCCTACTCCTGCTTTACAGGTGAAAATAGAGCAACAGGACCGCTGAGTCTTTGATGTTATTTATTTTCTGCTGTGTTTTACTTGCATCTATTTGAAAGAGTGAGTGTAAACACAAAAAATATTTTATTTTATGTGCTGGAATGTGTAGAAAATAGGTTTAAATATTAAACTAATTTCTTCAAGTCAGAGAATGTTGCATATAATTAAATTTTTACTTGATACATAAAGTTAAAAGATTAAAACTGATAAAACAAGTTAAAAAAAAAGAGACTTTTCCATTTGATTACATTTTGTGTGATGGATTATGCAGAAAAAGTAGAATTGGGCTGAAAGATCTATCGCTTTATTATCTATTCAAGTTGTAAATCGTGTTTTTAAAGTGTTGGTCAAGTTACTTTTTTCAAGTAACTTGACCAACACTGGTCACGAGAGTTGAGGCTTGGGTGTGAAATTTATGGTATTCAGGGTTTTTATTGGTTTTTAGCATTATTTTTTTTACTGTTAACTCTGCTTCCTAGGGTCTTTTCCTGTGTTATGAATAAATCTTCTTATTTTGGTACCGGTACTGGTTTTATTTTCTTGTATTTATCCGCAAAACCTTAAAGGCTGGTCCATGAAAATATTGTTGGACATAAACTGGTCCGTGGCGCATAAAAAGGTTGGGGACCGCTGCTATACACAACCTTTTTAAAAAACTTTTTTAGCATCTTACAACTTCAAATGAAGTCTTAAAGATTTTTATTATTAGGAACGTTGCTGCTAGTTTTAGTCACTAAACTGGACTATTTCATTGTGTTTGTAGTGTTGGTGCTGTCCAGACCTTTTTTATATAATTACCTAACAAACAACATAGCTTCCTGTGTATTTAGCTGCTCTAACTAACTGTCCAGAAGAGCTGTGCTCAATTTAGGCTAGTAAATCTTAGCATTTTATGTGTCTATTATGTAGCACTTATTAGCATCTACACCCCTTGACAGCTGTTGCTAGGAAAAAATGTCTATTCCCTGACTAGTTCATAAGTGGTTGCTGGTTGTTGCTAGGTGCAGCAAAAACCTCGCCATGATTGCTTTTGTTGCTAGCAGATTGCAGTTTGAATAGAAGATGCCGACCTTTCTGTAAACACTCGCTAACTAGTAGCCAAGTAGTACTAAAACTTGGCTAAAAATGGAAACAAAGATCCATCTTCTTCAAAGTAAGAGTTGTGCCTCACCGCTGAAATCATCAAGTTTCAAAAGGCACAACCTTGAAGACATTTGGTCTCTGTTTCTGGTTTGTGTTGCAATTTTATCACTTTCAGTACCGCTTGGCTAGTAGTTAGCAAGTGTCTGCAGACACTTCAGCACGTTCCAAAAAATTACGGGCAAATCATGGCATCTCCTAGCATCCAAAGCAGTTGCGTGGAGGTTTTCACCAACTGGTTGGGGGAAAACACATTTTTCATTAGCGACTGGTCGTTGCCAGATGTTTGCGAACCAGTCTTTACGTTGTCACACTTCCAAAATGACAGACAGGTTAACCTCACGTGGTTAGCTGTCACATAACTGCAAAACCTCAATACTATCTATGGATTCAGTAGTTTGCTTTAGCTGATTACTCAAACTAAAGCTTAAAAATGGGACTTCACAAACCAATGGCTGACATCATTGTGGCTAAGTCCATTTTCAATATACAGTGTGGTCAGCACTGGTTTAGTGAACACCAACAACAACACAAATGTGGTCTGCACTTCAGCAAATTACATGAATGTGTAATGGTTTGTGATAGCAACAGCCGGTCGTGTTTTTCAACTTCCATTAAATTGTTTCAAAGACGGGTTACACCCATTAAACTCCATCTGTGTGTCAGATGATTAATAGCAAAGGATGACGGTATGTTTTTACTCTCCATCCACTCCTCTGACCTGCTCGTTCACACACATGAATCATCCGACCTCAAAGACTCAGAGTCTGTCCTCATGCTCAGGGCATGATTATGCAGTTCCACTGTCATATCAGTATTTGTTGCAGGCTTCTGGCTCAAATGCTTCCCTTCATGGTCATTAAGAAGAAACTGGCTGAGCAGTCTGATTTGTTGTCATGGAAACTGATCCTGAAATGCCTCTGTGCTTCATTTGAGACTAATTGTCCTCCCCAAACAAACATACACGCTCTCAGACTCACATTAGCAACTGAAATCACAGCATTTCTCGCTCTCTTTGTTGTAATATCCTTGTGCTCCAGTACTTCTCAACAATAAACCTCTGAAACAAGCCCTGCAAAATCCTGTGGAAGAGCGAGTTAAACAGCTAAAAACAACGAACTCTGCAAAGCAAAGCAGCTATTCAGGTTCCCGGAGCTGCTCCCTGGCCAACTGATCAAAATATGCTTGACTAATTTTCCACATTTGACGCTGAAGTGTGGTTGACTGACACATTTAGTCCTTGGCTGAGGGGTTCATTAAGTTCGCCGCTTAGAGATCAGAAGGCAGATTTGTGCGGTGGAGAAATTGCAGGTGGAAAAAAGGGTAAGCCAGAACAACAAAAACAATGGAGCCAACGTGGTCCAGCACTTTATATAACAGAGCTCGCCTGTGGCGATTGTGCAATGCGGTGCAGTTGTCTGGGCTGATGTAAACAGAGCCTCAGTGCCTCTGGAGGCTCAGCCATGTGCCTTGATGCAGCAGTTATGGGCACATGCCCTACTTTCATAAATCAGAGCTGGAAAAAAAGGAAACAGCGTGATGGGGAGTGGAGGAGGAGGAGGGGCGAGTGGTGAGAGGGGATGCCGAGTGAGCTAGCGAGGGGAGGGAGGGAAAAGAGTTTTAGAGGAAAGGAGGGGAGGTGTTGCGGAGGGGGGAGGCTGAACAAGGCTCATATTGATGTTCCAAACACAGCTGCAAGCGTCAGCTGACTAGCTGGCCTGGAAGCAGCCCCAAGCTCTGCCTCCTACCTTTATCAGTTTACACTGCGACCTTTCTCTTTCCATTGGAATAGATGACCCTCCCCCCTCGATCTGTCCTCTCTGACATCTGACTTCTGCCGGGGGTTTCTGTATCTGCATGCCTCCAGAAACACTGGCTCTCTTTTCAGCACATCAGCACTTTCATTTGTCTCACATGGCTCGGCTTTCAAGCCTCGCCCCACGCTCTTACACAACTCACCATGAAGTCACTGTTACTCCTCACGTCCGCACCCAATGGCGGAGGATAAAGAGAGAGTGATGATGACGGGCTCGGTTACTTTGCAAATACATGCCACTTCAGCGGGATTGTTGGGCAATGTGCAATCCTCTCCAATCGTCTCGGGTTTCTGCAGAGCGTTCCTGGAAACAAAGAGATGGATTTAGATACTACGTTTAAGCTGACACCTCAGGTTTGGACATATTTGGTGAACTTGAAGTTGAACCTGAAGCAATAGTTCAGGGTTCAGGTTTGAAGCAGCGGCAGCAGCTGTTGTCAGGAGTCTGTCCTCAAGGGGCAGTAATCAGCAGAGTTAACTGTCAATCACAGATCCCCCAACCTCATGGGCTTTTTCTCAGAAAGACGCCTCCTTGCCTACAAACACACACACGCACACACCTCCTCTTAATGACTTTCTTCAAGTGTTACTGGATAGTGTTTCTATGGGAGCTGTCCACCCCCCCCCACACACACACACGCACGCAGCAGTACCTCCCTCGCCTCCCCTCCCAACTGTTTGCAGGAAACACTCATCCCTTCTCTGGAGATGTCGCTCGCGGCAGCTCATGCACTCACAAATCCCGGGCTCCTTTCTGGGAAATGAAGGGCTCAAAAGATACGTACATTTACACACAAACTGGGAAAGCAAAAACCGAGGGAGGGGTGCAGAACACCGCTCGCCAAGTATATCTGCGTCGCCTTTTTGACAGTGAAGAGGTTGGATTGACTGTCTGCCTTCTGCAGGAAGCAAATGAGAAGCATATTCTGTTCTTCCCCCGGTTACTATGTGACAATCCGAGTTGCTGCGGTATCTAGGCAGACCACAGCGATCCCCAAAACATCACAGGAATGAGAATTGTTTCTGGCAGAGACGGATGGAGGGAGCAAATCAGAGAGGAGAGGGAAAGAATAGAAGCATTTAAAGGCAGCCATCGCTGGCTTCAAATGTCACCGAATTCCCGGTTAGACAATGGAACACAGCTGCTGCTAAGCTTTGAACTGCAGCTGTCTGTCTGCTCTTGGCATTATTTGTGTGGAAATGTGGTCGCTGGTTGTGTTTTGAATGTGAGGCAGATATAAAACATCATAGGAAGATTAGTGCGTACAGTATTCGCATGTGGAGAGGGTGGATCAAGGTCAGATAGAGCTGCAGAGAGACACATGAGTAGGTGGCGGCCATGTCAGATGTTCCCAATTTAGAAACCCTCAAGCAAGAAGCAGAGATGAGGAGAGAGGTGGGGTGGCGAAAAGAGACTGCGGTGCTTAGTCTGGAGTGGGCTTTAATGGTTTGGGGTTGAGGGTCAAAGAGACGGGGGAGGGGGAGGGAGACGAAGGATGAAGCTCCGAAGGACGTCTCGCCTTTTGAGGCGACTCTGAAAATGAATTTCGATTGCCTTTTTTGGCGTGCTCGTGACTCAAACGGCCGCAGTGTCCGTCACACCTCTACAAGTGGCTCATTACCAGTGTCATCTGTGGATCATTGCAGAACATCTCTTCCCCATCTCTGCTGCTCCTTTGATCATCCTCCAGACAATACCCCATTAGGCCCGGGCTGATTTTCTAAAGCACGGCTCAATTACTTAAGGATACACTCATTAGCATATCTGAAAGCACAGGCGTGACTCTGCAAATAAAAGAACACATTAGATCCCCCCCGCAATATGTTTCAATTATTCATACAATACGAGGGTGAGTGGAGAGAACCGAGTCACAGCCCTATTTGCATTCAGCCAAGGTAATTAACATTTATCGAGCTCTCGTCCGGGCTTCCACTTTGGAAGCACTTGAGTCGCTGGTGTTTGCCTGCTCTGCAGCACACGGGCAGGTAAAGTAGGCTGACAATACGCCTCAGCATCAGTCCGCCTTAAACGTCACTTTTCAAGCCACATCATTTTTGTCACAGTAGTTAAGCGTATCACCCTGGATGCCTTAGTCAGCAGCTGCTCAGCTGCGCTAGGCAGGGCTCCTCAATTATTCACAGAAAAGAACGCGCACACACATATGGGCTCACTTTGCATGTGTTTGTGTGTGTCTGGAGAACAATGATAGCACTTTGCAGAAATTCTTCTTCTTGTTCTGGTATTTTTAGCCAAACAGGGTGATGGCAATGTCAGTCAGTGCCACCGAATCCTTAAAAACGCTCATGACAGCCATGATGATGAGTCAGCACTATCTGCCTGAGTTCGGAGAGGAGGAAAGTAGTAGAACATCTTGTTATTCGGGGGTTGTGTGCAGCAAGGTTAGAAAATGAAGCAGGAGGACTTTTCTTGAATAATATATCAGCCGTTCGGCTCGATCCCTACCATTTTTTTTTCTTTTTGTATGCATGAGTAAATTCCTGTGCGTGCTTATCTGTTCACGGCCTGCTGCAGTGCAGCGCGGCGCAGTGCAGATCTCTGCGTCGCACATTAAGAATGTGTGAATATGTGTGTGCGTGCATCAGCCGCTGACTTTGTGTTCATTCCACAGTAAATTGATCTGGCTGCTCACTAGACTGGATGGAAAAGGGCCCGGGGCAAGAAGTGCACAGTGCATCAGCAGATGGGAGAGCCCGCTGTGTTGCCATCACACAGCATTCCTCCTCCACTGGGCATGCTCAGAGGGGCCACGCCTCACGTCTCACGCAACACCACCACACACACCCCTCCTCCTCCTCCTCCTTCTGCTCTCGGGGCCTGTTTGAACCAGTCAGTTGGAGGTGGCGGCGGCAGTCCTTTCTCCTGTTTCTCATCTGACCTTCAAAAGCCATGCACGAGGACAGTAGGTTGACAGGGAAGGGAGGAGGGCTGTTTTTCTAAAAGCTCTCTGGGTAGCAGGGCTGATATGTCACTCATTATTTCCACTCAGTGCTTTTGCTCCGTCATAGCCCTCGGAGGGACGTGGAACAAACCGGCGCCTTGCACGCAGAGCCAGCAGAGGCTGGAACACAATAGCTAAACAACAGAGATAACCTATCTTAACGTGATCTGTCACCAACATTAGCTACTATTACCTCCTGTTTCTTATCAGTACAAGAAACTAACAGCTGATGATGATTCCCTCAAATGTCAGTTTCCTTGATTGTGAGCTGATGTCGAAAGGGAACTTGCTCAGAAGGGTTAATAACAAGGAAGTGAAATCATTTTAGTCACTGTGTGGCTCGCTTACGTAACCCACAAGTTGTGCAACCTGACAAAAATACAAGCTGGTATTAATTGAAATCACTTTTGGTGAAGACTCACACATGTGCTCCAAAATGCAAAGTGCAGTACTGGAGGTGTAATTCCTTTCGAAAGAAAAAAAAAAGGTGTAAATGCACGCAGTCTCATATTTGCAGCACTGCTCGCATATCTCATTCACACTTCTATATTTAAATATACTGCAGGCCCAGAATGACCTCATGAATCACATGGTGCACTTATAGAGCGACAGTATCATCTTTTTTTTTGGTTTCCTTCTCTGCTGTTGCCAACACAATCAAACCATACTTTACACATCATCATTATTGCTGCAAACCGCCTGCTGACAATGCAGAGAATCTCAGGCTTGAATTCCTCCATGAGTCACATAGCGTGTTACTTTTTTTTCCACTCTCTCTCTCTCACTCAAAACTAAATCCCTCAGGCTTCCACACATTCCCTCTTTGTTTTGCCACCACATTCTGCTTGTCTCTTGTCCTTCCGTCTTTGCTCGTTCCTCTCTCTGAGTTGCACGACCGGGTTCCTGTTTATGTCAGGCGAGCATCAAGCCAATCAGCTGTGAAGGCTCTGATCCTCCTCGTAGCTATTTACTACCCTGTGGTCTGCGTAAAAAAAAAAAAAAGAAAGACTGAAAGCGAGCTGAGCTTGGGTGCAGGCTGCTGAGTAAGCACACATGCAAAGCTTCAAATCACTCCACAGCTGACCTACATACATGTAAACCCCTCTGCTTTAAACTGTGCATGCGTGGGCCGGCACAGTTTTACCTTATCAAATGTGCTCCACTACATTTGCTTGAGTTTGTCACAGAGCAGCAGGAACAGCGACGTGATGACATTTTTTTTTCTTTGTTGCCGTTGAGGGCTGGAATGTGCTGGTTTGTAGATAACAAAGCAGCCCGAGGCGGCTGCATGCTAACTGCGCATGAGGTCACAGTCCGCCAACACAGGACGGCGTGATATGAGAGGGGATTTTATCCTGGATTCTCCCTCGGTGGTGTCATACCTTTGCCCTTTGTCTTCTTCTACTGCCTTGTTTTTCCTCAGTGCTGCAGTTTCAGACTGCAATTGCCGGTTATCAAAACTGCCAGCCTCCTCTGTTATTATATGGTTGGAGTAAAGTGCAGACTGCATTTGAAGACAGCAAGAATAGACTTTTGCAAGAGTGTGCAAGGACCTGTTCACGAGTCCAGCCAGTCGCAGCTTTCTCTTGGGAGTTCACAGTGTACAATAAATCTGTTAGGCAGGGAGAAAATATAATCAGGGCTTTGCTGGGGCATTTGAGTTCACTACAGGCAGTACATGAGCACTAATGCCTGATTCAACTCTGGCTCTGGGAAACATGCCTGACATTCAGTGTTTACACCCCTCAATGAAAGCTGCTAGTCAGACAAGTCTGATCGCTCAGCCTGGAATTAGATTCAGGAAGTCATGAGATTTCCAGGTGGCTCGGCTTTCCTCGAATTGTTAAGCAGGGATTTTTCAAAGAAAAGCCAACACACATTAAACCGAGGGCATCGACTGGCTCCCCGCGCTTGGCACGTGGTCACGTCTAAACACGAGAAAGCTGACGCAAAAGGGAAAAAAAGAAAGAAAAAAAAAACAACTAACTGAGTGAAAACAGGGGGAACAGCATTTGAGCGTTGTCAGAGAGAAACCTCTTCGCTGTGCCATCGTTTGGTGCACAGAAACACACGAATTATGAATCAGTGCTGAACTCCTGCTGAACTCTCTGCACCAGCACCAAGCCAGAGAGCTGCACCACATGACATCCAACACACACATGCGCACCCTGTGACCTCTGCAGAGCTCCAAACATACGAGGCAGTCTGCTGTGGAGTGCTGCGTCTGCTGGGTGAATCATTACGCTGTGCTGCACCTGGCTGCATTTAGAGAGCAGAGAGGATTTTGATAAACTTGACGTCTGTTGGGAGGTGGCGGAGGACGCAGCCAGCCAAGGGGAAAGATAAATACAAACTGGTGGTGCAGCGGTTAAACCTCCCGCCCTTTTTTGGCAGTCAAAGTGTGCGTGTGTGTGAGTGTGTGAGTGAGTGAGCAAGCGGGTAAATATTTAACCCTTGTGTCAACACCACACATGTGTCACAACAGCATTCCTGTGAGGCGCTTGTCTTGTGACAGAGCGGTTTCATAACAGGCGCTGTGCTCTGATCGCCCGCATTCATTGTTTTGCGGCTTTTGGAAGAAGCTTTGTGTGCCGGTGCAGAGTGACTCGTGTGGCATGACGAGTTTCGTGTTCCTGCACGTTGGGCGTTAATGAGCGCAGAGGTGAGGCTGTGAATAGCTGGGTTAACTAGTTCAAGACAGCAAACACAGCACCCTGTTTACCCAGCAAAAGCCTCTTTCTCTCACTTCCTCCTGGCTGTAAATGGTTAACTTGGCAAGAATCATGTGAGCGCTAGTAAGCTTTTTTTTTTATTGCATGGGGGAGGGGTGGGGGGTTGAACTTTACTCGCCTTGCTGTTAGGCAATGGCATTTCTGATCAGAGCGATTTTATCGTGAGGAGAGAAAGCGAGAGAGCGGAGCACGTCACACTGCCTCAGGAAGGAAGACAGAATTGAGCTGTCTGCAAAGATGTTTTCTCGATGAACAAAGCAGATACGCGCATGTGAAAATAAAAGTGGAGAAAGGAGGGAGGGGGAGGAGGTGGTTGGTGCGTTGTCCTTCAGGGCAACCCTGGGTGCAGCTAGACTTGTCAGTCGGTGTGAGAGCGTTTCCTCTTCAAGGCTGTCTGGCTCCTCCTCCCCCCTCCCTATTGTGTGGCAATGCAGGGTGGGTGAACTTTATCCCTGTTTGGTGAGAGACACAGCTTTCAAGTCATTTGCATGGAGCAGGATCAGGTTGCACACTGTGCACCTACTGCACAATGAGAATCCCAGCACTTAACAGAAAAACAGGGAGATGTAATCACAACCTTTTATACGGAAAACGGCCTCTGCCCAAACCTGTAGGACGACTCCAAGCCCGCCCTCCACGCACACACTCAAAACAAGGGTTAGCCTACATCACACACACTGATATCACAAAGATTGCATTCACCACACCCAGCTCCACATGCCCTTTGGACAGGCAGGCAGGTTTTTGCAAACACATGGCGTAAGACGGCTCAGTATCAGCGGCGTGCTTGTAGTCGTTACGAATTTGCACAACACAAACATGCGGGTTAATATCACCTTTGCCTTATCAGGCTCCTTCAAGGGCACCAAACTTTCCCACAGTGCTCTGCTCTGTCCCGCCTGCGTTCCTCTGGGACCTCAACTGTTGCTATAAGAGTTTAACAGTCATTCCATGTGCTTCCCACACTCTTACTGTACCTCTTCAGCTGAGCTCGTTGTGGTGACTAAACCATCCACTATGTCTTAGTAAGGACTGACTGTATGTAAGCCAGCGTCTGCCAGTGGCTGTGTTGCAAAACTAGTTTGTCATAGATAATTACAATGCTGGGAAATGTGATCATAAGTTCCCAAGACCATCAGCACTTTTGTTTCAGTTTAAATAATAACAATAAAGCCTCAAATACATTTTCACTGTTGGGCTTAATTCCTACCAGTATCTTTAGCAATTTATTCACTGGAGTTTTCACTTTTCTGGGGAAAAATAACAGCAAGGACTAATTTAGTTTTGAGTATATAAGTAATATAATTTGCTGTGCAAGTAGTTTTATTTAAACAGTCAGAAAATCTATGGTGTTGAAAATAAGCTCATTCATTACACTTTTGCTCAGATGGTTTGTCTTCAGAATTACAGATTTTGCGACGCTTACTAGTTTTCCCCATTTTGCCTCAGGAAAGCCAACAACAGCCTTCTTTATTTTTTAGGGCAAAAGGGCACAAAGCAGGTCAGACAGCCAAGTCTGGACAACATCTATTTATCTGGGTTTTCCTTTGTAATAACAAATTGTCTCCATCTAAGGCAGGGGGTGCAGCAAAGACTCCACAGTGTGTAGCAGGAAAGTCAGTGACAACAACTGTTACATTAATTATGTTAGCTTACAGAAAAAAGAGGAGGATTTTGGTGGAGGTGGGTTACAAAGCGGCTTGCAGTTGGTGAAACAATTGCAGGAAGCCTTAAAAGGTGCCTCCTGGGAGCATATATATGCACATACTGGGTTTTTTTTCTACCTAACCTCATTTTTACTTTTCTTTCTTTCTTTTTTTTAATCACTGTTGTGTTTACAGATTTCTGCTCATAGTATACGGCCCTTACCAGGCATCTGTGGCACTGTCTGTTTTTCATTTGTACTACTTTTCAGTCTTTATCATGCTCCTGTAACACAACAATTTATCTTTTGGGATCAATAAGCTATCTATCTATCTATCTATCTATCTATCTATCTATCTATCTATCTATCTATCTATCTATCTATGGTATTATCATAACATGCAATTACATTTGTGACTACAATGTCCCAGACTATAAAAACTGTCCTTCAGTACACATTCACACGCTTGTCCTTGTCATCAGGACTCTATTTTCTATTTCAGCTCTTCACAGTGAGCCGTTTCCTGAGACAAGGCTTTGAAGTGGATGAGGGAGGTGAGACACCGTGCGCCCAGATGCCCAGCCGCTGTGGTTAAGGGGTCTTTATCACACAGACAAGGGGGACAGCACTCAGCTCTTGCCCTTCTATCTTTCACCGCGGCAGAAGAGTGATTTTGACAACCAGCGCTCCCCAGCTGCGCAGGGGCCAGGCCTGCGAAACCACAGGCGGATAATGAATGCCACACCATCGTGACAACTTGCACTTTTATGGAAAGGGGAGGAAGGACACTTGTGCTCACAGCGTATGATGGGACGTCCTCCATAAACCAGACAATCAAAGCGAGGGCAGATAAGCATCTGTGGAATCTGTGACGGGAACCTCCGCTGATTTATGGGCACTACTGGAAAAGGTTTGTTTCCAAGTGAACGTGTTTAGAGGTAACCAAAGAAGAAATACAACTTTCCCAATGCAACCACGGCATCTGTAAATGATAAACCACAGTCGCATTATCCATGATCTTCCTTGCTTTCCTGAGCTGAACAAGCCACATGCTATTTATGAAGAACTTCCTCCAAAATGAGAAGACTTGAGGTTTTCCAATTAGGTCAGATTGCTATTCTTGGTGACTCTCACAGTCGTGTTATTTGTATTCTGTACATCAGAGGGATAATACATCCATTTGCTTTCAAGGCAAGCGTTACTAGAAAAGGAGCAGCTTTGATCTTCTTCCAATAGACACGCTGAAACAGCTTCTAAATAAAGGAGTTATAAATATGCATGTGCATACGTTCTTTTAGGGATTATTTGCCAAGGATTTACACAACTTCAGTTGAAAGAATGAAACAAATCAGTTGTGTTTTCGAACTAATAACTGGAAAGGACAGCAAGAATCTGCAAGCCTGAGCTGTGCCGTGCCAACTGCTTTCTCCGGGAACATCAGAGTCCATTTCTAGCAAATAAATGGACAGGAGCTGCAGTAATAAATAAGCCTACTTTGGAAAAGTTATATTTTGACTCATGCTCAGAGAAAGAGGTTACATAACACATGAAATACTCTTCATGCTTCTCTATTTAAAAAAAAAAGAAGCTATGTGTCCAAATTTATACTTCCATCTAACACAGGCACATGTGCTCAGACACACTACAGAGCTCTACAGAGTGATGTCTTTGGAGTTTGCAGGGTGATCTGTCAAGAACAAACCAGGTGCACAGAAACCACTGCATTGCTGCTGTAGGAGTGGCCGTGGGCGATGTTGTCCTTCTGGAAATTATAAATGTGTCTGTGTTGACATTTTTAACATTTTGTCTGAGTAAGCCACAGAGAGCTGAAATGACTCCGCAGATCACTTCAGTATGCTAAACATAACAACCGTGAGTCAGGTTTGAAACTGCCTTTTAAGGCCAATAAATAAGACAGCATTGACATGTGCAAGGAATGCGGCTAATAGTGGCTTTTGAATTGAACCTCAGATAATGAAAAGAGGCTGAAGCTGCATTGTGATTCATTGAGGTCACGCCATGTGCTGATTTAGCTACAAAAACAAAACAAAACAAAACAAAAAATAAGAGAAAGGTTGTTTACATTAACGTCTGGTTATGACTGAAAATACACTGGGGGTTTCCACTGGACAGGAAATGATGTCGTCAGCCAGCCATGCATGCAAGCTCGCTTAAGCGCGGCATTACAGAAGCAAAGTTCAGCTCTTTCTGTTCCTGGTTGCCCAAACCGAATCTGTACTGCAGGCCACTGAAACTACCTTCTGTTGAAAAAAATGGATGTGAAAACAATGCTGTTCATTTACATTTTTCTGTGGGGATTTTTTCTTGTTTTGTTGTTTTTTTTTATTCTTCCACTTTCCCATCTCAGCACAGTGGGGTTTTTTTTTTTGTGTTTTGTTTTAACCAAGCTGTCTGAGTCCCAAAAAGCCCGGCAGATTAAGAGGATATGTTACCATCTTGAGTTTTTTTTCTAAATGGATACACATGTGGCACATCTGGGTCCAAGCCTGACTCATTACTCACTTTTTTTATGTCCCATTCTCTGCAGCCATGGCAACTGCTGCATGTTTGGCAGAAAGCTTTTGAAGGCAGTGGAAAAAGAGAGAGAGGGAGCATAAAGGGAGAGCTAGAGATAGAGCGAGAGAGGGAGAGTAGCTCTCAGTAGTTGGCCTACATCCAGTGTAATCATGCCATGGAGCTGAAATGAGGCCTTTGGCAGCACACCAGGTTTCTGAGAACAAAGATGTGAGCTTCTAATGTTGGCGGTGGGGCCTGCTTGGCATCCTCTGCCATTTCCCAGCAGCCCTTGCCTTGGCTGACTGCCAGCCCCCCCTCCCCTCTCCTCCCCTCCCCTTGCTAGGACTGCAAAGAGGATCAGAATAAAGAGAGAGACTTGTTTTTCACTCGCTTCTTGCTCCGGCCCAATGACATCACCTCTGCAGCCTCCAGCCCCCAGATTCCAGCCGCCCAGCACATTTTTTCCCCCCTTTCGACCCTCCATTTTATTTGAATTCCACCATTTTATACCTGACTTTAAAAATCCCATAATTTGTTTGTTTGTAATTGCCATGTGCCGCACACACGGCTTCTCCGCTCTAAACACAAGCGAACACGATGAGGAACGAATCTGCACGGAAAAAAAAAAAATCAAAACATACTCAAACTAACGCTAATAAGGGAGGTGAGGCGGCAGATGGATGCTCATTAGCTTTCAGAGCTCTGCAGATCTTTTTCCTTTTTTTTTTTTTAATAATCAGCCCTTTAATCCTTGCTGTGCAAAAGTGTGGCTAAAAATAGCACCGTAAACAGGATATATATGGTAGCTGGGGGTAGCCTACTGTGATAATCTCTATGGTTACCTCTTCCTCTTCCAAGCTCCAGGAGCTCTGCACGTTAAAGTCCTTACATTGACTCTTTATACTTTTGCCAGTTAAATCTTCAAGACAGGGTCACGACCACAGCTGCTTAACTCGCACTATCCTGTTGTAACCTCCCTTTGTGTCGGTGCAACATGTTACAGTTTTGTTTGATGCTCGCCTCAGCAGTTCTTCTAAAAAGGTTATATAACATAAAATGTTGGCAGTGAGGACGACACAAGAGGAAAAAAAAATCCAGTGCTTGCGCTCTGCTTAGGCAGAAGACTTCACAGAGAATCTGTAATGTTTCGCTGGCATAAATAAAAGATCTCCAATATAAAATTTAACAGTCTCGGAGAGCGATGAGACGCAAATATCATCATCTCACCAGCCCCGCGATGCTGTCACATGCTGGGTATTCCCCTGGCCGTCACCTACCTCGCACTCTTTATTTAGCCTCCTCACGTCTCAATTTACATACTGCTGAAAAAAAAAAAGAAGTTCAAAACTGCTTTATACAGCTTTATACACCCTGCCACTGCCCAGGTGACACTGTGGTGATTTTCACTGTATGTACACGATTCATATTGGCCAGTCAGAACAATCTGTGCATGTCTGGCTTCCTCTCAGACCTTTGCTGCCTCTGTTCAGTACAGCTCTGCCTTTGCTTCATAGCACACTGCAGCATTTTATTTTTCAAATCAGTAGATCTACTTATTATAGAATCAGGTTATTTAGGATTTAATTGAATCACAGCATGCCTCTGTCTTGCATAATAGCTATTTGGCCGTGCAGCTATTTGCTTGCACAAACATCGACTGAGTGGAAACCAAAGGATCAAAGCATTAGGCAACAATTTTCCCACCAATCTGAAGAAAGGAAAGAATTTGTTTAGTTTGTCCCTCACAACAGCCGTTTCCTAACTATGTCATAAAGCCGAACAACACTTCCTAGTGTTGTCCATCCAAAACGGGACTGAGTTTTGAGAGAAAGCGGCGATGGGAAGCAGTGGGACAATGCAGTGTTAACAGAGAAGGTGGGGTGGAGGGGGGGGGTTAAACTTTCTTTAAATATCCTCTTTCACTGCAAAGTGTCCCCATTCACATAGCGGCAGCTTTACGGGAATAACAAAACAATATGGCAACATACTTGGCGGTAACACATGAGCATACGTGTCTTGTTTTGTTTCTGGTAATCCTTTGAAGAAAACGCCACAGCGCAGGATCACGGTGGCAGGCAGGGAGCCAGAATAGCCTGATGTTCTGTCGAAGGGTGAGGCGGATGAGGGTACGTGACTAAACATCTTGCTTCCTCTTTTCCAACGTCACATGGACTTGCACAAACATATCCTGCTTTGTGTCTGCAGGTTTCAGACGCATTGCCTCACCCAAAGCCTGAGGCTAAGCTGCAATGAGTTGGAATGAGACCAGATGAGAGGGAGGAATGAACTACTGGGACAACTCCTCCACTTCAAAAAGCCTCTCCACTTTTACTTCAGGGGATTTTGGCTGAGGTTATGCCACATGACCTGTTTCTAATAACATTTCTTTCTTTTTGCCTTTCTGTAAAACATGCCACACTAGAGTGGAGTCATTAATCTTGTTAAATCTTTCATACTAATATCTGTTGAGCTGCTTTGACTGCTAAAGTCGCTTGAAATGAGTCTGAATCGCTAATTCACTCCAGTGCCATTTCATTTCATTTCAGCAGTGGCAGATTTGGACTGCTCCGTGCACAAGAATATTAATATATATATATATATATATATATATATATATATATATATATATATATATATATATATATATATATATGTGTGTGGGCACAGCTACAGCAGGCTATATTCATGCTGTAACCCCAATCCATTCAAGTTCACAACACACTGGCTGGAAATCCCCACCTCATGACTGAGCTTCCTGGTTACTGGCTGGTGGAGGCGCCTTTTTTTCTTCTTCTTCTCCTCTCCCTCTCTCATTCTTTTCTTTAAACATTAACAAGCCAGGAAAATATTATCTAATCATAACTAAAAGGCTAACAGTGTACATCCTGAATTCACCCTGGTGAGCTGGCACAAATAAAAGAGAGAAAATGCGGGCTGTAAAGTCGCTCCAATAAGCCTGTAAATTGTGCCCATGTGCTACAATAACACATTTTTGAGATCCTCTGTATAAATATAAGATCTGCCATTGGAATACAATCGCTGTTTTTCTCAGGGTCGACCCACCTCATTCAGTGCACAGTAGTAGTAGCAGCAGCTCACTGCGTCGAGGCGCGGTGCATTGAGAAAAACAAGCTGCAGCCTGAACCGGATAATGCTCTGAATTTAGGACAAAGCAGCAACCGGAGGAGCTTGAAAGTCGCTTTTTTTTTTTATTATCCCCTGGCGGTCTGTTGCTAACCTACAGCCATATTTCTTTTAGCAGCGTGCAGGCTGGTACCGGTGGACCTATTTTTTTTGCAGGTTTGATGATAATAATAACAGTAGCGTGGGTTATTCCGGAGTCGGAGGTGAAGCTGAACTGGGTGCCTTTTTTGTTGGCAGAAGCTCAGGTGATTAAGTTAAAATATTAAAAAAGAGAGAGAGAGAGAAAAGTGGTGAGTGACAAGAGGCTGCAGTAAAGTGGGGGGAGAGGTGGTGGTGGTGGTAGTGATGGTGGTGGAGGGGGGGTGGAGGGGTCTGTCGAAGAAATCAAGTCAATAGAAACTGAAGTGGATGTAGGCGCTTAGTGCTGTGACGTCACTTTCTACATTGAGCCAGTAGTAGAGGAGAGTCAGTGGAGATAGATAGAGGAGCGCCGTAGTAAAGTACACACCGTCATGAACTTCTCCCTCTAAAACTTCAACCTTGTTGCTCTAGAAGTCGGAGAGAGGACGAGATTACATTTTTTTGTTGTTGTTCGACTAACGGAAATTGCTCTTTATTCGCTTTCTTTTTGCGGGGGAGTTCGGGAGGAAGGAAAAAAAACAAGAGAGAGCGGGGGAAGAAGGCAACATTTTGGGTTTCTTTTCGGGGGGTCGACGACGAGCGCTATGTCGTCCGCGGCGGTCGCTGCTTCTTCCAGGAGGCAGTCGTGTTATTTATGCGACTTGCCCCGCATGCCTTGGGCCATGATCTGGGATTTTACCGAGCCCGTCTGCAGGGGATGTGTCAACTACGAAGGAGCAGACCGCATTGAGTTTGTCATCGAGACGGCCCGACAGCTTAAAAGGGCTCACGGTTTTCAGGAGGGCAGGTCTCCCGGGCCGGGGAAGTCGCAGCTCTCCGGGAAGGAGATCCAGGCGATCAACCACGCTGCGGGGGGAGATCCGGGCTCCCGGCCGCCGCAGCCTCTGGACCGCTACCCTCTGTCCGACCGCCCGCCCAGGCTGGGTCCAGAGTATCAGCCTAGAGGGCAGACAAACGGCATCCAGCTCCCTAATGGATTTCCTAAGCCTGACGAGCCACCAGAGCTGAACCGCCAGAGCCCCAACCCGCGCAGGAATAACACGGTGCCCCCGAATTTAGTGCCTTTGCCTAACGGGGGCTTGACCCCGGGGCATGCCGTCAACGGCAGGAACCCGATCGGGCTTTCCTCCACTCTGGCGGGCGGTAGTCCCGCCGACATGGGCAAGAGACCCGCCTCGGTCTCCAGCACCGAGCACGACAGAGAGCTGAAGGAGAAGCACAGACCCGACAGTCTCACGCCGGAGATCTCGGACAGCCACAAAAACAGGGCAGACCCGGACTGGATGGGCAAAGGCAAAACGGTGAGGGACCTGATGGCTCTGCACACCACGTTCGAGACCAGGTACAAGAAGGACCATGTGCCCATGCCACAAAGAGCTATGGTCTATGAGCCCGGCCCCACTCTTTCCAAGTCAGGTGAGCATTAAAAGGCAGGAATATTTTATCTATACTGTGCATTTTTAAAATTGTAATTTTTATTACTGATTTATTAATTTTCCGCCCAGGAATGTGTCAAGATGGTAAAAATGGTATTTATAAAGCCATGCCCTAATATTATAAGGGCTATAAATAAATTTTTTGAATCCTTTGCTGTGTTTGTTATTGTTTTGTAGCCTGTGGTGCAGCACGAATTGGCAAAATTCACATCTCCCTTTCAGGCTAATTGTTGATCCTTGTATGAGTTGTGCAACTCAACTGCTCTGTTTAACCCTTTCCTACCTCCAGACAGAGGAAAACATCCCCGGGGGAGCAACAAGAGAAAAGCATCACCTGAACCGGAGGGAGAGGCGACAGCTGCCAAGCTCAACGGAGAGGGACAGCAGTGGTTACCACCACCTACTGACGGACTGAAAATGCCTCCAGTTCCCCCGCCAAGCTTCGCCTCTCCCCCTTCCACAATATCCCCTCACTCCCGCACCACCCCACCGGAGGCAGCTCAGAATGGTCAGTCCCCCATGGCGGCGCTCATCATGGCTGCAGACAACGCAGGTGGGAACAGCTCTCCCAAGGACGCCAACCAAGTCCACTCCACCACCCGGAGGAACAGCAGCAGCCCCCTGTCGCCGTCCTCCATTAATCAGAGGAGGCTGGCGCAGAGAGAGGCGCCGAGTGCAGGCACCCCCCATGTGCCAGGCATGGACCAAGTGCACCCCCCACAAAGCATTCCGGACTCCTCTGTACCCAGCAGCATACCTCTGTGCTGCACGCTGTGCCACGAGCGTTTGGAGGACACACACTTTGTTCAGTGCCCGTCTGTGCCCTCTCACAAGTTCTGCTTCCCATGCTCAAGGGAAAGCATAAAGCAGCAAGGCGCCACGGGTGAAGTGTACTGTCCAAGTGGAGAGAAATGCCCCCTGGTTGGCTCGAACGTACCATGGGCTTTCATGCAAGGAGAAATCGCCACCATCCTTGCAGGAGATGTCAAAGTAAAAAAGGAGAGGGACCCTTGATTTTTTTCTTTTTTTTTTGTCTGAACACTTCTTTGGGGAGGGGAAGCAAAAAAATATGAGTATAAATATATAAATATCACATACATACCATTCAAACAAACTAACGGACTTGTACATATTGGACCCAAGGGAAGAGTATACTTCGTAAAACATGGTTGTATAATTTTTGATTTTTGAATACATTGTGTTTCTATATTTTTGAAGATAAAGGTATGTACTCATTATAATGAACTACGTTCCTCTTTGTTGATGTTTAACAAAAAATTCTTGATGTACTTCTAGGTCTGGTGGCAGTTCCTGTTTAACGTAGAATGTGACTAATGCTACTCTACGAGCACTTGGCAAAACTAAAAATGCTTTTAGCTGTACTTGTATGCACTTGTTTAAAAATTGCCAAATACAATTTCTGATCTTGTATGAACATATTGTCTGAGCTTGCTTCATTTTGAGTGAATAAGTGACACAAGGGGCTGTGGACAGATGACGAGATAGCGCTCTCGGCTCTGACATGCAGGCTTGTTGTTGTGACGGCTCAGGAGACTTGATTTACGCTGCACACAACACAACACAACACAACATGAGCAGGCTACTGTTTCAAGCTGCAGGACGGAAGAGCCTTTTTTTTTCTGTCTCTCTTTATGCACACATGTCTTATGTGATTCATGGAGAAGCTTGGCTGGGAAAAAAACAAGAAAAAAGAAAAAAAATACAAGACACACTGTCCTCGACTTTTGTGCATCGCTTTAACTGATTGCAGAACTAGGTGCCAAGTCATGTTCAGTCAGCTGGAATCTGTCGAGTCAGTAATGAAAACGTGCATGAATGTCAACATGATACAATAGTACAAACCACGCCGTGTGACCGCAAATTTGGACTTTTCCTGAAAATAACCACCCTTGGGTTTTTTTTCTGGTGACGTGTATTTTCCAAGCTTGTATGCAGATTGTGTCTGACGTCACAAAGGTGTTTGGCTTTTTTTGTTTTATTACACATATAACTTATCTCTCTCTCTCTCCCTATATATATATATATGTAAGGAGAGAGAATTTTTTTTATTAAAAAACATACTTTTGGTTTAGTCTGCAGATGACAAACTCCAGATAACGAATAAAATCAGCTTCACAAACCAACTCCAAGCATACGTTAGGTACAATTAGCACTGCAGCAACACACTGTTTGCTTTCGGTTTTAGCCTTTTGTGTCACACTGAACATGCACTCATAATGCAGCACCCTTCCCCACGCTGAGAACGGAGTAAACATCCACGCTGCCTTACATGCCAGCCTCGCTCTGTATGCCTTCAAATGTAAATGCAACTGCTGCTGCAATTTCTTTGACAGTGGAGTCACACACAAACGTGCACAAAACCCCCTACAAACTCTTGTATCGCTAATGGCAGCCCTTACTGGTCTCTACAAGCATTGAGGAGCTTACAGTGGGCCATTAAGTGACAAACTGCAGCTACTGTATGTCTAGATGAAAAGCAATCCTGAGACTATTTTTGCTCTCTCTCAGACAAAGAGCTCCCGAGTAGCTGACCACACAGACCCAGACATGGAGGATGATATCTAGCAGAAAGGAGGGCTTGGTGTTAGCAGGCAGTTGCGTAATTATTTTCAGACGTAATCTGCTTCTTGCTAGCTCCCTGATTTTTCAAACAGAGCACACAATCCAAAAGCAGATTGTTTTTCTTCTTCTTCTTAATTAAAGGCCCACAAACTGCTCTGACATTGTTGCTTTACTGTTCACCGTGGTGCCCATGAATCTGCTATTCAGCCGGGGATTTACTGACCTTCTTGCTCTGGCAGACATGTTTAAGATGGTATTTTTGGAAGGCACCTGAAAGCTGTGATTACCCGCTTCTTTAACAGGCTGCATGGTGTCCCCGATTAACTGATTGATTCATGATGTTGAATGAAAACACAGCCTTTGCACTCGCCCATTTAGCCGACTAAGAATAGCAGGTATAATTATTGTCCCCTAACCGAGAAGACTGGAAGGGCTGCAAAGGATAAAGGAAACTCTAAAGGTAACTTCAGAGCACGCGTCAGCTTTTACAGTATGATTTAAAGCTTGAAACGTGTTTTTCATGAGTGCGCGTTTTCCAGGCAGCTGTTTGTTTATACACCCTTTTCCCGTTCTTTGGAAAGCTATCTTATCAGTTGGACTTTAAAACGAGAAATGCAGCCCACATTGATAAAGGACAGCACTTTACTGTGCTCATCAACAACACGCCCTTATTCCACCTTACGTGGTGTTCTCAGAGATTTTATTTAATTTTTTTTGTTAATCAGTTGACTCGTTGACCTACTTGTTCCTTATCACACTATACTGCCAACCAAATTAAAATTGCCACATCTGAGAATATCAGAGTTGAGAGCCAGGTTTTTATAACCTGGAAAGATGATGCAATGAGACGTAAATGAACACGTCTCCTTCTCTCGCTTTCCTCTGTGCTCGTAAAGATATATGACAGCAGACGCAGTACCTGTTTGTCCAGTGGTGACTGAAATAGCTTGCGCCATATCTAATACAGTGATACTGTGTCCCTGGAAGTGGCTCTGTCATAACACAGCACTCTGGTGTTGCGTGGTTACCGGTGAAATCGGTGCACGGCAGATGCTCTGGTGCAGGCTGTTGGTTAATATGCAGGGAGGGAGCTTTTCTGTAAACAGCCTGCATGTGAGGATCAGGGCCGCACAGAGCTGATAGCATGAAGTTCGGCTTTAATTTTTCTGATTATACATCTTTTCTTTTTTAGAAAAAAAAAAAGTGAATCATCTCTCCTGCTTTCGGTACGATCACGCAGGAACCATTTGTGGTTAATGACTCACGTTTTTATTATGTTTACTTACACGAACCTCCAGGGATTTTTAATGTCTAAGCCCTGCTTGTGAGGCGAACGCTCCTGACTTTGATGTGTTTTTACCCTCAAATGATTTATAGAAAACCTGACCGGGTGAAATCCAAGTCCAACCTTGGGTAAAGTTTAATTCGATTCCTTCTCTTCCCACTGCTTCCGGATAGCAACTTGGGGCTTTTGCTGGGCTACAGTCAAGTGTTTGAAATATCCCTGAAATCCGGCGATCTTTCATCAGGCGGCCGCGGGTCCAATCAATGGTCATAAAATCCTTCATTGACTGTTTGATCGATATTGACTCGACACAATCCAGTTAATCAAGCTAAGTGAAAGGCAATAACAGATAGGTGACGCAGCCAGTGTGTGCTGCTTGGCTGCCTCTCCTGGTAATGATTAACTCGGGCATTACGCAAAGATGTCGGCGCGATAGTAAAACTCAGAGTTCATATTTGTTGTCTTTACAGCACTAGATGAGTTTATTCTAGCACTTGACCGCACAGATAAGCGTTTCTCCTTCACGTATGGAAAAATACTCAGAAAATGACACCGTTTTTAAAAAAGATAATCGTATTTGTTGACGTTCGTTTTGTTCGAAACATCAGCCAAGCGTGACGCCAATGCTGACAGCGTGTTCATTGAAAAACACAACTACAAATTCTAATCCTTAGGCATTTATTTTACATCAAAAAATGTTGAATATGGTCCAGTGGGTGGGTGGAGGGAGGGAAGGCCTGTGTGGGAGACACTAAAGCACTCAATGTAGCCAGCTGTTTCACTAATGAATCCATGTTTAGCACAATAAATCAAAAGGCGTGCTCGTGCTGCTGTAATCCCCTGAAAGCGAAGCAGAGACGGGGACGCGCCAAAAGGAGAATCTGGTCTACATTTCTCCACTCCCAGTATAACTGAGCCGCTTGGTTAATTTTAGACCTGTCAGGGAAAACAAGGTCACAGCAAATGTTGTATCGAGGACACGCTCAGATCTGCTTCTTTTTCTCTTCATCAATCAAAGTTTCCCTTTGGTGCTGGGCTCGGGCTCCTGCGAGACTGGTAATGACGGTTTCTCTTCTCAGCACCGGGGGAGAAGCTGGGGCTTCAACCAGCAATTAGGAGGATCCGCAGGATGTGTAAAATTTCCCTTCTGATTCTTGGCTTGGTCCGCAGAGTGGGGAGAGGGGCCGAGGGGGGGGGGGGGGGGTGTTACATCTGACTGGCCTGTTTACCATGAAGGCCAGCAAAGTTAAGATGATTACAATGCTGAGTGCCAAATGTGTGTGTATGTGTGTTTTTCCCCTCAAACTGGTATGAGGCTTGTTTACTGCAAGAGCACCATGAATTGTTCAGTGTTTTCTCTGCTGTAATTACATGTGTTTAAATGTATTTGGATGGCAGTGGAACTGAACATACACAAAAACAGTGTCTTTAAGAGGGCACACACAGCTTTTTTGTTTGTTTTTTTGTTTAAGAGATAGTATGGGGACACCTTTCCCTCACTTCATGCTTCATGCTTGTCTCTAGATTTCTTTATTAGCTTTATCACTGCGGTTTGGGAACCTAATTTTCCATTTTTCTTCCTTGCGATCGCTTCCTGCCTTATCTTTCCATCCATCCGTTTCTCTCTGACTCAATCTCTCCGTATTCCTGTATTCTCCCTTTTTGCTCTGGTGTTGCAGTGAATGGAGTCTGTGAAATGGAAATGAGGACTCTGGCGCTCTCTCACTCTCTCAGTCTCCCCCTCTTTCCAGACATCAGAACGAGGCTATGCCTCCAATGTTTTTCTCAGATCTTGGAGTGCTGCCAAATCTTATAAGTGGAGCAGAGAGAGAGAGGTGGAAGAAGAGAGTGAGCAGGATGCAGAGGAAGGAGAGAAGCGTAGGAGAAAAAGATGAAAGGAGAGAGGATGAAAAATGAACGAGGGAGAGAGGCAACATGAGGGATGAGGACAAAGCATGGGACTGATCCAAGAGCATTTGGGCTTTCTCTCATATTATAGCCGAGCCCAGCACAATCCCTCCTCTTTCTGCTGAGCAACTACTCCTAGCTTCTGGCTCAGGATCAGCTGATAAGATGGCGTGGTGCTACTATGCCAAATGAAAAACAGGAGGCGTGTGAGGGGACTGTTATCGCGTGCAATCGAGAATTTTTGGTACATAACAACATGGCTGGAGAAAATAGGCCACAAGGAGGTCTAAATTTGCTCCACTGGAGACATTTGTAACATAAACACACCCCTGCAGAGTTTTAATAATGACAGAAATGCAGTCGTGTTTAATAGAAGCCACGACTTCTTTACCTTCCGGACACAGTATTTTGGGCCTTTGGGAGGTGCGTGCCAGTCAGGGTAGTAAGATGCTTGCTGCTGCCTTTGACATGCCAAACTAAAGTTAGATTTAGCTGGCAATAAGAGCCATGCTAAAAGTAAATACGGGAGCAGCGAGCACCACTTTGATCTAGAAGGATCCTCAGCCTGCCGCCCTGCTGTGGATTTTCAGTGCTTTGAGGTTTTTTTGGGAAAGATCCAAAATGAACTAGAGTTCATGAAAATGCACTATATATACAGAAGGACTGGGAGCCAGACCTTTTCAGAAACTCAGATGCAATCATAGTGATTGACTGTCTGGTGGAGTGTTGCTCAAAAAAGTGCTGTCTTTTCCCCTGTGTGTTTGGTGAATGAGGCTTTGGTTGAGCTGTCAGCTTGTGGTGGTTACAGTGTGCAAGCTTGTGTTTGCGTGTCTGTGTGTGTGTGTGTGGGGGGGGGGGGGTGTTCAGGTGACTGTCTGTCTCTCTGCACCCCCAAGATGCTTGTTTAGTCAGCTGAGAGCCTGGATTTCATGGATGCGATGGCTTCTGAGGGCCATCTGCCTTTAAAGCTTGAATAATGATGCCAAGCCTATGTACGGAGAGTCGAGTGTGCCCCGGTCACAGTACAGAGGTTAAACAGATCATTTCTAATAATCATGATTCATGTTGAGACAAAAAAAAGGAAACACTGCAGTGATATGATGCAGCAAAAAAATAATGCTTTAGCCGTCCATCTGATTGCAGCCTTCTTTGCACTGCTGGTCTGTATCTGAATGTCCTGATGAGAGGGCGGGCTGGTGGTCTGATGAATCGCTTGGTCCCTGGGGTGTGTCAGCAGATCTGTGGTGATGTATTACGGGTTGCTCATTTCCTGCCGTCCCTTTCTGCTCCTTGCCTGCTCCTCTCTAGGGTTATGGCCAGGGGACGAGAGAGGGAGGGGGGCAATTATGGCCAGTTCAAGCCGGGACACAGCACTCCGTGTCTGCGTGCAACGAGATCAGCTGCCTCCGCCGCAAACACGCAATTAAACTTTCACTGTCGTGTTGCCAAACAACAAAGCACCACACACACACACAAAAAATGTCTGAGACAACTTTTATGTGCTGCATAAATCCAGGATTCCTGAGAGATCTTCAGTGTGTTGTACATCGCCTTTCATCTCCTTAAAGGCATACAGTTGTCAGAAGATAAGAACAACACTCTTAGATATCCTGTCACTTTTGTTTTTATCAGGGAATACGTCATGCGTACATGCCCACACACACAAACACACACACGTACGAACACCCGTCCACAAATTCGCTGTATTTTTTTTATGTTACATAACAGTGAGTGGGAGCCATTTCTTCACCGAGTGCTAATGTTGTTGTCAATCAAGGCTTATAGTGGCAGCCATAGCACAATCTCTACAGAGGCAGAATAAAGCTTTTATCGCCTTTGTTTGGTCTCCCTTGCCAATCAAGTGCTCTATTCTCTTGATTTCACCTCCACCTCTCGTTCCCCCTCCGCTCCTATTGTTTTCTGTGTTTGTTTGAACTAATTTTCTCTGGAACTGTTTAGGTTATCTTCCCAGCAGCGGAACGTTTGAGTTGGCGTTAAGGAGCGAGAGGAGGTCAGGTCAGCACAGAGAACAAGCAGGGCCTGTGCTTGACAGGTGTGGTCTATTATTAGAGCCGGTGACTTCGAGTGCGTTACACAACCTGCGTCGCTCGGGCAGGTTTATTTAGATCGCAAGCAGAGCCGTTTTGGAGTATCTGATAGCTCGGGCAGAGCTATGTCACAACAGGTGTCTGGGGTTGGGGGTGGCGGATAATGGTACAGTAAATAACAGAAGGGTTTTTATAGCTCAAGGTTGATGGAGTGAAATTCAGAGTGCTCGGAGGAAAGCATTTGCAGATTTAACTCTGCCGTGCGGGCACAAAGGCGATCCATCCATCTATTTGGATCCAACAAAAGCGCACTTGTATTTAGCCATCACGAAATAAAGTATGCTAATGACAGGTTGCGCTTGATATACTGTATACATGTCTGCTGCTCTGTAATGATATAATCACAGAGCAGGAACAGCAGCCGCTCCCCTCCCTTGTCCTCCTCTTTGGCTGGAATGTGCAGGGGGAGAAAAATGATCCAATGTCATCCGCAGTGATGGAAGCTTCTCTGTTCAGCCAGAGGGATATGTTCAAGGGAGGGAGGAGGGGGGAGAGAGCGGATATTTCTGGTTGAGTGTGAGTTTGAGTAAGTCCGGGCGTCGAGCCAAGCATGCCGATGGAGGGGAAGGGAGGGGCGGGAGGCTTTTGGAGAGAGAGAGAGAGGAGAGAGATAGAAACCCTTTCGGGCTGGCACGCTGTCAGTTTCACTAGCACACAGCTGCTTCTGGAAAATTCTGCACCCTGCCCTACTAAACCACCAGGCATGACATGAATAACAAGAATGGCCCAGCCATCAACAGCAGATACTTTTCCTTTTGACGTGGGCCTAACAGACTGGTACAAATGCCCTGGCCTTGCACATAGTGGAAAAATCAACAATGAAGGGGACACCGGGGCACAATGTGGAAATGAAATCCCGGGTTTAGGAGGCTTTGTCCGGACAAGGACGCAGTTGACATAGAGCCCGAGGGCTTTGCAAAAAGGCCGTGCAACAAAATGCCAACTGATGTGTTTTGATGGGGTTACTCGTTCACCAGCCGGTCATTAATTGGAGAGTAAGAACCCACTAAATTGCTTTCAGTCAGCATGGAGCTGTGGCGAATTTCCTTTCCGAGCTGCATGTGTCATTTTGTTGCCCTTCGAAGACGGCGGCAGAAAAAGAAAGCATGAAATGTGGTAGCTAGTGTGTGTTTTGTGTGTTCCTAACATGACCAGTCAACACTTGCCCCAGATCTAAGTACAGCTTTCCCAGCAGTGATGAGATAATGCTAGCCCTTATCCCTCTATGAGGTTGTTAGATATGTGCAACCCTCTGTAGTGTTGACATTTCCGTGCCCAACCCAAGTGAACACATAGGGCCACAGAGGCTCCTCTCAGGCTGTCTGTATCCATGGCAGATAAAGAGGTGAGTCAGCCACTCATCTATCCAGTTCTCCTCCTCCTCTGCATGGCAATACTCCTACCCTTAGCCCCCGTCATCCTCGTTCACAAGGCCTTATGTGTACATTCAGCACATGGTGGATTGTATAAATAGCAGCGACCGCGTGGCTCGCCGCTGACACCTGACATTTTCATGCCCCAGCAAGCCGCTGATACATTTGGCGCTTGGCACGCATTCTTCTCTCGGGTTTATCCATCTGTTGATGTAGAGCCCAACCCCCCGAGCCTCTACTATGTTCCTGTAACATAACACGAGCCTCTCCTTTCCCTCTATTCATCTTAACATGCAAGCACCGCATGGCACAGACTTCACCCCTCCCTCCTACCTCCATGTTTTTCTCTGGCTCTTACTCGCTCTCCCTCCCCCCATCGTGCTGTCTTTCTTTTTCCTCTCTCTGCCTAACAACACCCAACAAACACACGCTGCACAATCCACCCAAGTCATTAGTCTTCAGACTGGCGTTCAGCTGGTCTCAGAAACCCACCAACATGGGGAACAAAAGTGAGATGGGAATTGCGTGAAGCTGGAGTGATAGTGCTGGCAAAGAACTGAATGTGAGATTGTGTGCAGGCAGGGTACTTCCTGGCTGCCCGCCAACTTCCAGCAGCAGCACTGCAGCATGTCAATATGTCCGTTGCCAGGGAAACAGCGAGAGCACACACAGTCCATAGAAAACCTTATTGCTACACTTTACACTCTTCTTCCTCTTTTTAAACTCCAGCTCAAAAATGCTCAATGAAGCTGTATTACTCTCCAGGCTAGGGAAGAGCATTACTAAAGGGGGGTTATGATGAACCCCCATGGACTTAGCCAACCACCAAGAGCTGCTGGAAGGGCATCATCCCTAACTGGCTTCCCACCCTTGAACATGGTCAGTTGTGTTTATTAAGTAAATGTGATCAGGGACCAAATATCTTTGCTGCAGTAAAATTTGCTGGTCTGGTTTAAAAAGTGTCAGCACTTCATTTGGGTCATTCAACCTTTACCCCCAACCAGTCTCAGCAAATGGCTGTTGGGGTTTTCTCATGGTTAATCTTTTGCTTCGCTCCAGATACCTCAGAACTCAGATGTTGTAACTTGGGAGTGATGTCACTTCTGAGTTAGCATGTCCCAGAAAATGTGAGGAAAAACAGGATTCGTTTTGGTTGGTTTCACTAGTAGTACAGCATAATACTAGTTTGTGCCCTTAAAAACACATTCATGGGTAGAGCCTGATCAGTGCAAGGGATTAAAAGTTTACAGTTTTACTGCTGTTTACGTTATGTGTTGCCATCTTGCAATGTTACGTTTGGGTTGGTTCAACTTTGCTTCAACTTTCTGAGTGGTAAATGTGAGTTGAGGGGGAGTTCCAGAATCAAATTCCAACTAGGAACTTGGAAATGCAGGCTTGTGACTTATTTAGCAACACACCATTAAACGTATATAAAGTGCCTTGAAGAAACAGTTCATGGGATTTGTAATTAAATTTAACTTAAATTAGAAAAACTCAAAAAAAGAAAGTTTTTTTTGTTTTTTTTTTTTAATAAAATGTGGCATCTGGGAATAAAACATGAGAAGTGAAGCTACCTTCACCTGGATTTTAGCATTACATGACAAAAGCGACTAGCTAGCTTGGCTAACGTACAGCTAGCTGCTAATTAAGTAGCATACCTATAAAATAAGAGAGCATCACTCACCAGCGCTGGAGTATAGCCTTCTTCGATGGTTTGTATGTTAACCACAGTCAATTTGAGTCGAGCTCTCTGATGCCAATTAGCAGAGCTAAAGTGAAGTTAAAAGCTAGCAGCTAACGCTACGTGTATTGAAAGCAGCCAGTCACACAAAGTTGCAATAGTTTTGGTAAAGAAATGTTTAGATATTAACATTTTCCAGTCAGTGCTAAATTAGCAGGTTGTATAAAAAAGTATTTCTATCTATTATTTAACTTTATGAAAAGTGTATAAGGACTGAGTCCCTCTTGGAGCCATAACACATCAAAAAAGACAACTTAGCTATAATGACTGTGACCTACTTTTACGTAATTTGTTGGTTTGTGAAATCTTGTTTTGAAGTGTTGAGCTGAGCCTTTCTGTCATCTTGATGTCACAAAAGTAGAAGGGCGGGTTTTAATATTAGACTACATGCTCACTGGGTAATTTCCTGTTATTGACAGCTGACTGTCTTTTGAGGTTTGATATCACAGATTCTTCATTTTGAAACATGGTATGAACAAGCTTTACAAAACACAACCTTTTTTAATTTAATATGACCCAAAATGAGTGAATGAGGCTATAAGTCCATCAGGAATGCGTTAACAGAGGTAGAGACAGAAGCCAAAAGACATCTATGGGATTGGAAGTCTTTTAGCAACCACAGGTATCGCCATCTGGTAGCCACCGGAATGCAGATCGATGCTGTCTTTATTTTTCCAACCCAGAAAAATGTTTTATACTGTCTATGAGAGCCAGCTTCATGTCTTCATGTTTTGCAGCTTGGTTAGCTCAACGTTAATCTTAATGTTCATGGATAATTAGAGTGTCACATTCCTTTAAAAATAAAGAAATCCTTTACAACAAAATATAATGCTTTTGAAAATAAACATTTTAAAATCTAAATCATTTTATCTTCAAAGTACTGAGTTTTTTGTATCCTTCCTACACTACAGTACATATTTCTGTTTCCTCCTTTGCACATAAGGTTGATGTTTGTACCCTGCAGCAAACAGCTTGACTGTGAGTTATTACTGGCAGGTCTATACTCCTCCATCAGGTGTTGCGAAACAATCTCTTCAGATACATCAGGCTTCTCTGTTGCAAAGTCGCAACTTTCAACAGAGGTCATGTGTTTTATTGTGTTGATCTACAAAGTGACACAGTAACCTAACCGGCCTCTGTGACCTTTATCTAAGTAACTTTTTCTGCTACTCTGCTGATACCATTATTTTTTTATTTTACAGCGATAAATATATTTATCTGTGGAACAGCCTGTATTGTGCTTTGTTTGAAGTGTATAGTTTGTATCCCAGGAAGAAATCCTCCTTTATCTCAGTACTCTCTCTGCTCTGTCTGTATTGTGGCTTTCATCAAATAGCCAGGGAAATTTAGGAAGGCCAGAGGAGTTTAAGAATGTATCTTGTGGCCATACGTAGTATAAATTTTGACAATAAGCCCTTACATGTCACTGATTACCTTACCATCTAATACCCCGACTTAGCCTTAATAGGATACCATAGCGGCAAACTGGTGTTTATGCAGTGTGTTCATCTTACAGTGTCTTTCTCTGAAGGACGGCTAAAGGACAACTCTGTCAGCCCCACCTAGCTTGGCACTCTTATCCAAGTCTGGCTCAGTCTGTGCTCGTATCACTAGAGGGGGAAAGGGGTGTGCCAACTATAGTGCCTTAGTACTTTTCAGAACTATCCGTGCCTGCGAGTGGTCTAACAGCTGCTGCTGCAGTGTCTGAGCTTGCTCAGGGGTGCAGATGAAAGTGCTGATGTGTCCTGTTATTTTGGGCTGTGCAGTGCCCTGGGGGGGCAGAGGAATTTTTGGAGGAGACCGGGCAAGATTGTTAGCGGAGAGGTGGGGGTTTGTGCCCAGAGGGGGATCATAGGAGAGTTTCTCCCAGAATGCAATGTGACCCTCGTTGCCACATGGCGCTGCGGGAATTCTTGGGGGTGTGCGGAACTGCTGACAGTACCAGGCTGAGCGACGGGCACAGACGTGAGCACAAAGACTGGATGCGCTCTCTATCTCCGATGATTGGCAGTATTTCTGGCTGCCTTTCATACATGAAGGGAGGGGCTGCTGATAGCCTGTCACAATCAAAGTTTTATGCAGCGTTTGATCCAAACTACATTTCATCTAGAGTTTCAGAGCTCACTCCTGACATCCAAAACAAATGTAAAAGCCCATTTGGTTGTCCATTAGCAACACAATTGTCATCAGCAGATGGAGTTTGAACTCCAAAAATCCAGGTCGCTTCTAAACAGCTACCAAATGGAAATTAAGGTTAAATTATTTTATCAAGCACTTTTTACCTGTGAGACTTACATGAAATGATTCAACTTGTCCCATGTAAGTAATGTCATTTGTAATGAAAAATCCAACAATTCAGTATATCTGTTATATATTTCCCTATATGGCATCAGAATAGAAAGAGCAACAGAATCAGAGAAACCCTGATGTAACCTTGCATAATTTTATACTATGATATCTGATTTTACTTTCACAATCGTTACGATTATCATATTCAAGAGTTTTGTAAGAGCTTTATTGTCATCTCACATAAAAACATTGCATTCCTGTTGCATAACATAAATGATATAGAAATACCAGACGCATCATTTATCATTCATTCAATAACTACAACTGCTAAGTTTAATTATAATTTAATTAAAGAAAAAAAGTGATTTGTATTTCTTTCATCGGGTAAGTATTGAAGCTGCTATTTTATTACACTTGTGCAGACTCCTTTCATTTAATTAAAAACATCCTTACAGTAGTTCTCATTATTATCCCGTGCTTTGCATTTTTCAGTGGTATACAAATATGTGAGAACCAATTTCAAGTCAGTTTTATTTATATAGCGCCAAATCACAACAGCAGTTACCTCAAGGCACTTTATATAATAAAGTAAAGACCCTACATAAATAGAGAGAAATGCCCAACAATCAGATGACCCTCTTTGAGCAAGCACTTGGTGACAGCGGGAAAGAAAAAACCCCTTTTAACAGGAAGAAACCTGAGGATTAATAAAGCGTAATAATATTTCACGATTAAATGCAAGGTGGTATATAAACACATAACACAATTGTGCAGCAATCTGTAACACAGACTTTGGCTTATCACGTTGGTGGTAATGTGCACGAATCGCAGGTAGCTGCTCTGGCTGCTCCATGCCGGCAGCTTGTTACATGCCTGAAATGTTAATGTCAGCCATCACACTGCCATTAACACTCTCTGCTGGCTGTAAATGTTATCGTGGATCTTTTTCCACAGACACAACGTTCCCATTTCCATTCATCTCACACGTGGCAGTAATATTACAGCCACGTTTGGCCTGCCGTGTGCGAGAAAGACGCCGTGTCATTTACTTAATCACACGTCCCTTATGGCTCGTACTTCAAAAACTATCTTTGATTTATCTCGGTGCCCCTTTACTGAAAGCCGTCCAGGATTTCCAGTGTCTTCTCGTTTCCGTGCTTCATCAGAGAAACCTCGTCCATGGACAATATGACACGATATTAATTAAGAGGGATACTCACAGATTGCACCATAAATCACTTTCCCTCGCATTTTCATGCTTGGTCTAACATTTGCAATTTGCATCTTGTTCCCCTCATAACTGCGTACACCTCTGTGAAGAGGCAGGAGACAGAAGACTTTAGCAGCTCCACTGTCATGTCATGTTATCCTCAGAGGGGCTTGCCAATAACCTTAGAAGGATGGATGACTGTGCTGACTCATTGCACTGGTGTTGTTATCTTCAGTGTCTGGGACATTGAGGAGGCTGGGAAATGAAAGTCATGATACTATTTCAATGTACTTCCACAGTAGGGCTGTATAGGATTTATAGATCCATTTTAATATGCATTTCTTAGGCTCATTTTCTCCTTTATGCTTATTTACTTGATCAGGAATCAGTGTTAGTTCAAGTATTTAGAGATCTGACTCACATGACTGTGTGTAGATCAGGCTGCTTTGTTATTTCAGCTTCTCATGTGATCAGCACTCAACACCAAAGGCTACTCTGAGCCCCACCCCCTCGCCCCCTTCAGTACTTTGAAGACCGACAGAGAGAGTCTGTTACCAGAGAAACAAAGGTCAGTGTACTGCGTCGTCACATTCTCAACTCACAGGATGGATCTTGAAAGAGAAAAAAGGACCCGGCAAACAAACATCCTTTGTTTTTGCTGCAACAAGACCGCGTTTGTTGTTGTGCTCTGGGCTCTGATGTCATCGTCATGGGTCATCCTCTCCGTGACCTCTGGGGCTGCGATTCTCAAATAGCTTCATCAGGAGGTGCGCGCCAATTACAGCATTGATTTTTGTTTCACTGGCTCGCCCACGCTAACACAACCCCCCTGCTCCCACCCCGCCCCATCGCACAAACACAAACATGCATGTATTCATCCAATAACACAAAAATAGAGTACAGTGAGTTCACTGTTCTCTCAGTACGGTCGTTTTCCCAGCGGGAAGCTGCAGTAGAAAGACTTACTCTAGAAAACTCCATCTATTTGTCTGAGTACCATCATTAACTGAGGCAGAAGAGAAGCCGACGCCACACAAAATGATTAAATTGCAAAGAAACATGTTGACATTTTACAGCTAACTCACTGCAACACTTTAAACTGCTGCAACTCTTTCACAGAGGAAACTGTGAACACCTAATGTGACTGACCTTTGATGGTGTAAGTGATGTAATCCTCATGATAGATGCGTCAGACTTTGGCCTTAGGTTGCTCTCAATGTTCTACTCCCTAAAGGCCTCACAGGTTAAACGGGCCAAAGCAACCCCCATCAATATATGACCAAAGAAAACACTACATCACCTCAACCACGGCAATTAATCCCGGCCTTGTAGCCAGCTGACAGGCCTTTATCCAGACAACAAACAAAAATAGGCACTTTGTTGCCTGATGAAGATGTCGGAGGCCACATGGTAATTTTGCTGTAGCACTGCTATTCTCGTCCTAACAAGCAAAGCGGCACGCCGCCTTTACCTAAGATTAAAAATTCAAATGCAGCACACTCAAAGTAGGATTACTGTGCTAAGCTTGCTGTAACAAAAGAAGGGGTGGAATATAAAGGTTGGAAAAATTATGTATTTTCAATCCCTTCTGCAATGCTTGCTAATGTGATTTATACAAGAACATGTGTTTTTCTTCAGTTGACCTTATTACTGTAGCAGGGAGTCTTAATTTACATCATTTCTGGGCTGAAACATGGTTTGTACATCACATGTACAGCCTGAAACTAGCACTGCTGCTCTTAAAGGATTAGTTAAACATTTGGCTAATGCATTGAAGAATACATTGAAAGAGGCAGGTCAGGAAGTGTTTAGATTAGCTTCAAGACTAAGAATAGCAACAGTTATTCAGAAAAATCCTTAGTCATTGACAACATTTCACAAATAGGGAATGGAAAAAGTTGTAGTGGGGGCTATCTGCATGTCTTGTGAGGGACTTTCTTGTGACTTTTGTAAGTATATCTCTATTTTGGACATAGAAAGCTAACCATACCTTCTGTTTTCATTTGCTATGCTAAGCTGAGTTAGCTGTCTCCTGGCTACTGCGCCATGTTTACCAGTAGTTCTGTTTATTTCATTATTGAATAACTATTTTTTCAAATGTCTTTTCTAAAAATGTCAAACTATTCTTTCATTTATGCCTCTTAAGACAAATTTGCTATATTAAGGCAGTTTTACTTGTAAGAATTATGTTTAGCTATAATTAGCCTAGCATGTAGCACTAGTGGAAATACTGGAAATATGTTTGGTTTAAAAATGACACCAACTAGCTGTGAATTTAGGAAATAATTAGTTGCACTATTCTCACAAGGTCATATTACATGAACTTTGTACTAGAGAACACTAGAGTGTATATATTTGTTGTGTTACATTATTGCTAAATATTGCAATATTATATGACAAACTCCTGAAAGAAGTTCTGGTGATTTTATATTTATAATGAAAATGTTTTGTTTCCGTTTACAGGAAAGGGGAATAGATGAGCTAAAATAACCTTTACTTTAGCAAAGTTTTGATACTTCAGCCGAAACATTGTACGACTTTGAAAAGTCACACATGGTGAAGATTTCCTTGCAATTTTAAACACCCCTTCCAGTTTTATGTAAATCAGATTATTAAATTAAGCCCCCACAATGAGCCGCCATCTGACTGGAGGATGATCCGTGACCTGCTTTGAATACAATACACAATGCAATTCAAGAGAAGGTTAAGAGTTACATAATTGTGCATTGCTTCCTAGATTCCTAGATGCTACTATGTTTTAAACTCATTAAAATATGATCTGCCTTAATGGGTGTCTTGCCTAGTGAATAATCAGCTGAGTGCACAGTGATTCAAGAGATTGCATAACCTTTATATTTCATGAGACTTTGTTGGTGTTGCCTCATTCTTGTGTGTATTTACAGGAGTGTATGAGGAATGCAGCTCTGAGTCAGCACAGAGGAACGCCAGTGAAAGCCAATATGAGACAGAGGATGGATTATATGAGGTGATGTTTTTAAAGGAAAGAGCTAAGCTTGAGCCCAGCATGGGCAGAAAGATTCTCAATGGATTACTTTCTCTTGTTATTATAGCTTTGTTTGATTGTTAAGAGGGTAGCTTTCTTTATTTGCAACATTTAAGTGTGTCTACTTCTTATGTATTGTAAATCAGTGACAAATAATTGCTTTTGTACAAATAAGCATTTAAAGAGCCTGTTAATGCCCTCACTAGCAGTCTGATGAATTTCATTACGCAGCCATAAATGAGTTTGTCCCTTATAATGCTAATCTTGAGCTACGCAACATTAATTTAATCTGTGTTCGATGAGGCAGCTCGTAACTGATGCAGGTGAAGATCATTTCGAACAGTCAAAAGCTGCTGGAAAAAAACAAAAAGCTTGACCTTGAGTTCAGCTGGCATTTCCATTGCAAAGACTGAACTGTGATGCTTTTAGTTTGCTGAGCGAAAGTAACACATCAAACTTCCTTTTTCTCTTCTTCTGTTGTGATATAAAGGGACCGCCGCCATGAAATCAACTTCATCTCTCTCTGTAAATGTGATCTGTAAAATTAGGTCATACATTTACTGTATGTTGTGCTTTCTGGACTTTTGATAAAGGACTGTAATGATTTTTGTTCAGAAAAATTTGATATGTGACTAAATTAAATCTATATCAATTTTCTTTGGATTATCCAGTGCACGGTCAGGGGTTGGGTGGTGGATCTAGAGCGATGGGAGGTTTACACCTTTATCAGGTCATCAGTCACTCTACGGGTTACACATGGAGACAGATAAGCAAACTCACATTTACTGCTTCGGCCAATTTAGAATCTCCTGTTAAGCTCACTTGCATAGGCTGAGGATTGTGGGAAGAGGTTAGAGTACCTGTAGAAAACATGCAAATTCCACATAGAAAGAACCGAAGTTAGATTTAAACCCAGTACGTAGAGGACAGATGGAAAGAACTTGACTCTCGAGACTGTAAGCGCCAGACTACCATAGCCTCATTGAACACGAACGCACGGAAAGCCCGCCGTCAACTCGCTGCCCCGAACATGACAAAATAGTGTTATGTCAGCACGCAGAGAAATAGCAGTAAATTGGGAAGCAGAGAGGTACAAAGAGGTGTGGAGGGAGGGGTGTAGGGATATAAGGAGAAGAGGTGGGTTGGGGTGGTGGGGATTCAGGCTGTACCTGAGGCATGGAGGGGTACATCATTATTCAGAGCCGCGCTTTGATGTTGAGGCTGGGTGGATCTCAGGGAGCAGGCGAGAAGCAGTTCTAATTAAAACAGTAACAATGCAGCCCGAGTTGCCCCGCAGAAACGGGGGCTTTGAAGAGTCACTGAATGCCCCATTTAGAGCTGGCTGTCCACAGATAACACCAGATATTACGTTGACGGACTCTGAGGCCTCTGTCGCAAAATGTGTATTTTTCACTACAATTTATGAAACATTTCTCTCAGTGTGTGTGTGTGTGTGTGTGTGCTATGAGTTCTCAGTGTCCTACTTTCTGGGTTCTTTGGTGGCGTTGTGGGTCTGACAGGAGTGACAGATTGAGATGGGCTGTGGGTATTCAGAGGCCGGGCAAAGACAGGAAAGCCTGGGGGATCTTGGTATGACAGGTAGACAGAGGAGAGACAGAACTTCATTACAGCTTCTGCAGAGGGGAGCTCTGAATATCAAATTAGGGCCCCAAATCAACACAAGAATAATATTAGTGCTTTTATTCTAATACGTTTAACACACACACACACGAAATGCACCTACAACAGAGCCCGGTAAAGTACAATTTTTCTGCTTCCTGGCTTGTATAACACAGATTTCCCCTCGTCCACCGAGCATGTTTGTCTCACTCCTCATATCTACTGAGACTTATTGCTCAAAAAGGCACAAGCGGGCTGTAGAGAGAGCCGAGTGATGCTCTGAGACAGTAGCAGTTCAAAGAGACTGTCTACACAGAGAGAAGGGTCTAATTTTATCTAGGAGACAGAGGAGCTCATGAAATAGCTCTCTGCCTGACTACAGCTCAATTATTCATCAACACAAGAAGTCTCTCAACTAAAAAGCCTGACACGTTATTCATTCCCCCCCTCTTCCTCTCCCTCTTCTCCCATGCTGTTTCATTCAGACACTAAACCAGCCACCCACACACACATAAACTCGAAGGTACACGCCCTACCCTCGTCTTGAACCATGCAGTGCCCTCCAGAAAAGCAGGCGCGCTCTGGTGAGGATGAGTCAAAAATACGCTTAATGAATGGTATACGTTGTGGTGAGCGGTTCAGAAAGGTGAACTTTCACTTTGAAAATGAGAGTGAAAATCCTTTGTTGACTGTAAATAAAATGTTTGATTTTGCCAGAACATTTTTTAAAGGAAACTCTCTGTCAAGGATCAAAACCAAACTCTGATTTTGGATGCTTTGGGCTCATGACTCAGTTTGTGTTTTGAACAACTTGCAGCTGGCGTCATCTCCAAACAGATGACAAGTCCTGTGACACCAAGCTGACTGAATCGTAACTAGTTGTGTAAAAGGAGGAATTACAGAATAAAGTACAGTGTGTGCTGTTTCCAGTGACTCCATCTTATTTCTTTTTTTTTCCAGAGACCTTATGAGAGCTTGGACTGCCATAAATTTCCTGTTGCTACTGGAGCAGTGACACTCTGGAGGATACAGCCGAGCAGTATTTTCTTAGCTCGGTGACAGCCAATCAAGAGAAAGCCCATAAAACATATCACTTTTGTAATTTTTTTCCCGTCTGTGCTAAGTTGCAGCTTTAAAAATCCCACTGGGGTTCAAACCTGACTTCCCTTCAGTTATTTGTTGGCTGCAGAAAGCAGTACCACTCCGATTCTCATTATTTAACATGTTGCATCAGAAACCCAGTGGGTTCATGAGCTTCATCTGCCAATTTAGAAGCAACTTGTTAACCTCGACATGGAAAAGGTTCAGATTACTGGTCAGTACAAGCAAGAGCTCACCCCGAACGATATGCAGTCTGAACCTGTTGGATGTTTCTCATAAGTTTATGGTTTTGGAAGTTGTTGGGTGGCCTTATGTAAGAATCGCTACCTCAGGCAATCTAAGAGCGGATTTGTGCCTGCTGCGATAATGACCTGATTTTAAGACCCATCCAGACAAGCTGACAAATTGTTGCCAAGGTTGTGTTTTTATGTTGACTAGCGACTGTGAGACAAACACAGACAAACACATGGATCCGCCTGTCTGATTGACAGTGACAAGATGTCTCTGGATTAATGGTTGATTTTAAGAGCTAATATCGAGCCTGCCAAGAACTAAAGAGGGATTTTTTGTGTGGAAATGTGTCTCTCACTATGCTAGATACATTTTATTTCTTTACAGCAACAGGCAACAAATCCAAGTGTGGGTGCATAAATCTGAAGGATCAATAGAGAAAATACAATAACCCATCCTTGGGATTATTGCTTGGCAATAAGTACTTCCCTGAACATTTTTCATTATGAAGACTGAGATTTATCATTGATTTCTCTGCCAAAACATGTAATGCAGGTGAACTTTGTGGCGTGTTTGCGTTAATGTGGACATCCTGGCTGGATTTAGTGTGGGCTAAGTCTATCTGTGACAGGCAGCAGGTGCTGTATATCACTTAGACGGGGAGATAACACTAGCTAAAGACAGTTGGGTTTAGTGCTGTTTGTAGATAAGGCCATAGAAGCTAACTTTAGCATCTGACATGAGATGAGAAAAGCTGTGATTGCAGGTGGCTTTGGCACATTGGCCGTGGAGATGGGAGTGATTTCTAAAACAAATCCTTTCTGGATATATGTCAGCTTTAGACTGGAGGTAAAATGCTGGAAAAACACTTATATTTGGCAATTTGCTCAAGTCCTCCCCAAACAGCGATTGTAATAGCTTATCCTGGCTTAGTAACTAGGGTCAGGAGGTCTGCTGAGCTTTGGATTACTGTACTTGTTGAAGTTGTATGCATGGTATTTTTTGTTAGGTAGTTGATACCTTTCTAAAACCCGATTTTAACTGTGCATTTATTTGAAGAACACGTGCAATGCAAATGACATACATGTTTCATTATGGAATTTTATTACCTGCAGATAATATTCATTTTAATGAAGAGGGCGAAGTTGTTAGGAGCCAAATCTTTGGGTGGGTTGTTAGCAAAGACTTTCTTGGGATCACCAGAAACTCTATTTCTCCGTTTTCACTGTGCTGTTTACCGCGGCACAATGGCACAGGACTTCCAAAAAGTGCACTAAAAGAAATGCAGCGCCGCCCAAGGAGACTACCCTGAAGTTTAAATCTTTGATTTTTATGGGTGGACTTCTACACCTCACTGTAATGTGTTATGTTTTATCTTTCAAACCCAGCAGTGTTTTTTTTTTTATCATACTGTAATTGTGTAATAGGTAGCAGTAATTGAAACTGTATTGGTACCACGTGTGAACAGAAAGCACACCAAACAACAGAATCCAGGATTTAGCAAATGACCAGTTGAAAGACAGCCATTATCAGGGACAACATGGTCTTGACTCAGGTCCTGTTTTAATGTTGTTAGAGTTAGTTTGTGTGCAAATCCTGCTTTTTTCCCCCCAAAGTGGGATGTGATAGACTGCAGGACAGTTCAATGTTTCCTGGCTGCACGGAAACAAAAGGGCACCTCTGCTATTCTCAGCTCTAAGTCTCTGTCGGCTCTCTGTTTGTCTGATGTCTGGCTGTCACGGCAGAAGTGGAAGACTCTGCCAACACCCTTCAGCCTCACAGCCACCTCCACCTACTAAACTATGTGTTCTACTTACAGGAAGATGTCATCTCATGCACTAATGACATGATTTAGCCTCGTGGATATGAGCGTTTGTGCGTGTCGTAAAAATTGCTTTGATGTCTCCCTCTCGTTTTCAGCGCTATAGGAGTTCATCCGGAGTTTTATTCCTCTACAAGTTTGTTTTTCCTGTGTCGAATCTTATGTGATGGTTTGGCAAAAAAAAAAAAAAAAAAGCGCTCTCTGAGCAATGCATCATCCCTTTAGAAGCTGAACGCTGTGCCAGGCAAGCTAAGTGTTTTGCTGCAGGCCATGAAGGCAAGAAACTTCTTTTTTTTTTGCTTGGTGAAATGAGCAAACCCAAAAGACACAGCATCAATTATTCACCCTCCCTCCTCCAGTCTGACATTCTGATTACGACTGGAGGTGGTTACAGGGTATCAGCAAGGTTGCAGAGTAGTCATGACAGGGGTTCAAACTCTAATATGTTCGCTGCCAAGAAATATGGGTCCGTATGATGCGTTAGCTGCCCGCAGGGCATCAGAATGAATGGTAATAATTCATCCTGAGAGAATGCAACCTATTTTTTGAGCCATTTCCCTTGACGTAAAGACAAGGAAATTACTAGTCTCCCTATTTGGTAAAGACATTAATGGTAATTTTGTTTCCCTACTTAAATTAGACGGTGCTGGACTGATTACTGGGTGAAGCTGGATCTGGTTTGTGCACTTACTGTAAAGAACAGACAAACATACAGTGATAGACAAAAAGGGACACAGATACTGATACTTGAAAGAGGGTGTTGGCTTCTTTTGGTTTGATTACAGTTGAGGAGGTTTGTCATTGTCTGCCAAAATACTCTCTGTCTGCCAAAACAAGCAGCACAAAACTCCCGAGGGCTGGGCTTGGAAAGACACCAGTTACTGTGTATCTGTGCTTTTGGGCAAACCCAACAGAGTCATCTTTGTTTTGTTGGTGCGCAACATAAAAATACCATTGTACGGTAGTCACAGCGTTGCCGAGGTCTTTGTGTAACGCCAGAATATGATCCGGTGCAACAGCTGTTTATGAAAGGCGGAGAGTGAGCTCACTGTGCAGCCAAGGTGGTGTTGATTGAGTTATATAAAATCTATTTGCAGCCATCAGTGACAATAGCAGCCTCGGGCAACGGTTGAGCTCATCTACCATCCTGCTGCGCACAGAGTCATATTTTTTTATTTTTTTGTTCCAAAGCTGGGCGAAACGGATCAACTTCCTGATGGCAAAACGGTAGAGCAGCGGGATCAGTCGGCTGCAAGTCTCTCCTTTGGTGTGGAAGTTGAACTGAAGTGTCGGTAGTCTTGGCAGTCCTGCAAAGAGAGAGGGGTGTGCTGTGAAAACTGGCATGTTGACGCTTTCATGCCACTGTCACGCTGTTCACAAGGTGCCCCGGAGGAGTGTCACAACGCATTCTTCTCACTTAGTAGAGCATGTCCCTGTCACACTCCGGGTTGCGGTAGTCAGACGGCATTCCTCTCCTGCCATCTGTCTCTGGTATTATAGTAGCATGCAGTAGTTATTCAGATTGCCTTGCTTTTATAAGACGTGCTGCTATGTGCTTAACTATGTCACGCTGAAGTCTGAATGCTGGATGTATGGGACTAATTAAGGGCAAATTCGTGTGGCCAAAACATGCTTCATTACTGCACTAAATATTTGCACAGGAAAATGCAAGTAACCTGGAATCTTCCGCATTTAAAACGCATCACAGGTCACATGAGTTCACTTCTGCAACTCTCAAACGGTTAATGGGTCTTGTTGACACTGAGGCGACAGTAACAAGCTGCAGCCCTCCTTGCCCAAGTTAAAGTACTAGAATGCACAAAGAGGAACTCCTTATATAGTCGTTCATGTGTCAAACGACTACCCAACAGTCTTCCCCAAACTGGCACTGGTCGGTGTGACAGCGTTATTAGTACAACATTTGTCATGTTGTGGTTTCCTAACCAGCTCCCCTCCCCAACCCCCACCCTCCTGCCTTCCAACAGTCTGAAGATGTCGAGAAGGCACCACATGGTATGCTGCACACAGCACATGGTTTTGGTTACAACAGGCTGTATCCTAGTTCCCCCACCCCCGAGCCTGTTTGCACAGCTCCTTCAAGGCCAAATCACGAGCACAAACAGGGTGAAAAGTACGAAAATCCTGCAAATTTTTACGCTGGGTTTTAAAATGCGGTCACACAAATGTGGTTCTCGTGCATCTTCAGATGCTTGCAAGCTCATGTGTTTACTGTTATGTGACTCACAGGAAGTGGGTAAAGGTGAGATTCAATTACCACACTATCATTATTTTCTGAATATAGCATGCTCTGATGATAATAGATAAATGAAAATGAAACCGATATAGACAAGTGTTCATTTTATGCCATGCAGACTACCAAGGAACTGCACTGCAGTTTGCATGAGGCCAGTGTAGGCTTCACTTCATTTCACTTGTAATGGCATGGAGTTATTTTTATTTATGGTGCAATCCCTCACCGTGCAAATAAATTTTTTTTGTTGGGTGTGTTACAACTGCTGCAGCAGAATATTGGTTAGCTCCATACAGCCGAGATGAAAGTGAAGCATATATACAGCACCTAATTGCAATCAGGACTTAAAAGGCTGCAGCTCGGAGGAGATGGCGGAATATATGATGTGATGAGTGCATAAATCAGAGATAGAGAAAATGCATTATGCATAGTTCAGATAAAATGGACGTCATTTGTCTGCTTTCATTTGGAGTCTGGGCACTCGAGGCAATTTGACTGCAGTGTTTTTCCTCTTCAAAAGAGCTCCATTAGTTATTGGCAGAATAACTGAGGACCGATAAAACACACTGACGTCCACCTTTACACCATGCTTTCTTGCCTCCACCACCCCATTACATTTCGGGGAACACTTCCTATTTCTGCACGAGCGCGGGTGTCTTCTGTGAGGCTTTTGGTCTTTAAAGTGAGCATTTGGGACTGTGAGCAAAGCGTTGAAAGGCTTTTTGGAAGGGAAAAAATACAATTTGATGTGTCACCTTGGAGATGGCAGTTGACAGCTGTTCCATGCACAAGCTGGGCTTAATTGGCGGGGAAATTAGCCTGACCTTGACTGTGGCGGCGGCGGCCGATGAGCTGCCGCTGCCTGCCACTTGAAATGACATTGTTGTAATTTTTGACAGCAGCGAGCAAACACTCTGAGCATTAATTATATGGAGGAATGTGGCTCGGCGCAACAGACGCACAATGAATACTTATGTAAGCTGTCGCTCCAGTCTCCATGGTAACCCGCAGCATTATAACACATGCCTCCTCCGATCTTCTCCCCTGAAGTGGGCTGTTTCCATGGAAACCAGGCAGCCGCCTTTGATGATGGCTCTCATGAAATGACACCCGCTGATAGCGCCGGCTCCTCCGAGTCTCCGAGATGGAGGATGGATGGGTGGGTGGGTGGACGGGTGGTGGTGGAGGTTGCAGAGAAAAATATTACGGACAAAGAGAAAGACAGCCATTTCCCACAGAAACTGAATCATGTAACTGCATCTTTTTTCCCGGCTGGAGTGGTTTACCTGGCGCCAAAAGCAGGCAGTGACAGGAACATCGTGAACCAGATGAGGCGTAGCAGAAACGGCTCACAGCCACATCGGCCTGGCTGGCATGCTTCACATCTCTTGTGTTGATTCATGTGTCATGAAAAAAGTGTCATCGAATTTTTTTGTGTGCCTTGACTGCACAAGTAGCCTGAGAGAAATGTTAAAGTGAGAGAGAGCTTCATGCACCCCTATCTGCTGCACTCTTTTATCTACTTCTTCAAACAGATAAGTGTCAAAGTGTCAGAACACTTCCCTCCTTTGCTTTGCATTCAGGACTCATGCACTGCAATCATGTGGCGCCAGCGACATGACCTGTAGTTTTAGTTTTAGTTTAAGCCCTGTGTGTGTCAGCTTCTTGACCCTCCTTTCATATCGGAGCCCGTATCATGTGTAAGATCCTGTTGCGTCAGGAGCAAACTGTCTTGTGGTTAGAAGCAACTGTTATTCATCTGCGTTGTGCAACATCCTCCAATAACCAGATACCGTTCTTGCCAGTCCTAACTGAAATTGGCTCTGCCTCCTGTTAGCTGTGCAGCATGGGTTTTAGTAGGTGCAGTCTGGGTGTCGGTAGGCACATTTAACCTGAATGTGCCTCGCCTGTCTGTGGGCTGGATGGAGAAAATAGCTTTGGCAACGACAAGCAGATCAAAGTGATCAGACGAGTAATCCCCCATGAGTCAGAAGGGAAGCAGCTGAGGGGGGAAGGGCGGTGTATATGCGTGTGCACGGGGAAGGCCAGGGCAGCTTTTTCTGCATTTTATTTCATCACTCTCCCTTATTCACACAGATAAACACAAACATGCATATACCCATCGCGTCTATGTGCTCAAACGCACAAGGTCCGCCTCCAGTGTTTCAATTTGAGCTTCCTGTAAGGTGACTTTGATGTTAAAGGGTAGTTTCATTTTGACTGTCTCAGAAAATAACCTACTGAAGACTGTAATTTCCCCTTGTGAGGAAAGCCAGCTGTGGCACATTCAGCAACTACATACACCCTTCAGACGCATATCTAATAGCGCCAGTGGCCTTATGTTTGTGAAACTGAGATGCATCACTCTCACAAGGCAAATGATTTAACCGCAGTGACACAGACACTACCAGTTTGTGGTGACGTGTCATGATGAGGATCGTGTGTACAGCCCGGAGAGAGAATGAAGGCAAAAAAAAGAAAGGGAAAATGCACGAAAACAAAGCCGACGATGTAAGAACGAGGACATCGAGCCGCTGAGGCAAAAGATGTGATTAAAGCTCAGCTGCGGATCTTGACCGCACACTCGTTATTCAGTCCGGCTTTCATTAAGGGCGTCTGGTGGAAGGCTGCACACGGCTCTGCCCTCTCCACTGATATGTCACTGATATTTAAGATGTCTGGCTTCTCCGGCGCTGAAATGATTATAAAGTTGTGAAGTTTTAATAGTGAGGCTGAGACACTTTCTAATGATTAAAAAAAAAAGGAAGCTTCCTGTGAGCCCTCTTTTATGCCTTTGTGTCTGGATTAGCTGGTAATGGAGAAATGTCATTAGCCAGTCGACTCACTGGGAATTTCACAGAGTGTGTATGTGTGCGTCTGTGTGTGTGAATGTGTGATTTCAGGTCTCAGCATTTTGTGGTAAGTGTTTTGATGCTCAGTATGACTCACATTTCCCTCAGTATATTGCGCTCAGTGGGTGTACTTGCCTTCCCTCAGCAACAGCTAGTCAGACAGTGAGGGCGGTTTAAAACACAGGTGCAAGTGAAAGTATTATCCAGGCAGTAGCAGAACCAGTCAGGGTAGGATGATGTTTGCTGGGGCTTTGTGCCAAAGAGGAAGTTATTCTGCTCTCAAAGCATGGGTTGTGAAAATACAGTATACTCGCACAGATGGCCACGATGAGTCACGTCACAAGGCTTCCTCCTTTTCTGCTGGATAATCCTCATCAATTAGCTCCATTGTCAGCTGGCTTTTCACACTAGTGAAATTGATGCCTGAATGCTCGACAGCCGAGAATCTGGGCCTCTTTTCCCTTTAAACGGTGACTCACCCGTCGGAGAAGAAAAATCTTTTATTGTTGGAGCTTTTTCTCTTCAGTGACTTTGGATGATTTATTTACGAAGCCGGAGGCGCTCACAGCTAAACCCTCCCACTGTGTGTACTGTCATGGATAAAGCCCCAGTTGCATCACAGTGGTTTTTCATCAGTTAACACCAAAGACACACCCAAAGGGCTATAAAAACCTGCACTTGTGGGAAAGACAGCGAACAGGTCCTTACCTGTCCTTGTCCCTCTTTTAGTGTTTGAATGAGGTTTTTGTTATCTCTGCGATTGCTTTCATGGTATCAGTGACAGGAAATGGATACAGCGACAGGAGCTTTTCTGAGGCAGATGTGCTACTGGAAACGTTATCCCTCTTCCCTAACTCATACAAAGACACACACACACACACACACACACACACACACACACACACACACACACACACATGGCTAACAAAGAAAAGGAATGTCAGAGCTCAATGAACAAAGACTCAACTGCGAGACAGTATATCACTTCCTGTGTTAAACTTGACCTTTGAACCTAATGTGTTTTGATACCGCTGACAGGTGAGGAAGGAAAAAGGCCAAATGCAGATTAGATACTGCGTAAGGGCTTGAGGTTATAAAAGATTTCTCATGAAACCATTTCTTTGCACTGGTAAGATAAGAAGCAAGAGTCACCTCAGTTTTATTTCTATCAACATTAATTCCTTTTCTGGACTTTTATGGGATCAGAAGGTCCTTCCTTTACTTCAGGAAACTACTGAGCTTTACTGGTGTATTTGCAAAAATAATAGCTCAAATATATACATGGATCAGGCATAACATTAAGACCGCCTGCCTAATTTTATTATTATTTATTATTGCATAAAACTGAACTGTGTATTCTGACATCTTTTTGACATCAGAACCAGCATAGATTTTTCGATAAATTGAGATACAGGGCTGTTGGATTCAATCACACGTGCATCTATGAGGCTTGGCCATTACAATTTGGCCTTTGTCAAACTAGCTAAAATCCTTACAGACAAAATGTTTACTTGCTCCCTAATATACCCCCCCCCCACAGGTGAAGAGATAATAGGTGTTATTTACTTCAGCTAAAAGCAACTGCTTGTAGTGATGAAACCAAAGAGAATAATTCTCCGTGTTGACAATAGGATTGACCAGAATTTACACAATGAACTTAAAGTTTTATTTAGTACAACCCAAAAGGAGTGACTGTGTCCATAAGCTCATCAGGAAAGTATTTTCTTAGGTCAGGGCCAAAGGCTGTTTTTCCATAGAATCCTACAGCACTGGAAGTGTTTTTGCAACCACAACTGTTTTTGCAAAAGAAAGCTGGTTCATGGCAGCTCCTCCCTGGCTTCACTTCACTTCTGGTAGGTTGGTATCAGCAAATATACAGAGCCAAATAATTTCCCCATTAGAAGATACCGGATGCTAAAGCAGAACTATACATTGGACTTTTCCATGGATACTAGAGGCATAAACAAACAGCTGATAACAACTTTCCATGCTGATGCAACCCTGAATTTATGTCAAGGCTGGCACTATGCAGGAGCCTGAAAACTGTTTTTTTTTTTTTTTTGCAATGTGGCGAAACAAGTTTTTATGTAAAAACTCACAATTCTATATAAGTAAGAGCAAAACAGACCTTTTTGGGATCATATGCATGAAATGATTGGACCATAATTAATGTGGATGCCGCTTTTAATGTCACAACTAGAGACTTTTTGACATATCTCTGCAATAGCATGTATTGTTGCAGCTTTCTTTTTTTGCGCCCTTCACACATGGATATAAAGAGAAAATGCTGAATAAGGATGAATAAATATTGTGGGGGGCAAAGGGTTATAGTATGGCCTCTCAACAGAACCTCTGGGAGGAAACTAGGTTTGGGAAGGCCAGCCCTGTTTTTCCACAGAAAAGTGCTGCAGCACTTCCTTTCACTTTGCTTGCATTCAGAGTACAGTACAGTCATTCAGGAGAGGGGTGTGCGTAATCCAGTGTGACATCTAGTCTGTCTTGGTGAGACACTGTAAAGGAATCTGTGAATGACACAAACGCATGTGTTGTTGTGGCGTGAACAACACTTGCATCATGACGTAGGTGTGTGACAGAGAGGAGCCTCTCTACACTTAGAAATGAGGACACTGCATCTGTTCACTGCTGAAAGTGGGACAGCTTCAGTAACTTAATGCATATGTGGTGTCGGTCCGCGAACACAAATTTTGTTTTTGAGCTAACCTCCTCTTCGGCGAGCTCGGTGCAAGAAGCCTCGCGAGTAATTTGCGGGGCAGTGGCACGATGTTTCTGTTGATTCAGGGGAAAATCCGTTTTACAACATATGCACCCAGCCAAGTGTCCAATTAGTGCTGTTAAAAAGAAGGGGGGGAAAACCTCACCGAGGCAGAACTGGAATTACACTCTGTGAATTCTGGAGCCGCCCTTGCCAAGGTCTGACACAAGGGAATCAATGACTTCACCGAAATATCAAACTGTGTCATAAATTATAGTGTTTCATTGCCTCCAACCTTGATCTGCCGGAGTGAGGCAATTTCACCATCTTTGCTGCTGAAGATGAGCTGCGGTACTCCAGCTGCACTCCTGTGGATATTCAAATAATTGCCCTCTGCGCTGTGTGTTAGAGAGAATGAATTTGAATAATGTATTGCAACGGGAGTGAGGCCACAAGGCCTCCGAGGTCATAAATTCTGCTGCTACATCAGCTCAGGCCATGAGAAAGGGAGGCACACAGGGTTGTTTATAAAATGCCCTTGGAAAAATGAGTCTAATCCCCAGCCAAACCATAAGCCATGGGGAGAGCATTAGATAACCCACAAGCTGCAGAGTAATGAGAGTAATGAGGGAGATGGAGAAGCAGCGCCAGGACAGAGAGAATGCATCCATTTATTGGCTGTATGCTCTGATTGCCCAGACCATTTGAGACAAACTGGAGCCTGACACAGTGCCGGAGTCCATTTCGTCTGATCAGCAGCAATAAGCGCTTTCCACAGCCAGCGAGCGCTCCGGGCTGGGTGCAGCCCGTTCATCAAACGCATTGGGTAACCACTCAAATTATGTTTGTTTGTCTAGCATCAACATCAGGGATCCACTGTGACTGCAACCATCGCACGCAGACACACACAAGCTGACAGTCGAATGCGATATATTAATATTGAAACGTCAATGTTACGGCCTTTTAGACCACAAAACAAGTAATTGTTGCCTGCTTGTCCCAACCCCCCCAAAAACACACACCCACCCACTTCACTTCTGGTTTCACACTGCTACCAACTCTGTCACCTCGCTACGTCAATGCCAGCTGCATCGCAAGCCTCGCCGTGACACCTCTCGAACGCTCGGGGCAAGAGCAAGTTTCACTCACTGCCAACTTTCCTTGTTCGAAACATGTTTTTCTAGATAGGCCAGATGAATGTATGAACGTGTGGCGCTTTGGGGTAAAAAAACCATAAATATACTCCGTCACAAGAGGAACAAGAGCACATGCTGTTTACTCGCACACAAACAGCACGACAGGCCGGCCTACCAGGCCCAGAGTCCCCAACTTCCCTTGATGTCTCATTAGCAGCACAAGCAGGTTTCCTCCTGTTCAGGCCCAAAAAATAAATAAAAAATGTGAGGGGTAGGGGGTTGTGTGTGTTCTTTGTTGGGGTAGGGGGTGGGAGTGCCCTGAAGGGTGCTTTTGCAGAGTGCAGGTGAGCTGCAGGGCTGGCTGGCTGGCTGGGTGACTGCAGCATTATTGCCTCCAGAAGGGTTCCTGTAAATGAGGGCTGTCTGCCCACCCGCCCGCCTGCTTTACTCTGGCAGTCCACCCTGTAAAGCCTGTGTGACGGAGCAGGTAATAAAGGGCCTGAACACAATGAGTCAGCACTTTAGCCTCTATTTAATTTCATCTGAATGCAGCGCCGACCCCCCCAACCCCATCCCTACCCCTTCTGTCTCCCCATACCTCCACTCTTCTTTCTCTCTCCTTCGCACCAGACTTAACCCATTCCTGCCTCCTGTGTCTGACTTAAATGGTAGCACGAGAGCGCTTTTAAACCCTCAGAGGAAGCCGTGTCATGTGTTATTGTTGTTGGATTTTTTTAAAATCCTCTGAATCACTGTCACCTTCTGAAAAATGGCAGTAAATCAGAGCACTGCGCTTTGAATACTTCCGTCCTTTATTATTTTTTTTGGTATGCTGGAGTTGGTGTTGGGAGACGAGGAGGTGTGTGTGTGTGTGAAAGGAGGGGAGGGGGGAGAAAATGTAGGCCACACATTCCTTTCCTAGGAGCTGTCTGAGCACAAGCAAACACCGCTGCTGCGCAATCAGACCAGGATTTCCGCCATTCCACATCACAGGCCCGGCTCTTCGACTTTTCCTCTCACTTCTCACGAACCCTCCTGGATCAGATATCCTCTGAGGCTCGCAGCTCCCGGTCTTGCACGATGTGCAAATTTCCCTGAAACAGATTCATCTGCTTCCTTGAAAATTTGTGCCGAGCTGCTGATCTTTGCACTGCATCTGAACGATAAATGCTCCACTCGAGATCAGTATCTGCGCCTAAATGTGTATATTCAAACGTGGAGCGTTTAATTTTCCATACATCATTTACCTACAGTTTGAAGATAGCCTTCTTGTTCCAGTTTTAACTCTACACAACACTGGGCCCTGTGTTATCCGGTGTCTAATTATGGCTTGTCCCTGCGCTGTTCCCTTTTCTGCTCCGCTGAGCTCTCTCATTTCTTTTTTTTCCCATATTGTTTGTGCCATTTCCTGCGAAGGATGGAGGACATTGTCCAGGCCTCCTCTTTCCTTTCTGCCCCCCTCCCTCTTGTAATAACTCTCTCTTTCTGTCTCTCTCTCTTATTTTTCCTCTGTATTTCTAGCTCTCTGTCTTTGTGTCTCATGCAGCTGCAGTACAATAACAGTGTTTGACTCCAATAGTCCAGACAGGACTTTGGTTTAAATAAGCACCCCCGAGGCCATGTAATAACCCAGCTACCCCCTGTTCTAGTCTCCTAGTCTGTCCCTCAGTGCTGGGGCCCCGGTCCACAACACATTCCTCCTCAAACGCCCTGCCAGCCACTTAGCCAGCCAGTCAGCCAAACCGCCATAGGAAAAACACAGAGCATGGAACTGTGATTCACAGCCCTGATATAGAATATCACCTCCTCCCTTCTCCCCAGTCCAACAGCTGGTTTCCTGGAAGCAGGCTTGTGCGGTGTGAGTTTGCGCTTTGGAGGGGGGGAGGGCAAGACGCTGCAATCAAGAAGGGCCCGGCTGTGATCCTTCAAAGGCCTCTCCGCTCACATCTGGAGCTCCCTGCCACAGTGTTGCAACATTTTGCGACCGGCCTGTGTTTGCGTGAATGCAGAACACACGGTGCAGAGCAACAGGATTTGATGTAATGCCGGTTATCTCATGATGACACCAATCAGTTAAGGTCATAATTTTCACATGCTAAAGGTCCCTGGGTTGTTTGGGGGCGAAAGGTGAAGTGGAGGTGGGGCTGTTTGCTTTTCCAGCTGTTAGAGATTGATCCGTTGAGTCTCTGAGAGATGTGTACTTTAAGGTGACTGTGTTGTTGATAACTGAAGAATCATTAGTGCATCAGTAATTAAGGGCTTCATCTACACCCCTTTGGGAATGATGTCACCTATGATAATAAAGAAACTATTAGCTATTACTATTACTATTATTATAAGTCATTTCTCCTATGATGCACGGCTTAAAAAGTGTCCCTCTGCATTTCCCGTATATGCAATTAGAGTGCCCTCAACCTACTTTAGAGAGCATGTCAAGTCATATGTCTCTGTGGCCTTTCCTGTCTACACAATGACCCTCGAGAAGAGGAGAAGAATAGGAGCAGGGCTCACTTCCCTCCTGCGCATGAACAGCCTAATTTAGGAAAGCGTGTCAGTGTGAACCTTTGTCACATTGCAGGGCTCATTGTTCCCCTGATAGAGTCATTCCACTTTGAAAAGGCTTTTAAGAGAGTGGAGAATATCTAGCATCCTGCACCCATACAGACACATCTGCATTTGTATGCACGCACCCTCTGAATTAGTGCACAGATATTGGCGGGACCATTCTCATGCACACAATATAGGGAGATTAAGAATGGAAGTAGGCTAGCATGAGATCATGCGTGCTCTGGCTCATTAGGTACATTTAATATAGTCTGCCTGAAAAACCATCTGTTCCAGGCGGATGGTGCCAGATATGATGCGATGCTGGCAGACTTGGTTGTTCCTGTTTACTATTATGAAAGATGGCTGCGTAGTCAGGCTAGACAATAGACTTAAAAATCCAGTCTTTAAAAGGTTCATGCCTATTCTGAAAAAAAGCTTCTTCTTTTTTTTTTGCCACATGAAGATTTAATATTATATTTATGCAGAAAAGGCAACTTTTACATTAGAATAGTTTAGCATTTTCAAAGACAATTTCCCCCCCCAAAATACCTGTTAGCTAGCTAGCTTAGGGTAAAGACTGGAAACAGCTATTCTGCCAAGGGACCAAAAAAAAAAAATAAAAATCCCACTTAACATAACCTGTCAAATCTCATCAATCAATAAATAGTACTTTATTAAATGCATATAGAAAACAAAAGTCTAAATATTGCTTTTTTTTTTAATGGGATTTATGTTGGGCTAATTATTAGCATTGACATACTGGTTCTCAATGAATATTCAAGACAAGAAATACTTATTAGCTGTTTACTTGCTTCAAGTTTGTTTGTGTTTTCACTAAGAAAATTCAAACAATTTCATAACAAACACAACAAATAGCAAAGAATTTGAGAAATGATAAATATTTCTTCAACTTGCTGGCTAACATGGCATAGTAGGTATATAAAGTTAATTAGGTTAAGGATAGCACTTAGCTAGTCAAAAAAATAAACTCAAACTGCTAACTGAATGTTTAAAGCTTAGCAATATGTTAGCTAAGGAGCATATGGTAGGCTTTGTTGTTAGTTTTCTTCTTTATCACTAAATTAATTTTCAGCTGTTTTGGAAATGTAAAAAAAGGGAACATGCAGTCTATGATGCTAGCGAAAGTTAGCCTTTTGAAGTTTTACAGTCACATGACTGTAACAACCACACATGTCACCACATGACCTTGTTTTGGCCACCATTTTGGATGAATGACAATGTAGGAACAAGTTCATAAGGCCACAGTCAGACAGGCCAGGAGACCACTGGTCACTGGGTAATAAAGGGGGTAATCCCGAGCTGGTTGGCGCTAAACTCCTTGTGATTGCTTCAGTTGCATGTGACTTGTCTCCCAACACTCACCAGTCACTCTGTGGTTTCTCGTGAAACTGTAAAAGTGCGCCACAAACTGGAAATTGATTGAATGGTACTGCATCAAGTCCGATATTGCAGAAAACTGTTAAGCAGTGTATCCATGACGTCATCTGAGAAAGACCAAGAGGTAAGTGGGTTCTCTCTTTCTACTAACTTTACTGTAATGTTATTTAAAAAGTCTGTAACAATCTAATATCCCAATATTGGTGTTCCTACAGCATCAGGACAATGTTGGTCCAGGATAAACTTTACAACTAACCGATTACATTAGCATTAGCCAAGAAATTAGCTAATGTTACTTAAAAGCTATCACAAGCCAACCAACATGAGTGACCTAAATTTGGCTAACAGCAAACCTAACGTAATAATAGATTTGTAATATTGCATAAGTTGATAAAGAAAACACTTGAAATGCTTACCATTTGTTTCAGGAGACAGTTTTATATAAACAAAGACAGTTTTCTTCCCTTTTCCTCCACATTGCAAGGCTATGACATCACAACAACAATGTTGTTGCAATGTTGATCCCGGACCAACATTATTATGTTGCGACAGGAACACCACCACCACTGGATCACGGAATATCAGATACATGGCCGAAAGCATGCAAATCATGAAATTATGAAGTAAAATTCAAACTACATGTGGCAGTTTATTTGAGCGCGCCATTTATGCATGATAAAGATTTTATATTTTCATAAAAATACAAAGTGGGTTTCAAACGTCCAACCGAGCGTGGTCATTTTAATCTCAGTTGTGTGGCTATTTTTCGTAGTCACTGCAGCAGGACATGCGTGTCTGCATGTGAATCCACAGAGACAGAAAGCCCCCATGCCTTTTTGGCAGTTGCCAGCCCCCCCCCCTTCTCCCCTCCTCCTCTTCTTGTCTCAGGGTCTTGGGGATTAACTTTCCACTTCTCTGATCCACTTTTCCACAGAGCCAATAGCTATGCAGGTCTGGAAATGTGTTGTGTGGCTGCGTGAGACAAAAATCAAGGTCAGTTTCCAAATAATTTATGACCCTGGTCTCAAGGTTATTTTTGATCTTTACCTTTGCTGCCCACTCATTTCACTGACCTCATCCCCATTATGAATATTAACATAAGCAGGGACCTCGTTTGCACTTTGGAAATGTTTTTAGTTGTACGGAAACTCTTACTTTGACTCACAAATTCAGTCATCCAGTGTATTTCTAAGTTTCTCACTGCTGCTGGCATTAAATCTCCTATTTATTACATAAGATTTTTTTCATATTTCCATTAGGCTTTTGTATTTGTGCTCCATTCCAAATCACGGTAATTGCTTCCTCCTCTTGCTGTTTTGAGTGTGAAGAGATTACGCTTGGCAGCTGCAAATGATTTTGTTTTACAATTGGCCGGTAATCCAAAATTAGAATGGGGTAAATACATAGTGACAGAAGTGAACTTTTATACTATAATTTCACCTCCAGCTCCCACAGCTCTTAATGCACTGTGGTTTATTAGCGCAGTATATCTCGGATTTCAGGGAGCACTGTAAGATTTCAGCCGAGCGTCATTCAAACCGCAGGGTAGAGATATAAAATGGGTGAGTCCTCCAGGAGACGGGATTGAAAGCCTCCATCAAGGCAGCTGGAGAGGAGGGAGCCGAGGTATTCCTTTGAAGTGGGTGGCTCAGATATTAAATAATTGAGTTGTAGGAGATTAAAGTTTCAGAAGCTAATTTGGTCCCCTCCACGGCCTGTCACTCTGGGGCTTGAAGAGTCTGCAGCCAGTAGACAACTGGTGAATAAGTATGACTCACTTCCTGTGTGTGGCTGGGCTGGAGAAACCCTATATCTGTGGCAGTCTGAAACAGGAAGTTCATCCAGGGCACACTGTGTCTCTGACTCAGAGAGAGGGTGACGCCATATTTGCTGTCCGAGTGTTCAGGAATCCAATCCTCCATGTGCTCTAGCAACAACAAGGCACACAGAGGTTTCACTTCCCCTTAAAACTCTCAACATAGTTGCTGACAGCTCAACGGTTATGTCGAAAGACGCTCATTTGCTGATGCAAGAGGAATACGTTGCTTGTGTAAGCCTGGATTTCACTGCTGTTTAGGTGGGAGGGTTTTGGGCTCACTCGCTGCGTCCCGGCAGGGAGGCTCAACAGCCTGGAGGTGAAAGCTCCCTTATTTTTGTCAGGAACGCGGCTCCCAGCTGACATTGAAACCTAATTTTCAGGCACCTTGAGAATGACACTGTCCAAGTTGTAAGTAATTGATATGTATGAGGGCATATAAACACACACACATCGTCTTTGAGGACAAACAACAGACTGTTGAAGGGGGCGTAAGGACGCGCTGGTGAATTATCTCTCCTGCTTTCTTTCTGTCTCTTTGAGACTTATGCTGGTGCTGCAGCGCCGCAGCGGGCGACGAGTCTTCTGCAATGACTCAAGCCCCTGTGGTGATAATGGAAAAGAACAACTCTGTCTTCCTGCGGGTAGAGATTGGCTGGATAAGGCTCGGCCGTGAGGGGCCGTGCATTTGTCTTCCCGAGTCTTTAACCTTGCAAAGATGAATCAGACTTACAGTAGAGGCCTAGGCTGCCTCAACGGCTTTGAACTTCCAGACTCGATTCTGGCTTCTCCAGCTCTTCCCATGACCCTGAGCTCACACTCTGAGCTATTTTGTTTACAATTCCTCTTTGGAAAATTGCTGTTTAATAAAGCAAATATGTGGCGTCTGCTCACCTTGTTTATTCAAATCTCACCTTTGAAGTTCAACACCCGGTGTGAACACCTACAGAATCCTCCCCCCCCCCTGAGTATTTTCTGTTGCTTAGTGAAATGCGACAGTCACCTGGCCCAATAATATGTTTTGACTGTCAAGGGTCAACGTTAGCTCAGGGCAGTGTTGCTATGTTGCAGTGAAAAACAGGCCGCCTGTTGTCATGTGGGCCAGAGGGCTGCTGGGACGGAGAGCCAAAGCCCTGCGGTGGAATCAGTTTATGGAGGAGGACTATGTTTAAGAATGAGCCCCTGTGGGCTGTTTACACCATGCTGAAGCAGCATTGCTCTCATCTAGCTGGAGGAAAAACAAATAAAGCCTATAAACTGAAACTAAAAACACATTATTACTGCTGCTCTGCTGTATTATTACGGAGTTGCTGTTGGGTTGCATCATATACTAAACAAACTACAGATCTTTTTTGCATCAAGGGTGTTTGCAGTCTGACAGGACAAAATAGGCCGTGAAGTGGAAGCTTTCTATTGAGAATGAGGCCATGTATTGGAAATCGTTGTTGTTTAAGCTTTTATGGAAATCAAGGGAGCTGTTTTGTTGTTTCTCAGATGAAATTACCATTTGCTGTTAATAATAACATCCTGTAATATGTTAGCTTTAAGGCCAATCATAGAGCACCATTGCAAATGTGAATATATGCATGAGAGAAGATGCTTTCACTTATAAATGCTCTGAAATAAAATGGGATAAAAAAAAAAAGCACACAACCACACACTGAATTGGCAAATTGTTCCAGACATTTATTCATTTTCTGCCCAAAAGATTACACCGGCATCTGATGAAACAGCAGAGCTGTCTAGTATCAGTCACCACGGGAACGTCAGCATCATCTCCAGATAAACGCACAATATTATGACTATAACAACAACGCCAACAACAAACACGGGGCTAGCCTTCAGCAGGGAGCCACGACTCCTCACTTGCAAACCCCTTCTGTTCATTTTAATCCAATCTGAAAGCTTTGCTGTGCTTAAATTTTTTTTAAAAAGAGACAGAGACAGAAACAGCCAAAGGGCTTCTGTGGTGTTTTCAGAGAGGCACTTAAAACTAGCTCTGTCACTTTACCTCTAGCTTTTTACTCCACTGAGATAATGTCTTCACTGCCTCGAGGGGATGATCTCGAGGATGAACCCTGCAGATGAAAGAGAGCAGTGTGACGACAGGTGAAAAAAGAAAAAAACAAAACAAGAGCAAACACGACCTGGCAGGGAGTTTTTCTTTTTTAAAAGCTAAACAAAAGGCCCACAGCTACGGTGATCCCTCCCTCCTCTGGTATGGTGGCCAGGCATGCTGGAGCTCTGTTTGCATCTGCGCTCCTGTGCAGACTAGCTCCCCTTTAGCCGCAGGCTAGGAGGGAGGAACTGTAGGGCAGGGTGTGTCTGCTTACCATGGAAGCAGGTGGGCAGATTGCACCCAGAGGTAGGAAGGAAGGAGAGGGAGGGGTGGGAGCAGGTGGTGCGGCGCTACTGGCGGCAGCCCAGCAGCCACGAGCAACGACATGACGTGACGCTGCCTCTGATAGCATCATGCTGGCAGGTAGTGTGGCCAGGAGAGACAAAGGCAGAGCATATATACCTCATTTTTAAATTTTCATCAGTAGTCTTGCGTCTGGGAAGGTATAGAGGTAAATCAGCAAGATGTACTTAAGTAAGATTACTTATCCTAGACATACTATTGTCCAACCTGAAGCTACTTTTACTATATATATATATATATATATATATATATATATATATATATATAATACATCTGTAAGTTATTTATACTGGTAGTTTCCGAAGGTCATAAGATAAATCTAAAGAATAGGAAAATACAGCTACGAGGGCCCAACAGACACAAGTCATAGTGTTGGAATTGATTCAGTTGTTAATGTATTGCATTCATTAGCTTATCTGTTATGTTTGCATTAAAGCAGAAGAGAAGTTTAAGTAAAGCAGCTGAAAACTGGATGTAAATATAGCACTATAGTCATCACGTCACATGATTTTGTTTTTTATTTAGAAGCCTTTGCTAAGGCTGTCCTTCCCCATCGGTCACTTTTACGAGACAGCCTTTTTAAAAAATTTTTAGAGGTTGTCCCAGATATCCTGCGATGTTTGATGTAGGCCAGCTCCACAGCCTGGTAAGCCAAGGGGAAACCAAGGAGCCAAGTTAAGTAGTTCACGTCACTCATCAACTTATTTTAACAGACATAGATTGCACTTACTGTGGCAAAGGAAAAAACAACAACAAGCTTTTCAGAGCTGAATTCGGTAACAAATTCTCACATCTCAGGATGATGTTTCTGACAGTAAGCAGCTTAATGCGTATATGTTTATTTACATACATTTTTCTTGGTTTAAAAAAAGAAAAAAGAAGTGAAGTTCAAGCTGCGGCTAAACTAAGCAGCTGCTGTCATAAGCCATCAAATTCTAATAAGGCATAACCTGGTCCTGGGTGGGCGAGGGAAGCCGCTGTTTTTCTGCTATTTCCATTTATAGACTGCACCAACAAGCCCCCTGGGAGACTGCTTGCCATGACTCATGTCTCCAGTGCTTCTGTTTCAGACTGAGCACTCCACCCCCCCGTCCTCTTCCTCCTCCCCCTCCCCTACCCCAATCTAATCTCTGACCATCCCTAACTCTAACTTGTTTTATATTTGTCTTGTTTTTCTTATTTTCATTGTTATTTTTTTTCCTGTTTTTCTATTTTTCATTCATGCAACATAAACCTTTACAGAGGGCATTAAGAAAAAAAAGCGGGAGGAGGGAAAGGTCAGACCAGCCAGCCGCTGTAGCTGGTGATGAAAGCGATAAGCCGGGCTGAATCAGTCCCATGTAAATAGCAGCTACAGTACAGACGGCGGCCATTTCCCAGAACTGTTGTTGTGGTGAAACGGCAGCGTCAATATGGGGGGATGTCTCTGCCTTTCCCAGCACAGCAGCCTGCAGGCTTTTCACCGTCACGTGGTGCGCTTGTCCTCTCCCTCCCCTTCTTCTTCTCCTCTCTCTTTGGTTATATTCCAGTCACGGTGCACCCCCCCTCACCCGCTACCCCTCACCCCACCCCAACCTCCGCCCACCACCCCCCCTCCACCCCACCCTGCCCCACCCCTGCGCGCTCTGTCAGGTCACCCGCCTTGTTTGTTCAGATGGAACAGAAGAGGAAATGAAAGCTCAGAGTCCGCTGTTAACCCATGCCTGCTCTGCTTGCCGCATGCAATTCCTGCTATTTTTCTCTCCGTGTCGTTTTCCTGCTCTGATGATGGCTTGTAACTATATCCGGATATACATTTGTTCCGTTCTAGCACGGGGTGGGGGGGAAAATAGCCTGCGTAAAGGATTCAGCTAAAAATACAGACAAATCTCAGCTGCTCCAAATACAATATGGGAACGACGGGTGGGGTGGGGGGGGGGATTTCACCACGGTTGAGTATGATAACTACTTAATGTGCAGCTTGGGATATTCATGCATGTGTGACTATTCTGGAAAAAGTGCTGCATCAGTGTCTTGCTGACGATAAAGCCAGACTCTCCCTCCTTTATTTCTATTGTGAACTTTCACACTCTCTTAAATACATAGGGCCTGCTGTGTTTGTACACTGTGCAAACAACACTGCGTGCATATGTGGGCGCATATGTGAGCTTGCGCTCATGCTCATGTTTATCTTCCAGTCTGCCACGTTCTTGCTTGGTTACTATGCAACCAGGTCAGAACAACACGGACACCACAGTAGCTGAATGGCCATTTTGGGTAAAAGCTCTCTGCAATAATAAACAGCTTCTGGCACTGAGAGGTTGTTTCCCAGCTGCAGATCGGTGCCAAAATACAGAATTAACTGCAATACCATTTACTGCTGTGGAAAAACATCAGCCGTCCAAACCCACATACCTTCGGAGCCTTTGAACAGCTTGTAATCCCTCAGCAGCTAGATGACTCTCAAAAACACGCCAGCTCGGGCGGCTGCCAAAGAAATTACTGCACAGTTATAGTGTTACATTTGTATAAACTAAAGTGTTCACTCCTCGCTCTGTCTGAGAGAATTTTTTCAGGGGGACAGGGAAATAATTTCGTGAGTTTAAAATGGGGCTTTTTTTCTCTCTCTCTTTTTTTTTGTTTATCTCAACTTGGCCACCGCTGGCTATTGTGCTTGCTAGGAGCCCTGAGATGTCTTTACATGGGGAAGATAAGCTTTAAAAGCAAAAAACAGCTGCCTTGGATTTTTACAATGTTGGAGCAGGAATGCTTCGTGCTTATTTTGAAGTGGCTCCAAAAGATATTTGGAGCGATTTGAAGGGAGATCAACTGAACTTTACCCTCTCTCAGAGGAAGGCAAGGAAAAAAAAAGAAAAAGACTCTGTTCCTGCCAAAATCTGTGAGGCTCAAATAAATTTGGAATTAGACAAAGTGCAGCTATGCAGTCATACATTACAATCCTGCGGGTCACTCATTTATTTAAGTGTTTCATCCTAATCCAGCAGCTCTGCTCTGCCACTTATCTCTTATTGACTTGAATCAATGAAAGCACACGCGGGTACAGCTTGTGCAAACTGTCAAGGCTACGGTTTGTGCTGAGTTGTGACTGTAGGGTCTGTGCTGTGTTAGCCTTGCGCTGACATGTCATCATCATGGCCTCCATGACCGCTATGGCAGGTTTCTTGAAATCACTGGGAACACTTTTTTTTCCTCCTTTTTTTTCCTGGCTGCGGGCCATGTTAAACAGATCGCTCACAGAGTAGTGTTTTGCAGCTGAAAAAAATAAACGGGATAAGCCGGACAGTAAACAGTGGAGGGAGGGCAGATCTCTCGTGGACGGCAGTGTTTGTGCAGGTCTGCCGCCCTGCTGTCAGCAAGTGCTCCAGCACATGTACTGTAATGTACACAAGGTCAAGAAGATGCACGGTGCTAGCCTTTCACACGCACTTACGCATGATCCCCCCGCAAAATGGACAAAACCACACATTATATCACATTATGTTGCTTAAAACTGTGTTGCATGAATAAGGCTGAGGACGGTAGAAGGCTTTCAGGAAGTTTCACGTGTTAGTTAACCCTCATCCTTTTGTTGCTCTATATTTGAAACTGGGTGTTAATGAGGTTTGGACCCAACTAAAAAACAACAACCCAAAAACAAAGAATGCTGCAAGCTTGGCCCCATAAAGCATACCTGTATATATTGGGTTTTTTTGTTTGTTTGTTTTTTACTTAAAATGAGACTTTAGCCTCACAATTGAGCCCATAAACGCATCAGGAAAGTGTTTACTGAGGTCAGCGACACGGGAGCAGAGGGTCGTCTTCTCATATGACCAAATGCCGTTTCGCCATCAGGGGAGTCGTCCTTCCTGCTGGCCATTTGAAAAAAATGCAACTTTAAGTCACTTGTACATTGGTTTAATTGGTACATCATAATGATATCATGCAGTCAGAGGGCAGTTATCATAACTTATAACCAATAACTACAAAAGAGAAAAGCCTCCAGCCCAGCTCTACTGACAAATACACTATATAGACAAAAGTATTTGACCGCACCTTCTTAATTATTGTTTTTCTCAGCTTTGGCCTGTGAAGAGAAATCATATTGCTTCAACTCACCGAGACATTCTGGACAATTTTATGTTTCCAACTTTGTGGGAACAGTTTTGGGAAGGCCTTTTTTCTGTTCCAGCATGACTGTTCTGGAAGAGAAAGTATATCCATAAAGACGTGGTTGGATGAGTTTGGTGTAGAAGAATCTGAGCGGTCCGCACAGAGCCCTGACCTCAACCCCATCAAACACCTCTGGGATGAACTAGAGCAGGGATTGCAAGCGTCTAATGACAGTGTCTGAGCTTGCAAATGCACTTCTGGATGAATGAGTGAAAAAAACATCCACACACACTGTTACAGCTGCAAAGGGGTGGGGGGCAATTTACAGTGCACTGACATAATGAAGGTTCCTGTAGATATCACATGTGTGTGGAAAAAGGCTTTTTTCTACTTGGTGTACATCAGAGTTCATTTTTTGTTTAACCAAATTAATTCTAACACGTTGAGTCATTAGCTTAAAATTTGCTGGTAGGCATTTTATTTTTTACGTTTACTTTAGAGAGAGCTACAGGCTAGCAGTCGCTCGTTGTTTACAGTCTTTATGCTAAGCTAGGCATGCTAACTCCAGATAAGAAAGTTTATTATCCTTGGTAAAATACATAACGGGTGAAGTTTTTTACTGATAAACCAAAAGCTTGAGTGTCTCTTGCTGTTTTAACAGCACTCTACTGCACACTTTGAGTTATGCTGTAACTATATTTTTCCTTTTCACTGTTGCTTGTACATACAGTGCACTTTAGATAGCTTAAAACAGCAACATGTGATGATCATGTGCCCACTTTCAGATTCTTGTTCACAGTTCAGCTGAAATGATAAGGGGACCGAGGGCACTGGGCTCCAGTTGAACTCATTTCAAGATAATTTTTTGCCCTAAGCTTTAGTAACAGATTTTAATTGCTGGTGCTGTGACTTTTTTTTTGGCATCTCCTTTTTATTGTTGCTTTTGAGGTGGCAGCTGCTAAATTGTAAGTTACCCGAGTATTTGAAAAGCCAAACGCTGTACAGAATGGGTGGGTCAGAGGCCATAATCCAGCCTGGGGACACAGAGGAGCTACCTTTGTTATTTGTGGATTTATACATGATGCTCTTGTGCTTTTGGCTTTATCCTTAGTATCCACCCCCCTACCCCCCTTTCTTTGTGATCCGTGGGCCTGAGCTGTTGTGACTGGGCCACTCTGACAGATAGACTGTGATGAGAGTCAAGGCTGAAAGCCAGGCTCTGTGACTACAGGGCCAGGCCAGGCCAGGCCAGGAATGACGCAGGCCTGGGAAACAGAGAGCACTGTGGACAGCACTGGCCCCGGCCCTGGGGCCCCCCCAGCCCCTCCTGTGCCTCCGAGCACTTCCTGCCTCTGTCATTCTACCAGCAAATCCAATCCCTGATCAAAGGCCAAGAAGAAAAAAGGGGAAGAGAAGAGAGAAGAGACGGAGAAGTGAAAAGGGCGAGGGAGATTGATGTGTACGTTGGGGGGAAAATGGAGAAAACAACAAGCCGCTCTTTATCTGACAGGGGAGGCAGCTGCTCGGACCGGGGCACCTGTGTGCCTGCTGCCTCCCAGGCCGACGCCAAGCTCCGCCCTGGTGCTCGCTGGTGCCAGACCCATGAAAAGGGTTGCCACAGCAACACCCCCAGCCCACAGTCTGAAATAAACAACCTTTCAACCTCATCTGAGGAGGGTAACCTTTAGATGATCTGTGGCCAGTCTGAGATTGCGCTGGCACCACCGACATGACTAATTAGACCTCTGCCAGATTCACGTTGTACCTGTTTTTATGTGCAAATATCTGTTTGTGTAAAATTAAAATTAGAAGTGTTCAGCTTCTGAAGGCAAAGGAGCAGACCCACCTGTTCAAACCTGCCTGAGGCTTCAGTGAAAATCCTCCAGGACTCAGGCAGTACCATCGTTTCGGGGCAATTACCCGGGCCAGATTAAAAATCAACTATCATTGAGCAGATGTCCTGCCTCTTTCTCCCAGCACGGTGGGGAAATCTTATTACACCTGACCACGCGGGGTAGGGACAGTGGAACCCTTTCCTTGGGATTGGATGTGTCCTCTCTGTTTAGAGTCTACACACACACGCATTCACCGGTGTAGAGGACAAGGCTCGTGCTCCTAAACAGAAGTGACATCCCATTCATTTGAGCTGGTCAGGGTCTGATGTCCCCCATCTTATCTTACAAGGCTTAGCGCTGTGAAATGACATTGGCCTGGCTCCAGCAAAGAGCAGTGGCTACCATCTCCGAAGCCGGCTCCCTCTGCACCACTTGCATACACACACTTGCTCTCAAAGAGCAACGCTCTGCAGTCTGTCTGCAGCTTAATGCTGCGTTATGGTTAAATGCTGCCATTCAGGATCATTTCACAGCTGTTAATGTTCCAAAGCGGTCACTGTCTGTCACTGCTAAAAATATCCCTGACAAGAGCTCACTAATTGGTGTCAAATGCGAAGCTGAACTTGTCAAGTAATATGAGCTGATTGCTGCATAGATTGGTGCTATGAAATTGGACAAGTACACTTCAAATGCTAACTTGATAAAGTCTGGACTGTGAATATGGAACTGGCTGACATGGCATGAAAAATATTTTCGCCCCCCCAAAAAATCCCCGGAGAAATTGACCCGAATACATTCTGGGGTTTGTTTTTTTTTGGCTCTTGTCATTTGTGGCCACCTAAATGTGCCGATGCATCTGGGGGCTGAGGAGATCGCTGTCATGGTGAACCCAGGGGTAAAAATAGCAGGTGACATTTTAACAATATGCTGTGTGTTTAGTCATCAGCAGCATCACGCCGTGCTGTTTCGAGGTAACAAATGAAATACTGTCAATGCAGCTGCCATTTGTGTCGGGAGCGTTATTTGCCCGGCTCGTCCGCATCGCTTCCTTTGAAGGTTTTATTCCCCACCCCCTTTATTTTAATCTCGCCCGTTATGACAGCAGCGCTCCCGTCCCCGAGTTTCCGTGCAGGGTGGGTTCACAGGGATGAGCGGAGTGTGGGAGGGTGGATTGATTGATGCCGGCGGGCTCGAGGCTCTGGTACAGCGAGCGTGAGGCGCCGCGAGATGATAGAGGTGGCGAATGATAAACGAATGGGTGATGAAACGAGGCCTTTGAAGAGAAACAGTTTCTTACCTCAGTGTTTCATTATTTACTTTTCGTTTTTTTGTGTTGAGGCCAAAGAGGAAAAAAAAGGTAGCACTCTAACAAAAACATAGGTAGGATTTCTCATTTTGTCCTTTACTTCTAATGTTTTGACACTGAAGAAAACATCCACGTGACGGTGAATGTTTGACAGTGTTTGTCTTATTTTGCATTCATTCTCCTGATTGCTGAATAAATCAGCCTGGGCATTGCTTGTGCTTTGCTCTGCGTACTCCATTAATATTCCAATCATCTCCTATATCAGATAAAGGGGGGGCAGACTCCTCTTCATCTCTCAAAACACCAGCTGTGCAGGGCTGTGAGACATCCACGCATGCACATAGAGCTGTAAACAAAGCACCGCAGACAGATTCATACATGCAGGCAAGCTTATATAATTGTGGCGTTTGCAGGCAGCTGCATCAATACTGCATAGCGTTCATCCTGCATGATTTATTGAATGCACATACTCTTTTTTCCTTAAAAGAATTTACCACTCTAAAACTAAGGCACCTGAATACTGTTAGGGGAAAAAAACATGGAGGATGTGAGCACCTAGATGGGCAGATATCACTTTGTGCAGACTGAAGGGTGTTGATATGCTGCTGGCAGTCCCTCCTTTCATATCCTACTCATCCTCCACCATCCTCCCACCACTCCTCTGTGTCACTCATGCTCCACACTTTCCTGCAGTTTTCCCCTCCACACACATGGAAAAAAAGCAGTAGTTTTCCTCCCTGCCCCTGGGCTTAGCTGGTTCCCTGTCCACTAAGCGATTAGTCACTCAGGCATCGAGTGGACCGAGAGTCTGGAAGCTCCTGATAGAGGACCGCTCGCAGCCCAAGTGACAAACTCAAGGACGTTTTAGTGTTGTTGTTGCTTTTTTTTGTTGTTTCACTTGTTTATGGGGAAAGACTGCATGAGAGGTGCCCAGCTCCTGGGGGCCGAGTCGGGCAGCGAGCCGTGGTAATTACAAGCCACTTGTCACAGTGCTTTCTCTCTCTGCCCTGACCATCGCCAGTTAAAAGCCAACAGCTTGTGTGCTATCTTCGTAATGATTCACCCATCAGTTCACATGAACACAGCACTCTCCTGTCTCCCCCGCGCACAAGCGCTCTCTCCATGCTCCTGCGTGAGTTCACTAGCAGCCCTGCTGAATTTAAATGCAAGGATGTGGCGTTGTATTCACATCTCAGCATTGCCGTAAAATAGCGTGCTCCATTTCCCCCCTGAGTCTTGCACTCCGGTGCCTCATTTAGTTATATTTAGTCTCAACTAAGATGAACGCCAAACTCGAACCCGTCAGCGTGCATCTCAAACACACGCGAGGTAAATTGGTGAGGTTGCTGAGCAATACAGTGGGTTACCTTGTTTCCCAGGAAACAACAAAATCCAATTAAAGGAGCACATGAACCATAGCAACATGTGGTAAACACAGCATGGCACTGCCGCGAGGTTGTTATTCAATCATCAGAAGTAAAACAAACAATTACTGCAGAATGACCCTAATACAGAAACAAATGAGAATTTATGCATGAGGAAACGTGGGTTGGGAATGGAAGTGATTCATCCCTCACAGACGTCTGCAAGAGATCCTTATTCACAAGAATAATGATAATGCTGATGAGACAAGCATTGTGGGGAATTTATTATTTCGCTGTCTAAATGTCTTTCATGTTCGGGACAAAGCATTTCCAGAGGTTTTGCATTTCAAAGAGACTTGGCGGCATTGTTGTTATTAGGATTGATGCAAGAATGTTACCAATGCTAATTAACCAGCGCTAATTGTGTGATTGAATAAATTATAATCAGACGGGCAGCTTTTTAAAGTTGATTAATATTTCATAATGCCTCATCTGTTTTTGTTCTGTGATTTTTTTTTTTTCTGTAATCAAAATGTTGTTAACATCTGGGGCCGAACTGGTTGCTGCTGATGCGTAGAACATGCTCCACCTGCATTTGTAGCTGATAGGAGTTCGCATATTCCCACCTCTGATATTACAGTGTGTGTGTATATATATATATATATATATATATATATATATATATATATATATATATATATATATATATATATATATATATATATATATATATGGAGATCTCCCTTGCAGGTAGATGAGCATTGTCATCACACGCTGTAGTGCTGATGAGGTATCCATATGAATAGGATTCATTGTAATTTTATGGCAGAATCACATTTCAAAGCTGGCTCCCTCTCTCAGTTTCCATAGCAACAGTCTAACAGAGCTGGGGGTTGGATGAATGGATGGGTGGACATACAGAGCGTTTACTACAGATGCTACACTTTAGTTTAATCCCTTTCACTTAGCATTCATGAGCTACATTTAAACACTTAATTAATGATAAATAAACACGATAAAGGCACAAACAGATCTATGAACAGTTCATCTATTTGCCTGGTGTGGATGTATGATTATACATTATGATAATCCCGAGCTAAATTACACCCTGTGTGAATTATCCCTGTGACAGGTGTCCTAGCTTTTGGGAAAATAAATGAAGGTGAAATATCGGCTGTCACATCCTGTATGATGATATCACTGTGGTTAGCTACTGATAGAGGTGGTCAGATCAATCTAAATATTGACACTAGAATGGATCAGTACTAGAATGTAGGATCTATGCTTTTTTCCTATCCTCTAAATTCAGTATGTAGCCCACTGAATTGTGTTAAATAACTTTTTTTAAGTGTGGAGAGTGAAAAAAATACACCTCAAACATGCACTGTGTGTGTTTTTTTGTGTTAATTACTGTGAAATGTAAAAATCAAAGTGATTTAGTGGTCATTAAAATCGGAATCTGCAATACTGGCCTTGAAATCCACTGAGATACACTGGAATCCAATGGCCAATTCTTCCAGTCTAGCTAGTAAATATCTGGATCAGGACTTCCTGTGGCGTCTGCCGGCCATTGTTTTGCCTTATTTGTGTCGTCATGGACAACATTACATGTTACTGAAACAGCTGGGAAGTGCTTTATATCATAATATTCAAAACATATTTACAGTTGCATGAAACAGCATGAATCATATTTATGCTACATAAGGGGATTTCAAGTTCTGCCCATTTGAAACTCCCGAGGCAAGTCTTGGAAAAAAAAATATGCAGAAAACACTGATGAGCCAATATCCTGTTGAACTGCTGCGCATTCATCATGTCATGACGCCCTTTACATATTTTCCCTTTTTGGCTGAAAGCATCATTTGTGAGTTAGCAGCAGATGGCCTGTGTGTGTCTCTACAGCTGACTCACAGTAACTGGTTGCTGAGGCTCTGCTCTCCACTACAGCCTGTTAATCATGCTATTCTGAGGCGTTCCTGCCTTTCCCCCCACCCCGATGAATGTCATTTAGCCGGATGGCAACAAGAAGATTGAATCTTGTGTGCGCAGAAATGTTGCACAAAGAAAGAAATTGCCTGTGTGCAGCAGAGCCGATGCTGGGAGAGGGGTGATTGAGTCGTCCTTGTGATTGGAACCTCGCCTCCCGTCCTTTCGCCCTTCGTCTCGAGACTGGTTGTGGCTTGTAACCATGGCGACAGCTGGTCTTGTTACCTGCTTAGAGGGAGGGGGGGGGAGCTCGTGACTTTGAAGCTTGGGTTACTAGTCTCTGTGGATGGAGTGAGGACTGAGGAGGGCGGGGTGGGACTTTGCACAAAGACCACACTGTTCTCTTCACATCCATTCACTGCTTGGACAGCCACAGAAGGAAACGAGATCAATAGCATGAAGTAGTTGATTAGAGTAACTCAATATTACGAGTTAGGTTTCCAGAGATGCTTTTAGAACAGCCATATCAGTCCCTCCCCGTCTATCTCTCATCGTTGCCAAGCTCCACACACCATGAATAAACTGCTAAACGATGGGCTGACTTCATCACTCCTGACGCGGATCCTGGTGACACGTATTTACCTTAACCTCATACTGCAATCACATAGCTTACACTAAAGGGGAGCAATGGAGTTTAATGTGCTTTCCCCAGAGATCTGAAGCAGGTTTCATTAATCTTGCACACAGAAATTACTGCGTGTAGCAGTCGTCAAACAAACCATCTTTGAAGCTCTTTGGCGTAAGTTTTCTCTCATTAGGCTCCATAATTTGTCACTCATCCTTCACTGGATGTGCAGTATGTACCTCGCCCTGACTAGTCTGACTTCAAGGCCCCCTCCAGTCTTTATTTACACACCGACTTATTATTGGGAGGCTGCTTTACACAGAGAAGCAATTAATTTTTGACTAATGATGTGCCAGTTGCTTGACAACAGCAATTACATCTTAATGAGTGAAAAGCTTAGTGTCAAATGATTGAGATGCAGCTGGATTGGTGCTAAATAGCTTTTAAGCCCAGAGAAAAGGCCGATATGACAACATGTGTGGGCTAAATACACATTTTCATTTTCAAACATTATCCTGTAGAGTGTGATTCATGTTGGGGGTGGGGGGAACTGAAGTCTGTATTCAGTGAATTTTCATAAGGAACTTGAAGGGCCCTATTTAAAAGCTAAGGACCGAAGGGCAGCAGGCAGAGCAGAATCTTTGAAGATGCACTTTTCTGAGCTTTGCAAATATGCGAGTTAAACTGCCAGAGGCCCACCTTTGTATTTTCTGTGTGGTTTACTTTCAGCAGAGTGAGGCGAAGTCAACACCGAAACTGTACATTCACTCAGCGCCGAGCAGCTGCACAAACGGCCTCGGGTCTCCCATAGAAACGGGCCGACGCATTCCGGAGACGCATCAATGGGATTTGTTGTTGTGATGGAGCGAGGCAGGCAGCGGCCAGATTTGGAATGACTGTTGCCATGGAGACCACTCCAGTGGGCCAAAAGCAGCTGTAGACAGTCAGCTGATGCCCTTTGGGTAAATCCATTCAAACACGATTTGCTTCCTTATTTATTTATTTTCACTTTCGACTGAAGAGAGAGCCTTCTCTGGGTGCACAAATTGCCTCCGCCATTTTGTGTCCACCCAGCGTGTGCAGGCAGACAGCTGTTTGCATCACACTTTACTTGATTTGTTATTTTTATGTATGCAGATATATAATTATCTATAATAGATGACTCTACAAGTGAGTATATGTATATATATAATAGTTTTCATGTTCTTAAATATGAGTCTTATTTTATATAACTAAAATAAATATAAATATTTGGTGTTACAAGCACTCTGGGTGTTTTTATCTAATATATCATGAAACTGACTTGACACGTAAGTGACAATGACTGTAATCAATGATCATACTGACTGACTCATTTTATGTGGGCCCATTTTCAGCAGCCTACCTACCGCAGCTTAATGATGAAAAGGCTGCATGTTGTTGGCACAGCTGAAAAGCTGTTGCAATGGTTAAAAAAGCAATAAATTTAGCTATACTATGTCAATACTCACAGGTCAGCCAGAGGTCTGAGGCCCTCACTTTGTATCTGACTCCTGCTCCCACTGCAGCATCTCAAAGTCCCACCGTGGCCTCCCAGCCATAGCCCCAAATAAAATTAAACTGCCAACCATTCCCATGCCGTGCTTTAATTTGCTCTGTTGTGTGATAATCTGATTGTAAAAGGCAACATTTGACGAAGCAGCCAGGTCAGGTACTATGAAACATGTTTCGCAAACTAAAGAGAGGAGCTTGCTCGGTTGTGCACTGGGTCGAATTCACTTTTTATTAAAACTTTCCATATTTTGGCAGGTTTCACTCGACTGTTTCAGACATTTAGCCGACCCCCTTCAGTTTAATCAGCGGTTTATTGTCACAGTGTGTTGAATGCGGGGGTGAGGACAATGCAGAAAGACTGAATAAACAAAAGATGATTATTTGTCCAACACTGTCCACATCATGAAGGACAAAATCAAAAAACAAAAGAAAAAAAACTCTCAAACAAGAACACAAATGCAAGAATGCCGACCGAGGCAGGACTATTTATACACATGGGATGATTAGGGAAGTGGAGACAGCTGGAGCAAAGTAGACACAGGTGTATACAATCAAAACAATGAAACAGGGGAGGCAGCAGGGGGCACCGAACATAGTAAAACAGGAAAGGAATACAGAAGTACAGATTCATGAACAAACTTGACAGAGGAGATGATGCAGGAAACACTCATCCTAATAGTGTTCATCTGAAAACTGTCATTCTACAGTAATAGTGAAACTAGGACCACTTAAAAATAACTAACCACAAAAGCCACAAATCCCACACACCGTGTCATTTGTGAAAAATGGGCCTTTTAACACCTACATAGCTGTTCCGTTAATCATGTGATTTATTGTTAATGATTAAAGCATTTCCAATCAATTTCTGTGTATTTAATGGAAGCATATGTGAAAAGACGTTTCAAAGTTTCCCCCAAGCAGCCGCGTATTTGAAGATTTCCCTATCTGTGGAACGCTGTAGCTAACATTACTGCTTTTATTGCCTCTGGAAAAGAGAGGCCCTCAGTTTCTTAGCCTTCTTCCTTATGTTACACTCTGTCTTAATGCATTCAGCATGTCACCGTGTGAGTCACATGTTCCGTGTGTTATGTGTCGGTCAAACAAGCCGATGTCTGTGTGAGCGGCGGTGAGCTGGACCTGTTTGTGCAGATAGTGTGGCCCAGCACGTCAAAGAGGACAATGTGATCTTTTCTGGTGCGGAAGAGAGTGTGAAACACTATCTGTAGCTTAAACGGAGAGAGATAAAGAGTCGTGTATCACTTCTGCTGCTCTCCTGCAGGAGACAACAGTGGGCGTGGGTCATCGCTCAGTTTCCATTTGCTGTTATGTGCAAGTCATCAATGATATTCTTACACCATGTGAGCCAACTCGGGCTTATTATGAGGGTATATCATGCTACAACTGACAGGGGAGCAACGTTACGTAGTCGCACGGCTCACTTGCGCTTTATTTCAGGGCTAGTCAGTCGCGGCCAGAATACCATGGTTTCACATAATGACTCCAGGTGATTACAGTAAACAAAGGAGGAAGATCTTGCTGAGCTTGTTTGATAGCTGGGAAGTTTACAAATTGGCTTAAAGCCAGTGAAACTCAAATCTCACACATTATCTGTCATGATCGCTGGCACATTTTCAACAGCCATGGGAACAGGAGTGCCCATATATGACTTTGGTTTAGCTTGAAATGGAAATGAATGGTATTTCTATGCAAATTTGGTGGCGAGGGGGGAGTTTTTGCATTTTTTAAAGAACACCCAAACTTACAGTCAAAAGAAAAACTTTGATAATTAGTTGAGGTGGGTGTAAGCTTGTGTGCGCCCAGTGACGGTTATTTGCACAGCGCCTTATTTGGCTCACCTTACCTGGTTGCACCAGTAAACGTGGGAAAAAATGCAGTTCCTCCACTGTACTTGTTTTCCTTTGTGTTGGAGGCGTGGCCTGGCCATTATGTGAAGCGCTGCCACCGCTTCTTATGACAGGCACGCCTCCTAGGTGTCACCTTCCCAGATCATCATGTTGATACAGTAATGGGGAAAGACTCCAAACAAACTGAAGCTCGAGTGACCTCATTTGCCTCAGGAGGTTCACAGCATCCAGGTATGGGTTCACTTTACATTCGTCACAGTGCTCTGAAACTATAATTAGTGCTAAAGATAGATAAAGTAGTGCTGGTCCACCTTCGCTCTAACAGGAACTATTAGAAGCTCATTGCTAAAACTCTAAAGTATAAGATAAACATTAATTTGGAAGAACAGCAAGTCAACAATACCTTTGCGCCAGTTTCCTGCACTTCGTTTTTCTGCACTTAAACACAAAGACTGTTCAGCTTAAGCCTGTCTGAGGCCCAGAATGTGAATAGTTTTAGTAGGCACAAATCAGCTCTGTACACATCAGCAGAGGGCCTCAGAAGGGTAAATGCTGGCCACTTGGCTGAGGTTTGGTAAGCCTGCACAACATTTGGGCCCTTTTAAAGCAATGTTTCCCAGCCGTCAGCAGCTGCTTTCCATCTAGTGGCATTTTCCTTGTCTACCCCCTCAATGCTGCACCACCCCTCTCCCCCCCGCTACCATCACCATCCCCTCTCTCTTCACGTCAAACTTGGCAGGCAAGTTTACACTCCGATTTTCAAAGCCGCCCTGTTCTCTGTCAAATGTTGCGTGGCAACATCAAACGCTCTGCCGGACAGAGCCTTCCTGGGATTCCAGCGTGGTGGGCGGATAATTGGAGGCAGGCCTCAGCGGATCTGGCAGATGTGTGATGAGTTTTTACTGGAGCATTTTTTTTTTTTTAGTGGCGAGTATGTGTGCGCGAGGGGGGTGGAAGGGGAGATGGGGTTTAGAGGGAAAACATAAGGGCTTTCTTTGTTGTCGTCTCTCTCCTAAAGCTGGCCACAGGGGTGTCTTATTGGCCAAGTGGCCAAGTAAGGGCTCACTGTGGCACTAAACATTGCATACAGACACGATATCTGAACCCAGCATGTGGAATCTGATGTCTTAGGTCTGACTCAAAGCCTTTAAGCCTCCAGAAATTCCTCGTGTCCTGTCCTTCTTATTCTTGGTTTTCACTTTTTTTCTGGAAGCTGGATTTTTCAGATACTTTTGCAAGAAACACCCAAATAATTACTGGGCACTCTTGTCTGAGGGTTGACCGCAGCTTTGGATGGAGGTCATGGCAGTCGCTGTCAAACATAGTGATTGCATGCAGGAATTCTCCCCACCCGCACACCCCACTGTAAAAGCAGGAATGCAGGACTTGGATTCTTAGTTTTCCTGTCCATCCATCATTGAGCAAGCATAACAGGGACCCAGACCAACTCCTCCCCAGCCAAGGGTGGGCTTCCATTGAAAGTGCAAGGTTCCAGGGCTCTGAGGAGGACTGTGGAGAGGGAAGAGAAGCTGGGGGGGTTATTGGGCTCGGGAAATTGTTAGAGAAGGAAATGGACAAAAGGGGAGAAAAAAAAAGACATACAGACAGAGTTCCAAGAAACAAAGAATGAAACACAGCCCTCCCATGTTTTTGTTAAGTCCCTTGGGCTCATGCAGACAGTATTAGGTTTAATTTTTTTTCTTTTTACACAGGAAGGCGGTGCAGATGTTCCTGAGAGCAGGCCTGCGGTTTCCCTGTTTTCCTTTAGCTAGTCTGTTCCTGGCTCCCCAGCGTTGCCAAGGCGCTCCCTTACTCGGTACTGGCGTTTTTGTTTTTCCTGAGAGTGGGGCTCCAACAGGAGGGTCATCTCCAGGCCAGCTCCAAATGAGAAATAGTTGGCCGGCTGCCCTGGCGGCCGCTCAAATCCACCCTTTTGAAAAGATTACTGTGCTGCTGCTGCCGCCGCCTCCTGTGGGGCATGCCAGATCTGCTGAGGGGAGAGGAATGTGCAGGAGGGCTGGAGGAGGGAGGATGAGAGCGGGGAGGCGAGGGTGAGCGGGTGGGTGGGGGCACCGGGGGGCCACATTTCATTCGACCTCTTTCAGAAAGTTTTTCTCATTACTTTTCTTCTCCCTCTCCTCCCTCAAATGTTTCAATTTCTGCAGCACAGAACAGGCGGTGGACTGTTCACAAATAAAACCTGACAGGGTTTTTCCACTCAGCCAGGAGCAGCGTGACACAGTCCAGTTCAGCCACCTCCCTCCCCTGGTTGTCTTTTGGCTGCTTGTTTTTGTTTCTTAGGGACTGGTGATGAATGATCGATTGATAGCGTTAAGGCCCACGGTGGGACTGCCGCAGGCCATCTCTGCTAAGCTGCTTTGCCCGATATGCTGCTGACTGTGGAGACTCCAAAGCCGGAGCAATAAAAGTTGATTTGTGGGGGCATTGTGAGAAGCCCCAGACACTTAAGAGAGGTGTGCATGTCTCCTCTGGCCTGTCACAATCAATACTACCCCAGCACTGCTGGGCCTCCCTGTCTCCACTGTGTTTACTCTTAAATAATGCATCACACTCTCACACAAATACCTTCCATTCACACTCTGGAAGGAGACCATTAACCATGGCCGTGTGCAACAATGAAATACAGCATCTTATTTCCTTTTTATACAATGCAAGCAGCTAGCGAGCACTTTTCCTCCTCTAGAGTGTTTCTGCGAGGCATCATTTTAGTGCTGTCTGACCTAATTGAACAACCTCAACATCCAATCTTTTCAGGCTCAGATTACACACCCGCCTAGTTTCAGCTTGGATTAATCTCTGAAAAGAACTCTATAACAATTAGCGCAACAATGGAGATAAAAGGCCTCGGCGAGGCTAGGTTGTTTGAACCTGACATATTTTGCCCCTTTCAACAACAAAGCCTGAGGGGACACATGCCTCCATGTTGTATTTATGAAAGGAGTTACCACAGCAGATTTTTTTTAAAATAAAGATATGTTAACAAGGCATCGTGCAAAGAAAGGGAAACACTTTTCCTTTATTACATATTACTGTTTATGATTTTCTTAGCAGTCGTGTTACTGGGGATTTTGATAAATGCTGAGTAATTGCATCACTCCTCTGCCATAAGAATCTTGGAGCCTCCCACGGGATCATTAGCTGCTGACGGATTTGGAGTGATGAAGCCTAACTCGGTGGGTGGTCCTTATCTGAGAGTCAGGAAACAGGGCCAGACCCATAAACACCCGACTCACCACAGAGGAAGCACCCGCGTATCGGAGACCACACCCTACGTCGCGGTAAACCTTTAAATATGAGGAAAAGAAAGGGGGGCCCATGGGGCTTCATCCACATCTTCCATTCTCACAGCACTTCTGGGCAGAGGAAAAACAACGACCCAGATTGGATTAATTTCCACGACCGGTCTGTTCCAGTAAACATCACCGTGCACGCAGGCGCCGTCAGATCACTGCGATCAGCGTGCCCGCTCCACGCTGACACCATAAGAATGGCAGCACATGTGTTCCTGAGTCACATCATCTGCTTAGCAACATGCACGCCGGGGAGAGTAGGACAGAGCGATGTGATTGGGGGAGACCGGGACCCTCAGGACACAGAGCGCTAATTGCAAAGCCGTTTTCCTTTTTTTTCCCCTCTCCCCCTCCTCCATTTTTAACAGATGCAATACGCCAGCCACACAAAAAGGGTTGCATAACCGGATTTTACAGCAGATACCTCCTCCTCCTTCATGGCTCTCCCTCCATTTCCATCCTTTTATGCACTGCTCACCACCACCCCTAACCCATCCTCTTCCTAGCAACTACATCTCTTCCTCTCCATCCTCTCATAACAGCTGGGGCTGAGCCAGATGGTTCTGATACTATTTTAGAGATTATGCACAGACTAAAGAGGGAAGGATTCTGCTATTTTGCGTGTTTTTTTTTTTAGAGCAACACACTTTTAAATGTGTGTATTTGGGACACAAACAAAAAATGCTTTGTTAATTGGTTTGAAGGCAGAGTTGTTGACCCGACTGGAGTCTTTGGCAGGCCTGACAAAAGGGCTCAGTGTGGCCAGCCTTTGTGCTGCCGAGCTGTAGGAGCGGCTTCCATATTGGGACAATATGCGGCGTGACCTCTGACCCTCCTCGGAGGTGGTGGCCGGAGACCACTCAGAGATTTGCGATCCAAAAACACAAAGCGTTCCAGGCTCGCACACATCTACGAATAAGAGAGAGAGGAAAAAAAACAAACATGTTGGCACAAGTAGACAACACACACATGCACACCAACTGTTTCTTTTCGTTCATCAACCCTCTGGGCCAAAAATTACACATGCAAGCGTTTTGCTGTCTGACGGGGGCAGGGCAGACTTGGCTGGGTGATCTGAGAATATTTGCAACGCATACACACACACAGTGACTGGTGATTACACTCTGTAAGGGAAGGCGAACATGAAGTATTTGTCGCCACAGGGCCAAGACGGCAGAAAGGGGGTTGGGGGGAAGAGCTTGTTGTGCTTTGTGGGGAGATGGGAGGGAACAAGACATAGATGTTAGAAGACTTTTTGTTCAGTACAGTTTCCACATCGGTCCCAGAGGAAACAAAGACAAATTATGCAACGCTAATGTTACTCAACCCTGATTACATTTTTTGTTTTTTTCTGTGAACACCAGGCTATGCATGCATACGTGTACAGTTTTTACACTTTCCCCCCCCTTTTTTCCCCACTGATAGAAGTGCGCGTCTCGAATTGGAGGAGCAGACTCACCGTTGCACTCTTTCCATGTTTGGATGACTGCATCTGCCGTCCGCAATAACTCTCAGAGTGATGCTCAGTGTGCCGAGCGTGTTTTGATGCTTGTGTGCTTGGTTAGAGAGGGTGATAGGAGGACAGTCCAGAAATAGAAATGTTTCATGAAAACATCAGAATGGAGAATCATTTCACTGTAAAGACTAGTTTCATAATCGCCCTGGAGGAAGCGAGGCTTGTCTGTTCCATTTGAGCTCCCTTTTTTTGCCCTAATTCACTTCTGCAACTCGAATGTATTTAACCCAGTGTCAGCTCCGACTACCCTCGCTCCCTTATCGTAGCCTTTTCTCCTGTCAAGTTATGTTTGTTACAAAAGAGTTGACTTTATTCCTTTTTCCCCCTTTATCCAGGAAGCGCTGTGAACATCAGACGTATGATGATTGCTGGGTTACAGTATGTGAGGAAGCAATCATTCTCTTTGAATGCCGGTCAAGAGCATGAGCCATGAGTAAACAAGGTGTGGCTCGGTGCAGATGATTTTTAGACAACTCGTTTTCCTAACCAATCACGGTCTGAGTCATTCTGTTTTGGAGGATTCTCCCAGGATTTGTGTGCAGTCCTGACAGCAGCTCAGTCTCACAGCCTTTTTTGGCAGGATGCTATGAAATAGACTTGTCAGGTCTCAGGGCACAACAGACAATGTTTATGTAAGAGGTCGGAAATAGGCCGCGGATTTTGTCATGTTTAACGTTAGTCATGAGTTCACCGACTCTGTCAGCGCAGCGTCAAGCAGCCATTCAATGTGGCCCCCTTTTTTATTTCTTCCCGAGACGCCGCTTATTTCTTTTTTATCTTGCTTCCAAAGAGGCAGACCTTCTTATGTTGTTGTTGTTTTACAAGAGTGTTCTTCAGGCTTGCTGAAGTTCTTTAAAGATTTTTTAAAACATTGGCTGCTTTTCAGTCCAACACTGATACTCGATCATTTTCACCAGAATGATTTTTAAAGCCACCTAACTCTGACGTACGAATCGTTAAATTAAAGGTTCCTAACTCAAAAGGATGAACCAGTGTTGTGTCAACAGACAACAGACAACTTAGCAAAGAACGAGCAATTATAAATAGGATCTTTAGGCTCTTTGTGACTAGCAGCCTGTCTTAAAAAGCCCTGTTCACTGAAGCCTCATCAGAAATGGCTTCAGTGGAAGGGTGGCTTCTTAAGGGGAAAAGGCTGAGGTAAGCTAAATTACACAAGAAGTGGACTAAAAATAATAACTAATTGAAAGCTGAAACTAATAACTAAAAATACTAATCCTTATTGTGGCAAAACATTTAACTCTGAAACACAAATATCAGCCTCACGGTGGCGTCAGACAGAAATATGTTTTTTCTCAACATTCTGTAGGCATCATTCTTCTATGACTATGAATCTCTCCCAGATTTCTGTCTAGTAGCTTTTAAGAAACTTCAGTCAGTGCCTGGTGTGAATTACTCACATTACAGTGCATGCTGAAGCGACTAAACCACCAAATTGACTCACATATTTCAAAACATGAATACACAGCAGCATCTGAGAAATGCAGCACTTCACATGCTGCATTATTATTGCACAGCCAGGCAATAAATTCCACAGCGGTGTCTCTGTTGACCTGATAAAATGCCCCTTTCATCATATACGTGCAGCATATTGAATATGTAAACTATCTTACACCTACCATCACTAGCATCATCACTAACATGAAAGCTTTACACTGTAAGCTGTTAATCACTGGGATCTACTTTCTTGCGTACAGAGAGACATCTACAGTAACTCATACAAATATAAAGGCACTGTCAAGTCTTCAGAGTGTTTCAAGCAGCTAACTGAGATTAAAGTCAGGCTAATAATCACAGAACACAATGCTTTGTTTCCTAAAAATAACCCACACACAACTGCCAAAAAAAGAAAGGAACATTGATTATCAAATGCCAATTACAAACCCATCTCGCCTCACCATTCATACACACACATACACACATACGACCTGCTAACCCAACCTGGCTCCAGCCTCTACATCGGATCAATGCAGATCCACATCAATAGGCTTATTAGAGCTGCAGTTGGGTGGGGAACAAAGCCGATTAGCTGAGTCTCCACAGCCTGTCCCCTTAGGTTGAAAAGAAACAGAAGGATCACCAGTCACAAGGTCATTGTGGAGCTGGTTGGTGTACAAACTGAGGTGGACCAACACCCTCCTCTCAGCACTTATGATTAATATGGTGATTAATATAGTTAGACTCTGGGAGACATTTATCAGCACAAACCCCAGTGATTATTAATCATGTTTGGCTCACTACTTTACCTGCTGCTTATGCTAATGTATTAATATAAACAGCTATACTAAAAGTTATTAGAAAAATAGACCTAAAGATAGGCTAACAACTAGCTAGGTGTTTTGTTATTTTTTGGTTATATTTGCAAAAAATCAGACTGGCGAGGTGTGAACTGACTGCACATCTGTCAGTAGAGCTGTGCGATATGACCAAAGTCATATAAAAATAAATATAAGACATTTATCGTCCCGACAACGATATATATCACATTTCTTTTTACATTTTCTGTAAATTCTCTGAATCTCGGGGAACTCGATTTGCGTGAAGTTTTTCTTTTTTGCTGGTCGTGTACCTGGAGATAGTTCTTTTGACCGATGCATGAAACTATACACTTTTAGACATTTTCTTTGTGAGTATTTATTACACGGCGTGCTGTGGGGAAAAGCCTGTTCTAACGTTCGAGTCTAAGGCTACGTCCACACGTACACGGGTATTTTTGAAAACGGAGATTTTCCGTTTTCGTTTTAAAAAATAATCCCGTCCACACGTAAACGCAGAAATGAAGGAAAACGCTGCTAGGCACATGCCAAAGCAACAGGTGGCGATATATTCCTAACCGTGTAGAAATGTTGGCCAATCAGAAGTCTAGAAGCCTCGGCGGGAAATAGTAAACAAGGATGGGGCATAGAAGCAGAACCGAGTCGTCTGTGTGGAGGGACAGTAACTGTGTGTATATGTAAGCATTTAAACACTGCAGAGAGTAGAATTAACAATAATAGTATTGTAGAAATTCATTTCACCGAAACAATAACATCACGCACAGTGTGACGTCAAAAAAGGCGCACACCTTTGACGCTGCGTTTTCTGCGTTTTTCTCGTCCACACGTAAATGCAAAAATGGAGTTTTCAAAAATATCCACCCTGGCCGGAGTTTTTAAAAATCTCCGTTTTCAGTGACCAAAAACGCCGTTTACGTGTGGACGAAAGGTGCAAACGCATAGAAAAATCTGCGTTTTCAAAAATACCCGGGTACATGTGGACGTAGCCTAAGGTTGATTTTTTTCACCTGACGGCTCTTTTTTGCTTCTCATCCGTAAACGCTCTGCGTACTCTTTCATGTGATTGAGTTTATTTTGAAAAATCTCAACAGGATCTTCAGCTTTATTGTGAAAGTTTATGTGGAAAATAAACAAGCGGACGGTGGAGCCACGTGATGGCTTCACCTCTGTTGTTGCTAACGACAACGCATAAAAACAGTCGCTTGTCCGTCCGTAGTGTGGTTATTTTAAATATAAGAGAAAGAGAGAACTTTAAGAAATTAATACTACAGTGGCCATTAAAACGATGAAAAAAATATTGCCGTAAACAGTTTATTTTGCGACACCACGAAACAAACAATAGCGTAATATGAAACGGTAGAGGTTTTCATATCGTCATCCGATATATAGCGTTATATCGAACAGCTCTATCTGTCATTCAATGAATCCAGTCAGAAAATATGACATGAATGTCGCTAAAGTCCGAGCCAGGCTAATTTTTGTTACCAAAGAACATGTCTGAAAACCTGCCAAGTGACACCGGGACTATGTGAGCTCCGCTTCTATATTCGTTATATAACAACATACACAGAAGGCATGAAAGAGCCGTATTCATGCTTTCAGGGTAATTTCATCATGATGGGAACCAGAGGCCCCATAAAGCTTTTTTAATGGGCTTTCAGTGACTAGCATGACCACTCCATGATCTATGTGAGTACTTCCATTCAAGTGTACTAATTGATAAGACAGAGACAGGTTTAAAAAATGGAGCACAAGCTGAATACATGGCTTGTAAAGTGAGAAACACGTGAAAAAAGAGACAAGATAAACACTGGGTTTCGTGTAAAACAGAGGCCACTGTGTTTAGTTGGAAAAGGAACTTTTCCAACTCCTACTATGTGCAACTGTAGATGAATGTGCTGCTCTTTCCCCCCCTTTTCCACAGAGACGCAGGCCTTATGGTCTGACCCCTGCTTTGTGAATAGGCTCCCTGCACTGTACGCTGTATCCTGAGACTAGCAGGGGGGAGTAGGACTGTCTTCTCTGACCCCACCTCCAGCACAAAGGCCATCTTTGACTGGGAGGCCTCGTAATGAGTTGAAGGCAGAAGTGGAGCAGAGGCCGGGGGAATATCTGATGACTAAGGGGCTGTGAACACCACTGTACAAACTGTGTGATTAATGAATCCAGCATCATCACATACTGGCCTTCACCCAGTGCACTGAGATCATCACCTCCCCTCCCATCTCTCCCGTCGCGGCCCAGATTCATTTGAAAAAAGGAAGCGTATGCTTTGACATATGGATTAAACCCTTCCAGCGAGGCAAACTTGCATGTCTTTTAGGTAGTTGTTATAAAGTCAGTGAGGTGTGCTGAAGTGCGATATTGATCTGGAGCCTCATGTCTTGTGTGCTTGCTCGGGATTTATTTGCAGCTGCTGTTACTGGAAATGGATCCCCGGAGCGATCTGGATTCAGCTGATCCAATTAAACGCTGTGAATAATTGATCTGACAGTGAAACTGAGCTCTGTCACATGGGAGCAGTGACATCATCATTTAAGGGTTGAAATGGTACTCCTGTGCAGCTGGACTGCCCCGGGTTGTTTGTTCCACAATCAGTTCACTGTATCTGATTACCGCCTGTGAAGGACACTAAGCAGACCATGAGGACACATGGGGAGGTTACACTGGCATTATGAGGCTCGGCGAGACTGTGCAAAGATAACAGACTCACTGATAGCCGGGGCTCGGAAACTCGTGAGATTGTCACATGCTGCAGTACACGAGCATGAGTCCACGAGTCGTCCGGTTACGCCGGCAAAGTTACTTTCTGATATCACAAACAAATCTTTCTTTGTTTCCCTTCTAATAGTTTGTCTTTCATTTAGGTTGTGTGCAAGCTGTTCTTGCTTTGCGTGCTACGATAGCCACGCCGAAAGAAGACCTCCATATGAACCAGATGGACTCTGCATGGGTTGATTATCTTCCTGGCCATGAAATAAGGTGCAAATAGGAGCCATCTTTGGCCTCGACCTTGGAGGAAGCTTAGACTGTAATATCTAATGAAACCCTTTCAGAGAGGTCTGCTCCTACTGCTCACTGCTTTTTCATCTAGGTCTGTACCACAAATGAGAAAAGGAGGCTGTTGAACATTCAACATCTTGTCTGAATTAGACTCTAACCCTCGGTAAGGAAACGGAGGTGGTGCTAGTGGTGGGGGTTGGGGTCTCCATGTCTCCATCCTAGAGAGAGAGAGAGAGAGAGAGAGAGAAGAAAGGGTAGGTGTGGGGTCCCACTCACAGCTGACTCTACTGCTGCAGACATTTTGCCGGGTTGGCACTTATAAGCCGGTCGTAGTGAACTCAGAGGCCCGATGAAATCATCCAGTGTTTTCCCCACGTGGTAACACAGTCATCATTTATCACCGTGTAAAGTCCAGGTTTGTAAACTCAAATTATTGCTATCTGACTGCAGACTGCCTCGTCAACTGAGCCTGATTCAGATGAAAGCATGACTAGTTTGTTCCCAACAGGCATGTGGTTCCAATCTTATTATTTTGCCTTGTATTTCTAGTTTAAAAGGACCATCCTTTACCACTTAAATCATGAAAGGAGACTTAGAGTTAATGTTAGTGCTCCAGATATTTCCTCCAGAAATCAAAACCAAGCAAGGGGCTTTTTCCTTCCTTCTATTTTTTTTAGAGGCTTCTCACCACTCTTATTCATCCATTCATCTTTTTAACCGCTTATCCAGGTTAGGGTGAAGCCAAAACCTTCTTGGTGTGATCCAACTGTGCTAACCATTTGACGTAGTTCTGTTTGCTTTCCTAGAGAAAAGTTTTTGTAGCTGTTGCAAGCACCAATTAAACTTTTGACTTCCCCTGTTTTCTTTTCATCCTTTATTTAGCTGCGGCAAACTAATCGACTCTTAATGTCACTATAAGCTCCGTTTCACTGAACTGGGAAATTTCAGCATAAACTCATAGATTAGCTACGTCAGCAGGATGTACTGAAATGTGAATTTTTTTATTCTGTCACCAAATAAAAGGATGAAAAGGTGAATTTCCAATGATGTGATGGAACTATTACAACTATTATGTAACCTAGCAGCTATCTTTAAACATATTAAGCACAGTACAGTGTGTTATCATGTGCAAAGGCCTGGTCAGCTGAGAAGCGTATTCTCTATAAGCAGATATCTGCTGGGACTATCGTGAGATTAGATTTCCACTTCCTAGTGTTTGTGGTCAAAAACCATTCATGATAACGGTGCTATCTTTAGAAAAATTAAACAACAGCAAAAAGCAATAATCCTGTCATTAAAATTCATCTATAGCTGAGTTTGTGGAGTGTTCATGGTGCAAATTAAGAACTGCAAAAAAGACTAATTAGGCAGTTATTTAAACTATTAGTAAATTTCAATACATTGTTATGGCAATATGCCAATTATTTGCATATGAAAATGCAGAATCCATAAGTTAGGGATCAGATTTTTTGGCTCCACAAGCTTTTCTTGTAGTTTAAGTTCTGTTGACCAATCACGTTTGATATCTCCCAGCCATCAGCCATCCTCACAGAGGTTTAGCTTTTGATTATAGCTTGTATTAATTATACCTTCAGGTTCTGCTTTCATAAATGATGATTGCCACATGGAGCAGGAAGTCATGAACCACATATCCATTATTCAGATATCCAGAGGTCCAAACAAAAGAGAGCCAGCACACTAGCTGATGACGGGTTTTGAGACTGTGAGGAGAGTCTAGCCTATTCAGACACGTATATAGCACTTTTATTTGCAAATTCATGGCCAAATCCATAGCTTACAGTAGCCGCTTGCCATTGACAGTAGTCTAGCTGGTCACCTCTCCAATATTGACTGCTGAGTGGCCTCAAAGAAGGTCGCAAAGATAAACTTGATCTAAGTTTGCTTTGTTTTTTACCTGTTTGGCAAATGTTGGGTAAAGCAAACAAGCTGCACAAGCAAACTACACATTTCTCCACAAATTGAGCCATTTGAACCTAATGTGGACAGTGAGGGGACCCTGTCAGTTAATTAGAAGAGGGAGGTGACGGCTTCATCCATCACCTTACCTTCCCCCCTACACCCCGAACATCAAGTCCAATAAGAAAACTTCCCTCATCCGTCAAATCGCACCACATTTCCAACTGCAAGGACCACAAATGAGTGGAGAGCTGGAATGAAATCTTTCAGCAACACACTGACATGAGCTCGACCTCCCCGGTAAAGGTCACGCAGTGTTACCATAGCAATGGGGAACACCACCGGTGTGTTAAAAAGGTAGCCAGGAGGGGTTGTGAGGGAGGGGGTGACTAAACTGAATCCATGGTTGAGGAATTTCAATGGGTGGGTGAGGATGCGTGTTGAATCTTAAAATATTCGCTCTAAATGAAGTCGCAGTAGCTGCGCCTCTATTCATTACACCGCTCTGATGTTCTATAACCATTAACATCTGTTAAAGCCCAGTACGCACGACGACACATCCAGCTCTCTGGACAAGGAGGGTATTTTTAGACGTGTACTCATTACTGCTGAGAGATCATTTGTAAAATGAAGGACGGGGAAGGGAGAAGCAGGCCAATAACACCGTGAAAGATGGCATCCATATTCAAATACCTGAGAAGCGAGTGGATTTAACTAGTAGTGAAAGGGGGCGAAGGTGAGATGCGGCGGCGGCGGTGTTGGTGGTGGTGGTGGAGGGCAGGCCAATCAAAGATTCTGAGGAGGCCAATGCGATAAAATAGTCAGGGCAAGGTCGAGAAAATTATACAGCACATTATCCAGTATCTGGATGCTTCGAGCTCCGCTTCAGAAATATAGACAACACATGTAACCTGTAACTAATTACACATGCTCATATCGCTGCTATGTTCTCTGGACTGAATCCATTGTTCTCTCGCGGATCAGCGTTCCTCTGGTAATGCAACCGTAATTCAAATGAGCTCGTCAGCTCTATTAGCAGAGTGGTTATCATTCAGGATCAGGCGTGCTATCGATTGTTCCATTATTCGCCCCCCGAAATGATATATATCCTACAGTCAACATGTGCCATATTTCCTGTTTTGGCCATACAGTAGTGGTATGGGATTGTGAAAGGGTTATCCGTTTTTCTATAAATGCATTCTGATTTAATTTGTTGCAGGAGGGAAAGTGACATGCAATCCGTCTCCTTATCCAGGTAGAGCTTAGATTGGATAAGAATATTGTGCCATTATCTTACAAAGTGAGGAAACAAACACAGATCGGGTGGTAGACAGCTCTACCTCTTCTGTTCTCCTCCAGGTTTTAGAATGGGACGTAGGCTGGAACAACAGTGCCCCCTGGTGGACCTGCTGCAGTGAGTAAACCCAGGTGTATTTCCCTAAACTGAACATCATTCAGAATATAATGTTTATATAATGTAATCTGCATGGTGCCCTTAACCTCCTAGGACCTGGCGTCCACGTATGTGGACATCACATTTTGGCTTGTCTAGACCAAAATAATACATTTTGCTCTACAAGGGCCTGATATCCAGATACGAGGACATTATACTGCAACTGTTCTATCAAAATTTAAAATAAATGTCCTTATATGTGGATCTCATATCTCTCAGAAACAAAAATCAGGTAAAAAAAATCTGGAAATTCTTTGTTTTTACATTCATCAGGTCCCAACGTGCCCAAATATCAAAGAGAAATTAAAAATTCATGCCATGGCAGAGTTCAGGTTTTAGGAGGTTAAATAAAGATTTGTCTGATTACAGCTGCTGCACTGAATTAGTCTAACTGTGTTAAGGAAAAAAAAACAAAGAGAGGCAGTCCAAATATGGCTTTTCTGTACCCTTGTAGTCCCACCAGGCTGGCGCTGGCACTGGTAAAGTAGAGAGAAAAAAGGCACAATGGAGTGATGGGGGGTGGTCTTTGTTGCCAAAGCGTTCTTTGCTATTGCACAGTTAGAAGTGAGCACACCAAATATCCGAGTGCCACTCCACTGGGAGGCCAAGTTGGTGTGTGGTTCCAAATGGACTCGGCCAATTTGGCCAGTAACTTCCCGGGAGGTTCAGTAAAGCCAGACATTGTCCTCACAGGCACCCAGAACAGCAATGTAGCCAGGTGCTGAGAGGTCAATGATGGAGCGATAGTATGATATTTATTCATGGAGGGAGATTGTAAGATCTGAGGAAATCCAGCTTCATTCAGTTCTCAGTTCAATTCAATTTTATGGCTATAGTGCCAAATAGTGGCCTCAAGATGCTTATATATATATATATATATATATATATATATATATATATATATATATATATATATATATAATTTTATTTTTTTTTTTTCATTTATTTTATCAACTTTTCTTCTGACGATGCTGTCTGTGTTGAGAGCTCAGTGGATCTGCTTTCGACTACTCCGCCTAGGCTGTCGAGCGCAGATCCACTGAGCGCAGCGCAAGCTAGCAAAACAGAAGCTAAGCTCGTTGCAACATGGCAAATTGAACCTCCCCCACCCTCATTCAGATCTGGCGTTTGGAACTATTTTGGTTTTCATGTGACGTATGACCCTGAAGGTAAGCGCGTCATGGACAAAAGTAAAACAGTATGTCGGATGTGCCACGCAATGCTCAATTACATGGGTGGGAACTACTGCGTTAGCGCAGTTTGCTCGTTAACGTGTTGACACCGTCCAGCCCCACTCACGGCCGATCCGTGGTAGCTCGTTAACGGAGATTTGCCGTGTTGTGGCGTTAACGTCATTTCAGATTAACGCTGACAGCACTAGTGGGAACACAGTGAATATGACTGCACATTTACTCCGACATCATCCTAGTGCAAAGACAAGTGGAAGCAGACAAAAACAACAAGCATGCATGCTACAAACTTTACCCGAGTCATTTAGACAGCCGTTAGCACATGATTCTCCTTATGGGGACCTGATATGTTTAATATGCTGCTGAGAATATAGCCCAGAAGAAGCGTATAGTATAGCTTTTATTTTGGAAAGAGCCATTTCTCTGTAATAAACTCTCTTTTCCAAAGATGAGTGATTTCTCAATCAGATAGATTTATTATTTTATTACTTTGTTGTTTCAGCAACATTAAATTTAAAAACTGTACTTTTGAGTTAAAAGTGGTGAGGGGAGGAACACAGGAGAGGAAGACGGGACAAAGGACAGACTGAAAGGTAGGCAGAGGTTACCAATAACTAATGACTGAATGTAAAGTGGTTTATAAACCTAGAGTAAAAAAGGGTTAGAAGCACTCAGCACATCATGGGACTATCATCGATCATAATGGCTTATTGTCAGGAGCCCTCGTTAAAGGGGTTCAGCCCAGTGCAGAGCTGTCTCTGCTTAGTTTAGGATTATCTTTGAGTTATTTTTCCTTTTTTCCCTTTGTAAAGTCTTTGATTTCTTCTGTAGTTGGCTGCACTGCATATATGACACATTAGATCACAGATGTGAAGGATATAATAAAAACACTGGCCTTCTGAACAGTTTATTTCCGCCTCCACCACTCGATCAACTCTCACATGGTGACTGTCTCCCGAATCCAAACTGGGATATGGTTCCTCAGAAGAGAGACCTAGTTTCTTCGCTAGTGCTGCTTCTTTGTAAACAGATGTTCAAACTTATTTTTAAATGTTGCATTGGATTTGCATTTAAATGACTCAGTCTTTTACATAAACAATGTAATATACTGGTAATATAAAATATGCCTCAGTGTAGCTAAAGAAGTGATGCATCTGCTTTTCACAGCTTCAACCTCTGAATGCACATCTGCCACCCACACCTCGAGAGCCTGCTGATTTTTATTGAGTCCTTATAAAGAGGATCCAAACAAAAAAAATGTTCCAAAGACATGCATGTGATGTCACTAACTAATCGCCCAACATGCACTGCAGCAAGCCCCCTTCCAGTGAAACAAGGTACCGCTCGTGTCTCTGTGTGTCGTTTGCTGGTGATAATACGGCACAAAAAGACTCTGAGGGACGACATTATCTCCAATGTTCTCTGAAGACTGACATGCCTGTAATGACCAAGCACAGCATGCTCTCTGTTGATAGTGCTTACAAACCTCAATTTGGGAGGTGGTGGGGGGACAAAAAAGAAATGCGGACGACAGAATGCCAAGTGTGATTCAGACCACAGGGTGTTGATTTCTGGGAAAGTGGCTCCGGAGGCTGGAAGTACAAAGACAGATGGCAACATGGTGCACCGATTCCCCTATGAGGCTTCACACACAACAAGAAATCTATTTATGAGATGGCTCTCTGAGTGTAATGCCACTAATTTGGGTCTGATGAAGAACACAGGAGCCGTGTGGCAGCAGCGGAGACTTTCAGCCATCTCTAAAAGGATTTTTGAGAGGCCAGATGTGGTGTGCAATGAATTTAATTCGACTGCATTCGTCCCTAAAGAGCATCTTATCAGGTTATACGCTGACTTTTATATACGGGAGCGACTGTCTGCCCTTGAATTCATTTCATTTTTATGACCTTTGATGAGAATTGAGATATTTATTTTGTTAATAAAAATATAAAGAACAGAGGTTAGCAATAGTTTGATGCTTTAAATTTCCAATGCAGCACATAGGCAACTATTTTACTAATTAAAATAATAATAAAAAGAAATTTACAAAGATCCTGAAAAATATCAGCAACTAAAACTAACCCCGCTGGAATCAAATGCAACCTTCAAGTGATGTACACACTCACACAACAATTGATTTGTTGTTTTTGGAGGTACCAGACAGAAAAGGCTTCTTTTCCAATAAAGATCAATACAGATGTCTAGGGCAGCATTGTCTCTGAATGGATATGTGATCAGCCTCATTCCCCGACCCTCGCTGTGAATTACTTGCAGCGTTTGAAATCTTGAGTCTGGCTTTGTCCTTCGGTCCACGGCTTCTGAAGCATCTCAACTATCAAATTACACCAACCAGTTAGGGCCGATTGAAGAGAAATCACTTTTTAAAGGAGGGAAAACAAGGAAACAGGCAACGCTGTGTAAATACGTGACCGTGTGATGAAAATTGCTGGTGGTATTACCTCCTCCATCAAAAACCTCCGCTATTGTGGTTAGCCCTTTAATCATAACATGCATTGCATCTGAAAGTAAGTCGTGATGTGCACTGCTGAATATTTTCCGTGTGAGACACCCTTCAAAGGAAAGGGGAAAAAATGGAGTCGATTTTAAATTCATCTTTAAAAACGTACAACCTAAGGGGACCTTTTCACTTAAACACGAGCTAACCCACTCACGCAGAAAAGAGGTTTAACAGCTCTCAAACGCAAGACAGGCAGGGCTGATTGCAGGGAAGGAGGCAGAGTGTGTCTGCTTTTAGAGGCTGTGTTGGCTCGAGTGAAGCCAAACTGGACACAAATCATCTGGAGCACCATCCAGAGGGGTGGGCGTGTGGGTGGGTGGGAAGGCAGAGCAGATAAAACGAATCCTAAAAAGCTCCTGGCAGCTGAATAAAACAGCCCCAAAGGCTGTCTGTCATGGCATGGTGTTCAAGCGTTGGCCCCCTCTTTCTGTTTCTGGCTTTGTTCGTGTCCTGGTTTCACGGCGCCTTTCATCTCCCTTCCCTGCCTCTCCCATAGGTGCCTGCGTAATTACTACTGACACAAAGAGAAGGAAGCAAACATGAATCCGCAAACATTACTAAAGTAATTAATTCCCGTCGATTCACTCTATCTTTCGATTCATCTGCCGGTTTGATGAGCATGCCTGCTCCCCCCCACCTCCCCGTCTTATTTCCCCTGCAAAACCTGATAAAAGAACAGAGAAAACCCAGATTTATTGTCACTTATCATTCAAATTACGCAACAAAGTCACCTTGCTTGATCCTTTCAGCTCTGAATATTCTAATTTGTCAACTATAAACACTTCACCACACAGCCTTTAATAGCACGGAGAGGAAAAGCTTGAATCCTATCTCACGGCTTCAGTCTGCAGGTGCGTGGAGCAGAAGCAGATACTTCCCTGTGAATCATTTAATGGCAAATAAAACTGTAACTTCACAGTCTTTGAAGAAGTGCAGGCTGTCTGGTTTTCGCCACGGCTGTGATATATTTATGACAGCAACGAGGAGGATGTCTCTGTCCTCGATTTGGAAGAATCCGTCTAGCCGTAAACAACATTAGCGTTGGCGGTTGCAGTGGATGCAGTGTTGTAATCTTCAGCTCGAACCTTGTTTGATAAAGCCTTTTTCTCCGCAGAGCACGTTGGTTGTGGTTTAAGAAACCTTCATTTTCTTCTTGTTCTCTGGTTTTGCCTTCTCTTTCTTTGTGCTTGCATGAGAAATCCACTCTAACATCATGATTGCATCACCTCACACACGTCTTTCCTGTGGGCATGAAATCGGCACAACAGCTGGGCTGTCAGAAGGTGTCGTTTTTGCAAAAAGGAAACAGGGGAATAACTGGCTGCGCAGGCTTTCAGAGGATCCTCCAGACACGCTGCCGCCTACCCCCCCTCCTGCTGCTCTACAATGAACTGCTGAACTCCAGATGGGGCTGACTCTTTGACTTATTAAAGATTTACCAGGTGAGTTTGGCATCATTCTCTTGACCTTCAAAGCTGCAAGATGAGGGGGACGCTGCACCAAGATGCCAAGCATTTGAGGACAGGAAGCCACCAAACGACTTTGTTGGATGGACTGTGTGGGGTGGCTGTCAACAGAGAGAAAGCACTATCATTTGTAGTAAATTACAAACCCACGCAGAGTTACACAAGGCAGCCTAAATCTAGTTGGTGTGACAGCCCCTTCAGCTGAAGCACAAACGCACACCTGCCAAGAAAAGAGGACGCATGCCCACACATGCATCTCACTTGTATCCACGTGCCCATAAAAGCAACAAAACACACCGTTAGACCAATTTCACCAAATTTACGCAAACAGGGTATTCATTTTTTGCAACAACGGGACCATCTTTAGAAAATCATTGTAAAAAAGAAATCACAACTCTTTACAGTGAACATACCTTAGAGTTTAGGGACTTTTCAAAATTTCAAACCAAGTCAAGAGGTAAAAGAGAAGTCTCTGTAGCAGTGATAAATAGCAGCAGCTAAAATCATGTGATGTGCATTATTACCTCTGACAGGCCTGCTCTCAGGAGACAGCGGGCTGGTATTTTGGAGGGATAAATATAACAAGTGAGAATGGATGGAAAATCTCCACTGAATATTTGGCTGACGTGGAGCCAGATCTGAAAAGTCAGTTGTCTTTGATTTGTCAGCGCAGTTATGGACCCGCCACAGGCCGTCTGGGAGTTCTCCTGTGAATAGGTTTTATGTAACCAGAGTACAAGAACTCGGGGGAGGATTCACTGTAGGCGTTGGGAAGAGGATGTAATGCGCGGACCTGCCAGTTAGAGCTGAATCAGGTGGGTCTGAGTGAATGAGGTGTTTTCCTTTCAAATCGCAGCTCAGATGTAACGGCTTGAACATAAAAGAATGGCAGAACTTTTGTCCTGTGTTCAGTATAACCGCTCATTTATGGTGGGAAATTAAGAAAACACCAGCAAATGGAAAAAACGCTGCAAAAGCAAACAAAACACAACGGAAACAGAAAGAAAACAACCCGAAACTAAACGGAAGCGACAATAACGTGAGGGAACAGCGGTGGAATTTACAAGCTAACAGTATGATATGAATCATGTAATTAAAACACGCATTACCTCCATCTTTTCCTCCCTTACGACGCCAATGAGACCCTCCCTTCTTTTAAGCGTACCTCAATGCGATCCTTCACGTTTTGGTTTCTGTCACCTCCGCAGCCGCTCCGTCCTTCTGTTGCGTCCCCAAAAACACTTCTGTTGTGTTTTGTGAGATTTTGTTCAATTTTGTTCTCATTTATTTGTGGGGTTTTTTTTTTTTTTTTTAAACTTCTGTTGAGTCTTGTGTCCTTTTACAGTATTTTTCTATTTGCTGGTGTTTTCTTAAGGTGCAGTCCGTTTGACTTCTCGAGGTCACCGTACTCATTCATGTAGTAGTTCAACTTTTGCAAGGAAACAACAAAAGCCTTGACTTTGTGCAATGATGACGCAAACAGGTCCCTTCACAACTTCTAATTAGGGCGACCTTTGAGCTGATGACACCTAGGGTAAATCTGACAACAGCCGGGGTTTGGAAAGACATTTCATACCGAGACCATGATACTGAATAACACAACACATCTAGATACAGAACTACATATTTTTATATATGACTTTACTTATGGTGAAGATGGAACACTTTCTAGGATTCAGATTTGCCTGGAAAGCCCCTGGAAAGTACCACAGGAGGTGCTCACCATGTGTAGTATTTTTTATAAAGTAACCGAATGAAATCGTTAAATTAGAACATGTGCAGGAGACAAAACACTGATGTTCCCAGCTGTAGCCCTGTCCCTGTTTGACACCCAGTTAAAGGGTTACACTATAACTTAAAATGACTCCCAGAGAGACTCCATGTTTAAACTCATTTACTTCAACTTGTGAATTTATTACCTGGGACTTTAAATGTGGTTATCTAAGGATTCAGGGTGTGAAGCAGCTGCCTGTTGTGACCTGCTAGGAGAGCTAATAAACATGAACTGAAACGGTCCATTAAAACCAGAAGAGCCAGAAAATAATGTACATGTTAAGAAAAAGTGCTGAGTGCTAATAATTTGCTCTTATATTGCATTATAATTTCCCCCTGCTCACCAGCCACTTCACTAAATAGACTTTCTCAGCTGCTTGTTACTGATAATATCAAATCAGCCGACTGCAAAAAGGCAGACACGTTTGAGACAGCAACAGAAAATCCGAATGTGAGCATCAGAATGGAAAATAAAGGGTTTTCCCACATAAGCGTCTCTGAGGTTTACAGATAATGGTCCAAAAAAGAGAAAATCTGTGGATGAAAACGCTTTGTTGATGCCAGAGGTTAGAGGAGAATGGCCACACTGCTTTGAGCTGATAGGAAGGCACAAGAGCATCTGTCAATGCACAACACAAATAGAGGCTACAGTTCACACAGCCTCACCAAAACTGGGAAACAGAAGACTGGAAAAGTGTTGCCAGGATGTACGTGTATGTATACATAGTACAGAATTCAGAGCAGCAAAGTTCTTGCAAGTTGTATAGTCATTTAAATCTTTTGCCAGCATGTAACGTGACAGCATGCTGAAAAATCACGGGTATGGCCCTTTAAACCCTACAGTGTTCCTTGAGTGGAGTGGACGGTGGCTGGATGTGGTTCTGGAGAGGTGGAAAGCACAGCGTAAAAGCCAAGTGGAGCCTCGGGCAAGACACAGCATGCGCTCATGCTCCAGTTAACCTGAGTGCACCAAAGGTTAAGTGAGCTATAATTTAACAGGAACTTCTGAAATATATGCATAGGCAGGGGGAGATGACAAATCCATATCTCACCGGTCACATGTATTCTGAACTGTCACGTTTCATTTTGAGGTCTGCAGGTGGGCAACAGCGTTGTCTTTGCAGCAGAGCTGATTTTTAAAGCGCACAGAGCAAAGCAAACTCCGGTTGCTGCTTCTGAAATGAGGCTACGCACAGAGTAATCGTTTGGCCCGACCCCCGGGGACTGTGGGGAGACACTCTGACTTGTGAGTCCATTTTACCCCCAGCAACATGGTTCAGGCCACTGACTAGAAGCACTGCTTCAATGCCCACAGTGCTCTCAGAGGAAGTGACCTCAATACATCCAATAAGCCTGCTCGCAGGAGCGCGACAGCTGCAGAAGATTGGAGACACACCAGGTTTCTTATCTTAGATGCTGCTAAAATGAGAAAGTACATTGTTTTGGTGGTGTAAATGTCACAGGAAGAACAGCTCAAAGTTTTCTCATGCAGTCGCTATCTAAATGACATCTGCAGAGTAAAAAAGAAAAGTCGACTGGCTTGAATAATTTTGGATTGTAATTGAAAAAATAAGAATTTAAAGGCAATGAATAGAAAATAGCAACAAAATTCTAATTGTGTCTACGTGCTAAAATCCACAGTAAAGAAGTAATGATTTTATTGATGATAAGAGTCATTTGTAAAATGCAGACTACATAAGATGGTTGTTTGGGTTTGTGAATTCACACTGTTCACTACAAAGATGAAGCCTGATTGCAGCCACACACTGTGAAGGTGGCCCAACCTCAGCTCTGTGATCTGATAGTGAAGTGATGTTTTTGTTTTTTAACTTTTGGATGGACACACGTACACGTTTTGCGTGTACTGATTTTATCAATGAACCTGCAATACTGCATACTGCTATTTGTGCAAATCTTTTTCCATTTGCTCACTAAGTGTGGTTGAGTTACATATCACAGATCGCGATGCTTTTATGCATTTGAATGGATTCCAACAAAATGTTTTTCTCACGTTCACTTACGGCCTTTTTTTGCTTCCATACAGCACCTGTTTAGTCCTTGTAGTCAGGTCAGCTGTGAACATGTGTCTATAAATAAAGAGCCAAATATTTCACAGGAGATGCAACATATTGGGCTTTATTGGGCTGAGACAAACGTGCCTCTAGATCCTGCTGAAGTTATCACATCGTGAAAAAAGGAACTGTAATATTACTCGTGTCCGTTTTGTGTGGTTAAAAATCTTTTAAGTAGCATTACTAACACTTCTCAGCAAACCCCAACAGCTGCAAGTTACTGTAAGTCATTCATGCAGGCTACAAGAGTCTTCCCAAGGTCTAAGGGGAAAGATCAGTGAGGGAGGTTTAAAATATCCCATGTTCACTGCTGAGAGGATAAGGATCTGGATCTGCGTGGTTTCTTTCAGGAGCTTTCCCCCCTTTTACTGCTGCTGTCACAATGAGGTAGTGCTGTAGCTGATAAGACAGAAATCAGTCCTTCACCTATGGCCTCTCCACAGGCGGCAAGCAAATTTTAAGGCTCTTTGCACTGTGGAGATTGTTGAGGTAACATACTGAGCTGCAGGAGCTGATTTGTGCTGATTAGCGGGCCCATGTGACTGTGGGCACCGGGTCCAGGTGATTGTGTGGGATCCTGCGTTTGGCACTTGTTACTGCGGTTTTCCACTGAGATGTTAATCATCCAGCATGCGCCAGAGGCATGATTAAATGTCACGCAGCGCCCTCAGCTTTGGCCCTCTCACTGTGAATAAACCTCTTACCCACAGGCAGACAAGGCCTGGAGCCTGCAGCTGCAATTTCAACTGCCCGACCTATGCAGTGCCACAGCTCCCCCTACAGGCCAAAGAACGAAAGACAACAACAACAACAAAAATTCTTTTTATTTGACTTAGAAAACGTTACTCAAAAGAGGAAACTGTGCAATCACCAGGTGATGCACAGACATAAATGCATATAGAAAGTATACAAAAGACAAAAAGATTTTTTAAAAAATGCAAATGACATAAATTAAGACAGAAGAAAGACAGAAAAAAGAAAGGATTGTCAGAAAAACTGAGGATTTTTCCTCCAAGCTTCACATCCCAGTGCACCTCAGACTGCAATGGAGGAGTTTACCGACCCCCACTCAGAGGTCAGAGCCTGAACTTCAACAGGTAACAGACATTGATGAGCAGTTAGTCTCATCAAACCACGAATCATCATGACGTTCTGTTTCTACCTGTTCATGATTTTACAGTAGAAATGTTTGAGTGTTTTTGCTTTGTGTTGTCGGCTTTTTGTTCATACCTAAAAACTATGAGGCTGTACATGTGTCCTCATTAGGGCACAAATTTGTGTTGGTGTGTTTATGGTGTAATGCGAAAGTAATGCAACTAGCAGTGCAGCAAATTACTTTCTCTGGCAAGTAATTAAGTAACGTACTACATTACTTTTAAGAAAAGTCAGTATGGACCGGTGGTAATATAAAATATTATATTATGCTTATTCTTTATCCTGCAACTGTAAATTCAATATGTGATCAATAAAATATCTAGTCATGTGTCAAATGGCATGGTTTGCACACTTCCTGGAAGGATGAGCAGAACTGGTCATTTAAATTTTAAAATGAAAACTACAGGTTTCTGTAGCTTCAATGTTTGATGGTACGTTCTAAAAACGATCATTTATGATTTGTAAGTTGCATGTAAATATTTGACATCATTCTGAAAGTCATTCAAGAGCACCAATGGATCTTTTCCCCCCCCCACATGTGCAGATGAAATTCTTCTGTTGTATTCCCACTATTTAGACAGTGGCCCTTCCACGACGCGCTATTTCTTCAGCGTTTATCTGTTTAGCGCACTCTTCCAGGTCTGTTATGACCTTAGACGCTTCAGGTCGGTCTTCGGGATTCATACTCAGCATTGATCTGATGGTGATGTACTGTAGCATAAAAAGAGTAATAAAATATTAGAAACAATCTTTCATTTGCACCATTTCTAGCGCTCAACTTCAACAACATTTTCCACTAAGTGTATATCTTTTAAATCCAGAGTCTTATTTCCCTAAATATGATGATCATCCCTTTCTGATTTTGTTCTCATCACCATCAGATGTTTGAACCTGAATGTCCTGATGCTCCACAGACTTTCCTTGCTTCTGTGACAACTAAAAACAAAAAGGCCTTTTCTAATGATTAATTAGCCTTTCAGACACTGGAATACTGGAGAGGTGTTTGCTGGAAATTGTCTTCTGTTACCTGATATAAATAATCCATCTAAAATCAAACACATACATTTCTAAGTGACCCTAAAAAATTGAGAGGTTTTGGATCACAGCCTTTCCTCTGCCAGCACATGTCGTGAGAAATTTATACTGAAATTTGCTAATACACTGAGAAAACGTTGATGTACCTCCGAGATAAAAGTGGATGCAAATTCTTGGGGAAGCTCCTGTTTTCTGATGTCTTCCCATGTCTGAAATTCAGAAATATAGTTCAGGAAATTTCTAATGAATAGTTAAAGACAAAACATTTGACCTCCTACAGATTATGAGCTACCATGCACAGCAACCTACCTTGGACTTTTCATAACAACTGGAGATTTTCCAAAGAAGCTCAAAGTAGATCAGCCCCAAAGCAAATATGTCAACCTTTCTGCTGTAGTTCGTCTCGCTCTTCTGTGTTAAAGCAGTTAAACAGCATTAATAACAAGAAGCACTGAGCGCACAAACCTCCACCAAGGCAGCTCACTCTCTGGTCAGTGTTTACATTTAAGGGAATAGTACTGTATTTTGCATATAGAAATTCTGTAAGCATGGTTAATAAGTATTAATCGGTACTGATTTGTAAATAATTGGGCATGAATAACCTGAGCTTACAGAGCTCTAGACTAACTTTTTTCCCACGGTTGCACTGTGCGCCTAACGTTTGTTCTTCTTAGGTCCACCAACACAAAAGTTAGGCACACCCAAATTTTTCAACCACATCGATTAACACTGCAGTTTTTACATGTGCACTTTTTGGGGGGGGGGGGGGGGGGGGGTTGCTGTCCATACAGGCAATATTAATTTGTAACAATCTTGTCAACACAAAGTTCTGTTTTTGGAGCGCAGTTCTACAAGAAAGATAAGTTACTGAAAAAGTGCTTGTGCTTAAAGTGCTTTGGCAGTATTGTAGGTAATGTTAAACTTAATCATCATCTCAGCCTCCTCTGACGACCTGTTTCGCTGCTGCCTGCAGTTTAAAGGCAGTGGGAAGAGGGGACACTTGCATTTATCGCGGCATAGAATGTGTTTTCAATCATTTTTCATCTTTTGTCATTACCCAACAGATACATCCACTTCTGTAGAGCTTAGGCTACTCACTAGGGCTGGGTATTGTCACGGATTTCTATAATTGATTTGATTAAATTCAATTTTGACTCAGTCAGAAATATTATAAATCTGATCATTTATCAGTACTGACACTTGTGAGACTTCATCAGGGATGTAAGCATCACAGCAGATGCCTTTGTGTCAAAGTAACTGAGGATAAAACACAGAAAACATGAAAGGGATTTTCCTGGCCTGACTTTTTATATCAGATAACCACCTTAAAAATATTCTGCAAGCTAAGAGTTTCAATTTATTTATTTTTTTTTAGAAATTATACCAAAGTATTAAACAGCAAAATTAAGGATTTCTGGTCAGAGGTCATTTTGGGGGAAAAGAGAAAAACAGCGCCCGACAGCACTGTAAACAACGGTAACGGTAAATAAGCAAACGAATAATACAGAAAACAGATTTGAGATTGGAAACTGTTCTTAAGTACATTTTGGTCGAAGAGGGACAAAATTTGTTGCTCAGAATCAGTGAGCTGACGACTTTCAACCCCGACGGGTTCGTGCCATCAGGTAAGAAAGCCGTCATCTCACTGATACGTCGGCTCCACGCTCCGTTTATGGCTTTGTGTGGAACCTGTTTACTTGCTCTCATTTACTATTTTATCTGTTTGGTGGTTGTTCAAATAGTTTTGTGAGCTCCTGGCTTTTCTGGCAAAAAACAATATTTAAAAATTGATTCAGGATTTAATGAATCAACATCGCGTTATTCAAGCTAAAATCCACTTTAATTGGAAAATCGACTATTGAAACCCAGCCCTACTACTCACCCGTCTATCCACCTAAACTTTCAAACGTACACACACGTAGGCCGAAAGGAATATCTGGACCAGGACCAATCAGAGGTCCTCTCCCTTACTATCTCTGATTGGTTTAGACCACGATAGGGGCATAATGTGCGTTTGTTGTTGATTACATGGAGACTTTCAGAGTAGCAGAGACTTTTTTTCTTCTTTTTAATCGAATGACTGGATGATTTTTTTTTTAGTTGCATCATTGAGAAATTAGAGCCCCGGGCTAATTATGTAATAATACAATTTTCTAACTAACTAAGCAGCTCAATCTTTTTCTTGACGTGTTCTTTAAAGATATAATATGTTGTGAAAGAAATGCAGATGTAAAATGCAAAAGTGAGGTCAAAAGGTTAAATGTGACATATTTGGATGTAAACTATAATGTGATATTTAGAAGCCACATATACCAGTATCATTTCCTAAATGGAAAACGTATAAACAAACGGTACAATTTTAAGCAACGTTTTAAATATTTTTAAAGACATTTTATAAAAGTCTGACCTCATTTGACTTTGAAGGAATCGGAGATCAAGTAATGTGTTATTTAGAATCTCTTTATACACTGTATTGCCAAAAGTACTAAACCACTTATCCAAATCACTGAATTCAGATGTTCCAGTCACATCCTGACGCACACAGTGCACACAGGTTGCTGACTTTCTGCAGAGTCAATTTCTACAGAACTCCAAACTTCATGTGGCCTTTAGATTAGCTTAAAATCAATGCGGCTTCATGGAATAAGTTTTCATGGCTGAGCAGCTGCATCCAAGCCTTACATCACCAGGGACAATGTAAAGTGTCAGATGCAGTGGTGTAAAATACGCCTTCACTGGACTCTAGAGCAGTGGAGACGTGTTCTCTGGTGTGACGAATCACACCTTGGTGGTTTCCAGGAGAATGGTACTTGTCTGGCTGCACTGTGGCAAGTATAAAGTCTGGTGGAGGCGTGGGGTTGGTTTTCAGGAAGTTGTTCCAGTGAAAGGAACTCCTAATGCTTCAGCATAATGAGAAACTTCGGACAATTTTATGGTCCCAACTTTGTGGAAAATGTTTGGGGATAAACCCTTCCTGTTCCAACACCAGTGAACAAAGTAAGGTCCATTAAGACATGGATGAGCATGTTGTGTGTGGAAGAACTTGACTGGCTGGCACAGAGTCCCGACCTCAACCCCCATACAAAGATGAGAGCGGTAAATGTGAGCCAGTTTTCAATAAACACACTCCTATAAACACACTGCTTGTCCAGGTGCAAAGAATGGCTTCATATCAAATCTTATAGATTAAGAATTGAATATTGCTCAAGTTCATATGCGAGTCAAGGCAGAGGAGCAAATACTTTTGGCAAATATATTGCATGATTCCCTATATGCCTATATGTTGTCCACAGTGTTGGGTAAGTTACTTTAAAATAGTAACTTAGTTACATTACTAGTTACTTCTCTCAAAAGTAACTCAGTTACTTCAAGTTACTCGTTACTTTCAAAGTAACTAGTTACTAGGGAAAGTAACTTTGGTTTTACTCAGAATTGTCTTGTTAATGTGTTGCTTCCATAACTTTGCCAGTCTTCTAGCTTGCTTACTTGCCACAAGTGCACTGTGCCACCTACCAATAGAAAGGAAAAGATAATGTGCATATTTCCACGAGAGAAATCCCACGCCTGGACCGTCATTGACTGCTGCCATGATTCTAGCCTACGTCACAGCGTCATGTGCACCTTTTACATCCAACACAAAAACTGCAGTCGTGGTGCTTTTGATTGTACTCAGAACTTCTGCCTTCTGAATAGGAAGATGTAGGTAACACCAGACTGCAGATGAGCTGCATACAGAGCTGGACTGGGACAGAAAATTGGCCCAGGCATTTTGACTAGAGACTGGCCCACCATTATAGGAAAAATCTTAAAGCCTTTGAATGAAAATAAACACTGTTGTGACAGTGATGTATACTGTTTTGATGGTATATATGCATATATCTATCAATCGTTTGTTGTAAGATTCAGATAATTATTTTTTAAAAGCTAGACATTTTAAATGAGAATAAGAAAGAAGAGTATTTCTTTGTGCCCCCCTCTCGCTGTTAATGCCCTACCTGGCCCCCTGGCAACACTTTGCTAGATCCGCACCTGCACAGTTACCAGCTGTCAGCTACTTAGAAAAGGATCCTGGTGTTATTTGTCTCTCAGAAACAGTTCATAACTTCCCTTCAACTCATTCATGTCACCTAAAAGGTAAACCTGTTTCTCCATCACCTGTTCAGCTCTGATGATCCAGTAAGGACATCTCCTGGTTTCATCTTCATGTTTCCCTCTCACCAGATAACCAAACAGATATCATGACCAGCAGCTTTTTTGCAGCTGTGGCTCCAGCAAACATCAGCTGATACTAGAAATTAATATTAAATAAATTCTAACAATAGCTGATCAAGCTTAAACGTGCTGCTGTTGTTTAGCGCGACATCCGCTGGTTTCCTCTTTCGGCACAAAGTGGGCGATAAACAAACAAGAGAGCCGATCGGCTGATCATTGATCAGTTTTCATGATTGAAGTAGAAACAGGAGAGGGAGGGGGAGAATGAAAGAAGAGGCAGCTGTGCAGCGTAAAGACCAGTGTTGCCAACTTAGCGACTTTGTCGCTATATTTAGCGAGTTTTCAGACCCCTTAGCGACTTTTTTTTCTAAAGAAAGTCGCTAAAAAAAAGACGTGAAAGCGCGTATTGCTTTTACTCTCAACAAGCAGCGGGTGCTGTAACGCAGTCAGTTCTTCTTTTACTCTTATGCCGTTTTGTGGATCAAAAGGTTTAAAACTACTTACACACACACACACACACACACACACACACACACACACAGGTAAAGGAGCAGGGTTGGAATTGTGACATTAAAAAAACAATAATTGCTAAAAGAAATTTAATTTGTAGTTCTAAATAAACTCTAAATGCATTTAGGACGTTTTTTACTCACTTTATATCTCTTCCACGATGTTATTTCTCTCTCCAACAGCGTAGGTTACAATTAGATTAGCATGATGAATTATGCAAATTAGGCGATGACGTCATTTAGCGACTTCTAGCGACTTTTAGGACAACCAATAGCGATTTTCCTTACTGAGGAGTTGGCAACACTGGTAAAGACACAGAATAACTCCAGCTTTGTGTCTTTTTCATTGTAGCTGAATTACGGGACAAACTGTTCCTTTTCACCTCAATAAGAAACGCGTAATATTTTCTCTGAATACCAGACGGGACGGTTGGCAACTCCAATAACTTATGAACAAAATAAAGTTCAACATCATTAACTTCATAGCACCCACCCAGCTGTATAGAAACTCCGTCATGCTAGCTAGCACGCAGTACGGAAAAGGTAAGAATAACGAAAATAAACTCCACCTAAACTTGGTTTATATCTGACCCAGAGAGACTGCAGGTCATAACTTCTTACCTGAAGTTCAGTTCACACTTGGACCGGCGGCCGCCTCGGGTCTCTTTTCCTTCTGCGTCACTTTTCCTTCATCCACCTGCTGGCCTCCACCACTTGCTAATGTTACTGAATCTGTGGAAACTCCACGATAGCCACCACACGAAGTAACGAGTAACAACCCTATCTAAATCCCAGTAACGACTAACGCGTTCCTGATTTTGGCATAATAACTAGTTACCGTGCTCGTTACCACAATAATAACGTAGTTACTGTAACGCGTTACTTAATAACGCGTTAGTCCCCAACACTGGTTGTCCATAAAAACATAGTTTCAAGAAACAGCTCTATGGCAATATCATCAATTGAACGTCCGATCACTCTATTGAACTTTGAGAGGTCAGAGGTCAAGAATGATTTATTTTAAATCTTTTTACAATACTTTATGTTGACGATACACAAAACACTTATAAGAATCATAGTTTCTAAGTTACAAGGCTTTTCGTAAATTTTTAAATACATCGCAATAAATCATAAACTTGAACTTGGTGGATGTATGCCACATTTGAATGGGTTGTTAAGATGACTCCACTCTACATGTCTACAAAATTTTATCAGAATAAATTCAAACGTTTTAAAGCTGTTGTGTTTACAGACAGAACAACACGTATGCAAACGCTACCAAAAACAGAACCTCCTTGGTGGAGGAAACAATACACTGAATTCTTCTTCACCATGACTTATTACAACACAGCCTGTACTCATGAAGTCACCATCATTTCACTAATCCAGTCATCAAAGGCTTCAGTGACAGAAACCACTTAAGAGTAGAATAAATTTGAATAACAATGATACAGATATATTCAAACTGATGATTATTATGATATTACGAAATATAGAAGTTATCCCTTTGAGACAGAAATTCAATTTTAGGATTAATTAAGACAGATTATTTGCTCTGTATGATGTCAGTGAGCAGGGTTATTCCTGATGCGGTCATCTCATGCACACAGATCTGCCTTTAAGCACAGAAGCCCCAACTAGCTGTTGATTCTGTTTGCAAGGAGCAGCCAATCAGAAGTGAAGGCTGAACTGAACTAAGCTGCAGGAAGAGAGGATACTTTTTCAAAATGCAGAGCTACTCTAGTAGAACCCGAAAATAAAATGGAGCAGCTGGAAATTAGCATAATAATGTCGACGGACTCACCTGTTCAGGAGCCATGTATGATGGTGTTCCCTGCTCCTCAGTTCTCTTGATCGGGGACTTGTCATCATCGTCGTTCTCAGCAGTGACCAGTCCAAAGTCTCCGATTTTCACTTTTGTGTCCTGCCCAAACAGGATGTTGGCAGGCTAGCCGGATGAAACAAAGCAAACATGTGACCAATTGTTACATCCTGTGAGGCTGTGGGAGTGTTGGTGTGGTGTTGCAATAAACAGTAACGAGTGAGAATCTCTGGGTTTCTGTGGATTTCGGTAAAAGAGTAAACTGAATAATTTTAGAAACGTAAAGTCACATACGAACATTACACCTTGTTGTCAGGTTTTAACCCACACACACACACACACACACACACACACACACACCTGTGCGCTACCTGTGGTTAGCCCGTTATCTGCTTCGTCTGGCTCACCTTCAGGTCTCTGTGGATGAGCTTCTTGGAGTGAATGTATTCGATACCACCGACCATCTGCTGAGCAATGGTCAGACTTTCTTCTCTTCTCTTGGAGTTTGATTTCTTCGTATACCAGTCTTCTATCCAGTCTAGAAGTGTTCTGGTGTCACACAGTTCCATCTGAATGTAGAGGTACTTCTTGGGTGAACCAGTGGAAGACCTAAAACAGGATGAATGATCAAACAGTGAAATGATACAAAAGAAGCGAAGAATTACTTTCACAAGTGGACGAGTCTTACTGTGTACTGCAGCTTTCGTCAGTGCTGTCCGACTGGTATCCTGAATACCCCGTCCAACACGAGAAGTATCTAATGATATTAGGGTGCTCGAGGTCTGACAACGCCATGGCTTCTCTTAGAGCTTTTCTAATTCAAAGAGGGGGGAAAAAAAACTGAATCATACAACTTTACTATAACTAACTGTAACAATATAAACCAATAAAGCACGCAGTGAAATCATGCAATATTACAGAACACTTCACTTACTCGTTCCAGCAGATGATCTTTATTGCGTAATACTTTTCCACCAGTTTATCTTTTACCTTGACTACTCGACCAAAAGCTCCTTTACCCAGCTTCTCTACGTAGTCAAACTGTGAACGACTGTTGACAGAAATCTTTTATTAAATATCAATTTCTTAAAGCAGTTGAACAGAAGGTGATAATTTTGATTATATTGCATTCACATATTTTTATTTTCCATACCTGAAGATTACTAATTCAGCTGACATGTCACTGGGGGAGCTTCCTGAATCCTTTTCTTCAGGACACAACATATCCTTGACAAAACAATACAATAGAATGCATAGTGTAAAAAAAGAGAAAGAAAGAAAAGACACCAAAGCATGTAGCATGAATTAAATCAATGAACTTTCATTGTTCACATCATTGAACTACTAAGCTGCAGTTCACAGTATCTTTTTTAAAATACTGTGAACTGCAGCTTAGTAGCATGTCTGAATAGATATTCACAGATTTTGGGCTTCATATGAGCTTTTTGTTGCTCTGCAAATTTGAGTAAATACAGAAGATTTTGCTAGAAAATATAAAGCAACAGTAAATTAAAGTAAATCAATATTTACTGCATATAAATAGCAATGTTGGGTTACTTAACGTAATCCCTGATTCTCTGATAATGGAGTGAGATGTTTCACTATGGGAATCACCTTGGTGTGACTAACTATGGAAGCTCCAGTGACACCCTGTCTGTCCATGACAGATCTGTCGAGCCGTGCCCCTCCTGACTCATTCTTAGTAGATTTCTTTTGGTCCCCAAGCAAAGGATGAAAGTGCTGGTGAAACACTGTTATCAAAGAACCAGGGATTACGTTAAGTAACCAAACGCTCTTTTTCTACCGTTGCTCGGTGTTTCACTATGGGAGATATAGCCCATTCCCAAACTGCACCAGCCCCCTGAAGCTACGCTCCAGGACTACACCAGGTATAGCACAGGATCTCAGGTCAGACCTTAGGCACTAGATTCCAGCACTGCCTGAGCCAGGGTTAACTATGCAAAAATCCAGTAGGGCTGCCACGATTAGTCGACTTGTCACAATTACGTCTACTATCAAAATCGTCAACCACTAATTTAATAGTCGACGTGTCTGAAGCTTTGTAAGATCCTGAAAAATGCAGGAATAACTAGTAGGATTTAAAAGTGTAATAACGTACTGAAACATAAGATGGCAGCACTGCATGTACAAGGATGCCAGCTGCCACTAAACGCGAAAGAAGAAAAAGAAGCAGTCTCCGGTATCATAGCTGTGTCCAAATTCAGGGGCCGCATCCTTCGGAGGCCGCATTTGTAGGCCGATTACGTTACAGCGACACAACGAAGGCTGTGCAAACTTGAAGACTCCTCCAAATGCGGCCTTCATTTCCCCAGATTTGAAGGATGGGTCGGGTGTATCCTTCATGGCCCAACCCATCCCAGAATTCATAGCGTGGCCCAGCCAATTCTAACAATGGCGTCAGCTACTTAGTTTAAATATTAATCTTTCTGGGTCACAAAATAAACTTAAGATATTTACAAGCAAGAATGTAAGTCGTTCAGATCATTTAAAAATGTTATTGTTTGGCTTTTTTCAGTGTTTTATTAGTTTCTGAGTAAATCGGTTTGGCTGAGATTAAAGTTATAGTTTTCTCACAGCTAAATAAACATTAAACAGAAGAGTGAGATGATCGAGAATTTACTCCAGTGTCCTGTTATATTTTAGGTAGTCAGGAGCAGACGGCTGAGTTTATTAAACTCCACTGAAACAATCTGCAAATTTCATTAAAAGTTTAATAAACTATCATCTTGTCTTTATTGCTAGTTAGCTCATACCTTAAACACATAAAGCTGTAAGCTAATGATTGTTATATAAGAGCAGACGCACGCTGGTGCAAATGGCCTGCATTTGTATAGCGCCTTATTCAGTCCCTAAGGACCCCAAAGCGCTTTACACTACATTCAGTCATTCATTCACACACTGGCAATGGCAAGCTACGTTGTAGCCACAGCTGCCCTGGGGCGCACTGACAGAGGCGAGGCTGCCGGACACTGGCGCCACCGGGCCCTCTGACCACCACCAGTAGGCAAACATGGGGTTAGTATCTTGCCCAAGGATATTTGGCATGCAGCCAGGAGGCAGCGTGGGATCACCGATCTTCTGATTAGTGGCTGACCTGCTCTGCCAAGGCAATTCCCATAGTAAAACACTGAAGTTAGAAAAAGAACTTGTTTTTGTTCTAATAATCACGTTCGATTTAAAATAGGACAGTGTGCGTGAAACATCAAATGTGTTGTCAAGCTTTACTGCCAGTTTCTTCAGGTTTCACTCAATTTTTGATCTTCTTGTTTTTAGGAGGATTTCAGACTGGACCTTGGAGTCACTCGGACACACTGGCTGCTTTTAAAGTTTTTACTCAAAATAGCACTGTTAGTGTGAAAGGTAATACAAGACCTGAACCTTGGAGTTTTTTGACGATTTACAGGTCTGTGCCACAGGTTCTGATGAAGCGCCACAGGAATCCCTGGGAGAAAACAAAGAGGTAAATTAGTAAACACTCCATCCTTTCTCTCTCTTTTGCTAATCCTCATCAGGGTTGAGGGGGGCAGGAGCCTAACCCAGCTGTCATAAGGCGAGAGACAGTGTACATCCTGGACAGGTACCAGTCTAGTCTACCATTTTCACAAATCTACCACTGCTTTCAGTTTGTGACTTACGGTTCAGTCTGTGGTGTGGGCAGCGTGGCTGAGGCTCCATCTTGAAACACTTCGAAGGGCGACACCTGAAACACAAGCAGAAAGTCTTTAACTTCTGTACCATATCGTCCTCCTTAAAATCTTTGTATGTTATGTTAATTACATTTGCAGGCAACAACTCAATGCATTTATTTATGGTCGGTCTTATAATTTAAGTGATCTACTGAGATTTTCCTACACAACCATCTATGGTTTACAGAGAACGGCCAGGAACCGAGAAGATATCCAGTGAGTGGTAGTTCTCTGAAAAGGTCTAGCTGATGCCAGGGGAGAACATCAATAATGCTTTGTGTTGAAGGGAAAGCACCATTAACTCAAATAAGCATAAAGGTAGAAGAGCATCTCTGAAACAGCAGCAGAAGACCACACTGGTAGCCACGCCCCTTAAAGATTAAACCAATTTAAAACTGGTTTCTTGAACATGACAATGGGCCTGATTTACAAACAGTGTGCACAAACAAATATGTGTGCAAATTTGGAGTAGGAAAGTTTTATGCAAAAAAAGAAATAACAATAATAAAGACTTTATTTTTATTTGTCGTTATTACTTTTGGTCATTTACAGTTTTCCAAAACACCACAGACTACAAAATGCTCAGAATTACAAAAAAAAAAAAGCTTGTAAAAAAAAAAAAAAAAAAAAAAAAAAAAAAAAGCTAAATATTACTAATTTCATTGTTTTCTTGGTGCTACTGTTACATGTATAAAACGTTTGTTTTGTACTAGCATTAAACTTTGTGAACTGACTCTATGCCTATGGCTCTTCTCTATCTAAACAGTACTTCCTCTGGGTCACACATGCATTGTAAACTGGAAGGTAATTTTGTGTGCAAATTCAGACTCAAATGGCCTTCGTAGTCACTGGATCTTAACAAGTCAGACAGTATTTCCTGGTACTTCATTTTGACCCCTTAACATTTACAGTAATAATAAGATCCACTGTTTGCTCCAAGTTACATGCTCCACCATGCATACAAGTTAGTGTTTGATTTAAACCAGCACAGGTTATAATGTATTGCTACTCACCCCGTTAGTTTTGCGTTCAGATATACCATCAAACAGAGTTTTTCTGCATTTCAGGTGAGAACGTTGCGCATTTGAATCTTTTTTCTTCACCTGAAAGAAAAACAGATTTTTCAGAAATGACATCATTGTTAAGAATAGATCAACAAATTTGTGAAACGTGTTCCATATACAGGCACATGCACCATCTTACCTCCACGATTAGATTTTCCTTCTCATTCAAACTTTCCAGGGCATTTCGAGCTGCGTTCTGCTTTGCTTTTTCAGCGTTCTTCCCCTCACCATCAGGAAACCTTTGCCCATTGATCACAGCCCTCATGATGACTCTGACAAAGAATTTTAAAAGCTCTAATTAACATTGCTGATGTACTCCAACTCAAAAGTTTGATCACAGCTTCTCATTTAACAGTTTTTCTTTATTTTTTATGACTATTTACATTGCAGATTCTCACCGAAGGCATCAAAACTATGAATGAACACATATGGAATTATGTAGTAAACAAAAAAAAAAGTGTGAAACAACTCAAAAAACGTTTTATATTTTAGATTCATCAAAATAGCCACCCTTTGCTTTGATTACTTTATGAGCTTCATAAGGTAGTCACCTGAAATAGCGGTAAGTGGTAACTGAATGTTTCTAGAGCTATGTGAGGACATGGCAACATAACCGCGGGGAAACTTCTGGGGATGATGATGTTGCAGGAGCGAGCACAACATGACAAATCTGTCAGAGAAGGGCGAAATTTTGATCATGCCGATCGCAGAAATGTGAAGCCACGGAGGCTTTTTCATCGTTTTGATGGTCACTGTAGTGGCTATATTAATTTCTCAAAGTTCTCTCTTTCTCTTTACATGGTTTGGTTATGAAAAGAAACAACTTAGTCCCAAGTTAATTAATGTAATAAGCGAGGTCATTGCCACAGTCAACTACGTCAAAACACGACTTGTTAGGATTTTTCGGGACAGTGCGAAGTAATGGGCTCCGACAACACAGCCGTTGTGTATCACAGCGAGTCCCGCGTATTCCAAGTTAAACCAAATAGCTATTATTAAACTAATATAAGACCACAATGACTTAGTAGTTGGTTTAGCACTTGCATGGCCCAATGCACAATATGGCAGCATACCCTCTTTAATACATTGCAGCTGCCGAACACATTTATCCGGTTTTAGCTCACCTTTTCTCGCCAGGTCTCTCTAAAACGTTCTCATATTCCAGCTTCAAATCGTTCCTCCGTGCAAAGTTTTTCAGTCGTGTTGTGTACTTATGCTTGCCCATCTTAAATCGCGAAACCCTGGTCGGACAAATACTTCCTGTAGTACAGCAGAGCTCACACACAGATCTAAATTTCCCGGGATCGCTGGCTAGTGAGGGCCCGTTCCTCACGTGACACACTTCGTCAGAAACGTGCCGAGACTTGATTCGTCGGAGCAGTCACGTGATCAGTTTTCAGTTTTATTTGTCATATGCAAGTTAGCACAGGGTCAACATTGCAATGAAATGTGTTTGCCGAGCAGTAGTCACTCAGCAGCATGGTACAGTAGAATAAAATATAATAAAATAATAAAAAAAATAGAAAAATAGTAAGGAGCAAAATATTAGAGAGACGTGGTAAAAGAGAAAAGATGACTAAATATATATGTATCTATAAATATAAATATATGTACACTAGTGATTAAATAAGAAAATCTTGAAAAGAAATATGACGGGGGGGCAGATGGGATATTGCACAGGAATGAGCAGCAGAAAATTACAGTATTGCACTTTTTAAATATAAATATCAATAACAATAAAGTGGAGTGACCAGTGCAGATTAAACAGAGTACTTGTGAAGCTGCAAGGTAGCTTCTGAGTGCGTCCTGTGGACTGTGTTGTGTGTGTTTAAGTGTTGTGGTTGAGGTGTCGTATGGCTTGGTGGTAAAAACTGTTTTTAAGTCTTGTAGTCCGAGCAGACAGACTCCTGTAACGTCTGCCAGATGGTAACAAGGAGAACAGCTGATCAATGATGTCCGAAGACAAACGTACCTGCTCACTGGTTCACATAATCACGTGGAGGCAGGGGCCTCACAGCATAAGCATACTCCCAACCTATTATAAGTTAAGGGTAATAACAAAATAATCATCTGGAAGGGACCTAAAAAACACACAGGATCAAAGCAACCATGCTATCGATGTAGGGGAAAACATTCAGCACATGAGTGCAAATTTAAAAGTGAAAAGTGTCATGTTTGTGCAAAAATAGGACACATTGCACGTGCTTGTTGAAATAAAAAAAATCAGCAAACTCAGTATGTGGAAACTGAGGATGAATGCTTAAGTAGGAATGATGAAGCTGAGCTTTTTGGAGTATATTCAGTCTACTCCATCACCTCCAGTGAAAACGGATACACAGTGAATGTTGCACTGGGAAACAAGAACACCACCATGTTGCTGGTGCAGCAGTGTCGGTGTTATCAGACAAGTATTATCAGACGCATCTCACTCATTTTCCTGTAAAACCAGTCAGTTGGCTAAAACAAAGTCAGTGTCAACCAGTGTATTGAAGAGGAGAGATATCCACTTCCTAATACTGAAGATTTGTTTGCTACTTTAGCTGGAGGAAGATCTTTCATTAAACCTGACCTTTTCCATGCCTATCAGCAGCTACAATTAGATGAAGAGTCAGTGAAGTATCTGGTCATCAACACACACAACGGTGTCTATAAGTACAGTCGCCTCAGCTATGGTGTTTCCAGTGCTCCTGCTCTTTTCCAGTCTGTGACGGACCAAATCCTTCAAGGGATGGATCATGTGACCTGCTTTTTGGATGACATTCTCATCACTGCTTCATCTGAAAGGAAACAATTGAAGAGGTTGGAGGAAGTATTCACACATCTGGAGAAGCATGGCATCAGAGTGAAGCCTTCCAAGTGCCATTTTCTTCAGAGCAGTGTGTAGTACCTGGGAGATCATATTGAGAAAGATGGACTGCATCCTTTAGAGGAAAAAGTAGCAGTTGTGGTGCACCAGAACCAACAAACGTCACAGAACTGAAGTCTTTCTTGGGTCTTCTAAATTACTCCAGTGAATTTCTGGAAAATCCACCCACGATTCTTCAGCCTTTGCATAACCTGTTGAGAAAAAGATGCTAAATGGTTTTGGACCATGGAATGTGCAAAGGCATTTAAAGATGCAAAAAGTCTACTGCTGCAAAACAAAGTGTTGGTGCATTACAGCACAAATCTGCCATTGAAGTTAGTTTGTGATGCATCACCCTACAGGGATGGGAAAAAAGTAACCATACACCTCAAATTTGATTGATGACCCTAGCCTTGACCTTTTGACCCCACCGGAAGTACTCCGGAAGTGTGTAATATGATCCATAAGCGCAACGAATTGCATCCGGAGAGGGGAGGGGGTACTCCGGAAGTGTGTATCGGATTCCATATGTGTGACGAAATACAACAGGTGGGGGGAAAATTTATGTTTTCTCCCTTAGAGGGAGGGGGGTCTGTGGAGGGAGGAGAATTAAAAACAGAGAGGAGGGGTATGGTTCCTGGGGGGATCAGAGAGGGAGGGGTTCCTGAGGCATGGGGGTGACGCAGCAGATTTCTGTTGAGTCAGTGCTGTATAGAGAGACAGAGCAGCAGTTAGTTTTCCACAGACAAACTCATAGTTTGAATTCTGTTTAAATATTATGACAATGTGATCTTGATAACCATTTTCTCAGTAAAGAACTATTTCTTTTCACAATAGCGGATGTATTTTACTTTCTTAAGCTGCACCAGCGCTTGTAATGAAAAAAAGAGTGACTTCCTATTGCCTGTAGAGAGCCATTTCTTTCAATAGCGGATGTATTTTACTTTCTTATATTACAGACGCAATAAAAAACCTTTAAGATTATCAGCCTAGCAACAAATTGCATTTTTATAGAGCGGGGTGGAGGTAAGCGCTTGTGATGAAAAGAAGAACTTTCTATCTGCTTGTAACCTACAGACTGCCCACCTCGTACGTGTAAATAAATAAATATCCCTTAGTGAAAAGAGCATATTCAGAACTCGATCTTACTTAAACAATTAAATCACCCTCGGATGCGTTATTGTGTGGGAAAGACTTTTCCAACAGATTTTTTTTCATTAGCAGAAAATAGACACAATCCCTAAAAGAAAACGGTCTTGTTTTACACACACACACACACACATCACGCGTCACGAAGGAGTCAACAAACCGCTCTAATCATTATCAGTATTTCTTAATGCTTATAATCTACAGTGCGCCCACCTCATATGTGTAAAGTAAGCCTTAGTGGAAAAAAAGCATCGCGCCCGTATTTGGAAATTGGCCCTAATTAATTTTATTAAAACACCTATATGAGGTATTTTGGTTCTGTGCAGCCACTCCTTCTCAGACCAAAGTAAAGAGTTTTTCTTCATTTTTTGAGCTACGTTTCCAACAGGTTTTCTCAGTAGCAGAAAACTGTCTACAGACAGAAACTCTAAAAGAAAACGGTCTTGTTTTACGCGCATCGAGGAGGAGTCAACAACCCCTCTAATCGTTATTAGCAGGGGCGATTCTAGGATCAGAGCTTTGGGGGTGCTGAGCACCCAGAGAGCTGCCTAGCCAGGCAAGATAAACTTTACACATCACGATGAAACTTCTTCCCCATCTCTGTCAGTCCCTGCATCCTTAAATGTCTCCAGTTGTCCCAAGTTGTCTCTGAATGTCTCCTTGGTGCATTTGAACCCCTGTTTCTCCCTGTCCTCGTCGTCTGTTATCTTTGTCTCCGCTATCAGTCATCATAATTTCTGCAAGTCTGCAAATTTCTTTATTAAATCATAAGATTCTTAAATTCATCAAGTCTCTCTGTGCCTGGGTCCTCGTCACAAAACATGACATCACTGTTTTGTACATTTTAACACAATTTAATCCCCACATTTGTGAAAGAAAAGCAAAACAGTTTTTTGAAAAGTCTGTAACAAAACCATCAAATCTGATCAAGGTTATTTAAATGCTGCAAAAGAAGAATGGATTGGAATAAAAAAAAAAAATACATATCCTAACCTTAATTACTGGCGGAGAATAATGAATGATGCTCATAGTGAGTAAAAAGTAAACTGAGTGCATTTTTTTGGATACATACAAAAACACTCCCAAAACAGCATAAATTATTACAAAATATTAATTTAAAAAAACTATAAAAATGGAGGCAACTTTGCCTGTGGTAGAATGTATAAAATGTATAAAAAAATCTTTACTCCAGATGCCAATTTTACTAATCAGAATCAGAATCAGAATCAGAATCGTGTTTATTGGCCAAGTATAAGTGCAGACACATACAGGGAATTTGGTTCCGGTAGATGGTGGCTCTCAAGCACAGCAATATAAATCACACACACACACACACACACACACACACACACACACACACACACACACACACACACACACACACACACACACACGTGTCTATATACACACATTACACATACATACACAAAGCTGTGTAAACCAACTATAAATAACTAATCTAAACTTATATACATAAAATACAAAAATGAAATGAGGTGGAATGAATACTACAGAATGTACATAAGGTGCAGTTGCAGTCTGGCAGTGGGAGCAGTGTGACAGGTCAACTGTTTAGAAGGGAGATGGCGAGGGGAAAGAAACTGTTCTTATGTCGGGTGGTCCTGGTCTGCAGGCTTCTGTACCGTCTGCCAGAGGGCAGCAGATCAAAAAGTCTGTGTCCAGGGTGTGAGGGGTCTGTGATGATTTTCCCTGCCCGTTTCCTGGTTCTTGAGAGGTACAGATCCTGGATGGAGGGCAGGGGGGCGCCGATGATCCTTTCTGCTGCCCGTACAGTCCGCTGCAGTCTGCTCCTGTCCTGTTTAGTGGCTGCTCCATACCAGACTGTGATGGAGGAGCACAGGACAGACTCAATGACCGCAGTGTAGAACTGGCTCAGCAGCTCCTGTGGAAGACTGTACTTCCCCAGTTGTCTCAGGAAGTACATCCTCTGCTGGGTCTTTTTGAGGATGGCGTTGATGTTGGTCTCCCACTTCAGGTCCTGGGAGATGGTTGTACCCAGGAACTTGAAGATCTCCACAGTCGACACAGGGCTGTCTGATATGGTGAGGGGGAGCAGAGTTGAGGGATGTCTCCTGAAGTCCACTGTCATCTCTACAGTTTTAAGAGTGTTCAGCTCCAGATTGTGCTGACTGCACCAGAGTACCAGCCGCTCAACTTCCTGCCGGTATGCAGACTCATCACCATCCTGAATGAGGCCAATGACAGTGATGTCATCTGCAAACTTTAGGAGTTTAACAGCCGAGTTCTTGGAGGTGCAGTCGTTAGTGTAGAGGGAGAACAGTAGTGGTGAGAAGACACATCCTTGAGGGGCACCAATACTGAGGGACCGAGTTTCAGAGGTGATCTCCCCCAGCCTCACTTGCTGCTCTCTGTCTGTCAGGAAGCTGGTGATCCACTGACAGGTGGCTTAATAATAATAACAGGTAATTTAATAATACTAATTTTGTGTTGTAAGATTTATGAGTTTCATACATTCATAGTGGTACTTGGGAGAGCTTGACATTTTTTCAGGTGGTACACAGTGTAAAAAGTGTGAGAAACACTGATAAGTGTATGTGTGCTTTTGGAAAACATTTAAAGCTGCAGTACAGAATCTTTGAAACAAGCTTAAAACACTTTTAGAATATAAACAGAGCATCTGCTTCTCTTTACAGCTCCTCACTCCACCAGGGCTGTTTGGCACTCTTTGATAGTGTGCAAATGTGATGTATGTACTGCGGCAGTCATACAGACAACTGGACGGTCCAAATGTTGGCCTACCTATTACTGGCTGAGGTTTTAGTAGAGTTGTGGCTGAACCACATAAAAATATATCATTAATTTTAATCTCCCCAATCAATTATAATGTTATGTTGGAATGTTGTTAAAGAGGGTCAAAATGTTTCAACCCAGTTTGTTTTGCAGATTCTGTACAGCAGCTTTAATATAGGGAGGACACAACTTCCAGATTGTGTGAGTAAAATCAGGTTTTTTCTCTTTGTCAGTTTAACAGTTTCTGTTGTGCCTGTCACTGTTCCCTGTCTGTTTTCTTACCTGGTTCTTCCTAACCTTGTACTTTCTCCTCACGTTCCCCTCTTTCCTCTCTCCCTCTTTGGACTGACAATCATACACAAATAGATTGTATTCAATTAGATGAAAAATTACATTAATATGAAAAAATACTATTAAGATCATTAACAAAAAGTCCTCTCTCAGTGCACTTTCAACCAAAAGGCAAATAACCAAACCACATGAACATCTAATAAAAGATATAAATATTGAAACACTGATCCAACATTATTCCTGATTCACAGATCATTTGATTTTACACTTTTACCTGAATGTGGCTCCTTTTTTTGAAAAAACTTTCTTATATCCATTATGAACATGGCTGTCTCTCTGTACACACACACACACACACACACACACACACACACACACACACACACACACACACACACACACACACACACACACACACAACAGGTGTTCTAAGGTTAATGGGCATTAATGGGCATTCAGTCAGTTAGTATCCATTTAAAACAGGACAGTGGTAACAACAGTAGGCTACGAACAATTTTAAGTTTTAGATTTTAAATAGGCTGTATACATTTCAATGGGAGCAACAGGACAATGAAATGTTGCTGATTTTACTACAGAGCAGGACGGATTGTAGGGTAGCAAACATTGTCGGAAAACACGTTTTCAACACTGCAGGTTATCTGGGTGTAATGTTTTTCAGCTAAAAAGAAACATGGTCTGACTCCTACCTAACTATATAAAGAGTAACTCAAGGTTAAATGCAGCTAATATGTCCTGTTTTATGCCACTTACACCTCCGCTCGCTGCATCTCAGCCACTAGAGCGCTAGAGTCAGAGTAGGGGAGAGGCGAGCTGGAACAAACCATTTTAGGAGGGGGGGGGGATTTCTATACTTTTGTTGTTAAAAATTTTACATCTAAACCAAGTACTGTATGCTTTTTATATTTTTAGTAGTGTGTCACACAAACAGCAAATATTGTAAAAAAAAAAAAAAGTAAGAAATTTGTGGGGGTGCTTTGATTCATTTTGGGGGTGCTGAAGCACCCCCAAAAATGGGCTAAAATCGCCCCTGATCCATGTCCTTCCTTCCTGATCACTTCTACTAGTCTAACCAAGAATATTACACTATGTTTTGGTCTTTGGCGTTTCTGTGAGCTCATCTTAATGACTGCAGGCCAGGTGTGAATGGCATTAACCTACTTATTTGCTTCTGCTTGCTAAATGAAATTCCTGCGGTAGTTTTCCTGTTTTATTGATAGGTTTGTGATTCCATCATGCTATCAGGGTGGTAAAGGAAAGGATATTCCATAAGTGGCTTTAAGGTTTCTCTCATTACTGTCTGCTGACCAGAGTAAATATAAAGTGGTGTAAAAAAGTATCTGCCCTTTTCCTGACTTCTCAGTGTTTTGAATATTTGTCACAACTAAATATTTAAGATCAAACAAATTTAACATTAGTCAAACATTGTGGTGGTTGTGTGATGGTCTGGCTGCTTTGCTGCTCCAGGACGACTTGCTGTAACTAATGGAACCATGAATTCTGCTCTCAGTGTGATGGACCGAGTTGAAAAAGCAGGAGTCATCACAGGAATTATAAGAAAAAGAGGGTTTTCATTTATTTAACCAGAAATATTATATTAATAAACAATAGATTTTGAGCTCATAAAAGAGGTCAAAGAAACAAAACTAAACTCAGGCAAAGAACTGTGAAGTTAAACTCAACGACTATCCAAACAAACATAACGGACATAAAACAAGAAATGAAATACAAGGGTAATGGCTGATCAGACCACTATGACAAAACACACAACTAAACAAAAACCAATCAAAAACAACAAACACACTGCAGCACAGTGCAGTCTGTTAATAACCTAAACACCAAAGAAGAAAATCAAAACCACTAAACCTAAACTCAAATATTTAGTTAAATACAAAAGCTTCTTTTTTTTTAAATGAAAGAAAATACACATTCTTCCCCCTTCAGCAGGAAGTGGTGGTGCAGTCCAACCATCCCCTCTTTGTATATAACTGCTTTAAACCCTGGCCACCATCTTTTTTCTGGCAACTCCCAGGAATGATGGCAGGTAAGAAACAGGTAAAAGAAATAGATCAGTCACAAATAAAACAAAAGTAATGGAATGTTATGAATACATAAGTAAAATAAATGTGCGCGCTTACAAATAGAACCAAGGTATTTAAACCAATCAACAATCTTAGTGCAAACTTAAGTGTGTTATTTTAAATGAAAAAATAAAGAATACATAAGAGTTACTGACTTTTAGAGTGTGACCATGGGTTTGGCCATCACAATCAGTAAATCCTGAAGGACAATGTCTGGCCATCAGTTCGTGCCCCAAAGCTCAAGCACATTTGGATTGTGCAATGGGACAGTCATCCAAAGCACACCAGCAAGTCCACCTCTGAATGGTCATAAAATAACAAAAGGTAAGTTTTGGAGTGGTCCAGTCAAAGTCCAGACTTAAATCCGACTGAGATGCTGTGGTACAATCTTAAACAGGCCGTTCATAGTCGAAAACCCTCCAATGTGTCTGAATTAAAATAACACTGCATTGAAGAATGGGTCAAAATTCCTCTGCAGTTATGTGACTCATTGCCAGTTATCAAAAATGCATGACTGAGTTTATTCTTGCTGCCACTCTGCTCATTATTTAAATACCAAAAACGAAAATCTTTGGTAATTATTATCAGTGATGGGACTAACAGTACAGCGTTACTTTTTTCAGTAACGAGTAATCTAACTAATTACTATTCCTATCGTTACAACGCCGTTACTATTTTTCAACAAACAGACGGTTGAAGCTGTGTTCAGCTTACTGCATCTTATATCAGTTGCACGGAAGTAGCTGACTACGTAATCACGATCACTCTCTAGCACAACACCTGGAGCTAAGGGGGCAAAACAATCGCATGAGTGCTGCTGTTTGACTGAGGAAGAATAAAGTAGTCGTGGTAAGCCGGTCACATGACCACTTCAAGACAAAGCAACAAGGTGATATATACCAGTTTTTAAATTGTGTTGATAGGTCACGTAAAACCAGAGTCATGATAAACAATATATACGCGGCGTTTTTCCTCAATAGTTTCGTCACGTTTACTGTCTAAGGACAGCACTAGCAAGCACTCTCTGCTTATGAGCAAAAAAAACAAAAACAAAAAACCGGTAAGTTTTAGGGGTGACGGCGAGAGAAAAAGAGCCAGCAGAAAAAGAGAGAGAGAGCGAGTTTTGAGATGTGAGGGATTTGTCACGTTTAGCGTGTTTGGCGTGTGTAGTTAATGTGTCCTGTTGTGTAGTTAGTGTGTAGTGTTGTGGATAGTTTTGTGTTCTGTGTCAGAACAATGAGGTGACTGCTGTCTCCTGGTAGAAACAGGAGTGATACACCTGCTGTTGTCAGACCTGAAGGTATCAGGCTGTGATTTTCTCCTTTATAGTGGACAGAAAGTACTTTTTTGGAGTGGCACAAATAATTTGTGTGGCATCTTACTGAATGCAGAACAGCGGATTGTTCTGTAAATAGTTTGAAATGATTATTTAAAAAGTCAAGGTAAAAGTTAAATGGATGCAAATAACTTTGTTGTTTGCAAAACTTGTGCATATGATTTTAAAATTGACAATTTATATTTGCATTTAAAGTTATGAAATATGATTCATTAAACATGTTTGTGGTTGTTACAGTAAAAAATATAACTTTTTCTACTCTGATTTTATGTTTTTGTCTGATTTTAGATCAATTGTGTTACTACAGTATGTCAAAATGAAAACATAACTGTAAATATAGACATATGAGGTTCTGCTGAAAGGATGATACCAAACAAGGCAAAGTAAATAGTTTTTAAAGGTAAAATGTGGAGGGAAAATCAAAAGTAGTTAAAAATGGCCAATTATACCCTGGGCCCCAGAGGGTTAAACGTTTTTTAAAGTAACGCAATAGTTACTTTTCAAGTAATTAATTACTTTTAGAATATTGTAACTCAGTTACTAACTCACTTACTTTTTTAAAGAACTAGTAACTATAATTAAGTGCTTTTTCAAAGTAACTTGCCCAACACTGATTATTATATACCAAGTGCTTCTGCAAGAAAAATCAGAGCTAAATGAGAGACATTTACCAGTTCAGTTTCTTATACACCCTTCATTATTTTATTCCCTCTAGTACAGTATTAATGACCTTTCTCCTGCTGTTCCAAGTCACACGTAGCTGACTGATATTGCAATCAATCAGATTAAAATAAACAAAAGAAAAAATGGAAGAAAAATGTGTTAAACTGTATTTCATGGGTTAAAAATGATTGAAAACATTTAGGAAAGTTTCTAAAATTGAGCCACATGGAGTGTGCTTTGTTTTTCATCTCTGACATTCAACATGAATCCATCAGAAGTACACGTAGCATCACAGTTCCTCCTCCTCAGGACAGCAGCAGGTTAACAACAGTTACAAAGTGACGACCTACACCGGGAAACTGATTTGAATAGTTAGATTTTAAAATCATGATTTCACATTTCATTTCCAAATTCAATACAAACTTCCCTGAAATAGCCGGGATTCATGATGTGATCTCTTCCATATATTAACTTTGCACGTTAACAGTTACCCAACATAATATTACACAGTACATCAAATCATTTCATTAAGCAGATGCAACAAGACAGATTTGGAAAGGCTCCTGTGACTTTTGCAACTTTTCTCTTGTGACTATCAGACAGTTTGATTTTCCTGGCGAGATGCTTTTTGTGTGCTGAATATCTGAGTCCACTCCTCAAGCTTTTCCTTTACGGCACTTGCATCAGGTCGGTCTTCTGGTTTCTCAGACAGCAATGAGTTAATAATTTGCTTCTGTTTAAAAACAAGAAAAAACACGGTGTATGTGTAATGTCTTGTGCAGTGAAACCTCTGATAAATAATAAATATATTTTAAAAAATGTATATGTTGTGTCCAGATAACTCAGCGATCAAACAAGACCTTTTATAACTGAGTAAACCAATTAATCTAAGTTTTAGCACTACTCTGCTGATGACCATCCTGTCGAAATTTAAGCACAGTATGAATATGGTAATTTACCTCTTTGGTAAAAGTCACTGAAAACTCTTCGAGGAACCTCTGCCTTTTGACGTCAGGCCAAATCTGGTGTTTTGTGAAGATGATTCACTGTTGTTCCTAGAAGAAGATGATACAATTACTTCATAGCCTGCACTGTACACAGTGCTGCAAGGATTTTTATATAGTTATAATACTGTCCTGGTGTCAGTAAGTGCCTTACTGTGTAACTGAAGAGGCTAAGGATTCAGGTGGAGCACCATCTTCCGATGCTGTTGGCCTGATGGACACCTAAAACACACAGCAAAATCCTTTATTTTATGCATATTTCCTCCAAAGGGAAGCATTTAATTAAGATGAAATATATGAAAATACCTTGATGTCCCAGTCTGGCTGTTCCTGAAGAGCAGAGCAGGCTAACTCTGCTGCTTTCTGTTGGGCTTCCTTGATGCTATTCCCTTCACCCACAGGATATTCCTTGTCGTCAATTTTTAATTTGTAGAAAAAACTGTGTTGTGAAAAAATGGGAATGTTTTAGATCATTACATTGACAGTTTTAATATTGTTGAACATCAGTCCGGTGTTGGTGTCTGAAGATTCAACTGAAAGGACAGAGTTTGGCGTATACTCACTGAGGAACGTGAGACGGGCCATCTTTCTTCACTTCAACATATGAATGGGAACGTTTTCTTTTCTGACAATAGCGGTTGACAAGACTTTTGAAATCTGTCTCTGTAAAGCTGGTGTCCTCAGAGCTAGGAACCGTCTGAACTGAAGCTTCTGCTGCATTGTTTCTCTGTCAAGATACCAAGAAATACATCAGAGAGACAATTGCCCCAGGTTGGTTTTTCATTTCTCTCAAGCATGTTCTAGTTAGGCAAGACTAAACCAATTCTTCGCTCACTTTGAGGCACAGAGCTACACCCCTGCACAGAAGCCTCTCTCTCCACCCCTGCACAGAAGACTCCCCCCTCCAACAACTGGGTGGTGACACTATCCCCAGACAGTATGAGGAGATCCCTTGGCGGGATCAATACCCACAAAGCCCCTGGTCCTGGTAACATCCCTGGACAAGCACTGAGAGACTGTGCTGCAGATCTCACAGACATCTTTAATACATCACTGAGCCAGGTTGTGGTTGCCTCAAAGCCTCCACCATCATTCCTGTACCAAAGAAGTTGTCTTTAACGACCACCATCCTGTCGCACTCGCCTCCATCATTATGAAGTGCTTTGAAAGGTTACTCATGCATCAAATCAAGACCTCTCTTCCCCCCAACCTGGATCCATACCAGTTCACATACCGGTCAAACCACTTGACCGATGATGCAATTTCATCTGCCCTTCACTCAGCCCTCACACATCTGGACACTAAAGACTCATACATTACAATGCTGTTCATAGACTTCAGTTCAGCATTCAACATTCCCCAGAAACTCATTCACAAACTGGATCTGCTGGGCATCACCACCTCGCTGTGTAACTGGCTGCTTGGTTTCCTGACAGGAAGGCAGCAGACAGTACGGGTCGGCAGCAACACTTCCAGCACTAAAACACTGAACACTGGGGTTCCTTAAGGATGTGTGGTCAGCCCCCTTCTCTTCACTCTGCTGATGCACGACTGCACACCATCACATAGATCAAACCTATTCATCAAATTTGCAGATGACACAACTGTGGTAGGTCACATCAGCAACAATGATGAGACCTACAACAGGAGTAAAGTTAACAATCCGGCCTAGTATTGCAGCAAGAGATGCTCTATAGAGTTGAAGTCTGATAAAAATCTGCAGGCAAATACAAAGTTGATTAGGCATCAAGGTGAAAAGCAGTGTCTTGCACATGATTGTACATCATTTATATTAAAGCCTTGCACCAAAGGCTTTTCATACCTTGACTCGCTTGATGTGTTCCTTGTATTGTTTTCAATGCTCTCATTTTCAACAGCATTGTTAGGGAATAAAGTTAAGATATTTTATAGATTTTAAATGTGGAAAAGTCCTGACTCTGAATATAACATCAACCTCGCATCTTTCCACTGATGAGAGAAGATTAATGATACTCACTGGTGTCGCATTGCTTTTTTTTTTTTTTTTTTTTTTAATTTAGTAGGCTTTTATAAATGTCGTTTAATCTTTCAGTATCATAGTTTTTACTAAATATTATGAGAAATGACAAACCTGATCTGTAGTCAGGCCCTGCGATGAGGACTCATTGGACTCCCTTAGGGAGAAGAAGAGGGGCATTGTTAGCATGCTATGCTCTTTTTATATAGTTATAATATAGTGCTGGTGTCAGTAAGTGCCTTACTGTGTAACTGAAGAGGCTAATGATTCAGGTGGAGCACCATCTTCCGATGCTGTTGGCCTGATGGACACCTAAAACACACAGCAAAATCCTTTATTTTATGCATATTTCCTCCAAAGGGAAGCATTTAATTAAGATGAAATATATGAAAATACCTTGATGTCCCAGTCTGGCTGTTCCTGAAGAACAGAGCAGGCTAACTCTGCTGCTTTCTGTTGGGCTTCCTTGATGCTATTCCCTTCACCCACAGGATATTCCTTGTCGTCAATTATTAATTTGTAGAAAAAACTGTGTTGTGAAAAAATGGGAATGTTTTAGATCATTACATTGACGGTTTTAATATTGTTGAACATCAGTCCGGTGTTGGTGTCTGAAGATTCAACTGAAATGACAGAGTTTGACGTATACTCACTGAGGAACGTGAGACGGGCCATCTTTCTTCACTTCAACATATGAATGGGAATGTTTGGTTTTCTGACAATAGCGGTTGACAAGACTTTTGAAATCTGTCTCTGTAAAGCTGGTGTCCTCAGAGCTAGGAACCGTCTGAACTGAAGCTTCTGCTGCATTGTTTCTCTGTCAAGATACCAAGAAATACATCAGAGAGACAATTGCCCCAGGTTGGTTTTTCATTTCTCTCAAGCATGTTCTAGTTAGGCAAAACTAAACCAATTCTTCGCTCACTTTGAGGCACAGAGCTACACCCCTGCGCAGAAGACTCCCCCCTCCAACAACTGGGTGGTGACACTATCCCCAGACAGTATGAGGAGATCCCTTGGCGGGATCAATACCCACAAAGCCCCTGGTCCTGGTAACATCCCTGGACAAGCACTGAGAGACTGCGCTGTGGATCTCACAGATGTCTTCACAGACATTTTTAATACATCACTGAGCCAGGTTGTGGTTGCCTCAAAGCCTCCACCATCATTCCTGTACCAAAGAAGTTGTCTTTAACGACTACCATCCTGTCGCACTCGCCTCCATCATTATGAAGTGCTTTGAAAGGTTACTCATGCATCAAATCAAGACCTCTCTTCCCCCCAACCTGGATCCATACCAGTTCACATACCGGTCAAACCGCTCGACCGATGATGCAATTTCATCTGCCCTTCACTCAGCCCTCACACATCTGGACACTAAAGACTCATACATTACAATGCTGTTCATAGACTTCAGTTCAGCATTCAATATTCCCCAGAAACTCATTCACAAACTGGATCTGCTGGGCATCACCACCTCGCTGTGTAACTGGCTGCTTGGTTTCCTGACAGGAAGGCAGCAGACAGTACGGGTCGGCAGCAACACTTCCAGCACTAAAACACTGAACACTGGGGTTCCTTAAGGATGTGTGGTGAGCCCCCTTCTCTTCACTCTGCTGATGCACGACTGCACACCATCACATAGATCCAACCTATTCATCAAATTTGCAGATGACACAACTGTGGTAGGTCACATCAGCAACAATGATGAGACCTACAACAGGAGTAAAGTTAACAATCCGGCCTAGTATTGCAGCAAGAGATGCTCTATAGAGTTGAAAATCTGATAAAAATCTGCAGGCAAATACAAAGTTGTTTAGGCATGAAGGTGAAAAGCAGTGTCTTGCACATGATTGTACATCATTTATATTAAAGCCTTGCACCAAAGGCTTTTCATACCTTGACTCGCTTGATGTGTTCCTTGTATTGTTTTCAATGCTCTCATTTTCAACAGCATTGTTAGGGAATAAAGTGAAGATATTTTATAGATTTTAAATGTGGAAAAGTCCTGACTCTGAATATAACATCAACCTCGCATCTTTCCACTTATGAGAGAAGATTAATGATACTCACTGGTGTCGCATTGCTTTTTTTTTTTTTTTTTTTTTAATTTAGTAGGCTTTTATAAATGTCGTTTAATCTTTCAGTATCATAGTTTTTACTAAATATTATGAGAAATGACAAACCTGATCTGTAGTCAGGCCCTGCGATGAGGACTCAATGGACTCCCTTAGGGAGAAGAAGAGGGGCATTGTTAGCATGCTATGCTCTTTTTATATAGTTATAATATAGTGCTGGTGTCAGTAAGTGCCTTACTGTGTAACTGATGAGGCTAATGATTCAGGTGGAGCACCATCTTCCGATGCTGTTGGCCTGATGAACACCTAAAACACACAGCAAAATCATTTATTTTATGCATATTTCCTCCAAAGGGAAGCATTTAATTAAGATGAAATATATGAAAATACCTTGATGTCCCAGTCTGGCTGTTCCTGAAGAGCAGAGCAGGCTAACTCTGCTGCTTTCTGTTGGGCTTCCTTGATGTTATTCCCTTCACCCACAGGATATTCCTTGTCGTCAATTTTTAATTTGTAGAAAAAACTGTGTTGTGAAAAAATGGGAATGTTTTAGATCATTACATTGACAGTTTAATATTGTTGAACATCAGTCCGGTGTTGGTGTCTGAAGATTCAACTGAAAGGACAGAGTTTGACGTATACTCACTGAGGAACGTGAGACGGGCCATCTTTCTTCACTTCAACATATGAATGGGAACGTTTGGTTTTCTGACAATAGCGGTTGACAAGACTTTTGAAATCTGTCTCTGTAAAGCTGGTGTCCTCAGAGCTAAGAACCGTCTGATCTGAAGCTTCTGCTGCATTGTTTCTCTGTCAAGATACCAAGAAATACATCAGAGAGACAATTGCCCCAGGTTGGGTTTTCATTTCTCTCAAGCAAAAATGAACATTATCTTACAGATTCCACTGAATCCCGATGACCAAGCTTAGACAGGCTTTCCAGAGCATTTTTTGCTGCATTTTGCTTTGCTTCCTTCTTGGTCTTCCCCTCACCACTGGGGTAGGCTTTACCATCTATGACTGGACTCAGGTTGAATCTGTAAAGACATGAGAGCTTTTGTTATATACTGCTCAAATAAAGTATAGGAACAATTTGAAAATACACCAGGTCTCAAAGGGGAAACAACATGCTGCATATTTATACTGATGTGGGCTGGGCAAGGTGTTAAGAACGAGAGGATGCCACATCATTTGATGAAAAAAAAAATTATCAACCTACAGAGCGCTGACTTCATAGATATGCAGAAAATTTAAGTGAAAAAATAATGCAGCACGCCAGTGAACTTACTGAAGTTTCACTGCAGCGACTCAAAATGGAACTCAGTAGTTTGTATGCTCTTATGCACGAACAACATCATGCTCCTAATGATACAACGGCTGGTGTCCTCTGGGCTCTCCTCTCACATGTGGACTAGGTCACCAGATCTCTGAGCTCCTGGACAGTTTGAGGTGCAACCTGGTGGTAACAGATCCACTGAAACATAATGTCCCAGAGGTGTTCTTTTGCAAGTTTCAGCCTTTGGGAAGCAATATATCTAGTTGTGTGAAAAACTGAATCTCGATTGAATAAATGTTTTTATTCTTTTGGCTGCCCTCACTACAGTAGATCGGCTGCCTCCATCTTCCCCTGTCAGAAACATCTTCTTCTATCACACCAACCCTCTGCATGTCGCCCCTCATTACATCCATGAATCTTCTCTATGGTCTTCCTGTTTTCCTCCTGCCTGTCAATTCGATCTTTAACATCTGTTGTACAGTACAGTGGCTTGCAAAAGTATTCGGCCCCCTTGAACTTTCCAACTTTTTGTCACATTACAGCCACAAACATGAATCAGTTTTATTGGAATTCCATGTGAAAAACCAATACAAAGTGGTGTACACGTGAGAAGTGGAACGAATTTATCATAATTCCAAACATTTTTTACAAATAACTTTCAAATTTTCAAATAACTGAAAAGTGGGGTGTGCGTAATTATTCAGCCCCCTGAGTCAATACTTTGTAGAACCACCTTTTGCTGTAGTCACAGCTGCCAGCCCTCTAGGGTATGTCTCTACGAGCTTTGCACATCCAGAGACTGAAATTCTTGCCCATTCTTCTTTGCAAAACAGCTCCAGCTCAGTCAGATTAGATGGACAGTGTTTGTGAACAGCAGTTTTCAGATCTTGCCACAGATTCTCAATTTGATTTAGATCTGGACTTTGACTGGGCTATTCTAACACATGGATATGTTTTGTTTTAAACCATTCCATTGTTGCCCTGGCTTTATGTTTAGGGTCGTTGTCCTGCTGGAAGGTGAACCTCCACCTCAGTCTCAAGTCTTTTGCAGACTCCAAGGTTTTCTTCCAAGATTGCCCTGTAGATTGGTCAGAGGGCCCAGTGGTGCCAGTGTCCGGCAGCCTCGCCTCTGTCAGTGCGCCCCAGGGTGGCTGTGGCTACAATGTAGCTTGCCATCACCAGTGTGTGAATGTGTGTGTAAATGGGTGGATGACTGGATATGTAAAGCGCTTTGGGGTCCTTAGGGACTAGTAAAGCGCTATATAAATACAGGCCATTTACCATGTATTTGGCTCCATCCATCTTCCCATCAAATCTGACCAGCTTCCCTGTCCCTGCTGAAGAGAAGCACCCCCAGAGCATGATGCTGCCACCACCATATTTGACAGTGGGGATGGTGTGTTCAGAGTGATGTGCAGTGTTAGTTTTCCGCCACACATAGCGTTTTGCATTTTGCGCAAAAGGTTCCATTTTGGTCTCATCTGACCAGAGCACCTTCTTCCACATGTTTGCTGTGTCCCCCACATGGCTTGTGGCAAACTGCAAATGGAACTTCTTATGGTTTTCTGTTAACAATGGCTTTCTTCTTGCCACTCTTCCATAAAGGCCAACTTTGTGCAGTGCACGACTAATAGTTGTCCTATGGACAGATTCCCCCACCTGAGCTGTAGATCTCTGCAGCTTGTCCAGAGTCACCATGGGCCTCTTGGCTGCATTTCTGATCAGCGCTCTCCTTGTTCGGCCTGTGAGTTTAGGTGGACGGCCTTGTCTTGGTAGGTTTACAGTTGTGCCATACTCCTTCCATTTCTGAATGATCGCTTGAACAGTGCTCCGTGGGACGTTCAAGGCTTGGTAAATCTTTTTGTAGCCTAAGCCTGCTTTAAATTTCTCAATAACTTTATCCCTGACCTGTCTGGTGTGTTCTTTGGACTTCATGGTGTTGTTGCTCCTATTATTCTCTTAGACAACCTCTGAGGCCGTCACAGAGCAGCTGTATTTGTACTGACATTAGATTAAACACAGGCGCACTCTATTTAGTCATTAGCACTCATCAGGCAATGTCTATGGGCAACTGACTGCACTCAGACCAAAGGGGGCTGAATAATTACGCACACCCCACTTTGCAGTTATTTATTTGTAAAAAATGTTTGGAATCATGTATGATTTTCGTTCCACTTCTCACGTGTACACCACTTTGTGTTGGCCTTTCACGTGGAATTCCAATAAAATTGATTCATGTTTGTGGCTGTAATATGACAAAATGTGGAAAAGTTCAAGGGGGGCGAATACTTTTGCAAGCCACTGTATATCCACTATCCTCCTCCTCTGTACATGTTCAAACCATCTCAACCTTGCCCTGTCCCTCTGATTTACTCATTTGATTTACTCATACTGTCCTTTCTGGTCACTTCTAGTGAAAAATCTTTGCATCGGCAAACTTAAATTGGCGGTGCACAAATATCGTGTCTGCTCAGAAACGGTTCATTCCTGCTGAGTCTTTATGTATTTCCACATGTTAAGGCTCAAAAACGCTTCACCACCCAAGATTAAATTTTGTCTTCTTCTTCCTCCCTGTCTCTGTGACTGCTTTTGAGTCAGCTAGCTTGAGTATGTATAGGTTTCGTTTTCACGTAGCCTACGCGGATTTTCACATTTTATAACAAATGAAACTGAAAGTGAGCACCTACAGGTGTTGTTCCTGTCGAATTCAGTTGAAGCATGGTTGAAAAGCAATGTCTGACTTTCATTGGTTAAGATTTATAGAATTTTTATTTATTATTACTTTTGTCAGATTAAAGGTATTTCTGTGACCATTATGAGTTTTTCTTTCTTTGACTGAAGGGTACCAACAATTTTGTCCACGTCTGCATCTGAGAAGTTTATTGAGTGACAGAGAAAATGGATTTTTGAACTTTACTTACAGTTTCTGGGTTTCTTTGCTGCCCTGAGCGAGACCACTATTCAGCACCCCTCCTTAATTTTTAAATTTAAAAAGAAAATAGAAAGAAAAATATTGAGTCAGTGGGCAACACCTAAAAAAGGTATTTCAATTGAACTGCTAACTATGTACAGCACAGAGAACTGCAGTAGTAACTAACTGTTTTATAACTTTATTTAAGCTCAATAATAAAAAGTAGACAAAGTAAAAACATAACATTGGGTATAGCATGTTTTCTAAGAAAGTCAGTTTATGAAAATGAAATTAAAAGCAAGATGAATTTCTTAAATATCAGTAAATCAAAAGTGTGAATTTCTTGATGCAGTTTTTGGAGAGGTGAAGGTAAAACAGGGATAACAAGATAATCTTTTTAGAAATGTTATTATTTAATGTATTAAAAGTTTGGCTGGACAATTAACAAATTAATGGCATGCTATTTATTAAGGGAGTAACTGGGATTGGTGAAAAATAAATAAAACTAGAAATAACCTGCATGGCTTAAACAAAAAACAAACAAAAAAACCTTTAGGACATTTCCTCTAATGTAATTCAGGAGAAACGTGAGAAATTTAAAAACATAAACTGACACAACCTGACTCTCAACATGCTTAATAAAACAAACCTGTGTTTATTTTGTTGTTTTCATGTCTTTTTTTCACTTACCATTTATCATCTTAATTATCGACCTTGCCACCTTCAGTGCATCATCTGAATAACTCTGTATCATCACATTTACTGTTTTTATCCTGTCTGCATTCTCCAAACGACTCTTTCTGATGGTTTGGAAATCATCTACAGGTTCATTCTGCAGGTAAAAGTGGAAACGTTTCAGCTCTTCGTCTCCCAGATTCTCCAGCATTTCCAGGAGTTGCGATGGAACAGACGTCGCCATCATTGATCTGTAAAAAACGAGAGGGCATTTTCATCTGAAAGAACAAGAGAGTATCAGTTGACTGTGGATACAGGAGGAAAGACGGAGTTTTTGTCCCAGTCACTGGACCAGCTCTTTATTCTCTCAAGGATACTTAGGTGCATGTGAGTTTCACCAACCAGTCTACATGTGTTTTGTGGCCTTTTTGCCACATTGCTGGCAAAAAGTCAGACTATTTCCCAGTGGGTGATTGACTCCATCAGTGTTGCCCTTTGTCACTGATTCTCTTCTTAATTTTTATAGACAGAATTTCTAGGTGTAGCCAAGTGGCAGAAGGTTTCCACTTGGGTGGTCTCAGAATGTCATCTCTGCTTTTCACAGTTAGTGTGGTTCTGTTGGCTTCATCAGGTGGTGGCCTTCACCTCTCATTTGCAATTGAAATGAGATTCAGCACCCTAAATGGTGGAATACCCAATGAGTTACTACCCAAGTGGAGGAATTTAAGTATCTCAAGTCTTGTTTACGAGTGAGGGGAGGATGCAGGAGATTGACAGATGGATTGGTGCTGAGTATTTAAGTGACCCAGCCAGCTGGGAGAAGAGGGAGTGAGAGGATTTTTCCACTCTGTGTTGGTATTCTCAAAACAACCTGAGCATCCTCTCAGAGAGCTCTGAGCTTAGCCTCCAAATATCAGGAAGGAGTTCAGCTTAGGAGGTTCAGGAACATGATAAGAGCTAAGTTGTTTTGACATAAATACCGCATCCAATTTAAAATACTGCTGCTTACCTTTAAAAATTACCAACAACACAGCACCGAGCTACCTTAAGGAACTCCTTAAATCGTATGTTGCTGCCAGAGCATTAAGATCATCTACTCAGTTACTCTTGGTGCAGCCTAGATCTCGGCTGAAGTCTAGAGGTGACCGGGCGTTTGCCCTAGCTGCACCAGAGTTGTGGAATAACCTTCCGATTGTGATCCGGGCATCCGATTCCATCCAATCTTTTAAATCTCGGTTAAAAACCTATTTGTTTAATCTCGCCTTTCCTGCTTGTTAATGCTCGCACCTGACTCTTAGACTTACTCTATTTTTCCTTATATATATATATATTTTTTTATGGCTTTCGCTTTTATTATGTTTTTATTTGATATGCATTTTATATTACCCCTGTGTATTAGTGGCATTGACCTGTGAGTATATTTGATACTTTGCTAAGGCCTTATAATACTCGTGTTACTTCTCTGTCTCTTATGTTAAGCACTTTGGTATACCGCTGGTTTTTAAATGTGCTCTATAAATAAAGATTGTTGTTGATATGGTTTCAACTGTCTGACTGTCTGACTCACACCTGAAAAATGAGGATGTGCCTCATCTGGGCCTATCAGTGTGGAGCAACTTTGTCTTTGTTTTCAGATTTTCAGAGGCTATTACTCCAGTTTGTTGGCTGATTCTTTGATGCAAATCAAACAGGAACACAATGATTTATAACTCGACTGCAATCAAACACATTACAACTAACGTTTATGTCATTTTATTTTGAAAGGCCTGACAGAAAACAGTTGGACACTGATGTATGTGATTTAATAGTGAGACAATGTTTTCGTTCCAAGAAATAAAAAGGCACCGTTTGTTTATGAAGTAATCAATCAAACACGAGAATAAAATAAAACTGTTTGATTCAAATCAATCAATAATTTATAATCATGTGGATTTGTCTTCAAACACAACAGTGATCAAAGTTTATCCTGAACTAAGAGCTGAACATCTGGTCCAGACATCACAGAAGCAAAGAGTCAAACTGTTAAAGGAGGAAAAAAGCAAACTTACAGTTTCTTCACAAAGGCTGTGTCCCAATCCAGCGACTTCACGCTCTGGAGTAAGCGCAGTTCGCGTACTAGTTACGGCGTGTACCAGGAAGTACGAGAAGTGCGGAAGTGAGAGGCAGAGGTGTGGACTCGAGTCACATGACTTGGACTCTAGTCAGACTCGAGTCATTAATTTTATGACTTTAGACTTGACTTGAAAAAATGTTCTAAGACTTGTGACTTGACTTGGACTTTTACACCAATGACCTGGGACTTGGATTGGACTTGAACCGGTTTACTTGAAAAGACTTGATATTTCACCCCAAATATAAAATTTAACATGCATATTATATAGAGATTGAAAATGTGACGTCATTCAGGGGTAAAATCGCAAAGGATTCTGGGAACTCGTGGCAAGCGGTACTAGCGCACGCAGGCTTTCAATTAAAATCAGTTATACAGCGATAAAAAGAAACACAAAAATGTCAAGAAGCTGTTGTATTATTAACTGCAATAGCCGGTCGCATGACAGCCACGGGAAGCCGACGGGTAAAGAGATCGGTTGTTATCGGATTACGTCGTTGAAGAGAAATTGTTCGAGCCATGTTTCCGAAGTAACAAAGAGGCGACGGATGGCCTGGATTGCAGCCATTCAAAGACCAATTATAACGCCCCAGAACACTCCAGCTCACAGGTTAGTCTGCTCCAAGCATTTCCACAAAGGTCAGTCTGCTGTTGTAGTTAATGCGTCATTTTTCTTAACATAATTGGTGATATAGGTTACAAGCAAGTCTGGCGCTGAACAGAAATTGTCGCGCTATGCTCCTTTATTTATTGTGCATAAATAGTGAATTGTCCTGACACAATATTGTGTTTCGCTTCTGTTATTATGGTACATTGACAAAAACATATACTTTTATTCACAGGATAAAACAGTTTTTTGTATCACCAATTGCCCAGTACGATTACAGCATACAATATTATTGTCACTGCTACATTTCTGTAATGTGAACCAGAAATTATTTCCACTGCTAATTAATTACCATTGAGCTCAAAGGTTATATTAATAAACGGTTAACGAATGTGTATTTATGACGACGATTTGTGAGACTGGTAAACTTATGATACGTACGATGGTCTTTCGTTCTACACGGTGCATTTCAAGGTCCTGCACCCATCCGTCGGTAAACTGTACCTGGGCTTGTTGCAGTGACCTGAAGTTACTAAACTTTCATGAGTGTATGCACTCACTCCAAGAACCGTATGATTATAAATATGCATATAAATATGCTACGATGAGATAGCTGACTTCATCTAACTAGCAAATGTTGTCCAGGCTATGTTGGTGATGCAGTTTTTTTAATGTATATGATATTTTTGTCATGCGATTTTAAAGCCGGTCCTACAACCGCATCCAAGAATAACATGCAGCTTATCTCAGAACTGTCGGTGAAAATTATTCTTGGAGCTAAGTTTAATTGAGCTGCATTTTATAGAGGTGCAATTTCACAATTTGTGTATATTTTTTACGTTCACTATTTCGTTATGTGTTGAGAAAAACACAGATTTAAAAATTACATGGTCTAATATTTACATTTAGCATAACTGCAACATTATTTTTTCGTTTTTTTTTTAAAGACTCGAAAGGACTTGAAATTCAAAATTTCAGACTTGTGACTTTACTCGGACTTTTACACCAGTGACTTGAGACTCGACTCTGACTTGCCTGACATTACTTGAGACTTGACTTGTGACTTGAGGATAAAGACTTGAGACTTACTTGAGACTTGCAAAACAATGACTTGGTCCCACCTCTGGTGAGAGGCTTGTGAAATGGGACGGTCTAGCCTTCGTTGCGCTGCTCAGGTTGCCTAACAACCATACTAACCATGAGTAACGTTTCATACAGCATTGTTTGACAGAAATGAAGGACAAAAAATGTTTTTTTGTTCATTCATTTTTGTCATGGCATCACTTTGATTTGTTGAGTATCTGAGGCTGAGACCACAGGACTGTAAAAACATGATTGTTGGGCTTCATTTCTGTACTGAACAGTCATTTTAAGATTAGTTAGTAAATAACAATTAGCTAATGTTGTTCATGAGACTAAGGTCATCTCACTTTGGTAATGTAAATATAATATGGCCAATATTATAGTAATCATTATTAGTTATTACAGCAGTGAACTTGAACTCTGTGTCAAATACTGAGCTTCAGTAAAGATTCACATTGCATTTATTTATATTTCCTATCACCTTAAATCTTCACTCAAAGACAAATATTTTTGACAGTGTATATATAGATGTATCATATATAACAGACAAATATTGTTCGTTTAATTTGTTGGCATTATTACATTTGGCTCAATGCTTACATATAGGTGTAAAAATGAAATGTACAAGCTGTGATAACTGTTTCTGATAAAATGAAGAGTAAATATTAAATATTCCTTTATTGGGTGAGAAAATCAGACCATGTCATAACTGCTTTAAGTCATACAGAATAGATATCAGAGACTTAAACAGGCTGACTTCTGCTAAATGGGTCAAACTGGGCAGAAAGTATACAAACATATAACGTCCTTATAGAATATGATGTAACACTATAGATCAACTTACCTCAGAATATATAAAGCATATAAACAATTACAGTAATATGATGCAACAAACACAGCAGTACTACTAATCCAAAATGCTCAAAGCTTCATAGAACTGAAACAAACATTTATTTTTAGCTCCATTATGCTGCTGATACATACTTTAGGTTTCTGAATATTAAACTTGTTGCTGCCTTTCATAGTGTGTAACTTGAAGGCCCTGAGTACTTTCTCCCACACTGAAAACACTGGAATGATAAAATTATTTGAACATTACCTAATAAGACTGATTCAGGACAGACAATTAGTGATTTTAAACTTTCCTAGCAGTCCTTCACAAACAGGGAACTGTCTGTCTATTCTCTCCATCTGTCAGCTGCTGCTGGCTCTTCCTCCTCCTCTTCCTCACACACTGCTGAGTTTGTCCTGGTGGATCATCAGGGGTGCAAAGCCTCACAGATGATGTGCAGCAGTGGGTCCCTCAGTCTGTCCTCAGTCTGGACACTTGCAGTTGTCACACATGGAACTCAAATGTGATAAGCTGCACAATTCAAACAAAAGTGTAACTTATAAATACATGTTCATACGTTTATTACACAATCACCATCTGATTTTGAGTCAGCTAGCTTGTGTATGTATAGGTTTCGTTTTCACATAGCCTACGCGGATTTTCACATTTTATAACAAACGAAACTGAAAATGAGCACCTACAGGTGTTGTACCTGTCGAGATTTGTATGCCCTCCTCAAAACACACGGATTGAAATAAATCAGACGAAGCAACTTTTAAATGTATTCAGAAAATTAACATGTACATCAAAGTTAAAGAGAATATAGTTTGTGATTGCTTGCAACATTATAATATTGCGGTTAATGAGTGTAAGAATACAAAATAGGAAAAAAAAAAAGGCCTGGGATTGGAACAAAGAACTGAGGTACAGGGCAGGAGGACAATCAACCCCCACCCCCAGGACAGTAGCAAGAGTTACTGAGGGTGAGGAGCAGACAAAGGGTAAACGGGCACTACCATAAAAGGAGATGGGGGTCAAGGTGTCAGCACCTTTGGCCACTGTACTAGTGTATTTCCATTGTGGGGGGTGTTTACTGTAGGGGGGAGGAGACCAGAGGTTATAACTGTAACTGTTGTGTGGAGTTCTTTAGATCAGCCTTTAGCATAGGACTGCATAAGAATGCAGTGTGCTGATCTCCAGATGCATCTGTAAGAATAATGGGTAATAAAGGGATTGTGTAAAACATGGAAACATCTCAGCGTGACCTCTACCAGGACTAAAAGAATGGCAGAGACCGGCGTTGTCTCAACAATTTGGTGCCGTGACCCGGATCTTGGTAGTTGATCTCCATTTGGACCTTGGCTGAAGCGGAATGGACACTGAGGGTATTGCCGGCAAAAAACAAGGTAAGCAGAACCTGTTTAATCAAATCTGCATATTGGAAAATTAAGCTAAATTTCACCCAAAGGTGTCCTGAATGCAGAAGTCCGTAAATTTAGATAAGAGTTGTGTGTAGAAGAGAGCTGGTTTCTCTAAAAGTAAGGGTTGGAGTCCCGGAAAGCAGGACTTTCTAAATTCCATTGTCCTTGGATGTGGCTGCCCCTCCTATGAGTTGACTAATTCATAGGCTCAGATGGCGTTTCTGTAACTAGGTTTGAGGCCTGGGAAATTCCGGACCCCCGAATTTTACTAAAACGGTTTGAGGCCGAGGGAGTAGATTGGTTAAATAGTCCTCCCTAAATTCTACTTTGTTGTGAGTTTGTGTTGTAAGAAAACTTAGGTTTGCAAAGTGTGATTGTGGATATGTGCAGACAGTAGCATGTGGCTGAATTTGAAGAACAACAGGTGTGTGTGTGTGTGGGGGGGGGGGGGGTGCTCCTTTGTGGACAAAGGAAAGATGTGTGTGTGTAAGCTACCTGAGGACCAAAATGGAGGAGGTGTGTGTAAGTGCCCTGAGGGGGAAAATGGAGGTGAGGAGCAAAATGGAGGTGTGTGTGTGCTCCTTTGAAGGGCAAAAGGGGAGACAGAGCGGATTACAGGGGATTATTGGTGAAACAATAATAGTAATAAAATAAGAGAAGATGAACTAAAATAAATAGATAAATAAAATAAACAGTAGATTAGTGATATGGTAATGATAAATAAATAACAAAAATTAACTGAGATTTAAAGGTGATCAAGTATGGATGGAGAATTTAATCTAGAACTAGATGAGAGCAGTTGGAGAGAAAAGAAAAGAGAGGTTGGAGAAGTGAGTTAAGAGGTTAATGTGTGGGTTTAAAACAATGGGGTAAAAAAAAGGGGGGGGGGTAAAAATGAAAAAGAAAAAGTAACGAAAACAAAACAAAAAAAAGAGTGTGGAAGCGTGAGAGGGGAATTGTCTCCAACTGGGGGGAGTGGGTGATGCTGCAGGTCACCAGCTGCCCGCAGTGGACACAAAAGAAAAACAGAATAGGAGTGTGGTTGATGAAAATAAGTAATAATAATATGAAAAGGGTTTTGTTTTTCTCAGTCAAGAACAACTAAAATCTTACTTTCGGGGTTTTTAAGACAGGAGAGAGACACGACTGGAATTAATTGGACATTACGACACAAGGGGAAGTGAAATTAGAAACACTGAAAACAGACACGGACCTTCAAAATAAAGCAGGAAACACACCAACTGAACTCTAACACAGATGCAAACTTAACACTGACTGGGGTGACAGAACATAGGAACCTGAAACATGGAACAGGAGGGCACAGAGGGCACAAAACACTAGTGATAATCACAACCAACCCAAAATAAACAAAACCACAGAATGTTAATAAACTTAAACATAAACACGGAGTCCACAGACTCCGGACCAGGACAGTGAATGATCAAGTTGTCTCAGTGTGTCACTTGCAGGTGGGGAAATGGACCTGGATCAATTCACCACGAGCAGCAGTTGGAAGAAAATTGTAGGTTAACATCATTAGAAACACCCAGCCTGCGTTTTGGCTGAATTGTTTTGCAGCTTCCCTTCCTCATCTTGAAAAATCAAGCTCCATACTACCATAAAAGGAGATGGGGGTCAGGGGGTCAGCACCCTAGGCCACTGTACTAGTGTATTTCCATTATGGGGGTGTTTACTGTAGGCGGGAGGAGACCAGAGGTTATAACTGTAACTGTTGTGTGGAGTTCTTTAGATCAGCATTTAGCATAGGACTGCATAAGAATGCAGTGTGCTGATCTCCAGATGCATCTGTAAGAATAATGGGTAATAAAAGGATTGTGTAAAACATGGAAACATCTCAGCGTGATCTCTACCAGGACCAAAAGAATCGCAGAGACCGGCGTTGTCTCAACACCCTGCTGTAAAGAACTAGACAGTTATGAGTGATGTGACACTTTCTACATAATCACAGATGTTCTCTGAACTACTTTTGTGAGTTTCATATGTGTATGACAATTTCTGGTTGAAAAGACACGGGGTGCAGATTTCGGCAGCTTAGCATTTGCCTTGCCCAGGGCATGCACCGGTCACTGGGCAACTTCCGTCGCGATTATTTATTTTGCTCTGAAGCAACACTGGAGCCTCAGCTGCTCCTGTGCGAAAAACGTGAAACTTCAATGTGAAGAAGATGGACTACAAAATGGGGATCTTAGTTCATAAGCTATTAAGTTCCTTGAGCTGTCATGTCATTTTCCCCCATGTGACCTTAAAATCCATGCTAAATGAGTTATTCCTTTTGCAGGGACGGATCTAGAAGGGTGGCATGGGGCGGCATATGCCACCCTAAAATGATCTCTTACCACCCCAAGTGCCACCCTAGTTTCGCATATGACAGTGTTGTTTATTAAAATACGATAGCATTAACACTTTGAGCGTAGTTACAGTTAACAGTGAATATAAATTCTAAAACTGAATATATTGCAGTGTTACCCCCCTTCAACCATTAACAAATGGTTCAGCCCCAGAATGGCTTTATGTTTTGTTTTCACTAGCAACCCACAGCCAGTGATGGGAATAACGGCGTTACTTTTTTGAACGAGTAGTCTAACTAATTACTATTTCTATTGTTACTATAGTTACTAACAAGAAAATGCGGTGCAGTCACGTTACTATTTTTCAACAAACAGATGGTTTAAGCTGTCTCCAGCTTACCGCATCTTATATCAGTTGCATGGAAGTAGGTCTAAGTCAGGGGTAGGCAACTCCAGGCCTCGAGTGCTGGTGTCCTGCAGATTTTAGATCGCACCCTGGGTAACACACCTGAATCAAATGATTAGTTCATTACCAGGCCTCTGGAGAACTTCAGAAATGCTGAGGAGTCATTTAGCCCTTTAAATCAGCTGTGATGGATCATGTACACATCTAAAACCTGCAGGACACCGGCACTCGAGGCCTGGAGTTGCCTACCCCTGCTCTAAGTAATCTGGGCGCTACAGCTTTAAGCAGCTGCACGCGCTCCCACGGACGGTAATCACTTTCTGGCATACGATCACTTTTTGGCACAATACCTAGAGCTAGAGGGGGGCAAAACAATCGCATGAGTGCTGCTGTTTGACTGAGGAAGAATAAAGTAGTCTTGGTAATGTCCTGATTTCGTATTTGAGGTAAGAGACAAACGACTGCAGGTCCATTGTGCGTCAAAACAATGATTTTATTTACACACACGTGTGTGGGAAAGATGAGCTCTGTCATACAAATAGCATCGATCTCCCCAGAACAATAAATGAGCAGTCATATATATATAACATAGTTGATGACGAGCATCATGCGTCAAAGCAGATAACTAACATGCATCAGTTCCAGTAATTCCAAGCTTGGACACATTCAAAAAAGAACAGTTCCTTCCTCTGTTCCTCTGCCACCGCCAGATGCTTCCTGTTATTTCATTTACTTGATGAGGGATTATTATATTCTTAACTGCTTCTTTGTTTCTTACAGTCACGTACAAAATGTCCCTCTTTTCCACACCTCCAGCATGCAGTGCTAAAGCCACTTTTTGGTGTGTGTGTAGGCCTGCCTCTACCTCTTGCTGTTCCACTATGCATTCCTCTCCCTTTCTTTTGGCCTCTGAAACCTCCCCTGTAGCCTCCACTGAGAGCTGTGAGAACAGTGTCAGTGTCGAGGACAAAAACTGAGACCTTCTCTTTCTGTTTCACTACTGTCTGTGCATGGTTAGCATATTGAAGCGCCTCATCTACTGTACTTGTATCTTGTGCTACCCAATATTTTCCTACATGAGACCTAATGGGTAGTAGTAATCCTTTAATGGAAGCGCATTTAAATTGTTTTTTCTTTTCCTCTTTCCTTTTTTGTGTTTTCAGCTCTCTTTTCAGTTTCGTTTTCCCATACTTGGAAAAGTCTATACTCTTCCTTACGTTTTAATTTTTTCTTTGGGTCTTTTGTTAGCGTAATTTCTTGTTGCAGGGCAGCTCTCAGCTGGGTAACAGCTGAGGGATTGTATTTCCCTTCCCAGCTGCGGTTTTTAGCTTTTTGTGGATTTCTCCACCTATTTGCACTTATTTTACCTGCTCTGGTTTGTTGTTTTTCTAACCATTTCTCATCAGGTGTTAATTTCACTTGTTTATTCCCCATTTTCAAAGATTTTGCTGGGCCGTCGCCGGCACGCTTGACTTCAGAGTGGTTTACTGATACGGCCTTCGACTTCACCCTAACGGTGAAGCGGTATGTTTTATGAGATGAAACTCAACCGTTCTCCTTTGTCACCAGTACGTGAGCCTCAGCAAAGAAAACAAAAAATGGAAGTAGTTCAGCAGCGTATTGTGCTGTAAAATCAACTTACTTCCAGACACATACACACACACAGACATTTGCGCGCTAATTTGTCACAAAGTAATTTTGGCTACCTCTAAAACCAGTCTAAACTTAGTTCATTTTGGCGAACTTAAACCTAATTTATCACGTTTCTTTAAACCTTTGCGGCTGTTTTATATACCAAAATAGTGTTTCTCACCCCCGATGTCTTACTGGTGGTTCGGATCATCAGACTGAATCCCAGCGCCGTGGACCAGGCCACCGGCCCAGACCCGAATTCACGTCCTGGGGCTCTCTCCTCGTCTAAGAGGGCTGTGCACAGACTTCGGTGCTGGCTCCCCACGGCGTAAGGAATCAGTGCTGGATCCTGGAACAGATTCACAGATAACAGTTCTGATATTTTCTGATCCGGCTCGAAGGACCAAATAATGTGAAGAGATATACTCTAAAACACTTCTTCAGTAGAGACTCAGAGAAGAGAAACACACAGAACTTCTTGCTAGCAAGGGCAGCCTCCAGAACTGAGACTCGCACTGAGGACTGCCCTGGTCTTTATTTATATGCTTCAGTGAGCGTTTGTTCCTTACATTGGAATGTGGAGGTGTGTGTGTGTGTGTGTCAGAGTGTGACCCCATAAACGACTTCCCTTAACCTGCTGGTCTGGAAAGTCCAACGGTTCATCTATATGTAAAAAAGCACTTAGACTAAAACTGATATAGCTACGTTAATCCTACCGTAAAACAATAAGACAAGGTACGACCTCTCCCATACTCCTAGGATGTGGGGGTGAACGCCAGAACACCCTGGAATGTTACAGACCTCCTAGGATGAGACATTCTTTCAATATGCCACCAACTATATACTTCTAAACACAAATGATTACATGCAGTATTCTACCATATGCAAACTTATATCACTAAAAGATTATACTGACTACTAAGTACAATTTTCCATTGACAACCACAAACACACTATTTTGTTTAATGATCATGCACTCAGCTTCTGTATCAAATCACTTTCACAGCACACCCAGTTATAATCAATATAAACAATTCACACAACCAATTTACACTTAATTATATACTCAGACGTGTATCAACATGACAAAAGACACCAGATGCCAAGACAAGTTATTCAACAGTTCCTTATCACTTCTTCAGAACCTCTGTACCGGTACACCTAAGTTTTTGACTAATTTAAAAGCCTCTAAGCCCAGGTCCAACCTTGCTGGTCAATCAACCCGCTTCGGGAACGCCCTCGCCGACAGCGGTCAAATTTCTAAGCCCTAATTAATTTATAACTGCTTCCTGCAGCTCGATAGGAAGCTTGACAGGAAGCTCCACATCCAGCGTCTAAGTATCCCACTTGTGCCTTCAGCTTTACTTAAAGCTCACCTGTCAGTCACGTTGAATGGTCACGGTCGAGTCTAACTCTTCACCCAAACAGTGCAGTAAAAAGGTGGTCCTTGACCCCCTGGTTTTTAACGGGTGTCCGAAATCCCGCGGGAACCACCCGAGCTACTGGTCGCCGCCAGAGATAACCGTGCATCCACAGTTACTAGTCGCTGCCACACGCTGAAAAAACCGCGCTCCACGGGGTCCAACCCCGGTCCTAGACTAATTTAAATACTTTTAAAAGCATCACTGTGGACTGAAAGCACCAACAGTCTTATCTGATGCCCGAATCCAATTCTGCTGATCAATTTGGGAATAAAATCCCTTAGCCAAATACCCTAACCTAAGCCTTGCTTGGCTGGCGTCACAGTCAACAAATATAACACATCAACTTAAACACGTAATATATTAACTTAAACACACAACCTATTAACTTAAAATTCACCCCAGAATTAACAACAGTAAATTTTTTGAGTCAAATATTCCCCAAACTTTTTATCACTAATTACCCAAAATCACCACGGACATTTCCCCAGAAACTCTACTGAGTGAACATTTAATTTAGCTTAATTTCCAATTCAGCACCTTTGGATATTACTGTAATCAACAGGTGGTGCCTTACCTTTCTATCTAGGGCCCGTCACTCAGTCGACCTGCTGGCTCCTGTCCGTCCGTTTGACACCACTGGACCTCAGCCAACCCAAGTCCCTCCTCAAACCGGGTTTTCGGCACCAAAACGGTCCTGATTTCGTATTTGAGGTAAGAGACAAACGACTGCAGGTCCATTGTGCGTCAAAACAATGATTTTATTTACACACACGTGTGTGGGAAAGATGAGCTCTGTCATACAAATAGCGTCGATCTCCCCAGAACAATAAATGAGCAGTCATATATATAACATAGTTGATGACGAGCATCATGCGTCAAAGCAGATAACTAACATGCATCAGTTCCAGTAATTCCAAGCTTGGACACATTCAAAAAAGAACAGTTCCTTCCTCTGTTCCTCTGCCACCGCCAGATGCTTCCTGTTATTTCATTTACTGCATTTCACTTATCTGTGGAACTAAACTGTCACGTACGCAGGTAAAACAACTTTGCAGTTTTGAGCAAAACAAGTCTAGATACTGTGTATGTGTGTGCAGGCAGACTATGTGTGTCTTGACCTCCGTGCATGACCTCACTCGACAAACAAAGACATTTTAGAAGTATACTTCCTGCCTTATTCTGAGTCATCTGTTACCAGGCAAACTCCAATCCAGCAGGCTGCTGAACACACACACAGGCCTCTATTCTGTTTCTATATAATATGTGGTGTATTGTAAGCATGTATGCAATTCTGTCATAGCTTTGTGTCACTTTACTCAATAGATCGGTCGAACATCGCGTCGCCTGAAGCTTCAGACCATTAATTAACTGACCGAGCTTCAACTCTTTAATAAGCACAAAAATGCAATGTGTATAACATAATTACAGTTGCACCTGCAATGAAAGATTATTATGTAATTATGCTCACAGCTGAAATACAGACTTTAATGTAACATCAACAGCTTCAATAAATGCTTTGATGAAATGATAATGATAAATGATAAGTAACGCAATAGTAATGATAATGGTTATGAATAGTAACAGTAAAATAATTTTCTAATCTCCACAGTAAGCCAATCACATGACCACTTCAAGATGACAAAGCGACAAGGTGATATATACCAGTTTTTAAATAGTGTTGATAGGCCACGTAAAACCAGAGTCATGATAAACAATATATACGTGTTTTTTTTCTGAATACTTTTACTGTCTAAGGACAGCGCTAGCAAGCACTCCCTGCTTATGAGCAAAAAATTAAAAAACAAACAAAACCCCAAAACAGCCCTTTTGTGTTGGTGGAAAAATGTACAATGTCAACCTATCACAAATGATATGGCAACATGACATTTGGTTGTTTAGGAAGAGGGGGAAATTTTAGGAGTGAGAGAGAGGAGAGAGAGAGAGAAAGAAAGCAGAAAAAAGAGAGAGTGTGAGTTTTGAGATGTGAGAGATTTGTTACGTTTAGCGTGTTTGGAGTGTGTAGTTAATGAGTTGTCTTTTGGATAGTTTTGTATTGTGTGTCAGTAAAATGAGGCGACAGCTGTCTCCAGGTAGAGATCAGGAGTGATACACCTGCTGCTGTCAGACCTGCAGGTATCAGGCTGTGATGTTCTCCTTTATAGTGAACAGAAATTTTTGGAGTGGCACAAATAATTTGTGTGGCATCTTATTTAATGCAGGACACCTGATTGTTATGCAAATAGTTTGAAATGGTTATAAAAACAAGGTAAAAGGTAAAATGGGTGCAAATAACTTTGTTGTTTGCAAACTTTGTGTATAAGATTTTAAAACTGTTTATATTTGCATTTAAAGTTATGAAATATGATTCATTAAACATGTTTGTGGTTGTTACAGTAAAAAATATAACTTTTTCTACTCTGACTTTATGTTTTTGTCTGATTTTAGATCTATTGTGTTACTACAGTATGTCGAAATGAAAACATAACTGTAAACTCAGACATGTTAGTTTGTGCTGAAAGGATGATACCAAACAAGGCAAAGTAAATAGTTTTTAAAGGTAAAATGTGGAGGGAAAATCAAAAGTGGTTAAAAATGGCCAATTATATCCTGGACCAAAGAGGGTTTAACATTTTTTTTAAAGTAACGCAATACTTATTTTTCCCAGTAATTAATTAATTTTAGAATCTTGCAATTCAGTTACTAAATCAGTTACTTTTTTGAAGAAGTAACTAGTAACTATAAGTAATTACTTTTTCAAAGTAACTTCCCCAACACTGGCCAGAGCACATTTTGAATAACACCATGGGCATTTCAGATTTCACACAGGTGGTTCCTTGTTACACTCTAGAAATGGAATGAAGGTAAAGACATGAGAGTTTTGTTATATACTGCTCAAATAAAGTATAGGAACAATTTGAAAATACACCAGGTCTCAAAGGAAAAAAACATGCTGCATATTTATACTGATGTGGGCTGGGCAAGGTGTTAAGAACGAGAGGATGCCACATCATTTGATGAAAAAATAATTATCAAGCTACAGAGAGCTGAATTCATAGATATGCAGAAAATTGAAGTGAAAAAAACAATGCAGCACGCCAGTGAACTTGCTGAAGTTTTACTGCAGCGACTCAAAATGGAACTCAGTAGTTTGTATGGCCCCCACATGCTTTTATGCAAGAACAACATCATGCTCGTAATGATACAACGGCTGGTGTCCTCTGGGCTCTCCTCTCACATGTGGACTAGGTCACCAGATCTCTGAGCTCCTGGACAGTTTGAGGCGCAACCTGGTGGTAACAGATCCACTGAAACATAATGTCCCAGAGGTGTTCTACTGCAAGTTTCAGCCTTTGGGAAGCAACATATCTAGTTGTGTGAAAAACTGAATCTCGATTGCATAAATGTTTTTATTCTTTTGGCTGCCCTCACTACAGTAGATCAGCTGCCTCCATCTTCCCCTGTCAGAAACATCTTCTTCTATCACACCAACCCTCTGCATGTCGCCCCTCATTACATCCATGAATCTTCTCTATGGTCTTCCTGTTTTCCTCCTGCCTGTCAATTCGATCTTTAACATCTGTTGTACAGTACAGTGGCTTGCAAAAGTATTCGGCCCCCTTGAACTTTCCAACTTTTTATCACATTACAGCCACAAACATGAATCAGTTTTATTGGAATTCCATGTGAAAGATCAATACAAAGTGGTGTATGCGTGAGAAGTGGAACGAATTTATCATAATTCCAAACATTTTTTATAAATAATAAGCACTCTCTGCTTATGACCAAAAAAATTAAAAAACAAAACAAAAACACCACTTTTGTGTTGGTGGAAAAATGTTTGTTGTTAAACTCCAGAAATAAAATGAAAGTGAGTTTTATTAACCCTCTGTGTGCCGCACCTCCAAATTACATGACTGATTTAAGCTGACATAGCAAAAAGCTAAATTCAGACTCGTGAGGTTGTGCTGAAAAGAATGATACAAAGGAAGGTGAGGAAAAAATAAATAAATAAAACAATTTGAAGGTGTAATACAAATGTAAAATCAAAAGGAGTCCAAAATGGCCATTTATGTTTTGGACCTCAGAGGGTGAACAAATCATGAAAAATTAGGTTTACATTTTTGTTCATGCCAGTGCAGATTCCTGACATTTTGTGTAAATTTAAGCATGTAACAATTAGATTTTTGCTAACAAAAAAAGTGTGAAACTTAAGTTAGACTCGTGTTTATAAATGAACCACCCATGTTGTGTAGCTTTTTGGATTGTATACTTATTGGGATACATACTTATTTATTATACAGGCTACAGTACATAAAATCAAAATTCGCATGTTTTATGTAACTAAAATGTTTAATTATGTGGGCTACAGAAAATAATTAGGTTATAGACAATATTTATATGAAAAACGTGTATACTTACTGCATTTGAATCATTTTAACCATATGTAACCACTTGCACATGTGTTTAAAAAAAATGGCTTTAACTTTGCCACCCCCACTAGATTTCCTTCTTTAGAGCCATCACTGGGTGGTCATGTGATGGTCTGGGGCTGCTCTGCTGCTCCAGGACGACTTACTGTTATTGATGGAACCATGAATTCTGCTCTCTGTCAGTAAATCCTGAAGGAGAATGTCCCCCATTAGTTTGTGCCCCAAAACTCAAGCACATCCAAAACACACCAGTAAATCCACCTCTGAATGCTTATAAAATAACAACAGGAAAGTTTTGTTATGTCCCAGTCAAAGTCCAGACTTTAATCAGATTGAGATGCTGTGGTACAATCTTAAACAAGCTCTTCATAGTCGGAAACCCTCCAGTGTGACTGAACTAAAATAACACTGCAATGGTGAGTGGATTGTGTTGATTCTTGCTGCCACTCTGCTCATTATTTAAATACCAAAAATGAAAATCTTTGGTAATTATTATATACCAAGTGCTTCTGCAAGAACAATCACAGAGCTAAATGAGAGTACATTTACTAGTTCAGTTTCTTATACACCTTTTTATTATTTCAACCCTCTAGTACAGTATTAATGACCTTTCTCCTGCTGTTCCAAGTCACACGTAGCTGACTGATATTGCAATCAATCAGATTAAAATGAACAAAACAAAAAATGGAAGAAAAAAATATGTTAAACTGTATTTCATGGGTTAAAAATGAGTGAAAACATTTAGGAAAGTTTCTAAAATTGAGTCACATGGAGTGTGCTTTTTTATCTCTGACATTCAACATGAATCCATCAGAAGTACACGTAGCATCACAGTTCCTCCTCCTCAGGACAGCAGCAGGTTAACAACAGTTACAAAGTGACGACCTACACCGGGAAACTGATTTGAATAGTTAGATTTTAAAATCGTGATTTCACATTTCATTTCCAAATCCAATACAAACTTCCCTGAAATAGCCGGGATTCATGATGTGACCTCTTCCATATATTAACTTTGCACGTTAACAGTTACCCAACATAATATTACACAGTACATCAAATCATTTCATTAAGCAGATGCAACAAGACAGATTTGTAAAGGCTTCCGTGACTTTTGAAACTTTTCTCTTGTGACTATCAGACAGTTTGATTTTCCTGGCGAGATGCTTTGTGTGTGCTGAATATCTGAGTCCACTCTTCAAGCTCTGCCTTCACGGCGCTGGCATCAGGTCGGTCTTCTGGTTTCTCAGACAGCAATGAGTTAATAATTTGCTTCTGTTTAAAAACAAGAAAAAATACAGTATATGTGTAATGTCTTGTGCAATGAAACCTCAGATAAATAATAAATATATTAAAAAAATGTATATGTTGTGTCCAGACAACTCAGCAATCAAAGAGGACCTTTTATAACTGAGTAAACCAATTAATCTAAGTTTTAGCACTACTCTGCTGATGACCATCCTGTCGAAATTTAAGCACAGTATGAATATGGTAATTTACCTCTTTGGCAAAAGTCACTGAAAACTCTTCGGGGAACCTCTGCCTTCTGACGCCAGGCCAAATCTGGTGTTAATGAAGTGATTAAAGAAGAAAGAGGACGTTAGTTTATACAATAATTGTTCCAATTACACTTGTTTGAAGAATGAAAATATTTAAAACACACAAAAAAGCTGTGCCAGAAGAAACCAGCTACAGGTGCCCAGTTATTGGTATATAATAACTCCATGCATATGCACAATGGTTAAAATGACTGCAGTGAATCTCACCTTTGCTCTTTCTGAGCCAGTAGAAAGTTTCCAAAGGAGTTCAAAGAATATCAGCCCCAAAGCAAACATGTCCACTTTTCTGTCGTACTTCCTCTCAGTCTTCTGTGATAGACAAACAGACAAAGGACAAATGTATGTGATGTCATATTTTTCTCAATCACTGTGCTAAATGTTACAGTTATGCTTGAATTCAACAAATCTTTTCATCTTTCAGTTTAATTGCTTAAATTTGAGGGTCAAATAAAATTCTGCAGGAAAAAAAGCTGATGATTTTACAGCTCTCACCACTAAAGAGAGGTGAGACTGAGCTTTAAGTGTGAAAGGCTCACATGTAGTACTTAGGCCATTTATAAAATCCTATTTATTAACCAATGAAACACAAGAAGTAAACATTATTGTCAGTATAGACCATCTCACTTGTTCAGGAGCCATGTAAGATGGAGTTCCTTTGCACACTGTTCTCTCTTCATCATCATCATCACTGGTGACCAGACCAAAGTCCCCAATCTTCACTTCTCCTTCCACTCCAAACATGATGTTTGCAGGCTTTGCATTCAAAAGGAAAACAAAACACAACAAATAAACCTCTGACTCACACATTTACTGCCTGCATACCTGTTGATAATCAATATGGCATCTGTTATGTGTCTCAGGGTGCCTAAAGATCCTTGTCATAGTAAACCAGAGGACACATTAAGGGGTTACACACCTGATTTTATATGTACTGTCCAATTTCAACTGAACAATTTTATTTTGTCTTGAAATTTGCTGCATTGTCTCACCTTAAGGTCTCTGTGGATGTGGTTCTTGGAGTGAATATACTCGACTCCACAAACTATTTCTTGAGCAATTCTCAGACTTTCTTCTCTTCGCTTGGAGTCTTGCACACTCTCTTTATTCTTCTCATCAATCCAGTCTCTCAGTGTGTTTTTGGCACATAACTCCATCTGAATATACAGGAACTTTGACTCTGAGTTACCTTCATGGCTAAAAATGTAAAAACAGCAAAAAGTGATGTAAATATTTAACTTTTTAACAGAAAATTAATATTAAAAGTACGTCCACAGGACTCACTGTGAAGAAGCGTAATTGTCATAACTGTCATCTCTAAGGTCCCACTCGTATCCAGTATCCTGCATCCAGAACGTGTAATATCTAACAATGTTACGGTGGAAGAGGTCTGATAATGTTCTCACCTCTCGAAGAGATTTTCTGAAACACAATAAGAAAAGTGTCAGTACAGAAAGTGCACAAGTACCGAACATATAACACTGAATGTTGGAATCCTACTGTGGCATACTTAACTCTTTATAGCAGCCGACCTTCACAGCATATTCTATCTTCAACTGTTTATGTCTTACTTTGTAAACAGAACCAAAGGCCCCCTTACCAAGATGCTCCAAGGGTTCAAATTCTGAAGTAAACCTGTGGACAGCAACACTATTACTTATGCAAAAATGCAATAAAATTAATTGATCAAATACAGAAAGCTCCTATCAACTTATTCAAAATCCTAAATGGCAGCATGTCTGTGTGTGTGCTGACTGAGTGACTGAGGTATTTCTGAAAACTACCAATGATTTTGACAGGTTTTTCTGCACGGCACGGTTACTTGACACTTACCCTTGGCTTACATTAAAATTGTTACTTAGACTGTGATCATTAGATTGCTGCTGAAGCTAAAAAAGCTCTCCAAGTTGACATCAAGCTATGTCCAGCTGCTCCATAAGCAACAACTGTTTCCGATTCTGGATTTACCCTTCTAAAGGATCTCTTCGTTTCTCATACACACAAGGTGGACTTGCATTTACCATAAATGACCCCAGAGGTCTGCGCTGCTGTCACTTTTTGGCCATGAAAGCTCTGAAACTGCCCGATGGGCCCAAACCCATCATGGAAAGGAAAATGTTTTCTTTCTTGTGTCCCATTTGACTGAACTGCTTTTCCATGGTACTTTCGTTTGTTTATTTATTTTTTACTTTATAGAACTTAATCACTGAGTACGTTTCTGTTTACTAATAACATTGTCACTCAAAACAAAACATTGAAAAAAAAAATCGACTGGATTTTTTTTAGCGGCACTGACTTGAATTTAATTAATTTGTCTGCATGAACTCCGAGGAAGGAAAGAATATATAAATGATATTGCACCTTTATGACTTGGGCTTTTTTTTTTTGAATCTGTAGTGAAAGCCATCACAGAGGCTAAGACTCCTTTTCAGTGCTCTTAAATTATAATACTGTATGTCATGGACCATGTCCAGCTAATGGGACACAGACATTAAGTCATTACCTATCCCCATTCTCTTCTCCTTTGTGGACTTGCCCTTTATTAAAGTGGTTTAAAATGAAGTTCTTGTTGAGTACCTGACAGATGTGATAGTCTCAGACCCAGAAGATACAGAGGATGCCTAAAATGCATAAACAAGTATTTGGTTTTTACAGCAAAAATTTGACAAAATTTAAAACATAAACATGGTTCTGCTCCTATTGTTGTTTACTATTGTTCTATTACTATTAATGTATTACAGTTGTTATTACTTTGAATTATGTTAGAACAGACCTGGGACGTAGAAGGGTTTGAGGAGTTACTTGGAGTGTTTTGTGATGATGATTCACTGTTGTTCCTAGAAAAATGATACAATTACTTCACAGCCTGCAATATACACAATGCTGTAAGCATGTTTATATATTTATAATTAGTGGTGGGTTTCGATAATCGTTTTTCTGATTAAAATTGATTTTAGCTTGAATAAAGCGATATCGATTAATTAAATCCTGAATAGATTTTTAAATATAAATGTATTTTGCCAGAAATGCCAGAATCTCAGGTTAAACCTCACAAAACTATCTCAAAAGCCACCAAATGGCTAAATCAGTAAATGAGAGCAGGTAAACGGATTCCACACAAATATGTAAACACAAAGCGCTGACCCGATCATCAGAATCTGTGAGATGTTGACTTTCTCACCCAACGACACATACACAGACACGCCGTCGGGGATGAAAGTCGACAGCTCACAGATTCTGAAGCTTCAGGTTCGTCTCTCTTCAACCAAAATTGATTGAACCAGCAGCAAAAGAAGATCACATTTTGCTTCACATAAACATTCATTAGTTCCCTCTAACTTGTGCTGTTTTGTTTCCACCACGATAAAATCACACTTCCTGCACAGCTCTCTCTCAGTGTACTTCAAGAACAGATTCCCATCGAAAATCTCTGTTTTTTGCATTATTTGCTTGCTTATTACCCACCAGTCTACGATTGTTTACAACGCTGTCGGCCGCTGTTTTTTTTATGATTTCTGACAAGAACGCCTCATTTCTGCAGTTGGGACCTTGTGAATTTGAATCGAATCAACTCTAGAAATCGGTGACGATATCAAGCTCTAGTTATAATACTGTCCTGGTGTCAGTAAGTGCTTACTGTGTAACTGATGAGGCTAATGATTCAGGTGGAGCACCATCTTCCGATGCTGTTGGCCTGATGGACACCTAAAACACACAGCAAAATCCTTTATTTTATGCATATTTCCTCCAAAGGGAAGCATTTAATTAAGATGAAATATATGAAAATACCTTGATGTCCCAGTCTGGCTGTTCCTGAAGAGCAGAGCAGGCTAACTCTGCTGCTTTCTGTTGGGCTTTCTTGATGCTATTCCCTTCACCCACAGGATATTCCTTGTTGTCAATTTTTAATTTGTAGAAAAAACTGTGTTGTGAAAAAATGGGAATGTTTTAGATCATTACATTGACGGTTTTAATATTGTTGAACATCAGTCCGGTGTTGGTGTCTGAAGATTCAACTGAAATGACAGAGTTTGACGTATACTCACTGAGGAACGTGAGACGGGCCATCTTTCTTCACTTCAACATATGAATGGGAACGTTTGGTTTTCTGACAATAGCGGTTGACAAGACTTTTGAAATCTGTCTCTGTAAAGCTGGTGTCCTCAGAGCTAAGAACCGTCTGATCTGAAGCTTCTGCTGCATTGTTTCTCTGTCAAGATACCAAGAAATACATCAGAGAGACAATTGCCCCAGGTTGGATTTTCATTTCTCTCAAGCATGTTCTAGTTAGGCAAAACTAAACCAATTCTTCGCTCACTTTGAGGCACAGAGCTACACCCCTGCACAGAAGCCTCTCTCTCCGCCCCTGCACACTCCTCCCCTCCAACAACTGGGTGGTGACACTATCCCCAGACAGTGTGAGGAGATCCCTTGGCGGGATCAATGGTAAATGGCCTGTATTTATATAGCGCCTTACTAGTCCCTAAGGACCCCAAAGCGCTTTACATATCCAGTCATCCACCCATTCACACACACATTCACACACTGGTGATGGCAAGCTACAATGTAGCCACAGCCACCCTGGGGCGCACTGACAGAGGCGAGGCTGCCGGACACTGGCGCCACCGGGCCCTCTGACCACCACCAGTAGGCAACGGGTGAAGTGTCTCGCCCAAGGACACAACGACCGAGACTGTCCGAGCCGGGGCTCGAACCAGCAACCTTCTGATTACAAGGCAAGGCAAGGCAAGTTTATTTGTATAGCACAATTCAACAACAAGGTGATTCAAAGTGCTTTACAGAGACATTAGAAACAAGAACAAATAAAAAGCATGATTTAAAATTGATTAAAACAAGCAAATAAACTAACTAACTAATTAACAAACAAACAAACAAACAAACAAACAAACAACAGTATATAAAATCAAAACAGATAAAATCAGAACAGTAGATAAAATCAGTAGTTAAATGTAAGTTTTGAAATTTAAGCTTAAAGTGTGGATTTGGTGCTTTATTCAAATGCAGCTGAGAACAGGTGAGTCTTCAACCTGGATTTAAATAAACTGAGTGTTTCAGCTGATCTGAGGCTTTCTGGGAGTTTGTTCCAGATATAAGGAGCATAAAAGCTGAATGCAGCTTCTCCGTGTCTGGTTCTGACTCTGGGGACTGATAAAAGACCGGATCCAGATGACCTGAGGGATCTGGATGGTTCATACTGGGTCAGGAGGTCATTGATGTATTTTGGTCCTAAACCATTCAGAGCTTTATAGGCCAGCATCAGAACTTTAAAGTCTATCCTCTGACGGACAGGCAGCCAGTGTAAGGACCTCAGAGCTGGACTGATGTGGTCCACTTTTTTGGTCTTAGTGAGGACTCGAGCAGCAGAGTTCTGAATGAGCTGTAGTTGTCTGACTGATTTTTTAGGTAGACCTGTAAAGATGCTGTTACAGTAATCAAGCCTACTAAAGATGAATGCATGGACTAGTTTTTCCAGGTCCTGTTGAGACATCAGATCTTTTATCCTTGATATATTCTTGAGGTGATAGTAAGCTGACTTTGTTATTGTCTTAATGTGTTTTTCTAAGTTTAGGTCTGCATCCATCACTACACCCAAATTTCTCGCCTGGTTTGTGGTTTTTAGATGTATAGATTGAAGTTCTCTGGTGACCTGTAATCGTTTTTCTTCGGCGCCAAAGACTATTACCTCAGTTTTGTTTTTGTTTAGCTGGAGAAAATTGTGGCACAACCAGTCATTGATTTCCTCAATGCATTTACCAAGAGCCTGTACAGGGCCTCAGTCTCCTGGTGACATTGTGATATATATTTGTGTGTCATCTGCATAGCTGTGATAGTTTATTTTGTTGTTGTTTATAATCTGTGCCAGTGGGAGCATGTAGATGTTAAACAGAAGGGGTCCCAAGATGGAACCTTGGGGAACTCCACATGTGATACTTGTCTGCTCAGATGTGAAGTTACCTATTGATACAAAGTATTTCCTGTTTTCTAAGTATGTTTTGAACCAGTTTAGTACAGTTCCTGAAAGACCTGTCCAGTTCTCCAGTCGTTTGAGTAATATGTTGTGGTCAACTGTATCAAATGCTGCACTGAGATCCAGTAAAACTAGGACTGACATTTTTCCACTGTCTGTATTCAGACATATGTCATTAAACACTTTGGTCAGAGCGGTTTCAGTGCTGTGGTTCTGTCTAAAACCTGACTGGAAGGCATCGTAGCAATTATTCTGTTTTAAGAAGTAATTGAGCTGTTGAGAAACTGCTTTTTCAATGATCTTACTTAAAAACGGGAGATTTGAGATCGGCCTGTAGTTGTTCATTTGTGTCTTGTCAAGATTGTCCTTTTTCAGTATAGGTTTGATTACAGCAGTTTTTAGTGATTCTGGAAACACACCTGATAATAAAGAAAAGTTGACGATCTGTAACAGGTCTGACTCTAAAGTCTTTGAGACCTTTTTGAAAAAACTTGTTGGCAGGACATCTAAACAGCAGGAGGAGGAGTTCAGTTGACCTAAGATGTCCTCCAGGTCTTTGCTGTTAATCGGGTGAAACTGTTTCATGGTGTTTAAACAGTTTTTTGGTGGACACAGTACATATCCTGGATCTGCTGTTGATGTACCAATTGCTTGTCTAATTTTTTGGATTTTTTCTGTGAAGAATTTGGCAAAGTCATTGCAGGCCATGGTCGAATGAAGTTCAGCTGCCACTGACACAGGAGGGTTTGTTAGCCTGTCAACTGTAGAAAATAAGACCCGAGCATTATGGCTGTTTTTAGTGATGATGTCAGAGAAGTAGGACCTCCTTGCATTCCTCAGTTGTAAATTATAATTGTGAAGTTTCTCTTTATAAATGCCATAATGAACCTGGAGGTTTGTTTTTCTCCATCTGCGCTCAGCTTTCCTACACTCTCTTTTTTCATTTTTCACCAGTGTGGAGTTTCTCCATGGAGACTTTTTCCTTCCAGAGATAACCTTCACCTTAATGGGAGCAATAGTGTCCATTACATTTAACATGTTAGCATTGAAGCTATTGACGAGCTCATTGACTGACCCTCTGGGCAGGTCAGGTGTTAATGGGAAGACCTGGTTAAAAATTGCACTACTGTGTTCAGTTATACACCGTTTTGTGATCACTGTTGTTGATATATTTGTGTGGGCTGAGATTTTACTTTCAAAGAAAACACAGTAATGATCAGACAGGCCCACATCAGACACAGTAACCTTTGAAATGCTCAGGCCTTTGGAGATCAGTAGGTCAAGAGTGTGTCCTCTATTATGTGTGGCCTCTGTTACATGCTGAGTCAGCCCAAAGTTGCCCAGAGTGTTACTCAGGTCTTTAGTCCCTTTGTCCTGAGGGTTGTCCACATGAATGTTAAAATCCCCAGCAATAATTACACAGTCAAAATCAACACAGATCACAGACAGCAGTTCACTGAGGTCATTAAAAAAGTCTGTGCAGTATTTGGGAGGCCTGTAAACATTAAGAAACACAACTTTGGATGGGGCCTTCAGCTGTAAAGCCACATATTCAAAAGACTGAAAACTTCCAGGAGATAGCTGCTTACATTGAAATGATTCATTAAATAAGACAGCAACCCCTCCTCCTCTCCTGCTCGCCCTGACCTCACTGATAAAACTGTAGTTAGGAGGGGTCGTCTCGATGAGAGCAGCTCCACTGTTACTTTGGTCCAACCAAGTTTCAGTTAAAAACATAAAATCAAGGCTGTGCTCAGTGATTAAATCATTAATTAAAAATGTTTTCCCAGCTAGAGATCTAATGTTTAATAAAGCCAACTTAAGTGTTTTAGAGGTATTACTTGTCCCCTCGTGTTTGGGAGCAGTCTGTGGCACACAAGGTATGTTTACTATGTTTAAAGATCTTTTAGAGTGCAGCTCTCTGTGTTTTGACCAGGCCACATGTCTCCTGTCACCTAAAAGTACAGAAATTTTAAAACCTTCTAGTAAACAGGGTCCCAGCTTCTCCTGGGAAAAGTCGTCACTGCCATAATCCTCACAGCCCGGACCCTTCACACATCACGCATCAGACTGCGGAGACAGGGCATGAAGAGGAACTAAGGGGGGCGAGGCTGGGCAATGTGACTTCGATTGCTCAAGGCGAACTCCCAACTCTTGAGCCACGATCGCTCCACAAAGCCCCTGGTCCTGGTAACATCCCTGGACAAGCACTGAGAGACTGCGCTGTGGATCTCACAGATGTCTTCACAGACATCTTTAATACATCACTGAGCCAGGTTGTGGTTGCCTCAAAGCCTCCACCATCATTCCTGTACCAAAGAAGTTGTCTTTAACGACCACCATCCTGTCGCACTCACCTCCATCATTATGAAGTGCTTTGAAAGGTTACTCATGCATCAAATCAAGACCTCTCTTCCCCCCAACCTGGATCCATACCAGTTCGCATACCGGTCAAACCGCTCGACCGATTATGCAATTTCATCTGCCCTTCACTCAGCCCTCACACATCTGGACACTAAAGACTCATACATTACAATGCTGTTCATAGACTTCAGTTCAGCATTCAACATTCCCCAGAAACTCATTCACAAACTGGATCTGCTGGGCATCACCAGCTCGCTGTGTAACTGGCTGCTTGGTTTCCTGACAGGAAGGCAGCAGAGAGTACTGGTCGGCAGCAACACTTCCAGCACTAAAACACTGAACACTGGGGTTCCTTAAGGATGTGTGGTGAGCCCCCTTCTCTTCACTCTGCTGATGCACGACTGCACACCATCACATAGATCCAACCTATTCATCAAATTTGCAGATGATACAACTGTAGTAGGTCACATCAGCAACAATGATGAGACCTACAACAGGAGTAAAGTTAACAATCCGGCCTAGTATTGCAGCAAGAGATGCTCTATAGAGTTGAAGTCTGATAAAAATCTGCAGGCAAATACAAAATTGTTTAGGCATGAAGGTGAAAAGCAGTGTCTTGCACATGATTGTACATCATTTATATTAAAGCCTTGCACCAAAGGCTTTTCATACCTTGACTCAGTTGATGTGTTCCTTGTATTGTTTTCAATGCTCTCATTTTCAACAGCATTGTTAGGGAATAAAGTGAAGTTATTTTATAGATTTTAAATGTGGAAAAGTCCTGACTCTGAATATAACATCAACTTCGCATCTTTCCACTTATGAGAGAAGATTAATGATACTCACTAGTGTTGCATTGCTTTTTTTTTTTTAATTTAGTAGGCTTTTATAAATGTCGTTTAATCTTTCAGTATCATAGTTTTTACTAAATATTATGAGAAATGACAAACCTGATCTGTAGTCAGGCCCTGCGATGAGGACTCAATGGACTCCCTTAGGGAGAAGAAGAGGGGCATTGTTAGCATGCTATGCTCTTTTTATATAGTTATAATATAGTGCTGGTGTCAGTAAGTGCCTTACTGTGTAACTGATGAGGCTAATGATTCAGGTGGAGCACCATCTTCCGATGCTGTTGGCCTGATGGACACCTAAAACACACAGCAAAATCCTTTATTTTATGCATATTTCCTCCAAAGGGAAGCATTTAATTAAGATGAAATATATGAAAATACCTTGATGTCCCAGTCTGGCTGTTCCTGAAGAGCAGAGCAGGCTAACTCTGCTGCTTTCTGTTGGGCTTTCTTGATGCTATTCCCTTCACCCACAGGATATTCCTTGTTGTCAATTATTAATTTGTAGAAAAAACTGTGTTGTGAAAAAATGGGAATGTTTTAGATCATTACATTGACAGTTTAATATTGTTGAACATCAGTCCGGTGTTGGTGTCTGAAGATTCAACTGAAATGACAGAGTTTGACGTATACTCACTGAGGAACGTGAGACGGGCCATCTTTCTTCACTTCAACATATGAATGGGAACGTTTGGTTTTCTGACAATAGCAGTTGACAAGACTTTTGAAATCTGTCTCTGTAAAGCTGGTGTCCTCAGAGCTAGGAACCGTCTGAACTGAAGCTTCTGCTGCATTGTTTCTCTGTCAAGATACCAAGAAATACATCAGAGAGACAATTGCCCCAGGTTGGTTTTTCATTTCTCTCAAGCATGTTCTAGTTAGGCAAAACTAAACCAATTCTTCGCTCACTTTGAGGCACAGAGCTACACCCCTGCACAGAAGCCTCTCTCTCCGCCCCTGCACAGAAGACTCCTCCCCTCCAACAACTGGGTGGTGACACTATCCCCAGACAGTATGAGGAGATCCCTTGGCGGGATCAATACCCACAAAGCCCCTGGTCCTGGTAACATCCCTGGACAAGCACTGAGAGACTGTGCTGTGGATCTCACAGATGTCTTCACAGACATCTTTAATACATCACTGAGCCAGGTTGTGGTTGCCTCAAAGCCTCCACCATCATTCCTGTACCAAAGAAGTTGTCTTTAACGACCACCATTCTGTCGCACTCACCTCCATCTTTATGAAGTGCTTTGAAAGGTTACTCATGCATCAAATCAAGACCTCTCTTCCCCCCAACCTGGATCCATACTAGTTCGCATACCGGTCAAACCGCTCGACCGATGATGCGATTTCATCTGCCCTTCACTCAGCCCTCACACATCTGGACACTAAAGACTCATACATTACAATGCTGTTCATAGACTTCAGTTCAGCATTCAACATTCCCCAGAAACTCATTCACAAACTGGATCTGCTGGGCATCACCACCTCGCTGTGTAACTGGCTGCTGGGTTTCCTGACAGGAAGACAGCAGACAGCACGGGTCGGCAGCAACACTTCCAGCACTAAAACACTGAACACTGGGGTTCCTTAAGGATGTGTGGTCAGCCCCCTTCTCTTCACTCTGCTGATGCACGACTGCACACCATCACATAGATCCAACCTATTCATCAAATTTGCAGATGACACAACTGTGGTAGGTCACATCAGCAACAATAATGAGACCTACAACAGGAGTAAAGTTAACAATCCGGCCTAGTATTGCAGCAAGAGATGCTCTATAGAGTTGAAGTCTGATAAAAATCTGCAGGCAAATACAAAATTGTTTAGGCATGAAGGTGAAAAGCAGTGTCTTGCACATGATTGTACATCATTTATATTAAAGCCTTGCACCAAAGGCTTTTCATACCTTGACTCGGTTGATGTGTTCCTTGTATTGTTTTCAATGCTCTCATTTTCAACAGCATTGTTAGGGAATAAAGTGAAGATATTTTATAGATTTTAAATGTGGAAAAGTCCTGACTCTGAATATAACACCAACTTCGCATCTTTCCACTTATGAGAGAAGATTAATGATACTCACTAGTGTCGCATTGCTTTTTTTTTTTTAAATTTAGTAGGCTTTTATAAATGTTGTTTAATCTTTCAGTATCATAGTTTTTACTACAGTGGGGCAAAAAAGTATTTAGTCAGCCACCGATTGTGCAAGTTCCCCCACTTAAAATGATGACAGAGGTCAGTAATTTGCACCAGAGGTACACTTCAACTGTGAGAGACAGAATGTGAAAAAAAAAATCCATGAATTCACATGGTAGGATTTGTAAAGAATTTATTCGTAAATCAGGGTGGAAAATAAGTATTTGGTCACCTCAAACAAGGAAAATCTCTGGCTCTCACAGACCTGTAACGTCTTCTGTAAGAAGCTTTTCTGTCCCCCACTCGTTACCTGTATGAATGGCACCTGTTTGAACTCATCATCTGTATAAAAGACACCTGTCCACAGCCTCAAACAGTCAGACTCCAAACTCCGCCATGGCCAAGACCAAAGAGCTTTCGAAGGACACCAGGAAAAGTATTGTAGACCTGCACCAGACTGGGAAGAGTGAATCTACAATAGGCAAGCAGCTTGGTGTGAAAAAATCAACTGTGGGAGCAATCATCAGAAAATGGAAGACATACAAGACCACTGATAATCTCCCTCGATCTGGGGCTCCACGCAAGATCTCATCCCGTGGGGTCAAAATGATCATGAGAACGGTGAGCAAAGATCCCAGAACCACACGGGGGGACCTGGTGAATGACCTGCAGAGAGCTGGGACCAAAGTAACAAAGGTCACCATCAGTAACACACTACAACGGCAGGGAATCAAATCCCGCAGTGCCAGACGTGTTCCGCTGCTGAAGCCAGTGCATGTCCAGGCCCGTCTGAAGTTTGCCAGAGAGCACATGGATGATACAGCAGAGGATTGGGAGAATGTCATGTGGTCAGATGAAACCAAAGTAGAACTTTTTGGTATAAACTCAACTCGTCGTGTTTGGAGGAAGAAGAATACGGAGTTGCATCCCAAGAACACCATACCTACTGTGAAGCATGGGGGTGGAAACATCATGCTATGGGGCTGTTTTTCTGCCAAGGGGACAGGACGACTGATCCGTGTTAAGGACAGAATGAATGGGGCCATGTATCGTGAGATTTTGAGCCAAAACCTCCTTCCATCAGTGAGAACTTTGAAGATGAAACGAGGCTGGGTCTTCCAACATGACAATGATCCAAAACACACCGCCCGGGCAACAAAGGAGTGGCTCCGTAAGAAGCATTTGAAAGTCCTGGAGTGGCCTAGCCAGTCTCCAGACCTCAACCCCATAGAAAATCTGTGGCGGGGGTTGAAAGTCCGTGTTGCTCGGCGACAGCCCCAAAACATCACTGCTCTCGAGAAGATCTGCATGGAGGAATGGGCCAAAATACCAGCTACTGTGTGTGCAAACCTGGTAAAGACCTATAGTAAACGTTTGACCTCTGTTATTGCCAACAAAGGTTATGTTACAAAGTATTGAGTTGTATTTTTGTTATTGACCAAATACTTATTTTCCACCCTGATTTACGAATAAATTCTTTACAAATCCTACCATGTGGATTCATGGATTTTTTTTTCACATTCTGTCTCTCACAGTTGAAGTGTACCTCTGGTGCAAATTACTGACCTCTGTCATCATTTCAGGTGGGGGAACTTGCACAATCGGTGGCTGACTAAATACTTTTTTGCCCCACTGTAAATATTATGAGAAATGACAAACCTGGTCTGTGGATGGGTTTGACGACTCTTCGAATATTACAGATTCACTTTTATCTGTAATCAGGCCCTGCGATGAGGACTCAATAGACTCCCTTAGGGAGAAGAAGAGGGGCATTGTTAGCATGCTATGTTCTTTTTATATAGTTATAATACTGTCCTGGTGTCAGTAAGTGCCTTACTGTGTAACTGATGAGGCTAATGATTCAGGTGGAGCACCATCTTCCGATGCTGTTGGCCTGATGAACACCTAAAACACACAGCAAAATCCTTTATTTTATGCATATTTCCTCCAAAGGGAAGCATTTAATTAAGATGAAATATATGAAAATACCTTGATGTCCCAGTCTGGCTGTTCCTGAAGAGCAGAGCAGGCTAACTCTGCTGCTTTCTGTTGGGCTTTCTTGATGCTATTCCCTTCACCCACAGGATATTCCTTGTTGTCAATTATTAATTTGTAGAAAAAACTGTGTTGTGAAAAAATGGGAATGTTTTAGATCATTACATTGACAGTTTAATATTGTTGAATATCAGTCCGGTGTTGGTGTCTGAAGATTCAACTGAAATGACAGAGTTTGACGTATACTCACTGAGGAACGTGAGACGGGCCATCTTTCTTCACTTCAACATATGAATGGGAACGTTTGGTTTTCTGACAATAGCGGTTGACAAGACTTTTGAAATCTGTCTCTGTAAAGCTGGTGTCCTCAGAGCTAGGAACCGTCTGATCTGAAGCTTCTGCTGCATTGTTTCTCTGTCAAGATACCAAGAAATACATCAGAGAGACAATTGCCCCAGGTTGGTTTTTCATTTCTCTCAAGCATGTTCTAGTTAGGCAAAACTAAACCAATTCTTCGCTCACTTTGAGGCACAGAGCTACACCCCTGCACAGAAGCCTCTCTCTCCGCCCCTGCACAGAAGACTCCCCCCTCCAACAACTGGGTGGTGACACTATCCCCAGACAGTGTGAGGAGATCCCTTGGCGGGATCAATACCCACAAAGCCCCTGGTCCTGGTAACATCCCTGGACAAGCACTGAGAGACTGCGCTGTGGATCTCACAGATGTCTTCACAGACATCTTTAATACATCACTGAGCCAGGTTGTGGTTGCCTCAAAGCCTCCACCATCATTCCTGTACCAAAGAAGTTGTCTTTAACGACTACCATCCTGTTGCACTCGCCTCCATCAACGAACGTTTGGTTTTCTGACAATAGTGGTTAACAAGGCCTTTGAAATCTGTCTCTGTAAAGCTAAGAACCATCTGAACTGAAGCTGCATTGTTTCTCTGTCAAGATAACAAGAAATACATCAGAGAGACAATTGCCCCAGGTTGGGTTTTCATTTCTCTCAAGCAAAAACGAACATTATCTTACAGATTCCACTGAATCCCGATGACCAAGCTTAGACAGGCTTTCCAGAGCATTTTTTGCTGCATTTTGCTTTGCTTCCTTCTTGGTCTTCCCCTCACCACTGGGGTAGGCTTTACCATCTGTGACTGGACTCGGGTTGAATCTGTAAAGACATGAGAGTTTTGTTATATACTGCTCAAATAAAGTATAGGAACAATTTGAAAACACATTAGGTCTCAAAGGGGAAAAAACATGCTGCATATTTATACTGATGTGGGCTGGGCAAGGTGTTAAGAACGAGAGGATGCCACATCATTTGATGAAAAAAAAAATTATCAACCTACAGAGAGCTGAATTCATAGATATGCAGAAAATTGAAGTGAAAAAATAATGCAGCACGCCAGTGAACTTGCTGAAGTTTCACTGCAGCGACTCAAAATGGAACTCAGTAGTTTGTATGCTCTTATGCACGAACAACATCATGCTCCTAATGATACAACGGCTGGTGTCCTCTGGGCTCTCCTCTCACATGTGGACTAGGTCACCAGATCTCTGAGCTCCTGGACAGTTTGAGGCGCAACCTGGTGGTAACAGATCGACTAAAACATAATGTCCCAGAGGTGTTCTTCTGCAAGTTTCAGCCTTTGGGAAGCAATATATCTAGTTGTGTGAAAAACTGAATCTCGATTGCATAAATGTTTTTATTCTTTTGGCTGCCCTCACTACAGTAGATCGGCTGCCTCCATCTTCCCCTGTCAGAAACATCTTCTTCTATCACACCAACCCTCTGCATGTCGCCACTCATTACATCCATGAATCTTCTCTATGGTCTTCCTGTTTTCCTCCTGCCTGTCAATTCGATCTTTAACATCTGTTGTACAGTACAGTGGCTTGCAAAATTATTCGGCCCCCTTGAACTTTCCAACTTTTTGTCACATTACAGCCACAAACATGAATCAGTTTTATTGGAATTCCATGTGAAAGACCAATAAAAGTGGTGTACGCGTGAGAAGTGGAACGAATTTATCATAATTCCAAACATTTTTTACAAATAACTTTCAAATTTTCAAATAACTGAAAAGTGGGGTGTGCGTAATTATTCAGCCCCCTGAGTCAATACTTTGTAGAACCACCTTTTGCTGCAATTACACCTGCCAGTCCTTTAGGGTATGTCTCTACCAGCTTTGCACATCCAGAGACTGAAATCCTTGCCCATTCTTCTTTGCAAAACAGCTCCAGCTCAGTCAGATTAGATGGACAGCGTTTGTGAACAGCAGTTTTCAGATCTTGCCAGGGATTCTCAATTTGATTTAGATCTGGACTTTGACTGGGCTATTCTAACACATGGATATGTTTTGTTTTAAACCGTTCCATTGTTGCCCTGGCTTTATGTTTAGGATCGTTGTCCTGCTGGAAGGTGAACCTCCACCCCAGTCTTAAGTCTTTTGCAGACTCCAAGAGGTTTTCTTCCAAGATTGCCCTGTATTTGGCTCCATCCATCTTCCCATCAACTGACCAGCTTCCCTGTCCCTGCTGAAGAGAAGCACCCCCAGAGCATGATGCTGCCACCACCATATTTGACAGTGGGGATGGTGTGTTCAGAGTGATGTGCAGTGTTAGTTTTCCGCCACACATAGCGTTTTGCATTTTGGGCAAAAAGTTCCATTTTGGTCTCATCTGACCAGAGCACCTTCTTCCACATGTTTGCTGTGTCCCCCACATGGCTTGTGGCAAACTGCAAACAGGACTTCTTATGGTTTTCTGTTAACAGTGGCTTTCTTCTTGCCACTCTTCCATAAAGGCCAACTTTGTGCAGTGCACAACTAATAGTTGTCCTATGGACAGATTCCCCCACCTGAGCTGTAGATCTCTGCAGCTTGTCCAGAGTCACCATGGGCCTCTTGGCTGCATTTCTGATCAGCGCTCTCCTTGTTCGGCCTGTGAGTTTAGGTGGACGGCCTTGTCTTGGTAGGTTTACAGTTGTGCCATACTCCTTCCATTTCTGAATGATCACTTGAACAGTGCTCCGTGGGACGTTCAAGGCTTGGGAAATCTTTTTGTAGCCTAAGCCTGCTTTAAATTTCTCAATAACTTTATCCCTGACCTGTCTGGTGTGTTCTTTGGACTTCATGGTGTTGTTGCTCCCAATATTCTCTTAGACAAACTCTGAGGCCGTCACAGAGCAGCTGTATTTGTACTGACATTAGATTAAACACAGGCGCACTCTATTTAGTCATTAGCACTCATCCGGCAATGTCTATGGGCAACTGACTGCACTCAGACCAAAGGGGGCTGAATAATTACGCACACCCCAATTTGCAGTTATTTATTTGTAAAAAATGTTTGGAATCATGTATGATTTTCGTTCCACTTCTCAAGTGTACACCACTTTGTGTTGGTCTTTCACATGGAATTCCAATAAAACTGATTCATGTTTGTGGCTGTAATATGACAAAATGTGGAAAAGTTCAAGGGGGGCGAATACTTATGCAAGCCACTGTATATCCACTATCCTCCTCCTCTGTACATGTCCAAACCATCTCAACCTTGCCCTGTCCCTCTGATTTACTCATTTGATTTACTCATACTGTCCTTTCTGGTCACTTCTAGTGAAAAATCTTTGCATCGGCAACTCTTCCAACTCCAGCTCCACCTTAGACCCCACCTGTCCCCTCAACCACAGGATGTTAGTTAGCAATTTGTAAAACAAAACAAAACAAAAAAAAACCCCTGTGTTGTGAAATAGCAAGAATTTTTTTTAATTTATAATTTGACTCAATTTGTCTTTCTGTTAGAACAACATTATACTATTTTTGAACTGTTTTTTAAAGAAATATCGTCTTCTATCTTAAAAACTGTTTGTTACAACTTTAAGTCCAAACTTGTACACTGCCATTCTGACTGACACGCCTATGAGTATTTGACTTTGAAACCCCACCACCATTAGTCATTTTATTCGAGAAGTTACACTTTATCATAGTCCGGTCCGTAAGAGTCAGGGTCTCCGTACCTCACTTCAGAGTGATGCAAGTGTGCGTATTCGTTTAGTTTACCAACGTAGTTTACAGTATCCATCATAAATGACTCAGCAAGTTGCGCAGAATTGTAAGAAGACCGCGAAAAGCTCAGGATCCTTATCTCTTCTCTCCTTCCATCTTAATTCTGCGCCCGACCCTAGAGTGTCTCAGTGACCACTTTCTGCTGGTCTTGAGTATTTATAGGTTTTGATTTCTTCAAGTCGTTCCCGTGGCCTACGTGGTTTTAAACATATCGTAACAAACGAAACTGAAACTAAGTAACTAACCGGCCATTGGGCAACTTCCATCGCGATAATTTTTCCTCTGAAGCTACATTGGAGCCTCAGCAGGACTCTGCTCCTGTGAGGAAAAACTTAAATTGGCGGTGCACAAATATCGTGTCTGCTCAGAAACGGTTCATTCCTGCTGAGTCTTTATTTTTTTTCCCCACATGTTAAGGCTCAAAAACGCTTCACCACCCAAGATTAAATTTTGTCTTCTTCTTCCTCCCTGTCTCTGTGACTGCTTTTGAGTCAGCTAGCTTGAGTATGTATAGGTTTCGTTTTCACGTAGCCTACGCGGATTTTCACATTTTATAACAAATGAAACTGAAAGTGAGCACCTACAGGTGTTGTACCTGTCGAGATTTGTATGCTCTCCTGTTTCATGCATTTATTTTTCAAAATAATTCAGTTGAAGCATGGTTGAAATGTCTGACTTTCATTGGTTAAGATTTATAGAATTTTTATTTATTATTACTTTTGTCAGATTAAAGGTATTTCTGTGACCATTGTGAGTTTTTCTTTCTTTGACTGAAGGGTACCAACAATTTTGTCCACGTCTGTATCTGAGAAGTTTATTGAGTGACAGAGAAAATGGATTTTTGAACTTTACTTACTGGGTTACTTTGCTGCCCTGAGCGAGACCACTATTCAGCACCCCTCCTTAATTTTTTAATTTAAAAAGAAAATAGAAAGAAAAATATTGAGTCAGTGGGCAACACCTAAAAAAGGTATTTCAATTGAATTGCTAACTATGTACAGCACAGAGAACTGCAGTAGTAACTAACTGTTTTATAACTTTATTTAAGCTCAATAATAAAAAGTAGACGAAGTAAAAACATAACATTGGGTATAGCATGTTTTCTAAGAAAGTCAGTTTATGAAAATGAAATTAAAAGCAAGATGAATTTCTTAAATATCAGTAAATCAAAAGTGTGAATTTCTTGATGCAGTTTTTGGAGAGGTGAAGGTAAAACAGGGATAACAGGATAATCTTTTTAGAAATGTTATTATTTAATGTATTAAAAGTTTGGCTGGACAATTAACAAATTAATGGCATGCTATTTATTAAGGGAGTAACTGGGATTGGTGAAAAATAAATGAAACTAGAAATAACCTGCATGGCTTAAACAAAAAACAAACAAAAAAACCTTTAGGACATTTCCTCTAATGTAATTCAGGAGAAACGTGAGAAATTTAAAAACATAAACTGACACAACCTGACTCTCAACATGCTTAATAAAATAAACCTGTGTTTATTTTGTTGTTTTCATGTCTTTTTTTCACTTACCATTTATCATCGTAATCATCGACCTTGCCACCTCCAGTGCATCATCTGAAAAACTCTGCATCATCACATCTACCGTTTTCATCCTGTCTGCATTCTCCAAACGACTCTTTCTGATGGTTGGGAAACGACCTACAGATTCATTCTGCAGGTAAAAGTGGAAACGTTTCAGCTCTTCCTCTCCCAGATTCTCCAGCATTACCAGGAGTTGTGATGGAACAGACGTCGCCATCATTTATCTGTAAAAAACGAGAGGGCATTTTCATCTGAAAGAACAAGAGAGTATCAGTTGACTGTGGATACAGGAGGAAAGACGGAGTTTTCGTCCCAGTCACTGGACCAGCTCAAGGATACTTAGGTGCATGTGAGTTTCACCAACCAGTCTACATGTGTTTTGTGGCCTTTTTGCCTGCCGCATTGCTGGCAAAAAGTCAGACTATTTCCCAGTGGGTGTGTCAGCGGCAGTGTCGTGGATGAGAGAAGGAGGAACCCAAACGCAGGACTCGCAGGTAGGTGCAGATTTATTGTGAGGAGTGGATGAACAGAACAAAGGGAGAAAATGGCTGGCTGGCTGGACAACTGACTGGAAGGCTGAATGGCTGGCTGAACGCAGGCGGAAACGACAACAGAACATCACATGAACATCATCAATGACCCGACACTGAATGGGTAGAACGGAGGGCTTAAATACACAGACTGGTGATAATGATGATAATGAGAGACCGGTGAGTACACAGCTGAACATAAAGAACTAATGATAATGGGAAGAGGACTGAACATAATACACACAGACCAAGGCTAACACAATAAAACAGGAAGTGGAACAGGCAGTAGGTAAACAGTGAATGTGAACTGAAAACACTGGGTCACCGACCCAGGAACCCTGACAGGGTGATTGACTCCATCAGTGTTGCCCTTTGTCACTGATTCTCTTCTTAATTTTTATAGACAGAATTTCTAGGTGTAGCCAAGTGGCAGAAGGTTTCCGCTTGGGTGGTCTCAGAATGTCATCTCTGCTTTTCACAGTTAGTGTGGTTCTGTTGGCTTCATCAGGTGGTGGCCTTCACCTCTCATTTGCAATGGAAATGAGATTCAGCACCCAAAATGGTGGAATACCCAATGAGTTACTACCCAAGTGGAGGAATTTAAGTATCTCAAGTCTTGTTTACGAGTGAGGGGAGGATGCAGGAGATTGACAGATGGATTGGTGCTGAGTATCTGAGTGACCCAGCCAGCTGGGAGAAGAGGGAGTGAGAGGATTTTTCCACTCTGTGTTGGTATTCTCAAAAAACCTGAGCATCCTCTCAGAGAGCTCTGAGCTTAGCCTCCAAATATCAGGAAGGAGTTCAGCTTAGGAGGTTCAGGAACATGATAAGAGCTGAGTTGTTTTGACATAAATACCGCATCCAATTTAAAATACTGCTGCTTACGTTTAAAAATTACCAACAACACAGCACCGAGCTACCTTAAGGAACTCCTTAAATCGTATGTTCCTGCCAGAGCATTAAGATCATTCGATATGCATTTTATATTACCCCTGTGTATTAGTGGCATTGACCTGTGAGTATATTTGATACTTTGCTAAGGCCTTATAATACTCATGTTACTTCTCTGTCTCTTATGTTAAGCACTTTGGTATACCGCTGGTTTTTAAATGTGCTCTATAAATAAAGATTGTTGTTGATATGGTTTCAACTGTCTGACTGTCTGACTCACACCTGAAAAATGAGGATGTGCCTCATCTGGGCCTATCAGTGTGGAGAAACTTTGTCTTTGTTTTCAGATTTTCAGAGGCTATTACTCCAGTTTGTTGGCTGATTCTTTGATGCAAATCAAACAGGAACACAATGATTTATAACCCGACTGCAATCAAACACATTACAACTAACGTTTATGTCATTTTATTTTGAAAGGCCTGACAGAAAACAGTTGGACACTGATGTGTGTGATTTAATAGTGAGACAATGTTTTTGTTCCAAGAAATAAAAAGGCACCGTTTGTTTATGAAGTAATCAATCAAACACGCGAATAAAATAAAACTGTTTGATTCAAATCAATCAATAATTTATAATCATGTGGATTTGTCTTCAAACACAACAGTGATCAAAGTTTATCCTGAACTAAGAGCTGAACATCTGGTCCAGACATCACAGAAGCAAAGAGTCAAACTGTTAAAGGAGGAAAAAAGCAAACTTACAGTTTCTTCACAAAGGCTGTGTCCCAATCCAGCGACTTCACGCTCCGGAGTAAGCACAGTTCGCGTACTAGTTACGGCGTGTACCAGGAAGTACGAGAAGTGTGGAAGTGAGAGGCAGCTAGCTTGTGTATGTATAGGTTTCGTTTTCACATAGCCCACGCGGATTTTCACATTTTATAACAAACGAAACTGAAAATGAGCACCTACAGGTGTTGTACCTGTCGAGATTTGTATGCCCTCCTCAAAACACACGGATTGAAATAAATCAGACGAAGCAACTTTTAAATGTATTCATAAAATTAACATGTTTCGTATTCGTGTACGTCCTGAATAGGTCACATAATCCACTTACACAGGATGGTAACGGTATCAATAGCCTCAGACAAGGGCGTGGATTTGGCATGGACGGAAGGGACATGTCCCACCAATATCCAGCGATTATTGAATTGTCCCCACCAATAATTTGATCTATTAGAGTAAAGAAAAACAAACCCGATAGAAAGAAAAAAAAAACGACCTGTCAACGTCTCATTCACCCAGCGCTGCAGAAAGAGTTAAATTACGTTCTCTACTGGAGTCCTACCTCATGTGACAAATATGGCCAATGTGATTGGCTGTGCCTTTCAGGGAGCTCTGTTTAGTTTTGGCAGCGGCAACCCTACGCTGCGAGGAGGACGGCAGCAAAAAGGAAGAATCTGGATATAAGAAAGTGTTTTTCAAAGAAACCTGTAAGTCACTTAAAGCCAAATTAACTCATAAAATGTGTCCGCCATAATAACGTTACAGGCTATGCTAGGCTTTGGCCCACATCAGTCTAAAATTGTATGTAACCACGAATAACGTATTTTGGAAACTAACTGCACAACAGGCAGCATTATTAGTTATCTCATTCTCAGAGTAGCATTTCTAATTTTGATTGAAACTGTCAGAGAAAACGGCAGCTTTGAGCAGGCCAGGATATTAGTTTACAGAGGCTGTTAAAATTCTATGTCTAACGTTGAAATGTTGGTGACACAATAATTTCATCCTAATGATACTGACATATTCATAGGGTTAATTTTTGAGACAAAATGTCACGAGGTAGTCATGATTTTGCAAATATTCCACCTTGTAGTGCAGTTTGCACAAATTGTTTTAAAAATGCACTCACCCTACAAACATTACTGATGAGTCAAGATCTGCACAAATTGACAGAAACACTGAAGCAGCTACACATTGTATTCTTATTGTCATGTATGTCCTATTTGTCAGGTGACAGAAGAACCAACACAAAGCTCAGAGAGCAATGGTGATACAAGATCACAGGTGGAATTGGATGATGACTTGTTGGTTCATGACTGTATTTGAAGCACATGTGTGACTGCATGTATTTGGAATGTCTCACTGTTATTTATCAGGTGACAGAGGCAGCTCTGCCATGTTGTTGCTCGGACAGAGGTGAAGAGGCGAGGTCATGGGTGACTGACTGATGGTTTGGTGCTATAGACCACTTAATGATTTATTTCATTAAGTGCTTTTAAATCTAAATTACGAATCCTTGAGGCAAAGTCCATAACATGCAACTGTTTCAATTAGATTGATTGTCATTTTAACTGATTTTTTTTTTAATTTTTTTTTTTTTTTAATTTTATTGAATTTTATTTTATTTTATTTTATTTTATTTGTATTCTTTCACTTATTGTTGCATGTGTGTTGTTGCTGCCTGTGTTTGAGTAATTTCTGTAAGTGTGAGACACCTGCTGCTGCCTATCTTGGCCAGGTCTCCCTTGAAAAAGAGGTTTTTAATCTCAATGGGATTTTCCTGGTTAAATAAAGGTTAATAAATAAATAAATAGACTAAGTAGTATTTATTATCATGACAACTGTTAGGCTGCTGATGTAAATTGTTTCATTAGTGTATATTTGACAAAGAATCTGAATTGACATGTCTCACTTTTTATATGGCACGAATCAATGTGTTATTTTATCAGGTGGCAATATGTCCTAGTGCAGTCAGAGGGGAAGAGCGAGGGCCAAAGGTGAGGCACATCAAGGACATAATAATAATTGTAATCTGAGGATAAAACGCATGTACTCAGGCTGAAAGAAGCTTCAGTGCTCTCAGAAGACTAAAAAGATGGCTAAGGTTAACAATGACTCGAATGAGATTAAACAATGCTGCTGTATGTCCACCAGGAGAGACTGGACAGTATAGATGTAAAACAAATATGCCAGCAGTTTATCTCAGTTAACGAGAGGAGCAGGCACGTGTTTGGCTCCTTTACATAGTGGACATTGAGTTGTTGTGTGGGATACCAGTAGTCCATGTCTGTTGCTGTAACAGTAGCTCATGCTTAGAATACAAAAATCTCAGCTCACTGATTTGATCGGGGCAATAGTGTGGCTAAAATGTTGCATAATTTTGCTGAGAGATCTTTTACTTTGTGGTAATCTTAGATGAGTAGTTTTATGGACAAGACCCACCAGGTCATTCAGTGTTCCCTTAGTGCCAAAATATAACAGATGTTGGTGTAATATAACTGAAGTAATGATGTTAAGTCCTTAAAGTCATATTCTTTTATTGTCATGACTGTATTTGAAGCTGTTTTTATTTTTGTATGATACCTGATTTATATGGATTATGGCTGAAGTAAACTAAAGCCTAAAATACTTAGTCAGTCATTTGTTTAATAGTAATTTAACATTATATAATTCACATATAAAACTATGAATTGTGATTTTAAATGGTTTAAAAGCACATAGAATAGCATATGTAGGCAAGTATATTTCTCTTCTTTTTATTAAGAAGCAAAAACAAAAAGGAAAAAAAAGAAACAGGGCAGGGTTCGGTGGTTGAATCATCCGTCCCCACCAATGCCAAAACCAAATCTACGCCCTTGGCCTCAGAGTTGCCTTGCCGAAAAAAATACTGCATTCCATTGTTGAGAATAGATTCCTTAATGTACATCAAAGTTAAAGAGAATATAGTTTGTGATTGCTTGCAACATTATAATATTGCGGTTAATGAGTGTAAGAATACAAAATAGAAAAAAAGACCTGGGATGGGGAACAAAGAACTGAGGTACAGGGCAGGAGGACAATCAACCCCCACCCCCAGGACAGTAGCAAGAGTTACTGAGGGTGAGGAGCAGACAAAGGGCAAACGGGCACTACCATAAAAGGAGATGGGGGTCAGGGGGTCAGCACCCTAGGCCACTGTACTAGTGTATTTCCATTGTGGGGGTGTTTACTGTAAGGGGGAGGAGACCAGAGGTTATAACTGTAACTGTTGTGTGGAGTTCTTTAGATCAGCATTTAGCATAGGACTGCATAGGAATGCAGTGTGCTGATCTCCAGATGCATCTGTAAGAATAATGGATAATAAAAGGATTGTGTAAAACATGGAAACATCTCAGTGTGATCTCTACCAGGACCAAAAGAATCGCAGAGACAGACGTCTCAACACCCTGCTGTAAAGAACTAGACAGTTATGAGTGATGTGACACTTTCTACATAATCACAGATGTTCTCTGAACTACTTTTGTGAGTTTCATATGTGTATGACAATTTCTGGTTGAAAAGACACGGGGTGCAGATTTCGGCAGCTTAACATTTGCCTTGCCCAGGGCATGCACCGGTCACTGGGCAACTTCCGTCGCGATTATTTATTTTGCTCTGAAGCAACACTGGAGCCTCAGCTGCTCCTGTGCGAAAAACGTGAAACTTCAATGTGAAGAAGATGGACTACAAAATGGGGATCTTAGTTCACAAGCTGTTAAGTTCCTTGAGCTGTCATGTCATTTTCCCCCATATGACCTTAAAATCCATGCTAAATGAGTTATTCCTTTTGCAGGGACGGATCTAGAAGGGTGGCATGGGGCGGCATATGCCACCCTAAAATGATCTCTTACCACCCCAAGTGCCACCCTAGTTTCGCATATGACAGTGTTGTTTATTAAAATACGATAGCATTAACACTTTGAGCGTAGTTACAGTTAACAGTGAATATAAATTCTAAAACTGAATATATTGCAGTGTTACCCCCCTTCAACCATTAACAAATGGTTCAGCCCCAGAATGGCTTTATTTTTTGTTTTCACTAGCAACCCAGACACACATTTTGAATAACACCATGGGCATTTCAGATTTCACACAGGTGGTTTCTTGTTACACTCTAGAAATGGAATGAAGGTAAAGACATGAGTTTTGTTATATACTGCTCAAATAAAGTATAGGAACAATTTGAAAATACACATCAGGTCTCAAAGAAAAAAAACATGCTGCATATTTATACTGATGTGGGCTGGGCAAGGTGTTAAGAACGAGAGGATGCCACATCATTTGATGAATAAATAATTATCAACCTACAGAGAGCTGAATTCATAGATATGCAGAAAATTAAAGTGAAAAAACAATGCAGCACGCCAGTGAACTTGCTGAAGTTTTACTGCAGTGACTCAAAATGGAAGTCAGTAGTTTGTATGGCCCCCACATGCTTTTATGCAAGAACAACATCATGCTCGTAATGATACAACGGCTGGTGTCCTCTGGGCTCTCCTCTCACATGTGGACTAGGTCACCAGATCTCTGAGCTCCTGGACAGTTTGAGGCGCAACCTGGTGGTAACAGATCGACTGAAACATAATGTCCCAGAGGTGTTCTTTTGCAAGTTTCAGCCTTTGGGAAGCAATATATCTAGTTGTGTGAAAAACTGAATCTTGATTGCAAAAATGTTTTTTTTCTTTTGGTTGCCCTTTAGGGGTGACTACAGTAGATCAGCTGCCTCCATCTCCCCCTGTCAGAAACATCTTCTTCTATCACACCAACCCTCTGCACGTCGCCCCTCACTACATCCATGAATCTTCTCTATGGTCTTCCTGTTTTCCTCCTGCCTGTCAATTCGATCTTTAACATCTGTTGTACAATATATCCGCTATCCTCCTTCTCTGTTGACTGCTGTTTGACTGAGGAAGAATAAAGTAGTCGTGGTAAGCCAATCACATGACCACCTTCAGATGACAAGGTGACATATACCAGTTTTTAAATTGTGCTGATAGGCCACGTAAAACCAGAGTCATGATAAAATATATATACATGGTGTTTTTTTCTGAATACTTTCGTCACGTTTACTAAGGACAGCGCTAGCAAGCACTCTCTGCTTATGACCAAAAAATTAAAAAAACATAACAAAAACACCCCTTTTGTGTTGGTGGAAAAATGTTTGTTGTTAAACTCCAGAAATAGAATGAAGGTGAGTTTTATTAACCCTCTGTGTGCCGCACCTCCAAATTACATGACTGATTTAAGCTGACATAGCAAAAAGCTAAATTCAGACTCGTGAGGTTGTGCTGAAAAGAATGACACAAAGGAAGGTGAGGAAAAAATAAATAAATAAAACAATTTGAAGGTGTAATACAAATGTAAAATCAAAAGGAGTCCAAAATGGCCATTTATGTTTTGGACCTCAGAGGGTGAACAAATCATGAAAAATTAGGTTTACATTTTTGTTCATGCCAGTGCAGATTCCTGACATTTTGTGTAAATTTAAGCATGTAACAATTAGATTTTTGCTAACAAAAAAAGTGTGAAACTTAAGTTAGACTCGTGTTTATAAATGAACCACCCATGTTGTGTAGCTTTTTGGATTGTATACTTATTGGGCTACATACTTATTTATTATACAGGCTACAGTACATAAAATCAAAATTCGCATGTTTTATGTAACTAAAATGTTTAATTATGTGGGCTACAGAAAATAATTAGGTTATAGACAATATTTATATGAAAAACGTGTATACTTACTGCATTTGAATCATTTTACCCATATGTAACCACTTGCACATGTGTTTAAAAAAATGGCTTTACTTTTGCCACCCCCATTTGATTTCCTTCTTTAGAGCCATCCCTGGGTGGTCATGTGATGGTCTGGGGCTGCTCTGCTGCTCCAGGACGACTTACTGTTATTGATGGAACCATGAATTCTGCTCTCTGTCAGTAAATCCTGAAGGAGAATGTCCCCCATTAGTTTGTGCCTCAAAACTCAAGCACATCCAAAACACACCAGTAAATCCACCTCTGAATGCTTATAAAATAACAACAGGAAAGTTTTGTTATGTCCCAGTCAAAGTCCAGACTTTAATCAGATTGAGATGCTGTGGTACAACCTTAAACAAGCTCTTCATAGTCGGAAACCCTCCAGTGTGACTGAACTAAAATAACACTGCAATGGTGAGTGGATTGTGTTGATTCTTGCTGCCACTCTGCTCATTATTTAAATACCAAAACTGAAAATCTTTGGTAATTATTATATACCAAGTGCTTCTGCAAGAACAATCAGCGTTAAATGAGAGTACATTTACTAGTTCAGTTTCTTATACACCCTTCATTATTTTATTCCCTCTAGTACAGTATTAATGACCTTTCTCCTGCTGTTCCAAGTCACACGTAGCTGACTGATATTGCAATCAATCAGATTAAAATGAACAAAACAAAAAATGGAAGAAAAAAATATGTTAAACTGTATTTCATGGGTTAAAAATGAGTGAAAACATTTAGAAAAGTTTCTAAAATTGAGCCACATGGAGTGTGCTTTTTTATCTCTGACATTCAACATGAATCCATCAGAAGTACACGTAGCATCACAGTTCCTCCTCCTCAGGACAGCAGCAGGTTAACAACAGTTACAAAGTGACGACCTACACCGGGAAACTGATTTGAATAATTAGATTTTAAAATCGTGATTTCACATTTCATTTCCAAATCCAATACAAACTTCCCTGAAATAGCCGGGATTCATGATGTGACCTCTTCCATATATTAACTTTGCACGTTAACAGTTATCCAACATAATATTACACAGTACATCAAATCATTTCATTAAGCAGATGCAACAAGACAGATTTGTAAAGGCTCCTGTGACTTTTGAAACTTTTCTCTTGTGACTATCAGACAGTTTGATTTTCCTGGCGAGATGCTTTTTGTGTGCTGAATATCTGAGTCCACTCTTCAAGCTCTGCCTTCACGGCGCTGGCATCAAGTCGGTCTTCTGGTTTCTCAGACAGCAATGAGTTAATAATTTGCTTCTGTTTAAAAACAAGAAAAAATACAGTATATGTGTAATGTCTTGTGCAGTGAAACCTCTGATAAATAATAAATATATTTTAAAAATGTATATGTTGTGTCCAGACAACTCAGCAATCAAACAGGACCTTTTATAATAATAATAATAATAATGGATTGGATTTATATAGCGCTTTTCTAGGCACCCAAAGCGCTTTACAATACCACTATTCATTCACTCTCACATTCACACACTGGTGGAGGCAGCTACAGTTGTAGACACAGCTGCCCTGGGGCAGACTGACAGAAGCGAGGCTGCCATATCGCGCCATCGGCCCCTCTGGCCAACACCAGTAGGCAAGTAGGGTAAAGTGTCTTGCCCAAGGACACAACGACCAGGAGCCCAGGATCGAACCGGCACTCCGGTTACGATAACCCCGTCGCTTTATAACTGAGTAAACCACTTAATGTAAGTTTTAGCACTATTCTGCTGATGACCATCCTGTCGAAATTTAAGCACAGTATGAATATGGTAATTTACCTCTTTGGTAAAAGTCACTGAAAACTCTTCGGGGAACCTCTGCCTTCTGACGCCAGACCAAATCTGGTGTTAATGAAGTCATTAAAGAAGAAAGAGGACGTTAGTTTATACAATATTTGTTCCAATTACACTTGTTTGAAGAATGAAAATATTTAAAACACACACAAAAGCTGTGCCAGAAGAAACCAGCTACAGGTGCCCAGTTATTGGTATATAATAACTCCATGCATATGCACAATGGTTAACATGACTGCAGTGAATCTCACCTTTGCTCTTTCAGAGTAAGTAGAAAGTTTCCAAAGGAGTTCAAAGAATATCAGCCCCAAAGCAAACATGTCCACTTTTCTGTCGTACTTCCTCTCAGTCTTCTGTGATAGACAAACAGACAAAGGACAAATGTATGTGATGTCATATTTTTCTCAATCATTGTGCTAAATGTTACAGTTATGCTTGAATTCAAAAAATCTTTTCATCTTTCAGTTTAATTGCTTAAATTTGAGGGTCAAATAAAATTCTGCAGGGAACAAAAGCTGATGATTTTACAGCTCTCACCACTAAAGAGAGGTGAGACTGAGCTTTGCTAAGCGTGAAAGGCTCACATGTAGTACTTAGGCCATTTATAAAATCCTATTTATTAACCAATGAAACACAAGAAGTAAACATTATTGTCAGTATAGACCATCTCACTTGTTCAGGAGCCATGTAATTAGGAGTTCCTTTGCACACTGTTCTCTCTTCATCATCATCATCACTGGTGACCAGACCAAAGTCCCCAATCTTCACTTCTCCTTCCACTCCAAACATGATGTTTGCAGGCTTTGCATTCAAAAGAAGAACATGAGGTATGTTTGAGCAAAATTATCAAAGAGGTATATTTATGTTTATTTATTTGATCATTTCTAGGGACCAAAAAATCAGCAATGATGTTGCACAATCTATTGTTTGATAGTTTCATGAATGCCCTAAAAGCAGATTTAAAAATAGTCAACAAAAGTCTGTTATGTGTCTCAGGGCGCCTAAAGACCCTTGTCATAGTAAACCAGAGGACACATTAAAGGGTCACACGCTTGAAGTACCTTCTAATTTCAGCAGAACAATTTTATTTTGTCTTGAAATTTGCTGCATTGTCTCACCTTAAGGTCTCTGTGGATGTGGTTCTTGGAGTGAATATAGTCGACTCCACAAACTATTTCTTGAGCAATTCTCAGACTTTCTTCTCTTCGCTTGGAGTCTTGTTCACTCTCTTCATTCTTCTCATCAATCCAGTCTCTCAGTGTGTTTTTGGCACATAACTCCATCTGAATATACAGGAACTTTGTCTCGGGGTTATCTGCAGTGCTAAAAATGTAAAAAAAAAAAAAAAGGAAAAAGTGATGTAAATATTTAACTTTAACCTTTTAACAAAAAGTTAATATATAAAAGTAGGTCCACAGGACTCACTGTGAAGAGGCGTAACTGTCACAACTGTCTCTAAGGTCCCACTCGTATCCAGTATCCTGCATCCAGAACGTGTAATATCTAACAATGTTACGGTGGAAGAGGTCTGATAATGTTCTCACCTCTCGAAGAGATTTTCTGAAACACAATAAGAAAAGTGTCAGTACAGAAAGTGCACAAGTACCGAACATATAACACTGAATGCTGGAATCCTACTGTGGCATACTTAACTCTTTATAGCAGCCGACCTTCACAGCATATTCTATCTTCAACTGTTTATGTCTTACTTTGTAAACAGAACCAAAGGCCCCCTTACCAAGATGCTCCAAGGGTTCAAATTCTGAAGTAAACCTGTGGACAGCAACAACACATTTATGCAACAATGTAATGTAATGATCAAATACAGAAAGCTCTTATAAACTTCAGAAATCAAAATCCTAGATGGCAGCATGTCTGTGTGTGTGCCGACTGATTTAGATGTTTCTGAAAACTACCAATGATTTTGGCAGGGTTTTCTGCACGGCACGGTTACTTGACACTTACCCTTGACTAATAATTAAAAATTCTGCATTGAACTGATAATTAGACTGTGGTCATTAGATTGCTGCTGAAGCTAAAAAGTTCTCCAAGTTGACCTCAAGCTATGTCAAGCTGTAGCTCCATAAGAAACAACTGTTTCCAATTCGGATGTTTCCTTCGAAAGGAAGGATAAATCCTCCTTTCTCATACAAAAAAGGTGGACTTGCATAAATGACCACAGGGGTCTGTGCAACAGTGACTTTTTGGCCATGATGCCTCCTCACCTTCTGGAATTGGACTGGCAAAATGCCTGACGGGCCCAAAACCCAACACGAAAGAATACATAAATGATATTGCTCCTTTCCGACCTGCGTTTGCTACTTTTGTGGATCTGTAGTTAACGCCATCACAAAGGCTGAGACTCCTTTTCAGTGCTCTTAAATTGTAATACCGTATGAAATGGATCATGTACAGCTAATGGGACTCAGACCATTGAGTCATTCAGCAGTAGACTTTTACACCCACAGTGTAGGAATGAGTGCTACCGCAGGTCATTCTTACCAGCAGCTGTCAGACTCTATAACACAGTTTAACATCCTTTGGATTATCTTACTCATCATCTTGTTTGTTCACTGCACATTTTATACATATCTCCGTACAATTTTTTCTATATATATTTCTGTACATTATATACGATCTTCAGTTGATTATGTATATAGGACCACTTTGTGTCTTCCTTTTATATTTTATATTTCCCCCTGCTATAAAAGCTGTGTAACTGTGTAAATTTATCATCCGTGGGATAATAAAGGTCTATTCTATTACCTATCCCCATACTATTCTCCTCTGTGGACTTGACCCGTATGATTTGTGTCATGGTCCTTCAGGAGAATTTTACTTTTCTTTCACACAGACGCCATGATTTTATCATGGATTAAAATAATAAAAAATAATGTCCTAGAAAATCTTTTAAGCAGAGGTGCTCAACTGCTCTGTTACTTGTTATTTCTGGGAATATTAAACCAAATACTGGCCCCAATTTTAGTGAAAGGTTTAACACTCCTCTGGATTTTAAATCTAGATAAGGCCTATGCTTTATTCACTTGAATGATAGCTTATGTTATAATAAGTGTGCTTCATGTGTGGACACATTCTACTGATGCAAATGTTAATGTTTAACCTGAAACCTTGTTAAACCAATCCATTACCAATAGTGTTATCAATAGAGATGGCGATATTTGTCAAACACAAATTCTATGTAAATTTGCCTGTCTCTGAGTAAGCAATTTCAGGTTTTGATAGTTAAAAAAAAATCTACATTAGTTGTTGATTAGTATAAAACACCCTCAGCTGTCAATGGTGTGCTAACCTCTTTAATGAAGTGCTAATCTAAATTCAGTCTTCAGGAAATATTTCTCATGAGGGACTTCAACTGGAACTGACTGCAACTCTCTAAATCTCTTTAAAATTGTTGAAAGTGTCCAGTAAAACCTTTAAAATCTTTCATTGATTGAATTATCAAGTTATATTATGATCATAGCATTATAAAAGCTTTTCAGTGAATGATTTAGTGCAAAGATGGGGTTAGAGAAACTCTGTCTTTTCCTTTTCTTTTTCATGAGACAGTTTTACTGTGGAAAAGAAGTGCTTTGTCCTTAGTCCTCATCACAAATAGAAATATATGCCTTAAACTGTGATCCAGTGCACATCAACCTTTCAACTACTCACTACTACAAGTCATTCTGAGAGCAAAGCACTTTTAGCCAGCCAGCTTCAGGTTGCTCTGTATCAGTCTTTGTGATGGTAATCTATTCCTTATGTTTACCTTTCAGCTAGGTTTAAGAGTTCTTAAAATAAATAGTCAGTCATAGGAATGATATATTAGTTTGTTTTTTTTATCCCTATGCAAAGTGTCTTTAATTATAAGTTTGCTATGAGTTCCAAATGAACCCCAGTCAATGAATTGCAAATTAAAATGGACAAAAGGCAGGGAGAGGTACTGATAACCTCGCGAGAGTTTTTCTAAGCAGATGTTCACAACAAATATGTTGGAGCCCAACTGATACTCTCATTGGCCAATTTGTTTTTTGAAAAACTGCAGATACTGATAACATCTGTGGTTACGCTAAGATTTACAGGTATCAGCTGAGCTCTGTTTTTCTTCTTCTATTTGTTCTTTTGATGAGGTACTAATTATATACATAATATTGATTCTTACTGAGAGCAATGCCACTAGCTATTTGCTGGTATGTTTTTTCCCTTTTTTTCAAATGTATTTTTCTTTGTAGATTCATAAAGTTTTGTATGAATAAAACAAGTTACAAACTGGTTTGAATGAGTGGTTATCTCGAATGGCCTTTGTTATGGATTCAAGTTAAGATTAGACTTTCATTTTCTTCTTTTCCTTTGTTTTGGTGGTTTTAAAACAAAAGCATTGAAAAAAATCAACTGGATTTTTTTAAACGGCACTGACTTGAATTTAATTAATTTCCCTGCATGATCTGTTAACTTGAAAAACAAAAAATAATAGCCAAAGCAGATCATTGTCTAATGGAGATTTAAAATAATATCAATAACCCTTTTAAAATTTGAAGGACTGGTCTAGACCTCACCCACATATAGACAAAGACTAAAATCACATTTCTGGCAAGGCTGACGTGTTTGGTTCCTTTAACGAGCATCTGATGTCCACAAAACCCTCAAACTTTTAGGTTCTAGGAAATCAAGAGGTCCAGCTAATTTGAAACTTTTCTTTTTTGGTACATAACAGGCAACATTGTGAAGCTATTTTTATTGATCTAAATGACACCATTTATTATGAAATTTTAAAGTAAAGACTGCAGGGTTGTTAGAAAAAACTGTTGAATTGTTTCAAAGTTATTTATCTTGCAACTATCAGTGTGTAAGGATAGAATAAATCACTTGCTACCTCCCTTAATGTAACAAAAGAACTGATGGAAGGTTCAAGTGCTACTGTTATTAATTTTATATATAAACAATCTGGGTTATAATATCACTACAGCAAGAACTGTACAGAGTTCAGTGCTCTGAGACTGAGTAAGTATCTCAATATAAATGCTTAGGAATTACAATTGATGACTCTTTTACACCTCATATTCAGCAACTGGTGAAAACATTGAATTTGAAACTCTGTTTTTACTTTAAATAATGTCCTATTAATCTTTTCAGGCAAGAAATAGACTTGTTGTTTTCACCTTTATGTTTGTACTTGATTATGGGGATTTGATTTACAGTATATAGATGCATCCTCAGAATGCTTGACTCTGTCTGTCATGGAGCAGCGAGGGAGATTTAAGACCATAGTCTAAATTTTAGATTAGAGATTTAAACCTTTCTCTCAGGACATAATACAACAAAAACATGAGTTAAATTGGAATAGCAGTTTCTTAATACTGTTTCTTTTTCCTTATTTAAAATACCGTGATACAGTTGGCATCTCGTTCTGGCCATTTCCCACGTTCCTGTCTTTGGCATCCTCCTTAAAGAATAAAAAGCATACATCGATTAAAAGGATAAAATTTGCTCTGTATACTCTTTAAGAACTAGGGCATACAACCACATCTAGTAATATCAGTAAGTTTATCCCTCCAAGCTGGTCCTTTTAATTACTTGTAAAGAACAGATTGTCTGTTGGAACCTTTAATCAACTATATCTGATGAGACAAAGTAAAGATAAAAATATAAGCACCTTGCTTGACTGCTCCTGAAGAACAAACCAGGCCTGTCGCGCTGCACTTTGTTTGGCTTCTTTGATACTCTTCCCCTTCCCCACAGGATATTGCTTGTTGTTAATCCGTAATTTGTAGAAAAATCTGAGATGCAAAGAAGTTGAACAGTACATTAACAGTTTACTGAACATCAGTCATGAGCATCCAGTGTCTGCAGTGTGTATTCAGAGTCCAGTACGTCGGGCATACTCACTGACGTTTATCAGGTGTGCCACATATTTTCTCATCAACAAATTTATAGGAGCAGTTTTCTCGCTGACAGTAGTCATTGACAAGTCCTATGTAATTTGTCTCCACTAAGCTGGGGTCTTTAGAGTTCACGGTCAGGTTTTTTGTTGTAGTACTGTAAACAACAAGCAGTAAGAAACTTTACTATGATGCAGATGCCACGATTAAACAATACATCACCATTGTTAATTACTCACCACAGATCAAAAACATTCTCACTCAAGTCCTCACTTTGTTGACCTGATCCATCGCTGTGATTCTCATGTGCAGTCTTGAAAAATATAAAAAGTACAATTTTAATGTGGTTATATTAAAATGTTTATGTTTTAGGATTATGATCAAGCTAGAATGGCATGGACTGAACTATAACTTACATCTGTAGTTTTGTTGCCATTTATTATGTCATATACGAGCTTGGCTGCTTCCTCCTTAGCTTCTCTTGCCGTTTTCCCAGAGACTGCTGGGTACTCCTTATCACCAACCATGAAGCTACACCACCTAATGCCATAAAATAACATTTATTTAATCTATTTTACATGAGCACAGAATAGCTATAATTGAGAAACAGTCAGGAGGCTTACGGGATAGCATTATTTGGTCCAGGCCTTGTTGTCTCCATAGGCTTTATAGTCAACCTGTTTCTCTGGCCATATTCATTGAGCCAGCATATGAAGTTGATATCTGTCTCAGCTGGTGTAGAAGCTTCTGCTGCATTTTCTGTCTGTTAAGGTTAAAAAACAAACAAACACCATGGGCACATGCACCACTTATTTTTCTCCAACATGCTAAAGTTAAATAAACTTACCAAGTCCTGACATTTACCATCCAGCAGGCACCTCAGAGCATTTTCAGCTGCTTTAAGCTTTGCATCTTTTTTGGTCTTCCCCACACCTTTGGGGTAGTCTTTACCATCTATGATCGCCTTCTGGCTAAATCTGTAGAGGAAATGACCTGTTAGGGTTGGGTTGCAAGAAATAACTTGAATTTTCTCCTTCCACTTTTAACCTCTGGGAGGCAATATTTCTTTATGATGAAACTTGAGATGTAAATTGCGTGTATATGCAATATATATATATAGTAAGACATCCTATATATACAGCAACAGACAAGCAGGTGCAGTTTTAAAACGGGCTTCCAGTGCTTTGCTGGGCTCTTTATAATAACATGACTATTCAACTAGTTAGAAATAAAGATTTGGCAAAGCATAGCGCCATTATAGAGCCTTTGGGCCTAACAGCTATTATTTCCTGTAATTGAAAGACAGATTAAAATTAATTTAAAATATAACTGCAAGGTAATAAAGGCTTACGACTACACCAGTCTGTATTTGATGTCACCATCATTACTTGTGCATTTTTCCGATAAGATACATAAGGCCTCTTCTTAAACTGTACTGATTAGCTTTGACTTACCGTGCTATCGAACACGCATCTCACCCAATACTTCTATTATCGTCGATATATTATAATGCTCAAAGCTCTCAGGTACTACAAATGTACTCACACTTTATTATGGTCTGGGCCGTCAGAGCCAAGGTACTCATACTTCAGCTTCAAGCGATTTCTCTGCGCATACTCGTTTAGTTCAGCTACGTAGTTTTTAGTTGCCATCATTAATGACTCGGCAAATGTAATAAAATCCCGGTGAGAGCACACAAAGCTCACAGTACTGCTCCCGTCCCCACTTCCATCTTCCTTCTCCGACTGCGGTCAAGTATGTCCATTGTTTGTTTCGATTCAGCTGACTTTAGGCATCAGTAAGTTTCGGTTTCTTCGTCCTCCCCTACGTGGTAACAGAGCAGTCGAAACCAACTCCAACTTGTCGCACATTAGCGACGTTCTGTGTACGGAAATGCGCAGCACATTCAGCTGTCCTGCCGTGTGCAGAGAAAGCCTCTGCATTTTTTTAAAGGACCCTCTCCAAGCTCGTTTCTTTCTTCAATAAGTCTTCGTGGGCCGTGTTGGTAATGCTGAAAGGTATATCTAATTTTAATAATAAACTAACACAAAGTCTGTAATTTATTTAAATGTAAATTTCCCAATCCCTTTCCAAAGTGAATATCTGTTTTTATGGTCTTATGCCATAGTCGAACCAAATAACAGTGGTTGTTCTGTTTATGGGGAACAACTTTATTGCAAAATTGGCATGACTTTACTTTTAGGAAATTACAACAGATTTTAAAGTTGTCTAAAGTGGCCTAGTTTGTGGGAAGCAATAAAAAGGAACAAAAGTGCACTGCAAAGAAAATAGTCTTCCAGCTTGTAATGTTGACAAGAACTTGTTCCATAAAATGGGATTTTTCCCAAACTGAGTGCACATTTAGCATGTGGTAATAAAAAAATCCCATACGCACTTATGTTTAATGTAAAGTGTAAGCAAATCATCAGTACCTGTCAAGACCCACTCACTAAATTATGCAGTAAAACATGTACAAAAACTGTACAGCAGACAAATCACCATTACACCCTGGTTGGTCGTTATTTTATTTTCCACATCAGTCTATTTATTACAAAGCAAAGGCTGTAATAATTCATCAGTTTAAATATGTTAATCACACTTCCACAGAACATGATTCCTACTTTCTGTAAAAAGTGACTGAACATAACTGCTATAGCCATAAAAAACAGTACATCAAAGACATTGAAACATGAAAAAAGACATGACATGAAAAAAAAAAACCACAACAAAAGATATATTTATGTCACTTAGTAAGTGCTGATCAATCAGTTACATTTTCTAGGTGCATTCTTTGTGCATTTAATGTTTGAGCCCACTGTTCCAGGTCTGCCTTCAGTGTACTTGCTTCAGGTCGGTTTTCTGGGCTCTGACACAGCATTGACATGATTATCTGGTTCTGCAAAACACATTAAAAAAAAAAAATCAGCTACTTTCTGTATCAACATGAATATAAGTTATCAGTACAAATAATTAGCCAATTCGTGCTGCTGCACGATTTTTAACTGGTACAAGCAAACAAGAGCACATGGCTCCAGTTTTAGAGTCCCTCATTGGCTTCCTGTTAAGTTTTAAATCCATTTTAAAATTCTTTGATTTGTCTTTAAGTCTCTTAATGGTCTTTCCCCTTCTTATTTGTCTGAGCTGCTTCACCCTTACATGCCATCACATGCTCTTAGATCAGCTAAACAGGTGCTTTTGACTGTCCCGAAGACATTTTCTAAATCTCGAGACAAAGCCTTTTCAGTTTTGGAACCTAAAATGTGGAATGAGCTGCCTCTGGAGGTCAGGCAGGCTCGCCGATTTATTCTTTTATTCTTGTTTTCCTATTTTATCTTTTTTTTTTTTTGTACAGCACTTTGGTCAGCTGTTATGTTGTTTTAAAGTGGTTTATAAATGTGAAAGTGAAAAAAATAAGAATTATACCTCTTCTGGAAACTTCAGTGTAAATTCTTCAGGGAGAATTTGCTTTCTGACACCTGTAAAAATCTAGTATACATAATGATAAAAGGATACAAAAACATGTTATTTGACTTGACAGAAAATCATCACAAGAAAAAAAAAAGCAAAACTTAAGTATGCAATTCTATACATTATATTCTTCACACATTAACACTGGTAGGAAGCTACCAGTAAACATTTTAAAATGTAAACTATTAAATTGTTATACCAACTCACCTTCCCTCTTTCATGCCCAGAAGAGATTTTCCAAAGGAGTTCAAAATATATCAGTCCCAGAGCAAATATGTCCACTTTGGAGCCATATCTTGTTTTGGTCCTCTGTCATAAAACAAAAACATAATGTGTTACACACCCCTTAACTCAGTGTGAGTGTTTAAATTATAAGATATGGTTGTGGTAAGCTAATCTATGTGGATTTCACTTTTTTCAAGTTGTAGTTAAATTTTAAGACCATGGTATATAAGTCTAAAATTAAAAGTAGAAACCAGAAAAAAAACCATCTGGCTGCAATCACTTAAAAAAAGATATCTTAGCATGTATCATAAGAGATGGTTTTATCTGGAATGAAATAAGAGTTTTACAGCGAATGAATGAGGTGGTGATAATGGAAAGAAAAAAACTTTTCAATTTGTAAACATCTTTAAAAAAAACACAAAGAACAGGAGATTCTGTCATTTTTAAGAACATTTGCAGAAGGTAATGAAACTTGAATAGATTCAGAAAATGTTGAGCACATAGCTATCATTGAATACTGTCAACAACAAAAAAAACACAGAAAAGAAATCAAAGGTTATTTGTTTACAGAGACCTCACCTGTTCGGGAGCCATATATGATTTGGTTCCTGTTTTCTCTGTTCTCTCACTCTGGTTTTCATCATTATCATCAGTCTCAGTAGCAACTAGACCAAAATCTCCAATCTTCACTTTTCCATCTTTTCCAAACATGATGTTGGTAGGCTGACGATTGGAAAAGCAAAATTTAAACATTGAGCATTTAGTGCTTCGTGTAGTCAGAAATGAGTGAATAAGCTCAGGTGATTCTACGAGAAATCTTTCAAATTTACACCATATGTGCATCTACTAAGAGGCTGAGGCATAGCACTGGCTGCTTCTAGTATTTCTCCATGATGCTGCGCCATCTCTTCAACCTTCTTATACTTATCACCACCTTGTAATGTTGACTTTATTCCCTAAATCAACACTAATAATGTTTTTCTTAATGTGGCCCTAATACTCAGTCATTTCCTGTCTACTGGGTTTACTTGTGAAGTAGAAGAAGCACACCAATACTTTAATAGCAGCAGTGTGCATCTCCATTAAACACACAAAAAGGATACTAAAGAATATGGAAATGGAAAAACTTAAACTTAAATGTGAGCTAGCTCAGCAACGTAAGCTTGTGATCCGGTAATCTTGAGTCTCACCTTGAGGTCCCTGTGGATGAGTCTGTGGGAGTGAATGCACTCGACTCCACTGACTATTTGCTGCATAACGGGAAGACTTTCTGCTCTTCTTATAGACTCTTCAAGAGTTTTCTCATTCTTCTCAGTTATCCAGTCTTTAAGTGTTTTGTCGTCACATAACTCCATCATAATATAGAGGTACTTTTGTGATGAATTACTACTAGACCTAAAAAAAAAAGGAAGATTAAAAATCTAATTAGCATCAAGTCTTCATTTTAAGCATAGAAATGCAAAACTGCACAATACTAAATAACTGAACAAAACTTACTGGGAAGTACTGTAACTGTCAGTTGTATTGTCCCACTGGTATTCTGAATCCTCCAGCCAACACTTGTAGTATCTAACAATGTTAGAGTGGTTGAGGTCTGATAATGCCCCAACCTCTCTTAGAGCTTTTCTGATCAGAAGGAAAACACAGAAATGCTTCAGTAAGCAAGACATACATACATACATACTCACGGTTTCTGTTATTAGAATATTGCTTATGCAAAACATTTGTACTTTGAAAATATACGCTGTGCATATGACTTACTCTTTGTGGCGAACAATCTTTACAGCATAATACTTCTGCACCAGTTTATCTCTTGCTTTGAAAACATGACCATAGCCTCCTTTAGCAAGACATTCAATGCAATCAAAGTCTAAAGTAAACCTAGTGAGATAAACAACATTCATTAGATGAAGATGTGAAAAAATAAGTAAATTATTGGAAAAAAAGAGGATGCAAAAATCTGACCACACAAGTATAAACGTCATGAAATTTTTTTTCATACTTTGATTGGCCTGATGTGTCACTTGGTCTGTTGTCTGTATTTTTGTTTTTGTTAGCGTCCTGAAAAAAAACACAGAAGGACATAACATGGTTATTATTATCTTTAATATAAAAAAATGTCTGATGTCTGAACATATTAATTAATAAATACAATTACTTTTATTGGCGGTCTGGGCTTAGCTAAACATATCAAAGAAAAGAAAAAGGGAAAATACATGCTGTGTTACCCGTCTTTTTCTGTTTAACTACACTGTGATGTGGCAGAGCTGTAAATGTTTGTGGCGCTTTGCAAATACATTTGGATTTTCTTCTAACTTCTTTGTTAACCCTGAACTTGGGCTTGCAGAGACTGACTCTCAGATGTTGCATTACTGTCGCATTAATATTTCGCATTAACAGCTTCTCTACCAGCCATCTGCTACCCAGGGGTAGCAAATATTCTGTGTAAACAGCCAAAGCGCTTGAGTCACAACTGATGTCCATATTTTAAGCTATTGAAGCCAAATTCAATTCATATTTTACAATCCATTTACAAATACCAGTAGGTTTAGAGATCTGAACACAGATTTGCTTATTTATTAATGACATTTATAGATTGCCATACACATTTATGATTTTTAGTACAAATGTAATGACTTTACATTGAATAAAATATGATTGCACACTAATTGACTGAAATAAAGTGACTGAACTAGAACTAAACACTAAACAAATTTGCAAAAAATTCTGACACAAAAACAGCTTCCCATAATGCCACGAAGGCTGACATGCTATGACTCTTAACTGTGCCTAGAACATCTTTCTATGAAAGTTATGAATAGAACTGGTGAGAGACGTGAAAGTGCCCAGCAGCCACTAGAAATAAGTCCAACTTATTCATAAGAATGCAAACAAAGCTCTAACTACAACTGTGCATGATCTAAAGAACCAGCAGTTGACCATTTATCCCATAGTCAAGCCCTCCACCGTCCACCCCATATTCACCATATGCCATATAATATACAGTGCATAGTATACAGATTATAAAGTGGGGATTTCTTTCTTTCAACAAATTCTGTGTTTAAAGCAACAGACCTTTTCCATGGAAGGGTGTGATGAATCAGTGAAGATAACGGAGTCACTCGTACTTGTTGGCATGCTTTTTGAAGACGCTTCAAGAGACTCCCTTGGAGAATACAACAAGAGTACATGAGTCCTGCTTTCTTAATACTCAACCGTCTGACTTAGTAGTTGTATTACTACTAGTATTAGAGTTTCTTACAGTGAAGGTGTTGACAGCCTGGTTGGTGGAGTGTCTACAGACGAAGTTGACATGAGGGACATCTATAAAAACAAACAAAAAACAAAACAAAACAATTTTCCAATGAAATTGTTTTGATTTGTAAATATGTTAGCCTTTGGAAGCACTCACCTCACCAATGAGAAAAAAAGCAATCCTAGTATTTTATGCTTTTATAACATTTTTCTCCTGTTTAGCGTTACTGTCAGATTATGGGTTTAAATTCCAGAAGAGGGACACCACAGATACACCGATATGTTTTAGTCTAAAAAAGTCAACTTCAAGTTCTATGAATTCTTTTATCATTTTAAAAGCAACAAAAAAAAACAACCTGACCTTAGTCTCCAACAAGTTCGATGGGTCAGTGATTGATACTGATTCACTTTCACTCCTTGTTGTGACTTCTGACAAGGCCTCCCTTAAAATTAAAAAGAGAGCCATTTGTTTAGTTTTATACATGTTAAACTTTACCACATACTCTACCATTAATGTTAATACTTGCTTACACTGTGGATGCTGGGGATGGCAGCATTGTTGAAACACTGTCTTCAGACATGGTTGACCTGTAGGATACCTTAAAATAAGCACAATATGTGACATTCAACATTAGTTATCAAGCTCAGAAAAGTGCTGAGTGCAAGCTTTATGAAACTGTGCAATGTTCTGCTAAAGTGACATTTTAGCAGAACATTGCACATGTTGTGTAATGAATATGAATATAATTTTTTTTCTTACCTAAGTGACAATAACATGCTGAAAGCATTTAAATACCTTGCTGTCCCAGTCAGACTGTTCCTGAAGAGCAGACCAGGCCAACTGAGCTGCCTTTTGTTTGGCATCCTTGATAGTGTCACCTACAGCCTGAGGGTAATCCTTCTTGTTGATGACACATTTGTAGAAAAACCTATGTAACCAGGAAAGATGTGTTAGTTTAGACTTTATTACCCAACTAAGTGTTATTGCAGCTTCTATTTACCCTCCAAAGATTCATTTATACTCACTTGGGGTTATGTTGTGGGCCACATCTTCCCACTTCAATAATATCAATGATTCGCCCTGTCTTCTTACAGTAGTTGTCAACAAGTCCAACGAAATTTGTCCGTTTGTGATCTTTATATGTTACACCCAAGCTCTGATATACTAGCTTGGCTGCTTCCTCCTTAGCTTCCTTTTTATTTTTCCCATAGGCAGTTGGGTACTCCTTCTCACCAACCACAAAGCTACAGCATCTTCTGTAACATCATACAACATTATGCATTAATTTTTATATTTTTAAAAACAAAAATATATTTAAAAACAATATTTTCTACGATGTATGGAGGCTTACGGAAAACAACTTTTGTGTATATTTATTGACTCCTTAGGCTTTATGATGATCTTATTCTTCTGACCATATTCATTTATCCAGCTTACATAGTCAGAAATATTTGCTTGAGTAAGTGGAGCAGTTGGATTTTCATCTTCTGTTTCCATCTAAAACAAAGACATCAACAAAAAGCAGTTAGACTTGCAGCTGTAAACTACAATTTCATTTTGAACATAATAAGCAACCTAGTATACTTTAGTTCAGCAAAGACTGCATCATGATCTTACAGAATCAACTGGAGCTTGTTGCTCTTTATCCATTACTGCAGAGTATTTCCTGTTGTGGTCTGTTTGGCTCACTTCCTTCAGGCTGTTTAGTGGTGGTAAATCTGATGACAAATGATCAAAGCTTTGATTTGATTATACTGGCAAGTAATGAAGTTCTTAACTACATAAAAATACATATCTATATTCAGTACCAGTCAGTTGACGTATCAACTACTGTAATGTAATGCACAAGATACCAAAATGGGAAGCAGGTTATTCCAGCCATGTTAGTTATTCCTGAAATATAACCTTAGATGCTCTAATTGGTCACTGTTGCGTTCACTTGAATAATATTATTTTGTGCAACTGGTTTGTGAAGAAAGTGACTTTAAACCTTTTTTCACTGTCGCGGAAAACAGTAATTAGCAGTCAGAGTAATAGTCAATAGACCAAATGACTTGTTATTCATTTACTAGTTAGATGTTCAAATTACATCACTATATATACGTCTTTGTCAGCAGAAGAAATGAAAGAATGGTGACAGAACAGGGACTAACGGAGTGTAACGCCAGTTGCACGAGCCAAAAATATTACATAAAATAATAAAGCCGACGATTGATAAGAAGTGTGCTATTGCATAGACACACTTAAATATTAAATAAAACTTACCGTGATCGTGGCCTGTAGAGCCAAGATACTCGAGTTCACCTCCAAGCCTGTGTAGCTCATTCCCTATAGAACTACATGGTGTCCCACTTCCCCCCCCCCAAATAACGAAGGAGTTGCAATCAGAGTTCAGAATTGCGAATAATTGTGACAAGTCACAAAGTACAATAGTATCTCTTTATCTCTTTTTAAAAAATTGCCTCCACGTTTCCGCAACCGCGTTAGCGGATTCAGCCGCCTTTAAGTTTCGATTCGTCAGTGGAAACGTCATGTCCCAGTGTCCACACCTTGGCAGGCATTAAAACTTAGTATTAAAGCAAAATCGAAAAAAAAAAAATTGCAATAACATAACTATAATCTACGCATTGTCCATTCCCACTCGTCTATTTATTTTGGCCCATGTTCATATCCATTTGGGAAAGGAGAAAACTATGGCACAATAGGAATGACGCATGAACAATGGCAATTAAACATTAGAAATGCCTTGTCATTACATGTATAAGCTGGCATGTTAGAAGATCGCGAGTCACCGATTCACTCACAGCTGCTTTCTCTATATTGGAAAAAAAAGTTTTAAGAAAGTTTCTTGATCCAGAAAATTCAATTCAATTTTATGTATATGGCACCAAATCACAGCAATAATCACCTCAAGGTGCTATTGTACTGTTGAGAGCCTACAACAATACAGAGAAAACCCCAACAATCAGATCACCCCTAGTGTGAGAACACTTGGTGAGAGTGGGAAAGAAAAACCTCTGCCATCCACATAGGATAGAAGACAGGCTATGGAAGAGAGATAGAAAATAACCAATGGCTGAATGCAGAGTGGAGTATAAACGGAGAGTGAAAAGAAAGTGAGTAAAGAAGAAATACCCATCATGGGAAGACTCAAAATTCAGTTTTGCAGTACTCCATGGCAAATCTATCGTACGCAGTGACTTCACAGTAAAAATCTGAGAGAAGGATTTATTCACTTACCAGTATATTTAATATTTCAATGGATGAAATTACTCACATGACACCCTAAACCACTTACTGTAATAGAAAGTGGCCCAACTGTATGGAAACTAGCATAACCAGCATGCTACTCCCTCCACACAGCTGAAAGGATGAACCCAACACGTTTTTTATTGCACTATTTCACATTGCAGTCATTCATCTGGAGTTCTTTTTTTTTTCGTTTTTAATTATTATTGTTATTATTATTATTATTATTATTATTATTTACAAAACTATACAAGTATGACATCACTATTATTACAAAATATTACAGGATAAAACAAATAATTTATATAAGTGTAGACAACAAGTGAATAATGACACAAATTTAATTTGTATTTCATTCATATATTATAACATGAATCACTTCATCAGCCTTTCTTTAAACCAAGCACTCCATAAATACAACTATATCTGATGATGCATCAGACCATGAAAAGAAAGCATTCAAAACATCCACACATGCACTGCATGACATGATGTGTGTTGAATACAGTCATGCATGAAATGACTAATCTGAGTGTTCTTTTTTAGACTTTTCATTAAAGTCCTTATAACTGTCAAACTGTGTTACTATTTCGAAGCATTTGTTTTTGCATTAAAAGTGCATCAGAGTACTCTTTCAGCTCCTCCTTTAGTTTACTTGCTTCCGGACGGTTTTCTGGCTTCGCACACAGCATTGCCTTTATGATTTGATGCTGCAATTAGACATAAGAAGAAAACAGTGTGAAATCAATATCAATATCAATCAATGCTGTCATTTATTGTGAAAGTCCAGTATATATTATTTGCCACATTTATACTTTACTTGGGAAATTAAACAAAGAAAACTTTCAGGTTCTAAGACAGTCCTGCTTGGTCATTTTTGCTATTAACGATCAACAGTTGTGGCTCTTCATCCTTTGATGGAAATAGATGATTGCTGGAAATGTTTATGTAGTAAACTTAAAATAATGTTGATGTACCTCTTGTGGAAAATTATTCAAAAACCCTTGAGGAAGTTTCTGGCTTCGGGCATTGTCCCAAACCTGGCATTTATATAATGAGAGAAGGGATAAAAATGATGATCTGTTCATTTATTAAACAATATTAAATAAAAAAAATAGTACACATTAAATTTGATTTATATCAACATTCTGCTTCCTATGACACAAACTGAGAAAACCATTATTAACAGAGCAAGTTTGCAGCAACATTTTGCATAAGCTTTGGAAAAACTCACCGCTTTTCTTTCAGGGCCAACAGGGAGATTCCAAAGAAGTTCAAAATATATCAACCCCAAAGCAAATATGTCTACTTTTCGGTCGTAATGGCTCTTGCTTTTCTGTCATTAAAAAGAGAAAAACAAAAAACGGCCAATTTTGTGAGTAAATAATAGAAGACAAAAAAAGGTTTTTACTATCTCTTTTCAATATGAGTGGACTAACCCTTAAGGACATTGGGCATTAGAAACTAGTTTAATAGTCAACCCAATGCTTCTTTGGTTTTAAGGCGGTTGATTTAAATGGTTTTCCTATTTACTTGCAACAGTAGTAAAATAGTTTTTTTAGTAGTACAAGAAAGAAGGTGCATTGCCCTATGGTGTTGACAACCTTTAAAAAAAAGTGTCTTTAATGTCTTCTCTTACTACCTAATATTTATTAATGGGTAAGACACTAAATTTCAATTTAGATTATTCAACCTGCTCGGGAGCCATATAAGATGGTGTTCCTTTGTAAGCACTTCTTTCCAGTAGATTCTCAGCATCATTGTCAATCTCAGCAGTGACCAGGCCAAAGTCTCCAATCTTCACTTCTCCATCCCGTCCAAACATGATGTTGGCAGGCTATACATTTTAAGAAAAGGCACAAATAAACGTCTACCTCTTTATGAGATGTGCAGCAACAAACAACAGTCTTCTCCTCTTTGTCTCACCTTCAGGTCTCTGTGGATAAGCATCTTTGAGTGAATGTACTCGACTCCACTGGCTATTTGCTGAGCAATGATTAGGCTCTCTTCCTTTCTCCTTGAGTCTCGCAGAGATTTCTTCACATTCTGAGTATTCTTCTCGTCTATCCACACTCTAAGTGTTTTAGTATCACACAGCTCCATCTGAATATAGAGGCACTTTTCAGATGAATCACTAGCAGACCTTGAAAATAAAAAAAAAAAACAAATGAAGGAATTATGAACCTTTACTTTATCCTCAATGGTGAGGCAACACTCTGTAAACTACTGTAAAAATCAAGAAGACAGAAAACTGTGGCGCAATGTGTGTTGCTATAATAAACTGTAATATTGATTAATTTTAGTATAATTTTAGCCACAAAGAGAAAACATGTGTCCAGTCTTCAAAAATGTACATCAAGGTAACAGACAAGAAACTAAAGTGTGAAGTGAATGCTTCCTCTGTCATTTACACCACATGTGATGCAATGTTAAGACATAATAATATTAATAATGAAGTAATGTGACTTACTGCGAAGTACTGTAGGTGTCGCCTGTACTGTCCATTTGGTATTCTAAATCCTGAATCCAACAGGTGTAGTATCGAACAATGTTGGTGTGATGGAGGTCTGATAATGCCACCACCTCCCTTAGAGACTTTCTGATTATAAGAAGTACAAGAAATATCAATAAACTTTAAATCTCTTTTAAAGCATCTGTAACTTTCCAGCTGAGGGACTCAATACATCAGGAAACAATACTGTAAGAGTATCTCTGTGAAGACTTATAACAACTCCCTCACTTTCAGAAGAATTCTAAGTTTCATATAGCTTTAGGCTGTCATTGTGCTATGATGTAGCCATCAAATGCATATGTAACGCACAGAACTAACCTTAAGTAGCAAGCTAGCTGCAACTGAGGAATGTACACTTTCAACTAACCCAAAAAAAAATTCTGTGTCAGTTTTGTATAAGAAACATTGGTTTATTTATTACTTTATGAAGTAAGAAGACATTAGATACTAATGGGTGACCTGATACTAGAATGGATAGATTGCATACCACATGGAGATAAATGCCTTAAACAACAAAATTCCTGCTCGGATCATTTGCTGCGTTACTCTCTCGTTGTATTATTCCCTCTCTCCACTATTTCTATCAAAAAATGTTTCCAAATGCTAAAAAAAAAAAAGGTACATTAGCGGACAGTAGCACAAAGTCACATAAAACAGTAATGTGATGAGAAGTTTGGCACCTTAATTCATTTACTGATGCTAAAGTGAAGGCTGCAGATGGATGTTAAGTAAAAACATAACATCAAAAACCTAAATGTATTTGTACACCGAAAAACAAAAGATGCAAAATATCCCCAAACACTTGACAGTAAATTTGCCACCCGCCTTACTGTATACTCTTGTATACTACTAGTGTGCTAATCTCTCTCAAATCTCCTGTACAGAGCTAGTGGCAATTCACCTTTTTCATAAACTTAAACAAAATTAAATATTTATATTAAATATTTACTTACTCTTTGCAGCGAACAATTTTAATAGCATAATATTTTTTCAGCAGTTTATGTTTTGCCTTATAAACACGACCAAAGGCTCCTTTACCAAGGCGCTCTATAGAGTCGAATTCCAGTGTAAACCTGTAGAGATTAACATAGGTGTTACTATTAATGACAAATGCTAACAAAGAGAAAATTATCCTTTAACTATAAACTGTAGTAAAAACATGATAGCAGTACATTGTAGTGTTGTTTTTTTAATACCTCGATTGTACTACTTGACTTGATGTTTTCTCGGTGGAACCTCTTTCTTTACTCTTTTCTTTGAGATCAGAGTTGTGCAAATCCTTAAAAACAATGCAAAGTCAGCATATTGAAATTCCAGTATTAAACAAAAAACTGAAAACACTCAGAATTTCTGTGAGTCCTTCATACCTTTTTTGTGTGTCTGGAAACATTACCGAAATTTGCTGCAATTCTAACCAGGAAAATCATCATCAGCAATAATGTCAGATGAAATGTTACACAACGATGTTTACAACAGGTTTCAAAGTATGACTTACCTTATTTTTGGTTTTAAATCAGGATTTTGAGCCTTAAAAAGGGAGAAATAAAGGGGGAAATAAGGCTAAATTAGATGCAAAACATTTGTTACAAACAAGACAAACTTAGTTATTAAATGGTATTATTAATAGTAGTTTGAAACACTGATGTCAATCATCAGGTACTGAAAGTTTGTAAGAGTTTGTAAGGTGCTATTTTACAAATACACACTCAATTTCTGCCCAGAGCCTTAGCTAACTTCTTGTCTGTATAGAATGTATATATTTATGTATGTTTTCCACATACATCATCCCAAGGAAACATTTCCTTCATTTGTACAAGTACATAGTTGAGCCTTGTTGGATTAGTTCCTACAGATAAAAATTATATACTTGAACAACACCACAAGAAAAAATAATATTGTCAGTTATTTTTCAAATTCTTGGAAAAAGTTAAGCCCGTTTCTAGCTAATATTATCCCCTTTAGTACAAATTACTCATAGGAGATTTGCATAATTATCCACCTGCTGGATGTGAGGAAAATCTGCAGTGTGCAAAATCATTGGCCAGTATTGCAGTGATACAGATTTTTACCACATTTATATTTTAATTAGAAAAGAATATCAGACTGTAGGATTCAGAGGTTTAAACAACATGGGTTTACCTTCCCAAGGCAAATCCTATCATTGGCATTTTTTCTTGAACTTCTGTTTCTAATTTTACTTATTTATACAACTGTGAGTTTTATGTTAAAAAAAAACAAACAAACAAAAACAAAAAACAAAAACAAAAACAGGAACAGCAAAAAAGAAAGTGATGAATGAAATTGACACATACAAAATCTAGGATGCATTCGTTGAGACCGGAGTTATTAGTGAGGGTTTTTTTTTCTTGTTAGTTTTTAATTTTTATTTTATTCTGACTTTGTTTTTAATTCACTTTAGTTTCAGTTAGTTTCCAAAGTGAATGTTCTTGTTTTACTCTTTTTAATTATTATTGCATCAAGGGGATATGTCAGAGGCAAGATTTAGGAAAATCAGGTATTGCAAGAAAAAAAGAAAGCAGTTGACTCACAGTGTTGTAGACATATAGGGTCTCAATAAACATGTACACCAGTGACTCATCAGGCAGATTGAATTAAACAAACTAAATACTAAAACTAAAGATATTTCCTCTATATTTGTATTTTAGTTTAGCTTTTTATTCCCCTAACTGTGCAAAATCATTTCACTTCACTTTAAAAAAAAAGAGTCTAGTTTTAATTTTTTATTTCAGTTTTTTCACATCTAATTTTAGTTTAGCTTAAGCTGACTATAATAACCTTCACTGAGAAAAAAAAAACAGATCAGTTTTTCATTTAATTAATTTATGAAGACTGTCAAATGCATTTGTCACATTTTAATAGATCATGATCACCAATATGTTGTGTTTGCTTGATCACATTTTTTAATAAATAACTATTTTCATACCTTGATATTACTATAGATACATCACCCATTATTATTGAAAAGTTGTTATTGCAATTATGAAAACTACTAATTGGGAGTGTAGAATTGGAGCTAAATAATTAAAAGCATCCTAATATAACCGTGTTAGTATCAAAGGACATGACAACAAAAGATATAGAAGACACAGAGGATAACAAACCTGTTCCTTGGAAGGTCTCTGAACCTTTGGGGAAACAACTGGGTCACTTGAAGTCGTTGGTATTCTTTCTGATTTTGCATCATGTGGGATCCTTTGAAAATACAGCAAGATACATTCATGCAGTTTTCTCCACATTAAACTTAAGTATTAGGTGTGCTTGCTCATTCCATTGCCTTACAGTGTGCTCGCTGGGCTGGACAGCTGGACTGGTGTAACATCATCTGACACAGCTGACCAAGAAACCAGCTGAAAGAAACAAAAAAATGTTCAGCTGTACACTAAGACACCGTTTGGTAGTAGGACACTTTAATGTAAAATAATATGATTGTTGGTAAGTGCAGGGGATATTTATTAACATGCACGACACGCCCTTACTATTTGTCCATCTGGCTGCTGCAAAATTAACCATTGGTTAACCACATACATGTATGTTTAAAATGAGACTGTCAGAAAAATTCTAAATGTTTTTGAAAACATTAGTTTTAGCTATAATTTAAACCTCCTAACACCTGAACTCTTTCATGGCATGCATTTTTAATTTCTCCTTGCTATTTGGGCTGATTGGGAAATGCAAAAACAAAGAATTACATGATTTTTTTTCTGATTTTTAGAGCCACATATGAGGACATTCGCTTTAAATTTCGATAGAACAGTGGCAGCATAATGTCCTCGTAAGTGGAAATCAGGCCCTTGTAGAGCAAAATTTTGTATTTTGGTCTAGACAACTCAAAATGTGATGTCCACATATGTGGATGCCAGGTCCTAGGAGGTTAATATACAACATAAAATATTTATCCATAATCACTTTCTGTATGGTTTCTGTAAAGTACAGCAGTGGCTTCAAAAGCATGTTAGCATCCTGGAACCCACATCAGGCGTTTTTTGGATATTTTTCACATTTAATCTCTTAGCATGTCTGCTTTTTGCGACTGTTTTTGGTTGCATATGTAAATCTGTGAGGTCTGTTCTCAAAGCGCAAAACATAGAGAAGAAAATATTTAAATCAAGCACATACACTTATTTACTAATGTTTTCAAATGCCATTTACTGATAACTGTACCAATAACGCTAAAAAAAAAGAAAAGACAAAAAAAGCATGCCTTATTTTTTTGGGCTCGATTTTGAAATTAACTTACTGCACCTGCGTTTAGAAAACAACCGTAAACTTTTGTAAATCACCCGTAAAACTAACCACATCTATGAGCTCTATTTGGGGTTTGCTCTCACACACTAGTTTGCTCTATTTAGCAAATCTGGTCGTATGCTTTAGAAACACATGCTTTTTTAAAAAAAAAAAAAGAAAAAGTTCACTAAGTACAATAATACCTGATGATTTTGTTAGGAACATATTTCTGCATCATCCAATCTTTGAGATACAGCAATATTTGGACACTTATAAAAATTATGATTATGATTATGAAGTATTGTTCCTTTACCTAAATTGTGCTTCCCTGTCTGTAACACTGAGCTTACACTTTTCAAGCTGTTTTAACACATGAAGTTCAGGCAGCTTAGCGAGAAAGGACAATACAAAATACTTGGCTGTCCTCTCTTTTATGACCTTACAACTAGCAGGAAATAATCCGCCTCAGACTAGTTTGCACTATTGGAAATACAGTTTGGTTTAGGCGAGCTTCCCGTATAAGTGGGTTTGAAGCAGTAAGAATGATGCCCACTCATTAGAAGTGAATGCAATCTGACATCACACATCATGTGTACGCAGCAAGTAGGGAGCAGGTAGATAAATGAAATGTGTGACATTTGCCTTCTCACAAGCATCTCTGTTGAATGATGCTGAGAAAAGTTTAGTAGTGCAACCCTTTTACCGCCTTTATAGTAAGGAATTAAAAAGCTAGAGTGTGTTGGGTGAGGAATATGGAAGATTTCAAGGTTGTGGATAAAAACAAAAATCATTAAGTAAAGATCATTAAGTACCTTACTATCCCAATTTGATTGTTCCTGAAGAGCAGACCACGCCTGCCGAGCAGCATTTTGTTTGGCCTCTTTGATAGTCTTACCCTCACCCACAGGATATTCCTTGTTGTCAATGACTACTTTGTAGAAGAATCTGTGTAGGGAGACAATATCAGCAGCAACAGGTTTAAGAGTTTTGTGCCATACAAATAGCTTTATATATACACACATATAGATTTAGTCTATATAAGGTGTATTTAGTTAAAAAGGTTAAGTCATACTCACTGAGGATCATGTGGTGGACCGCATTTGCTCACTAGGACGTAATCATGGCAATGCTTTGTTTTCTGACAGTAGAGATTGATGAGTCCTATGAAATTCTCTTCTGTAAAGATTTCAGCTTCTTTCTTTACCATCAAGCTCTTTGTCTTAGAACTATAAAGACAAGCCACATATTCAGAACTTTACCAACAAAAGAGAATCCAAACATTGAAACTGAAACTATTTGTTGCAACTGTTTGTCCTCACCAGTTGTCGTCATGATTCTGATTTATTTCTACTCCTTTGTGACTTGAAGAACCACCGTGTTTTAGATCGATGATCTTAGAACAAGAACGGACATTTAAACTGATTTTTCTTAATCCGGTAATTTAAAAAAAAACTTCTGCAACAGCCTCAACATTACAAACTGGTGAACCATGGCAGGAGTGGATGAAAGAATGGGATATAACCAACCTGCTCCTTGGAAGCGTTAGATGACTGGGAGAAAACAACTGAGTCATTTGTAGTTGTTGTACTGCTACTTGATTTTGGACAACCAGAGTCCCTTTGAGACAAATAAAATGCCTAATTAATAGGTATTTTCAACATTACATGTTACCATCTACAGTACTGCTCAGCCTTACAGTGTGCTTGGTGGTGTGGACAGCTTGGACGGTGCTCTATCATCTGACACAGCTGACTTGATAGTTATCTGAAAACACAAAGGAGGTTGTGGCGCTGTTAAACACAACCCTTCTCATTATAGTCTGCATGATCATACAGAAGAAATTCTGATTTAGTTATTCGAGTAAGGCCATCAAAATCTGACTGATGAAAAATCTCCAAAATAGGCAGAATACTACAAGAATTATCTGAGGAAAACACTTTAATATGCAAATAGGACAGAGTGCTCCATAATAAAAAGTTACGATGAGGCCAAGAGCTTACTCAACCATTACATGCAAAAAGGATTAGGTGAACATACACAGAGATGGACACCTGAATTTTGTTTCTAGGGGAACTCAAACTCAAGTGTGCAATAAAATGATGTAAATAGTGTATGCAGCATCTAAAATACCAGGCTAGGGTCCCACTATTCTTTGGGAACAGTGTGAGCCTGTTCCCAAAGAACAGGTACCATAGTGTGCATAGTGGAAATACCAACATCAACAATCTACTAAATGGCCAAAACACACTGAAGAAAAATATAAACGCAACACTTTTGTTTTTGCTCCCATTTTTCACGAGCTGAACTTAAAGATCTGAAACATTTTCTACATACACAAAGGACCCATAACTAACCCATAACTGCTGATTAGCACCTTGACATGCCACACCTGTGGCAAAGGAGAAGTTCTCACTAACACAGATTTCGACAGATTTGTGAACAATATTTGATAGTAATGGGTCCTTGTGTATGTAGAAAATGTTTCAGATCTTTAAGTTCAGCTCATGAAAAATGGGAGCAAAAACAAAAGTGTTGCATTTATATTTTTCTTCAGTGTATTTAATATCAAAAGAACCCATAGGACATTCATGTGTGTATGACAATCTATCAGTGTCTTCATTTTCTCCGGAGACTTAGAGTTTTTAGTTTTGGTATTATATCAGTTTTTAGGTCTACTGCAGAGTCTCTTAGGCTATGACAGCAGGTTTGGAAATCTAACAATCAGGAAAGCAGGAAAAATTATAGGAACATAAACATTCCCCAAGATATTTTTTTACGGTTCGATAGGCCACAATATTTTATTAGGAGGTACAACTTCCCTTTGAATATTTGTAGCAGTTATACTGACACAATTGTCCCTTTGTCAGTTAAACTGATAAATGAACAGCTCATGACTGAAGGACAACTCTACTACTACTTCAACTATTTATTTAATTATTTATGCATTCTAAGGTCTGTATTTATAAAAGTGTGCCCAACTAAGGTTTATGCTTTGATTTTTATTACTATGTGTGTGTGGGAGGGGTTTCAATGCAGGAGCTGGCCGATCCAGGATGATTTCCCCCTACGGCAGACAATAAAGTACTCTTAACTTAACAGAAAATGTTAAATACCTTGCTGTCCCAGTCTGACTGTTCCTGAAGAGCAGACCAGGCTAATCGAGCTGAATTTTGTTTGGCTTCCTTGATGCTGTTACCCTCACCAACAGGGTATTCCTTGCCATCTATGACTAATTTGTAGGAAAATCTGTTGTGAAACAGTGAAAAACTGGTTTACATCATTTACCAACTGTTAAACATCAGCCAGCATTTAGCAGAAATTGTCCATAATGGCTGGTAAGGGGACGGTCACACTCACTGTCGATTATGAGGCGGTCCACATATAACCTCTTCAATAAACGTGTGGGAGCGGGATGTTTTCTGACAGTAGTGGTTGACAAGACCTATGAAATTTACCTCTGTAAACCTTTTATCTTCAGGTTTCACAGCCAAACTCTTTATCTGAAGGCTACAATATCAAAGAAAAAATACATAAAAACTGAAACTTCAACCACTTTAAACAATACATAGTTTACAAAAAGGCTTCACAGGGATAAAGCATCAAGAAGAAACACTGTTTCAACTCACCAGACATCTGCAACATTTTGTTTTGTTTCCTCCTTTTGCTGACTTGACGTGAAAATGTCTTTCTCATCTCCAGTCTGGAATATAAAGTACAAGTGAACAACATGCTACTAGAACATGCATGAAAATATTTAAACCATTTCTCCAGTTTTCTTTGACGTCAAGTCAGTCAGTATAAAACAGTATGTTCCATTAGTTACCTCTAAAGTGCCACATATATCGTGATATACAAGCTTGGCTGCTTCCTCCTTAGCTTCCCTTCTTGTTTTCCCGGAAGCTGCCGGGTACTCCTTGTCACCAACAAAAAAGTTACACCATCTAACATTAAAAGAAAAATATTAAATAGATTTCAAATAGATTATTCACATATACAATCAAAACTAGATGCATCATGTAGACTTACTGATTTTCATTATTTGGTCCAGGTCTGGCAGCCTCCACGGGCCTTACAATCACCCTGTTCCTTTGACCATACTCATTAAGCCAGCAGGTGTACTTGATGTTACTGACACTTCTCTGATGAACTGATGTATTAGAAACTTCTGCAGCATTTTCTGTCTGTTTGTAACCAACAAACACACAGCAGATTAAAACAAATGTCCACACATACAGTGAGTGAATACAATGGTGCAATGATCTTACAGTATCAGCTGATTCCTCCAACAAGCCCGCCAAGGCATTTTTAGCAGCGTTCTGCTTGGCTTCCTTCTTGTTCTTTCCAACAGCGTCAGGATAGGCTTTACCATTCAGAACAACTCTGATAGTAAATCTGTTGAACAGACAAATACAGTAAACTCCTAGTGTACTTTCCCCACACAAAATATTAAATATGCCATTCTACAACTGGAGGCCAATTTAAGCTTTAAAAATTGGAACACTGTTACTGTATCTTTATATACACGTGGCAAAAAAGTACTCAGGACCACAGAACTTGCTGCTCAAAAATATTCTGTTTTTAACATATGGTTGGGATGTTTTATTTGTACGGTAGGAGGTAAACAAAGAATTGTAACAAAATATTACAATTGCATGCAGAGTGACAAAGTTTATGTGTGGAAACAACACACTAGCAAGATACTGCAGGATCAACATACCTGTGGACATTTAGTAAATGGACTAAAGCGACGTACAAAATACATTTACTGTACACAAACGTGCATTTGGTAGCGAGTGAGCGAAAATACAGTGAACTACTACAGCTTCACTGAAGAGTCTGTCCTACAAAAATAAACACGTATAAACTCTCGTACGACATCCCAGGTCGCAGATCCCATCTATGTTCAACTTACGTTTTAATGTGGTCAGGGCCAGCAGCTCCAACCTCCACAAACTGGAGCGCCAGCCGCTGTTTCTGTGCATACTCGTTTAACTTAGCTATGTAGTTTTCCATCCTAAGTTTGTCGGGAGTCGGAATATTTACACAAAATTCATAAAAATAGAGAACAAAGTACAAATCTCAAAATAAAACATGGTTTCCGTTTTTCCTTTCCATGTCAGTTTAGGTTTCGTTTTATCCGTAAACGTCACATGGTGCTTTCAAGTAATGTCCGACATATCAACAACGTTTTGTTCAGTAAAGTCTTTATAAAAAAGAAATGGTTTGAAGCTGTACGCTGAAATTAGCAGAGTTGGATGGAAGATATCAAAATAAAGTATAACAACAGAGAAAGTGTGAGTTATAGTACAGGAAAACTGAGTAGCAACGATGCTGTTTTGGGAGAATAGCTGTTTGTTTTATCAATAGTTGTTTTAGATTGTTTTTTGTAGTTTAACTAATGTTAAAGCTCGGAATTTTAACGTCAGTAATATGTGATTACCTGTTTGTGTTTTTTTTAATCTTACGTATGTTAGGATTGAATGACTACATGTCCCAAGATGTTTAAGAGCAGCTCCCATCGCTAAGTTTCATGGGAACTGTAGTTCTTTTGTCAAACGCCAAACGTAGAGATGTGGCGATGTCATAGTGACAATAACATATAAACCAAAAATCCTTAATTATTTCAGACATGTAAATTATTATTATTATTGCCCAATTTACGCATCAGAATTTTTTTAAAGTAATAGTAATGAAAAGAAGTATGGCTGATATAAACTCACAACAAATCATACAATATACAAAAAGTCAAAATGGTAGCATTCTTAAAACGTTTAATGAAGACAGATAAATACAATTGATCTTGAAATATGTAACACAATTTGTATTCATCTTTATAAAATATAAATATTGAAAGACATCCTAATTTATAAATGAAAAAAAAACAACAACAACAACAACCCAAAAAACATAAATGTATACAACAAATACAAACTTGATGGTCTTTCAATGAAAGACAGCAGATTAAAACTGGATGATTAAAGAACTTAATTTCTGTTCACTTTATTGCCTTGGCTGTTTTTGTAGTCTGATGAACCTGACTCACATATCAAAGTGCATTCACATATACACAATATTTTTATGATCAAACATTTATACTTTTTTTTTTCTCTTTACAGGAAACTTGTGCAGACTGGTTTTCATTCATTTTATTCATGGTCTGCTGCTGTATCCCCAGGACAGTTAGCGCACAAGTCCTCTTCATCTGTAAAATAGAAATCAATACATTATATACACATACACAGTATGAGCAATGGCAATACAAAAGAACCTTAAAAGCTACAGCACTAAAGATATCACACCTACCATTATAGGTGGTCCCACACCATATGCAATAAAAATGGACTCCTCTCAAATAGGATGTCAAAATTTGTAGTTTATCAAAAGACTGCAACAGAGAACCACATATCACATTTAATATTCATTGGGATAATTTTGCCATTAAATCCTATAAGATGCATTTATGTTTTTTCAGCTCAACCTGAGTTGTCCCTCTGATGTACTCATTTCTAATCCAGAGTATATGAGTATTAGATATGAAAATTTAATTGAACATATTTCTTTTCATTAATTCAACACATCATAGCAGGTCTTCCTACCATCTTTTCATTTACTCTTGCTGCTATCCTTCTGTTAGAAAACACACCTCAGCACTGATCTCCATCCAATGCACTCTATGCTCTCTTCTTCACCTCTGTTGTGCACTGTCTGGTGATTTTGATGGTTTAAACTCATCCATCTTCACTAAAGCTACTCCTTGCATTTTCACCCATCTCCCTCTCATTCACACACATGTATTCTGTCTTGCATCCAATGTCTTTCATTTCTCTTGAGAGACATTCACCTCTCCAGGCTTTTCTACCTGCTCTCTACTACAAATTTCAATGTCATCTGCAAACATCGCAGCCCACAGAGACTCCTGTCTGACATCATCTGCCCATCACATTGCAAACAAGAGGGGGCTCAGAGCCAATCCCTAATGTAATCCCACCCCCATCTTGAACAAATCTGTCACTCCCACTGTACACCTCAACATCATCTTGCTGTCCTAATACATGTCCTACACATACTGCTCTGCACTTCCTCAGACAGTACCACAATTGCTGTTTTGGTAAAAAACAACAACAAAAAAAACCAACTATGAATAACATACATTAATTTTGATTGTCTAAAATAAAATACTTACAGTGAGTTCTGTAACCTCCTCTTCATCCTCATCCTCCTCTTTAAGATCGTCCTCTTCTTCATCAGAGTTTGCTTTAGGCCAGTACCAGTCTTCTCTCGGAGCAGTTATCCCCTGAAAAGAGAAGAAACCTCAGCTAGGAGATACTTTGTGTCAGTGGTCTATAATTTTCCTCCTTTCACTGGTAAGAGACTGATTAGAGAGAGACCTGCTACTAACACTAGCACTGTGATGTGCAGAGGAGCCCATAAGGAGCTATACTCATAATTCTTTCCACCTTTTGACTGTCAAGCTGTTCGCAAGCTCGCTGACTCCTCTTAAGGTCTCCTTCAATCTTTCGCTCCTCTCTTTCCGTCCTTACTCTTGACCTGAAAAGGCAAAAGAAGGAAAAAGTTAAAAACACAGACTATAAGACACTGTTATCATTGGAGGGGACAACGTTTAGAGGTAGCTGCATGCTTCACCTGAAATCTTCCAGAGATTTAGTCTCATTCTGTTGTTTGGCTCGTACTTTCTGCCTATAATGCTCCAGTTCCTCTTCAGCTTTTCTTTTCTTCATCTCTTCCATTCCAATACCCCCTCTGTCTGATTATAAACAGAAAAGTGCTGCAATCATTCAGCTAGGCTGCACACAACATCACTAAATACTCATTTTAAAATAACATTTCCTACCTGTTTTGATATTTAGTGGGATTGGATCAACTCTTCCTGCTCCTATAGGGGTAACAAAGATTAACATCAGTGCACACTACAAATGCAAAGCAAATTCACAATTTAGCGAAGAACAAACTTGCCCTGCTTCCCAAGTCCTTGCCCAGCTTTGTAGCCCATTTTCTGCAGAAGTGCAAACCCTTTGTTTTCATTGCTGATGGAGCTCTGTAAAGCCACTTCTCGGCTTTCGCTCTCCTGCTCCTTGTAGCTCTTCTGACGGTTCTTAATATTCTTTTCCTTTTGCTTCTCCTCCCTCTTCATTGCTTCTTTTACCCGCCTCACCATGCTGACTCCCGGTTTCACATCTTGACTGACAGTCGGAGGGACAAAGGAAAACGTTATAGGGGTGTAAAAAAAATACCGATAACTATTGTGAGAGCAATGACACCCAGCTTCTTCGTTTTGATAGCTCAATATCGGAATATACTCGATTCAACAACAGTTTCATAGCACTGACCGAACATTGTTGTCAATATGAACATTTTACAGTAAACACCAGAGCCAAAACACTTACAGTTTGCTAAGAAATGCATCAGACATATAGTCTTCTTCTTCATCTGACATTCTGCACAAACTAAAGAGAGAAAAAATAGAGAAAAACAGCAAAAAAACAACAACTTCGGTTTGTGCGTTTGTATTTTCCTCTGTGGTGTTCTGTTCCTTTGCAAAAACGTTCCGAGTAGCTGCAAGGTACACACAAAGTCTACAGTTCCGCTGCATTTGGCATATATTTCAAAAGAACGTGTTTGTCCTGTGAAATGGACTCAACTAATGTCACGTCTATTTTTGTTTATTTCACAAAATTCTACAAGCTATATGATTTAAGTTAAATTATTTGTTTGGTTTAACATCGGACAAACTTCACAGCGACACCGCCCATAGTCGTCGTCATTCATCCCGGGTCACCGAAGCACAGGTAGGATGAACAGTTTTGCTGTATTTGTCCCGTATTTCAGGGAGTTTGTTGTCACTGAGGGGTATATTTTGAACAACTCAAGGTTGTAAAAAATGACGACGAAGACCCAAAGTCCTATTTAGTCGTCAGTGTTTCGCGGAGTTTAGCTTTCCCCTTTTAGGAAGCAGCTAGCTTATGTTGCTAACTAGCTCGCGTATTAACAGCTGAAGGATGACAGCTGTCAACACATCAATGCCGTCTTAATATTTTTTGTGTTATTCCATACGAGACTTGAGCGCGGCTATTATAACTTTACAGCCACTGACATTAAAATTACTGACGTACGGAACACAGCGAAGGCATTCCAATGGCGATAATTGGTCCTTAGCATCTATAGGGCTGTTATAACCTGTCCAGCTGATGGATGTGATAGTTTATTGACTGAACAGGCGTATTGTTAGAGAAGAGGCATTTAAATTAGACAACTGAGAGGCCCTGTCATGCTGTTGGGTACAGAGTTTGTCTCCTGAGCAGGAATGTCCAACCTGCAGATCAACACAGCTGTTCCCAGTATTTCTCTTCATCCTATAATACAGTATTCCTTTCCTGCTAGGAATGATCTCTTCCATGGTGGCAATGAGGTGCAAGAGCTGATAGAACTTTTAGATGAGCATGAAAATGATTTTGATCATGTTATGTGGTGACTGAGTGGCCTTCACAGTCACCACAGCTCAAGTTTATTGGAGCCATTTCAACAACACAGCTGCATATACAACAAGACACATCAAATGACACAATACAGCACAACATACAAAGTACACGTGTATTGAACACATCAACCCATAAAAGTAGTGCAGTGTGTCAGTGTACCTATGTTTAAAGTGATTTTAGTGAATGGCGTAGAGTCTAGATTGCAGAAGGGAACAGTCCACAGTGCAAGAGGTTAAGTTAATATTGCAAATGCATGATACATACGTGTAAGTTTTGCTGCATAATATATTCAGATTCTGGGCGGCACGGTGGTTAGCACTGTTGCCGCACAGCAAGAAGGTCCTGAGTTCAATGTGTGGAGTTTGCATGTTCTCCCCTGTTTGCGTGGGTTCCCTCCGGGTACTCCAGCTTCCTCCCACCGTCCAAAGACATGCAGTTTCTGGGGAAAGGTTAATTGATTAATCTAAATTGCCCATAGATGTGAATACAGGAGTGAATGTGAATGTGAGTGCGAATGGTTGCCTGTCTCTCTGTGTGACAGACTGGCGAGCTGTCAAGGTGTACCCTGCCTCTCGCCCTATGACAGCTGGGATAGGCTCCAGCGCCCCCCGCGACCCTGAAAAGGATAAGCGGAAGCGAATGGATGGATACATTCAGATTCTATGATTACAACTTGCTGTAGGTAAATTGAAACAAAAAATAATAGAAGGTTCAGCATATATTTAAGCGCCTAATAGCTTGGAGATAGCTACTATCTCTGTTCTTGTAGTAATACCCCTGTATCTTTTGCCTGGTGGGAGATGATTAAACAGATGTGTAGGAGGGGACAGTGATGATGCTTCTATCTCTCCTGGTGGTTCGGGTGGCATAGTGTGGAGCTATGAAAGGCAGACTACAACCAGTGATGTTGGAGGCTCAAACTTTTTCCAGGCTGCTGTTTGTCCTGATTGGTTGTGCTACCTTACCAAGTCAGGTTGGAGATAATAATAATAATGATAATGATAATGGTTTGCAGCTTCCCAACTGAACCCATATTTTCCATACATCTCTACTTCTGCCAAAGGAAGTAGAGTCTCTGATGGGCTTTGTTAACAGTGAGACTGGTGTTTAAGTTCTGTGATAAAGACTGGCATATAGTGGTGCCCAGGAAGCACTCTTTCAACAGACCTTGGCCAATGAAAGGAAGATGTTGGACTTCTTCCCTTCTAAAGTCAACAGCCTTTCGTTTTAGATTTGCTCAGGATCAAATTGTTGTCTTTGCACCCCCTCACCAGCTGTTCTGTCTCACTCCGGTATGCAAATTCATCACTGTTAGAGATAACGTCTACCACACTGATACCATCACTCAGTCCAGCTGAAAACCCATTGAAGATTTTGTGCTAGTAATGCTCCCTACCGCTATCATCAAAATGCCAAATAAGATTATTTCTAAGAGAAGTGGTGCTCCAGTCTTTCACTTTAGTCAAAAAGACTTGCAGATTCAGTGTCAAGTCACACTGAAGCTGTTTGAGCAAAATATGGTCTACCGACTCCTTGTGTTGCAACAGTATATTAAGCTTTTTGTTCCTCTAATTTGTCACGTGTTCGTGAATCATTGCAGAGAGGAGGGCGCACGTCTCTGTGTTCAAGGTTCCTCACCATGGAGCTGGCTCACAGTCTCCTGCTTAATGAAGATGCTTTGGCCCAGATCACCGAAGCAAAAAGGCCTGTCTTCATCTTCGAATGGCTCCGGTTTTTGGATAAAGTGCTTGTGGCAGCAAATAAGGTGACTATTCAGATTTTTAGCTTTTCTGAGTCAGAATCATTGGAAGCGTTTTGTAACTCGATTGTGCTTTTTTTCCTTCTTTTTTGAATGCAGGTGGATGTAAAAGAGAAGCAGAAGAAGCTGGTGGAACAGCTGACGGGACTAATCAGCAGCGCTCCGGGACCACCGACTAGAAAACTCCTGGCCAAAAACCTTGCTACGCTCTACAGCATTGGTGACACCTTCACTGTTTTCCAGACTCTTGATAAATGCAATGACATCATCAAAAGCAAGGATGACACACCTGCATACTTGCCAACAAAACTGTGAGTTCCCATTTATTTACTACCACGTATATTTTTATTGGCTATTTTTAGAAATACAGGAACTGCATATTAATAGTCTGCTTGAGCTTTCACATATTTCAATTCAAATGTAAGCTGTTCAGAACTGCTTTTAGAGCTCCAGGCACGTGCAGTAGGCCTATCTTCAAGGGTATTAGCAGTTAAGCTGGACGGTAATCTGCAGAACGACATTTTATGTTTAAAAGGAGGGATTAAGCGTACAAGACTAGATTTGCTGTGTTTCTTGCTGGCGTTAATGGAATTTAACAGTGGATGAAGCTGCATCAGTGGTGCCCTGCAGGGTTTTATCCATCACTCATTCATACCTGCTCATTTCTGGGTAGGTGAAATACACAGACGTGCCAGGGCCTCCCTTTTGCATACTAAGCCACTGTACTTCCCCTTCAGCATTTTACAGTAGATGAGGTTAAAGCTAATTCATGTATGTAAGCCAGTCTCACCATTTATCAACATAAGGAGGAGTCTAATAAATAGAAGTTAATAACTATTAATTTTCATGAAGTATTCCATGGTATTGCATATTTTAATTTACATAATTATGAATTTTCACATAGATTTTTGTCTGAATTGCTGTGTTAATGCACTGTTACACATTTCTTGCAGTGCTGCAGTGGCATGTGTTGGGGCTTTTTATGAGAAGATGGGGAGGATGCTGGGAAGCTCCTTTCCAGATACCATCAATAATCTTTTAAAGGCATTAAAGAGTGCAGAGGTATGCCACGTGAGAGTAAAGAAACTAGGAGCAGGCACACTACAGTATAAGAACAGTAATGGAGGGATTGATTTGTAACGTCACTTTCTTCTATTTTATTGATGTAGTCACAAGGTAGAGGAGAGATCCTTCTGAGTCTGCAGAAGGTGCTCAGCGGACTGGGTGGAGCTGCAGCTTCTTGTCACAGAGACATCTACAAGAATGCTCGCTCTCTGCTTACAGACAGGTCCATGGCTGTACGCTGTGCAGTAGCAAAGGTCGGTCTCACAAAAACACAGTTAAGATTTTTAAATGTGTCAACTATCTTGCGCTTCTTTGTGGGGATTTTGTGGGCTGCTGGGGCCTTCCATATCATAAAGTTAAAAGCTACGTAGAAGACACACAGAGTAATCTTCAAACTCTTTCTCTCAAAACAGTTAAACTTGGTTTTTGATCTTAAGTTGTTAAGGCCCATCTGAGGAGCCATCAGCGTTATGCAAGGCTTCATTCTCAGTTTCACTCATAAAAGTAAAGGTACCGCATGATTACTTGTGATCACTGTTTTCAGTACGATCTAATTTTCCCTTTATGACACAAGTACAGCAATTGTGTGTCAGAATGAGTGCAGACTGTTTTTAAAGGGAAGAAACCACTGACTTAAATGCTTTTGCTGTGTCACGTATGTCGACCGCATACACTGTTTCAATTTCCGTTTAGAAAGCGTACAAGTTACTGTGTGTATTGTAACATTATGTGCACATAAGCCTCTGAATTCATGTCATGAAGTAGATATTACCAGTACACACATTATATGAAAAGTAATGATAGCGTCCCATTTTTTTCCTCCTTGCCTGATCAGTGCCTGTTGGAGCTACAAAATGAGGCTGTATTCATGTGGACCACTGAACTGGAGAACGTCGCTACTTTGTGTTTCAAGGCCTTGGAAGGGTCTAACTATGGCGTTCGGGTAGCCGTAGCGAAACTGCTGGGGACGGTTATGGCCACGGCCCTGATGCCCAAACAAGCAGCTGGTAGGTTACAGAGTGGATTTGTTGTTTTTAGAGTAGCTCACTGCTTCTGTTCTTTATCGCGTTCTTTTTTTTAAAATGTGTTCTTCTCGCAGTGATGCGTCAGAATGTAAAGCGAGCCACTCTGGAGGAGGTGCTGGAGCTCATGGCCACAGGCTTTCTGCGCGGTGGATCTGGCTTCCTGAAGAGCGGAGGAGAGATGTTGAAGGGGGGAGGCTCTGTCAGCAGGGAGGTGCGGGTGGGCGTCACACAGGTGAGGTGAACTCTCAAACATATTAAAAATATGAACCCGATCCATCTGACTCATCCACCTCATGCGTGTTTTTCGTTAATTTCTTCTTAGGCATACGTTGTGTTTGTGACAACACTTGGCGGTCAGTGGCTTGAGCGCAACTTTGCCACGTTCCTGTCGCACGTGTTGGACCTAGTGTCTCACCCTCGGGCCACGCAGACTCACGTTGAGGCTGTGTACTCGCGCCGCTGCGTCTCCTTCATGCTGCGCGCCACCTTGGGGGGCTTGCTTGGAGAGAAAGCACAAATCGCAGCCGGCAAAGAAATCTGCCAAGCCATCAGCAAGCAAATGAGGGCTGTGGGTAAGGAGGATGGGGGGGAAATATCACGGTTCAGAGCATTACAGAGTAAGTACTCATCCATTATTATCACCTTTTAATTCGCTCCTCATTCAGTTTTGAAATCTGTTGCATGGCTTGTGCTTATGTTGTGTGCAGAGACCGCTTCTCTTTTTCTTTTATTTCTCTGCCTTTCCTTCTGCTTTCTGCCTGTGAGGTTACTTTCCTCTTTCTTTATATCCCCTTTTCACCACAAGTAGTATCATAATGTCAGTAAGATCATCCATTACCTGCGCAGCATATTAAGTACTCATGCTTGCATTATTGCATAGCCTTTATGGCTTTTTTGCCTGTGAATTCACATTTTGTTATTGCCTTATAAACCCTAAAGAGCAGTTAACGTAACCTTTTCTGGCATCTAGCATCTGGCATGCACCAGCAGAAAAACTGCACGTGCCACTAAATGCAAAGACACACGACAGGATGATGCCATTACATCTAAGAGAACAAGACACAGTGTTTTGCATTATTTTATTTATTTTTTCGCTTTTGATCATCACAAAATTATTTTCAAAATCACCCATACGTCGTTCACAAAGGATGTTTCTTACTCTGATTTGCTTTGCAACCTTTAAACCGATGTACGTTTCAGAACTTCTTGGTGTTAAGACAGAATTTCTAAAAATGTTGGATTCTCCTGGGTTCTTTGTTGTTCACTCTGTACTTGCTGCTGTATTTTTTTCCATCTAGTTGGATATGTTAGACTTCTTGAAATGGGACTTTGAGAAATGTCTAAGCTAAACATAAGTGGGAAAATGTTACCGGGAGCCATGATAGAAGTAGGACATCTAGTATATGTGTTTACATTTACACTGAAGTCCGAATGAAATGCCACAGTTCAAGAAGCATCTTCATATACTCTCTTCCTCAAGTCGTTTTATTGACCTTTTTTCTACATATGATCTGTCTTGACTGTTGTCTTTCAAGAGCTCAGAGGATTTTAGTTCCCGGTAAATGATCAGCTATTCATTTTTTTCTTTTTTCACAATTATAGCCATCATTTCCTGTTTTTATTTATTTCTTTTTGAATGGGGGAGACAAATCCTCAGAGCTCTTGGCGTACATTGAAGTGTGCTCTTCTGTGTTTTAATGTAGCGGTTCTGTAGTTTAATGTCGTTAGTTAAATATATGACAACAGTGCATGGCCTAATGGGGTCTGTTGTGTTATTAGAAGCTACGGTACGCACCTGTCAGTCACAACATTAAAATCAGTGTAGGTGACAACAATAAAAATCATTATTTTGCCTTAATGTTACTTGTCGAGTTGTAGCAGGAAGTCAAGTTGTTGGAAGCTCTAAAGATGTGACTTTTTTGATGTCTAAGCAACTGGATCAGATTATCTATAAAATATCAGGTTTTGGGGATTGTTTCTGGTAGTTAGTTGCTACCAAAAGTGGTATAAGTAATGAACTGGTAATAGGGTCACAGGGGCACTATACTCCACACTTTGCATGTGGTCCTGTCTGTTCTTGAAAGCACCTACAGCAGAAAGAAATCCCATTTTCTTTTACATCTTGTGTGATGTTTACCAGAGAGAGAGGGGGGATCAGCATGATACACAGTAGAGTTTAAGCAATTTGATTCTCTGATTTTCTGCAGGAAAATAGCTTTAATCTGATTCTAACTAGCCGCAGACAATTTACACCTCTTTATGGAAACACTATTCCCCGATGGTGCCAGCTTTAGTGCACCCGCCACCGCATATTGTTCAGGAATGGTCTGAGAAACATTACAAAGAGTTCAAGATCGGAAAAACAAATCACATTTAAGGAGGCCCCACCTTGCAACTTCCTACACAATATCGGGTTTTAATGTTGTGGCTGATTAGTGTAAATTATACTAATAACATTAGTGATTTATACTTATTATGGACACAAAGCATCTTTTCTTTGATATAAATCTTTTTCATCAATGATGCACACATTATAAATTAGTGTGTTCTGAATATTATTGAGTATTCAAAATACAAAATTAAGTGATAACTCAGAAAATCTTCATGCTGACAGATCGCTTTGCTTGCTTCTCTTCCTGAAATTTGTGTTTTCAGAGGCAGTAGTGAATGATATCAGTGGGGAGAACAAGGCAGGGGCAGGTGATGTCTCTGCCAGCCAGCATGTTATGGTGTGTGCTTTAAAAGAGCTGGGCAGTTTGGTTCAGAGTTTGAGTGCCACAGCTTCACCACTCATCCAGGAGCCTTCTGTAGGTAAGAAAAACAGGATATTCACTGTTGTCACTCTCGGGTTTCTGGTAACACAAGCTCATGTGACATAAATCCTAATTTAAAATAAGGCTGAAATCCTTAAATAACTTATTCCACATCCACTTCTTCAGGACTCCTTGAAACCGTGACCTCAGTGCTGCTGCACCCAAGCATGGCAGCACGTTTGGCAGCTGCATGGTGCTTGCGTTGCGTCGCCGTTGCGCTACCCTATCAGCTCACCCCTCTGCTGGACCGCTGTGCTGAGAGAATCAACAACCTGAAGAGTTCGCCTGAGGCTGTAAGCGGCTACAGCTTTGCGATGGCTGCTCTGCTGGGAGGCGTGCACCAGTGTCCACTGGGTATCCCCCACACCAAGGGCAAGGTGTGTAGCCTCAGAATTTGGCCTTAGTGGTTCTTTCATATGTATGTCAGACTTGATTGACTAGCCTCGCTGTTCTTGTAGTTGGTGGTGAGTATAGCTGAAGACCTTCTGCGAACAGCTGCTCAGAACAGCCGTCTGTCCCTGCAGCGCACACAGGCTGGATGGCTTCTGCTGGGGGCCCTGATGACTTTGGGTGAGCCTCAAAGACACTTGCTGATTTTGGAGTTTTTCAGAAATCGTCTCTTTCTCCCACCACCTTTGTGACCACATTGTGTTCATTTGTGTTCCCAGGTCCCTCCCTTGTGCGCTATCATCTCCCCAAAATGCTGCTGCTGTGGAGGAACGTGTTTCCTCGCTCCCAGAAGGAGCTGGAAGCCGAAAAAGCCAGAGGAGACTCCTTCACCTGGCAGGTCACCCTGGAGGGCAGAGCTGGAGCACTGTGTGGTAAAGACTTGCACCTCCACAGTGTGCACGCCCTAAAATGTTACGAGACGCAGTGTTGACTAAAACTGTTCCCTTTCTTTTATAGCCATGCGTAGTTTCGTGGCCCACTGCCCCGAGCTTCTCACAGAAGACGTAATCCGCAGGCTGATGACTCCTATCGAATGTGCCATGACTATGATGTCTCAGTGAGTGTGGTGCTTTTTTTTTTTTTGTGTAATTTTCTCTTAAATGTCTGACTTTTTATTTTATTTTTTTGTGTGTTTTTCGACTGCATGTCTAATGATTGTAACATTTTGACTTTTCTCAGTGTCCCTGCCATCATTAAGGTACACGGAGCCCACCTGAAAGCAAGTGCAGCTATGGTGAGGCTCCGGTTGTACGACATCTTGGCTCTCTTGCCTCCGAAAACTTACGAAGGTAAATCAGTCACTTGTGCATTAGCTTTCACATAAGTTGAGGAGAGGTGTTTTAAAATGGGTAATCCTCTCGTACAGGCAGCTTCAATGCTCTCCTGAGAGAACTGGTGGCAGAGTTTACTTTGACCGACAACTCGGCCAACACTACCACGTCTTTGCTGCGCTCTCTGTGTCATTATGACGACAGCGTGCTCATGGGCTCGTGGCTACAGGAGACTGACCACAAGTCCATAGAGGATCAGGTTAGTTGGTAAAAGACCGTTCTAGTAACCCATCTCTTATTTGAAGATGCTTTATGTATGTGATTTGGATTAGTCATCACTATCTCTCGTTAAATATTAAATATAAGTTTGGCCTTTTGGTGTTTCTGTGTCGTTGCTGCGAAACAGTTGCAGCCCAACAGCGCGTCTGGCAGCGGAGCTCTGGAGCACGATCCCTCCTCGATCTACCTGCGCGTCCCCGTAGGCGAGGCCATCCCAGGACCTCTCCCTTTGGGTGTGTCGGTTATCGATGCTTCAGTGGCTCTGTTTGGTGTGGTGTTCCCTCATGTCTCCTTCAAACACAGGCAAGGCGCTCTCTCTTATTGTGGTGATTTGATGTGGTTCTGCATCATGTTAACATTATTTTTATTTTCTTGTCCTGCAGCTGCTCTCTTTATTTTCCTTATATATTTATATTCGCTGCATTGTTGCTGAGCTGTTTTTTATTAATATACTGTGTTTTAACTGATGGGTATGATTCAGGCTGCAGATGTTAGACCACTTTGCAGAATGCATAAAGCAGGCTAAAGGAGTTCGACAGCAAGCCGTCCAACTCAACATCTTTACTGCAGTCCTTTCTGCCCTCAAGGTAAGAAAAAAAGCTCTATATCCTCTTAAATGGGTAGGTCATTTAGGTAATAGCTACAGTGAGAAATAATGTTTCTCTTTCGCTTTAACTGTAGGGTTTGGCTGAGAATAAGAGCACTCTTGGGCCTGAGGAGGTGCGTAAATCAGCTCTGGCCCTGGTGATGGGAGCTTTGGACAACCCTAATCCCATCCTGCGCTGTGCTGCTGGAGAGGCCCTGGGGAGGATGGCTCAGGTGGTCGGAGAGGCAACCTTCATTGCCAGAATGGCGCAGACCAGTTTTGATAAGTGAGCATATCATGTCTCCAATTTCTGTTTCTTTGCTTTTTGTGTCCAACATTATGGTTTCAAATCATCTTTGTTGTTCACACAGAATATTTAAGAAAGGCCTTAAGAAAATTTCTTCATATTTTACACCAGTGTTCACTTTCATTGACTGATTGATTTGTTTGATTCATGAGGATGAATTTGATAGCATTTGGAGGTCAAAGGTCAAGCCCAAAGAGCTTACTTTTGGCCATAACTCAAGAATTCATACACCAATAAAAACGATACAAGTGTCTAACAGGATAAAAATGATGAATTGATAACATTTTCTGTTTAAAATGGTCTGTGGTTAACATTACCATGACAACCTAGTGATCTGTAGAAACACTTTGGACAGAAGGAGAGATTTGAGCGCCAGATTTAGTCTTCTGAGGTGCCAGGTTTGAAAAGTGTAGATTTTTGCAATAACATAAATATTGAAAACATTGTCTACAGTGCGCAATGTTGTGATCAGAATAACCTGTATTTACCTTACATTAATAAATGTTTTTAAGAATACAGTGATTTTAGGTGTAAAAAATATTAGTCTATCATTACATATCTTGAATGAGCCTGGACAGACAAGGATGTAAACTGCACCTTGACGTTTAGTGGGACGGACAGAGAGTCATTTTATACCTGATTGCACAAAATAAACATTCTCACTACATTTTCAGAATGTCTCTTTTTGGAAAGTTATAGTTTGTGTTTCATTGTTGTTCATCTGTCTTGAAGTTGATCTCTCATACTTTTTATCTGTCTCTACTCATGTGATGCATGTCTTTGTTTTGCTCTGTTTACAGGCTGAAGTCAGCTCGTGATGTAGTTTCAAGGACGGGCCATTCACTGGCTCTCGGCTGTCTGCATCGATATGTTGGAGGAATTGGCTCTGGCCAGCACTTAAAGACCAGTGTCAGCATCTTGCTGGCTCTAGCCCAGGATGGCTCTTCACATGAAGTCCAGGTGCAGTCAATTATTTATTAGAAGTACATTTTTATATTCACTCATAATTAAATTACATTTTGATTGTTTTTCTTTTCTGTTAAATGTTATGTCTAAACCTAGTTTTGATGCATCCCTGTCTTTTTCTTCAATTCTGGTCTGGCCCACTCTAAATTAATTCAATCTGTGTTTTTGCCTTCACCAGACTTGGGCTCTGCACTCTCTGGCTCTAATTGTGGATTCAAGTGGTCCCATGTACAGAGGCTATGTGGAGCCTACACTGTCTCTGGTGCTCACCCTGCTCCTCACTGTGCCCCCGTCTCACACGGAGGTTCACCAGTGTCTGGGCCGCTGCCTGGGAGCTCTAATCACTACTGTGGGACCAGAGTTGCAGGGTAACTGTGCCACAACCAGATTACAAACATCATTAACCATAGTATTTTTTTAGCCAGCAGGTGGCAGTGTAACCGGTTTTGATCCTTTGCAGGCTACTGAAGTATATGTCTTTAAGTACAATGTTTCTTTGTGCTGGTCTTGCTAGGAAATGGAGCCACTATTTCCACCATCCGCTCGTCCTGCCTGGTTGGTTGTGCCATAATGCAGGACCACTCAGACTCTCTTGTGCAGGCAGCTGCTATCTCATGTTTGCAGCAGCTGCATATGTTTGCTCCACGACACGTTAACCTGTCCAGCTTGGTGCCGTGTCTCTGTGTAAGACATAAATACTTTTAGAGTACGTATGTGATAGTTAGAGTTTGTCAGTCTGAATGTTGATTTCCTGCTGTGAACTGGGGTTCCCATAGGTGCACCTGTGCAGCTCTCACCTGTTGCTGCGTCGTGCTGCAGTGGCCTGCCTGAGACAGCTTGCTCAGAGAGAAGCTGCAGAGGTCTGCGAGTACGCCATGAGCCTGGCAAAGAGAGCGGGAGACAGCAAAGACAGCACTGCAATCAGTCAGTACACGTTCAAAATTTGATTCGAGCATTCTGTTTGAATAATTCCCCTTAATGCAACCTGGATCCTAATGCCTTAACTTGCTCTGGTTCAGATCTAAACATCACAGAGACGGGTCTGGAGGGCGTTCTGTTTGGCATGCTGGATCGGGAGACGGACAGGAAGCTATGCTCAGACATCCATGACACACTCGGCCACATGCTGTCGTCTTTGGCCGTAGAAAAACTTTCCCATTGGCTGAAACTCTGCAAGGATGTTCTTGCAGCAACTACAGGTAAGTCTACAAAACGGCAAATTCAAAAATCATCTTTTATAAATCTTTCACCACAAATGTGCCCGTGTCCTCTTTCAGATGTAGGGGGCGCTGTTGTGTTTGAGGTGGAAAAGGACGAGGAAGACTCGGAGAAAAAAGACGAGATGGACGATGACACAATGTTCACGGGTCTGGGCGAAGACGACAAATCGAAGCCATCTGTGGCGCCGCGCTGGGTCACACGGGTGTTTGCAGCAGACTGTTTGTGCCGCATCATCCTGCTGTGTGAGAATGCAGACAAAACACACTTTGACCTGGCAGCTGCTCGTTCGGCGCAGGCCAAGAATGTGAAAGGTACCATTCACTGTGCTGCCAGAATAGACTACTGCAGAGTTCACTTAAAGAATTGTGATTGATTAATGCCACTTTTACTGTGCTACAGGAAATGGCTTATTCACATGCTTTCATTTAAAGATGGAACAAAGCTAGAGGTTCAGAGGGTTTTGTTCACTGTGGTAAATATAGGAGACAATATTTATGTAAGCTTTGCTGTATAATAAGGAGCTATTCTACAGGCTTGCCCGTAATAGCACATTGTACTGACTTTGCAGCTCTGAAACCAGCTAAGCCAAATTTATTGACTGGGATTCAGTGGATGGTTGGTCTGCATGACGGCATGTCCAACTAATCCCTCAAAAGGTGCCCTTCAGTTAAAAGTCAATTAAATCTCAGCCCCAAATTTAATGTGGGGTTTCTTTCTGGTCGCTGCAGGCACACGCTGAAACTCCAAAAGTGTTTCCTCTTGAAGAAAGTATTAAAGCAGAGAGTCTGAAGAAAGCACTGGTTATAGCTTCTTGCTGAAGTGTAACCCATCATCAAAGGATTAATAAATCAAATACTAAACAATGACTGGAAAAATCATTATTGTAGCTGCTCCCGGAGTTCATATTCCTTCCAGTGTTTATAATTAGGTTCGTATTTCTCACATAGTCCTTGTTGTTTTTTCATCCATCTCTGCCCGTTCAGGAGATCTGCTGGTGCTCCATTTATCTGACCTCATCCGCATGGCTTTCATGGCAGCCACAGACCACAGCAACCAGCTGAGGATGGCTGGCCTGCAGGCCTTGGAAGACATCATTAAAAAGTTTGCATCCGTACCAGAGCCCGAGTTCCCGGGGCACGTTATCCTGGAACAGTACCAGGCCAATGTGAGTAAAGCATTGCATTATTTCGTAGTCCAAACCTAGAAACATTGCATGAAAGTAAACTTGTTGCAACTCGTGGGTATTTAGGTTGGAGCTGCTCTCAGACCTGCATTTTCACCTGACACGCCGTCCGACATTACAGCAAAGGCATGCCAGGTAAGCCATACATACCTGTCTCTTTCACCAACTCAATTGCTTACAATTCCACTTTATGCCTCTTTGAGGTGTGTTCAACCTTCTTTCCATTAACAGCCATTAAATATGTTTTTTGATTGTTAAATGGTAGAACTGTGGCTGCGTTAGCAGCTTAATTACCACGACAAAGTGAGTCATCATCCCTTTAGAAGCCAGCAGTGTCAAATTTGTGACTTAATGCTTTTTGACTTAATTGAATGATGAGAATGTTGAGTGACAGGGGCAAATAACAAAACATGCCTGTCAGCTTATTACTAAAAGATGTTCTCTCTTTGACATTCCCCTGTTTCTCTGCTTGGGAGACTTTTTGAAGGGTTTAATTTTTCTTATCGAGAACAACTTACTCTGAAAAAGCGGATTAGGATACATATATCTGTGGATGTGAAGGTCACAGAGGACCTGTAGTTTGCTTATAGTTTAATAAGCTACCAGATTTATAACAAGCTGCTGCCCTTGAACTGACACTTTAATTGCTGTTCCTCCCAGAAGAATGCAATCTTACAAACATGTGGTCCAGTTTTACATCACTAAGGTGTCAGTCCATTTATTAATACCCATTTGTTTGACACTCCCACCCCCTCTAATAGTTTAGCTAATGAGCCTAAGTACTCTGTTATATAATACATTTTTTACATCAAAATCAGAATCAGAAAATTTTATTGTCCATTGTTGTAATAGATAAAAACGGTAAGATCCATAGCAGTTTCACCTTTCTCACATTGACTACAGGTGTGCAGTACGTGGATCGGCAGTGGCGTTGTCAGTGACCTCAACGACCTGCGGCGAGTCCACAACCTGCTTGTGTCGTCGCTGGACAAGGTGCAGGCTGGGAAAGGCTCATCCAGTCAGCTGTATAGTGAGAGCGCTACCACGATGGAGAAACTGGCAGTGCTGAAGGCGTGGGCTGAGGTGAGATGGAAGATGAGCAGGAAACTGCTCCTTTTTTTTACAATCAAATGATGCATGTAACGAAACTGAACGTGCACTCTGGGTTTCTCACTCAGGTCTATGTGGTGGCAATGAAGATCAAAAAAGAGGCTGAGTCTAAACCTGCAAAACCAGTCAGAAGTGGAGATGATGACGAGGATGAGGAGGATCTGGGAACAGACGTGCTTCCCCCTGACAGTCTTATCACCCTGGTGCAGCCAGAGCTGCCCTCACTAAGCCGCCTGTGGCTGGCCATGCTGCGAGACTATGCTCTGCTCACTCTGCCTGCTGAGTTTTCCAGTCAGCTGCCCCCTGATGGTATGAGATTCTTTCCTGTCTTCCTGTGTGCTAAATATGGTTTTAATATGATATCTTCAGTGAAACAAAATATAGTCTTGTGGTGTTTCTACACAACATTTTAATGTAGCTTGGTTAAAGCATCAATGTTCAAGTCTTATGTTCCACTTTGGATCATTTGACGTTTATTTTTTCCAGATATTACCAAAAACGTTCAACATTATTTGGACAGTGTCAGATTAAATGTCAACAAAAACACCTCTTAAATCAGATGGGATTGTAGATTACATGCTCGTGCACTCTGTTGGAGCTGTTTTCAAACTCATTGACATGTTAATAAAATAATTATATATATAATTGTGTTTGTGTCCAGGTGGAGCATTTTATACCCCGGAGACTATAGATACAGCAAGGCTCCACTACCGAAGCTCCTGGGCTCCTGTCCTGCATGCCGTAGCCCTGTGGCTGAACAGCACTGGGTTTGGAGCAGGTGTAGGTCAGGAGGAGGTCTCATCAGCTCCCTCCAAGCCTCCTGGCCTCCCCCAGGGAGGCTCCTCCACTATAAAGACCTTTGAGGACTCTGTCAAAGACAGGATGCATCTAATGTTAGGTAAACAAATGCATAGCTAACATTTGCAGTGTAAAGCATTTAGCATTCTTTTCCATTTTCTGGCTTCATAGTGTACCTAATACAGAAAACAGCAACTGCTTTTGTTCACCTCACAGCTGTAGGACCACCGGCCAATTGTGAAGGAATGGTAGTAGAAAGAAAAATACATGTACAAGAACATAGACTAAGAGCATTTTTGTGTTCTTTCTCTTAGGTGTCAGTATAGAGTTTCTCTGCTTTCCCCGCCCTGAAGAGCCTATTGAACATGTGATGTCGTGCCTGCGGGCCCTGTGCACTCTGCTCGAGACTCCTTGTGCTAAAACACATATTGCAGATGACCAGGTAAACACACAGGGCTTAAATTATAGGGTAAAAAAAGAGAGAAAATTTTTAAACCACTTTTATGACTATTGTAGAATCTCATTAGTAAAATATGAATATATGAGTTACTCATTAAGCTATAAAAGAACTAATGTAGTTTTCACTTATTAGAAAATACTAAAAGAAATTCAAGCACCCAAGTGTCCTATAAGAAAAAGTGTTTTCCCTTTAAATCACCTCTTGCAGCAATCATATTGTGGTGTAATTCAGGTGATCTGTTTACCATGCACCACCTCACTGCAAATATTTGATAAATACAACACCGGCCTGTGATATTTACTGACTTTAGAAGGTGAAAAGGATCCCCCACAGAACAGATGATTGGGTACCGATGGCTTCAAAGGGCACACGTGTGTATCCTACAAATTCAGCAAAAGAAGGTTGTATTTCTCAGCTGTATTTGGTGAAGCCTTTGAAGAGGGACATGTCTCTACCAGACTGCTTCAAAGTGTGGACTTCAGAGGATTTGAATTGGAGCACAGTGTGTGGGATCACTCAGCCGTCTCACTAACCATAAAGATATTTGAACAAAGAAGTACAAATTGCTTCTGAACAGTATAAAAATCATATTTTTAAATATGAAATTGTATCCTATGGTGGACATGCTTTCTGCTTTTCAACAAACCAGAACAGATAGTTACAAAGCATCAAGCACTTTACTTTAAATGAGAAAAAAAATACATAATTGAAACAGTTGGAATTCTAAATGTGAGAGAAATGAGAAGTTTGTGCTACATGTTTCACAGTCACATTAATGTAGTTGTTTACTTTTTCTTTCTGCTGTAGCTGCTGGCTGTGGAGCTCCTGAACGTGCTTCACAGGCTTCTGTTGACCCGGGATCCACCTGCTGTCCAGCTTCAGGTCACTGCTGTTGTCCAGGAGACCATCAGGGCTGCACATGACCATCTACAGCGACAGAAAACAGCAAAAGGTCTGAAACATTATGTTACACTGCATATAAGGTTTGCATGTTGTCTTTAAGCTTCTATATTTAGAGTGAAGTTAACCAAATTGTGTGGTAGTTTAAACGGTCATTACTTTTTTTTGGTTTAGGCAAAGAGGAAGATGGCGAGAAAGACTCTCAGGCCAGCCTTGGAGAAGGAGGAGACACAGGGGAGCTCGTCCCCGGCAAGTCTCTGGTGTTCGCCGCCATGGAGCTGCTCGTGTTCATCCTGGTCCGCCACTTACCCCAGCTTAATACACGTGTGAAGGAGTCGCCCAGCCATGTGCCACTCAGGCCTCAGCGACTACCCGAAGAAAGTGCCCGCCTGGTGGCAAACGCAGTTTCCATCCTGGCAGAGCTGCCCTCGCTATGCTCTCCAGCTGGTGAGGCCTGAAGCAAAGTGCAACAACACACAAATACCATGCATAATAAGAAAGGAAAACTCGCACACAGTCAGTTGCTATTTCAGTGTAACATACTCTCTCTTAATGGATGATGTTTTAAACTGCTTCATGCATTTCTGTGACATTAATTAATGATAAGTAGCAAAGGAACATGAGCGTCATGGTTTTCAGCCCATTGTTTACATTTTATTTTTGCCTTATTAGGAAGCATGACCATCCTACCTACAGTGCTTTTCCTCGTCACCGGAGTTCTGAAGGAAACTGCAGTAAAGACTCCTGACAACTCGGTGCCAGTGCCTGTGGCAGCTGCCCTCCAGAGCATTAAGACCATCTTCACCTCCCCAATAGCCCGGATGGAGAGCGTGCAGACGCAGTGGACCAGCCTTGTGAGGAGCAGCCTGGCATCTGTACTTGAGTATTCGCAGCCAGGTGAGCTCATCCACACGCATTCATTATCAGACTCTGACTTTTTGTCTTTCTGTGGAGCAGTCTACAAAAAAAAAAAAGCACAACATCACTGTTAATCAAAAGCATATTTGTGTGGGTTTTTTTAGATGAGTCCAGGCCTGACATGGATGAGGTCAGTATGCTGACAGCGATCACACTCTTCCTGCTGTCAGCCAGCAGTGAGCTTGTAGGAGTGACTGTCCTGCAAAAGGGCTGCATGGACCACTTCCGAAATGCCCTCAACTCTAGTGACCCCTGGGTAAGCTCGCATGTACACAAACAAAGATGTAACAAAAGAATTTTGAATACCGAACCAAATCATCTGTTTTTACATGTGTACCTCTGAACTTTTCTAGATCTTATCTAACGGAAGTGCAGAAAACCCAAATTTCTGAATCAGTACTAGGTTTTTACTTGCCAGCTAGACGGTGGCTGTGGTCTGCTGTGCACTGTACGCACCTCTCTTCTGTTACCAAACCCAAACGTAGCATTTCCACATGTGAAAAAGGGCAGCTCTGAACAATGCCTGGGCTGGATCCTCCTCCCATTGTTCAGAGTTCATGCGTGAAAACAGCTTCACACTGTTCACATAAGTCTAGCTCAGTTGAGCGAAAGATGTAATTGTTGTTACCACAGGTTCAGGCTCGGTGTTACCAGCTGCTGTTGTCGGTGTTTCAACACTCCAGCCGTGCGCTCTCTACTCCCTACATACACGCTCTGGCTCCACTCATGGTGGAGAAGCTGAAGGCAGTGGAGCGCAGCCGCCCAGGGACGGCTGCTGAGCTGCAGGCTGTGCAGGAGGGAATCAGGGTCCTGGAGAATCTGGTCGGCATGGGTGAAGAGCAAAACCGTAAGTGTTCCTCTGCTTAATGGACCAAGTGAAGCAACATTTGGTTCATTTTGTGCCACATTTACTCTGTTAAAGTAGATCTCTTCAGTATTTAGCTGTGCTGCCCTAGATCAGACTAATAAATAATTAAATGTTGAATTTAATGCTTTTCTAATTTCTAGTCCAACCATTCAAGAAAAAACTTTTTAAAAACGATTTTATGTCAGTTTACTAATAATCTGGCAAATCTCTGCGTAGATAATGACATTACATTGGATTTGTGGCCACAGTTCTGCTTCTCCTTTTTTTAAACTGTCTCCTATTTACTGATTATATATATATATTTTTTTTAACTTATCACTGCTTTATGTGTTCAACAGGGGTGCAGCTGCTCGCTCTCCTTGTACCGACTCTCGTCTCTTACCTTTTGGATGAAAATTCCATCTCCTCTGCACCCCAAGTCTCCAAAGGCCTGCACGAGTTTGCACTTCAGAACTTGATGCGGATCGGCCCCCTCTATCCGGCTGCCTTCAAGATAGTGATTGGAGCGGCACCTGAGCTGAAAACCCGTCTGGAATCTGCTATACGGGCCAACCAGGCCAGCAGCAAAGCCAAAGCTGCAGCCAGGCAAGCTCAGCCAGCAGTGCAAGCTGCACCAACCATTAAACTCAAGACGAGCTTCTTCTGAACACTCCAAAATGCACCGCACACTCTCAACTAATCTTTTCTTCTTTGGATTTCTTTCAACACTGTACCACATGTCATGTCTGTATCAGTTATGCTTTCTAACTGCATTTATTTATTCTACATCTCTTCTTTGTTTTGATGGACGAGTACTCCCCTCAAAGAACGTTTATGTAAATATCTTTGAAAGCCTTTGAATGTTCACTTTAAAAAGCTTGCTATAAATTTTGTAGCAAATTTTAATTGTGTGAATGTATCATTTCCAGACCACACAATTTACATTTTACTTTCTTTTCTTTTTTTTTGTTCTCCCCAAGTCACCAAACCCAGCTCTCTATGGAAGTTTGTTTCTGACACTTTTTTTTCAGGCAGAGCTAAATTGAAATTTGAAAAAATCATCTCAAAACTTACTTACGAAGTATGTTTTCAGGTACAAACCATGACTTTTGACTTACAGAGGGCAAAAAATAAATAAATAAATCAGGTGGCAGAAATAAAATTCCAGAAAAAGTCAATATTTGCTCTACAATTTTCCCTGATTTGATTTTATTTTATTTTATTTTATTTTTATTTATTTTTTTTTTAGGAGGCCTTGGGGTCTCCAGGTTGTTACTGATGAATGTTACTTTAATTTCTTATGTTTTGTGTATTTTCTCAAATTATGTTGTAAACCTTCCTACTAATTGCTCAAAGGCATAGCTAATAAATTAAAGTTGATCAAACCAGTATCGAGACTAAAATTAGAACTAAATGATAAATGCATTATATTTTTCACTAAGACTCTCCAGTTATCTGCACACCAATCAACAAATAAATAAATATATATATATGTATATATAAGTACTGGTCATCACATAGATTTTTTTTTTTTTTTTTTTTTGGTCTGATAAATACCCGTGTTTACTGCCTGCATGTGCTGGTGTTCACCAATGTCATCAATAACTGGCACATTTGTGTAAATGTAATGTTACACTCATTTTTTTTTTCCAAAATATGAATAAACTTATTTTGACCTCATTGCTGTTGGAAGTTTTCACTATACTTAAATGTAATTGGATTAATAAAATAGGAATGCATGATTTATAGCTAAAGTTCTGCTACTGGGTCTGGACGTCCGGGCAATTCGGGTGAGCAAAACGAGCACCACCAGCCAGCTCGCTGTAGGCGTGGAGTTTGTGGTGACGTCATTGGATGACAGCTAGCTGTCAGAAAGTGAGTTCATTCCCCCGAGCCGAGGAGACGGAACGCCGTCAATAGGTTTTTACCCTTCCGCTGATATATAGCACATCGAGTCAGCGAGACAACGGACCAAGCTTTCCACCGAGCCCGGCCATGGATGAACAGGCGGGGCCCGGCGTGTTCTTCAACAATAATAACAACTCTATTTTACCCGGCGGTGGAAAAGGACCTCTGCCCGATGGCGACGCTGGGGAGGCGGCTAGGGCGCAGTACAGTATCCCGGGGATCTTGCACTTCCTGCAGCACGAATGGGCCCGTTTCGAAGTAGAAAGGGCACAATGGGAGGTGGAACGAGCCGAATTACAGGTAAAAAAGCTGCATTTTTTCTGTACACGACAACATATTAGCGGCATTACCAGGGCTGGCCTTTTCTAGTAACTCGCGTTGAGTTTGTGTGTTTGATTGTTCGGGCTAATGGTTAGCTTGCTAGCTGTAGTTCAGAGGCTAAACGAGCTGCAGCGCCCCTCTCAGCCAGCTGCACGACGACTGTTTGCGACCTATTTACTGTGGCGAAAACCACGAAACTTACCCTCTACTTTTATAGTTTGATAAACTCGCTTTAGGCGTTTTTCAACATGATAATATATCAGTTTAAAACCAAGGTGATTGCTAGATTTAATGACAAAATAGTTCATGTGTAACGTAAACTATGGCTACTTGCTATTTCGAGCTAAATCTACTATCACCCTGTGTTTGTTTGAATCGTGCTTTATTCCCAGTCCCATTTAAAAAATGATGTGGAGAGATAATAGCAGGTTTCTTTTATGCTCTGATCTTTCGGGAGCTGCCAGTGCTGACAGACGGCACACACTACACAAGAGAGTGCAGTAACTATGTCTTGTTTATGAATCTTATCGCAAGCTAGCTGCCATGTAAAGCCACTCCTGATGCCTGAATTTAAAACACTGCACGGCGTTTCTCTTACAGATCGAACAGGTCTCTCTTGTAAATGAGTCACTGAGTCTCAATAGGGCTACCTGTAAAAATAAAGGTTAAATTAAAAAAAACATGTGTGGGGATATCTCCACGATTGGCATCAGAATAAATTATTCGCGGTTTATTTTACTTTCTTTATTTTATTTTAGGAACAAAGCAGGTTTTTCGTCCCATGAACTATAATTTTGTTAATCTGCAAACCTGATGCAAGCTGGGATCTTTAGTGGTGAGTTTGCTTAAACGAGAAATTGATGTCTGACAAAGTTCATCTTCTTGAGATTCTCAGTAAGACTAGAATTTGAATTTTCTCACTATGTATGCAGGTGAATAATTAACCCATGCTGACTATACTGGCTTCCAGGAGTAATGGTTATAATACACGAAGCCTTATTGGATTTTTCTTTTCTTTTTTTGGTCTGTTTAAAATGATTTTGGGCTCTTTCCACCAGACTATTTTTTTTAACTAGGAGTTGAGAGGGCAGGTTATTGTAGATGTGCTCTTGTCACTGTACCTAATGTTTAAAAGATGTGTTTTTCTTTCCAATATTTTGACCTGGCTGTGGGGCGGCAGCTGCTGGATCCCAAACTGAACTTTCTGTGATTTTTGCAGCAGGAAGCTCCATGGATTTACTGACCTCAGCTAACAAAGGGAGGAGAGGGAGACACGGCATTGTTTCTAAACTGGTGACGTACCCTCATCAGTGTAGTAGGGTTTTGAGTCATCAGCGTCATGCGGCACTTTGAGTCTGGCTGAGGTATTGAGCTTCCTGTGTGCTGTCATGAAGCAAGCTTATCAGCGAAGGAGCTGCAACAACTGCGGTGAAGCACAGAGAGGCTGCTGTACGGATCTTTAGGTGGTTTATTTGTGGCGGCAAAAAGTGCGCGCTCAGTTTGAGTTCTTGTTTTTGTCATACGTAACCCCAGGCTGGTTAATCCTTTGAAAATCATTCTTTCTACACCAGACATTTGGCAACTTTTGGATTTGTCATATTTGTGCTCTGATCCTTGTGGCACAGGATGTATCTGGTTAAAATAAATCCTCTAGTTTGTCTATTGTGAACATTGCTGTTAACCTTAATGTCTTTCAGTGGTAATATTTCACTATTTTGGATTATAAACGATGACTAACATATTACAAATCTTCCACATGGAGAGTAACCTTGCTGTGCCCTTGATGAACACCTACTTATTCCACAGATATACATAACTTTTTCCAATAGAGGGGCTTGATGAGTTAACTTTCAGGAAAAGAGGCACAGTGAGGAAGAAAGGATAGCAAGTCATTTAAATGAGCATAAATAGACATGCATGAATAATGAAAGGCTGTTGTGGACCTAGAGCCTTGATGGAAGATACCACACAGCATCAACAGTGCATTCGTTTCTTCTCCACCTTATCCGACTGCAACATACCTCTCATAGTGTTCATCATCTTGTCTGCACAATGTCTTTCTTTTAGCTATAGACTCAAATCTTATATGAGATCTTTACAAGTTTTGACAAGGTTGTACTTGTACTTGTTCCTTTTTTTTATTACTGGTGCTGTAGTCAATGAATGGCAGACAGTTGGAGCTGTGTTTTATGTCACTGTTTGGGAGGAAGGCAAACCCAGGGCTTGTACTGTAGGAATGTTGTCCAGCCAGCCTGTTAGGTCATGCTCAGAGCCACTCCTCTTTACTGGAGCTGCACAGAAACTGTTCTCCTCTACCCAACCTTTCCTGCTGTTGTACATCATACGTTCATGGTTTGACTACAGCAAAGTAATCATTGGTAAGAAGTGGACTGACTCAGTCGAGGTGATTTGTTGAGCTGGTGGTCATATGTTACAGCTCTAGTTATTCTTTAGTATGTTATCTTGGCAATAACAGTCGATGACAATAACTCCGAATAATCATTATTTCATTTCAACTTAATAAATCTTTTTAAATTATGTACAAAAACAGGTGATTGTTACATTGTCCACCTTTCCACCTTTCCTATTATCAGAGCAGCTGTAAAAATTCCCAAAGATACTCAATTTAGAGTTTATAATAGAAATACAGCAAATACATGCATTTTTTTAATTGCTGAAGATGCAGCTAACAACCAGTGAACCTGCCTAAATGACTGGAAATCACTTTTTCAGTGTAAATTCTTCAAATGTATAGTGATGGAGCTCAAGCGTCCTGTGCAGAAAACTGTAGCCACTGGAGTGGAAACGGGCGGCACCACAATATGCAAACGAGGACTGAAATGGTAACAAAATGCACCTAGCAAGCTAAAAATATAATTTTCCACAATGTCAAAGGGTTATTTTAGCAGTGAAATCTAATGTTGCGTACACTAGGAAGTGTTTTGCTAAGGCAGTTGTGAGCATAATGCATCTATCAAAGTTTTCTGAGTTATCTCCATACCACAGAATGCTTGTTGTCAACTGCAGAAACATTTTAAGATAAAATGTAACTTCTGATAGCCTAAAACTTGAATTTGGTTATTATCTAGTAATCTGATACACATATAGATGTAGAGTAGACAGGAAAGTGAGGAGGAATTATGGTCAGAAAACGGGCTAGGATGCTGCAACAAGGACTGGGCCACCTGCTCGACCAGGTGAGCTGTAGCGGCTCCCCCCCAGTTTTCCTATTTTTCCTGTTAATCCAGTCCCTGCAAGGGTTGGTGTCCGAGTTATAATAGGTTATAAAAACCTGGATAGAATTAACCAGAAGACAGCTTTACAGTATCCAGCATGAATAGGAGCCATGGATTGTGTCTATCAGTGTAAAGAGTTTATTGATATTATATACCATGGAAAAGAGTTGATTGATTTTTCTGTTTTTTAATTAGTCAGTGGTCTGATAATTACTTTCCAGTTGAACGCTTGAACAGTCACTCAAATTGCCATCGGATCGGTCAGAGTAGCTTTTTGTTGGCACTGAAACTAGAGGAGGGGTTTGCCTGTTTAGTTTAGCTGGTTTTTAATTTGAATGATAGAGAAGGGGCCAGTAAACCGAACTGACCTTTGGTTATTTACCAGGATCTTTACATACAATTTTCATATTGTAAGAGCGATCTGTCATTTAGAAAGGGGGGGAAAAAAATCGTATTCATATTGCTATATTGATTTAGCTCGCATCACCCTGCTGCGCTGATTACTGCTGATCTATTTCAGTTATGATGATCGAATTTGAATCAAAATGACTTCCTGTACAGGCCATCCACTGTGCTCCCTTAGCTGTCCAGTTATGGGGAAATCCCTGCTCCGTGGAGTATCTCCTTGCCAGAAGTATTTGTCAGCAGCCATAATTTGACACCAGGAGAAGGTTGAAGGTGACACAGGGTGTTGGATGGCTTCATGTGGGTGCACACTGAAACGTGGGCTGTCTTCACAGTATAGAAGCATCTCTTGTATTTCTGCACCAAAAGCTTTTACCATGAATAAGATTACCATGATAAGAAGTCTCGTGCTATTTGATTACTTCACTCCGTGTGGACGGCAGCAGCCTAGAATTACCCTGCCTCCGGTAGATGACTTATCGCCGTGATGTTGTGTTTACTTTTACTAATGGCAAAACCTGAGGCATATTTAACTCAATGGTGCAGCAAAAAGAAGGACCGAACTGTGCACAAACATCTACACAAGCATGCCGTGGCATTCAAAAATTCAGAAATGGGAGTCACCGTCATTCCTGAGTCGATACTATGTCCACCCCCAAGCTGAAGCTATTTTTGCCCTCTCAGTGTGCGCCTCTGAGTGGGAAAGTACAAAAAGTACGTGCTTCCATCCAAGAATATGGTAGTATAAGTACCGGTTTCTCAATATCCTTGCCTTCTGAAACTGGCAGAGGAAACTTGGGCTCCCAAAGAAACACTGTGCACATTTTTAAGATCTCAAAGACTGAGAAGGCAGCTATCGACACCTCGTATGAAATATTCCCTTGTAATGTAATGAGTAGTTTAAAGGGGATTGTGTTTTTCCTGTGAAAGAGCCCGACTGGATCTGTGTTTATTAACTAAAGCCCGGCCCTCTGAGCTTTGCTCCGCTGCCACCGTTGGACTGACACCAGAGCCCTTCTCTGTGCTGCAGAACCGCCTTGTCGGCTTGTTAATTCCCTTCTCCTTCCTCCATTCACACTTACAGCCTTCATCTGCCTACGTGGGTGTGCGGGAGAGCTGCCCGGTTGTACCACAAAGTCGCGCGTCTCCTTTCGTGTTATTGTAAATTTGAGGTCAGCAGTTTGTCAGAGTTGTAAATTGGTGTACTCACCAGATCAAATTGCTGTTTTCTTGATGTAATGTGGTGACAATGCGATGTAATCTGGTCTGTCATTTTGCCTTTTTTACTTGAAATGCTTCTCTCCCTGTCTTTAAAACAAATTAGAGTAGCACTTTTCTAAAACTTCTACTCATATTTTATCCACCAGCACATTTTGCATCATATTATAGTTTATACAAGAAATGATAACGCTGCATACGTCTGAAAATTAAGTCAAAACTGTGTCAAACTAGCTTTAAACCAAAGTAATATAGAAAACGGGGACGACACAGACCTTTCAGTCCCACAGGCTCTCTTTTCTTTTTAGTAACTCTGTCTTAAAATTGCCTGTTTCAGACTTTGAACAGCATCACACTCTTCATCCTTGTTAAGCTGCTGTTTGTGCTGATCTCTGAGTTTGAAGTACATGCAGTTCCACAAAGACAACACCTTAAAGCCGTACAACCTGTTTGTCAGAGAAAATGCTGATGTTTGAAAAAAAAGAAAGTAGCTTTTCGCCTGCATGTGTTCGTGTCTGCATGTGCACCGCGAGGCTTATGTAATATTAATGCAGAAACATGGGATGCAGCACCCTTGTCCTTAAGAAGCCCAACAAAAAAGGCTTGTGTTTGCACCCTCCGAGGTAGCACCGTGGCGTGGGCTCCACATGAGATTGATGACGGTTTAAGTGTAAAATGGAGCTCAAGTGAAAACGATGTGTTTTTGACTTGAAGCAGTCTCTGCCAGTTTGATTATTTGTCTTTTGATTTCTGGGTGTTGTACAAAAGGTGGGAGGCAAGAGATATTCCAGAAAAATAAGCAGAAATCTACACCACAGTTTGGACAGACTAACACTAAGCTGCTCATCAAAGCATTTCTGAGTCTCTACTCATGCACATGAGCTCTGAATTTGAAATGTATGCAGTTTGTTTGCAGCCTTTTAAAAGGTGCTGTCTGACTGGAAGTGAGCGGGTGTGGAAAGAGCTGTCATAATGCAAACACTTAAGTTACCTTTGGCATGCTAAGTGGAGGAGGCGGCTAAAGGGTTGTGCAACTGGTGTTAGCATTAGGATAGTAAAAAGAATACTTCAGCTAGACTCAACCTTAATGTACAACTGCAACAAAGGGACTTATAAAAGGTGACTTTATATCTAAGCTGTGGTCACTGTCCCTAATATATCTGTCCACAATTGTTTTTAATACACCCAATGTTGCAAATCGGTAAGTGATCAGTGAGTTTGCTGTCTCTATGGCGCTGTTGATTTCCTTAATTGTGTATCAATGCAATACTGAGTTTTGAGTTCTCTGTACTTTTTTGTGCTGGGTTTGCAAAGACCATGCAAAAATGTGTTGTAATAATGACTGTGACCTTTACACTTGGCTTTACGTTGAAAGGGTACCAAATAATTCAGTGTGGTATTAGAAAGGTCTTAAACTTGGATCCTTTTAGTGTAGCTATAGAATATTACATGAACTGAGGATTTGGTAAACATTGCAGGTTGGAGCAAATCCAACCAACAACATCTTGAGTCAGAATATCTGTTTTGCACTTCAGTATGAATAGTTTTCTGACAAAGTGTCCATGTAAACAAGAGGCTTGTGTTTCGAAATAGTAGGTGCAAATACCAAAGATTCATTCTTTTCCAGATGAGCTGTTTTAGACGCAAAGAGCTCATGTTTATCTGCTGTAGCCACGTTACATTAGCCCCAGCTCCTCTGTCCTGCTGCTTCTTCTGTTCTTTGGCTCCTTTCTTTCTTTTTTCTCCTCTCTTCCTTTTGGTACTTTTGTTATGGCATGCGTGGAATGTACTTGGCTAGTTATCGGGGCGGCCATCACGTTGCTCTCTAGTTTGTGGTGATGGTGAGAGTAAATCCGGTGTTCCCTGAAAGAAAAGATGTTTGAATTGTAAACGTGGGATTTACACAACCCCCCCTGCCCCCGCCTTCTCAGTCTGCGGCTGGAGGTTCAGCCTGCGTGGCCGTTCTTTTGCATGTGGTTACTCACGAAAATATGCATTAATATCCGGCAAATTTCTTTTTTCGTGTGATGAGCTCAGCCTTGCTGAAGGATTTTTCACACTGTTCACTGTGTTGATTAAATAGACTCATTGTTTTGCGGACGTCTTTGACTGTGACGCAGAACTAGTCTGGAAGAAAACATGTCTGGCATTCGCAAATCGTAGACTTGAAAGTCTTGTTTAATTAAATTTTGTGGAAATGGGGTTGGCAGTCATCATACATTCATTGACTGAAAATGAAGTTGAAAGGCAGAAGAAGACATTTGACAGAATTGTTTTCCTTCTGTTGTCTTTCATTCATTGCCAACACTGTGTGGTTAAGTAATCCACCTTTTAACTCTTGTCAGTGTCATGCAAGTGTGGTAAGGTTACAAATGAAGATGATTTTTCTTGTAAATGGTATGGCAGCCACATTTGACAGCCATCAAACTAAATGATACCGCAAGATTATAAAATCAGTATCTCCTTTAAATACTCTAAGAGAATAAAGTAGACCTGTATCTTAGATATATTTTCATATAGTAGTAGAGTAGCAGTGAAAGCTGCTACCTGTCCATGTTTCCTTATTTTACTAATTAAATTTAGAATAGAGTTATTCAAAACAGAAGAGATTAATGCTAGCCAACCATCTTACCAGTGCTGCTTACCAGGATCTAGAGGTTAGTGGCTGTTGTTTATTTTCCTCTCTATCCTAGCATTAGCCTATCTCTTCTGCCTCCTTTTCCTGTCTCTGAAAAGCCCAGCGCTCTAGATGCATGCCCCATTCTACATGTCTCTTGCTCAGACACACTAAGGAGCCCTTATCCAGCAGCGCAATAATGCAGTCAGTGTGAGGCTGGGAATTAAATGCTTCCTGTGTCTCTTTATGGCCAGAGTTGACTCATTGCATTCCTCCCAAGGTTAATGTTTGATGGAGAAGAGATGGCGAGCCAGAGATTCACAGAGCCGCACTCTTCTCTATCTCTGGCACGGCAGGACTCCAGGGGTCCCTGGGCCAGCGCTTCATGTGGATAAGGGAGTGAATGGCCACTTGCTATCTCAAGCAGCACAGATGTACAGTTTCATCTGCGGTGGAACATTAGACAGTGAATTGAGCCGGAGTGAAATAACAGCCTTTGGAGTTGTTCTTACACTTTGTCATCGTTTTGGATCTGATAGGACTTCACTGTGTGGCCTTGCCTTTGCTGCCATTGTGGAAACAATTGAGCTGTTTTTCTCCACTGAAGCAGTCGTGACACATTTTAATTGAAATGTACTTTTTTGCTTCAGCAAATAAAGACCAGATTCACTCGATATGAGAGCCATTAAATGGAAAATAGCTCCAAAGTTAGCTTAATGAAGTTGTAAGTGGACCCTTTTACTCGTTATCCAGTTTCAGTGCCCCGAAGCAGTGATCGCTACTGATACTTGGATTCGAGCCAGTCTAAACAGTATAACTTATTTTAAGAGCCAGCCAAGCTGTGATGATTTTCCTGATGCAGTAGTTTTCTAATTCCTTATTTGTGTCCTTTCTCATCCCATGATCATTTCTGTGTTTCTGTGCAAAAGCCATTTATTAATAAGTCATCATTGACGCCACTCTTTTCCTTCTGTCATACCTACAAACCTGATCATCAGTCCACCCGCAGGGACAAATCTGTGTTTCATCTGATACATAAGGGCTTACTGTCTCTTTTGTGATGTGTATGATTTGGACTTTACTGTAATTTTCTCTAGTCCTCTACACTCTATTATTTTACTTTCATCATGAACCTTTTTATGAGCCTGTTTTGTTCTTGGACAGCTCCATGTTTTTATTCTTGGACTCTACTAGAGTAGCTTTACATGCTTCAGAGCATAAAATAATTAGTATTTAATTGACGCTGAAGCTTTGCGCATCTCCTCAGATCTTACTCTCTTTGAAAGAAGCCTTTTTCCCCTCTGTCCTTTATAACTACATTCTTCTAATTTGCTGCCCTCTCACCTGGTTTTCCACCAGGTAATCAGTTGCTTTACAGCCCTGCCTCCTCCTGTTGTCCACGTCTTAGCATGAATCTGATTGGAATGATAAGAATGGACAACACAAACCCATACATGCATCAAAGGTTACAGCAGAGCATCACTGCTGAGAAAATCTTACACCCTTTACCTGCTCACATAACGGTGTGAAATTGTGTCTATAGCTCTTGTGTCTAAGCTCTGAAATGTGGACTGAAATATAAATCTTCTGCTGCCAGGGCATATTGAAGGTAACATAGCAAGTAAAATGTTATTCTGAAAGTATTTGTATATCATTTTCTGTCTCTCTTATGTGTGCTTTGGAAGATTTAGTTGAGTTATAGAGCAGCTTAGCTGAGCAGTAAATATGGCCTTTGTCTTAACTGGAACTGCAATAACAAGTCATTCAGCTGAACATCAACACAAGACAAACACTTCAGTGACATGACGTTACTAAAGCTTGCAGTTCTCCTCAGCATCGCCCTTTATAGATTGGGCATCCTCGTTTTTGAGCTTTAGCCTAGCCAAAAATCCAGCTGTTCTCAGTTGACCTAAGACACTCTGAAGTAGCACCAGGTGTAACGTGTACACTCATCATTCTCTACACTGGCTATGCTGGATGCACATCCACCTGGATCCACCATAACAATATATGAATATGAGAAAAATAAGTAAAAGTTTAATAGTTTTTGTTTGTTTGTTTGTTTGTCCATCAACATCCATAGTGGCTCAAGGATGAGTAAAAGTTAATATTGTTGTTGTCAGTCCCGAATACATTACTACGGATGCAGCTATCGATCAATGCACATAAAACAAGCTGAATAAGGAACTGGAGACTGTGTAGATATAATGGTTAGAGTGGTATGAGGTAGAGTGGCTGCTTACCCAGCTTTCAGAAGCAAAGCATGTGTACACTATTATCACGCGACTGATCCTAGCTGAACTCCATGCTGTTTGCACTGTCACACTGAGGACAAATACTCTGAGGTGTAATTGCACTTTCACAACAGCAGGCTGGTTTTGATGAGTTCATCTACAGATGACTGTGGTGATGGAGAGATGAAGGAAATGCTCATAATAATTCGAGGCAGATTGAAGTGCTGTCATGACTCATTGTTGCAGGCAACAGTAGCTGCAGCAGCGCTACTTGCTATCCATGTGAAACTGTGATACAACCCACTCAAACTCGCACCATCCTCTGCATGTAGAGTGAAATGCAGGGAAACAAGTTAATAGCCATCCCCTTAAGATGTGAGCTTGGATGTTTTTAGAGGGAATTGTCGTCTTCTTTTTGAAGTTAAACACAGGAGCAGTCAGACTTGTGCTCCTGCTTTCCATCTTTCTTTGCAACATATCGACCTTAATGATGCTGTTCAGGTTGTGTTAATGATTTTCAACATTACTCCAGTTAATTTTGTCATCTCCTCCTAGCTCCACAGAGGCACTTAAATCCCTCCTTGTGCTTCTTGTTTTTCTTGTGATCATTTAGCAACTGAGATGGATTCTATAGCAATTTTATTATAGCAGTGAAATGGAAACGGCGGCATTCTCATCCTCTCTGTAAACAGCACAGCTTTTACACACTTTAGCAGCTTTTAAGAGTCATTTGCCCGGCTTGCTGTAACCTCATAATGTCCGATGGACTGTGTCTGTTTGGTTTATCTTTTATTTGGCTCCTGTGACTATATTTAGTGGAAGGCATATTTATAAGGATGTAATACACGCTTAACCAAAACGGGAATCTTTAAGCTGGGAAGAACGCATACTTTTTTTTTCTTTTCTTTTTTTCAAGTGAAAATGTATGCTAATGTGCGTTTTTCTTTGATCTAGACACACATGGCATTATTACAGAACAAAACCAGAAGGAAGCGTCTGCTAATTTGGCTAAAACTCGGAGGCGATACTGTAATTCTCTACAGGATCTGTGACTTTTTACAGCCTTTTTCCTGTGTTTAAAATGATTTTCATTCTCCAGCCTCACAATAATTGAGTTTGTTAAAACCACATAAAAACACAGCAGTTATATCTAATAATAAAAGACTAGAGACCATCTTGTGATGGAATTACTTGAGCAGCAATCTCAATGAGTTCTCTGAATTAATCACCTAATTGTCTTCAAAAATATTGTGTATGCCAGATGAAGACACATCAGGCTTGGGTCATCAAATCATCAGACTGAGGCTGGATTGTATTTTACCTTGAATTTCTTCTTAAATAAACCTCTGTGTTGTTTTTGTGCGTGTATCTTGTGTGGTTTAAAGACTTTGCCCACAGACGGACACATAAACACCTGCCAAAGTCCTCTGATTCCTGCTAATGTCGGTGTCACCAGGAAAATATTTGTCATGAGGACATGCATGGTGGACTCAAAAGGTGAAAACCAGCCATACCAGCTTTGCTTTAATGGTTGAAAAGGCATAATAAGGTTCATAAAATACAACCATATAGAGTAATTTTACCTCTCTTGATAATTCTTTTTCCTTTTTTCCTTTTAAAAATTTCTTTACACAGCAAAACACTTCACACTGGATTGTGTTTTTAGTGCCCTTGCTGCAGCTCATGTACTGTATGCTACACCGTGAGTTTCCGTCTACCGCTGTCATTGCGAGTGTGTATGTGTGCACACATGGCCGCACGCGTGTGGTACCCGGCAATGTAATGTAACGCTGACTCAGACCGAGTGCGTCAACAGCTGTTGCCTGTTAGTGAAGAGAGACAGTGGCGTGGAGAGGGAGGGGGACGGTTGCCGCGTGGGGGGAGTGAGGAGGTTAGATTAAAATAGAATAGTACAGATAGGCTTTGTATTTCCCATCATGCCACACACATTGATTTGACATCATCCTATTTTAGTCTTGACAAAAGAAGTTGTTTTTCAGATGTGAGGCAACATCTGAAAATCTCTTTGACGTCGTTAACTAATATCTAAGATGGCAAAACCTCTGAGACGTCAGCTCTATTTATAAAAGCAACCACTGTGACTCTCTCAGCTATTTACTGACAGTCCTATTTTTGTGTTTTCAGGCCCAAATCGCCTTCCTGCAGGGGGAAAGGAAAGGCCAGGAGAACTTGAAGAAAGACCTTGTCAGAAGGATCAAAATGCTCGAGTATGCGCTGAAGCAAGAGAGGTGAGTGCCCTACCACCCACTGCTTCTGCAGCCCACCCACAGCACACACATACCTCAGCAAGTCTCCAACAAATGCAGTGTTTTCAGGTTTTATAATAAAAAAAAATAAATAAAAAAAAAGGTTCCTGCCACTGAGACTGTTTTAAGGGTTACTGTAGCTGTGTCAGATTCTCACTGGTCAACAACACTGGTTGGATTTGTTGATAAAGATTCGAACGGCTGTGTTTCAGCCATATGCCGTGTCGCCTGCTCAGCCACGGAGCTAAACTGATGCTTAAAGAGTAGTGGGCTTTCTTTGCCTTCACCCCCCCCAATTTCCTCTTATTTTCTCTGTCCCAGTCTGATGTCTCAGCTGGTGTCAGCAGAAGCAGAGTGCTAGAGAGATTCCCCCGAGTCCAGCTGGTGTTATGTCTCCAGTTGAGAGCAAGTGTTGGCATGAACGCTTTGTATGCTGTCAGATGCTCATGGCTGCACGGTCCCCAGCAGGAGGACAGAATTGGAAGGAGTAGGAGTCCTCTCTCTACCAAAGGCGAGGTCACCGTTGGCACGTTCTTTCCAAGACGAAAGGGCGATGCAGTAGTAGTGGTGGTGACAACACTTTGCATTTCCCTTTCTCTTTGAAGCATGGCTGCACACTGGAACAGAGATGTCAGTGATGTCTACACATCTCTATTAAAGTGTCTCTAAGCCACCGAGCACATTACCCCAGCGGGGCTTGAAGAATTAACAGTCTTTAAACTGATAAAATAGGCCTCTGGATTTTTGTAAGTGTGATTTAGTGCATTCTTTATGTAGCCAGGCACTCGGATCACTGTCTCAGCAACCACACAGGATGTATGTAACTGCTCTGTGGCTGACAGTCGAAGGCTCTGATTGTGTTTGAAGCCTGTGAGCTGAAGAAGCATTGCTGAACCAAGACAGTGAGCAGAGTCCTCCCTGGATAAGTAAAGGTTAAACACAAGAAAGTGAAAACTGGGGTAGGTAACAAATGAAATGGCTGGCTGCAGGTATCATAATTAGATCTGGGAGCAGGGAGATTGTGTAGGCTAATGAGGGCCTTAACACAACTGAGTTAGACAGGTGTCAGAATGGGTTAGCACTTTCTCGTTCCTCCGGTCAGCTCAGAGGTTAGTTATATTTTGCCTCCATGCGCTCTGCGAGGAGCATCGTTCTGGGTTTGAGCGTCAGATCTTCTTCTGGCTGTTTGCAGCATGTATTTGTCTACTTTTCTCCAGTGAGATCACTATAGACGTTGCCTCTGGAGCAACACTTAACCCAGAATTACTACCACTATGCCTGGTTGCTAAGCAACCGGTCATGTCTCCGAGGGTATCTCAAAGCAATATCAGGAATGGCTTTCTGAATGTAGGATGTACCCAATTTAAAATGAATTAGATTTTGATGGGGGTTGCTTCACACCGCTCTCATGTGATGGTTCCTCTGCATCACAGACATGAGTGGTTAGAAAGCTCTCCTTGTGTCGACTCTTTACCACTGTTGTGGATGCGTGTGAAGCCACTGGAAGAAACTTCACGTCATTATTGCGAAAGCTGAATCACCTGAAACTGTGATGTCATCACTGTATGTGTAAACTGCATTAATGTTTATCCATTTTGAACAGCAACTGGAAATGTCAAACAAAGTAGATAAAATTTCAGCGTCTGTAACCTAAAGGCTTGTAGAGTAAAAGGTTATTATGTCAGTTGGCATATATTATCCCCCACAGCTGAAGAAAACATTAGTCACTTAATCAGTTTTCTGTTAACAAACAATTAAGTCGTCTTTTTTGGTTTAAAAAAAAAAAAAAAAAAAAAAAAAAAAGACACACAGATTTACTAGTTTCAGCTGCTCAAATGTGAATATTTACCTGTTTCCTTATTTTTCTCTAAACATTCAAATAATTTAATTTGAATATGTTCACTCGTATATAGGAGACTACGATGAGCCGATAAATGCTGGAAATTCGAGTTCAAAGCAGTCCTGTTTTATATACTGTCAGAAATATGCTATTTAATGATTCGGTACACGCTGTCTTACGTTCCTATTACAAGTGTGCCTCTTGTTTAAGCTAACCGGTCTGTGAGAAGTAGAACAAGTTGCAGCTGGGCCGACTTTGGGAGCTTATTATGCAAATATTGTGCATAATGAGTTTTTTAAATAGCTTTTTTTGGGCCGTTTCTGATCAATCCTGTTTACTTATTTGCCTGTGTCCCCCTTTTTTCTTCTTTCTCTCTTTTACTCCCAGAGCCAAGTACCATAAGTTAAAATATGGGACAGAGTTAAACCAAGGTGACATGAAGCCTCCAAGCTACGACTCGGGTAAGTCCATGGAGACCCAAACGGCCAGCTCCACCTCCTCAAACTAAATCACTGTGATTGTTGAGTTCACATACCTCTGGTGACAGGATGGTTACGCATGCGAAGCTCCTGCGATCGTGTTGAATCTTGTTTGTCTCGATAGATCTGTTCAGAAGTTCCTGAATAGTGAAAGATTAGGTTTCGTTGCCATAGTACAAATATTTCATTCTAGAGCATTTAGAGGTTTTTCATAGAAACCAGTCCCTGAGAAATGGTTAGGATTATTCAGGGTGACAGTGACATTGTTTCTGGAAAACCGATTTCTAGAAACAATGTAATTGGAGCTGAAACAGTAAATCAGTAATGAGTTTTCAAACAGCACAAGTATTACCTTGCCGTAGCCTCACAACTGCGAGAATGTGCTCCTTTTGCTGTTAACTTATTTGTTAATCTGCTTGGTAAGCTGTAATGAAAATGACTGCTTTTCTTTAATGCTGTGAGAACAACAATCAAAACAGAAACAGTCCACACAATGAAAGCTACTAGTGTTGCCCTCTCAGCTCAACATAGATAAGAAGTCCTTAAGAGCGTAGAAATGTGAAAATGTAGCCATTTCTAGTTCAACCTGCTGATAGAAAGCAGCTACACAGTTGTTGGAAAATGAGCTCGATGCTTGGGAATGTACATCCAAGAATTCTGGGAAATGCAACCAAATCTCTTTGCATGACTAAAACCAAGTTAGAAGAATTCGCACAAATTAATCTTTGATGCTGGGCATCAGTTCTCCATCTCTAGCGTGTTTTCCTTTACCTTATTTAACAGCAGCATCACTCTGAAATCTGCATGCTACCTGTTTCTTGTTATATTATTTATATTATATATATTATATTTAATTGGCCTCTCATGTTTGGGTCCACTGCCATCGTTAAGTCAGATTGGGATATTTCCTCTCCTCTCCTCATCTCTATTCATCAGAGCTCTTCAAAGCACCCGAGCCCTTGAAGTGTTGATGAATGAGAGGAGGTGAAGGGGAGAGGTGTTGGTTGATGGGGGCGGGGGGGAGTGAGAGACGAGAAGTGGGAGGTGTTGCTGGTGTGGTGGTACACCTGCCCGCTCATCACCCTCTTGAATTAGGCATGACCCAGTTTTTAAGGCACTCTCATCTCTCTGCCCTGCCAATTCCACCCTGCAACGCACATAAATACGCACACTCTCCCACCCAGTCTAAACCTCATTAACGCGTCTCTGTGCTCCATGCAAAATTCCCAGCTGACTCGCCAACGGACTGTTGACTTAAAGTATCAAAGTGAGCTTTGAAAACCTTCATTGTTTGTCATAGAAAGACAGAGCGTGTCGGGCTGGATGCTGGAAGCACCAGCACACGTTGTTGATCTTTCTAGTATGTCATGAGACGGGTGGGGCAGAGACGAGTCGTTTCAGCGGCGCTAGAATTCATCACACGACATCAAATGTTTTTGCTTTAACGTCACGGAAAAAGCTGGTGACAGTGAGTTTTTGAAAATCCACTTTAAAGTCAAAGCAGCATCAAAATCCAGTTTGTCAAATGAACAAAAAATTTTAAAGGATGTAAATATTTTGTTTAAAGCTGTTTTGTTTTGTTTGTTTTTTAAGTGAGTTTATTAATAAATCAACTCGTTTTCACTGGAACGATTCAAAGAGAAACCATACTCTTTTCTCTATAAGTGTGTTTAACCTTTTATAGGCTGAAAGAAACTGAGTACACGAGTGTATGGTTGCTGTGATTTAGGAATGTCTCGGTCGTGTTTACAGAGTGGAAATAATGTCTGTTTGTGCTGCCCTGATTTGTGTCCTCCTCGTCTCTCTCCAGACGAGGCCAATGAGAACGAGACTTCTGGATCGCTCAACAATCAGCTGTCCTGGAAACAAGGCCGTCAGCTCCTCAGACAGTGAGTGCACGCGCTTTTAAACCTCGATCAAAAAAACGGTCTTCAACCCAGAAACCTACTAAACTCGCTAAAATTAACTGCACTGAAATCGACGTCTTCTGTTGAGAACTGAAATGTCCAAATCACTGGAATGGTGTGCTTCCAAGCTTATTAATTGCTTAATCATTGCTGGAGGCAATTTTTTTTTCCCTGGCAGTTGCACATTGCAAATCAGTTACGTCAAACTCATGACAGCCTTTCCCTGAGTCACATGCACACCTTTTTTCTGCTGTTTCTTCACTGTGTTCAAACTCAGAACCGAGAAAACTGAAAACCTTTTGTAGAAACACGTAGAATGGGCCCAGTAAACAGAAAGCGTTGGTTTGAATCAAGTCTAATCAATTTCCAACCTCTACTTACATTTCTCTGAGATATTTGTCCCTTGTGTCAGTCTACTTACTTGGGCCAAAAAAGAAAGTGTGGGAAAGGGCTCCCTCACATGGCCAGCAGCCATCATTACCTGCTCCTTGTGTTTCCTTTCCTCTGGTGCACCTAGCACACTCAAGAGTGTGGTTATCCTATCATCCTGCTCTCTAGTCTGTCATTGTAAATAAACCAGACACCATCAGGCAGCCTCACATATCATCTGCCCCAACATGCCGCCTGATGATGCAGCCAATTTATTCACGAGTCCGTGTCATGGGACAGATCAATAATGTGCTAAAACACCCCTCCCTTTCATTCAGTCGCCCGCTCAAATTGCTAAAGTTTCTTCTGCGTCCCCACAGGGTAGGTGTAATATCTGATGAGTAGCTTGTCGTGGTGAGACTGTTGACTGTTAGAGACATTTTTAACAGCGAGAAGTGCTTTTGTGTCTTTCATGGTGAGGTCAAGACAGTAAAAGTAACGCAGCCGGGTTAATTTATCTTTCTTTGCGTCACTGCAGGACTTTACTGCTGCACAAATATTACTTAAAAACTTGGGGGAAACCATATGCATCCATATTTAAATCCTCTTACTTTGTTCCAGGTACCTACAGGAGGTGGGCTACACAGACACAATCTTAGATGTAAAGTCCCAGCGAGTCCGAGCACTGCTAGGACTAGCCGGGGATGGAGCTGGAAGGACAGGTGAACGCACGAGCACCGAGCCTTTGGTCAACGGGACAGACGCAACAACAAAGGGCACCAGAGGGTGAGCATACACCCTTCAAGGGTGTCTGTACACTCCTTGTATATCACAGAATGACTGAAAATGAAAGTCAAATAAAGCTGATATAATGGAATTGAAAGGCTTGCTTTAAAAGCATAGTTAGTGCAGTTGTGTGTTTTAATGCATGAATCATTCTCACTCAACAGGAAAACGGAGCTCTCTGACACCAGCGCTGTACTGGAAGCCTTCAAGTTCATTGAGAATGCAGCTGCTGAGTTCAGCGATGAAGACGAGGAAGAGGAGAGCGAGGGGAAAGACAGGACTAACGTGGAATCGAGGACGGTAAGAAACCAGTCGACCTTCCCACCTTCTGTTCTCACGTGTTTTTGCAGAAGTTGTTACTATACTATTAACAATGGCCGGCAATGATTTCCCTGCAGATCATCAGGAAGAAGCCTGCATCGTCTACGTCGCCCGCCAGTATGGACACCACTGAGGACCCCGATACAGAGGAAGTGATGAAGGGCTTCGACTTCCTGTCTAGTCCTGACGAGATGGACACCTCGCCAGAGACTAGAGGCACCGGGGACGGCACAGACTGGGGTGAGTCACACGTTAATCACCAACAGATCAGAGTTTGGAGTGGATGACACTATTAGCCAGACACTAGATACAATTAGAGTAGTTATGATATCAAAATGTTTCCTTTTTGTATTATCTGTGAGTAAATGTAAAGATCTTGTTTTCAGTTTGGTGACCGTTCATGGAGTACTTGTCATTCACATATCATGCTGTGGTCATTAGTCATGATGTTGGGAGTTTATGTTTAATCATAGTTTCTTATCCTTTCCGCCGTGTGTTCCCATAGCCAGCCAACCTGTGACCACAATGTGCATCCCACTCCTGTTTGTGTGTTCCCGGTGTATCTCACTGATCAAAAAAATTGGGCTTAATGTCATGCTGAGGTGTTTTCTTTGACTCTGACCACAGATCTTAGTGTTGAGTCATCTGTAAACCTAAAGTCAGTACACTAGACTATGCATGGGATGATTTTTCTGGTCAGATTTAGCACTGAGAACCCGCCACATGACATTAACAACCCTGCCATTACTTTTACATAGACTGGAAAAGAAATTGTGAGCAGATTAAAAGAGATGCCTGAAAATGCTGCTCCCAGTTATGTAATGTCAAAGGTGCTCACCTCAGACCTTCTGCTCTCCTGAGGGAAGCCTCCAGGAGAGCATGAGCCTTGGCCCTGCGAGGCAAATCGGGCCTCGACCAGGCCAGTTCCTCAACAGCCTCTCGGTCTGGTTTTGTTCTCCCTGTGTAGAAAAGGACGAGCAAGGTCCCATTTCTGAGGCCTGGGACGTGGACCCGGGCCTGATAACCAAACTCAAGGAGCAGTACAAAAAGGAGCGCAAGGGGAAAAAGGGGGTGAAGAGTAAGTCCTGTCGGGCGATGCTGCCTCCCTCCCTCTCCTCTCTTTGTAGAGCCTGACTTTTCCTGAGCTAAGCCAAAAAGCCTAAAATCAAAAACAAAATTTCATTTACGTCTCTGGCTGCTCCTCAGTTTCATTTATCTTTTTGTCTCTCGTCTTCCTCGTCTTTTCAAACTGATGTCTCTTCTGTCTTCTGGTGATCATTTTCCTGTCCAAACTCATTGTTATGCTCAATGCATGTTTATCCCATTTAAGCATTTTTTTTTTTTTTTTTTTTAAACTGTATAGCCGTATTCATCTTCCCCTCTACACTGTCAAATATAAGATTAATGAGTTAGCCGTGACGATAGGTCCATCTGTGTCCCATCTGGGCCAGCAATAGTACCCTCAGTCATCTGTTTCTGTATCTTCTCCAGTCATAATAACATAATCCTCACCATCTTTACCCTCATCTGTCAGCCATGTTGATGCAACAGTAACGAGTAATTTTGCCGCTGCCATAAATTGATGGCAATTAAACGCTATTTTTTTCAGTGACTCAGTGAAGTGACTCAGCTGAATACTACAGCTCTCATAATGGCAGCCCACTTCAGACCCATTCAGCCACTGAGGGCTCTTAGATTTCACATTTGTTTTGAGACCCACGCTCTGCTTTCCTGCTGTTGTGATTGAATCATGAGATCAACAACAAGTTTGCTTCACTTTCTTCTGCTCTTGACTGTAACACCACTTTACACAGTTGGCTTTTTTCCTGCTCTGTGTTGGAGCTTTATCACTTTGGTGCCTGTGTGGAGGAGATCATCTGGCACTTTAAGAAGTAGTTTGACATTTGGGGGGGGGAGAAATATTTCTACTGGGCTGAGAATTCAATTGTACGATCAATATACTCTGTTATCCATCTGTTGGATATAAGAAGCATAACAGCTGCCCTTCCTCTACGGTAATGTAAGGAAACCGAGCTACATCCACCTCTGAAGCTAATTAGTCTGTTATGTTTTGTTAGTTTGACCCATTATATGAAAACAACAGGTAAGAGTCAACAGAGCTTTCCTCCCATTGGCAATCTTTTTAATATAAACAGATATCTGCATATTCATTATTGACCATCTGGTTATCCAGGCTCCGGTTGCTCGCAGAACATGTATTGAAACAAAAGAGGGATTACATTTAGCTCTAGCTGTTAATTGCCTTTTGTTTATTCCAGAAACCCTGAAAAATGGGCTCAATTCCCAAATGAATAGACAAGCCCATGGCCTGCTGAAACCTCATATATACAATGTATAACATATTTTACACCCAGTATAAAGGCAAATTGATTAGAAGATAAAGTCCACTTCCATGTTTGCGTGTCGTACACATCCCCAGGGACTACCTCAAGTCTCTGCAGGTTCCCTGGCAGCTGCTCTGAGCTCAACTATTTCCCTTCTTTCCGGACTGTATGCTAAACTAAGCTGATGCCTGCAGTCTTGCTTTCTGTCACAAGGAGACTTTTAAAAAAACAGTCAAACGACTTACTTGAACAATCAGGTTTAATTCTGTTAGGAAATGCATGCAGCCCTGTAGTCCTGCACAGTAAACACTACATATACATTTATATATTCATTTATCACGCCTCAAAACGCAGCTCTATCTGAAGTTACCCTCTCCACACAGCACACCCTTTGGTGATGAATGCGCCTCAGCAACTTCTCTTTTTCTCATTTTACGAGGTTTTTTCTGGTGGCTTCTCTTCATTTTCCTTCCTTTACAATCAGAGTTTATAATTTATTTTCTTGCCTTTTAATGCTGCCTTCCTTCCGTCTTTATCTGCATTCTTTCTTTCAGCCTGTAGTTGCAGCTTTTTGACAAAATATTTTTATGTGTGTGTTTTTTGTTTTAACTCTTAACCTGACTTGCTAAACAGGACCCAACCGATCCAAGCTGCAGGACATGCTGGCTAACCTTCGAGATGCAGAGGACTTATCCCACATCCAGCCTGCACCCGCCCCTCAATCCCGGCCCAACGTACCCAGATTCAACGAGCACGATGCAAACCGAACGGATGAAGGTGCTCCAGAAAAAATGCCAGCAGGATGTAGAAGTCAAACAATAGATCAGATAAAATTGCCCACAAAGTTATCGGGTTGCGTGTTTATTTAATTGTTTGTTCTTTTCCCAGTTGAGTCGCTGACCTTCCCGCCCACCTCAGGGAAGTCTTTCATAATGAGCACGGACGAGGCCATGGAGAGTGAGCTGGGCCTGGGGGAGCTGGCTGGACTCACTGTGGCCAACGAGGCCGACAGTCTCGCCTACGATGTGAGTAGGAAAACACAGAAATCATTCAAAGACTCACAGGACCACTTCTTCAGAGAAAACTACTTCCTTATGTTAGCTTATGTGGCATCCTGCTTTCTTTCTCTGATCTCAACAACATTGTCTAAGTCACAGGGGAAAAACACATCAAAAAGCTGTTTTTATAAACTGTTGCCAACAAAATGTAATAAAGATAAAAGATCTTTTTAGATCACATTTACTGCAATAATATAAGTCATGTGGCTCCAAAAGTTTTTGTTTTGTTTGTTGTGTTAAGATGGGCTGATGTTTATTTTATGCAAAAAAAGGATGTTTATCAAAGTACTGAAAAATTAACAAAGATGTTGTTAAGTTATTTTCATGACAGGCAGTAAATAGTGACAGTTATGCTGCCTTTGAGGGTTTTTTTTTAATCATACTTCTTTTTTTTTTATATATAAATCTATGAAACTGTTACTTTATGCTGCTAATAAATAAACAAAATCCTTCACATCCAACTGTGGCTCTGCTCTGAGCTTCTGCTTATACTTTATGAAGCTGTTCATTCTGCTGATTGGATGCTGAGTTCTGCCGTCTTCTCTTCAGATTGGAAACAACAAAGACGCCATGAGAAAAACGTGGAACCCCAAATTCACTCTGAGGAGTCATTTTGATGGGATTCGGGCTCTGACCTTCCATCCCGTGGAGCCCGTCCTGATCACCGCTTCAGAAGACCACACGCTCAAGATGTGGAACCTCCAAAAGACCGCTCCTGCCAAAAAGTACGAATGCCTTTACTCAGACATCACCTCATCCTTTGTTTTTGTTTTTTAATAATTAAACGCACAGACGCTCTGAGCTCAGCGTGTCGTGCTGCAGCAGCAGAGCGACGCTGATTAAAGAGAAAAGCTAGTCTGTTTGACTGGAAGCCCGTAAGGAGTGAGCTTGTCTCTGTTGCCGTGCCGTCACATGATACAGTCACAGGAAACCGATCCCATGTGTGACAAAGAGCTGACGACACTGCTTCCCAAGACTTGTTATTGCCGTGTCACAACTCTGCAGCCCACACACAGTCTGGTAGTGATTTGGATTTTAGGAAGCTGAAGTCATTTTTAAGGGGAACAGTTACTGTGAATAAGACAATTAAACAGTGTGATGTCAGCTCAGTGGTGCAACGGCACATTAAAGCATTTAATCAAGTCTTTGACATTTATTCTCTGCTGGTTAGTTCTGTATGTCATAATAAAATGCAAATTGTTTGTCTGCAGAAGTACGTCCTTAGATGTGGAACCGATCTACACTTTCAGGGCTCACAGGTAAAAAAAACAACAAAAACAAAACACGGCGTGAATAAAACTTTGTGTTAGTGCTGGTTTAATAGATGATTTAAACCACAGGGGTGCTGTACTGAGTGTGGCGATGAGCAGTACAGGGGAGCAGTGTTTCAGCGGCGGTGTCGACGGGACTATTCAGTGCTGGAACACCCCCAATCCCAACATCGACCCCTACGACTCATACGGTAACAGCCTCGGGGGTTTTGTTGTAATTTGAGGGTTTTCTAATCAGATCACGATGTCTGAATGGAGTTCTTCTTTATTATTTCTCGCACAGATCCATCTGTGCTGCGAGGAGCCCTGAGCGGACACACTGACTCTGTTTGGGGTTTGGTGTACAGCAGCGCACACCAGCGCCTTCTCTCCTGCTCCGCGGATGGGACGGTGAGACTGTGGGACGCCAACACCACCTCACCTGCCCTCGCAGTATTCAACGAAAACAAAAGTACTGACTTTACTCGTCTTGCTTATCCTCATTTTTCAACATTTTGTCAACTGAGCAGGTAAAATAATTCGTTTGTGTTTTTCCTGTACCAGAGCTGGGAATTCCCTCCTCGGTAGATCTGGTGTGCAGTGATCCAGCTCATCTGGTCACATCTTTCACAAACGGGCAAATCGGCCTCTTCAACATGGAGACCCGTCAGCTGGTTCTCAGTCTGGAGTCCAATTTGGAGCCAGGTAGGTTTGGAGCTGTTGGTCACTAACACACCAACACTAGCACAGTGTGATAGCGGTGGAGGAAAGACCTTAAAAGCTTATCACCAGTAAAAGTTTTCAGGGGTTGAAGCTATTTTTGAAGACATGTTAAGGCCATAATAAAGGCTCTTTACTAACATCTAGTGGTGGCTGAAGGAAATAAAACGCTGCTGTTGCTTGTTGTCCAAACTAGTTTAATTTTAGAAAGATCTGGAGATAGATGTTAATGTTTTAGTATTTGTAATATGTGTTTTACAACACTAAATATGCATTTCAGCATCAAAAAAACTTATGTGAGGTCTACAAAACTAAAATTGTATTGTACATGTGCATTTAAATCCATAATTTATATTTATGCCAAGAACCCTGATTTGTAAATTTTTGAAAAGAGATTTTTTTTACTTTTCCCCACCCCCCACCCGACCGATCATCCCTTTAGTTATTCTGCTGTCTCATAGCTGCTGTTTTAAAGTCCATTGTGCTCATCTGTTTTCAACAGGCACTCCCTCTCACATCAACAAGGTCCTCAGCCATCCCACTCTACCCATCACCATCACTGCGCAGGAGGACAGACACATCAAGTTCTTTGACAACAACAGTGGGAAGCTGATTCACTCCATGGTGGCCCATCTGGATGCTGTCACCAGCTTAGCAGTGGACCCTAATGGACTTTATCTTATGTCAGGCAGTAAGTACCTTATGAATCTCCCTATCCTAGATTTAATTTACCAAAACTAACATTTTCTGGTTATTAGGTGGATTTGCCCAACAGTGTGTCGGCTGAATTTACTTGGAAACATTTTACATGCGTCTGAAGTTAGAAGAAAATATACAGTGTTTAGAGTTCTCAAAATATTCACCAAATTTCCCCTTGTGGGACAATTAAAGGATTATTCTATATAACACTGTTATGGGTTACTTATAACAGTGTTCATAAATAGGGATGGGTATCGTTTACGTTTTATCCGATACCAGTACCAAACCGGTACTTTTGAAACGGTGCCGGTGCTTAAACGGTGCTCGAACCGGTGCTTAAAGAATGGAGAACACAGAACGTAAATTACACATGAACAACATTAAGCTACTCACGCAGAGAAGAACGGCTGCTGCTGCCGTCATCATCCGTCATCATTTCTGCTACACTGGCAGGGCTAGGGGCCAGGACTCTCCTCTTCGGGTTCTTGGGGGATGTTGCTAACTCCGGGTCCGATAACAGGCACCACACCCGCAGTAGATGTGGTGTGAGGTCTTGCAGCAAGCTATCAAATACAGTGCATTTCTCGGCTTTTAAAAAAACTCTATGCGTCGCCAGGTGTTTCATCAGATTCGAGGTGTTACCTCCTTTGCACAGTATCACCTTAAAGCACTTGTTGCTGCTGAGTTTGCATCTTTTGCTGTGAAGTACAGCCAGGGCATTTTTAATCTGTAGCTCTGCTCTAAAAGAACATACGTACCTGGGCCCGCCTACTACGCTTGCAAAGGTAAAATGATTGGCTAGAATCCAAAGTGTATGACATCTCAGTAGGTCTGGTTACTACCGTTACTACCGTGCCGTAATGGCACCAGATACTGGTACCCATCCCTATTCATAAAGCTGTTCATACTCGCGCAAATTCACTTCTGTAACTTTTCTCACTCGTCATCTTCTCCACAGGTCACGACTGCTCTATCCGTCTGTGGAACCTGGAGAGTAAAACCTGCATCCAGGAGTTCACGGCTCACAGAAAGAAGTTTGAGGAATCGATCCACGATGTGGCGTTCCATCCGTCAAAATGCTACATTGCTAGTGCTGGAGCAGACGCTCTCGCCAAGGTGTTTGTATGACGCGGAGCTGCGTCTCCCCCCACAGCCCCGCTCTCTGACTCATCTTCCCGTGATCAGGGACCAATGGCGACACAGCAGAGGAAGGACCTTCAGGCAGGGATCCAATCCCACCTCACCCAGCCCACTGGTCTCCTGTCGGACTTGCAGACTATGTAGCCACTAGCAGGGCTGTGACTGTCCATAGAAAGGGTCAGCAGGGAGGCCAGTCGGGAGGGGAACTGCCCTTCTGGTCCCCCGTCTACCATCCAGGCAGGCCTGGGTGTGACCGGCCACAGCGCCCCTGCATACAGACTCAAATTTAACCTCGAAAGCTCGGAGGCTCAGGACAAGTGTTAGAGCGTGAAGTGGAGAAATGAAGTCTCAAGCCCCGTCTTCTTCTTCTGCCCGTGTGGTTTCACGCTCACCCCGGATCCCTCAGGCCCTCGACTTTCCCTCTGAGACAAAACCAGGTCCGGGCCCTTTACTCCAAGTCAGGTTTTGTGTTGTTGTGTTCCAGAAACGTGGGGTACCGAAGGTCCGCTGGAGCTGTCACGGAAGCCTCTCACTTCCTCTTTGTCTGCTTCCCAGACTGACTCTGCTTGCTGGCCTGCCTTTATTTTCCTTTTTAAAAACACGTATTGACAAATGTGCCTTTGCTTTAAAAAGGTCTTGAAAACGTTATTTTAACAAGCTTGTTTTCGGGGAACAGGGAGGGAGGGGGGTGGCGGCGAATCGGAGCTGGTTGTCACAAAGTTGTTGATTTTAACATTGGATGTAAAATTACAAATGCTTATAATAAACAAAATATATATTCAGTCTTAAAATTTACTGTGCAGCGTGAGTTTGAGTGCTCCTTTTTGATAAGTGTGGTTGGGGAATCAGTTTTGTGCATTTCAAAGCTGGTAGAGTGATAAAAACCATTAATTATATTGCCTGTTTGTTAGATTCAAGTAATTGTACACTTCAGAAGTAAGATTACCAACATATGTGTCCAAAGTAAACCATCTTGGTTATATAATTACAATTCAAACTTGGTTCTAGATGTCAACGTTAGGCATAATTAACGGATTTTTGGCCAGTTTGCTCATGTTTGAAGTGAATGGCTTGTACTGTATGTAATTTTCCCCAGTCGTGTGGACATGCTTAACTACAATGTGATGTATCATGTCCAGATATTTACAGTAGTCCAGTGTTTAGCAGGAAATTAGTGCAGTACTTTAGGACTATTTGAAATGAGTTGACCATCCGACACCAAGGGAAGAGAAATGTCCTGCAATTCCAGTTTACTGTAAACTGAGGAGGGTAATAAGAAAAGTTACGATGTTGTACGAGTAGAGTACAGCTTCAAATGAGCCATTTTCTCAGTCACTGGTTTGTATATGAAAGTATGTTCAAAATAAAACCTGCTGTAAAATGTTAATTTGGCTGAGGCTGGTCTTTTTGCAGACTTTTTTTTTTTCTCTCCCCCGAGCCATCCAAGACAGCTTCCATGGACCCACAGTTATCCTGTGGGCTTCAACTTGAGCCTCAATTTTTACTTTGCCCACCCCTGATATAGTATAATCTCAGTCCACGAGGGCCGGTGTCCCTGCAGGTTTTAGATCTCACCTTGGGTCAACACACCTGAATCACATGATTAGTTCGTTACCAGGCCTCTGGAGAACTTCAGGACATGTTGAGGAGCTAATTTAGCCATTTAAATCAGCTGTGTTGGTTTGAGGACACATCTAAAACCTGCAGGGACACCGGCCCTTGTGGACTGAGATTGCCCACCCCTGTACTATACGGTTTTATTTAAAGCAGGCTTGGATTTCTTTTGTACTGAAGGAAAAACCTACTCAAGCAGTTTAATGGCCTCACATTAAACTCTAGCATACTTGGGTATATAGAGGAGCTCCTAATTGACTCTTTGACTACAAGGTGCTCTGGTCCTGTACCTGCAACAACCACAGTTCATCACCCCTCCACCGTGCTTGACACTTGGTGTGAAGTGCTGATTGAGATTTTTACCAACTGTGTTTTTTGGTTGACTCTGCAGAATTTTGAAAGGCCAAGCTGCCACATTCTCTTCAGAAGAGAAGAGGCTTGCTCCTGGCAACCCTTACAAACAACCAATACTTGCCCTGCTGTTTTCTAATCGTACTGTCAGGAACGCTAACATTTAACATGCTAACTGAGGCCTGTAGAGCCTGACATAAAGCTTCTTTGGCAGTTTCTCTCTCTGACCCTGGGGTGAATTTGTTGAGACATCCAATTCTGGGAAGATTGACAGCTTTACACAACATGCCTCATTCACACCCACTCATGCGAACACTTTTTTTTTTTTTTCCTTACACCTAAGTGTTTTCTATCTAGCAGTCACACACATTCACGGTATGATGAATGGATTGGAGAGCAATTTTGGATACTGTGGCATGCAAACGAGAGCAAGCAGGGATCGAACCACCAAACTTCTAATTAGCAGATAACCTGCGCTGCTTCTTGAGCCACAGCCATCCCATGTTTTCGACTTGTGAATAGCTTTTCTTACTGTAGAATGATTAACTAGAAATTTCTTGGGAAAGGCCTATAATATATTCCCATCAATCTGGGATATATTAAATCCCAGGTTGGGCAACAATTGCTTCTTTAAACTAATTTCTGATGTCGTTCCTATTGTGGCACTGTGTGCACATCTGAATGCTCCAGACCAGCAAACTGCCCAAACCTCTGCTTTCACAGAGATGCTCACACTTGCTGATGACCGTTTGATTAGCAGCACCTACTTCTCCTTTTAATTCCTGTAGAAGGAGCAGGAGTGCACTTGATTTTTTTTCCAACAGTACGTCTGTATTTTGACAAAATAAATAATGGCATAGAATAATATGTCCTGTTTTGTAATTCATCTGAGGTTTATTTAAACAATTTTAAGATTTTCTGAGGATCAGATGACTTATTATGTCCGTCACAAAACCTCAGACGTTCTTTTTCACTATGACTTCATGAGGTTTGTTTTCAATGAATAAAAACTGAAAGCAGTCTGAAAAGTGAAGTTTTAACACACTGCAATAAAAAGGCACTTTAGGTTCTCTTCATTTTCTTTATTTTATTAAAAATTGCCCAAAAAATACCGATTAATTATCTGAACATTATTAGTGATAGGCTTCTTGAATATGCATATGTACAAACAGGGCATAAGAATGATAAAATCATAAATACTCTTCCAACAAAACTGCAATATTAGAAGCGAGCACTGTTAGAAAATAAAGATTAACATGAGTTGCTTTTATTCCTGATAAGAAGCAGATTTGGGATCTGCCGTCACTCTTTACAAAGATAAACAAGCTTACTTTTCACACAAGTCCACATCCGTGTTGTTGCTTTGCCTTTCACCTCCACTTTTTGGTTGCATGTAAAAATCATCTCAGCACCTTAGTCTCTTAGGAACCCAAACAATGTTCCTACGATCAAATCTCTCCTATTAGGAAGATTAAAATGCACCAACTCTAATACAGTATTTTCTCTTTACAGAGAATTGTAAAAAGCAGCGTGCTATTAGGTTTATGAAGGTTTTTAAGCCATAAGAGGAAGTGCTAGGCATGCTTTAAATCTACATTTCTCTGCAAGCACCATACCCCAGAAAGACAGTCTTACAGTATGTTTATTTCCCACTAAGTCACCCTTCAAAAAGGCACTACAAGTCACACAAAAAGCGCTACACTAATGTTAATGAATAATGTACTAATGCCCAGTTTTAAACATAACATTAGGCCTGACAAGCAGTGGAAATGGTCTTTTAATATCCTTTTATGCCTTTTATAAGTTTGAGGTCACAATTTTAGATTATTAAATATTTACTTAACATGGAGAACTTGCTAATTGAAGCGTTTGTTGTGCAGCTTTTTTCTCGTTTGACAAAAGTTTCATGCTTCATTCATAAAGCGCCATCTAGGAGGAAATATCACAACCTGGCAACCCAAATGCTGGCTTGTTCTTTCCAGCTTGGCTCGCTGTCTGTGCTTGCCCACTTGCTACTTTTGCATGTAGTATGCATACAACTGGGGCGTCGCACTTCACATGTTTTCAACTGTCTTGCTGTGCTTGCACCTAGATGGATTAAAATGTACCCTGAAGCCATGCTTGCTTGCAAACAGATTTCTTGCATACCAAGTATGAAAGATTAGGCGTTCTGTAAAGCATTAGTAAATTTTCTAGCATTAATAAGACAAGTAGCAACTTATAAAGCCTTTATAATGGGTGACTTACTGGTGCTATTCCAACTGTTAAAAACTTGTCTCCAGACAGAAAACAGCTGGCACCACACCACAGCTGTGATGTCAGTTTGTCACACTGCGTGCCAATCCTTTAACATTAGCACCATCTGAATATTTGGGATAAAAATTCTTTTTCATGTATTTTTGCCCCCACCTACATTCAAACCCCTCCCTCTTCAAATATGGGGCACTGCAGCCAATCTAGCACTGCCATCTGGGCGACAGAGTGAGTAAATTTACCAGCAGTGCTCTGTTACTAAAGCCTCGGATCCGGACAGGCCTCTCGGCACGTACGTCCTCAGTTTCTGGGCTGAGAGTTGAACTCTTGGCAGATGTTGTGGATGATCTTGGGTACAAATTTGTAGAGGTTGTCAAACTCATCCACGAAGAAGGAGTGCTCCTTGTCGGGGTCTGTGGCGATGTACTCCAGCTCATCCTGGGCTGCCCAGGCGATGCCGATGGAGTAAGCAATCACACCTAGATCATGAGAAGGGAGAGCAGATTACACACACACACACTGTTTTTCACATCAAACAGACAGTAATTGACACCAAACTGTCGACTGACACACAACAGAGAAAACAACTGTTTGCATCATTGATCCTTAACTTCAGCCTTATTTTTCAGATTCTGTTACAGATGATGTCTGACCTTGGCGATGGACCGCCAGTGCCGGCGCCCTGACATCATCATAAGAGCGTCCATCCGTGATGACAATCATGATCTTGCGTTTGTTGGGTTTGGATTTGCTGAAAAGCTGCTCTGCCGCGTAGGTGATGGCAGCACCGGTGCTGGTCCCGCCGCTCCAGTAGTTGATGCGCTTGATGGCGTTCAGCAGCTCGGCTTTGTTGTTGTACTGGCCGAAGGCAAACTCCAGCCTCTGCTCGTAGGTGTACTGCACAGCCCCGACCCGCGTGTCCGTGTCTGAGATCTCGAACTCCCGCGTGATGTTGGCCACAAACTGCAGCACCGTGCGGAAGTTGCCGGTCCCCACGCTGCTGGAGCCGTCTATGACGAAGGCGATGTCGTTGGCGTTGAGGCAGGTTTTGCTGCACACCAGGCGGTCTGTGTCGCACACTCTCTTCACCAGGGGTTGCACGGCTTTCCTCAGGGCAAACCAGCTGTTCACAGGAAGCGAGAAGAAGCCGTTCGTCCGGCACACGGCCTGCGGGACAAAACAACACACCGTGCTTTAAACTGCTTTGATTTCTATCACAAAGCACAGGCACACTTCTGAGACGGTGTGTGTCACCTACCTTGTCAACAAAGTTGGCCTCAACAAGGTTCTGCTTCTCATTGTCGTCGGGACCCTCGATGGTGACGAAGAAGATGTTGATGCCGGACTCGCGTGCGAGTCGAGACGCCTCTTCCACTTTGTCTGTGGGCCAACCGTCCACTAGTATCACAGCCACGTTTGGAGCTCCTCCTCGGTTTCCATTGGCATCACTGAAGTAGTGCTTGTTGATGTAGTGGAGGGCTTTTCCTGTCAAGACACCAGGGGGCAACGGGGAGATTCTTAATGGTTTTACTGTATATGCAAGTCTGGGACAGAAAGCTGAGGAGTATAAAAACAGTCATTTAATCACAAAGCTTAAACTCATCCTTTATGTAAATAATAGGCTAGAATATAAAATGACACAAAATTGACTTTTATACAGAAAATACTGAATGCCATATAAAAACTTTACATAGTAAAGTACATATATTTTGCTTCTCTATGGGATGCATAGCTCAAACTGTGCATAATCACAAAAATGTGGATACCTATCATTTAGTCTATTACAGTCTCGTCGGTGGTCTTAACAATGGCTCTGCTGGAGACTAGAAAGTTTTACAGCCACTCACACTGTTATATAATTGGAGAGCACTTCTGGGCAAACGCAAACAACACTATTTGGATCGGCATGCAAAATTTAGCAAGTCATAAAGGCACATGTGGCAGTGGATGCATGCTGACGCACCAACCAAAGCAGAAAAACCGCAAATGCTCTCTGAAAGCTGCCCCTTAACCGGGCTGCTAAAACCGAGCGCTTTTTGGTCAGAGCAGAGGAAAAACACGGCCTACAGGATCAGGACTGTAATTTTGCTAACACTGTCTCGCAGCAAATTTAGATTTAATTCTATACTTGCATGTGAAAATGTGCCTGGCTAGTAAACCATGCGATAATTGCACCCCTTTCCCTTTCACACTTGTGTTTGTAGGCATGTGCTGTGTAGGCTGGCAGCTGACGCAGAGGGTCGCTTACCCACATTGGAGAGGCCTCCTTTCTGCACAATCTTATCTATGGCTGCTTTCAGTTCTCTGGAGCTGGAGTGAGTCTTCAGACTGAACTCTGTCACAGGGTCATCTCTTCAAGACAAGACAACCAGCAGTTTCACTATTTTTGTCATCCAAAGCTAGTACAAGATAACACAAAAAGAACAAAGAGGTTACCCATATTGGATGATGCCCATCATGGGGCCTGCCACACCCGCATTGATGGTCTGAGCCACCTCAGTTAGGAAGTCTTTCTGGATCTTAAAACGCCGCTTTCCAATGCTCCAGCTCCCATCCATCAGAAAGGCCAGATCCACCTTACAATCTGTTACACAAATTCATGTTATTAGATCCAAATATCATGAGGTAGCTACAACTATACACTCAGAACAGCCTTAATTCTTCATGACACAGATTCAAGAAGGAGCTAGAAATATTCCTCAGACATTTCGGTCCTTATTGACACGGCAGCATCACACAGTTGCTGCACATCCATGATGTGAATCTCCTGCACCAACACATCTCAAAGCTGCTTTATTGGATTGACATATGGTGACTGTGGAGGCCATTTGAGTACAGTGAACTCACTGTCATGTTCATGTTAGAGCTTTGTGACACTGTGTGTTATGTTGTGTGTTAGAGGATGAGTACACTGTGGTCATAAAAGGACAGACATGGTAAGCAACAACACTCAGGTAGACTGTTGTGTTTAAGTGACTGCTAGTTGGTACTAAGTGCCCCTCACCACCACTACCACTATTACACCACCAGCAGCCTGATCTTCTGACATGCAGCGGGATGGATCCATGCTTTCATATCCTGTATACCAAATACAGCTCTGCTATCTAAATGTCAGGAAGAAATCAGCAGTTTTCCCATCTTCTATTATCCAATTTTGGTGAGCTTGTGCAAATTATAGCCTTGCTCTGAGCCTACAGGAGTGGCACCCGGTGTGGTCTTCTGCTGTTGTAGCCCATCTGCTTCAAGGTTTGACTCTTTGTGCATTTAGGCTGCCTTCTTGTCAGCTCAAAGCAGTCTCGCCATTCTCTTCTGACCTCTGACATGAACAAGACATTTTCCCCCAGAGAACCACTGCTCACTCGATATTTTCTCTCTTTTGTACCATTCTCTGTAAACCTCAGAGAAGATTGTGTAGGAAAATCTCAGTAGATCATCTGAAATACTCAAACCAGCCCATCTGATGCCAAAATCCATGCAATGTTTAAAATCACTCTCTCCCATTCTGATGTTCGGTCTGATCAGTTCAGCAGGTGGTCTTGCCCTTATCTTCATGCCTAGATGCACTGAATTGCTGCTGTGTGATTGGCTGATTTAATCTTTATAGTAATGAGCGGCTAAGCAGGTGTTTCTATCGAAGCAGTGGATCAAGAGACTTTATGCAATGTTGAAAATAGATTATTAGCGCTCAGCTCAGCAGTTCTGTGCTGTGACTGGCTGCTTAGATCTTTGCATTAATATGCACTTGGACACGTGTGCCTAACAAAGTGGCCACTTAGTTTATACAGAAAATGCAGCTGAAAGTGTGGGCTGTATTTTCAACTATCTGCCCCAAAGGACACCCAAATTTAGCACCACAACTGTAAGGCCGAATTAAACAAGCTCTGGATTTTATGGATAGGAGACTTCACCACAAATGTATAAAACTGATGCATTTACATGTATTTAAGTTGGGGTTAGGGTTTTATGGGGTTTTATGAGGAAAGATGTCTCTTTAACATGTGTGTTATCCCTCAATAATACAAACACACATACTGCATACAGTGAAAAACACAAACACTTCTGGCTACAGTTTCATTGAAGCAGTATGGGGACCATACCTGGGTTTCCCTGTGACACAGGCTCAGGAGCTTTGCGGAGAGGTTCTTGCTCCCTCACACTGAAGCCTGGAAACCAAGAAACAAAAGGAACATTTTAGCTAATAAACAAATACTCTATATTCTTTTATTCCAAGAAAGAAGAAATGTTACAAAAAATAATTGAGTGCATAACTAAACCCGTCCTTTTTAGTCCAATAATATTTATAAGATCCAAGGCAATGCATTCATGCTTTGTAATGGAGCGAGAGCACATGTCTGCTTTTGTAGAATAAACCCGGTAGTTTGTTTGGTAAAAATTTCCAGCTGCCCATTTTCTGGAGTCGCCAAATGTTGGCCAGTATTTGTTGTGGCAAATATCGAGCCAAACAGCAACCGATTTTACCCTCAAACAACCACACCATTCGACTCCTTCAATTACAGGCTGAGCAGAAATCCAGATGCTCTTCCGTGGATGGCGTCAGAGTGGTTTGTATTTACAGTGAGAACTCGGGATTTACTGGCAAAGCGACTGTTTTAGGGGAGCGGACAAGCAATCTTACCTAATTCATAAGGTGGCGCTTCTGGATTCCAGGCGTCCACCGGCTCCACTGCGCAGATGACATCACACAAGCTCAGCGTTAGCGCACTTTTATCGCAGAGCAGCAGGTAACAATTTCACAACACTCAACACAAACACCATATAGAAAACAGCAGAAGTCAGAAACATCTTTTAACTTGAGCTAATGACATATCTTATGTATTTTTATTATTTAGTTTCAATATAAAGCACTTTGTGTCACTTTCTGTTTTTTAAAGTAGGGCTGTTCGATATAACGATATATATCGGATGACGATATAAAAACGTCTATCGTTTCATTTTACGCTATCGTTTGTTTCGTGGTGTCGCAAAATAAACTGTTTACGGCAATATTTTTTCACCGTTTTGATGGTCACTGTAGTGGCTATATTAATTTCTTAAAGTTCTCTCTTTCTCTTATATTTAATATAACCACACTACAGACGGACAGGCGCCTGTTTTTATGCGTTGTGGTTAGCAACAACGACGGTAACACAGTCGCTGTCCGCTTGTTTATGTACCACATAAACCTTTCACAATAAAGCTCAAGATCCTGTTGAGACTTTTCAAAATAAACTGAATTACGTGAAAGAGCAGATTATTTACGGATGAGAAGTAAAAAAGAGCCGCCAGGTGCTAAAAAATAAACCTTAGACTCAAACGTTAGAACAGGCTTTTCCCCGCAGCACCCTGTGTAATAAATACTCACAAAGAAAACGGCCGCCTTTACAACTTATGTCTAAAAATGTATCGTTTCATGCATCTGTTAAAACACTCGACTCCAGCTACATGACGCGCAGCTGGAAACACTTCACACAAGTCGAGCTGCCCGAGATTCACAGAATTTACAGAAAATGTTACATTTTTGTGATTTATATCGTTATCGGACGATAGAATTCTTATATCGGGATATGAGATTTTGGTCATATGGCACAGCCCTATTTTTAAAGTGTTTTTTTTAAAAGATAGATGGATGGATACATGTCTTTCTGGATGCAAACAGCTGCAGTCATACTAACCCCTCCTCACCTTTAGTGTTGGCCGTATCCATTATTTTACGATCCGAGTCAGCAGGTCGCTGCACTGAAAGTAAATTGTCAGTGATGGTGAACCATGACACACAAGACAAAACCACACCATAGCATTACAGCCTGTCCTTACTGGCTCCATGTTTCATTTGGTTGGATGTGTGGTGCTATTTTTGTGGTACACCCTGAAAATGGCTAAGCCACTCGGTTTTCCAAACCATATCCCTCTGGATTCGGATGCTCGGCTGTGTCTTCAAACAGACGGAACCAGGGCCTGTAATCTTTTTGCACGCCCTTTTGTGTTTTGTCACTGGGCCGTATTGTAAGTGTATTTTTAGTGTGAAAGAAAACAAATAAAATGTGTTCGTTCTTCAAAGCATTTCAATGAAAAGTTCAACATTTTTGTGAAATATGCTGCGCTCTGCATACAAAGCTACTCCCGTACATGTAAAAACAGCTTTTACATGATCCCAACCCACTCATTTAACAACATCAAACCGGAAGGCTTGTTAGTTCCCAAAAATGAAATAAAAGGAAAACACTTACGGTATTGTCCAAGGTTATAATACCAGCGCTCATATTCTGAGATATCAGGCCTGTAATCCCGAGCTAGAGGAGGATGTTTTGAGACCCGTTAGTATGGACAGAACTTCAGAGGGAGAAGCACACATTTTCATGGTTGTGATTGGTTGGTATGTTCTCCCCAACCGATCCCAGACCAGTGAAAACAATGGCTTTATGCAGAATTATCACCTCACATTATTTCGCTCTCACATGCACAATAAACCTGCCCTGCTCTCTTCTCTTTTGCACTTCAAAGAGTCTCCCATATGGCAGGCAGATGGCATGTAAACATAATGTCCCGAGAGACACATTGCATGTACTTACACATGGAGTCAATTTCAACACATACATGGTCAGCAGATACCAAACTGTATCAGTCACATGAGCATGCTGCGTTAGCACATGCAACACAAATGCATACAATGTGTAGTAGCCTGCAGTAAAGAGGCCAATAAAGACAGAAAGAAAGCCGACTTACCTGTAACCTCAGGTGTGCCGGTCTCACTCCAAGCGTATCCTGAGTCTGGAGCTGCATAACTTACATCTGAATGTACAGCAGAGAAGGTGGAGGCATGAGCAGAAAAAAGAGCTACATACAAGCTGCTCAGAATAATTATCTTCTCATTAGCTAATTAGAGTGAACATTTGCAGCCTTAATTCTACCCCATGTGGGCACCCCAGATCTGACAGTTAGTTGATCGAGGTCATTCAACTGGAACTCTGATGTGCAAGTTTCATTGAATGCAACTACATTGTATAAGTAAGAGAAGCATCAGGTGATGTAACAGCTTTACATAAGCTTTGACTACACTTAAAAGAGCACAGAACACTGCTGGATGACAGTCTGCACCATGATGAGCAACAGCAACCTGTTCCTACACCAACAGGTGCTCCTGGTAATGATACAAATGGCTTCTGCATGTAAAATTGTCTCAATAAATCAATAAAGGTGTGTTAATAGGGCATCTGCACTGAGTTATTGGTCATGACATTATTGCATAAAGCCATTTTACTCTTGCTTAATGTCAATGTTTCTGGAAATCTGATCTCTGGTCTCTATCAGGTTTTATCTTTATATCTTACACTGTTTTTACTCATGATGAAATATTGCAGGTGGACCATCCCGTATACTGTCAGGTGACATTTATGGCACTGGAAAAATTTCCTCTATGCAGTAAATGTCCATATTATTACCATTATTATTATCACATCATATTTTAAAGTCCTGATCTGCTATAAAACAACCAGTGAGTAGATCTGTCAGATAAATGGAGCAGAGTAAAAAGTACATTTCCCTTTGTCATAGTAAAAGTGTCATAAAATGAATATACTTAAAGTAAAAGTGTCATAAAATGAATATACTCAAAGTAAAAGTGTCTTGGAATTAAGTAAAGTATGTTACTCTCCAACACATTTAATTGGTTTTTAAGTCTGAATAGAATTGTTCGTAGGTCCATGCAACATACAAGTAAATATGCTGTTCCCTGCATTCAGTGTACTCATTAAGGTTAAAACTGTATTAGTTTTTAAGGAAAGGAAAAACTTGCCTGCTTGAAAAACAATGGATGGCTAAACACATCTTTATGCATAAAATGTAACACATGTTTAAGAAGTCAAAAAGGTAAATTTATAGGTGTGAGCCTATCTACATCAAATAATTAGTGACATTACTTGTAATAAAATTACGGATGATTTGATTTTCATTATTCTAACAGTATGATTTGGCAAAGTGAACCACCAGAAATAAAACAGCTTTCATGTTTTTGCAGTTTTTCTATAAATCATCACCTCTAAAATCGTTTTAACCTAATGTGATCATTTTAAAAATTCATTATACGTAAAGGTTTTCATAGCAGCCAGTGGATTCATGTGCTTCATAGATTTTTCAGGTTTTATTAACATTTTTTAAAGAGATCTTTAAAGGATGGAGTTGCTTGATTACTTTGAACACTAATCAGTGTTTAGTCAGTTTAGAAAATATTTATGATTTCCACATGTAGCCTGATCTATCTGTTTCTAAGCCTTTGTGCTTGGTACCTGCTGGTCGGCGAGCTCCAGGGAACCAATCGGGATGAGGAAAAGAGGGGAGTGGCCAATCCCTTCTGGGTAAAGCTGTACGGAGGGGTGAGAAGATTAGAAAGCTGCATTCAGGACAAGCATTGGGGAGGCGCATACTTGTGACTCCACAAACCACTTTATTTGTGGAGGTTGGACAAGATGTTTAGCCTTGAGTCAGACAGTAAACATGAAGGAGCCACTCAGACACAGACTGAGTGACCAAAGCCTGCTTTAGGAAAGTTTAGCAATTTTTCTTTCTTCCTTAAGGGAAAAGAGAAAAAGGAAGATAAAAAAATGTTTGGATCTTCTACATTCACACAAGGTTTCTACTTAGAGAGCAGCTAACAACACTGATCAGGTTAACTAGCCTCATAAGGTTAATTGAAATAGGCTTTATTGCCAGAATCCCTTACAGAGGAGCAAAACCATAACAGTGCATTTCATCTGTTTATACTGACTGAGCCATGACAACACACTTCAGCTAACCCCTCTCTGTGGTGGATGGGCAGCTTACACAAACACACAGACTGGGCTTTGAGGTTCCCATCCAGTGGCAGCCAGTAAGCAGGGCCTTTGTTGACCAGGACGGGCTGGGAGAGCCCAGCATGCCGTCCAGTGAAGCGTGGGAGTATTATTCTAAAGTTGGTGTCAAACTAGGGTCAGTGTAGATAGTAGGACGCAGAGATTAGGCTAATCTGGTGCTGGTCAAAGGCCCAGCGCTATACAGCAGACAGCAGTGTTATTTTTTTCTAATGAAGCAGGTGCTTTATAAGGATTGAGTTTAACTCTCTAGATCATAGCCACCTCAGCGATCACCACGGGCAGACGGTCACCACGGGCCCGGGGGTCACTCAGTCTCACTTTGGGTATTGTATGGTATGCCTGAAGCATTACTAACATGTCTGCATGAGACTTGTTGGAAGAGGCCCATTGGACAGAATGGATCTTTGTGGGTGTGAAAGCCGACACATACAAGGCTCAGCTGGATCAAAACTTTTTCACTTGTGTGACCGATAAATTCAAACATCTGTTTGAAGCAGCGGGGTGGCAAAGCGACTGCGGAGAAAATCCTTCAGCTCATAAATCATAGTCCGAAATGTCAAAGTCAGCAAGCATCTACCTTTCAAGTGTGTCCTTGAGAAAGACAGTGAATCCCCGCCGTCTCCAGGGGGTCTGCTGTGAGGCCGATGCTCACCTCTGACCTCTTCCAGCTCAAAGAATTTCCCCTCAGGGATTCAATAAATTTAAAAATTGCATTATTCTCACCAAATGCCAAACTTAACACCTCTTTTCTGCACTGATCAACATCTCAGTGGGTTTAGATTTGACCTCAGATCATCAAACCTTATGATCAGACATCATTTAAACTGGACTTTAGGAAAATGTGTATAATTTTAGGGATCCATGGTTTTGCATTCCTCGGAAGAAAAACAGAAGCACATTCCTCAGTGAGCCAAACCTCGCCTGGTTTGAATGGCAAAGAGCTTTCTATTCTTGACAAGCTACTCAGCGGACCCAGGTCCTGCAGCACTGCGGACTGGCTCAGACGTCTCTCTGGGAGCAGCACAAGGCCACTTGGTGCTACTGCTTTCATCTCTCCCTTCCTTTCTCAGAGTATTTACAAGGGAGGGGAAGACCCCAGACCAGATGGGATCTGTCATACATTGTTATTACTGTACTGACAGAGCACATTTCTCATCCTGGTCTTAGTTCAAACTGAAAGTTATTCTGGACTTTGTGAAAATATGGCATAAATATGGCATGACAGTGATATTATATCATCTCTCACCTTTAAGGTATATAAACTTCATTCTTTACTGCTGGGTACGGTGAAAGTTGAGCATCTTTGATTTCCACACCTCTTTTATAGAAAGCAGGCTCATGCATTGAACCATAGCGTCCCACAGACGGTAAACATTAGTGCTGCTTTATAAAACATTTCAAACAGGGTTTTACTTCCATAGTTCTTCCCCTGTTTGATCTGACCTGTATATGTACTACGTCAGTGCATGAGCACTTTGTGGACTACCACTCTGGATCTGGAGATACTTACCAGGGGTTGGACTGGCTCATGGTTGGAGTTCGCTCAGGCTGGGCAGGCTGAACCCTGTTAAAACCTATTTGTAGCAATGAGAAACAGGCAGAACGAGAGAGAGAGGAAAAGGAAGGGGGGAAAGGGGAAAGAAGAGCGCTTCAGTTCTGGGGCTTCATCTACAAATACAGCCCAGCTGCTTTGCTTTGAGTGAAGCTGAAGCTTGCCCACAGCATGATATCGAAAACAATAAGATATATGCTGGGTGTAACTATTCCTCGTTTGCCTCTTTTCATGTTGGAAAATGAAAATATGAGTAAGAGGATGTGCCTGAGGGCAGAGAACAGCAGTTATGGTGAAAGGAATGTTAGCTGAGATGCTTGATAGAGCAGATTAGTGGTGACCCTGGGGTGAAGATCACAGGAGCTTATGAGTGTCAACACCAGGGTCAAACTTACACCATTCATACTTCTCCTGGATTCTTTTTCCAACAAAGACATCAGTAACCCCTGTTTCTCTTGACCCCAGCCCCACCAGCTCCATCAAGCCTACCTGTTTGTAGCTCTGTACATGTGTCTATGTGGGTGCTAATGACCAGGCTGACCTGGACCAACTGGTGAGGATGGCTGCCTCCGGACAGGCGACCCTGGCTCTTGTTTGTGTATACCTGAGACCACAATGAAGAAAGAAACATATAACAAGAAAGCATGAATATAATAAAATGACACCACATTTGTATGTTATTCATGATATGATAGGTTTGTAACGCACCCCCTCAGGGCATCTATCATCTTCGGAGTTACCTGGTTTTGGTTTGGTTTTATTAGTTTATCTTATTAATGTTAGTTTAGAAAAGAGGCCTGAATCTTATGCCCCACTCTGTGGTTGGTTCAGGGTCCTCCTTTTCCCTTTTCTGTGTAGTCCATCTTTGCAAATAATTTTATTTCCACTAGTGCTGTTAAAATGACGTTAATGCCATAACCGCATTAACGTGGCAAATCGCTAACGGAGATTTGCCGCGTTAATGCAGTTATGTCATTTTAACGAGATTAACGCTGACAGCACTAATTTCCACAAATAATCCAACAAAACATTTGCTGACCTGCATCAGTCTTGTGCCATCTTATTCGGCAGGCTCCTCTGAGCCATCAGTTTACAGCTTGTAAAATATTTGGGGGCTCATTCAGGATAGCCAGTGGATTTTGCCAATAAACACAAGGTGAAATTAATATGAAGCGAGTAAACATATTAAACAAGAGTCCTTTAAATCTACTAAATAGTTTCCAACACAATATACTTTGAATATAGTAGCAGTTCAAATAGTTCATTACTTGAACAGGACAGCAGAATCCGGTCTGGATGTTGTTAGAAAATTATTGAAAACATATGTGGAAACAGGAAACAGGAAAAAACAAAGTAAAGGAAGACAGAGGAAATGTGGATGTAGGTAGAATAAGATAGAAGACATCAAAATTAAAAATCTGTTTACCTGCACTGGCACGTTGTGGAACTCTATGTGAATAGGAACCTCCTCTGAATACTTTGAAGAAATGCCATGGTTTAGTTACATTTGAATTGCTTGCTTGAAAGACTTTCCATGAGCTGCACACTGAGTGAGAGTGTTCACATACCTTGGCTGGGACTCTTTCTTTGACCACTCTGTGACTGTCCTAACACAATATGACACAATGTGGGCAAATTTAGACATAAATCTATGTTTACATGTAAGTTACCAAAAAGATTAGTGAACTGTTTATTATTTTGAATAGACTATAACCCAGTAGCCCCAGCCATAACATTCCTGTTTTAAGTTTTCTACTTAAAACAAGTTAGCTGATCTGAACTTCACTACACAAGTTTGCCACTGACAGTGACAAACTTGGTTTGAATGCATGACCACTGACGGCTTCAAGAGACAATATTTATGTGAATATTTATTCCTGCGTACCTTAAAGCAGCTTTAAGCAACACCACCAGAAACCCTCACACCACAAAGAAAAATATTGTCAGTCCCTCTTTGCTTCCTTTTACTTACTTGAATTTGAAGCTGCCGCATGGGCAAGGTATGGGTGAATGCTGCCTGGATGGAAGAAAGACAAATGGAGTGCCGATATGGAGTGAAGAGAGATAATGTTACAGAAAATGAAAGGGAGAGAAATAGCTGGAAGGTTGTCTGGCACATAGCCCATGTAATTTGCACACATACCTTATGATACTGTAGCATTGTCTACTCACTATCGCTGTATTTCTATCCAAAACGGGGCAGATGACTCAGTGATTACTGTCTGATAATCTTTTCATTTAATGAGAGTGATGAAAGGTCTGCTGATCATATATGCTGTTAGTAACTGAACAGCATCATATTAACTTCATCGCAGAGCAGATATAATTTGTCTTAATTGCAGTTGTCGCTTGCAATTACCATCTGCAATCATTCAACTTTATTAGTCAGCTGCACACTAATGAATGCTTGTTCTGGTATTTGTAGTTACTGCTAATGTTATTAGTTAATGTCAACTTGGCAGCGCACAAACGATTTCACTTTTGGTACAGAAGTCATTTAAGTGTTTGCTTCATTCACCTGCTTCCCTCACTTTATGTACAACGGGTCGAGCCTTGGTAGTAGGGGGTGGAGGTGTAGTGGTGGAAGCAGTGGTGGGAGTCGGTGTGGTGGTAGTGGTCGTGGTTGGTTCAGGAGTTGTTGTGGTGGGTTCAGGTGCTGTTGATGTTGGAGGAAGCATCGTGGTCTCCTTTTGATCTGAAAGAAAACAGACAAAGGCAGTGGTGCACGATGAAGATGGATAGAGAGGAAGAAGGTCTACAGTAACTTCTGTGTTGTAATGCATTCTTAGCATTCTTCACCAGCCTGCAGCACTCAGCCTGAGCAAAGCTCATCATGCCAAAGTCAAGCGCCGGGATGTCTATCTACTAACCTTTTGTCCCCAGAAAGCATTGATCTGGTGCCAACAGATGCTTTGATACCAGGGTTAACACTGAGCAAGACTTGGTTGGAAAGCAAAAGTTCTACATGCTTTATTTTAATATCATTTTGGTAGTTAAATAGTATTTAAATGTAAACACAATTACCAGATAATTTATGCTATGCACCACTATTAGATAACAATAAAGATGAAAATATCTATCTTTAGAAATTTAGTACCTTCACTGCTTGTTTGAGAATCTTTTAAGTTCTCATGTTAAATTGTTCTGACCAGCCATCTATCGCACATGGTGATACACTATATTGCCAGAAGTATTAACTGACCCATCCAAATCATTGAACTCAGGCATTTCAATCACCTCAATGGCTACAGGTATATAAAATCCAGCATCTAAGTATGCAGACTTGTTCTACAAACATTTGTAAAAGAACAGGTCGCTCTCAGGAGCTCAATGACTCGAGCATGGTCCTGTGATAGGATCACACCTGTGCAACAAGTCCAGTCATGAACTAAATATTTCACAGTCAGCTGTTAGTAGAATTATAACAAAGTAGAGGTGATTGGAAATTACAGCAACTGAGCCAAGCAGTAGTAGGCCGTGTAGCATCACAGAGCGGAGTCAATGGATGCTGAGGCGTATAGCGCGCAGAGGCCGCCAACTTTCTGCAGAGTCAGTTGTTACAGACCTCCAAATGTCACGTGGCCTTCAGATTAGCTCAAGAACAGTTTGTAGAGAGCCTTATATAATTGGTTTCCATGGCCAAGCAGCTGCATCCAAGTCTTCTATCACCATGTACAATGCAAAGCGTTGGTGAAAAGCATCCTGCCACTGTCAGCGGAGTTGTGCTCTCTGGAGTGACGAGTCACGCTTCTCCATGTGGCAATCCAATGGATGAGTCTGGGTTAGGCCAAGTGTAAAGTTTGGTGGGGGGGAATTTTGGTGTGGGGTTGTTTTTCAGGAGTTGGACTCAACCCCCTTAGTTCCAGTGACAGGAACTCTTAGTAGAACTTGACTGGCCTGCACAGAGTCCTAAAAACCTTTGGGATGAATTAGAGCGAAGACTGTGAGCCACACCTTCTCCTCACCATCAGTGTCTAACCTTAAAGATGAGCTTCTGGAAGAATGTTCAAAAACTCCCATAAACACACTCTTAAACCTTATGGAAAGCCTTCCCAGAAAGCTTGAAGCTGTTATAGCTGCAAAGGGTAGACTGACATCATACTAAACCCTATGAATTAAGAATGGGGTGTCACTCAAGTTCATATGTGTGTGAAGGCAGACAAGTGAATACTTTTGGTAATATAGTGTATGAACCTTGGAAGTTTACCCAAAAAACATTTAAGTTTCCTTAATAAAATTATCAGAAAAAATGCATGGTACCAATCCTTTTTTTCTGGTACTCTATATCTGAAACTCTCTCAGCTCATGCACTGAAAACATGAATTCACATAAAAACTTGCTATGAGGGTAAAAATAACCTCCTCTCACTTGTTTTCACATAGGTCGGTCTTGAAGGGACATAATCCAGAGTAGATGGGTAGATGACTCCCTTCTTAGGCTTGCCCACTGAAACACAACAAAGTTGGCATTTAGCTGGAGAGTGACTTCTAAAGAACTGTATTTAACCTTGTTGACTTTATACCCGAGACAACGAATGATTCCCTCCATTTAGGCAGAGACAGAGAGCGCACGCCGTTGGAGTTGCTGCCTTTGTAGACATTCTGTCCAGCCATCTTCCTCACTATCACCTTTCCTCCTGAGTTGGTGATTACGCCACTGTGGAAACCAATTTTTTACTGTTAAATGATAGTTTTGATTTCACCCATTCATTTTTTTTAGAGTCATCACTCCAATGCTAACCTGTGGATGGCTGCATTGCAGATGCTGGAGATGGAGGCAAACACTCCTGTCCCATAGACTTGCTGTCTGGTTTCCCTACAGCGTGGGGGACATTTTACTATGAACTCTGGGAGATTGACCTTTCCTGCTCTGACATCGCACTCTACAGCTGGAATCACTGTCAATGAAAGAAGAAAAGGAAGACAGGATCATAATGTTTTTAGATTTCATTTCCAGACAGTTTTGCTTCTTTCATAACATTTACTTACATTTTATTGATTAATCAAGAATAAAATTGTCCCTTGAAAGTATTTGTTGATTATACTTCAACATGTAATTCGGACCGTTAACATATATAGAGTAAGAAGCTGTAGAAACAAACGTTTGGCGTAAAAACCCACATTTTTAAGCCAACTTCAGCCCAATTTTAACCTCAGCTGTTATACACACAGCTTTTTGCCTGCAAACCAATGCAGTCATACAATATTCTTTAATATTATGGGTTTATTTTTGCTTGTTTAGTGACCCCTAACTGAAGCAGGACACTGAGGCTTGTTCGGCAACGATGCCTACCTTGCTTTGGTTTCTTATTCTTTGGTCCGTTAGGCTTGGCCCAGCATTGGTACGACAGGAGGAGCGCTGAGGGTGAGGCAGAGGGAGTTTCATGTAACAGCAGACAAATGATCATAATCATCAGTATGTTTACTGTACACACAAGACCTCAATGACAGAGGAGACTGCTGTTTGATGGTGTTAATGTGCAGAAAGCCTGATGGGGATATTATAGTAGTCAACTTTGATGTATTTGAAAATAGTATAGCCTGCAGACACAGAAATGGGTTGCTCACCAAGGCAGATGGCAGTGAGTGATGCTCTGATCATGATGGACAGTGATGTTTCAGCACGTTAGCCAGACGTTCTTGTATAACCTTTGCAAGGGCAGAAGGAGAAGAAGGAAGTCAAACTGAAACTTTACGCTTACCTGCTGAAAGCAACTTTGGACCTTTCACTCAACAGGCCTGAGAATGACAAATGTTGTGTCTGCTAAGAACAAAGCAGAGAAAATGCATGCTACTGAGGCACACCCTCTCAAACATTTTTGATAAACAGCAGGCCGATTATGGAGTGCCACTACACAAACAGCTCAGTATCTCATCTACTGCCTGTAAAGTCAAGGTGGCCAGATGAACATTGCAGTGTCTCAGTCAACTCAGACACTTTACATTAGTTAAAGTCAGTATTTCTTTCTAGTTTCTCCAGTTGGAAAAGTCTCAAGATTTACAGCAAACATCTGCGCACAGTCAAAAAAAAACTGCATGTAAAAGTCCGTGGAGGCAGACTCTATTAGAGAGCGCACCCGGACATAATTTAATGCGATAGGAATTGGGGGATATGTTCAGTCAGATGGCTTTGTTTGACAGCCGCAACCACATCAAGCTGGATCTTTGTCTGGAACACTGTCTGTTTACAGTAAGAAGAAAATTTCTTTCAGTGTCTGTCATTCTGTCCAAAGTAAAGACATAAGTTGAAGCCTGCGTTAACAAGATCAGATGAGGACCGCCAAGCAAGGTGATATTCTGCACTTTGCGTGTCAGCTGTAAAGTAAAGATCGCACTGGTGGTAACTACAACAACAAGGTCTAAAATAAAATGGACCACCACTGAGATTCTTTAGGATGCACAACATTCTAGTTCATGCAGTGTACAAGAGCTTTGGGACAGCACTACATACTGAAGTCTCCCTCTTAACAAAGGAATAATGTACCTCTTAACAGGGGTGGCGTCATGTCTGACCTCTGAAAGCAGGGTCAAAACTATGTTATTTAAAGTGAAGTGCTGCATATTAGCAGAACTTTACTATTACATGAGAATGTGTTTAAAAATACACCTGACTCTGGTTGATGATTGCTACTACCTCAGGTCACGTACTGAGGTATCACTGACAACATGTCAAACTGTGGCTACACTGAGCACACAGGTTCACAGAGCATTTCTGAAAAGACCCTTTTTCAGTGGTGTCATTTTTCACATGAAATAGTGTGTAAACACATGTGTTAGCCATGACATTTAATAATGAGCCTCTGTACCTGAATATAACAGAACCTTCTTTAATGTCATTAGGAACGCCTGTGTTTACCTATTCCACATGAAAAATGGCTTCTGTGAGAAAGAAGACTTTGGCTTCGGTGGTATTCCTGTGAGTAGAGGTCTAAAACCGGGGAAATAAACTCTGGCTTTCTTCCTTTTCATGGTAATGGGCTTGTTTGATTAAAGATTTTTTTATAACCACATTTTAATTATTGCTACAAGATCAGTTTGATACATGGGAAAGTTATCTGCTATTAGAGGTTAGACATGAAAATTGATGAAGCCTGAACTAGCTACTGGTTAACGTAGCATAGCTTAACATGTGTGTGTGTTAACTCAGAACCACAGAACTTAGTCAGGCTGGTTTTTTAACTATCCTAAAGTGATAGCAAAGTTTCAGAGTCTTTAAACCTTATTTTCTTGTTATCACTGGACTTAATTTGGGGTTTGTTTAGCTAGCTAAGTCCATCTCTTTCTAGTGGTTATGCTAAGCTAACTGGTTGTTGACTCAAGCCTTATATTTACCAGCAAAAACCCACCCTATAGGCAGTTTTTGCCAGCCCTGGGGTGGTTTTTCAAATTCTTCATTCCTTCTTTAGTATAACTTGAACAAAATTCTGCCACAGATACAAATTTTGGTGATCTTTAGGTTATGTATGTTTAATGTGCCATGTGAAACAAATACAAACAGAGAACACAATTTTACACTCACAGGGGGATGAATACAAAAATCAAAAGTATTGGGATTTATACAAAATGTTTTTTAAAAACATAAATTATTAAAGATTGCTATATGGGTGACAATGTTTGTGCAAAGCTTTGTTGAGGCTGGCCCACCTCTTAAGGATTAAATAGGATACATACAGACTTATATGCCCATATATGCTCTGATCATAAAAGTAAGATAATTATATCGGCATAGAAAGCTTTCAGTCATATGACATGCGATTTCAATTTCATATCAAAAAAGACAAAATGTGAATATAAGGCTTTTCCCCCTTTTTCCAGAGACAAAAAACAGCAAGAATAAGAGATAGCTTATACTCAAAATAAGCAGATTATAATATGTTTGATCATCTAATTATGCAGAAAACTGCTGTTACTAAATTATATGAATATACAGGCAACCTGCCCTTACCCATTTCCCTTCCAGCTTCAGTCCAAATTATTGTTGGATGTTGACTATGCTGCAGTAAAGTGATATCAATGTTTTAATCTCAGTCCTACAAAAAGAGAAAACATTTTCCCAGAATGCTAAAATATTTCTTACAGACTCAAGAGTGAACTATCAACTGCTTCAGCACCATCCTATGCTGCATTTCCATCACATGTTTAATAAAGAAAGATGTGCTTGTCAGGCAAACTTAGGTATGCTGTGTAAATATCCTTGTAACAGTCTTGGAGTACTAAGATACCGCAAGCCATTCTCTTCCATAGCTCTCTATTAACTCTCTACAAAGGTTGCGGCACAAAACAGTGTAGCTTGTTGAATAAAAACTAAGATCACCAAATCTTTCCTTAGTGCATTCATGAGCACTGACATGGTTTTTCCACAGTGCTGTGCTTTGACAGGTAGGCAGATCACTGATGCACAGTTGGGACTACAATTTTTCCTCCCGAGTGAAGAAAAACGAAGCTGGAAACAAGCTGGGACAGATATGTGCATCTACAGTGCAGGAGTCAGATCTGCAGTAAGAGGAGAGGTGACTCAGTCCGCTTTCATAAATGAAGCGAACTGCTGATCAAACAGATCAGGTGTAAGGCTGCAATCTCCCAATTTTACAAATTTAGAGCGACAAATTAAAAAAACAATCAAACAAAGCAAAAACGTAATTTAGTGTTTATGCTTCACTGAGAAAAAGGATGACATCATAGTAGAAAAAATGAATGACAAACAAAAATGATGATAATTTGGAATTTGTGTTCTTAGTGTGAGCGTCTAAATGCCTCCTTTTCATGGCAATGAAATGGTGGGCAAATGATATCCTTTGACAAACACTTAGGGGAGTTTCCTGTACAGTAGATAGTGAATCCTCAGAGACTTGCAGAGACACAGTCTTGCATGCTGACATGCACATGCACACACACGCAAACACACTCTCTATTAAAGAAGCTAAAATAAACAAAGATTTGGGATAACTTATCACATGCTCAGATAGCTTTGGAGAATGCTTATTTAAGGACTTTCAGACATTTAGCATCGAGACAAATCACAAACACATTGTCCTACATACTGCTGAAGTGCCCTATAGTTTGCGTTCGCCTAAACTTTAGATAAAACATGTGTAATTTAAATAGCCTAGCTTTGCCTCTGAGGTTGCATCAGCTATATTCTCGGTCCTCATTGGGATCTCCAGCATCTAATTTCAGCTGGGTGGGGATACAAATCAAACAAACCATTGACATGGTAACAAGTATGAAAAAAGCTACAGAAAAACCAAAGTGATTTTCACAGCCACTACAAAGGCTCTGTGCATGAGCCTTAGTCACTTTGTAGAAAGCAAAGCAGCTCAGACAGCTCACATAGTTTAAGGCATTAAAGTCCATTTCAACTAACACTGTCACTACAATGTGGATTACCTGCACCGAACAGCCTTCACCAAGATTACACAGTGCCGAGCTGTTTTGCACGAAACCAGCTAATCTGATGTTGCTAGTGAAATTAAAAAAAATTCAGCTGCTGTGAAAACTTTCACAACGCATAAAGCAGGAAAAAAAATCCCATCTTGCAGGAGCAGCACAGGTATACAGTGGATGTAATGTAAACAGTGGCTGTCTGTGGGTACTTCAAAGACCAGCACATAATAGGTTTTGGAAGCATAGGTACAGACCACAAACACTTATAACTGGTGCATCTGAGTCTTCAGAGTGCTTTTTTTGAACTGAAAGCACTCAGTTGTTGTTTTTTTCCTCTAATGCAGCTTCTGCCAAGTAAAAGGTACTTCTTTATTTCAGCAGTGCCACATTTCTAGGCTGGAGTGACCTGTGCAAATGCAACAAGGGTACACACTAAAGGAGACTGAGGCTTATTTAAATATCACGACCAGCTGAGAACTTGCTTTCACCAAGTTCCTGGGTGATTGCATGCCCAGAGCGAGAAAGTATTTACACGCACACCCGTGCCAGGCAGTGTTAAATCCCACCCTTCACAGGTGTCAGAATTGTACTGTAAGCATGCTGGATGTGCCAAGTGTTGTAGTAACAAGCCAACTAAGGAACCATAAGAGAGAGATCAAAATCAGACACCAAGGAAAGCCAACATGTCTCTACAAGGTCATTTCTGTAGCCTTTTGGGCTGTGCTGCTGCTGCTGACTATTTGTTTATCCAGCACAGCACAGGCTGAATTACTTTAATTCTTGGCACTGGCTTCAGTGCAAGCCAGAGCCTGTTTATGTTCTGCTGCTGGACATACTGTATAGAGACCACCTGCCCTTAATCAGTATGTTTCAAACCAAACAGAACAGAAAGACACAACACATAAGAAGATAACGTACAAGAAAGTAATTCAATAGCTGAAAAATTCTTGCAGCTGCAATAATTTAAAGCTCTGGCAGAATGATTCCTTTCAGGATAAAAGCTTGGGTAACTTAGATCCTTGTGTTTTATTTTATTTAAAAAGAAAAAATAAAGAACTTTAAAAAATAATTTAAGCAGCACTAGGTTTATTCGAGCAACTTGTTAAAGCAACTTTCTCATGAAATAACATGAAAATCAAAAATCGAATCAAATCAAATAACATGCGATGTTGATTTAAAATCCCCGACAGAAAAAAATAGGACTAAAACGCGTTGGAAGCCAATTACGCGCGTCGTTTGAATAATTCCTATGTGGAGCTGCTTGTTAGCTCTGCGTTCAAAATTCCCATCCTCGCTGAGTAATGATGTGTGCTTACCTGATTAGGTATAATAATCCTCCGAGGTTTAAAGGGGTGATTCCCAGCGCAGGTTTCCTGGATCCTTACTCTTTCATTGAAAAGCAGTTTAACGCGTGTGCGAGCGCTCTTCCACCTGGAGTTTTTCTCCTGCCTGAGCGCAGCGCTCATTAAAAGTGGAGAACGGGACGGGGGCGAAGTTTCTCCTATTTGCCCGTCCCACTTCAGGCTTGCAGCTCTTCACCCAAGCAGAAGAAGACCAGTAACCCGGGGCCATCGAGACAGCGCGCAGACAAGTGTTTTCTTTTTCTCTCTCTGAATCAAATGACGCACTGCCTTAGTATGCCCACTGAGGGAAAAAACAAACTATGATTCTGACTATATGTTCTAAAACTCATTCATCCCGATTACCTGGCTGACAAATGAACCACCTAAGATGAGTGTGTCATCTCTCACCAGAGCAATCATTCCTCCACAAATAAACCGATCAACACCTGTTTGGGAAACACTTCAAAGTTAAATCCACTGTCACTTTGGGGGTTTGCGGCTTTTGACATGCAGTTGCGGTGTACCCTACAGCTCATGTACAAACACACACACACTGACTGCAGACTACACAGACTTTTACTACAAGCACAGTAGGTATGGGTGGCTCTAATGAGCCCGAGGCCATTTAGCTCTTAATGTCTGCTGTAAATGTCCTTCATGTCATTATGGTAAAAGTTGTCCTAATTCAGGCACTCATGATTTCAGTTTACAAAAAAAACAAAAACACTCATCTTTTGATTAAGCTGATCTTTTAAGTTTTCCTTCTTTTCTGTCATGCATGTACTGTTACAGCGGTGAATGCTTATATTATATTCAGTATTATTTTTAAAAAAGTCAAGCGTTCTCAGACAGCTTTTTCTACATTTAGCTCCTACAGACCTCTGGCTGTGAGGACAGCAGCCTAATCCATCTGCCTGTTCAAGCCTTTTGTTTGCCAGGGGCAGCAAATCAGAAGAAAGCTGGTTTAAGAGGAGAGTGGCCTTAAAGAAAGATGCACTAAATCAGCTTAGACAGTGGGTGATTCAGGGGCTGTAGCAAGGCTGAGGATGAGATAATAAAGCACGCAAAGCTACTCTAGAAGAGAATTTGGAGTTGGAAATGAGAATGAATCGGCCCCTTTAATAAAACCATTTCCTTGTGAGTGATGCGTAAACACACTGAGAAATAAAACGCTGTTTCTCAACAGAGTGTGGACTGCAGGATATAAGGTAGATCTGAGGGTATGAATGCCCTCAGGGGACACGGGGGAAATAGTAGGATACTGTGCCATCACATTGCTTCGGTTGAGTTAAGGACACTTCAATGTTTCCAGATGTTGTTGTGCATCTCTTGTCTCGCTATTTTACTGACTGCAGATTTCATGAGCTGGGCATCTTTTAAAAAAACACATGCATTGTTCCAGTTTGGTTTGAGTGATTGTTAAAACACTCCTAACAGGACCTGGAAATAAATACTCTTTGCAGCAGGGATGAAACTTAAAATAATTTATTAACACTGGTTGCACATACAATTTATTAAGATGGATAAGACCATAACATACAAAAAAATAAACAAATAAATACTCCCAGTCTCCCCATGGAATTCAAGTATTGGTTGAGGTGAAATGGAAACAGTCTTCAGAGCCTGTCACACCAGTACTCTGATGTTTCAGTGTAAGAGGGCACGTCGATGTGGAAGACCTGTGGGTCAGACGGAGGAGTCTGAGGAGGGCTGTTGACCCCCGAATCGCTGTCGTGCTCAGATTGGTTCAGCTCTGCAGCTGCACTTTTCACTTCCAGCTTCTGGCCTGGAAGTGATTCAGGCGGGGGCGGGGCCTCGGCTTTTGGCGTGATGTTTTGCAAGTGCACCACCTCGCTGTGCTCTTGCGCGCACGGCAGAAGTACCAAAATATCCTTGCGAAATTTGGAGCTCATGCCGAAGTAGATGAGCGGGTTGTAAAAACTGGCAGACTTGGCAAAGAGGCGGGTGATGATACTGGTTGTGCTTGGCACGTGGAAGCCCCAGGCTGACCACATAGACACCACTGCATATGGTGACCAGGCCAGGATGAAAGCAGTGCAGATTACAATGGAAATCTGAAAAGAGACATAAGGAAACTATTGTCAGCACTTGAGTAACGTGAGAGGAGGTTTATGACCGAGCGGGCGCTTTTAAGTAGACCTTTTAAGAGTCCCTTTTTACATTTCTAATCAAGCCTTTCAATAAACCCTCCACAACTAGACTCGACTATTTTCCTTTTGTCCTACCCTTGTGACGTCCCGCTCCATTTTCCTTTGGCGGGCGGTGAGGTAACCGTCAGCTGACATAGCATTCGTGGTTTTCACTGTGTTGATAATGGAGATGTAGGAGAAGAGCATGATCATCACCGGGATGAAAAAGCAGAAGATCAGGATGGATATGATGTAGGACTTGTAAATAGTGGAGTAATTGGCTTTGGACCAGTCCACTTCACAAGTTCCATAACCTCGATCTAAGAAACACAAGATACAAGGTCAGATCACGGCTCTGTTGTCAAGTTGCATGAAGCACCGTTAAGTCCGATGCATAAAACAGACCTGTGTAGCTGCCCCAGCCCAGGAGTGGAGCAACAGACCAAAAAATCCCTCCAGTCCAAATGCAGATTAGTGACACAGCAATCGTGTTGATGCTGATACAATGAGCTGCGAGAAGACAGAGCAAGGACAAGTGACATGAGTACAGCCTGCTATTCTCACACCGTGGAACTGACTGCAGGATTGTTTGCAGTTTAAAAACAGTTTAAAGGTCATGATTTTGGCAACAGAAAAAGTTAGATGCAGAATTTTTGACTTGCTATGAATTTTTGTTAAACAATGAAGTCTTTTGTTTTTTAACAGCCTTTGCTGACATCTGCGACTGAAAAGGGCCTCTGTTGATAAAGTGTTCAAAGGACGAAAATAATAGTTTGTTCTATTTCCAGGCAACGAGCAAACGTCTAATTTAAATATCCCATATTATACGTGCAGAGCAGTTTTCAAGGATTTCAGTGATTTTAATACTGAGCTGTATTTTGCGTATTATCTGCACTGGTTTACCTGCACATTTCACTCTCCTAACTCATTTGCACACAAAAACACATGCAGTGGGTTTTTTCAGATTTAGATTTAGTATAAGAGCGAAGGTTTTAGCAAACGCAGCTGGTGCCACACCACATTTACCACTAATGTCCATAGTTTAACGGCAAATGTAAAAACACTCAGGTTAACATGAGCAGCCACAAACAATAAAATCCTTTATCCCTCGCCGACAGCAGAAGCAGTTGCTCAACTAAATTTCCAGCATAATTAAGGCATTTTTTAACATCAGTTGCAACCCCCAAAATAGCAAATCTCACTTCAAAATAAGTTAATAATGTCTTTGAGAAATAAAAATGAAACTGCTGGAGACGAGTGGTCGTTATTTCCACAGCTGAAGCCTGTAATGAGCTTTCATTAGCACTAAAAACACCACACTCTCCTGTCAGATAAGAGACTGCTGCTGGAATGCGAGGAAGGCCAAAAGGCTGGGCTAAAGCTGTAAACCTTTGTTTGGATGGCATCCCTTTATGTATCTGGTGATGCTGATCACCGTCAAGGTGTTGATGCTCGCGAGGCCGAAGAGCAGCGTGAAGAAGCCGTCCACCTGGATGGAAAGAGAGAGAGAAACATGGACTGGTAGTTCCTGATGTCACATCTTCAAAATATCTGTGAGTGGTCAGTGACGCCTCGGGGCAGAGAGCCAGTGCCTGTCTAATGTCAGACCTTTGTCTGCCGAGTTTGCTTTAGATTTTATCAGATAGAGATGCTTTAGATAAAGAGCTCTTCCTCCCTTTTGGTCAATATGCTCCAGACACGGAGCCTTTCCTCTGATGTAAGCTGTACAGGTTCAATAAGAGGATATTAAAATGGAAAATCTTTACTGCGTCTGCTAATTTGTAGATATTAACTTATATCACAGGAAAATTTGATTTGACTCTCAAATATGGCAACACATGGAGCTTTGTTGCAGTCAGCCCAATGTTTGGGAATCTTTTAATCACAGCTCTTCTTAAAGGAAATTATGCTACTGTGTTTCAGTCTGGCCCCAACTATGTAACACCCAGCTCCTGCTGTGCCATTTCCAGGTGATGGGGATCAGTTGAGGTCTCTTACTGATTACTTTCTTGATCTTCCTTAAATGTAATCCTATTACTTCCAAGCATCACGTTTTTTCACCCTCATTTGGCAGAAAACTATCTTACTAACATTGGTATGGTTTTTATTAAGCGTTAATCTTATGTTTCATTTTAGTTCTTATAAAATTTCAGGACCCTTTGCAATAAAAATAGTGGTTTAGTGCAGTTTAGTGCAACTAATCTGTCTTTTATTTGGCTCTCAAGAAGGTGATGTAAACTTTCATAGACCTTTTACACTGCTGCATCATTTCTTCCTCTGAACTTTCCTTCTGTAATGTCACATGATCCTGAGAGGCTCTTTCATATCTAATAATGTCCTGCCCCACCGAGTGTGAAACACGGGGATGAGGCCCAGCTTGCAGCTCGCTCATGTCCCATCACGCTCCATGCAGTAATGTGCTTCTCACATGCCTGTCTCCTTCACCTTTCTATTCTTTTTCTCCCCTATTTCTGTCACTTTTTACCTGATCCCCTTATTTACGTCTGAGGCTCCCTGCCTTAGCCCACTTCTCTTGGGGGAAGGTGAAATAAGAGAGGTGGGGTACTTCCCTTCCCAATATTTCTCTTTCATCGGAGATTGGATGACTGAGAGATGAGATCAACTCTGTGACTGTAGGGAAGCCTAAGAGCAGCAGAGCTTGAGTTACAGTATATCTTTCACTTAGATTTTTAAAGTTTACGTTCTCCAGACTAAAATATATTCTGGTTACATCGGCTTGTTTTTGTATGACTCCTCAGAGACTTCACTCGCTGCAGCACGGAAATCACAATTTCTACCACGCCTGGCTTCGAGCAAGAAAATATCCTGGATGAATTCCAAGCTAAAGTATGACAAATATTTCTTTTCAAGCTGAGGCTGTAGGAAGAGAAAAACACAGAAATGAATGGTTAAATATAAGATCCTGCAATATAAGTGCATGTAGATATAAAATTCAACAAATAGCCACCAAAGCAGCTCTTAACCGTTCACTGTTTGGTTGTTGACAGGTGCCCTACTGCTAGAAGAAAGGCCTCCACAAAGGTAATCTTATCACGATTTAACCTCCAGCCCACATGTCTACTAGAATAATCCCTTTCACGTACACACACCCACACGCATATACACCTTACTGTTACACTTCCACAGATTCTTTTAATGTACTTTATTAACTGAGGGCTGGCCAAAGACAGCAGATGCACACGGATGGTTTTTTGGTGACTCTGCACAGTCATAGCTCCTGCGACTTGTTGTTCCAAATGTCAGTATTTTGAAGTCTTGTTCGAGTTTGGCTTTTACCTGGCAGGTCCAGATCCAGGTGATCAAATATCCATCATCCTTGAAGATATTGAATATTTCTAGGATTCCCCGGGAGTAGCCGAATATTGAAATGCTGGCATCAGAGATTGCGAGGTTTAAGGTGAGCAAATCGGTTGATTGAAGTGTGGCCCGCTGCCTGTACAGGACAAACATCACTAAACTGTTTCCAAACCAGGACAGCCATCCTGCAGGGAGGGAAGCACACAGAATATTCAGGGGATACCTAATTAACCACATAGCATAGGATACTAAATCTTATGGTAGCATATGACATTGTATGGTGTTTTATTTTATTATATTTTATCATATTGTATCATATGTAGTAGTATAGTACTATTAGATAATATGTTACATACAGTATAGGAACATGTACGTATGTATCATTGCTGTTAGTTCTGGATCTCATCCTGAAGTGACTCCAATAGTGTGAATAACCTGTGAAGTTCAGAGTTAAACCCTTTTACTCTGTAGTCAGATAACAAGCCAACAGGGTCCCTTTCTTTTTATATCTCAGACTCTGTGTTACACAAAATCTCTCGACTATCTTAGCTGGCACGGTCCAAACCAAACTGTGGGTGTCAGCTGTGGACTGGCCTTTGGAAACAAGAGTCTTTTTTGTTCTTGACACTTGAATAATGCGTGACTCTTTCATGCGAATGTAGGAAATACAGTATATCAAGCAATACTGACACAGTAGCATAACGTACAATCCAAGTAAACATATTTCATCTGCAAACAATACACATAATGCAAAAAATAAACATTGCATTCTAGCGTATGGTGGTTTACTTACCCAGCACTAACAGGTAGACTCCAATGATGGTCTGTCCTTGATCAGACAGAGGAGGGTCTGTATGCAGGGTGCTCAGGTTATTATTCCTCCATGGAATATTCACCACCTTCAGAGTGAAAGCCTTCAGCGTCAGCTCCATGGCCTGAATTTCGATGCCTATGCATGAATTCTTTCTGTCCTCTTCAAAATCCCTGCTCTCCTCTGCTTTCAGTAGACACGGCAGTGACACACGAGCAGGGATGACCGGTCAGTTCATTTTAAATCCAGCTTAGACACAGTCACTAATACCTCACTATTAACTGTCCAAATGACTGCAGCTGTAATCCTATCTACTGCTTAACAACTAAGAAGATAGAGGTTTTGGGTGGAAATTTGAGGCAACAGGGAAAGGTTCAGTGGGTTATAGTCTAATTTTCAGAGTGGCTTCGTAAAGCTTAAAGACAAAGGTCTCGTCTCAAGCAAAGCTATCTTAAAGCCCTCAGCAGAGATCAAAGCAGTGCTGAACAATTTCAAACGCCATCTTGTGCATTTTCTTTAAATTGTCTCCTGCAGGTTTGTGTGAATGCCAAACAGGAATTAATGACTGCAGCTTTTCAGTTGGGCAATAGCACAGAATTGGTATTAAAATTTCAATATATTACTATTAATAATGTTCTGAAAAATATAAATAAGAAATGTATTTACTAGGGGTGCAACGATACTCGTATCGATATTGAACCATTCGATACAGTGCTTTCGGTTCGGTACACATATGTATCAAACAATACAAAATTTGTAATTTATTTTATCAACTTTCCTTCTGACGATGCTGTCTGTGTTGAGCGCTCAGTGAGCGCTCAGTGAGCGCTCAACACCTCATTCAGATCTGGCGTTTGGAATTATTTTGGTTTTCATGTGACGTATGACCCTGAAGGTAAGCGCATCATGGACTAAAGTAAAACAGTATGTTGGATGTGCCACGCAATGCTCAATTACATGGGTTAACGTGTTGGCCGTCTAGCCCCACGCACGGAGATTTGCCGTGTTGTGGCGTTAACGTCATTTCAACGACGTGGGAACACAACGAATATGACTGCACATTTACGCCGACATCATCCTAGTGCAAAGACAAGTGGAAGCAGACAAAAACAACAAGCATGCATGCTACAAACTTTACCCGAGTCATTTAGACACCCGTTAGCACATGATTCTCCTTATGGGGACCTGATATGTTTAATATTGTGGCGAGCTCAGACAAGGTGGAGACGGAGGTGTCGTTTGGTCTTGCTTCCCGTGAGCTAGCCTGGGAGCACAGCCGTTTATTGACATCTGCAGAAGAACACTGCCGCTAGCTAACTGCTCAGCGCGGCAACCGCCCACAGCAACACCAACAACAACACACAAGGGCGTCCTCTGACCCCGGAAGGACACATCGTCGCAGCGAGAGGGCTGTCACCCGTCACTATGGCAACATCAACAAAACATAACTGTACCCACAGAACCCCGAACAGCCCTGAACCCGCCTACATACCCCCAACTAAGTGTCAGGTCGTCCCCGACGACCCATTACCCCACCAGCAAAGTCCTGCACATTGTCAGGTGCCTTCTTTTGGCGCAACTGGCGGTCACGACAGGCGGGGGAAAAGTCACTTCAGGTCAGACCATGGTGCCACCTCATCCCACTTCCTGACACCAATGTGGCTAGCTCCGACAAGGAGGAGACAGAGGTTCGTTTGGTCTTGCTTCCCGTGAGCTAGCCTGGGAGCACAGCCGTTTATTGACATCTGCAGAAGAACACTGCCGCTAGCTAACTGCTCAGCGCGGCAACAGCACAGCAACAATAACAACAACAACAACACACAGGGCGCCCTCTGACCCCGGAAGGACACACCGTCGCAGCGAGAGGGCGTCACCCGTCACTATGGCAACATAAACAAAACATAACTGTACAAACAGAACCCCGAACACCCCTGACCCGCCACATAGCCCCCACCTAAGGGGTCAGTCGTCCCCGACGACCCCATTACCCCACACAAAGTCCTGCAAATGTCCAGGTACCTTCTTTTGGCGCACCGGCCGGTCACGACCGGCAGGGGAAAAGTCACTCGGGTCAGAACATGGGGTGCCACCATCATCCCACTTCTGACACCAATGTGGCGAGCTCAGACAAGGAGGAGACGGAGGTGTCGTTTGGTATTGCTTCCCGTGAGCTAGCCAGGGAGCACAGCCGTTTATTGACATCTGCAGAAGAACACTGCCGCTAGCTAACTGCTCAGCGCGGCAACCGCACAGCAACAACAACAACACACAGGGCGCCCTCTGACCCCGGAAGGACACACCGTCGCAGCGAGAGGGCGTCACCCGTCACTATGGCAACATAAACAAAACATAACTGTACAAACAGAACCCCGAACAGCCCTGACCCACTACAATATGCTGCTGAGAATATAGCCCAGAAGAAGCGTATAGTATAGCTTTTATTTTGGAAAGAGACATTTCTCTGTAATAAACTCTCTTTTCCAAAGATGAGTGATTCCTCAATCAGATACAGGGCTTGCAAAATCGCTAGCCCGACGTCCCGGGGCTAGCGATTTTTCCAGTCGGGCTACCAAAATCTATCTCTGCCCTGCACATCGGGCTATTGTAGGAAGGAAAAATAAATGCTTTTGCATTCTTTCGGAAATGTAGCTGGGTAATTATGTCATTGGCATCGACGAGCCACTGTCAATATGTGACATATTGAAATCGCGTTTGAATTTGCGTTTGTTTTTTGCTTTCACTTTGCAATCGCGCGAACTGTGTATAGAGAGCAACAGCACTGATTGGTGAGTGATGATAATTTGCGCACCAATTCCTCTGACATCGTCTTATCAATCGTTAGCTTACTATGCAAACATGGCAAGTGAAATCTCCCGCAGCAAGCTTAAACATGTGAGAGGTTGATCGCGCAGGGAATCGCTGAGCGTTATGTGTGTGTGTGTGTGTGTGTGTGTAAAGCAGCAGGATATATATTTTAGTTCTGCTGAGCCAAATAAGACAGGTCAGGGTGAAGAAGTGACAGCCAAAGAAAAGCTTACCACAAAATGCAAAAGTTATGACAAATCAGACTATAAGGCAAAAATGAAAGTGCAGCTTTATGGTTTCATGGACAAACGAATTTCTGTGGCTGCAATATGACGAGCTATATAACCGGGGCTGCACAGAAGTGGTCCGCAGGTGCGCATTCGCTGTCAAAATAAAAAAAAAAAACGCGCACAAGATATGAAGTTCCAACGCGTGTTTGCGTACATAATATTTGCAGGAGGAGGACAGACATTTGTTTAGAACTCTTAAAGATGTCGAAGAAGCAAGCTCCTTTAAGCAATTTGGTGTTCCTCCACCTCCAAACAAATGTCAGAAGGAGTCTGAACCACAAAAGAAGCACGTATTCTTGGAAAAGTGGTTGCAGGAGGTGAGCTGGCTTCAAACAAATGATGAACGCACAGAGATGTGGTGCAGAATGTGCCGTGAAAATCCCACTCTAGCGGACAAAAACAGTGCTTTTTATATGGACGCAAACGCGTGCTGCAACTTCTTATCTGGTGCGCGTCTTTTATTTTGACAGCGAATGCGCACATGCGGACAACTTATGTGCACCCGTGTAAATAACATAATGTTCTGCCGGGTGTGTTGTTGGTTTTCTCTCAATTTCTGAGTCGACAAGCGCCTTTGTTACTGGGACCAGTCATTTTAAGAAAGGCCCCCATTAGAACCCATGAGAAATGCAAGAAATGCATTATTGCTCAGTCTGCAATATCTTTCCCAGAACAAACACCAATTGCAAATAACATACTAAAAATAAACCTGAAAAATCTGTTTAGAACAGCGTACTATGTTGCAAAGAGTGAACTACCACTGGCAAAATTTAGCAGTCTTTGCAAACTTCAAAAAGCAAATGGCCTAGATCTTGGTTCCACTTGTCTCTTACCCGTGACTTCAGTGGAAATTTCAAATTCAGGATCTGACACAGACTGATTCATGTCCTACACAGTTCTTACAAGTTCATAGAAATTTCTGTTCAATTAGAACCAAGTATTTGAGTTGATGATTGTAATTTTTATACAATGTTGTAATTTGTTTTTCGACAATTTTTTGATTAATGTTTTGTTTCCTTTACAATATTATACTTTAATGTATAATATTGTAAAGGAAACAAAACATCAATCAAAAAGTTGCTCTCTTTTTTATTCGGGCTACTTAAATTTATTTTGGGCTACCAAAAACTGAAGAGTCCCTGCCCGAAGGGCTACCAGGGATTTTGAAATTTTGAGAGCCCTGAGATATATTTATTTTTTAAATTACTTTTGTTTCAGCAACATTAAATTTAAAAACTGTACTTTTGAGTTAAAATATATATTTATAATTTTAATAAATGACAAATTAAAAAGGCATGAACATTTTTTTGTATCGAAAAAATATCGAACCGTGACACCAAAGTATCGAACCGAACCGAACCGTGAATTTTGTGTATCGTTGCACCCCTAGTGTTTACCCTTATCCAGTATCAACAGGCACCTAACATCAAGTGTTTGGGCAGCATTTACATTTAAGAAAATTTTATTGTATTTAGTACATAAACATAATGTAGGTGTATCTACTGGATAATAGATACTGATTTTTAAATAACTGTACATGAATAACTTGACTTTATTATAAACTGTAATATTATGCTGCAGTATATTTCTAACCAGGCAGCTCATTCTCGTTCTCTCGACAATACTTTTATATAACACATTTTGGGGTCAACTTGAAAGAGAAAGAGATATGAAATGTAAAAGTGAGGTCAGAGGTCAAATGTGATGTAATATTTGGATACTTAGAATCCCCATACAAAAGTCTAATTTCCTAAATGTTGCGAATGGCAGTAAGAAACATACTTTGAAATAGAGTTTCAGATCAATCTATTGACTTGAAGAAAAGATGAGAGCTCAAATGTAATGATACTTGAAGTCTTCATGCAGTACTTTCTGTATGCTGACAGCAAACATCACACTTGTATGAATTATAGTTAAAGTTATAAGGATTTTTGCCATTTTTTGATCAATAAATCATTAAGTTAACCTTGAAGACCTTGGTGGATGTAACCAAATTTTAATGGAGTTTTAACATGACTACGCTCTACACCCCTACAACGTTTTAGGGGTAAATTCAGAACATTTCAAGCCCATCATTTTAACAGAATGACACGCACACATGTAAACACTACGAAGAACATCAGTGGAGGTAACAAAAATCAATCCAAAAACAATAATAAAAAAAAAAGTGCTGGGATACTAATAAAATTGAGCTTTGGCAGCTTTTCCATCTTGACCATTCAAATATCTGCTTACACTTTTAGTCCAACTCCTGAACTACTCTCAAGAGTTGTGTTCCTGTTTCTGTACTTCCATTTAGGAGGTGATGACTTTAGACCTGCTGCAGTAACCACACGTTGTCTAAACACAGATGACATTCATCTAAACATACACTAAACCCCAGAAATATCATATGAAGCATAATTTAGTTTGTTTGAGCTAATGTGTGCACTGAGAAATGTGCTCTGATGTCAGAGTGAGAACATCTGGCACTTCAGAAACACGATCTTTATTTAGCTCCACCAACAGATGCTGGTGCAGTGTTATTGATTAACATTGTTTTGTTCTGTGAAAACTTATAATTGCAGCACATCTCCCCTCCTCCACCTTCTCTCCTTCTTCTCTTCACAGTGAACTTCTCTGTGGTGACACACCCACCAAAGGGGTATCCTGAACACCCCCCCTCAGTTTGTATTTAGTTCACAGTGTGCACCTTGTTTCTCTCTTCTGGCTGCCACAGTTCAGGATGTGGTGGGAAGGGCTGCTTGTGCTTCTGATGCCAGATGCCTCTGTGCTTCCGCGTCTTCTTTCAGCCTCTGAAAGCCAGCGAGCAAGAGAAGGAAGGAGCCAAAGGGGAAAATGAACCTCTGACCCCAACTGTCACCCGTCCAGCAGCAAACACTGAATGCAGTCTTTGCACACCATACCTTCAGCCAGAGACTCAGAATGACACTGTTGCTAGATGTTAAAGTTCCTATTTTTGTTCGCATAATATGAAGTCATGACACTGTTGATATCAATTTCCTGCAGCAGGCTGGAAAGCTATCCTCCTACAGTGAAATTAAGATGATTAGGAGTGCATGTTATAAAGTCATTGTTTAGTGCAGCTGCTCCTGAGATTAAACTGTTGCTAAAGGACAAAGGACAAAGAAGACCCCACATCCAATCTACAAGGACAAAGCTAAAGACAATGACATCTGTCCACAGAGGATAAATGTGTGAAGCTGGCATCTTGTAGTCTGTCAGCTGCTGTGCAGAGATGTGGGCTCTGTTCTGACCAAAATACAAAATCCATGAATCAAACACGGGTTTTGCTGAGTTAAGCACAAAGCACTGGCACCTACCATACACCGCACAGTGTTTAAATGTTGCCACATTACAGGAAGACGACAAGATTACCTTAGCGCTCACCTGTATACCTTGGCACGTGTTTGAGTTCACAAAGCTGGGCAATCACGGTGCACCTACAGTATGTCACTGTATCTTTCTCTCGATCTCGCTCTGTCTTAAGCAAAGCCAGAGACAGAGCAAGCAATTTTCCAAATGGAAAATCACAGACACATATGCTATTATGAAGGTGTGTGTTAAAGGCTAAGAGCTGTCTGAAGGCCACAAAGCCTCTCTTCACTGGGGACATTCACCAGGTCAAGAAACCAATACAGGATCTGCTTGAAAAAAAGTGTGCGTACTTTTTCCCTCCCTGTCACTGAACGACAGACACAGGGACTGATTGTATGAAAGTAAATGGCTTGCCTGTCATTTTCGTCTGCTAGTCCATGCGTGGCATTCGTAGAAATACATTTTCACATCTACAGGAAATCTGTAATAAAAATTGTTCGAGGGGGTTTCTCAAAAGGTGGCCTCTAGCAAGGCTGGTAGTAGTGACAGTGATTCTACACAATTTATCATAAATGGATTAGAAGTAAAGCTATTTACTGCCTCTCCATGCCCCTGTGTGCTGGGTCGTTAATATGAATAATAATCTCTGCAAGGCTGAAGCCTTTTAAGATTTCCTGCAGTGGCTCAGGAAGTAGAGCAGATCATCTACTAATCAGAAGGTTGGTGGTTTGATCGCTGGCTGCTCCAGTCTGCATGCCAAATTATCCTTGGGCAAGATACTGAGTACCGGTATGAATGTGTGTGAATGTTAGATAGAAAGCACTTAGACACAAGAACAGTGCTTGTGTGAATGTGAGATAGCTGTGCTCAAGCAGAAAACTGCTATATAAGAACCAAGCCATTTATATTTTACATAAAATAGGGGAAAAAACTTCAAGGAACATCGAGCTGGCTTACTGGCGATGGGATGGGATAGGTCCCATTAAAAAAAACACAAACCACGAATGCCTGCCCACAACATGTTCACACCTATGCTTCAAAGGCTTCGTCACTCTGCGCAAATATAATTTCACACAAGTGAGGAATATGTTTAAACACCGCTGGGAATCTTTTTACCCGATGACATAAACTTAAAGATTCATGCTACAGTTAGATGCTTTGAAAAAGTTATAATTAAAATGTGGATATTACACGTTGTATGTGAGGCAAAGCTCTCATGAAGTAAACAGAGACCACAGTTCCTAAGTTCACCTCAGACAAAGACCAGACTAATTTTACTGTTCCCTCTGCACCTAACTGTTTCATGACTCCACAGCCAAGCCTGCTATAACCACAGATTGCTGCTCAAAATATAATTATGCTAAAATAGTGCATGGTGTTACAGTGTTAAGTTGTCCAGTTGAGCTGTCTGAAATTGCACAGAGGAAATGAACACTTTATATTATTGGTCTTATCTGCCAGCTTTTTATTTTCAAGACAAAAGTGCAGCACTTTTGTCTAAAATACCATTTTTTTGGATAACACCTTCATATAAAGCCCATATGAAATAATAGATGAATGGTTCAGTATGCATTTGAAGTGAACACAGGCTCTGTGTTGTGACCAGCAAGCAATGTGGACTGGTTCTGTGGCTTGAGATCTTTGGCTCTGGACCACATGCAAACATTTTTTTGGGCACTGGGTCTAGTTTGCAATTTCTCTTCCTGAGTGTGTTTGTGTAAGCAGGTAACTTATGTAAGAGAGTCTCACTGAGGGCTGAATGTTCGCCTTTCCTAAAGCGGTCTGCACATCACCTTCGACATAAAGGGATATTTGGCCAAAGTATAAATGCGGAAATATCAACCTACAAATCAAACTCTAGATACTGTAAAACCTTACGTCCTAAAAGTATGTGAATACAACTGGTCACCTAGAGCCACGTGCTTTTCAAGACTAAATTGACACAATTTCTTCATCTGACAGATGACGGCTTATGCTTCCATTTAAGTTTACATGGAAGCGCTAGTAGCTGATGTGAATGGCCAGCTCTTTGCATCAGCCTCCTTTACCTGACCTGTGCGCCAACACCAGAACTCTTCTTGAAACTTCTGGGGACTAAGAAAATTAGTGATCTCCTTTGACATCTTGAAGGAATCCAACCTGTCCCTTTGCATGATGCGTTGCAACACATAGGTGCCTGCTGGTGCGGGACAGGGGTAAACATGTTTCAAACATTTTAAACCTTTTAAAAAGCGTGACCTTATTAGTAACAGAAATGTCCACAGCTGTCCTAAAGCCTCATCAGGGTGAGTGAGTTGACCCGTGTTTGACAGAAGGTTAGTGGGCTACATTATTATCCTCTCCCTGAGCAAAAACTTGTTATGCTTAATGATGGCAGCTTCGCTACACCTAATCACCCATATGACACATGCCTGGCTGGGCTTAAATAAGACAGCTGTTACTGACCTGTTTACTTGGAGGTCAGTGTAGCTCCTAAGCAAGAACATTTATACCTCTAGTCTTAAATTACTAAATTTCAGACACAGTTTTAAAAATGTAAATGTTTTCTGCAACTCAGAGGAAGAAAAATCCAGTTTTTGTTGTCGTTAGCAATGTGCTAGGTGTCACTAAGCTAATAGCCAAGCTAGTTAGTGCTAGCTAGTGTGTACACAAGGCTAGATTAGTTTCCTTGTGATTACATTGAGTACCACGTAATTATAAGTCCAAACGGTGCATGTGCAGTTGTGGTCAGAAGTTTACATACACTCATCACAGGCAATGTCATGGTAATGTGGGGCTTTTAATAACTTCATTTAACAGTTCTTTTTCTAGGGTAGAATGATTGTACAGGATACATCTTCAACGACTTTAAAAACAGGAACTGGGTGGACAGGTTGGAATTTATTTTGAATTTCCTCTAATCCACATAATCAAATTTATACGTGAAAGCTCAAATATTCACACCACTTACCATTTGAACAATACTAATATTTGCAAATTTTATTGTAACTTGTACAGCCTCCAACAGAGAAATTGGGAAAGTGTACAACAATAGAAGAGAATGGTACTTTTAAGCATACTTTAACACCCCCACTGAGGGTCTAAACTCGACAATGCTAAAGACAGAAACTGAGGAATCTGAGAAGAAGAAGGAAGAAACATATTTGTAGTGACATCTATAAAAATTCAGTCCTTTTCTTTTATTTGCAGATGTGGAATGTGTACAAAATCACTATTCACGTGTAACAAAAAGCTATTTTTTCGGAGACACCCACATGGCAGGTAGAGGCTTTTACAGACAAATCATGTTTTTCGTGGTTTTAGTTCAGTTACAATGAACAACATCCACTTTGGGTCATTTTTCATCATCCCCACCTGCATTCCTACTCATTATCATTTATCCACCAGCTGCAAAGTTTAAAATTTAAACTTGTTTAAACTTTCACTCAAACCAAAATATTCTAACAACATATTCTGTTCTAACTGACCGCATTCCTGTTTTCATGCTTTTTTCATTTGGCACCCTTAAAAGGATTAGTCCAAACAAATACATATATTTCTTTATAAAATAAAAGCAAATGGTTAAAGTGGGACTTTACTTGAGTTTTATTGTCAAATAAAGGAGAATTATTCTAGAACTACTGCCTGTCAACTCATTTTAATACAGTCATAAAAAAATAAAGTTTAAGTTATTGAGTACCATCAGTAATGTTTCTAAACATTGAATACGACTCTGAAGCACAGTGAATTATTGGATCATTTGCCCCTGTTGGAGGAAGATGGGTGGAGTCTTGCCAAGGCTGAACTGAAGCAGCAGCAGATTCTTTCTTCCTGAAAAACCTGAAGTGCTTTTTCTTCTTTTTCAGGCACAGTTCTTGGAGATCTTTGTTCTGCATTACGATACTTCACATCTCTTGGAAAAGCTCTTCATGCTGCACCTAAAGTTTTTTTTACACCTTTTCTTCAGTTTTTCTTATTTTTCTTGATACTTTCTCAAAGTTCTTTGTTTTTCTCTTGCAATTGTTTATATTTTTATTCTTGAACTTTCTTTTCGTTGTGCGTGTCGTTGTGTTTTTTGTTGTACATTGTCATGGATGGCCAGTAACTCTTGATGTCTCCTCTGCAGTTCTTGAAGTGCAGACGGGATGTCTTGATGGTTTTTCTCCTGTTGTCACTTCTCCTTTTGCATTTCAGTATTTGTATACTGCGCTAAGTTCCTTGCAAATGGGTATCTTTGGTCACCATTGCCTGGATTACACTCTGCATTTCAGTGCATATTTCCTCCAGTTCTTTTTTATTGTACTCAATTTCAATGTTTTTGTCATTTATTTCCTTGTAAAATACCCATAATTCAGTATTTTTCCCCTGGAAGTCTTAGAGAAGATGTGGCATCTCTCGCTGTCTCTTCCAGTCTTTCCTTGTCTTGTTTCTGTCGTGCATTTCTTTGGAGCATTTCATTAAACATCACTTGAAGCCCTTTGTTTTTTTTCTCCATGTTCTAGAGCAGGGGTGTCGAGCTCCAGGCCTCGAGGGCCAGTGTCCTGCAGGTTTTAGACATCACCCTGGGTCAACACACCTAAATCAAATGATTAGTTCATTGCGAAGCCTCTGGAGAACTTGAAGGCATGCTGAGGAGGTAATTTAGCAATTTAAATCAGCTGTGTTGGATCAAGGACACATCTAAAACCTAAGGCCTTCGAGGCCTGGAGTTCGACACCTGTGTTCTAGAGCTTGCACTGCATCTCTTGGTGTTTTTCGTAAAGTTTGCCCTGCAGGTCTTTGTATTTAGCTTCCTTTTCTTCTTTCTCATTTTCCAGTTGTGCATTCTTTTGGAGTGCTTCATTAATTATCACTTGAAGCCCTTCGTTTTTCTTCTCCATGTTCTGGAGCCTGGACTGTATCTCTTGGTCTTGTTCTTGAAGCTTGCACTGCAGGTCTTCGTATTCAGCTTCATGCTCTTCATTTCTCTCTGCTTCTCCACTTGAGTTTTCTCCTCTTTCAGCTGGGTACACATTCAAATGTTACTGTCAACAGCTATGTAATTATTAGGATGACCTATTGTAGTGTCTACGAACAATTCAAAACAAATTTTCACAAATTACAATATAGTTGTAGTTGAAAACTGAGCCAAAGCCTTAATCATGTTGAGCAGAACTATTTACAGCAAAACAGACAAGCAGAGAAACATACACAGAATTGTTTAAGCCCTTCAGAATGAAAAATCAGACTGCCACTCCTTACATCTGGACAAAATGCAAACTGTTGACAGACTCGCTTTTATACCCTCCCATTATTGTGCAGAATCAACTCACTCACTCAGGTACCCAAAGGACAGATTTGAAGTCTGTCACTGCCATGTAATGACAGCCATCCTGTTCAAGCCATATGTGGAATATTATGAATGCTGTTAAATGTTAGCAATTATTAATATGTTCTATGTCAAATCATCAAACAATGAATTTGGGCAAAACAGAATCTATCTTGGCTTCATAAATTTGTTGCATTTCTTTAACCATGTTCTCCAGGTGTTGTTTTTCCTTTATACAATGCTGAAATGCTCTTCTGAAGGCTTCATCCCACTGAGGAGCGCTGGAGTCATCTCTTTGTCTTAGGTTCTGTTTCTTCTCAGACATTTTGGTACCTTGAAACAATGCTTGAAACAAAACTCCTTCAAATGTCTTCAAAAATATACAGACACTTATTCCAGTGTTAATAAAAACTTGACGTATACCTTGTGTCATCATGTCTTAGAACTGTCAAATCTCTTCCTATTGAATTTCTTGACTCGTTCAAATGGCACAAAAATTTGTGCATTTAGTTCCTCAGTAAGGCATGAAAATTTGGGATGTTAATCGTGACTCGTTACTTTGACGTGGAAGTTACTTTTTCTATCACCTGAATATTCATCACTTCTATATTTAACAACATTTTACAACTGCTAATATAATTGTGAAATTTTTGAACCTTCACAACTGAACTGTGTCATGAAATTACCTCTTCATCTTCTTTTTGTGAAGATTTTTCTTGCAACCATATTTCTCTTGAAATATGCCTTTAAATTACAATACAATCAATCTTTTTTTAAATTTATTAGTTTTCAAAAGAAAAAAAGAAAAATGTTCATTTTACCTTACTTGTATGCTTTAGTAAACAAGAAGCAAATTCAAGTCAGCGCCTTCGAACAATGAGGCCGCTGTGTTGTATCATGGAAACGTCGATGCAGTTTGTGGTCTGTTTATTGATTCCACTGATAGCTCCACTGATATCTTTGGAGAAAGTGGGTCAGCCATAGATGCTGAAAGAACAGGGAACTGTGCAAAAGGCACTGAAACAAAGTGAGTTGGTGAGACAGGCTGAATGTCAAATAAATGTGTTACAATGCAGTAGTCAATGAGTAGCCATGTAAAATACAAAAACAGCTCAGTGTTCTTATGAGATCATTTCTCATCCCTGAGCAAGGGTATTTATTTGGCTCACAGTGATCAGGTGCATGCAGACAGGTGATAAATGTGAGTAATTTACATAGATAAATGCACAGAACACAGAGGATTTTCAGCAGCTCTCTCCAGCTCATTTCCATATGTGTGGGTTCAACCTCTGAGGCCTGGTCTCACTTAAAAGAAAGTGCTTTCCTGACCACCTGGACAACATACCAGACAGTCCTTAGTGGGTCACTTAAAAATGCAATGCACAGATGCAAAACACCTGGTACAGTCTGGGCCATTGGGTATCCGGTCTTTAAGTGACGACGTGATAAACCTGGGTCCAAACTACTCTGCGTTTTTATTACCACTATTCGTTTTAAAGCTCAGTATATTATTTGAAAGTCCCAATGCAGCTTTCTTTAACAAAACAGACTGTACCGTCATGTCAAACACAGCAGGTAATGAGCAAGAACAGCTAATAAAGTTAGCACAGAATCTTGTTCATTTATTAGCTCCAGTCATTTAAAAGAACATGTCACAATCTTGTACAGATTCACAAATACCCTACCTAATCTCTGTTCTAGGACGCCCTCTGGACCCAGTTCAAATGCTCTCTACAGAAAAGGGCAGAGTTTTGGGTCCATAATTATTTTCTTTTTACATGTTTCCTTTAGCTGGCATTATGCAATCTTTTAGTGACATTTCTGAGCATTTCTATGCTGATGACATTCAACTGCATATGTCCTTTAACCTCCTATGACCCGAACTCTTCCATTACATGCATTTTTAATTTCTCTTTGATATTTGGGCCGATTGGGACCTGATGAATGTAAAAACAAAGAATTACCAGATCTTTTTTTTTTTTTTTTTACCTAATTTTTGTTTCTAAGAAAAATGAGAGCCACATATGAGGATATTCATTTAAAATTTCGATAGAACAGTGGCAGTATAATGTCCTCGTAAGTGGATATCAGGCCCCCGTAGAGCAAAATTGAGTATTTTGGTCTAAATAACCCAAAATGTGATGTCCACATATGTGGACGCCAGGTCCTAGGAGGTTAAGCCTCATCAGATGGATAGGCTGTCCACCCTAGTCCAGTGCTTAACTCAGGTTTCTGATTGGCTTTCTAGCAACTAACTTGTTTTAAACACGAACAAGACAGAGACCATGATCATAACTCCTCCTGAGCTACACTCTAAAATCAGTCAGGTTCTTGCTTCTTACTGTCCTTCTGCTAAGTCAAATATTCGAAATCTTGGAGTAACATTTGATTCTTCTCTGGGCCTTGACTTACATGTAAAATCTTTGTCTCGTTCCTGTTTCTTTCATTTAAGGAACATTTCTAAACTGCTACATACGGTCTCCTTAGGTGAACTGGAAACAATTGTTCATGCATTTGTGTCATCCCGTTTAGATTATTGTAATGCTCTGTTACCAGCTTGGACAAATCATCTCTTTCTTGCCTCCAAGCTTTACAAAATGCAGGAGCCAGACTAGTAACTCGTTCTAGCAAGCAAGCTCACATTACTCCAATTTTATATTCGTTACATTGACTCCCAATTGATTTTAGAATTTATTTTAAAATTCTTGTTTTTTGACATACAGAGCACTAAATGGCCAGGCCCCAGGTTATTTATCCAAGCTTATACAATACCAAATACAAATACACCACTGCTCGTTGTCTCCACTCACAGATAGTTTGTTGGTTGTTCCCCCGTACACGACTGAAGACAAAAGTGGACAGAGCCTTTCAGTCTGTGGCCCCAAGGCTGTGGAACAGTCTACCAATACAACTACGTTTGGTTAACTCTGTGGAATCCTTTAAAAAGCAGTTAAAAACTTTTCTGTTTAAACAAGCCTTCTGTTGATCAGCGCTTTTTAATTTTTTTAAATTTACATTTAACCTTTTATATTGCGTATATTGTCTGTTTTGTTACTTAACATTCTGTTTATTTGAATCTTTGTGTACAGCACTTTGTGACTTTCTATGAAAAGCGCTTAATAAATAAAATTTACTTACTTACTTAAGCACTCGCATACACATTCCAGAGAAATCAGAACAGAGACACAGAGAGCAAGATTAAAGAAAAAAGAAAAGCAAACAAATCTGCGCTACAGGCATGTAGACCATGACAGACGTACTTTTGGCTGAAGCTCATGATAAGGAAATGACCATAATCCAAGCATGATGTAATGAATCCATGGATGACTTTTTTAAGGTCTGCTTGAGATCAAAATAATAATAATAATAATAAAAATAATTTTTGTAACATTTCTTAGCATTTGATTTAAAAACAAACAGTTTTTAAAAACAAACAGTTTTTAAATCAAACCAAATTTTAGAGTTCAAGGTTCAATATTTAAAAATAAACCTATACAACCTATAAAGAATCATGTTTGACTTGAACCAGAAATATTTTTAAGGAGAAAAGATTTCTTCATCTTTTCAGAAAGTGCTGAATGTTGAAGTGACATAAAACGCTGAATGACACTGACTGATATAGAAACACATCATATTATTTTGATATGATGTTGTATTTATTAATGATTACTGCTGCTCCTCCTTCTTTTCGTGTCCCTCCTGCAGCTCTGTCTTCTCATGTGTCCTGCTTGTTCTTGTGTTCCTGCTGCTCCTTTCGGTACTACTGCATCTCCAGCCGCTCCTGACACATTTCCTGCTGCTCCTGCTCCTCCTTCTGTTTCTGTCGCTCCTGCAGCTCCTGCTACTTCTGCCGCTTTTCCTACTCTTCTCGTCATTTCTCCTGGTCGTCTTTGTGTTCCTGCTGCTCCTATTGTTTCGACCATACGTCCTGATGCTCATGCTCCTCCTGGTCCTCCTTCTTTTTCTGTCACTTTTGTGGCTCCAGCTTCTCCTACCACTTCTCCTGCTCCTGGTGATGCTGTTCCAAACGCACCTGCTACTCTGACCAATTTTGTTACTCTTACAGCTCCGGTAACTGAATCTGAAATCTGGTAACTGAATTAAATGCCTATATCATAACAATTCAAGAATAATTTCATTCATACACACACAGACACACAAAGACAGACGCACACACAAACATATATATTTTAAATCTTTTGTAAATTTGCACCAAAGCCAATTCTATCTATTGTCTTGCAAATGTCTTCCATAAATTGTAATCAAGAATTCTTTGCGTTTAATATCTTTCATATCTCAGCCTCTAACCATGGCCTAATTTATTAGTGATAAATAACGTTTGAATAACAGCTAATTATTTACTTTTCTGTTGAAAGCATTTCACACTAAGTAGCAAGCAGGTACCTTAGAACAGCAACACATCTACAGGTCCACACTGTGTTTAGAAAAGTTTAACATTAACGTGGACACTGACTGTCAGCTTTACATGTCCACTTTATCATCTGTCACTTTCTGAGCAGTCCTTACCTTAGAAAATAATCTCTTCTTCCTTTTCTGTCCTCTGTTTTTCTCCACTGCAATCCAGAGCAATTGTGTATGCATCTTCCCAGCATCCTACAAAAATGTTTTATTCTATTAATGCTATGAAAACATTCATTTGAACTAAAAGTATTCAAGGGCCTTTGGCACATTAGCAACAATCAACCTGGTTTCTATATTTCAAAATTTCATGTTTTTGTAAAATAACAAATTTTCCCCAGTCTCCAGGAGCCTCTGAAATGGCACAAATCTCAATTTTTTTCAGGAAAGAGAAGCATTAATGTGCCAGTGTGTGTTTTTTTTACTGATGGATGACACAAATTCAAGTGTGCTTTCAAGCATAAAATACAATTAAAACAAACACACATACACATAGATGCATAGTTTCTGTAGCTAAATAACAAACAACACCAGATCCTAAGATACAAACATTTTCATGTCTCTGTTATAGGGTGTTGACTTTGTCTAGAGGCAGGCTGCAAAATGTTTAAACATGGTTGGTGTAAGAATGGGCTGTAAGAAAGTACTTGCTTTGTTATACCACACCAAAAGAATTACAAATACCCATGTACAATGCCATTGTCTCCTAAACCCAGTTAGACAAAATAAATAAGGAGGGATGCCAATCTGGAACAGTCTTTTATCTCCATGATCAGTGACAGGAGCATTTCTTTACTTCAGTAAAATTATTACAAATCCAGTAAGATAATATGCTACTACAGAGCAAAAACTTACTGAAGTAATATATATATAATTCAATTTTCTTTTGTAACAGCAACAGAAGTACAAGTCCACACTGTTTTTAGAAAAGTTTAACATTAACATGGACACTGCCTTGTCACCTTTACGTTCCCACTTTATCATCTCTCACTTGCTGAGCAGTCCTTACCTTAGAAAATAATCTCTTTTTCCTTTTCTGTCCTCTGTTTTTATCCACTGCAAGCCATGGGAATTGTGTGTGCATCTCGCCAGCATCTTACAAAATGTTTTATGCTATTAATGCTATGACAACATTCTAAAGGCACCTGACACATTTACTAAGCTCCACCCCTGGTTACGATTGAGTAGCAATTCGGTCTTTAAGTGATGACGTGATAAACTTGCGTCCAAACTAAGGCTGTTGTTAGTTAAATGATTTTAAGCTTGTTCTATTTAATCTGAACAAGCCTCTGAGAGATGCAGTAGTCACTGTTGGTTTTTCTGGGTTTTTATTACCACTATTCATTTTATAGCTCTGTTTTTAAAACCTTACGATGTAGCCCTTGCAGCAATAAATGAATGACTAACCTCGTATTCTGGATGTATTATCCAAGTTGTTCTCCTGACTGAAGTTTGGTCCGTTTACAGCACCCTGCCCTGCAATGGCATTTGTTCCTAACCATCGGGAACCCTCACGTTAACTTTTATCGAGTGTAAGAAAGTTAGCCATACTCCAGCTTTACTGTGCTAATGTGTTTATATTATGCTAACCGTAGCTGTGTAGCTAGCCACCACGTAAAACACACAGCCAGCTGTATCCAGCTGTATCCAGTAACCATACAAACGTCATTACTGTTTAGTTTTCTGATTTCATTTATGTCAGAAACATAGAAATCCCTCAGTCAGAACATGGTGTGTGTGTTTGCAAACAGCTGAGCCAACGGCTTAATCTGCTCTGTCTTTTTTTTAAGCAGATGCAACACACCTTTCACCAAAAAGTAACACCTCATAAAAATTCGAGCAGCCATAAATCTGCGATGAAAGCAGAGCAAGGAAGGATATGATAAACTTGCTTTTCCTTTGAGGATTACACTGCCACATGTCCAATAAAAAAACATGCCAGCTTAGTAACTGATCTGATCACAGCTAGTATCTTAATTTTTGCTAACAAGCAGAATAAAAAACTAAAATCTGCAACCATATTTTACATGTTTAAAAAAACATAGTTTAAATAGTAATCAATCTGTTATGAAAAAAGATTATTTGGAGCCATTTTTGGCTTCTTGGTGTGTTTATGTATGCACACTAGTCTCTGCTTTTGAGCTCACTGTTTGGTGTGTACCATCTCCTGGGGGCAAATATCTGTCTCTTTCGCTGCTAAAAGCCCCATTACGTTCACTAACTATGTGATAATTCTGTCTGCCAGCTGTTTAGTGATAAGTAGGTAGTGCACAGGTACAATGGAGTGGTGAGAGTGAGCCCATCAAAAACACTGACCTGGCAGAGCTTATGGCAGTTGATTCCTTCCTCTGAATATCCCCATAATTGCTGAAAGCAGCCACATACAATATGACGCATATGGCATTTTCATGCTTTTTACATTTCGTGTCACTGCAATAAGCTGTAAGCTCTGTGCCTTTGAGGCTCAGATGGGCATGCAATATAATGCCAGGTATCAGTGGTATCACTGGGCACACTGTAGAGGTAAATTCACACTTTACTTTAACTTTAATTATACAGTGGTTTCTACAGGATGCTGCAATGGCACACATTAAACTTTAAAAGCCTCGGTGCTGTGCTACCCTATCATACACTGTATCAAAATTACCGTCTAAAACATTTAATAATTACAGCAGGATTTCTTCCTGTTCCTTATGTGGTACTTTCTCAGATGACATCACTTTGAAAGCAGTTGACACATGCAGCTTCTTCTGTGACTCAGCCCTTGTGACGTACATTTCGGCTCAGTATGCGTGTAATTAAAGTTTGTGATGTTTGTATTGTTTCCCTGGAAAGAAATCACAGCAAGCGCTGACTTGAGGGATTTCAAAAACACCGCTCTCATAGTGGCCTCATTCTTTCTCTCCAAGCGATTACGCTGCTTGATTCACTGCTTTATATAGGGGCACCTCTGTTTTACAGGTCATGTGGCAGAGGTCAGAGTCTGCACTTGGATCAACTTAGTACTGCAGGGTGATCTGTTCGGTTCTGAGGCTCATGCTCAGTGGCAGAAACCAACCCAGAAGGGCCATTTCCACTTGGATTTCCTAAAAGAAGTCTATAAAATAGCGTAAAAATATGTGGTGTACTGGGTTATGTTTTGTGTTGTGAGCAGTGCTGTGAGAAACTGCAAGATGCTCTAGGCTGCATGGAGATGAAAGAGCTCCTGCCCTCTTCCTGTGCATGTGGCCAGGACATTCTGCTTTGAAACATCCCGATAAAACAAAATCTCACCATGGTGTCTTTGAGAGATTTTGTTGTGCTAGACAGAGGGACACCGGGGGGACTATGGACACAGTATGTTGACTTAATCATGATAAACAGGCGGACATGACATATACCAACAGTAACAGTTTCGCTTCTGTAGCTCTCAGGGATGTGCTTTGATTGGATTGGAATCATCCTGTTACACATCTGTAAACGTTCCCTTGGTATGTTTTGCTGAAAACACGCAATGATAGATGAGCTGGAATTTATATAGAGTATTCAAAGTGCCTTTAACTACAAACCACACACACACACACAGTGCTTTTATTCTGCACCTTATAAGTACTTTCTAACTAGATGCATCAAGGGCAATTGGCAGAATACAGGAGCCAAGGACTGAACCACTAAATTTCTGATTGGTAGATAACTGGCTCTACTTCACTGCCTTTAGATCTGTGGCTAATACTGAAGCACTTTGTTTTAATTGTGTGCCTAACTCCTTCAGCACCTGGCAAAGCAAATCATATTCAAAAGGCATTTGATTACTTTAATCTTTACACATTCTTACTACATTACACATGGACGAATGTTTGTTTTTGATCCATATTTAATACTCTTAGGTGAGCTTATTTTATCAAGCAGAAGATTTGATGACCAGCCCATCTAAACCATCATTTTTGCTCTGATCAAGGGAGTGTGATTATGGTTTGATTTGTATTACTCTTTGATCAAGACTGAAATATTTCAAACTAATGAATCAGCATAAATTGCCTGGTTTTTCCTTTTGTGCTATTATAAGGTTGACGTTACTAGTTTTGTGAGCTTTCAATCGTTCATCAAACTAATGCTTTGTGTTTACACTAATTATTAAACTTAACATGCTACTAACCTAAAACTAATTTGAAACTGGAGATCCTGCTAAACATTAGCGCTGGACTAATTCAGACAGTGAGAGATGTAAATCAGCCTGTTGTCAAATTGCTTCACACTGAATCTGATCGGAATCTGAGGTGGAGCTGAACGTCACTCTTGTTCTCACTTGAATGTCCCAAGGGAAGGGCAAAGATGAGATGAAGCCAGAGAGGATAAGGAGAGTGTGAAAGGCAGAATGACAGAGTATTATTCCTGTGAAAATGCTCAGTCCTTAACGGACTTGCACTTTTCATCAAGCGTTTTGGCTGCATATGAACTGAAGGAATGCCCCGCAGGGCAGCCTGCAACTCAACCTGACAGTGTACTGCTCCACCTCCCCCTCGCTGCACCAGGTCTACGTCTTAACATGTCCACCTCAGTCCAATTTAAGTCCTGAGCATCATCTCTGAGGGATATTTCTACAGAGCAAAAATAAAACACATCTCTCATTCCTTACAGATGTGGCCAAAATTAAGCTTTTCCACAAATCTTATGTTCGGTCTGGGAGTCATCTGGATGCGAGACTGAAAACTGTCCGTTTTAGTGATGTGTGGACAAACTGATGTCAAGTTCAATACAGCTGCACCAGTTCTGTGAAGTCAAAGTGAAGGGGGTTGGCTCCTGAGATTAATGGCTTTGCAGGACATGTGCAGGCATGACAGACAGTTTGTTCTTGTCCATCCACCTTGGCTTTTTTTAGCTTTGTGGCTGCAGGAGGTCACTTCGGGCCATACAGACATGTATAATTTGTCTTTAAGAGGACTTTTTTTTTTCTTGCGAAAAAAGAAACAAACAAACTTGGTTTAAAAAAAGATTGTTTTTCCTATACACCTTGGCCTTTGAAAATTAGGTTGTGAGACCAACATGACCATGTCTTGTAACTTGCTACTTGAATCCTGTTACCTCTACAATCCAAATGCATCCACTTAACCCTAATTCTAAAGAGGCTTGGTTTATTGTGTAAAGTCAGTGTGAGCTGATATGGGCCACAGCACCCCAACAACCCTAAAGGTAAAGCTACCGTGGTTATGTTAATAGATGGATGTGCTGTAAAACTACCCATTACCGTCTCACCACATCTTTATCGGCCTCCTGGAGTGAACATTTAAGAGGCCTTCACTCGCGTCTGCACTGTAAACTCTTTCTGAAAATACAAATCAGACAGAAAAAAAAAACCCCAACACTCTACGGGCTCTTATAGAAGCAAAAGCTTCTATAAGCTCTTATTTTGGGGTTTTCCACAATGCATGCTGAAACTGTGTGGAATGTCTGCCATCCTTTCACAGTCTGTATTTTTCCACTTACTTCCCAGTGCTTACATGTATTGCATGCATATCGGCCCATTATTTAGACAAGAAACATGCAACATGAGCTCGGTTTTTACTAAATTAGCATTACTACTTATGGCAATTGTTTTCCTTTGTTTCACGTTCAAATAAAGCTAAAATAAACTAAGCTTCTTGTCCCGCTTTCTGAATACTGTCTTTAGTAATGACTTCATATGATCTAAATGACCCAGTTTTCCTCAGGCAGGAATAGGTCAGTTTTTCCATTTGTATATCGATTCATAACCATACACGAACAGCTCATTTGTTCTTAGCAAACACACCCACTGACACGCACACACACACACACACACACGCACACACACATATATATATATATATATATACACACACACACACACACACACACACACACACACACACACATATATATATATATATATACACACACACACACACACACACACACACACACATACATATATATATATATATATATATATCAGTGTGCAAAAAAAATAAATGGGCTGATAAAGGACAGATGTTGCCTTTGGATAGATAATTAGTCTTGGTTTTGAGCTTCCCATGAGAGAGAAAGAGAAACACCCCTAAGATAAATGAAGTTATGAAGAGGGTGTAGCAGTTGGTTATACAGAAAAAGCCAGTGCTAGAAAGTGGATACAGCTCAGGTCTTGAAGGCTCTCCAGTGTTTAAGCCCTAAACCATATCTTTACTCCAAGGGCAACATCACTGAACTTCCCTCCAGCTCAAATCAGCGGTCCCCAAACTTTTTTGCGCCACGGAGCGGTTTATGCCCGACAATATTTTCACAGACCGGCCTTTAAGGTGTCGCGGATAAATACAACAAAATAAAACTAGTACCGGTACCGAAAAAAAGAAAATTTATTTATAACACATGTGAAAAGACCCAGGAAAACCGAGTAAATGATAAAAACAATAACAAAATAACGCTGAAAACCAATAAAAACCCTGAAAACCATACATTTCACACCTGAACCTCAACTCTCGCGGCCCGGTACCAAATGACTCACGGACCGGTACCGGTCCGAGGCCCGGGGGTTGGGGACCGCTGGCTCAAATGATTTACAATGTGGTGCTGTACACAGTTAGTTTGAACTTTCTTTGGAGTTTTAGCAGCTAATAGGGCAACTGATAAATTATATCAGGGTAATAATTAAGTCCCCCACAAACTCAAAAAACAATCCTTTACAACCCAAACTGCCTTAAAGCGAGGCACGTGTAATTGCTCCTTGCAAAACTCTCCCATCCACATGCTGTTAATGGGCAACTCAAAGAAACAATCACCAGTCATTGTTTGCTCAGTCAGAGAGAGATCCTCACTATGCTAACTGTTTTACTCTCTACAGGGTGGCTGTTAGCTAGCAGTATCAAATGATCACCAATTCTGTTTTCCCTTGAGTGGATGTCGTGGTCAAAGCATCAATGAACCACTGTGGAAGTGGAGGCCTGCTGACACGCAGTCGAGAAGGGAAGCTGTCAATCATTTTATAAGTTTAGACCACCTCAGTAAAGCTCTGTCTTATGCCTGCTACAAGTAATGCGCAATGTGAACATATAATTGCTTTGTACTGTAATTGCAAGCTATTAAAAATACTTGTAGGAACGTTGCAATTACATGCTGCAGGTTTTTAGTTTCTACTCTTCTAAGTTCCAAGGTGAGAGAACAACATAAAATAGTCCTGCAACAAGTCTGCAATAAAATCTATTTGTTCACTGTCCAGGATAATCTCAGGGGAAGAGTAAACAGCAAGGGGAAAAAAGGTGATGACTAAACCCTAATGCTCTTCATCCCTGTCTGGCATCATGAAAGAAGCTCTTCAGTCATGACATGCAAAATGAAAAAAAACAACAACCCCAAAATCCTTACTCCATCCAACAAATCTCCCCTGAGGGAAAGAGCGCAGTCTTAGGTGTGGTTCCAGTTCTATGAGTGAATGTTTTGCATTTTAGCCTCCCCCCCCATTTTTAAAAAAGTCTTGAAGCAGTGTGGAAATAAAACTCATAAGAGTTTGAGAAAACTTCCTTAACTGCAGAAAATGTTTGCATACGTAGAGTCTGCAAACAGAACTGCAGGAACCAGATGATGCAGCTGCTCGGCCACATAAACCAAAAGCAACACTGCCAGCTGACCATAGGAAGGGCCGTAGGGAGAGAGCTGGAATTTAAGCACACTTTTACAGTGAAAGAGATTTGGAGGGCACTTAAAAAAAGATCTAGTCAACCACAAGCATTTATGTTAGCTTGAATCAGCAAAGCTCCCACAGGTGGAACCTCCTGAATAAGCGGAGTTATGATGGGATAAGAGGTCTTTACCACAGAGCTGCATAATATAACTTCACTTACGACCTTGACTGCATATATGTTAGCACTGTTGCACACACCCATGAAAATTGCATACTTCACTGATCTGTCAACCTGACAGTCAGCTCAGCAGAACATGATTTTTATTCTTATTAACAGCAATTTACTGCATACCACATAACTTTGGTTGCAGGCAAAAGAAAAAAAATCTGTCAGCTCTAAAAACATGCAGCATGAAGATGCAGAAAGTAGCGTGGAGCATGCAAAAACCAGATCTGCAGCACCATCTATCTACAAGGGTGAAGTACGTCAAAAGGCTTCCTTCTTCTTTAGTTCACCTCACAGATCTTCAGGTCTGTCAAAGATGTTTATTAGAAGTGAGAACTTCCCTACAATCCTCACGCCTGTAAGCATTAATATTTTAGATCTATTATAACTAGATGATAAAATATATTGTATGTAACAATTAGAATGACAGATACAAGCTGCTATTAAGTTCATGGGTATGTCTGGAGTGCTGCTGATATTAATCTTTTAAGCTCCCTTACTTCCCCAGGGATCACCATAGCAGAAGATGCTCGTGTTTGATTTGGCACAGATTTTCTGACACAAAGCTCTCATTTATCAGAGCTTGGGCTCAGCACAGGACTACACCAGCTTGCAATCCCTTAAGGCAAAGGAAATCATTCACATGTAAGGCAAACATGTTAATCACTGCACCACAGGGCTGCTATTGTGTCTCAGATACACGTGACATGAGTTTTGCTTGTTTATGAAAGTTATCAGATTTCTGTTATTAAAGGCAAAAACACAGATGTAATGTGATGAATGCATTTATTGAAGAAGGAAAGTGGGAAACCACCACTGCAGTTTGGCTCAGTGAAATCATTTTCAGCTTATTGTAACAACACAGTTTACTGAGTCTCCAGCTGTCAAATACAAGTATTAATATCTATAGACGACTGGTGCAGATGGAAAACCTTCATAAACAAACTTATAATACAAAAAAGCCCACATAGGCAACTCTTCCCCCAATTATTGCTCGTGTTATGCATCTAGGCACGGAGAGTGTTAAAGTCAGTACCATCAATGTGTCAGAGTATCAGGTGACTAAATGATGTCATCTAAAAAAGGCGAGGTCACGCTCAAGATTGACTTGCTTCTTTTTGCGAGGCAAGTGGAAAGCTGTCATCTACAGGATGTTTTCAAAAATAAATATTACAATTTCAAGCAGCAATTCAATATTTTAAGAGTGTAAAATTACAGTTTCAAGAAAGCCCATAAGAATCGTATTAGCAAATTCCTTCTGTCAAACAGAAAAGGATCTGATAATGCATCCAAATGTCCCAACATTCATACATTATTGCTTTAACATTATTGCTTTAGGGTCTATTCCATCTTTAATTCAATTCAATTACCTGTAGAGGAAATAAAGGTAAACAAATTTGATTTAAATTCAGATTCTTTTCCAGTTGAGATGGTGAGTGAGTTTAAATTGCTGATGTATCACCAAAATCTTTGTTCCATTTGGTGTACATATTAAGAGTTGCTGGACTAACAGTTGGTTTGATTCGCTTCAGAGAATCCTCAAAGTCTTTCTTCTTAATGTTGCGCACCTGTGGATATACACGACAGTATAACTGTAAAAACAGTACAAATGAGACATATGTAGGATTGGAAGTAAAAGCTATTCTCTCACCTCAGCAGCAGCCATATTACGGACTTGGTCTGGTCCCAACTCTGTACAAAGCAAAGTTCATATAAACATTAAAGATGTGGAAGTATGTGCGACTCTTTGACCAGCATGATAAAAGACTCATACCTCTTATTGGGCCAAGTGCAGCATCTCTGGCTAATGCTGTCAAATCGCTCCCTGAATATCCTGCAGTCACTCTGTGAAGAAAGTTTTGAGGGATTAATGCAAAGTGACATAAAATTATCCCTCTGAAGTCTTCAGAAGTGGAACTCACTTTGCAAGACAGGACAGTTCGTTTTGGCTCAGTGGACTCCCGTGCTTTCCCAAAAGATTTTTCAGCAGCGTAAATCTTGTCTGGAAGAACAAGAGTTACATCATATACAGTTATTAGATTTAACGGGCAACTGCTTTTTCCTCACAGGGACAGGTAGGTGTAGATAATCTTTTTCCCTTAATAAATGAAATAATAATTTTAAAACTGCATTTTGCATTTACTCAGGTTATCTTTATAAACAATTATTTCAGTATATTTGTGTATGTATATTTTTCTATGTATATACCTTCTCATCGGGTAAGGTCACATATACTCTTTTTGCAAAGCGCCTGAAGAACAAAAAACAACAAATGGTTGTGAGTCACGCATGAAAATAATCCTCCAACAAACAAAAAATATATTTACAGTATTTACAAATTGCTTTGTAAAATGTAAATACAGCCAGAATGCAATGATATGCAAATCTCATAAAACCTTATTGTATTCATGATTGAATATGGAAAACATAATATACTTAAACTGAGAAAATTTACCATTTTAAGAAAAATGCAAGGTCATTTTTAATTTGATGGCAGCAACATATTTCAAAACAGCTGTGACTTCTTTTCCCTATTTTTCATTTTATGATGTGACAAATGTTTTCAACTGGTGAAAAGTCCGGACTGCAGGCAGGCCACTTCAGCACCTGGACTGTTCTATGAAGCCATGCTGTTCTAATAGATGTAGTATGCAGATTAATATTATCTTGCTGAAATATGCAAGGGCTTCCCTGAAAATTATGCCATGGGACCATATGTTGCCCTAAAACCTGTATATGCTTTCAGCATTGATGGTGCCTTTCCAGATGTGCAAACTGCCAACGCCATAGGTGCTGATGCACCTCCATACCATTAGACATTTGAGCTGATTGCTGATAACAAGCCAGATGCTCCATTCTCCTCTTTACATTCCTCTGACCACAGAACAGTTTTGCACCCGATCCATTTTAAATGAACTTTGGCCCTGACAACCCAAACTGTGTTCACAGATCATTTCTGGAAGCAGTGATTTCCATGATAGAATCACATCTGTTTTTAATGCAGTGCTGCCTGAGGGCTCACACATTGAGTAGATTTTCAGCCTGGTCCCTTGCACACATTTCTCCAGATTCTCTGAGACTTTTAATAAGATTATGTACTATAGATCAGCGGTTCTCAACCACCGTGCCACGGACCGGTAGCGATCCATAAGTCGTTTGGTACCGGGCCGTGAGAGTTGAGGCTCGGGTGTGAAATTTCAGAGTTTTTATCGTTAACTCGGTATCCCTGGGTCTTTTCCCGTGTTGTAGTTGAAAGAAATGTTTACACGTTACCATAGCGACCAGAGAGCATTAAGGGGCAGAGAGGAGGACGTTACTTTCAGTGTTGTTGGCGCATTTCAGGAAGACACTGCTAATAAAGTTACACAATTACACAGTGAATTCGCATTTATTATTACATTTACAAAATACCACAGCTTTTGTCTTGGTCGTATCATTTTATTTTGTTGTATTTATCCGCAACACCTAAAGGCTTGTCTGTGAAAATATTGGCTGACATTAAACCGGTCCGTGGCGCAAATAAGGTTGGGGACCGCTGCTGTAGATGATGAGATGTGAGTTTACACTACTATCATTTGTTCTGAAACTGTAGACTATTTGTAGACAGTAGTTTGCAGATTAGTGAAACTATTTACTTCTGAGAAAGCTCTCTAAGAGGATCTTTTTACACCCCATCATTCTTACTTACGCATGTAGTTGCAAAATTTTCAAATGTTAAAATTTGGCTTTATGAGATCAGAAAATTGATGCATTCTGCTTTTCTTTTGCATTTTACACAGGATTTAAACATTTTTGGAAATGTTAATGTAGAACAGCATAACATACCTTAATATTGCTTCATCGAGCTCCTGGGGCCTGTTAGTTGCTCCCATTACAAGTACCCTGTCATCCTTTCCTGACTGCACCTGAAACCCAGAAGAAGAACTTCAGAGAAAACACCACGGCTCTCCAAGTTAACTAGGATTTGAGCTCCTCTGACAATGTTTGATGAGTGAATTGCTGAGCTCTGCTATGTTTAACAAATTTCTGAACTTACCCCGTCAAACTCAATGAGGAACTCAGTTTTTAAACGGCGAGAGGCGTCGTGCTCCCCCTCCCTCCTTTCACAGAGCAAGCTGTCCACTTCATCTGAGTGTCAAACAGTAAACAGTGAGGTTTATTCATGAGCTGAACATTTTTGAGATACACTGGTGTTTAAGGCACATCTATTCTTTAGTGTAACACACACCGATGAAGATTACTGAGGGCTGTAACTCTCTTGCAACCGCAAAGAGTGCTCGTACAAGCTTCTCGCCTTCTCCCACCTGTGATGGTGACGACATGAAACATTTAGAAGGACAAAAATGAGCTAGTAGGCAGAGAGAGCTCATTAAAAACTGTTAAAAGTGTTTCTTACATATTTGGAGGTCAAACTAGCAGCACTGATGTTGAAGAATGTTGCATTAGACTCTGCAGCAACTGCTTTGGCCTTGCAAGAGGAAATAAATGGCTGTGATTCAACTGAGGATAATGAGGGCTATCAACAGCTCTATGCAAAATACAAAACAGTTTAAAACATGACTCATATGATTTGTTGTGCTGTAAAAGGAACTTACGAGCATGGTCTTCCCATTTCCTGGTGGGCCAAATAAAAGCAAGCCACGTGCAGGAGCTCTCAGACCAGTAAAGAGCTAAACAGGAAAATGTAACAAAAAAAAAACTTTGCATCTTAACAAAGAAAAACTTTGAAAGTGTATTCATGGTAAGCAGACAGATAAAGGTTAAGAAGTAATAACCTCAGGTCTTAAGGCAGGAAGGATGACAATTTCTTGAAGTGCTTGCTTTGCCAGATCCTGCCCTGCGATGTCATCAAATGACACAGTCGCTCCACTGCAGTGAACAGAGGAAATATTTTAAATGTGCAATGCTTTTTTTTTTTTTTTTAATTTCACCCAGGGAAAAATGTCTTGTTGATTGTGATGCTTCTGATACCTTTCTACAATTTCATTCATAATTAAGTTGGCCAGTTTACTGTCCACATTCTTGAAGTTTTTCATATCCCTCTTCGGTGGCTGTTTCATAGCTGCCGGTCTTCCATTCTGAGTTTTTCCCACCCGAGCGGTTGTCTTAGCAGGAATAAGATTGTCCCAGAAAGCATTACACATTAGAAAGGTAGCTTCAAATGGCATGTGCCTGCACTATTAAATAACAAAAAAAACCCACAAACCTTTGCATCAGTTAGTCTTAATGAAGGTCTTACAGGAGTGGAGGGTCTGATGGTGGTGGAAACACCTGCGGGTTGACTTTTAGGAGCTGACTTTGGCTGTGGAAGAGCATGACGTGATGTCCCTTGGGGGTCATTTCTCCTTTTAGAGGCTAGTGTCGTCTCTGTGAAGGAAGACATTTGATGATCTCCAGCATGCCTTCTCAGCATACATTACTTTGATAAAAATAATCAAGGCCAACTCACCTAAAAGGGTAAGTCTGTCTTTTGCCATGGTGAGGTTGGTGACCATTTTATCCTGGAGTCTCTTTGCTCGGTCATACTGCTCTCCTGCTTAAAAATACACTGAGTATGAAGTTACAGCTGATTGACAGCTCACAGCATACCTGAATGTATTTGTAATACCTTGCCCAGTGAGCTCTATTGCAATACCCCTTTCAAGCTCAGAAATCCCTTTCTTGTACCACTGCACAGCCTCCTTCTTCTCACCTGTTGTGACAGAAAGGATGAGGTGTTTATTACTCTCTTTCACACGTACAACAGCATTTAATAACTCAATACAAAATTAATAACACAATAAACAAACCTGTGTCGTCCTCGTAGATCTTCAGTGCCTTGGATATATACTCAAATGCCTGCTTGTGGATGTTTTTTATAACTTCAGCGCTGTCTTTGGGCTTACTTCCGTTTGTTTTGGTCGACATTACTCTCGCGCTACTTCCCCCCTGTTCTCAGTCATAACACGGTAAGCTAGTCATAACCGAAAACGTTTAGGCTTTAAATCGCATTTAAAGGTGATGCAGTCCTCTTTCTTTGGGACAAAACACAATGCTTTAACTTCATAGAATAAAAGTTCTGGCGCTTCGTGACAACACAAACATTTCCAACACAAGCTTCCGGTTTACCGAGCGACCCAGACAGACTCCGCCCCTCTCCGTTCGACGCAACATCGCTAGAAGGCGCCCGCAGAACTCGTCCTCGTGAATGTACCGTTACAGTCATTAATGGACATTTTACTAGGTAAACAGAAAATACACTATTTAAAGGTGAAAACAAAAACATATTTTGTTTTATCCCTTATATAGTATAAGTAACGCAAAAGAAGCAAAGACAATTAAAAAAAACTTACGTAATTTCCTTTTTATTAAAGAAAAATTATATAGAACAAGAAGTAACTTCCGGTTGAATTCCAGACTAAAAGTATGCGATGTCTGCATATTTCCGGGACACAAACTGAAAATCTTTTTTTCTAAAACCTTAATAATGTGCACATACTGGTTCTCTTTAAAACAAACAAACCAACAAAAAACAAAGCATGACATTTGATTCAAGATTACATTTTTAACAGAGGAAGGGTTAGCCATTCAGTCTTTTTTAATTCCACCCATTTCTTATCACTATACCTGTGTTGTGTGCTGCACCCATATGGTTGAATGAAAACTGAATTCAGGTATAACAACATGACTACAGCTTTATTTGATTAGTACGTTTTACATGAGTGGCACGAGACTAACCACTGAAGATCAGTGAGACAACTCTGAAGATCAGCTAAAAGTATGTGAAGATAAATAACTGTCACTAGACATTCGTATTAGTGTAATAATGTGCTCATACTGATTTGTGATGCTGATTTATGTTTGAGAACACAGTCTCACTTTAACAAGACTCAACCACAAATCTAAATGTTTGCAGAAAAGTTATGTCACCACCTACAGTGAAACATCTATTTTGACAAACATTTGTGTTCATTGTTATCCAAAACCCAAAAGCTAAACAGAAAATAAATCTGAAGAGAATAATTATGGTAAACAGAATTAAAAACATTTAGAAGGAATAACCTCAGGTCTTAAAGCAGGAAAGTTGACAATTTCTTGAAGCACTTTTCCAAATACTGTCCTGTACTTGTTACAGCATAGGAGGGCCAGATATCCTTGGAAACATCTGCAGGGTGGATTTTGGAAACTGGCTTTGGTTTTGGAAGGACAAGATTAAGTGTCATTTGTCTCCTCTCCTTTTAAAGGGTGTTTTCTTACCTAAATAAGCTGATAAATAAGCTCTTTTCACATAGAGAAAATCTAAGCAAACAAAAATGCGCCACTACGAAGCACATTAGAATGTTCAGTCCGCCCCAAGCACATCTGGCCAATAAAGCAGATGTGTCTGACCAATAAGCCAATAAGCTGACTGAACTCAAGATTAACAGGGTTTCACACCTTTGTTGTGAGAATGTTCAGCCCACTTACTGGACAGATGTGTCTGGGGCAGGAGTAACAAAAGTAAACAATTGTTGACAATTTTATCTTATTGTCTGTTTGCTCTGTCATATTGATCTCCTGCTAAAATATGAAAGAGGGCATAGGACTTTTATCTGTACTTTTATCAGTTTTACAGCTTTTTCAATAGACAAAGACCTTCCTCATTGCCACTCATGCTACACACAGGACCTGAGTAACAGATTAACAATTAAGTTACAGAAGATAATGCTTTTCCCACAATGTACTACAGAGTTTTTTTTTTGTTTGTTTGGTTTTTTTTACTGTGGGTCCACAGTAAAAAGCCCAAAGTGCTGCACTGACCGTATTTTTTTTATTCACTATGGCAGCATTTCTTTATCATGGAGAAAAACTGAGACATACTGTTGAAATGTTACTTCTTCCTATATTAAGATAGCTCAGGGATTAAATATGTAGTTAAAACATCTTTCCATTAACAAAAAAGGCAGTTTCTCGGGTACAGACTAAAGTGGACTGTAGGCCCACGATGTAATATGAGTTTGACATCTCTGGTTTAGACAGGTCTTTTTGAAAATAGAGAACACAAGTTTTGTATTTTGTCATCCAGTTTTCTTACAGTATTTAAAAGTAGAAAGGGAGAGAGAGCCTTCAGTTTTCAGGCCCCTCTTCTATGGAACCAGCTTCCAGTTTGGATTCGGGAGACAGACACTATCTCTACTTTTAAGATTGGGCTTAAAACTTTCCTTTTTTCTCTAAAGCATATAGTTAGGGCTCAATCAGGTGACCCTGAATCCTCCCTTAGTTATGCTGCAATGGGTGTAGGCTGCTGGGTGATTCCCATGATGCATTTAGTATTTTTTCTTCAGTTACCTTTCTCACTCACTATGTGTTAATAGACCTCATTGCATTGAATCATACTTGTTATTAATCTCTAGCTGTCTTCCACAGCATGTCTTTTGTCTTGTCTTCCTTCTCTCACCCCAACTCTCATTCCAACCCAGATGGCTGGCCCTCCCTGAGCCTGGTTCTGCTGTAGGTTTCTTTCTGTTAAAATTGAGCTTTTCCTTCCATCCTCATAAAAGTGCTTGCTCATAGGGGGTCATATGATTATTGGGTTTTTCTCTGTATGTATTATTGCAGAGTCTAACTTACAATATAAAGTGCCTTGAGGCGACTGTTGCTGTGATTTGGTGCTGTATAAATAGTTGAATTGAATTGAATCTAAATCCATGAGAAAAGCAATTAGTTTTTAAACAGTCAAAAATCTCTCATGGTAGCAAACAATGACTGTAGAAATGACTGTTTTCTACAGTCACTGGTAGCAAAAGTACTCCTTTCAATCCTAAGAAGTGGAATAGGTACATTTTGGTGGATGCCCTATTGACGTCCCTGCTTTTTTGCCACGCTGTACCCGCTCACCTGACGGACAGCACAATTTCACAATCAAACAACATCTTAGTAATGGCTACGCCTCCTGGATTTTTTAACCAATCATGTAAAGATGAGCAATCAAACAGCCAATCGGACAGCTCTGACGTCTCTTCGATAACATTTTTTTTCAGACCCGCCCCTTGCCTGGCTTGACAGACAAGTCTGTAATCCTCAGATCCCAACTGTGACATCGCTGCTTTTATTATTACTGTTCTGAGTGTTTCATATCGGCACATTACAAACATTCTGTAATTTGTGCCTTTCCGCATTGCATGCTGATATTAACAGACTTTATGCCAAACGGACCCTAGCTACTCTCCTGGCTAACTTATTAACCGGTAACAACACAAGGGCCATCTGACGGTACACTGAGCTTGTTAGCCAGCTAGCTGCTGATTCTCCAGTCGAACTGCCCTTTGTCTTTTCAGGCAAGTCAGCTAGCAGGCGTTGGTTTCTTCTCTCGGGTAGTTAACCCAGGATTTTGGAGTTTTGTTTTTAATTTTTCGCCTGACAGGAGTGAAGCAAACCAAGATAGGCGGCTTGGGAACCAAGATGTCGAACCGAGTGGTGTGCAGAGAAGCAAGTCACGCCGGGAGCTGGTACTCTGCTTCGGGTAACTGTCAATGAAGCACCATCCGCGTTAGCACACCGTGTGCTAGCTGGCAGTCTTATTTGTTTGTTTTATGCTTTGTGTTCTATTAGTTTTTGAGGCTTCTCATTATGCGTAACTTACTGGCTTTGTAACTGGGCTCCTGGTGGCTTGCCACCGCAGAAACTGAATAGCCAGTGTCAGGGCTGTAACGTTAGTCCATCCGATTTTTTTTTTAAGTCGGCTATCTAACTGTTATCGACTGCCGTCTCTGTATTATCCCATTTGGTGTACGATTGGTTTGAACTTGTTCAGCACCTCCTCCTCGGATAGTGCGTGGAAATGTCAAAACAAAGCATTTTTGACTATCAACTCAACCAACGCTAACTTGGCTAATATTGCAGAACTTCCTGGCCTACGTGCTAGCTAGCCAGCTACACTTAAGATTTCCCGAAGCTAATTACCTACATTAACTTATGCGGTTATTGTCATTATTGTGTTCTTGTTGGTGTCTGCCCCTGATCCGCTTAAGTTATGTGTACAAATGCTCCCTGTCACAGAACAAAGGATTGGGTAGGGCAGGGCAGAAAGCTGAAGGTTCATGTTGCACCCCTTCCCCCATTTCACAAGCTGTACGCTAGTTTATTTTTTTATTAAATCCCAAAAGGCTGCCCGATTATCCATTAGAAACTGCCATTTACAATCCTTTTTGAGACAACATATAAAGCAGATAAATACTGAAAACAACAAATGCTGAGCTAACATTGATTACCGTGATTCTGGTTGTTTTTCTAACAAATCATTCAGCTCTGTGTGCTGTTAATGTTGTCAACTATTGACACTGGTAAACATGAACTTTAGTAGTTTATACTGTAATATAGGCATTGTATTCCAGTTTAGTTAATCACGTTTAGTAAGGTTAAAATTGGATTATGACACATTATAATGAGCTCCAGCTTTACAATGACAGTTGCCCAGCATATAAAAGATTGACAATACTATGTTAGGCTTTGTCAAGATGGGCTCTTATCCATTTCTTTCCCGTTCCAAAATAACTGACAAGGAATAATGAACTGCTGTCACAGCTGGATTTCAGCCCAGTGCATTGCTATTACAGTGCGACATTGGTAGGGATCTAAAATGATTGTAGCCTTATCAAAGTGTATTTGGACTATTTCTACAATTATCATTTGATTTTGTGACCCCTCTTTATTCTAGTGTTAGTCTACTCTAGTGAAATATATATACACGTATATATCTTTTTTTTTTTGTTTACTTTTCAGGATCCCAGCTGAATGCACAACTAGAAGGCTGGCTGTCTCAAGCACAGTCCACCATCAGACCCGCTAGAGCCATCATAGCACCGTAAGCACACATTGACAAACAGAAGGAAAATGTCTTCTGAATGTGTTCAATGCCTTCTTAATTGTAATATGGCTTGTTTTTGTTTGTAGCCATGCTGGGTATACTTACTGTGGTGCTTGTGCAGCACATGCCTACAAGCAGGTTGATCCCTCTATTACGTAAGTGATTCTGTTTTCTAGCTCTCTTCCTCATTTAAGAAGATGCTTTGCATGATTGTTTATCTTAATTCCACTTTTTCCACAGACTGAGCAGATGTGAGTGTAGATAGCAGAGTAAAGAAATGTTGGTGCTGTGCTTTTTGCGAAAACAGCTAATGAAATAAAATTCTGTTGCCCTTCAGTCGTAGGGTGTTCATCCTGGGACCTTCACACCATGTGCCCCTCTCTCGCTGTGCCCTGTCACCTGCAGACATCTATAGAACACCCCTCTATGACCTGAGAATCGACCAAAAGGGTATTCACTGTTTTCAAATATGTCTTACATCTTAACTTGTGCTATAATTTATTTATAGGTATTTTGCACATCCTCATAAAAGGTGTTTTGAGGATGTGCGGTGATGTGAGGTAGTAACATGACAGTTTGGATAACATTTAAAGTGTAAATTTCATGTTTTGTGCCAAAAGCAAAGTGAAGAACTTTTTTTTTTTTTTTTTGGAGTCATTGCTCTTAAAAATGTGAAATGAAGCAAGCACAGAGCTTCAACATACAGACCTTATGCCAGTTTGGCAGGTGATACACTTTTAATGATCCTCCAACGACCAGACATTGCCTTGACTCTGTGGTCAGGGCTTTCTTTTTATTTTTTAGATTTTCCTCAGCTAGGCACTTATCAGAATTCTAATCTCACTGACTTTATCAGTAGTCGTGACTATGAAAAAATTCTCAAAATAAAGTGAAATCTCTCTCTTTCAGTTTATGCTGACCTCTGGAAAACTGGGTTGTTTGAGAGAATGAGTCTGCAGACAGATGAAGATGAGCACAGTATTGAAATGCACTTGCCTTACACTGCTAAAGCCATGGAGAGGTAATGCACATGAGTGACATTCATTCAAGTGGAGAATCAATCTATGCATTTAAAGGGAACTGTCTGACAGATTGAAGCTTTTTCTTGACTGTTTCTGACAAAAGTAAATACAAGGTACAAAAGCTCTGTTACTTCTGTTCTCTTATTTTCCTTCACGTCCTATACTATGCACCAGGCACTATTGTAAACCAGAATCACACTGGTGCAGGGACACATGGATGTGCATAATTTATACAACCTTCTGTTAGGTTGGCTGGAGACAGAGCCATTTTCATGGTTCTGAAAAACAGGGATCATGTAGTAGAACTTGAACTGAGCTAAGTGACTCCATAATGGGAAATAACAAGTTGAAATCACACCATTGATGTTGACCAGTGAGACTAAAGTCACAAAGTTGTTGTTTTTAGCATGTAAAAGTTAAGTTATTATTATTGATGTTGCAGCCACAAAGACGAGTTTAGCATCGTGCCTGTGCTGGTGGGTGCGCTGAGTGAGTCAAAGGAACAGGAGTATGGGAAGCTGCTTAGCAAATACCTGGCAGACCCTTCTAACCTTTTCATCATCTCATCTGACTTCTGCCATTGGGGTATGTACTGACATGACACACTGAAAACAGCAGTTTGTGATGCAAGGATAATTTGGTCTAAATGACATAATTACTTGACTGTACCCAGCTGTGTACTGCGGTGTGTTTCTCTCTTGAAGGTCAACGGTTTCGCTATACATACTATGATGAATCTCAAGGGGAGATCTACAGGTCTATTGAGCATCTTGATAAAATGGTAACTACTGAGATATGTAAGATATAACATGTAATATAAAATGTTGGGGAAAAAAGTGATTGTAAATTTTTTTTCAATGAAAAGAATAAATCTGATCTATTTCACTGAGAAAAAACACTTTCATCGGCCAGATGCACGGCTGCTGTGGGTAATTAAGCACATATAAAACGCGCACAACCAATAAAAGCTATTGCACATGGCATTTTGAAAATCTCATGGCCTTAATGAGACAGTTTATTTGCTTGTACAAGTCAAAGATTAACTAAATTTAATGATAAAAAAAAACTACTGAATAGCAGAGAAGATTTATAGATTTTTCTTAGGGTCATGATTTTTTGTGATAAACTCCAAAATAATTTGTATATCAATTAAGTACAGTATATAATGGACTCTGATAAGACTGATATGTTGTTATATTGGTAGGGGCTTAGATATTGGCCATTTAACTACTTATGGATATCAGTATCTGCATTTATAACTGCCAATTAATGAAAATGTGAAAAGTGAAGAAGAAAAGGGAGACGTCATTCAACCACGCACAATTTGTCCACTAGAGGGCACTTACCAATTTACTGTGAAAGCAAAAAAACTACACTGCCATATTATCATAGTAAGGACTCAAATTTACATATAACCATGTGTAACTATGAGTGTGTGTCTCAAAGAAAAACAATTATTGGCCAATATATAGAATTTTTAAATTACACAGTATCAGTGTGAAAAATCTTATATCGGTCAGCCTCTAGTATATTACATGAATATAAAAAAGGAACGTGAATATCCAAGCTGATTTTCACTGCAGGGTTTCTGATTAATGACAGTTGCATTCCGCTTATCGAAGATCGTTTTATTGCGCATGCTGATTCATTGTCATGACCTACTTGGCCAGTCGCAACACCTAATGGAACTGAGCCATTATGAGTGTTATTCATTTCACTTTATTATTCCTGCTGCGGCGAGTCATAATGTGTTCTTATCCAAAAAAGATACAAATTTCTGCAGGTATGAGGGTACATTTAAGGTTTAATTTCTTTCTGTCTGTCAAGGGGATGGGCATTATAGAGCAGCTGGATCCCATGTCTTTCACCAACTACTTGAAGAAGTATCGCAACACCATATGTGGGCGTCACCCGATTGGAGTGCTGCTAAATGTAGGTAACCCAGGAAAAAGTCTTACCAAGTGTATTTCACTCACACTCGTGTTATTAGGTACACCCCCTTAATTCTTCATTACATAGATTCAGGATATTGACATGATGGGGGTGTGGATGCCATTTGAATACAGTGAACTCAGTGTCATGTTTAAGAAACCAGTTTGAGATGATTTGAGCTTTGTGACATTGCACGTTATCCTTCAGCCATCAGAAGATGGGTACACTGTGGTTAAAAACAGATGACCATATGTTTGCACATACTCAGAAAAAATACTCACACTGTGGCGTTTAAACAATTCTCAGTTGACACTAAGGGACCCAAGGTGTGCCAAGCAAATACCCCCACACACCATTAAGCAAGGATTATACTTTCTGCATCCGTGAGTTCACTTGGGTCCCAGTGACATGAATTTTGTCATCAAACAGTTTACTGAAATTGAGGAATTTCGATGAGCATCCCTAAATAAGAGCCTCAGTTTTCTGTTCTTGGCTGACAGGAGTGGCGTCCTGTGTGCTCTTCTGCTGCTGTAGCCCATCTGCTTCGAGGTTCGACTTGTTGTGTGCACAGAGATGCTCTTCTGCATACCTTGGTTGTAACTAGTTGTTATTTGAGTAGATGTTGCCTTGCTATCAGTTTGAAGCAGTCTAGTCATTCTCCTCTGACATCAATACATTTTATTTCTTTTTCGAGCCATTCTCTCTGAACTTCATGTCTGTGTGCCCAAATGAGTTGCTGCCATCTGATTGCCTGATTACATATTTGTGTTTATTCAGTTTTTGTGTGTATATAACAGTCGTTGATGAAATTCATGTTGTGGGCTGACTTTATTTGTATTTTTCATTTTGACTGATAACCCCAAGTACAGAATCTTCAATGAAATGAGGTTTAAACTACATGTTTTAATCAAGAAGTCAGCATCCTCATCAGCTTTTCTATACAAGAAACACAGAAAATACAGAATCTGGATTCATCTTGAGGTGATCATCCAGAAAATCCTAAGGAAATATTACGCTGTTATTTGATTTTAATATAACCTTTCAATGTAACCTCTAGTCCCACATGTATGACATCCTTCTGGGCTCTGGAAGCAGTGCTTTCCAGGTAGTCCATTCGTCATGACACCCCTATATTTCTTGTTTGTTTTTTATTTTATTTGGAAAAGCTAAATTAAGATGTGACATAAGGAGGATAGGTCTTAGTGCCACTCAGGTCCTCTGGCCAATGGTCAGTTGACATTCAGGATCCAAATTCATGTCCTTGTCGAGAATAATTCCCTAAAACGAGCCAATCTGTCGTCGTTATCGTCTTTGTTTGTCTAAAGACTCTTGCTGTGTCCCATGATGTGAATTAGTGCCTAAGTGGATTTTGCTGTTTTGCAGGCTGTGGCTGAGCTGAGGAAGTCTGGTCTAGAAATGAACTTCACTTTCCTGAACTACGCCCAATCAAGTCAGTGCAGGAACTGGCAGGATAGCTCTGTGAGTTATGCTGCTGGGGCACTCATCGTTCATTGAGGTCAACTTTTTGCAGGGGCCACTGCAACGCCGCCACCCTGCCCTTACTATCTATCGCCATAACCCGACCTAGACACCCTCCCTCTCACCCCCCTCCCCCAGTTATGCCCACTATTTGCAGGAAGGACCTAGACACTCAAAGCCAATACAGTCTTCTTTCTGTCTCTCCCTCAGCTCTCCTCTGCCTTTTCTCCGCCAGTTTGAAGTGTGTCTCAGAGCTTTTGGTTGAAACATTTTGCTTGAAGTGCAGTTTTGAGATTTTGTAGGAGCAAATGGTTAGTGGAGATGGGAAGAGTATGCAGTGTTTTGGCTTGGAGTAAGCAATGAGAGGGGAAAAAATAATCTTATTTAGGTTTTTGCAAGGACTGTAGTCCTCTTAGTTCCCTTTTATTTTCCCGACTAAACAGATTTGAGTTGAAAAAATGCAATCTTTATATTTGGACTCAATCTGTTCTCTTGTAATTTGCCTCAGAATAAGAATTAAAATAAAACTGCAGATATTAATGGAGACTATTTAAATGTTGCCAGATGAAAATGGAGTGTTTTGGCTGACTGCTTCAAGCTACATGCGATTTAAACTTTGAAAACAGTGTCATAGGTAATTACTACCATTGCTCAGCACGTGTTGTAGTTGCTAACAAAGGGCTGCACCCAACAAAGTTCACTAACCCCCCTTACTGTACAAAACCAAAAACAATATTATTATCCTTTTAGTTTATTAAACACAATATTTTAATCATATTTTATTCCTTTTTGTTTTCCTTATTTAGTAGTTTTAGATGTGATGATATTTACTCAATTAGTGTGTAGGTTTGAACAAAAGCCGAGTCGTCACTTGAGCTCTAAAGCCATCAGCCAGTTTGCCCAGTAAACTAGTGTATACAAACACCGCTTCCTGACTACAATCCCATGCTTTCTAGCATGCTAGAGCCAAACTGCAGTTATGTAGAAATACAATCAACGGTGGATATTGTGTGCGTGACTCCATCTATGAGACGTCCAGTCTCCGTTTACAACTCCACCCCGACTTTCTGTAGTTACTGAACTGTCAGAATAGGAGAAAGACAGTTTTGTTACACATTCAGCAACATTTCTTTTTGTCTAAACAACAGGCAAAGCACTGAAGACCACAATGACTTGCTTAAATAAGATCTGTACCTCTCCCCAGTGCAATGCGTGGTAAACCTTATCTGGATTTTTTTGATTGAGGAATGCCAAAATTTATTGGAAAAATGTAAGTTTTCATCCTTATATTTGGTTTACAGTTTGGAGAATTCATTTCAGAATTACTAATGAGACAGTGCAAGTGTCTCTTAGGCAAGTACTGTGCACAAGGCAATTAAAGATGGCTCGAGTATTAATATCAGCACAAATGCTTTCCTGGTAGTTTTAACAATCTACCCGGTGTTGCTCCCTGCTACGTTTTGGATTTATCGGAAGTGTCAAGCACAAATATTTTATTTACTAACAAGCGAAATAGTTGCTGCCTGAAATAATTCAGTTTCCAAAGGAATGCTACATGCAGACCCCCCCCAGTGATTTTTAGTAGCAGTTTAGGCTTTTAGTACCAGTAACGATAATAGGCAGCACACAAATGTCTGCTGTCCTGTTGTTTAAGATTGGAACGTCACTTTTCTCTGACTTTTGCTGCTAAAGTTGAATATTCCTATTTAAGCAAAGCAGTCCTCTAACATTAGCCCCTCCCCTCTTGGCACCAAAAGAGGCACCACACTCAGCATTAAACTACAGCATCTGTTCGAATGAAGTGGGCACAGACTGAAAGATGAAATCCCAGAATGGCTTGACCTCTATTGCTAATTTAAGGGAAACTAGTAAAGCATGACACACTGTGCTATTGTGCCTTTTATCACTGTTGCACATATACATATAAAGCATATTCTCACTTTTAGTCTTATTTTAGAATGTGTACTTGAGTTTTGTTTTTTCTCACGTGTACCCTCCCCTTTGCCTATTGCCCGACGGTGTCTCCAGCTCGCCCGACACACCAGGAATATTCTACCTGTCCCCCCCGTCATCCGTTGGTCTAAAATGGCACCAACTGTTATCTCCTTTCTCCAGCAGGGAGTTGTATTCCTCTTTCTCCTAATCACCTCATTCCTGTAGAGAGAGACAAAGGCTAAACCTCAACACTGTTCATTTTCTGTTATATGAATATTTGTTTGTCTTTTAGAAATGTTTTTTGTATTTCTTGTTTTTTTTTTTTCTTTTTTCTTTTCTTGGTTTGAGAATTGGAACTTACACGTCACAGACCTAAAAATATACTACTTAACTACTCCCTTAATGGAGTTTTTTTGATCTCAGGTTCCACTGGTAAAGCATCCCAAAAGGCTCTTCAGATGAGGCCGAGGATTCATGTAACAAAATGAGTAAAATGTACTGAAAAGCTTGTCTGCTCTGGTGTCTCGTTCTTCCGGTTTTTACAATCACAGAAAACGCACTGATCTCATACATCCATGTAACTTCTCAGTCACTGACTACATTGAAACCAATTATGTTTTTCAATACCAAACACTCATTTTCACCCCAGTTTACCAACTAACAGACATAAGCGAACAATAGGTTTACAGTGCAGCTTCTATAATAGACATCCTGTGCAAACTACATTAGTCATGAAGCAATTTTAAGGCCAATGTCACCAACAGGGGGAGGCAGGTTGCATGACAACACTAGTGTGTTTATTTTGGGAGGTAAAATATGTGAGGACTTCAATAGTCAAGTTTTTGTTTCAGATAGGAACCGATTCCACTTTGTGGTCATTTTCAAGGCTATAGTTTGAGTTGGTGTTAAATTGTACTGTTATACTGAGAATTATTTGTTATTTAGCCCATTCTTACTAATGGAGAGATAGTGGACAGAATATTACAAACACTAATCTGAAACTCTTTCAGCACCAATTGATCATTAAGTTCTTTTTCAAATAGGAAGGACACATTTTGGAGCAGTTTTACTACACTATAAGGTTTCCAAAATGTACCTATTAAAAAGGCAGCCGATTGTGCTTGTGTGTATTTGCACAAAACTACTACAGATTGTGTTGCTTTTTAAGTCTACCTTGCTTTATAGTACATATTTCTACTAGTTTTTTACATATTTGACCACTGAACTCAAATTTCCTTTTTTTTTTTTTTTTTTTTTTTTTAAAAGAAAATGTGTCTATATAAGTGCTGTAGCTGTGACTTGACTAATGAACTCGGATGCTAGATAGCTGCTGCTGGTTCCTTACTCATGCCATTTTCCCACCAGAAGCATTTGATCAGTTGTAGAAGGAGTCATAGTACAAGTTGAAGTTAACAAGAATTCTAACCACCAATGCTAAGTCTTTAGTTACCCTTCACTTTTTAATTAACTTGGTTGGTTGATTATTTCTTTGTTGTAACCTTGCTTCTGGGCAATAAATCTTGTACCGTTCAAAAGCCTGTTTATTTCCCCTTAAATGGTCCCACATTCGTGGAGATGCATTTGCGGGTTGTGCACATGAAAAACTTGCCAAATCATCTCTGCCAATGTCAAACAGCTTATTCTGCTATTGACTCTTGTTTGATGTCGTTTATTGGACTGGATCACTGAAGTCTGAAGAAATAACACCAAAAAAGAGTGAATAGCAGAATAAGCTGTTTGGCATCAACAAAAACATTTAGCAAGAATTTTATGGGCTCAACCCACATACTCAACTTTGCTTCTCAGCCCAATTGTATCCCCTTAATATGGAAGCCCGTTTCCGCCACTAAAAAAAAAAAAAAAGGATCCATAACTCAAAATTTCGAGTTATTTTCTCGAAATTTCGAGTTATTTTCTCGAAATTTCGACATATTAACTCAAAATTTTGAGAAAAGCAACTCGAAATTTCGAGTTAGCGCTGCCAATCAGTAATCTACGTGAATGACGTCATTTCCATGTTACCCGGAAGCTGAAGCCCTCAGCTACAAATGCTACAGCTAAGCTACCGGTATTACATCCAGTCGTGAATGCACAGATTGCTGAGTGTTTTCAGCCTGGCTTCACAAATGATGAAATCCCTGTGTTATTAGCTGAATCACATGGTGTTACTATCAGCAAACATACTTTAATTTGTTGGGATCTGTTTTTGAGTGCGCGGTTCTGCGCCATATGCTTCCGGGTAACAAGAAAGCGACCTCATTCACGTATATTTTTGATTGGCAGAGCTAACTCGAAATTTTGAGAAAAGTAACTCGAAATTTCGAGTTATATTTCTCGAAATTTCGAGTTATGGATACTAGCTTTTTTTTTTTTTTTTAGTGGCGGAAACGGGCTTCCATATCTTAATGCCCTTTCCTTACTTTTTTATGTGAAGTTTATTTTGCTTTCAAGGAGGCAGACTTTGTTATTTTTAGTGCAAAAGTTCCTCAAGCTCTCCGAAGGTCTTTTGGAGTTTTTCTTTGGCTGACATTGGCTGCTTTTTCATTCATTTTAAGTGCAGTCCTTGTACCTGACCTTTTTCAGAGGAACTTTGTTTTGTTAAGCCACTTAATACTGACTTATTATTAAATAGACATAAAACAGTCAACATTGGCACTTTATTGCCAGCGGCCTGTCACAAATACACATAATTCTTTCACATTTCTTTGGTTGAATATATGAAAGAAGCTTGGAGAACTCTTCTTGAAGACTACTTAAAGAAATGGCAAGAAAATTTGACAGAGATATAAATGGCATTTCCAGGTATGCTTGCACCTTTCAGTTCATTGCTGCACCTATTTCCCATTTTCCTAGCAAAGGTTAAATAAATGAGGGGTGGTTTGATACTTTTACACAGTATGTTTACTGGGGAATGAACATCAAAGACAATACAAGTTAAATGGTGTTGCACAGAGTGCTGAATTTTTATGTTTCCCTCATTTTCACATGTATTTAGAATCCATGTGAAAATGAGGGAAATGTATCAAATTTCTACATTTGCTACATTTCTACATTTCCTGATCTGAAAGAACAGGTTCTGATGTTCTGTAACAGTGACCTAGCTGTGTGCTTGTCATGGTTTTATTGAGGCTGAATACTTCAAATGATTAATTTCAGTACTATATTCATACCGAGTTGAACATACCAAAAAAAATGAACTTTTTGTGCAAATGCATATCATATATATCATCTGATCACTGAACCCTGAAACTAGGTACATTTATATAATCTATAATCAGGATTATAATCTGGACTTTGACTTTGCTATGAATTTTTGATGACTTCAGTCAGTCCTCCTGTGCCAGCTGTACCCTCTTGGTGGTATTTAGTAGGAGAGAAACTCTTACTCTAAAGCTACAGGACTCTGAACATTTACCCTCATGCCTTTTACATATCACTTGGAAATACAAAAAGAGCAACATAACTGAAGTGCACTTCAGGGATTGCCATGTACATCTGTAAGCAGTGGTGGTTTTGAGCACTTTGGTTACCTCTCATACTCAAACTTGTGATGACTCTTTTCATGTGTGTTACAGCTTTTGGAAATGTGACAGTTTAAAATCAAAATGTCTTCCAAGACAGAAAAGGCTAATCGAGACATTGCCTCTAGCAATGTTTGTACCTACGCTCTGAAAGCTCAACCTGTCAACAGCCTGATGAACACACACACCTCTTTCTTTATTTTGGGAGGAGTCTTGCAAGGCGGTTTACATCCATTGAGCTTCATACATATGCTTAGTTCGCGAGTGGAAACGGTCACAGCAGTTTTTACCGGTTGAGGTGAACACTTGCTAGGATGCACTGCCATCAGGACTTGGTGAGCTTTCTCAGCTGTGGACTTATTCTGGCAGGAGTTTGGCACCTGGTTTATCACAGGAAGTCACAGAGCTCCTATGGACGCTACATGGTATGCCCTCCTGCTAGAACGGTTCCTGCTAGACTAGCCTGGTTCCTTCAGGAGATGCCGGCTTTCATCATCCCTCTACTTTTAATGCTCACCACGCACAAATCCACAATTATGGGGAAGTACCTGCTGCTAGCGACCTTGTGCGTGCACTACTTTCAAAGGTAAAAGCAGAAAAACAAGTCAGCTTTGTGCCATTTGCTATGCATGTGAAGGGAACAGGGAACATGTATTCCTATTTACAATATTCCTATTTAATCTTTCCAACATAAGTGATCGACTTTGATGTTATTTAAAAAAAGGAAAGTTAAAATCCCTCTTCTCTAACAGTTTGTCTTTTCTATTTTACATAAAACAACAAAGACGTGGCGTAATCATCTTTTAGCTGCTGGATGTACATTACGTATTGAGACATTTAGTGAAAGCAAGAGACAAAATTTCAGATGGGGACCTAAAAAGCAAAAGAAAATAACAAAAGGAGATTTGAAAAGGATTTTTCCTGCTGCTATAATTCAAAACAACACTCTGAGGAATGCTTTCCTAACCTCCCATGAAGAGTGGAGCTTAGTGGCACCATTTTAGTTTTCACCTTAATGCCAAATCATTTATACAGTGTGCTTCCAGTGGATTGTAAAAACACAGCTTTTTCTGCATCTACCAACATGGAAAAAATGCACCATTATCCCCGTCTTTCGCCACCCCTGCTGCATCTACCATTTTGTTCCCCAATCATAGAACATTTGTGTACTCGCTATTGATGAGAGGAAAGCCTTTCCCGCTGAGTGTGATGGTGACAGCGGGTTTGTTCTGCTCTCTAAATGGTTTCCTGCAAGGACACTACCTGCTGCATTGTGCCCAGTTTGATGATGAGTGGTTTACGGGCTATTGCTTTAAAATTGGTAAGTGGAATATTTACTCTTTGGATGTGAAAGTCAGAATCTAATTGTATTTTTTTATATGTCTCATATACTGAGAATTCTTTTTTTGTTGTTGTTTTTTTTCAGGTTTACTGCTGTTTTACATCGGCATGGCCATTAATATTCACAGCGACTTTATTCTACGCAACTTGAGGAAACCAAAGGAAGTAATATACAAGATTCCTACTGGTAAGAGACAGATTACAAGTGACCAAACTCCCACTGTGCTTGTATTAACCTGCAGTCTACTTAATCTCCTGCAGGAGGTCTGTTTGAATATGTGTCTGGTGCCAACTACTTAGGGGAGATTGTGGAGTGGTTTGGATACGCTGTAGCCACCTGGTCTTTTCCAGCACTCTCATTCGCTCTGTTCACCCTCTGCTTCATTGGACCAAGAGCCTACTACCATCACAGGTGCCTAAGATATTGATGTGAAGGAGTCCTGACACAAATACTAACCCCTCAACTAAGGATTTTACCCACATGCTGTTTCTAAACCGTTGTTGTTTCTTCTGTTGCAGGTTTTATCTTGAGAAATTCAAAGACTATCCCAAGTTTCGAAAGGCTTTAGTTCCTTTTATCTTCTGAGGGAAAACATTCATGTATTGCAAAAAACTGTTTACCGTGGTCTATAACATGTTATACAACATTGTTATTAGTGAGGCCTTAACGTGGAATAGTCTAGTTAGCTTGGTTTAGTTAGTGTTTGTATTTAAGAAGGTACCGAGGTGAAGTGTATCAATAGTATTTGCAGCTTGTGAAATTTATGCATGATGTATTAATAAATGTATTTGTCTTGTTTATTACTGATACTCATACAACCGAGTTTCCAAAAGTCAGGAATGCTGTTTGAAATTAAATCAAATGTAAGAATCCATTGATTACCAATGATAGGTTTGTAGCTTGAACCCATCCGCTGGAACGTTGAAGACAATATAATTACACTGCAAAGCAAGACACAAGTAGGCAAGCTTCTTCATGTTTCTCGTGCACGGGAGAGAACCGGACAGGCGCCGTTCCTTCGCTTGACCCCAGTTGCTCTCGTCCGTTCTCCCGTACCACTGTTCTTTTATTGAGGTTACATGAATATGCATAAGTTCATTAACATATGACGTCTACATACACACAAAGAGTACCTTGCCTGTGTGTGTGTGTGTGTGTGTGTGTGTGTGTGTGTGTGTGTGTGTGTGTGTGTGTGTGTACTGCTGATCAAAGGGTCAAACATCCTTGGTCAGGAAGAGGGTAGCCTCCCCCTCACCCTAGATGGTTCATCCTAGATAACACGGTGAGGAAGTCCTGCAGCTCATCTAAACAAAAAGCACTTAGACTAGAACAGACGCAACTACGTTAATCCTACCATAAAACAATAAGAGAAGGTACGACCTCTCTCGTGCTCCCAGGATGTGGGTGTGCATTCTAGTGTGGAATACACACCAAGCCTTTGCAGCCTGCTAAAGATCACAGTCCTATCACTACACAATTGATTATACACCTCTAAGCATATATGGTTAAATATTTCTAAGCATAAATGACAATCAACAATACAAAACCTAACAACCAATTTTACTAATCTTGCTTCAAAACTGCTGGTGCCATAATTTTTGGGACAATTTCACAGCTTTTGTAATTTTGTGTCCGTAGACCATCACAGTGGGATTAAAACTAAACAAAAAGATGTTAGTTTCAACTCAAATGGTGTAACAGCAATAGGACCATAGCCCACCATTTTCAGTTGCTGTGAAAGTAATTGGAAACTTAACAGACAGCCGGTTTCAGTTGGCCAGGTGAGACCAGTTCTGTGACAAATGAGATAGATAAGAGATTTGGAGTCGATCCAGTTGTTGAATTTTACATTGGAACTTAACATGAGGTCTAAAGACATGTTGATGCAAGTGAGGCCCTCATGAGGCTGAAAAAAGGAAAGTATAAATTAAAAACAAACCTCTCTGTTTAAGAATGTACCAGCAAAATGAAAAGCCCACAGAAGCCAATTACAGTATGTGATGGCAAATTCCTTCTTCGATTAAGAAAAACAACTTCTCCACCAGTGGAAATGTGCTGCTAGTATTTAATGAAGTAGCAGGATGAATTGTGAAGCGTATAGGCCAATACTCTCTGCTCCAACTCAGCCAGATGTTGCAAAACTGATAGGAGACCCTTTCGCAGTGCAAATGGTAAATAACCCAGAGGCTACTGCCAAAGAAAGACAAGAGTTTCTCAAGGCAAAGACATGGGATATTCTTCAATGGGCAAGTCAGTGACTTGATCTCAACCCAACAAAGCGTGCTTTTCAAGTTACTGAAGACAAGACAAGGCAGAAAGTCCCACAAACATGCAGGAACTGGCTGCACTGAAGGCCTGGCAGACTATTGATGTTGCCTAACACCGTTTGTGAGCCACGGTTCAAATTCAAAGACTATCCCAACTTTCGAAAGGCTTTGTCCATAGGCTCTAGACTTCAAGCAGCCATTGACTACACTGGCTACAAAGAATTTTTATCCAAGTTTTAAAAACAATCTTTATAATTAAAAATTTATATAAGTATATATATAACCTCTTGAATTAAAGCTGAATATATGCACATCTGTCACATTTGATTTAAAATCTACTTCGTTGGTTTACAGAGGAAGCATTACAAAAACTAATGGACCTAACTACAAGGCTCCAAAAAAACCCCCAAACTTTAAAGTTACACTTTTTTAAATCAGAATACAGCATCAAGTCAGTGAATCTTCTGGGATATTGAGCTGGTCAGTTCAGTAGCAGAGGGGGTTGTTAATCAGTTTCTTCATCAGTTTCCTCTTTGATGTTAATGATATTAACGACAGGTGCACTAGATGGGCAACAATGAGACGAGCCCCAAAACAGGAATGGTTTTACACGTGGAGGACACTGACATTTTCGCCTCCTCATCTTTTCTGTTTTGCATTTGGCATACAGTCAAAGTCACTACTGGTAGCACGAGGCAATACCTGATACCAGAAGGTTTGCTGGGTCTCCCATCACAGTCTCAAGACCACGGAGGAGATTCCAGGGGACAGGCTCTGGGAGAGCTGGACAGCTGTGCATGTAAAAGGTCCTTAACACATCAGCAGGACCGGTATCTGCTCCTTTGTGCAAGGAGGAACAGGATGAGCACTGTCAGAGCTACAAAATGACCTCCAGCAGGACACTCATGAGGGTGGTCTAAGGGCCTGACGTCCTCTAGTGGGCCCTGTGCTCACTGCCTGGCACTGTGGAGCAGATTAGCATTTGCCATTAAAAACCAGAATTGACAGGTCCACCACTAGTGACCTGTGCTTTTCACAGATGAGAACAGGTTCACCCTGAGCACATATGACAGATGTGAAAGGGTCTGGAGAAGCCGTGGAGAATGTAATGCTGCCTTTAACATGTGGGTGGGTGGGTGGGTGAGTGATGGTCTGGAGAGGCATATCCACTGAGGGGCACACAGACCTTTACAGGCTAGCCAACGACACCATGACTGCCATTGGGTACCAGAATGAACCCCATGGACCCACTGTCAGAACCTATGCTGGTGCAGTGAGTCCTGGGTTCCTCCTGATGGATAACAATGCCCAGCCTCATGTGGTGAGAGTAAGGAGAGTGTCAGGGTACTGGGTCTCCTGACCCAGCGTGTTAATTCTTTGTGATTTTTTGTATTATTGTACTTGTGTGAGTTATTCTATGGTTTCTAGTTTTGATCCCTTGTCCTTCATGTTTCTCTGTGTCCCCTCTGTTCTGTGTAAGTCTGTATCTGCATGTTTGAGTTTCCCTCTGTGGCTTTCGGTTCTTAGAGCCCTCTGCCTTATGGTTTACGTCTCTGTGTTTCTTAGTTGCTGTCTCCACCGTGTCAAGTTCGCGTCTCTGTGTCTTACTTCCTGTTTTACTTTGAAGGTCCGTGTCTTATGTGAATGTGTTCAGGTTACGCTTCCTTGTCTCCTCAGTTCTGATTTCCCCCAGCTGTGCTCTCCTTCTGTGTCTCATTCCCCTCGTCACTTCCCAATGTATTTAAACCCCGTGTTTCTCTGAGTCAGTGTCGCGGAAACATCCGACTGGGTTATGTGATGGGTGCACTGATATGGAGCCGGTTGAGCATGTACTCCTTAGTTGTGGGAAGTATGTAAGTCACAGGAGGGTGATGTGGGGTGAACTGAGTGGTGGAAGGGAACTTACATTTGAACAAGTGGTTGATAAGTTAAGTCATGGTGAAGGGAAAGTGGTGGTTTTCATGGTTATTTATCCCGAATATTGTCTCAGTATGTGTGATACAAAAGAGAAAGTGGAAAGTATCAGGGCAGAGTTTTGGTATGATTGTGTAACTGTTAGCCTCAGACAGTCAGTCAATAGTATAATTCAGATCATAGATCAGTACATTTGCATATTTTTATAACTATAAAAAGAAAGCTGACACTTTTGAGACTTTATCTAATGTGTAAGCATCACAGCAGATGCCTTTGTGTCAACATAGCTGAGGCTAAAACAGAAAAACGATTTTATAAAAATATTCAGCAGTAGATCAAAACCGAAAGAAAACCATTAATTAACAAATGAACATTACCTGATGCTGCTGAATTGAAGCAGAGCAAATTACAGAGGTTTTATTAGAGACACAAGCGTTTTGCAATTTTGCATAATGTTAAAAAGTTTAAATTATTTTAGTAGCCTATTGAACGGCAGAAATTAGGTTTTCTTTTCGGAAGTATTTAAATGGGAAAGAACAGCGGCTGACAAACAACGGAGGTCTTATGCGTAACAAACAAGCGAATAATGCAGAAAACAGATTTTTAGACGGGAAACTGTTCTTGAAATACTGTGTGTGTGTGTGTGTGAGTGTGTGTGAGAGAGAGAGAGAGAGAGAGAGCTGTGCATGAATGTTTGAAGAGAAATAAAACCTGCAGCTTCAGAATCACGACCCGACAACGGATCAGAATCAGTGAACTGTCGGCTTTCAGCCCCGACCGTGTCCGTGCTGTCTGGTGAGAAAGGCGACATCTCACTGATTCTGATCCGTCAGTGTGTTTACGTCTTTGTGCAGAATCGGTGTACCTCCTCATTTACTGTTTTAACTGTTTGGTGGTGGTTGAAATGTAGTAATATTTATATTAAAAATCGATTCAGGATTTTAATAAATGCCCTTTTACATGCCAACCCAGCGTTTTCCTTCATCACCACGAAGGAAAACAGTCTGTGGTCGTCCGAGTTTGGTGATTTTTGTGTCACAGGACTACGTGTTTAATACAGGGACTTCCACATACATGTTTTTATTGAACATTTGAAGAACTAGCAAAAAAACCCCACAAACTCTTGTAGTTCACATAAAGTCAGAGATAAAAACGACAAGGAGCAGGTGCATCTAGTACAGGTAGAGCTGCTGCAAAAACCCACAGAGCCCAGCAGCCAGCAACAAATTCTGGATCCTTTGCTTTTAGTTAGCAATTAGCATTAGCAGCACATCCTGCGTCCGATGTGAAAGGACTTTTATGCTGCGCACTGTGACTCACAGCAATGGTCCTGGGTCAGCCCTGACTTTGTGTTAAACTAATCCTAAAGTAATAATGGTATTTCTAACCACTGACATACCACAACTTTATCCTTTCAACAGCCGCTGAAAGTAAGGGGACCTAACTGCTATCCGATATTTATATAGAGATTACCCTTCAAGGACCTGCAGTTAAAAAAAGGGCCCCTCCGACAGCCAAACCCATCTGTTCTCTGATTGGATTGTTTAATTTGTGATTGACATGACATTGACTGTGATGGATGCATGCAACCACACAACTGAGATACTTAGGTAATATTCATTTGGTCTTTTGTCTTATGTTTACGTTATGCTCTAAAGTTTCTGTGATCATAAGTTAACTAATTTGATATTTTGAGTTTACCTGTAATGCATGACAGCACTAAGCTATAGCCCAAATGGTGGCATAGACTTTGCTTTGCATTGTTTGTTATTTTATATAGGTATGTTATATTGATTATATTTCTACTCTTTCTGAGTTACCTGACCTCCGCTCCAGTCCTTCCTGGTTTGGCTGAGGGTGGAGCTGGTTTAAATGCAAAAGCCAATAAAGTGGACTGGACCATCTATTGTGATCATGCAGGGGGAATGGGGTTCTTCTTGAATGATGGTTATCTGTTATCTCTTTATTTTTCACCTTTGGTGTATATAATGGTTTATTCATTTGCTATATAACTGGAGCTGTTTCTCATTTGGGCAGGTCAGTTTGTTGAGTTATGTTTTTGTTAAGTGATTTTTGAGTAGCGGGCTGTTAAGTTAACCTCTTTTATGGGCCCACTTGGTTCTTAAAAACTTTATTTTTTGTTATTTTGAATTTTTGTAATCATCTTGTCCTTTTTGGGGGTATAATAAACCCATTTTTTTGAAGATTACATTTGTGCCTGTGTGTTCCTGGCTGCTTGGATCATGACATTGACCAATCAGCTTAAAGGAAGAAAAATAGGGTCAAAATTCGTACTTGTAACTTGCAGGGTTTTTTTTTTTTTTTTTTTTTTTTTTTTGGGCTAAGTCCACGCACAAATCTTTTTTACAAGTACAAAACCGATTTACAAGTACAAAATATTTATGACCACATTTTGAGCCCATACATCAAGAGGATCTGAGGATTCGGGAGTGACGGACGGTTAACAGCCAGGAGATGGCAGTAAAGCAACAGTTTTGGATGCAAGCTGCCGTTAAACTTGACTGAAGAAGAAGAGTCAGTGTCGCGTCGCCCCTCATGCCGTGTGGATCTCCCTGTGAGTTTAGTTTACTTTGTATGCTTGTTTTTCTGTGACCAGCAAATAAAGCTGTGGTTTTGAGTTCATCCCTCGAGTCTGTGAGTCCTGCATTTTGAGTCCTCATCTCCTGCCTGCCACACAGCATTTTATGACAGAATGACGCGACCAGACATGGACTCAGCAGGCTCCGCCCGGGAAATTGATTTGGCCCGCATCCAAGGTCTGGTAGAGCGGATTTCCCACACTGATGATGTTCGGGCTGTGACTGTAGGAATCAAAGCCATTGAAGCCATCCTCGAGAGGAACCCCCACTTTGGTCAACTCAGAGGATTTATGGACTCAATAAACATGGTGCGCGAGGCCCGGGAGGTACTGCAAGCCCGAGAGTTAGCTATTCTCGCCCGCTCCCGGTATTCAGCACCGAAGCCACCAGCGCTGCAGCAGCAGATGGAGCTCTCTGCAATGCAGCAGCGGCCATTAAAGCGCAAGGGGGTTGTTAAGTCAGAGATTATTAATCCCGAGACTGTTTTTCCAAAAGCTGCATTTTTCAGGTCCCCGGGGGGTTTGTGTGTTTCCGTTGAGCCTGAAGACAAAATAACGAGCACTGCGAAAGAGCTCTAGGTTTGCGCCCACAAGGACAGATTCTATGGCAATTCCTGAGACTGCTACGCTCTCCAAGGCTTCCCCAGAAGCTGAGTTTGTAATTTCATCTGAATCTGGACCCCTGGAGACAACAGAATCCACTCAGCCTGTGACTATTGACTGTTTCTTGGCTTACTCAGAGCAGGAAATAAATACCTCCAAGACTGTTTTTCCCGAGACTGCTCTAGCCCAAAGTGAAGCTCACTTAGCTGCCCGGCCTACTGAAGCTCACTTAGCTGCCCGGCCTACTGAAGCTCCATTCTCACCTCAGCTATCACTCCAGCCTCCTACATTGCCTTTAGGCCAGTCTGCTATTCATTGTTCAATTCAACCTTTAGTTCGGCCACTTGTGCAATCCATAGCTCAATTACCCATTCAGTCCATTGCTCATGTGCCTAGTCAGTTCCGAGCTCAGTCTCTTGCGTCGCCACCAGTTCAGTTCCCCGTAGCACTTCACTACACTCAGCCAGTCAGGCTGCTACTCAGTCAGTCATTCAACCTATAGCCCTGCCATTAATGCACTCTGTAGCTGAGCCGTTAGCTGCCCGGCCCGCAGCCAATTCAGCCACTCCTCCACCCGTTACTCCTCCACCCGTTACACCTCCACCACAACCGTCACTGCAGTTCCCGGTTCAGTTTCCTGCAGCTCAGCTGTCCCCAGTGCAGTCTCCCTTAGCACAGTCATCCACTCAACCACCAGCTCCACTTTCTCCCCAACCGTCACTACTACCTCTAGCTCAGGTTCCTGTGCAGTCACCCCTAGTTCATTCTCCTGTGAAGTCATCAACTCCACCACCCACTCCACTCTCACCACCACCGTTACTACAGACATTAGTTCAGTCCCCTGTGCCAGTGCAGACGCCCTCAGTTCTGTCTCCCATGCAGTCATCTACTTCACCACCATTAGTAGCTCAGCTCCCCGTGTCTCCAGTAGCCCAGCTCGCACCTGAACCATTAGCCCAGCTCGCACCTGAACCATTAGCCCAGTCCCCTGTAGCAGTTCAGTCTTCTGGTCAGCTTAACATTCAGCCAGGGGTCCCAATACCCTCTGGTTCTACATCGGCTCCTGCTGGAAGCTCTGATGAATCCATCCAGCACTCTGTGGCTCCCACACCGCCACCCGCCTCGTCCGCTGGGGGTTCTGGAGAGCCCGACCGTTTGACTTATGAACTTTTGTGACGGCGACCTCCGGGTCGGCCCCCTGACTTACTATTGAACTGTTCTTTGTGCGCCGTGTTTTCTGTGCATGTGTTGTTTTTGGACAGAGTTTTTATGACAGAGTTCCTAGAGAACAAAGTAACTGATGTTGCTGACTGGCACCCACACTTGCCTGACCTAAATCCAATAGAACACCTCTGGGAACACCTCTAATGACAGGAGCTCAATGATGCCCTGCTCCAGATCAGCGAGGAGATCCCCCCAGGACACCATCCGTCATCTCATCTCATTAAGGGCATATGCAGACGTTGTCAGACATGCATGTGGGGGCCACGCAAACTACTTACTAGTATTATGAGTTGCTTTAATGACATTTCTGCAAAATGGACTAGCCTGAAGTATCAATGTTTCATTTTTATTTATGGGCTGTCTTTGAATTCAGCCCTCTGCAAGTTGATAATTTTCATTTCCATCCAACAACATGGTATCTCTTTATTGCTAACACATTACCCAGTCCAAATTACTATAAATGCCCAGCATGATTCTTTTCCCCATACACATCAGATGCGTTTTCAGCGTAGTTAAACATTAATGCTACCTTCACAGATATAAGTTACCCATGTACTAATGTACCCCAGTGCCAGCATGGGTTTTAAATGATATGCAAAAGGACTCCCTATTGTCTAAACTTTTTTTTTTTTAATTTGAAACCAAAAAGGCAGCATTCAGTCCCCATTTTAAACCCACAAACCAGAATTCCACACTACACAAAAAATCTGTTCTGCTAATTCATATCTTGAATTATATATTTAACATCCAGAGCAAGATTAGCAGTTTCCACAGCAACTTGCAATGCGCTGAGTTTAGCTGTGAAGGAGTCTAGTACACGTGGCTGCACACGAGTGTCTCTAAACACCGGTGATGGACAGAAATCTGAATATTTAGTGTTTAGATAAGTCCACTTCTTACTTGGGCTACTTTGTACCAGACCGCAGCCACAGAAGCCCAAACTTTCCTCCATGGTTTCTTTGATGGCATCTGCAGGGAGCATCCAGCGATGAGCATGAGTCAGATCAATTAAAGAACTCCCACCATCGTGCTCCAGCGCTCGAGCTGCAGACTCCAGAGCACAGCAGAATAGCTCCACACCAAGAAGGTACTCTGTCTGTGAGCACATTAATACCGATGCAGTCTCTGGTACCTCACTCTTGCTCTAAGAAAAAAAATATGGCATCATGAAGGCATGTTATTGTGAAAGACACGTGAAATCAATAAAACTGGGGTAAGTGAAGACCAAATACTGGATCTCACCTTGTGTCTAACATAAGCAGCCAAGTTTGTCTCAGTACAGCCACCCCCAACCAAGGCAAATGGTTCCCTTAGAGTGAGCCTCAGTACATGTTCTGCCGTCTGGCACACCACCTTTAGCACAAACACATCAGGAAGTGACCACTTTGTCACATTTACATGACAATAATGGGTATTCCATGTCTCTGTGTTAAAAACATATATTTTCTGAAGAAATTTGATCTCTCAATGGACGAACACTAAAACATTTACTTTGTGGGAAAATCCATTACTGACTTCTCATTTATTGAACTAACATACAGCAGGAATTGTAAATCTTAGCGATAGGGAGTCTTATGAGTGGAATCTACGTTGTTTCAGGCAATATGTCTCTCCATCCATCATTAACTCCAGAAGCCAACAGTACAGCTTTAACACCCACTTTATCTTACCTTCAGCTCATTTAACATGGTCTGGTTCCTGTGGCAGAGGATCATTGTGCAGATCGCAGACTCCCCAAGAGGGAATAAATGCAGCATTGTCTTGGATCCAAAGTGCTTTATACAGAGATCCCTCACCTTCCCGTAGGTCTTGGGTGGGATTGTGGTATGTAATGTGGCCACAGGTTGAGCCCCTATTTGTAAAAGGTATGCAAAAGAACAAAACAAACAAACAAAAAAACCCCCACCATAAATACAACACAAGTATATTCCACTCGGACAGTAGATAGATTATTACAGTAGTGCAGTGAGCTGAATTGAAAAACAAATAAAGCCATTGGTGTTTAACTGGTGCTTGTATGTATGGCATGATTTTGCAGCCTGCATCTAGGCTTACCTGTCAGCTGAGTAAGTGGCTCCATAAGAGCAATTCCCAGTCTCTCTACCACTATGACACCATGACTCCTCAGATATTGCTGCAAAACTGGGTGGATGACCTTCTGGCACATGAAGAGCTTCACTTCATTGTTAATCACCTGTCTGCCAAGCTCTAGAAGTTGACCCAGGATCTGTGAGTCTGTGTCTACATCCGGGTGGGCCTCAATTACTCCATCTCCTAGTTCAGAAATGTCCCCAGCAAGAGACGCACTGAAAAGCACAACACTGAGGGGATTTAAAGGTTTGTCTTCCTCACTCAGGCCATCAGGCATCTCCACCAGTAAACCTGGAAGCACTTCAGAGCTTAGCACAGAATGACCTTCTACAGGAACAGTCACTATTCTGCCAAAACTGACTATACCTGGACTGCTGCAGGGAACGGTGAGCAAAAAAGCCTGCACAGCCAGTTTGCTAATGTGAAGCGTCTCGGGCTCTGTTAGTACACATGCGGGTTTGCTGGAGATAACACTGCGAGCTAACGTGATCAAGTTCTGAGTGCTGCAGAAGTCGAGCTTCACTCTACAACCACAGTCTTCTCGTTGAAGGTAGCTGGTACACAGAGCGAGCAGGTAGTTGTTCACTCTGATAGCCACGCTTTCCCTGAGAGCAGACTTTTTGATTTGTTCAATAAGAGAAAGGCATAAGATAGCTGCAAACAAACCGCAGTCGCTGAAGCGAGAGACGTGGTTGAGGATGGAGGTTTTTATGAGATTGATAAAAGGCTGCGAGGAGGAAACGGATGAAAGAAGAACCGAGGAGGCAGAGGTGGTCACGACGTATCCTCCAATGTTGTTGTGAACTTGTTTCAGTCTACCTGTGGGACCGAAACAAGACGTTAGTATCTGTTTCAGCAGGTGAAGCTTGCTGCAAATATCAGTGTTGTCCAGTGGCATATCAGTGCAAACAGATGGAGATTTCTTGCTGAGTCGAGACATGACCGAAGCACATTTAACATTGTTAAGGTAGACAGTACCAACATACGGCAAATCGGCAGTGATAAGTGTTAGCGATGGTAGAATAGTGATGCTCGTAGCATTGCCTGACCAAATTGTGTTTTAAAAGAACGGGGAACAGTTGCAGAGTAATTTATTAAATCCAACCAAAACCATCACTACCTTATTGTAGGGTCTAACATTTGATGCCATACATATTTAGATGTAATTTGACAGTGTGTAGTTTGAGAGATTGACAAAGGCGTTGTACAGACACAACTCGTTTCCATGGTAGCAACACAGCGCTTGGCCAAGCTGCGGTCCTACTCGAGAAACCGTCGCTTGCCTCTAGTACCGGCTTTTCATATAGAATAAACAAACTAAAAGCGAATTTACGAGTCTTTATGTAGAAGAGTAGTTGTCTATCTCTATTATTATTATTTTTTTTTATGCAAAAGGCATACAGTGAAACGTCCCACGCACAATGCGCTCAGTTATTGGACTACAAATTGAAGGTGACGTCATCTCCGGTCGCCCGGCTGTTGAAGAACCATTCAAAACTATTGGCGGTATGAAGTCCTGGTTAACTTTAATATACTTATATGTTTTATGTCTAACGAACTTATATGTTATTATTTTATTTTATTATAACACTTGTTATGTTTTTGTAATTGTTGACGGTGGCCGTTTGTCGTACGAGCGTAACAAATAAAGAAATCTGTCTCTGTTGTCTTCAAAAAATACAGCTAATCGCTGCCCACCGTGCACTTACTCTAGTGAAGCTAACTGAATTCATGAGAATGGCTCCTATCAAACTTGTCATTAAGGTAAGTGAAACGATATACCCAGTACACGAACTCGTGTGGTGCTGTGTTGAATTAACATACTGTATATTATATTTGTTGATGATGAATGAATAAAACGAGGTAGAGAAGGGTGTGTGGATGGAGGACAGTACAGATCAGGAAGTACAGATGATTAGTAAAGAGGAAGTGAGGGCGGCTGTGAAGAAGTTAAAATTATCGTAAGACTCATTTGCGGAACATTTGTAGCAGTATGAGCAGTACTGTTTTGATTACTGGGATACTGCAGACACAGGAAGAAATCTACACAACAATGTAGGCTTGAAGAGAATGCAGGGTAGGAACCCAAAGGAAGAAATGTTGATTATTTTGTTGACAATAGGACATATAGGCTAATCCATACACTAGAACAGGCAAACACCGAACAGGTCTCTGCATTTATGTAATCCACCAAAACCTGTTGAACACGTGCCAATCCTTTGCATTAAGTTTGAGTGAAAAAGAAGAGAATCAGTGGCTTTATTGAAGGACAAAAATTACAGTTTTACACTGAGGAATTTGTTGCTGAAAATAAACAATTTTCTATTTAAATATCTTGAATTAGATGATTGATGCTAGTCTCCTGTCCACATTCCAGTCCACTAGGTGGCAGTAATGCACCTGTAAATTGGTTTGCCAACTTACAGGTGCATTACTGCATTGAAGAAAAAGCTACAAGAGGATGAAGAGTGGAAAAGCAGTTGGTTCAAATGACTTGCCTTTGGCGGCATAGAGATATCTATATGAGATGGAAGCATGTGATAGGATGCCAAGGAAGGAACTGTGTTATTGCACGAGGAAGTTAGAAGTGGCAGAGAAGTATTTGAGGGTAGTATAGAACATATATGAGGACACCAAGATGATAGTGAGGTGTGCAGTATGAGTGACAGATAGGCTCTGCCGTGAGCCCATCCTTTTTGCTGTTGTGATGGACAGCTGAAATGAGATCTGGCAGGAGTCTCAGTGAACTGTCATTTTCACAGATGACTGTGATCTTTAGTAAGAGTAGGGAGCAGGTGGAGCCTGGAGAGATGGTGTGTTCAGGAGAGTAGAGGAATGAAACTCATTAGAACCAAGAAAGAATACATGTGTGTGAATAAGAGGGAGATGGGTGAAGATGCAAGGAGTAGAGGTACTGAAGGCGCATGAGTTTAAATATCTGGGAACAACCATCCAAAGCAACGCACAATGCAGAAGAGAGGTGAAGAAGAGAGTGCAGGTAGAGTGGAGCAGGTCAGAGGTGATTTGTGGGAAAGGGATAGCAGCAAGACTGAAATGGAAAGTTTACAAGATGGTTGTAAGACCTGCTATGATGTATGGTTTGGAGATGACACTGACAAAAAGACAGGAAGAGGAACTGGAGGTAGCAGAATTGAGGAAGTTCACATTGGTACTAATCAGGATGGACAGAATTCGAGATGAGTAGTTTGGAGACACAGAGGGCCAAGTCTGTGCATGTGTGTGCAGATGATGTATAGTGGATATGTTGAGGAAAGGATGTTTACTATGGAGCCCCCAGGCAGGATGAAAATAGATATACAGAGAAGATGAATGAATGTGAAGGAAGACATGAAGATGGTTGGTGTGAAAGAGAAAGATGCTAAGGATATGGTGAGATGTAGGCAGATGGTTAGTTGTGGGAGCGCATAAAGAGATCAGCTGAAATAAGGAGATAATATATATTTGTTAAATTAAAGAACATTGTGCTCCCATGTTCAGCTGCGCAACAGCAGTTGTACCTCAATGTGCTTTACATAGTATGGTAAAGACAGAGTTTGAAATTCTTATCAACACTCATTTTAAAAGCCTGCATCTCTGATGGTGCATTAATGCATGTGGGCTTGCCAGCTAACACATCTGGAATACACTCTCATCCAGATGATGTCTTTTTCAGGGAAGGCCTTGCATATTTCAGCAATACAATGCTAAAGCATGTACTGGATCTATTACAACAGCATGGCTTCACAGTAGAAGAGTCTCAATGCTGAACTGGTCTGGCTGCATTCCAAACCTTTCACCAGTTGGAAAGATTTGACAGAATATAAAATGAAAAATAGAAAAAGGAAGATGCAAGACTTTTGAGCAACTAGAATCCTGTATCAGATAAGAATGGGATAATGTTCCTCTCCTAAAAGCTCAGCATCTGGCCTCCTCAGTTTACAGATATTTACGTTATTGAAAGAAGAGGACATGCTACGCAGTAGTAAACATGTTGCTGCCATCAAATTCAAAATGACTTTGTTTTTTTCTTGAAATAGTACTACAATTTTCTCAAGTTTAAACATTTGGTATGTTTTCCATGTTCCCTTGTAAATAAAATGGGGAATTATAAGATTGCAGATCATTGAATTCTGCTTTTATTAACATTTTATACAGTGTCCCAGATATTTTGGAATTGGGTCTGTAACTCTAATTGAAGTGCATTTGCTGAGAGCTTTCCCAGTAAACTTTGCTCAGGGCTATAAAACTGTTTATAGCTTATTTCAGCATCTTGTCAACAAGTACTTGCCATATGTATTTGGGAAATATTTTGCTTCTAAGAAGCTGTTTTGTGTTTTTCACTCACCACAAAATGCATTTTTCTGACGTAAGATGCACACAAGGTACCAAGCGACGAGATGAATATGCTTTCTTTTCAAACGTTTTAGCCGTCATGATAAACAGCTCTCTGTGTTTGTGCTACGTCCAAATAGTAGAACAGCTACACAAACTACTTCCAGCAAGTGACATGAGTTTTTATGGTCTGTGCTAAACCTTTGAAAAGCTCTCGTGCAGCCCTGGAAAATATGCAACCCAGCAATACAGCATGTGGTTGTTTTTCTAGCATTTGCTGTATTCCAATTCTGATGTAAGATTTTATTTCTTTTTTCCCCCCTCTAAGTAGCACTGTATTTGTCCACAAGAGGGCACTACAGATGCATGTTTCAGCTGCTGTTACACCATGTTACCATGTTGTGGTTCATTCTTTAGAAAAAGTTGGAGTTTCTGGTCACCTTTTGGAAATCTCATGCCTTCCCAAGAGCCTTTTGTTAATGGGCACAACCATACGGCGAAGAGGAAACTCATTCTATGAAAAATCCGAGCTGTTCATCCTCAGTCTGTTGCTCTGACAGAAATAATGCACATCAGATGTTTTTGTTAAGTGCAGGGAAAGCTGTTGGTCTCTCTTTTGTTGATGTTTCATTTATTGAGAGTTTTGGATGAGGGGCTGCAGACATTTTCGCTGATCTCTCACATCCTCCGTAATGCCATGTGTGCCTAGCTGACCAGATATTGCGTTCATTCCCTTTTATTTGTTTCATATGCATGCCTGCATACAGGCTACCCCACCACCCCCCTCGGTTGGATGTGGGAGAGTAAAAACCCTGGAGGTTCACGGAAGGTTCCTTCCCACTGGGCACATAATGATACTGTTGTGTTAGTCTGCCTGAGAAAATCCACACAGCCTCTACCATGCTTAACCAGCTAACCGCAACAAGTATGTTAGAAGGGATCAGACCAAACAATAGCATTCAAGGCTCTGCCTATGGCTTCTCTTTTACAAGACATACAGCACTGCCACCATGTTTTCTTAATGACTGAATTAACTTCTTAGAATAATAAAGAGAAAAAAATCTCCTGGTTTCTGTTTTCACAGATGTTGTTGATTGTGTTTGCCATCTTGCACAGAGAATAAGGTTTATCTGAGAAATTATGATTTTTATGTTCTTGGATTCATCGGGCCATGTTCAGTAGGTTGTTCGGGGTGTTTTATGGTCCTTTCTACTGGGATGTTTTCAAAGCAGCTCCCTCCGTGGTCTGTGGAACTGCAGGAGGTGTTGGTATGCTCCTTCTTAAATAGGCTTAGACCATATAGTGACCTGCCACTTCTCAGACCTCCCGAAAAGGCCCTGTGGGCTAAAAGGCTGATCCACTCAAGTGCATGCTGTGTCTGCCAGGACATTATTGCTACAGAGCCCTGCAATCTGCCTTCTATTAAGAGCATACACCACCAACTTTTTACCCATCTAATGTAGTAAGTTGAGACAGACCAAAGTGTTTTTTTAAGGAATAAAAGATCTGAGTTATCACAGAGCAGTTTAATGTCAGAGGTTTATGTGCTGTTTAGTGTTATTGTTGGTCTGGAGATGAGCTCATAACAGACCACACATCGTGGCTCTGAACAAAAATGATTGCATTTTCTTCTTGGAAACATTTTTGACACTTTCCATTTTCAAAAAGAGAAAGTGACAAGGATAAAAAAAAAAAAAGAGGAAAAAAAACGCTTTCATCTCAAAACTGGCCTACATTGCAGTACAGAAATCACATCTCCTAATGAGGCAAAATGCTTCTCAGCTTGCTATTTCTGTCTATCTACCAATTTCTCAGGGATGTGTCTGCCTACACTTTGTTTGCCGAGTGTTACCTGGAGATATTCTTGTCTGTTCTTGCTGCTGGAATTCCTCTCCTGGGTTGTGTCTCTTTTTATCATCAAATAAAAGGAAACTCAGGTGTGCTAACATTCATCCAGAGTGAAGGGAGGCTTGCACACAAAACACTTTGGTGCACTGTTTGTAAATAACATTTGCATTTGGGAATAATCAAGTTTCAAATGTTAACGTTAATTAGCCAGTGGTTTGAAAAACTGGAAAACAGTTTTTTTTGTGTGTTCTTTGCTTTTTTTTATAAGGGGAAACCCAGGTGACTCACAGCACAAAGAAAGAGAGCTGGGAATGAGAAAAATAAAGCCAAAGTTGTCACACCCACATATCTAAAGAGTTCCCCAGGGTGCTTTGCAGGCTTGCAGAAAGAGTCAGAAAAAGAGAGAGAGAGACAAAGGGAGAGTTGGGATAGATGCAAGTTTTATTGAGTGAGACCGCATCTGCTGCCCCTTCTCTCCCAATGTAAACATCTGCGGCTGGTTAGTGTTAGCCTCTGAGCTAAGTGCAGTCTGAGAAGGTCTGGTTCTTACACTGCGATAGCAATGGCAAAGGGCAGCGAGGTGGGGAGGCGGGTGAAGCTGGGCTCCGTGCCCAAGTTTGAGCAGCGCAGGCAGGAGGTTTGGAGAGCTGGGTCTGGGAGAGAGATAAGGGAAGGTAAAGAGTGTTTTGGGAACTGAGTGTGACATAGACCAGAGCTCTGCAAATGAGAGAAAGTAAAAGAGTCATCGGGATGTGTTTATTTACAGGCAGAAAATAGAGAGGACCTTTCTTGTGTTGTGCTGTGGGCTGTGGGCAGGTTTAGTGTCTGCTTTTTTGGATTTTTTTTTCTCTTGGTTAACCTTTTTTTCCCCCCATGCAAGTTATCGGTTCAGAAGCAGGGAGACTTGGGATAGAGAAGCTGAGCCTTAGCCTGCAGGAAGACTCGGTCCTATCTATTCAATATGTGACAGCAGACCACAAAAGATGGCACAATAAAGGATTTGGGATTAAGTAGCGCTTCTTGCCGCCTCTCGTTCAGCCTTCAGCCTCTGTTCATAACTCTAAAGCCCGAGCAAAGCAGAGAACAAAGCGGTGCTGGCCCACTTTAGTATGTATGAAAAGAGTAACTTCCTCTTGAACTTGGCCCTTTATCAAACTGTTCCTTTCCAACAACAGTGGCAGAAGCTCTGAGTATTTCCTTAAATGTGTCACAACGTAAAATAGCTCTTCAGTTTCATCAGTGAATATGTCACATTTAATGAAACCCTTAGGGTCCTGAGTATGACATGGTAGAAACTGTCACAGAAAGAATAAAATATGGAGTTTTTACTGATGGGGTGATGCAAAATTCTCTGTTGCCCTTTTACTGTGTTTTCTAAAAAACAAAAGAGAGAGAGAAAACTTGTGGTTTCATCGCTGCATCTAAAAAGTATACTACTCCTTGCGAAGATCTCACTTTAAAAAGATCAATAAATAAACATACACGAAGGTTATGGTTCGTGGCATAGTTCAGCCAAGAGATGCACTGGTCACTCTTTGTGCTGGGAGTTGACAAATTTAGGCCACATGATGTGATTGTACTCAGAGCCTTTGTGCAAAATTAAATTAAATGCCAAATTCTGCTGCTATTTTGTCTTGTCTGCGATATTCAACATAAATGTCCCTTGTAAAAAGCTCTAGTAGCTGTAGTGCCCAAGCAGCACAGCGTTGGCCAAGATATCAATACTTTTGCAGGTAATTTGTCTCTCTACCAAACTGGCACTTTTGCTGGGCAAATTAATTGGTTTCTCATTAGGGTGATTGCATTAGTTTGCATTCCTGACAAAATCCCCCGTTTCCGAGAATCTGGCAGAATCACATGCTGTTTTTGTATAAGGGCAGACCAGTGTTTATCATTAACTTCCAATTCCCAGTCGAGCCTTGTCTGCTGTTCTAATGTGATAAAAAGAAGTTAGTCTAAAGCTTGATACTTGTCTGGCTTGCAGCCCAAAGGACACTCACTCAGAAGCACAGAAACCACGTCAGGGGATTTACAATGCTGTGCTTTTCTATAACGATCTCCCTCTGAACCCTATACTGATTGCATATTTTTAGCAAATTAATGTGACATCACACTTTTTTGTGATTGCAAAAAAGTTTGCATGATATTTTGTCCTTTCTGATGTCAACACAGCTGAGCAGGCAGATAACCGCTGGTCAGGTTCAGTCTCTGCCAGCACACATGAGATTGTGTGATTTTGAGCCATCTAATTCAATGATTGTAAGATTTTGAGAAAACAGAAAAAGTGCACAAGTCCAGTAGCCACAAAAATGTTGATGAGTGTCAACTGAACATTTGTCTTGCACATTGTCAGTAAAAACTAAAGATCATAAGGATCAAAGGGTGGTTAGACTGGATAATCTGGTAACTTGTACGCAGTGAAAAGAGTTAAGTCTTAGAAGTCGGGAACCAGTATACCAAAAAATCCAGTCTGCATGTGTCATCTCCACTAGCTGGTCTCTGTGTTTTGATTGACAGGGTCTGACCCTCTGTTGCTAGGTTTTCCCACACATGGGTATTTGTAGGAGGCCACCAGTCATTGGTGCGCAACTGTGAGACAAAGGTCAAAAGATGAAGAGAATGCTGATCTTTAGGGACGAGCTGATACTGACAGGCAACATGCACACAATTTAAACATGAGGAGCGGGCATTAAATGGGGCTCCGTTCTGGTCCGTGGGGTTCATTTCTTTGTGCATGCATGCTATTGTATAAGAACCTTTCAGTATTTTTTGCACACTCTGTTTTTACTTTTTAAACAGTTTTCCATTTGTAAATGTATTTTAACATTTAGACTTGCATTAGTACTTTAACATGAATTGGCATGCATTAATGCTGTAGGGCTGCACATACTCAATACTACAAGACATGTCTGAGATTAAAACCAACTAGAAAGATTCACTTATCAGTCATGTGGGGGCACCCTCTGCACTCGTTTAGCTGTGGAAATAAGAAAGCATATTCACTTCAGTTATTATAATACAGAAAGAACGAGAGAGGATAATGCTCTCAAGGGGAAAATAATGCAGAGTATTTGGCAGGCTGATTTGCTCACATGTAGCCTTTAATAACATTTGATGAAAGGTTCACAGCCAAGCTTTACTTTTTACCAGTTGAGAAACAATGCAGTACTTTAATGAGCAAGCTAAGCTAATCTTAACTAACAAAAGAAAGAGACAACTGGAAAAAGTTTGGAGGTGGGAAGTGTCCAGAGTTAGAACATTAGTAGACGGTTATACCCCTGCGGGATGAGGTCTCTCACGTCATGCTGAGAGCATGCTGGATTGTAGAGTTTAGTCATCTTGTCTATAATACTATGCTTTAACACTAGCCCAGAGGATGTGCCTGCTTAAAAACAAAGCTTTCAGTGTGTACCAGTTTCCCCTGTTACTGAATGATCCAGTGATCCTTCTCCTCTTGTTACACACTCTTCAAGTTCCACAATGTGATCCTCAGGTCAGTGTCTGGTTTTGGCTTTTCGTGACCTTAGTGTTTTTGCACCGTCATTCTCATGAATGCTTTTTGCTGCATTATCACTCTGGGTTTTAGTACTCGCTGCTCCACTGTGTCATGTTGTGGGTGGTCTCAGTCCATCCATTACTTCCTTGACCATGGAGAGGCTAAGTTCACACGAGACTCACATCCATTTGCTCTCTGCAGAGGGCAGCTTTTGCACTCATGTGTAAACCATAATCAGGCTAGCTTGAGAAAGATGTAACAGCAACTTAAACAGCAGCGGCACTTTTGGCCTCCTTGTTCCTTATTGCTTATTGTCACAAGGACATGGTGCTTCAGGAATCCACCCTGCTGCTCTTTTCCTTTCTTTCTACAACACACACACAAAAACAAGGTTTTATTACCTCTCTGATACAAACTGGGATAATAATCCTCATTTTTATGGTACATCTTTAGATTTTCCTGTAGCTTACTGTGTCCTCAGGCACTGTATTGCAGATATAATTTACGCTGAGTGAGGGGAAATATGAGGAGACAAACGGGGCCATACTTTTTGTAAAGAGATTGGTAGGGAGATGGCTAGACAGAGAAAAAGGAGGGAGCGGACTGCTGTGAGAGGCCTGGGGTGATGTTTGAGGACACAGGGGGTCGTTGTGGTTTGTCTCGCTGTCAATCACCCGCACTTTGATTCCCTTTGTTGCCTGTGAGCTCAATGCCCCTCAGCAACCTGTGGCTATCCTTCCTCTTTGTGTTACAGTGTGGGAACTATGCTGTGCTGGTGGATCTCCACGTTCTATCCCTGGGCGGCCAAGAGGACACTAGCTGGTTCACTACGAGCCACATCGAGGTACAGACACGGGGAGATGGGCGTGGCTGTTATTAAGTGTGAAAGGGAATACATGGCGTCTTTCCTGCTGGAGACCTTTTCAAAAGGCAGCAGCAGCGTAGAATCTAAAATGACTCTGAGCCTCGTCTATTTTCATTGTTGGAGAACTGTTCCCATTTCCCTCTCAGCCACATGTGGAATTTCAGTAATCATCTTTGCCTCATCTGAACTTTAAACTTTACTTGTTACGCCAAATCAAATCTTGTGTTCTCTTACCAATTCAACATATGTTTACTTTACATACATTAAATATGTGTTTTTAGGAGGTTACAACCCTGGTTCAAGATTCTGTGGACCAGAGGGTTAAGCAGTATACCGAGTTCCTCCACAGTAGAAGACAGCCCAAACAGAAGAAGGAGCTGGCATCAGCTTCAGCCTTTTCTGTGGAAGGTAAAACCCCATTATCCCCACCCTCGTTATACTGGATTGTTTTCTCCAGCGGCAAATATTCCAGTGTTTATCAGTTTATATAATTTAGTGCTTTAAAATCCATTATTTAGCACAACACTGTGTTTTTCAGTTGTTTTCCTCCAGCACTGGTTTTAATTGTCATGTGCCAGTTGTATTTATTCTGTTTTGAAATCATTGTTGCTTATTCTAATGAAGTCATCTACATCTTCCCTTTCCTTCTCCTAGGCGTGTCTGTCGTTAATTCTTGGATAAGTAAAATGGTTTACTTTGGCTTTGAACGCAGTACCATATTTACTCACACAAAGCAGACTGTTGAAGTCTGTACGCACAATGCAAATTGGGTTACAAAACAAAGTTACAGGAAAGCATTTCACGGCTACCTTGTTGAGTGGGTGAAAAGACAACAGAACTAGTTGGGACATGGTGGTTCCCTACGCCCAGGGTGTGACCTGTAAAGGCAAGAGCTGATAGGAGTTTTTATATTGTGTTGTGGTGTTTGACTTGGCAGGTCTCAGGTGCATTTGTATGCGCAAGACGCATGTTCATTAAACTTCTAACGTTTATTATCATTCTGTTTAATGCGCCACTGGGTAGTCTGAGTTTATCTGCGCCTGTAGTTAAACGATAACATCAAAAACCAGCTGCTGTGACACAAAAAAGTATGTACAGTAAATATCAATAAATTATGCACAAATTTACATAAGTCGATTCGGTTTGTCCCTGTTTATGCAGAAAAGATACATTCCCCCAGCCATCCACATGCATGCCTTTGAAGCACTATAAACCTATAAAGCATCAGAGGAACCTCCAGCTGTGTGGTGTAAGACAGACAGGTTTTGTCACAGGTAGCAGTTAAGGGCAGTTAAACTGGGCTCTCTCAGCGGGGCAAGCCTGACTGTTAGAGTGGGATTACAGGGCAGTCGGCCCCATAAAGTTTCTCCTGCGGCTGTAGCTCTGCCTCTCACGCTACCTCCCACACACACACCCACACACACACTTAGTCCTACCACCTTTTCGTAGTTTTCACACGTAGTGTATATGTACTCATTTTTCAACTTTCTGTCCATATAGTCCCGATATAGTACGACAGTGCGTGCACACAGGTGCTCATATGCATCAGAGAGAGTGTGAATCAGAAGTTGTACAGTGTGTTTGAGACACATATCCTCCCCCTGGGTTAGGTGTGAACAGGCTGACAGTGTAAGGTTACTGAAAAGCCTGACTCATATTTCCCATGACAGACTGACGAGAGACAGACATGTCTAATGATGGTGATCGTAGACTAAGGCTCCACGTGCGCACGCACACACACACACACACCCCAAATGGTTGTGCACAGTTTAGAGTGTGAACAAGGGGACTATCAGTATTTCAGCAGTGAAATATGCATGTAAAAATGATTAAGCTCCTTGCAGCTTCACCACAAAGAATGTAACCAGTGGAACATGACTCCATAGCATATCAGAGAATTTTCCCCTCTTACAACATGAAAAGGTATAGTGCCTCAAACAGGCCTACACAGTTCATGTTCTCTAGTCCTATTAAAGGTCTTAAGTGAGTGTAATGACATTCTTGGGCTTTTCATTGTCCCAAGTGAGGGAGGTGGCTGAGCAGTAAAGACTGAGGCTGTGACTGTGAGAAGTGAGCATGCAAGCAGGAGCCATAAAAAAGGGGAGGACAGACTATAGGCTTAGGGAGGGAAACCCAGCAAACCACAGGAGGGTATTAAGTATTGATGGTATCCATTCAGCAGTGGAGGTAGATATTAATCTTTCAGACTGTTGGAGAGATTGTTCTTTGTTTTAGCAGAGGACCTGTTTGCATCTGTTTGTTTTATGTTTGATGGCAGGATGGTCCTGGATATCAAGGGGTGAGCCACATGCGATGAAACATGTGCACGTGCATGTAGTTGCATATAGAGAAAGGTGTCAGGCAGGATAGTACTGATGTCTACGCCAAGAATAGGCAGATGGACCGTTGCGCTATGTGTGGGATGGTGCGGGAGGGGGCTTGTGGGTCTTGTGTGAGGCGGCGTTTGAGCTGGTGCCAGTGTAAAATCACAGGGACTTCCGCCAACAGACAGCAGTAAGAACGGCGTAACAGTCTCAGCTGTTGGCACTTCAAATGAGCCATCAACAGCTTTTAGCATTCCAAGACTCCTCAGCACAAGTGTCTGTATCGGACTTCTTTCTGTGAGTTATGGTATTTATGTATGTACGCTGTGCTGAATGCATATGTGTGTGTATAGCACCCAGTGAACAAGTCAGAGAGCAGCTTATCTCATGTCTTCTGTCAACATAAATCTAAGCCATTTCTACAAATCTCAGCTGCAGAAGCCAATTCCAACTGTCGGCCCCCCACCCCTCTCGTTTTTTTTATACAGGCTACTTGAGACTTCGTGATTAGCTCACAGTGATGTGATTTATTTATGTTTTTAGAGAGATGAACAGAGGGAACTTTTCCCACCAAGCATTTTGGCTCTGGACTTGCAGAATGGACATGGTAGACTTTAAAAGTCCAGGGAAGGGGAGCATGAGTGAGGCCTCATGCATTCTCACTGGTAGACCGTGTTCAACACACCCACATTTCTCATAGTAATTACAAAATGAAAATCAGTGCATAATATGTTCTGTGTTCTCAATGACATTTTAGTCATTCAAAATGTTATCCGAGTAAAGAAGCTACAACAAAGACTATCCACAATAACATTCATGAAAATTCATGACAGATGCTAATATCTTGATCATCATGCTGTCTAAAAACATACAGACTTGGAAAAACATACAGACTGTCTAAAAGATTGCCATACACCACCTACTGTATTTCCTTTTCCTTTACCGGATTAAATATGATCCTGCACTTTCTTGCCTCATATTGTTTCCACTCAAGAGGATATTGATTTTGTAGACCATAATAGCAATATGTATGTGTCTATGGGTATAGTGTAAACTGAGAAGTCCCATTTTACATGGGTTTAGTTAACGTGCCATTTCAACTTCCCAAAGTACATTGCCAGATGTCTTTTGTCTACCATTGGTATTGAAATAGGCACACTGATCTGCCTATGTGAGGCAGAGCTCAGGTGTGGTTTAACCTGGCATTTGGAGTCCTGCTACCAGTCGGAGGACTTAGAGGCACTGTGGCAAAATGGTACCTAGAGTCAGTTTGAACCCATGAGCTGGTTCCTTCTTCCTCTCCCTGCACAGGTGCCAGGGCTTAGAGGGAGGGAACACCTGCCAGCCTGTTTCCCCATGGCCACGGCAGGCTGGAGAGGCATTTTCCCAGGCTCCCCAGATGAATGGTCACTAATAGCCGTGGGAGAGGGCTTTGCGAGTGCTGCACAGTGTACCACTGACTCCTTTTGGCAGGCCTATGAAGGGGGCTTAAGGCAGCCTGGACACGGCCAATGCAGGAAAAGCACAAGTGTTGCTGGATAGCTTTACTGCTGGAGAATGTGTTTACGAATGACCATCTCCCTTCCAATAAAGACTGCGGAGGATGTTCAGGGACAAGAAGGGAGATGGCTCACTTTTACTCGGCTCTGATTTAACTGTTGTTTGACTTAACCATGCATTTCAAGATCTACAGCCCAACAGTGAGTTTCTAATTAGGATAGGATTGTAGTAGCATATGACATTTTCTGTGCAGATATACAAAGCAGTGCACGTGTTGCTTGGGATCATTTTGAAGAGTGTTCGGCCTGGATGCAAACCTTTCTGCTTAGTACTGTGATGCTTCTCTTGAGGCAGACTTTTTATCAAATGTCATTAAGTGGTGACGGTCTGATTTAACACACTTTGTTGGTTTGTAATGTAACGTCAGCTATTATTATTTATATTAGCAACTATTATGTGGGAACTCGTCTGTAAATAGGGAAGCATGCCTGTGTGGTTTAGTTACCTGCCCTGCTCTATGTTACTGGGCGTGAGGCAGGCTGGGATTAAGGCAAGAGGGAAACGGAGACCTGTGACAGGAACAAAGGAATTCCAAGGCCTAGGCTGGAAATGGATCCTGATCAGAGTAGCCGCTCCATCCAGCCCACCTCTCTCTCTGCTTGCTCTCCCTCCCTTGGCCCCTGCCAGGCAAGCCCCTTCCCCATGGTGCTTTGTGGTGTTGCTGTGGCTCTTTAAATCCTTTCTCTAAGCCTCTAGCCTTACTCAGCAGCAACACATAGGACAGTCCGACTCCATTGTTAACCCCACTACCTATTATTTCTCACAAACACGCACACTTCTCTTATTTGTCTTTCTTTTTTTCCCCTTACATTTTATGCATTTATATTTATTATCGCCTCTTCTCTGCCTTCCATGTCTGCACTTCTCTGCTCTCCTAATGCTGTCTTTTTATGTTTTCCCACTTTCCCTGCTTCACTTTCTCCACAGGGTCAGCTGTAGTCTCTTAGGACACAACCGCAATCCCCACCATAGCTGTCACACCACACTCTTTTCCCATATAATTAGGGCCTGAGTCTTAGCCTGAGCATGGATCACATTCATGTGACTGTTCCCTTTTACCACAATCTGGTGTGGGAGACGGAACACACACACACACACACACACACACACACACACACACACACACACACACACACACACACACACACACACACACACACACACACACACACACTCTGTTGAACTCATGCTAAGTGTTCAGCCTGACCAGAATGCCTTGTTGCAGGCATTACTAAAACATGTCAGAGAACAGCAGTTTCGTGCCCTTTCACTTTGGAAGAAATGGGCTTATGTCACGTGCTTTTGAGTTTTGGTTTTTTTGTTGTTGTTTTTTCCATGGACAGGTGTTGTTATAGTAGTTTGCCTAATGCACTGTTTTGTCAACACTGGTGAGGTCATAATTGAAAACAATATTGCATTACACTTTCAAATTGTACATAAAGTAACAGTTTCTAGTTAATCCACAATCACTTAAATTGCAGCAGTATAACTTTAACATTTACATAAAGCAGCATATCATGACAAATTTCTAGATTATGACTAGATCTTTGAACTTTAGCGTAACACGCTTGCTCTTTTACGCAACAAATTCCAAGTAATGTGTATATCTACTACCCACAAGTCATAGGCTGCTCTTAAACTTTTCCCCTTGTTGCACAAGTGGAGTTGCAGCAATGCATTACCTTGTAATACACTACCTCCAACACAGGTTATCAGAAAAGCCTGCCGACAATGGCTTTAACAAAAGCAAATACAATGGATAGTGCACGCTGACCATTTCCAGTTCATGTAGTGTTACATCATTTAACTATTTACAACAGATTATAATAAGATTCAGACCTAGTCAGAGGAAAACAGTTTTGTTTTTTCTCTCACTCACTTTGTACCTTCCTGTTATCAATAAACAGTGGTAGACATTCCAGGTAGGAGAGGCTTCTTTCAATGAGACTTCAGCCCTGGTTTTAAAGAGTGAACACTTTGCATAACTCAAAGCCCCAAAATGCACTTATTTTATTTAAATGCAGATTAAGCAGATTGCTTGCTCACTCTGAAAGCTCCGTTTGACTGCACTTTGGGAAATTTGTAACCTCGCGAGCTACTTAAGATATAATGATGATTGAACACGACATTTTGTATTGTGACTTCATGTCTCTCATCAGATTATGTTCCTGAAAAATATATTTTTCCCTTTGGTAATTGTTCTGCACTTCAGAATGCTCCCCACCACTTTTATTCACATGCTGCATTATGGGTTGGCCTGAGCTACCATGCTGCGGCGTATTTTGTAACTGCGATGAAGGGGTCACCCAAATGTTAAATTGAACACTCATGTGCAAATATTGTTTCAGGTGGAAGTTGTGCGGGATGATAAGGCACAGTTCTCTGCTACGGCCGTAGTTACAGTTACACACACAGAGTGATGTCCAGGAAAGCCCCCACTTACATATGGGTAACTTCCTCATGCGCTCTCATCCCTCACAACTCCACCCCACTCTCGCGCACTAAGCCTCGACTCTCCACCCACACTTGAGGACAGAGGGAGGGGGTCTACATCAAAGAAGAGATGTCAGGAGATCAGGATTCTCAGGCACTGGTGTCTGAGTGTCCTGCTGGTTCAACTCCTGTTCGTAAAGAGGTTTCGTGGGAATTACAGTTCTCCCGACATGCAGTCATTAGTTTTACATGCACACTAAGAATATGTTAATGAGAGAAATTAGGTTAGAGGAGGAAATCGGTGCCTTTGCAACTACTGCAGTAATCAGATTTTTGTTTTTGAGGCAGTGCAGGCATAATTTAAACATATAATACTGTGGCCTGTAGAATTCTGTTCATTTTGAGTTGAAACAGTTAAACTGACTGACTAAGCAGCTCTTTTTTTCCCCCCCAAGAGCCTGAATTTGACATAAAATCTTTGTTAAACTATGGAAATTGGTTTCAAGGATGCATCCAAGTTTTGGGTAATCAAGTAACTTAAGAGTCTGTAAACACAGAGAGAAAAAACTGAAGTTTTCCTCGTCACCACAGGACAGGCTGCTAGAAATGCCGATGGTAAGACGAAGTATGCTGTGTTTTCTATGGGTGTTTTAATGATCTCCTCAGGATATGACTGAAGTTAATGAAGTCTTTTCCATGGGTGCTTACCTTTGACCCTGGTCTGAATGCCTCTCACTCCTGTCTGGTCCATTTTACCGTCCTACTCACTCTGGACGCCTTCTGGTTTGACTTTTCTTTCCTCTCATTGTTTTCCCAGGAAGTGGTGAAAACTGCACTGTGTGTGTATGTGTGTTTCGAAAGCATAGCACTCTAGCATTGGTCTTTCTTCTGCAGTTGTTCTGCGGTATGTTACAAGATGGCAGAAGTCTCTCCAAACAAGAGGTTAAAATATTATCTACCACATTTCTAAAAACATGGCATACTAGCTTTTTTATTGTTTGATTTGACCTGTCATAATATTGTTGTGCATTGGATTTCAAAACAATTAAGCAAGGCCATCTTCTTTTTAAGGAAGTACAAATGAAACCTTTTAAAGTCTCTGCTCTGCAGATTTGAGTATTGCACCACTGTGGGCCACAGTTGCCACAAAAAGGGGCCACTTATTCCCAGAGGAGGGACCAGCAAACTGTTTGTGAGAGAGAAACATGAATGTAAGCTTAGCACGAGAGAACCTGGGCAGAGGGCCAAGAGCAACTCTGCGCTGCGCAGGACGTTTCAACATTGGAGCAACAGCTGATGTCTCGGGCCGCGGCGTTGCACTGGTTCCCAACTCCATGTCCAGACATCCCTGTCAAGTTTGTCCTGGGAATTGGCAAGCTCAACTCACCAAGGGAAAGCAGTGAGAACAGTTGTACAGCTAGACAAGTGGCTAAGAGGGCTAAATCAGAGCCTCCAAAAACAGAGTCATGAAAGTGCAAAGAAAGATGCTTGCTTCCTGGTTCCTCATGGACTAAGAGCAGTCAGAGAAAACAAAACGGAGATACAGATCAGCATTCCACAGTGGGTGATAAATGATTTGCTCCTTTGCTATTTAGGGAAAAACACAATATTAGATTTTGTTCCTGATAAAGAAATTCTGCTGTTAAATACAGACATGCTCAACATACCCAATCTGTGTGTTAATGCAATTTCCCATTGGGATTAATGGCAATCTATTTAAAGACTGTTGACTTATTCGTTATTATTACATACCTTATGTGCACCAGACTCTAACGGAACAGTCTTATAAGGCTGGAAACTCTAAAGACAATTTAGTGAGAGTACTATCAGTACCATATGTACTCCTACATTAAAGCTAACACCAGCACGGAGGTCCTCCTTCAAAGAGATGTGCACCAAGTATAGTGTAGTCAGTAGGAAGGACAGTGACATTTTTTTATTTTTTTATTTCGGCTCTGTACTCATGCGCATTGTATCTAAACCAAAAAGACGGCTAGAGCTTAAAGTACAGCAAGCCACGTTAAAGGAATAGTAAATCATTTTCTTAGGTTATTTGATAGGAAAAAAAGACTTCTTTCAAACTATTTATGCCCATTTAACATTTATGCATGCATATTTTCATCATCTCTTTCTCATTATGTCTCCTCACCTCAAGCCTCATCTCCTGAAGTCAGGGCTCCAACACACAAAAAAGTGTGTTAGCATGGTAACAGTACCATGCTAATTTGTGTGGCTAATACATTTTAGGCATCATTAACTGTAAAGGCTTTGCTACCAAATTATCTGCTTTTCATTATGGACAAGTGGATGTAATCCCGTATAGCTCGATGTTGGCAATTGAACATTATAATCACTGTTTTCTTGCAGACCTACAGTGATGGGGGCACATAGCCAGTAAAACAAATCATTATTATACATGCTGAGTGTGCCGCATTTCCAGAACTGCAAGCTCTCGGCTGATAAAGCAATTTGGACAATTCTTTTTTATTAATAAACATGGTCTTATGGGTCTTTTTGGAAGGAGCTTTTTGCTGCAAAGAAGCAGAGTTTAATGCCAGCCTGCGCAACCTAGATAGAGCTGTACAGATTCTATTCACTGACAAAAAGACAACTGGGTTGGTCCCAAGACATTAGTCATCCACTGATGGCTTGTGTAAAAAATCATTTGGCCTGAGGAGCAAGAGTTTTGTACAGAAATAAAGGATATGGTAAGCTGAGCTTCTTTTATCACCCCAAAGAAACATTTTAGTTTCACACAATTAATATTATGTAACTTTTGAAAACAAATAATGTGATGTAATGTGTAAGAAAATATTTAACCAATATGCAGTTTGAGTGAAGAAATGGCTCTTTACAGATCTCACAAATGTCACTACTAAAAGTCACCCTGCAGTTGTGCCCGTTAGATATTTGGGTTTTGTTCTCTTGCAGAGAGATTCTGTTGAATGTTCACAAATCATAGTTACGATGCTAAACATTTTCCAAAACAAATTTTGGTAAGGCTCAATTTATACTAATACATTTGATGGTAAAAAGCATTCCTGAAGGTGAAATTGAAAAGATTGTAGCCTATGGGTAACAATTTCCCCTGATTGTCATTAAAATACTGATTGTAATTGCTTAGTATCACAGTAACTCATAGTAACACACATCCAGTTTCAAAGGCTCTGTGATGAAGTTCACGATTGATGGATTTTAGTCTATATTTATAATGTCAGACTGATTTGATTTGTGTGTTTCATAATCTATGTTGGTATTGTCTTTTCTAATGATGAATGTTATTCTTGATGTGCTGACTCTAGTTGCTAATTATACCGCAGGCACCAACAGAAAGAAACCAGACATGATGCTATCAATCACTGGGTAGTAAACTTAAGAATATACAATAATATCTTGAAGTGTTGACACTGTTTTTGTAGTTTTGCCTCTGTTCACCACCAGATTGGATTCTAATTTAAACAATTAAGATGTGATTGAAGTGGAGACTTTCAGATTTAATTCAGGGGATTTAACAAAGGTATTGCATTAACTGTCTTTTAGTCTGGACCTGTTGTTCTTGAGTGTAATGGGTGGTTTGCACCTTGTTGTAAATGCTCTGTAGTTTCACTCATAAAGCCATTTCTTGATCGTGGACTTTAACAGTGATACACCTACTTTCTTAAATTTTGTAAAGGGTTTGTCATGAAATAATGCAGCAACAGGCTTCATGAACATGGGCATGAAACTAGTTGTAGTTTATTATTTGAAGTAGACGTGTCCAAGTTGTTCCAAGTTTTCTTGATGGGTGACCGTTAGTGTCACTACTGGCAGATTTAAAAAGACGTCCAAAACAGCAGCTTTTCAGAAATATAGACAGCCTCATTTTTAGCCTGATGACAGTGCACATTTGAGATTATCCAGGGACTTCTGAAAGAGCCTTAAGTGCAAGAGGTCATGATTTTCTCAAACTTAGGAAGACATGTAATCCTTTAATTGAAGCGGGAAAAAAAAAACCCCAACCCAAACCCAGACAGTTTGCAGAAAATGTTTTTTTTATATGTCCACACATGAGAGAGAATGTCAAATAAGAAATAATAGGAAGGTGGTGTTAAAGTTTCACATTCACTTTCTTATGAGGACAAAAAGGGTACGAAGAAGATATCAAAGGATGAACTGGCTTGGTCAGCTTCCCAGCACTGTGTGTCTGTTTGCAAAGAACAACTGCATAGCGTGTTAGCCAGGCCCTTGCTTTTAGTCAACAAATTCCTGCCAGATTAGGCAACAAGCTGCTGTTTCTGCACAGCACATCTTACATACCATGAAATCATTCCATGACAAATAGAGCAGAGACCCCAGAAATGGTTTCTGTGCTTGTGCCAAACTGGAAGGTCTTTTAAATTAAAGGAGAATGAATTGTTTCACACTCGATAAATAATTTGGCTTGTTTTAGCGTGCTGTGCCTTAGACCAAGCATAAACTTAAAGTTAGTAGAAAATTGATGGGTATGTGTCCAAGCATATGGAGCCATGTGCAGCACTGTTATCTGCATTAATGGAGTGTGCCCTATTGCTGCAAAATACACTAATCCTGTGTTCAGTTTTTTTTGTTTGTTTTTTTTATTTAAAAAACTTTACTGTGATTCTTCTACTGCATGTGACAGCAGTAAGGCCAGTTGTGGAACTCATCATATGAGGGGCTTTATACTCATGTAGTGTGTCCATTATTTAACCACTTTGTCTCACTATAACATTTGCAGCTGTTTCGTGTAATGATGGGAAATTGAATTTGGTTTGTAATCGGTGTATCAAAGCATGCCGGCATGCACCGTCTCACCAAAATGTGCCCACTGTTAGACAGGTAATAGAACCTTTTATGTTAACTGTCTCTCTGTTTTGGTTTATACAGGTGAAAAATTCAACCTGGTGGCCAATTTTCTGAAGCGACACTCCAGTCTCAGATGTATTGTCAAGCAGGGTAAGTGACCTACATGTTTTCAATAAATCCATCCCCAGTTAAAACTCACAAATAGACCTCTCAAGGGTTTATACTCAGCCAAATTTCCCACAGAATGAGTGAGGCATCTGTGGTCTGCATGTTGATGTTTCTCCCCCTCACTTGTTTTTATGTCCTGTCCCTACCTGATCGGGGTGTTGTTGAGAACAAGCGGCCATTAAGTGGTTCCCTTGAGAGGCTACTGAGAGAGGCAGAGAGAGAAGGATTCCTTAGCTGTCTGTGGAGGGCAGTGAGAATCTATCTCCATGGCTCATCTAATGCCTGTGACCCTTGGCCACCTTTTCATGGGACCAACATGGTTCTCTTCCTGTCAGTAAAGTTAATATCTGCTCCTTGGGGGAGGACCAGGCCTTGGCTGTTGAGGCAACGGTGACCTGTTGCTGGCTGAGATGACGGCTTCTCTCAGCAGGTCCATTACACATCAAATTAGACTCGGTCTCCTGAGGTCAAAGGTTGTGTAATTTGGTCCACTGAGTTGGCAGTACATATGTGGTTAGATCATTAAAAAAAATCAATTAGCTATAAAATGGATGGTGAAAAGTTTTTATCGTGGTTGACGAGACGGCTACAAAAAACGTTCTTAAAAGGAGTTCAAGGCTGAACCACAGTAGGTCTTCTTAAAGCTATGTTACGGTAATTAGTTGGTCAGAATGCAGTGAAATATTCTGATTTAGCTGACTTAAATTTCACTCCACAATGCCAACATTTTAAAGAATAAAGAAGGAAAAGCTGACATTTGGTGGAACAAAGACTGTAAAGTTTGCCCAGGGGTTGGCATTAAAGGAATAGTTACGAGGTCGTTGAGACTAAATTCCTCTTATTTAATATGGTTTGCAAATTCCCTGTCAATCTACTTGTTAGATTTCAAGAAGGCTTTTGGGTTTGCTTTAAATTTTAACTGGGATCGGGGTCCTTCGAAGAAAAGTTAGATTTCCAAACTCCAAGAAGTTCTCTGTCTAAAAGTGTCCTGAGAAATTTTCATTGAAGGTTCCAATTTCGCTTGAAACATTTCATGAGCTCTGAACTTTTTGTTGAGCAATCAAGCAGAACCCAAACCCAACTGAAAACAGCAGATATTATAAATTTAATTATTATTAGTGTCACATGTCATCCGGGCAGAGACCTTTGGAATATAGCTGGACCTGAGTTTCTTGACATTGTTTGGAAAAGCGGCTTAAATGATCTTTCCTTCTGAAGTCAGTGAGACAGTATTATTACTCCCAAGAGCCATTGTTAATGTAAAATTTCCTAATATTTCATGCTGTTTATGCAGCTCATAAAATTCAGTAATTATATATAAACTGCTATTTTCTCCCCGGTCTGAGGGATAGTAAATACTTGGTACTGGTAGATGTAAAAATTAAACATTGACCACAATTCCCTCTGTCTGAGTTTGACTGATAATTAGAGGTGAGCCCACGTTATTAACCAGCAGGGTCTGTGTTGTTTCTCTGCCTGCTCTCAGATTTGCGTGTGTTTCCCGAACGATATGTTGTGTGTGTGAGCCGTCCAGAAGATGCCTCAGCGCACCATAGAAACCCGAGCCTGCCCGCGGTGAGTGCTGTTTATACTCCTCTATTTCCTCTTCCAGTCGCCTGGCAAAAAGTCGTCCATGTGTCTGTGTGTTATTATAGGGATGTGCTGCCAAATTGCACTCTCGCTTATATATGCTTATCCTCTTTATAAGGGGTGGACTCTGAACCTACATGGGCTTTAAGGAGACCTAGTGAGAGGAAAACCAATGATCGTGGGAGGCTGGGTGAAGCGGTGCCAAGTCACGCTTTTTTGAAAAGCTCCTGCTCCCACATTTTTAATTACTTACCTGCAGAACTTTAGTTCTCTCTGTCAGTTTCAAGCATGAGGTTTTGGGGTTTGCATGCTCAAGAGAACCACAACAAAACCCTCTGTCCTGCGGTTGCATGTGCATTGTTTGGGTCTTTAAGAGAGAATTCGGTTAACTTTACTGTCTGCAGTTGAATGCCGCGTGCCTTGATTAATTGGACTCAAATAAAGTTGGGTTCAGTGAGTATTTCCTTGTAGTCTGTGCTGTGTAGACCAAGTTGAACTCTTGTCAGTGCCATAAGACCTACTGCTGTAGTTCTTTTTTTGTCCGCCTGTATTATAATCAGTTGTCCTTTGGTCAGTGTTCATTTGATCTCAAACTCCCCAGAGTATTCTGGGAAAAGCCTGTGGAGCCTCTCACCTTGGCACTCACATCAAGGACAGACATCTCTCCCATCACATCCCATGATCAGTGGCCTGATGTTTTTCTACAGGGTTTTTGCTATTGTTTCCCTTTGAAATGTCTCTGCACTCTCCACAGTTTGGCTTCCAATGAAAGCAGCGATTGTAATATTTTTAGTGGAGCAACATAGTCGTCAGTGAAAAGTTCAGATTGTGTAACCAATTTTCCAGTTCAAGGAGGCACTGTTGTCGATTGCGTTCCTCTCCTCAGGATGTGGTTCTCTGGGCTCATACAGTACAAGCTGAGGGAATTGGAGGGTGGGAGTCTTGTGGTGAAGCTCTCACTAGCTCAACCTCGAGCCCGCTTTGTAAGGGAAAGATACCAGACAGAGAGGCTGAAGTTTTTCACATGACAAAAACAATAATTTGTTTACATCCCTCACTCTGTTCTTATTTGTCAGAAAGGGAGTTTTTGCAGTTTTAATGCTGCCAAGGAAGTCAGAAATCGGAAAGGAAAAAAAAAAGGTTTAGACTGTGAGTCACAACTGATGTAAGGTATAATGTTGCTGTCTATAAATAATGGGGTGTTTGGAGTTCTGTGTCAGAATTGATATCATGTTTAAAAAGGGGTCTTTTATCCCCCAATTCTTGACAGCACAAGACGGGCAGTCTCAAAAAAAATGCCACATTTGTCCGTGTTTAGGGAGGTTTCAGGTTTGTCGTTAGGATTCAGTTTGTGTGACTAGTTGTGCAAAAATCTTCAGCCGCAGTGGAAATGTAGACTCATCAATAAGCAGTTTTCACAAGGTCAGGGGGTTATGTTATGAGGGAGCTAAGGTGACATCACTGAAAGGCAGCTTCTCACTCCCGCATTTGAGTGTACTCTATTTTAATTTTATACAGTTTGTTCACTCTATATTAGTCATATTTTCAACTGACATTTTGGTCAGGAAGCAGAAGCATTTTCCTTCTAAACAGCCACACACGATGAGAGAAAAGGCATGCTATATAAAAAGGTGAGATTCTATTTCTATCAAACAACCTTCCCAGGAAGGGATTAGCAGTGTAATATGCAAACTATGGGAAAGAGCAAACTAAAGGGGGGAAAAAAAGGCCAACTCCAGCTGTTTTGGTTTCAGATGGTCATTTGCTGCAGAAACAACCATGATTGTCCAGTTTGAAATGCTTGATTCAAATGTTACTGGGGCAGAGAGTGTTCAAGCATCCGGCAAATGTTTTGGTTCAGACATACTGAGTGCCATGTCTGGGATAAATGCTGAAATCCTATCAGCCTAATTGACTCTGTTTGTTAGGCACCTAGAATCCACTGTTGCTATGTAGAGGTTGGGCAATTGATGCTGCTTTGTTTTCATGTGATAATGGAAAAAAGGCATACGCAGAGGATTTGAAGATTTACGTCCCTTCCCTTCATAAAAGCTTGCTCCTATTGTGAGTCAGCACCAACACCGAAGAGGGCAGCATGGGAAGGAAGATCTAGTGTTTATAATTGCGGCCGTTGTTTTTTAGTCAGGCACAGAGTGGGCAGCTGAGGTGAGTGGCGTGCTGGGCTGCAGAAGTTTGGATCAAAGGCAGAACAGATGTGTTTCCAGTCTCCCCCCCTCCCCTCCTCTTTTGAGCTCTGGACAAGCTTGTGTGTTTACTCGTGACCTCAGCACGCCTCTGTTCTTCAGAGCTCACAACAGCTAACAGCAGTCCGTTCCCAAGCGTCCAGTGTCTACTGACCTCCTCTACACCTAGGCCGAATGCACGACTATGATCTCTTGCAGGTCCTCATTCCAGCCCATCTTAAACTGCTTTAAATGATTTACATGAAGTGTGTTCAGTTAACCACTTGTCTCAGTCCTTTGATATGGGTGGATCCAGAAACTCTTGTTTGGGGATAAGAACTGTCCCCTATTTTAGACATGTGCCCATGCATGTTTGTTGACTTTGTTGCAGAGAAGATGTGGTGAGCCTACACAAACAGGGCATGCTTGCCCTGTGGGAGCAGGGTGGGTGCATGATGAGGAGTGGAATTTGTGCACTGCATTCACGAACATCTCTGCAGGAGGTTTTTCATCCTCTGACAGTTAAATACTCTTGTTGTTTCTTGGTGCCAGTTTGAGGACTTTGTATACTTAGATGTGTCATCAAAACAAAAAAAGTTCCAGTGGAAAGAATAATTCATTTTTTATAATATGAGTGCTGTGAGGGCTTCAAGCATTTCAAGCTACCACAGATTTCAAGTTGAGACACTATTATTTTGTGACAGATGAGTGGAAAACTGCTTTATGGGATTGCATCTCACTGGTTTTGTATATGTTAGGTGAGGTACAAAGATATTAAAGTAATCCCAGAACAAACAATCTGACTTCCACTGTGGCACATGAAAGTTGATGGTTCATCGGAGCCTCCCATGCTGACTTGTTAGATTTTTTTATTTGAAGTTTTTATGTTTTAACTTCCATGCTTAAAAGCTTTTGGAAAAAGATTAACTGAAAAATGCTCTTTTTCTACAAAGCAAAATTCTTAAAGTAGTATTTAGATGATTGTGCATGTGTATTTGTGCAGACTATATACAAAAAAGCTGTAGTGTTTATAAATATGGCATTGTATATCAATAAGCATTGTCTTTAAACACCAAGAGAAGGTTTGTCATCCTTTGCAGCAACATTTTAAACAGCTCAGAGACCTTTTGGCCATATCGCTGCATTACTTTTGAGTGCAGCTGCATTAAAAGATAACCAACATAATCTGTGTTCTACCTTATCTTGGACGGCTTAGAGGTTGTTGCCTGTATTTTATGGAGGCTGTTGCTGGTTATCCTTTTGAAGTTTTTTTCCAGGAGTCATTCAGAGTTGGGGCAAGTGCTGAGAATCTGTCCTGGTAGCCTTTTAAACCAAATGAATCATTCTCTCTGCTATCCTTGCCCTTTTGCCAGGCTTATCGCTGTAATCTGACATCCAGATGTGCTGTTTTGTTGCAGCTCCTGTGGCGAGGCTGTGTTGTTTTGGAAGCTCTGGGGCCAGGGAGGGCACTGTTGGTCTGCTCTACATGTTGTATCACAAGGAGCATTTTTCAGCTTTGTGTGGGGGCGAGCAGACTGGCTGGCGGTGGGGGGGTTAAATCCTTTTTTTTCTCTCAGAGAGAGGTGGTAGCAACGGCGGGTAGACGTTCTTATTTACCACCATCCCTCCCTCCTTTTTCATGGGACTCTCTCCAGCTATTTAGAGTTTGCATCATTCCTTACAAGATTAGGCCACCTCGGTTCCCACACAATTCTTACCGTTTTATCCACATAGCTTGTGATAATTATAAGGTTATTTAATCCATCTGATTTCTTCTGTAGTTGCTATATACAGAATCTCCAACCTCTAGACCCCTGCTGAAAATAATTTATGCACAATCTCTCTCGCTCTCTCTGTTTATCTATCTTTTCTCTACTTGCTATCTATATCCAGCCTCTTCCTCTCTTCATGCTTCTTCCTTTCTCTGACTCTCCTCTTTCACTCTCTTGCTCTTTTGAAGTCGTGCCGACAGGAACAGAAAGGCACTAAACTTTCCCAGAGAGCCTCCCTTTAGCTCCTTGTTGATTTTTCTTTCAAGTTCATTTTCAAACGGCATTTATTCATATTAAACAGGCTAGAATACATATCAAGGCATTACAATGCAAACGATAGCACCCACATTTTTCTCAGAATTGTTGTTGTTGTTGGGGTGGGTGTGTGAGTGTGGAGGCGAAATGAGAGTTTGTATGTGTGTCACTGTCCCAAATCCATGTTGAAGGTTAGCTGTAGCTCTGGGTATGAGAGAAAAAGTCTAAAGACCAGAGCTCTGCCCACACTGTAGCATGACTCCATCTCGACACAAAGAGGAGCCTGTGTGGAACTTCCTGTGTGAGGATTCTTGCGTTTGTGGGCATGCTGGAGAGACTGTTGAGGTCAGGCAGTGTGACTCTGAGGGGGTGCCTTTGCTTTTGTTGTGCTCCACTCTCTTTTTTTTCTCTTATACACTCTGTAGTATCTTGTCTCTTGTATTTCGCCAGCTCCGCCTCCTTCCCTGCTGCCCGGCCTCCCCTCCCTCTGTCTGGCCTCTTTATTCCCGTCTACCACACCACAGACCAGAGTTGCTAGGTCTCAACACCCAGCGCAAAGCCACAATGCCCCAGCTTGCCCTCGCAGCTCGGGTCAATCACTCCATTTCCCCCTTGCGTGTCGGGTCACATGTTGTCACTAGTATCGTGACGTGCGGGGGAGGACATTTATGATATTTCTCTCAGTTTTCACAACATCTGCAGGATGCCAGAGCTTACCGCACTGGCTTTCCCCATCTTAGAGTGCACATTGATCATTTTACCAACCAGTTTATATAATAGCAATGATCTGAAAAATGGCTGATGTTGAATAAACATAGCGGCCACGACCTTGAATTTTCCCAGATTTAATTTCTGTCCAGTTGTTGTTTCCCGTTTGCAAAAACCAATAAAGTTTAGCGGCGTGAAGCTGTGGATAGCGGTCTCAGCCACGTTGATCCAAAGAGCGATAGCTTCAAAAGTATTGGATGGTTTGCTATGAGCTTGGGCATAGCATAGCGCAGTGGCCAGAGAATAGATCCTGATTATTAATAAATCCTATTTTTGGTGATCCCTTAAATCTTGTGCCGCCACTAGATCAAATTTTTCACTTGTCAGTGAAATAGCTCAACTTTTATTACACAGAAATACACTAGAGGATAAAGCTAAACCACTGTGGCGATCCCCTAACTTTTTGCTGTCAGGTTGATATGAATGTTTTTGAGTGAAATATCTCAACAGATAATTTAGCAGGCATGAAACTTGTCCCATCTTCTCCTTTAAACTATAAACTCGCTACCAGCACCCAGGAAAGTACTACTCAATACCATGGGGTTAAAAACATAAAAACAAAAAAACAAGATCACGTTCTTTTCCTGTCAAATTTACACTGTCCATTAACATTACAGACAGGCAGAACTTATGTTTGCTGCCTAGCTCCAACATTAACATGATCATTTTATTATTAGCCATAACCTCTACCTTACAGAAATGGCTATTGCTAATTGTTAAAAAGCTAATGTTAGCATGTGTTCCAGCCAGGTTAATATTTATTACTGTTTTAAAAAAAAAATCTTGCTGGAACAGGAGCTTTACTTACCTCACAAAAATATTCCTAAAGACCAGGGTGTCTGTCTTACATTTCCTTTGCCAGGGTTGTGGTGCTACTGTTTACATCTTCAGCTGCTAATGAGGGGAAGGCCTTTCTGCCCACCAATCTGCAGCATTCCTGTGCAAAGCTATCTGCCAACTGTAGGAAGTGAAGACGGCACTGCTGGTGTCAATAGTGAAATATTTAGTGATCTGTCAAGAGACCTAAAAACAAAACAGTCAAAGAAACATAGGTTAAAATGACAAGCTTTATTTCCTGACTTTTGAACTTTAAAATTGGGTCATCAGATGGATTCCTATTTAATTCTGTAGCCTAAAAATGCACACGCCAACCTTAAAAGGATTGCAAATACATCAAATGTGCATATCACTGCAAAACCTACAATGTATGCAAACACATAATAAAATCATTCTTACAAACCCACAAGGTAAAATTGAGGCCCATTATAAATTTCCAGACAGACACCTCACCCAACCACATATGCATTAGGATCTAATTCAGTTCAACTGAATTTTATTTATATACCATCAAATCACAACAGCAGTTACTTCAAGTCACTTGTAAGGTAAAGACCCTACAATAATAGAGAGAAAACCCTAGAAAAGATCGAACAACTCACCCCATCTCTCTTTGCCTTCATTGGCAGCAGCCCTAAACAGCTGCAAACAACCTCGTTCACCTTGAGGTAAGTGCAGATACACCATATAATGTTCTGTGCCTTGCTTACACACACGTCAAATGCCCATTGTTTGCTTCTGTGAAGTCCCACAGTCTGACCGCCTGTGATATCAGTCATTCCTGTTGGACGAGTGACAATGAGTTCAGGGTTCATTCCAGTCACATATAATGCAGTTGCAAATGGACGTCTAATCCAAAAGTAATTTTTAGTATCAGTTAGTATCTAAGTATCAATTTCGTTGACAACCCAACTTGGTTGGTATGCCGCTTAGGTAACTACTGTGCTGAAAAAAAAGTAGCTTTTTCAGTTTTATACAAAGATTACTTGTAAGTATCAGTTCTGGCAACATCCCCATTCTAGACCATGAGCTGATATAAATGCCTTTGTACAGCTTCAGACCTTTAGAAGTTCTAGTATACAAAATATAATATAATATACTGCTTCTCCAGATAAAAACTAGCAGACATGCTCATTTTCTAAACCATTGCTAGTCTACTATTCCACCAATTTTTTTTGATTTGATTAATTTATGATGAATTGACAGTGCTTCAGCCTTTGAAGTTCTGCTCAATTTGCCACCAGCGTCTCTTGTTCTCATAAATCCAGAGTCTGTTCTGGGGCAGCCAAGGAAAAGACCCCATGATTAACCGTCATTAGTGGCCTGTTGAGGGCACACGTTGGTGAGATCCAATTTTCAGCTTGTTCCTCGTTCTGCCTCAGAGGTTTCCCTTAGTATGTGGATATTTTGAACTTTCACCCCAGAGTTCTAGCAAATAAGACTTGCTTTTCAGAGACACTTAGGGGTGTAGCAGAATTACAGATGAAAGTTTTAGACACATAAGGACGTAGAAGAAGCGCTCGGCACTCATCCTGCTTTGATCAGTTACAGTTTCATGGCTAAAAGTAAAGAAGGTTTTTTTCCCCTTCAGTCTGTTTACATTTGCAGCTGTCCCATAACATGCTTTTTACACCTTTTTTTAAAAAAATATTTTCTCTCCCACGCAATGCTGCCCTTGCGTCACATTTTTTCTCTATTACTGAATCTTCGTTATTCGCTGTTTTAACTTGTCAATATGGTCACCGTTTCGTAACTCTGCCTAAGGCTGAGAGCATTATTTTAAACCTCAGGTAGTGTAGGCTGAACAATTGTCACGCCATAATGAGCCAGTGATTCATTTCAAACTTTGAGGTGGAGGATTTGGGGAGTTTACGGTGGGTGCGGGGGGGCAGCTGCTACTCTCTCTGAAGGCCCTTTCATCTTTCATGTTGGGCAGCATCATAGTTTAAATAATAAGGTGACTACATTGATTGAACTTCAGACAATCTGACATGAACTCTTTTTAGTTTTTAGTCTAATGGATTTAATGAAGGTGTTCAGTGAAGGATGATGACAGCACTGTGAGGCGAAATGTTTCCAGGGTATGCCAGTAATAATATTTGTGTTTACACTGATTCTGTTTGTCCTCTTTAGACTGAGCTGTGCGAACAAAGCAGATCGGAATATTTTTCCAGTGTGGGAGAAACCCAAGAGCCTTTAAACAGCCCCACGAAAACAAAGACTGTGCTTCAAAAGATGTAAGTATGATCTAATGCAGAACTTTCCAACCCCACCAGTCAGAGAGGACACTCAAGTATCTGTTTATATCCTTTATACCCATTTTTTTTCTTTCTCAGAGCCAAACAAGCCAGTGTCCAGCAAGTCCTTTGTGGTTCCACTATGGCAGAGCAGCAGATTGACCAGAGAGTCTGTGCTGAAAACCAGAAACCGGAACTTCAAGTTGTCAAGTCAGAATCAGGCTCAGTGAGTCTGTCCAGATCTGAACAGAAGGTCCTGTCAGAGGCAAACCACAAGGTGCCTTGCTCCAGTGCATTAACTGTAGCAGGAGCTCTAATTGGGACTACTCAAAAGCAGGAGCGGCATGCTGAGAACGATCTTCCAGACTGTATCAACCTAAATGGGACCTCAGCAGGTTTCTGCCAAAATGAAATCAGTCAGGAGACCAGCACGAGCAAGAGGTGCAAGCTGAGTGATGCTGGGGAAGACCCTCACCCACACGGGGCCAAGAGGACGTGCCTTGGAAGACCTCCAGCCCTAATGCAAACTTACTCTGCACAAACATCCAAGCACGACCTCCTTCTTCTGCCACCCCTTCCTCCACTTGAAGCCAAGGCAGAGTCCCAGGCTTCCCCTGTCTCAGAGTGCAAGAAAACCACACTGGAAGTAGAGCTGCTTACTCCAGGGAAACGAGCCCAAAGGCTCTCCCTCACAAGCAATAACACGGCACAGACAAACCAAAACAGGCTGGCCGCAAGTCTGAGGAGCCTATCTGTCAAGCCTGCATCCTCAGGCTCCTCTATTGGTTCCAGATCCACACTCGGAGAGGAGTGGAGTGAAAATGTGCCCAGAACCTCTAGATTACGACGACTGAAGAGGTCCTGAGGGGGAGAGAGAGAGACAGGCTACAGTAAAGATGCCTGACGCCACAGAAATAGAGATGAGACTCTGTCAGACTACATGCTTCCCCCATACTGTCCATGTGGTCTGCTCAGATGACTTGCATTTGTGCTTGTGTCACTTTTTACTGCGATATCTGTTCTTTTCACATATGCTGCACACGCACAGATCAAATGCTGAACACATTATGGCAACTGATACATGTGCATTTGAGTTATGCTTTGTCAAATACTTGAAACTGATCTCTGCCTCCACCCATAAGTAGTGGTGGTCAAGAGCGGCTCGCAAATGAAAGTCAAAAACCTTTAATTGGAGTTAAGATTTGGTTTTGTGTTAAAGATTGGGGATTTCAGACAGGCAGGAGCCATGCAGTACGTCATGGCTTTCAGACTCAAATACTGGCTCCTACGTGTCTCAAAACTGTCCAGTTTACCCGCCGAAGCTCGAGCATGATTGATTGCTGTTTCCAGGTTTATTTCATCACCCCATTCTCAAAAAAAGTGTTTTTGTAGCTAGATATTTTTCATATACCAGTTAGTTGCTAAGCACCTGAAAACAAATCTATAAGTGGAAACATACTGTGCTGCTTTTTTTTTAACCTAAACCAACTAAATGCAGGAAGGTGATCAGTTTTCAAATCAGAGGTTGAACAACAGCTGCTGTCACCAGCCCGCCGCTTGGTATAGGTCCTTAAGTCTGTCCACTGGCCCGAGCCCAGAGAGAGAGCCTACCGTCAGCTTCGTTTACAACCCAGTATTTCTATTTCACAACAAAATGTTGACTGAAAATTTTACTCCTGTTTTATTTTACTGGAAAGACATTTCGATATAAATAAATTTTTCCCTCAGTCAAAACAAAACAAAAAAAAGCCCCATTTGAATCATTGTGTAAAATTCACAGAGAATTTTGGGAAAGCAGCCGGCACAGATCTCATTGCATTGTTTTCCTCTCACAGAGTCCAAACCAAATGCTGCTTGTGGCAGTTCGACAGTGGGGTCTGTCCAAAAATTGGGAAAAAAAAAAAAAAGTATTAGTGGTTACAACCTGAGTGTCACGACTAGGAGCCAGTTCAGCTATCAGCTATTAGTCCCAACATGTTGAGGATCTTTCTCAAGGGGTGTTGTAATCTCTCGTCTTTGTTTTAATTCTGGCAAGAAGAGTTTGCCCAAAAAAATAAAGAAAGAACATAATAAATCACTTTTACTCCACAGCTTAGGCTTCTCCAGCCCAACTTTTTTTTTTTTTTTTTTTTAAAAAGAGCTTGCTACAGTATCTTAACCAGACCATAAAGGGCTACAATATCTGAGCGTTATGAGTACTGCGTCTCCAGGACTCGACTAGGAAACCATTAGCTGTAGTTCCCACGCCACGAGAGATCTTTAATATGCTCCAACACGTTTGGCTCAATGCATCAGACTCGTCACTCTCTCTCCAGAACAGAGACAACTTTAATTCTCGTTTCATACAAAATATTTAATAAATATGACTTTCAAAAATATATTGCCAGATCAACACATAATTCTCAAGTTCATAACACAAAGTCAAAAAAAGAAAAGGGACAAAGTGTTGCCACGATCTCAAAGGGTTAACAAATGAGATAAAACATGTTTGTCTTTAAGAGCCTCAATTTTTAAAAAGAAACAAAATGTGCACAGAAACAAAGCGGACTCTTGCAGAGCAAGGCAGTGTATTTATCTGATACTACAGTGTTCCCATTGCTCCCCTACTGTTCAAGTACTCACAGTCTAGCTTATGATATTATGCTGACTAAAGCAGATGGGAATTCTGGCGTGTCATACTGATGTGACTTGCCTTGCAACTTGGTTGATTTCGACAGCCTTTGAAATACGTCTGGGTTAAACTGAAGCTGCTGAAGAATTTTTGTTCCCTTAAGTATTTATCCATTAGTGGCAAGCAATGTGTCTGCCACCATGTCCAACCCTTGCAGCAGCCGTGATCTTTTGTTGTCCTAACCTCACTTGTCTACAATTAAGGTCCTGGCAACAAATAATGAAATGTCCAACGTGTGTATGGGAGGGAAACAAAAATGAAGTGTTTCTTTCAGGGCCAAAGCACCCATCTTTTGTCTTCTCTGAAATTTGGCTTTTATTGAATGCATTGGAAACAAAACAAAACAAAAAAAACCTTGAAAGAAATGGTAGGCTTCCACAGCTATCAAAACCTTCAAACTAAACTGGAACGTATAAATAAAAAGGAATGATATCTTAAGGCTCTTGATTATTAAGTTAATAAATCAAATATACACAATGATTAATAAAAAAAAAATGTACATATCTACACGTTCTAAATTGTCACATAAATTCTTCATATTGACAGCAACTGCTGACATCGAACCCCTTTCATCTCCCTCCCCACCCAACCCTAAAAATAAAAATAAATAATAAAGTTGATCTTTTTTTTTTTTTTTTTTTTTTTTGTGTCTCATTTGACAGTTGCTGAAGTCTAAAGCTGAAAAAGCACTTTCTCCAAATAGAACTAGAAAAAATTCAAACACATACTAAAAATAATTAGCTCTAGTGTTGAACACGTCGGGTAGTTTAAACTCATTGTACAACAATTACACCAGGAGCCCCTTAAATGTGTCCGCTAAAAAAAAAAAAAAAGAAAAAAAAAAAAAAAAAGAAACGGGGAAATGAAATGCATAGGAGGACACGTTTGCAACTAGTTCTACAGTGAAATGTATACCAGTGCTTTGTGTTTCCAGCCAACCAAAGCAACTGTCACTGCCAGTGTAAGCCAGCTTGTCAAAACTTAAATTAGCACGGGGAAATATCTGAAAATACTGAGGGGGAGGAGGGGGGTCACAACTGACATGACTATTTACACATGCCAAAGCTCCCCCAGTTTCACCCACCACCTGGGTGTGAAGGCGTAAGGCTAGGTTGCACAGCAACACAGCTGTCTGCTATACAATGTAGTCCATCCTGTTTATGCTGTTTGCTGTCTCCAAGTCTCTATTGTCCTGTTTGTTAGTCCAATTAGCGTGCTTGGATGTTGAGTTGGGATTGGAGATGGTCGCCTTCTCGTCCCTCTCCACCAGTGTGTATGCTGGCTGTTTGGCAAAGCGGCCCTTCTGCAAGTGCCTCTCCTTGTCGTCCTCATCTCCCTCGGGATGATTTGTCCTTATTTTGGCAATGATGGAGTTCTTATTTTCATAGTCTTTAATGGCCACTGTGAGGCCCACGTGCTTCTCTATAGGGTTCTTGATCTGGTTAAGCTGCTCCCGGACGTTGTTGGTCGTGTTGTCCTCCGAGCTGGTCGCTGATGTCCCGTTGTGGTTGCTCTGTTTCCGCCGCCGGCGCATGCACCACAGCAAAATGGAGACCAGCACGAGGACCCAGATGACAATGAAAATGGAGCTGAGAAGGGGCACTAGGTAATCTGGTAGAAGAAAACAATGACAAGTCAGAAAGAGACCACAAATAAAAAAGAATTGACTCAAACGGTGAATAGTAGGATTTCTGTATTAATGCATCAAGCTAGCTCAGTCATTAATGCGCTTTTGCCAGAACAACCTGACCTCCAAGCCTGGAGCTGAAGAGGAGGCTGTTTCTACTTGGCTGTGGCAGCAGTCTGCTGTCACCGTACTGATGAATGGTGAACACAAGTGGGAGTCTGACTAAAAGTCCAGCCAGTTGTACCGCGAGCCAATCTAAAGCCATGTAGCCAAGCAGCTCTGCTCTTTCCATTGAAGATCCTGGCTAGATTCTTTTTAAGCTCCATCACAACTGCCATGAGTCGTGTGGGAGGTTAAGGAATCAGTTTACATATACATGGAATGTTTTTTCTTTGGTGTGCAGCTATGTTGTCACTTTTAGGGCTTGGCTCTATCTCATGATCTGATCTTTAGAGAGAAAAAATTGAAAAAAATCCTCCCACCCATTTCAGCACATGCAGGTGTGTGCAAGTGTGGAAAACTTCATAATCAAACAAATAGTTTCAGTTCATACCAGTTTTGCTGGGGCTTGGCACACGCACTTCTGCGATGGCGGAGATGATCGTGTTGTTCCCGTTATGCTTGCTAACCAGATCAATTATCCTTTCTGTGATCTTTTTAACGGGGCTCCCGTCCAAGCGGTGGTCGTCAGTCGACTGAAGGCAAAGAATAAAGCGAGGTGTGAAATTTAAGTGTTTAGTTGTTGTAAACTGAAGCCACAGAAACTCAACCCTACGTCCATAACACATCCTACCGCAGCTGCAAGAACTCTACGATGCAGGTTATGAATCAAAAGCATTTTTTTGTGTGTGCTTTGATGGAAGCAGCCAAACATGGCAGAGTGAGTGGAAGGAAGTACTCACGATGCAGACGTGGATCTCGTTGCTGGCTGAGAATGAGGGGTCACAGGTTATGGACACAGAATGCTCCAAGGAGAAATTCTTGACCACGTATAAGCTCCTCAGCTGCTTACATACTCCTTCCACAGTCAAGCCCTGGACCTGAAGGGAATGAAGCAAATGTTAACAAACACAGGAAAAAAAAAAAGGGAGGAAAAAAGGGCAATCAAGAAGAAGAAGAAAAAAAAAGAAGAGCCAAGGCTGCATTTTGGCAGCATGTTCCAACATCCTATCCACCTAATTTAGATTAAAGACCGCAAACTCATATGCTTGTCACTATCTGCTGTCATGCTTGTTAGGCAACTGGCAAGTGATCATTCTATGTGGTGACAGAGTCGCCAGTGGTCCTGTTCAGCTCAAAATCCATATCATCCTGAAATTAATCTCCCCATGTGGTTGGTTTAAGATTGGGATTGGCAGAAGCTAAAAAGTCATGAATGCCTCAGTCTCAGGAACAAAACTTGTATGCAGACAAGGCTCCGAGAGAAATATTCCCCCCACTCCTTCATGGAGCACATTTAAATACATGGCTGAATTGTTAAGGAGTCTTTCTGCCCTGGAGGAATGGGTAATCTTTCACAGTTTGCTGCTCCCATTCATTTAAGACTGCTGGTGGAGGGGAGGGATTGAAAACGAGCCCAAAACCTGTTAAATTCAATCTCTTCCTCCCTGGTGCCTAGGTAACTCACTCGAGGCATGATCTCCTTGTTGAAGGTGAAGGTGATGTTGGCGCAGCTGTTGTCCTGGTAAGTGGAGCTGGGGTGGCATTTGGTGGGGGGCTGGGGAGGGTCGGAGTGCCAGCACTCTCCCAGCTCAATGCAGGGCTTCACAAAGCAGTGGCCCTCCCTGAGGGGGATGCAGCTCTGGCCTGATGGGCACTCGCCTCGGCCCTTGGCACCCAGTTTGCATGACATCGGGCCACACCACATCTGGAGAGGAAAAACACAGGAGTATTGATACATTTATATTATACTGAGTACGCTATACAGTAGAAAACACTTTCAAACTGTCACTGCCGTATCCCCAGATACATCTGCATAACTGTGGAGAGATTTGTATTTCATTTACTACTCTGGGCCTCCAGAGGATGAGTCACACTGTACGAATGTCTAAAAACAAAAAACTGGACCAGTGGTAACAGCTGTCCAAAGATTGATTTGTCTCCACTGCATGTCAGAGATCGTTATGTATCACAAACAAACAATACTGTGATGTCAGGCCAAGTTTTAAATCCATCTCCCAGATCTTTTTCAATCCTATGATGCATTTTCTTGCCGAGGTGAGCTCCACTAGTAAGCCAGCAATGTTCATCTAGCGGTTAGACAGCCATGATGATGACAGCACTACTGTCTAACTCACCCAATCGTCCCTTAGTGGGAACCGGTGTGTGTGTGTTCGTGTTCTAATCAACTAACTGCATCACGAAATTGGCACTCCCGAGCCAACTCCACCCAGTGACACATAATGTCGTGGCCCTGCCTACACCTTCTCATGGAAAACAAGGCACCAAACATCAAAGCGATCCATTTTGTGCAGTTCTCCGCAGCACTTCTTCCATTCGGAAGCATGACTTAGACTTCACAGGTGTGCCGAGCATTCATAAATACTTTACCTTTGTGCACACAACTTTCCCATTGGAACAGTGGCAAGTGTTGCAGTCTTCATCCCATTTCACTCCATCAGGGGTGACGTGTCCATTAACTGAGCAAGGTTTTCTTGTAACTGTGTAAAAGCAGTCACATTGTTAGAAATATTTTCAATTATTATTTTTTTTCCCCTTCATTTTCATATTTGTTGGGGGTTGTTTTCCCCATCATGTGGAGGCTGCTACCTTCTTGGCAGTGGGATCCAGTCCTGTCTGGTGGGCATAGGCAGCGATATCCATTGATCTCATCCACGCAGGTAGAGCCCAAGGCACATGGAGAGGACTGGCACTCATTAATATCTGCCACAGAGGAGAGAAGCCAGGGGTAAGAATTGGTTCCTTTGTGGCATAAAGAGCACAGCAACACAGCATTCAAATATTTCACTCTGCACACAAGTCTAATTGCTAGGCTAAACTCACGAAGGCTGTGCATCATTTGAACAGTACATACTAACCAGTTAATAATAATGATTACTTAGAAAAAAACCAAACAAACAAGCAAACATGCTTTATGCCAGCCCTGGTCTTATTAGGCAGCATCATTAGCAGGTATGCAGGAGCTAAAGGCTGGACTTAGGCGAACAAAGGGTTTGCAATGGGAAAGAATGTGGCCATCTGAAAGCCTTTAAGAGGGAAAACAATCTGTGTAATCAGTGTCAGAGAGCATGGCTGATTAGCCGTTGGCCTGCTAAGCTGGTTTCCCCCAGGGAAAGCAGCGAGGCTTGGTGGAGTGACACCAAAATGGCTCAGCCTGGCCTGAAGCCCAATGAAAAGATAATTGGCTGACTAGACCTTCCATTTGGAGTGACTGATGGTCCCAGGGCATGCTCTAACTGACTGCTCAAACTGCGATCAGGGGGACGTTCTGGAGGCAGGGTTAATACTCACTGATCCGACAGTCTGGGCCAGCGAAGCCTGGGGCGCACTCGCAGCGGTACCAGTTATCCCCATCGACACAAGTTCCACTGTTGTAGCTGGAAAAAAAAAGAGAGAGAGGGCAGGGGGATCATTTCAGTCTGGAATTTTCTCACCAGTCAACTGAACAATTTCTCAAAGATAATTAAAGCAATCATTCCTATTCTTTGTTTTGGACAAGTGTGCTTGGGTTAGGGAGTTCACTAAACAGAGTTAACTGACTGCATCCCAGGAATGACAGGGGCAGGGTGTATGCCTGGTTCCCAGCAGAGAGTGAAAGCGTCGCAGGTGAGAAACTATCACACGAGGAGGAGCAGCTTGTTTACATTTGTCTAAATCTGCAGGAAATGTTTGGCTTCCACTTACCATGGGTGTGGACTGCAGTCGTTGGTATCTGAAAGAGACAAAAAAAATAGAATGGGGAGGGAGAGAGACGAGAGCAGTGAGCATGTTGATTGTTCTCATGTTTTGTGCACATGACAGCAAGAGCACGTCTGAGCTTGCGTGTGCAGAGGCGTGTTGGGCCGGTCGAGCCCGGACTCAGCGCTGCCTGATCACGATGCCTTACTAACAACACCGAGTCGACTCTCACCCTCAAAAATGCAACCCACCTCCCCACCCACCCCTTGGCAACACCCATAATTCCATCCCGAACTTCTCCCTCCCGTCCAAAAAAGTTTCAAGAGGAATTCATGTTTTAGAGTGCATGCATACATGGCAGGGATCCCAGAAAAAAGGGAGATGGATATATATATATATATATATAAATAAAATCAGGGAAGTGGAGGAGGAGAGCTCTAGAACAAGCAGACATGTCACTGTTTGGACAGGAATGCAACGAATGAGAGGGGAGAAAGGGGCGCGTGTTGAGCTAGCAGAAAGGGGGAGAAACATCTGTCTCCACTTTCCTGAGCCCTTTTCTCCCTCCTCCTTTGCTTTCTCCTCTCATGGCCGACAGCAGCCAGGGAGAGAAGAAAGAGAAGAGGAAGGAGGGGGAGAGGAGAAAAAAAAAAAAAGCTACAGATCAAAAGATGATGGGAGAGTCTGCTCTAATCAGATGCAGGAGTTCACCTTTGCACTAGGTAGCACAATGTTTATCATAATTTAATGGCAGTAACTGTCCACCTTTATGTATTACACCACCACCCTCCGCCCTTTCTTACTTTGGGTGCACGTGGGACCCTCCCAGCCTTCCTTGCAGACGCAGGTGAACGAATCCCCCGTCACCACGCAGGTACCTCCATTCTCACACGGGTTTGGAAGGCAGCTCGAGTTTTTGGCTGAGAACAGAGAGAGAAAGGTCAAGTTTGATTTTGTCAGTGAGCTTTCCCAAACAACCAAGAGGATCATCAGCACAATCATGAACCTCAACCCAACTCAGACTGCCTTTGACTGGGCTTTTTTTTCCCCCTTCTTCTCCCTGACAGCCTTAATTTTCCTTTTTTTACGCCCTATATTCTTTGACTTTGAAGTGTACTGTCAGTGCAATTAGGCATTTTAAGCATACGTCTGTCGGCACTCAAAGGAGAGAGAGAAATGGGCGAGATGAGAGTGGGAGGGAGAGCTGACAGCACGAAGGGATAAAAACTGTTTGTGGACCTCGCAGATCTGACAGATCTGATTAAGATCTGACACAACACGGAGCTCTCCCATAAAGCAAACTTCTTCGTGTGCGTGCGTGCAGAGATGAAACATTAAACCAAGCTGGATGACTCACCTATGTTGCACGTCGTTCCCTCCCACCCTGGGGAACACTTGCACTGGAATGTGTCACCCTCATCATAGCAGGTGCCTCCGTTGTTGCATGTGGCTTCATCGCACTGACTCTCGCCTGGAGGGTGCATGGATAGTCTTTCTTACATGACACTCAGCACAATGTAGAAAATACTGGGTAATTACAAAGAGCCATTAGCACATACCATGAGCCTGCACAAACAGTCTACAGGGGTGTGGAAAAAGCAGAAAAAAGCAAAAAAAAAAAAAAGAAAAAGAAAAGCTTACGGGAGTGGCAAGTCTTTCCCTTCCAGCCATTTTTGCATTCGCAGAAGAAGTCCGTCACCAGGTCTCGACATGTCCCTCCATTATGACAGGGGTTGGTGCTGCAGTCATCTATGTCTGGTTGCAACAATAAACAACGGCGTGATTTATGTGCGGCATATCAAACAAACGTCGTGTTGAAAGATGAATCGACAGGCACCATGAAGGAAGTGTGGCCTTGTTTTGAGGTTGCAGGATAAACAATCGTACTCACTGATCTCGCAGTGGTCGCCTTCCCAGCCGTCACCGCAGATGCACTGGTACACGCTGACTTTGTCAATACACGTGCCCCCGTTGCGGCACGGGTTACTCTCACAATCATTGATGTCTGAAAATGGCAAGAGATGTGTTAGATTTACGACGTGATACATTGCGATCAGTTGTAGATTTGGACTCTGTCCTTACTCTCGTGGCAGTAGGTGCCTCTGAAACCCTCTTGGCACTCGCAGCTGAACTGGCCCCCGGCCTGACTCTGACAGCGACCGTGAGGTCCACAAACGTTTGATGAGATGTAACGCTCTCCTCCTGGTGTGCTGTTGGATGCCACGGCAACCGTGCAGCTATCAATCACTGCAGAGAGGCAATCAAGTTAAATAGTAAAACCAATGACTTTATGAAAGGCTTATTGCAAATTATAAATAAGCCTTAAACCAGGTCCCATTTTGCCTTATGACCCATGTTTACCATAAATAAGAAGGGGTGTAAGACACATTACGACAGATCTAAAGGGCAACAGGCCTTTACAGATATAATGCCCATGTGGTTAAAAAAAAAAAAAAAAAAAGTCCAGAGGAAAAACAGTACTGTCAAAAAAGAAAAGGCAAATAAAAAGAATGACAGAGATAAGCTGTTATGCTTTCATAAGCAATTCATTCATTCTCTATTTTACTCGGAACTGAAATCCCTTCCTTTCCCCCTGTCTGATCAGGTTAGGTGAGCTGGGTGAATTTGTTCCCCTGTAATCACTTAATTCTTGCCAAGAGCAGAAAGAATCTTGCGCCTGGTATCTGACTCTGTGGTTGGTCCACTCACTCAATTACACAGACGGGGAGAAAGAGAGAGAAATGTGCACATTCACTGAGGGGGAAAAGAAGAGGTAGCCCACCAAGTCATTACTAAGAACACACACGGTGCTATCAGCCCTTTGCCAGGTTTTCAGGGAAGAATCATCGGAAAAGCTTTGCTAAGGAGAGGGAGGGAGGGCCATCATCAAGAGAGCTGAACAAAAAAAACAAAAACAAAAAAAAACAAAACCCCTGCTCACCTTGGCCAAGAAATTACTTTGAGTGAAACTAAAATACAGGTATTGCCCTCATGGGAAAAATGTGGGCAAAGTATCCAGGCAAATAGTGAATATCTGGCCTTATTCAGCATTATACAACATCACAGTGCACAGATCATCTTTCAGGCCCCTCGCTGGGGGAGGGGGGCAAAGAGCTTGCAGTACTTGCATCAGGAGACGTACCTTTGCACGTGGTGGTGCGACAGTGGTCCTTAAGGTGAGAACAGTTTTTGCCCTCGTAGTCCTCTGGGCAGGCGCAGTAGTAGTCTGTGGCCAGGTTGAAGCAGACTGCTCCGTTCTGACACGGGTTGGGCAAGCAGTAATCAATATCCAGCTATGGAAGAAAAGGTTTTGAATAGAGAGTAATGAACCTGATAGTTGACATAGTTTCTGCTACAGAAAACAGAGCAAAACCCACAGCATCCTCCCCACAAACTGTGCCAGGAAACAACACACGCACAGCGCTCAGAGGAGGGGAGGGGGGGGACGAGCCAGAGACATAGGACCCGTCCTCTGAGTCTGGGCTTCAGCGCTGAGGAATGTATCCCACTGTAGCCAGGAGCAGCTTCAACAAAGCACTCCCTTTTTAAAAAAGGAGGACTGTGGAACAACAGCCGTTTAAGAGGGTGGGGCAGGAAAACTTTACAACAAACCCAAAAGATACAGGCAGCGCTAGCAAAAAGAGAGGCTTAAAAACGCTGAATGAGGAAAGGGAAGATGCTCGCACGCACTGGTGTGGGATAGTGGTGGGAGTCATGTCTCACCTGGCAGAGATTTCCTGAGAAGCCAGTCAGACACAGGCACTGAAATCCGTTCACTTCGTCCTGGCAGCGGCCGCCGTTCAGACACGGCGAGCTCGCGCACTCGTCGATGTCCCTCTCGCAGTGCTCGCCGGCGAACCCAGGCGGGCACGCGCACCGATAGCCGTTTACCAAGTCCTGAGAAAGAGAGGGAGAAAGAGAGTATGAGGGAGAGAAGCCGGAGTTAACCTCGCACAGCCACAAATTTGATTAACTGCTTTCAAAGGGTGGGGTCCAAACAATAACTGTCAAACCAGGGCACAGAATGAACAGGACGGGGGGGGGTAAATATCACAGCTACACAATTATTTCAACACATTTTCCTGGCACGGGCTCAACGCAATAATGTTTATGGTAATTCTATCTAGTGTGGTCGAGAAACTTGAGCGCCCCTCCCTCAGAAACCCCTCTGAACCCACTCCTCTCAGATTTGATTTCAGAGGAATTCCACAACAATTCCACTGTCGGTTTGGAGGGAACCGTTTACGGCAGCTATTTATACAACCGCTGCAAATGTCTCTGGCTTTGACAAAAGAGACACAATAAAGCAAACAAGTTGGCAAGCAAACCAGCAATACCAGATAAAGCGAGATGGGTTTTTGACCTTACCTTACAAGTTCCCCCATTCTGGCACTGGTCCTTGCAGTCGTTTATATCTGCACATGAAAACAAATCCGAGATTTAATTCTGAACAGCTTAACTAAATAGTCTGTCTTTAAAAACAAGTCTGTGCTTTGAGTTTCCCATGCTAGGGGCCTTTAAAAACATTGTCGGAGCTGGAGAGTGCTGTGCATGTGAGCTGGATGATGTGGCTGCAAAACTCGGTGCAAAACAGCGTATTGAGCAATCCCCTCTGCTGCCAAGTGAAACTAGTCCCTGCGATTGTTTTGAGCCACCCTTAATCACCGTGGCCTTGGCCACACACAGGCCTCATAATGATAAAGCAGATTCATTTATACTGCAGGAGGAAAAAATAAAAAGGAGGACTGCACTTGTCCAACTCTCCCCAACACCTTCACATTACAGCTTCTATGCAGCATGTAGACGATGAAAGGAACTGAAATATCTAAAAGAGCAACAGGAGCTGGACAGACGTTCTGACCCGCAGCTGCCGCTGCTGACAGAATTCAGACTCACTGATGTCACAGTTCTGCCCCGTCCAACCAGGGAGGCACTCGCAGAAGTATCCACCAATCAGGTTGCGGCATGAGTTGGCATTGACGCAAGGCTTGCTGTCGCATTCGTTGGCATCTAGAGGGTGAGAGAATGCGGTTAGTGGCATGCACACGTGTTGCCGACAGCTGTGAAGTGGTGTAGAAAGGGTGAGTGATTCACCTATTAGACACGTCTTCCCCGTCCACTGTGAAGGACAGTGGCACTTGTAGCTGTTAACCAGATCCTGGCAGGTACCGCCATGGTTGCAGGGGTTGGGAAGGCAGTCGTCAACATCTGCGCAAGAGAAGAGGGTCTCGTGTAAGCAACAGGATATTTTCGGTGAAAAGGTACTGACATTAAGAATGTGCACACATTCAGGCTTACTGATCGTGCAGGAGGGGCCGGTCCAGCCTGGTGCGCACTGACATTCGTAGCCTTGACTGGTTTCTGAGCAGCTCCCTCCATTCGAACATGGATTTGAGAGACAGGCGTGTTCGGCTACAAAGAGAGATCACAAAACAAAAATCCTTGTTGTTTTAATGACAAACTAAGCATCACAAATATACATATTTCTGCCACTGTGCCTGCTAACAGAATATATGTTATTTTTATTGATACTGAAACAAATCGTGATGTGCAAATGCAGGTTCTGACTTTGACCCCTTAGAAACGTGAGCCCTCTACCCGCGGTCCAAGCTGTTACACGTCCACGATCGAGTCATTCCTTCACCTCTGAAACCTCCTCCTCTGCCCCGAAAGGCTGCTCAAAAATCCCCCTCTCTCTCGCTCTCATTACCCGCCCAGGCAGACTACACCACCAGGAAATCATCTTTCATGCTAAGTTGACCCGGCCAATGCACCGTGACTTCCCTCTGACTCCCCGCCATTCTTCTTCTGAGAGGCGGCACAAGATGAGAGTAGCGGGAGGGAGAGCGGGAGAGGGGGCAGTCGCGGCACCTCCTTTACAGACGAGTTAAGGATGAGTGAGCACCAAACAAATCAAAAATTAATGATTCGCTCGAGGAATAACTCTGCAGTAGGAGGTGATCGGCGGACGTCCCCTCGGTATGCCGTGGGGAGGAGGGAAGGGATGCAGCGCTCGCACCCTGGGGCCTCCTTGTTACAATAGCCCAACGTATCGTCCGGTCTGCAGACCTCCTGTTATGAGGGGCATGGTTTCCTGACATCTCTGCAGTTAAGCTGTCAGCACCCTGCGAGCCTCAGATTTAATGAGGAAAAAAAACCCATCATCTCCATGGTAAGTGTTTGCAACAGCTGAACCTTAGCAACACACCCCATCTGTCTCGAGGAGAGAAGGATGACAGGCCCCAAAAGATCAAGATCGGTGGATTACCTGACTCAGGGGCCACTTACTCTGGAGTGGAAACAGATTATTGCCGAGTTACTGCCTCCTCTGATTACAAACTGAAGGCACCTCTGACCTTTTGCCTGCAAGCTTGGTGAGCCCAGAACATTCCCATTTATTCTAACTGTAAGAATGCTTGGAAGATATAGACAACACGGACACTCACCTCTCTCGCAGTTGGCTCCTGAGTAACCCTCCGCGCAGGTACACTGGTACTTATCAGGTCCTGTGTTGATACACGTCCCTCTATTCAGGCACGGCTGGTGAGTGCCACAGTAGTTCAGGTCTGGGAGAAGGAGAAAAAAGAAGAGAGGGGGGAAGGATCACAGTTTGTTTGGGCACAACAGTGGCTGCTCCTACAGTGAGCTGAAATAAGAGAAGGAAATTAACCTTTATCACAAAGGTGACCGCCCCAGTTGATGTCACAAAGGCACTGCCACGGCTCTTTACAGGTGCCGTGCACACAGCCGGGGTGGGGGATGCACTTGTCGCAGTACTGACCCTGCCAGCCATACAGACACCTGGAAAACACAGAGATATAGATTTTTTTATTAGTCTTTTATTTATCCAGGTAAAAAAAAAAAATCTCATTTTCAAGAGAGACCTGGAATCATGGATGCAGAAAATTAAAAAAAACAAAAACAAGTAGAGACAGACAGTGACAGACGCACAGCCTTCAGAAAAGTTCACAACCTTCACAGAAGAGGTCAGATAATCCACGCACTGCCTGAAAATGTTAATATTTTAATCTTCCATGTATTCCAGATTCGTTCAGCAGCTACTGAGCCATAATCTTAACTTAATAAAGTACACACTAGCGTGAAACAAACCAGCTCCCACAACTGGGCTGCATCTTAAAAGACCGCAAATGAATTTTAAGTAGCAGGGTGTTTATGTAACGGCCTTTAAACAATACTTGGAGCCGCCGCCGCCAACGAAAGAGGAGCATTTAGCTTTTTACTAAACAAGGAAAACAAAAACCCAACACACTAAATTACAGTTCCAATGGGACCTTTAGCACAGCTAACATTAGCATGCGACTAGACGCTCCCTTTAACATCACTACGCCTGTGGCTTGGCAGCGGCAGACGAGGAGGGTTCAGCCTTCTTGGCTGTTACACTGCTGCTCGTCCTGGTTCCCATGAGTCAGAAGTCAGACTTGCGCCCCGAGGGTGAGGACACAGCCTGCTGACCACTGAAATATCCAGGTTCATAATTACACCGATAATGCTGCTCCCTTTCTCGCTCGGCTCCATAATTAAGACGGCAATCCAGCCCCGGTTGATAAATCGGCTCTTTAAAAAGCTGGCAAAGCGGCGATGCAGTCCCTGCTGCTGAGCCCAGCGACAGGAAACGTAGCGTCCCCCCACCCCCTGCGGGCGACTGGGGGGGGGAGCGGCACGCTGATTAGCCTCAAGAAACGGACGGACTGTAAAAATAAACGCGGCAGTTAAGTAAACCTCAGTCTGTGATTAAAGAGGCTATTCTTAAAAGTGTGCTAATCCCCCTCCATGAGAAGTGGAGCTGGAATCCCCGCAGCAGGATCCCAAATCATTTACAGTTATTACACAGCCAAATTACTGGGGAATGTGACATTAGACTGTGCAGTTCTGCTGATGCACAAAGATTTCATACCCATGAGAATCTGATAGGTTGCAGCGGTGCACATGTGCCTTCTCAAACTGTTGTGCAGGCCACAGGTGCACTGTTGTTACTCCATTAGCAACAGCGGACGCTCAGGGTATCACTAAAGACTCTAAAGTCATTAAGCTACGGCTTTGCTGCGACAACGGGGCTGCCAAGCCTGCAGCTAATGTTGCTATGTACTGCAGTTGTTTGAGACGCCGCAACAGCCCAACGCTGGGAAACTGCTCACTGACTACAGCAGCAGTAGATCTTGCTTGGAGAGTTTGTTGGCGGAGTGCATATAAACAGAGTTAAACCCTGAGCTTTAAATATAGCCACACCTGTACAGGGACTAAAAGACATTCAGGCTCTTGTTCTGCCAGTAGTCACACAAGCAATTACATGAAACTCGATGATGTCAAAAGCTTGGGAAAAACAACAAAGCTGCAGCACAGAATGAACAAACCTGATCATCCCTGTGCTTGATTTATGGCCAAATCAGACAAGTAAGAAAGCAACCATTGCCTGAACTGTGGGAAGAGCCGGACGCCGTGGGGCCCTTCTCCGGGATGAGGATGAGAGTCGACTCTTACTGCGCGCACACAATGCCCTAACGCCGATACCCTTCTGTGCTGGGCTTTTCCTCTGGCTGTGCGTGTAAACAGCATTAGGAAGCCATTAGCTACATAAACAATACACTTTAAGACTCATCCGAATGTTACACACGATTTCGCTGCTTAACACTTCCCCTCGTTTGGAGAGCTACATTTCCAGCAGGGCTGTGGCAGTCGAGCCCTACTGCGCAGACTGGCAGCCCCCATCCACAAGAGCTCCACGAGAGATTTACAAGCAGCTCAGCCTACATCTCTGTTAAAGCCCTGGTAGTGATAGTCTGTTGGCTGGGAAGCCAAAAACATGTACAGAGAAAGATCTGTGCCATGTCAAAACTGGTGCTTGGACACAATCCCTACACATCTAAATGATCACCACCACAGGCTTCTGGCAACACACCCCACAGCAAGTAAAGGCACTTGAATCAAATGGCTCTCTGCGCAGGGTATTCCAGCCAAAGAAGATAAAAGGCTGGCTCAGTCCAAAAGGAGCGCAGACTGGGATATTTTGTGGGAAAAACAACATTTGGACTGTTAAAAGAAAAGAGGCTTAGATTAGCTGTTGTCCCAACTGATATTAGATGACAACTGGTAAATAATCAGCATACTGATATACATAAATTGGAAAACATTGGTAGAACTTATTTTGAGAACACCATCATACATTTTGCAAAGTAATCAAATCACTTTTTTACCAGAGGGTGCAAATAATTCAACTCTGGGTAGTTTGTTTTCACTCATGTGTGTATTTTTGTTTTGTTTTTAATCTGTGAAAATAAATCATTTGAGCACGGGCCCCTGATGTGCAAACATCATCACCCTTCAGCTTACGTCACTGCGACTTTGTGGCTAGATTTTTCTACTCTTTTCCCCTTCGCTTCAAAAAGCGCCTAGAGACACATCTAGCGTCAGCCACCGGTAGTGTTTCACCGCAAGCACGCGGCTCTTTCCCACCGCAGGCGAACTTCTTCTTTTTTTTCTGTGTCTGAGCTGGTTGCACCTGCAAAGTTTTTGTTTTTGTGGTTCGTTACTCAGGAGAAGAATGCGCATGGTGCGAAACACTGCGTAAAAAAACTCTCTCATTTTACCAGGAAATCGCTCAAAAATCACAGAGTATGGGGATTTTGTTCGAAAGACACATCCCTCCCCTGCAGGGCCAAGGACGAGGAAACGTATGTTTATTGACAGTTTATTACTGCACAAGCTCAAACGGTTATATTTGAGCAAGCGTTGGCATTTGGAATATGGAGGAATATGGTCGAGGGAAGTTCCCTTAGCTGACATCCTATGGATCAGGAAGTAGTGTAAATGTACAAGAAGGGGAAACTGGGTAATCAATGGTCGGCATTTCATTTGGAAAAGTGCAGAAAAGTCTCACGAAGCAGCACTTACTTGCATCCACCTGGTTCCTTACATGATCCGTGCTCAGTGCTGCAGCCCTGTCGACATATAGCTAGAAGAAGAGGAAGAATTAATCATTTAACTGCACGGTGACTAGATTCACACTTGGCCTGTGGCAGTTATAACAGCAAATAATATGATTAGTGCTATTTGACATTTCTGTCTGTAGAACAATCAGAGCTGTTTACAGACAACCATGCATGCCTTGCCAAAACTACGACTGACAGTCTAAGAACCGCAGTCTCATGGCATGGTAAGACATTTATTAAACTGACTACTGCCCAGGCTTGTTTTTAGGAGGAAATATGATTTTTTTCACACTCCTAGCAGGAAAGAAGAAAAAAAAGAAAGGAAAAAAAAGAGGGGGGCAGAACGGAGATGTCATTCAATTCAACAGAAAGCATTTCCTTCATACACATAAAGACTAATCCTGCAGTCTTACGCAGTTTTCTCCAGAAGCATCTGTTTCAAAGTGACTTCTTCCATTACTTCATGCTGCCATCTCACCCAAGGCCTCACCTGTGTTGCAGTCAGGTCCAGACCAGCCTTCCAGGCAGGTTTTGTTTCCATTGTTGTCACACGTATAATGCCCGAAGAACTCGTCTCTGGGCCGACAAAACTTGTTGCAGCCGAAACCGTAGTAGTGCTCGTCGCAGCTGACCCGGATCTGGTATTCAAACTGGGCTACGGGGCCGTTGTGCGTCAGCTTCTGCCATTGCGGGCTGGGGTTGATCATGCCAGAATGAGAGGCTTTTTCTATCAACCTCCCATCTACACCTTAAAAAGGGGGAGGGGGGGGAGGAAGCACAAGCAGTCGTACTTGTGAATTTCAAAGTAAAGGAAAGAGAAATACTAATTTTTCTGTTTGGTTCTTTTGAGTTTCATCAAATGTTTGGGCCTGAGAGGAGAAAACAAAAACACCCCAACATCAGTGGAATGCAGCATCCTACATTACGCTTTTGGCTTTTGCACTTTGCTCCGAGAGCCTAAAACCGGACCAAGAATTCTGACACAAATTGCAGAAGATCCCTTACATAGCAGATTATATGTAATTAAAGCAACTATGTGTGTTGGAGAGGAAGAAAAGTAGTGGGATGCAGGAAAGAAAAAAAAAAAAAGGATGCGGGTAATGAGCACTTTTAACTGCTTTTTTTCTCACGCTTCCCTTTCCAACTCTCCATGGTTGGTTTGTGATTCTCAGGTTTACAGCTTGAGGAAACTGCTGGTCTCTGACGCTGCCCTCTGCATCTGCTCAGGCGAGGACAGAACTGCAGCCGCCGTAAATTACAGTGCGAGGATGCCACAGTCACTACTGGGAAGCCAGCCAGTGTGCCATCAGCACTTTTCCCCCCAGTCTGCCTTCCTCACATGCATTTTTTTTTTTTTGGGCACCAACAGCTCCCAAATGTATTGAAATCAACACTTGGAAGATTCCATCTTCACTTCAGGAGGAAACCAAGTTTATGTTTTGATTGTAAAGATCCACACAGAAACAGACCTGCGTTTTAGTCAATGTGGAAGAGGTCACAGCTCTGGCAAATAGAGGACGGAGGCGAGGGCCACGCTCGCAGAGCAAACGCGCTCACCCCAACCTCCAGACACCGCACCGTCTACATGCAAGCCCTTTCGCATTAACACCACTCATTCACTCGCGCTCGCTACTCCATGTCTAAATCTTCCACCTGGGAGAGAATGAAAAATGTGTCACAGTCATCATTTACTGCGCTCACACGAGCAGGGGTGGTTGACCGCGAGGTAAATCGCTCCTGTGTGTAGTATGATGCAACGCAGCGCGGGGGGCGGGTGGATGGCCCGCTGTTATTTATTTACTGCGCTGTGTACGGCGGCGTCCTGAAATCACAGTGCCCGGTGATATTTCGCAGTACTCTGGAATCCAAAGATTAACCGTGTGGTATTTCTCTACCGACTGCTGGCCTGCAGTGTCAGGAGTAGCACGCCCTTGCTACCTGCTGCCTGGCTCGTAGCTTAACATAAATCAGACCAACTTTAAAAAGTTTAGAAAGGACATGCTAGAAAAGAAAAAAAAAACTTTTTTAATCTAATTTTAAAAAAAGAAGGAAAGCTGGTTTCTAAAACACGCTATAAAACTAAACGATTCAAGTTCTACATTTACACAGGTGTTTTAACTTGAGCCAGATGTTTTATTCTGTTCAGGAATCTGTTTAGATGTCGGTCAAACACACGAAGCCTACAGAACCTCAAGCCAGCCTGCTGGAGGCTCAGAGGCTTAAACAGCACCTCATGTGTACATTCGGGGGGCTTTTCACACCAATGCCCTAATGGGTCTCCGGGGAGCGGCAAATACAGCAGAAAAGACCGAAACCTCGCTGAGCTCGAAAAAGACATAAACAAGCACGGGATAAGGCCCTGCCCTCATCTGGAATCACAAAGCTGACCACCAGCCAGCAGGAATCCCAGCAGGAACCAGAATTTAGTCAGGTTGATCGCATAATTATGGGAGGAGCAGCTCAAGTCTCAGAGTGGCAGAGTTGTCAAAAATAATTTCAAGCAGTTTAAGTACCAATATTTCACAGATACCCCGCTGGGCCCTCTCTTACTCTGCCCATGTGAAAATCCCCACATAGCGCCACCTCCTCTCTCATAGTGGTGTCTACTTCTTGTCACTTGTCCTACTCACTCCAGTTCACTAGCATTTTGCGTGGTGATAGAAAGCCGCTTTTGTGGCTGAACATCTTTTTATAATCATCTTAACCCCCACCCGTCTGTGGTATTGACCATCTGTATTTTTCAAGGCATTTACCCAAACATTATTGACTAGTAGTCGTCCACCGCACATGCTCTGAGCTCAGCCCGCCTATATGCCTGCGGTCATGCACAGGCCAGAGGTCACTTTAACCTCAAACAGAGCAGAGCTCTGAGGCTTCAGTCTCCTACACACCAGTCAAAGCCTCAAGCTGGTCGGCTGGATGAACTATGTTTCACGCCTCAGTGACAGTGAGACAGTGTGACCCCCGACCCTGGCTGGCAGCACCCGCCATCAGTCATGAGCCAAATAAAAATGTTTTTTCTATTGGGGGAGCAGCGAGGCTCTGCTGTCTTAAAAAAGAAAAAAAAAAAGGAAAGGGGGCGGGGGGTCACCCTTCCTCTACCTTGACAGCCCTCCCCAATCCCATCTTCTTCCTCTTACTTCCTTTAACTCATCTCCTCCCTGTAGCCACCTGTCAACACACACGCACACACAAAACCACCCAGTGGACCATGTGGAAGAGAGCAGGGGGGTTCAGGAAGAATAAACTTCCTTCCCTGACCTTCAACGAAACTCCTCCCAGGCACTGCTGTGACAGGGGGGAAAGGAAAAAAAAAAAAAAAAAAAAAAGAAGAAGAAATGAACAGAAGGTAAGATGGAGATACCAGACAAGGAGAAATACTTACCACTGGTTTCATTGTTGAAGTCCAAGGCTTCCACTATCAAAGTGTAGGACCTCTGAGGAAGACAAGACAAGACATACAGGAAGCGTTAGTGGAGAGGAGGAGTTCCTGCATCATAAACAAAATGACTCAGTGGCAAATCTTTTGAAAGACTTCATGATAAGTTCAGTGAATTACGTCACAGTAGTGCCCTTGTAGTTTTTTTACTGACCATGCAAACTAACTCGTAGGAGGTTCACACGTTCTCCCATTTATCGGGAATGCTGCAGTTCTTGGGCCCATTTATCTGTGAGGTCTGAGGGCTGGAACGTGTTTTTCCTCAAGTGTCATAAATGGTACATTTGTAACGCCTACGAAAAAAAGAGACTAAAATCCAGAACTTTTCCATTTCCCATGACCTCACCAACCTTGCCAATGACGTTTCATCTGCCTCTCACCGGGTTAGCCTAAAACAAAGCCTAGTACAGAAACCAACGTGAACTATGAACAATAGTCCCGTTGATCTGATTAAGAGGATAAGCTCGAGGTGGTGCGGAGGTCTCTGTGATTAGAATGGCAGACACAGTGAGCAGTGGTCTGGTCTAGGTGGACACGCACCCGGCAGGACGGCGCTGGACGTGCCAAAAAAGCAACCATAAGTCAAAAATAAGAGCGCACAGAAAAAGCAGAGCCAAAGATCTGTCTTCATATTAGCCGTTGTAACCTTGCCCCTCTTTAGAAACAGTTTTTCCCCAAATACAGTTTTTCCACATGTTTATAAAACGGTGGTGAGAGGCCAGTTGATTCCTTTTATTTTTTTTTTCTTTTGCAGCGTAGGTGGGGTTTTCAGTTTCATCCTAATTTATGTACTTCAATAGGCGTGCTATGATGAAGCCAGGCAGAAGTGCTTAGGAACGCCACTTTATTTTTTAAAGGACAAGCAGAAAAATGGGACACAAAAAAAAAAAAAAAAAAAAAAAAAGCATAAGAGATGGTGAAATGGGGAAAAAAACTGAAATACAAGAAAGGGGAAACCACAGAGAAACTGAATGAGAGCTACACTCTGGAGGGCCCGTCTACATTTCAGCACTGCCAAAAACGCTTTGTCCGATTCAGGGTCGGTAGCGCTCACACCGATATCGGCTTACACATCCACCCTGCGCTGTAGTTATGAGGGAATCGGACAAAGTGTCTGCGAGCGCACACGACAGAGTCCCAGAAAAAAAGCATGCGGCTGTGAGAGGGTGTAATCCACTTACATTAACTTGGGCATCCAACTTAAACACCTACTTGTTACATTCACACGCGTACTCGGCCGTAGCAGCGATGCTTGGAGGCATTTCAGATATATATAATTTTTTTTTTTTTTTTTTTGCATGGCCTCTTTCTGCCGCAGCAATGACTTCACGATAAACAAACCAGCTTGAAGGAAAACCCCTGGTCTCTTTCCACAGAGGAACAAAAGGGGGCATGAGTCATTCCTGATGCTTTTTCACGGCTTCACCTTGTTTTCTCAGGCATTCGCCTTTCCATCTTTCCAGGAGACATTCGTCTCATCCCGTGCCAGTATTTCGCTGCAATCAGGGCAGCCATTATTTGAGATGCAGCGCTCATCAGCAACAGCCTTTACAGTATATTCTGACTCACAATTGGCTGCAATCGCTTGCTGCAGAGCTCCAACAAGTGAGTCAGTAGTTATGTGATACCTAATCACCTAAAGCCACAGCCCAACCTACAGAGAGTTGCTTTAACAGTAGGAACAAGAGTCTTCTGGCTTCTCTTCAAGCATTAAGTAGTATTGTGTAAATGTTGTCATTCACCTCCTGTGACCAGCACTTGACACAGTTGCAAAAGAGTAGACTTCTCATTAGAGAACCAATACTCCAGCGTAAAGAACAGCGCTTGGATACATCTAGCAAATGTTTACAGACTTTTGAAATATCAGGATATCACCCATGTGACAGCACAGCACACGTGGAGAAGTCATCTTAAAAAATGGGAACTCAACTGAAAGATAAATAAAGACGAGAAACATCTTTGGAATTTCCGAATCATGGTGACATTAACTTGACGTGTTTGTCATTTAAAGTGTGGAGAAAAAAAAGAAGAGGATTTTGTGTTAAAACCCTGTTTTTGTTTTGTTGTTTGCACTTGCCAACACGTTATCATTCTACTGGCAGTTAAATAGGGAACAGCAATGGATCCCTGCCAAGTGAAAACATCAACAAGCCCGGATTCACCTGCTGCACAGCAACATTTCACAACGTGTCCGAGACTGATGGGAAAGAAATCCCTCATTGTAGTGAACTGGGCGTCAACAGGCGTCAAATCTAATGGAGTACTCCTAAAATAAGTAAACAAAAAATATATACACAGAAAAAATTCTTTAACATGACACACACACTTACACACCCATATCTTCTATCATTAGACTTGCCTGAACACGGACGCTTTTGAAGCTATGCAATCGTGCAGTCACGTGATCGTGTAGTGCTCCTTCATTAACATGATTAAAAGGGCTCGCAGTTAAAAACTGGGGGGAAAAAAAACAAACAAAAATTCGATATCGATGTTTTCTGTTCTGCCCTTTCTGGCACACTCCTAATGTTTCTATACCACGGGGTTCCCAACGTCAAGTGAAACGTCAGTGCGGCCTGATCCAACAAGTAGCTTCCCCATTAATGGGATGTTTAGTTTCATGCTAAATAACTGCTCCCAGAAAGTGAGATACTGGCTGGCTCCTCATTCGCCAACACTCCATAACTCCTTGGCGGTTATCAGCGCCGAACCGTCTGCCACTGCCAGGTTCACTTTTCCCAGGCTCCCAGCTGACTCACTTCTCCTCTTTGAACTACATAGCACACTCTCTAACCCCCTCCCCTCTCTCACACTTGCACACAGACACACACATCCAAGTGCAATAAGTGTGGCCATATGTCTTCTTATCTTTCCGGGCCAAGCAGGCACTGTCCAACAGACAAGCGGCATAAGCGATAAAGATCATTCCAGTTCGAATCACATTCACTTGCCAAAAAACACTACTGAATCCTCTCAGTAGGGGAATTTTTCCCCTCACACACCCTCTTATCTTCCCTCTTTCTGAAAATGAAGCCATTTGATGTACCATTACTAAGAAATATAAGGGAAAAAAAAAAAAGTACAGGGGGAGAGGGGGTGTCTCATGGAACAGGTCAAAGGTCTAAATAACGGCAAGGCAGAACAGATTGGACTAGTCTAGGCCTACAGTCAGCACAGAGGAAATGTAAACAGTTTCATCAAAGGCATGTTGACTTTCTGTATCAGCTCTCCTGAGTCAATCACTTTCATGGTATCAGCCTGCAATCTAACCAATGATTGGGGCTGCTAAATAACACACCCTGTTTGCCACCAAAACCTTGGTTCAGTCCTGAAAAGCCCACTCTTGTGATCTTCTTTAAAGCCCACCGGCTTTCACTGATTGGGGTTGGAAGGAAGGAATGCATTGTTTCCCCAGGACTTTTTCATCACAGGAGTTACACGGAGACTCAGTTTATGTATCCTGTTAAAAGGTACGTCGGCCCCTGGTACAAACAGAACCTCACCCCGACCAAAAGAATCTCACCTTTTGCCAACTAAAACACGAGGCACCGCAAACAGATTACTCACAAGGCAAACTTAATCAAAACATGAACCCGAGTCCAGGAATGAAAACCATATCGAAGTGTTTAAAGAAGCAGGCAGTCATCGGGTCTTTGTCAAGGTTCACAGGCCATTAAGGGAAACAAACAAAATTAAAAGGTGCAGGTTATCTTTTCCAGTTAAATACATATTTTCGATTCATGTCTCCCTTCCAAGAAGCTGCGAGCAACTGATAAGAAGTGAAGCATCAGAGGGCATTATGTAACGCCGCGGTGACAAAACACAGCAATTACACTATTATAAAAAAAATAAAAAAAAAAAACCCAACAACATTCTTTTCTCTCTTTCACTTGAGTAATTTGCACTTAACTGCCACATCAGAGCCAACTACAAACATGTCATTACTCCCACCGCTCCCACGCTCACAGTCCGACTGAGCTCAGCATTGTTCTTTGACGCACCTGATCCCGGTTCTCAGACTGCTTTGACTCACTCCAAAACCCAAAAACAGGGATACCACCGGGTCTCAGGCCTCAGAGACGCCAGAGGTTTTCTTTTTGTTTTGTTTGGTTGGTTTTTTTCAAAATGGAAAGATACTTTGAAATCCAGGCATCACTGGAGCGAGGGAAAGGAATCGCTCAAAGATACAGACGATGGCGGGGAGGAGGGGACTCCAGAGCAAAGTTCTGGCCTTTTCCTTTTACAGGTGTTACACGGGCAAATTATTGAAGGCCTGAGAGCCAACCTTTATATCACTGCTGAGTCTACTACTGCAGCTTCCTGTTGCTTGCCCTGCGCTGGCATTACAGCTGCAGTGCATCTATTATGCTCTGTAATCCTCACTGTAGTCACCGAGGGCTCACTATTGTCCCGGCTTGCCACTGTAGCAGGGCCCTCACTTCTCTGTGGGGCACAAGCATGAGGCGGACATTAACCAGGACCTGCACGGGGCTCTGAAACACTTCTGAAAGAGATGTGCGGCTGATGTCATTCAGCTGGATGCCTGGCTCTTGCCCCTACCTGATCTAAGCGCATGTGTGTAGCCTCATTAAGTGCCGCAGTTACCGTGGGTGGCAAGGTTAAAGCGATGAAATGCCTGGGGTCCAACCGAGCGTGACTTAAACAAAGCCCTTAGCCTGGACAAGAGGCCAACTTCATGCAGCTCAGTAGAGAGGATGAAGGGAGAGAAAGAGTGGGGGGCTGGGGGGAGTTTCATGAACTCAGAGTACCCAAGAACCCAACTGCACCACACTGCCATCTGTCCACAACAGCCAATCAACTGATGAAAAGGACAAAGAGTGATATCATACCTAACCTGACAATTGTTAATGTGCAGTGAAGTAAAGCACTTAAAGTGAAGGATGGGAGAAGCTAGCGAGCAGCTCCAAACTCCCGATTTCTACAGATATGGGTTCAAAACAAGTGACCTGATGGATTGTGCAGAACTTTTTTCTTTTTTAGAAAAACAGCATATTTCTATGTATCTGGAGATTTTAAAACACGACATGGACATCCTTCATTAGGCCCAGAACATGCAGGCCATGTTTGGAAAGAAAGCATTCACATTATCAGCGTGCGAGAAGAGAAATGTGAGGAAAGCGAGCAGAGCGCCGGGTTGCATTTCAATGTCAACAATGTGCCGTTTCCAAGCAGAAATGGTTTTATCCAGTAAGATGAAACTAGTCGGGCTGCAAGGATTAATACTAACTTAGTGTTGCCATAGTGTGAACATAAACACAAACCTTTGTCTTTTAAAGAAAGTTGTGAGGTGCCAGAGACTAAGAGGAGAACAAATAAAAGTACAGGCTAGATCAAACTGCACGCCATCCTGCTGAGAACATGATTTTACTGGCAGATTGCAGGGAAAACACAAATTTAAATGATCTGTTCGACCTCACAGGTAAGGCACACAACAATGAACCACATGAAAGGGGAAAACTGAAAAGTCCACTTCTTCCCCCACTCTCCTCCTCGAGGCCTTTCAAGTGCGTGCAGTGCCTGAAATTACAACAAGAACCTCCATCAAGTTTGAGGTAAAAATAGCCTTGATGTAATTGAACAACACATACCAACAGACTGTGCCTTTCACCCATCAGGCACAGCAGAGGAGTTTGCGGGCCAAGCTGTGGGGCCAGTCAGTCTGTGCACAGTCCTTTTTTTTTTTTCTCTCCCCCTTCTTCTCTCTCACTACATAGAAATGTGCTCCAGCATGGCAAATCATCTCCCTCTCACAGAGCTACAACACTCCCACAGGCCTGTCAGGCCCATTTATTTATTCAATGAAGAAGAGCTGACACTCAAGGAAACCAGAAAGTGGGTTTTCACCCTGGAGTTGCTGTACTGTGCTACATGACCAGCTTTGCCAGGAAGGCAGACAATGGGAATCTGAGAGTTAAAAATTATTTTAATCTACTCAATCGCGCCAGACAAGGGGGCACACATTCATAAGGACTGGTAGGAAAGGAGGAAACCCATTCAACACATTAATGACAACAACAACAAAAGAGTGGATTTCTTGAAATGTTTCATCTTTTTTTTTTTTCCTACTAGATTAGATAACCCAGGAGTTCAGATTAACTGCAAGTCATAATCTGCCCACTTGCACTCCCTTAAGCCAAATTCTAACTCGGGTTTTATGATTATATGTAACGCGGTTTTAACAACCTTACACATAAGCAGACAGGTCTAGGCCTGATGGTGCAAAAATGCCTGCACCTGGTCAATTAGCGCACATAATGAGGAGGGAGGGGGCGCTTTCTCAAAGGGACAATTCACTGAGAACCAAGTGCCAAATGAGAAACTCACTCTTTGTTTGTTGTGCTTTCTATCCTTTTTTCTCCTATTTTTTGAGGGGAGGGGGGTTAAGAATGATTGACAGGCAGTAATTGCGCAGAATTGCCCTGCAAACACACATTTTCTCTCTTTGGAGATTTTTTTTCTCTCGCTTTCTTAGAGTCTCCACTCACCGGCCAGGCAAAACTGAAGGGCAAAACTATCCTGGATTTGTCATTCCTGACAGAGCTCTTGAAAGAAAAGGTATTCCCTCCCAGGACAGGCGTAGATCCCATTCCGAAGCTGCAGGGCCCTGCAGCGGAAACTCTGGACTGGTATTCCTTTAGGCAAACTTTAAAAAACGTATTGCACTCGTCCCGTGTGCACTTTCTATCCGCGCCGCTCCGTGCGCCGTCGCAACACACGCCGCTCAGCAGCTCTCCGTTCGCATTGCGCATCGATAAGATTTGTAACTCGAATTGTCCGGATCCCTCTGACACCTGTTGAAGACAGAAAAGTGAGTGCAATGGGACTGTGTGTGGAGGGGACTAAACAAAAAAAACAAAAGCTGCACTTTTAACACTTTTGCGTCACATGTACGCTAGTTTTTACGCACGCAGCATGCTAACTGTTGAGATTTTTCTTGCAGAGGCATGCCTACATGTAATGTTAGCATAGCTGTGAACTTTCAAAGGCGACACGCATGCAGAAAGCAGAGGACATCCAAACGGCCCGAACTGAGTGACCTTTCCCGCTCGTTTTCAGCGGAAAAAAGGAACCAATCCACGTACCTTCGCGAGAAAGCAGAGTAAAAAGGCAGCAACCACCGAGCCCCGTCTCAAAATCATGCCTCCGGACTGCTGTTGCCACTCGTTTGTACTAATCGTCTGGCCGACACACGGCACCAGAGCTCTCCTCTGGTTTAAACATGCACGAGTGGGGAGCAACGATTTGTTCAGTGGAGCGCAGGTTCCTGATTCATAGACCTTCCTAGTACGTCCCTCAGGTTCTCCGAGCCTGTGCGCCTCTTCGTTTATCTTACACTCTCCACTTGTTGTTGTTGAGCAAAGTTTACACAGTAGCCATGCGGCGGCCGAGCTCACTGCTGACTGACTGCTGCTCAGAGTTGGAGAAAGCTACACAAGTTCAGCAACGAGGGAGTGTCCAAGCCTGCAAACTTCATATTCATGAGCGCTAAGCCCGGCCCCATATTTCTTTCTCTCGTTCTCTCTCTCTCTCTCTCTCTCTCCCTAACACACACACGCACGCGCTCGCGCATTATTATGAGGATAACCATAAGGACTCTTTGGCAGTGCTGTGGTGGAAAAATAAAAGTGGAAATAATCTATGACCCGAAGTCATTTTGATACTCATAAGTCAGCACAAGCCACAAACATAAACGAATTATACCTTAAGACACGCATCATGCTCCACCTCCCCACCTCTCCGTTAGATTTTATCAGTTTTTAAACGATTGTTATTATTTAAACGCTACTCTCACCACAGTGTATACTCTTATTTTACCTCATAAAGATTTATGTCAGCTTAAAAGATGGACAGAGCGAGTTCGGCTGGGTTTTACCCCCCTCCCCTTCAATATTTGAAGCAATAAGGAACATACTAAATCATCTGGGCTGCAAAATGGGCTCGCATCAAGGCCAGTGCTGAGTCAAGGGCAGATTCCAAATGCATGGTATGTCAGAGAAGCCTTGGATAAAGAGCATAAAATTCCACAGTAGGAAAAAAAAAGAAGCTCAATCTCTTCGCCTTTTTTTAAGCACACTTTATGGGCAGAAATACTTAATTGTCTGACATTTTAAACAACCTAAAAGTGGCAGCTTGATAGTATTAGGAGTATATGCAACAGTGCCCCCAGAGTGGAAGACATGCCATAAGAAATGTAACTTACATTTTAAAGCTGTTTCCAATCAGCTTCTATAGCCAAGCATAATATCGAGATGGGAAACCCTGCTGTCTGGATTTAGAGCTTCAAGGTTCAAAATCACTGATAGTTTGCTGAAAGATGTTATTACCACACTGTCCTTTTGGTGTCAAAGGGCAATGTGTCCCAGGTGTATCTCTGCCAGAAGGTAATCCGTGAACCGGATAGGTGAGTGCCTTACATACACATGTACACATGTGGATATGAGAGGATGGAAACCACCCACCCCCTCCCCTCCCTGCCCCTGTGGTTAGTGATTTGTGTGGACCAATTACACAGGTCACTCAATGGGTCAGAATCAAAGAAACACACAAAACTGGCAAAGTGAGGAGCATCATCAATCAGTAACTATGTAATACTTCACCATCTCACTTTATAGCTGTTTATGAGCCTATCGCATGTCTCAGATGTATCCGTTTGTATCTGATAAGCAGAAAGGTCATGGGTTTTCTCAAACCCCACAAGTAACCGAGGTGCAGTGAGACATGTAGCTTATCTGATATTTTGTCGAGATGTGTTATGACACAGGGTTGGTGCATGGTAGCACTGTAAGTAGCGGTAGCCCTTTAATGTATTTGAAAAGGGAGGCATGTGTGAGCGTGCAAAATAATTGAACCACCGCTTATTTCTTTATATAGAAAAATGGGAAACAGCTGCAGTGATTTATTGAAATATGTGCATACATGAATGGATGTGCATGATTAGTCAATATAAGTATTTAGCAGTCATACCAAATATTGCAATAGTCACTATATTTCAAGTATGACCACCTTTATTCTTCAGCACAGTCTGAACTCTCTTAGTCAAACTTTCATGTCATTTCTTTAAGTAGTCTTCAGGAATAATTCTCCACCTGAAGGACATTGCCTTTGAGGACAGGCGTAGATCCCATTCCGAAGCTGCAGGGAAACTCATCCAAAGAACGCTTTGAATGTCACTGAAAGACATTCAAAGCTCTTCTTTGGATGTCGGCTGTCTTTAATATTCATCTCTCTAAAGATGATCCCACATTGCTTCAGTAATGTAGAGGTCTGGGCTCTGGGGAGGCCAGTCCATGACTAATAGTGTTCCACTGTGTGTTTCTCTATCCAAGTGTGCTTTTACTGCACTGGCAGTGTTTTGGGGATTATTGTCCTGCTGAAAAATGAAGCTGCTGCCAATCAGATTCTTTCCAGGTGGTATTAAATGGTGGTTCAAAATCTGATGGCACTTTTCTGAGTTCATAATTCCATCAATTTTGATAAGATGACAGCGCCTCCGTTGTGTTTTACTGTTGTACCTCTCTCTAGACCACCTCTGAACATACTGATGTTGAATTGAACCAAAAAAATTCCAATTTGGATTAATCACTCCATAAATCCACAAGAACTGGACTGAAAATCAGTCCAGTTCGTGTGTAATCTTGCAAACCTCAGCCTTTTCTCTTGTTTCCCTTTCTTGGGAATGGCTTCTTGACTGGTGTTTTCCCACTGAAACCATTTCTGATGAGGCTTTGTTGAACAGTAGATGGATCAGTTGAAGGGCCAGATACATATCTCGGGTCCTGTGTCAGTGTATGTTTTCACCTTATGTTTCTTTGGGAATCAATTCTTAGTCTAAAAAATGCTATTTTGAGCCTGTCAAACTGTTATCTTTGGCATTTTTATGGCGATTCAACTAAAGAAATTTGAGCAAATTATGTATTTTTGCTACAGGCTCTTAGTAACAAAGTGCCTAAAGATAGAATTTAAAATTGGTTCTTTGCTAAGTTGTCTGTGTGTAGACTCAACACTGGTTCACCTCATGAGTTAGGAGCCTTTTTTAAGCTTGAATGATTCGCAGGCTAAGCAGCTTACCAAATCGAACCTAAAGCATTCCTCTGAAAATGAGCCTGTACTAGGACTGGACTATAAATGAGGGGAAAAGCAGCCAATGTACAAAGAAAACCTTTGAAGGACTTTTAGAAAACCTGGAGAACTATTACTCAAAACCACTTAAAAAAATACCAAAATGTCACTGGAAGAATAATATTTTTTAAAAATGAGGGGAGGCTCAAGACTTTTGCCCAGCACTCTAAGTGGTCTTAAATCACCGCTGTCAATATTCAGGTGTCACATTTCCTGTGGTTGAACTTCAAGATGAAAGGTGCAGCTTCCTCTACCCCAGCTCCACTCACTGACATGATAAGCATCTCAGGTTACAGGCCTAATTTCAATGCTGTTCTGTGTAATTAGGGTTAATTGGAGAAGTTTTTAACCTCAGGGAGCATTTTTTCTTCTTGATGGGAAAAGCCAATCTTGTGGACACTTTGAGTGGGGTGGGGAAATCTGTCGGGTCTTCACTATCTGCCCAGAGGTGATGCTGGTGTTTGGGTTGATGACAGGAGTGGTGTGAGAAGTGAGAGTACATTCATAAAAATAAGAGGGGTCTTTCTTTCTTTCTTTCTTTTTTTTTTTAAGAAAGACGGGATGTTTTTTGTGTTTCCACGTTTGCACAGGAAGCCTCCACCCCCACCGATGATTGGTGCTCCCTGTATGCATGGCTCGTAGCCGACACGGCGCACAGACAGGGTTTCTCCTCTGAGGCCACGGTGATAATCTCCTGCAGCCTTAATGTGATTATGGTAATGATCACACAAATGACCCCTGGGCTTTGGGGGATCCGTGTTTCATAGATCCCCACACATGGGCTGCAAAGGCACTGTGACTCCATTGGCCAGCATAAGAGACCACCGGACTGAACCAGTCCTGGTGGGCCACTTCTGTTCTTATGTCCTTGCTGAGCTTGGAAGAGTAGAGTGAATGACCAAATAAATTCCAGCCAGCCACAAAAGAGCTGAACGGCCATGAGAGAGATGGATATCTTTTGTTGTCTGACACTCAGTGCCGTATACCAATCCAATTACCTCAGCCTTTTGCAACCCCTCCTATCACAGGGCATGGCATTGAAGCCTGCCTGAATTCAGACTCAGACCCCTAACAAGAATGCGGTGGATTAGATGGTTAGTGAGCACTCCCTTCCCCCCTATTTTTACTAAGATCTGTGCACTCTCTCCTAAAGAGATTTACTCCTCGTGCTATCTTTTAAAACATGTATCCTGTTCACATTTTAATGTCCAGCCACCAAAGGCAGAGAACGGAATAATTACTTTTCTCTGTAACCAAACGTTACGTGGCTCTGTTGTTTCAACATGGACTTTTATTGTGGACAGTCAACAGTGAAAGGCAAGAAAGCACCGTGTGACACACGTTGTGGATTTGATCACGGGGTAGTAAAAGTGACGCCGCACTACTACAGACATGCGGCTGCACATCAGGGCTAAGAGGACTACTTGTTCGTTAGTGACGAGCGTGTAGAGCAAAATGGAAGTCCCCCTTCCACTCAGAAATGTGGTTTTCTTGTAACTACACCTCCATAGTGTACAGCAGGCGTCCCCAATCCCAGTCCACGAGGGCCGGTGTCCCTGCAGGTTTTAGATGTGTCCTTGATCCATCACAGCTGATTTAAATGGATAAATTACCTTCTCAACATGTCTTGAAGTTCTCCAGAGGAATGGTAATGAACTAATCATGTGATTCAGGTGTGTTGACCCAGGGTGAGATCTAAAAATTGGGGACCCCTGGTGTACAGCATATACTACACTGTGTGTGGAGAGAGTTACACTTTAAGGTTGTTTGTGGTCATCTGCTGAAGGCTGCAAGATTTTCTGTTCTCACCATAAAATCTAATGTTGGACTATCACAATGCTCTAAACATAAATCCTGTTTTCCCCCTCATGAGTTCTTTAACTCACAATCTTTAGCTGAGAATCCAAAATAATGTTTTTTCATGGTTTCAAAAGTGTAACCACTCTATACAAGATGTCTTAAGATTGATTCAGTGTATGTATGTGGCAGATTGCATGTTGGCCCAGTACTGACTTCCAGCTTATTATTACAAATTATGATTTAAAATAGCAACAGAGTAGTTTTTGTTGTAAAAGATGTCTATTTAAGAACAGCTGTGCATTAAAATACTCCAAAAGTTTGCTGCCCGTTGGGGGAAATATTGGAAACTTGGAAACTGACAGCTGTAGTTATGTATGAGCTCCTTTGTACTGCAGTTCTTCATGAAAACACAACACCTCTGAATCATAGACGCAACTGGGTTTGTCCTCTGAACTTCTCGAATGATTTCATCTCTGCCAGTGCTGTAAATTACATAAAAGTACCTCATTATATTAATGGCTTCATAATGCTGCATGCTAAGGAACTGCTTTTTGTGTACAACTTGGGCTGAGATTTTACACAAACAGACCAGGCAGGAGGGAAAAGTGGCTTAAACCTCTCACTATCACATTTCCTCTGATTTTTCTTGCAACCCTTTGAAGGAGGTGTATCACTTACATTAGTATTAGCCACAGGCACATCAAAAAGGGCATAAATGTTTTAGCTTAAAGAAATCCAGTACTATGTCAAAGTCTTGCACCACCTCTCATTTCAAACAAATTTCGACTCATTTCTTTAAGTAGTCTTTAGTAATAGTTTTCCAGGCTTCCTGAAGGACATTCAAACCTCTTTTTTTGGATGCCGGCTGCCTTTTGTTCTGTCCTCTGTTAAACTGATCCCATACTGCTTCAACAATGTTGACATCCATGCTCTGGGGAGGCCAATCCATGACTGACGTTGTTCAAGTGTGTGTTTTTCTATCCAGGTTATGTGTTTAGTGGGCTGGGGTTGTGTTTGCCATCGTTGTCATGCTGAAGAATGAAGCTGATACCAATCAGATGCTTTCCAGATGGTATTACATGGTGGACCAAATCTCATGGTACTTTTCCATGTTCATCATTCTACCAATTTTGATAAGATCCCGACACTACTGGCTGAAATTAACAAACCATGACAGAGCCTCCACTGTCACTGTGTTTAGTCCAGTTCTTGTGTAATTTGTCATACCTCAGCTTGTTCTCGTGTTTCTCCTCATTAAGAATGGCTTCTTGGCTGCTACTCTTCCACTGAGACCATTTCTGATAAGACTTCACTGAACAGTAGATGGATCAACTGAAGAGCCAGGTACATCTCCCACACCCTGTGTCAGGTCTTTTTTTTCCTGAAGGACAGGATTTAAGATACTGTCTCAGAAACCTTAGTGATTGGTGTAAAAATACATTTTTATGTCCATCAGACTGTGTTACTTTTATCATTTTTGTAGATAGAAATCAAACAAATTATGTTTTAGTGAGAGACAACACACAACAAAGTGCCTAAAGATACAATTTAAAACTGGTACTTTGCTGAGTTTTCTGTCATGTGTAGACAACAACGATTTGCTTGAGTTATGAGCCATTTTTACTTTTGAAAACGGTCAGGTACAAAGCCTGGATGAAAAAAACAGCGAAAAAGCAGCCAATGCCCAAAGAAAAACTGAATAACCTTCAGAAAGTCTGGAGAACTATTGCTCAAGAGCACTTTAAAAGACTCCAAGAAAGTCTGGCTCCTTGGAAGGAAAATATAAAGAACTTTTGCAGAGCACCGTACTGTTAATTAAGTTTTCTTTATGTCAATTTTTATGGCCAGGCCTAGTTTAACTGCATGTGAGTCAAAGATGTGCAAGGTAAAACAGGAGAAGGAGATGAGTGCCTAGACCACTATAGAGGGAAAAGGGAGGCTCTCTGTAGTGACATTTAAAAATATCACAGTGTTTACATGACGTGTTTATGGGACCTGCTTTTACAGAACGTGTGACAGATGGTATCAGCAGTCGGCACTGAGATAAATATTATTTTCCACCGTTAAAGGCGGCCTCTTTGTTATTTTCAACATTTATCCAAAAACCCTTTCTGTGAGGTGATGGTATTTTTTTTGATGTCTGAGTGTATATGTGGTAAGTACCTCAATGCGGTTAGTGCACAGGGAGTCCAGCTGCTCTGTAGAGGTTAAGTAAAAATTGGATTATGGAGGGTTTGTTTGAGAGCATAGGTTTTGATTTTCATTGGTTCAAACTGTGCCTAATTGCTGTGGTGATGCTGTGGGTGAGTCTTTTATGTCGTGTTTATTCTCCTCTTTCTTTCTTTCTTTCTTTCTTTTCTTTCCAAATTCGTGTTGTGTGTCAGTAATATAGATGAACTACAGAGCACAGTGACAGCGTCATAAGAGATGAGTGGATCAGCAGTCTGCACAAGCACTCAGGTTAAGAACCTTTGAATGGATCATCTGTGTGTGTGCGTGTGTGTGTCAGTGCACATCGTTAATGGCCAGAGGTGTTCGATCCTCTAAGGGGAGGAGGGCTGCGGTTGGTGAAAGAAATCAGATTATCCCTTCTTACTCTACTAGCTTGCTACTCACCAGGTCTCGTGGTCCCGAGCTGACCCTTGGGATCATGTGATTAAGTGATTTGTCTGTGAGTGTGTAACGTCAGAGCACAATTGTTGTCACTGTGAGTTTACAGACGCATTTGATTGCCCCTGCAGGACACAGAGGAATGTTTAGGGGTTAAATCGTTAATCTGGGTGACAATTTCTTAGGTGGGAGGATGCAAACTATCCGTGCAGGAAGATTAGATACTTTGCCCATCACACCATTGAAGGTGGTCTCCCTTTGGAAAGGAGGGACTGTGAGTGTCCCCCTCAGGATCAGTGAGTCAGAACAGTGCTCTCTTCAAACAGGATATTTGCCTTCGCTTGAGGTGAGTGCAGCTAATTACCTGAGCTTCCTATCTGGAGGAGGTGACACTGATAAAACTCTTCCTTTCTTTTGTCTCCTTTTTTAGTCAGTCGCCTGACACTTTGGATCCTTGAAAAGAGCCCCTTACTCTTCAGACCTCACAGTGTTTTAGAAAAACAGCCTGTAGACTTGCAGAGAGGACTCTAAACTCGAACATGAGGCCCATCAAAATGACATCCACTGCCAGCCTTGAGGGGAAAATATTGATGCTGGCAAAGTCTTGACGTCCGCTCGCACCATGACGTAGCGGTTTTTCCATGACACATTTGATGATTGCTTCAAAATGGTTCTGTCAGCTTTAATATACCCTAGAAGAAACCAGCATTTCACTTTCCTCTAAAGTAAACAAAATCCACTAGCTCTCTCCCACACACACACACACACTCACACACACACGTACAGATGTGCGATCACACTCCAGGAATGAGTTTTGAGATAGAACAGGCATTTGTGAGCTGATATATGTTTTCATGGTCAATCTTTTCACTCTTGAGTGAAGCAGTTTGAATCGATGTTGTTTTTGTAAGTTTGCAGACTGAGAGCCACGGTGTTATTTCAGGAAACATGGATGTAAGTCCATGACATGGTGTTAAACGCTAGTATGTGGTGGATGTAAAGAGATTTTGCTTAGAGGAAGCCTGTCAGAGAGTTTACCTTACGCTTTTCCTCACGGTAATAAATTAAAACATTGCTCAAGTGCGCTTTGTTAATTTTATATGACAATAAACCAATTTCTTGTCATACTTACTCCTGGGCTAAGACCCAATGCCAACATTTAGTGAGTCAATATACTGACAATTGGATTATTTAGTGTCAACTAACAAAAAGGAAGGACAACATCCAGTTTGTTTATAGACATGTGAGAGGCTGGGCTGTAAAAGGCGGAGCGGTCACAAAGAACATGGAAATATGTGGGAACAGCGCAATTACAAGACGCACTGCGAAGCTGAATATTGGACGGTCCAGTTCGCTGGAGCATGTCAACTACCTGTTAATGTTAAACTAATGAGTCTACTTTCTTTCCCATTTCTGTGAAAAGGCTGACGCACAATGTAAATCACCATGTGCTAGTCTGTGGTGGAACAGAGCTGATTATTGCAGCATGTGTTGCAACTTTTACACACTGTAACAGCTATCTGTTATGACTTTAATGAAACAAACTGACATTTTGGAGAAGCGGGTTATTTGCTTTCTTAGCGGCGGTCTTGATTACACCATCATGCCTGTGTGCTAAAAATAACGTCAGGGAAACAGTTAGTCTGGTTCTTCGATGAGTGAAAAAATTTTTTTATATTTCTGTGAAGATTCAAAACTGAAATGCGGTTTTGCAGCTTAGTGTTTAAGTGTTAGCCGAATCTTCTTGTAAAGCTTTTAGAGAGTCACGACAATCCTCTGAGAGTTCATCGCTGTGAGTCACTCATTTCATACAATTTATAATTGGCAGTGTAATCCGCGGTTAACATAAAAATACTGACTTCTCTTTTAAATTGGATTAACTAATGTTTTGTTGATGCACTCGTTTAATCTCCACCTCGAGCTGTGTTTGTGTTTTTTTTTAGCCAGAAAAATTTTACGATGCTGTCACCATAATTTTCCCAAGGTACTGATAAAGCTGTTCAGCTGCTGTAATCTGATTTTAAATTATCCTGCTCAAAAAAATTAATGGAGCACTTTTTAATCAGAGTACTCATGATGTCAGTTAGACCTCTGGGATATTGATCTGATCAGTTAAATAGTAGACGGGGCTTTTCTGTTTTGCATTTTGCTAGGGTGAGTGTTACTGCTGGTAGCATGAGGTTATACCTGGACCCTATTGAGGTTGTGCAGGTAGTCCATATCCTCCTTGATAGCACATCAATATGTGCCAGAAGGTTTGCTGTGTCACAGCATGGAGGAGATTCTAGGAGACAGGAAGTTGGGAGAGCTGGGCAGGGCCGTAGAAGGCCCTTAACCCATCAGCAGGACCAGTATTGGCTCCTTTTTGCAAGGATGAACAGAATGACATCCACCAGGAGCACGACTGGTATTTGGCATAGAATACCACAACTGGCAGGTATGCTGTGCTTTGTCAGAGATGAGAGCAGGTTCACCCTGAGCACATGTGACAGACGTCTTGGAGAACATTATGACTGGTTTAGTGGTGAGTGAAGGTTTGGGGAGGCATATACATGGAGTGGCACACAGACTTCTACATGCTGGGCAGTGGCAGCTTGGGTGTCTTTAGGTATCAGGATGAAATCCTTGATGCACAACAATGGATGGTGTCATGTGGTGAGAGTATCCCTGCAGTTCCTGGAAGATGAAGGACTCGATACCACTGAGTTTCCTCCACACCTGCCTGACCTAAATCCAATAGATCTCCTCTGGGATCTTTATATTTCAGTCCATCCGACATCCCCAGGTTCCACCTCTTACTGTCCAGGACCTCAGCGACCAGTGCCCTGGCCCAGTGCTGTGAGGAAATCTCCCAGGGCAACACCTCTCGTCTCATTAGGGGCAGGCCCCGGCGTTGTCAGACATACGTATGATACAGCGGGGCTCACTGAAACTTCTGAGTACTATTTTGAGTTTTTGTAATGAAATTTCAACAAAATGCACTAGCCCGACGCATCATTTTTTCACTTTGATTTTTGGGGTGTCTTTGATTTCAGCCCTGTGCAGGTTGATAATTTTCCTTTCCATCAAGCGATGTGGCATCCTATTGTTCCTAACACAGCACCCAATCCATATCAGTATAAATATCCAGTACGATTTTTTCCCCCCCAATTGACATGATTCGAAATTGAAATGAAATTCTGAATCTGAATTTAAGTACTTAGCGCAATAACACTGAAACAAAATAAACTTTATCGCTCCGCCTCAGCTAGTTGTTTATACAACTAGTTAATATACACTGCTAATATGACTGCCTTGTTGTTGTTGTGTGTTTTTTTTTTCAACTTGTTGTTGACAGATCTTGTTTCGTAAGAAACTTCGACATATTTCAGGCCGTTTGGGAAACACAAAGAGGACGTCACGCTTCTGTTCTGTCTGCACAATAGGAGTAGTGACACACCATCAATGGTAAACCTCAGTATGGTTAAATTTCACTATGGCTTAATAAGCAACAGGAGGGTTTTATTGCCATGTCTTTTTTTTTTCTTGGCCATGAGTCTCAAAATGCTGTGAAGTAATCATAAAGCTGTCAGTAGGAGGAATATTTTCCACACGGCTTGATGACAAATAGCATGTAGGCCATACATGTGTGGGTGTTAAACAGACAACATACCGTAATGTGCAGTTTTCTTTTTTTTCATTATCAGTCTGCATCAGTGGGCTGTCGTCTGAATGCTGTGTGTGTGTGTTTGTCGATGTAAGCCAAAGTAACAAAAAACAAAAAACAGTCTGGTTCCCAGTTCTAAAAAAAATCATAACAAAGATAAGAAAGAAAACATCCGTTTTTCTTCGGTTGAAACATGTTGCCTCCCTAAGACTTTTTCATCATCTGAAGATAGTGGAAGCCTGTGCGTAAAAAGAATCCAGCACATCATGAAACGTGGGAAATGTTAATGTTAAGGCTCAAAATTTCCTTCACCCCGTACCTCTGATTATTTAGACAAACGCAGGAAAAACAAAACCTAAGCATGCAGTTCTGAAAGTGTCCAAAAGTCTGAAACACAATGCAGTTTTAAAACGTATCGTGCTGTTAAGTTAAAGATTCCATCAGCTTTAAGTGTGAATGTCAGAAAGAGGATACCTCTGCATGGTTGGTAGACTCTCAGCCCTTTGAAAAGGTGTCAGCTTGCAACAAGCTGGCATTTCTGCCTGGCTCTGTCCTCTTGTGGTTACTCCGCACTAAATGGCCCGAAACACTAAAGCAAAGCACGCTCATTAGCAAATAGAACAGAGGGGGGAAAAAATCACATTAAAATGTTGAAATTCAAAGATAATAGTGAAGGCAAAGAGATCAAACTTTTAACTGAAAGAGAATAAGAAGATGAGGTCTGCAGATCAGAGAGGGGATGGTGTATGGAAGAACTTCACAAAGCATTTAATAGTAAAAATACATGACTGTTTGCTGGGGTGGGCAAAAAGACGTGTTACTCTTTTATGTTGTCGTCATACGTACAAGAATGCACTGGATACATAAGTGCGTGAGCACATAGGGTGATAGTAACCGTGTTTTGCTGCTTACAGTCTCTGTTTTGACATAAGAGTGCCTGTCTGTCACTGGCCAAGTCAACTTGTGCAGAAAGAGAGCGAAGCGCTGGCAAGTCTCACGGGATCCGTGAATCAAGGTCGGCGCAGCAGAAGGGGCCCAGTGTTTTCTTAATTCACTGACAGACACAGCTAACTCTGTTTACAGCAGCGTAACAAAAGCAGTCTGGAAACCATAGAGTCAAAACCTTGTTTTAATTATTTGCATTTGATAATGTTTTTTCACTCTGACCTAGTCAGAATTCCTGAATGCATTTTAATGTGGGGCGCAAATCCCTGGATGTCTCATCTCCCCTCAGCGCATTATGCTTTATGTAAATCAAGGCGGAAAAGGAGAGATCTTTTGTGTCAGCACATCTGACGTTCTTTTGTGCTAAGTTAAAGGCTTGTCTCGCGTAATCATGCCTCGCTGCTATTGTGGAGTTGTGGTTTGTGCACATTCATTAGGAGGAGCTTGTGAGAGACATTATGTTAGCTCTTACGGTTGAAAGTGAGAGGCTGTGCTCATTAACAAGACTACAATAAGTCCCATTCGGGGACCAGTCTATCCAGTCTTAACGATCATCCACTACCATGCAACTACTATGTGAAAAAAAATAAATGAATAAGAAAAACACGAACATTTAGTCATGGTTACTCAACAGGTTTCCTTGCCAACTTATATATGAAAAAGAAAGGGAGAAAAAAAAGAAAAAACAAACTTTATATTAATTCTGGCTCAATTAATACAGAGTGCATTCACGTTAACCAGTAATCATTACGCTCCACTGATCTAAAGGCCATTGTCACTCAGGCACTTGAAGAAGTCTTTTGTGTAACAGAAGAATGGCAGAGTAACCCCCGACAGTGCCGAGCAAGGCCAGGGAGACATTTCTCCAGCCCCACTCCTCTCAGCAGCCTGGAGTAGGATTTCAGGGTCTGAGTGGCCATGAGTGTTGCTGAGTGATAGGCAAAGAGAAGGGACCCTAAACCCAATAGCTTTGATGATTGAAACAAAACACGGGAGTCCCCTCGGACCACAGCCTGCGGCTCTGTGACTAAGCAAGCTGTCATGCTAACTTGAGGGTTGCAGCTACCAGACTTTGAGTATGAGTGCACCCTTCCTTGCTATAGGTGTTTAGTTCAGACGTACACCAACAACCCACTCTAAAAGCTGATACAGAGTACACTTTCAATCAACAGTCGCTGCAGTTTTTCCCATGAGACTGTGAGTAGAAGGCTGGAAAGTCTTGACAATGACAGTAATTTTAAGGGGTCAAAGGTGGTTAGGAGTTGCACTTCTCTGAAATGAAACGCTGTTCTCATGAATTCTAATGACGTTCTGAATGTTCTTTCCATGTCGCCTAGAAAACATTTCTAGACTACGACATTTCTTTGCCAAATACTTTTGGGAGGAAACATAATTGCTGCCTCGATTACTTTAACTTCCAGTGTTTCTTTTTCTGAGTTCATGGACTGCGATGCTTTCATACCATCAGATCTATTTGGAAGCGATACAGAGAGACAGGACCACATGGCAACTTCACCTGGCCACAAAAAAGTTCATTTGTAGGCAAATAAGTACCGATTGCTTTATTTACTATTCATTTATGAACCCGACAAAAAGGGTCCTGCAATGACAGGATGACAGTTCGTCACTGTCGCTGTTATTTTGCGAAAGTCATTTAAAAACAAGTTGAAAGCGGCGACACTTTGCTCCCTCTGAAGATTTAACGCTATAGCTGATGCATTTTTTTGGCCAGTAAAGTATTTGTTTACCCAACAGTTGTATGTATGATTGATGTTTTCAATATTTTGAGGTATAAACCATGTCCTGTGGGTGTGCTTCCTATAGGTGTGGTGACCAGCAGTTCAGCTGGTTGTGGCTATTGAGTGGCCTCAGTGTTGGGAACTCATAAAGCATCAAGAAATGTAGAAAACAGTCCCAAGAAAAAGCAAAGAGTAACAGGCCTGCATCTGAGTGTCACGTTGGACCCATGGAAGTTGACTGGTTATCAACAACAGGGATCATGCTGCCTCACAGTGAAAAGTTTGACATGACTTATTCTGAGCAGCCACACACAATCATGTGTTTCTTGATGAAAAATGTTCAACATCTTTATCCCTTTTCACTTGTTATTGTAGCTGTCATAAAAAGTTGTACATATTTGAAGTACTCTGCAAGTCTTGAGCAACCCCTCATTTCTTCATCTTTTGCTTGCCAGACCATCTAGTAATTTTTACGAAGGCCTTTTGAAAGTTTCTTTTTTGTTAGACATTGGCTGCTTTTTCCCTCATTTTCATTCCAGTCCAGACCTGATCATTTTTAGAGGAATGTTTTTGTTTTTTCACTTAACACTGACCTATGAATCATTCAAACATAAAAAATGCACCTAACTGAAGTGAAGAACCAGTGTTGTGTCCACACATATCAGACAATTTGGCAATGAACCCATTTTATCTTTAGCCACTTTTTTTTTAAACTAGCAAAATAGTTTAGTTAAATCTTCAAAGCTGCCAAAGTCTGGCAGGCATAAAACAGTATTTTTGCAAGGTCATTCATGAAGAGCTTTTAGCTAGAATTTATTTTCTTTAAAACAACTGAGGAAATTGACAAGTGGAAGAAAAAAGAAGAAGTGGGAGGCCTAAAAAAAACTATACAGCAGATTAACAGGATCTGAAAGTAAAGTCATTAATAAAAAGTTGTTGTTTTTTTTAAAATCTGACACTGACCAGACACAGTACATGCATCTTCCCCTTTGGTTCATCCAGCTAGAATTTGCTGAACTTTTATCATAAATGATCTCATTGGAAGGGTGGCTGTCAAAAAGCCACTCTTAAGTAAAGGAAACAAGGCAAAAGGCTGAGTTCTGTCAGATTACTCAAGAACTGGTCTGAAAATCAAAAGACAACAGGTCTTTTGGAGTGATGGATCCAAATTTGAAAGTTTTGGTTCAGATTGTCATCAGTAGGTACGGGAACAGTCTGGAGAGAGGCACAGCAGTGAGTGACTACAGCCATCTGTAAAACACGGTGGAGGCTCTGCCATGGTTTGGACCTGCACTTTAGTCAATGGTGTTGGAGATTTTGTCAAAATTGATGGACTTATGAACGTAGATAAAGTGGGGTACAAAATTTTGGTCAACCACTTAGCACCATCTGGAAAGTATCTGCTTGGTAACGGCCAATTTTTCACCAGGACAATGATCCTAAATACACTGACAATGCAGTAAAAGCATACCTGGATAAAAAAAAAACACACACACAATGAAACAGTATCAGTCATGGACTGGCCTCCCCAGAGCCTGGACCGCAACATTATTGAAGCAGTTTGGGATCATCTTGATAGAAAACAGAACAAAAGACAGCCAACATCCAAAACAGAGCTTTGAATTTTTTCCCTTTAACCTGAAGGACTACTCCTGAAGACTACCTAAAGAAATAAGAAAACTAAGTAAGTTAAGGGTAAAGATAGTAATACCAAATATTCACTTTCAAGCCCTTAGAACTGTACAGTACAGCTGTTTTTGCCTTGCATCTTCTATTTAAGTGCAATTTTTCAATAAACTACTGCACTTATTTCTTATTTTTCTAGCAAAATATAAAGAAATGAGAGGTGACTTAGGACTTTACTCTATGCTGTATGTGGAATGACTTCCCTGTTGCACGTTATAGGTCAGCGGTCCCCAACCCCCGGGCCTCGGACCGGTACCGGTCTGTGAGTCGTTTGGTACCGGGCCGCGAGACTTGAGGCTCAGGTGTGAAATGTATGGTTTTCAGGGGTTTTATCGGTTTTCAGCGTTATTTTGTTATCGTTTTTATCGTTAACTCGCTTTTCCTGGGTCTTTTCACGTGTGTTATGAATACATTTTTTTTTTTTGGTACCGGTACTAGTTTTATTTAGTTGTATTTATCCGCGACACCTTAAAGGCCGGTCCATGAAAATATTGTCGGGCATAAACCGGTCCGTGGCGCAAAAAAGGTTGGGGACCGCTGTTATAGATGTACCAATGACCCACACTGAATCTTGATCACATCATGGATTTGTAAATTGGCATAACAAATAATAATACTCAGTTGATCTTAACTATAAGTTTTTCTTCTTTTGTTTCATGCAAAGAAAAAAAGAGAATTGGAAACATTTTTATAACAGAATGTTAAACTAATGATCCTGGTACCTCTTGTAAGGTGTTTCCCTAAAAGAATTTAAAAAATGAGAATTTTACCTTTTTAGGCCGTAGCTCTTTAACATGGTTGCAGCCAGTTAATAAATCAAAAATGTTCAACATCAAATGCACAAACAAACGTGAATCTCTTTGAGGGTTAAAAAGAAAATAATTCTCCGAGCCTTTCAACTCCGCTGCGTGCTTCACATCTTCAGGATGTGTGAAAGACGGAGAGAAAACACTGCATGCTAAAATGTTCCAGCTTCATGGGACGTGTTTAAAACTGCCGTTGCTCAATCAAAGCGCCGATAGCATCTCCTTCTCTTTTTATTACCCTTTGGAAACATGCTCAGAGTATTATGTTATCAAACTGGGAAAAGGGAGGGAGCGCGCAGACAGCTGAACAAAGGCAACGCAAACAGCTGTGCCAGTGCAAACAGCAGACAGATTATTTGTGAGAGAAAAGTTAGGCAGGCCTCACTATCATAACACTGTTCTAAAATCATAGCAGCCATGAAGTGCTCTTCAGCTGTGTTTATTTACACACTTTTTTTTTTTTTGAGCAGTTTCTGGAAATGACAGTTGTGTCGGTAAAAACCAAACTGCAGCCTTTGATGTAAAACTCTGATCCCACTCAGCCTGAATGACAGCGCTTGCCTCTTGTCTGTCAGGACGGTCTCGGACTCGACGGTTTCTCTCTTGAGGTGGCTGGCTGCAGTAGGAGGACCAGTGTTGATACAGCTGATCGCTGTTATTCCAAGTGAAATATATGGTCCTGTTTGTTTTCAGAGATAGACCCAATGCTTTGCTTCAAGTTCATATTCATCTATGGAGGGAAATATCTCAGCACAGATACAGTCTCTTCTCCTCATCGTGCCGCCGAGGAGCATTTTTAGTACATTAAAAGTCTCACCAGGGTGGGATTATAAACCAGATTCTGATCAAGCTCTGACTGACTTCCTGCATTTTTCCTCACAGCAAACTACACCAATTACACGCGATTATGCCCTGTGAACGCCATACGATGAGACGGTGGGTGGATTTTATGAGCCGTGTTCCAAGAGATATGATTGCAGTCAAAAAAGAAAAAAAAATTGACACGACAAACATAAGTGCCCTCAAGGTGTTGAAGGAGCGCCAGTAACAGGGGATAGCAGTAATTTTAGAGTTGCGTGCAAGAGACACTACCTTGTGGAGCTGCTGCACACCCATGTGATGGATTTCCCCTCAAGAAGGTTTCATTGGTATCTATCAGGGGGGAAACATAAAAAAATGACTAAAAGCATTGTTTGATGCTCTTGGCAGGAGTCGGGGTGATGCGTTCTGCTGCAGGACTCTCACAGGCTCGTGTTACAACCAGAGGAAAGTTTGTCACACAGCACTAAAATGTATTCAGCTCCAGCAACAATCCCAGTAATGTTACTGCCTTAATATTTGTCAAGACAAATTGGCCTTTGTATATGCTCTCACTTAATTTGGTCTTGGACTCTTAAGACAATATTGAGGTTAGACTGCAGCATTTGGTTTAAGTAATGATATTACCTCAGTGGTGGATGAGGCAATACAGTATTCCTCTACATCTTTGGAGGGAAGGGGAAGTCCCCGCGTCTGTGTGCTGTTTGACTGAGCCGGTTGAGTAATGCAGCCTGGGATTAGGTGGAGCAGCCTCACAGCAGCAAGCCCTCCCTCACACTGATCTGTCTGGACCCACACATGTGAACAGCTGGATCAGAACCGTAGCTGGCCTGCCTCCTTCCAAGGTGTCAGACCATTTATATATCAGTCCTAATGGAAGAACATTCTTTCTCTTTTAAAGCTGTAAAAGAGCAAATAAACCAAATTTACTGTTTTAACAAACCCTCGCTAAAAAAGCACACGGAGGAATGCATTCCTCCTCTGATTTATGGTCACTCAGTGTTTTTATGAACAAAAGGCATTGTGCTTTTCCTCAAAAGGCCATCGCCAACAAGCAGATGATGAAATTAAGAGTCTGTGCCTCTGTGTAAACTTTTAAGGTTTGTTTTTTAAAGCAAAAATAAAGATTTACAAGATAAATCCTGAGTACGCTTTAACTTAAGATTTCGTTTCTGGCAGAAACAAAAAAGAAAAAACTTTCAGGGCAGCACGACCTGCTCTCTCATTCTCTGTGTCACCAGCGGCAATAAATTAGCGGTACACTTCGTCACTTATTGCAAAAGCCGCTGAATGTTTAACATAAATTGATGGATTTTTACGGCCAACTAAATATTTGTTTACCCAACCCAAGGAACATGGACAATACTTCCAATATTTTGAGGCTTCAACAATGTCCTGTTTGTGTGTTGCCTATAGGTGTGGTGACCAGGAGTCAGCTGGGCTGTGGTAACTGAGGCTAGTGGCCACAATGTTGGGAAATCATCGCATAACAACAAATGGAGAAACCAGCAAGAGACATAAGATGTTGCTGGAAGAGAGAGCGTGAGAACTCAGGATAATAATGATGACATTCTTGAGGTCTAAAACAAGTGGAAGTGAAAAAAGTAGCGTTGCCAGTAGTGTGACTTTTGTAGAACGACTTTCCAGACATGCTCCTCAAAAGAATGCTCCCCGCGCCTCACCATATCAAATCTACTACGATGTGGAGCACTAATTTGGTTAAAATGAGTTACGACTGCTTCATTGCATTAGAGCATCAGAATATATTAGCGGCAGAAAAACAACTCACTGTGTAATATGTCGACATTAAATCATTAGGCAGATATTAAGGGTGGCAGCTTAAATGCGCGACTAAAACAAATGATTAATGCCACGACATGACAGAGTGAGAAAGTATAGAACAATCCAATCATATAAGTGGTTGAAGGAACTGCCAAAGATGGAGAACACCCCTAGTTTACAGACGACAGCAGCAAATATTTGACGCCCCCCCCCACCCTCCTTAGCTTGCGCTGCTGTATTGCAACATATTTATGGAAAATAAATTAAAATGTAATTTACACACGCACAGTCTCGTATACAAAGAACTGTGTTTGCTTAATTAAAAAAGAAGCAATGATTAGTCTTTGAGAAAAAGTAATGGGAGCACAGCAGATGAAAGGCTTCAATTATCTGATTGTTTATAATGCAGCACCGGGGACCTGGACCCATACTGTTCATTATAAAGGAGTGTGATCCCGAATAAGGCACCGCCAGCTCTGCACCGATCAGATATATGTAGCAGTGTGGAAATTGGCTGTATATTATGAAAGATTACAATCTAAGCAGTGTGGTGTGTGCATGTAATTCATGCCATATCCTGTGAGGGCCTGGGGTTAAACAGGCAGACTTAGTGACAAGAACGAGACTTCAATCAGCGTGAGGCCCCAGTAGGGTACGGAGAAAAATCCACCGCTGGCAGTCGATTGTGAACGACATTAGCTGGGACGGAAATTGAACAGCGATAGCTGAGAAAATGTGTTAGGTTCGACTTGTGTGGTTTCAAGTTGGAAATGTCTGTAAGGTGGTTTGAGTTACAAATCTCATGTTTATTCTGGATTTTAGCATTGCAATGGAACGAAGCGTGTGCAGATAGAGGAGATGGGTGATATGGTGTGTGTGGGGGGCTCACAGCTGGTTAGTGTGTTTCTTCCGAGGCGGCAGTGGCAGCCTCCGTGGAGTGTCTATATTTAATGTCCTTGGAGAGGCTCAGATGAACTCTCATACACAGGTCCAGGCTTTAGCGAAGCATGCAGCAGTGTGGAGAGACAGATTGAAATGCTGAGGGAAGTATTTAACCCCTGCCACCTCTCCAATTAGACAACTTATGTCCCATTTCCTTAAAGATCTTGAGAACATATTTATTGAAAAGGGGCTTTATTTTGGCCACGAAACAATGGCATGTCCCTGTCCGCAGTAGGCTTCAAGTTACCGTTTTTAGCTAGATGCTACTTTTCAACCAACATCTTCTGATTTTAAAAGAAGGAATTGTGAGCCAAGGATTTTTAAGTCACTTTGTGCAATATCATTGCATTTCTGTTTGCTTTTCCTTTCATGATGTGTTGTCTTTACAAACTTTGTTCATTAATCTTAGTGCAGAAATATGCAGCGCCTCCACTCTCCAACCCTAACTCGCTCACTAGGAATAAAACGGACAAACCTCTGATCGCACTGTTCTGTTCTTCTAGGATTACCCATCAGTGATTTTAAATGATGAACAAAAAGCTTAAATGTGTAGAAACAAGCCACGACATGGGAGGAAGTATTGTGCCAGTTAAATGGAATATCCCATTAAATAAAGTGGGAAAGTATACTATCATTAAACTAGTCTCACAGGAAAAATACATCCACCAGCCACTTCATTAAGTACACATGTTCAACTGTTTACTAATGCAAATATCTAATCAGCCAATGACATGGAGTTAACTCAGTGCATTTATTCATGGTCAAGGGAACCTGTTGCATTTCAAACTGATGGGGATAAAGCTGCTTTGTGGTGCTTTAAATGTGGTATGGTTGTTGGTGCCAGACGAGCTGAGTATTTCAGAAATTGCTGATCTGCTAAGATTTTCCCTCACAACCATATCTGGGCTTTGAGAAATGTTTTCTGCAACTTACTGAATCTGTTTAAGGCAGTTCTGAAGGCAAAAGGGAATCCAACCCAGTACTAGCAAGGAGTACCTAATAAAGTGGCTGGTGAGTGCATATATTCCCGATTTGTATCAGAACAAGGGGGAAAGTCTAAACTCCCAAATACGCAATGATGAAAAAATGTACACAGTAAGTACCATGCAGCTTCTTTGTTCCAGGTGTTGTTGAAAGGTAGATAATAAAAGTAGAACGTCATGAATCTGTCATGATTTCAGGGCTGCCACTGAGAACAAAGTGGAGGAAATGAAGTGGTGTCCAGGGATAATGCCTCCTTTCTCCAAACTCTTAAAGGCTCCCAAGCTGCCAGTCAGCACCTGATTAACACCAAAGGTCTCCCGTTTTCCACTCCCCCTTTCATCTCTACCCTTGGAGTGAAATGGAGACCATGGACTTGTCAAAACTGAGTCTGCGGACAGTCTGTATCCCGTTATTCGCACATCAGTGGGTTTTACCGAAGCCAAAAAGGAATACAAATTAGACCTAGTCCGTCATTTAGGTGTTTTTTTCCCCTCTCAAAGCGTAAAGCTTCCAGGAAATTATCATGAGTCCAATCATGCGTCTTTTGAAAAATGATCAAATCGGCTATTAAATTTCGTGATTTTTCTCCGACCTGTTTTACAAAGTGATTACTTTGAACTAGAATGTCACAAAAAACAAGAAATTTGATCTGATGGGGGGGTTTAAGATCTTTACACTCCAAAGTCCTGAGAGACGGACTATCTAATGGTTCGTGTGGTTAACAGATATAAAAGGACTGGGTCACAGATGAGCCACGGCTATATCACCATGTCTCCTAAATGTGCAACAGTAAACATTTACTATTTCAGGGTTTCAGTGACGTTATTGTGCTTTTTTCCCCTGCACTTTCACAAATACTTCTAATGATTCAAATAGACCAAGAATTACAGCCTTGACACAAGTAAGAGTTTCAGGTTAGACCTTAAAATAAAAACAAACTGTGTGCTCTGATAGTTGGGCTGCAAATTTCTATTTTTTTAGCTTAACAAGTGAAATGTAAATAAAAAATAATGGCAATGATAACAGAATTAACATACCAAATGGACTAATACTGACTTCAAGCACAGTTATACTTTGTGTTTTCTACTTTCCGAGATTTCCATACACAACATCTAGTTCTGAAAAACCTCAGCCTTCAAAGCATGCGCGAGGATGTAGTAACAGAGAAAAACACACACAATCTGGGGAAGATTTCTGATGACAAGGCAATTTCTCGGGTTTACCACATTCAGGCCTATTAGAAGCATGTTTATTTGAGTTCATCCCAGCAACACATGCATGTAGTATTTTATTACTAAAGCATCGCCATAGGACTTTCAGGGCAGATTTGGGGTGTGCGTTCAGGAAAACACAACCACTTATTAAAGTCTAGACGCAACATAAAACCATCAGAAGTCCTGAAGTAAGCACTCGCAGGCTCTCGTGGACAGAGCTGTCAGTGTCTGTTTAACCATGCTGGTTTTCTGCTGCTGTCTGCGCAGTGTTAGGAGAGATTTAGTGCAAACTTTGTGGCGGGACAATAAGAGCACAAACTAAATTTCAGTCATTGTCAGTCTTTTGGCCTACAATCGATTTCCCCGGTCACAATCAAAGTCTTTTGCAGCGTAAGAGATTTTTTTATTCTCCAACTTATGCCTTTCTTTGCAGCAGAGGAATTCCACGATATCTAGAGGTTTCCCACCTGCAGTGCATGAAAATATCCAAGTTTGATTTACAAGCTTTCTTTTGGTTGGACCTGCATGCACATGAAGAATAAACTTGCGGGTAACACTCAAAGGAGTGAAAAACATTCGCTTTTAAAACAGTATCCTGTCACATCATCTCCTACAGGTAAACCTGCACAGATCACCTCAGTTTAAGTACAGTGAAGGTGGAAAGCAGGAACATATTTCAGCGAGTTAGTCATGAATATGTGACCTGCTTATGTAACCCAAACAGTTTCTTTCTTGGTGATCTCTGCAGAATACAAGTATTCAAACAACTTTCAATATTTTAAGGTCATCTGATGAGTCCTGTTATTTTGTAGGGTAAGCTATCACAGTGATAATCATAACTTTGTGAATTTTGACTGAAGGGTGAAGAAACTCAGACAGTTTGCCTCAGCCTCTGTCAGTATCTTGACATTCAAAGAGAAATTATGAGCACTTTTGGAATGAAAGCATTTCTCTAATCTTTTAGCGAGACATTGAGATAGAGAACATAGCAAGGTGAAAGGAATGGTGCTGCCTATGTCTGTGAACAGGAGCGGGTCTCAGGAGTCCGGAGGTCTGGCCCTCTCTTCAAATGGCACAGTGTTTGTTGGGGAATGTGCAATTATGGAGGCCAGGCCTTTGATCCAGGTTTTCCATCAGGGCTAAATTGTCCTCACATTGAGCGCTGCAGTGTATCCTTGGGCACTCCTTTATATTCTGCTGCTCTTTCATGTGCACCCCTCTGGAACTCAAAGCATCCCCTCTTGAAAGTGAGCTTTGGTTTGTCCATGCTCCAGTGCGATAGGGGAAAAAGCTGCCCGAGCTGTCCGTGTGCATGTGCATTTGTGTACGTCTGTGCCAATGATCAAACAGCAAGTAGCAAGGAAGAGTTAAGAGTTGTGCAAAGTTGCGCAGTAAAGTGGGATATAAAATGCCTTTGTGTATGGTTATAATTGTATGTGGAAGAAGTGTTTGTGACAGGAAGTTTGTGTTCCTGTGCTTGCGTGTGTTCGAGTCTGTGATTGTGATTCTTTCCACATGCTCCCATGTGTTATCTGTCCTCCTCATAATAACTACCACCTATGTCAGATTAACCAGAGGGACTTTCTCCCTTTCTGTTTTCTTCCAGATAGTTTGTGTAACTCCTTTTTCCCCCCAAACATCAAGGCCGAATGCTTATTATGCTTTTTCTCAAAAGGATTTCATTATAGACTCGAGGCACTGTCAGTACAAGTGAGTAATTTCGGGGGCTTATTAATAGTGGCCATTTCAGATCATTAGACTGGCTCCTGAAAAAAAGAAAAGAAAAAAGAAATAACGTATTGTCCAGTCTGTGTGCTCTTAATCATCTGTCGTGACACTATAAGCAAGCCAATATAATCAACCACAAAGTGAGACCACATGTTTTATGACAAATAAAATAACAGCGCCCTTAGTTGTGTGTCGCTGGGATGTTCTGTTTGAATTCTTCACGTGAGTTCTTAGAGAGACGAGTATTGAATGCTTTGACTTCGATCCAAATCATTTGTTATCTAAATTTGCTGTAACTGTGTGTATGTTGGATTACATTACTTTGATGTTAACATGGATCTACTGGGGAATGAAAGCATTGCATGAGTCCACCAAACCATAAATAATTGAAAGATTTATTCAAAGCATTTCTGAGAGAAACGGAGCACTGGTGTGTTTTTCTGCACAAAATTTGATTAATTTTGTATAGATGTGATTTGACCACGTTTAAAAGCTCTCCAGACTGTAAAAGTGGCCTTTCTTCAGACATTGAGCAAGATCAGAGCACAAATATACCAATAAATCAGTTTGTTTTACAGCATATCTACAGAACACTGTTGCTAAACTCTCTTGAGCACTGTATGGCTAATGTTAACATGTGTACCATGTCAAAGCCAAGTTCCTTAAATGCTGTCTTAAAACATAAAGTTCTGCATTTTAATTAACTGGGTTGCCCTAAGTAAAATATAAGGGCCTTATATAAACTCAAATCAGATATTTGCTTTCTAACTTTAATGTCTCATTTAACGTCACCGAGTTGTACCTTGCTAGACAAGCTAGCTAGTGCTAGCATTAGCACGTAACTCTCCTGGACTCTCTTGTAATCCAAATAAGTTCATACCCAGTTTAAAACCAATGAACAAACTAACGAAATATACGCCAAGTTGTTTAACTTGATGCTTCAGAATAGTAGTCCAGAAACAAAGAAATAAGACGTGTCATGTGTAGCCTGTCCACCTTTTATATACAGCCTATGACTAAATTGACAGTAGACATGGTAAGTTATTTTGTTAGTTAAGAACATTGCTGCTAGTATGACTGTACGTGTTTTTGTGCCAGTCATACAGGCCTAAGGACCACTTGGTCAACTCCTGGCAACCTCTGGTTGCTATCGCTACAAGTTGGCGGGTTGTTATTGGAGGTTGATGATAGTCATGAAATCAGTTGCAAACACAGTGCTGCACCAAACAACAACAATGCCCCCCCCCATAAAACAAACAAACAACCAAGCAAAAAAAGAACAAAAAAAATTCCTTGTCATTTACTTTTTTTTACTAGCAGACTGCTGTCATCACCCGTAGTTTGCATGGAAGACAGCAAGTATTTGGCACACTCTCTAACTACTATCGAAGTGGTAGTGAAACTTAAAACTCAGTTTAAAACCTTTACCTTCAAAATAAAAGTTGTGCTTCACCACAATGCAGCTCAGCCAATGTTTTTCAAATAGCACAACTGTTATTATTGCACTTCTCAGTTTCACTACCCTTTGGAGAGCAGTTTGCAAGTGCTTGCAGACAAGTTGGCATATTTCATGGAAACTACAGGCAGCTGGAACAAAACGGTCACAAGGTTTTTTTTGTTGTTGTTGTTGTTGCAGCACCCTGTACTTCCTTGGCCCCAATTTCACCTTGTAATTGTCAGCAGCTTCCTACAACCATCTACCAATGTGTCTGGGGATAACATGTTTTCCCTAGTGATTTGTGGTTGCCAAGGAGTCACTGATCAATCTCTATGGCTGTGCGACAGGGTTTTAGTAATTGAGTTCACAACAACTAGTAGCAATCTCTCAGCAACCAGTTGGAGAATACACATTTTTTCCTAGTTACCAGAGGTTGCCAGGCTGTTGCCAACTGGCCTCTGGTGTGACTGGAGCCTTACTCTTGTGTGCTTATGATTTTTGTATAAGAAATAACGTACACTGATTTATAATAGGTAGGTATCCAGACATGGCAAGGTCCAACCTGTCCCTGTAATATAGAAGTTCTATTCCACAATCCAAAGCTCTTACCCCTGCTGACATTATGCTCCATGGCTTCTTCGTTTGTGATCAGTTTGTCAGTTTGATCAGTTTGCTTTTTCCCACTGTTGTTGGTTACATTTTTTCCATCTGATAATTACTCTGTGATAAGAGGACAGTGACGACAAGTGCTCCCTGGAAACCTTAAGTTAGGGTTTATCAAAAGCACCTAGGCAGGAACAAATAGCTCAAGAGGAGTTTTAGGGACATTATTAGGTTTCATATTTCAGCGTTTTTCCTGTGGTTAAGGTAATAGCTTAATCCCACAGCCCCCACACTGTTTTCAGCCTTCTGCACTCGACCCCAACCAGTTCAACTGCTCTAAGAGTTTGTAAGGCCTCAGCTGTTGAGCTGTGTTGAGCCGTTGCGTTAAATAGCTGCAGGAATGTGTTTTAAGTGGTCTCTGGGATTTGAATGAGGCGAGGGCAGGCTCCGCACTTAAACCCCTCCTCCCTTTCCCTCTCAGCTGGTGAGGTGCCAGGCTCTGCGGCAGGGTGGTGGGTCCCCTCTGAAGGTGATGGTGTGAGAGTGTGTGCGTGTGCATTTCAAGCATGTTGGTAGGGCAAAGTCTTCGTTAGTAGCTGTGGTGAGGAAAGTTCTGACGTGATGTCTCCTGCCTCTCAAATCTGGGCCTTGCATTGGGTTCATTGTCGCTCGCGTCCAAAATAAACATGTATCTTCTACACACCCAGAGACTAAGAGTAACCTGCACCATGTCTCAGAATATCCACTCGGTCTTTTAATACATTCTCACTGTGCTTTATTCACTGCCAGCCACTTATTACACCCTCTAGACAGTTTCTTGCAGCACAAGAAGAGAATATTTTAATATCTCAGGATAATTTTTCTAGTGTTAAGTGACATTTAAGTAAATACCCCTGTTTTCACACAAACTTCCGATGACCCCAAGACAAACCTGTCTTGCTTTAATTCACCAACAAAGCAGCACAAAACAAAGACATGCCTGGTGCCTTTGCTGTTGTACTGAAGGTTTCAGGAAGCACGAATGGAACGAGATCCTTCAATACTATGAGACACATTCCCTTCTGATAAAAAATGTACTACCACAGACAAAGGGGAGTCGCTTGGTAGAATTAGATCAGACTGGGACTGGTGCCGATGAGAGTTTGGCAGGCTGCCTTGAAAAGCCACACATGAGCGTACTTAATTGCCAGACAGACCAGAATAATTCTTCCATAATCTCAATTTATACAGTCACTTGAGTGGGGCCATAACACGCTGACAGTGTGTGTTGGATATCAAGACAGAGTGCCTGCTGCACATCGGCAGAGGCAGATAGAGACTGATAATGTGGGTATTGTCGAGCCAAAGGGCCTCTTCAGTGCACCAGACCAGTAACTGTAACAGTCGTGAACAAGCGCTGCTTCTAAGTATCTGTTGGACACAACTGAGAGATGTAAAAACATCCCTCAGCCCTCGACAACGCATGCCACTCTAGGGGCAGCTTGCAGTCCGACTATCTTTTGAAATGTGGACATGTGAGGGTTTCTCTGTGTGCAGCATTGTCAGCGGTAAAGAGTGAGAGTGGCCTTGGTTCCTCTCGAGAGTCTTCTGAGCACCACATTCATTAGAGACGTCCTGTCATGAAAAGAGGACAGATGTGTGTGTGTCTGTAGGGGGTGGGGTTGGGTTATTTCTTTGTGTATGCTGTGGCGTACATGTATGCGTGTCCGGTTAAGGTGCCAACATCTTCAGCGAATGAAAGACAACTCCAGTAAGGTCAACACCCCTCCCCCAAGCATCCCTGTGTTTATCCTTGACCCTTCCAAGAGGTCACCTTGCCTTGTTGCATCTGTCCCACTCTAGAGACACTCAAGGAGAGCGGGTGCTTTTTAAAAGGCACGGTGCAAGGCTAGGCTTCCCTTCCAGTTGTAGATCTTTCATGCTTGCCTGGCTCTGGCCTTGAAGAGCCATTATGGATTATTGTGTGTGGTCCGAGCTTTCTCTGATGACACAGCTGTCAATGCAGCATTTCATCTGCGTTTCTTTTTAAGCGCGGTGCAACCAGATTCTTGAGTCAACTTTTCAAGGAAAAATTTTTTTTTTAAATCAATATTAGTTGAAGACATGTGTTCTTTATTTAGATTAAGATGATATTCAGTGAAACAAAAACAAAATCCCACCTGCTGGCACTTCCGAAATCCTGGAAACATTTTTGTTTCCTCTTTAGCTTTTCAGTTATTTGCATGAAGGACTGCAGGAGAACATTTATATTTAATAGTGAGCACAATTATTTAATCATCGTAATGAATTTTATTTCTATTAGCGAGCTGAAAGAAAAACATTGTGCATCAAATGCTGCAAAGATTTATGTTGCTCAGCTTAAATGCGGCCATGGACTATTTTCCTATTGCCCTCGGTGGGAGTAAATTTATCATATTACTTGCCATCTTTCAAATACAATTTCACCAAAAGGCGGTCTGATTTTTATAGTGCAACTGAGAGTTTTGAATTTGCGGGTAAATCTTGTCATCTGGAAAGTGCATCACAAAGGTCCATCTGCTATCTACATCCAGCCCAGGCACGACATTAGATATTATCTTCCGGATGAGGTGGATGTGTTTTTGGGCTTGGAAGCAATCTGATGATTTTTTGACTTACTGAATGTGTTCTCTCCTTGACCAGGGGGTATGTTTTCATCCATCCCTCTTTAACATGTGATGAATGGTTCGGTCCCGAGTGAGCAATAAGTAGTTTTTATAGCTGAAGGTGGTGTGCGGTGCTTGCAGCCCAACATTACGTTCAATTGAAGGTGAAGGATAAACAAGCGTGCACATGCCTCCCCCTCATGCATTTTCAGCATCAATCTCTCCCCTGAGCATCAGTCCTAATTAGAGCTCACTACCTCAGCTGGCTCATCAGTAACATAATCCCATCCTGAATCACATCTAATAGGAGGTGGGCGACCAGAGGTGACTCTGGAGCCCGGCTCCTTTTTTTATTTTCAATGGAAATTAATTTAGCGAGAAACACAACCTTGCAAGCTCAATAACAAATTGAACCTCAAGCCTTCTGTCTCCAACCGCCAATGATACAACTCTGGCCCCAGATATTCTTATTATTCTTTTATTGTGGTTAGCCATGAAACTGCACACTGCAGGAGAGAATTTTTTCCAGGGTTGTACAACTACGTGATAGATATTGCTCACACATACGATAGCTTGGCTCTTGGAAAATTCCGTGCAACATGGAGTAGAAACTTGAGGCCGCAGTCATGAAGAGGTGGGCTGGATGCTGCAGAGGAACCCCCAACTTGGAAGTAATTTAAGCTGAGGGGATGCACTCTAAATCATCTGTCTGTGGCTTGCAAAAATTCAGTGCGCTGACCCCGTTGTCGCTGCAGAAATGTTACTTGCCATCTTTCTTATGCTAATATTAGTGAATATTAACATAATACTGGTGTATTTTAGCATAATATTAGTGTACTTTGGCTGCATAAGATTCTGTAAAGTCTAAGTGAGTCAGCAGAATTGTTAATACAAAATTCAAAGGCTCTGTTTGATTTGCTGAAAAAGAGAAAAGAGACTAGATCTAACAACACCAGCAGGGAGAAGTAATACATAAAGGATTGTGGAATGTTTTAATTACAGTCATTTGGGTGAGGAATTGCATGTGGCTACTGCACTCTGGGCGAAATGTATTGTATGCACTCCACGGCTAGCCTATCATTAGTGAATGTGTGGGAGGACCTTCAGAGCATGGACCTGACCTCACACTGTAATCAAGTAGATCTATAGGTTAATAAATATCCAGTGCCTAGAAGCAAAACAAAGGTGGTTTGAAAACTTCTCAATCCCTTCTTTATCATTATGGAAACTGCTCGGTTTTGTCTGCTGTGATAATTTTTGGCCGCAGCCCCGATGCGTTTGTGTGCGACAGTGTCAAAGTTTAAAAACGGACACAGGATGTCAGGCTGTGAGAATTCCGCGACTGAGAGAGTGCACGAAAGCAAACCAGGGTACTGTGGTTCACAAAACTACATATTGTGATAGGGATTGAGAGAATGAGGACACGAGCGAGGAAACATGGGAGAGAGAGAGGAGGGGAGAGTTCAACAGTGAGGGAGTTGGTGGGGAGGGCAGAGGGCGGGGTAAAAGCAGGAGGCCCAGACAGGCTAGAACAAGAAAGCAAAGAAAAATATCTAATTGGAATCAAGTGTCCTGACAGGGTGCGTGGGCGACTGAATTCTGCAAAGCGTGCTGCTTTTCCACTAGCAAAAAAAGAAAAAAGAAAAAGAAGTGCAAGATTGCGAGCGAGACAGAGGTGAAAAAAAATTGAAAATCCCCTTGCATTTGAGTAATTTTTTTTTCTGGGCGGGTTTGGTTAAGACAAATGATAGAGGGGTGTGGAGGCTGACCACAACAGCATTTCCATTTCAAACTCTTTTCTGCTAACAGGCGTTAGATACCACATTGCCTGCGTGGCTGGCATTCAGAAAGAGGAAATGCGGTCCGATGACAATCTAAAACCACTATTAAATTTCCATTTTCTAAAGCGTCCTAATTGCTAATGAGGTGAAGTATTAGCGTGTGTTCCTTTGTGCGTCTAGATGTGTGTTCCTGTGACCCTCGGAGGAAGGGGGCCTCTGACCCCTTCCATTTTCCCATTTCCATTTTTAAGGACCGGTTCCTGCAGCTTTTTTTCCCTCCTGCCTGCCTGCTGCTTACGAGCATAAAAGCTGAAGCAATCATTCTGGATTTAAATAAATACACTTTCTTCTTGTGTGTTTGATAAAAAGATTGTACTACTGTAATGGCTCGGTCACAATAGAGTGGAAAGGGGATGACAACCTCCTTGCAACTTAAAAAAAAAATCAGTGGTTGAACAGTGACTGATTTTTTTTTGCTTTTAGGGAGCGATTACAAGTAGTTTCAATGACCGCTTTAAAATCAAATCAAAGTTTATTTATGTAGCACATTTTAAACAGCCGCAGTTGACCAAATTGCTGTGCAAAATATACAGTATATTACGGTAAATTTTACAGGTCATCTGGTGAGAGGCAACCTGTCTCTAAATAATCAGGGACTCCATTTAACTGGTTTTTAATCCACTATAAAAGCACCTATGCAATTTTTCAGTTAAAGTGCTGTCCTACAGCAACTATGTCACATTTTGTTGACGAATGTCTGCTTTAAATCATAAGCTTCTGGCTGGACTCTGAATATAACTAGCTTCTTTTTTTTTTTTTAAAGATTTATTTTTGCCTTTTTTCTTCAGCAGGACTGTACAGCAGATAGGAAAGGAAGGAGAGAGTGCAGGGGAGAGACATGAAGGAAATAGCCTTTCAGCACATGGGTCACCTGCTGAACCCAGTGAGCTACACTGGTGCTGCTGAATGTAAACGGTTAATGTGAATTAGCACAGATAATGTAAATATCTGTGTATGTAGCTGCACTGGATTCACAGTTTGTATTATCCTTTTATTATCACAAACAGATTGCATGTAATTGCCAACTTGACCCGATTCAGTGACTTTGTCGTATTGCTTTGTTATCAAGTCGCATTGAAGGTGGCAGCTAATTGCAAGCAGTCCAAGACCTGGTCCCCATCTTCAAAGCAATGTTCGTTGCACATGGTTGCAATAATTTTGGTCATGCTGCGGTCTCCCACTAATGTTTTCCCTGGTGTGACTGTAACATAAGTGAAACTGTAAGTTAGGGTCAGCAGTCAGTTACCTTAGCCTATCATACTAACAGCATACATTTACCATTTTACCATATATATATATATATATATATATATATATATATATATATATATATATTTGTTTTTTCTAGTTCACCAGGGCTCATGAATAACAGTGGCATCAATCATCTCATCAGATACCTGCCAAAGAGAAAATTTGCTTTTTCCCCCCCTGAAAATTACACATTTTTTGTGGTAAAAAAAAAAAAAACTCTACTTGTGTATGCAGTAGATGCTCCTGTTCCTGCCTTTAAAAGTAGATTCTTTAAGCTGCGGAAATATGATCTCAGTCAGACGGGCAACCTTTCCTCTGTCTGTTGATCTTTCATTGTCCAAGGTAAAGGTTGCTGTTTTCTTCCAAGTCTTGGTGGGGGACCACCGAGCAGAACCACAGGCTATAGTTTCATACATGACATATTGCAAAGGAAGCCAGCCATGTTTAAGCATGATGTGCACGTCAGCATTTTTTCATTTTTTTTTTCTAGCTGTCTGTTATAACTGATGGAAATCAATCCAAGCATGTTTTCCCATCAGACTGTGCTGTGCTGTAGTTCCTGCTGTGTGGGCTTCCCCTACTTTGCTCCTCTGGAGGAGAACTGTGGTTCTCTGGATCAGGAGAGGAGACACAATGCTCTCACTCTGTGTCTCGTACTCTTTTCCTTTCTTTTTGTTCTGAACAAAGCTCCTTAAGAGGGGAGCTTGGGCTCTACATTGGTGGCTTGACGCAAACGCCAAATAACACATGTAATGCAGATGAGTGTGGAGAGCGAGAGAGAGAGAGAAAGGTGGGTGGGATTTTACAGTGTTGTGTAGCTCAGGACCCCCCAAAAGCAATTAGGGGCCACCCGTGGAAATGCACAACATGACAAAAACTGCTGTGGAGAATTATGATGGAGATTATTAAAGAAAAATTAACTAATATGGCAGCAAAAATGATGGAAATTTGCAGAACTTTTAAACCTAATTGAAATTGGCAGCAGTACTCATCAGATTATGTTTTTATATCATAATATGTCATATTATGATATAAAAACATAATATTATGATATAAAAAAAAATATGTCAATGAGAGACAATTGTATTCTTTGGCTTTGCTATGTGATAATTTGCCCAACTTCTAACGATGGGTTTAGCTGCCGTAATTAGTGGGTAAGAGGAGCAGAGACATTATTAGCTTGGAGTAGCACTGGAGCAGAGAGACACACATTTAACCATAAAGCACTCTAAACACATAAGGCTCAGATTTGTTTTTCCCACATATTGCTTAAACATCCCAACACCTGAGCCAAGGGGAGCCACTGTGGACCCTTAGAGTGTAACTGAAAACCTAAAAAACTCTCTCTGCGGTAGAGTCTCAGGGCACAGAGGAAAACTTCACTTCAGTTATTGTTGTGCCATAACCATGATCAAGGGAACACCCTTTCTCACTATAAAGTCAAAAATAGTCGTATGAAGTGAGAGTCTTCCACTCTCAAAATGCATTATGTGCAAAATAAAGCTATTTGTGAACCTTGTGATTTGTCTGGAAAAGAAAAGAATGGAAATCTGGTGTGTCAGAGCAGCTCTGTGGGGCCACGTCTGCTCCTGCTCCAGACTAAGAGGACATTTTTCATTAGAGACCGCGCTGTTGCTTCATTGTTCTGCAGCGTATCTACACTTGACATTGAAGTCTAGCCATGAATGCAGGGTGTACCTCTTAAAAAAACCTCTCAGCTGAACGCTCTCATCCTGACACACCCCTTAAAGCATAAACATTCAGAGATTCCAGCCTGATAGCTCGGCAGTCCTTCTCCTTCACAGGTCATTCATCATGTTCAGTCAGAGGTCGAAGTAAAGCCTCTGGAGGCCATTTGTAGGTCATGAAATTTAGACGTTTCATACAAGGTATCATTTAAATCCCTTTCGTAGAGGAGGTCAGTTTTATTTCCTTTTATCTTGTCTTTCACCGTCTTTTTTCTGCACCATTTTAAGAGCATGTTGTAAATTCTGTTTAGTCCAACGCCACTTAGTCACATTTGTAGCCACTTTGTTGCATGAAAATAAAATATGTAATATTGACAAAAGATGCCAATTAGCAGTTGTTCTACACACTGGTTCCTCTATGTAATCACAGCATCCGTGCGGAAAGTATACAGAGCATTGGCAGACCTGTTGCCCAGCCTATTATACTGTTTTCCTGACCATAAACACGATGATATGGTATGTTCTCACACAATAATCTAACGGGATCTAGCTTTACAGCATTTTTATGAGCGCAGAGCGCTGTTTGTAGCTTTTGAAACCATCTTCTCCATTTAATGGAGCTTTGTCCAAGCTTATTAAACAATCACGTATCACCTCTTGAATGCCGTTACCCAAGCTGCGCTCATCGTGCCACAGCACATAAACAAGTATAACATTTTCTTTGTGACCTCCGAGGAGAACTTTTTCGGTGTCTCTTACTGTAACTGGCGAAGAGCTCGCGCTGCCTTACCCCTAACCCCGTCCAGATGGGATGTCTGAACGCCGGTTTGGAAAAGTTAAAAATAGTCCATAAAGTAACACTTCATCTATCACTCTCAGCTCTGTGGCAACCAGCTGAAAGAGAACAAAACCACGTCACTTTTTCTCAACACCGAAGGAGATGCTGGAAGAGCTCTGACATATACAGAGATGTTGTTTTCTTTTTTGGTGGAACAAAGAAAAGACATTTTTCAAATGTTTAATTCAGACCATCCTGCTTTTAAAATGTCAAATTTAAGCCTGCACCGCACAGAAGCAATTTCTCTTGCACATTACAGCGGGCTGGTGTTACTCTTGGTTAAGCGTAGCTGCTTATACTTGCAGGAATTTGCATCATTTTTTGTCCTTAACTTTGCTTGTAATACCGATCAGACACAGTGTTTCACCGAGTCTCTGTTTCAGCTCAGGTATTATGTGCCTCGGGGTGAGAAGTATGAAGTTTTAATCATGTGCATGTTGTGACTTATTTTTGGTACAGGCATGGTTGGTGATACATACAAAACAGCTGTTGCAGGTGTGCGCGTGTGTGTGTGTTTGTGGAGGGTGTGTGGGAGAAAGGGAGAAAGAGAAAAGGAAGTGAGAGGAAAAGCGAGAGTCGGCTCGAGCTCAACATGGTTCACCACAGATGGTTATTGTTTAGAATTCCAGGGTCATGATCTCATGCTGTGCTCGCTCTCGCTATCTTCATAGACCCTGTAGGCTATGAATTAATCAAACGAAACACAAGCCTTGATATTGTAAGTACTCTCCTATCAGATTACCGACTGTCAACAGAAATCGGATTACTTCAGCAATAGGCAGAGACACTTGTGATTATAGCTGTAGCCAGCAGCGCTATTGGAGAAGAACTCTGGGCTTGCCAAAGTTCAGGAACTAATCTTTTATACATCGAAAAGCATCTGTGAGTATCTCATCTCGAGTCTCTGTGACAGAGGTAGACTTCCTTTCTCTTTCTGTCTACTGTGTTTACTTTGCTCTTAACCGGGGGGATATCCTGCCGGTGCACTCTGTCTTTCTTCTGTCCTGGTCTCCTCAGCCGGTCACACCTCTCGGCTGCGTTGAGGATGTCTGTGGGAGAAGTCTCTCATAGATAACGCTCCAAAAAAGGCTCTTTGTTTGCACAAGACATCCAGCAAAAAGCCTTTGATGGGATGAAGTGTCCCGTCCATCACCCACTGCCGCACACCTCCTATTATCTCTGTCTGCTCCTCCTCCTCCTTGTGTATGATCCCCATGTGCAGCCACGTAGGACTGAAGCGTTTAGCCGCCATCAGTTAGTGAGAACAGGGCTACAGAAGAGGACGTAGAGGAACTGTCTTGGCTGACTGCTGGCAAATGAGCCACAGAGGCCCCATTACTTTCCCTCGTTGTCAGGAAGGAGTTAACCCCGAGGGGGGGGACTAAACATTGGACTCAGTGGTAACTGACTGTGTAATTAATGCCGCAATGCGTCCAGTCCCAGGGACCTTCTCAACCTCAGGACCCTTTCTCAGACTCTGGAAGAGAGAGAGAGGTCAGCAGGAGAAGAGGGGGGCATCCGGGGCCCCTTATGCCATTGCATCTGTCCAGAGAGGGGATCTAGTCTCCAACTGGGCCTCAGGCGAATGACCCCTCGTCAACCATGAAGTTATGGGAGACAACAGATCGGTCTCCAATGACGGATGTGTGGAAGGAGAGGGTGTTTCATAGTCTAATGAGTTACGATGACTTCTTACAATAACCACTAATGATTGATGAAATTTAAAACAAAATAACAACAAAAACATCATAGTTTAGCCATATTAACCCAAGTAAATCACTTTGACTGTATTCTTTTTCTTGCAAACAACATTCAAATGTCAGCTGCTGATTCCCCATTGTTTAATGAGTTCAATTAAAAATGCGTTCAATTCTATTAAATTCTATTTTATTTCTACAGGCACTTCATAGTGTAAGGTATTGTAAGACCTTAAAATATAAAATTACAGTTAAAAATATGTAAGTCTCATCCTGAAAATTGCTGATTGTAGCAAATAACTTGGTTTTATATTTATATAAAATATCAGGCAGAAACTCACACCAGGTTTCTAAAAACCATACTGTAAATATATTTAAACACATATTGTTTTTTTCATACTTGGCCTGGTTGATGAAGTAAACACATTTTAGCATGTTAGAATCGCCACAGATGGTTATGCCTGTCAGTGGACAGCAAACTGTGTGTAACATCTATCTAGATGCTTTAACATTCCTAAAAGTTCTTACTTCACACTTTTTGGAAAAAAAAAGTCCCCATTAGGTGAGCCTAACACTGATGTAGTTAGAGACCTTCAGAGTCGCTGGGACTGTGAGAGCATTTCTTAGTTGTATGAATAAATATAGAAAGACATTCATAGAATTACACTTGATCTGGGAAATGTAGCTGTTGGTCATGTCATTCCATGTTTGTTTCAGATCCTGGTAAGTGGTGATTAAGTGCATTTTTGGCTCTGTCAGCCAGTAAACAATAGTGTGATTGGTTGCGTTGAGTATGGAGTAAACAAATAACACGCTTTAGTAAGACTTGAGCCTAAAAGGAAACTGTCATTTGCAACCACGGCCTCAACTCTTGAAGTTAAATGGCCTCCTATGCAGCTCTCCCCACCAGGAATCTTGATGACCAAAAGCCATCCAACTCTCTTGTCAATGGTGGTGAGAGCCGCTCCACCACATGTGAGCATTCCTGGGGCACCACGGCCTCACCACAAGCTCATATTTATCGTGTGTGGTTGAAACGCCACAGAGGAGCCCAAAGCCAACACATGGCTCAAGGAACACACACACACACACACACACACACACACACACACACACACACACACACACACACACACACACACACACACACACACACGGCGTACACTGTCTGGCCTCGTTCTGCTTTGTCTGTCCAGCTTCTCTCCTCTGTAATATAGAAAGAATCAGCAGTATTGTCAAAGTCAGCAGTTCAACTCCTGTAAAACAAGTTTGGAAAGACGTCTGGCAGCTGTGAAGTCACGATATGAGCAGCCGCCCATTAAGATCAGTGTACTGCTAACTTGCTTGAAGGGTGACCTACAAGGCTGGCACAGGGTAATTACTGCTCTTCTGAGTCTTTTGTATTTTAATTAACCCAAAGTTAATGGAGTTTAATCACTAACACAGAAAAAGTTCCTTCTCTTTACAACGCACCAAGTGTGCGTTACAGGAGATATAACGACTGTCAGATAGGTTGTGTCTGATATACTCAGCCCATTAGCAGCCAGTAAGAAGTGTGGGGAGTCCTTCATTTGGGCCCTTTGATTGTGGACTTTCTTAGTAGTTTTAGTGGTGCTCAGCTATTATCATCCTCCAAGGTAACATGCAACAGCGCTTTTATGTCTTCTCTGAACTTTGGACCCAGCTGGATGTGTTTAGAACTGTTATAATGTAAAAGAGGTTCAAAAGATTTCACTACCTTCCATTTAGCTCTCCTGCTGACACTGTTGGGCCACTTTAATATGCTTCCACACAGGGTCTGGATCTCATCAAGGCCATATGAGGCAAGGGGAGAAGGTGGGTGGGTTGACAGAGGGGTTGGCTTTACAGGGGGAATCAATGTGATAAAGTACCAATCCATTAGCCGCAGTGGTGGTGAAGCCTGACAGATACAATTGGCTTGTGGGCTGATAAGCGCAAGTCGAGAGCGCGACATTACACGAGGGATATCGTGTTGTGATAACAGCAATCATATGTGATGCGTGCTGTAATTTAGCAGCTTTGTTCTGCTTTTAGGGCGTGATGTTTGACTACAGTAACACTTGGAGTAAGCTGAAAGAAAAGCAATATCGAAAAACCAAACTTTCACAGTTTTCAGATACCTCAAAGCCCCCGACTGCACCAGAGTGTCAGTCCAGGCATGACTACAGAGTATTTTCCTAGGCCATGGCGTCACTTTCCCCTGGCCTCTATGGAGAGTGTGGTGGGACGCTGTAAAACTTTACTGAGGGGAGTAGTGCGACATGGGAGTGTCTCACCTCCATTAAAGTCCTTGCCAGGGTGCTGTGGCATTTAAACACTCATAAATAACGGTGAGATCCACAAACCCCAACAACGGAGTTCCGCACTTTGAGGGGAAACAGCAAAGGGGCACAACAGAAAGTGAAGGGTGAGCGAAGGCATACTGGTCAGATACCAAACTAAATGACTCCCAAAAAAGCTTTACAGTAACCGCTAATACCCTCTGGCCCTCCGTAGTCGCACAGAACTTCAGCCAAGCCTCTGCTCCCTGGGAGAACAAGGCCACCAATATAGCCATCATAACCAGGGTGTTTTTCTTACTCTTGTTTTACAGGCGAGGGGTTAAGTCACCAGCATCTGGAAGCCCATGCTGCAGTTGAGGGAAGGTCAGTGGAGGAGCAGTCTTTTTCAATACTGCGAAATAAATAGCTGAACCAAATGGCCATGATGGAGTGGGCGAGGGCAGCTTACACAATGTAAATTTCAGTCAGGTGTGACATTAATAGGCTATATTCTTGGTCTTGGCAGCCTGAGTTTGTACATGCAGTTGAGAAAGTGATGAGTGTGCGGTGGAGAGCCACGGATTAATCCGCTGGCAGCACTGATACACAGAGTGAAAGGAGGAATTGGGAGAGAGTGGCATAAAGCTGTTAGCAGCAGAGCGGGCTGACATCACCCGAGCTGATACAATCAAAGATCTGGTTTTAAACGAGCCCTCCAGTCCAGAGCGGAGGGGCTGGCCTATGTCTGCCTCCTGAGGTAATTCACACTGCTGTGAGTCCTGCTTGCTCTGCATGAGGAGGATTTGCAGGGATTTCGGGTGGGCCTTTTGTTGTGGCACCCCTCTCGTGTCCACAGTGACAGTGCTGGTGAATTGAGATTGATCTGCGGTTGGAGCCAAGCCCCGTCTGTGTGACAGTGAGCAGAATGAAGACAAAACAAAGGTCCCCGCAGCAGCCAGTGGTCCTCGTTGGTTACGCAGAGAGACAGAGAACGAGCAGGACAAGAGCTAGATCCTAGTGTGTTTATCCAGGTGTGTGTCGTAGCTTGCCAGCTGCCGTAGTACTGGAAGCAGACTGAAAGCTTAGCTGTATGTATAAACCTGTGCAAAAAGAGTGTATCCTTTAAAGAAGTGACTCGATTTCATTATTTTCTCAAAGAGCTGAAGTGCATTTCCACACTCACGTCCTTCTTTATCTCAGTAAGGGGAATTTTCTGCAGTTAGCAAAGATCAGTACTGCAAAAAGAACAAGTCTTATTTAAGTGCGCAAAACTGAGAACAGGCTGCTTTCAAAGAATTCACGAGAGAGCCATAACTAAATTTGTAATTTCAATTAATTCAAGCAGTTTGGCAGCTTATTTTAAAAATGCTCCAGCTGTGCTATACTTTTCCACAGAACATGAATTAACACTCAGTGCTGTTCAGTGAGTCTAACGGCACCAGAAAAGCAGAGGTGGTTTTGCAGAGAAGTTTCTGGCCTGCCTGTGTAGCGTATATCTGTAACACTGTGGATTCATATTCCCAACCCCAAATTTTCACTCTGCATGAGAGAAGGATTGCAACAGCTATTGGCAACAGAGATTGGCTACAAGCTCTTTTTTTCACTTCAGTGTATAAAAGTATTAGTGTGGTGGTCATGCCAGGAAAAGTAAATCCTCCAAAGCTCTGTGCATGCACATATAAGTCTATGCATGTATACTGTACATGCACAAGTGTGTACTCAAAGGTGTGTGTGTGTGAGACAAAATCAATCATCAATTCAGCGGGGTATTTCCAGCAAGCACACTGCTTGTAATTACAACAGACCTTGCAGTCATTGTCTATTTTCTCTTTCTTTCATTTGTCTGCCATCAGCTTCATATGGTTGCAGTTTGCATTAATTCATATGTGGTCCACATTTGTGTTTGTAGCCTCAGTAGTTTAATCTCAGCCCAATCACAACAGAAAGGTATGTTCCGGATGCTTCTAAGAGCGATTCCATCTCTGCCCTCCGGATATATCACACACACACACACACACACACACACACACACACACACAGACACACACACACACACACAAACATGCACACACACACGCACTTGCAAAAGACAAAATTGCAACGTAAAATTGTATAGGACAAAAATGAAAACTCGAAACGAGAGCAGTTATGGTTTCCAACGTGAAGCATATCCATATGGCAGAGGGATAGATTCATCATGTTACAGAAAACAATGAACAGAACCGCCAGGGGGTTTCAGTGCAGCACACATGGAAACGTGGAAGGAGGTCATGGTATCTGCATCTGCCAGAGAACTTATAAATTTAAAACAAACAGTACAGAAAGAAAAAAAAAACAACAAAAGAAAAAAAAATTAAGCGCTCTGTATATGCATACATGATACTCACTTGCGTTTTAGGGACTTTAGATCTTTACATCGTTGTGCATTGTGCAGCACCGCCAAGAACCCATCCGATTTAGTCTCAAATACACTCTGCTGCATGGCAGCGACGCCAAACATACAGCCAGTCATAAAGATCTTAAGTGACAAGAACGGGTTGTGCAACAGATGGTAGGGTCGCCACAGAGCGCCAATCTCAACATCTCTGGGTCAGGCTGGGATTACACCAAATCCTCAGAAGAAGTGCGGAAAGTTCACCACGATGCTCAACAGCAGACCTTTCAAGAAAAAACTGTGTGCAAGTATACCCGGAGCCACTAGCAGTAGAACTATTTTTATTAATTTTTTGGTTACTACTGCCCTTTGGTATGAAGCTAATCAAAAATTAAAAACCATTGTTCTGGTTTTACTGAATGTCTGTCAGTATGTTCTGTTTCCTGTACATTTATTTGTCTTGGCAATGAACTCTGCTTTGCTTTGCCTTTTGCCATCATTTTGAGAGTGGAAGTCATTAAAGTGCAAGCCAAAAATGAAATTAATCTTCTGGCTAAAACAGTTGAATTTGACAATGAAAACAAAATGCAATATCTTTATGATTAGTGGGAGTGCAGGCAGTCAGCTCGTTTTATTTCACTCTAAATGGGGGCCAATCAGGGCAATAACTAAACTTGCCGGAGCTGGTATGGTGCCACATGCTGAAAATGTGACAAATTGGCTCTCATAGTCAGTGCGGTTTTCCACAGCGATGATCTGACTTGACATTTGAGAGGGTATTCCTCCTTTGGCGGCGACTGTGGAAGATAATGACTGCCATATTACATCAACAGAGTGCCATGCCAACTGCTCAACTGATGACACATCCCATGATGCAAAGCTTTAATACGTTTCCCGTCAATGGTTGTCATACGGCTCTCAATACTAGTTATTTCTCAAGCTGTGTAGCAACAGACAGTTACACAATAACAGTTTTCAAGTACATAGAGGGAGCTCCAAAGGGATTAAAGAGTCATTCATATATTTCATGTGTACTTAACTGATATGTTAAAAAAGTAACAATATCAATATGTATCAGTGTTACAAATGACATGAAGAGTTTGTCCATCCATCCATTTTCTTCCGCTTTTCCCAGTCCAGCTCTCAGAGGGGCAGCAGTCAAAGCAGTAATAGTGTAAGTGTACCCAGGGCAGGAGTCAACCCAGCACAATGTAGCAGTTTTCCAGTTTTTAAAACTTGACGTTGCTACCTTACACTCAAAGCATCTACCAATAATCACCAATCCGAACATACTGCATTTCACCAGCATCTGGCAGAATAATCTCCTACCATCTCCAAATTGCTGCTCTGCTACTTTTTAATGCATCCATGCCCAACTGCGACTAACTGCAGGGCATCTACACACCTTGCTCTGGTAACATTTACTAATTTCTAACCACAGATGCAGTCAGTTCACTTTCACGATGAACCATGCAATCTACCAAGAGCAGAATAGGTCAAACGCAAACACACCTGATATCATAATGCGTAATCTACTAACTAAAGTAACACTATATGAGCAGCACGGTAATTCAGATCAATGGGAGACAGTTCACATTATATGATACTGAAGGGAAATAAATAAAAAAAAGTTAGTTTGTGATGTTGCAGTGCTCCGTGTGTCCCCTGTGTCGATCTTTTGTGCTCTTTGTGGACTGTTGTCTGTGTAGAAATGTTAGTTAGAACTCTACACACTGCAAACTTCCCAGATCACTGTAAAAAGTACCTCTGCTCCTTTTTAATGCATGCATGGCTCGTGTCTTCTATTGGACAGCTACTCCGTGTCTTCCTTTTGTTACGCCACATTAATTTCTAAACGAGGACTCAGTGGAGAGCTTTGGGATGACCCCAAAGTTCCTGCACAACTTTGAGCCACCCCAAGTGTCAGTTACATCCAAATCTGATTACATTTCCCCCATGGCATTCCAAATAAATGAATACTCCTTGCAGCAATTATAATAGAGACGTCAAGCATAAAATAGGAGATGCCATTTTGTGTAAAATAATTGCTTAATTTCCAGTAAATGGCCTCTGTTTTTAAGAAATAGTTTTTATTGTGTTTCAGTTGACAGGTTGTTAGATTGGTGCCTGTAGTTTTCATTGCCTGTCTCACTCCAGCTCTTATTTTGAAGATTAGCTTTCTCTTGTGCCTTATTTTGCTTTACTTCTTGCTTTTGTTTCTTTCCTTTGTAACTATCTGGCCCACCCTCATTGTCTTTGCCTGTTGTTGATTATTTTCACCTGTGCCTTGTTCACACCTCAGAAGCATTTGGGAGGCATGAAACTTAATTTTGAACACAACTGAAAAACAAATGAGTGAGTATGGCATTGTCAAGCGTGATGATTCCCTGTACTGTAATTAATTAATTTGCCTGTATCTACAACTATGCATGGTCTTGGGTAGATAAACCTTAAAATAAAGGGAAAAAAATCTCTGCTTTAGTTTCCATTTGTTTACTGTACAGTACCTGCCCTGCTGTGACGCTGGTACACAGAATCAGTCTAGAGAAAAGTTTATTCAAGGTCTTCTCCCATCTCAAAGGAACTGCAAGAAGAAGATTATTCTGTTTGCTTTTACCACATTAATCATCACCGTCTTTATTGGATTCATTTTCCTGGAAACTGTCTTTTGATCGCCATTTTGCTTTCCTCATGAACCAGAACTGCTATATATTGTTAAGTATTATAAGAGCATAAATATACGTCACACCCTGCTGAACTGCTAAACAGTTGACCCGACATTTCAAAAGTGTGTAAATTATTTATTTATTTTTTTTAAAACCCTGTTTGATTAATGCCTGCTTTTCCTTTCCTTTCCATTTTTTTTATTTTGGATATTACCCCCGGATTGTCAGGTGTGGGTGGGCTTGGCTCTTCTTCAGCCTATTAGCTTCAAGCCACAGACTCCCATCTTGCCAGTTTATAAGTCACAGCAAGCCAAGACAAGGTGGTGGTCTAGATTTCCTGAAATCAAAGCAAATTGTTGTAAATCGTGATCATCACTTCCTTTCTGCATCCAAGGAAAGCATTTTGGAGATGGTAGGCGATTATTCTACCAGACGCTGGTGAAATGCAGTATGTTTGGCTTTACCTATGCATCTGGAACACATTAACCAACACATTGTACACACTGTCATGGCAACATAGGCAACAGGGTCCTCTGACCACAGGTCACATCATTGAACTTGACTCTCAAAGAAAACAACTAATGTCATGGTGTCAAATGAAGACATCAGGTATATTTCAGATTATGCATAAATGATCCTGTCGCTATTGTTGCACTGGATGCAGGAAAGTATTGCACAGTACTGGGGTTTGCAGCGTCTTTAAGCTAAACTACTGCGGTGAGTGGACTCCCTGCTGGGTGCTGTTGGGATGGGGCCACTCTGTGGTTAATTAGCGGGTAGTGATTTGGCCCCAAGAGGGCAAGGCCAGCCCACCAATGAGCTCACTTCCCCTCGTCTTCACACTCGCATGCACGGCCGCTCCCCGGCAATGAGTCAGCCCGTGAGAGTGAGAGCACAAGAGGGAGAGCAAGAGACAGGAAGTCATTTTACCCACATTGGGCCCATCTCCAATCTTGTCGCCTGCCAACTCTAAGTAGTGTGATTACAGGCGAAACTGATTAAAACAAAACAACCCTAACCCCCCCTCCTCCCCACATATACAGTACACATGGACTGTGACCCTCACCATCCCCTATACAGCACACACATACAAACACACACACAGTCAGCAGAAACAGGATGTTAGTAGGATCCTAGATGTGATCTTTTTAGACTCTAATGGCATCCTGATGGAACACAGGTGCCTCCTGAGAGTTGCAGCACTTAACGCTGAATACACATGAGATGACTCAGTGCCTGTTTTCCCAGTTTAATCATTTAATGATTATTATGTCTATAGGTATTTCCTCATGCTTATGCTTTAGTACTGCTTGGGAGCTTCGGTCTGGCCCTCTTTTACAGACAGAGTTAAAAGACTTGATAATAAAGTGATGAGAAAGCAGGTTTCTGTGGCAGCCACATAAACATGCGTCTGACTTTTAAAGGATTTTCCCTGAGACATCGGATGCAGGTGCTCTGCTGAGATCAAAGACTCCAAGTAAAACCTACTTAGTTTGAGAACTCCAAGAGAGCTGATTTATTCAGCCGTCCCACTGTAAAAATGCCCTGTAGTTTGGTTGAGAAGCTCCAGCTAATGATGCTGTATTCCTCCACTTAAATAGGGTGATGCATTTTCTTTATTGGGGAAAAAAATGTTGGCACGGCTAATCTGCTTATCATCCGTGTGTGCATCAAAGTTGTGGGCATCGAGATGTGACATCTTAATGTCTACATTTTCTTTTTAACAATGTAGTGCATCATAGCACACATGGCTTTAATTGTGGGCTATGTGGTACTTAGGTACTGTACTATTTTGATGCCTTCTCTATAACTGCCATGTGCTCAAGGCTGGCATGTAAAGTGAAAGAAATGTACTTAATTAACACAACAATGCCACACACTTGTTTTTCAGTGTGCCTCCAGTTACGCTGTCACACCAGCAACAGTTGTTTTTAATATGTAGACCAGAAAACTGGCTCACAAATGGACCAGTTCCAAAACACTGTGAACATTTACTGTTCACTCATCAAATCCACCAAACATGCAAGTCCAACCCAATGCACTGAACCATTGAGGGTGAGCAAATCAGCCTACAAACAAATAAGGCTTTCACCCCATTGCCATGGAAACTGGGTGTTTTAGTGTGCAAGTCAAACACAATACAGTAAAAACAAGCTAGCTTAATACAAGTGAGTTGCAGCAGAGCAGAGTGTTTAATAACGGGGAGTTAAAAAGGTTCGAGACAATGACGTGCGGAGCAGATTCGCTCGAACACAGGGTTCTTAACATGAAAAGCAAAGTCACAGTGAATGAGAAGTCTATCAGCAGCTAATCCCGTCCACATGTGTGGGTGCTCTGTTGAAATTCTGTATTGTGAAAGTGTCCCTTTTTAAGAATGGCCAACTACAGCGATGTTGCATGAGAGTGTAACACTAAAAATATTACGTCAACACTGTAATCACGAAGAGCCTAAAGGAAATTATTCACATTATATGATCATAAGTCATTCGGTCCCAACCCTTCGGGTGATGCTGCAATGCCAAAAGTGACTTTCAATTTTGGCAATGACTGCAATTATGCTTGACCTGTCAATACATGCTTGGTTTTCAGTGGAAAACCAAGCATGGCATTTACGACCGTAAATGCCATGCTTGGTTTTCAGGTTCTCAGCAAAGCTTGCTCTGCATTTACGACCGTAATGCAGAGCAAGCTTTCAGAAGAGCTTGACGGAAGACACCTGGCTATATGCTTTGTCCATTACTGCACATTTAATTAAACAAACTGTTCATTCACAGAGTTTTTGCTTGAAGCGAACATTTTGACTTCAACTACATATTACAAACTCATTCTCAGCAAAAAGAAAAATTTGCTTTGCGCTACTTTTAGGACTCTCCTCTTGGTTTGTTTTGCCAAGTACTTGAAGTCGGCTTCCGTGTGTACAGTTTCTCAATGATCATCTGTCAAAGTAGCCATAAATAACATTTATCCAGTGCTAAAGTAGCTTTTCCTCCTACGTGGTTTCAGTAGGGGATGTATGCCTTATGTAGACTTGCAACTCTGAACGTCTAGCATGCACAAACACATCTATAAATAAACACACATGCTTTACTTTTACCTGTTTGATGTCCACAAAACACTATGTAGGCAGATTTTGCTAAGAAATATGTACATGCACCTCTCATATCTGTATATTAGCATTAATGAAGCTGGACAGATTCCAGGCACTGCAACAATACTTGACATTGTACTCCACTGTACTATAGAGTGCTTCCGAGGATCACAGACCTCAACACTGCAAACACAGATCAGTCCCTATGGAGGACATGCACCCAGTCATTATGGAGCTTAAGGATCAGAGCACGGGTTTTGTTCCCTTGTCATGGCTGTTTAGGGCTGAAATCCCGTGTTTTCCCATGTGAGGTGCTCCTCACCTAAAACGCCATCTAGTCCTATATCATGTCAACATACCACATGTAATGGTCACCTCAGAGATGAGTGGATTTTCTGCATGGTTTGTCCCCAATGCAGCCTCCTGTATCCGTATCCCTGCTGAGTGAATGTTTCACAGACCTCATCATAGGGAGTTGACGGAGGACAAAATAGAGCTTGTGCTACAACACCAACTACTTTGAAAGCAAGGGCAAACCAGAGGTGAAGCGCAGCTGTAAGCAATATGGGTAAATAGTATAAACAAAGCACTAAGTGCAAGTGCAAGGATTGAGCTTCTTGCTTTAACATGCATGTTACTACCTAGAAAAGAATACTGGAGACGGTGAAGGGTGGAGTGTTTAAGCACCTCCATCCAGTGTGTAATCACCTGAGGAAACATGCAAAACCCTCAGCAGAGTATGCAGGGTCCCTGTATTTTAATTTATTTTTTTGTTGTGTGTTCATGAACCACGCAAAAATGACACGCTGCCTGTAATGATCATCTGCTACACCAAAACTCAGTATGCCAAAGTTTGCCAAACTATTTGTGAAATTTTAGCACAACTTACAGATTTATGCTCAAATTCAACACTCCACACGATGCTTTCCACACTGCCTCGCTCAGGACAATGCTGAGCGAGGCAGTGTGAGGTCAGACACACACAGAAAAGGTTAGTTTTACCATCTTTTTCCTTGTTCTTATTCCCTTTTTCTTTTCTACCGCCGTGCTTCTTTGATTTTTAATAAAAACCCTTTCAACTTATTTATCCTGATATGCATTATGTTGGGAATACGCACTCATATTTTACAAAATTTGGATACCTGTGAGTATGTGTTTCAAATATCAGTCAAATGCTTTCATTTGATACTTGTACTAGTTGGTTGGACTTTTGTCTGGTATGATTTTGCAACTTAAACTAAAAAATGTATACACTTTGGCAAGTGAACTACTAATTAACACTGCCCCAATAAACCATAAATAATCTATGCAAATACTTACCTACAGAAAACAGAAATGTAGTTATTACAGCTATATTACATTGTATAACATGGATCATTTGGGTAAAGGGCCCATTTTTTGTTATCTTTACACACCCATACATGGCTGATAAAAATCCTGCACGCAGTATTTGAATCAAGCATGTATGCACAGTGTCTCACACAGCACAATCTTGTGTACACAAATGTAACTTTCTCCCTCTCTCGAAAAGATTTAGTTTCTTTAAGAAAGCTGGAGCAATTTGATGATATTTAATTGTTATATATGAGATATACATGGGAATCTATGCAAACTTTAGCTCTTCTGCACCACAATAAGATCATCTTTACATGTCATTTTGTGCTGATTTCTATATAAAGCAATTAACTGCTATTATATAACTACTCAAATAGCAGCATTTAGAGTTGTATGTAAAATAAAGTGCAATGGTGGTCGCAACTATACATGCAAAATTTCATTATACATAATATTTAAGTAATTTTTGAGATGCAGTAGTTAGGACTGTTACCTCACAAGAGGAAGGTTTGGACTCCGCCTGCTGGCTGTGTCCTTGCTGTATGGAGTTTGCATGTGTGGATTCAGCTTTCCTGCCACAGTCCAAAGAAATGCATTTCAGGTTAACTGGTGATTCTGAATTGGTCAAAGCAGTGAATGTATGTGTGAATGATTGTCTGTCTCTTGTGACTTGTCCAGGGAGTAGCCCACCTGTTGCCTCATGACAGCTGGGATAGGCACCATCTAAATAAAATAAAAAACAGAGGATACCCTTAGTGATTGTTTAACAATAACTTAGCCATGTACACCCTTACTGCTTCCATGGTAATTAACAGAGCAAGTAGCAGCCAGGCTAATCAAATGCTAATCAGCAAGTGCGAGCGCCTCAATCAAAAGTTCTGTCAGTTTGCGGGTTTGGAGCATTCAGGTTTGTTGTAATAATGCCAAGATGGAAGTCCATCATTCTACAGTGAGAAGGTATATTCGCAAATTTACCCCAAGGTCTGACTGTGCAACACAAAAGCTACATCACAAAGACTGAAAAGTATGCTTATTTCTTAAGGTTACCAACAGAAAGCCCCTTCTTTCTAAAATGAACATTGTTTGCAGAGTTTGCAATTTGAGAAGTTATATCCGAACAAACCAGAAGACCTCTGGAATAATGTCCTTCGGACGGTGAGAAGTGGATGTGTTTGGCTGTAATACACAGTGTCACATTTAGTGCAACCTAAACACACCACAAGCACCACATTTCAGATGTGAAGCACAGTGAGGAATGCTGATTTGGGCTTGTTTTGCAGCCACAAGACCTGGACACCTTGCATTTATTCAGTTGACCATAAACTCCTCTGTATACCAAATGTGAACCCATCTGTGTGATAACTAGAGCTTGGCACAAACTGCAATAGGACAGTGATCCCAAGCAAAGCAGCAAGACTACAACAGAATGACTGAAAAATGTAAAGAATTAAGGTGTTGCAGTGGGCCAGTCAAAGTTCAGATCACAACCCGATTGAAATGCTTTCTCGGGACCTTAAAAGTGCTCTGCATAAACTAATGCCTGCAAACGTCAAAAAAGTGTAGCAGCATTGTAAATAATAGCAGACTCAAATTCCTCCACAAGGTATAACAGATTGATACAGTCAAGCAGAAAAAGCAATTAAACAATTCAAAGTTATTGCTGCTAAAAGTGGTTCTACAAGCTACTGAATCATGGGGGGCGCTTCACTTGTTTTTCACAAGAATGCATAGTCATGTCGAAACTTTGCGTTTCACATGACTCATCCATGACCAACATAAAATCACCAGTGACTCCAACATGCATGACTTTGGAATATGGGAGTAAACCTCAGCACCTGGTGGAAACCTACTCAGGCACAGAGAAAACATGCAAACTCTGCAAACTTAAAGAGGTTTGAACCAGGAACCCACATGCTGTGAGTAGACAGTGCTAACCAATGCACTATTGTGCCACCCATACACATTTATGTCTTTGGTGATGACGTTCAATGATACCAACAAGTGACATTGCTCTTGGTAAATAAAGGTGAACTTTATTGTGTTTATAACATATGTAGTTGTTTTGTAACTACATTACTGCAGTCCGGTTACACTGGCTTCTCATCTCTGAGAATAAGAAAAAAGGGGGTTTTATTGCCTGAATGACTAGTGGCCTCAAATGGGATGTAATGACAAACATTCAAGCTTATTTCTCAATTGTGAAACATATACTCAGAGTCCAGGCCTAATAGCCTAAAAGACTGGACTTGGCCACAGCCACTAATTTGTAGTATAGTGGCCATTAGTGAGAGACAGCAGCCAGCTGCGGTGAACTGCTGCTTATCTGGAGGTAATGAGAAGTAACATGGGTGTAATGCGGTTCCATGTGCACATATTTGTCTCCACATCCAGAATGTCTCTTGACTCTCCCCCTCTCTCCATTCTCCCTCTGTCAAATAAATCCTCTGTGGCTGTTTTTGAAAAATCCATCCACCTTTTTTTTCTGCCAAACATTCTTTCTCCCTCTCTCTTTCTCCTATTCCTCATTAAAATGCTGAAAAAAAAAGAAAGCATGTTCGGTGTGAGCTAAGAGGCCCCCTCGCTCAGTTGTGGGAAGCGAACGCTTTATGTAGGGAGGTCTCACCCAGGGAGAGAAGACACCCACATTCAACGCACACATAGATCAGAGACCAACTGTGTTTTTTGTTTTTGTTTTTTCGGGTGATGCTCAAGGTGGCAGATGAACAGAGGAGCAGCGGGACTCCTGATGGGACGCTTGTGATGGAGGGGAGAAGGAGAGAGGAATAGCCCAAGGAGACACGGTGCTTGTCTGGCCTGTTTCCCGGCCTCCCGTGTTGGAGCTTGAAAAGGAGCAGGTCGTTTACACCCCAGTGAAAAAGCCACCATAGCCACAGCAACACCTGGATGTTATTTAGGCTAATGGACTTGGGGCTTACTCAATAGTAATCAAGTGGAAAGGGGGTGGCGGCACAGGCTTCTGGCTTCGTTTCATGAGTCACCTTTCTCCAGGAAAAACTTTTCGCAGCTATTTTCTCTCCTACCTGCGCTCCCTCCCCGTGTGTCCTTATCGCTCCTCACCCTCTCACCTCATGTGTTTATTTTATTTTGCACAGAGCTGTGTTATGACAAGGCCTTCACTCCCCGGATGTATGCAGTCAGTGCTTGTGTCATGCCCTTATGAGGTATGAGGGCCCTCACAGCTCTACCAGCCCCACCCGGCCTGCCCTTCCCAGGCAGAGAGAGCAGAGAGGAGGGGCTGGAGGAGGTTGGAGGGGGTGACTCCTGCTCATACCCTGTCCCGTTCTGCCTGGTGTTGATGGAAACTTAACACACAACCACACAATTGCTAGATTCAACTGACAAAAGCCATTTTTATAGCTTTTGTTGTCCTCACGGACAGTTGAAAATGCTTATGTGGGACTTCCTGGGTCAGTCTGTTTACCTGTCTGGCTGCCCGTCTTACCTCATTCATCCAGGCTTCAGAAGGTTTGAGGATTGCTTACCATCCATCACAGAATCCCACAAGCCTTTAGCTGAAGTCATGTAAAGCTCAATACAACCATGAAATAGTTTATCACACAGAGACTCATTTATCCTCTGCTGGCTCTTTACATTCAAACCACCAGAGGGTCATTTTTTTGTGCACTCCTCTACTATGGAGTGTTTTCTATTAGTGAGTTTTATTCACAGTGAAAACTTTGTGTCTCTTTTTATCCTTTCTTTGTTCGCTATGAAATCCGCTTCATTTGTCATACCATGTAAGAATCTCAGGACACAAAGAGCAGATGCAAAGGGGATTTCCTTGCACACAGCATAGTCTGAGTGAATTTAAATGGAAGTTTTGAGGTGAAATAATCCCCCGGGACTGTGCTGAAAACATCTTTAGTTTTTCAGGTTTTCTTTCAGTTTTTCAGAGAGTTAACCGTTTGATCTCGAAAACAAAGATGCCACCCAAGACATGCCGCCTGGCATTGACTCTGCAAAGAGGAAATAACACGGGGCTGCACATGAAAAATAAACCCAGTACGATAAAACTTGTCAAATGTGTTTCCATCTGTCTCATCTTTTCTCCCTTTTTCTAACAGTTCGAACGTGAAAAAGCCCTAAGCAAAATGTTACATTTCAACATTTTTCCATTCTTTAATTTTCACCACAAAGCCTGACATGTTTTAAGAGGTGCAATCTAATATTGCCTGAACTCCAGGACCTACCACAAAGATCTCTGGGTAAATGGGAGGGAAGGAAGTGCACAGACAGGAGGACGGGTGTGGATGGAAAAGTGCGCAGTAACTTGGCTGCAGCACACCCTTAAGTAACAACACATGGCAGTGGAGGAATTCCACATTCATGGACACTCTACATGAGCGCGGATGCGACGGGCTGACCAGGCTGCTTGCAGCAAGTGGCTGCCGGGTGCCGAATGGGAAGCCGATAAGGCTCTGCCGTACCTAATTCCTTTCCATGTTCTCATCCTTGGTAGGCATCACAATGGGCATGATTCATGGGGGTAATTCCGCCTGCTACTGACTTGGCTCCTGTCTGCATTTGGGAAGAATGTGACCTCACAATATATCTCTTTCAGGCCCATCCCTGTCTGAATTCGACCAGCCTCTCCTTGAAGCCCTCTTCTGTTAGAGACTGCAGAGTGAGGACAAGGGAATGCAGCAGAAAGGCGAGGAAGAGAGGCTAAACTAAGGGGGAAAAAATTTTGCAAACATACTCCTCCTTCCCCACCTTCTCTCTTCCGACATCACTCTCCTTCCCAATGTAATACCTAAATGATGTGCAGCGAGGAGGGTAATTTAAAAGTATGAAAATGAAAGTCAGCCACTGTGACAACCACAGAGACAAGCCCTGATTGCACAGGGGAAGTTGTAGGTGTGATGCCTGTTTCATGTTTCCATATATAAACCCGCAGAAACGACCACACGTCTAGCCCGGGTAATGATCAGAAGTAGAGCGTGTGATGCAACAGTGTTTTGTAACATGAGCCCTCTAGTGCTTAAGCAAACTGCAATCATCGCGGGTAATTATTTAGCTGTATTAGGTCATTTGAAGCTCAGTTAATTCCTGGTTACATTCCATCTGTCACAGACACAAAGGCTCTTGTCTTTATCTGCAGTCAGTGCTGAAATATAAATTACACTGCAGAGTGGCTCGGGCAAAAGTAAGCTTACAATGGAAGGAACATAAAAGTGTAGAATCACAGTCGTTGCCAACAGCAAGTTAAAAAACAAACATGTGGTGTGCAAATGCCTTAAAAAAAATCATAAGGATTTAATAGTATCCTTTAATGTTCCAGCCGAGCGGGTTGTGCATTTCCAACAGGATTAATTGAGCATCCAGCAAACGAGGCACAAGTTTGTCTCCTGACTGACTCAGACAAAAAAAACACTGAAAAAAGCGTGAGCAAGAACATCTTTTAACGAGCAAATTTATCCTCTAAAGTACAATATATGGAATGTGGGAGGCATAATTTTAGTCACCAATTTCTCTGTCTGGTTGTAGCCTGCAGAAATATCAGTTATTCTACCTTTTCTTTAAAAAAAAAAGTTGAATAATACCTCAGTGGTCCTATAAATCTCCCTTTTCTTCATACAACTTACCTCTACCCTGTTTAACTCTGCTTCAGGGGAAAATGACTTTACAGACCTGCACTGACATCAAACGGCTGTACGGTACAATCTGGCACAAGTAACGGCACGCACACACTGTCGCACGTGTAAAAAGGGCGTTGACACCTACATACACGTTCATAAGCAGAGGTGGTTTTGTCATGTCACCCTCCTTAACATCTTGCTACAGGCTGCCTCATAGGAGGAGAAAATATGGTGTGATGTCACTTCTGGCATGGCCCCGGTGTCTGAAAGCTTTTTATGCGCCGCCCCAGTGAATGAGAGGCAGACATTACTCAGAATAAGAGTGGAGACTATCTGTTCTCCACAGTTAAAGCTGCTATTTGTTAGCGTGGACCTCTGCCAGAGTCGGGCCACTGTCTGTTGACTGCTGATCAACACAATGCAGATCAGATCACCGAGACTCCATAAAACATCTTTAGCGTCTTCCTAAAACGTCTTCCTTGTCGCTCTCATTGGCAGGGCCGTGCTCGCTCCACCAGCACCACTGGCACTCTCAAAGCAGCCTGGCGGCACCCCCTTAAAGCCACCAAGGGGGTTAGTCATAATAGAGTTTCATCTGGCCATCAATCTTCATTCTCTCTCCCTGGGAGCAGCACAGGACCACGTCTTGTGTTGCAGTTAAAAGCCTTGGAACCGCTGTCCCAGCCCTGCGATAAATTGATTGCTCTATACGGCCTGTGGCGAATGTTAGGAGATCCTGATCCATACTTGCAGTTTGTCACTGTGCATTAGGAACAGGCGAGGGGATTCCCAAAGCCTGACTCATAAGGCAAGCACCTTTCAAATATAATTTAGCAAAAGACAGTCAAGTGGAAATGTAAATTGCACACTCATTTAAAACGTTTGGGATTTTTGCATTTATGTTTGAGAGGAAAAACAAAAGCCAGAGGCATTTCAAGCAAACAACGTGACAGCAGTTAAAAGAAATAGACTGCTGAAGGACCAGTGAAATAATAGATTTTGGGCAATTCATCAAACGCACGCACTCCCTGCTTTTCATCACTGTGAGCAGCAAAGGGAAACTCTCACCCAATTCTACTCCTTTTTCATGTTACTTCCAACTTTTTCCCCCTCAATTATGTTTTTTTTTTTTTAATATTCACAAAAATGCACTAAAGTTATTACCCATTACAACTGTCGCAATTATGATTCTTATGCACATAGGACTCTTTTTTTTGTGCTGACATGCACTTTTTCCTTGCTCAAACATTTCACTTTAAATCAGCATTACCTTATCATGCAAAATAGTGCAGCGGCCTTCAACTTTAGACCAGATATCCTTGTTGCATCTCATAGATCCTCAGCATCCCATCCCAATTGCCAGCACTACTGAAGGGCGTGCTTACTTCCACTCATGAGAAAGTGAAGAGAAGCACAGAGTTGACATTCGGCTAAATCCATTCACTGTTTCTATTTCTGTGCAACGTCTAGACATAAAAACATTTTGCTAGGAACCAAAAGCCACAGCTGGGTTATGCAAAGCTGGACTAGACTCAGATCCTTCAAAAACACTGCACTACATGTTAAATTAAAGCAAGTGTCTGTTATTGATTTTCCTGTCAAGCACCTTGCTGGGTGTATATTTTAACTCCCCAGATAAAATGTAGTTGATGAAGTCATGTGTTTACCTCCTTTGTACTAGGGAAAAAGATTGTCTGCCGTCATAAAATGTTTATATTAGTGTCTTTTATTGGATGTTCCTTGTATACATAATTGTTCGCAGCATCATAAAAAACATGGCCAACAAAGTGCAAATTACAGGGTTTGTGGGGGTACTGACCACCTATTTTCCACACTCCAAGTCACAGCATCTGTAAACAAAGTAAATGTGTTGAGCCATCAACACACACCCAAAAGAGTGACCGCACATGATGTCATTCCAAGGCTAATGAACATTTGGAGCTGAGGGCCAAGCTGTGCATTCAATTAAAAATGAGGTTCTTGTTATTATTTGAATATAAAGCTGTTGTGTTTTTGGCACAATTAACAGAGTGCACGAACACAAAGAATCAAAATTAAGCGAAACAGAGCACAAAATTCCATTTCATGGAAAAAAAAACATGTTTAATACTTGCCTATCTTTACTAATCTCGTTTGCACCTGCTCAAACCAGCTATTACCATGAAAGGAAAGCTTTCTAGTACGAAAAGCTAATGTCTCAGTCACAATGAAATATTTGGGTTATTTTTAAAGAAGCCTGTGTGATTCATCAATGTGATGATGCATCACTTCCCTTTTGGGACTTCCTCAGCTTCCTACATCTGCTGAGTGAATCTCAAATGTCAGCATTGTCAACTCTGTGCTTCCCCATGTTTGTGTTCATGTGTAGCACAGTGGGTGCCTGATATATTTCAGGAGAGAAGGACTGTCATTGGACACGTCAGCACCTCAGTATGCTGCAAAAGGAGCGCTTGCGTGATTGACAAACAGCATCTGAAATAATCCTCCCCCGGAGCTTTTGCTGGAATTCAGGGGAGTGTGTCACAGAATGCAGGAAATCAATCGAATAACAGGACTCATACTTTATGGAGAGACTTGCAAGGTGTCCCGAGGTGAGAAAAACAGCAGGACTTTAAACAGCTAGCTGTATCGGTTGCGTCAAGTGCAACATTATGAATGCTTTTGCAAGTATAAGTCGTCGAGTGTGGAATATAAAGGATGCTTTCTCCCATGGAAAAGCCATAGCTATCATGATATCACTCACTGGATTGTGAAGTCCTGATCTGAATATGTTTTTGCTCATAAATGTCATAACAGCTTATAAAATACTCATACGTGTTTATATGCTTACCTGTTCCCAGAAAAAGTATTTCACAATTAGGGCTATGATTCAGCAGCTCCAACATTAAGACACTTAACATCAGATCTTTGAACTTAATTAAGCAGGCAGATGTTCAATAGATATTATTTACCATGGCCCCTGTTATAATGTAGGCCTGACCCTGGAATTTTATGGTGCTGTACAACCTGGGCATTAAAGGCTGCTGCTATATTTTTAAACTGTATGTACATACATGTGTGCGAGAGAATGCTGTTTTACTGTAAATGTGTTTTACAGACATTTATGAGAAATGTGAAGTTGCCTGCACTGAAAAAAAGAGATGGACATATATTTTGGACATGGCATGGACTTCTAAGTATTTATTTGACTGAAGTCCGAGGTAAGACCACGTGCTTAGTTTGTGGAGAGCAGATTGCTGTTTAGAAGGATTACAGTATGAATCGCCATTAGGCATAAAAGATGCAGGGAAATGCAAGAACTTGACTGATGCAGAGCTGGAACGGATATCTGAACCTTTGCAATAAACGCTTCAAAGCTTGTAAAGCTTTTTTTTTTTTTTTTAAATGAAGCAATTAGTACAGAAATGCCTAACAAATAATTTTATTATGATGGCATAAAAATAAAGGCCAAATGATAACAAAAAACATTCAACCACTTAACTAAAAGGTTGGGGACTAGCCAATATGAAACTGCCATTGCTAACAGAAGCTTTCTGTTAAAAATATATTCCAAAATCCTAAAATAAAGAAATGTTTAAAGGGTCTGTCATTGTTTCTGTTCAAAGTCACAACTGAAAAATAAGCAAACAAATCATTTGCAGGTAAACTGCTGTATTTAGCATTAAACAGATACTCTATTATGACGAATGTCTTTGCTCCAACAGAGAAAATTATTTTTCCTCTAAAAAGGAAACATACTGATGCAAACAACCTGTTTCAGCACACCAGTAATGACTGAGAGTTTAGTCTTGATTAAAATAAGTCTAAATTGGTCCAGTCTCTGATACCACAAATGGGAACAAAATACACAAAGCGTAAGCAGGAAGAAAAAGCCTCCATTAGCCTTCGCTGCAGCCACTGATGATTGATATGATAGCAAGCCCATTCAAACTGCAAATTTTACACATGATTGAGGCTCTATTGGATGTAATGAAATGGCCTTCCTGAATATTGCACTTGAGTGACTGTGTTACCACCAGTACAATAGCTGCTATTATAGTTTTGGGTCTTCAACCCATTTTTCATTGTACCAGGTCCAGTGTGTTATTAGCGCAGAACTCAGAGTGAACCCGCGCGGCTTTGGTTTCTTGCTGTTACGGATGTGACCGTTCTCTCCACTGGGAGCAATTCATAGTGTTAATTGACCACCGCAATCACTCAGCAGATTTATGGAAAGTCTGAAGGGTCACAGGAGACTTCCAGGGGAGACTATCCAGGGAGCAGGGCTAGCCTCTGAGCTGCAGCTGGGGGAATTTCTAGGCTTTCTAAGTACACTACATTCATAAACTCCCTGCCTTTCTTCAGTGACCCCAGAGGAAATTTACATTATATAGAAGAACTGTATTTAAACAGGCCATAAAAGAAATGAAATAATCTTGTGGGTGTCCTTGTGTGGGAATGTTGCATTATAGCAACACTTTAATAATGGCGCAGCAGCAGTTATGATGAAGAAATCTGAAAAACAAACACAAAATCTATTATCTTCAAATACAGACATGACCCAGTTTGTTTCTATTTTTCATCCGCTCATCCAGATGTGCATAATTCACTGGGGGGGAGGAGCTGTAACACTGACAGACTGGGTGTGGGCATTGGGGCCCATCTGGCCGACTATAATCAGCTTTAAAACAAAAAAACAAAAAACGGTGCTACAGACAAATGAAGGATACAAGGCGCATGCAGAAAACCAAGGTTTCAAGCTACAGTAGCCAACATCCTCTTGAATCTGGATTCAAGATCCAATGTGCAATGTTGACACGGGGCAGTGAAAGGATGGGCCCTGGTTTTGAGTACTGAAACAATAAAAATGATTTTGTTCATTGTTTATTCTCCAGTGCAGTGTGTCAGTATGTCAGCGTATTAGTTTGAACAAATGCATCTGGACACTCTTAATACTGTTTAATCCCCTCTGTCAGCTGGCCAGGGTTGTCCTCGTGCAAACACACCATCTCCAGTGTGTCTCTTGTCTTCAAACAGAGAAAGTAAGCATCCAATAACATATTCCTCGTGTTCCACAGCTGAACTTCACACTCGTGGAATAGCTGTTTTTGTTCATATTAAGGTAAGAGTGAACCTTCCGTTTCATTTTAATGCACTCGTCTTTCGTTTCTTGACTCAGGGCTTGTGTAGAGTGTTCAGAAGGAGCGCTTCTCCTTCTAATAGGCTACTAATGCTGGCTTAATTTTGAATTTACTGGGTTGTTTTTGTGGACTGAATGGTTAGGAAATTGCTCCTACAGTTTAACATGGAGCAGTTAAGATTAATTGCCTTAGGCGTGCCAATAATTTTACAGTTATTATGTGATAAGCTCTATCACTTCTTCTGATGAAATGTGTTACAGCTTTTTTTAGTGAGAGTTGCCCAGCCATGATGATTTACAAGAGCTAGAAGTCTGTGTTTTGCTGTGTGGAGTCTAAACGCCATGCTCGCTTGCAGAAAAAGGCAATACTAATGGGTTTGTGTTACATTACTAAATCAACTCGAGCTGTGAAGCGGCTCCCAGCAAACCTTTATGATCCATTAACCACCAGGGACGGTTTTGCCAGGGCCTCGGTGCCAGCTGGCAGAAACTGACGGGCCCATATCATAAGCAACCCCTGCCAGCGATAGCTTTACTGAGGTTTGCAGAACTCCCCCCACCGTTCTCTCGAGCTGATTACATACATGTTGTTTTCTCATTAGCCAAGGCTCCACGTGGTCCTGTCTCATGGAAATGTTTGATGGAACGAAGGTAAATGCGCTGTGTACAATGTGTTAGACTTGATGTCTGCAGACAGCTCGGGAAGAGAGACAAGTCTGTGGAGTGGTTTGAGTTTGGGTGGAGACAGCAGCATTTACTGTAGAACTGCAGACAAATATGCATGGACCCCACCCTAGGCTAGTGATCAACTCCTCTGTCATCAGTGTCTTTATCATGCAGACAGAGATTGATATCCAAGGATCAGATTCCCTGGGATTCCTCCTGCAAAAGAAAGTCCCATTTTTCAAACATTTGGAAACATGAAAGATTTCTGTAGCACCGCTCGACTGTTTTATTGTGTTACCCGTGAAAGCTGGCAGTGCTCTGCAATATCTACACACAAATAAACGCCTCGTTTTCCAAGTTGCTTTTTGACATTTATCAGTGCACGGCTCCTTTCTGAATATCCTTAATGAAATCTTTATGACTTTTTTTTTTTTAAAGTTATGAGGCTGTTACAGTTAAATGCTGAAATCTTTTGAATTTGCAAAGCCTTTTCTCCCGAGTATACTTGTATCTTAGGGGTTTGTGGATGACTAATCGTCTAATGTTTCATGGCTCATGTTTTTAATGGGTGAGTAAAGGCAAGAACAAAAGAGAGCAGAACTATGCAAAAAAATAAAATAAATAAACTCGACTAAAGGATGACAAATGCGTGGGATTTTCTTTACATTGTAAAAGGTAATCATATGGATTGCATGTAATCCCACTGCATGTAATATCTCTATTTTTTTCCAAAATCGTACTCTTTGCTCGGAAGTGAATGTGATCTACCTACACGCCCATGGTTTCCAAACTGCATTTGTTTTATGACTCTTCAGTCAGATGGATGCAGGGGAATTCCAGGAAACAGAACTTTTATCAGAGTTTTAAAACATTAGCAAGCCAGAGCGAAGGCTGTTAAACTAACATGCATTCATTGAGTAGACACTGTTATCTAGGTCACAGGTAAATGAGATAGGCAAATCAGAGATCCCCTCCTCCTTTAGAATGAGGCACTTTCACTGGGTTGGATACCGAGCAAGGAGAGGTGGAGCAGAGGGTCATGGTGGGCATGAGCAATAGAGACTAACAACAATACTTCAAAGCCTCTTTGTATTTTGGTTTGTATTTGATCCATTGTCTCTGATGCTCTTTAGGGACCACCGCTAACAAGGCATCGTCTTACTCGGGTTGACAGAGTTTTGTATAGCTAAGATTCCCTGAGAGATTAGGTTCAGGTGAACCTCGGGGTTAGAACAGAGTGGGCAGAAAGGGGAGTTCATCATTGTTGTAGGCTGTGTCTGCCAGAATAGAGGACAGTTTGATACCAATGTTTAAATGGCAGCTTCAGAGTTTTATACGCATTAGAAGTTGTAATTGATGAACACTTTTGAACACTTTTGTTCAAGTACGAAAAATGTGCAACGTGGAAACCCCCCCCAATAGATAAGCAAAATGACTGTTTCTTTATCTCGTAGGGATTGTAAATCCCTTTTAGAGGATTATCACAACGGCCCATTTTATTCCTCACCAGATTTTCCCTCCTCCATAATTGCCATTTGCGTCTATCTCTCTTTCTCCCTCTCTCTCTCTCTCTCAGTGGCAAAATTGATGGGTGGAATATCTTGAGAAATATGCGAATAAAAGCCAAAGAAGGAAACATCTCAGAGGCACACCACAATGAATGAGAATTTGAAGGATGCTAATTAAACAATGTCATGATTTATTGTCAGTAACAAAACATTTACTGTTTCAATCCCAAAGGCTTGGCTTCCTGGAAAATGTAGCATTTGGTCACAGCTCTGTTAACTTATTCGCTTCAGTTTGGGTTGCACTGAGGGTTTCGGGGAAAAAAAAAACCCCTCCTGACAGCCAGTATAATATGACCTAGATTATAGTCTCTGTGCCTGCTTTTGCCATTTTTACATCAATAAAGTTTTATTACGCTATATTTGGATTTATACAAACATTCAAGGTAAGTGATTAATTAGCAACCCCCAAACACCAAACGAGTTTAATCATGCAGCGAGTTTTAGCCATTACAAGCTGTCAGAGTTTTCTTATCTTGACAACAACTCTAAACTGTTTACTGCTTGTAAAACTGTTGTGTAGCCTCACACGTTTTAATTGAAAAGGCTTCCTAGAAAGCCTCCCTACATCGACATGTGCAGCTCCCCGGGTTCAGAGCGCAGGCTTTTGGCTGGCTCGTGAATGGACAGGACAGAGATGTTATCTGGCCTTAGGGAGGATGTTTGCGGAGTGGGAGTGGAAGGGCTGTGGGGCTTCAGTGTGCTAATGCAACTAAGAGCCAGGAAGGCAGAGTGTTGACTCTGCAGATTTCAGCCAGCTACTGATGGCTACGGGGCTAAATACTGACCCCATGGACTAATAAAGAAAATCACCTCGGGCACGAGCCGCAGGGGTCAGAGGTAATGGCGTGGCTGCGAAAAACAGAGGCCGCAGCTTTCGATGACGACTCTGCCTAATTGAAATGACAGTTGAAGACCAGTGGGGGTAACAGTGTTTATTTACGTCTTTGTTACGCGGTGAGCAAGCACAAAGATATGCCGGGCCTGGCCATCGATGACATCGCTCCTGTATGCTGTCTGGCTCCGGGATCTCTGCGCTAGTACAATAAGGACTTCCTGTCTGCCATCAGATTCCCCGGCATTCGACCCAGGCCCCGGAATGAGGCGAGGCGGAGCCGTGGATGTGGTTTTGTGAAAGAATATAAGTCCTAATCAGACTGACACCATGGGCCTGTTCCATTCTTTTGACCTACCAGCTGACCCTCAATCTGATCTGCTGTCTATTTCAGAGCCACAGCGGTCTGCTATTTGCTAAAGTTGTATGGATTTTAGCTTCCTGTGCTCCAACAGCCTTAGGGAGACGTTGAGCCTGGCTGTCAAGACCCTGTTTCACACTGCTGATGTCAGCATTTCTCTTAAAGCTCTACCGCAAGTCTGGTGACAAACTAGTTGCTGTATAGCTAGAAATGTGTTCTGCTTGTCATAGAAAAAAAGGTTGGAGGCAATAAGCGCATGTTCCCAGCAGCAATATTGCTGAAACAACAAACAGTGGAATATAAGAGGCCAGAGGCTTAATCCTTTATTCCATTCAGTAACAACAAGGGGACCTAGAGAGAAAACGACAGAAAAGGAGCCGCAGAACAACATACACTCGAAAATGTAAAGAATATAGCACGTAAAAAAAAACCCTGATATTGCTATCTGAAGAAACAGAGGAAGGCAGCATTCATGGTCTCCTGTTTCACTGGGGTCAAGGTGAAAGAGCAACCTTCAGCAACCCGAGTACTAAAACAGCCTGCTGCTGTCTAGCATGACTAGACATTCAGCATTAACGGCCTCCTGAGAGGACCTTCAGCACAGGAGGAAAAGAACACAAATACTCCCCTCTCACACCCGAGGAGCTTATACGGGTGGCAGCGTAGAGCACTGACACCAAATTGATCCAAGTTTCCAGAGCATGCCAGGTGACTGAACAATGGACACGGTACATGTAGTGGAAATGACAAACGTATGCATCTTGATGATATCTGAGACAAATGATAGTTTTTTCCCCCCTCTAAACAGTTTTTTTATAGCAGATAAACCACCACACATGTAATTTTCCAACATGTCATTTCCTGTGCAAGGATGACATAAATAACATTTTTGATAATAGGACGCTGCGAGTTCTGAAGAAAAAAAGCTGCCTTGTGTCATGTAAATTCTGATCGCCACAACAAGTTGAGTGCGCTTGTGGTCATTTGAAAAGCAGGAAGCAGGAAATGAGCAACTATTGTGCTGCCTCCTCTTTAATTCAGCCGAAGGTTCAGGTTTCTGTCGTCACTTCAGTCCATGAAGACTAAAACGATCACAGCCCTGCTTCCTCAAATGTTGGCAAATGTGCGTGAACACGGGGTGCCTGCCATAGGTGATTTATACGTACACAGTACATTTGATCTCATTGTGTTTCCAGGGTTTTGCTAAAGTCATTAATTCTAATATTGTGCTCTCAAAGGCGGCCTTTGTGGCGCTTTTGTAGCTTTTTTGTTAGACTGACATAGAAAAAAAAGTGTTCAAGTGCCCTTCCCTTTGCTTCCTTAACATCTTGGACAAAGATTTTGTGCAGTCTTTTGTTTGTTTTCCAGTGTTCAGTGGGCTTCTCCTCAGCCTGAGATATATCCAGCTAAATATGCACCCACATGCACACACGCAATAAAAAAACAAGTTAAAAACATGACGAACGGACTACAAGTCCTGAAGGGAAATGTGCCAGAGAAGGGAAAATAACATATCAGATGTAACAGCACATGCTTTATTGATTCTTTGTAGCATAGGACATGCTGTACTAATCAGACAGGTTGGCACAGTAAAGTGGATAAACAAGCTCAAAAGTCTTCCATGACAGGCTGCATTTATTTTTAGATTTGCTCCGAGCAAAACATACATATAGAAAAATCCGCCTATAGTTCAATTTTGACCTTAAACTCAAATTACTGTTCTCTTGTACTGATGTGAACCACACCCTCCCAGACACCTATGCAAGATGAAACAGAGCAGAGACTTGCAAGTAATGGAGCTTTTTTCATTAACTGGAACTATCTATAGGCATACGGCAAAAAAATGAAAACATGTAGACAATAACAATTATAATAATACACAATAAGAATTACACTGAAAACTGGCTGCTGTTTATATTTCACCCCTTGTTAAGACAAACCAAAGACAGATATACTTCTGCAGTATACAGTACGACTACACACAGTATAATAGTGTGGTGTATACACACTTGTAACGCACTTTACGGCCTTTCACATAACTTGTCTGTTAGTGCTCACTGAATCTTTCTTTACTCTTTGTTAGTCTTTAAAAGTTGCAGGATTTCTCTCTGGTCCCATTTGTTTTATTCACGGCTATTTCCAAAAAGTAAACACATTCCCGTCTCATTCATCCATGACATGAATTTAATTAGAAGTTTCGCCTGTAGCTCTCTCAGAGGGGTCAGTGCCTTTCGAAAAAAAAAAGAAAAAGATCTGATTTATGTGTCCTTAAAAGGAGGAAATTTATCTGTGTGAAAAAAAACTTGATCAGCATTCAAATATCTTTCTTAATCTGCTCCGATAGCTTAAGTCAGCAGACAAATTCAGACTTGCCTTCAAGCCTTTTTGTTCAGAACTTTCTCCCATGAACTATATAAACTATAAATTTGTCAACTCAGTCAAAACCAATAACAAATCCCTGGCTAACTAGAATTTATATTATTTTCGATGACTCATAGCATTAAGAAGGATAACTTTTCTCACTCGACCACATGCTGACAATTTGTCCCCCCTCCGAAAAAAAAAAATCAGGCTAACAAAACGCAAACAGACAAAGCCAATCTTTCATAGAAAACGCACACGGTGTCTGAAAGGGTTATTTAAAATTATTCTGAAGCTTCGGACCTCTGTCATATCTATAATGCCATTGACCTGTTGGCAAGCTTCACCTCCTAGTGCTAACACTTCAATGAAAACTTCATGAGGCCACGGTAAATTTGTTGCAAAGAAAAGACGTCCACGAACAGCGCTGATCGGGCTGAGGCCCGTGACTATTGTTGCCATCTGCTCACCATTTCCTCCTGCAAAGAAGATAATTGAATCTGAAATCACTTTTCTCTCTTGGTTTAAGAGCGAGGGTCGTGTCTGTGACTAAAGTCTCCACCACAATAGTTCGGGCTCTTGTTTGTATTCTTTATGAAGCTATTTCACCCCGTGGTCGTCTCTTGCAACATCTGCCCCTCGCCCTCCAGATAAATATGGACCATCTAATCACCTGCCACACTTAATTAAAACCCCCATCAGTGGCTTTACGAGAGCCATCGAAGGGCATAGTGCCCGAAGGGGGTCGTGCAGATAAGACTTCAGCGTGTGCTTTGCAAGGTCTTTGCACAATAGAGGATGCTAAAAATCTTTAAGCTGGTTTGGTGAAAATAGGTCAACGCTGGCAGCTGTGGGTAACATGTCCCTCGCCTGGCCTGTGGTCCAGCACGCCCCTCGTCGTCTTTAACACCCTTTGTGCCACCATCTCGGCACTAATCTGTCTTTTCACTGAGTGTTAAAATTAATTTGCAGTGATTTCTATGAGGGCAGAGACGTCGTTAGGAAACCTCAAAGGGAGAACAAATGGACAAGTTGCCAATAGTGGGCCTTTGTCCTCAGCCTGCCCCTTTCTAAATACCCATGACAGCAGCTTTGAAATGCCTGCCTGATGAGGCTCAGATGCTCTGGCTGGGGACATCACAGTGACCATACTTGTCCGGCTGTGAAAAACATCTCATGACAGAGACAAAGTCAGCACAGCATACAATGAAAAGGACCAGATTCCAGAACTGCCAGTCAGAGTCCAGACTGCACTGCCCCGGTGATGTATCTCAATCTGAACTTACAGATAAAGCTAAATTTTATTTCTTGCTTTATTTCCTCCGCGCTATCTCGACAGCGTAGCTCCCGCCGGACCACATCAGTGAAAAGAGATAACTGTATTGCTTCAGAGAGCTTGGCTTCAACACAAAATGGTGTTCCCATGGGAAAGTCAGAGACACAACTGTTTAGCTGAGCTTTCCAGTACTGCTCATAATGCCATTAATTGTGTGCAGGGAGAGTTGGAGAAAGAGGTTGGCCGCAGAGAGCTCCAGAGGAAGCCACATCGTGTAAAGCAGGTTTGTGTGAGACCGCTGCAATCTGCTGAGTTACAACCCCGATTCTCCTGCTCACGTCTTCTATCTTTTATCCCTTTTTTTTCTCCTTTCTTATCTTTCCCTATTTAATCTTTCTCTGTTTATATCTCTCATCCACCCCTACTCCTGACACATAAACGCTCTCTCACTGTTTTACCCCATGAGGGAAGATTAATGACACAAACATTTTTGCAGTTTACAGCCGTGTGAGCCAGTTTTTCTCCTTCAGCCTTACCTTCGCCCTATAAAAATGGATAAACCTATAAATGCACAGGGGAGACACGGCAGGATTAAAGTGAGAAATCGAGAGCAAATGAGTAAAAGTGTGAGGAGGGCAGTTGTGGGTGGGTGTGGTGGGAGAGTTCCTCTCATCAAATTAAACTTCAATCACCGTCAAAGACACACTCAGATTCCAGACAGCCAATCAGCCAATCTAAGACAAATGATTTTGTTAAGCTTTCCTGCCACACTGGGCGTGGGAACGGCGCAGATTCTCATAAAAAAAAAAAGAAGCCTGTAAATTATTTCCCTCCTGCTTCAAAGACCTGAACAACTGAAAAGAAAAAGATATGTGTTTACATGTGGTGTTTCTCTGTTGTTGTCTTGGGTCTGTCAGTCTCAGCTGAGTGGATGGGAGTGCAAACAATATCGGGGATCTACAACCGTCTGCTCACGTGCAACTGACTGAGACACGGGACACAAAAGGATGTCATCTTTCATTCTCGTGGATAAATAAAGCTCTTCAAGCATCATTTAAACCGGGGGGTATGCATTACGCTTTATTTGAGGCAGCATTTTGATCAAAGCTGCTCGGAGGAAGTTTTTTCTCTTCCCCCCTCCACCCACCCCCACATGCCACCCTCCCAGCCTCACACATCCCGCAATCCACTCCCCCCACCCCGCCAAACCACGTCTGCCTTGCTGTTGCTAATCACTGGTGGTCTCCTGACTGCCAACGGTAATTGATTAGAGAGAGGAGCGCTGGTTGGCGAGGAGGGGGGAATGGAGGGGAAAGTTCAGCCCAGAAGTTCTCAAGGTCACTGCCCTTTTCTTCCCCCGTCTGAACTTCTTTTCTCATGCTATTAGGTATCAGCCACAGGGGAAACTGCAAATATTTGGCTCACTCTGTATGACTTCCAAGAGGTTTGGTGGTGGCGAGCACAAACAGGATGGTTTACGTAAGCAAAATGGATGCATCTGCTGAAGAGAAACACGATGGCGAAAAGGCTCAGAGTTTGCAATGTGTTGATTTAGGAACTCAACATCCTTGAATGAATAGGATTATTTTTGTAGACCTCCCCCAACATCGATGGTTCCTGAATGCCGCCACATTGTTTGGCCTCTGTGTGGCCACTCAGCATCCTTCACAATATAAAGACAGCTCAGTGGATGTTATTCTGATGAAATAACTCACTCCGTTCATCCTGATTTTACAGGAAGATGTGACATTCTTTGCCCCTGGAAAGTGACTCACACTGCCGTCTTGTTTAGTAAATGCAATTATGGACCGGTTGAACCGTTCTCCTTTTCTTTGAAAAAGAGTCACGAAAAATACTCTTTCACTTTCCTTTTTTTTGTGCGTGTGAGTGCTCTGTATGACCAAACAGGGTCATGTTCACAGTATGGACACAGAGCCTACGTGTATGGAAACATGACTGTCACAGGAAATGTTCAACATGTTTCACAGAAACGCAGCCGAGCAAGAGGTGAGGGCGTTTTAGAGAGGCGCCCTCCCAGTGCTGCGGGCTAGTGTTGATGTTGGCTTCACGGTTGTCTCGGGGATGCCCAGAGTTTACCACTCTCTGGTTGCGAGGCCAGTAAAAAAACACTCAGAGCATGCTCAGATGCTCACAGACCTATGTCTGGACATGTAGGCTAACTCACAGAGAGCGATGAGGACTAAGTGATGTAACTTTATGAATGTAAGGAAAACGTCAAACAAACCCAAGAGGCAAAGTTAAAGACAAATAATTAGAGTAGCTCGGAATTTATATCATCACTCAGGGAGTGCAGACTGTTGGGTTTCCATATTTGTCTCAGTCATCTCTCCCACTTTTTTGCCCCAGGCTGTAGCAGCTGTAAAGCATTCATCTTTGTCTGCTCTGTCACTTACACTGTCTCTCAGCATTCATCATAAGGAACTCATTTTTCATAAATCTGCCAGTAAGGTCGCAGATTTTCAGCTAATTTCAAACACAACCCATATAAAGGAGACGGAACATTAATCCTACATATATCTTTTCGTTCCCCTACTGCTTAGGTATATTCAAACAACATGTAAAAAGGATTATGACAAAACTTGATATTCTTGCAAATACCAGATCAAGATATCATGAAAGCCAGCCGCACTAGGCTGCGAATGAAAAGCACTTGTGTGGTTTAACTTTATCCAGACTTGTGAATGCCAGTGGAGGTCCTTTTTAAGAAGTGGTGGGCTCTGTTTTCTGTCCTGTCAGCGCTGTGCATCTGCTCTCCACTGCCCCCCTTTGTTGGGCTTGAAGTAGTGATAGTGATTATGTCAGAGACCCTATTTTCTAGTTCCCCTCATAAAAGCACTGCATATTTCTGATGATGCACACCAACTTGTGCCATTTTATATTCATTTTAGATTATTTTCTCGTAAATCTTTAACCCCCAAAACAGTGGAAAGTATGTCATTTTGTCTAATGTCTATAGAGCCAGTAGCTCTCAGCTTGGTTCTGTGCATTGTAGCTTTGCTGTCATATTCATGTCTGAGGAAAACTAACCATATACGTTCTCATCTGCAGCTAAAAGCAAAAGTCAGGCTGCTTATTTTAGATTACCTTTCTTCCAGTAGAAACTACCATGCGGGTCTTTGAGTGATGCAATATAAAAGCACCAGAAAGCAACAAAGAGTCTTCAACTTGGCGCTAAACCTATCAATAGTCAACTGGCTTCACACTGAAATCATTTCAAACTTCTGTTATTTATATTAAAAAAATAATAATTTCTGGAATATTACCAAAAGCAAAAATCCAGTTTTATTGGAGCTTTACTGGGTTGAACCTGTTATTTGAATATGGCCGATACAATTAATTTTATCACAGATAAAAAAAAAAGAATATTAAACTGGAATTTCATTAATTGTAGGTGAATAAACACCTTGAAACTTGAAAGGTGAGACGCAAACAGAAACAGCGTCAAAGAAACAAACAGCAGTGGCTTCCTTTCGCTCCAGGAAAGGTGAGAGGTGGGTACTCAGGGAGGAGTAATTATTCCAATCACTCTACAGTCACTGTATGGGCGTGAGAAAAAAAGCACACATATCATCTTTTCATACAAGCCTTCGATGTGGGTGGTGTGGTAAAATGGTTTTAAGCTGATGCTGGATGATTTATCAAGTAGCAGAGAACAGGACTGGGCCTGTGGAATGAAGGAAATGTCATCCGATGCCATACGGGTTGTATGAGCCAAGCATCCGCAAGCCTATATTCTCACCTGTGTCCAAACACGCTGACTGATGACCTCCAGAGAAACTGAACACTGCCTCATATTAATATAACAATCTGCACTAGACACATACATACATATATGCATGTATATATATATATATATATATATATATATATATACATATATACATATATACATGCATATATGTACACATACATTTACAACATATTTAAAGACATACTAAACCATTAAAAAAAAAGTTATCATCTCATCACCTTGGGTCATGGCCAATGTGGATATTACTTTGATATGTTTCACTAACACCCCTATATACTGCTCTAAACATGACAAAACTGCCCCAAGATCCGATCTGATGTATCAGGTATCAAGATCACGGTGCCAGGCACCACTGGAGGTTACGAGGCTGTGACGAGCACCGCTGTAATACCGAGGTCCTCTGAAACAAGAGTGTATCTGAACTGCTTATCATATCAAAGCATGCTGATTAAGGCAAGCATTCATTTCAAGTGTTCACCTAAGCTGAGGAGCATGAATTGGTGACTAAGCAACATATGTTGTAGCCGGGTGTTTGTGCTGAGTGCAGGCACTATGGCTTTTATCACACAGCAGCATTTTATGCCAAAGGACGGGACGGTTTCTTGTCTTATTTCAGTCCACAGAAGCTGAGCTGGTTATTGTGAAATAAGTGTGCTTAGTAGTATAATCAGCAGCCAGTCACAGGCATGGCAAAAGCAAATGCAGTAAAACAACGAGCTCGGAGGTGCCCGTGGAGAAAGAGCCCTCAATGTTTTTCGGGCAGGCTGTTCTGTTGCTCGTGTTTGCGTGGTGAAAAGGATCCTCTGAGGAAGCAGGAGAAAAAGATTAATGGGGCCCCTCTGCATGCACACTCGGATCAACGGGGATCAGGTGAGAAGGAGACTATCCAGATTACAGTGGAGGATCTGGGAATAGTTAACACTAACTTCAGCCTGTTTGATGAGGACTCTCTGACCCCGAGGAACAGCATGTCTCGCTCAGCAAGCTCTGTGTATGCCTGCTCAAGAGCTCTGAAAAAGAAAAGGCTGAAGCCTCTGTCTTCACTCTCTGTACAGCCCCAGGCTAAAGCAGCAGTCACTTCTAGCAATGGAGAAGATGATGAGCAAGAGGATGAAGTGTTGTCTGGAAGCAAGTTGGATCCTGAAAACTTTTTGACACCACCTGTCATCAATCTGATTCCACCTACGCCCTCTGACTTTGCAGAGATTGATAAATTCTTTGAAATGAATGAGGAAAGTGTGACACACACAACTGGCATTGATGGAAGCGTTGCTGCTTGTGACCAGGACGAGGATAAAACAAAGAGTGTGGAGACTGAGCAGCCAAAAAAAGTATGTGTACTGGCTGAGAGTACGGCCAATAGTGAAGTCGAACCTGAGAGGGGCCTTAGGGATGAGCTTGGAGAACAGAGAGAGGCTGTGTCAATTAAAAATAAAGAGAAAACTAAGGGTGAGCTCTTCCAAAGCACCTTCCAGGTGGCTCCTCTCCCTGAGCTTCAGGAGAAAAGTGAGTCTAACAGTTTTATTTAAATGTACACTACAGTTAGTCCTTTTCTGCCAGGAGCTAGTTGGATGAGAAGATAAATATCAAAGGATTTTTTTTTTTTTTTGGTTTTCAGTGGTGAGGTAGCACAGCCCAGCCTGGCCAAAACACTGAGACCACCTAGCTTAGCTTTGAATAGTGTCCCTTCAAAAACTCCAAAGCAGTCCTGTATCCATGTTGCATACTCCAAAGTCAAAATATCTCGTGTTTTTGCATTAAACTCTGTCCAGGTAAGACTTTCAATGCACTGCAGACTGATCTCATGAAACACATTTGATGCATCACAGAAGGAAAGGCACAGATGCAAATAATAAATGTCAGAGTTGCATCAGCGGCCTCATGCTCTGCATCCGCTCCATCCTGCAACGTAACGAGCTGACACGGCTAAATAGAGCACAGCTAAATATAAAGTTGGCAATGAGGCAAAAGAGAAAGAAAGAACAAAAGAAAAGTATGTGTTTCCTTTATCGTGTTTTATTTCAAGCAGATTTAAGTTGTTGTTTCCTTCTCTATCACAGGGAGCTTCAACACTGGAATAAATCTGTTACCATTTACTGAGCACAACTTGGGTGAGTTTTGATGACATGAACTTGCAAGTGGTTGTGTTTAAACCTTTTTTGTAAGCTTTAGGAAAAAAAACTTAGGTGTGAGGTAAATGACACCAGATGATGATTCTCTTCATCCAACCATTAAAGCTCCTGTGCTGCCTCATGGTTTTGATCTTAGCTCCCTGTTCACATTAAAATTGCAGGCATTATTTGACACGGTTACAGTACCTCGAAAGCCTCCTTGGGGAGTTGCAGAAGTTCCCCTTTGTTGGAATCTCTTTTTGGCCATTGTGTGTGTATTCCCAGTGTGTAACTGGTCAAGCCGTTCCCAGGTTTTGGGTTCCTGTGACTCAGCATGCTCTCCTCCCTCTCTCAAAGAGATGACTCTCTTTTCAAACCAGAGCTGGACAATAACACTGGAAACGATAAGCATCGCTTTTGCCTATCCATTACATAAATGTGCTGAAAAGTTCTGAATCTCAAGCTTTGCTTTGTCACTGACCCTGTGTGTGTGTTTAAACAGTTGCCAAACTCTGTCACGCACAAACTTGGAGCGTTTAGTGTGTCTGCAGGTGTGGGTGCAAGGATGCAATGTGTTTGTCTGTGCCAACCAGTCAAGGGTAAGACATCTTATGTGTGTTTTGACGTGTCCCAACGGAGCCGACTCAGACTAGGAATGAAGTTCATCGTTCCATTGTTGGAGTTTTCACCCTTTTAAGGCAACATCAGGCCGGGTCCCTCAGCCTGCACCAAATTCCCTGTCCTTTGTTTTGGTTGGCATTGAGGGGTACAGCTACCCTCCATTACCATTCTCAGACACATCTCCATCTTGTGCCCATTCTGCCATTCATGGTGAAAAGAAGTCATGGATTCAGACTGGAAGCGATTTTCTCAGCACTTCAAAGACACACTGTCATGTCTGAGGTCGGCTAGAGGATGGTGCTCCTACATGTCTTCGCATTAAGCCAAGATTCATCACTTTCCTTAGGTGGCTGTTCAAGTCAAGGCGGTTGTGTTTTGCACTGAGTGTTCTGAATCTGCTTTGCAGCAGACTAGACTTTTGATCCTTCCCAGAGTGACTCAAGAGCAGCCAGGTGATGAAGAGAGTGCCAGCTCACTGCCCCCCTCTATGCACTCCACTGTCTCTCCAGCTCTCAGACAAGATTCCACTGCTGACACGCATAAACCAATTACGCTGTCTTATCTGATTCTGACTCCATCTGAACCCCAATCCATGTCAAACCAGCCTTTCAGAGACAGGCCCCTGAAATGGAAAACACGCGTTAAAGATTTTTGTGTTGTTGAAATCTATTTGAACAGACTATTGTTTTTGAGTTCTCAGAGGGGTCCTGACACTTTAGTCTCAAAACATATAGTTAAGTCAGAGTAGTCACAATCACATCACTGCCTTGTGCTGCCTGAAAAAGCCAGGCTTTGATGTCATATTCTCAGCCTCATTCATCTTGCTTGTTATGATAGCAGATAATAAACATATCTGCTCGCTGACCAAGTGACATTTGGAAAATAGAAGAATATGCGCTTTCTGTGGGAAAGAACGTGGGCTGTCAGAGAAACATGTCATCAACCAGACAGACTTTACTGTGTTGCCCAGCAACTCCATCTAGCTGCGTCCAGTATCAGCACTGCAAATAAACCTGGTGACCTGGGCGCCAGAAAAAGGACACACTAGCTTAAAAGGAAGAAAAAGGACTTGATTAAATTGCTTCTTCCTCTTCTTTTTTAAAAAAAAAACAACACAGCTCTAATAATGAACTTTGCATTTATTGACTGACTTTTTCTTTGCAGATGACCTGACCAACACAGACTCAAGTTTCTCAGATATTCTCAAGCGTGAACTTTGCCCGCTTCCTCACACCACCATGATGGCTACATTTGCTCACCAAAAGGTTAGGCTATCAACCAAAGGTTTTTTTTTCATGATTGCTTCATACTCTGTAGTCTATAGTCTCCATCTTTGCTTAACGAGACTCAGGTAATATACAGAGCATCTACTTTAAGATATCTGACCTTTGCTCAAGAGATGCTCTGTATGAAGTCAAAATTACAGACTGTCTGTAAAGTGAATCTGCTTTTTCCTTGACAGAGGCCGATAACTCGTTCGTGCAGTCTCGAGGACAGGCTGACTAGGAGTGCCACTTTCCACGGTTTAACTCAGACCACAGATCGACGCCATGAAGAGGAGGGGTCGCCAAGACAGCGACGAATAACTGTCGGTGATTCTGGTAATATAATATGGCCAAGCAAGCTTTGTTACTACATAATACTACTATTCCAACTAATTAGAAACACAACCTTACAAGAAGCTCATCTGTTTTTCTTTGTGTATTTTGCACAGCATCCTATATGCCTCATTCTAAGGATCAGAATGGAAACTTTTCCGAGAAGGTACTGTAAATCATCAAAGCCGAGCCTTCAGGGTGGCATCAGCACACAGCCCAGAGCTGCTGCAATTATAGAATATACTCTGTTTATATTTCCCAGCTCCCTTGATCTGTCAAAGCAATGACTCAACAAATAGTCTCAGGATTTGAGTCTTTGTGTCCAGGATTTGCCAAGCAAGATTGCTTGTATCCTTAGCAATCTACGTGTTAGCCGAAACACAAGAAAGCACAATTTTTTTCGAGGCCAATCACTCACGTCCGGTATTTGCTATCTCCAGGCATTAACAGTCATTTAAGCAATTGTGCAACTTGTATCTTAAGCAGCCACATCTCACGCTGGAGCGCCATAAAAGTGCTGATGCTATGGATTATTTGCATGGTTTAATGTGTTGTTTTTGCTGTGTCATGCAACATAATGGGGAAATCCCACAGACGAGGCAGACTTCATATATTTAATCATAGTTACTCGGTAAAGCTTTCCTTGAAGGGGACATTGTAGGTTTTTCTTCCAGGAATGTCATAAACAAAACAAAAAAAAAAGACAAAAAATCTGACTAAGGGAACAATTGCACAAAAACCTGTGTTTAGGGTCCCCACTTAACTAAACATTTCATTGTCTTTGACAAAAAACATGTTTACAGTTAAACACACAAATATGTCTTTTTGGTGTAATATGTCCAAACCCTTATATCCAACGTAGTCATACTAATTTCCATTAAAGCTGTGATTCAGATGAATACATGTCTGGAATTTCATTGTTATGTCTTGATGTTTTACCACCTACTGACTTGTTGTTGGGGTTTTTTTGGGTTTTTTTGCATCCAGATGTTTGAGTCACAATCGTCTTTGTGCGTCATTTCCTGCTCTCAGGATTTTCCAACCGCTACTACTGTTTGGACTGAAAAAAGACCCCCCAAAAATCCCCAAAACAGTACAGAACAACTACTCAAACAGTAATCAGATCACTTTAGGAAGTTAAAATAAAGTGATCTGATCTGTGCAAATAAAAAACAACAACAAGAACAACAACAAACAGATAAGATCGGTACGACTGCAATTCAGTAGAAGTGGTAACTGCACGAACAAGATTACAAAAGAACGTAAAAGTATTGCAGAGTGTTAAGTTTTGGCCTGAGCTGTGCCTGATGCATCATGGCTCCTCATGGCAAAGAACTGACTGAAGTGAAAACGAATGAGCCAAAACACAGCTGCAGCAGCAGTTAGATGATATCAGAGGAGTCATACTACCAATAATGCAGCCATCCTTGCAAAATTATTTCACACAGTAATGGCTGTTTATGTGAACTTGCAGCATAGCAAGAAGCCCATATGTGTGGGCAGCGCATGCTTTAGTCAGATAATATCAAAATAAAGCCGAAAGTTATGCTTTCAGTACACACCCAAGTACACACCCCAACAGTCAACATTTTTTGGGAAAAACTATTTTTCCAAAGAAGAAGGTAAACTAATAAAACTCCTACAGCAAGGAGTTGCTAAAGAGAAGTGCCTGAAAATTATTACAAAATTTATGCAACTTGCTGGAAAGCAGATTTGTGCAAGACTTACATCAGGGAGATTTAATATGAAATAATACAAAAATATGATTTCATTTTGGATAATTCACCATTCTAGTTTAAATACACAGAGATATACACATTTTTTAGTACACAGCTGTATGCCAAAACTCATATCCAATGGTTTATAGATGCTTGTGTGTATGGTGTAATGCTATACACTCAAAAAAGACGAACGTCCAAAATGCTGACTTTAAGTAATTTGATTACACGTAAATTTCCCATGGAATTTGTTACATAGGTACAGTGTAAATCGTTAAATGTAATGGAATCAAGCATGGGTTTTTTTTCTTATTATTTAACCATTTGAATAAATAAACCTTTGCTTTGATGTACTTCAGTTGCACTTTACTTAAAATTACTGCTTCCTGTTTATGAGGGCAAAGAGTCATTTTTTTTGAGTGTATATACTTGTGTGGTGTGTTTTCACACACTTGCTCCACGCCTTTGTATAATCTGGTACAAGTTAGCAGCTGTCTAGCCTCTCCTTCTCCCCAGGATGTAGAGAGGCAAGTGGCCAAATCTTTCAGGGATCTGTACACTGAAGAGGTGTGCCAGTGGTTTACCAGTATTGGACTACAAAAGTGTATCCCTTTCATCAAAGGTAAAACACCATCTACTGACAATGCATATTGGTTTCTTTTTAGTGTAGATGGAATAAACTGTAATTAATGAATGCTATTAAATTGAGATGGAAAATAATAGATGAGGATATAAGAGTATTAAACCTCTTAAAACTGAAACATGTCAGTGTCTAATGCATAAAAAGAGGAACGTCTTCAAGAAAGTCCTGTCGATTAAATCAAACAGCCTACTAATCCATAGTATCTGCCCTCTAAAATATGATGCATGTGTTTTGATTGCATTTTGAATATTACATGTCTTAACAATACTTGATTTTCAGGTCTTGATTGTTGCCGTTTACAGTTTATTGATGGCTGTTAAAATCAGCTGATACATGAATAAATGCTTGTTGCAGAGGCAAATCTGTGTGGTGCAGACATGGCGTCTGTAGATGTGAACACTCTGGACACCCTCCACATTAGCACAGTGGAGGACAGGGAGAAGTTACTGTCGGCCATTTATAATGAGCTTCACCCTCCCAGCACGGTGACTCAGAGAATCGACTCGTTGCTCGGTATAGTTACTATGTCAAACTATGTCAAATAATAATTCATGCAATGAACAATGTAACAATGTAATTTATTGATGTTTTCCTTTTTAAACAGAATCATTGGGGCCTGGTGATGTGGAGACATTCACTGCAACGCTGGTGTCAATGACTAAGTCCAAGTCTTCTCCTCATGTGAGCTGTTTGAATACAAATCGGCGTTCCTTCAAGCTGAGGTGAAGCCACTCATGTAATGTGAATTCCAGAAATTTAAAAAAAGTAGCAAAACAAACACAAAAACAATCCATCGTTTTAACCTGGTAATCTAATTCTGCTACAGAAACAACAGCCTAAACAACGCAGGGCAGAGGAGTGCTCAACTAATAGAGATTACTATCAACGGTGAGTACTAAAGCTCAGTTTGCTAAGATCTTCAGTGTCTGCACTCTTTGCAATGAATGGATGTGAATGTTAAATATTCAATTATGTTTGCATAGGCAACAGACACTGAGGATGAAACAGGAGTCATCTTTACCTGTGATTTACTTTTGTGTTTCAGCGTCAGAGCGAATAGTTCATCTCAGAACCCCGAAGGAAACAACAGTGGGAAAGATTATGGACTCGTGCATCAAGATGCTGGGAATGACAGAAGACAAGAGTCTCTTCACACTAAAAGACAAGCAAGGTTCACTGAGCATTATTCAAAAACACTAAGCCATACTGTTTACGCAGTAAACGTGTTAAATATATGATTTAATTTGAAGGTTCGCCGGAGGAGCTCTCACCAGATCAACAGATTGGGACTCTACTTCCATCATCATCATCATCTGCAGCAGCAGCGAGCAGTCAGCTGGAACTGCACTTGGTTAAAAGGGTAGATTAAAAACAATCATAATAAACAGTCCAGCGTAAAACTCAAAAACACCAAAACAAAGCTTTCTGTATGATTTTTTTTTTTTAATTGTAGGACAAACCGACTGCTTCTGCATCCCAAGACAGTCCAGAGGAGAACAGCCCTGATGAAAATCATAACATTAACAATGACATCCGAGGCAAACAGCTGGCTAAAGAAGAGCGGATCAGGGAACTAAACCAACAAGTGGCCTCACTACAAAATGTCATCCGTCAGGTCCATATTTCTGTTTAAAAAATGTGCAACACTAAAGTTATTGTACTAAATTAATATTAAACATCATGATCTGGTTGATCTTTACGTCCCCAAAAGGTCCAAGAGCTCCATCATGGCCTGGTAGCTTTTTGCTCAGAGTTGAAGAGCATGGATGGAGACACGAATGTCGATGCACTCGGCTCTGCTGAGCTGAAGCAGAGACTGGAGCTGGTTAACAGAAGACTGCAAGACAAGAGGCAGAACCTGCAGACCCTCAGAGACAACATTACCGACTTCACAGCTGACAAGCAGAAGTAGGAGGACCATCACCTTTAATTAGCAACTTATTTAACGACACAAATACTTAAGCTTTTTAAGCTTTTTTCACCTTCCAGAGACAAAGTACAATTTAGAAATACAAGCACCTGTTGTAGTAGTTAATGATCTGTTGAGACTGTAGTAAATGACATTTACCTGAACCACATTTGTTTCTGTGTATGTGAGCTTGAACTTCCACGAAATGTGGTTCCTTTGCTTTTCAGGCAGTTGGAGGTTCATCTCTTGGAAAAGATGAAACTGAATTGCCACGTGTTTAAGGAGGAAATCTGCATCGTGCATCTCAATCGACAGGCGGCTCAGCTCCACAGCGCTTTGCAAGAAAGCCACGTTAAGGTACTGCTGATAAAACGAACCTTTCATCGATTTATTTTTAGTGCTGCTGTAGAGTTTAACTGGCACAGCGAAGGCCTGCAGGACTTTAATCAACAGCATGTGAACTGCAGCTACACCAATATGTGGGAAAGCTCTATGGTCTGAGTCAGAGAATGTTTTGACTGCTAAAAATAAACAATGAGAAGCTGATGTTTGCACCAAAACAACTCTAAATATTGAGAAAGGCATGCGTGGTATGGGATAATAAAATGTTCCTGGAGAAAAAAAGGTCAAATTTGGAGCTTTCGGAATTTCATGCCATTGCGCATGCTGTCCCTAACCATATCAGAGCAACTCGTGTTCCTGACCTTTGCCCTAAAAATCGAAGCCAGACTTAGAGGATAAATTTACCTGCAGAACAAGTGACGTTCACACATTTGATCCGACTGGTGACTGAATTAGACAACACTGGGAGGGGTGGTCTTGGCCTCTTGAAGTGGAAGGCCAATATCTGAGACTCTTAACTTTGGTCCTCTGAGTGACACACAGTGTCTGCTCTGTTTCATTAAGCTGCGCACTTATCCCCGCTGTGAGAATGAGTACACAATGCAGAGTGAAATCCATTGTACGAACATGCACTTTTTTTTTCCCTGAGAAATGATGTTTAGCGCTGACATTCGAGAGCCTGTGACCATACCAACAATGGAATGCGTGTGACAAAAGCCACTTGGAGAGAGCAGTGGCGAAACGGGCCAGCGTGTGTAAAAGTATCTCCATCTATCCCCCGAGGTGCCCACTTTTTTTTTTTTTAATGTGGCCCTTTTATCCTGCTGGAGAAGCCCTAACGAGGTGCCATGAAAGGACACGCGCGGCTTCGGCTTTGAAAGGTGCCCCGTGTCACGTTGCCACCCCAAGGCAACGCTTTTTTAGGTGGTGAGTTTGTGGGAAAAGCAGCAGTGCTAATGTTTATCATATGACCTAATCAGAGTTAACACACAGGTCAGAGCTGAGGAGCAGCCTGGGAACTGATAGAGCTGCTGTTCAAATAAGGAACAGACCGCCTTGTGTTTGGTCTTGTAGACTGCCCCACATTACAGACAATAAGGAAATATTTCATCATCGGCAGTCTAATCTCCCGGATCTATTGCAACTGGAGAGCATCAATAAAGCAGCCGAAGGGGAAGGCGAAAGAGAAACAGAGGCGCGGAGCGAAGGGAGGAGGGGAACGACAACAAATGGAGGAAATGACTTTAAATAAGCAGTTTAGCTTGGACGACTCAAAAACTTCAGAGAGATTATTAAAGTGGGGAAGTTGGGAGAATTATGTTTCACCCTGGCTTGAGTCGCGCTTTGAGCGTGGGTCACGTTTTGAGAAGAATCTCCCACCTTTTATTTCTATTTTTTTGCAGTGACATGCACGAGTTTAGGAAACGGAGAGCGTGTTTCCGCTTTTTATGTAGACAAAGTCATCGTACAAGCTGCGGTTTATCAGTGTGGTCACAGTGTCTCCCAATTCTCTATCCCTCATTTTCTTTCCCATAAGACCTCTGCTCTGTGCACAGCCAGGGCATCTGCATTCACAGTGACAGGACTGAATGTAGATCTACTAACACCCATCATTTCAAATGAAATATAATCCCTTCCACTTAGCGTCTATGTTATTTAGCCTGTCAGAGAATCTTTTCTCACTCTGTTTGAAACAAAACTCTTTCACAGATGATGTTTTAAACGGTCGCATTCGTGCAATATACGGCAATATTTCTTGTCGCCGAGCAGACGTGTGAGTGATTCCCACCTGAATGACCTTTGTGATCTTTCTGTTTGTGTTTTAATTGCCTGCTTTTGGTCTGCTCATGTGTCTGGTGGGGGAGGAGATGCGCTCCATGTCTGGCTCAGGTAGGCTGGGATTTGATCAGCTTTTGTGGGTAAACAAGAAGAATATGAAGAGAAAATTCCTCGGGTTCTTGGCGTGCGTCCAAAACGGAGCAAGCCGAGAGGGAAAACGCTGGGCATTAGAGTCTGTTCCTCGAGGGGCTTTGGCTGCGTTTCCGTGGATATATCCTGTCTGGCCCACTTGTCTGAAGAAAAGAGAAGCCTTAGCTTTGACCCCTGACCCCGAAAAAGCGGCATCCATTGCTCCGAGGCATTCACACGCCATGCAGGGGGGGAGGGGAGTATGCCAAGAGGCTGGATAAGTGAACATTGGAATTCAGCGGTCGGACTCACAAGTTATTTCGGATCCCTGCAAGCTACTTGTGGTGCGATCGCTTCCCAAGCTAATCATTACATCTTGGTGGTCTCCTGGCTTTGACGCAGCCTGGGCCTTTATCTCCCGTAGATTTCCACGCATGATATCTGTAATCTTTTTAGTTTGTTTTCTAAGAAGCAAAAATAATGAAGTTAAAAGTTTATCTTAAGAAAATGGTAACCGAGTTAGCTTCATGTTTCACTGGCACAGAAGCTGGTTTGGAAGTCAGTCCTTGTATAGCTGGCAACCTACACAGAGGAAGAAGAGGAAACTTGAACCCTATACTGAGAATGGTCTCTCATTATTTTGTAAAAATCTATGATGAAGCCGGAGGCCGTCTGTAAATGAGTATTACTGAGTGGTATTGATCTTCTCCGAACTTTCCTGAAAATCAGCTGTGGCTGAGACTTCACTACCCAGGGTTTGTGTATCTATTTACTGTAAGTGAGACATGGGAGGCAGCAGATTTTGCAATAAATTTGTATCACTCCACTGCAAATGCCTTCAAATCTCAACCATCTGTCTCTAAGCTGTCTCTGATTGCTTGCTTTAAGGAATACTCTCTTTTTCTGCTTTCAGGAAAAGGCTCGAAAGAAGACTTCACCCATTGGTAGCTTGAGCCAGCTGGTGTCACCGCAGCGTCCGGCCATGCTGCTGGTCGTACAGGAGAACCAGAACCCTGATGGCCGTTACGGCTTCTCCTGTCGCTATGGGGAAGGCAGCGGACTTGTGGTGGTCGAGGCAGACAACTCACAGCTCTGTGTGGATGACAGGTGACTCAAACAAAAACAAAAAACTTATTCATAAATGCACGCTAGTTAGTGAGAGCGGAGCTCAGCATCTTACTCATTTCACCCATTCTTTCATTCAATCTGTCTCTGCGCGTGGTAGCGATGGCAACCCATCAGAAAACAAGCAACATAACGCAATACTTGGATGCAGAAGAGAGTGAGAGGGAACAGATAAAAGAACTTCATGCAATTAAGAAATTATAGAATTATAGCAAGTACGAACTGTGCTTAGAGACACTGCCCATCATTTAAAACAATACTGCAGGGGAAAAAGAAGTCTGTGTGACAGAATCACAGTAGCTGAAAAGAGTCTTTCAGGCTCGCTGTTTGTGTTCCTTTATCGCAGCATTCGCGCCAATGCTCTTTACACAGCTAATGAAAAATACAAGGAGCTGCTCTAAGTTTAACCTGGGTGTCTATAAAGAAAAACTAATAGAGGGCTTTTAACGAGCTCTGTGTAAATGTGTAGCTTTTTCAGTTTTAATGCTCTGCGATTTGTGAATTCTTCAAGAGCATTTTTTGTGTGTTACATAAGCTGAGGTCTTACATTTACCTGCAAAGATGTATTTTTTCTCCACACATAACTTGAAATAAAGATCTAACACGTTATCTGTGCATGTGTGTGTTTTGCTATCAGATTGGTGGAGGTGAACGGTGTGTCGGTGGTCAACTCAACACACGGAGAGCTGACCGACCTCCTGCGGCAGGGCCCCAGCATTCAAGTCGTGGTCCTTCGTCAGCCCCCGCCTGCCCTCCCCTCCCCTCCGTCCCTGCAGCACATGGTCAGCTGTGATCTGGAGCAAACATGCTGCCCAGGGGGAGACGTGGGCAGCACAGAAACCCGTCCTCAGCGCAGGGTGATAGCCATATGATGACACACAGCAGTATTAAAACTGTCCAGTAATGTGAGATGCCATGTCGTCTTTTGTTGTTTTTACTGTACTGATGACACTATTCATCATAAGTTGTTGACAGCTGCCTTTTAGTTCAGAATATCAAATAGCAATACGCCTGTTTTTCACCATGCGTGCACCAGCTTGTTTTTGGTATTTATTAGCATGAAATGCATTTCAATGTATGCCTGGAGGAACAGCCATTAAAAAAAAAAGTAAGACAAGAAAAGACTACATTTCCCTGTTTTATATCATCTTTTGTTTTCAACTAAAACGAAGAAGCACAGAGTCTGACAGTTTCACTCCACTAGATATGTGATAAGCATTTCTTTTAACATCCACCAGAGTAGTTACTGAGGGTGTCACAATGTAAGACTGATTACTGTGCATGCTTCAACTTTTTAAAAACACATGTAAGGCTGGAAATAGTCTTACAAAAGTGATCTAATTTAAAGGCACATCCAAAAGCATCCTGCCTGAACAGGTTTGTCTCTAAGATCGTCTGGTCAGCGTTCGGAGCAAAATATTTCTTAAAAAGATGAGTCACACCCCCCATCCCCTTTCTAACTTGTAATGTAATCCACTGTGCTGTAGGAATAAACCCTTGAGCCCGGAAATGCCTCATTTCTCAGCCTCGTTCTCCCTCGTAAAGTGGCAGTGGATCATGCAAGTCTGACAGAAAGACAGCAAAAACACTACCAAACCCTGACCCAGACCCCAAGGGTCCAAAGAGCCTGAGAGGAAGAGTGATGAGACCAGTTTGGCTTGTCAGTTGATGAGAAAGGTCACAGGTCAGTCACCGACACATTTGTGCCTTAATGGTTTTGCAATCAAAGCCAAATGAGCTCCATATAATCCAGATGATGAGAGAGATGGTATTTTCTCGTTGCCAAACAGACCCGCAGCGAGGGAGGAGCGTGATACTGGCAAGCTGGAGATTTGAAATGCTTAGTCACAGGCATGGGAAATTGAAGTCAACCGCGCCACAACATGTTCATCTACCCACTGACACATATGAACCAAAATGACATACTTTGGGAAGGATAACAATACAATGAGAAGTTATCCAAAGCCACAAAACAATGCAATAGCAGGGTGTGGACACTTATAGCTTCATAGCAAGGCTGTGGGAGACTGAAAGAACTGAGAAAGGGAGGAAAAGTGGGAGAGGAATTAAAAATCATGATCACGCTCGCTGTCAAAATAACCATGTAGCAGCAACTGAAGTCAGTCTAGCCTATTCTTCCATTCGGGGTAGAGAGACGAGGAGAGAAATTCATAGCTCAGTAAAGTTAAGCCACACAGAGACAGAAGGCAGAGGAGAGAATGTGTCATGGCTGCCTTCATGGAAATAAATTAACACTGGAGAAAATGAGGCAAAATCCTATAAACACTACTGCTGGAAAGAGAACATGGGATTCCCAGTGACCAACACACCCGAGAACACACACTCGCAGGCTTTGATACCCCGGCTATAAACTACTGCAGGCTGTCAATCTGACAAAAAAAAAAAAAAAATTAGGAGAAATCCATCTGGGTGAGTAACTGAAGTGACAACATGAGACCTGCTAAAGTCTTCAAAGTCAAAAAGATGAGCTGCGGGAGCTTACATTCTACTGTACACTAATCGGGAACATCTGCAGTGAGTTTGAAATGTATACTGGCCTCTTCCTATTCTGCTGAGGCGCCTCAGGTTGACCCAGGCTGTACCTGACACATAGTGGCACAGAGCAACTTACGCTGCATCTGGTTTGCCTTAGCAGCCTCGATAAAGCTACATCCAGCACATGCTGATAAGCTCAGAGAAGAGCCCGCTGTGGCTGGATTTCTCTCTTCCACCCAGCGAGCCCGAGCTTCCCACTCCTCAATCTCCGCTCCCTCCCACCTCCGTCAACTCTCTAACCACCTCATGACATTTAAGGGTGCCTGGCATCCGTTTGAAGTGGGAGAGGGGGCATTAGCTCTGGTTTCCTGCCCAAATCCCACACAACCCAATAAAATGCATGCAGGTCTGAAGCGAACCAAAGGAATTCCTTTTCACTGAAACGTTAAACAAACAAGTTTGGCATTTAGCCTCATATTACACTTTACAGTACAGAGCATTGTTTCCTAACGCAGAAACAACTCGGCCTCCTTGTTTTCTTTGTAATAATAATGCTCTTGTGTGTTGTGTTTGTATCCGCTCCAAAGACTCCAAATTACAGTTCACTGCAAATGTTAATTACAGTACACAATAATTGTTAATTCATGTAAAACAATTCATATTCGGGCGATTATGTAGCTTTGCGGTTAAGGATTATGTGACAATTCAGCTCTGCACCATCCCGTCTCTTATATTTCAGTAATCACTCAAGTGCAGTGGGAGCTAGGAAGGTCAGCCTCAAATCCCAGGGGCTTTTGATTTCATTTTGCTGAGGTGGAAATGGGACCTCTGCCTTTTCCTCCGGCAGATCTCACACTAAGTAGCTCCACTAGGCACTTGAGAAAGTCCCCGGTCTCCTGGTGACCACTATTTTATATTATCTGACCTTTGTCTCTGGTTTATTCTCCCCTGCGTTCATTACCACAAGGAGGATGTGAGGAAATACTGCCATCTACTGGGAATCCCACAAACATCAGTGATGCTCCCACAATTGTCTTGTTGGTGCGCATGAGAAAAATGCCTCTTGGGCTTGATTATGAAGTGATTCTGATTAGATCCCATTATTCATACAGAACAAGCAATGTATAACAATTATCCTCCTCGTGTGGATGAATTCTCGAGGTTGGGAAAAACACATTTTGAACGGTAATCAGTAATGTAATCTTCTGATAGATTTATTTGAATAATGCGCAAAATAGATGCACGTCTTCCTTGTCCAGGTGCTGAGCTCAAAACAAATCGACTGCAACTTCTGCACAACGGCTCATAACGCTGATATTACACAGACTTTAATAACTTCAGTGGCCTCATGATTTTTGCATATCTAATATACATATAAAAAACAATTAAGTCAAACATTTATTATCATATTTCTGAATTCTGGCTAATTTCAGCTTCGTCTGAAAAACCCTGCATGCATCGCTTCTTAAAAATATAAATAAACCCCTGTTTACTCCATCAACAATTTCTCATTCATCCAAGAACTCAAACAATCAGCATTTGCAGTGAGATCACTGAATATATTGAAACCCTGCATTTATTCGTTTTCCCCTATGCCTGCAACACGAGCACGGCTGCTATGTAAATGAGAGCTCGTCTCAGCTTATTTACTGTGCAACACAAGCATGATAAAGAACAACATGAGTAATTGATGGCTATACTTTGTGCTTAATGTTGGCTTAACTACCCCAAATGACCGTGTATAGGTTAGATATGACATAAGCTCCCGAGAGACATTTAACACTCACAGTGCAGCTTAATTAAAAGGGTAATGAAAAGGCCATTAGGATTAAGTCTAAGGTGTGTTTTGGATGAGATAAATATGTTGGGGAAATCGCTTTGTGTAGCTTTGCCAGCGGGCAGTGATTGAGAAAGGTCAGCATAAGGTGTTAAGTCATTTTCCCATCTATTCTCTGAAATATAGAGAGCATAATGGTCCGTGTCTCCGTCCAGTGAAAGGTTTAATTAAAACGAGATGAAGCTGGTGATAAAAAAAATCATTGTGGGATGAGTGGCAGGGATATTTTGAATTGTGTAGAAGAATTGTAGCACAGACTATAAAGGGGGGAAGGAAATCATATGAAAAAATGAGGTGGATAATACATAAAAAAGGGTTTTAAGCCTCTGATGATCCGTGGTTTCCTCTCTTCTTTTAGTCGCTGCTGTTGGGTTTACTTGTATAATAAAAAGAAATATCTTCCCACACTCTGAACAACAAATAGTTCATTTATAAACCTCCGGGCAATTTCTGGCAGTGGGAACCGTTCTGGCATTACTTCTATGCTGTGAGTAGGCTCATCGAGGAAGGAAAGGAGAGGCAGTGAAAGAACAAATCCACAAAAAACCAAACCAGGAATTGTCATGTGTTTGGCATAAATAATCCTACAATAAAGACAGAGTATCCAGTATTGAAACGATCGACACAGGGAAATGATGGGTGTCCATGTTATGACTTGTGATGTGCATAATTCAAGTAAGAGCTTGATTTCATGTACTGCATTGCAATTCACTTTGGTGTTGTAAAGATGATTACAAATCCTGTCTAGCCACGCAGCTCAGTCCCTCGTGATCCTCCTCTGATTATACTCTAGGTGGCAGTAGAGGTCTCAAAATCCTCCCTGTTAGCTACAAGAAATGGCAAACACTCTGAAAGTCTCTCAGTGAAACCCAACACTTGCAAACAGGGATGTTTCACAAGCATCCACGTTTGAAAGAGTGCCAGGCAAATCCTTAGCTCGAGCTGATTATTTGCTCCTCGATGGTTTGGAAAGTAGGCCAAGGCACCACTGACTCGGATTTGCAATAAAGGTTTAACACAAGCCAGAATAAAAAAAATAAAAAAACCACATATCAAGCTGAAGAACCGACATTCTGATATACGAATATCAGGTTAAGGCTCTTCGTCCTCAAGTAACTGATTTTAGAGACATAGTCTTTAAATAGAGTTACTACATGCTGTTTGCATCCTAGTTTCAGAATAAATTCAACTGAACTCAAAAGGCTAAAAACAGTAGATGTGAACTTTCAACAGAAGATGTCTTTGGTGCCATACTTGTTGCTTTTAACACATTATATATGAAATATGACCCCAGCTAGTTCCTTCAAACTGACATCACACACTATCTTCACAAATGCACACTTAGACAGCGTGACGAAGCAAGCTGCATGAAACAGTGTGCTTGACTATATATTATTTAATGTGATTTTATGGGCTGCACACTGAGGCACAAACACACACACACACGAACAAATAAAAGGGTTTACGTGGAGTGGTTGATGGCGAGTGAACAGGCCAGAAGAGATGGAAGAAGCACACCGGGGGGAATGATGAGAGGAAATGATGCGCATGATGAGTGCTGAATGGTTGGCCAGTGGGACAGACCCTGTCAGACTGTCTGCTAAAGGGGTGGAAGACACAGAGAGAGAGATGGCTGCAGAGAGGACAAGAAGGAGAGACAGAGAGAGCACAAAACAGCAGGAGCAAAATGATGATCAGTGTCAAAATTCTATTACTCTGTGACAACCAACCAAGGTTTCCCCTGTCTCGTTCACGAGCACAGTGACTGTGCTCCATCTCTGTCGCGCGGCTACAGCAGACCGCCGGGCGATTACTAACTCGGAGGTTTCGCACATAGAAAAGCAGGCCAGTAAGATGTTTTATTTAACTCTTATTACATAAATTCTGCGTCGCAGTTCATATTCCTTTGCGCGGGTATTTCTGTAGCACAGAAATGTCTGCGGCTCCCGGTACTGTATTGAGCGTCATTTGCTGCTCTTGTCTTCAAGCTTTTCATCTGCAGAGCGGGCCCTCACACAGAAACAATGATGACCCAGTTCTGAGTTTGTCTCTGTCTTACAGCCAGTTCTCTTCTGTCCTAATCATAGTCCCTGAGCTCCAAGAGCTGCAGCGCTACCAAAACATGGGAGGGGAGGGGAGGGGAAGGGGGGCAAGGAGAGATAAAAAGAGAGGGAGCGGCAGAAAGAAAGTCAGCATAAGAAGGAGGGAAGAAAAACGTAATCTCCGAGGAGGAAGAAGAGAAAGGTTGACAAAATATAAGGCTGGATGGATAGATATGTTCACGTTTAGAAATAGAACGACAGAGAAGGTTAAACCACTGTACCTTCTCTGATTAGTTCCCTATGGAGAGCACATCTAAAGGCAGGATTGATGCCATGACAGGTTGGAGAAAAAGGCAAAAGGAGGCCTGATGCACCGTGCTCCTTCATCTGCACAGATGTCTCTGGAGATACAGGAAATCAGGTCATTCTGTTCCTCATCAGGTGTGACTATTCATTCGCTAGCAGGGTTGAGGAACCCTGTTGTGCTTATGTAATACATAAAACAGGACCGCACTTCTCAGCAATCCACCTGAATGTACAATAAGCGCATCCAGCTATACGCTCAGATCATTTCTTTTCTTTAATAAGTTGATCTTTTGAAAAAGAAAACAAAGATGTTGGAGTGACATAAAAGCTGTAAGGCAGCTGTTTGTAATCAATGGATTTTCTTGGAATCAACAACCTTGCAAACTGCAGCTTTTTTCACAGTGCCGTGTCCTGAAAATCTGCCTAAATGAGTTACATATACTGCAGTGACTTTTTCTGATGCTTTATTCAGGATGCATGTCTGAAGCACAACCTAACCTTCCTGTATAAGTGAGGAGACGCACATATTCAGTTCACAGTTTGGTTCAAAATGTGTCTGTAGTTGCTTTTGAAATTGGTTTTAGATTTTCATAAATGCTTTAACAGTTTGAGTTTTCACATATTTCCCCTCCTTACCGACAAGATCGATTCGACTCCTATTTTTCCGTCTTTTCCGCTAATGAGAAGCAACAGCAAGGAGGTAGGAAGCTTGGTCGGGAAACAGCGGGGAAACAGGCAGCTCAGCTCTCTCCAAAGGTTAAAAGCTAAAGCCCACTAATGTACAAGTTGTGTCTCTTTTATTTAACTGTACAATGAACCTGTTGTGTGCTAGCTTTTGGCATGGCTCTGGGATAATCACTGCAGCTTGTAAAGAAATAGTCCACTTATCGCTCCACACTGTTTGGGTACAATTCATACTTTAAACTCTGCTCCACTTTTTTGCTGAGAATCAATTTTTCCCCTCATCGTATTTCTCAGAACCGATCTCTTAAGATGCTCGAGGCTGTTTAGGCGTCTAGCTTACATGTGGAGTTGCATGTTGCATCATGGAAGCATCATATGCAGAATCTGGGAGATGATCTCCAAGTACGAGGGAAAGCGGCACTACTTTGACAGTAGCTTCGTGTTAATGTCACTCAGATCTACTGTCAGTGATGCAAATGGACGGAAGAGTAAACAGTGGACAAATTGTGCATCCAGCATGAAACTCGCTCCCTCTCCCAGACACCCTTGTCACTGGGGTTAGTGCCAGATGGGGACTGTAGAGAGGGATTTGACCTTGCCTGTCTCCCTGTATCTGGCACAGGACTCAGCACAAGGATGATATTAGTTGACGATAAACATGTGGTTTATTGGGAAAAAATATAGGCAATTCTATTAGAGAATACAAGGTGACCTCTTGCGTAGCATTTGAATGTAATGTGACCAGACAGGACGGCCAAAGTGGACCGTATGCTGTCTCTTTACATCCTTTGCGAGTGGGGGAGGGGAGGTGTGAATGAAATTGAGTGAGCGGTCAAGAGTGCCAAAGCTGGAGAGGCACAGATTTGGCGTGAAGCTGGCAACGAGCATTTTTTTTTTTTGGGGGGGGGGGGGGGTCCCTTGCCTGGCAGTGTCTTTCTACTGGAGTAGATGGGCCACATCTCAATGACTCCTAAGCTGTCTTTATTATGCTAAGACATGTATCCTTGAGGGAGCATGGATTGGAGTTGAATGTCACACAAGGACGGAGATTTAGCAGTGCCAATAAAAGGACACCAGCTACAAGTCCTGGATGACGCACAGCCCTGCATTTACATAAATTTGTGTAAAGAGCCACGTTTATATCCGTTGATATTGCTTCAGCGCACAATCACCGCTAAAATCTGCCTACTTTTTATAGCGCTGCAGTGAAAAGTTTAAAGTGGAAATTTAGAGCAATAAACATTGAATTGACACTATTTAGACGCATGGCTCAAAAGGCTAATAAATATAGACATCTGTGCTGAGTTTGTGCTGGTGCTATCTGGGAGTTTAACTGTGATATATATATCTCTGACGTGAAGAGATGAATTACACCCTCAGCTCATTTCCTTCTCCTTCCCAACCTTTACACAAGGTGACCTTGCGTGAAACATAATTTACAACTGAATGACATGTTTGCCGTTCAAACGGCTGCCAAGCTGCATCAGCAGCGCTTGTCTTGTGACATGCCGCTTAGCCGATCTGTACAACTAAATTGTACAATTCAACAACGGAGCAATTGCATCCATATGCGAGCCATCTGCTTTGCTTTCGCTGATCCTTTCTTTCCACTATGAGACTGCAAACAGCTATGGCACGTATGGTGGATAAACAAAGCGCAGATGTCATTTCAGTGTGATCAACAACTTCCAGCTTATCTTCCGGTAAATTGGGAGCTAAACTGCTGCAAAAGCAGTGGTGAATGTGGACTGGGTGCTGAACCAGAAATGACTTCATGCTAGCTGGCTTGTGATTTGCCCTACTATATTTACTGCGTGTAGTGCAACTGTAACCAAGATGCAACCACTAACTGGATTCCCTTGACTTCCCTTGCGGTCTAAATCACTGACAGTATTGGGTGCACCTTGTCACCCCTCCTCCGTGCTCCACCAGCCGGTGGCTGATGTTGTGAAATATTGATTTGCATGTCACCACACCTTGGCTTCGCTGTCAGGTTTATTTAGAAGAAGCTTCTTTACTGGCCCTTCGATGCCAGTCTTGTGGCTTAAGCCAGAGCAGAGGTGCAAAAGGCAGGGTGAAAAGTCCCTCGGAGTGAAAGCCAAAATGCACACAAGAAGGCTAAAAAGCACAATGTCGTGCAGGGATTCTCATCATCTAGCAGTGCTCATAAGATCAATACTCTACTGGCTGCCATGGTGTAGGAAGCTTCACATAGGTACTGTATTTAGGGCACAAGCCTGCAGTTATTCATGCAAAGGAAGGAAGTTGCTCGGTGCATCAAATGAGGTTGTGCACTGTATTTCCCAATTAGTCATTTCAGCATGGATACACTTTTATGCTTCGTGTAAACAGCCCACAGCCTTGCCTAAACCTAGACATACACACACACATTAGTTGATACACACAGACACAAACGTACTGAGAGGAAGGAGTGCTAGCTTCAGAGTTGCTTCTGAGACAGGATGGCCTTTGCCAAAAACACAAGGTAAAAGGTTATTCACTTGTCACAGAGTCAGTATAACGTCCCCGGTTCAATGGTCTATAGACAGATTTCAGGCTGAACACTAATGTCACATAAGACCATGTGAGAGATAACAAGATGACCTTTTCATCTACAGTACGCAAACGACAAATTGATGTTAATGCCTTGACTCGAAAGCCTTTTAGTCTTCTTCTTAACTGCAAGGCTTTTTTTTTGGTTTTGCTTAAAAAGAGAGACACTGCTGCAACCCTGGGCTGGCAGAGAAACCCAGCAGAGAAAGTGTCACGCAGATCTTTTTTCTTTGGCTGATGGTTGATGCATTTGTTTACCACTTTTTTTTTTCCCTACAGTGAATTTTAGAAGCTGCTTCAGTCACAAGACGACAGCCCATCATGAAGCAAGAAACCAGTGGCCTTTATTTTCCCTGCCATGGTCCTTGACATCGTCTGAATGGCAGTGAAGAAGAAATCTACCGAGACAACAGAGGCAGGCAGACAGGGCGAGGGGAGAGGAGCGAAGAAGAGAGGCAGAAAAAAGAAGACAGACAGACATGATCTGGGGACAGAATAAAGGAGAAAGGCCGCATCACCGTCAATAAGAAAAAGACTCCAACAACCACCTTGTGTCAATGTCAAGTCTGTAAAAAACACACTGCATGAAAGCCAGAGAGAGGTGAGTCACAATATGCACTTGAACCATGAGAGGCCAATTCAAACACTACCACGCTGGGATGGATATTGCAGGGTGCATTGTGGGATAGCCTGATTATGGGGGAAGCAAAAGAGAGGAGGTGAGGGAATGAGTAACACAGGATTGGTCTCCATTATGCTCTCAGTGTGAAATCCAAACTCTTTATTGTTGTCATTAGCTCATCCTGTGTCCCACTTCTGAAGATTTGCATCATCCCCTCTAAACCCTGTTTATTTATTTATTTGCATGGAAAATATAGGTCATGCATTCATACAGGGCCATACATTTTTAATAGTTTTGCAGCTTTAATTCAAATGTCTGCAAGCTTCCCCATGAGCCAATCTGCCACAGACGAACTGAGCCCAAACAACATCAACAATGCATGGAGGGGCTGGGTGTCTTTCCGAGAACCCGGGGTATTTAGAAACACCCCAGTTAATTTGTCTGTGGTGTGATAATGAATGAATCCTCTTTTCATACTGTGTGCTGTGTAAAGCGAAGAACGGACAGAAATCTCTGCTTAATGCTGAAACTAACCCAGCATTGTTGTTAATGAGCATTATTTAACACGGGACCACATCAGGCAAACAGCAGTGAAAAAGGTAGATGTGAAATGTCTATGCTGTGATCATCCGAGTAACCCGATCAGTTACATACTTTTGTGAGACAGCCGCAAATAATTTCATCCTTGTTTATGTTGATCAGTCTGGCTCCATTTCTAGGAGGCATGAAGGAGCCCAGAGGCTGTATGTGGCCTTTTCCTCTCCCACAGCGTGCTCCATCATTTCCACTCTTATGTCCTTAAAAAGAAATAGAGAAAGGTCACTGTGTCTGTATCTTCAGCAGCAATCATCACTTCTGTCACTGTATGAGTCTAACATGTGTGCTCGCTCAAATTATCATCCTTAACGTGATAGTTTAAAAAAAAAAAAAAAAAAAAAAAACAGTTTAGAGAAAATGTCCTCTTTCAGTGGGACTGCACTCTTACCAGTGGTTTGTTTACCTTGTGGTTTGGATGTTTCACCAGCACTCAAGTCCTACCGCCAAAGCAACAAGTCTCTGGTATATTGATGAAAAGAAAGAGAAAGATTGATACTGTGGTTCCACTGATTCATTTTACGTCCATTAAATCTGATTAGACCGAGATCTGAAGCCCTCTGCTCGAGAACAAGGGAACGTCGGCGTCACTTTTAAACAGGGTTCCTTCTGGGTAGCAACAAAGCGGTAACTGTCTCTCGGATGATAACAGGAGATAAAATGACAGTGAGGGGAAGATGTTAAGGACTATTTGATTCTTCATTTATTACCTTTCTCACATCAGCAGTTTGCCAAGTGACACCACATTTCAATTACCATCATTTTCCCGCTATGAAAGCCCGCTGCATTAAATGTGCCAAATTACTGACTTCTGTTTGTTGCTTTTGATCTCAATAGAGGTGCATCTGTTTGAAACACGTTTAGTTCGGTGTCTGCTGCAATCACTAATGACAACATTTACCTGCAAATAAAGCCACGATTGTATGCGCGCTTTAAAGTGTAATCTATTAAGTAATAGGGCTGCGCACATTAACAAGTCTGCATTTTTTGTGCAGGAAAGACAGAGCCGCTTCTTTTAGACAACCGTCATCCAGCTGCGGCAACAATGATACAAATGACGGTTGTTAGTTATGCTTGATAGAACAAAAGCAGACTGTTCCTCAGCTGAGCGGAGCGGTACTGTTATATCTTGAATGCATTAGATGGAGAGAAAAAAAAAAATCAATAAATGTCTGCATGTTCAGCCTAGCAGAGGAAAACATATTTTTTTATTTTACGCTCTGTCTAAAAATTAATTTGCCAAGAAAACAGAATTTAACCATGGCAAAGTTGAGGCATTTTTGCATGCCACACAAAGCCCTATTCTAATTAATTCTACATACCATCATTGTATCGTGCAATTAAGAATTTATCTAGCTTGTCTAGTACATATTTCTGAAAGAATAACAGTTTAATGATTAAAGTCAGGAAGTCCTCCACGCAATGTCTTAAATAACCTTCATATGAATTCATTTTGTTTGACATGAAGAAATTATATAGTTTGAGTTAGTAACCACACTTGCATTCACATCAGCAATGAAATAAACCACCTGTAGACTAATCTAAGAAGACATAAAGCTGTAACTGCTGCTTTTACAAATCAGTCTAATCAAAATCAGACTGCTGTGACCCTCTGTTCATATCGTACTACTCTTGCTTTACTGGAACACATACATAAAATATTGATTGGAGAAAATGACCATTTTTAAAAACTGTCTTCATTTTAGAATTAAATACACAAGATAATAAAGTAGACAAAATGTGCATGAGTGGGAATACTTTGTGAATTCACTGTAACAAGCTAACATGCTATTCTAAAGTTCAGGTTATGGTAAGAATTAGTTCCTTTAACGCGCTGAAGAAAACAGGGAGTGTTTACAAAAGATGGACATAGTTGCTCTGACACTGGATGCTGCTTTCTGTACTGTCCTTTTGCAGCTTTGATTTTGGCATTTTCTCTGTTGTGCTCTTGGTTTCAGTTCTTAAACCACACGCAGGAGCAAAGGGTGGACCGGACTGAGAATACTGTCACTCTCGAGGTAGCCATGTCCACAAGCACATTCTGTCTGCTGTCTATTTAACTCCAACTCTCTCTCTCTGTTAAACAGAGCCAGAGACCATAAAATCATCAGTTTTTCCCCCTTGGGTCTCAAACAAGTAAGGAGGAAGTTTGTTTTCTCATAGACTTCAGGGGTAGCTGTAGCTCAGGAGGTAGGGCACCAGTCAGAAGGCCTGTGGTCCGATCCTTGGCTCCTCCAGCCTACAAGCTCAGGCGCATCTTTGGGCTAGGATGTTAAACTCAGTGTTTTCCCTGATGCATCCACTGGCTTATGAGCGTGAGTGTGTGTGTGAATGTTAGGCAAGGCGCTTAGGCGCAGAAAAAAAGCTCTTGTATAAATGTGTGTGTGATTGGGTGAATGTGACTAACATTAAAAATCACTTTGAATTCTCAGTTAGAGTACAAAAGTACTATACAAGTACAAGTACATTTGTAGAATCTTTAGACTTCCTTTTGCAACCAGAGGCTGGACCTCCTGACAGCAACCTCAGACAATGCAGCTTTGTCTGTGTTAACATGAATGCTCACACTAGCACCCTGACAATTAACCAAAACTGTACCCAAACATAGTGGACATAATGACATAAAAACAATTTTAGGACCATAATTTGTACTTTTGAGAGCAGCACGTACAAAACAGGACCGATCTGTTTTGTTTTTTCCAAACAAACGACACTGTTTAATGATTTAACAACGTCGTCAATTCTCAAACTCGGCTCAAACGAAGACTTATAGCTGTGCTTGGATGTTTTCTGTTGATTTTTGCGCTTTGCACCAGCAGCGCCCGGTGCATGTAGCATCCCAGCTGTTGTAAAAGCAAAACCAGATATAGCCAGCTGGGTTCACAATTTATCAGGTTACAGTATAATGTCATTATATCACAAGTTAGTGGGAGCAGCTGGAGAGGCGGCATCAGGAAAAAGGGAAGAGAGAGAGATTGCCTAACGCTGATGCATTGTTGAGTCAGGGCTTTGATTAGGTGTGCTCTCATCCTGGAAGTAGATTGCAGCATCATTTTGTAAAATTCATTCACTTGTTCCAAGTCCCTTGACACAAGCTGCTAGCAACTATCAAGCGTAACCCACAAGAATCAAACTATGCAAGATTAAGATTCATATTAAGAAACAAGTTGTAGAATAATAAAAATATTAATAATAACGACATTATTATTATTTTTATTATTAGATGAAGAAAAATAATAAATAAAAAGACAACAAAAACAAAGCAAAGCTATTCTACAAGTGTCTGTCTGCATGATTGACTCTAGGAAAGTATCCGTGTGTGTCGACTATATATTTTTATCACAGTGAGTGCTGTGGTAATATTGCAGAGCTGCGATGAGCACCATCAGCCCTCTGTGGCACATCGGGGACAGCTGGATGTTGTCAGGCAGCTATAATGCTGATGAAAACGGGCTGATTGCAGCTCGCGGGCTCCTCCCACTTATAAATCAGCTTCACAGCACTCAGGGGTGGAATAGAGCAGCGACAAGCCGTGTCACACCTAGTGTACCGCATAGGTACTCTGCAGCAAACTGTATGTCCATATATCTGTCGTGCTGTGCTAGTGATACAGGAATATTGGCCAAAATGTAACATTTAGAATCATGACCATCACCTGCTTTTCTCACACAGTGTGCATCACTGTCATAATAAAATCAGTCACATGCATGCTTGTTATATTTTTGCTGTTTTGCAACCTTTTAAAAATCAAAAGAATGACAAGTTGATGCTGAAGGCTTTAACGCATTAAGACAAAAACGGTCTTATGTCGTGTTACTCAGTGACAACGTTCAGTGATGTTCGGCCTTTTCTCTCGGCGGTGTTGAACGTGAGCTGAGAGGGATTTACACCACCCACATGGGCCGCACCACCGTCACACACATTTGAAATTAGAAAGCATAGTTGTGGCATGCAGCTCCAAAAGCAGTATCATTCTAATTAGTGAGCTTTGGCTCCGCTTCAGAAACAAATTGAGATGTAAAAGGTCTCAACATATTTTTTTTTCTCATAATGGCGTTGGACTTGATTGACGTCAGCACCTTTGAGAATGTAAATTCACAAATATGACATTGCTCAGGTGTACGACGCCTGTTATCTAATGTACCTCGAATCATTTTTGCAGTCAGCGGTATAAAAAGATGTTTAAATGTGCATCAGTGAAGTTTTATAAACCCTCAGCGGAATGATACATGCAGCGTGAGCAAATTAACCTGAACTATTTATCATTCACTGGCAGGTAGCACACACAGTAAAAAGGGTTTGTATTCGAATTCATTCGTTATCTCGTTTTCAGCGGTGTTACAGAAAAAAATATAATTAAAAACAACATAATCTATCATTCACTATTGACCTTTTAACAAAGTCTACTTGAATTAATTGTGCTGAGAAATTACCAGATGCCCAAAGGGCGAGCACACACAACAATGAAAAAAAAATATTATTTTGAACTGTCAAGTAGAACTGGCACCTTGCCTTGTTTGAGGCCTCAGAGAGGGTATTTTTTTCATTAGCACAGCTGAAACCATAATATGATACCTTTTTTGTGGCCATTATCCAAGCCGAGCTTTGATGACATTCATTTCCACTACAGCCTCGCAGCAGGGCAGATAAGGTTTTTGGTGGCAGAGCACCAAAACAACAGTCTCTTCCTCCTCCTCCTCCTCCTCCTCTAACCCGAGCATCTCTCAAACCCAAGAGAAACTAAAACAACTTGAAAAGTCATTGAGCTCTCACTAGTTTTTTAACATCTACCATTTTTTTGTGGTTTGAACTTTTGTGTCGCTGCTGACTTGCTGAACACTTTAAAAACCTTCCCACTAGAGATCCAGCGGATTGCTAACTGCTAACAGCTTTTCCCACAGTGACACCGATCCCAGTGTTGTTGGGTCAGATAACAAACAAATGTTGTCCAAATGTCTCAAAACAGTGCACACTAATTGGCCACTTCATTAGGCACACTTGAAAGAGCTGCCAACTGCTCTTTAGGAGAAATATCTAATTAGCCAATCACATGGCAGTAATTCATGCATTTAAACACATAGACACGGCCAAGAAAACCTGCTGAAGTTCAAAGTGAGCATCACAATGAGGAAGAAAGGTGAATTAAGTGGCAGTAAACCTTGCCGTTGTTGTTAGTGTGAGTGTGTCAGAATCTGCTGCTCTGCTGAGGTTTTCCTACAAAACCATCTCTGGGGTTTATAAAAAACTGTCTGAAAAGAGAAAATATCCAGTGAGCAGCAGTTCTCTGGGTTTGGATGCCTTGTTGATGTCAGACGTCAGAGGAAAGTGGCCATACTGCTTTGGGCTGATAGGAAGGAAACCTGAACACACCACACATGTAACCTTGAAGCAGATGGGCTACAGCAGCAGAACACTTGTGTCAGCAAAGAACAGGAAACCAAGGCTTCAGTTCACAAAACATGAGCACATTACAACTGCGCTCGGCTCTTCATAATGGTTGCCTGTCCATTTCATTGTTGTTCTTGAAGTTTTATTGTTTGCTTTTAAAGACTTGTTTGCTTTTCAACACTTGAGGTCTTCAAATCACATTTAAAAATACACATTTTCTCCATGACAATTAGCTTCTAGTCAGTTTGAGTCAATTTTTGGACACTTTATAATCTTCTACTTTTAATAAAACCTTTTAAAGACTTTTTAATTGTATTTATTTTAAACTCATTGTTACTTTATTGTCTTATTTTTTATGTTTGTTTAATATGTGTTTTTTATTTTAATTCTGTCTTTTAATTGGAATTTGATCAAGTAAGCTGTTTTGTTTTAATTGGTCTATAAATAAAGCTGGATTGGATTGGATTGGAAAATTGGACAACAGAAGACTGGAAAAACGTTGGCTGGTCTGATAAATCGTGATTTCTTCACATTTGGCATAAACAACATGAAAGCATGGATCCATCCTGCCTCGTATCAGGCCGCTGCTGGTGGTATAATGACATGGGGGATATTTTTTTGGTACACTTTAGACCCCTTAGTACCAATTGAGCGTTGTTTAAACACCACTGTGTTATCCATCCCTTTATGACCACAGTGTACCCATCCTCTGATGGTTGCTTCCAGCAGGATAATGCACCATGGTACAAAGCTCATGGACGTGCAGCCAACAAATCTCCAGAAACTGTGTGATGCTGTCATGTCAATATGGACTAAAACCTATGAGGAGTGAGGAATGAGCTAATCCAAGATGTCATACAAAATCTCGCAATCAACCGTGTTTTGGAAGTCCTGACAACAGGCACACCGGATCTGAAATTCCATTTGGTTTGGTAATGGTTATATTTTCCTACCATCCATCCTGTTTCAGAAAATATGTCTGAGATTAAAAAAAAAAAAAAAAAGCAAATCATGTTTTGCAAATAAAAGCCAATCAAATATTTGGTCAGCTTCATTATTACCATCTGATGCTCCAAAATGAAATGGAATGAGATGTTTTTAAAGGTGTCATCACATTATCCTTATTAGTGTCATTTTGTTTATATTGCTGATAATAAAATTAGAAAAGGTCATTTTTTCCCCCCTGCGGGCTGCGTCAAGGCTTTGGAGAAATCATGAGAAATTAGCTGTGAGAAGGTTAAACCATCCACCTCCCACCCCAGCAGTAGGTAATTAGTATAAATGCATAAATCTAGGTGGTCGCAGCATAGGATAGATTCAAATAGCTGTGGAAAAATTTAAATGTTAATGCAGTGTCGGAGATTAAACTGAGAGAAGGAGAAGGGAGGGGGTCTGGGATAGAAGAGGATTAGGAAGCAGCTTTGAAGGGCTTTTCCCATGTGCTCCATACAACCATATCTCACTTTCTGCTTTTCTCCTGGTTTCTATAGGGACTGTTCTCACTCAGAAAACTCAATCTCCTCTCTGACCTTCTCTTGCCCAGCAATATCTGCTGTCTTCAACTTAAAATTTAATGATTTATGTTACGGGGACTTACTTTATGTCCCAATAACGATGACAAGCCTCCATAATGTGACCGTGTAAACAGATTTAGGTCCCAGTATGATAAGCACCATGTGGACCACAAACATATACACACACATAGAGTTTTATGCTGCAGTATAAAACATCGGGATTACCTGACAGCATCCGTATTGCAGGAGGCTAAAATATCTGACCACACGACAACTCGATTACACTATTTTACTGTTAAGTAAATCAATTTAATGTTTCCTCCAACCTAAAATATATCACACGGTTTAATAATCACATTGAACTGATATTAAAACACATAAATGTCTATTTTCATGTTTAGGATATGTTCACCATCCTCCCTTCGCTCTCATTCTTTTTGTATGAACATGACAGATATGATCTAGACAGCTGAGCACATCATTAATACTGTCCCACTGCTGCCTCCCTCCTGCTTTATTAAGACAGCCAGGAGACGCCCCCTTCTTCCTTAGCAAAAGGATCCTCATTACAAGCCTTCTCTTCTTCTCCTTATTCTTCCCCTCGCGCTCTCTTTGTTTTCTCCATGCCTGTATGTGCCTTGTCAGCACTCAGCTCCTTTGGTGCAGCTTGAATACATATGAAGCCTGTTTACATTAGCAAATGCACATACAGTATTTATCACAGTCTAACACAGTAGAAGTGCTAAAATAATGAGCAGTTCAAATACGTATTAGCAGACGATCCATTACGATCTGCATGATGGCTGGGCATTTTGTGTTAATACTCTGATTCCTGCATCTGCTTGGGTTGCAGACATTCTAAATCACATCACAGGATGAGCCATATGTTCAGCCTTTTCAGCGCTGATGGGACTCCCACCACCATCGTAGCAGCCTCGTCAACACATTGCTTTCCATATTTTTAGGTATCGGAGAGTCTGGTACTGTACTGCAGAAATAAGCATCTGTGTTCCACATGAGTCAGAGAGCATGCAGGCTTTACCTAAAGATCACTAAGCAGCTGATTTTATTTGACAACCACCTCCTGCCTGGTTGACATTATGCTAATCAGTGAAATCATTTGCCGATGTGAGGTTCGCTCGGAACTGCAGCCTGTTTGAGTTAAGCTGTCACTAAGTGAAATCAGAAACTGCGTGATGTGCAGGGGAGTTTGTCCAGGTGAGATTCTGGATTAGAAATCCAATGCTGACCTACTAAAAGTCTTGGATACCGTAGTTGCACGATAATGAGCATATGAGGTTACATTGTTTGGTAGCTTAAAATGATGGAATGAAAATACAATACAATTCTGGGCAGTAACCTGCATGCGCGGCCATATTGGAGGCACTCGGAGGTAAACATTGCAATGGATCAATGCCCGAAACCACAGAAAAGCTCCTCAAAATGCGTTATAGATGCAAAGGCATACAGGGAAGGACTTGTTCCGCAGGAAATGGCACGATATTTGGAAAAGTTAAGGTTTATTGGTGGTGCAGATCCAAACGAGTTGGCTCCTTTGTCTTAGATCAATGAGGATCCGGAGAGTCTTCCGTCTATTGTGTATCCTGATATCGTCAACAACCTGATTTTCTCGCCCAGAAGACAGCAGAAGACCTTAAATCTTATAAAGGTTTGGAGGCCTATAACCAGATGGTGTATGGATGGGTGAGGGATATGCAGTATCAAGTCATCAGCGACAGATATGTTGTGAATGCTAAAGTAAGTAATGCAATAACATCTTTAATCAACCAAACCTTAACTGTATGATATCATCCCTTATCAAAAAGTAGTATAATTCGAGTATATTTTATTAAGTATGCTTAACTATAGAAAAGAAATGAGCAGAACAAATTCGGATGTTGTCCGAATTTTGCCTTGTAGATCCTGGTTTAGCTTCGCTAACCACAACTGCCTCCTTTCCTCTGATAACTTTCGGCATTGTTCTCCCTGATTTGTAATAACTTTTGGCAGTCTATAAAACTGCAAATGTTTTTCACGGTCTGACCGATTGGTACAGCCAAAAACACGGCAATAATTCACCATTTCCTTTTGCTCGACGTTTGGAATCTGTTTGAGTGCGCGCGCTTTGTTTACCTCCAGTATCTCCAATATGCTGACTTCCGGTTTGATGACGCACGGTGAAAACCCACTATACAACTGTACTTATATAGCACATTTAAAAAACCAGCTTTACAATAGAAACAGGAACGTTAAGACATGATTAAAGAAAAGACTATTGACAAAGTAACACATATGTCAACAGCTTGAGGGCACTAATTATACAGGAGTAAAGGGAATATAAGGATAAAGTTACTGAGAACAGATATAACTAAAAGATAAAGTACATAGATAGTTTTTAAACGAGATTTAAAAGATAAAATGGAGTCTGACCACGGATAGCGATGGGAAGGTTGTTCCACAGGTTAGGTGCAACCAGGGCAAAAGCACAGTCACCCCTAGATTTAAGTCTAGATCTAGGCTTAACCAAGAGTAATTGGGCTGAAGACCTGAGGGCTCGCCCAGGGACATATGGACAGGAGATCGACAAGATAGCTAGAGGCTAAATTATTTATGATTTTAAAGGTGAGCAACAATATTTAAAATTCGATACGATATTTTATGGGTAACCAATGCAAATCAGCAAGAACGGGGGTGACAGAGGCATGCTTTCTAGTACCAGTCAGGAAGTATTTTAACTATTTAAAAATAACAGATATTACACTAAATGAAAGATTCATGATTTGGGAGACACCAGAAAGACAAGCAGAGGTGCGGTGAATAATTTTAATTCACCGAATCAAAAATTACATGAATAATAAACAAACAAATCCACAAACAATCATGATCATCACAGGCCAGGAATTAAAAAAAAAAAAAAAAATCAAAAGTCAACACTGCTTCAAGAACTACTCACAGAGATATTTTCAGAGACTGGAGGCTGCATTGCTGTCTATACAAAACTGAGTGTGGTCTGTTTGCTCTGGGCAATATCCTTCCTCCTGCAGGGTTTACCAAAACCTCTGCAGAGGTGTCCAGTGACATGAGCTGTCACTTCAGTGTTAAATTAATGCTGGGAAAAACTAAAAGTTGTGTGTGACTATCAGTGTTGGGGTAAAGATTAGATTCCTGTTAATATATTATGATTGCATCATGTAACAATTAATCACAATAAATCTTTTAAAGATATTTGCCAAGAGAAAACAGACAGCGCGTTGGGGTCTCTCCCCATCTTTGCATATTTGCGGTCAAACTGAAACAAGGTAGAAAAGGATACTTTCCAAACCGTGGCAGCGCCTGGACTTCAGCCAGTGAAAATCAATCCAAGGACCTGGCAGCTATCACTCTGAGTGTAGAAGACCTGGGTAGCTTCCTGTAGCGGCCTCAGCGCCCACACATCAGCAGCATCTCTTCATGGAGATCTTAAGGAACATCACACTGAGAGAACATTAAGCATTTCTGCTGCAAAGCTTTCTAACAGCCTCAGTGATCTATGCGAGGCAGATAAGCTGTGTCCGGACTGGATTAGTATTGCAGGACAATCAATGTTGGTTATGTAATTTAGCACATTCCACGTCAGTGGTTTTAATGAATAATATGAGCTCATAAAGTACTGCTTTATGATTCTCATAAATTATCGAGGAAGCATATCCTTTAAGTCAGGCTCCAGAATGCTGCCAAAAGTGTTTGTAATTCAAATATTGATTTTAGGTAAACGATAGTAGAATTAGAAAGTGGATGAAAGAAATCCTGTACTTCCTGTGTGGATGTATGACAAGTGATAATCACAAATAATCTAGATCTTCACAGGACTACACTTGCTGAAAATTACCAGTGAAAGCCTTCACTGCTCCAACTGTCTGCCAGCACTAAATGCAACTGAAAGAGGGTTTTACAGAAACGCCACACTGCAGCATCACCGACTAGACTGAGATTGCACTTTCAGGTACATTCTGCTTTTTAAAAACTTTTCCCCAGACAAATTTCAGCATGAGCAATATCCTGACTCCCACTACACTTTAACAAAAACACTTTAAGGTTTAGAAATCAGAAACTAAAAATCCTTTTCCATTACCCCTCTGAACTCTTCCTATAATGAGCTGTCACTTGTGGAACAGCCGGTCCTCTGGTTTTTGCAGCCTACCTGCTACTCTGTGTCCAATAGCTGCAAGCTTGCACTGGAAAGCCAGAATACGAGTTCCAGGTGAGACATTTTGGTCAGGATGTCCCTAACTGTCGTTGCAGTCTTAAGTTAAATTAAATCGTTAGGTTTTAATTTAACACATTCATTACTATCTGAAACAACTTCTCACTGGGTCGAGTGAGAAGCGGAAAACATACCACTTGACATTCTCAGTTATTTCAGACATATTATTGTAACAAAGATATTTGCAAAGTATGTGTGAAGAGTTTTAAATCGGTGTCTCACTATGCACCTGAGTAGAGTTTTGTAAATATGTGTAAATTTGTGACTGTGTGAAGGAAAGTGCAAATGTGTTCAGATTTGCAAGTACAGTGTATTAAAGAAAGTGTGAAACTGTGAAAGGGTATACAAATCTTCTGTCTTCCTGTACAGGAATATACAAATCTCCGTGTGTTGTTTTCTTTGTAGATGCTGTTTTCTTTGTGGACTGCTGACCTGTGCTGCTACTGCTGGAATAAAATGATGCGCGTTGAGCGTGAGGATCGAACTGGGGGGTGTAATTATTTTCTGATTTATAATGTGTAAATATCTCGATGTCATCAGCTGAAAGGAACACCGGGCTGAAGCAAACAAACTCTATGTATGAATCCAATATGCCTATTAATCCAATATGCTAGATTGTTCTTTAACCTCTGTATTTACAATTATTTACATGCACTCATCACAGGCATAAATTTCATGGTAATTCGGGGCTTTTAATAGTTTCTTTGAACTGTTCTTTCTCTGGGATGGAATTATTATACAGCATTAATTACTCTAAAAAAACAAGATTTGCACACGTTTGTATTAATTTTGGATTTTCTGTAAACCGCACAGGGTCAAACGTATAGATACGGGTGCAAATATCTACATATCATCTTTTAATAAGTGTAGCTGAAAGTTCCACAATGTATTTTAATTTGACAAGACCAAGGATTATTAACATCATGGTACTTTTTCTTTGAAAAAGATTAGTTTGACAGCACTAATTGGATCGACTGAACTCAGTGAAGATGCACAAAGGGGAATTGTAGCTTTATATAAGTTGTGAACGTCTTGTGGAGTCATTTCTAAACAATTCTGCATGTGAATACAAGTTCAGACCTGTCACTTATTTGACAAGGTCAGGAAGAAGACCCAAACTGTCACCCTCAAATGAGAGGAAATTGATTGGGATGTTCAGGAACAGGAAGTTTAAACCTGCCAATAACTGAAGACTGCTGGAAAACCAGCATCAATATCCAGATCGTAGCAAATTTTACATCACAATGGACTAAGAGGCTGCCGACCAAGTAAGAAGCCCCTACTCCAAAATCGACACCTTCAAGCTCGAGTGAAAGTGCAGCTGCAGTGCAACTTCCTCACAGACAGACCCCAATCAGTGAGGGTGGGAAAACAAGTCTCCCCCTCCATCTCACTCAGCACTGGAGTGCCTCAGGGCTGTGTTTTAAGCCCCCTGCTGTACTCACTGTACACTTATGACTGTGTAGCCACATCAGACACCACCTCCATTGTCAAGTTTGCTGACGACACTGCTGTTGTGGGCCTGATCTCCGACAACATCGAGACGGCCTACCTGGAGGAGATTAGGAACCTGGAGAACTGGTGCCAGGAGAATAACCTCCTCCTAAACATCAGCAAGACCAAGGAGCTGATCGTGGACTTCACTACAAAGCAGGCGAGGAATTACAAGCCCCTCATCAACAGTGGCACGCCAGTGGAGAGAGTGGACAGTTTCCGATACCTGGGTGTCCACATCACTCAGGACCTGTCATGGTCCTGCCACATCAACACCCTGGTTAAGAAAGCCCGTCAGCGTCTCTTCTTCCTCAGAAGACTTAGAGACTTCCATCTGCCACTGAAGGTGCTCAAGAACTTCTACTCCTGCACCATCGAGAGCGTCCTGACGGCAAACATCTGCACCTGGTTTGGGAACAGAACCAAGCAGGACAGACGAGATCTGCAAAGTGTGGTGCGCTCAGCCAAACGCATCATTCAATCAGAGCTCCCTGACCTGCTGTCCATCTACACCAAGCGGTGCAAGTCCAAAGCTAGGAAGATTATGATGGACCTCTCCCATCCCAACAATGGACTCTTCTCACTGTTGAGGTCTGGGAAGCGCTTCCGCTCCCTTAAGGGCAAAACAGAGAGAATGAGGAGGAGCTTCTTCCCCCAGGCTATTCGGGCCCTGAACCAGGTGTAGGACTGGACTCTCCCAAACACATCACTATAAGACTGGACTCTCACACACATCACCACACGCACCACCACACATTTCCTATAATCCTATAATTCCTATAATTTATCATCTTTATAATCTCTTCTGCTATTTGCACATTCTTTACTGTAAATTCCTAAGTTAATTTGTAAATTTTGTAGTAAACTGTAAATTGTAAATATTGTAAAACTTTTTTTCTGTCATTTAATGGTCGGGCATTGTACAGCTACAAGCATTTCACCCCCATGTCATACTGTGTATGGTTGTGTGTGTGTGTGTGACAAATAAAATTTGAATTTGAGCTATTTGGCCACATCGAAGCAGTATGTTTGATAAAAGTCAGGCTTTCAAACCGAAGAACACTATATCAGCTGTCAATTATGCGTATATAGCATCATGCACTAGGGCTGTTTAGCTGGAAGTGGTAGGGTACACTGCACAAAGTGGATGGGATAATGAAGAAGGGGGACTACCTTCAAATAATTAAATTTCACATCAAATCAACAGCCAGAGAGTTGAAACTTGGACACAACTGGATGTTTGATCCCAAACACACACCAAAACTGGTTTTGGAATAGCTAAAGCAGTCTAATTCTGCAAAGACGCGTAGACAAATATCCAGCCAGAATTGTGCCAGGAGCTTGTTTATGGCTACCAAAAGGGTCCAGTCGATGCACAACTTCCTACCTATTTGACCAAATATTAGTGGGGGTGCATGGATATATTTGATCCTGTATGTATATATATTTTGACTTTGTGTGGGTTGGATAAAATCCAAAAGAGAACCACATTTCTTCATCAAATTGTCATTAAAGACCTATGCTGTACAATCTTTCCACCCTGTTCAAAGAAATAATTAAAAGATTGAAATTACTAGGACATTCATGCCCATGATTAGTTTATCTTACTGAAACTGAAACTTTAAAAACAAATGTACATGTCTTTTATTATGAGTGAAAACTGAGTCACGAAAAACAGCTAATTCAAATAAACTTCAAGTACAGCAAAACAGTAGAGAAATCAGGTGGATACAACATCAGATAGTAATAAAACCCATCCTGCAGCATAGCTCGCGCACACACCAAACACCATCTATCAAGGTCTTTCAAGGTTTCCCAGTTGCTAACACAAATGTCAAGATCTTTCAGCATAATTACCAATTTAATACATGCAGCGCCAATAAGCTGGTTTACACACACAAGCCAGTAACAGTTTCCGACAATAAGTTGCAAGGTCAATGGTCTAGACAACAAATAAAAAGTGCCGTGATTGAGCTACACCGCCAAATTACCCGAAGGGCACAATACGTAATACATCTGCGAAGACCATCTCACATCACATGCAAAACATTTAATCACAATGAAAATTATGGCTTTTGGGTTTTATGTGACAGCAGCGAGAGGGTTATGAGTGAGCAATGGTGGAAAGTGTGTGGGAGTCAGCGTGTGAGCATGTGGTGGGCCAGGGTTATAAGGTCTTCTCTACACTGTCATTACTGTGTCCACGCACTCAGCAGTAGCAGCGCGTGCACATAAACACGAATAGACATGCACAGACACACAATCGCATAGCTCCGGGACAGATGCATAAGGATAGGCAGATACATATAGAAAAAGACAGATAGTGTAAATGTGTGGGGGAATGTATCCATGCTAAAACAGCTGTTCCTGTGCATGTGATCCAAGAGTCTTTTGGCTCCTCCAGCCCACCAACAGTTTCTGTGTATTTCTGTGCTTTCTAGGCGAGTAAAATTACCCCCATACATCTTCTGCCTGTGACATATTGATTGTGAGCCAAAGGAGAGCCTATCATCTCATCTATGGTCTTGTTGTCTTCTCTGGTGTGTTAGGCTATTTGTTAGACAGGACGTTGTTAAAAATTCCCTTTGATAATCGACGTTGATTGGTTTTTCTAAAGAAATCTTTTATGTGCCATTGTTAAAACTAATTCTGACAAGCTGATTATGCAACAGAGGCTAAATCTGGAATGACAGGCAAAATTAATCCTCTGATGCTCGATGTGAAGAAGCAGGGAAAACTGGAGAGTGCAGTATTAGAAAGAGGGTATCGATAAATGACACGTTTTAATTTCATAAACACGCATCACGTTGCGTTTTAACTTGCACGCACACACGCACACAAACTGTGTTGTGTTTGACTGCCTGCTCACTCCTGGACGCCGCCGACTAGCAGCTCTATTTTTCAGGAGCCTTAAGCCCCATCTCTGGGCAGACGCCATCATCCCCCCCCCATTCCACCTGTCAGGTGCCCTTGCCTGCTTTAACAGTGGCAGCAGAAGGGGGAAGGCTACTGGGAATGTGGGGGGAGGCACTGGACGAGTTGCTGGATCCTGTCCCTGCATTCGTGTGCCAGGCGTGCATCACAGTTCATTTCGCAGCCTCCTCTCTCCTCCACTGTGCTCAGCCAAGCCTCTCAGCAGGTGTCTCTCTGCAGAAGAGTTTTGCCACTACTCGGAACAGCATCTCTGTGCTCCAGCTCACAAATGGCAAGCAGCCACTTCCGCAACATAATTAATGACCCTAGTACTCAGTGAGTTTTGAAGAAATTATACTTAGATCCTCCCACAAAACTCCATTAATATCACTCATGTTCACTAATATTTTAACACCGAAAACTTACAACTCTGATCTGTTGCATAAGTGCATGCAGTTGTCTGGCTACATTCTGAAAATGTAGCCCTGCACATCACTTCTCGTTTATTTGTTCTGTATAGGAAACATTTTGGAAATTTAAATAAGCTAAAGAGCAACTTTCAAATACTTAGGTATCTTCCTAACAACTGCCGTATCTGTTTCTACTTCGTCCAGCTTTTCTGGCTTGTATGCATTGCACACCGGCTGCACCGGTTACTTCTTAGAAGATGAAGGTGTCCTGGTATACCAACTTTGAAGATAAAGGTGTTGCATTGAGTACGGTCATCAAGAAGCAATCAACAAAGGCACAGCTGGACTTCTGCTGCTTATTAACTTCGCCTTTTGAAGTTGATAAACCCGAGGTTGGAGCAACGCGGGGCCTTGAAAATATGAGGGAAATGTTTAAACCGCATACCTGCATGAAGAAAATAAGACGATTTAATACTTTAAGTGCACTGCTTTCATACTACTACCTCAAAAACATGCAAAAATAACACGTTTGGCACTGGCTCTATCAGTAATTATTTTTAATTATTAAAGATTAAAATATGACTTGTAGTGTCAGCCTATTCTTGAGTAAAATCATCAACATTTAATCGTCGGTGATTCAAGAACTGCTATAAATTTTTGTCCACAATGCTGATTGCTGCTCTACGTTAATGTTTTCCTTTTCTGTGAAAAAGGCTGACTGTGTGATTAGAAAGTGTGAGACAAAAAGGTGATGTTGACGCTGTGACAAACACCATCATTATTTCCTCCTCTCACTCCCAGCCTGAATGTGTGAATAACAAGATTACATTTTCTGCTGATGAATGGAGGGAAAATGTAATTAAAGAATGCAGGAAGCCATTTAAGGTGATATATAGTGACACTCTATTTATCGTGTACTGTACGGCCGCTTCACCGCGATGCCAGATAAATCACAAAACTGTCAGTTTTAACATGTGTATTCTGTCACCGGTTATCCATATTGCCTCCTAAAAACACTACACAGCTTTAATGTAGCGTTTAGTGGTGACACTGGATTGCTGTGAAATATTTAAATCAAAAGATGCACAGATACATTAGACCTTTTCATTTACTGTCCCTATTGTTGGTCTGCATGTTACATTTCTGTCCTGCTGTTGCTTGTGGAAGTGGTTACCAGGGTAACATCTCTAGTGGCCTGCAATTTGAGAGTATGTTGCCCTGAAATGTTGGCTCCATGTTACCATAGCAAATTTTCTGTGTTCTACAGGGTGCACTGTAGAGGGGACTTAGTGGGCTAATGCTCCTCAGCGCAACAAACACTAAGACAGTTAATTAAGGTTTATGGAAAAATCAATACAGTGACAGTGGTTCAGGGAAGACTTTCTCTATTAAATCTATTCACCTTATCTTGTTCTTTTTGTCAGTTTTATTCTCACTCTTACAAATATAATATGTTATTTTACACCAATGAACAGCATTTAATAGCTGTGATAGCGCTGCCTAAAATAGTACTGTTATAAATGTACGTGTACACAGTAGCAGGAGTGGCAACAGCAACATGCTATGAAATAAAGGAAATTAAACGCCGGATCGCTACACAATATATGTCTGCAAGGCCATTTAAACCACCGGCAAACAACTGAATCGTCCCAGACGTTTAAACAGAATCCCTACTGTGCTCAGGATTAACTAAACAAAACCAAAAAAAGCAGGGAAAAATATGAGTCATGCATTTTAATTCATCTACTGTTTACTATTCTTTGAAGATGGCTTCTTGACAGCTACCCTTTCAATGAAATAATTTCTGATGATGTTCCATTGGATGTCTCATGTCCTGTGTCAGGTCTTTACTGGAAGGACGTGATTTTCAGGCTCTATAGATGTTGTTTTTAGGACTACCATTTCTTCTTTTGTTCTCCACTAGTCCAGTTTTGTCAGATTTTCTAAGAACACATTTCACACTGTGCCAAGATATGCCAAGTTTTCTGCTAATAGTTCTCTTTTTTGTTGCAAAAACAATCTTTTATTTCTTTTAAACTGTGTTGTCTTTGGCATTTTTCATGGATTCAACCAAAGAAATGAGAAGAAATTATGTGTTTTTGTGACAGGCTGCTGGAAATAAGTCCCTAAAGGTGCAATTTAGAATAGGATCCTTTCTAAGTTGTCTGTTCTGCTTAGACACAGCACTAGTTCATCATTTGAGTTAGGTGCTTTTTTTTAATGCTTGAATGATTCATAGGTCAGTATTAAGTGGTTAAACAAACAAAAGAAAGATTTCTCTGAAAATGGTCAAGTACCAGGAGTGGACTGAAAAAAAGTGAACAACCAACCAACGTCCAAAGAAAATCATAAGAAAGACATTCGGAAAGCCTGGAGAACTATTGCTCAAAACCACTTAAATATAAGAAAGTCTGGCTCCTTGGAAGCAAAACATGAAGAAATGATGGTTGGCTTAAGACTTTTGCATAATACTGAATGTCAGCGAAATATTTTAAACCACCACCGCCGCCAAGCGGCTAAATCCTCCCTTCAGTTTAAACAGAATCCCCACTGTGCTCAGGTCTAACTAGAGTAAAACAGCAGAGGGAAAAATATGCATCATGTTGTACACTGTGTAGAGAGTTCAGAGATTCATGTACTCTCCTGAAGAGATGACCTAACAAGGAAGCCTAAGTGCAAGCACATATTTGCCTTTTGAGTACTTCAAAACAAAAAAGGCTCTAAGAAAAGATCTTTGTTCTTACTAAAAAGCAAAGAAAAAAAGCTATTAATTAAAACTGAAATATTAAATGCTTTGGGGATATTTACACATTGTAACATGTTACAAGATCAAATTCTACAAACAAAAATATCCTGAGTATAACTAGGTTTTTGGCATGAATGGGCATGCTGTAAATCTTTTACTGATTGAAGTCTACTAAGGTTTTGCAGAGGTAAGAAGTCTCATCAAAGCAGCCCAGGTGAAAAATGAAGTTCAAATTCAACTGTTTGTGTAAATGTACGGAAACCTCATTTAAATAACGAGTGATTGTCAGACCACTCAAGAATTAGACAAATCCTGCCCTTAAAAAGCCCCTGTAACTTTACATTGTCCTTTTGCATTATAACATAGTCTCCATTTACTGGACTCAATGCTGCTGCTTCATGTAAAGGAACCACAGACAGTAAAGCCGGAGATAAATATATCATTCTTATGGGGCATGGCTGTCACTTTAATTGAGTTTAATTGACATTCACTATTGCATATTCAAGTATGTGCTGCTATAGGCTGCATTAGCCAATCATGAATGCTGTGTGTTGCCATTGGCTGAGCTCCGGAGAGAGCCATGTACTGTGCTGAGAGAGGGTGGGGAGTGGTGGTGGTAGTGGGGGGGGTCTCCTCCGCCTCCTCTTCCTCCTCCTCTCTCTCTGCACTCTCTCATTCAACCTCTGTAGTCAGCAGAATGAGAGGCTGAGCAGAGCGGAGCAACACGGCATCCACGGCTACAGCATCCTGCAGAGGACTCTTGCTCCATGGAGGAGAGGAAGGGGAAAAGAGACCGTGTTGGAGAAAAACGAGTAGATCCACACATGAAAAGAGAGCAGAGAGGGGAGGGAAAGCACAGACGGAGTAAGAGCGCGAAATGAAAGGAACTGATTAAACAGCGTTGTTGAGGACCACTGCAGCTATACTAAATCTGGAGCTGTCAGGCCAACCCTCAGCGAAGCAGTGAGTGAGAGAGGCGAGGGAGCAGAGGAGAGAAAAAGAAGTGATTTAGAGAGCTGATCTCATCACTCTGGACTAACAGGGATGGGACCCACAAGAGCCTCTCCGTCAGCAGATCAAACTTCACACAGGAAAAGTGCCTTTCAATCACCAGTGTGAACCTGCCTCTTTAGAGGAGAGAAGGGAGTTATTCTATTAGTTCCCTAAAGGTCATACAAACCTCGCACAGGATCTTTGACTGCTGCGCTGCTGAGTGCAGCTCAAGTCTCCGCTGTCCTCGCTCCCCCATCGCACCTGCCTGCTCCCGGTGAATGTTTTCTCTGCATGCACACTCACTGCTCGGCAGTTGAACACACTCATGGTCGATGCCAAGGGAAGGAACATGAAATGTCTGACTTTCTTCTTAATGCTTCCTGAGTCAGTGAAAAGCAAGTCAAGTAAAAGCTCCAAGAAAGGGAATGCGAGTGGCAGCTCCAAGCTGCCCCCAGTCTGTTATGAGATAATCACACTTAGGAGCAAGAAAAAGAAGAAGATGGCAGCGGATATTTTCCCCACCAAAAAGCCGGCATCCACCACCACAGTGCAACAGTACCAGCAGCAGAACCTCAACAACAACAACACAATTCAGAACTGTAACTGGCAGGGACTCTACTCCACTATAAGAGAGAGGTAAGGAAAATCTGCAAGTTTTATTAACATTTAGATCAAAAAGATGAATTGGACGATTAAATTTGAGAATGTCCCATAAAGTCTAATTGGTTTACTGAATTGCACCCGTCTTACGATTAAAAATGTACAACAAAACACTTCTACTAAAGTAGTAGGCGTGACGGGTGGTGCCTGTGTTTGTGAGTGCATGTAGGTTTGAGCAGGGGTGGGTGATATCTCTGCCCTGCCCTCCATCTGACAGGGGAACTCTGTTTACACCCTCTTTGCCTCCTGCAGACTTTGCCGCTCTGACACAACAGAGGGCGGACAGTCACAGCGAGTGCGTTTTTTTAATGGACAACAGGCAGAGTACTAAAAGCAAAATATTTACCTTGGCCTATCAGTAAAGGATCCCAGCAGTCCAGCGCAAAATGTGTGTTTTCTGACCCGGCTTTGTTGTCTCTCCAGAACATCATGGGGCTGTTTACCCACCCCTGTGACATGTTCCACTGCTCAATAATATATGAACGCAGCTTTATTGTTGGTCCCATTCTTTCACGGTGGGGATTTTCCACTGACTTCATCATCTTCTCCCTCTGTCTTTATGTGGAAAGAATGAATAAAAGAACATAAGGATAAAAATGATGAGCTTTCATTGCTCTGTGCGAGACTTAAATTTTAATTTAAGCACCTGGCACACTTTGCACACTCATAAAACTTGTGTTTAGAATAACAGGAAAGATCAGAGTAAATGTGATGTATGATATTTGGTTTAATTTCTGCTAAAAGCTACAATCCCTATTTGGTAAAAGGTTAAATTAAACAGAAAGAAAATCCTTAATGTGCCTTAAAATCACCTAATTTTCTGTTTGTACCCTCCTCCCGCTCCCTCCTTTTTTTTCTTTCCCTTTGTAGAAATTCTGTGATGTTCAACAATGAGCTGATGGCAGATGTTCACTTTGTTGTGGGTCAGCCTGGAAGGACCCAGCGACTTCCGGGACACAGAGTAAGAATTTTAGCATCAAGTGAAGTTGCACTAAAAGGCTGGAAAATGAACAAACAAGCAGCCACGCAGGCTGGCCCATTGTTGCTCATATCATACAAGCTTGAAAAAAAATCATCTTTCCTCTTTGCAAGCCATAATGAAACTGATTCCTTTTGTGCTCCACCATCACTTCCGCACCATGTGTCTTTTCGAGACAGTCCTCAATTATTTATGTAAATGAGGCTGAAGGATGGAGGCACAGAGTGAGCGAAGGAGGAAGGGCTATCCTCTTCAGCGGTCGTTTCGCGCAGGATGGAGCGTCTTTGTCTCCGCTTTAGCTCAGCTTTTCATGAAAATGCTCTGCAATTACTCAACTTTTAATCAAACACCCCCAACAACACACCGTAACAATGATCAGACGCAGAGTGAGGCACGTCCATGTGCGCGCCTCGCACCCTGCACAAACTTTTGTACTCCTTTAGGTTTGACATGACAATGCAATTTCTAGTGTAAATACAGCCGAGAAGGGCCCAGTTCATCCAGTCCATGGCTGTCATCTAGACTGTTTAGTCCACCATCTGACCTCATTATTTTTTTATGATTAGCACATAAATCATTTAAAAGTCATTTCTGCTGTTTGATTGTGATTAGAACAGTCGCATGAATTTGTAAGCGCACAAATTTCCACATCAACAGGCTCCGAATGGCTCTGCACGGGTCATTTTTAATGTTCTTTACATGGGACCAAAATGTGTAATCCATGAATGGTAGCTGCAATGCACTTTGTACACTTTAGAGCGCAGTTATGGAAGGACACTGACTCGACTGTGCTTTATGCTGAGGCATTATGGCAACGAGATATGACACTCAGTGCAACAATCTTTATCGTGTCCAGTAGGCAGGAGATTGAATATGCCTCATGATCTGCTTTTTGTTAACAGCTCTATCATAGTGGGATGGAGGGTGGAAGTAGAAACAGTCATTTATGTCGATATCTTTAAAAAAAATAAAGAGCCGCAAGGTGAGAACAATATTATTCCAATATGTAGCGTATGGATTCTTGTCTCTAAACGCACATCAAAGAGCATCTGTCTTTCAGCTGACCTTGCTTAATGAAAATAAGCATGAATTTCAGAGTATGACAACAGCCACAAAAACAACGGCATTGTTTCCAAAAACCCTTAGATTTGCAAGGTTTATTTTCGACTAGTGCGCATGCAGTTCACTTTGGAGAAATTCTGTGTTCTTTATACCACCCACATATCCACCTACACACACTTGTGCCGCGCACACACACACGTATGCACAACACAGGCATGAACACAGAGACCTTAAACTCAGGTTTAATAACAGAATTCATAGCATTGTCTAATAAACTATTAGTCACACAGTCATATTGAGTTGCATGTGATTTCATCATACATTTAGATGACTCATTAGTTTCAGAAATTGAACTTTTGCTGCACTCGGTTCAGTAGTGTCACAAGCAAATACAAGTCTTCTTCATTAGAAAATTGCATCCGTGCCCTGAGGGGACACAGTAATTGTCTAAGCAGCGCTGAGAAAATCAACAGGTGCGATTTTGCCAACGCACAAAGGGATTTGTGTTGTTACGTGAATGCACTGAGATTCCCCACTTCAAATAATCTTCCTCCATTTTCCAGATGTTAGTACATGTCACATGAATTACACTGAAGTCACAGATAAACTGTTTTCATTTTGGTTTTTCCCATCCGTCACTCTGTTTTCTTTGCTTCTTTCAACAGTATGTGTTGGCTGTGGGCAGCTCGGTGTTTCATGCCATGTTTTATGGTGAACTTGCTGAGAACAAGGATGAAATCCACATACCAGATGTGGAACCGGCAGCATTTCTGGCAATGCTGAAGTAAGGATTCTCTAAATTCTTCCTTCGACTGGGCCCGTTGACCTCGTAGTGCTTTAGTTGAACAAGGGGTCCATGGGTAAAAAAAAAGAATAATTTGATAAGACTGATCTGTATCTATTTCTCTGGCAAATCTCAGATAAAACTGTTAAGTAAGCCTTGACAGACAAATGAGATGAAGTGTTCTTTATATATCTCAGGGACAGAATCTATATCTGTCTGTTGTACTTGTTCATTTCATTATACTTTCAAATTTTCCTGTTGAATCCCAGGATATTTTTTCTACCTCCTCGTTGCCTTCCTTTCATCACTTTTATTTCTGAGTTTTGTTTCTCTGTCCTTGCAGGCAAACTGTGATAGGTGGTAGACACAGACGTAGGAGGAATACTATTATGTTGGCCAGTTTGATAAGTTTGCGCAGCGATTTTTTTTTTTTTTTTTTTAATCTGGCGAGAATCTCGTTTCATTCCTCTCTTAAATATTTTTGAACAGATACAGGAAAGTTTTGCTTACAGCACTTCAATGTCAATCACTTTCAATCATAAGAAACTAAAAATAAACCTCAAATGCATTATTGTTTGAATCATGTCATCTAAATTAACGATCATAGAAAACACATTTACACCGTGCCGTTTTCTTGTCATTTCTCCGGTGTTTGCTGAGAAATTCCTATTTTATGTCAACAGGTACATTTACTGTGATGAAATTGACCTGAGTGCTGACACAGTGTTGGCCACTCTTTACGCTGCCAAGAAGTACATTGTCCCTCACCTGGCACGTGCCTGTGTCAACTTCCTGGAGACCAGTCTGAGTGCCAAGAACGCCTGCGTGTTGCTCTCTCAGAGCTGCCTGTTCGAGGAGCCAGAGCTGACGCAGCGCTGCTGGGAAGTGATTGATGCCCAGGCCGAGCTGGCGTTACGCTCAGAGGGCTTCTGCGACATTGATGCCCAAACCCTGGAGAGTATCCTACAGCGGGAAACACTCAACGCTAAAGAGATAGTGGTATTTGAGGCTGCACTTAGCTGGGCAGAGGCCGAGTGTCAGAGACAAGAGCTCACCTCGTCGACTGACAACAAGCGTAAGGTTTTGGGCAAGGCCATGTACCTGATACGTATCCCTACGATGGCTCTGGATGATTTCGCCAATGGAGCAGCCCAGTCGGGCGTGCTGACGCTTAATGAGACCAATGACATCTTCCTATGGTATACAGCTGCCAAGAAGCCAGAGATGCAGTTTGTCAGTCAGCCTAGGAAGGGCCTCACCCCCCAGCGTTGCCACAGATTCCAGTCCTGTGCCTACCGAAGCAATCAGTGGCGCTATCGGGGCCGCTGTGACAGTATACAGTTTGCAGTGGATAAAAGAGTTTTCATTGCTGGGTTTGGACTGTATGGATCTAGCTGTGGCTCAGCAGAGTACAGCGCCAAGATTGAGCTGAAACGTCAAGGAGTACTGCTTGGACAAAACCTCAGCAAATACTTCTCTGACGGTTCCAGCAACACTTTCCCGGTGTGGTTTGAGTATCCGGTCCAGATCGAGCCAGATACCTTCTACACCGCCAGCGTGGTTCTCGACGGGAATGAGTTGAGCTACTTTGGACAGGAAGGCATGACAGAAGTACAGTGCGGGAAAGTAACATTTCAATTCCAGTGCTCGTCAGACAGCACTAACGGCACTGGGGTGCAAGGAGGGCAGATCCCAGAACTTATCTTCTATGCTTGACGAGACCTGGTTAACCTTCTGGCTGATTCTCAGTGCACTTTTGAAAATGGAAATGTATCACTTTGTGCATAGTGTCACCTTCTGTTATTTATTTTTGTCACTATTGTGCAGGAAAAAAAATCAGATCTCAGACCTGTGAAAGGGTCTTATGTGTTTTGGAATTTAGCAAGTGGTCCACTTGAGTAGGACCATATATTGTATATGTTTCAAGATGTGGATTTACACAAATACACCAATGAACTGGTCTTAACCTCCCAAAAAACAACAAAAAAGCAGACATCTTGCACTAAATGTGCCTGTAGATAGTAATATATTGTACATTCTGAAATGTATATATAATTCCACAACTGTGGCCAGTGCTGCCCACAAAGAAATCATATATAATGAATACGCTACAGTATGTTTATTATTTCTATGCTTGCATAGAAGGCACATATAGAGCAGCAATACTTCACATTCTACATTGTATGATGAACATTTCATGTCACGACATCATCGGCATCACAAAGGAAGTGAAAGTGGCTGTGTGACATTCAAAACCAACACCAAATTTCAAGTCACGATTCCATCAAAAAAACCAACAACAACAAAAAAAAAAAAACGCACTACTGATTCCTGTTGTATGTACGAACCATTTGAGAAGTTTCAATCTGACTCTTGATTGATTCTTTGACTGTAGTAACAGGGCACTTAATGAGGGCTTAAGGGGTCTTAGATTAGGGAGCACTAGATATAAGCCACACAACCCCTCTGTAGCATGTTGCTCTACACCTACACCCACTCCACTGAGGTTCCATTATCTTTACAGTTAAAATTAGGACTTCTGGCTACTCACTACTACATGGTAGACCAAGGGATTTCTTTGATTTTCTATCTAAACCTGTCTGCACTGGAGTACTTACAGCATGGGCAAAGCGGCTCCATTTCATCTGATGTGTACTACTAATTGTTCTGGCGCCTTGGTTTTGTTTACAGTGAAAAAGATCAACATTGATTCTGTGTTAGAAGCCGTTTATGGACTTTTACTTCCCTTAAAAACCCTGCGCACTCTGAACTGCTGAGCACTCCCTCCCAATGTGATCGTACAGTATCAGTATTTGCAGAAGCATACTGTACATGCTACAGAATTGCACTGATGTTGGTTTGTAAATGAATTTGTTTTGTTTTACTCCAGCGAGGGAGTTTGTTTTGATTTGATTTTCTTATTTGCTGTGCTACTGAATATTCGCCTGCTGATGACAGTGGACGGGTAAACTGGTGTTCATGTCCTGTGTTTACGTGCTACAGTGCTGGGAGACCGACGAATGTGTATGGTTGTTGATGATGGAAATAAACAAAAAGAAGTGGTGCGTGCTGGCTGTGTAGCCCATCTGTAAAAAGTGATAAAGCTACGTACTTTGCCTGAAATTAGGAGGGGCGACAGATGATGCCCATCGGCACTGCAGTGATTTACAATGCCAAGAAGAACTCTGTTGATTGATGATGCCTGTCTTCATCCAACTTTTACATCCTGTCTGTCAAACTAACTCAGTCTCCCGATTAAACACGCAATATTACACCTCACAGCTTAGCCAATATTGTATGCCATCTTGCCTGCCATTATAAAGAATGGCTCCTTAAGGCCATCACATCTCATGATTCAAAAGATAGAAAACAAATCGAAAAACAATCTCAAAGCACCAAAGTTTTTCATTCACAGCTTGGCTGCTTGACCCAGAGTTGATCTTGAAGCATCTGTCTCCTGAGATGAACCCAAAAATTTAATAGATGATAAAACAATAAAGTAAAGGCAGATTTTTAATTCTCTCCGATCGCCTGATACGCTATAAAACTCCCAAACAAGAGTCATTGGTGGAATATATATAAGCAAATCTTTGTGAGCTGTGCGTTCAAAATGATAATCCCTCCTGGGAACTCAGGGCAGGTACTTGATTACAAAGGCACTCGATAATACCGGGTCTAGGTTTGACACTGGCAATGAGCATAAGGTTCTTGATTAATTGAGCTAAATCAGTTGGGGTTGCTTGGTGCTTTAGTGCAATTTTTCATGACTGTGGCACTGATGTTGTAAGCAAAATCATTAATTGTATTAAAAGAGGTCGGGGACTAAAATGTGCCAGGACTCCTGGCCTCCCTTCGACACACACACACACACACACACACACACACACACACACACACACACACACACACACTTTATAACTGTGACAGATCGACTGATGAAAAAGACAATTCAAGTACACTTTCGATTTCGCAGAATGTTAATTAACATTTATAACACAAACAACCCCAGTGCAGGGATTACTGAATTCGTGTCACCTTCGATGCAAAAGCAAAACCCCCACATCACTGGAGAGACCTCTCCTCACTTTGTTCTCCTGGAACAGCAGCTACTCAAGCCCATCAATTTGCTTCTTCTTTTTTCTCGGAGTTATTCACAGTCAGCTCAGATGGCAGGAGATCTGCCAGAGGCTACCAGCTCACTGCCAGAGCTGCGGTGGGAACACCTCTGCTCTACGTGGCGCACATTACCAAAAACGACTACTGGATCAATAACAAGACTTCAATCAGCAATTGAATCGGGGGTTCTAATTACTCACAATTCCACGCTATATATTTCAAAACCCTCAAAGATATAAATCTATCACGCACTCCTTATGCGCTTAGGCTATGTTTAATAAAAACAATATTTTTATTTTATGGGAGGTGACAATTACTATGGGAACCCATTTTAATTATAAGAATGAAATGCAATTAAATCCTACTTGGCCAAGAATAAAATGCATGGTTAGGCCTCTAATTAGGATGACTTTGTCAATAGAGGGAAACATATCACTGATAAGCAACTCAGTACTTTCATCCAAATAAGCAAACTGCTAAAAAACAATGCTGGATAAGAACTTGCTATATATATATATATACATACACACACACACACACACACACACACAGTAATATAAATGCAGAACATTGACTGTAATTTTCAAAACAAAAATTTAAAAACACGGTTCAGCGTGGGAAGGCAAAAAGGGAAAACGGGGGTTGGTGGGTATTGACTCAGACTGGGCACATATTGCCCAGGAAAACCTCCCGGGGTTTAATTACTGTTCAGTACAAATTAAGGATGAAAAGATTCGGTCTGACTTGAGGGAGAACTGTGGATTACCATTGATCAACATTCTTAATGCTCTCTAAGATTGATTGTTTCAAGTGCAGATATGCCTGAGAAACGAACCAAAAGGTCATGCAGCATTTAAGAGGGATGGTGCTGTTTTCTTACTCTTCGCTCGCTTAACATGCCTCACCAAAAAGATCTCCTCATTGACTTTTGTGAACGTTAGTGCAGTTTGTAGTGTGAAACTATATAGGAAAGAAAAGCCTCCCGAACCCACGCCGCTGGGAAAAAAAGACAAAAATAAAGAAAAACAGCAATTCAAAAATACGAGAAGGAAAGAAAATAGCGAGAGAAAGCACATTGAGTTGTGGCACCGCATCAAACATTGCTCTGTTCACTGCAGGCAATCACATATCCAATCCTCGACATCCTGATAATTTCCATCCCAGCAAAATGTCAATGAATTAATAATGGCCAAAGAGAGGAGGGAAACACAGCTGTGGGTTTAAAGAATTCATCAAAGAAAATGATTTAAAAATATGTTTTTTAATTCAACAAATCTCTCAGGAAATCCTCTTTTCCCCTACGTCCCCTTAAACCGTATGTTAGACAATGTTCAAAGAGCAGGTTATGTTTCACCACATACTGCCTGATTCTGGGTGCAAAAGCTGCCCGCTAAGTGTAATGAGAGCATTTGGCAAAGGTTACAGCGAACTGCTTGTAAACCTGACATAAAATAAGGGTATCTGAGCCCTCGACTACCCTTACTGGTCTAATCTCAAACTACTGGCAGGAAGTCAAACAAGGAGGAATGGAAAGGAGGCAACAGAGGCAAGCAGCAAACGTGGTCTGACTAGTATTCAAGTAATGTGGTCATTCCCTTGGTGATTATCACATAGATTATCAGCAAGCAGCCAAAGTCGTAATTAATCACAAGCCAGAATGGCAAAAAGTCATGAAGTTCAGATGGAGGATGCGGGTCGAGGCAGACGTTTGACTGATGATAGTTGCTGTCACTTCGTAGCCATTCGCAACCCTGTGGTGCTGAAGACCTGCAGAAGTGTAAGGGATATCTCGCCAAATAATCTCCTGTTTCTTAGCTGTTGCTTCCCGACGCACATGGTTGGGATGCACTGCAGGGCCCCAGTGGGTTTCATTTATCTATTTATTTATTCATTGCCAGCAGACAGAGCTAAATCGCTTCAACAGGCCAGGATGTGGAGAGGCCACGTTTTATGTTAGATTAGCCTGTTTATAGGGATGTTGCTCTGCTCCGGATGGATCAATACAGCTTGGATTTCTGGAGGTAAGTGCTATATGTGTATCAAGTTAATTATGATTGCTGAAAAGAGTAGAAATGCGCTTTTAGTGGACAATGGGAGATACAGAGCCTATTCAAAGTAGGCAAAAATAACAGACAACAGCGGCGAGTGTATCAGCGACACGCTGGAAGCAAATTTTATTAGTTTCCAATGGCGCGGAGGTAAATACCTGTTTATGTAATTGTGTTTCTCCTATGAAACAGGATCCCAGAAGGTATGTGAATGCTGCAGTCGGCCAAAAAAGAAAGTAGTTCTTTCACGGGCTCTGAAAGCTAAATTTGTTGGTGATGCATTATGCTAATCAATCTATTTATTCCCTCAACTGTGGTTTCGTATACCTGTCACCCACAGCCATTACAGTAAGCCTGATCAAAACCTTGAATGTTGGCAGCTTCCCACCGAGAGAGGTGATGTGGGCTGAGCATGCTACTTTTTTGTGTGTACTCTAGAGCCTCTATTCACACTGAAGCATGTCCTCTAAGGCAGCTCCGTGGCTTTGATAGTATGGAGTGAGAGGGCCCTCCTCTCCCCAGGGTCTGATATAATGAGAGTAAGCTTACTAAACATGATCTGCAGCTCTCTCAAATAAGCTACTCGAAATGGCTCGAGTCTGAAACAGTACAACAAACAGCGCTGATTCATTTGTACACATGCTCTCGCTCTGTCTCCTGTGCGCCGCATGGGGGGGGGGTTGGAGGGCTAATGTGTTTTAATGCGTGGCAGAGAGAGAGCAATGGAGAGATGGAGAAAGAGTGCAGAGTGGCACAGTAGTCTAGCTTTATGTGCATCCATTCAGAAGTCACACAAGAAATCTGGATTTCCAGTTTAATTATTTCCTGCATGCACAAAAAAAACAACAAAAAACTCCCCAGAAAATCGTGAAGCGACAGATTTTAAATGATTGCATTCACGGTTTGCATTTGTACACACATGAATAGAAATATTCTCTGCAGTTATTGTCAGGGTAATAGTTTAACGTTGCCATTTCTCATATTCGGTGATTATCTTGTTCCAGGATCTTATCACCTGGCAGTGGGAAGCCTGGTAATCAACAGAGACATTATACTGGCAACAAGGTATTTCTTTTGTCAAACAAATCAGAACTATCAAACCATCTGGGAGTCAGCACAATTTAACAGTATCGCTCGAATACATTTTGTATCCCTGAATATCCTTTTACAGGAGTGAATTATATCCACTGAATGCCCGTTTTTCTCAGTATGCAACCTTTAAGTGACCGAACATTTTCCAACAATGGCAATTTTCATCTGAATTATTGGAAAAAGTACAATAATGCCTATAGAGAAGCCTAGCCTTAACAGCCTGCTTTTGTGGCGTAATTTAAGAAGTGGAGCGCTGCTCTATCTCCTGCTCCTCTGCCCTTTCTTTATGTCCTGCTTACTGCAAGAAGCACCAGTGACTGGGACTAAAAATCTGTGCGATTAGCAGTTCAAAAAGGCATAACATAGACAAATATGGTCTAATTTCAAAATCTGGTGTCATACAATCCATTTGAAACTTTGAAGCGTCCAATCAAAGAGAGGATTGGGAGCATTACACCTGCATTCCCAGCTGCTCCACATTTACGTATTGTGTCTACACGAACATCCTCGCAGCTGCACGATTCGAGCCTTATTGTCAAGCCGGTGATGAATCCGACGTTGGCGAAGCAAAGGATCGCTTCTCGTCTTAGCGTTAACGCAGATCATTAGTCGCAGCTGCCTCGATTGTCAGGAAGAAAACCCGTTTCAAAGCTGTCATAAGTTATTTCTTTGTGTCAAGTCAGATGAAAAATGATATCAGCAAGGATTAAACGCACAGCGATATTCAATTATTGCACTTCACCAGATGTCTGTCAGAATGGCAGGTAATGGGGAAAATTCAGTGTTATACATCATTCCAGAGATTTAGAGCATCTGCCATCAGCGTACATCTGACCTAACTAAAAGTATTTCTCTGCCTATGTTTTTTTTTTTTTGAGTAAAACTTGAAACTATTCCCGCTCTGCCCTCAATAATGGCCTCAATTTAAGCTTTGCTGTGCCTCACCTTCCTCCTATTTTCACTTCCCTTTGAGATACCAAAGCTTTTCTCTGTGTGAGCTGCTGGAAATAATCACAGGACATGAGATGAATGTGAGTGTTGTTTGTAGAAGTTTTCCTCCTTGACTATGTGTTTTGTATTCTCCTCCTGGCTGTCTACCCTTAGTTTAATGCGTTATTTATGCTTTGTACAAAAGAAAGGCAGGTGACAGCTCTGATAAATGCAGGCCTTCATACTGTAGGACCTACAAAGACAATGCAATTACACAGGAAAGACATTTAAAGAGCATCAGACCCTGACTTGAAGTGTTCATCCCATGAATGTGAGTAATGCATGTTTACTGTATGCTGGCAGGCAATCATACATGTGCACAGAGCAGATGAACAGATGCTTTTTCACATGGTTGTAAAGGACTGAACATACTATATGTAACTGTCAGATTGTGGGCAGATGTCACTTCAGCTGCATGTCAGCTGAACCCATGATGATGTCATGCTTGTCAAGTAAAAAGTACAAGTTGGACGAAAGAAAATAAAGCAAGGAGTAAAGTGAGATCTAAATTTATGTTATGAACGTTTTTCAAACTCTCAGGTTTACAGTATCACGGTTAAAATTACTGCAAAATGACTGTTGTGCCCGTCAAACTGTGTTATCACTGGCATTTATCATAGATTCAACTTGAGAAATGGCAACAAATGATGTGTTTTTGTGACAGGCTGCTAGTACCAAAGTGCCTAAAGACACAATTTAAAATTGGTTCTTTGCTAAGTTGTCTGTCATGCGTAGACAACACTTGCTCATCCCTTGAGTTAGGGGCCTTTTCAGCGATGCTTCAGTGATTCATAGGTCAGTCTTAAGTGGGTTAACAAACATTAATACAAAGCATCTCTCTAAAAATGGTCAGGAATAAGGACCGGACTGAACTTTGAAAGACCTTTAGAAAGCCTTGAGAACTACTCATGACATTTAAAAAATATAAGAAAATCTGGCTGTTTGGAAACAAAATGTAAAGAAATAAGGGTTCAAAGGTTTTTCACAGTACTGTATACAGTATAATTACTACTTGTAGATTTGCTTCTGCTTATGGCTTCAACCTAACAGAATGAATTATTTGGATTCTCAGTACTGAAGAAGATCTTGACCACCCAAAGGCAAGACAAAGTCAATGCAGTCATGTGTAATATCTACCAAACAGCAATGCATCTTGTTCCACCATAGTATCAATTCTTGTGTTGTCACCCAAGGCAGCACTAAAGCAAGCAGAGCAAGAACAAAACATCTGCCAGCATCTGCTGCTGAAATAGAATTGCCGATTTCAGAATTAGCATTTGTGAATAAAGGTGAAAAAAAATGTGCACAGTCCAGAAATGTGCATCGGTACAAGGAAAATGTGAGCAATTAATACTAATAAAGTACTTTTTTCCCCCCTTTTTAAAATATTGGGAGCATTGAAAAGGCGCATCCTGGAGTTTCTTCTCTTACACATTTTCTGTATTCTCAGTTTTCCATTACACTAAATGGGTTTTAAAGCAAGGTTGCCAGCTCTGAACATCTCCCCCCCTCAGCATCTTCCCATCTATCCCTCCAGTGCACAGAAAAGCAACATGAAATATCAAAAGGCCAAAGACGTCAGAGCTCAAGAGATTGGAGTGGAGGGGATTTTCCTCCAGTGTGCAGTGCTGCACCTCCAGCAACACCGAGGAGGAGGGGCAGCTGGAATTTCATTTCTCAAAGATGAAATCCTTTTCATCATGCCTCTTTTGCATAACAAAGGTGTATAAAATTCATTATATATAAGTGTAACTGTAAACCACCACAAGAAGATTACCCCAGAACACTCGTCTATTTTCGGGAATGGAATCAAACTCTGTTGCCATTGCCTTACTCAGGTTAAAAATATCACCACCCACGACCGCCACCAATGTGAATGAGTCACTAACCACACGTTTAATGTGATTAGAGTGCTCATGTAATTTCAAAAGTAATTCATCCGGTGAATACAATATGTGAGGATGACAGCCTACTATTTCTTGATGTTATTCATACTTATTTGAATACATCCTTTTAACATGCTATATCATTAAAGCCTGATTAACCAGTGACTTGTTTCTTTCTGCCTCACACGGAGTTTAGTCAGGCACAGAGAAGAGGCTGTAGGTTTGCAATATTTCATCAGAGGTATATTAAGTTGATAAAAGGGATGGGATGAAAAGAAGGACCATTACTGCTGAGGATGCATGCAGGTGTCACTCTAATTTAATCGAGGCACTAAAGACAAAGAGCGAACCTGAGGGAAGCCTCTCAATAACAGGCCTGACTGCAGATGACAAGTGGCGGGCTAACCTGTGATTGAAGGGACAGACAGTAGGATTTGGGAAAGCGTCACCCTGCAAACCATGAGAGGATTTAGGAGCGCAAAGATACGAATGTGTGTGAACAAACAGGAATTTGAAATAAAATTCTATCATTTAAAATGTAGGAAAAGAGAAGCAAGTGGACCATTGCAGCTTCTAAAAAGAGAAGCGGCAGTTTGTTTTCATGCTAACCATTATGGTTATGAGAGGTAGAGCATATGTGCAGGCTTTGCACAGCTTTTAAGAAATGAGATATTCCAGATTCTCTGTGCCATATTGGGTTTCTTTTTTTCTCTGTTGCAGAACCAACTGTGGTCATAAGCTTTGTATGTGTAGCTGTAGCTGTGTAAAATTACTATTTAGATAAAGGTAATCCAGATAAGGTCTGAACAGTTCAGACGGCCTGGACACAATCGTCTTGACAAGCAGCAAATAAAGTCCAAAGTTTTTGTGCCACAGCCTCATTGAGTACTGCAGCTAAATCTATTCTGATGAGGTAAAGGTTGACTGAACTTGAAAAATCACCGAGAACCAGTTGGAACGAACGCAGAAACAGCAGATGTATTATATAAATTGCGTTTCGGCAATGCTATCCAAGTCACTAAGATATTCAATACACCACTTCAGGTCCTCAAGAAGATTTGCAGGATTAGAGGTTGTAAGCCGGGCCAGGTCAATATATTGATCCCCCTTCACTGAGAGCTGCATTCAATTTCCCAACAATTAGATGCACCTGAAGGTTAATATGGTGCTTTGTTAATCTCTTGCACTGTCTAAAACTAACCCTCTCTGTGGCTTTCACTATTTTTTCTTACTGCATATGCTGGCGCTGCTCTGACATAGTGGCATATTGGAGGTTACCCACTTCTAAGGACTTAGATTCCATTTTTAATGTAGTTTTACAGTTGAGGAAACTGCTATTTTATATTTTATCACTTGTGAACAGGCAATAACTGTTAACATGTTACCACATTCACCTAAACCTTTTGTTGCTCTAAACCACCAAATATATATGAAATATATACATATGAACCTTTGCAAAGGTCAACGGTTTTGCATTCTATTCACCTTTGCATTTTATTTCTCTCCTATTTCTTAGCAGATCTGCGTAGCAGGAGATATCCAGTCCTGCGTGGAGAGTATCAGCATGCATGAGTAGCTCAGTTAGTGAGACAGTAGAAAGGACAGTCCCTTGGTCAATGAAGTATCAGTCTGCACCTCTTGAGGTGAAAAAAGAAGCCAGCGTGGAAATGCTGAACGCTTGAATGGTCACTTGAGGTTAACTAAAGAAGCAAGTCAATCCTCAAAGACCCCCATGTTAAAATGTCCAAATGTCCATCAGAACAGACTTAAAACCTGCAACAACAAAAAAAACCTGTTTTGGTCTCCAGAGAGAATGTTTAATAGCAGAAGGGATTTTGTATTTTTTTGTATAACATAACTGTTTAATTTGTATTAAGGCTTAAAGTTAAGTCGTTTTAAGAGGATTTATTGACAGGTTGCTAACTGCAGTTAACAATAGTTATAGCTAGGCATCACCTTAGCTAATTCAAGTCAACTGGTTTGGAGAGTCATACTTTTTCGTTGCAGTTAATCGTTAAGATGACTTGCTGTGCAGTTAACCAAGCTAAAAGCTAACTCAAGAAGTCTGGGGTATAGCTCTGGTGAGTGAATTTCTAGTATTTTTGTTAGTGTTTGCATGTGTCTGTAAACATGATGACTCAAAAAACGTTCAATGAATATTGATATTGAGCTGTAGAGTGGGGTCAATGTTAACAATCCATTAAAATATGTCTTATGTCTAACAAGCTCTTCAAGGTCAACTGAATGATTTATAACAGCGGTCTCCAACCTTTTTTGCGCCATGGACCGGTTTATGCCCGACAATATTTTCATGGACCAGCCTTTAAGGTGTCGCGGATAAATACAACAAAATAAAACTAGTACCGGTACCGAAAAAAAGAAAATTTATTCATAACACACGTGAAAAGACCCAGGAAAACCGAGTAAATGATAAAAACGATAACAAAATAACGCTGAAAACCGATAACAACCCTGAAAACCACACATTTCACACCTGAGCCTCAACTCTCGCGGCCCGGTGCCAAACGACTCACGGACCGGTACCGGTCCGACGCCCGGGGTTTGGGGACCGCTGATTTATAGGTTGAATTGGCAAAAGTGTGATGTGTATTGTCAACATATAACGTATGAAGGTTATGTCGTATAACATGTCACATTTGACCTCTGACTCCTGTTCAAGGTTAATAGATTGATCTGAAGGTCAAAGTGATAATAATGCTACAGAGGTATTTAAAACGATGTTTCTTACTACTATTGTTTGAATTGATAACAATTGATAACAATTGATAACATTAACACATCACATTTGTGTACAAATATCATGTCAAATTTGACTTCTGATCTCACTTTTACATTTTAGATTTGTCTTTCTTTGATTATTTAAGTACATTTAAAAAGAAAAAGAAAATAAAATGAATATTTTTAAAATACAATACTATTAAAAGTAAACACTGCCCAGAGAGTGAGCTGCCTTGGCAGAGGCTTGCACTCTCGGAGTGCTTGTTTTATTCGTATTTATCCGTGCATGTGAACTGCACCACTTTAGTCTGTGGCTGTACCTTTCTAAATGATTATGTTTTATTTCAGCCCCTAATCTCATATGTGGTCACTTCTGGCTCCAAGAAACCAAGATGATGGTGATCATAAAGCTGAAATGGAAGCTTTGTGACGTATCTGTGACAACTCAAAGGGAAACAACCCAAATGCCTGACACTTGGAACCTCAATTAAATAAAATAAATCCAAACCTTTATTTGGAAACAGGCAGAGGTCAAAACCACAAAGCTGCCAGCAAGGCAAACAATTTCAAAAGAGAAGCAGGCAAAGTCAAAGTCTGTAAAACAGTCCAAAAGGTCAAACAGAAACACATCAACAGTAACAGTGGGAACTCTAAAAGGAACTGTTGGGAACACACAGAGCGCTAGAAGGCTTGAAACAACTCAAGTGGACAATCGCCAAAGGACTGAAACTGACAGCAACAGACAAGGACCAAAGATCACAAAATAAAACAGGAAATACCTTCAGCCAGAAGATAACAATCCATAAACCATCACAGAAATCCAAAAAAGAAATTGGTAACATCATGGTGATTATATCAATATTATGAGAAGTGTTATTATTTCACATTTGTAGATAGACATTGTTGTGAAAAACAAACTGAATGTGTGTTGAGCTAGACATTTATTTTTTTAAGCTTTTAATTCTTGTAATGCAACATATTATTTTTAACATAAGAGCACCAAGCATTGCCACACTGTCTGGCTCAATTATTAGGTTCAAATCTGTAAAAGGGCATTATCCATACTGCTACCACAGAGGCCATTTAGCAGTTAGTAATGCCATGATATTCAGGTCTTAGTGGAGATGCTTTCTCTCACACTGCTGAAAGGTAGGCACTGTGAGCCTGACCCTGCAGCTCATTCCAAGTCAACCTTACTACCCAGAGTAAATGAGTTTTTCCCCACCATGACCTTGTAACCACACTAACTCCTCCCATGACCACAGTATGTTTTTAACAGGACTGCCTTGGATACCCTGCTAGTGGCAATTTTGTTTCCATCCCCGGTGCCTGATTTCATATTCTGAGGACGTTGCACGACTTATGGCTGTGTGAGAATGAGATTGCTCACCTGGGATCTGGGGGATGTTGCTCCAGTGAGGTATACATTGGGCTGGGAGAAGCAGGAATGACAGCAACATTACATGGCTGAAATGAAACCTCTATAATGTTATCCATATAATTAACATTGCCTCTCTTTGGTTTCTGTTTTCGAATGCAGAGTGGCAGAGGGGATATATGTAGCGATTCTCAGGTATAAATCATGGTCAACATGGGGTAAACTGAAATTTTATAAAATGATATGGTATCTGTGGATGTGTAGCAAGCAGAGCTGGTTAGAGGGATCACACTTGTTCATTTTATACTGGAGCCACTGAAAGAGCAGTGAATTCATGCTGTAAATCCTTATCTTTGCTGGAAATGAGCTGCACAGCAAGGAAGTGGGGGATACTGCCCAACGAGGAAGAAGTACATTAGCTACAGAGGTTATTTTAAGGCACAAACTAAAGGGCCAAACAATGACTCCAGATTTGGAGCAAAAGAACCGGATACATGTACGAATCTGGAGCGGGGGGAGTCATACAATAATGTTACAGGTGAAAATGTAAGATAATGTTTAGTGCCACAAATTCTTTATTATCATTCAGCCTAGTGCACCTAACTCTTCCATCAAAGAACCATTTTCCATCCAAGCTGACACTTTAAACAGCTAGGGCTAATAGATGTAATAATTGGCTGTTAAAACAGTTTTTTAATTCCCTTTTTAGGCACATCCAGACTTTCCAGGCTGGACTTAAAGGCTGGGAAATGAGGGAAAGAATTGAAGATGTTGTAAAAAAAAAAAAACGTTGTATTTTGCTGTAGTGCCTTCATCCTTAATCGTTCTATTTAAAAATGAACAAAACTTCGATTGTTAGCTTTGTTAATTCCTTGATTCATAAAGAGGTGGCAGCACTGCTTAACTAGTAAATGATAAAGATTTTACTCTGAGGCTGACCACTCCAAGCACCTTTTTCTACAATCTTCAGTCACCCAATCACACTCACATTCATACAAGCACTTTTTTCTTTACCTTCACACCTTGTCTAACAGTGGCACACACACACACTCAGGGGCAACTCGAGGTTCAGTATCTCGCCCAAGGATACTTCGACACGTAGACTTTCCCTGATTGGTACACGGCCTCCTACCTTCTGAGCCACTGCTGCTCAAAGCTGGTATTCATGAGGGTTTTTTTTTTTTTTTTTATTAGCACTTAATCCAGTAAGTGTGAAAACTACACTACACTGTCCAGGACTCTACATTTTCCTCTACACCATCCTCTTCTCACCACTATGATAATGTCAGCTCTACTACAGCTGATTCTGCAAAATTGAGAAATGAGACATGGCGTGAGGGTGGTTCCACGTGTGTGTGTGTGTGTGTGTGTGTGTGTGTGTGTGTGTGTGTGTGTGTGTGTGTGTGTGTGTGTGTGTGTCTACTTGCCTGTGTAGTAATCTACTCCCTAAACATATGGTGGTGAGTATTTGAAAACTCAAACCTTTCTACTCAGTGAATATAATTGAACTTACTGCTTTGCCATTTAATGACTGTTGTCCATACCGATAACCAATCATTTATTAGATAGTCAATGAGTGCTACATACAAATGAATTACCTGCATAAATGTATATCTACATTTACACAACACTACGCAACACTTAGCTGCGCTTAAAGTGCAGTGCATTCAAGATGTTTCCCAGACAGCATCAAGCCATCAAGGATAAAATATCTTCCAACTCTGTTACTAACTCTGCAAGTTGTATATAATAGATATCCTTCTCCTGCAGGTTTACTTTATCCTATAGAATTGCTAATTTCATCCATTAAATTGAACTCACACTGTTCCCAGAAACCCATCGTTTTCTCATCTCGTCACACACCCTTCTACTTTCCACCCTGGTGGCGGATGGAGAAATGGTTGGGGGTACTGCCTCAGTAATTGGAGAAGCCTTCTGAAAAATGCAGATGAAGCAGGGTGAGAAGAAGAGGAGTGAAAGTGGAAAAGGAATACGAACCAAATTTCTAATTATCCGCCCATTTCCTCCTATTCCCTTTTCTTGCTCTGACAGGGTTACAGTCATATGGTGAAGGCTCTGCTTCTGCTTCACATGCTGGCCTCTGCAATAATTAGGCACAATGTACATGGTTGAACAGGGATTGATGCTCACATAAAGGCCTGACTGAGGAGGAGGGGAAGAGGTTCAGGGGAAAGATGGGGTTTGATGAGATAGTTAAGAGCACCGTCAGCACTCTCACAGTTACATATGTTATAAAGAATCACAAGGTCAGCTGCAATTAAAACCTGCATACTAATCATATAGACAGACCACGTAATATGGACTGGGACAGCACATGCATTGTTGCATTAAGATATCTCAAACTAATCAATGTCTACTGCATTTGGTGCATTTTCAAAATGAAGGGAACAGAGGGTAGTCCAAGATAGCATATACAGGGAGTGCAGAATTATTAGGCAAATGAGTATTTTGTCCACATCATCCTCTTCATGCATGTTGTCTTACTCCAAGCTGTATAGGCTCGAAAGCCTACTACCAATTAAGCATATTAGGTGATGTGCATCTCTGTAATGAGAAGGGGTGTGGTCTAATGACATCAACACCCTATATCAGGTGTGCATAATTATTAGGCAACGTCCTTTCCTTTGGCAAAATGGGTCAAAAGAAGGACTTGACAGGCTCAGAAAAGTCAAAAATAGACAGATATCTTGCAGAGGGATGCAGCAGTCTCAAAATTGCAAAGCTTCTGAAGCGTGATCATCGAACAATCAAGCGTTTCATTCAAAATAGTCAACAGGGTCGCAAGAAGCGTGTGGAAAAACCAAGGCGCAAAATAACTGCCCATGAACTGAGAAAAGTCAAGCGTGCAGCTGCCAAGATGCCACTTGCCACCAGTTTGGCCATATTTCAGAGCTGCAACATCACTGGAGTGCCCAAAAGCACAAGGTGTGCAATACTCAGAGACATGGCCAAGGTAAGAAAGGCTGAAAGACGAGCACCACTGAACAAGACACACAAGCTGAAACGTCAAGACTGGGCCAAGAAATATCTCAAGACTGGTTTTTCTAAGGTTTTATGGACTGATGAAGTGAGAGTGAGTCTTGATGGGCCAGATGGATGGGCCCGTGGCTGGATTGGTAAAGGGCAGAGAGCTCCAGTCCGACTCAGACGCCAGCAAGGTGGAGGTGGAGTACTGGTTTGGGCTGGTATCATCAAAGATGAGCTTGTGGGGCCTTTTCGGGTTGAGGATGGAGTCAAGCTCAACTCCCAGTCCTACTGCCAGTTTCTGGAAGACACCTTCTTCAAGCAGTGGTACAGGAAGAAGTCTGCATCCTTCAAGAAAAACATGATTTTCATGCAGGACAATGCTCCATCACACGCGTCCAAGTACTCCACAGCGTGGCTGGCAAGAAAGGGTATAAAAGAAGAAAAACTAATGACATGGCCTCCTTGTTCACCTGATCTGAACCCCATTGAGAACCTGTGGTCCATCATCAAATGTGAGATTTACAAGGAGGGAAAACAGTACACCTCTCTGAACAGTGTCTGGGAGGCTGTGGTTGCTGCTGCACGCAATGTTGATGGTGAACAGATCAAAACACTGACAGAATCCATGGATGGCAGGCTTTTGAGTGTCCTTGCAAAGAAAGGTGGCTATATTGGTCGCTGATTTGTTTTTGTTTTGTTTTTGAATGTCAGAAATGTATATTTGTGAATGTGGAGATGTTATATTGGTTTCACTGGTAAAAATAAATAATTGAAATGGGTATATATTTGTTTTTTGTTTAGTTGCCTAATAATTATGCACAGTAATAGTCACCTGCACACACAGATATCCCCCTAAAATAGCTAAAACTAAAAACAAACTAAAAACTACTTCCAAAAACATTCAGCTTTGATATTAATGAGTTTTTTGGGTTCATTGAGAACATGGTTGTTGTTCAATAATAAAATTATTCCTCAAAAATACAACTTGCCTAATAATTCTGCACTCCCTGTAGGCGTCTCAAATAAGGGCGCTAGTTTCAGTTAGTGACATTAATTTCCTAGTGATTGGTGATAGGAAGGTGAGATAAGCAGTCTGCTTTTTTTAATACATCTATAGCACTGTCCCCTGTAGCACATGAGGAGGTGCAGTCCACTGTATCTTTCAGTGCTTTGACAGAAATTGATGACATTTGCACAGACGTGGTCACACGCTTTGTCTTTGCTCGACCTTTTGTCTTTGTCTCACAAATTTGCTCAAAAAATATATATAAGTTGATGTCAAATACTGTTTGTTTTTTTTATTCTAAAATTATTTAGAAATATTTTTTAAAAAGTGAGCGGATGCAACATTTAAAACAAGGAAGAAAATATTCTGCACTATTTTTGGAGCAGCAATCAAAAGCAGGCTTCTTATGGATTTCCTTCTTTTCTGTTACCATGGTAAATGTTCATGACCAAAGTTTCACATAATGAAGTCACTGCATGTAAAAAGAATCTCTGTAAGCAGTAGCTGGCATAATGTTATAGCTTATAAATAGATGTTGTTGTTGTCTAGCTGGCCCAGAGATTGCACGGTCGTTTGTCTAATCTGGTGACTGTAACAATATCGAGACTAAATAAGCAGGTTTACAGACATTATCGGTTCAGGAGATGAGGCTTGAGGAGGCGTTTCCGCTTCTTTGGTTGGTTTTCTCAGGCACAAGGTTCTGGCTATGTACACAGCAGCCCCACCCAACCTTTTGTTTGCAAGTGACCCCTTATCAGAAGAAACCTGGCTTAAAGCGAGAGTGACCTTAAATAGAAAAGACATTTAATGGCTTGTTTCCCCCCCCCAAAAAAAATTGCTAAACTGCAGGGCTGTATAAAGGTCCATTATAAGATTATTTTTAACTGTGAGTCACACAAAGCCACCCTAACAAAGTAGCAAGTGGTATGCATCCACGAGAAGAAGGACTAGAAGAGGTTAATGACCCCAAACACAGTTCAAGGCACTGGAAGAACTAAGTGTCACTGGCTTTCCAGCGCACTCACCTGACCTAAAAATCATGGACTATTTATGGATACAGTAACGACCCCCAAAACCTAAGTACTCCCAAGATGTTAAGCAGCTCTTTATGAACTGTCAAATCACTCTAGGATAAAACTACTGTCAGCTTCTCCCTTTTTCACAAGTGGTTGCCACAGTGGGTACCTCTGCATGTTTGATTTGGCAGAATTTTTAAACAGATGCCCTCATGAAACCCCCAAAGGGATTTGTGTCTTCTCCTGGGATCAAATCGGGGATCTTTCACATTTTAGGCAAAAGAGGAAACTACTACACTTAAAATCATTCTAGGATATCATGGGTTATTAGGCTTTAACTTCTTATCCATTCCAGCGAAAAGGAGAAAATAAGTACTATGTTCCCTTGAATCTGATGTATTTTTCATATCAAAAGTGGTCACATCATTTGCAATGAAAAATGAACTGTATTTCATTCTCTTGGATTTTTGTGCTCCACTGTATTCCTCAACCACAATGTTGCTCTATTTTTTGCAAACTGAAAAGCAATTCCAACAACATTGCTGATTCCCATCCTATTTTTATCTTTATGCTACAGATGTTTTGACAGCCGTATTCTAGTTAATTTTTCTCCACGCGGTTTCATATTTAACAAACATACGGACATCTTTGAAACAGCTAATTCCCACTGAAAGCTCTGACGAGCATTCTTCTCATGGTTAAGCCACCTACCGCAGCTAAAGGAGGCTCAGCACTGCCACTCTTGCAGTGCACCGGGCCGTTCTTATCGCCCCACCACGAGGCCGCAGAGGGGTAATAGGATTGTGACTCACAGAGAAAGTGCCATGCTTACCATGCAGGGAAGGGCTGAGGCACAAGTGTGAACGCCTCTGCGGCTGTCCAGCATCATGAAAGCAGACAGGGGCAGGAGGGAAGGATGTGTTTTCCTCGCTCCATAAATAACTGTGCTAAATTGCAGGCTTTGGAGGGTCAGTGGGACACTGGTCTGCCAGTGTATATCTGAAGGCCTGGATATAACCTGTAATCCTGCAGCCCTGAAAACGAACAGCACAGCAGTTACAGCAAAATGTATTTTCTGTAAAATGGAAGCCTGAGCATTTATGAGCTTGGGGAAAGAGAGACAGGGAGAGGAAGAAGAGCAAGACAGAGATGAGGCAGACGGAGTTGGTGGGGGGGTTGTAGTGTCTGCGTGGTAGAGTCCTTCCTTGGCTGGCTGGATCCCAGCAGCAGCACAGCATTCACTTTGTACTGGGAGGAAGAAGATGAAAGCAGCACTGGGTCAAATAGGGATGGAAGGGGAGAAAGAGGAAAGGGGGGAGGGTTGAGACCCAGAACCCTTTGGTTTCAGATTCTGGCTGGGTGTGACTCTCACCATTCAGCATGAACTCTTGTGGTTAAGCTTCAAAAGGTTCACTGATTCTCTGGGATGACTTGAAATCAGAATTATGGGGCAACAAAGTAAAATTGCACTTTTCAGTTCAACACATTACCGGAATACAGTGTCACCAGTTCCAGCGGTCTGTCATTACGGCAGTGGGTGTGTACGTCAGTTCATGAGTGCCACAGTCCTCATGGGAAGGGCAGTGGAAAGCACAGCAGGTGGCGAAAGACCAAACAGGCCCATTTCGACTGTGTACTCTAAATGTGCACGTTTTACTTTTTAATGCAATTAAATGCTTGTGTTCGTGTGACACAGTCGGCGCAGCACTTTGGTTGGTGAATGCTGTGTTTTATAAATAAATTTAACTTACTTACTTTCGTATTTGAAAATATAAATGCCTGAGGCAGTGAGAGCTGAATGGAGGGCTGTAGTGAAGATATAAGGTTATGACTGAATGGCAGACACACAGGTATAGATTTTATATCAAATGTGTGAGACAGGAGACTTCCACTACAGGATTGATTGCACGGAGTTACAATCACTTTGCTGCACCAGATAAGCATGACAAGACTGAAATAATAGTTCAGTTAAAGAGTTTATTATTGTGCGTGTGGGTTGCCAGGTTTACTGAGATCTTCAGTGCTATGAAGAGTCTGCACATTCACCTTCTGGTCTGGGGTTTCTGCTGAACCTTGTCTCCAAACATCATCTGACCCAACTAGCAGGTATATGCTGCAAGTTTGAGCTAAATGCCTTTCCTGTCCTTCTGCACCCAGGTATGCTTTGCATTCTGGGATGGTACCATAGATGTACAGAGTACACAAATGGTCAGTAGGACGCAGACTGTCTGATCAGAAAGACACTGAAACACTGTTCTGTATCATTTTAGCTACACACACAAAAAAGGACATTTTCATGATCTTACTTAATGTCCTCTTATCTACATGCTGTTGCTAAGAAAGCTAAAAATCCATGAGTGGATATTTCGGTTCCCAGACTTATTTGTTTAGCTGGACTGAATAAAACACATTTCCCTCACAGGCTGGTCAAATAAACAACATTTGGAAATGAATAGAAGGAGAAGAAATTATTATTGTGAGTGTGGGTGACCAGGTTTACAAAGCTAAAGGAACAGCTGGAAGCCAGAGTGCTGTAAGGAATCTCTACATTCACCTTCTGGTTTGAGGTTTCTTATGAATTTGCCTCCAGATGAAAATATGTTTAATAAATTAATATTCACATCATGATGGTTGTCGTGACTAAATTTAAAAGCAGGTCTGCTTAGAGATCACCCAGCCTTCTAAGTCTCCAACCAAATATAGTGGAAATATAAGACATGCAGAGTCTAGGCCGTGTACACAGTTTACATAGTTGAACAATTTATATCTGCAGTAGACAGAAAAAAGTGTGCATTTACACATGTGCGAAGTGCAAAAAATGTAGACAGGTGTAAGACCATAGTTAAACTGTTAGGGTTAATTAGCTTAACATGAAAACAGATATTTATTCATTTTTTTCTATAATTCTCTGTTTAATGACGCAAATCTGCTAAAGAACGTCTCGGAATAAATTTGTTGAAATTCCAGTTTATTGATGTTGAAGTAAAAAAAACAGCTGATGCTTCTGTCTATTTACTTTGAACAGCATTAGTGCTAATATAGCTAGCCAGCAATTGTAAAAGTAGTAACGGTGTACATTTTTATACTTCTCCTTTTATGCATTTGTTAAAAAAAGACTAGATGGTAATTGTTCAGCACTATTTCTGAATGTTTTTGAGAAACATGAATACCTCTAATTCCTCATAGAAAGGCTCGAGTAAGTTAGCAAGTTTCTGAAAAAGCCAGGTAGATTTCTTTAAAGTCTTTTTTTTCCTTTGAAATACTTTTCTTTTGCCTTATTCTGTTGCAATAAGCTGTAATGATGCTCATTACAACCCAGTGAAGCCGGAGGGCAGGAAAAATACCCATACCTGATTACTCTAACGGTGCCTAATGGGCAAAAATGAGTGAACATCACACTTGATTTGCTAAATGTACGTCTCGTTAACCAGCCACACCGCTACCTGCCAAGCTCTGTTCTTCCCGTTAGTCACATTATTTCATACTATTCTTTGTGAGGAATTGGAGACATAACAATAATATGTTATTTTGAAACATCTACTGTCATAGAAGTGTATTTCTTCCTATTTATTTATTTATTTATTTATTAACTTTATCTGCAAGCAGTTCAAGGTGACTTTCATAACAAGGATGTAAGTTTTTTCCCATGAAATCCACGTCCATGTCTGAAAAGTGAAATTACTCACTAGATCACATCAACATAATGGAATATCATTTTTGAATAGGCAGCACCATCTCAATATCACATCCAAAGTGTGCATCCGGCTGTCAACAATCTTAAAATGCACATGCATAAAATTATTGACTTATAGCAAAACAAGACGGTCAGCCAATAACACGCGTGTCACCGAGGACACGGCTTCTGTTTCCCCCGCATTTGGTGTGTTCCCATTTATTCCTTGTCAAGCTTGATGATGATAAAGTGACACGTGGTAAAAGGAGGTTGCCAGGAGAAGACACGCGCTTTCTTCTCTGTACCTTCTGGTGGCTATCAGGGGTTCGGATCTGGCTGAGAGCAATGCTTGTCACACTGAAAGGTTCAATAGCCCTCAAACTGCAACAAAACCGGTTTTTGTTCGGTGATTGACACTGAGTCACCACATATATAGTTCCTGCTGAGTATCAATGTCTTAATGGGAAAAAGGATTTGAGGATTTTTGATAGGAAAAAAAACCTTTAAGGTGAAAATTGAAAATGTATTAAATATTGGATAATCTGAAAGAAACTAATCAATGTGACAGTGGTAGAAAACATTATCGTAGCACCTTAGAGCTTTCGCTCTTATCTACTAACAAACATGTATCTGGATGACAGGACCTCAATACAGCGCTAGAGAGCAGAAAACCAGGCTTTTTTATATAATTGTACCACTATTGGTGGAATTTACTGATTCATGCAGTCTCAAGTAAACCTGCAAAAGCAAAGTGTGTGAGGTATGTATGCTCATTGTGTGTGTGTATTTTGCATATTCTTATGATAAATAAGCTGTCAAGTGGTATCTACTACTGTATCACAATGTGTACCATCAAAGTTTGGGTGGTAAAAAGATTTCCATTTGTACATTTTTTTTCCATTTTGCAGCTGTTGACGGTCACTTGGCAACCTGAGATAGTTTTTTGCCATCAAAGAATTCAACGTTTTCTCTTTTCTAAAAATATGTAAGGATTTTTTTTCATTCATGTCTTTAAGCTTGTCACATGAAAGGCCATTATTTCTTCCTCTTTTGAGTTTTCTGCTGTCTATCTGAATGATCTGCTGGTCAGATCTGTGGGCTAAATGTGTCTCTTTGATATCCCTTGTATAATCTGATATTTTAATGTTATAGTAAGGGTTCTCTTAATATATGGGAGTTTATATTTATTCTCCTTCTCCCCTTCTGGTTTTTGTTTTAGCTCTCTCTCTCTCTCTCTCTCTCTCTCGCTCTCTCTTTCATGTGAAGAAGTAGACACACTGTACTTTGTCACTGGGTGAGCTTCTGCTTCAAAACACACAATCCTGTTAGAAATTGGCACAGCCTCGTCCATTTGATGCCAGTCAAAATATTACAGTCTGTTCACTGATATATTAAACAATGGATATTATGCTGTCCATAATGAGATTTGTTTATATGTTTGCCTGGTGGAGTATGAGTTGGAACAGTGCCACGTGGATTAAGCACCTGAATCTGTTTACCTTGTTTTACAGGTCTAAGAGTGTGTGTGTGTGTGTGTGTGTGTGTGTGTGTGTGTGTGTTTGCAGTTGTTGCTGTTTGAACCTCAGCAGCAAGACGCGGATGCTATCGTGACAAAGCGATAGGCTTTACTAATATGAGCCAAATGTCTGATCAGGATTCAGCAGGTGTTCTGCGTGAAGGAGACTGACGTTTGCTCGGGACCATCCATCAGAGCTAAATGGCAGATGGTCTTCTCTGTGGCCAGGGAGGAAGTGCACTAACACAATTGCTAGAGAAACACAGGGAGCACTCTACCTGCTGATAATCCACTTACGCACAGACAAAGCCGCTTTAATCTGCCCGCTCCTTCCCTGCAGCCCCCCCACCCCTCCCCAACCTCCACATGACAAGACCAGGCTCCGTGCTGGTGGAGAATCAGCATTGATCCACTGCACGTATGTACACAGGCTGAGCACTGACAGACCATGTTTTAATAAATCCCTAATCGCTCTCATATGTGGCAGGAGGATCACAGACATTTAATACAAAGATCTAGAAATAATTATAACATTTCTACTTTACTTTTGCTTAAGGAATGTTAAATACTGTCCTAGCATCTGGTTAAAGTGAAGCAAACACTTAAAGGTGACAAATTACATTAATGCTGACTTCACCGTGACCTAAAAAACAGAATTAATTATCCACCTGCATTACTACAAAGGTTGTGTAATGGTGCAGAAAACTAGTCTTAAAAGGCACCTGAACAATTTTAAGTGATTTGTTTTAAGTATTTGGAGTATATGGATAACTGTCTCACATGTTTGCTTGTTCAACAATTTTAACAGGATTTAGCTCTTGTTGTTCATTTGACTTCAGTAACAATTTTCAACTGCCATTCAAATGTTTACCTAAAAACTAAACAAAGCATACTTTGCGTGTGATTTTTGTCTGATTTAGTGCAGTTTAATGAGCACAAATTAACGGTTCACATTTGAGTCAAGCTCTTCCTCATTAGAAAAGACAGATTTGGAGCTAGACCCATCAGGTGCATCAGGCCAGGACCTGGAAGTCCCACAGGGAGTCATTATGTAAGAAGATGAGGTTTGATTAAGATATTTTCCAGGTTTTTCCCGCTGATTGGGCTTCATTAAACAACACTGACTTATTGAGAAATCTTATGCTCATCACTCAGGCATCAGAAAGGACTGCTCCACTGAACCGCTGCCCAGATCAAAGCGGATTTATAGCAGGTTTATTTTTCTGCATCCTAGTGTGCTGAGCTGTTTTGCCTATGAACTATTTAACAGTTTGAATAACGAGTTGTCCTCTTTTCATAAGGCGTGAGCAGTGGAGCTCTACAGGGAGGAGGTGTCAGAGCGGAATAAGTAGGAGAGAAGGAATGAACAATTAGTGTAGAGTGGTGGAACAGTTCCATGACAAGCAGAGGCGAGGGGGTAGGGAGCCCTGAAAGAGGCCAGGTGCAATATCACATCCTTCCTGTCAGTGTGCTTAAAAGGAGAGCAGAGGAAGAGCTTTTAGCTCCAAGGGACGCATGTGGAATGCTGACCATAGGCTGGAAGAATCGACTATTCAGTGTGCGTCTCATCCATGTGCCCTACTGGGTCGGGGAGGTATCTACCAAGTAAAAAGTGCTGCCAGCATCTTCTGAGGTGCTTGGAATACCGACAAGAAAAGTCAGGTCTGGAGGATGAGTACTGACCTTGATCACTGCAACTGTTATATTCATGCATACGAGTTAAAAGAAAGAAACAACATATATTGTTCACGTTTTTTCAAATAACATTGGCATTATTTATGTCAAAATGTATTTATTCTGTCGCTTTAATCTATTCTGCTTTAATTTCATCATGCTGTGCTTAAGCCTTAAAGTCACTTACCTTCATAGCGTATCAGGAGATGCTATTTTTTGTCATGCTTTGGAGTTCTGAGGGATTTTTGAGCACGTCTTTTGTTCCCATGCATGTCTTTGCTTTAATTCATCAGCTTCTCTGAGGGAACTTTGTTCTCCTATTTTACAGATTACATAAAATGCAAATTCAATGTAATAAGCCAAAAAAAATGTTTTAAAAAAAGTTATAGATAACATTTAAAGTTAGAGCACATTGAGCTCAAAGCGAAGGATTTAAAGAGAAATAAAATAAAATAAGAAATCGTAGACAGGAGATTTTTGGTTGGTAATGATCAATTTTAAATTGTATCTTTAGGCACTTGCACACCAGCATCCTGTTGCAAAAACAAAACAAAACAAAAAATCTGTTACCAAACAGTAGTTTTGCTCCAACAAAGTGATTCCCAAAGAGCTATTAGTCAAAAACGGATATATCTCAGAATAGTATGCAATGTGTCCTGAAAAACTTGTCCTGAAGCACATGAACAGTATCTGGTAGTCATGTCTATATAAAAAAAACAAAAAAAAACAAAGTCAAGTAATGAATCCAAATTCTAAAGTTTTCATTTAAATCATTCTCAACATGTGCAGAGAGGACCAGGAGTGCGGAGTTGTACCTGCATTTCAGTTGGCTGAAATAAAAAAGGGGAGGGGCACATTTTGATGCACCATGCAATACTATTTGGAAAGCACCTCATTAGCAGCCGCTTCATTTTCAGCATGACGATGATCCCAAACACACTGCCAAAGCAGTAAAAGCATACAGCCATGGATTGGCCTCCCCAGAGCCCGGATCTCAAAATTGTTGAAGCAGTGTGAGATAATCTCTACAAGAACAGAACAAAAGGCAGTAAAGATCCAAAGAAGAGCTTCCGATGTCCTTCATAAAGCCTTAATAACTATTTCTAAAGACTACTTTCAAGAATTACAAGCTTGTCTAAGAGAGTTCATGCTGTGTTTAAGAATAAAAGTAGGTATCAAATATTTACGCTCAGGTTTCTCCGAATTTTAAAAACTCTGTTTTTGTCTTATATGGAGGACATAAATGTTCACTCAATGTCATTAAAACACAGCGTACCCATTTTTCCCATGTAAAGAAATGCAGGGTGGCTCAAGACTTTTGCACAGTACTGTATGCTTTTACTACATAGATTAAAAAGTAGATAGCGAAAAAGAAGATAAAACAGAAGAAAAAATATCCATCTTTATATAAAACTATATTCCACTGGTCAAAATTACATTTTTCTCTGATCTACTCTGTAGCAGACCATCAGTCCATCTAAAGGCTAACATTTAATGGTTTTTTCAACTTCCAACTCCCTGTCTCTTTGATTGAGTTTAAGTGCTACCCAATCACCATTTACTGGTGATTGCTATAAAATCTTGTCAAACTAGTTAATTGGTTCTATTAGTAGAGCGTTTTTGGAAAGGGCTTCCCATTTCTCCCGAGGGTAGCAGGTGTTGAAAGAACAACAGTGCAGGCTCTTGATGCCAGGAGAACTGCTCCAAATTACATTCATTAGGGCCATTCAAATATAAGGACACTTATATAATTATGTGCTATTAAAGAATTCAAACAAGTTTGGGAATGGTTTAAAAATCAAGTCAAATTAACCATCCCCCTAGAGTTTTAATTGTATTCTCGGTGTGGAGAATGATTTTTAAACTGTGTTTTGAAAGGACGATGTGTCTTTTGTTTCTGTTCAGAGGGACATCACAAGATGTCTTTGCTTGGTCAAAGCCCCTGCTGGGAATTGCTGGTGTTTGTCCATCATTGATTAGGAGTGTCTGTTAACAGCATGCACTAACATCTCAATTCTCTTGTGATGAAAGTGCCAGGTTCAATAACCACCCTCTGCTCTCATGGCTAGAGTGTCTTTTTGCATGTCGCAAGCATGCAAAGCTCCTTCTTTTCATCTTGATTGACATTCTTCTTCTAAAAGTCAATATCAGCCACTTTTTCAGAGTAGACCAGAGGATAAAAAAGTAAGGCTACAGTGTTCTTTAAAAGTTTTGACTTTCAAAGCAAAAAAAAATAAAAGCTTTTCTTCTTCATGAGGGCTTAGAATGAAAATCAGAATCAATTTTTATTTCATGACATTAGGACATATCACAACAGACCAAAGGATTAGCAAGAAAGTATACCTACTCACACAGCTGCGCACAGAAACACAGTGAGAAAATTCTATTGATCAGTTACCAGTTCACAAATGGGAGCTGACAAGGTAGAGGACTTTTTGTAAAGACACTAAGGTTGCCTGGATCTAATCCTAAAGTAGTCATTAGCCCACTATCTTGGACAAAAAATATACTGTATGTGAAGCCTCCGGGTGCTCCTGTTCTGTCCTTGCAGGACTTTGTGCCTGCACTGTTTTGAGAGCACAACACACTGAAAACTGAATTGAGCAGGTGGAGGGAATAATAGAATAAGCAAGCCATATGAAGTGATAACAGCACTACCACAATAACAACAACAGGATAAAATCCAAAATTTCTTTTTGTTTTTCAGGTGGCGGTAATACATGATTTGGACATGATGAAAAGTAAAACACAGGAATGTATCACAATATGAAAGTCTGACACTGATACTGATGCACACAGACAATGTTGACAACGATGTTTTTCACGTCTGCATGTGTCTGTCTTTGTGTGTTTGATTGTTCCTATTTTGAAGAAGGAAAACAATGAAATCTTAATTATAAAAGTAAATTATGTTTCAAAGGCTTTCAGCCTCCTCATGCTTTTATCTTCCCACCATGAAACTTTGTTTCACCTGTTCAAAGAACGATGTTTCAGAGACAGTCTCGCTTTTTGGTTTCTTAGATGCTTCCCTGGCAGAATCTAATCCATCCTCTCTGTTCTGCATACTGATGAATTGTTTACACCTTGTGGTCTGGTTTTGGTTTGTTTGGTGGGTTTTTTTTTTTTCTCTTTTTGCTCTCATCAAGTTTTCTCTGTATGGTAAACTTTGAAAATGTTGCCTTGCTATGCCGTCTTCTTCATTCAACTGGATGTCCTGAAGCTTTGTTTGTGTTGCTCTACCATGGAAAGGATTCTGTGATCATCCACCATTGCTGTCCTTTATAGGTGCCCAGCAGTTTTACTTGTAAATGTAGCTTATGCACAAAAGAGCACTTGAAAGAGGCTTACACCACTTTGTTATGCAAAAGTTGAAAGTTTATGATGGCGATCACTACACAACATTGCAAATGAAGAACCATTCATCACCAGCCTCACAAATCAACAAATTCTAAAGTGTAGAGGGCAGGATATAAGGCTCATTCATGTGTGCACATTTATGTATTGAACTCTGCGTGCAGGTGTGTACATTCTGTGCACTCTTTTGTAGACCCCAGGCATTTTTATGATGCCAAATCTTTCTTCTTTTCCTCATAATGCACAAAACTGCACATTTGGACACTTTAACTGTTCCTGCTATTTCTCTAATTGTTTTTTTTTTTGTGGGTTCTTTTTTTTTTTGCAGGCTTTGACCTTTTCTTTAACAAATTGGCACACTTTGAATCATCCCCAGACCTTTTACAACCGTCATTTATGAAGAACAAATGAAGAGCACACCTGTCTATGAAATAGCTATTGGAGTGAGTGAATTGTGTGTGCATTACATTTGAGCCCCTGAAAATATTGGACTGGCTGCAACTCCCTGAGTGATTAAGAAAATGTTTTTGTTCAGCCCATTGAATTAAAGTTTAAAGTCTGCCCTTTAAGCCCATATATATATCACTGTATAACTTTAACCTTAATATATTTGGGAGCAGAGCTAAAATATTAAACATTGTGTAAGTGTCCAAGTATATTTGGACCTAGCTGTGTGCACGATTCACCAGCAACATGGCAGCATTCATGTACAGTACTGTTCTACTATTAAAGGTAAGTTATAAAAAGCCAGTGCTTGTCTATGCAATAGTTTCTATGTGAATTTCAAATGCATGACGCAACTTAAATACCATGTGGCACTGGATTTAATGAGGGGCAAAACATAAGAGCCGTTTTTTCAACAACAGCAATTGAGGTGTTTTCTGGGTATTCTTTGGGGCCCTCTAATGAATAAATGGCCAAGCAAATGCCGCCCGACTTAAGAACATGCTGCTACCCAGCTCCAGAGCTAAAAGCCTAAAGTGAGATTAATCACTGCTGCTGAGGGGGATGATGTTCTTTGTATCTGGTAATTTATGGTCTCTTTACCACTGAGACCCTGAACCAACATCACGCCTCTCACATACTGTACATACTCTGCCACTAATCATGAGCGGCTCCTTAGGCGCCTCTTTAGCAAATGTTCTCAGCAACAAGAAGATGGGCTGGACATAAATAAGGCATAAGGGCTAATATAGTTGCTTTCATGACAGCAAAGCTTCTTACTGCTTTACAACACCCTACAATATCCAGGAATGTTCCAACACAGCCACAAGTCACTGCTGAAGTAAGATATAAGTATGATGCCTTCATAGCATCACAGAAAGGAAGCGATGTATATGGAAATAGCTTAGCATGGGAAGAGACAGCTTGTAGTCTGGAGGCCTTGCAAAGGATCAAAGTGAACAGTGACTTCTCTTAGCCAGGTCTGATGTGGGAACAGGATAGTAAGCAGAGTTCTCCCTGCGGTCAGAACCTGACTCATGGTATAGTGAATGTTTCATGTCAAGCGTCACAGAACTGACAGCGGTGCTGGCCACGGGGCAGCTCTGATAGACAGAAGAAAGCATGTGTAGAGTGGGGTGATAGAGTGGTGGGGGGGATTAGTATTCATACAGTAGTATGGGCAGTTTATAAACAGGCATGTGCACACCATATGAAGAGTAATAAACTATCTAACGCAGAAACAAAGTCTCTGAAAAATTGTTTGGCTTCATAAGGAGGTTTGAATGTTGACCCGTCACGTCCATTTATACAAAAAGTCCCCTGCAAAGCTTCTCTCTAAAATAGTCCTCCTTATGAAGACCGAGCATACTGCTTACTGTGACTGGATCCTGTTAAATCATTTTAAAAATACAAATATTTCTCAGTTTAATAACATTGCTTGTCACCCACACATTTTCATAAGTGTGCAATATTAAGCCAAGCCTTTAAAGCGCTGTTGCGCCCTAACACTTTTAGGAGGCTGCATTCAGCTTCAAAAGCTCTGATGGGCCCTCTGGAGAGGCCAAATCATGTAGTCTTATTATAGAGGAGACAAATCAAGTGTACCAAAACCCTCCCCTTCAGCCCTACTTTCTCAAGGTTATTTTCAAAGATAGCTCATGTCTTAGTACAGTATGTGGGTTGGGCTTTAAGTCAGACCTGCCACTAGAGATGCAGTGTTACCCTATGCAGTAAAAAATAAAGAGTTTCAGAGGCCAGGGGTGTAACTAATTTAAACCCTTGGGAGACTTGGCTGGGCACTGGGTTTTGTCCCAGCAGAACAAAGTCAGGCCACTTCGGTTCTGGGTGTGTTTGGCTTCACACACAGCAGAGACTGTGTCAACTTATGTCTCAGTATTACAGCACTCAAAGGTAATGAGATTTAGACTTTCTGCATCATAAAGTATGGACACCCTTGAGGCAGTGGCGCCCTTGTTCAGCCTAGGAGCACAAATCAGGCTTACATAATATCAGAATCACCACATATTACACTGAGAAATGATTATGGACTCCAGAGAGGCATGTTCCTTCTGTCAGTGATATTTTGGCTGTCACATAGGATATCTCTCAATAGCGCTCTCACTAGCTCCACTTTCCCTTGCAGGACAAAATACCACATTTGCTGCAATAATAGCTCACTGAATTCAAACAGATGAATCTCAGCAAACATCCCTTCCACGCTGATAAGCACACTGTAATTTTCTCAAGCCATATAACTTAAATTTACCTGTACCAAGTGTCACATTTTCCATTTTTTTAAACGCACTGCACTGTGAACATGAAAGCGAGAGGACTGCTGCAGCATTGTATTACTCTTTGGTGGGAATCCAGGCATCACTAACATTGATTTCTTATATTTTATACTGCGGTATAATGAACTCCCTTCAGTCAAGACCCGTCACCATGCATTACTGTCTGACCACACGAAATGAAAGCTATGCTGCCTTTCAGGCACTTTAAATGAAATACAACTAGATAACTGCATGCAGGCAGTCAGGAAAACAAGAAAAATTGTGCAACAGAATTGCATATGAACATCTCCGCATTTATGTGCATGTATAAGGAACTCATTTAGAGAGGAGAATGAAGAAGAGAAAAGGAATACCAGGTGCTATGCATATAACTGTTCCATTTTTTTGAGATTGTATACAGGACTGAGTTGATTTCAGTTGTCTTGCAGCTTTATCTGAGCATAATGTCTCACCCTGAAAGAGCATCAAATGTTAAAACTTACATTTATTAACTATTTAAGTCATTTTTAATTTGGATGCATTAATTTTTAAAGATGACCTTCTTTTTATTTGGCAAGTGAACTAATTATTCAAACCTTTGAATGGAAAAATTGCATAGATTTCCCAAGCAAAAGGTTCTGCTAAATGTAAAAAACGGTGTATGTATTTGCATGTCATTAAGGCATTAAGCTTGCAAAAATTTGACATATTAGGAGGATGAAACATTCAAGATGTGGTTCCAAAAGTGGAATCAAGAGGACCTTGAGTAAAGGTCTTATATAACTTTTACAAACCAGAACAAAACCAAGCTAGATGGTATCTACGGCTGAGCCGCCCTTCATATCGGCAAATCTTGTCTGATCAGGACCCGCCCAGCACGTTTTTCTCTATTTTGTCTTCTTCTCCATGTTTGGCTCGTCACTACTCTTCACACCAACAGAACTATACCAGTAACAATGACAGAATGCTTATGTGCAGCGTACCTAATAGCAGTTCTGTGGTTGTTACCAGTGCTCGTGGTACACTGCTGCTGGCGTCACACAACAGATGCGCTGGCCTCTTCACGTGCACTAAGCAGGAGTACAGAATTGTCATCCAGGCAGGTAATTGGCTGATGTTTACACCGCCCTTGGCATGCCCCTCCTCCCCCGCTTGACACATCTGTAGTGTTCATTAGAGCCGAGGAGCCCTGTGCTATCCTGTGTTAACAAATCTGACTTCCCAGGCTGCTCAGTATGCAAAGCAAGTTTCCAGAGCTCAGTGCTTAGATTCATGTTGGGACAAATCAAAAATTGAACTTGAATAGCCTTTAGACTAATTTTAGAAGAGAAAATGTAATGTAAATGCATTAAGATCCAGTTTACGCTTTGCTGAAT